>NC_134265.1:234916342-237476342 GCF_031893055.1 Leptodactylus fuscus
TGTCTCCGCATTCTGCACTCTCTGATCCCCCTCTGCCGGGTTGCTGCACGTGGCATACATTATATACACAGTAGCCAAGAGGAACATTTGTTGGCTTCCATTTGAAAAATGCAACCCTATGGACATGTTAAAGGGGTTATCCACATTTCATTTTAAATTATTGTATATCCTTAATATAGGTCATTAGTTTTAGATTGGTGAGGGTCTGACTGATGGAACCTCTGTCGATCAGCTGTTTTGACAGGACTATGGCTTCCTGCTCACACATCATCTTTTTTATAGTGGATGTCATGAGCATTATGCCCATATATTTCAATAGGACACTGATGCATTGGTGATAACGGCCACTCTAGAAATGATGGCATGTGAGCATTACAGCTCCTGTAAACAATATCACTCTGTAAGGAGTGAATTTAGTGGAACTCTTTGTCTCATGTGACTTTGCTAGGTAGTCACCCATGGGTATGTACAAGTGTGGCAACTGTTCTATGTGTAGTTGTGTCCTTCAATGCTCCACGTTTATTAATACTGTTGACGACAATTGCTGAGAATATTTATGAACTGTAGATATAGTATACAGTATAGTACAGTATAGCTGTTTATTTGATATGATGTCTATATGACATATACTATGCACAGGTAATACAAATTGGGAGCTGCAGATTAGTATATCCAAACATGTCGGGTTATCATAAGAAGGAATGGCGTTAAGACCTCAGGCCTCAGTTTCCTTTGTTGCCATAGTCGTTCTTTGGTTGGGTATGAATACATGGGAGGAATATCCTCAATACTTTACATCCATTTGGTTAGAATAAGGAGATAAGGTTTGTGTGCTTTCTGTGAATTTGGGTTTTGAGCCCAATTTACATTATTGATGCAGTATTTACTGTTTCCTTGCATCTTTTTGCGTTATATTGAAGATGTTATTGCATCCTTATGTTTTTATAATATATTATGCTGTGATCTATGGTTGTGCCTTGTTTCTTTCCCTAAAGTGTCCACTGAGGGATTGCTTAAAGGGATTCTACCACTAAAACACTTTTTTTTCTAGTTACCACGTCGGAATAGCCTTTAAAAAGGCTATTCGTCTCTTACCTGTGGAAGTGCTCTCCGCCGCGCCGTTCGTTCAAAATACCGGTTTGTACCGGTATGCTAATTAGTTCTCTCGCAGCGATGGGGGCGTCCCCATCGCAGGAGCAGCGATGGGGGCGTCCCCATTGCAGCTCGAAAACTGACCGCAGCGCCGCCTCTCTGGTCTTCGGTGTCCTCCCCTTGCCTCTTCAGCGTCTGTCGGACGCCTGCGCAGTATGCTCTCTGTTCGGCGAAGCTTGCCGAACGTACTGCGCATGCGCGAAAGTGCGGTGCCCGCACTATGGCTGGGACCGCAATTTCGCGCATGCGCAGTACGTTCGGCAATCTTCGCCGAACAGAGCGTACTGCGCAGGCATCCGACAGTACGCCTGGGAGGACACCGAAGACCAGAGAGGCGGCGCTGCGGTCGGTTTTCGAGCTGCAATGGGGACGCCCCCATCGCTGCTCCTGCGATGGGGACACCCCCATCGCTGCGAGAGAACTAATTAGCATACCGGTACAAACCGGTATTTTGAACAAACGGCGCGGCGGAGAGCCCATCCAAAGGTAAGAGACGAATAGCCTTTTTAAAGGCTATTCCGACGTGGTAACTAGAAAAAAAAGTGTTTTAGTGGTAGAATCCCTTTAAAGGGATTATATTATTAGAATCCCGTTTTAAGCTAAACCCACGTCGTAATAGCCCTAATAGCACTCAGTTTGTCCTTCACGCATACGTTGCAAAATCTACACAACATTGAGGGAGGTGGCCAACATGGGCGAGTTTTGGGTGAGTGGCTAGTACAGGGAAAATCTTGGGCCTTGCTGGCTCTGGTCTGGCTTCCTGTTGTCCTGTGCCTCTGGACATGCCTCTTCCTCTAGCTGTAGCTTGACAGCAACCTTGCTCTCCAGCTGCATTTCCATGCCCCCGGGCATGTCCTCGTCCACGTCCCTTAGCGCTAGCCTTACGCATTTTGTGATGTATACAAATTTTTTTTTTTTTTTTCTATACACAGAGGCTAGATATATATATATCTTATTGCCTGTGCCATCTGTGGTTGTCATGGGCAACGTGATTTAAAGGGGTTCATGCTAACGTTTCTTTTGCTTTAAATTTTTGTTTCTGTCCATACTAATGTCGAGGAAACAAGGTTTCAAAGTATTTAGACTTTCATAGAGGTTCTATTGAGTTTGGAAAGTGTCCAGTGGAAAGGATGGGATAGGATTTTACATAAGTCTGCTATCCATGGGCACTCATGGTTGAGAAACTCAGTGAGCTGACTTTGATAAACCCTTGGGTTTTGGAGATGGAACTCCATCAAAGGTCTCTGCTGCTCACACACCCTGCTCAACATATGGTATGTAGGGTTTCAGTGTGTGGTGACCTCACACAACAGTAGGTGCTTCAGGCAGATGTAGGCGTAGCTGGAGGGATTTCCGGCTAGCAGCGGCTACTGTAGACTTAAGGAAGTGGCCGCGCTTTCATCAGTAGCTCGTGAACATTGGTGTAAGTTTTTAAAAATGTTGGCACCACCAAGTTGTTAGGCCCTATATACTGTATGACAGTATACAGGAATGAGTGACTGTCCTGTGCCTCTGGACATGCCTCTGCTTCTAGCCACCTTTTTTGCTGCTGCACTTGCTTCCATATCTACACTGCTTCCCCCCTAGACATCCCCCCTGTCCATGCCTCTGCCTCTAGCCACATTTTTTCTGCTTAGCTTGCCTCCACATCTACACTGCTTTCCCCGCTAGACATCACCCCTTTCTATGTCGGGTCGGCGGCCTTGTCGTCCACCAACTCCTCTTCCAATTGCTCACTCTCCTCTTGCTGCAAACTGCACATAACCATAGCCTGCCCTGATGGCAACTGTGTCTGGTAATTATCACTGAGGCTGAGAAATGCCGCTTACGGGTCCACAAACAAAAAATTGGCAGGAAATGATGGATGCTCCAGTATTTGGGCATCAGGACACACAAAGTCGTCTGGTAGCTTCTGGGATTCGGGAAGTGGTTCAACAGAGGGAGAGACAGTAAAAGGACCCGAAAATAGATCCTGGGAGTGGGCAAGGGTGGGATGACTCTGCTGGGAAGATTGGGCATATTGGGAGGAAGGAGGGGCAGAGTCTTGGGTATGAACACAACTGGAGATAGTGGTTGACTGGCTGGTGGAAAAGTAGCTGGAAGCATTATCCGCTAGCCATTGTAACACCTGTTCCTGGTGCTCGGGCCTGGTCTGCGTTGTACCCTGCACACTGCTTAACGCAGCTGTCATATCAGGAATTGTGATGAGCGCATTCTAATGTTTCTTTTGGTTTAAAGTTATGTTTCTGTCTATATTAATGTAGAGGAAAGAAGGTTTCCAATTATTTATCCACTTTCATAGAGGTTCTAGTGAGTTTGTAAAGTGTCCAGTGGAAAGGATGGGATAGGATTTCACATAAGTCTGCCATCCATGGGCACTCATGGTTGAGAAACTGAGGGAGCTGACTTTGATGAACCCTTGAGTTTTGGATTTGGAACTCCATCAAAGGTCTCTGCTGCTCACACACCCTGCTCAACATAGGTTATATAGGGTTTTAGCGTGTGGTGACCTCGAAAAAACAGTCAGTGTTTCAGGCAGATGTAGGCATTGCTGTAGTGTATTGAGGCTAGCAGCGGCTACTGTAGACTTGCCAAAGTGGTTGCACAAGCGCCGCACTTTCACCAGTAGCTCGAGAACATTGGGGTACATTTTTAAAGACTGTTGCACCAATAAGTTGAACACGTGGGCCAGGCATGGACTGTGTTGGAGGCTGGCAAGCTCCAGAGCCGCTACCAGGTTCCGGCCATTATCACACACGAAAAAATGCCTGGGCCCAGGTGCAGCGGCGAAAACCACATTGCCGTCTCATCCAGGATGGCATCCCTCACCTCGGAGGCAGTGTGCTGTCTGTCCCCGAACTGATGAGCTTCAGCACTGCCTGCTGACGTCTCCCTACGCCAGTTTTGCAGCGATTCCAGCTTGTAGCTGGGGTCGATTTAACGTCAGCAGAGGAGGATCAGGAGGAGGAGGAGGAGGAGGGTGGTGTTTCAGCACTCCTGCCAGGAATATTGGGCGGAGAGACAAGGCAGGCCTCCACAGTTTGCGACCCGGTTCCAGCCTCAACTACATTCACCCAGTGTGCCGTGATTGAGATGTAGTGTCCCTGGCCGCATGCACTTGTCCACACGTCGGTGGGCAAGTGGAACTTTGTGCAAAGCACGGAACTTAGGACTTGAGGTAGTGGCTGACTGGTGGATAAGGAGCTGTAAGCATTATCCGTTAGCCATTGTTTTTTTTGTTTTTTTTTTAAATGTAGATTGTGAGCCCCACATAGAGCTCACAATGTACATTTTTCCCTATCAGTATGTCTTTTTTTGGAATATGGGATGGAAATCCATGCAAACATGGGGAGAACATACAAACTCCTTGCAGATGGTTTTTATGCCCTTGGCAGGATTTGAACACCAGGACTCCAGCGCTGCAAAGCTGCAGTGCTAACCACTGAGCCACCGTGTGGCTCCTATCCGTTAGCCATTGTAACACCTGTTCCTGGTGCTCGGTCCTGTTCAGTGCGGTACCCTGCTTAACGCAGCTATCAAGTTAGAGATTGTGATGAGCGCATGCTGTTTCTTTAGCTTAAAATCTGGGTTTCTGTCCATACAATTGGGGAGGAAAGAAGGTTTCCAGGTATTTTTCCACTTTCATAGAGGTTTTTTTGAGTGTGGAAAGTGTCTAGTTGATAGGCTGTGATGGTGGGGTAAAACTGACTTGGGCTTGCTTGGGCTACCCCCAGGCATGCTTCCCCTGTTGTCCCAGTTGCATTCCAGAGGTGTTGTCATCATTTGCTGAGGTGTCATAGTGGACTTGGTGACCCTCCTGAGTCGAATAGTGGTTTCCCTTGAAACGAGCATTTTTTTCCCCATAGACTATAATGGGATTCGATATTCGTTCGAATAGTCGAATATTGAGGGGCTATTCGAATTGAATATCGATTATTTCACTGTTCGCTCATCTCTACCAAGCACCCATTAGGTAGTTGGGGTCAGTGTTAAATATCTGTACCTGGCTCGATACTGTTAAATATCTTGTATTCGCCGGTGAGACTTGTGTCCACTGTTAAATATCCTTGAAATTGTAGGATAGACTTGTGTCACGTGTTGTAGGCCTTATCCACGATAGGAAGAAGTCAGCTTGTTATAAATCAATGTAAGGGTTTATTAATATCTTGAAGGAAAACACAGGAACAGGGAAAATGTCCAAAGTACCACAAATATCAGTCAATTGTCAATAGCTTACATCTTCAGATAAGTTAAATCATCTGGATATCTTGTAGTTACAGCTTGGTTCATGCTTGTCATCTGGTCTGGTCATCTGAGATATTCACGACATCTTGTCCAGGATGACAGAGAGGGATGGCAGACAGACCTGCCATAGATTCCCCATGGATCTCCCTCATGGATGATGATGATGACCCCGACGTGTGTCTGTCACTCATTTATGTTCATGAGAGTGGGTGTTACCTTCCATCTTGTAGCTATGTAAGGAGATTTCTACTATGGTGTACTCTAACCGCACCCATGTACCAGAATATAACAGTATATGATGTCAGTAGAGTGTTAACCCCATGTCTGCTAGAGAATATTGTAAATATATAATATTTAACAGTCAGACACATATAGGCATGTGAAATGGATGTCTCCAAACAAGCTACCAAGACATATCGATTGTGCATGTTTTGCTGATTATATTTGTGCATGTCATCTATTTATGTAGTATGACTTACTGGCCAGTAGCTAGCCTTGTTATGTGGCACTAAGGTAGGTTTTTAATACATGCATGTATTTTTCAGCTTGTGGGTGTGTTTATAGCTATTGTTTATAGCTATTATAGCTATTGACAGGACATGGGAAAAAATGGTAGAAGCAGTAGGCATTTCTCCCAGGTTCCTATCTAATACCTTCTAAAAGCAGCTGGGAAAACTGCTGGATAACACAAAAGCTGTATTTCTTGCCATAGGGTTTTTCCAAAAACCTGGTAAAAGGTCTGGCTGCTGGAGTAGGAATAGTTGGGTGTGACTCTACTGCATTCAGACACTTCAGGTTTTGGGATGAGTGGACCTAATGCCTTGCAATCCTGAAGTTTGTATACAAAGGAAAATGTTTATTTTTGTATCGTGTTAGCCAGTGGGTAGGAAATATAAAAACAAAAAACTTGAGAGTCTTCAGTAGTTGATACCTTTTTTAATGGGTAACTAATAATGATGGTAGATTACAACGTCTCGAAGCTCTCGGCTTCTTCTTCTGGTATATCCAAAAACTATTTCTGCAGGATGCAAATTTATGTACAGAGGGACACATAGGAATAGAATTCTAGGAGGGAGGGTGAAAGAAGGTTATTGGTTATTGTTTCATACAAATAAACGATTCATTAGTTTGCAATGTTCTTATCAGTTCACAGAGTGTTTTTATGGCTGGCTGTCTCAGTTCAGTGATTTCTGTAGGATGCCATGAACCCATGTGACAGATTCATTCCTTTCTGCAACGTTTGAAGCAGGGACATAAACTTGTACTCATATTATTAAATATACTACATTAATAAACACCCCAATAATCAATAAAAGCTGTTTTTCACGTATATAGCAAGAATTAACTGCTGAGGATTCCTGCAATTTTTTGGGGAGGACACCTCTAATAAAAGCTGTTTTTCACGTATATAGCAAGAAGTAACGGCTGTGGATTCCTGCTATTTTTTTTTTTTTTTTGGGGGGGGGGGGACACCCCTAATACAAGCTGTTTTTCACGTATATAGCAAGAAGTAACTGCTGTGGATTCCTGCTATTTTTGGGGGGACACCCCAGAGAAAAACGTTTTGTCACGTATATAGCAAGAAGTAACTGCTGTGGATTCCTGCTATTTTGTGTGGGGACACCCCTAACAAATGCTGGTTTGCACGTATATACAGTCCTATGAAAAAGTTTGGGCACCCCTATTAATCTTAATCATTTTTTGTTCTAAATATTTTGGTGTTTGCAACAGCCATTTCAGTTTGATATATCTAATAACTGATGGACACAGTAATATTTCAGGATTGAAATGAGGTTTATTGTACTAACAGAAAATGTGCAATATGCATTAAACCAAAATTTGACCGGTGCAAAAGTATGGGCACCCTTATCATTTTATTGATTTGAATTCCCCTAACTACTTTTTACTGACTTACTGAAGCACAAAATTGGTTTTGTAACCTCAGTGAGCTTTGAACTTCATAGCCAGATGTATCCAATCATAAGAAAAGGTATTTAAGGTGGCCAATTGCAAGTTGATCTCCTATTTGAATCTCCTCTGAAGAGTGGCATCATGGGCTACTCAAAACAACTCTCAAATGATCTGAAAACAAAGATTGTTCAACATAGTTGTTCAGGGGAAGGATACAAAAAGTTGTCTCAGAAATTTAACCTGTCAGTTTCCACTGTGAGGAACATAGTAAGGAAATGGAAGACCACAGGGACAGTTCTTGTTAAGCCCAGAAGTGGCAGGCCAAGAAAAATATCAGAAAGGCAGAGCAGAAGAATGGTGAGAACAGTCAAGGACAATCCACAGACCACCTCCAAAGAGCTGCAGCATCATCTTTCTGCAGATGGTGTCACTGTGCATCGGTCAACTATACAGCGCACTTTGCACAAATAGAAGCTGTATGGGAGAGTGATGAGAAAGAAGCCGTTTCTGCACGTACGCCACAAATAGAGTTGCCTGAGGTATGAAAAAGCACATTTGGACAAGGCAGCTTCATTTTGGAAACAAAAATTGAGTTGTTTGGTTATAAAAAATGGCGTTATGCATGGCGTCCAAAAAGAAACAGCATTCCAAGAAAAACACATGCTACCCACTGTAAAATTTGGTGGAGGTTCCATCATGCTTTGGGGCTGTGTGGCCAATGCCGGCATTGGGAATCTTGTTAAAGTTGAGAGTCGCATGGATTCCACTCAGTATCAGCAGATTCTTGAGAATAATGTTCAAGAATCAGTGACGAAGTTGAAGTTACGCCGGGGATGGATATTTCAGCAAGACAATGATCCAAAACACCGCTCCAAATCCTCAGGCATTCATGCAGAGGAACAATTACAATGTTCTGGAATGGCCATCCCAGTCCCCAGACCTGAATATCATTGAACATCTGTGGGATGATTTGAAGCGGGCTGTCCATGCTCGGCGACCATCTAACTTAACTGAACTTGAATTGTTTGTCCAAAATACCTTTATCCAGGATCCAGGAACTGATTAAAAGCTACAGGAAGCGACTAGAGGCTGTTATCTTTGCAAAAGGAGGATCTACTAAATATTAATGTCACTTTTCTGTTGAGGTGCCCATACTTTTGCACCGGTCAAATTTTGGTTTAATGCATATTGCACATTTTCTGTTAGTACAATAAACCTCATTTCAATCCTGAAATATTACTGTGTCCATCAGTTATTAGATATATCAAACTGAAATGGCTGTTATAAACACCAAAATATTTAGAACTAAAAATGATTAAGATTAATAGGGGTGCCCAAACTTTTTCATAGGACTGTAGCAACAAGTAACTGTTCTGTATCCCTGTTTTCCACCGTCCGTGGAAAGCTGGACTCCTGTCCCTGCAGTGTATAGCTCTGAGAAGAGCTGTTCTTGTTCTTCAGTTTTTCTCTGCCTATCTGAAGCTAATGCCTATCTAGCCCTCAGCAGATGTGTTTTTCTCCCTATCTCTGACTGAAAAAATGGCGAATATGGCGGCAGCCGTTCTTATAAATGGGAGGTCACATGTTTTCGGCAGCCAATGGGCTTTTTTCAATTTTTTTCACTGCCTCCGTCATCGTAGTTCCTGTCCCACCTCCCCTGCAGTTAAAAAATGCACCAGGGAAGGTGGGAGGCGATACAAATTTTTACTGTGAATGCCGCGTGGTATTTGATTGGAAATGAATATCTCGAATGGTCTGATATTCGATCGAACGGTGTTCACTGATCTCTAGTATAAACTACTGAAAACTCTCAAGTTTTTTGTTTTTATATTTCCTACAAGGGAAAACAGCATTCAGGTAGTTGGCTCTCTGGTCCTGGGAAAACCAATTGTGGTTATGACTAGAGATGAGCGAACACTAAAATGTTCGAGGTTCGAAATTCGATTCGAACAGCCGCTCACTGTTCGAGTGTTCGAACGGGTTTCGAACCCCATTATAGTCTATGGGGAACATATACTCGTTAAGGGGGAAACCCAAATCCGTGTCTGGAGGGTCACCAAGTCCACTATGACACCCCAGGAAATGATACCAACACCCTGGAATGACACTGGGACAGCAGGGGAAGCATGTCTGGGGGCATAAAAGTCACTTTATATCATGGAAATCCCTGTCAGCTTGCGATTTTCGCAAGCTAACTTTTCCCCATAGGAATGCATTGAACAGCGCTGATTGGCCAGAGTACGGAATTCGACCAATCAGCGCTGGCTCTGCTAGAGGAGGCGGAGTCTAAGATCGCTCCACACCAGTCTCCATTCAGGTCCGACCTTAGACTCCGCCTCCTCCGGCAGAGCCAGCGCTGATTGGCCGAAGGCTGGCCAATGCATTCCTATGGGTATGCAGAGACTTAGCAGTGTTGAGCCAGTTCTGCTCAACTACACCGTGTGCCGGTCAGCCCATCTGATATAGCAGAGCCGAGTGTGCACACTCGGCCTGCTACATCAGATGTAGCAGAGCCGAGGGTGCACTGGAACCCCTGTGCAAACTCAGCTCACGCTAATAGAATGCATTGGCCAGCGCTGATTGGCCAATGCATTCTATTAGCCCGATGAAGTAGAGCTGAATGTGTGTGCTTAGCTCAACTACTCCACCGGCGTAGTTGAGCTAAGCACACACATTCAGCTCTACTTCATCGGGCTAATAGAATGCATTGGCCAGCGCTGATTGGCCAGAGTATGGAATTCGACCAATCAGCGCTGGCTCTGCTGGAGGAGGCAGAGTCTAAGATCGCTCCACACCAGTCTCCATTCAGGTCCGACCTTAGACTCCGCCTCCTCCGGCAGAGCCAGCGCTGATTGGCCGAAGGCTGGCCAATGCATTCCTATGGGAATGCAGAGACTTAGCAGTGCTGAGCCAGTTCTGCTCAACTACACCGTGTGCCGGTCAACCCATCAGATGTAGCAGAGCCGAGGGTGCATAAGGGTTCTAGTGCAACGGCCGGCTACGTTAAACGGCCGGCCGCCGTCAAAGCGGAAGTACCAGGTGCTTCCATTCATTTCTATGGAGCGTGATGATCCGAACAGTACTCGCTCATCTCTACCGTCTAGTGTTATTACACTGTTGTGCATTTATTTGATTTTTTTTTTTTAGCATATACCGTGCCCTGCAGAAAACAACCCAGTTAAACTAATTTTCTGGGCTAAAAGTATTGATGACCTATTCTAAAAATAGATAAGTAATATCACATGAGTGGGGTTATGACATCGGGCACCCCATTAGCTACTATTCTCCGGAGCTGATACATAGTGTATGGAGCAGGAAGCAGACAGCTGTGAATAATCTGTACTGTTTCCACAGCAAGAGAAGAGAGTTTGCAAATTGCATTGCACTATACTCTAGGAACTCAGTGATACAATTATGTACTTAAAGGGGTATTCTGACAATATTAAGTGTATTATGTTGTTAAAATATTTCACTACACTATGATTTTGAGGGTCTGATTGTTGGCCTATTCCCAAAGTTCCATAGACTTTCATTCAGGTGAATTGGGTGAGTGGCCATCATTACTATTATTATTATTATTATTATTATTATTATTATTATTATTATTATTATTATTTGGGCAAGTGCCTTTTACTAACAACATTGCATATGTGTGAGATTGGTCTTTAATTTGGTTCTCTAGTTTGCAGCAAATGTCCTGTATAGCCAATTTGAGGTATCAGGTACACTTTGGGCCACATTTAGTTGGTGAAAGGGACAATGAGTTTGTCTCTCTGGTGGTAATTCAGGGTGAAAGAAAATTGATACCCCAGTCCTCATGGGGGTCTAGTAGTAGGAAACCCTGTCATTAGGTTATTATTCGGCAACAGTTCTAACAATATCGGTGTGGTTCAAAGTTCACCATAACGGAGTGAGGCCACATATGCACAGCCATAAGTTAAGGATATAACTTTAGTTAGTACAATTGAGCAAAAAACTTAGAAATTACTTTCATTCAAACTACTTAAAGGGTGCATACAGGTTATAGATGGAGTTTCTCCACTCCCCTTAACCAAAAAATACAAAATTAATTTCTAATATGAATTAATCCTTAAGCTTGCTTTCTGTCATCCATGATTGTAGTATCCTGCCATTCAGCATATTTATTTCTATTCTCTTTCAGATGACAATGACTAGCAAAGATCTCCTAGCCTTAAGGTACAGTAATAAAATACAGATACACAAGGACACCTGCAAAGAAATTATTATTATTCTACAGAAACTAGTAAATGGTTATTAGTAATATACGTTTCATTATAACTGACTATAACTCTTTCTACACCTCCCCTGGCCAGCCAGTTATCATATTCTGGGTAATTTCACTTTCAGTTTGTGGGTGACGAACTAAACCTGTCCTTGGAAAGGTTAGATCAAACCTGTTTTGATATGAACTGGTTTGCTCATCTCTAATCATAATTTCTATAGATATAGACATTATAATGTAATTATATATACAGTATACTGCATGCAGTACACAATCCTTAAACATACTGTATATTGAATGTTTGTATGTTTGTTACTCAATCACACAAAAACGGTGTAACAAGGGGCAACATGATGGCTCAGTGGTTAGAATAGGGACAATAATAAAACCATGTTATTTAGATATCAACAAAATTTAAGATAGGAGTAATAGTTGACATACAATATGTTCAAAAATAAACAAATAATGTACAAGATCATTATATCTTTTATTTGCATAAATGCAAATACACGGGATATACTACACATTCAATTCCAAATCAAAATGATAAGAAGCACTTTTTTTTTTCTTTAAATGTAGATTGTGAGCCCCACAATATACATTTTTCCCTATGAGTATGTCTTTATGGTATATGGGATAGAAATCCATGCAAGCACAGGGAGAACATACAAACTCCTTGCAGATGGTTTTTTGCCCTTGGTGGGATTTGAACACCAGGACCCAGCACTGCAAGGTTGCAGTGCTAACCACTGAGCCACCGTGTGGCCCCACTCAAAATTTAGTTTCATAACCATTATTTATGAGAACTGCTTGACATTTGCGTGACATGCAGTCGACCAACTTATGGCACCTCTGAACTGGTATTCCAGTCTGTAAATCTTGGACTAGTCTCATCAGTTCTTCTAGATTTTTAGGTTTAGACTGGAGACTCAATCCTTTTGTCTGTAATGAAGATGCTGTTCACTCAATGGGTCATTTTCAAGTATTTTGATATATTGAAACTGATTGCTCATACGTGATAAATAGGTCCAACAGCATTTTTGCCCCACCATTCTTTACTGTCTACACATGACATACTGTCTGTGGCCACTAGACTCACAAAGAACAATTTTACTTTCATCATTCTGTTATTGTGTTCCTTGGCAAATTATTCAGGACGTGTACTTTTCAGGACTTTTTTGGGAGCTCTAGGTGGTATCTTGGCTTCATTTCGTTATCTAGCAGTATTCATTGGTAACTTATCTATTCTTTGATGCACTTGAGCAGTAGTTCCCACTTCTTTCTGAATCTCTAAAAATGTTGGCTGCCATGTCAAAGCATTTGAATAATCAGAAAGGGTTAAAAATCACACAAGGCATCGGATATTTTTGGGACTCCTGCCCGCACCCATGCTCCACTCCTATCTGCTCCAGTGGATCGGGTCCCCCTCTCTGGCATGGCTGAACACCTGATCAGAGGACTCCATGCTTTGAATGCAGTCAAGAGGCTGCAGAGCCTGCAGCGACATACCCTGCCAACTCAAGATCAGTTCCCTTGCAGACTGAGTGTTCCGACATCCATATCCTCCATATCCCTTCTAAGAACATCCAAAAACTTACTGAAAAAAACACTGCAACTGGTCATTAAAGAACTGATATAAAGCAGGATTTCCAAGGTACTGACTCGAGAGTAAAGCATCTATACACTGTCCTCGCTTGTGGCACATGGCGAAGCTACCTCCTATGGTTCTCATGGCTTGTTAAGCCCATCTTAATTTGCTACATTTTTATCTAGAGCAGGGGTCTCAAACTCAACTCAGCATGTGGGCCGCAGAGCAAGATCCCAGCCAGTCGGCGGGCCGCACTGCGGCAAATTTAGCTCCACCCACTTTTATGTTGACTCCGCCCATTCATTTTTCATGTGCCCCCACACTGTATAATCCTCCTACAGTCACCCGTAAACTATATGTCCCCCCTCCATCTTTCCCCCAGTTACATATACACCCTTCATCTGCCCCCAGATTCATGTCCCCCCATCTCTGCCCCCAGATTCATGTCCCCCCATCTCTGCCCCCAGATTCATGTCCCCCCATCTCTGCCCCCAGATTCATGTCCCCCCATCTCTGCCCCCAGATTCATGTCCCCCCATCTCTGCCCCAGATTCATGTCCCCCCATCTCTGCCCCCAGATTCATGTCCCTCCATTTCTGCCCCCAGTTTCATGTCCCCCCATCTCTTCCCCCAGATTCATGTCCCTCCATTTCTGCCCCAGTGTCATGCCGTTCTCCCCCTCCCTTCGTCTGCCCCCAGTGTCATGAGCCCCTTCATTCCACCTCAATGTTTAAAGAGGACCTTCCACCATTTTGCCCACAGGCAGTTCTATATACTGCCGGAAAGCTGATAGTGCGCTGAGTTCAGCACACTGTCGGCTTTCCCGATGTGGGCCCGGTGTGAAGAGCTTACGGTCCGGTACTGTAGCTCTTCTATGGTCAGAAGAGCGTCTCTGACACTCAGTCAGAGACGTCCTTCTTCACAGCACAGCCAATCGCGTTGTGCTGTGAGAGCCGGGAGGAACGCCCCCTCCCTCCCTGATAATGCTCGTCTATGGACGAGTACTGCGAGCAGAGGGAGGGGGCGTTCCTCCCGGCTCTCACAGCACAGCGCGATTGGCTGTGCTGTGAAGAAGGACGTCTCTGACTGAGTGTCAGAGACGCTCTTCTGACCATAGAAGAGCTACGGTACCGGACCGTAAGCTCTTCACACTGGGCCCACATCGGGAAAGCCGACAGTGTGCTGAACTCAGCGCACTGTCAGCTTTCCGGCAGTATATAAAACTGCCTGTGGGCAAAATGGTGAAACGTCCGGATTCAACTTGGATCCGGCGTCCCTAGGCTTGTGCGGGCCGCACAAAATTGTTCGGGGGGCCGCATGCGGCCCGCGGGCCGCAAGTTTGAGACCCCTGATCTAGAGGATCAGGATAACAGAGGATGGTGGAATAATCTCTGTATTAGAGGCACACCTTAGGACTCCTCCAGCTCCCCCACCTGAAACCATGACTGTTACACAGACACCCACAGACATATAACTTGAAAGAGCGCACAGAACCCTACACCTGGAGCCTAAAGAGGGCAAACCCACGTGTGACATTATCTGCAAGAAGCAATATTGCAGAAGGCACATTTCACAATGGATATCTCTTACTTGGGACACAAATTCATTTAAAGGATGTCTCTCCGGTGACTTCAGTACTTACAGATTGTTTGAGAACATTGAAGATCCCGTATAAATGGCTCTTCCTGTTTGGCACCTCTTACACCTTTAATGGCCATCAATATAAAATACATTATCCAGATGACCTATTAGCTTTGTGTCCCCCTCTGAAAGTGGACCCAGCAACCATACAGTCTTGGCTCTTCTTCACGGATGTTACCTCTCTCCAAAACCTGCCTAGAGATGATGTTTGGAAAAGACCTACATTAAAATCCCAGAAGAAGATGCATGTGGAATCACACTGTCCTCTGTCATGTAGCTTTAAATTTTATGACTATATTGTTTTATATCTTCTGCCTTTTTTTTCTTCCCTTAGACATATTGCAGCATCCCACCGTGCTCCTGCTTCTACTGTTTGTCTTATGTGCCTCTGAATTGTGTTTGTGTGTCATATGTTCCATGCTTTGTTGTTAGCTTTCACCATGTTTTTTCCCTGTAGTTCTCCCCTGTGTTTCAAACCTTTACATAGGGTACAGCCCTAGCCTTTGGAGTCTGAGAGACCTAGGTCTCCTGAGGGAGACATTACAACTGCAGAGTGCAGTCCAGAGTGCACTGCTATTTGGTGGTGTGGCTGTTGCTCTGCACAGTGAGGCCTAACGGTTTCCTACATAGCCTCTGGGGAGGAAGAATACAGCCTAAGCCTCTTAAAGACAGCACTGAAACAGGGAGTTTCAGCAGTCTACAGTTTGGACTTTTTGCCAGGAAGAGCAGTAGAGTGCATTGATAGGAGGTGTTGTCCCGGGTAACCAGACCCCTGTCAGGACTATCCTGAAGTACCGTCCTCAGTATCTGCTGCTGGAAAAGGCTAAAGAGTGGAGTTGGATAGCAGTACAGCACTATAGCCTTAACATCCCTGGGCATCCTCCCAAGATACAGGTTGGGGGGATTGAACACTGGCAAACTACAACTTCCATTTGGAAGCTGCCTGTTCTATTGCTGTTCAGTTGCTGAGTAAAGTACCAAACAGTTTCAACTGCACAACTTCCTTCTTGAGTGGTTCCTGCCTTACCATCAAGGCCCTTCCAAATACATCACACTAGCTCAGAGTAGAAAGGTCCCTCTGAAAATGGAAGCTCTCTTGGGGAAACTATTCCCACCCTTATCAGGTAGTGCTGCAGGACACCACATTGGTGTCCGGCCTAGGAGCAGAGCTGGGGAGTATGGTTGAGTGTGCTTGCCCTAGCTGGTGGCATGTCATCCACCACTTCTATTCCCATCCTTATTTTCACTAGTTGATTAGTCTTGTGTACGTACATTGTACACAGCATTAAGCACAGCATTAACCCATAAGCCCTCGCCAAACAGACAATAGCTCTCAACATTTTGACTTCAGCAGTATACGAATCATGGCAATGGGCCTCTCGTCTCATCTACCCCACCTGGCTCCTCCCCTCTCATGTCTGTACAGGACTTGGTTTGCCAAAGCAATTAGACTCAGTCCCACAAACAATTTTCAACCTTTTGATGCTATACTTGCTTTCTATACTTGAGCTTTCCCTTCCCTCCCTGAATTCATTCACATTTCCCTCAATGCACTGACTCATTTCCTTAGCTCTCAGTCTATTAAGACTGCGTACCTGGGAAGTGCTGAAGTCGGAGATACCTCCCCATTCCATTTCCTGGCTGGAGAAGATTTTACTCCAGAAACAATCTCCAAAAAGACCCCTGTCAACCCTTTTTTCCAATCTTCTGTCTGAATTGGAGAAGACTCTTCCTTCCTTCCTTCCTTCCTTCCTTCCTTCCTTCCTTCCGAAACTGACCTCTAAAAGTCCCCAGCTTGAAATCACCTCAGATTTTAAATGTTTTATGGGCCCTTCTGGGTGTGTCCATCTCCAAGAATCCAGATCTAAATTGCTTATGAAATGGTATAAGAAACCTGCATTACTATATAAATATGCCCTAGATGTTACTTCTATATGTTGGCAAAGCCAAAAGATGACTGGTTCCCATTTCCATATTTGGTGGAAATGCGAAAAAATAGCCCCCATTGGTTCCCAGATTCAACAAATCCTCGGCCAGATATGTGAAATCACCATTCCCCTGACCCCAACTTCCTGAACTTTATAACCTGATCCCTCCGTGCTGGGCAATGCTCTCTCCCCTCCACTTTTCCACTTTTTCAGGGAATTCTCCCAGATCGCTCACAATGAGCAGCTGTCACATATGAAACTTAGTGCCTACCCCAAATTCAATGCTATATTGGCACACTAGTACTTTTTTATGAACGACTCACCTTGGGTGCACTTGCGGTCCCCCCCCCCATTATGTACCCCACTATCTGAGACTCTTACCTATTCTCACCTCAACACTTGCCATACATGACATAACCTCTTTACTCATGTTTGCATGTTTTATTTTTTTTTTACATTTGTATTTTTCATTCTAATTACATTTGTTGTTTGTCTTATAGGCATCTATTGACCTTTTAATGCTGATGTTGCGACTATTTGTATTCTTAAAAAACCCAATAAAAAGTTACATAAAAAGAAGGGGTTAAAAAACTCCTAAACCAAACTCAAAAAAGGCTGCCTTCACACGATGTAAACGCGAGTTGATTTTGTCAAAATACACATGTAAAAAATACACGTGTAAAAATTAGACTCCCATTAACTTCAATACCATTTTTACACATGTAAAAAAGTGCAATAACCGCGCAAAAAACGTGCGTTTTTAGCGCGTTTTTTACACATGTAAAAATGACATTGAAGTCAATGGGAGTCTGATTCTACACGTATATTTTTTACACGTGTATTTTGACAAAATCAGCTCGCATTTACATCCTGTGAAGGCATCCAAACACAGGAAATCGTTTTAGCTGACCAGCCTAGAATTTCCTTAATTCTCTATAGGTTTTCCCTTCAACTTTTTAAATCAAATTACAATTTTATTAGAATGATGTCTGAAAAGACCCATGTTCCCCAGTATTTCAGAAGGAAATGCCCTATAACCAACATGTGTAACATTTGCAGCCCTCCTACCTTAATCCTTTAAGGATGCAGGGTAGTTTTTTTGTTAATGCTCGGCAACTTTTTTAATATTTTCTTTCCCCATCTTCCAAAATTATCAATTTTTTTATTTTTTCTGTCGACCTAGCTAAGTGAGCGCTTAATTCCATGATGAGTTTCATTTGCCACCATTTAAAAAAACCCCACAACTCTATCATGATTTTTTGCATTTTGTTTTTACAGCATTAAAAATTACATGATAGCTTTGTCCAGCAGGTCATTACAATTACGGCGATACCATATTTCTATTGGTTTTATTATGGTTTACCTCTTTTACAAATAAAACGTCACTTTTTGAAAATGAACGATTTTCCTGGGGTCACTGTATTCTGTCCCTTACAACTTTTTTACTGTTTAGTTGACGAAGATATGTCCGGGCTTTTTATTTGGAGGGCAAGTAATACTTCTTTTTGATCACTTTTTATTGCTCTTTTTGGGGAAAGTGAGGTCGATAAAATGTGGTGACTTAAGCATTGCTGTATATATATTTTTTACAGCGTACACTGTACAGGATAGATAAAGCTATTTTTGTATAGTGGGGACTTAGATCCCTATGTGCATATAACATGGTTGTTGTTGTTGTTGTTGATGATGATGATGTGGCTTTTTGTTTGTTTTGTGTATGCTATGTGTTTTTTTTTTTTATTAAAAGCTTGTTTTTTAAAACAAACAAACAAAAAAAACCCTTATTTTATAATTAATTTTTTAAACATTTTCTTGTACTAACCTTTTTTTCCCCCATCTCACAAGGAGACTTGAACCAGGGATTACTATCTGTAATGTGCATAGGCAGGCAGGAGGACGCTGCTCTTTATATCATACCTGTCCACAAGATGTGCTTTTTTTTCAATATACTGTAGTATTGTCTTTCTATAGACTCAACAGCAATGTGTTAAGTTTGCCATTTGTAGACTGAGAATGATTTTGTTGAAATTGTCTTTAATTCCTAAGGTCTGAGTTGGATGAGCAAACAAAAGAGATCCAGAAATTGCAAAAAGAAGTGGAAAGAGCTACACAGAACACTATAAGCCAACTGTCAATATCTTACTGGGAGAAATGCTATAAGACTAGAATTACAAATAATAATACTGCAAATAAAGGTATATTATGCAGGGGCATAGCTAATACGGGACAACTGAGACATATGTCCTGGCTGCTGGTTGGCAGGGGATTGCCAATAACGCTAGGTTCACATTAGAGTTCGGGTCTCCGTTCTGTGGTTTCCGTCTTCTGCATGCAGGAGACAGAAACCTGTCAGATCGGGCCTGGCCGTGAGAGGTAGTGAGTGTTTTATGTTCTCTGCCGTAAAACCGTTTTTTTTAAAATCGGACATAGAGTACTGCATGTTCGACTCTGTGTCCGGTTTAAAAAAACCGGTTTCGTGGCGGAGAGCATAAAACGCTCACCACCGCTCACGGCCGGACATCTTTCAAACCCATTCAAATGAATGGGTATGAAAGAGTCCTAAAATATCAAAAAAGAAAGCTCAGCTCACCCACATAAGTCTTGATTCCATAGGCTGTGTAATTTATTGTCCGGGGTGCACGGCACAGACACTCTATTCCGAAAGTGTCTAGTATTCCAATAAACATATAGAAAAAGATGTCCGGCAGCTCTCCGATAAAATATAACTTTTAATGAAAAATGTCATAAAATGACATTACACAGAAAAAAGAGAAATAATAAACCCCCGTTTTTTTAGGGGGTTTATTATTTCTCTTTTTTCTGTGTAATGTCATTTTTTGTTATTTTATGACATTTTTCATTAAAAGTTATATTTTATCGGAGAGCTGCCGGACATCTTTTTCTATATGTTTAATGAAAGAGTCCTGCAGGTTTCCGTCTCCTGCCTCTGTTTTATGCAGGAAACGGAAACCTGCAGAACGGAGACCGGGCACAGATGTGAACGAGCCCTAAGCCATTTTTATGTAATTAAATACAGAGTAAGGACTCAGAACTGAACCTTAGACCCAGGTGAAGGAACACCTAGCTATAGCTCTGTTATGTGTCTATGCTGAAAAGTTCATTTATTCCACAAATAAGCAGTGAAATTTTTACCCTATATTTATAGTAGTGAACCCACAGAAATGAGATCCTATTATACATTGTTAATTTGTTACGTTTTTCTTTTTTAGAATTGTCAACTTCAAGTTCGGTAAGATGTAGCCCAGGTTTCTTCTCATCTGCCCCACTCCAGGCTTTAACATTCCAAAGTTCGCCATGCACTGTGCAAACAGTGGACCCAACGGAGATTAGCTTTTCAAAAAATTGTGGAATAATGCAAAATACTTTGGCTGGGACTAGCTGTCCTGTTGATATAGACAGCAAGAAGACAACTGTGAAAGATTGTTCTTTATTGTTTAAGGACTCACAAAGACCGCTTCAACAAGTAAGATTAACAAGTAACTTTTTAGCAGCACCAGTTAAGGTATGTTCACACAGAGTTTTTTGCAGGCGGATTTTGACACGGAATCTGCCTCAAAATCCGTCTGCAAAAAAAGCTCCCATTCACTTCAATGGGAGCCGCCCGCTTTTTTTTCAAACTAGCTAGTGAATGTACCCTTATAGTTCTACAATTTCAGATCACTAAATATTTCAATCAGCTTGTAAGAGTACTCCTTGGTGTTCAAAATGTATAGATCTGTGCATGTCATTCTAGCAAGGCTCTTTTGTTCTTTGCTGTTATGCATATGTTTTTTGTGGTCAAAATGATCTTCCGCCAGCACCGAGGGATGATGGCAACATGATGCTACAGCCAACACCATGGCCCTCAAAAAAAGCACACACCTTAAACAGTTGGCTGTTCATCTAGTAGTGTTCCATCCAGAAATAGTAAAGCAGCAAGAAGTGGTGAAGTGCATATCTGATGGCGTTTCTTCTCACTGCTTGGAGTTCATATCAGGGCATTTATCTTTACTTCTTTAACCGGTTAAGGACCGAGCCCAAAAGTATGTTAAAGACCAGGCCTTTTTTTTCAAAACTGACATGTGTCACTTTAAATGGCAATAACTTTGAGACGCTTTAACATAGACAAGTGATTCTGAGATTGTTTTTTCGTAACACCTTGTACTTCATGTCAGTAGTAAATTTTGGTCGGTATGTTATGTCTTTGATTATTAAAAAATATGAAATTTGGCGAAAATTTGGAAAAAAATGCAGTTTTCAAACTTTGAAATTGCATGTCTTTCAAATAGAAAGTCATACCACCCAAATTTTTTCATAAATATAATTAACCATGTCTTTCATTTATGTAGCAATCAAATTTTAATCACTCTTTAATTTTTTTCAGATATTATAAGGCTTACAAATCAAGCAGTAATTTTCAAAATTTTCAAGAATATTTCCAAAACACATTTTTCAAGGGACCAGTTCAGTTCAGAAGGGAACTTGAAAGGCCTCTGTAATAAAAAACCCCATAAGTCACCCCATTCTAAAAACTGCACTCCTGAAAGAATCCAAAACAGCAGGTAGAAAGTTTTTTAACCCTTTCAGCATTTCACAGTAATTAAAACAAAATGGAGGTCAAATTTACATTTTTCAATTCCTATCACTAATATATTCATTTAGCCCTAGAATTTACACATTTACTAAGAGTTAAAAGAGGAAATGCACCCCACATTTTGTTGCACAATTTCTTCCGAACACGACAATACCCCATAAGTGCTGTTACCCTAATGTACGGGCACACAATCGCTCTCAGAACGGATGGAGCGCTAATTGGATTTTGTAGGCCAGATTTTGATAAAATAGTTTGCAGGCACCATGTCCCATTTGCAGAGCTCCCAAGGTGCCAAAATAGTGGAAACCCCCCAAATGTGACCCCATTTTGGAAACTAGACCCCTCAAGGAATTTATCAAGGGGTATAGTGAGCCCTTTGACCCTACAGGTGTCTCACAGATTTATTTACCATTTAGACGTGAAAATGAAAAATTACTTTTTTTGTAATAAAATGTTACTGTAGCCCCAAATTTTTCATCTTTACAAGGGGTTAAAGGAGAAACTGCACCCCATATTTTGTTGCACAATTTCTCCCGAACACAACAATACCCCATATGTGCTGGTACCCTAATGTACGGGCACACGGTCGCTCTCAGAACGGATGGAGCGCTAATTGGATTTTGTAGGCCAGATTTTGATAAAATAGTTTGCAGGCACCATGTCCCATTTGCAGAGCTCCCAAGGTGCCAAAATAGTGGAAACCCCCCAAATGTGACCCCATTTTGGAAACTAGACCCCTCAAGGAATTTATCAAGGGGTATAGTGAGCCCTTTGACCCTACAGGTGTCTCACAGATTTATTTACCATTTAGACGTGAAAATGAAAAATTACTTTTTTTGTAATAAAATGTTACTGTAGCCCCAAATTTTTCATCTTTACAAGGGGTTAAAGGAGAAACTGCACCCCATATTTTGTTGCACAATTTCTCCCGAACACAACAATACCCCATATGTGCTGGTACCCAAATGTACGGGCACACGGTCGCTCTCAGAGCGGATGGAGCGCTAATTGGATTTTGTAGGCCAGATTTTGCTAGAATACTTTTCAGGCACCATGTCGCATTTGCAGAGCTCCCAAGGTGCCAAAATAGTGGAAACCCCCCAAATGTGACCCCATTTTGGAAACTAGACCCCTCAAGGAATTTATCAAGGGGTATAGTGAGCCCTTTGACCCTACAGATGTCTCACAGATTTATTTACCATTTAGACGTGAAAATGAAAAATTACTTTTTTTGTAATAAAATGTTACTGTAGCCCCAAATTTTTCATCTTTACAAGGGGTTAAAGGAGAAAATGCACCCCATATTTTGTTGCACAATTTCTCCCGAACACAACAATACCCCATATGTGCTGGTACCCTAATGTACGGGCACACGATCGCTCTCAGAACGTATGGAGCGCTAATTGGATTTTGTAGGCCAGATTTTGATAAAATAGTTTGCAGGCACCATGTCCCATTTGCAGAGCTCCCAAGGTGCCAAAATAGTGGAAACCCCCCAAATGTGACCCCATTTTGGAAACTAGACCCCTCAAGGAATTTATCAAGGGGTATAGTGAGCCCTTTGACCCTACAGGTGTCTCACAGATTTATTTACCATTTAGACGTGAAAATGAAAAATTACTTTTTTCATAATAAAATGTTACTGTAGCCCCAAATTTTTCATCTTTACAAGGGGTTAAAGGAGAAACTACACCCCATATTTTGTTACACAATTTCTCCCGAACACGACAATACCACATATGTGCTGTTACCGTAAAGTACGGGCACATGGTCGCTCTCAGAACGGATGGAGCGCTAATTGGATTTTGTAGGCCAGATTTTGCTAGAATACTTTTCAGGCACCATGTCCCATTTGCAGAGCTCCCAAGGTGCCAAAACAGTGGAAACCCCCAAAATATGACCCCATTTTGGAAACTAGACCCTTCAAGGAATTTATCAAGGGGTATAGTGAGCACTTTGACCCTACAGGAGTTTCACAGAATTGGCCCAGCAAATTGGAAAATGACATTTTTTGCTATAAAATGTTGCATTAACCCAAAATTTTGCATTTCCACAAGGGGTTAAAGGAGAAATTGCACCCACATTTTGTTACACAATTTCTCCCGAACGTGACAATACCCCATATGTGCTGGTAATCTAATGTACGAACGGATGGAGCGCTAATTGGATTTTGTAGGCCAGATTTTGCTAGAATAGTTTGCAGGCATCATGTCCCTTTTGCAGAGCCCCCAAAGTGCCAAAACAGTGGAAACCCCCAAAATATCACCCCATTTTGGAAACTAGACCCTTCAAGGAATTTATCAAGGGGTATATTGAGCACTTTGACCCTACAGTTGTTTCACAGAATTGGCCCAGCAAATGGGAAAATGACATTTTTTGCTATAAAATGTTGCTTTACCCCAAATTTTGCATTTCCACAAGGGGTTAAAGGAGAAATTGCACCCCACATTTTGTTACCCAATTTCTCCCGAACGTGACAATACCCCATATGTGCTGGTACCCGAATGTACGGGCACACGGTCGCTCTCAGAACGGATGGAGCGCTAATTGGATTTTGTAGGCCAGATTTTGCTAGAATAGTT
Organism: Leptodactylus fuscus; assembly: GCF_031893055.1. Lineage (NCBI taxonomy): Eukaryota > Metazoa > Chordata > Amphibia > Anura > Leptodactylidae > Leptodactylus > Leptodactylus fuscus. The sequence goes on from NC_134265.1 coordinate 234,940,227, forward strand.
TGCAGGTATTCAATAAGTGCTTTAGCATCTTCTTAGAGTATCCAGATTTTTTGTGAAATGTTGAAAAAGATGCAAAAAAATGTAATTAGTATTTTTGTTCCCCAATGTATTCATCTAGGGGTATAATTTAGGGAATTTAGAGTTTATAACAATAGGAATTTGCAGGTTTATGCAAAAGATGGGGCTTGGTGGCAATCACAAAATTAGAAATGGAATTTTCTGGGGAAGAGATCTAATAATGAAGAACAGTGTGGTATCTCTCAAAGCAAGGGACAATACACAGGCCTGGTTTTGAGGGGCATGAGGGACAATGGTAACGGGTATCTCTGCGTCGCCCATTTTTGGTGCAGACACGGCATTTTTTTTGCGCGTTAGCTCGTGTTGTTGTGGAGGGAAGTAGACTAATAAAATGCCTTTCAGTGAGTCGTTTGACATCTTCAGACTGGGGGGTCTCTATGGGGTCCTGAGGGTCAAAAAGGAGGTTGTGAATTATTTTTTCCTGGAAATCCAGATATTTGTCGGTGCCTCCCTTCTTTTTATAAAGTAAAAAGGCATTTTGGATTCCAATTTGTATTAGGTAGATGGCCACTTTTTTATACCAGGTTTTGGTTTTTCTTTTTACTAGATAGGGCTGTAAGATTTGATCACTTAAATCCACCCCCCCCATGTGTTTGTTATACTCGGACACACTTATTGGCTTATGCTTGTCTGCTGTGGCCCCTCTTTCCCTCACTGCCACTGTTCCTGTGGGGTGTATTGTGCTCAGCACATAGACATCTCTCCTATCTCTGTATTTCACCGCCAACAGCTCCTCACAAGAATAAGAACAGGACTCCCCCTTTTGTATGCCCTTCCCCACTAGCTGCTGCGGAAAACCAATTCGGTTTTTGCGCATGGTTCCACATGCACCTGTGCTTGCACAATGCAAGTGTCTAAATAGGGCCACACCTGAATAGAAGTTGTCACAATACAAGTGGTACCCTTTGTGTAGCAGGGGCTGCATTATCTCCACCACTATTTTACTACTGATGGGAAAATTTGGGGGGCATCCTGGGGAATTAATTTTTTTATCTCGTCCCTCATATATTCTGAAGGCGGCGGTGTAGCCAGAACTGCTTTCGCAAAGCTTATATAGCTTTATGCCATATCTTGCCCGTTTGGAAGGGAGATATTGGCGAAAGCTCAGTCTACCGTGAAAACTAAGGAGGGATTCGTCCACACTGACGTTTTGCTCTGGGGTGTAATGTTGTAAAAAGGAGTGGTTCAAATAATTTATGAGGGGTCTCAGTTTGAATAACCGATCACGGTTTGGATCATCACTTGGGGGGGCCTGTGAATTATCACTGAAGTGAAGGAACCTCATTAGTCGCTCATAGCGAAGCCTGGACATGACTGCCGAATATATAGGGGTTGACTGTGCGGGACTTTTTGACCAATATGATCTGATTGAGGGCTTTTTTACAATACCCATATTTAGGGTGAGGCCCCAAAATTTTTTCATTTCCACCAGATCTGTGGGTGTCCAATCTTTGGCATGGGCAGAGGAAGGTTTTTGGGTTATGTACTGGGTGGCATATAAATTTGTTTGAAGGACAATGTCATTGAGGAGGTCGTCGCTTATGAATAAACTAAAATAATTCATGTGGGTAAACTGGGAATCATCCACTGTTATGCCAGGAGATGCAGTAAATGGGTGGACTCTAGGGGCAAAAGATGGAGCAGGTGCCCACTGGAGGGAACGCACATCAATTAGTGGGAAAGTGTCACTGTCTGCTGCCGCACTGCTAGTTCCGGCACCTTCACCATCTGAAGAGTCAATGTCATCAGGGAGAACGTCTCCTGAAGACACATCTGAAATGACACTTGTATTGTCATTTTCATTGTCTGCAAATGTTTCAGTGTCAGACGCATCTGATGCATCTGACCAAAGAATGGCGTATGCCTCCTCACTAGTATAAAACCTCCTCGCCATAATGTCACTGATTGCGAGCCCTCTTTGGTAGAGTGGCTGTAAAGCGCCGCAGAATATGTTAGCGCTATACAAGTCACAGATATATATATATATACCTATATGGCGGGTATATATATATATATATGTATATATATATCTATCTAAAATTTATACGGTAGATATATATATAGTGCTAGAGAGCTGATTATTGTGAGCCCTCTTTGGTAGAGTGGCTGTAAAGCGCCGCAGAATATGTTAGCGCTATACAAGTCACAGATATATATATATACCTATATGGCGGGTATATATATATATATGTATATATATATATCTAAAATTTATACGGTAGATATATATATATATGGTGCTAGAGAGCAATTTATTGTGAGCCCTATAGGGTACGGTGACTGACACTTTCTGTAAAGCGCCACAGAATATGTTAGCGCTATACAAGTGACAGAAATATATATATATACCTATATGGTGGGTATATATATATATATCTCCCTATCTAGCTCTGATATACACAGATATATATATATATATTTATTTTTTTATATATATATATATGATCTATATATAGATCTGGGGATAGGGGATTAGGAATTAGGGGATCGATGGGTTTGGGGGCAGGATCGGGCAGTGGAAAGTGTGTATAGGGGTGTTTTTTAGCAAGCAATGTCTCAAGTCTCTCTCCTTCTTCTCTTCTCCTCACAAAGTAACAATGTGTAAGGAGAAGAGGAGAGGGAGGAGACTTAAGACGCTGGCTATACTGTAAATAAAAGAGATCGCTGTGACTTGCTGTCACAGCGATCACATGACCGGGGACCAATCAGATCGGTCCCCGGCATCTTCACCAAGTCCCGGGCTAGAGGTAGGGGCGGGACTGTTACCAGGGGGGGGCGCGATCTGCTCTAAAATGGCACCTAAAGACCGGACGTATTTCGACAATAGTCCGGTCTTTAGGTACCATCACATGAGGCCGTAAATTTACGTACGGCGGTCCTCATGTGGTTAAATGCTACTACCTGAGCTTTCTCTTTGAGTATGTAAATTTTTTACATTTTGGCATTGAGTCTATTTGTCAGTTTATATCTGTATTCTGAGCGTCATATGATTGAAGGCCGATATATTTTTCTACTTCATTATATTGACTATTATGGTTTGTATTGCTATATTATAGGTTTTTTCAGTTATGTATATTGGTATTCAGGTGCCGAAGCAGTTTATATCCACATGTGAGTTATTTGAATGCTCAGGAGTTATTGGATAATTAATTATGGGAAGGATTTTCTCCTTTTAAGCCCTTGCGAATATGTCATCTGTATCTGAACAGAAAGCAGTTAGTTTTAGCTTTCTTACATCAGGCAGTGATTCTTCTGATACTAATAGGGAGTGATATAGGGAGTTTGGGTTGAGGCTAAGCTTATACATTTTCTCATAGATCAGCCATTTTCCAGGCCTGCAACAACAGGTAACCAGTGGGATAAATTTGAAAATTCAGGAACTGATGAGAGAGAGGACAGCAGAGGAAGACGCAAGGTAAGCTAAATGTGTTAAACGTGTCATTACTATAACTATAGTACGATGAATATTCTAATATGTACAACTTATAGACAGATTTATTAATATGAGGACTATATAATGCATCTAAGATCTGTACAGCCCTAAAATTTCTGATAAGGGCGCTGTAAAGTAAATGGTGTTTCCTAGCACAGAAAGTGTTGGATATGCCTGGTATATACACTCACCGGCCACTTTATTAGGTACACCTGTCCAACTGCTCGTTAACACTTAATTTCTAATCAGCCAATCACATGGCAGCAACTCAGTGCATTTAGGCATGTAGACATGGTCAAGACAATCTCCTGCAGTTCAAACCGAGCATCAGTATGGGGAAGAAAGGTGATTTGAGTGCCTTTGAACGTGGCATGGTTGTTGGTGCCAGAAGGGCTGGTCTGAGTATTTCAGAAACTGCTGATCTACTGGGATTTTCACGCACAACCATCTCTAGGGTTTACAGAGAATGGTCCGAAAAAGAAAAAACATCCAGTGAGCGGCAGTTCTGTGGGCGGAAATGCGTTGTTGATGCCAGAGGTCAGAGGAGAATGGCCAGACTGGTTTGAGCTGATAGAAAGGCAACAGTGACTCAAATAGCCACCCGTTACAACCAAGGTAGCCAGAAGAGCATCTCTGAACGCACAGTACGTCGAACTTTGAGGCAGATGGGCTACAGCAGCAGAAGACCACACCGGGTGCCACTCCTTTCAGCTAAGAACAGGAAACTGAGGCTACAATTTGCACAAGCTCATCGAAATTGGACAATTGAAGATTGGAAAAACGTTGCCTGGTCTGATGAGTCTCGATTTCTGCTGCGACATTCGGATGGTAGGGTCAGAATTTGGCGTCAACAACATGAAAGCATGGATCCATCCTGCCTTGTATCAACGGTTCAGGCTGGTGGTGGTGGTGTCATGGTGTGGGGAATATTTTCTTGGCACTCTTTGGGCCCCTTGGTACCAATTGAGCATCGTTGCAACGCCAAAGCCTACCTGAGTATTGTTGCTGACCATGTCTATCCCTTTATGACCACAATGTACCCAACATCTGATGGCTACTTTCAGCAGGATAATGCGCCATGTCATAAAGCTGGAATCATCTCTGACTGGTTTCTTGAACATGACAATGAGTTCACTGTACTCCAATGGCCTCCACAGTCACCAGATCTCAATCCAATAGAGCATCTTTGGGATGTGGTGGAACGGGAGATTCGCATCATGGATGTGCAGCCGACAAATCTGCGGCAACTGTGTGATGCCATCATGTCAATATGGATCAAAATCTCTGAGGAATGCTTCCAGCACCTTGTTGAATCTATGCCACGAAGAGTTGAGGCAGTTCTGAAGGCAAAAGGGGGTCCAACCCGTTACTAGCATGGTGTACCTAATAAAGTGGCCAGTGAGTGTATAGCATCATTTGCTGATTGCTGAGGTGTCAAATGGGGCTGTTAAAAGGGTTATCCAAGGCCTACAATTCTATACTTAGGATAAGTCATTAATCTGAGATCAGTGTGGGTCTGACACCCAGTTACACCCATTGGTCAGCTATTCTCTGCACACTGTATATGGAGCCAAAAATGGATAGATCTGTACACTGTGTGAGGCTGGGACATGCAACTGCAGTGGATCTCTCTTTTGAATGATCCCAGGATCCCTGGTGTCAGATCCTCACAATTATATATATATATATATATATATATATATATATATATATATATGTATAGGTCATTAATATAGGTTTATACTATCCTAAGTATAGGTCCTATATTTCCCATTTAAGTGCTGAAGCTTTTTCACATGACTGTATGTTACTTTAAGGCTAAGGAATGCACCTAAAAATGCTGCAGAAAACAATGCATTGAAAATGCTTTTTTTTCACAGCATTTCTCATTGCAATTTTGCTGCTGTTTTCTTCCCCTATTTTTTGTATAGGGAAAACACAGCTTTTCCAGAGCGTTTTTTTTTTCTGCAATGTGTGGATGGGATTAGCAAGAATCTCATTCACTTTGCCGATGCTGTAAAATGTAGTGTCTTTTTGTTTTCTTTTCTGCTGCATATCCGCAGGAGTAAAAACACTGTTTCCGCAACATGGGGCCTTCGCCTAAAGGGGTTGTTTAATCAGAAAATCCCTTGAGTATAAACCCTACTGAAAGGTGGTATATAATGCATTATTTCCTCTTGTACGGAGCTATAGAATGGCCAGTCATGCCTTCCTTTGGTGATAACAGCTCATTGCTGGAGACTATTGCTGGAGACCTAGATCAATCCACTGATCACAACAATTTCCAAATTACTTGTCTTTATGAGACAGCCACTTAGATATTATATCTGATAAATGTAAAATTTAATTTTTTAATAGTAACAACATTATTGAAATGATATGATACAATATTTTTGCTTAATCTACACATATTTTATGCAGAACAAAAGATTTATTTAGGCAAGAAGAAGAAAATAAGCTAGGTATCAGAATGAAAGAACTAGAGACCACTAATGTGATCCAGGAGGAGATGCTAAAACAGGCACGGGTTTATACTGAACACCTGAAAGAAAGATTACAGAAACAGGATCAAGTACTCAAGGACACCCAAAAAGCCATCCTAGCTTACCATGAGCAGGCTAACAAGAAAATAGAAGGCAACTTTGACCTCAGTAACCTTGGGGTAATTGTGGCCCAAACACTTCAGGATCTTTCCGATGAACCATTATTTCTCAAAGGAAAAATCCAGGCTGTAAGTAACCTTTTTTATTTTGTTCTTTTTTTTTTGTCTCCCATACCTTGAAGTGTACTTCATTTGTTTTCTATGGCAAAGTTTGCACCAAAGGTGGTAGCATTTTCAGTATGGGGGGCTTTGTGTGTGGAGCATGAACATGAATTCGGTTATTTACTTTGGGACCATCACTGCTCTTGCCCTTCACCCCATTCCACCTCTCCCGTGCAGACACTTCTTGCCTCCACCACTGATCTCCACTTCCTGGTCCATCTTTTCACAGCAATTGGTGGTGGTTGCAGGTATTTTTATTTTATTTTATTACTGTCTGGACAACCAATCCTCTAAGACTAATCCTCATTAGAGATGAGCGAACAGTGTTCTATCGAACACATGTTCGATCGGATATCAGGGTGTTCGCCATGTTCGAATCGAATCGAACACCACGTGGTAAAGTGCGCCAAAATTCGATTCCCCTCCCACCTTCCCTGGCGCCTTTTTTGCACCAATAACAGCGCAGGGGAGGTGGGACAGGAACTACGACACTGGGGGCATTGAAAAAAATTGGAAAAAGTCATTGGCTGCCGAAATCAGGTGACCTCCATTTTAGACGAATAGTGGATTTCAAATCCGGGTCATATGAGAATGTGAACTTTGAGACTATGAGACAGGGATAGCTGTACAGGCAGGGATAGCTAGGGATAACCTTTATTTAGGGGGGAATGTTATTAAAAATAACTTTTTGGGGCTCTATCGGGTGTGTAATTGTGATTTTTGTGAGATAAACTTTTTCCCATAGGGATGCATTGGCCAGCGCTGATTGGCCGAATTCCGTACTCTGGCCAATCAGTGCTGGCCAATGCATTCTATTAGCTTGATGAAGCAGAGTGTGCACAAGGGTTCAAGCGCACCCTCGGCTCTGATGTAGGAGAGCCGAGGGTGCACTTGAACCCTTGTGCACCCTCAGCTCTGCTACATCAGAGCCGAGGGTGCGCTTGAACCCTTGTGCACACTCTGCTTCATCAAGCTAATAGAATGCATTGGCCAGCGCTGATTGGCCAATGTATTCTATTAGCCTGATGAAGTAGAGCTGAATGTGTGTGCTAAGCACACACATTCAGCTCTACTTCATCGGGCTAATAGAATGCATTGGCCAGCGCTGATTGGCCAGAGTACGGAACTCGACCAATCAGCGCTGGCTCTGCTGGAGGAGGCGGAGTCTAAGATCGCTCCACACCAGTCTCCATTCAGGTCCGACCTTAGACTCCGCCTCCTCCGGCAGAGCCAGCGCTGATTGGCCGAAGGCTGGCCAATGCATTCCTATGCGAATGCAGAGACTTAGCAGTGCTGAGTCAGTTTTGCTCAACTACACATCTGATGCACACTCGGCACTGCTACATCAGATGTAGCAATCTGATGTAGCAGAGCCGAGGGTGCACTAGAACCCCTGTGCAAACTCAGTTCACGCTAATAGAATGCATTGGCCAGCGCTGATTGGCCAATGCATTCTATTAGCCCGATGAAGTAGAGCTGAATGTGTGTGCTAAGCACACACATTCAGCACTGCTTCATCACGCCAATACAATGCATTAGCCAGTGCTGATTGGCCAGAGTACGGAATTCGGCCAATCAGCGCTGGCTCTGCTGGAGGAGGCGGAGTCTAAGGTCGGACCTGAATGGAGACTGGTGTGGAGCGATCTTAGACTCCGCCTCCTCCAGCAGAGCCAGCGCTGATTGGTCGAGTTCCGTACTCTGGCCAATCAGCGCTGGCCAATGCATTCTATTAGCCCGATGAAGTAGAGCTGAATGTGTGTGCTTAGCACACACATTCAGCTCTACTTCATCAGGCTAATAGAATACATTGGCCAATCAGCGCTGGCCAATGCATTCTATTAGCTTGATGAAGCAGAGTGTGCACAAGGGTTCAAGCGCACCCTCGGCTCTGATGTAGCAGAGCCGAGGCTGCACAAGGGTTCAAGTGCACCCTCGGCTCTCCTACATCAGAGCCGAGGGTGCGCTTGAACCCTTGTGCAGCCTCGGCTCTGCTACATCAGAGCCGAGGGTGCGCTTGAACCCTTGTGCACACTCTGCTTCATCAAGCTAATAGAATGCATTGGCCAGCACTGATTGGCCAGAGTACGGAATTCGGCCAATCAGCGCTGGCCAATGCATTCTATTAGCCCGATGAAGTAGAGCTGAATGTGTGTGCTAAGCACACACATTCAGCACTGCTTCATCACGCCAATACAATGCATTAGCCAATGCTGATTGGCCAGAGTACGGAATTCGGCCAATCAGCGCTGGCTCTGCTGGAGGAGGCGGAGTCTAAGATCGCTCCACACCAGTCTCCATTCAGGTCCGACCTTAGACTCCGCCTCCTCCAGCAGAGCCAGCGCTGATTGGCCGAATTCCGTACTCTGGCCAATCAGCACTGGCTAATGCATTGTATTGGCTTGATGAAGCAGTGCTGAATGTGTGTGCTTAGCACACACATTCAGCTCTACTTCATCGGGCTAATAGAATGCATTGGCCAGCGCTGATTGGCCGAATTCCGTACTCTGGCCAATCAGCACTGGCTAATGCATTGTATTGGCTTGATGAAGCAGTGCTGAATGTGTGTGCTTAGCACACACATTCAGCTCTACTTCATCGGGCTAATAGAATGCATTGGCCAATCAGCGCTGGCCAATGCATTCTATTAGCGTGAACTGAGTTTGCACAGGGGTTCTAGTGCACCCTCGGCTCTGCTACATCAGATTGCTACATCTGATGTAGCAGTGCCGAGTGTGCATCAGATGTGTAGTTGAGCAAAACTGACTCAGCACTGCTAAGTCTGCATTCGCATAGGAATGCATTGGCCAGCCTTCGGCCAATCAGCGCTGGCTCTGCCGGAGGAGGCGGAGTCTAAGGTCGGACCTGAATGGAGACTGGTGTGGAGCGATCTTAGACTCCGCCTCCTCCAGCAGAGCCAGCGCTGATTGGCCGAATTCCGTACTCTGGCCAATCAGCACTGGCTAATGCATTGTATTGGCTTGATGAAGCAGTGCTGAATGTGTGTGCTTAGCACACACATTCAGCTCTACTTCATCGGGCTAATAGAATGCATTGGCCAATCAGCGCTGGCCAATGCATTCTATTAGCGTGAACTGAGTTTGCACAGGGGTTCTAGTGCACCCTCGGCTCTGCTACATCAGATTGCTACATCTGATGTAGCAGTGCCGAGTGTGCATCAGATGTGTAGTTGAGCAAAACTGACTCAGCACTGCTAAGTCTGCATTCGCATAGGAATGCATTGGCCAGCCTTCGGCCAATCAGCGCTGGCTCTGCCGGAGGAGGCGGAGTCTAAGGTCGGACCTGAATGGAGACTGGTGTGGAGCTATCTTAGACTCCGCCTCCTCCAGCAGAGCCAGCGCTGATTGGTCGAGTTCCGTACTCTGGCCAATCAGCACTGGCCAATGCATTTCTATGGGGAAAAGTTAGCTTGCGAAAATCGCAAACTGACAGGGATTTCCATGAAATAAAGTGACTTTTATGCCCCCAGACATGCTTCCCCTGCTGTCCCAGTGTCATTCCAGGGTGTTGGTATCATTTCCTGGGGTGTCATAGTGGACTTGGTGACCCTCCAGACACGAATTTGGGTTTCCCCCTTAACGAGTTTATGTTCCCCATAGACTATAATGGGGTTCGAAACCCATTCGAACACTCGAACAGTGAGCGGCTGTTCGAATCGAATTTCGAACCTTGAACATTTTAGTGTTCGCTCATCTCTAATCCTCATCTATTGTTAAATCATGGCTTTAAGGACTTTTTATCCTTTCATCTGAGATATTGGGAGGTGTGTTTTAGGCCAGACCTGTACAACTGAACTAAAGTTTTCACTCTGTATATGTTGTAGACAGAAGATCATCTTATTTTAATGAAAGGTGAACTAAAAGATAAGGAGGCTTGTCTAAAGCAGTTTCAAGAAAGGTGAGTTTTAACTTTGCAAGAGAAAGCATGAGTGGAAAAACATGGCTGTTTTTTTTTTTTTTCTAGAAAGTGTCACACTTGTCCATGGCCTGTGTCTGGTAATACAGCTCAGTCTGGATTTCTTGGCTAGGTCTAGGCTACAGTACCAGACACAGCCTATTGGCAAAAGTGGTACCTAGAAAAAGAAGGTAATTTCTAACATCAGAAATGTCTTTAAATAGCTGAACCGTAAATGGCTTTCATGAGCCTTATAGGATTAATATTCTTTCATTGATGAAATATCCTTAAAATAGTGGATCAGTCGATCTTTCACAGGCAAATCAATTCATCCCCAGTTGTGACTGTGTCTGATACTGCAGGTCATTCCAGTCAGTTCCATTCTAGTCAATCACCTGTATGGATGAGCCATGGTTTGTGTGTAAATTTGCTCTTGCAAATGCCATGGTGCATACTTTGTGCTGATGCCAGAAACCAATCTGCCTTATCCTAAGGCATACGTGAATGTCCCATACTTGCTCATGAATAATGATTAATGTACAGTTTGTATTATAACTGTGAGATCATTTTGTACATGATTATCTATAGCTTTCTTTATTTTTTGGGGATCAGGTATGACAATCTAGTTAATGAACATGAACAGGAGAGGGCACTGTTGGTTGCTGAAACAAATGCTGTCAGAAGTCATGCAAAGAATATTCAAGCTCAGCTAGAATCCTCTCAGTAAGTCTATAAATATAAGATGTAAATAAACTTTGCTTTACGATTTCATAATTTACAAAAAATGACAATACCATGACATACTATGATATTACTATATTGTATTACATTCTATCTTGTATATAACACAAACCATTAAAATAAGTTTTTGTTCTCACTGAGAAAGGGAATGTGAATTTATATGTATATATTTAACCGGTTAAGGACCGCCGTACGTAAATTTACGGCCTGCGGTCCAGGTACCTAAAGACCGGACTATTGTAAAAATACGTCCTGTCTTTAGGTACCTATTTCGCGGGGGGAGGGGTGCGGGGAGGACGGGGGTTAGGTGTTACTAACACCTAACCCCTTCCTCAATAACGTCCAGTCGGAACTGAGTCCGACTGGACGTTTTAACCCTTTCGATTGCGCCGTGAAACATCACGGCGCGATCGAAAGGCATCCGCCGACAATTGAAGCTGATCGGCACCCCCCGCGGCGAGATCGGAGGGTGCCGATAGCAGTAAAAGGTAGTCTGGGGTCTGGCCAGTGACCCCAGACTGCCCGGAGCCCCCACATACCTGGTGATCCTGCCAGGACCTTCTGATGTCAGGCTGTGCGTCTACACAGCCTGACATCCTGCTACGGAATGCCATGTGGGACACCTGCATGCTGTGTCTCACATGGCATTCTATATCAGCAAAGTATTGCTGATTGAAGTGTCCTAAATGGACACATGAAAAAGTAAAAAAAAAATGTAAAAAAAATAAAATGAAGTGTATGAAAAAAATTTATAAAGTTATAAAGCCCAAAAATCCCTTTTTCTCAATAGAAAATGAATTATATAAAAAAAACCTAAAAAGTAATAAAAACAATGCATATTTGGTATTGTCGCGTCCGTAACAATCTGTACAATAAAACTGAAATAATATTTAATGTACACGGCGAACGCCGGAAAAAAAAAACGGAAAAAACTCGCCGGAAGTAATGATTTTTCGCCATCTCACCATACAAAATATGCTATAAAAAGTGATCAAAAAGTCATATGCATCCGACAACAGTACCAATAAAAAGCGCAGGTTGTCCCGCAAAAAATAAGCCCTCAACCAACTCTGTCAACCGAAAAATAAAAATGTTACGCCTCTTAGAAGATGCGATGCAAAAAACATTGATTTATGTCCCCAAATGTGTTTTTCCTCTGCAGAACTAGTAACACATAAAAAAATACTATAAATGAGGTATCTCCGTAACCGTACCGACCCGCAGAATAAAGGGAACATGTTACTTATACTGTACACTGCATGGTGTAAAATTAAAAAAGTATAACTCAATGCCAGGATTGATTTTTTTTTTTTTAAATCCAGCAAAAAAGGGTTAATAAAATGTATTCAATAAGATGTAGACACCCAAAAATGGTGTCATTACGAAATGCATCTCATCCCGCAAAGAATAAGCCCTTATATGGCCGCGTCACCAGAAACATAAAGAAAATATAGCATCTCACAATGTGAAGACAAAAACCCTCAAAAATCGCCAAATTATTAGAACACAACAGGGTGCGTCATGTAGGGAATATATAAGCTGTGTGAGCGGATATCAGGGGACACCCCAGATTTACAGCTTATGAGGGAACAGACACCAGAAGTGACCCCTAAAGTGACCCCCAGAGTGACTCCCCCAATCATAGGAGCTACTGGGACATAGTAGGGAATTTGGTGTTTGCAATGTCCTCCGCACAGCTTATACATTCCCTCTTCGCCATCCGCTGTGCAGTCACGTCCGGATACTAATACTCACTACACCCCCTGATAAATTCTTTGAGGGGTGCAGTTTTCAAAATGGGGTCACTCCTGGTACCCCATGGAATCCACTTTTCTGGTACCTTACAGGCTCTACAAACATGACATGGCGTCCAGATACCAAACATCTGAATCTGTACTCCAAAAGCCGCATAGCGCTCCTTCCCTTCTGCACCCTGCTGTACGTCCAAACTGCAGTTTATGCCACATGTATGACACTGGTGTACCCCGGATAACGGACATAATGTCATATGTGGGTATAAACTGATATTAGGGCACAGCCGGACACAGAAGGGAAGAAGGGTCATTTTGTTTTTGGAGCACAGACGGTTTGGTTTTTGGATGCCATGACACTTTTGTAGAGCTGAAACGCCAGTAATTTGGAATCCCCTGATAAATTACCTTATTTTGGAAACTACACCCCTGAAGGATTTATCCAGGGGTACAGACAGCATTTTTAACCCCCAAGTGTTGCTATAACTTTATATATATAACTATAACTGTAGTGGATTGTGAGAGGTGAAAATGACCATTTTTCCAGGAATACGTCCTTTCAGTGCGTAATATGTTGTGCCCACCTTGTATCAGAGATGAACGCTCTAAAAGCTGTTGTGCCCGGGATACCCGTTTAACAGTTTTTGGAGTGTCTCTGCTGACATAAGTCGGGCACAACATGTTGCACACTGAAATGGCAAATCTGTAAAATTTTCATTTTTAACTTCTCTATCAGTTGCGATTTCATTTCTGGAAACTAAATAAATGCAACACTCAAGGGTTAAAAATTCTCGCTACACCACTTGATAAATCCCATCAGTGGGGTAGTGTCCAAAATAGGGTGACATGTCTGCGGATTCCACTTTATTGGCAATTCAGGGGCTTTGCAAAAGTGGCATGACGTCCAAAAACCAAACTGTGCTCCAAAAACCAAAATAGCGCTCCTTCCCTTCTGTCCCCGGCTGTGCCCAAACAGCCATTTCTACCCACATATGGCATTAAGTACGTTATCCGGGGTACACCAGTGTCATACATGTGGGCATACACTGCTATTTGGGTACCCAGCAGGGTGCAGATGTGAAGGAGCAATATGTGCTTTTGGAGTGCAGATTTAGATTCTTCGTTTTTGGACACCATGTCACATTTGCAGAGACCCTAAAATTGCCCCTACAAAATGGGGTCACTTCTTGGTGAATTCCAGTTTACTGGAACCTCCAGGGCTCTGCAAAAACATCATGGCGCCCAGAGGGTCCCTCTAAATCTGTACCCCAAAAGCTGAAACGCACAGTGGTCCTTCCCTTCTGAGCCCTGCTGTTTGTCCAAGCAGCAGTTTACACCCACATATATAATTTTTTGACCCCCGGGATGGCCCACTTAATAGTTTTAGGAGTGCAGGTCTCTGACAACACAAAGTGGGTGCAACGTATTGGGCACCGAAATGGCATATTTTTAAAAATTTCAATTTTCATTTTGTACATTAATTTTTGGGAAGCATTTTAGGCTCAAAATGATAATACCCCTTGATACATTCCTTGACAGGTGTAGTTTCTAAAATGGGGTCACTTTTGAGGGGTTTCCATTGTATTGATACTTTAGGGGCTCTGCAAATGCGACATGGCACCTGAAAACTATTCCAGCAACATCTGCCCTCCAAAATCCAAATAGCGCTCTTTCCATTCTGAGCCCCAGCATGTACCCATACAGCAGATTTTGGCCACATATGGGGTATTGCCGTGTTCAGAAGAAATTGTGTAACAAACTGTGGGGGGCTTTTAATTCTTAAACTATTTGCAAAATTAAAACTATGGCGCTAAATGGACGATTTATTGGGAAAAAAAGTAATTTTTCATTTTCACGTCCCAATGTTAATAAAATCTGTGAAACACCTGTGAGGCCAAAATACTCACTCTACCCCTAGACAAATTCTATGAGGGGTGTAGTTTCCAAAATGGGGTCACTTATAGGGGGTTTCCACTGTATTGGTACTTTAGGGGCTCTGCAAATGCGACATGGGACCTGAAAAATATTCCAGCAAAATCTGCCCTCCAAAAGCCAAATAGCCCTCTTTCCATTCTGAGCCCCGCCATGTTCCCATACAGCACATTATGACCACATATGGGGCATTTCTGTGTTCAGCAGAATTTGTGTAACGAACTTTATGGAGCTTTTTCTCCTTTATCCTCTTGTGAAAATTAAAAATTTGGGGCTAAATTGACAGTTTGTTGGAAAAAAAGTAATTTTTCATTTTCATGGCCCAATGTTAATAAAATCTGTGAAACAGCTGTAGGGTCAAAATGCTCACTCTACCCTTTAATATGTTCTGTGGGGGGTGTAGTTTCCCAAATGGGGTCACTTTTAGGGGGTTTCCACTGTATTGGTTCTCTAGGGGCTCTGCTAATGCAACATGGCACCTAAAAATAATTCCAGCAAAATCTGCCATCCAAAAGCAAAATAGCGCTCCTTCCATTCTGAGCCCCGCCATGTTCCCATACAGCAGATTATAGCCGCATATGGGGTATTGCCGTGTTCAAGAGAAATTGTTTAACAAACTGTGGGGGGCTTTTACTCCTTTAACCCCTTGTGAAAATGAAAACTTTGGAGATAAAGTGACATTTTAGTAATTTTTCATTTACACATCCCAATGTTAGTAAAATCTGTGAAACAACTGTAGGGTCTAAATGCTGACTATACCCCTTGATGAATTCTGTGAGGGGTGTAGATTCTAAAATGGGGTCACTTTTGGGGGGTTTCCATTGTTTTGGTACTCTAGGGTCTCTGCAAATAAGGCATGGCGCTGAAAATTATTCCAGCAAAATCTGCTGTTCACACACCCAGTGTCGCTCCTTCCCTTCCATGCACTGCCGTGTGCCCAAAAATCAGTTTACACCCACATGTGGGGTATTTCTGTGCACGGGAGAAATTGCACAATAAACTGTCAGATGCATTTTCTCCTTCAACCCTTTGTGAATGTGTTAATTTTGGGTCTAAATGAATGTATTAGTGAAAAAAAATGAAATGTCTAAATTTCACTGCCATATTATTTTTATTCTTATGAAATGCTTAAAGGGTTAACAAACATCCCAAATGCTGTTTTGAATAATTTGAGGGGTGCAGTTTTGAAAATGGGGTAATTTATGGGGGTTTCTATTATACAGGCCTTTATAATTACTTTCAGAACTGAAGTGGTCCCTAAAAAATTGGTTTGGAGAATTTTCTTGTAAATCTGGAAAATTGCTGTTACACTTGTAAGCCTTGTGACGTCCAAAATAAATTAAAAGACAATCAAAAGATGATGCCAATATAAAGCAGAGATATGGGAGATAATATTTATTCATGTATTTGGATGGTATAACTATCTGCCTGAAAAGCAGAGAATTTCACATTTTGAAAATTGCAATTTTTTTCAAATTTCCATCAAATTTCCTAGTTTTTTTATAAATAAATGCAAAAATATTGATTAGTGTTTACCACTAACATGAAGTATAATGTGTTACGAGAAAACCATCTCAAATTCATTTGTGTAAGTTAAAGCGTCTCAAAGTTATTGCCATTTAAAGTGACACATGTCAGTTTTGAAAAACCGGTTAATGTGTAACTACAAATTTTATCAGATGCATCCAATATTGCAGAAGTCTAGTTTAACCAATTTATTTGTAGCAGAGATCCAGAAACGGAAGACACAGCAGAGAATTTCCAATTAGGAAATTCCTCCAATTAAAAAGCAAAGTGGTAATAGCAGGGTTTTTATTGAAGAAATTTCTCCACTATTTGAAATTATGGTATATTGCTGACATTTCTCATAAATTGGCCATGGGAAGAATTGGAGAGTCCAACTTCCTGGAACCTCATTGATCTTTAGAATGAAAGGTCTGTCTTGCTGGCAAATAATCCTAGGCAATGTACAGTAACACACATTGGACAAAAAGCAAACAACAAAACCCACTCATGTTTGGCCATTTTTTGCATTCTCAGAATACGAGTAAATCTCTCTGCAACAGAATATCAGAAGCAGACCTGATTCTTGTGGACATACTCTAAATGCTCTATTGTTAAATGTGATTTCTGGCCCAATTGCTTTTTTATTTTGATGACCTATCCACAGCATAGGTCATCGGTAACTAATCGGCGGGGCTCTGTGTTGCTTTCTGACCCATTCACAGCACTAGATTCCAGAGTCAGGAGGCTGTCGGAACAGCTGATCTGTGAGGGATTCGGGTATCAGGCTTCCTATGATCAGAAATTGTTGGTCTAACTTAACCATTGTAATGTTTTCCTATCAGGGAGCAGAACATGAAGCATGCAGAACACATAGTCAAACTGGAATCAAAAGTGTCCCAGCTACAATGCGACCAGCGAAACAGTAAGAAAGCTGTTAAAGAAAAGGCAAGAAGATATTATATTTTACTGAATAATCCTAAAAAATATCCACTCAAATGATGACTGTAAAAAATAAACTCAAACAATAGCTAGTCTATCACAAAATGCAGGAGTTACCCATCGCTCCAATTTCAGTTCTCATTCTTCTAATATCTCATATCTCCTGATAATAGGACAATGGTATGGAATAGGACATTAACTATATTTTTATTTCTGCAGTATATATGCATAGCATAAGGATGTTTCACTGTAGTGAATGGTAATCTATGAAACTGTCAGATTTACTGTTTTACATAGTGCCGACATAGATTAGAAAGTTTTAAAATATAAACCAGATTTATCACAGTGACTGATGTTGGATGATATTATGAATTAGTTATGAATTGCTTAGTTTTTAAGAACAAAATATGCACCAAATATTGGCACATGATGTCATATCTTAAACTATGCCCATATATTTTATCATTGCATTGGTTGGCTTTAGTCTCAAAAACTGTGACCGTGACACTGTAATGCAGTTATAAAACCACGACAAGCTTGTGTTACCCTCATGTAGAGGTCCTAGTGTAGTGAGGTGTTCAATATATGTCTATTGGATGCTATTAAGTAGTCCTACTTATGTCCTATAGCTAGGATTTTTGTCCAATGTCTATGTTTCATGTACTTTGTATTTTTGAGGTGAAAACGCTGTCTAATATTTTTTCATTTTATGAATGGGGGTCACAGCATACTTATTAATTGATCAATATTTTAATTTCTTTGCTACATTTGTGAGGCTTACCACATAAACACTGTAAAGAATTCTTGGTAAATATTGTAAGATCAAAACCATCATAAAAGCACATGCATTTTTTTAAATTTATTTTTAAACAGTGGTAACTGTGTCTTGTCTGTTTTACAATTAGCGCACCAAAGTTTGACTCCATTTATGGTTTAGAAGATCAAAAATATGGATGCAAGAAAGAGAAGCAAATGGATGGCCATCCATTTACATACAGATCAACGTTAAAAAAAAAATACAGATCCATTATTGTCTCTTTGGACAGACACAAAAATATACTGATATACTTTGGTTTTTGTGTCCTTCAAATAAATGGACAGAAATGGGTCAGTTTTTTTTTTTTTTTTTTTTAACATTGGCGCCTATGTAAATAGATTACTATCTGTGTTCATGTGTTCAAAGGATGTAAAGAATGTGATCAGAATAAATATATGGTTGGCTAAAAATAAATAATTAAATAAATATATATATATATATATATATATATATATATATAATATTATATCTATATATATCACATATCTATATATATTATTATCTATATGTATATATTAGTCAGAAGTATTCTGTAGCAAATGCCTTGTTAATTTTACACTTGCAAAATGTCACTTTGTATTAGGAATCTTGCTATCTCCTAACATTACAAAAGTGATCTCAGTGTCTTTGCCCTTTTCTCTGTCTTGGCTAGGAGCCAAAACTCCATCCACATCAGGCCCTCTTTCTCCAATACTAAAATTAGTGTTGCTGCCTCACTCTACCAGGGTATTGCAATTTTTTTCAAAATGTCAATAGGAACTGAACTCTGTGACCTTTACAACATATCATGCAATCCAACTGAGTAAGGGTCTATGATTATAAAACTTCACTTTTAATTAATAATAAATATAAAATTCAGCCCAATAAAGATACAAAGTGAACAAATATATAATTGAATTTTTACACATACAAATATCAGAGAGTGAAAAAAGGAACAGTCTAAGGCTGGTCTTACACGACTGTGGTTTTACACCGCAAATGGTCCGCAATTGTGGGTTTAAAATTACGGACCATTTACGGTCCCATAGTTTTCTATGAGGCCTCTTAGAGCCCCTTCACACTATGGATACGCTTCCTGATTCTGAACGTTAAAACACGGTCAGAATCAGCGCGTATAAAGCAGATCCCATTCATTTCAATGAGAGCCGGCATACGAGCGCTCCCCATTGAAATGAATGGGCTGCTTTTTACTCTACGAGCGCTCCCATTGAAGTGAATGGGAAGCGCTCACGTGTACGGCTGTGAAGGGGCCCGGCACTCGGCTCAGTCCGAGCCGTACACGCGAGCGCTTCCTATTCACTTCAATGGGAGCGATCATAAGAAATGTCATAGATCATACACCCCCATGTCTCTATGGTCAGCTGGTGACAAAACACCTGTAACCTCACTTTAGACACATGCTTCGTGCACTGCAGCATGGTGGCTGTGATTGCTGTGGCTATGTGGCCCAAAGCCTAGGGGCTTAACCTGCTTGGGCTGCAGGGCTCACTCTCCCTGTGGATGCTGTAATGTGGTTGTGGTAGTAGAGTAAGGATTAGTGGGCTTATACACCTTGATCAAAATACTAAGATTAACCATATATTATAGACTGACATATAATTATTTGAGTTACTCCACCACAACATCATACTCTTATAAACAAAAAAAAAGCTACAACTCTCTTCAAAGATAAAAACCAGACCAGAGGAGCCTTCCGTGAAACTTGGTCCATATGTTTGCCAAATTTAACAGCCTCTTCTATATGCCAGGAGTTGGGCTCCTAGCATCATAGTTATCTGAGATGCTATCATTATCTGCTTCCCAGGGACACACTGTTCTGTACTGTAATAATTACGGGTGAATTTAGCCTAAGGCCTTCTTTAGATGACTATAATAGTCATTTGTCGAATTTTGCAAAAACTGATGACTTTGTTTTGAGAATACATTGATTTCTGTGTGGGGTCAACTGAATACAAGTAAAATTTGCCTTTCTTTTTGGATGTCTGCCTGGCGCCTTCCTTAATGTATAATTACTGTGTATATTATGGTTTGCATTGTAGGTGGAAGAGCTCAAAAAGCAACTTACAACTGCTAATGGAGCACTAGAGGACTTGCAAAATGAATATACCCAGTGCAAGCAAGAGTATGGTAGCCAACATCTTCTATTAAATGTAAGGAAGCACTAAAAGAATGTACTCTCCAATACTCAATACTTATTTTGACTAGTTTTTGTTTGCAAACCATTCAAGTTTATTATGTATAACATCACTGATATGAATGAAAAATCACTATTCCACTTGTAGGAAGCTTTGAAGACGTGTGAAACACAGCTGAGCTTAGAAAAGGCACAGAACAAGCAATTACAGGATCGGGAGATAGTCAACTGCCTTACTAATGAAAACCTACGAAGAGAGTTGATTCAGCAAACCATTGAGGTAGAAAGGCTGCAGGCAGCAGTGAATGTGGTGAAGGAAGAGACACAGAAGAAAGCAGAACAACAGGTTTGGGATTTTGCAGTTTCTTTTAGGGTGATATTACTTCATTTCAGTTCTCAGACAACATAGATATCCGTTACTTTCACTGCATTCGGCTGTGACTTCCTCCTTGCTAGACAACATTCAAATGTAGTGAAGTCATGAAAATGTGGATACAATTAAACACCCAGCGTAGTTAAACAATGCAGAAAAAACTTAGTGAAAACGCATTGCATTTTTCTTGCATTCTTCATTTTTTGCTGCATAATTTTTTTTTTCTCTCATTCGCTTTTTAACTTCCCCTACTAAATCTATAAGAAAATCACTCACCATTCTGCAACTTTTTTTTTTCTTTTTCGCAATGTGTGGACGATATTAACCAAAATCTTATTCACTTTACTGGTACTGTAAAATAAAACTACAAAAATCATGAGCCAGTAATGTTCAATGAATAAACATGCTGTCATCATTCAAATTATAATATACCAAAACAACAAGCATAAAAATAGCCAAATAAAAATAATATAATTTATTAACATATAATAAAATGTAAACTATGTAAACCTACATTAATGGGACCACATTAAGATAACAAACAAAGCCCTTCTCAGAAAAAACACTGGTAATAAATGTATCTAAGCAAGTTGCAACTATACATACCAATATATTTCAATACATCATGCAAAGTTGACATATACAGTCATGGCCAAAAGTTTTGAGAATGACACAAATATTATATTTTCACATGATGTGCTGCCCTCTGGTTTTTATGTGTGTTTGTCAGATGTTTTTATCACATACAGAAATATAATTGCAATCATATTATGAGTAACAAAAGCTTATATTGACAGTTAGAATGAGTTAATGCAAGTCAATATTTGCAGTGCTGACCCTTCTTCTTCAGGACCTCTGCAATTCTCCCTGGCATGCTCTCAATCAACTTCTGGACCAAATCCTGACTGATTGCAGTCCATTCTTGCACAATCAATGCTTGCATTTTGTCAAAATTTGTAGGTTTTTGTTTGTCCACCCGTCTCTTGATGATTGACCACAAGTTCTCAATGGGATTAAGATCTGGGGAGTTTCCAGGCCATGGACCCAAAATCTCTATGTTTTGTTCCCTGAGCCATTTAGTTATCACCTTTGCTTTATGGCAAGGTGCTCCATCATGCTGGAAAAGGCATTGTTGATCGCCAAACTTCTCTTGGACAGTTGGGAGAAGTTGATCTTGGAGGACATTCTGGTACCATTCTTTATTCATGGCTGTGTTTTTAGGCAAGACTGGCAAGACTGTGAGAGAGCCGATTCCCTTGGCTGAGAAGCAACCCCACACATGAATGGTTTCAGGATACTTTACAGTTGGCATGAGGCAAGACTGGTGGTAGCGCTCACCTCGTCTTCTCCGAATAAGCTGTTTTCCAGATGTCCCAAACAATCGAAAAGGGTATTCATCAGAGAAAATGACTTTACCTCAGTCCTCAGCAGTCCACTCCCTGTACCTTTTGCAGAATATCAGTCTGTCCCTGATGTTTTTTCTGGAGAGAAGTGGCTTCTTTGCTGCCCTCCTTGAGACCAGGCCTTGCTCCAAGAGTCTCCGCCTCACAGTGCGTGCAGATGCACTCACACCTGCCTTCTGCCATTCCTGAGCAAGCTCTGCACTGCTGGTAGCCCGAATCCGCAGCATAACACTTTTTAGAGACGGTCCTGGCGCTTGCTGGTCTTTCTTGGGCGCCCTGGAGCCTTTTTGCCAACAATGGAACCTCTCTCCTTGAAGTTCTTGATGATGCGATAGATTGTTGACTGAGGTGCAATCTTTCTAGCTGCGATACTCTTCCCTGTTAGGCCATTTTTGTGCAGTGCAATGATGACTGCACATGTTTCTTTAGAGATAACCATGGTTAACAGAAGAGAAACAATGATGCCAAGCACCTGCCTCCTTTTAAAGTGTCCAGTGGTGTCATTCTTACTTAACCCCTTCCCGACATGCGCCGTAATAGTACGGAGCGTGTCGGGTCTGTAACTATGGCGACCGCCCGGGAGCCGGGCGGCCGTCAAAGCCGCCGGGTGTCTACTGCTTTAAGCAGTAGACAACCGGCTCTAATGCCTCCGATCGGTCCCCGGACCGATCGGAGGCATTAACCCCTCCGGCGCTGCTGTCAAAGGCGCCAGAGGCGCCATTTTCCCGGCGGCGCATGGGCGCCGCCATTTTGGCAGGGATCGCCGGCTCCTGGAGCATGCTCCAGGGCCGACGTCACGTTGTCATGACAGCCGGGAGCCTTGTTAAAGGCTCCCAGCCGGTCTGCAAATTCTCTCTTTTGCAGGCTGGTGTATACAGCCTGCAAAAGAGATGATGATTTTTTGCAATGCATTGCAATGCATTAGCATTGTAATGCATTGCATTAGCATTGTAATGCATTGCATTAGTGATCAGACCCCATGGGGTTCAACACCCCTAGGGGGTCTAATAAATGCAAAAAAAAATAAAAAAAAAAGTAAAAAAAAATATAAAAAAATATAAAAAGTATTAAAAGTTCAAATCACCCCCCTTTCCCTAGAACAAATATAAAAGTAGTTAAAAACTGTGAAACATATACATGTTAGGTATCCCCGCGTCCGAAATCGCCCGCTCTACAAATCTATAAAAATATTTTTCCTGTTCGGTAAACACCGTAGCAGGAAAAATAGACAAAAGTGCCAAACCGCCGTTTTTTCACTGTTTTAATTCTGATAAAAATTTGAATAAAAAGTGATCAAAGCAATAACATTTCCCGAAAATGGTAGAACTAAAAAGTACACCCGACCCCGCAAAAAAAGACGCCCTATGCATCCCCGTACACCTATGTATAAAAAAGTTACGGCCGTCGGAATATGGCGACTTTTAGAAAAAAAAAATTTTAACACCGTTTTGGAATTTTTTTTAGGGGTCAAAATGTAAATAAAACCATATAAATTTGGTATCCCTGGAACCGTACCGAAACACAGAATATAGGGGACATGTCATTTTGGCTGCACAGTGAACGCCGTAAAACCAAAGCCCGTAAGAAAGTCGCAGAAATGCATTTTTTCTTCAAATCCACCCCATTCTGAATTTTTTTCCTGCTTCCCAGTACATTATATAGAATAATTAATGGTGGCATCATGAAGAAAAAATTGTCCCGCAAAAATTAAGACCTCATATGACTCTGGGAGCGGAGAAATAAAAAAGTTATGGGGTTTAGAAGGAGGGGAGTCAAAAACGAAAATCAAAAAATGCCATCGGCGGGAAGGGGTTAATCATGACAGATTGATCTCCAGCCCTGTCCTCATCAACACCCACACCTGTGTTAATAGAGCAGTCACTGAAACGATGTTAGCTGGTCCTTTTAAGGCAGCGCTGCAATGATGTTGAAATGTGTTTTGGGGGCTAAAGTTCATTTTCTAGGCAAATATTGACTTTGCAAGTAATTGCTGTTAAGCTGATCACTCTTTATAACATTCTGGAGTATATGCAAATTGCCATTAGAAAAACTGAAGCAGTAGACTTTGTAAAAATTAATATTTGTATAATTCTCAAAACTTTTGGCCATGACTGTACAAATGGGACAAGTGTAAATAGCAACTCACATGTAAACAAAGTGCTGGTGGCAAATCCGGAGAGGCGAAAGGAACAGAAGTGCCCCAACGTGTGTGGGTGTCATAAGAATATGGGTGGCACTTCCTGAGAATGAAGATCTCAATCACAGGAGGATATTGCATTTGAGAGTGTTGTGATCTTGAGCCAGGCTTCTGTGTGTTCCTCCTCCTACATAACATGTAATGTACCGCAGAGCTTTTTTGGACTGTCAACCGTGTCTTCCTCATATTCTTCATTGACACAGATCTATGGTAGTGATGCGCCACCTACTAAGAAATCTATTTTCACCTGTAGCAGTTTTCCTCCTCTTTTTGATGAGCTGAATGTCATGTTTTCCTCCTCTGCTTGCATACAATGTTGACTGACTCAGTTGGAGGTGGAGGTAGTAGTGGTAGAGGGTGTGGTACAACTACTTCTAGTTGTTCTAGTAGAGGAGAGGAATTTGTCAGAAAAAGCAAGGAAGACTATGATATTGCCGATGAAGTAATATTAGATAACTAGGGTGGTGGCAGTGGTAATAATTCCAGCCATTGTGCAAGTCCAACATCCAAAAAGCCTGCCAGGGGCAGACTTACGGTGTTAGTGGAAGTTTCTGCTCAAGCCTTTTGATGAAGCCACCAAAATTTATCATCAGGGACAATTACATCATCAACAATGTGATCCCTGTGATATCTTGCAGGAAACACACTTAAGGTACGAGGTATGGAAGGCTCTGTGGGCCCCGGCACTTGCCCGACTATGTCGAGCTGACCGGGATCATTTTGTTAGGTTGCCCGGCTCGCCCGGCCCTGGATCCGCCCCTGACCAGGTGGCTCACTCCTAGTCCACCACACTCCTTCAGCGCTCTACCTCCTCTGCCAGTGCCACAGCCAAATGTCAGAAGTAAAAGCAGCTGCAGCCAGGCCCAGTACAATATTAGGAACATAATAAATCAGAATTTTTATATAGATTGCAGCACCAACCTGAGCCACAACAGGCAATGGACACTAACCAGCTGCACCAGCAAGTACAGTCCTACCTAGAATGCGCCTGTATTCCAGCAGATAGCTGACAACCTAATGGAATTTTGGAGCAATAGGTTAGAGCATTGGAAGGAGCTGGCCAAGTTTGCCATGGGAGTTTTATTTTGTTCGACTGCTGGTAATCCTGCAGCCTGATTCATTACGTTCCACTATACCACACCGTTGGTGCCACAGTGGCTAGAAACAAAACCATTTTGATTTTACATTTTCTCCCATAAAATTTTTCTTCATCACTTTTCAAGTGTCTCATAGCCACAAATTTTTCTCCCAAGTAACAACAAGCCTTTAGCACTTACAATTCCTCAAAACGTGCTGATTTTTCTAAAAAAAAAAAAAAAACCCCATTGCTTTCTTCAATGTAACTGCCATGTGTGTATAAAAAAAAAAAAAAAAAACAACCACGAGGAAGCACACTTTCTAAATAAGAGTAATTTTTGGAGCATTTTAAATGTTAAAATGCATAAAAATTAGTGGTATAGCAGTGTATGGTTAAATTCTGCATTTATATCCCCTGCTTACCGTGTATTTTTCCATAGACATACATGTCTGTTTCACTTTGATGTAAATTCAGCTGTGTTTGCCTTAGAGATATAGAAATTGGATAAATTAGTTCCTTTGAGACTTAATAGTGTTTTTAACTATATTTTAAATGGAATCTATCATTGCTATAGCGATTTTTAACTTAACATATCTTTGTATAGCCTTTAGAAAGACTAGACGCCACCATACATTATGGACTTCAATAACAAGTTTTAACCAATTTTTGTCAAATATGTTTCTCACGTTATATTAAAAGTTAAGTTTTATTTGGAAGGGATTGATTGCTGGAATTTCCTTTTTTTTAATTCCAGGCATACCTTTCCTTCATTGATCGGTGCAGGCGTTTTTGAATTAGGGAGCATTCACACGGAGTAACGCGGCACGCAATTTGGCGCGTTTGCGCCGCGTGTTATACGGACCGTGTTTGCCGTCGCGTTTACGCCGCAAACGCGCCAAATTGCGTGCCGCGTTGCTCCGCGTGAATGCTCCCTTAGACTGCTTTTATTGATATGCAAATTATCCAGCACTGAGCACCGGAAGCCTTTGCAATGTTCCCTGAGCACCGTTTGTGTCATCAGCCTTCCCTGGTTCTCACCGTCCCCTCCTTTTCACAGGATCACGCAAGTGGTGCTCAGGGAACAACGGGAAGGCTTCCAGTGCTCTGCGCTACGAACCAAGGCGGAATGAATCTTTAAGGTTCACCCATCTCTAGTAGCTAGTGTGAAAGCAACCTATATATCATCATACAGTTCCCTTTTGTCTGTAGCTACTGTCTCAAGGGGGAGTTTACTAAAGACATTAATATGTTTTATGGGGCTGTGCGAGTTGTATGAAGTGGACTCCAATTACTGCTCGCTTGAGACAGACAGATTTTTCAGTAGCAGATTTCTATGCTCTTATAAATACCATGCCATATATGTGTACGGGTAAGTGGTGCAACATATGCAGAGTGACTTCATGTAAGAGGTAGTATAGAATATGACTGCAGGTACAGGCATCCAAACAACTGTGAGTATCTGCATTAAACTTAATAGAGGTAGCTACATCCTTGCAGACAACTGTCATTTTTTTATTTTTTTTATTACTACCCAGTATAAACCTGAGACATAGTGATTCTGTTTGCCAAAATGTTAACACAATTGGATGGCAGATCTTTGCAGAATGAGGCCTAACATACAGTGGGGGATACAGATTATGTTATCCCATACAGGGTCTAAGCCCTATAATATTGCTAGAGAATCCTAGTGTTTGAAGCTCCCCTGATGAGTACCGGTGTGTTATCAGACAAAATATTTACAGGAATGGGGTTTTATAGGGCATTGGTGTAAGGGAGAGACTGAGTATTGCCCTTGTAAGGGAGGGAGCTATTTGGGGTGCAAGGTGAGAATTATTGGGTCCAATAGGGTCAGTTGGTAGGGCCTTTTTAATTTGACTCCTATAGATGTGGTGTATCACCGTTAATGTCACCTAAAGTATGAGAAGGAGCGCTATCGCAAGTCCTTCCTTCCAACCGCGATCAGGCTGTATAATCTACATCAGTGCAAGTGAAGATCACTCCGCACAGAGAACTAATGATTATGAAGTCTTTCTTCTTTATTCTTCTGTTCCTTAGCTTCTATGGACTCCTAGTATATCTTCTCTTCTCAGCATATGTGTGTCTACGTCTGTAATATATTACTGTGTATTATCCTGTATCTGTATTACTATGCTGCTGTAACATGCTGAAATTTCCCCACTGTGGGACTATTAAAGGATTAAAAGGATAAAGGAAAGGAAAGTACTATCATGGTGTCTATCATACACCACTATCATACACATACCATTACCATAGACACCATGATAGTACTTAAGGGTTAAAAACATATCCGATATTGGTGAACACAAGAATATTTTTTAATGTCTTGAAAGTTGAGAGCTATTCAGGAGAAAATCATAATTCTGAACTGTACAATTTTTCCAGCTGGAGTCTATGAAAGGTGCCTTGCAGAAAACCTCAGATGAGCTGGCAGCCAAAAACCTATGTTTGGACCATGCTGAGAAAAGCTTAGTAGAATCAAGAAAACTTCTGGCTGAAAAGGAGAAGTCATTACAGAATGTTGTTGATGAGCTGAAGAAGCTACGTATGTATGCCGAGTCCAAGAAACGTGAGGTCCAACAAATGAGAGCAGAACATGAGAAAATTACAGAAATGCAAAGAGATGCAGATACACTAAAACTGCTTTTAATAGAAAAGGATAACATGATAGTAACTCTCCGGGAGCAAATTAAAGCTATGACTCACATGATCGAAAAGCAGAATCAAAAAGTGGATTTCTTGGAGGTAGAGAAGTCTCAACTCTTAGATGAAGTAGCTGTTCTAAGATCTGAAATACAAGATTTAGTGGTAAGTCCTTGACAAATTTCATTGCTTCTTAGGCCTTGTTCACAACTGCGTCGGTAATCCATTCAGGGAGTATGCATGGGGACCCCCCTGAACGGACTACCGAACACATTGACAAATGGTGTGCAGTGAAAGCACACGGACCCTATAGACTATGATGGGGTTTCTGTGCTTTCCGTGCAGTATCCGCACGGATCATGCAGACAGAAAAGTACTTCACGATCTACTTTCCTGCCTGCATAACTCGTGCAGAGACTGTGCGGAAAGCGGATAGACTATAATGGGGTCCGTGTGCTTTCACTGCATACCGCTTGCCAATGCGTTCGGTAGTCCGTTCGGAAGGGGGGGATGGGTGTCCCCATGCGGACTCCCCCAAACGGATTACCGACACAGATGTGAACCAGGCCTTATATTGTTATAAGGAGCATTCTGAGCACTTATACATTGTATTATACAATTCTAGTTAGACTGGTCACTATGTGGGGTGTTGAACATTCTTTAAAGAGGACTTATCACCATCTATTTATTTCATGAGGCATACATATTACCTACAAATTCCACATCACTGTACAGATATTGTCTTCACTCATACCAGTGGCTATACCCAATTGGGCCCACAATCTAATTTCTCCCATTTTACAAAGTGGGTAATTTTATATTGCAGTCTCTCTCCAATAGAGAGGTAGTGTAGAAAATAAAGGGGAAATATATCTAGTCAGATATATTTTTAAACATGTAAACATGTAACAACTTTATCAAATATTGTAGAACCCTTTATTAAATTTCTTGCACAAAAGGCAATACACACTGCGATAAAACTGACTTTCAAATATGCTCTAATGATAAGTATCATGTAATATATATGGAAATTCCCGCCCTCCTTGGTGTAATTTAAAGCCATACAAATAAAGGAGGAAGATCTGTGATTCTCCGCCTCTCTGATAAACTAATTATTTTAATCTTTGGTGTTTATACTAAACAATATTTTGTTTCTTAAATGAAGTCTGTCGCCATAGCCCAACATGTTAAGCCTGTGCTGCAGATAGATACGTTAGGGTCAGTTGAATTAAACCATTGCTGTTCTTGGCAATAAGCAAATGAGCTCTTTGCGCAAGAGGCTTTGCCACTTACTATTTTGGAGAAATGGTAATAACTATATTTACTGCATATAAGCAGAAACAGCCATATCTTGGCAATAGAAACACCAATTCACAAGGGGAGAACACTTTTTTTGTAGAGGTGACTCTAACTTATCTATATGCATGGCTGGGTTGATATTCCGGGGTCTGGTGACAAACTCCCTACAATGTTCCATTCATAGTTAAAAGCTGAAAAGAAAGAAAAAAGAATAGCAGAACTAGAAGAATTATGTACAGCATTGGAGCTAGAGAAAAGTAAACTTGCCAATTCTAACACTAAGAAGATTCTGGCTATCAAGAAGATGAAAAAGGAACAAGAAGACATTATGGCAGTGCTTAGGGAAACACGGAGTGATCTTGCAAATTTAGCAGGTATGTAAGAGGGTTGCACAAGTAGCATCAATTATAAACTTCAATTGAACAAAATATTTATGCTGCACCAAGATTCGTCTGTGAAGTTCCTGGGTCTCAATGTAATGTCTGTGCCAGGACAGCAGCTATAATGTAGCATTTAAAGGGGATGTAACATATAAAGGATCCTATCTATACTGGTAGCTTATGTAAATTGGAGACTTTGAGACTTTTCCTAAATATATTGCTTTAGAAATGCTGCTTTGTTTGCCTGCTGTGTGAACTTATTCCTCCCATGGTTTACACAGTGTTCCCATAACCATGGATCTGTGTGATAGGACAAGTGGCGTCACTCACTGTTCTCACTGTTATCTACAGCTCAGCTGGCTAGACAATCAGTTCAGTTAATGGCAGTTTTCTGATAAAGCCCTGTCTGTTATCTTTCTATTTAAACACACAGATAACACTGAGTCCATTCTATACAAGCATCTGCATATTATCTGATCTGCATAAATATTGTGATACTTCAGCGTCCAGTTCAGTAAGCAACCCAGTCAAGATCCAGCTAGCAGAAAAAAGTATCTTGCTTGTTCTTCAGGTGATTCTGCCTGAAACTCCCCTTTGAAAGAATGGGAGGCAGATTTTGGAGCTGTTTTTTGAAGCAGATTTTGGAACAGATTTTCAAAATCGGCCTCAAAATCAGCTTCAAAATCCTGAAGCATAAATTTTCTGCCTGACAAATTTAGCATCAGATTCCAACATGTGAATCACCCCTAAGGCTAAGGCCCCGCAGAGCCACAGCAAAGTATGTCAGAAAAGACTATGGCAGAAACACAGTGTTTTTTTTTCCACAGCACTTTTGACATTAAGTCTGCAGAGTTTTCCTCTGTGGACTTTCTGTCCCTATTATACCTATACAGAAAATGCCAGCATTTTTGAAGGTGTAATTGACATGCTACAATTTCCAAAAACACAAGCATTTTTGAAATTACAGCACTCCTGCTGCAGCTTTTTTTCTGCAGTGTATGGATGAGATTAGCCAGAATCCCACCCACTTTGCAGGTACTGTAAAACGCTGTGTATTTTGCTGCTGACGCTAGGTTCACACCTGTGTTCAGCCTTCCGTTCTGTGCTTTCCGTCTTCTGCATACCAGAAGACGCAAAGCACAGACCGGGTCCGGCCGTGAGCGGCGGTGAGCGTTTTGCACTCTCCGCCGTGAAACCGGATTTTTTAATCCGGACACAGAGTACTGCATGTCCGACTCTGTGTCCGGATTATAAAACCCGGTTTCGCGGCGGAGAGCGCAAAACGCTCACTGCCGCTCACGGCCGGATAGCTTTCTCACCCATTCAAATGAATGGGTGATAAAGACTCCTGCAGGTTTCCGTCTCCTGCTCTGTTTTATGCAGGAAACGGAAACCTGCACAACGGAGAGGGCAACGCAGATGTGAACGAGCCCTGAGTCTCTGGTGCGGCTAAAATGCAGAGTTTTGGGGCCTTGGCCTTAGGGTATGTTCACATGGTGGAAAATGAAAATTCATTCCAATTCATTTTCCACTGATGTATATTCGAATTCGGTAGGGCATCCACAATCTGTCGTTGCATTACGTTACTCCTTAGGCCCAGATAAATGGTCATAATCAGCAGCCTCGAGCCTCGGACTCCTCTGTTGAATCAGTCGTGGTATCATTGGCAAGATTGAGCAGGACGCTTATTTTTTCTGCTTCCTGCTGTAATCTCTGCCTTCCATGAGAGGCAGATTCTAGACAAATTCTGCTGTAGATTCAAGGGCTTGAATCCCACGACAAATCCGCTGTGTGATCACACACTAATGGAGGATTCACAAGGAGTTACGTGCCGCGTGATGTGGCACGTAGACGCCGCGTGAGCTTTTGCGGGTTGTTCACGCTCCCATTGATTTCAATGGGAGCGTGGATCGTATACGCGGCGCTATTTTGCGGCCGTGATTTTGCGTCCGCATCACGCAGCACGTAACTCCGTGTGAACCCTCCCTAAGGGGTTATGTCTGTTTTCTGATGTGAATAATTGTCTGTACTCACTTTAGTTTTGTGATTCAATTACTTGTTGGATTGGGAAAAGTTAAAGAAATACAGTTCAAAATCTGATTTTTGTTTCTTTTTTTGGGGGGGATGGTGGGTGTTTACAGAGGACTATGGAACCCTGAAAAAAGAATATGAGAATCAGACAGAAAACAAAGAAAATGCTACTACCAAACTCAAAATGCAACTGAAAGCAACAATTGCTGAACTAGAGCAAGCAAAAAAATCTGTGATTACTGTGGAAGGCTGTGATGATCATGGTAAGAACCTTATCTATATATACAAAACTCAAAATCTGTAGTCGTACGCACTATACAAATCCACGGTTCTCGCCCAATTTGGGTGAAATTGGGCACGACCCCTCTACACATACAGGAGCAGAATACTGCGCACATTACATCTCGCTAGCGTCCCCCCATCATGAGATTGGGATCCCTGAAGGTAGGCCCTATACATATAATGGAGAAATGTGACATCTGTAGTATACAGGGAACTTGCATCACTGAAGCTGCTGAGGTAAAGTGAAAGCTGAGCTCTGATTGGTTGCTATGGGCAACTACACAAGTCTGCCTGTGAGGCGGCTCCTTCAGGTCATAGTAATACTGTGTGAGAGCTGCTCTGTATTTACTATTCATCCTATTACATCTCTTATCAGTGTCAGGTGACTACTAAAGCATCACAATACTAAGGACTGTTTTTTTAAAATGCTGCTCAAAAAACGACCATCTATTGGACAAGTTCATCCAAAAGCTAAGAATGCAAAATTGTGTCAAAGAGCTGAGACAAGGGGGCCACATGGTGGCTCTGCAAAGAGTTTGTATGTTCTCCCCGTGTTTGCATGAATTTCCATTCCATATTCCAAAAACATACTGATAGAGGAAAATGTACATTGTGAACTCAATGTGGGGCTCACAATCTCCATTAGGAAAAAAACAAAAAGAAATCTGAACACAGGTCACTAGAGATGAGCAAACAGTAAAATGTTCAATATTCGTTTCAAATAGCCACTCAATGTTTGATTATTCAAATGAATATCGAACCCCAGCTTTGCTACAGTGGATCCTACCATTCGACTCAGGAGAGTCACCAAGTCCACTATCACACCCCAGGAAATGATGCCAACACCCTGGAATGCAACTGGGACAGCAGGGGAAGCATGTCTGGGGGCATCAAGTACCTTTATTATGTCAGGATCCCCTGTCAATTTGCGATATGCCGGAGCTGACTTTTTCCCATAGGAATGCATTGAACAGCGTTGATTGGCCAGTGTACTGCATTCGGACAATCAACGCTGGTTCTGCCTAAGGAGGCGGAGTCTAAAATCTGTCCACAGCAGTTTCCATTCTGGTCCAATTTGGAGATGAAGCAGAGCTCAGCTCTGCTACACCCAACCATCCCTCCAACTACTCCTCCTGTCACACACACAGCTTTGCACTATTGCCAACCATCCCTCCAGCTACGCCACCTGTCACACACATCTCTGGTGTAACAGAGCTCAGCACACACTCAGTTCTGCTACATCTCTACACTCTGTTGTAGAGATGTAGCAGAGCTGAGTGTGTGCTGAGCTCTGCTACACACAAGATGTGTGTGACAGGAGGAGTAGATGGAGGGATGGTTGGGAGTAGTGCAGAGCTGCTACACCACAGATGTAGCAGAGCTGGCTGATGTTAGCAGTCTAATGCAGCAGAGCTGAGTGTGTTAGTCTGCTGCATCAGACTGCTACATCTGCCAGCTCTGCTACATCGGGCTGTGCGCTCAGCTCAACTCTGGAGTAGTTGAACTGAGTGTACAGTATTGGATTAACCCCCTCCCCCCCCCCACTGTTGTCCTTACCTGAAGCTCCCAGCTCCTCTTCTTGGTCCGGTCCTCTGTCTGATCTTCAGAGCGCCCTGCCCCCCTCTCCCCCGACTAGTATTATAGAGAAGGTGGGGCTTAGGATAGTGTGGGCGGGTCTCCCCACCCAGTACCCACCCACACTCTCCTAAGCCCCGCCTTCTCTATAATACTAGTCGGGGAGATGAGGCGGGGCTTAGGAGAATGTGGGTTGGGACTGGCAGGGGAGATGTGAGTGATGCCCCACCTACTAAACCTCGGCTACTCCCTACATCTCTACAATACTAGTCTAGGGAGGCAGGGCGCTCTGAAGAGGACAGAGGACCCCGCCTCTCTAGACTAGTATTGTAGAGATGCAGGGAGTAGGCGGGGCTTAGTGCGGCTGGAGAGTGTGGGCGGGGAGATGTGAGTGCATCACTCATGTCTCCCCTTCCAGTACCCGCTCACACTCTCCTAGGCCCCGCCTTCTCCATAATACTAGTCTCGGGAGGCGGGGGCAGGGCGCTCTGAAGACAAGTGGACAGAAGACCGGACCAAGAAGACCTCGGAGCTGCAACTATGTAGTTAAGTGGACAACGGTGGTGGTGGGGGGTTAATCACTGCACAGCGTGGGGTCCAACAATTTTTGGACTACATGCTGTGTAGTGAATAGGATTGTTTTTAAAATCCAATTTCCGAATGATCGGAAATTGGATTTTAAAAACGATCCTGAAATGTCAAGATCAGCTCAATCCTAAGTGCTGGCGATGTAGCAGTGTCCAATGTAGCAGAGCTGGACCTGCTACACACTCAGTGCTGCTGCATCGGATTGCTACATCAGTACAGCTGAGTGTGTAGCAGGTTCAGCTCTGCTTCATCTCGGCATAGGAATGCATTGACCAGTGTTGATTGGCCGAATGCCGTACTTCTGTATGGCATTCGGCCAATCAACGCTGGTCAATGCATTCCTATGGGAAAAAGTCAGCTCGCGCATATCGCAAGCTGACAGGGATCCCGATGAGATGGAGCCCCAAACAGTTGTGTGAGTAACATTCCCCCCTAAATAAAGGTAATCCCTAGCTAACCCTGCCTGTACATCTATCCCTGTCTCAGTCACACACTTCACAGTCCCAAATTAGTCGAATGGTAAATCCACCATTCGTCTAAATTGGAGGTTATCAGTTTCCGGCCGCCAATTACTTTTTCTGATTTTTTTTCACTGCCTCCGTTGTCTAAGTTCCTGTCTCACCTCCCCTGCACAGTTATTGGTGCAAAAAACACGCCAGGGAGGTGGGAGGGGATACGAATTTTTACTGCGTTTGCGGCCTTGTATTCGATTGTAATCGAATATCCCGAACGGCCTGAAATTCGATCGAATCTGTATTCGATCGAATGGAGTTCGCTCATCTCTACAGGTCACAGTTGTGAACCTAGCGTTAGATGTCTTTAAAAAAAAAAAGAGCTGAGACAAGTGAACAACATGACTTGCGGCTTGAAAAGGAACAGATGAGACAGGCTAAATGTAAGGCAGCTGAGACATCAGAGCAACGGGAATATCGTCTTCACAAGAATCAGATAAGGCAGGCTGAAGCAAGGAATACAAACACATCTGAACAAAAGGATGAACGTTCTGAAAATGACTGTGAACGACATACGCAACAGGGCTGCCTGGTCTAGCGCCACATACATGTCCATTGATTGAGTCATGGAGAGTGAACAAGCCGTAACGTATCCATTGGAGTTCCTCAATTCTTTGGAGCCTCCTGGAATGCCACCGCATAAGCTCACTTTAAAAATAGGAGCCACAATAATTTTCCTTCGGAACCTTGACCCACCAAAAATGTGTAACAGCACAAGATTGTGCATTAAGAGTCTCCTGCCCAATGTTATTGAAGCCACTATTCTTATGGGAAACTCTAAGGCTGTATTCACACAGAGTAACGCCAGGCGTTTTTTGTGTGTTTTTTGCACATAGCGCCGCGTTTACGCCGCGTAGCGCCGCGTTAACGCCGCGTATACGCCGCGTTAACGCCGGGCAACGCCACCGCTAAATAGCGCGGCGTTAACGCGGCGTATACGCGGCGTTAACGCGGCGCTACGCGGCGTAAACGCGGCGCTATGTGCAAAAAACACACAAAAAACGCCTGGCGTTACTCTGTGTGAATACAGCCTTAGGGAGCGAATGTTTTCATTCCACTTATTCCTTTGCTACCAAGCGATATGCCCTTCAATTTTAAGCGTCTGCAGTTCCCAATCTGACTTGCATTTTCTATGACTATAAATAAAGCACAAGGTCAATCACTTAAAGTAGCCGGCATTAATTTGTAGAGCCCGTGTTTTTCTCATGGACAGTTGTACGTTGCTTGCTTTTCAGTGGGTAACCCCAAAAATCTTTTCATATACAGGTATGCACCTGAAGGTGAAACCAGAAACATTGTTTACCAAAAAGCACCACAATAGATAGTTGTATAACTGTAAATCAATTTTACTCTTTTGTCTGTGAGCTACTTATAGATTACACTGGAGGGAGGGGGGAAGAGTTATACTATGTTGTTAATTGGGTGTAAAAGTTTTATATGTTTGTGTAAGGGGCAGAAATTTTAATTTTTGTTAAAAAAAATAGTTCAAAAATAGTAATAGTTTATACTACACAATATGTATTCAATATATAAAATCAATAAAAATGTTGAAATTAAAAAAAAAGTTTGTTGTTCACATCAATGTTACGACAAATTAGTAAAATGGCAAAATAATAAAAATTTAAAGTGGAAATAAAGATTTACTGCAGCGCTCTGAATATGTCAATTTATGTGAAAATTTTACTTTAGCATAACCAACAATTCAACATATTTTTTGTGAGCGAACCCGCGGGTATTCTACTAGTTCTGAATATTGAAGACTTTTTCCTTTATGCCTCTTGACAGTATGACTATCAGTAATTGACAGGTATTTTTTCAATACACAGTCATAGATGGAGGGCAATCAGTCACTGATAGAAAGTCATCTAGCCATGAGGGTGGTCCCTAAGCATAGAAAAAGCAAATGTATACATGAATAAATTACAAGTTACATTATGTACATCAGTTTTGTCAAGAGAATGAATGTCAGTTTAGGAGAGAGAAAAAGAGGGGTAGGGAAAGAGGCCTTTTCTCTGGTACAATATTGCAAATATTTTGCTGTACAACTGATTTTATGAACATTTTGCAAAATACTTTATATTTAGATATCCCCTGCTTTCTTTTCCACTGTGCTTTGAGAGTATTAACCTCAACAAAGCATCACATGGGCAGCTACATACAGTACCACCTTTGCCTGCTGGCAGAGCAATGTACCGTATATACTCGAGTATAAGCCGAATTTTTCAGCCCAGTATTTGAGCTGAAAAAGCCCCCCTCACCTTATACTCGAGTTTTTTTTAGGAGGGGGGGGTCTATGACCAGCCACATATTAATATATAGAATCTCCCATAAAATAGTGCAAAAAAAAAAAAAAAAAAGATTAAAAAAATTAAAAAATAAAAGTTGTAAATCCCTCCTTTCCCTAAAATACATATGAAAGTAGAAAATTACTATGAAACACATACACATTAGGTATCCCTGTGTCTAACAGTGCCTGGTCTACTGAATATAGGGGATCTGCAGTGCTCCTGTTCCGTCGGGAAGGGGTTAATAGGAGCACTGCAGGTACCCTATATTCAGCCAGGCTGAATTCCAAGTGGGGGAAGAAAAAACAGTCCTCAAGCTCAGGGAAGGGGCAGACAGACAACCAAAACACCCCCTCCCCTTCCCCAGCACCCAGCAACTACTGCACCCAAAAACTCCCACCATGTTAATTTTTGAAATTTTCCAGTAGCTGCTGCATTTCACCCCCTCGGCTTATACTCGAGTCAATAAGTTTTCCCAGTTTTTTGTGGTAAAATTAGGGGCCTCGGCTTATATTCGGGTCGGCTTATACTCGAGTATATACGGTAATAATCATCCCTTGTATAGTCATCTAAATAAATTAAGAGACTAGAAGTATAGAGTAAGGGAGACCATTTTGACTGTGTGACAGTAGTCCTGTCAGTGGTCACCATCAATAGCTGTGATAGTAATGTCTGCCCTCTACCCCCGCCCCCATCCTGTAGCAAGCTTCTGTGGTAATAGGTGAGAAACTGACACAGAACACACTGTAAACTTTAGTTTTGGATGAAGTGCCCCTTTAAATGAAGCTGGCACAATCCATGGAAATATCTGGAAATATTAGACATTTAGTATCCTACACAAAAATATATAGGGCAATTTCGGGTAGTGCTATCAATACAAACTTCATCAGCCTCAACAGGCCAACTACCACACAAAAGACAACAATATTCTAAAATATATAAATTTATTGAAGAATATATTAATAAATAATACATATAAATTCAGAGATAAGTGGTGTACACCACTTATCTCTGAATTTATATTTATTATTTATTAATATATTCTTCAATAAATTTATATATTTTAGAATATTGTTGTCATTTGTGTGGTAGTTGGCCTGTTGAGGCTGATGAAGTAAATATTAGACATTATTGTTCTAATCCTGTAATACTTTTTAAGCATACTTTAAGATGACACACTTTTATATGTTTTGATTTAGACCCGTTTTTATTTTGTTTGTACCATCAGCTGTTAAAATTGCAACACGAATGCAGAAGAAAATCACTGCCAAGAGGGAGCAGATTGATATGTTACAAAGCAGGATACATTTCTTGGAAGAAGCCTTGTCCAGTGCTACAAAGGTAACTTTTTATTTTTACATAACTACTAGAGATGAGCGAAAACTAAAATGTTCGAGGTTCGAAATTCGATTCGAACAGCTGCTCAATGTTCGTGTGTTCGAACGGGTTTCGAACCCCATTATAGTCTATGGGGAACATATACTCGTTAAGGTGGAAACCCAAATCCGTGTCTGGAGGGTCACCAAGTCCACTATGACACCCCAGGAAATGATGCCAACACCTCTGGAATGACACTGGGACAGCAGGGGAAGCATGTCTGGGGGCATCTAACACACCAAAGACCCTCTATTACCCCAACATCACAGCCTAACAACTACACACTTTACACACTCAATACCACCTCTCTGACAGTAGGAAAACACCTGGAAACATGTGTATTTGGCACTTGCAGTGAGGAGAGCTTGTCACCAGCAGTGAATTTGGCCCTTGTAGTAAGTTGAGGTTGGCACCAACATTTGTTTTGAAAATCAGGGTGGATTGAGCCTCTAACCAGCAGAGTTTGGGCAAATTCATGGTGGAGGGAGCATCTAAACACCCCAGTTTGGGCAAATTCATGGTGGAGGGAGCCTCTAAAAACCCCAGTTTGGACGAATTCATGGTGGAGGGAGCCTCTAAAACCCCAGTTTGGACCAATTCATGATGGAGGGAGCCTCTAAACAGCCCAGTTTGGGCAAATTCATGGTGGAGGGAGCCTCTAACCAGCCCAGTTTGGACCAATTAATGGTGGAGGGAGCCTCTAAACAGCCCAGTTTGGACCAATTCATGGTGGAGGGAGCCTCTAAAAAACCCAGTTTGGACCAATTCATGGTGGAAGGAGCCTCTAAACAGCCCAGTTTGGGCAAATTCATGGTGGAGGGAGCCTCTAAAAACCCCAGTTTGGACCAATTCATGGTGGAGGGAGCCTCTAAAAAACCCAGTTTGGACCAATTCATGGTGGAGGGAGCCTCTAAAAAGCCCAGTTTGGGCAAATGCAAGGTGAAGGGAGCCTCTAAAAACCTCAATTTGGACCAATTCATGGTGGAGGGAGCCTCTAAATAGCCCAGTTTGGGCAAATTCATGGTGGAGGGAGCCTCTAAAAACCCCAGTTTGGACCAATTCATGGTGGAGGGAACCTCTAAAAAACCCAGTTTAGACAAATTCATGATGGAGGGAGCCTCTAAACAGCCCAGTGTGGGCAAATTCATGGTGGAGGGAGCCTCTAAAAACGCCAATTTGGACCAATTCATGGTGGAGGGAGCCTCTAAACAGCCCAGTTTGGGCAAATTCATGGTGGAGGGAGCCTCTAAAAACCCCAGTTTGGACCAATTCATGGTGGAGGGAGCCTCTAAAAAACCCAGTTTGGACCAATTCATGGTGGAGGGAGCCTCTAACCAGCCCAGTTTGGACCAATTCATGGTGGAGGGAGCCTCTAACCATCCCAGTTTGGGCAAATTCATGGTGGAGGGAGCCTCTAAACAGCCCAGTTTGGGCAAATTCATGGTGGAGGGAGCCTCTAAAAACCCCAATTTGGACCAATTCATAGTGGCGGGAGCCTCTAAACAGCCCAGTTTGGGCAAATTCATGGTGGAGGGAGCCTCTAAAAAACCCAGTTTGGACCAATTCATGGTGGAGGGAGCCTCTAAAACCCCAGTTTGGACCAATTCATGGTGGAGGGAGCCTCTAAACAGCCAAGTTTTGGGAAATTCATGGTGGAGGGAGCCTCTAAAAAACCCAGTTTGGACCAATTCATGGTGGAGGGAGCCACTAGACAGCCCAGTTTGGGCAAATTCATGGTGGAGGGAGCCTCTAAAAACCCCAGTTTGGACCAATTCATGGTGGAGGGAGCCTCTAAAAAACCCAGTTTGGACCAATTCATGGTGGAGGGAGCCTCTAAAAACCCCAATTTGGACCAATTCATGGTGGAGGGAGCCTCTAAACAGCCCAGTTTGGGCAAATTCATGGTGGAGGGAGCCTCTAAAAAACCCAGTTTGGACCAATTCATGGTGGAGGGAGCCTCTAACCAGCCCAGTTTGGACCAATTCATGGTGGAGGGAGCCTCTAAAAAAACCAATTTGGACCAATTCATGGTGGAGGGAGCCTCTAAAAACCCCAATTTGGACAAATTCATGGTGGAGGGAGCCTCTAAACAGCCCAGTTTGGGCAAATTCATGGTGGAGGGAGCCTCTAAAAAACCCAGTTTGGACCAATTCATGGTGGAGGGAGCCTCTAACCAGCCCAGTTTGGACCAATTCATGGTGGAGGGAGCCTCTAAAAAAACCAATTTGGACCAATTCATGGTGGAGGGAGCCTCTAAAAACCCCAATTTGGACCAATTCATGGTGGAGGGAGCCTCTAAACAGCCCAGTTTGGGCAAATTCATGGTGGAGGGAGCCTCTAAAAAACCCAGTTTGGACCAATTCATGGTGGAGGGAGCCTCTAACCAGCCCAGTTTGGACCAATTCATGGTGGAGGGAGCCTCTAAACAGCCCAGTTTGGGCAAATTCATGGTG
This sequence comes from Leptodactylus fuscus, assembly GCF_031893055.1. Classification (NCBI taxonomy): domain Eukaryota; kingdom Metazoa; phylum Chordata; class Amphibia; order Anura; family Leptodactylidae; genus Leptodactylus; species Leptodactylus fuscus. The sequence continues at coordinate 234,980,728 of NC_134265.1, forward strand.
GAGGGAGCCTCTAAAAACCCCAGTTTGGACCAATTCATGGTGGAGGGAGCCTCTAAACAGCCCAGTTTGGGCAAATTCATGGTGGAGGGAGCCTCTAAAAAACCCAGTTTGGACCAATTCATGGTGGAGGGAGCCTCTAAACAGCCCAGTTTGGGCAAATTCATGGTGGAGGGAGCCTCTAAAAACCCCAATTTGGACCAATTCATGGTGGAGGGAGCCTCTAAACAGCCCAGTTTGGGCAAATTCATGGTGGAGGGAGCCTCTAAAAAACCCAGTTTGGACCAATTCATGATGGAGGGAGCCTCTAAAACCCCAGTTTGGACCAATTCATGGTGGAGGGAGCCTCTAAACAGCCAAGTTTGGGCAAATTCATGGTGGAGGGAGCCTCTAAAAAACCCAGTTTGGACCAATTCATGATGGAGGGAGCCTCTAAACAGCCAAGTTTGGGCAAATTCATGGTGAAGGGAGCCTCTAAAAAACCCAGTTTGGACCAATTCATGGTGGAGGGAGCCTCTAAAAACCCCAATTTGGACCAATTCATGGTGGAGGGAGCCTCTAAACAGCCCAGTTTGGGCAAATTCATGGTGGAGGGAGCCTCTAAAAAACCCAGTTTGGACCAATTCATGGTGGAGGGAGCCTCTAACCAGCCCAGTTTGGACCAATTCATGGTGGAGGGAGTCTCTAAAAAAACCAATTTGGACCAATTAATGGTGGAGGGAACCTCTAAAAACCCCAGTTTGGACCAATTCATGGTGGAGGGAGCCTCTAAACAGCCCAGTTTGGGCAAATTCATGGTGGAGGGAGCCTCTAAAAAACCCAGTTTGGACCAATTCATGGTGGAGGGAGCCTCTAAACAGCTCAGTTTGGGCAAATTCATGGTGGAGGGAGCCTCTAAAAAACCCAGTTTGGACCAATTCATGATGGAGGGAGCCTCTAAAACCCCAGTTTGGACCAATTCATGGTGGAGGGAGCCTCTAAACAGCCAAGTTTGGGCAAATTCATGGTGGAGGGAGCCTCTAAAAAACCCAGTTTGGACCAATTCATGGTGGAGGGAGCCTCTAAACAGCCAAGTTTGGGCAAATTCATGGTGGAGGGAGCCTCTAAAATACCCAGTTTGGACCAATTCATGGTGGAGGGAGCCTCTAAACAGCCCAGTTTGGGCAAATTCATGGTGGAGGGAGCCTCTAAAAACCCCAATTTGGACCAATTCATGGTGGAGGGAGCCTCTAAACAGCCCAGTTTGGGCAAATTCATGGTGGAGGGAGCCTCTAAAAAACCCAGTTTGGACCAATTCCTGGTGGAGGGAGCCTCTAACCAGCCCAGTTTGGACCAATTCATGGTGGAGGGAGCCTCTAAACAGCCAGGTTTTGGGAAATTCATGGTGGAGGGAGCCTCTAAAAAACCCAGTTTGGACCAATTCATGGTGGAGGGAGCCTCTAAACAGCCTAGTTTGGGCAAATTCATGGTGGAGGGAGCCTCTAAAAACCCCAGTTTGGACCAATTCATGGTGGAGGGAGCCTCTAAAAACCCCAGTTTGGACCAATTCATGGTGGAGGGAGCCTCTAAAATACCCAGTTTGGACCAATTCATGATGGAGGGAGCCTCTAAACAGCCCAGTTTGGGCAAATTCATGGTGGAGGGAGCCTCTAAAAACCCCAATTTGGACCAATTCATGGTGGAGGGAGCCTCTAAACAGCCCAGTTTGGGCAAATTCATGGTGGAGGGAGCCTCTAAAAACCCCAGTTTGGACCAATTCATGGTGGAGGGAGCCTCTAAAAAACCCAGTTTGGACCAATTCATGATGGAGGGAGCCTCTAAAAAACCCAGTTTGGACCAATTCATGGTGGAGGGAGCCTCTAAACAGCCCAGTTTGGGCAAATTCATGGTGGAGGGAGCCTCTAAAAACCCCAATTTGGACCAATTCATGGTGGAGGGAGCCTCTAAACAGCCCAGTTTGGGCAAATTCATGGTGGAGGGAGCCTCTAAAAAACCCAGTTTGGACCAATTCCTGGTGGAGGGAGCCTCTAACCAGCCCAGTTTGGACCAATTCATGGTGGAGGGAGCCTCTAAACAGCCAAGTTTTGGGAAATTCATGGTGGAGGGAGCCTCTAAAAACCCCAGTTTGGACCAATTCATGGTGGAGGGAGCCTCTAAAAAACCCAGTTTGGACCAATTCATGGTGGAGGGAGCCTATAAACAGCCCAGTTTGGGCAAATTCATGGTGGTGGGAGCCTCTAAAAACCCCAGTTTGGACCAATTCATGGTGGAGGGAGCCTCTAAAAAACCCAGTTTGGACCAATTCATGGTGGAGGGAGCCTCTAAACAGCCCAGTTTGGGCAAATTCATGGTGGAGGGAGCCTCTAAAAACCCCAGTTTGGACCAATTCATGGTGGAGGGAGCCTCTAACCAGCAGAGTTGGGGGAAATCAGGGTGGAGGGAGCCTCTAACCAGCAGAGTTGGTGGAATTCAGGGTGGAGGGAGCCTCTAACCAGCAGAGTTGGTGGAAATCAGGGTGGAGGGAGCCTCTAACCAGCCCAGTTTGGGCAAATTCATGGTGGAGGGAGCCTCTAACCAGCAGAGTTGTGGGAAAGCAGGGTGGAGGGAGCCTCTAACAAGCAGAGTTGGTGGAAATCAGGGTGGAGGGAGCCTCTAACCAGCAGAGTTGTGGGAAAGCAGGGTGGAGGGAGCCTCTAACCAGCAGAGTTGTGGGAAAGCAGGGTGGAGGGAGCCTCTAACCAGCAGAGTTGGTGGAAATCAGGGTGGAGGGAGCCTCTAACCAGCAGAGTTGGGGGAAATCAGGGTGGAGGGAGCCTAGTATTAGCAGAATTTTGCAACGCTTATGGTGGATGAGTATGAGGATGCGGAGGAATTGGACAGGTTGAGTACAGAAATGGAGTTTCATGTTGGGGTGCTTTACACAGGTGGGCACAAAAATGAAGGCTCTATCCAGTGGTGGTTCATTTTTATCAAAGTGAGCCGGTCGGCACTCTCAGCTGACAGACGGGTGCGCTTGTCAGTGATGATGCCACCGGCTGCACTGAACACCCTCTCAGATAGGACGCTGGCGGCAGGACAGGACAGCACCTCCAAGGCATATAGGGCAAGTTCAAGCCACAGATCCAACTTCGACACCCAATACGTGTAGGGCGCAGAGGGGTCGGAGAGGACAGGGCTGTGGTCGGAAAGGTATTCCCGCAACATGCGCCTATACTTCTCACGCCTGGTGACACTAGGACCCTCCGTGGCGGCACTTTGGCGAGGGGGTGCCATCAAGGTGTCCCAGACCTTAGACAGTGTGCCCCTCGTTTGTGTGGCCCGGTGAGAACTTGGTCGCCTACTGGAGGAACTGCCCTCCCTGCCGCCAACGTCACATGCTGGAAACATCTCCATCATATTCTGTACCAATTGCCTGTGGCAAGCATTGATGCGATTGGCCCTCCCCTCTACCGGAATAAAAGACGAGATGTTGTTTTTATACCGGGGGTCAAGGATAGCAAAGATCCAGTACTGGTTGTCCTCCATGATTTTGACAATACGCTTGTCGGTTGTAAAGCACCCCAACATGAACTCAGCCATGTCTGCCACAGTGTTAGTTGGCATGACTCCTCTGGCCCCACCGGAAAGTTCAATCTCCATTTCCTCCTCATCCTCCATGTCTACCCATCCGCGCTGCAACAATGGGACGATTCGAAGTTGCCCGGAAGCCTCCTGTATCACCATCACATCATCGGACAACTCTTCTTCCTCCTCCTCCTCCTCCTCCATTAAACGCAGTGAAGCGGACAGATGTGTGGACCTACTCTCCAGCTGTGACGGATCGGATGCTATCCCTAACTCCTCTGTGTGATCTGAGTTATCCCTGATGTCAATCAGGGATTCTCTCAGAACACACAAGAGTGGGATTGTAAGGCTCACCATCGCATCCTCAGAGCTCACCCTCCTTGTGGACTCCTCAAAGACCCGTAGGATGTCACAAAGGTCTCTCATCCATGGCCACTCATGGATGTGAAACTGAGGCAGCTGACTTTGTGGCACCCTAGGGTTTTGTAGCTGGTATTCCATCAAAGGTCTCTGCTGCTCAACCACTCTATTCAACATCTGAAACGTTGAGTTCCAGCGTGTGGGGACGTCGCACAAAAGCCGGTGTTGTGGCACATGCAGGCATTGCTGGAGAGATTTTAAGCTAGCAGCGGCTACTGTCGACTTGCAAAAATGGGCGCACATGCGCCACACTTTCACCAGTAGCTCTGGAACATTGGGGTAGCTCTTTAGGAAACGATGCACCACTAGGTTGAAGACGTGGGCCAGGCATGGAACATGTTGGAGTCCGGCAAGCTCCAGAGCTGCTACCAGGTTCCGGCCGTTATCACAAACGACCATGCCTGGGCCCAGGTGCAGCGGCTCAAACCATATTGCCGTCTCATCGAGGAGGGCATCCCTCACCTCGGAGGCAGTGTGCTGTCTGTCCCCCAAGCTGATCAGCTTCAGCACAGCCTGCTGACGTCTACCAACGCCAGTGCTGCAACGTTTCCAACTCGTAGCTGGGGTCAATCTAACAGCGGAAGAGGAGGCGGTGGCGGAGGAGGAGGCAGTGGCAGAGGAGGAGGAGGAGGGGGGTGTTCTTCTCGTGTCCCTGCCAGGAATGTTAGGCGGGGAGACGAGGTACACCGGGCCAGTTTGGGAAGCAGTCCCAGCCTCAACTACATTCACCCAGTGTGCGTCAGTGAAATGTAGCGTCCCTGTCCGCATGCACTTGTCCACGCGTCGGTGGTCAAGTGGACCTTTGTGCAAAGCGCGGAAATAAGGGCCCGCCTGATGTTGAGTGACACGTGCTGGTGCAAGGCGGGGACGGCACACCGGGAGAAGTAGTGACGGCTAGGGACGGCATAGCGAGGTGCCGCAGTTGCCATCAGGTCCAGGAAGGCGGGAGTTTCAACAAGCCGGAACGCCAACATCTCCTGGGCCAGCAGTTTAGCGATGTTGGCGTTCAAGGCTTGCGCGTGTGGGTGGTTAGCAGTGTATTTCTGCCGCCGCTCCAATGTCTGAGAGATGGTGGGTTGTTGTAAAGAACCGCCTGATGGTGCCTTTGATGGTGCAGGAGAAGGAGATAAGACAGGAACAGGGGAGGATGAGGAAGAAGTCAACAAAGTGGCGGAGGCAGATGAAGTGGTGTCCTGCCTCGTCCTCTGGAGTGCATCGCCAGCACAGTCAGCAGTGGCAGAGGCAGAGGCAGAGGCAGTGGCAGTGGCGTGAACGGCAGGCGGCCTTTGTCCTGCCGTTGCTGCCTGCCACTGATTCCAGTGCTTGGATTCCAAATGACGGCGCATTGAAGTGGTGGACAGGTTGCTCTTCTCAGAGCCCCTAATCAATTTCGAGAGGCAAATTGTGCAGACAACACTATATCTGTCCTCGGCGCATTCCTTGAAAAAACTCCACACCTTCGAGAAACGTGCCCTCGAGGTGGGAGTTTTTCGGGGCTGGGTACGAACTGGAACATCTTGGGAGATTCCGGGTGTGGCCTGGCTTCGCCTAAGCTGCTGACCTCTGCCTCTGCCTCTAGCTACCCTTTTTGGTGCTGCACCTGCCTCAACATCCACACTACTTTCCCCGCTTGACATCCCCCCTGTCCAGGTCGGGTCAGTGTCCTCATCATCCACCACTTCCTCTTCCAACTCCTGTCTCATCTCCTCCTCTCACACAATGCGCCGGTCAACTAGATGCCCTGACGGCAACTGCGTCACATCATCGTCAATGAGGGTGGGTTGCTGGTCATTCACCACCAAATCGAACGGAGATGGAGGAGACTCTAGTGTTTGAGCATCTGGACACAGATGCTCCTCTGTTAGGTTCGTGGAATCGTGACGTGGAGGGGCAGGTTGAGGGACAATGAAAGGAGCGGAGAACAGCTCTGGGGAGCAGGGACAGTTGGGGTTATTGTTCTGTGAAGCTTGGGAATTTTGGGAGGAAGGAGGACAAGACTGTTGGGTAATAGGAGGAGAGGAGGCAGAGTCTGACTGGCTGCTGGACAATGTGCTGTAAGCGTTCTGACAGCCATTGCAAGACCTGTTCCTGGTTCTCAGGCCTACTAAGGTTTGTAACCTGCAGTTTAGTTAATGTGGCAAGCAACCCTGGCACTGTGGAGTGGCGCAATGCTTGCTGCCCCACAGGAGTTTTCACGGGACGCCCTGTGGCTTCACTGCTACCTTGCTCCCCAGAACCATTCCCCCGACCTCGCCCACGGCCTCGTCCACGTCCCTTTCCGGGAGCCTTGTGCATTTTGAATTCCCAGTTAGAAACTGGCACTATATACCAGTAGCAAAAATTGTGGGTGCACGTAACCCCAATATATTCTTTGAATTACCAGTCAGAAACTGGCACTATATGGCAGTAGCAAGAAATGAGGGTATTTGTAACCCCAATATATTCTTTGAATTCCCAGTCAGACAATGGCACTATATACCAGTAGCAAAAATTGTGGGTGCACGTAACCCCAATATATTCTTTGAATTACCAGTCAGAAACTGGCACTATATGGCAGTAGCAAGAAATGAGGGTATTTGTAACCCCAATATATTCTTTGAATTCCCAGTCAGACAATGGCACTATATACCAGTAGCAAAAATTGTGGGTGCACGTAACCCCAATATATTCTTTGAATTACCAGTCAGAAACTGGCACTATATGGCAGTAGCAAGAAATGAGGGTATTTGTAACCCCAATATATTCTTTGAATTCCCAGTCAGACAATGGCACTATATACCAGTAGCAAAAATTGTGGGTGCACGTAACCCCAATATATTCTTTGAATTACCAGTCAGAAACTGGCACTATATGGCAGTAGCAAGAAATGAGGGTATTTATAACCCCAATATATTCTTTGAATTACCAGTCAGAAACTGGCACTATATGGCAGTAGCAAGAAATGAGGGTATTTGTAACCCCAATATATTCTTTGAATTCCCAGTCAGACAATGGCACTATATACCAGTAGCAAAAATTGTGGGTGCACGTAACCCCAATATATTCTTTGAATTACCAGTCAGAAACTGGCACTATATGGCAGTAGCAAGAAATGAGGGTATTTGTAACCCCAATATATTCTTTGAATTCCCAGTCAGACAATGGCACTATATACCAGTAGCAAAAATTGTGGGTGCACGTAACCCCAATATATTCTTTGAATTACCAGTCAGAAACTGGCACTATATGGCAGTAGCAAGAAATGAGGGTATTTGTAACCCCAATATATTCTTTGAATTCCCAGTCAGACAATGGCACTATATACCAGTAGCAAATATTGTGGGTGCACGTAACCCCAATATATTCTTTGAATTACCAGTCAGAAACTGGCACTATATGGCAGTAGCAAGAAATGAGGGTATTTGTAACCCCAATATATTCTTTGAATTCCCAGTCAGACAATGGCACTATATACCAGTAGCAAAAATTGTGGGTGCACGTAACCCCAATATATTCTTTGAATTACCAGTCAGAAACTGGCACTATATGGCAGTAGCAAGAAATGAGGGTATTTGTAACCCCAATATATTCTTTGAATTCCCAGTCAGACAATGGCACTATATACCAGTAGCAAAAATTGTGGGTGCACGTAACCCCAATATATTCTTTGAATTACCAGTCAGAAACTGGCACTATATGGCAGTAGCAAGAAATGAGGGTATTTGTAACCCCAATATATTCTTTGAATTCCCAGTCAGACAATGGCACTATATACCAGTAGCAAAAATTGTGGGTGCACGTAACCCCAATATATTCTTTGAATTACCAGTCAGAAACTGGCACTATATGACAGTAGCAAGAAATGAGGGTATTTGTAACCCCAATATATTCTTTGAATTCCCAGTCAGACAAAGGCACTATATACCAGTAGCAAAAATTGTGGGTGCACGTAACCCCAATATATTCTTTGAATTACCAGTCAGAAACTGGCACTATATGGCAGTAGCAAGAAATGAGGGTATTTGTAACCCCAATATATTCTTTGAATTCCCAGTCAGACAATGGCACTATATACCAGTAGCAAAAATTGTGGGTGCACGTAACCCCAATATATTCTTTGAATTACCAGTCAGAAACTGGCACTATATACAAGTAGCAAGAAATGAGGGTATTTGTAACCCCAATATATTCTTTGAATTCCCAGTCAGACAATGGCACTATATACCAGTAGCAAAAATTGTGGGTGCACGTAACCCCAATATATTCTTTGAATTACCAGTCAGAAACTGGCACTATATGGCAGTAGCAAGAAATGAGGGTATTTGTAACCCCAATATATTCTTTGAATTCCCAGTCAGACAATGGCACTATATACCAGTAGCAAAAATTGTGGGTGCATGTAACCCCAATATATTCTTTGAATTACCAGTCAGAAACTGGCACTATATGGCAGTAGCAAGAAATGAGGGTATTTGTAACCCCAATATATTCTTTGAATTCCCAGTCAGACAATGGCACTATATACCAGTAGCAAAAATTGTGAGTGCACGTAACCCCAATATATTCTTTGAATTACCAGTCAGAAACTGGCACTATATGGCAGTAGCAAGAAATGAGGGTATTTGTAACCCCAATATATTCTTTGAATTCCCAGTCAGACAATGGCACTATATACCAGTAGCAAAAATTGTGGGTGCACGTAACCCCAATATATTCTTTGAATTACCAGTCAGAAGCTGGCACTATATGGCAGTAGCAAGAAATGAGGGTATTTGTAACCCCAATATATTCTTTGAATTCCCAGTCAGACAATGGCACTATATACCAGTAGCAAAAATTGTGGGTGCACGTAACCCCAATATATTCTTTGAATTACCAGTCAGAAACTGGCACTATATGGCAGTAGCAAGAAATGAGGGTATTTGTAACCCCAATATATTCTTTGAATTCCCAGTCAGACAATGGCACTATATACCAGTAGCAAAAATTGTGGGTGCACGTAACCCCAATATATTCTTTGAATTACCAGTCAGAAACTGGCACTATATGGCAGTAGCAAGAAATGAGGGTATTTGTAACCCCAATATATTCTTTGAATTCCCAGTCAGACAATGGCACTATATACCAGTAGCAAAAATTGTGGGTGCACGTAACCCCAATATATTCTTTGAATTACCAGTCAGAAACTGGCACTATATGGCAGTAGCAAGAAATGAGGGTATTTGTAACCCCAATATATTCTTTGAATTCCCAGTCAGACAATGGCACTATATACCAGTAGCAAAAATTGTGGGTGCACGTAACCCCAATATATTCTTTGAATTACCAGTCAGAAACTGGCACTATATGGCAGTAGCAAGAAATGAGGGTATTTGTAACCCCAATATATTCTTTGAATTCCCAGTCAGACAATGGCACTATATACCAGTAGCAGAAATTGTGGGTGCACGTAACCCCAATATATTCTTTGAATTACCAGTCAGAAACTGGCACTATATGGCAGTAGCAAGAAATGAGGGTATTTGTAACCCCAATATATTCTTTGAATTCCCAGTCAGACAATGGCACTATATACCAGTAGCAAAAATTGTGGGTGCACGTAACCCCAATATATTCTTTGAATTACCAGTCAGAAACTGGCACTATATGGCAGTAGCAAGAAATGAGGGTATTTGTAACCCCAATATATTCTTTGAATTCCCAGTCAGACAATGGCACTATATACCAGTAGCAAAAATTGTGGGTGCACGTAACCCCAATATATTCTTTGAATTACCAGTCAGAAACTGGCACTATATGGCAGTAGCAAGAAATGAGGGTATTTGTAACCCCAATATATTCTTTGAATTCCCAGTCAGACAATGGCACTATATACCAGTAGCAAATATTGTGGGTGCACGTAACCCCAATATATTCTTTGAATTACCAGTCAGAAACTGGCACTATATGGCAGTAGCAAGAAATGAGGGTATTTATAACCCCAATATATTCTTTGAATTACCAGTCAGAAACTGGCACTATATACCAGTAGCAAGAAATGAGGGTATTTGTAACCCCAATATATTCTTTGAATTCCCAGTCAGACAATGGCACTATATGGCAGTAGCAAAAATAGTGGGTGTATATAGCCCCAAATCTATTGCTAGGGGACTTGCAGTGTATTTCTGGGGTGAAGGTGGGGGGGCACACCGTTGGAACGGGTATCGGGGGTATATATAGGGTATACGGGAATACACTGTCAGTGTATTCCATTCAGGATCCTGGGAAAGCTGGGTTGCGGCGATTGAGCCCGTCAGTGCCACGTTACACTGACAAGCTTCTCCCTGGAATTTAGCTCTTACAAGAGCTGTTGTGGTTGTCTTCTCCTTCCTATCCTAGCCTGTCCCTGCCTACCCAGAATCTAAGCCCTAGCTAACTGGACGGAAACCTCCGTCCCCGGTGAATTGCAAGCTCAGAATGACGCGAAGCTGAGCGTCGCTGTTCTTTTAAATTAGAGGTCACATGTTTTCGGCAGCCAATGGGTTTTGCCTACTTTTTTCAACGTCACCGGTGTCGTAGTTCCTGTCCCACCTACCCTGCGCTGTTATTGGAGCAAAAAAGGCGCCAGGGAAGGTGGGAGGGGAATCGAGTAATGGCGCACTTTACCACGCGGTGTTCGATTCGATTCGAACATGCCGAACAGTCTAATATCCGATCGAACATGAGTTCGATAGAACACTGTTCGCTCATCTCTAATAACTACATAAAACACCATCCATATTGTAAAAGTAATTGCATTTGCAGCTTATTTCACCAATTTCCCCAAATAATGACAGTGTTGACTCTTGTATATCAAGCTTGAACTGGTCCACAGATGAACAAGTAATTTCTCTGGAGAGCCCCTGTGTCAGGTGGGCGTTCATCTCACCCTTTGTGTCGCACAACACATTCATTGTGCTTCATTCAGACACTCAAATGCATCTCAACCAGGCTATGAACTAGTATGCTATACTGTTTTTCTGTGATATATATTTTTTTATTTTTGTTAATTATACTTTTGTAGTTTTTTTTTATTTATTTCAATAACCGGGACAATGTAAACAAAAAGGATGGGATTTTTTTTTTTTTATGGCACAAAACACTGCTAAAGGATAATAGAACTTTGGAGGAGTTTTTATTTTTGCTTTATATACTGTAGGTCCTTACAGTTTTAGTAGAGGACCACCATGACGTGTAAAGTTACTGTATTGTCTGCAAGCTGTTAAGAAATGACCCAGTTTATTTTTGTATACTGCAGATTCTTTGGTAGGCTGAGATTGACATCTAGGTGCACAGTCAGGTCAACTAGAACCAATCCTCCCTGGGCCCGATCTTCTACTAACTACTAACAGGACCGAGGACAGAAACAATCAGAGGCAAGGGCTAGGCAGCAAGCTACTACTGAAAAATAAATTTATGTTGGTGACATTTTAGGATTTGCCAACGAGTGTCAGAAAATAACTGCACATAGCTGTATAGTGAGTTTTATTGGTGGGCCCTAGTCCAGCACTGTTGTCACATGAAGAATATTTAACCTGTTTGATGTCATGGACAATTTCGACTGTAGTATCTAAAGGTTTGTTATCTCTTGCTGCCTCCCTCATTTGTTCCCCCAATGGGAGAGCTGATATGCTGTCTGCCATGTGCTGACAGCCAGAATACACCGCAGTAAATTTAAATTAAGCACATCCAGTTATAAAGGGTCTAGATTCTTACTTGTGTAAACAAATACAAATGAAAAACTATACACGTTTGGTGTCAACATATTTGTAACCACCTCTTTAACAGCCATCGCAATAAAAAACAGCTCATGTCGTACAAAATAAAGCTAAAAAAACACACAGAAATGCTGTTTTGTGATCATCTTGCTGCACATAACATGTAATAAAAAGTTGTCAATATCCGGGAATGGTATCAGTAAAAGTCTTTTCACCAGACTTCAAAGAGCTTTATTGATGGAAAAATATAGTAGTTAATAAGTTATGATAATTAGAGATGAGCAAGTAGTGAAATATTTGAAAATTCGATTCGAGTAGACCTCAATATTCAACTATTCGTTCGAATATCGAATCCCATATAGTCTATGGGAAAAACATGCTCGTTTCAGGGAAACCAAAATTCGACCAATTGGAGTCACCAAGTCCACAATGACACCTCAGGAAATGATGCCAACACCTCTGGAATGCAACTGGGTCAGCAAGGGAAGCATGCCTGGGGGCATCTAACTTGCCCAAGTCCCAGTATTATTATTATTGCTGCTGCCACGACTACTACTGATATAGTCAGCTAATGACTGTATACGTTTTTTTTTTGTCCTAGTTCCTGTCCCACCTCCCCTGTATAGTTATTGGTGTAAAATAAAAAGCCAGGGAAGGTGGGAGGGGAATCAAATTTTTACTGCGTTTATCCCTTGATATTCGACCGAGTACAAGTATTTCAAATACTGTAGTATTTGATCGAATACCTACTCGATTGGATACTACTCGCTCATCTCTAATGATAATCTTTAAAATTCTGTAACATGTCTTTTGTTATGCTTTTGTCAGGATAAAAATATTCTAAAAGTGGAGCGAAAAAAGTTAATGAAGGAGTGCGTTCATGAAGCTTCTGAGAGGTTCAAGCTTTCTGAAACTTTTGAGATTCTCAAGACTGAAAATACCACCCTTAAAGGGAACTTAACAAGAACTGAAGCTGCCTTAGAAAAGGTAATGTATTTGATAAACTAGGTTCACAAAACCTTTTACCATGGAGAAACATTTTTTTTTTTACAATTTTTTTTATAGTCGTGTATCAAATAATCATAATTTCTAGATTAGCAACACGTTGTTAAATCTCTGCCCTTGCTGCATACTGGTAGATTTTCTAACTTTGTTGATTTGAACCTCACCAGTCAATCTGTAGTGATGTTGGGGCCTTACCAGAAGAGAAATGCTGCAATAAACATACATATGCCACTGTGCTGTTCTTATAATAAATACCCTCACCAGTGGCAACCACATAAAACAGTACAACACACCTAATACGTGTAGCACCACCAAATACCTCATGGTGGCACATCTCCCCATCAGTGGCAAGTACCAACATCCAGCAAAAAATACCTCCCATAAGAAATAAACATGACAGTGTAGCAGAAACCCATTAATTTACAGTATGGATTAATGTTTAAGCTATGTAATAAATAATTTAATATATAACTAAATACTTAGATGGAGAACTAACATAAAGTGACTGATATGGCCACATTTATACACTGCAGTGTTTATCACAGTTGTCAGAATGCCAAGCAGTAATCCAACATCTGGAGCAAGAAACAATGCGACTGAGGTTACAGCACACACTGGATTTACAGGTAAATAATAAAGCGTTGCTATTGTGTTATATTCTCTTGCTTCAATGGCAAAACCTGCTAAGGTGTTGTCTAACTTGGATAGTTTGTTCTACATATGAGTCTTATGAATCATTGTTGCTTATTCCAAATTGTTTTGCTGTTTGTCACCAACATAAACAATTGCCACTTTGTTTCGGACAAACTAACACGTTTTGCCCAGGGAAAATACAGACGAAACACATGTTTTTTTCGTAACATCACTTGACATCAGCCACTCAGCCAATAGACAGTGGTATTTGGAGTGCAGTTTGTTTTTTGAACATCATGCTATCATGTCCTGAAATGTCAGTAAAATGGAATTCACAGACAATTGATACCATTTTTGAAAATATACCACTGAAGGGATTTATGAAGTGGTATAGTGAGCATTTTTAACCATTGAGCGTTCCATTAATTTAATTCCAGAAATGAATGCGCAGCTGATAATGAACAGTGAAAACTGCAATTTTTCCAGAAATATGACATTTGGTGATATTTTTGTTTTGTTTTGTTTTTTTGTCTTCACATTGTACAAACTATGTTTTGTAATTTTTCTGATGATGTAGCCATATGAGGTTTTTTTGTGGGATGAAGTGCTTTTTGTAATGACACAATTTTTGGGTGCTTATAACTTATTGAATACATTTTATCAACACTTTTTTTGTGGTGAATTTAGGAAAGAAAAAAAAAAACATCAATTCTGGCATTGCATTTTACCTTTAAAATTTTTTGCCATGCAGCGTAAAGCATAATTAACATGTAACCTTTATTCTGTGGATCGGTACTATTGCAGTGATGCAAAATAAAGAAATAACTGCTCAAACCCAGCAAAAGTGAAAATGGAATGGAAACATACTTGAGTAGGCTGCTTCGGAAAGATCCTTGACCGGAAAGGATATAATTCGTATCAAAAGCAATAAAATATCCAGCGCCAAAAAACTTGATTAAAACTTCACCTTTACTTAATCCATGTTAAAAAAAGATTACAAAATGGATCCAAGTATGCAATACAAAATAGCTGTTTTGTATTGCATACTTGGATCCATTTTGTAATCTTTTTTTAACATGGATTAAGTAAAGGTGAAGTTTTAATCAAGTTTTTTGGCGCTGGATATTTTATTGCTTTTGATACTATTACAGTGATACCTAATTTATATATTTTTTTTATTTGTTACAAATTCTGCAGAACAAAAACTCATTTGTGGACATAAATCAATTAATTTTGCATTGCCATGTTCTGAAATGAGTGACATATTTACATGAAAAGTGCGACATGCAAAAGTATTCATCCTCCCTACATCAGTACTTTGTAGAGCCTCCTTTGGCTGCAATTACAGCTGCAAGTCTTTTGGGGTATTTCTCTACCAGCTTTGTGCATCTAGAGACTGAGATTTTTGGCTATTCTTCTTTGCAAGATAGATGAAGCTCAGCCAGATCGGATGGAGACCGTCTGTAAACAGCAATTTTCATGTCTTGCCACATATGCTTAATGGGATTTAGGTCTGGACGTTAACTGAGCCATTCTAACACATGAATATTCTTTGATCTAAACCATTCCACTGTAGCTCAGGCTGTATGTTTAGGGTCATTGTCTTCCTGGAATGTGAATCTCCTTCCCAGGCTCATGTTCTTTTGCAGCCTCCAACAGGTTTTCTTCCACAATTTCCCTGTATTTAGCTCCATACATCTTCCCATCACCTCTGACCAGCTTCCTTGTCTCAGCTGAAGAAAAGCCTCCCCACAGCATGATGCTGCCACCACCTTGTTTCACAGTGGGGTTGGTGTGTTCAGGGTGATGAGCAGCGTTACTTTTCTGCCACACGTAGCACTTTGAATTTAGGCCAAAAAGTTCAACTTTGGCCTCTTCTGACCAGAGCACCTTCTTCCACATGTTTTCTGTATCCTCTATATGGCTTGTGGCAAACTGCAAATGGCACTTCTTATGTCTTTATTTCAACAATGGTTTTCTTCTTGCCACTATTCCATAAAGGCCAGATTTCTGGAGTGCATCACTTATAGTTGTCTGGTAGACAGATTCCCCCACCTGAGCTGTGGATTTCTTTAGATCATCCAGAGTGGCCATGGCTCTCTTGGCTGCTTCTCTGACCAGTTCTCACCTTGCTTGATCTGTTAGTTTAGGTGGACGGCCATGCCTTGGTAGTTTTACAGTTGTAGAATACTTTTTCAATTTTTGGATGCTGGATTGAACAGTGCTCTTTGGGATGCTCAAAGTTTAGATATGTTTTTGTAACCTAACCCTGTTTTAAACTTCTCCACAACTTTATCTTTGACCTGTCTGGTGACTTCCTTGGTCTTCATGATGCTGTTTGTTCACTGGTGTTCTCTAACAAACCATTGAGGCCTTCACAGAACAGGTGTATTTATACTGAGACTAAATTACACACTGCTGGACTCTATTAACTTAATGTTTGCAGGACAAATTGTTCTTCATAATAGTGCCATTTATTATTCTATACAATGTACTGGGAAGCTAGAAAACAAATTCAGAACTGGGTGGTATTGGAGAAAAAGTGTATTTGTGCTACTTTCTTACAGACTTTGTTTTACAGCGTTCACTGTGCAGTCAAAATGATATGACACCTGTATTCTATGTTTCGGTATGATTCTGGGAATGCCAAATTTAGATAGTTTTAGTTACATTTTAACCCCTTAAAGAGGACCTTTCATCAGATTGGGCACAGGCAGTTCCATATACTGCTGGAAAGCTGACTTTCAGCACACTGTCGGCTTTCTAAAGCGCTATTGGTCCCGGTACCGTAGTGCTTTACAGTCAGAAGGGCGTTTCTGACAGTCAGTCAGGAACGTCCTTCTCCACAGCAGCGCCTATCGTGCTGCACAGTGTGAGCGGTGAGGAACGCCCCCTCCTGATAATACTCGTCTATGGACGAGTACTGTGAGCAGGAACGCCCTTATGACTGTAAAGCGCTATGGTACCGGGACCAATAGCGCATTACCCGGGGCACAGATCGGCTTTCCAGCAGTATATAGAACTGCCTGTGCCCAATCTGATGAAAGGTCCTCTTTAACATAAAACTGATTGGAGAAATATTTTTATAGGTTTGTAGATCGGGCTTTTTCAGACACAGTAATAGGGAAAGCGGGGTGATTGTTCATGAATTTTTAATATTTTAATTTTAATCTATTTTTTATATTTGGTTTTACTTTTTTTTTTTTAAATGTTTTTTTTTGCACTTATTAGACCCCCTATTGGGTACTGTAGGTACTATTTATTGATATAATATATTGATCTAATTGATAGTTATTGATTTATTTTGATTTAATGGGTCAATTTTTTTTGGGTTGTTCTGTACTATATAGTGTTTGCATGTATACTGGAATACATTATTTCATCCACATCAACATGTCATCTGTTGATTGATAAGTCTCATTCTTGAATTCAGCATTCAAGTACACCCTTTTCAGTTGTCAAGCAGCAGTTTTCATGGGATATTGCTTGTACAGGTTCGTGGGGAGCTTATGACCAAGAAATAGCCATTGTGAAGGAGCTGTCCATATGTGCCAGTTGTGTTCTAATTGTATTGATCTGTATAGGTATCATTTTCACTAGGTTGTATAGTCAATGTCAATTCAGACCATGCAAACATTGTTCAAAGAATTTCTCAAAGGACTGAAATGGAGCATATGTTACATTTAATATATTGAGCTATTTTTTATTTCTCTTTTGATAGGGGTAAAAATATTTCATACTAGTACGCAATAGTGTATATTCATATCATTAATATGTTTCCTATGCTTTAGTCACTGGCAGAATAAAACATGAAGAACGTAATTGGTTTGTACTTTTCAGGAGCTCAAAGGACTAGCGTCTGATATACCTGGCAGATCACTCCATCTAAAAACTGGCAGATCCTTGGGTCATTCTACAGAGCAATCTCAGCTGCAGAAGATGCATTTCCATGATATCATAAAAATAAGCGATGTGAGCATTATGTGGGGAAATTATAAAATGTGGTATATCATAGCATGCAATGTCAGAAAATGTACCCTAGATGGCAGTGTGTATTACTTTAATATAACAATAATATACTTACCAATTTTTAATAGATAGTAATGGTTTGCAAATATTGTGTTTGACTTATAATGTATGTAATTTGTATAAAGTCTGATTGAGTTGTAGTAAAATGCTATGATATGCAGTTTGCTATGATATGCTATGATATGCAGAGATACATGAACAATGAATTTAAAATACAATAAAAAACAGTCTAGTACATTTTATCACTTTATTCAATTGTTTATTTTTATATACAACTAAGGCCCATAGCAGTCTGTTAGCTGGTGTTCTGGTCCTCCGGGCGATCAGAGCAATTCAAATAATATTATCTTCTAATATTTGGAGTTACATAGCTAAATATTTGATTCCCACGAATTATATAAAAATTTGGTGCAGGGGCATCATTTCATAAATGGACATAAAGCACCCCTGGATAAAAGTTTACAGAGTCTATGATGTGAAGTGCTGACACATCTATATATGACACTATCAAAAAATTGTGGGTGGAAATTGCACTTTATTTATGGTAGCAAAATTGTAAATATCCTGGTATTAGGTAATGGTAACATTATTTTGTGTTTCATCTGTACTACCCGTTTCAGCTGAGCTCTCTGTCACATTTGAACTTCTCCTAATGGTTTAATATTTCTGCCATTTGTTAAGGATAATGTGGTAAAGCCTTTAGAAGATGTCATACGTCTTTCTGACAGTTTTTCACCCTTTAAAGAAGAATCACCTTTAAAACTGAGAGATAATTCTAGCTGTACATGGGACCATGTTTCCAAGTAAGTCTCATTTTAATCTTTGGTTTTTATGTATATTACATAACGTTGTTATCAGAGCCTTATACAAATTTGATAGCTGTTGATTTTTGATGTGCAAGTATTGTTTTCTACCCCAATACATTTTCTTCTACTTTGTATCTTTTTGGTTAGCTAAATGTCCCTTATTCCCTTATTAGGTCCACAGATAAGTGGGGGAATTTATCAACACATCTACGCCAGTTCTGTGCCTCACTCATCACTTTCCAAAAATGTGGGTGGAGAGCGGGTTAAGACTGGAAAGGGGATGTCTTGGCCCAACATATAGTTGACACTTTGCGGGTGTTAATTATACAAAAAATCTATAGATTACCATTCTGGCGCAAGGTTTGTACTTGATTTATTAAGAGGCCCCATTGATTTTTTTCAAAAACAGTGGGTGAAAACCAGTGTGGAAAACCACAGCAGGGCTACATATATGAAGCTATTTTCCTTCAGTAGCCTCTCTATATACAGTATCTCACAGAAGTGAATACACCCTCTCACAATTTCGTAATTACTTCATTATATATTTTTATGGGACAGTACTAAAGAAATAACACTTTGAAACAATGTAAAGTAGTCAGTGTACAGCTTGTATAACAGTATAAATTTATTGTGCCATCAAAATTACTCAGCACACAACCATTAATGTCTAAACTCCTGGCAACATAAGTGAGTACACCCTTAAGTGAAAATGTACAAATTATGTCAAATTAGCCATTTACCCTCATCAGTGTCATGTGACTTGTTAGTGTTACAATTCCTCAGTGTGACTTCGGAGCAGATGTCTTAAATTTGGTTTTATCGCTCTCACACTCTCTCATACTGGTCACTGGAAGTTCAACATGGCAGCTCATGACTAGAGATGAGCGAACACTAAAATGTTCGAGGTTCGAAATTCGATTCGAACAGCCGCTCAATGTTCGTGTGTTCGAACGGGTTTCGAACCCCATTATAGTCTATGGGGAACAGATACTCGTTAAGGGGGAAACCCAAATCCGTGTCTGGAGGGTCACCAAGTCCACTATGACACCCCAGGAAATGATGCCAACACCTCTGGAATGACACTGGGACAGCAGGGGAAGCATGTCTGGGGGCATCTAACACACCAAAGACCCTCTATTACCCCAACATCACTGCCTAACAACTACACACTTTTCACATTCAAAAAAACCTCTATCAAAGTGGGAAAATACCTGGAAACCTTCTTTACTCCCCAAATGGATGGACACAAACCCCAATTTAAGCTCAACAAACAGTAACAACCACCCCTTTAAATCACGTTCCCCATGACAACCACAAATGGAATAGGCAATGGGAATTCCAAAAGCCCTCACCCTTAACTGTCATTTTGAGTGTGTGTGTGTGTGTGTGTGTGTGATGTGGTAAGACCTTCCAAAATTCACTTTTCTAGCCCTTAACATGAGCCCTTCCAAACAAAGTTACAGGACCTTAAGCTGAGCTACCAGCAGAGATTGAGGCCCTTGGCATGAGTAGAGCCTTGCACCAGCAGTGTTTTTGGCACTTAGGGTGAGTTGAGCCTTGTACCAGCGTGTGTCCCTTAACATCAGGCGGGCCCTAAGTTCTGCGCTTTGCACAAAAGTTCCACATTAACTAGGCTGAATGGTACAAAGATTAGTAGGCCCGAGAACCAGGAACAGGTCTTGCAATGGCTGTCGGATAACGCTTAAAGCACATTGTCCACCAGCCAGTCAGCCTCTACCTCCTCTTACCCAACAGTCTTGTCCTCCTTCCACCCAAAATTCCCAATCTTCCCAGAACAATAACCCCAACTGTCCCTGCTCCCCAGAGCTGTTCTCCCTTCCTTTGACTGTACCGCAACCTGCCCCTCCATTTCGCGATTCCACGGACCTAACAGACGAGTATCTGTGTCCAGATGCTCAAACACTAGAGTCTCCTCCATTCCATCTCCGGTCGATTTGGTGGCGGATGACCAGCAACCCACCCTCATCGACGATGATGAGACGCAGTTGCTGTCAGGGCAGCCAGTTGACATGCGCATTGTGCAGGAGGAGGAGGCGAGACAGGAGTTGGAAGAGGAGGTGGTGGACGACGAGGACACCGACCCCACCTGGACAAGGCGGATGTCAAGCTGGGAAAGTAGTGTGGATGTTGAGGCGGGTGCAGCACCAAAAAGGGTAGCTAGAGGCAGAGACATGTCCAGAGGAAGAGGTCAGCTGCTTTGCCGAAGCCAGGCCAGACCCGGAATGTCCGAAGATGTTCCCTTTTGTACCCAGCCCAGAAAAACTCCCCCATCGAGGGCACGTTTCTTGAAGGTGTAGAGTTTTTTCAAGGAATGCGCCGAGGACAGATATAGTGTCGTCTACACAATTTGCCTCTCGAAATCGAGTAGGGGCCCTGAGAAGAGCAACCTGTCCACCACTTCAATGCACCGTCATTTGGAATCCAAGCAATGGAATCAGTGGCAGGCAGCAACGGCAGGACAAACGTCGCCCGCCGTTCATGCCACTGCCTCTGCTCACAGTGCTGGCGATGCACTCCAGAGGACGAGCCAGGACATCACTTCATCTGCCTCCGCCACTTTGTTGACTTCTCCCTCATCCTCCCCTGTTTCTGTCTTATCTCCTTCTCCTGCACCATCAAAGGCACCATCAGGCGCTTCTTTACAACAACCCACCATCTCTCAGACATTGGAGCGCCGGCAGAAATACACCGCTAACCACCCACCCACGCAAGCCTAGAACGCCAACATCGCTAAACTGCTGGCCCAGGAGAGGTTGGCGTTCCGGCTTGTTGAAACTCCCGCCTTCCCGGACCTGATGGCAACTGTGGCACCTCACTATGCCGTCCCTAGCCGTCTCAACTTCTCCCGGTGTGGCGTCCCCGCCTTGCACCAGCACGTGTCACTCAACATCAGGTGGGCCCTTAGTTCCGCGCTTTGCTGCAAGGTCCACTTGACCACCGACACTTGGACAAGCGCCTGTGGTCAGGGATGCTGCAGTGCTTATCTTTAATGACAGGCAGGGTGAATGTGGTGGAGTCTGTTCCCCGGGTGCAAACTGGGGTGGCCTATCTCCTCTCCCAGGCCAAAATTCATGGCAGGAGTAGACTGAAACCCTACGACGCTGCAACCTCCACCACAGCTACTAGCGGCAAACGCTAAAACACTGGTGTGGGGAGACGTCAGCAGGCGGTGCTGAAGCTCATCAGCTTGGGGGACAGACAGCACAGTGCCTCCGAGGTCAGGGATGCCATCCTGGCTGAGATGGCATTTTTTTTTCCCTGCTACACCTGGGGCCTGGCATTTTTACGCCTGTGATAATGGCTGGAACCTGGTAGCGGCTCTGGAGCTTGCCAGCCTCCAACACGTTTCATGTTTGGCCCACGTCTAACCTAGTGGTGCAAAGTTTTTTAAAAACATACCCAAATGTACCGAAGCTACTGTTGAAAATGCGGCGCTTGTGCGCCCACTTTTGCAAGTGCACAGGAGTCGCTGCTAGCCTAAAAACACTCTAGCAAGGCCTACATCTGTCCAAACACAGGCTGTTGTCCGTCATTCACACACGCTGAAACCCTACAATACCATATCTTGAGCAGGGTGTGTGAGCTGCACAGACCTTTGATGGAGTTCCATCTACAAAACCCAAGGGTTCCTCAAAGTCAGCTCCCAAAGTTTCTGCACCATGAGTTTCCAGGGGTGGCAGAGTTATGGCTAGGGGCAGAGGCATGGATAGGGATGATGTCTAGGGGCAAAAGCAGTGTGGATGTGGAGGCAAGCTAAGCAGGAAAAACTGGGGGTACAAGCTAAGGCATGGACTGGGGCGATTTCTAGGGGCAAAAGCAGTGTGGATGTGGAGGCAAGCTAAGCAGGAAAAACTGGGGGTACAAGCTAAGGCATGGACTGGGGTGATGTCTAGGGGCAAAAGCAGTGTGGATGTGGAGGCAAGCTAAGCAGGAAAAACTGGGGGTACAAGCTAAGGCATGGACTGGGGTGATGTCTAGGGGCAAAAGCAGTGTGGATGTGGAGGCAAGCAAAGCAGGGAAAATGGTGGCTAGAGGCAAAGGGATGTCCATAGGCAGCAAGGGCAAAGATGCAAAACTCTCCCGTTTCAAGAATTTTCCTGACTTGTCTCCCCACAAAACATTCCTGGGAGGAGGGCTGAAACACCACCCTCCTCCTCCTCCGCTGTTAGATTGACCCCAGCTACGAGCTGAAAACGCTGCAACACTGGTGTGGGGAGACGTCAGCAGGCTGGGCTGAAGCTCATCAGCTTGGGAGACGGACAGCACACTGCCTCTGAGGTCAGGGATGCCATCCTGGATGAGATGGCAATTTGTTTATCCCCGCTGCCCCTGGGGCCAGGCTTTTTTGTCTTGTTGGAGGGCTCTGGAGCTTGCCAGCCTCCAACACGTTCCATGCCTGGCCCACGTGTTCAATGTAGTGGTGCAATGATTTTTAAAAACATACCCCAAATTAGCTGAGCTAAGGGTGAAAGTGCGGCACTTGGACACCCACTTTCCCAAGTCTACAGTACCTGGAGCTAGCCGCAATACACTCCAGCAAGGCCTACATCTGCCTGAAGCACCTACTGTTGTGCGAGGTCACCACACGCTCTAACCCTAGATACCGTATGTTCAGCAGGGTGTGTGAGCAGCAGAGACCTTTGATGGAGTACCAGCTACAAAACCCAAGGGTTCCTCAGAGTCAGCTCCCTCACTTTCTGCACCATGAGTTTCCATGGGTGGCAGACTTATGGCTAGAGGCACAGGCATGGATAGGGGTGATGTGTAGGGGCAAAAGCAGTGTGGATGTGGAGGCAAGCTAAGCAGCAAAAACTGGGGGTACAAGCAGCCGGTGGCATCATCACTGACAAGCACAGCTGTCTGTCAGCTGACAGGCTGACTTTCACCAAAATGAACAGACAATGGATAGACTCATCATATACATGTCAGTTACATGACAAATTTAGTGCAATTTGCAAGTCCAAGATGGTTTGGAGATCTGCGGAGAGGAATCTCACCACCTCTTGCGGGTGCCATCATTTGGAAGGCAAGCCCTGGGCTCAGTGGGTGAGAGCAAGCGCAGGATAATCGTCGTTTGGCCTGGCGGCCACTGCCTCTCCCACTGTTGACAGGGCTGGCGCTGCAGTCCAGACCAGCAGCCAGGACACCTCCACATCTGCCTCTGACACTTTGGGGAGTTCACCCTTATCCTCACCTTTTCCTGCCATCTCTCCTTTTGCCCGCGCCATCATGTGCCTCTTCCCAGCAACTCCCCATCTCCCAAGCCTTTCATTTCATGCTAAAGTACAGCGCAACCCACCCACATGCCCAAGGCTTCAACGGCCTCATCTCAAGAAATCTGGCCCAGGAGATGTTGGAATCCCGGCTGGGGGACACTCTGCCCTTTTTGGGCAGAGTGTCTACTGCGCCACCGCACTGTGCTGTCCACACCAGCACTTTCCCCCAAACATGAGGCGGTCCCTAAATTCAGCGCTTAGCCCTAAAGTTCCATGTGACCAGTTACGAATGGACAAGTGCATGCGGACAGGGACGCTACCTTTCAATTTGGGCACAGTGGTTGAATGTAGTTGAGGCGTGGACCGGGTCGCAAAATGTGGTGGCCTGACTTGTCTCCCCACATAACATTCCTGGGAGGAGGGCTGAAACACCACCCTCCTCCGCTGTTAAATTGACCCCAGCTACGAGCTGGAAACGCTGCAACACTGGTGTGGGGAGACGTCAGCGGGCCGTGCTGAAGCTCATCAGCTTGGGGGCCAGACAGCACACTGCCTACAAAGTGAGTCATGCCATCCTCGATGAGACGGCAATGTGGTTTTTGCCACTGCACCTGGGCCCAGGCATGTTGTCATGAGTGATAATGGCCGTAACCTGGGATTGGCTCTGTAGCTTGGCAGCCTGCAACATATTTCATGCCTGGGCCACGTTTTTAACTCATTGCTGCTAATCTTTTGAAAAAGGTACCCCAATGTTCCTGAGCTACTGGTGAAAGTGTGGCGCTTGTGCGGATAGTTTTTAAAGTCTATAGTTGCCGCTGCTAGCCTCTATGCACTCCTACAACGCCTGTACCTGCTGGAACAACGGCTGTTGTGCGACGTCTCCACACTGCTGGCACTAAACATATCATGTGTTGAGCAGAGTGTGTGAGCAGCACAGACCTTTGATGTAGTTCCAACTTCAAAACCCTCGGGTTCGTCAAAGTCAACTCCCTCAGTTGCTCAATCATGAGTGGCCATGGGTGGCAGACTTATGTGAAATCCCATCCCATCCATTGCACTGGACACGAAACATTAGCATGCGCTGAGCACAACTTCGGATATGGCAGCTGCGTTAAGCAGGGTGCAGGGTACAACACAGACCAGGCCCAAGCACCAGGAACAGGTGTTAGAAATACTGCAGCATCCGCCATTTCCTTCCAATTTTGGGGTTTTGGACCCGCCACCGACTTGTCTGGACCTAAGTGGGGATCATGAGACACAGTTGCCATCAGGGCAAGCTGTGGTCATGTGCGGTTTGCAGTAAGGGGCCAGTGCGCAATTGGAAGAGGAGTTGGTGGATGACGAGGCCACCGACCCCACATGGACAGGGGTGATGTCTAGGGGCTAAAGCAGTGTAGATGTAGAGGGAAGCTAAATCAACAAAAAACCTGGGTAGAAGCAAAGGCATAAACTGGGGTGATGTTTAGGGGCTAAAGCAGTGTAGATGTGGAGGGAAGCTAATTCAACAAAAAAAAACAGGGTAGAAGCAAAGGCATAAACTGGGGTGATGTTTAGGGGCTAAAGCAGTGTAGATGTGGAGGGAAGCTAATTCAACAAAAAAAACAGGGTAGAAACAAAGGCATAAACTGGGGTGATGTTTAGGGGTGAAAGCAGTGTAGATGTGGAGGGAAGCTAAGCAGCAAAAACAGTGGGTAGAAGCAAAGGCATGCAAAACTCTACCCTGTTGGAAGACTTATTCCTAGGTCTGGAACACGTTAATGGCCCCCCTGGACAAATTACTGCCACTCAGGGGCCTAGTGTCACCAGGAGGGACAAGTATAGGCGCATGTTGTGGGAATACCTGGCTGACACCAGCTCTGTCCTCTCCGATCCCTCTGTGCTCTACAGCCTACACTTATTTTCTCATCTTTTTTTCTGCACTGCACATCTCTTGCCTGCTTCCTTTGGGATCTTACAAGTGGTGGTCCACTTCCAAAGATGGTAATTTCACTAGACAGTGTAACGGGAGTAGCTGAGGGATCGCTGTCTTAACCACTTTTTGGCACAAAATTAACTTCCAAAGCCAAATATGGTGCAAGTATATGATGCAAGGACACCTACACACCTATCTCTGACACATTGGGGAGTTCACCCTCATGCGCCCTTTTGGCCTGCACCATCATGCGCCTCTTCCCAGCCACTCCACATTTCCCAAGCTTTTCATTGCAGGCAGAAGTACAACACAACCCACCCCCATGACCAAGCCTTTAACAGCCTCATCGATAAACTGCTGGCCCTGGAGATGTTGGTGTTTGTTTATGCTTCTGGAGACCCAGGCCTTCCGTCAGCAGATGGCAGCTGGGGCACCTCCCTATGCTGGGCCTAGCCGTTACTACTTCTCTTGGTGTGCTGTCCCTGCCTTGCGCCTGCATGTGTCCCATAACATCAGTCGGGCCCAGAGCTCTGCGCTTTGCTGCAAGGTCCACTTGACCACCGACACATGGACAAGCGCCTGTGGTCAGGGATGCTGCAGTGCTTATCTTTAATGACAGGCAGGGTGAATGTGGTGGAGTCTGTTCCCCGGGTGCAAACTGGGGTGGCCTATCTCCTCTCCCAGGCCAAAATTCATGGCAGGAGTAGACTGAAACCCTACGATGCTGCAACCTCCACCCCAACTACTAGCAGAAAACACTGTAACACTGGCATGGGGAGATGTCAGCAGGCCGTGCTGAAACTGATCAGCTTGGGGGACAGACAGCACAGTGCCTCTGAGGTCAGGGATGCCATCCTGGCTGAGATGGCATTTTTTTTTCCCTGCTACACCTGGGGCCTGGCATTTTTGCGCCTGTGATAATGGCTGGAACCTGGTAGCAGATCTGGAGCTTGCCAGACTCAAACACGGTCCACGCATGGCCCACATTTTCCAACTTGTTGGTGCCATGTTTCTTTGAAACCTACACCATTGTGCCTGATATACAGGTCAAAGTGGGGCCATTTTCGTAAGTGAGAAATAGCCTCTGCTAGGCAGAAAACATTCAGAGCACACTCCTCTCATCTTCGAACCGTTGGCTGGCGGAGGAAGACGAGGGGGTTGGAGTGGCATCTGATGTCCCTGTCCCACACGAGGCTAGAGGGTGCACTTCAGTGCATCCCATTGCTTCACCACAAATGGTGTGAAGGGGAGTGGAAAATGGAGGAAATGGAGAGTGACCCTTACAGTTGGGGCCAGCAAAGGCATGCCAAGTAACACACTGGCACACATGGCTGACTTCATCTTGGGTTTCTTTTCAACACATATTTCACATCATGAAGAACAAATAATACTGGATTTTTACAAGCCTCGAACCCCGGTCTAGGTCTAATGTCTGTTCCTTTCTTATATTAGGGGAGAGGGAAAAAAAATTACTTCAGTGATACGTTTAGCGTACATAGACTGACTATTAATGTGTATCCCACTTAGTGTTGTTAGGGTTACACACCGTCACAACCTGGCTAAAGCTTCTATAGCTGTTAATAAAGTCAACATAACTTTACGGTATCCAAAAAGACAGCTGGTACCGACAGAGAGCAAGACAAATGTCACCCAAAGCTGTGAGCTCTGAACACCCACAGTGACTTTGGCGTCATCATCATTATAAGGGAGCGGGTGGTAATAAATAACTTCGCAGTGCCTAAAACCCAAAAAGCTTATACAACTATATTTACATTAAGATACACAAATGACACTTTTCAGTAGCATGTCATGAGACAAGCTGATAAGCTCTTCCTTTGTGCAGTGCTATTTGAAAGTTAAACGCTGCCTTTATTTTAATTCTGGAGAAGGTGCAGACATTTGATTTAGAACATGTTGTCTTCATTGTCCAAATCCTCTATATAGGTAACGTGTTTTTCGGGCCGAGCTGTCTGGGAACGAGCTGGTGCAGCACTGACAACCTGGGTGAATATGGCAAGAGCCTGAGATGTAGGGTGAATGAATCCCCAAATTATTTGTGGAATTCCCAGTGAGACAATGGCACTGTATAGCAGTAGCAAAAATTGTGGGTGCACGTAACCCCCATATATTCTTTGAATTCCCAGTGAGACAATGGCACTGTATAGCAGTAGCAAAAATTGTGGGTGCACGTAACCCCCATATATTCTTTGAATTCCCAGTCAGACAATGGCACTATATACCAGTAGTAAAAATTGTGGGGGCACATAACCCCAATATATTCTTTGAATTACCAGTCAGAAACTGGCACTATATAGCAGTAGCAAAAATTGTGGGTGCACATAACCCCAATATAATCTTTGAATTCCCAGTGAGACAATGGCACTGTATAGCAGTAGCAAAAATTGTGGGTGCACGTAACCCCCATATATTCTTTGAATTCCCAGTCAGACAATGGCACTATATACCAGTAGTAAAAATTGTGGGTGCACATAACCCCAATATATTCTTTGAATTCCCAGTGAGACAATGGCACTGTATAGCAGTAGCAAAAATTGTGGGTGCACGTAACCCCCATATATTCTTTGAATTCCCAGTCAGACAATGGCACTATATACCAGTAGCAAAAATTGTGGGTGCACATAACCCCAATATATTCTTTGAATTACCAGTCAGAAACTGGCACTATATAGCAGTAGCAAAAATTGTGGGTGCACATAACCCAATATAATCTTTGAATTCCCAGTGAGACAATGGCACTGTATAGCAGTAGCAAAAATTGTGGGTGCACGTAACCCCCATATATTCTTTGAATTCCCAGTCAGACAATGGCACTATATACCAGTAGCAAAAATTGTGGGTGCACATAACCCCAATATATTCTTTGAATTACCAGTCAGAAACTGGCACTATATAGCAGTAGCAAAAATTGTGGGTGCACATAACCCCAATATAATCTTTGAATTCCCAGTGAGACAATGGCACTGTATAGCAGTAGCAAAAATTGTGGGTGCACGTAACCCCCATATATTCTTTGAATTCCCAGTCAGACAATGGCACTATATACCAGTAGTAAAAATTGTGGGTGCACATAACCCCAATATATTCTTTGAATTCCCAGTGAGACAATGGCACTGTATAGCAGTAGCAAAAATTGTGGGTGCACGTAACCCCCATATATTCTTTGAATTCCCAGTCAGACAATGGCACTATATACCAGTAGCAAAAATTGTGGGTGCACATAACCCCAATATATTCTTTGAATTACCAGTCAGAAACTGGCACTATATAGCAGTAGCAAGAATTGTGGGTGCACATAACCCCAATATAATCTTTGAATTCCCAGTGAGACAATGGCACTGTATAGCAGTAGCAAAAATTGTGGGTGCACGTAACCCCCATATATTCTTTGAATTCCCAGTCAGACAATGGCACTATATACCAGTAGCAAAAATTGTGGGTGCACATAACCCCAATATATTCTTTGAATTACCAGTCAGAAACTGGCACTATATTGCAGTAGCAAAAATTGTGGGTGCACATAACCCCAATATAATCTTTGAATTCCCAGTGAGACAATGGCACTGTATAGCAGTAGCAAAAATTTTGGGTGCACGTAACCCCCACATATTATTTGAATTCCCAGTCAGACAATGGCACTATATACCAGTAGTAAAAATTGTGGGTGCACATAACCCCAATATATTCTTTGAATTCCCAGTGAGACAATGGCACTGTATAGCAGTAGCAAAAATTGTGGGTGCACGTAACCCCCATATATTCTTTGAATTCCCAGTCAGACAATGGCACTATATACCAGTAGTAAAAATTGTGGGTGCACATAACCCCAATATATTCTTTGAATTACCAGTCAGAAACTGGCACTATATAGCAGTAGCAAAAATTGTGGGTGCACATAACCCCAATATAATCTTTGAATTCCCAGTGAGACAATGGCACTGTATAGCAGTAGCAAAAATTGTGGGTGCACGTAACCCCCATATATTCTTTGAATTCCCAGTCAGACAATGGCACTATATACCAGTAGTAAAAATTGTGGGTGCACATAACCCCAATATATTCTTTGAATTCCCAGTGAGACAATGGCACTGTATAGCAGTAGCAAAAATTGTGGGTGCACGTAACCCCCATATATTCTTTGAATTCCCAGTCAGACAATGGCACTATATACCAGTAGTAAAAATTGTGGGTGCACATAACCCCAATATATTCTTTGAATTACCAGTCAGAAACTGGCACTATATAGCAGTAGCAAAAATTGTGGGTGCACATAACCCCAATATAATCTTTGAATTCCCAGTGAGACAATGGCACTGTATACCAGTAGTAAAAATTGTGGGTGCACATAACCCCAATATATTCTTTGAATTACCAGTCAGAAACTGGCACTATATAGCAGTAGCAAAAATTGTGGGTGCACATAACCCCAATATAATCTTTGAATTCCCAGTGAGACAATGGCACTGTATAGCAGTAGCAAAAATTGTGGGTGCACGTAACCCCCATATATTCTTTGAATTCCCAGTCAGACAATGGCACTATATACCAGTAGTAAAAATTGTGGGTGCACATAACCCCAATATATTCTTTGAATTCCCAGTGAGACAATGGCACTGTATAGCAGTAGCAAAAATTGTGGGTGCACGTAACCCCCATATATTCTTTGAATTCCCAGTCAGACAATGGCACTATATACCAGTAGTAAAAATTGTGGGTGCACGTAACCCCCATATATTCTTTGAATTCCCAGTTAGACAATGGCACTATATACCAGTAGTAAAAATTGTGGGTGCACATAACCCCAATATATTCTTTGAATTACCAGTCAGAAACTGGCACTATATAGCAGTAGCAAAAATTGTGGGTGCACATAACCCCAATATAATCTTTGAATTCCCAGTGAGACAATGGCACTGTATAGCAGTAGCAAAAATTGTGGGTGCACGTAACCCCCATATATTCTTTGAATTCCCAGTCAGACAATGGCACTATATACCAGTAGTAAAAATTGTGGGTGCACATAACCCCAATATATTCTTTGAATTCCCAGTGAGACAATGGCACTGTATAGCAGTAGCAAAAATTGTGGGTGCACGTAACCCCCATATATTCTTTGAATTCCCAGTCAGACAATGGCACTATATACCAGTAGTAAAAATTGTGGGTGCACGTAACCCCCATATATTCTTTGAATTCCCAGTCAGACAATGGCACTATATACCAGTAGTAAAAATTGTGGGTGCACATAACCCCAATATATTCTTTGAATTACCAGTCAGAAACTGGCACTATATAGCAGTAGCAAAAATTGTGGGTGCACATAACCCCAATATAATCTTTGAATTACCAGTGAGACAATGGCACTGTATAGCAGCAGCAAAAATTGTGGGTGCACGTAACCCCCATATATTCTTTGAATTCCCAGTCAGACAATGGCACTATATACCAGTAGCAAAAATTGTGGGTGCACGTAACCCCAATATATTCTTTGAATTCCCAGTCAGACAATGGCACTATATACCAGTAGCAAAAATTGTGGGTGCACGTAACCCCAATATATTCTTTGAATTCCCAGTCAGACAATGGCACTATATACCAGTAGCAAAAATTGTGGGTGTATATAGCCCCAATTCTATTGCTAGGGGACTTGCAGGGTATTTCTGAGGTGAAGTGTGTTCCATTCAGGATCCTGGGAAAGCTGGGTTGCGGCGATTGAGCCCGTCAGTGCCACGTTACACTGACAAGCTTCTCCCTGGAATTGAAGTTATATGTAAGCCCAATATATTCTTTGAATTCCCAGTGAGACAATGGCACTATATGGCAGTAGCAAAAATAGTGGGTGTATATAGCCCCAATTCTATTGCTAAGGGACTTGCAGGGTATTTCTGGGGTGAAGGTGGGGGGGCACACCGTTGGAACGGGTATCGGGGGTATATATCGGGTATACGGGAATACACTGACAGTGTATTCCATTCAGGATCCGCGGAAAGCTGGGTTGCGGCGATTGAGCCCGTCAGTGCCACGTTACACTGACAAGCGTCTCTCTGGAATTTAGCTCTTATAAGAGCTGTTGGTTGTCTTCTCCTTCCTATCCTAGCCTGTCCCTGCCTACCCAGAATCTAACCCCTAGCTAACTGGACGGAAACCTCCGTCCCCGGTGAATTGCAAGCTCAGAATGACGCGAAGCTGGGCGTCGCTGTTCTTTTAAATTAGAGGTCACATGTTTTCGGCAGCCAATGGGTTTTGCCTACTTTTTTCAACGTCACCGGTGTCGTAGTTCCTGTCCCACCTACCCTGCGCTGTTATTGGAGCAAAAAAGGCGCCAGGGAAGGTGGGAGGGGAATCGAGTAATGGCGCACTTTACCACGTGGTGTTCGATTCGATTCGAACATGCCGAACAGCCTAATATCCGATCGAACATGAGTTCGATAGAACACTGTTCGCTCATCTCTACTCATGACAAATAACTCTCTGGGGAGCTGAAAAAAAAATAAAAATATTGCGCCACATAAAGATGCCATAGGCTATAAGAAGATTGTCAACACCCTGAAAATGAGCTGCAGCACGGTGGCCAAGACCTAAGAACTTTAACAAGACAGGTTCCACTCTAAACAGGCCTCACCATAGTTGATCAAAGAAGTTGAATGCTTGTGCTCAGTATCATATCCAGAGGTTGTCTTTGCAAAATAGATGTATGAGTGACTCTAGCATTGCTGCAGAGGTTAAAGGGGTATGGGGTCAGCCTGTCAGTGCTCAGACCATACACCACACAATACATCAAACTGGTCTGAATGGCTGACTTCCCAGAAAGTAACCTATTCTGAAGATGATGCACAAAAAAGCCCGTAAACAGTTTGCTGAAGACTTGCAGACTAAGGACATGGATTACTGATGAGACTAAGATAAACTTATTTTGTTCAGATGACGTCACTTGTGTATGGTGGAAACTAGGTATGGAGCTCAAAGACAAGTGTGTCTTGCCTACAGTCAAGCATGGTGGTGAGAGTATCATTGTTTGAGTGCTGCCGGCTGTTGGGAGGTACAGTTCATTGAGAGAACCATGAATGTCAAGATGTACTGTGATATACTGAAGCAGAGCATGATCACCTCCCTTTGGAAACGGGACAGTAGGCCAATATTCCAATATAACGACCCCAAACACTTCTCTCTCCACATTTTTTGGGCGGAAACACAGTGGACGCCATTATGGTCTATGGGTAACTGATTTTTAAACGGATTAGGTTTCCATTTCTCGGGTCTGCTTGAGGACCCGAGGAATGGAAAACAAAACGCTAGTGTAAACCTAGCATAAGGGGTGTACTCACTTTTGTTGCCAGGGTTTAGACATTAAATTTATGCTTAAAACATATAGTTCTGCCCTTTACCTCGCCAAGCAAGACTATTTTACCGCCCTCATCTCTTCTCTCTCCAGCAACCCTAAAAGGCTTTTTGAAACTTTTTACTCCTTACTCACACCCAAGGTGCAGACGCCATTCACAGACCTTAGTGCTGATGACCTGGTCATGTATTTCCATGCTAAAATTGATAAGATCCGTCAGGAAATTACTGCCCAAGCCCCAGGTGGCATTGATCCCACCACCTACCATAGCAATGATCCCCTCACCAACCGCACTTCAGACTGTCCATTCTCATCTTTTGAACCTGTTACAGAAGAGGAAGTCTCCCAACTACTTTCTTCTTCTCGCCCTACAACCTGCAGCAGTGACCCCTTCCCCTCACACCTTCTCCAATCTCTGTCGCCTGCTGTCACTACTTACCTTACTAAAATATTTAACCTCTCTCTCTTCTGGAATCTTCCCATCCTCCTTCAAGCATGCTGTTATAACCCCGTTATTGGAAAAAACCCTCCCTGGACCCATCCTGTGCTGCTAACTATCGACCTGTCTCTAACCTCCCCTTCATCTCTAAACTCTTGGAACGCCTGGTCTATTCTCATTTAATCCGCTATCTCTCTGATAACTCTCTGCTTGACCCCTTACAATCTGGCTTCCGCGCTCTGCACTCTACTGAAACGGCTGTCACAAAAGTCTCCAATGATCTCCTAATGGCTAAATCCAATGGTGACTTCTCTCTTCTTAGGGGGCATTCACACTACGTTTACTGAAGCTTATTCTGAACGTAAAACACGTTCAGAATAAGCGGCGTATAAAGCAGCTCCATTCATTTCTATGGGAGCCGGCATACGAACGCTCCCCATAGAAATGAATGGGCTGCTTCTTTCACTGCGAGCAGTCCCATTGAAGTGAATGGGAAGTGCCGGCGTCTACGGCAAGCTCTGCTCATGCAGAGCCGTACACGCCGGCACTTCCCATTCACTTCAATGGGACTGCTCGCAGTGAAAGAAGCAGCCCATTCATTTCTATGGGGAGCGTTCGTATGCCGGCTCCCATAGAAATGAATGGAGCTGCTTTATACGCTGCTTATTCTGAACGTGTTTTACGCTCAGAATAAGCTTCAGTAAACGTAGTGTGAATGCCCCCTTATTCTTCTGGACCTCTCTGCAGCTTTTGACACAGTTGACATCAACTCCTCCTCACTATGCTCCGCTCAGTTGGCCTCAATGACACTGCACTCTCCTGGTTCTCCTCTTATCTCTCAGACCACACCTTCAGTGTATCATTTGTGGGCTCTGTTTCCTCCCCTCTTTCCCTTGCTGTTGGGGTTCCTCAGGGCTCGGTCCTAGGCCCCCTGCTCTTTTCTCTCTACACAGCCCCCATTGGACAAACCATCGCCAGATTTGGCTTCAGGTACCATCTTTATGCTGATGACACCCAATTATACACATCTTCCCATGACATCACCCCTGCACTCATACAGAACACCAGCAACTGTCTCTCTGCTGTCTCAAATATCATGTCCTCACTCTATCTGAAACTAAATCTCTCCAAGACTGAACTACTACTGTTTCCACCATCTAATAGATCTGTCCCTGATATATCCATTGCAGTCTCAGGCCTTACTATAACTCCTAGGCAGCAGGCCCGCTGCCTCGGGGTCATGTTTGATGCAGACCTTTCCTTCTCCCCTCATGTTGAATCACTCGCACGTTCATGTCACCTTCACCTCAAAAACATCTCCAGAATACACTCTTTCCTTACCAGAGATACATTAAAGACACTTATTGTCTCTCTGATTCATTCTCGCCTTGACTACTGTAATCCCTTACTAATCGGTCTTCCCCTCATTAAACTCTCCCCTCTACAATCTATTCTGAATGCAGCGGCCAGGCTCATCTATCAGGCTAGACGCTACAGCGATGCCTCTGGTCTGTGCCAGTCACTACACTGGCTGCCTATTCATTATAGAATAAAATATAAAGTTATCACTCTCATCCACAAGGCTCTCCATAATGCCGCACCTCCTTACATTTCCTCCCTCATCTCTGTCTACCGCCCAACACGTGCTCTCCGTTCACTCAATGACCTAACACTTACATCCTCTATTATCAGAACCTCCCACACTCGTATACAAGACTTCTCCCAAGCTACACCACTTCTCTGGAATGCTCTACCCCGGACAATCAGATTAACTCCCAATTTCTACAGTTTCAAACGCAAAC
Source organism: Leptodactylus fuscus (assembly GCF_031893055.1). NCBI lineage: Eukaryota > Metazoa > Chordata > Amphibia > Anura > Leptodactylidae > Leptodactylus > Leptodactylus fuscus. The sequence continues at coordinate 235,015,644 of NC_134265.1, forward strand.
TAAAGACGCATCTTTTCAGACAAGCCTATCACAATTTCTAACGTAAACCCTTAACCCTCCTCTGTCCCCACTCCCACATTACCCCACATGATATGATGTCATCTCAGGATAACTTTATCTGTCCAAGCTCCATCCACATGTTAAAGGACACGACTGTTGACGGCTCATAAAGTTTTATGTTTGTGTAATGACAGTCACCTCTATTACAAAAGTGTCTGACCTCTGCATAAGCAATGCCGCCCCTGCTACCTCTTGTGTCACCCCCCCTCTACCTCATAGATTGTAAGCTCTTGCGAGCAGGGCCCTCAGTCCCATTGTGTGAAACGACTTTCTTTGTAATGTATCTTTCTGTCTGTATTTGAACCCTACAAATTGTACAGCGCTGCGGAATATGTTGGCGCTATAGAAATAAAAATTATTATTATTATTAACCCCTTAACGCTAAATCACGTACCTGTACGTCAGGGAATGTGGTTAGTTCCCGCATTCCCACGTACCTGTACGTGATAGAGATCGCATGGGTTCAGAAGCAGAGCCCGTGCGATCTCCATGGGAGGCCGGCTGTATCTGACAGCCAGGCTTCCCCTGTAGCAGCAGGGACGGTGATTGCACCGACCCCCTCTGTTTAACCCTTAAGGTGCCATGATCCATAGTGATCATGGCACCCTAGGGGTTTGGCCGGGCTATAAATCATGTTGCCAGCAGCAGGAGTCTGTGTGAGCTGTAATTTACAGCTACACGCTGCTCCTTAATCCCTCCCCCCATCGGAGCGAGCTCCGATGGGGGGAGGGTTAACCCCTTGGATGCCAGGACGAGGGGAAGCTAGTCTATGCATCTGCATAGCTAGCTTCCTCTATAGACTGCAATACACGTGTATTGCAGTCTGTAGTTAGTATAGAACCAGCGATCCTCTCTGATCACTTGTTCTAGTGTGCTTGCAGCACAAATAAAACAATGTAAAAAAGTTTTTTTAAAAAAAAAAAAAAATAAAGTGTAAAACAAAAACAAAAAACAGTTACATTTCTTGTAAATCTGGAAAATCGCTGTTACACTTGTAAGCCTTATAACGTCCAAAATAAAATTAAAATACAATCAAAAGATGATGCCGATATAAAGCAGAGATATAGGAGATAATATTTATTAATGTATTTGGGTGGTATAACTATCTGCCTGAAAAACAGAGAATTTCACATTTTGAAAATTGCAATTTTTTCCAAATTTCCATCAAATTTCCTATTTTTTTAATAAGTAAATACAAAAATATTGATTAGTGTTTACCACTAACATGAAGTATAATGTGTTACGAGAAAATAATCCCAAAATCACTTGTGTAAATTAAAGAGTCTCAAAATTATTGCCATTTAAAGTGACACATGTCAATTTTGAAAAAATAGGCCTGGTCCTTAACATACATTTGGGCTGTGTCCTTAAGGGGTTAATAATGGCTGTGTGGTCAATGATTTTGATAGCACACTAAATTTACAGTTATAGAAGTTGTGCACTGACTACATACATACTAACATGTGACTCCAACAACATGAATCAGGTTCAGCATTGAATCCCATTAGTATAATGTGTTTTTTGTTTGTATGTTTTATGTTGTAATTTTTTTTTCTTCAATGTTGGATGGCTCATTCTCTATATACCGTAACATATTTAATGTCATCTTTAAAACTGAGTACCCGATTTACTGATTGATCATAAAATATCTGCTTTCAGGGAAGCAATAACTTTGCACACAGCAGACCTGGAAGATAAATACAATGGTGAGTTTAGAAATATAAATATGTAATGAAAATAACACATTCAATAATTTAATACATTTTAAAGGCAAATTTACCCCCTTTTTTAAATGAATTTCTTTACCAGCTCTTTTGTTTTACTTTGTCTATAGTAATCTATATCTTGTTGAAGTCTTGAAAAATAAAAAATAAATGCTGCAAACCTATACTTGAAACATAACTTTATTTTAATTTTTGTCAGCTCCCAGTTCCAGATCTCCAGTAGCTCAAATAACACTTTAAAAATATGGATCATCATCATCTGTAATTTCCATTATATGTATCTGCTAAACAGATGTTAAAAAATACACTCACCGGCCACTTTATTAGGTACACCTGTCCAACTGCTCGTTAACACTTAATTTCTAATCAGCCAATCACATGGCGGCAACTCAGTGCATTTAGGCATGTAGACATGGTCAAGACAATCTCCTGCAGTTCAAACCGAGCATCAGTATGGGGAAGAAAGGTGATTTGAGTGCCTTTGAACGTGGCATGGTTGTTGGTGCCAGAAGGGCTGGTCTGAGTATTTCAGAAACTGCTGATCTACTGGGATTTTCACGCACAACCATCTCTAGGGTTTACAGAGAATGGTCCGAAAAAGAAAAAACATCCAGTGAGCGGCAGTTCTGTGGGCGGAAATGCGTTGTTGATGCCAGAGGTCAGAGGAGAATGGCCAGACTGGTTCGAGCTGATAGAAAGGCAACAGTGACTCAAATAGCCACCCGTTACAACCAAGGTAGCCAGAAGAGCATCTCTGAACGCACAGTACGTCGAACTTTGAGGCAGATGGGCTACAGCAGCAGAAGACCACACCGGGTGCCACTCCTTTCAGCTAAGAACAGGAAACTGAGGCTACAATTTGCACAAGCTCATCGAAATTGGACAATTGAAGATTAGAAAAACGTTGCCTGGTCTGATGAGTCTCGATTTCTGCTGTGACATTCGGATGGTAGGGTCAGAATTTGGCGTCAACAACATGAAAGCATGGATCCATCCTGTCTTGTATCAATGGTTCAGGCTGGTGGTGGTGGTGTCATGGTGTGGGGAATATTTTCTTGGCACTCTTTGGGCCCCTTGGTACCAATTGAGCATCGTTGCAACGCCAAAGCCTACCTGAGTATTGTTGCTGACCATGTCCATCCCTTTATGACCACAATGTACCCAACATCTGATGGCTACTTTCAGCAGGATAATGCGCCATGTCATAAAGCTGGAATCATCTCAGACTGGTTTCTTGAACATGACAATGAGTTCACTGTACTCCAATGGCCTCCACAGTCACCAGATCTCAATCCAATAGAGCATCTTTGGGATGTGGTGGAACGGGAGATTCGCATCATGGATGTGCAGCCGACAAATCTGCGGCAACTGTGTGATGCCATCATGTCAATATGGACCAAAATCTCTGAGGAATGCTTCCAGCACCTTGTTGTATCTATGCCACGAAGAATTGAGGCAGTTCTGAAGGCAAAAGGGGGTCCAACCCGTTACTAGCATGGTGTACCTAATAAAGTGGCCGGTGAGTGTATATATGATGTGAATAGCCCTTAGAGGGAACCTGTCCGCACAGATTTGAGGCTTAAATTAAACACAGGGATGTCAGCACAGTTTACAATGTTGTATTTCTTATTCAGAACTGCTGCTCCATTCTTGTAAAAATTGTCTTTTTATTCCTATGCAAATGAGCAGAAAAAGGATTTAGAGGAATTGCTTTCCATCAGTGGGCTTCACTACCTGCTGCTGCTAACTGCTACTCAGCTTTGCCACTGCTAGTTGATTTACATCTCTCTCTTAGGTCTCAGCACACAGTACTAACTGCTCTGTGCATGTCTGAGGGTGACTTACTGCACCAGAAGTGAAGGAAGCTGGCTTCAGATGAAGGTGTCATCATCAGACACAAACCATACAGTCAGTACTATGTGCTGAGGCCAAGGGGTGAAATGTTAGCAGCAGGAGATATCGAAGTTCATTGATGGAAAGCCAGACCCTTTTGTGCTGATTTGCATAGGGATAAAAGGATTACTTTTACAAAGAATAAATTAATAAGGAATACATTATTGTAAACTGTTGGACAGCCTTACAAGGTACTGTGATTAGTTTATGTCCTTAATTATGGATTGCTTGTTCAGGAATTCAGTAATTGTATGTACTGTGCAGTGGCTATTTTGTGCCTTATATTTTAGTCTTGCCACATTAGAAACCTTTAGGTGTACTATATTATGCTTTCTGATTCGCAGTGAATCTGTGCCATGACGCATCTTCTAAGAAGCATATTCATAAGCAAGAAATTAAACCTAGATCTCCAGTACACTGCCTGCTCACCGCACGAGCTAGCAATATTGACATCGATGGGAGGATGTGTTGCCCGATCAATCATCATGAATTAGTTCTTGGTATGTTCTTTTTCAGGAATATTATGCATCCATTTTCTTCTCCACGGCCACTTTATTAGATACATCTGTACAATGTCAGCAACTTGATGCAAATAGAAACATTTAAGAAGCAGGTTAAAGAAATATTAAATCTAGAAACAGATGAGGTTAATGAGACAAAAAGTAATGCTATTTGATTTTGACTTGAGAAATAGTTGAGAGGCCATGGGCCGAGGATTTAAAGTTTTTGTAGCTGCAAGCTATGACTTTTTTTGTTAGGGTTTTTCAAATATTTTTTTTGGGATATATATAAATTATTAGAGATGAGCGAACACTGTTCGGATCAGCTGATCCGAACAGCACGCTCCCATAGAAATGAATGGACGCACCTTCCATTCATTTCTATGTGAGCGTGCTGTTCGGAACGGCTGTTCTGAACAGTGTTCGCTCATCTCATATATATATATATATATATAGCGCTTTATTTTAATATCATTTATAGTATCCAGGAAAATCTTTCACATGGGTGTTTTTTTTGTGGTTTTTGTTTTCCTTCTGCATTAAGGTTATTGCTATATAATTGCCAAATACGTTTCTTTCTTTGGCGGCATGTCTAGAACTTTTGATGTGGTTGTAGTATTTTTTTTTTTTTCGTTTCTATATTTTTTTTAATTTCATTTTTTATTTAATTTATTATTTACACATTATTCATTAATCACTTCTGTACCGGGCCTCTTTTTTTGGTGACACATAGGGCTTTATTTTTATGTTGTTTTTGTTATTGCATGTTTCTTAAATTTCTCTAGAATCCTGGAAAATATAAACAAAAGATAAGGGAAAAAGTGTATGTTTTTCACTTATATATATATATTTTCACACACACATATACAGTATATATTGTGGTGGAGTAGGCTCAGTGGTAGCAGCAGCGAACCCATACAGTCAGAGACAGAAATCTGGTACAAACAGGTTTTACCCTGTGTGTTTATTTTGCAAAACTGGCAGAAACAAGAACAGGCCTCAACTTCAAGCAAAAAAAAAAATAATAAAACAAAACCTGCTCGCCTGAGCTGCTAACTAAACACTGGAACCCTGTCTATACGTGTGGCTAGCACCAGCCACACGGAAAACAAAACAGAGGCTGTGTTCGCACAGGTCTCACCAGTGTACAGGCTTTTAGAGACAGGACCGGGCACCTCCTCACTCCCCCCAGGAACTGCCCAGGAATGAGGTCTTGTCAGGCTTTATAGACCTGTAATGAGGCCCAGCTACCACCTGTGCGTGTGCTGTTTTCTGCTGTAGGAAAGAAGTGGTTAAAAATCACAGGTGAGGTTTTGCTACAGTCCTGTACTGACCTCACTCATCATACATAAGAGAAGACTCTGGGGGAAATATAACATCCTTCCAAGACTTTGCCTGTCACTTTCTCACTATATAGGACAAAGTGCTGGCCATTTTGGGTAGCCGCTCTTGCAGTTCAATACAGGAGCTGGCTGGCGGTCATTTTTGGGTGGCCTCTCTATGCTCCTGTATAGAACTACAAGAGCAAGAGAAGCCAGAAGAGGCGGAGTTGCTGCAGAAGAAGGAGGTGGTGCAGGAAAGAGCTCTGGGCAGCAATGGGGACGCGCTCATCGGCGTTTCAGCGCTGGGGCCCGCCCTCATTGCTGTGGAGAGCTCATTTGCATACCGATTAAAATCGGTATTTCTACGGAACGGGGCGGCGGAGACCACGTCTAAAGGTAGGAGACAAATAGCCTTTCTTAAGGCTATTCCGACGTGTTCTTTAGAAAAACAGGTAGTTTAATGGTAGAATCCCTTTAAGGCTATTCCTACATGTTACGGAGAAAAAAAATGTCATCTCAATGATTGAATCCCTTTAAGCGCTATGTATGCAGCAATCAAGAAAGTAGGGATGGTAAACAATTGCTTTCTTGCTTTCTATATGGAAAAGCTGGTTGCCATTGATCCCTGCCTTCCTGCAAATGCAGCTGCATGATCTTGTGCAGATTCAAGCTCTGTGAATACGGGCCAGTACATCCTTACAGAGTTAAGTACTGATGCCTGGATGTATATTGTCAATGGGTGGTCTGAAAGTAGTTAATAAATGTAGGTCATTGTATGTTTATACCCTGCATATTTATATGCCATATATAGCTTCAGAATCTCAGAAGCAGCTAATGTTACACAACAATCAGATTATCATGCAAAACAGAGGACATCCAGAGTCGGAGTGGCTAGATTGGTACATTAACTGGAAAAAGCCATGCAGTATTATTGTTATTATTATTGTTTATTTATATAGCACCGTTAATTCCATGGTGCTTTACATTTGGAGGTTACAGTACACAGAATATACAGGTAGCTATAATACAGTGACCGACTGGCACAGTGGGGTAGAGGGCCCTGCCCGCGAGGGCTTTCAGTCTATGCAGTACAACAATGGTATAAAGATAGGCATCTCTAAATTCTTTGAGAAAATAATAAAATCAAGAACATTATTGAATTCATGATCGACTAAGAGTTTTAAGTTTTCTATGTTAAAGGATGTTATAACATCGCTTAGAATCATTTTAGAGTGTTTTTCTTCATTACAGGTGAACCAGTATCTGGCTTTGTCAGAAATACTTATCAAAACCTGCAGAACAGTTTAGAATGTTTGCAAACCATTTCCGATGATCTACAGATAAACAAAAAAGGTAATAAACATGTCTTTATAAAAGATTAATGAAAAGATAGATAGATAGATAGATAGATAGATAGATAGATAGATAGATAGATAGAGAGTTGACAATGTAATTCATGAATAAGTCAGGTATACCATCTCTTACCAGCTGTCTTCTATGGCTAATAAAGGGGAGTTCTCAGCTAAGCCCCACTCTATAATATCCATATACCCTGAAAAGAAGTTGTTTTCATGAAACAACAACTTTAAAGGTATGTTCACATGGAAATTCAACTTCAGGAATTTTTCTAAGGTGAAAAATTCAGCTTCACAAATTTGAAGCTGAATTTTTCCACTTCACTAAATTCCTTGGTAAATTCCTTTGTAGTATTTGCAAATCCCACATGATATGTTTTCTGTGAAATTGTTTTTTTCCAAAATGTTACAGAACATGGGTATAGCTTAGACTAAGGTTTTTTTTATCCTTTTAAAGAGGACCTTTCATGCCCTTGGGCATATGCGGTTTTATATACTGCTAGAAAGCTGATTTCACCACACTATCGGCTTTCCAGTTAGGTGCCCCTGCTGAAGAGTTATCGGTGCAGTTATCGTAGCTCTTCAGTGTCAGAAGGGCATTTCGGACAGTCTGTGAGGAATGCCCCTCCTGACAGTAGAGTTCATAGTGCTGTCAGAGAGGACGTTCCTTACCACCCAGCGATGTCTGAGTGGTGAGGCACGCTACCCAATATTAGTCTAGGGACGAGTACTGTCAGGGCGGGGAGGGGGCGTTCCTCACCGCACAGCGGAAGTCGGTGATGTCACAGTAAACTAAATAGCAGAGGAGACTGAGACTTAAGGCACCCTATGGTGCTCTTCAAATGTAATCATTGGGACATCGGTGGACCAACTTAATAAATCTTATCCTTTTCAGGCAATGCACTTATTAAAGGGATCCTATCATTAAAAGTCATTTTTTTGTCCCTAACACATAGGAATAGCCTTAAGAAAGGCTATTCGTCTCCTACCTTTAGATGTCTTCTCCGGGCCGCCTTTCGGTATATAATCCGGTTTTCGTCTGTATGCAAATGAGTTCTCTCGCAGCGCTGGGGGCAGGCCCCAGTGCTCAAACAGCACTGGGGGCATCCCCAATGCTGTGAGAGAACTCTCCAGCGCCGCCTCCATCTTCTTCGCGTCTTCTTTCGGGGGTTGGCTTCAAACTTCTAGGCCTCGGGAAAAGCCAACTGCGCATGCTCGCCGGCCACAAGAAAATGGCTGCTTGCACAGTATTGTAAGTGGCCATTTTCTTGTGGCCGGCAGGCATGCGCAGTCAGCGTTGCCATAGGCCTGAGTCTTAGACGTTTCAAGCCAACCCCAGGAAGAAGACACGAAAAAGACCCGTTCCTAAAGAAGATGGAGGTGGCGATGGAGAGTTCTCTCGCAGCATTGGGGATGCCCCCAGTGCTGTTTGAGCGCTGGGGCCCGCCCCCAGCGCTGCAAGAGAACTCATTTGCATACTGGATTATTTACCGAACGGCGGCCCGGAGAAGACATCTAAAGGTAGGAGACAAATAGCCTTTCTTAATGCTATTCCTACGTGTTAGGGACAAAAAAAAAATTTGACTTTTAATGATAGGATCCCTTTAAGCTTTATTTTTTTCTGCACAATCCCTTTAATGCTAGTTACAGGCTTTCCCACACTATTGGTCAAAAGTTAAACCTGCGGAGGTAAACCTAATGGAGAAGTCTGAGAGAAGCTGAAAACTATGAGAACAATGTCCCCATTACTACAGTACCCTGATTGCCATTTGAGGCTGAAAGTAGCACAGGCCAGGAGTAAGCAACAGAACTGAGATAATACAGATTAGAGACAAACTCTGTACAATTCTGAATTGTACGGTCAGCTATTATGCCCTTAGAATGAGGGCACTTTTGCATCCATAACTACATCATTGAGAGGATGGTTTATTGATAAATGACTGTACCTCCATTTTGTGTATGAACATTGTAATCACTATCTTCAAAAATTAAAGGGGTTATCAAGGGTGAGAAAACATGAATGCCTTGTTTCAGAAAGAGCTCCACTTCTTCTCAGGCAGTGACGTGTCTATTTGTCACATGACCATGGTGTATTCTAATTCCTCTTCAAACCATGGATTTCCCATTTAAGTAATGAGTGTTAGGAGCTGCCTTATTTGCGCCTACCTCTATGGTTATCTCAAACCACCAGACTGGAGTCTGTCACTAGGCCATCATGACAGAGAAATTGTGAAAAAAAAAAAAAAAAAAAAAAAAAAAGCCTAGAAGACCAGCTAAAATCTTAGGCCTAGTATTTCCTCCAAGCCTCCTATCTCAGGACTGTTTGAACACCTGTTCACACAGAGCTAATAAATGCTAGGATCACCAGCACAGAACTGTTTATATCACTAGATGGATGTATAGCCTCTACAAAGGTAGATGCAGGAATGATGGAATTATTATTATTGATTATATAGCACCATTAATTCCATGGTGCTTTACATTTGAGGGTTTACATACAGTACACAATATAATACTAACTATGACTGACTGGCACATTGGGATAGAAGGCTGTACAGTGTATGAGGGAAGGGGGATAGAGACACAAGGTGAGGGAAGAGACTGTTCAGATAGTGGTGAGGTGACAGTAGTATTATTGGCGGTTGTAGGCCTTCCTAAATAGGTGTCTTATTTGTCTTGGTAATGAGTTCCAGAGTATTGGGGATGCACGGGTGAAATCTTGGAGATGGCTGTGTGAAGAGTGAATAAGAGCAGAGCGGAGTAGGTCGTCTTTGGATTATCGGAGATTAGGTCAGAGATATATGGAGGGGCTTTTTATGTCAGCGTTAGTAACTTGAAATCTATTCGCTGGGCAGTGGGTAGCCAGTGAAGGGTTTGGCAAAGAGCAGCAGATGATGAAGAACATAGGGGAGAGGTGTATTAAGCGAGTAGCAAAGTTTACGGTGGACTGGATGGCGGTGAGAGTATTCGCTGGGAGGCCATGGAGAAGGGTGTTACAGTAGTCTAAGTAGGATATTATGAGCTAGTAAGAACATCTATAACTGCTATAAATCATTCTGATTAGGAACATTTATAAGGATGCCAAACGCAAGTTTTGAGTTCAGTATGATTGGAACATTTATGGTGACACTCCAGCTAGAAGATTTATCAGTAGTTTATGGCTAGTGTAGTGACACTATTTTCACACCTGCGTTCAGCACTCCGTTCTGTGCTTTCCGTCTTCTACATGCAAGAAGACGGAAAGCACAGACCGGGTCGGGCGTGAGCAGCATTGAGCGTTTTATGCTGTCCGCCGCGAAACCGTTTTTTTTTAAAATCCGGACACAGAGTACTGCATGTCCAACTCTGTGTCCGGATTAAAAAAAACCCGGTTTCGCGGCGGAGAGCGTAAAACGCTCACGGCCGGACTGCTTTCTCACCCATTCAAATGAATGGGTGAGAGAGTCCTGCAGGTATCCGTCTCCTGCTCTGTTGTATGCAGGAAACGGAAACCTGCATAACGGAGTGCCGGGCGCAGATGTGAACGAGCCCTTATTGAGATGTTAGGTACAAGTGGACGTGAGCATGTCCTTCATTGCCAATTCCAGGAGATGGGAGTTATGCATTCACATCCATACTTACATTTAGTTTGTTCTCTCTCATACATTTAGAATCAAGTTTATTATGACACTCCAGTCAAAATATAGCTTGTAAATGAACATGGGATGGTTGTAAATGAATGAAAAACCAGTGTGATCATAGCCACAGTTGATGTACTCAGAGCAAGAGACTTATTGTCATATTTAGAGTTGTACTAATACAACTTTGAGAGGTGCTTCAATGCTTCATACCCAATTTGTAAAGAATATGTAATTTTTCTTCTATTTTAGAAATGTTTTCAATTTTTGGAACAGCAGATGAAGAAATGGTCTTGCGAGAAACCTAAATGGATTGATAACTAGATAGACAGCAGGTTTCTAAATGTGAAGTTTGTTTTTCGTGTTTTTTTTTTAATGAAAATAAACTATGTTTCTGAGCAAGCAATTTATTGTAAATTTTTTTGTGCAATATATATATATATATATATATATATATATATATTTAAATAGCACTTTGTATTCAGATACATAGGTGTAGTGAAGTTTAACTTATCACCGATTTAATGTAATGTGGTACCTTATCACATAATGCAACAAAGGCCATTGAAAGAGTCAAGTTTAAAGGTCTGCATTGCATTAAAGAAAGTCTGTCACCAGAATAGTCCCTATTGAACTATATGTACAGTACAATCAGGTAGCTGGGGTTCAAGGCAATAAAACACTTTTCCTGCTTCCTGATAGGTGCCTTAGGGCTAGTTCACACGTGAACTGCCCACGCGGGTTTTGACACCGAGAGAGACGCGGCGAGCCGCGTCTCTCTCTGGTCAAAACCCGCATGCCGCGACCATCACGGTCGCGGCTTTCCCCTCCGCTGTCGGCTCAAATGAATGAGCCGACATAGGGGGGTGCTGCCGGGGGCGGAAACCGCGCGGCTTCTGCCTGAAGATAGGGCAGGTCGCTTCTTTTCTCCGCTAGTGGCAGCCTGCCGCTAGCGGAAAAAAGAAGCCTGGCGGTCTGCATAGACCACCATTGTAAAGGGGTGGATTTTGAAGCGAAATCCGCTGTCAAAATCCGCCCCTTTGCCCACGTGTGAACTAGCCCTTATATACTGAGATATTAGCTTTTTTCTGATATGCTAATTAGCTGTTTGGTGCAACAAGGGTGTCACGGGGGTGTGCAGCAGGGAGATCGCTATTTGGTACGATGAGAGCAACAGTGCACCCTATTGTACCAAACAGCTCATTAGAATATCTGGCAAAAAAAGCTGTATCTCAGCAAAGCAGACACTTTTTGGGAAGTAGAAAAAGCATTTTATTCATGTGAACCCCAACTATTTGACTATACTTATTAGTTCAATAGGCACTGTTCTGATGACAAACTCCCTTTAAGTTACACTTTGTTGCTTTATATAAATGATGTATATCATCTGCTAACATACCACAGAAGCAGTGCTATGCTGTTATTAATTTTAAAGAGGATCTTTCACCTCCTGAGGCACATGCGGTGTAATACAACACTAGAAAGCTGACAGTGCACTAAATTCAGCGCACTATTGGCTTTCATGTTCTGTTACACTGGTGAAGAGCTATCAGTGCTGGTACCATAGCTCTTCACTGTCAAGAATGACACTGTTTCCTACAGTCAGTCAGGAATGCCCTTCCTCACAGTAGCGTTTATTGCACTGTACTGTGAGGGGGCGTTGCTTACCGCCCAGAGATGATGCTGAGCAGTGAGGAATGGGTCCCAGTACTCATCTATGTACGAGTACTATCAGGAGGGAGGGAGATGTTCCTCACTACTGTCACAGTACAGCACAATAGATATACTGTAAGGAAGGGTGTTCCTGACTGACTGTCAGAAACGCCCTTCTGACAGTGAAGAGCTACGGTAACGGCACCAATAGTTCTTCACTGGAAGCACATAATGGGAAAGTCGATAGTGCGCTGAATTCAGCACACTGTTGGCTTTCTAGTGGTATATAAAACCGCATGTGCCCCAGGAGGTGAAAGGTCCTTTTTAATGATAAGCCACAACATTTTTTATTGCATGCTGAAATATCTGGATTTATTGAAGCCATTCATTTTTTTCTGTATTGTGAATATAAATATACATTTTTCTACATCCAGTAAAGATATATTTCATTAATTGTACATGGTTTTGTCAAAACCCTACCATAGCAGTATATCATTACTATACATATGTTCAGTGGCATAACTAGGAATAACCGGGCCCCGTGGCGAACTTTTGACGACCTCGACCAACCCCCTCCTTCGCACTCTATTATGTCCCTTAGTAAGCCCTGCACACAGTATTATGTCCATTAGTGGCCCCTGCACACAGTATTATCCCCATTAGTGGCCCCTGCACACAGTATTATCCCCATTAGTGGCCCCTGCACACAGTATTATCCCCATTAGTGGCCCCTGCACACAGTATTATCCCCATTAGTGGCCCCTGCACACAGTATTATCCCCATTAGTGGCCCCTGCACACAGTATTATCCCCATTAGTGGCCCCTGCACACAGTATTATCCCCCATAGTGGCCCCTGCACACAGTATTATCCCCCATAGTGGCCCCTGCACACAGTATTATCCCCCATAGTGGCCCCTGCACACAGTATTATGTCCCACTGTGGACACCTATAAACAATTATACTCTGGGGTCTTTTCAGACCCCAGAGTATAATAATTGGAGACCCGGGGGAATAAAAACATATTAAAAAAAAAAAAAAAAAAAAAAAAAAAAAAAAACACACACCTGTTGCTTACCTGTTCCCCGGCTCCTATGCTGTCGGCCGCCGCTTTCATCCTTTAATGACGTCGGACGTCACATGACCCGGGAAGCAGGCCGGGTTCATGTGACGGCAGAGACGTTAAACAAGTATGAAGGAGACCTGGCAGGATCGTGGAGAGGTAAGTAACAGTATTTTTTACGTTCCCTTCCCCGCTCACACAGCACAGCGCGATAGGCACTGCGGTGGAGAAGTACGTACCTGACTGACTGTCAGGAATGCCCTTCTGACTGTAAAGAGCTATGGTATCGGGACCGATAGCTCTTTACCCGGGGCACAGATTGGCAAAGCCGACAGTGCGCTGAATTCAGCTTTCCAGCAGTTATATAGAACTTCCTGTGCCCAAATCGGTGAAGTGTCCTCTTTAAGTCATTGAGTGAACAGAGAGCACAGGTTGGGTGGTAGACAGATGAGGGAGGAAATGTAGGGAGGTGCAGCAGTATGGAGAGCCTTGTGAATGAGGGTGATAAGTTTATATTATATACTGTAATGAATAGGCAGCCAATGTAGTGACTGACACAGAACAGAGGCATCACTGTAGCATCTAGACCAGGGGTCTCAAACTCAATTTACACGGGGGCCGCTGGAGGTAGAGTCTGGGCCGCATCAGGTTTTCCACAAGCTATGCTCGCCGCAGCAAATTTAGCTCCGCCCAATTTTGACTCCACCCATTCTTATTCATTTTTCATGTGCCCCCACACAGTATAATCCTCCTACAGTCACCCATACACTATATGCCCCCACATTGTAATGTTCCCTTCCAACTGCCCCACAGTATTAAGTCCCTCTCCTGGTGCCCCAGTTTAAACTCAGGGAAACTAGAGGGGACATGAAACTGGGGCAGCTGGAGGGGGACATTAAACGGTGGGGGTAGTTGGAGGGGGGCAATAAATTAATGGCAGCTAAAGTGGGACATTAAACTGGGGGCAACTAGAGGGGGACATTAAACTCAGGAGGCTAGAAGCAGACATTAAACTGTAGGGGTAGGTGGACAGTGACAATAAACTGGGGACAACTAGAGGTAGACAGGTCCCCCTCCAGCTACTCCCACGGTTTAATGCCCCCTCCAGTTGTCCCCAGTTTAATCTCCCCCACCATTTCTCCCCCAGTTTGATATCCCCCTCCATCTGCCCCCAGTTTCATGTGCCCCATCCATCTGCCCCCAGTTTCATGTGCCCCATCCATCTGCCCCCAGTTTCATGTGCCCCATCCATCTGCCCCCAGTTTCATATTCCCCTCCATCTGCCCCAATTTCAGAAACCCCCATCATCTGCCCCCATTTTCATGTCCCCCTTCCATCTGTGACCCCAGGTTCATGTCCCCCCCCCTCCATCTCTGCCCCTAGGTTACTGACACTGACACACACACACACACACCCCATCTCACATTCCTCTCAGTACTACATCTCTTCATCTTTCGGCTGGCACACTAAGACACGCCTCCAATAGTCAGGTGACCTCTGACGTCACACACAGGTCCTTGAGTCTTAAACTTCAGCAGTACTAGCTTTCCACTGATCACCCATCGCTTTTATTGCTGTTATAACAGATGGGTGATCAGTGGAAAGCTAGTACTGCTGAAGTTTAAGACTCAAGGACCTGTGTGTGACGTCAGACGTCACCTGACTATTGGAGGTGTGTCTTAGTGTGCCGGCCGAAAGATGACTATAGTGGGACATTCAAGGAGCTGCGCGGGGGCCACAAACTTTCGTCCCGAGGGCCGCAGTTGGCCCGCAAGTTTGAGACCCCTGATCTAGACTGAGAGATGATCCTGGCCGCTGCATTCAGAATAGATTGTAGAGGGGAGAGTTTAGTAAGGGGTACACCGATTAGAAGGGATTTACAGTAGTCAAAGCAAGAGTGAATCAAAGCAAGAGTGAATCAAGGTGACAAGTTTTTTTAATGTATCTCTGGTAAGGAAAAGGTGTATTTTGGAGATATTTCTGAGGGGGAGATGACATGAGCGTGCGAGTGATTGGGTATGTGGGGGTGAAGGAAAGGTCTTAGTCAAACACGAACCTGAGGCAGTGGGGCTGCCTAGGAGTTATAGTAAGGCCAGAGACCGCAATGGATATATCAGGGACAGATCTATTAGATGGTAAAAACAGTAGTCATTAAGTCTTTGAGAGACTCAGTTTTAGATAGAGCAAGTAAATTATATTTGTGACAGCAGAGAGACAGTCACTGGTGTTCTGTATTAGTACAGGGGTGATGTCATAGGAAGATGTCTATAATTGGGTGTCATCAGCATAAAGATGGTACTGGAAGTCAAATCTGGCGATGGTTTGTCCAATGGGGGCTGTGTAGAGAGAAAAGAGGAGGGGGCCTAGGACTGAGCCTTTAGGAACCTCAATTGGAAGAGGGGAAAAAACAGCCCGCAAATGATACACTGAAAGTGCGGTCTGAGAGATAAGAGGAGAACCAGGAGAGATCAGTGGTGCCCTTGAAACCGATTGAGCACAGCATAGTGAGGAAGAGTTGATGGTCAATAGTGTCAAATGCTGGAAGAAGAAAGAAGAAAAAGAAGAAAGAAAGACCATTGGATTTAGCTTCCAAAAGATCATTGGAGACTTTTATGACAGCATGTTTGAAAGAGGATGGAAAAATTCCAAAAGGGAGAGAGGTTAAATATTTTAGTAAGGTAATTCGTGACAGCAGGCGGCAGAGATTAGAGAAGGTGTGAGGGGAAAGGGTCACTACTGCAGGTCGTGGGGCGAGACAAAGAAAGTAGCTGGGATATTACAGTCTGAAGTGCCATTAATGAGGGGGATCAGTACTATGGTAGGTTTTTTGCCTTCCCTTGGATCAACACTGTAGGGGATTGTAGGGTTATAGGTTGGACTTTATGGACTCATGTCTTTATCCAACCTCATCTACTATGTAACTACGTAGGTGAGTGAATCAATGTGAAGGTAACAAATTGTTGAGGTCCGCAATACTTTGGTCCAATTAAAATTCAACTTTTAATAAATCTTCTTAAAAATCCATAATGATGTACATGATATAACAGAAGAAAAAATAACAAACAACAAATAAAACGCCAACACGTTTCGAGGTACTCTACCCCTTAGTCATGGCATGTACATCATTATGGATTTTTAAGAAGATTTATTAAAAGTTGAATTTTAATTGTACCAAAGTATTGCGGACCTCAACAATTTGTTACCTTCACATGAAAGCTTTTCTCTTTGGAGTCCAGAGATTTGGAAGGTCGTGCACTCTTTGGTTTCCATTATATGGTGAGTGACAGTGTCTGCTTTTTTTGAACTTGAGTGAATCAATGCCGCCTGGGGATTGTGCATTTATTTCCTGATGGATCTTATCAATTTTGTTAGGAAATAAGTGGCAAGGTCACCTGCACCAACTTTGCACACCTAGAGCACCGCTGAAGAAAATGTATCTGGTGTGTTCCAAGGGGGGGGGGGAGCCACCTCATCCAATGCACTTAGGGATTTCATTATAGTGACTGGTGGCCAAATTGAGACAGGAGATTGAGGAGATGGAAAACAGAGTGGACTGAATGTGAGAGGTGCTAGGTGTTAATAGAATGTAAATTACTATATGTATGATGGCTAGCTGTATCCTGTGAAGGGGAGAGAGCACTTATGGTGAGAGACAGAAGGTTAAGATCAGAGAGCAGCAGAGAAGAGTTAGTATATCTAGAAACTGTGAGGGTTGATAGAATACAAGATCAGATCAGATTTTGTTGCCATCTATATGTGTGACAGATGAGGAACATTGTGAAAGACCAAAAGAAGTGGTTATTGAGAGAAGCTTTGAGGCAGCTGGAAAGGCAGGGTTGTCAATAGGGATGTTAAAGTCACCCATGATGAGGGTAGGAAATTCATTGGATAAAAAGAGGGGAAGCTAAGAAGTGAAGTGATCCAGAAATTGATAGCATGAACCAGGTGGATAGTAGATCATGGCTTCATGTAAGGAGCGTGGGTGGAAAAGTCTAATAGCATGGACTTCAAATGAGTGGAATGCGAGTGAGGGAACCAATGGAATGACCTGTGGAGACAGAAGTAGCCTACCCCCAGGGTGCTGCCTGTTGTCAGACCTAGAAAAGGTGTGAGAAGTGTAGGCCACCATGAAACTTAGCAGCAGGGGAGGCCAAATCTGTCTGCTGGATTCAAGTTTCAGAAAGAGTGAGCATGTTGAGATTTTCTAAGGAATAAATCATTAATGTATTCTAGTTTATTAAACACTATGCATGTGTTCAAGAGAGATCAGTTAGGAGAGACAGGGGAAAGAGGAGGAGAAAGAACATGGTTAATATTGATGATGTTTGAAGGCCTTCTATGTCTGCAGGAAGAGGAAAAGTTAGTGAAGGAGGTGTTTGGAGAGATGCCCCCAGCGGCTAGGAGGAGCAAAATGGACATTCAGTGATGTGGACGCTTATGTTTGGTCTCACTGCTAAAAGAAGTGAAATAATTAGGATGGTTAAAGAGAGTGAAAAGTGTGTGAGAGCTGTACATGGGAAAAGGAAGAAGAGAGGGACTGATATGGATGGTGTGTACTGGTGGTAAAGATGGAGGGGATGTCTGCAGGAAGACAATTGCTAAGCTAGTAAGTGAAGGTGCAGATTATTGATACCATGTGTTGAAGCTTGTTGTTTTGGGTTCAAGTTTACCTGGTGTTCAGCCATGGTTAGCCTGTTCCGTGCCCTGTTTAAGTGCACTTTGGTTAATCTGCACTTCAGGTAAGCAGGACACTACAAAAGGAAATGCCCCCTGCATTGGAAATGCTCCCCCATAAGATGTATTTACTTATATAGGGAAACAGAGCTTCAGAACTAGCACTAATTTAAGTCGTTAACTAATTAATCTGCAAACTGTGACACATGAGAAAACTGGGCTGAGTGCCTCCAAGTAAACACTGACTAGAAATAACTATAAAATAACTGAGCATCAAAAGACTAACACTAGTATAGATAAGTATACATGGAAATGCAAAAAATGGCTTAAATGCTCGGATAGGTATCAGTAAACAGGCAGAATTAGTGGAATAGAAGATCATACACCAAAATGATGAAAAAAGTAAAGGTCATAATCACGCCATGTGTAAGTAAAAAAAAAAAGATCTTCCATAAAATAGAGGCACAAATGAAAGACAAGGCACATGTCAGACTCTGGGGCTGGATCCCCTGGTATCTCCAAGGCAGTCGTTTATGCGGTGAGAAAAAAAAATGGCCCCGATAGCCTGCAATCCACCAACAACACCAACCTAAGGCAAAGCAAGTGAACAAGCCTGCCACGAACACGGCTCAAGGTGCAAAGGCACGTGTCCCTTTTAGGAATCCACACCAGAACCGCAGACAGGTTAAGCCACCTTGTTTCTCCTGACTTGGTTCGTTTTACCAAGGGAAAGATCTGCCTGCATTCGGAACAAATTTTGAAGTCTGGACTTTGGGTGGTCATAAAAGTGCGCTGAGGTGTAACAATTGAAAGTTGAGTCACAGAGGAAAAAAAAGAAACCCTCTCACAGAGACTAACTACAATGGAAACCTTGGCAGCCATTACCTTTTTAACGGAGAAGTGAAAGAAATGTCTTTTCATTTGAGAGGTTCCTTTGCACCACAGGAAACAAGCGTTCCTTTACTATATTTGTGGCATCTTCAAAAGCTCTTTCTTCAGGCAATGGTCCGGGGATGTAGCTCAGTGGTAGAGCGCATGCTTTGCATGTGTGAGGCCCCGGGTTCGATTCCTGGCATCTCCAAGGCTGTGTTTTGCACATTTACACACATTGTTTCCTATAGCCTGCAATCGCCTCACCACTTCAAAGCCCTTTTCCACAGTTGTTGAATAAAGTCTGTACCGGCGAGCGCCTCACGTGCCTGGAATCGGGGGATGTAGCTCAGTGGTAGAGCGCACGCTTTGCATGTGTGAGGCCCCAGGTTCGATCCCCGGCATCTCCAAGGCTGTGTTTTATATATTTACACATTTTGTCTCCTATAGACTGCAATCGCCCCCTTCTACTCAAGCCCAGCTCCACAGTTGTCGAATAAACTTCATTCTGGAGAGCTCCTTACCTTCCATGAAATAAAGGGATGTAGCTCAGTGGTAGAGCGCACGCTTCGCATGTGTGAAGCCCCGGGTTCAATCCCCGGCATCTCCAAGGCAGTGTTTTGTACATTTACACACATTGTCTCCTATAGCCTGCAATCGCCTCACCCCTTCAAAGCCCTTTTCCACAGTTGTCGAATTAAGTCTGTACCGGCGAGTGCCTCATGTGCCTGTAATCGAGGGATGTAGCTCAGTGGTAGAGCGCACGCTTTGCATATGTGAGGCCCTGGGTTTGATCCCTGGCATTTCCAAGTCTGTGTTTTTTACATTTACATACATTGTCTCCTACAGCCTGCAATCGCCTCACCCCTTCAAAGCCCTTTTCCACAGTTGTCGAATAAAGTCTGTACCGGCGAGCGCCTCACATGCCTGGAATTGGGGGATGTAGTTCAGTGGTAGAGCGCACGCTTTGCATGTGTGAGGCCCCGGGTTCGATCCCCGGAATCTCCAAAGCTGTGTTTTATATATTTACACATATTGTCTCCTATAGACTGCGATCGCCCCCTTCTACTCAAACCCAGCTCCACAGTTGTCGAATGAACTTCATTCTGGAGAGCTCCTTGCCTTCCTTGAAATCAGGGGATGTAGCTCAGTGGTAGAGCGCACGCTTCGCATGTGTGAGGCCCCGGGTTCAATCTTCGGCATCTCCAAGGCTGTGTTCTGTACATTTACACACATTGTCTCCTATAGCCAGCAATCGCCTCACCCCTTCAAAACCCTTTTCCACAGTTGTCGAATAAAGTCTGTACCGGCAAGCGCCTCATGTGCCTGGAATCGCGGGATGTAGCTCAGTGGTAGAGCGCACGCTTCGCATGCGTGAGGTCCCGGGTTCAATCCCTGGCATCTCCATGTCTTTTCCATTGCTGCCTTTCAGCCAACACTTTCCGTCTAGGGAGTGGGCATTTGATAAAGACGAGCTTCCTCGTTTTTCCCGAGGGTTCCACCAAGGCAGAGAGAAATGATAGATGGTACGCTTCGTACGTGTCAGACTCTGGGGCTGGATCCCCTGGTATCTCCAAGGCAGTCGTTTATGCGGTGAGAAAAAAAAATGGCCCCGATAGCCTGCAATCCACCAACACCAACCTAAGGCAAAGCAAGCGAACAAGCCTGCCACGAACATGGCTCAAGGTGCAAAGGCACATGTACCTTTTAGGAATCCACACCAGAACCGCAGACAGGTTAAGCCACCTTATTTCTCCCGACTTGGTTCGTTTTACCAAGGGAAAGATCTGCCTGCATTCGGAACAGATTTTGAAGTCTGGAATTTGGGTGGTCATAAAAGTGCGCTGAGGTGTAACAATTGAAAGTTGAGTCACAGAGGAAAGAAAAGAAACCCTCTCAAAGAGAGTAACTACAATGGAAACTTTGGCAGCCATTACCTTTTTAACGGAGAAGTGAAAGAAATGTCTCTTCATTTGACAGGTTCCTTTGCACCACAGTAAACAAGCGTTCCTTTACTATATTTGTGGCATCTTCAAAAGCTCTTTGTTCAAGCCACGGTCCAGGGATGTAGCTCAGTGGTAGAGCGCAAGCTTTGCATGTGTGAGGCCCCGGGTTCGATCCCCGCCATCTCCAAGGCTGTGTTTTGTACATTTACACACATTGTCTCCTATAGCCTGCAATCGCCTCACCCCTTCAAAGCCCTTTTCCACAGTTGTTGAATAAAGTCTGTACCGGCGAGCGCCTCATGTACCCGGAATCGGGGGATGTAGCTCAGTGGCAGAGCGCACGCTGTGCATGTGTGAGGCCCCGGGTTCGATCCCCGGCATCTCCAAGGCTGTGCTTTGTACATTTACACACATTGTCTCCTATAGCCTGCAATCGCCTCACCCCTTCAAATCCCTTTTCCATAGTTGTCGAATAAAGTCTGTACCGGCAAGCGCCTCACGTGCTTGGAATCGGGGGATGTAGCTCAGTGGTAGAGCGCACGATTTGCATGTGTGAGGCCCTGGGTTTGATCCCCGGCATCTCCAAGGCTGTGTTTTATATATTTACACATATTGTCTCCTATAGACTGCAATCGCCCCTTTCTACTCAAGCCCAGCACCACAGTTGTCGAATAAACTTCATTCTGGTGAGCTCCTTGCCTTCTGTGAAAACAGGGGATGTAGCTCAGTGGTAGAGCGCACGCTTCGCATGTGTGAGGTCCCGGGTTCAATCCCCAGCATCTCCATGTCTTTTCCATTGCTGCCTTTCAGCCAACACTTTCCATCTAGGGAGTGGGCATTTGATAAAGACGAGCTTCCTCGTTTTTCCCGAGGGTTCCACCAAGGCAGAGAGAAATGATAGATGGTACGCTTCGTACGTGTCAGACTCTGGGGCTGGATCCCCTGGTATCTCCAAGGCAGTCGTTTATGCGGTGAGAAAAAAAAATGGCCCCGATAGCCTGCAATCCACCAACAACACCAACCTAAGGCAAAGCAAGCGAACAAGCCTGCCACGAACATGGCTCAAGGTGCAAAGGCACATGTACCTTTTAGGAATCCACACCAGAACCGCAGACAGGTTAAGCCACCTTAATTCTCCTGATTTGGTTCGTTTTACCAAGGGAAAGATCTGCCTGCATTCGGAACAGATTTTGAAGTCTGGAATTTGGGTGGTCATAAAAGTGCGCTGAGGTGTAGCAATTGAAAGTTGAGTCACAGAGGAAAGAAAAGAAACCCTCTCAAAGAGAGTAACTACAATGGAAACTTTGGCAGCCATTACCTTTTTAACGGAGAAGTGAAAGAAATGTCTCTTCATTTGACAGGTTCCTTTGCACCACAGTAAACAAGCGTTCCTATACTATATTTGCGGCATCTTCAAAAGCTCTTTCTTCAGGCCACGGTCCGGGGATGTAGCTCAGTGGTAAAGCGCACGCTTTGCATGTGTGAGACCCCGGGTTCAATCCCCGGCATCGCCAAGGCTGTGTTTTGTACATTTACACACATTGTCTCCTATAGCCTGCAATCGCCTCACCCCTTCAAAGCCCTTTTCCACAGTTGTTGAATAAAGTCTGTACCGGCGAGCGCCTCATGTGCTCGTAATAGGGGGATGTAGCTCAGTGGTAGAGCGCACGCTTTGCATGTGTGAGACCCCGGGTTCGATCCCTGGCATCGCCAAGGCTGTGTTTTGTACATTTACACACATTGTCTCCTATATCCTGCAATCGCCTCACCCCTTCAAAACCCTTTTCCACAGTTGTCGAATAAAGTCTGTACCGGCGAGCGCCTCACGTGCCTGAAATCGGGGGATGTAGCTCAGTGGTAGAGTGCACACTTCGCATGTGTGAGGCCCCGGGTTCAATCCCTGGCATCTCCATGTCTTTTCCATTGCTGCCTTTCAGCCAACACTTTCCGTCTAGGGAGTGGGCATTTGATAAAGACGAGCTTCCTCGTTTTTCCCGAGGGTTCCACCAAGGCAGAGAGAAATGATAGATGGTACGCTTCGTACGTGTCAGACTCTGGGGCTGGATCCCCTGGTATCTCCAAGGCAGTCGTTTATGCGGTGAGAAAAAAAAAATGGCCCCGATAGCCTGCAATCCACCAACACCAACCTAAGGCAAAGCAAGCGAACAAGCCTGCCACGAACATGGCTCAAGGTGCAAAGGCACATGTACCTTTTAGGAATCCACACCAGAACCGCAGACAGGTTAAGCCACCTTAATTCTCCTGACTTGGTTCGTTTTACCAAGGGAAAGATCTGCCTGCATTCGGAACAGATTTTGAAGTCTGGAATTTGGGTGGTCATAAAAGTGCGCTGAGGTGTAGCAATTGAAAGTTGAGTCACAGAGGAAAGAAAAGAAACCCTCTCAAAGAGAGTAACTACAATGGAAACTTTGGCAGCCATTACCTTTTTAACGGAGAAGTGAAAGAAATGTCTCTTCATTTGACAGGTTCCTTTGCACCACAGTAAACAAGCGTTCCTATACTATATTTGTGGCATCTTCAAAAGCTCTTTGTTCAGACCACGGTCTGGGGATGTAGCTCAGTGGTAGAGCGCAAGCTTTGCATGTGTGAGGCCCCGGGTTCGATCCCTGCCATCTCCAAGGCTGTGTTTTGTACATTTACACACATTGTCTCCTATAGCCTGCAATCGCCTCACCCCTTCAAAGCCCTTTTCCACAGTTGTTGAATAAAGTCTGTACCGGCGAGCGCCTCATGTACCCGGAATCGGGGGATGTAGCTCAGTGGTAGAGCGCACGCTGTGCATGTGTGAGGCCCCGGGCTCGATCCCCGGCATCTCCAAGGCTGTGTTTTGTACATTTACACACATTGTCTCCTATAGCCTGCAATCGCCTCACCCCTTCAAATCCCTTTTCCATAGTTGTCGAATAAAGTCTGTACCGGCGAGCGCCTCACGTGCTTGGAATCGGGGGATGTAGCTCAGTGGTAGAGCGCACGGTTTGCATGTGTGAGGCCCCGGGTTCGATCCCCGGCATCTCCAAGGCTGTGTTTTATATATTTACACATATTGTCTCCTATAGACTGCAATCGCCCCTTTCTACTCAAGCCCAGCACCACAGTTGTCGAATAAACTTCATTCTGGAGAGCTCCTTGCCTTCTGTGAAAACAGGGGATGTAGCTCAGTGGTAGAGCGCACGCTTCGCATGTGTGAGGTCCCGGGTTCAATCCCCAGCATCTCCATGTCTTTTCCATTGCTGCCTTTCAGCCAACACTTTCCGTCTAGGGAGTGGGCATTTGATAAAGACGAGCTTCCTCGTTTTTCCCGAGGGTTCCACCAAGGCAGAGAGAAATGATAGATGGTACGCTTCGTACGTGTCAGACTCTGGGGCTGGATCCCCTGGTATCTCCAAGGCAGTCGTTTATGCGGTGAGAAAAAAAAATGGCCCCGATAGCCTGCAATCCACCAACAACACCAACCTAAGGCAAAGCAAGCGAACAAGCCTGCCACGAACATGGCTCAAGGTGCAAAGGCACATGTACCTTTTAGGAATCCACACCAGAACCGCAGACAGGTTAAGCCACCTTAATTCTCCTGACTTGGTTCGTTTTACCAAGGGAAAGATCTGCCTGCATTCGGAACAGATTTTGAAGTCTGGAATTTGGGTGGTCATAAAAGTGCGCTGAGGTGTAGCAATTGAAAGTTGAGTCACAGAGGAAAGAAAAGAAACCCTCTCAAAGAGAGTAACTACAATGGAAACTTTGGCAGCCATTACCTTTTTAACGGAGAAGTGAAAGAAATGTCTCTTCATTTGACAGGTTCCTTTGCACCACAGTAAACAAGTGTTCCTATACTATATTTGCGGCATCTTCAAAAGCTCTTTGTTCAGGCCACGGTCCGGGGATGTAGCTCAGTGGTAGAGCGCAAGGTTTGCATGTGTGAGGCCCCGGGTTCGATCCCCGCCATCTGCAAGGCTGTGTTTTGTACATTTACACACATTGTCTCCTATAGCCTGCAATCGCCTCACCCCTTCAAATCCCTTTTCCATAGTTGTTGAATAAAGTCTGTACCGGCGAGCGCCTCACGTGCTTGGAATCGGGGGATGTAGGTCAGTGGTAGAGCGCATGGTTTGCATGTGTGAGGCCCCGGGTTCGATCCCCAGCATCTCCAAGGCTGTGTTTTATATATTTACACATATTGTCTCCTATAGACTGCAATCGCCCCTTTCTACTCAAGCCCAGCACCACAGTTGTCGAATAAACTTCATTCTGGAGAGCTCCTTGCCTTCTGTGAAAACAGGGGATGTAGCTCAGTGGTAGAGCGCACGCTTCGCATGTGTGAGGTCCCGGGTTCAATCCCCAGCATCTCCATGTCTTTTCCATTGCTGCCTTTCAGCCAACACTTTCCGTCTAGGGAGTGGGCATTTGATAAAGACGAGCTTCCTCGTTTTTCCCGAGGGTTCCACCAAGGCAGAGAGAAATGATAGATGGTACGCTTCGTACGTGTCAGACTCTGGGGCTGGATCCCCTGGTATCTCCAAGGCAGTCGTTTATGCGGTGAGAAAAAAAAAATGGCCCCGATAGCCTGCAATCCACCAACAACACCAACCTAAGGCAAAGCAAGCGAACAAGCCTGCCACGAACATGGCTCAAGGTGCAAAGGCACATGTACCTTTTAGGAATCCACACCAGAACCGCAGACAGGTTAAGCCACCTTAATTCTCCTGACTTGGTTCGTTTTACCAAGGGAAAGATCTGCCTGCATTCGGAACAGATTTTGAAGTCTGGAATTTGGGTGGTCATAAAAGTGCGCTGAGGTGTAGCAATTGAAAGTTGAGTCACAGAGGAAAGAAAAGAAACCCTCTCAAAGAGAGTAACTACAATGGAAACTTTGGCAGCCATTACCTTTTTAACGGAGAAGTGAAAGAAATGTCTCTTCATTTGACAGGTTCCTTTGCACCACAGTAAACAAGCGTTCCTATACTATATTTGCGGCATCTTCAAAAGCTCTTTCTTCAGGCCACGGTCCGGGGATGTAGCTTAGTGGTAGAGCGGACGTTTTGCATGTGTGAGACCCCGTGTTCAATCCCCGGCATCGCCAAGGCTGTGTTTTGTACATTTACACACATTGTCGCCTATAGCCTGCAATCGCCTCACCCCTTCAAATCCCTTTTCCACAGTTGTCGAATAAAGTCTGTACCGGCGAGCGCCTCATGTGCTCGTAATAGGGGGATGTAGCTCAGTGGTAGAGGGCACGCTTTGCATGTGTGAGGCCCCGGGTTCGATCCCCAGCATCTCCAAGGCTGAGTTTTGTACATTTACACACATTGTCTCCTATAGCCTGCAATCGCCTCACCCCTCCAAAACCCTTTTCCACAGTTGTCGAATAAAGTCTGTACCGGTGAGCGCCTCGCGTGCCTGAAATCGGGGGATGTAGCTCAGTGGTAGAGCGCACGCTTCGCATGTGTGAGGCCCCGGGTTCGATCCCTGGCATCTCCATGTCTTTTCCATTGCTGCCCTTCAGCCAACACTTTCCGTCTAGGGAGTGGGCATTTGATAAAGACGAGCTTCCTCGTTTTTCCCGAGGGTTCCACCAAGGCAGAGAGAAATGATAGATGGTACGCTTCGTACGTGTCAGACTCTGGGGCTGGATCCCCTGGTATCTCCAAGGCAGTCGTTTATGCGGTGAGAAAAAAAAATGGCCCCAATAGCCTGCAATCCACCAACAACACCAACCTAAGGCAAAGCAAGCGAACAAGCCTGCCACGAACATGGCTCAAGGTGCAAAGGCACATGTACCTTTTAGGAATCCACACCAGAACCGCAGACAGGTTAAGCCACCTTAATTCTCCTGATTTGGTTCGTTTTACCAAGGGAAAGATCTGCCTGCATTCGGAACAGATTTTGAAGTCTGGAATTTGGGTGGTCATAAAAGTGCGCTGAGGTGTAGCAATTGAAAGTTGAGTCACAGAGGAAAGAAAAGAAACCCTCTCAAAGAGAGTAACTACAATGGAAACTTTGGCAACCATTACCTTTTTTCGGAGAAGTGAAAGAAATGTCTCTTTATTTGACAGGTTCCTTTGCACCACAGTAAACAAGCGTTCCTATACTATATTTGCGGCATCTTCAAAAGCTCTTTCTTCAGGCCACGGTCCGGGGATGTAGCTCAGTGGTAGAGCGCACGCTTTGCATGTGTGAGGCCCCGGGTTCAATCCCCGGCATCGCCAAGGCTGTGTTTTGTACATTTACACACATTGTCTCCTATAGCCTGCAATCGCCTCACCCCTTCAAAGCCCTTTTCCACAGTTGTTGAATAAAGTCTGTACCGGCGAGCGCCTCATGTGCTCGTAATAGGGGGATGTAGCTCAGTGGTAGAGCGCACGATTTGCATGTGTGAGACCCCGGGTTCGATCCCCGGCATCGCCAAGTCTGTGTTTTGTACATTTACACACATTGTCTCCTATAGCCTGCAATCGCCTCACCCCTTCAAAACCCTTTTCCACAGTTGTCGAATAAAGTCTGTACCGGCGAGCGCCTCACATGCCTGAAATCGGGGGATGTAGCTCAGTGGTAGAGCGCACACTTCGCATGTGTGAGGCCCCGGGTTCAATCCCTGGCATCTCCATGTCTTTTCCATTGCTGCCTTTCAGCCAACACTTTCCGTCTAGGGAGTGGGCATTTGATAAAGACGAGCTTCCTCGTTTTTCCCGAGGGTTCCACCAAGGCAGAGAGAAATGATAGATGGTACGCTTCGTACGTGTCAGACTCTGGGGCTGGATCCCCTGGTATCTCCAAGGCAGTCGTTTATGCGGTGAGAAAAAAAAAATGGCCCCGATAGCCTGCAATCCACCAACAACACCAACCTAAGGCAAAGCAAGCGAACAAGCCTGCCACGAACATGGCTCAAGGTGCAAAGGCACATGTACCTTTTAGGAATCCACACCAGAACCGCAGACAGGTTAAGCCACCTTAATTCTCCTGACTTGGTTCGTTTTACCAAGGGAAAGATCTGCCTGCATTCGGAACAGATTTTGAAGTCTGGAATTTGGGTGGTCATAAAAGTGCGCTGAGGTGTAGCAATTGAAAGTTGAGTCACAGAGGAAAGAAAAGAAACCCTCTCAAAGAGAGTAACTACAATGGAAACTTTGGCAGCCATTACCTTTTTAACGGAGAAGTGAAAGAAATGTCTCTTCATTTGACAGGTTCCTTTGCACCACAGTAAACAAGCGTTCCTATACTATATTTGCGGCATCTTCAAAAGCTCTTTGTTCAGGCCACGGTCTGGGGATGTAGCTCAGTGGTAGAGCGCAAGCTTTGCATGTGTGAGGCCCCGGGTTCGATCCCCGCCATCTCCAAGGCTGTGTTTTGTACATTTACACATATTGTCTCCTATAGCCTGCAATCGCCTCACCCCTTCAAAGCCCTTTTCCACAGTTGTTGAATAAAGTCTGTACCGGCGAGCGCCTCATGTACCCGGAATCGGGGGATGTAGCTCAGTGGTAGAGCGCACGCTGTGCATGTGTGAGGCCCCGGGCTCGATCCCCGGCATCTCCAAGGCTGTGTTTTGTACATTTACACACATTGTCTCCTATAGCCTGCAATCGCCTCACCCCTTCAAATCCCTTTTCCATAGTTGTCGAATAAAGTCTGTACCGGCGAGCGCCTCACGTGCTTGGAATCGGGGGATGTAGCTCAGTGGTAGAGCGCACCGTTTGCATGTGTGAGGCCCCTGGTTCGATCCCCGGCATCTCCAAGGCTGTGTTTTATATACACATATTGTCTCCTATAGACTGCAATCGCCCCTTTCTACTCAAGCCCAGCACCACAGTTGTCGAATAAACTTCATTCTGGAGAGCTCCTTGCCTTCTGTGAAAACAGGGGATGTAGCTCAGTGGTAGAGCGCACGCTTCGCATGTGTGAGGTCCCGGGTTCAATCCCCAGCATCTCCATGTCTTTTCCATTGCTGCCTTTCAGCCAACACTTTCCGTCTAGGGAGTGGGCATTTGATAAAGACGAGCTTCCTCGTTTTTCCCGAGGGTTCCACCAAGGCAGAGAGAAATGATAGATGGTACGCTTCGTACGTGTCAGACTCTGGGGCTGGATCCCCTGGTATCTCCAAGGCAGTCGTTTATGCGGTGAGAAAAAAAAATGGCCCCAATAGCCTGCAATCCACCAACAACACCAACCTAAGGCAAAGCAAGCGAACAAGCCTGCCACGAACATGGCTCAAGGTGCAAAGGCACATGTACCTTTTAGGAATCCACACCAGAACCGCAGACAGGTTAAGCCACCTTAATTCTCCTGACTTGGTTCGTTTTACCAAGGGAAAGATCTGCCTGCATTCGGAACAGATTTTGAAGTCTGGAATTTGGGTGGTCATAAAAGTGCGCTGAGGTGTAGCAATTGAAAGTTGAGTCACAGAGGAAAGAAAAGAAACCCTCTCAAAGAGAGTAACTACAATGGAAACTTTGGCAGCCATTACCTTTTTAACGGAGAAGTGAAAGAAATGTCTCTTCATTTGACAGGTTCCTTTGCACCACAGTAAACAAGCGTTCCTATACTATATTTGTGGCATCTTCAAAAGCTCTTTCTTCAGGCCACGGTCAGGGGATGTAGCTCAGTGGTAGAGCGCATGTTTTGCATGTGTGAGACCCCGGGTTCAATCCCCAGCATCGCCAAGGCTGTGTTTTGTACATTTACACACATTGTCTCCTATAGCCTGCAATCGCCTCACCCCTTCAAAGCCCTTTTCCACAGTTGTTGAATAAAGTCTGTACCGGCGAGCGCCTCATGTGCTCGTAATAGGGGGATGTAGCTCAGTGATAGAGCGCACGCTTTGCATGTGTGAGACCCCGGGTTCGATCCCCGGCATCGCCAAGCCTGTGTTTTGTACATTTACACACATTGTCTCCTATAGCCTGCAATCGCCTCACCCCTTCAAAACCCTTTTCCACAGTTGTCGAATAAAGTCTGTACCGGCGAGCGCCTCACGTGCCTGAAATCGGGGGATGTAGCTCAGTGGTAGAGCGCACACTTCGCATGTGTGAGGCCCCGGGTTTGATCCCTGGCATCTCCAACGCTGTGTTTTGTACATTTACACACATTGTCTCCTATAACCTGCAATCGCCTCACCCCTTCAAAGCCCTTTTCCACAGTTGTCGAATAAAGTCTGTACCGGCGAGCGCCTCTTGTGCTCGTAATAGGGGGATGTAGCTCAGTGGTAGAGCGCACGGTTTGCATGTGTGAGGCCCTGGGTTCGATCCCCGGCATCTCCAAGGCTGTGTTTTATATATTTACACATATTGTCTCCTATAGACTGCAATCGCCTCACCCCTTCAAAGCCCTTTTCCACAGTTGTCGAATAAAGTCTGTACCGGCGAGCGCCTCTTGTGCTCGTAATAGGGGGATGTAGCTCAGTGGTAGAGGGCACGCTTTGCATGTGTGAGGCCCCGGGCTCGATCCCCAGCATCTCCAAGGCTGAGTTTTGTACATTTACACACATTGTCTCCTATAGCCTGCAATCGCCTCACCCCTTCAAAACCCTTTTCCACAGTTGTCGAATAAAGTCTGTACCGGTGAGCGCCTCACGTGCCTGAAATCGGGGGATGTATCTCAGTGGTAGAGCGCACGCTTCGCATTTGTGAGGCCCCAAGTTCAATCCCTGGCATCTCCATGTTTTTTCCATTGCTGCCTTTCAGCCAACACTTTCCGTCTAGGGAGTGGGCATTTGATAAAGACGAGCTTACTCGTTTTTCCCGAGGGTTCCACCAAGGCAGAGAGAAATGATAGATGGTACGCTTCGTACGTGTCAGACTCTGGGGCTGGATCCCCTGGTATCTCCAAGGCAGTCGTTTATGCGGTGAGAAAAAAAAATGGCCCCAATAGCCTGCAATCCACCAACAACACCAACCTAAGGCAAAGCAAGCGAACAAGCCTGCCACGAACATGGCTCAAGGTGCAAAGGCACATGTACCTTTTAGGAATCCACACCAGAACCGCAGACAGGTTAAGCCACCTTAATTCTCCTGACTTGGTTCGTTTTACCAAGGGAAAGATCTGCCTGCATTCGGATCAGATTTTGAAGTCTGGAATTTGGGTGGTCATAAAAGTGCGCTGAGGTGTAGCAATTGAAAGTTGAGTCACAGAGGAAAGAAAAGAAACCCTCTCAAAGAGAGTAACTACAATGGAAACTTTGGCAGCCATTACCTTTTTAACGGAGAAGTGAAAGAAATGTCTCTTCATTTGACAGGTTCCTTTGCACCACAGTAAACAAGCGTTCCTTTACTATATTTGCGGCATCTTCAAAAGCTCTTTCTTCAGGCCATGGTCCGGGGATGTAGCTCAGTGGTAGAGCGCACGCTTTGCATGTGTGACACCCCGTGTTCGATCCCCGGCATTTCCAACGCTGTGTTTTGTACATTTACACACATTGTCTCCTATAGCCTGCAATCGCCTCACCCCTTCAAAACCCTTTTCCACAGTTGTCGAATAAAGTCTGTACCAGCGAGCACCTCATGTGCTCGTAATAGGGGGATGTAGCTCAGTGGTAGAGCGCACGCTGTGCATGTGTGAAGCCCCGTGTTCGATCCCCGGCATCTCCAAGGCTGTTTTTTATATATTTACACATATTGTCTCCTATAGACTGCAATCGCCCCTTTCTACTCAAGCCCAGCACCACAGTTGTCGAATAAACTTCATTCTGGAGAGCTCCTTTCCTTCTGTGAAATCAGGGGATGTAGCTCAGTGGTAGAGCGCACGCTTCGCATGTGTGATGTCCCGGGTTCAATCCCCGGCATCTCCATGTCTTTTGCATTGCTGCCTTTCAGCCAACACTTTCCGTCTAGGGAAAGAAACCCTCTCAAAGAGACTAACTACAATGGGAACTTTGGCAGCCATTACCTTTTTAACGGAGAAGTGAAAGAAATGTCTCTTCATTTCACAGGTTCCTTTGCACCACAGTAAAAAAGTGTTCCTTTACTATATTTGCGGCATCTTCAAAAGCTCTTTCTTCAGGCCACGGACCGGGGAAGTAGCTCAGTGGTAGAGCGCACGCTTTGCATGTGTGAGGCCCCGGGT
The DNA here is from genome assembly GCF_031893055.1 of Leptodactylus fuscus. Lineage (NCBI taxonomy): Eukaryota > Metazoa > Chordata > Amphibia > Anura > Leptodactylidae > Leptodactylus > Leptodactylus fuscus. The sequence goes on from NC_134265.1 coordinate 235,047,391, forward strand.
TCGATTTCCGGCATCTCCAAGGCTGTGTTTTGTACATTTACACACATTGTCTCCTATAGCCTGCAATCGCCTCACCCCTTCAAAACCCTTTTCCACAGTTGTCGAATAAAGTCTGTACCGGCAAGCGCCTCACATTCCTGGAATCGGGGGATGTAGCTCAGTGGTAGAGCGCACGCTTTGCATGTGTGAGACCCCGGGTTCGATCCCCGGCATTTCCAAGGCTGTGTTTTATATATTTACACATATTGTCTCCTATAGACTGCAATCGCCCCCTTTTACTCAAGTCCAGCTCCACAGTTGTCAAATAAACTTCATTCTGGAGAGCTCCTTTCCTTCCATGAACTCAGGGGATGTAGCTCAGTGGAAGAGCGCACGCTTCGCATGTGTGAGGCCCCGTGTTCGATCCCCGGCATCTCCAAGGCTGTGTTTTGTACATTTACACACATTGTCTCCTATAGCCTGCAATCGCCTTACCCCTTCATAGCCCTTTTCCACAGTTGTCGAATAAAGTCTGTAGCGGCGAGCGCCTCATGTGCCCGGAATCGGTGGATGTAGCTCAGTGGTAGAGCGCACGCTTTGCATGTGTGAGGCCCCGGGTTCGATCCCCGGCATCTCCAAGGCTGTGTTTTATATATTTACACATATTGTCTCCTATAGATTGCAATCGCCCCTTTCTACTCAAGCCCAGCACCACAGTTGTCGAATAAACTTCATTCTGTAGAGCTCCTTTCCTTCTGTGAAATCAGGGGATGTAGCTCAGTGGTAGAGCGCACGCTTCGCATGTGTGAGGTCCCGGGTTCAATCCCCGGCATCTCCATGTCTTTTCCATTGTTGCCTTTCAGCCAACACTTTCCGTCTAGGGAGTGGGCCTTTGATAAAGACGAGCTTCCTCGTTTCTCCCGAGGTTTCCACCAAGGCAGAGAGAAATGATAGATGGCACGCTTCGCACGTGTCAGACTCTAGGGCTGGATCCCCTGGTATCTCCAAGGCAGTCGTTTATGCGGTGAGAAAAAAAAATGACCCCGATAGCCTGCAATCCACCAACAACACCAACCTAAGGCAAAGCAAGCGAACAAGCCTGCCACGAACACGGCTCAAGGTGCAAAGGCACGTGTCCCTTTTAGGAATCCACACCAGAACCTCAGACAGGTTAAGCCACCTTATTTCTCCTGACTTGGTTCGTTTTACCAAGTAAAGATCTGCCTGCATTCGGAACAGATTTTGAAGTCTGGAATTTGGGTGGTCAGAAAAGTGCGATGAGGTGTAACAATGGAAAGTTGAGTCACAGAGGAAAGAAAAGAAACCCTCTCAAAGAGAGTAACTACAATGGATACTTTGGCAGCCATTACCTTTTTAACAGAGAAGTGAAAGAAATGTCTCTTCATTTGACAGGTTCCTTTGCACCACAGTAAACAAGCGTTCCTTTACTATATTTGTGGCATCTTCAAAAGCTCTTTCTTCAGGGCACGGTCCGGGGATTTAGCTCAGTGGTAGAGCGCACGCTTTGCATGTGTGAGTCCCCGGGTTTGATCCCCGGCATCTCCAAGGCTGTGTTTTGTACATTTACACACATTGTCTCCTATAGCCTGCAATCGCCTCACCCCTTCAAAGACCTTTTCCACAGTTGTCGAATAAAGTCTGTACCAGCGAGCGCCTCATGCGCCTAGAATTGGGGGATGTAGCTCAGTAGTAGAGCGCATGCTTTGCATGTGTGAGGCTCCGTGTTCGATCCCCGGCATCTCCAAGGCTGTGTTTTGTACATTTACACGCATTGTCTCCTATAGCCTGCAATCGCCTCACCCTTTCAAAGCCCTTTTCCACAGTTGTCGAATAAAGTCTGTACCGGCGAGCGCCTCACGTCCTTGGAGTTGGGGGATGTAGCTCAGTGGTAGAGCGCACGCTTTGCATGTGTGAGTCCCCGGGCTTGATCCCCGGCATCTCCAAGGCTGTGTTTTGTACATTTACACACATTGTCTCCTATAGCCTGCAATCGCCTCACCCCTTCAAAGACCTTTTCCACAGTTGTCGAATAAAGTCTGTACCGGCGAGCGCCTCATGCGCCTAGAATTGGGGGATGTAGCTCAGTAGTAGAGCGCATGCTTTGCATGTGTGAGGCTCCGTGTTCGATCCCCGGCATCTCCAAGGCTGTGTTTTGTACATTTACACGCATTGTCTCCTATAGCCTGCAATCGCCTCACCCTTTCAAAGCCCTTTTCCACAGTTGTCGAATAAAGTCTGTACCGGCGAGCGCCTCACGTCCTTGGAGTTGGGGGATGTAGCTCAGTGGTAGAGCGCACGCTTTGCATGTGTGAGGCCCCGTGTTTGATCCCCAACATTTCCAAGGCTGTGTTTTATATATTTACACATATTGTCTCCTATAGACTGCAATTGCCCCCTTCTACTCAGGCCCAGCTCCACAGTTGTCGAATAAACTTCATTCTGGAGAGCTCCTTGCCTTCCGTGAAATCAGGGGATGTAGCTCAGTGGTAGAGCGCACGCTTTGCATGTGTGAGGCCCCGGGTTCAATCCCCGGTATCTCCATGTCTTTTCCAACACTGCCTTTCAGCCAACACTTTCCGTCTAGGGAGTGGGCCTTTGATAAAGGCTCGTGTCAGACTCTGGGGTTGGATCCCTGGTATCTCCAAGGAAGTCATTTATGCAGTGAGAAAAAAAAAAATGGCCCCGATATCCTGCAATCCACCAACAACACTAACCTATTTATTCTTTTTATTATTTTTCCAGGTTCAAGTTTGTTTTTGTACATCAAAAGGATATTATAGTTAACTCATTCAGGTTGCTTACTAAACCGGTTAAGGACCTCCGTACGTAAATTTACGGCCTGCGGTCCAGGTACCTAAAGACCGGACTATTGTCAAAATACGTCCTGTCTTTAGGTACCTTCTTGGCGGGGGGAGGGGTGCGGGGAGGACGGGGGTTAGGTGTTACTAACACCTAACCCCTTCCTCAATAACGTCCAGTCGGAACTGAGTCCGACTGGACGTTTTAACCCTTTCGATCGCGCCGTGAAACATCACGGCGCGATCGAAAGGCATCCGCCAGCAATTGAAGCTGATCGGCACCCCCCGCGGCGAGATCGGAGGGTGCCGATAGCAGTAAAAGGTAGTCTGGGGTCTGGCCAGTGACCCCAGACTGCCCGGAGCCCCCACATACCTGGTGATCCTGCCAGGACCTTCTGATGTCAGGCTGTGCGTCTACACAGCCTGACATCCTGCTACGGAATGCCATGTGGGACACCTGCAGGCTGTGTCTCACATGGCATTCTATATCAGCACAGTATTGCTGATTGAAGTGTCCTAAATGGACACATGAAAAAGTAAAAAAAAAATAAAATGAAGTGTATGAAAAAAATTAATAAAGTAATAAAGCCCAAAAATCCCTTTTTCTCTATAGAAAATGAATTATATAAAAAAAGAACTAAAAAGTAATAAAAACAATGCATATTTGGTATTGTCGCGTCCGTAACAATCTATACAATAAAACTGAAATAATATTTAATGTACACGGCGAACGCCGGAAAAAAAACCCGGAAAAAACTCGCCGGAAGTAATGATTTTTCGCCGTCTCACCTTACAAAATATACTATAAAAAGTGATCAAAAGGTCATATGCATCCGATAACAGTACCAATAAAAAGCGCAGGTTGTCCCGCAAAAAATAAGCCCTCAACCAACACTGTCAACCGAAAAATAAAAATGTTACGCCTCTCAGAAGATGCTATGCAAAAAACATTGATTTATGTCCCCAAATGTGTTTTTCCTCTGCAGAACTAGTAACACATAAAAAAATAACATAAATGAGGTATCGCCGTAACCGTACCGACCCGCAGAATAAAGGACACATGTTACTTATACTGTACGCTGCATGGCGCAAAATTAAAAAAGTAAAACTCAATGCCAGGATTGATTTTTTTTTTTTAAAATCCAGCAAAAAAGGGTTAATAAAATGTATTCAATAAGATGTAGACACCCAAAAACGGTGTCATTACGAAATGCATCTCATCCCGCAAATAACAAGCCCTTATATGGCCGCGTCACCAGAAAAATAAAGAAAATATAGCATCTAATAATGTGAAGACAAAAGTCCGCAAAAATCGCCAAATTATTAGAACACAACTGGCTGCGGCAGGAAGGGAATATATAAGCGGTGCGAGCGGATATCAGGGGACACCCCAGATTTACAGCTTATGAGGGAACGGACACCAGAAGTGACCCCTAAATTGACCCCCAGAGTGACTCCCCCAATCATAGGAGCTACTGGGACATAGTAGGGAATTTGGTGTCCCCAATGTCCTCCGCACCGCTTATATATTCCCTCTTCGCCATCCGCTGTGCAGTCACATCTGGCATACTAATCCTCACTACACCCCCTGATACATTCTTTGAGGGGTGCAGTTTTCAAAATGGGGTCACTCCTTTGGGGAATCCACTTTTCTGGTACCTTACAGGCTCTACAAACATGACATGGCGTCCAGATACCAAACATCTGAATCTGTACTCCAAAAGCCGCATCGCGCTCCTTCCCTTCTGCGCCCTGCTGTGCGCCCAAACTGCAGTTTATGCCACATGTATGACATATGTATGACACTGGTGTACCCGGGATAACGGACGTAATGTCATATGTGGGTATAAACTGATATTGGGGCACAGCCGGACACAGAAGGGAAGAAGGGTTATTGGGTTTTTGGAGCGCAGACGGTTTGGTTTTTGGATGCCATGACACTTTTGCAGAGCTGAAACGCCAGTAACGTGGAATCCCCTGATATGTGACCTTATTTTGGAAACTACACCCCTGAAGGATTTCTCCAGGGGTACAGAGAGCATTTTTAACCCCCAAGTGTTGCTATAACTTATTATCCATAAATGAATACGAAGCTGATTGTGAAAGGTGAAAATGACCATTTTTCCAGGAATACGTCCTTTCAGTGCGTAATATGTTATGCCCGACTTGTATCAGAGATGAACGCTCTGAAAGCTGTTGTGCCCAGGATACCCGCTTAACAGTTTTTGGAGTGTCTCTGCTGACATAAGTCGGGCACAACATGTTGCACACTGAAATGGCAAATCAGTAAAATTTTGATTTTTAACTTCTCTATCAGTTGCGATTTCATTTCTGGAAACTAAATAAATGCAACACTCAAGGGTTAAAAAAATCTCGCTACACCACTTGATAAATCCCATCAGTGGGCTAGTGTCCAAGATGGGGTGACATGTCTGCGGATTCCACTTTATTGGCAATTCAGGGGCTTTGCAAAAGTGGCATGGTGTGCTCCAAAAACCAATATAGCGCTCCTTTCCTTCTGTCCCCGGCTGTGCCCAAACAGCCATTTATACCCACATATGGCATTAAGTCCGTTATCCGGGGTACACCAGTGTCATACATGTGGGCATACACTGCTATTTGGGTACCCAGCAGGGCGCAGATGTGAAGGAGCAATATGTGCTTTTGGAGTGCAGATTTAGATTCTTCGTTTTTGGACACCATGTCACATTTGCAAAGACCCTAAAATTGCCCCTACAAAATGGGGTCACTTCTTGGTGAATTCCAGTTTACTGGCACCTCCAGGGCTCTGCAAAAACAACATGGTGCCCAGAGGGTCCCTCTAAATCTCTACCCCAAAAGCTAAAACGCACAGTGGTCCTTCCCTTCTGAGCCCTGCTGTGTGCCCAAGCAGCAGTTTACACCCACATATATAATTTTTTGCCCCTCGGGATGGCCCCTTAATAGTTTTAGGAGTGTAGGTCTCTGACAACACAAAGTGGGTGCAACGTATTGGGCACCGAAATGGCATATTTTTAAAAATTTCAATTTTCATTTTGTACATTAATTTTTGGGAAGCATTTTAGGCTCAAAATGATAATACCCCTTGATACATTCCTTGACAGGTGTAGTTTCTAAAATGGGGTCACTTTTGAGGGGTTTCCACTGTATTGGTACTTTAGGGGCTCAGCAAATGCGACATGGCACCTGAAAACTATTCCAGCAACATCTGCCCTCCAAAATCCAAATAGCGCTCTTTCCATTCTGAGCCCCAACATGTACCCATACAGCAGATTATGGCCACATATGGGGTATTGCCGTGCTCAGAAGAAATTGTGTAACAAACTTTGGGGGGATTTTAATTCTTAAACTATTTGCAAAATTAAAAATATGGCGCTAAATGGACGATTCATTGGGAAAAAAAGTAATATTTCATTTTCACGTCCCAATGTTAATAAAATCTGTGAAACACCTGTGAGGCCAAAATACTCACTCTACCCCTAGATAAATTCTATGAGGGGTGTAGTTTCCAAAATGGGGTCACTTTTAGGGGGTTTCCACTGTATTGATACTTTAGGGGCTCTGCAAATGCGACATGGGATCTGAAAAATATTCCAGCAAAATCTGCCCTTCAAAAGCCAAATAGCCCTCTTTCCATTCTGAGCCCCGCCATGTTCCCATACAGCAGATTATGGCCACATATGGGGCATTTCTGTGTTCAGGAGAAATTGTGTAACGAACTTTAGGGAGCTTTTTCTCCTTTATCCTCTTGTGAAAATTAAAAATTTGGGGCTAAATTGACAGTTTGTTGGAAAAAAAGTAATTTTTCATTTTCAAGGCCCAATGTTAATAAAATCTGTGAAACAGCTGTAGGGTCAAAATGCTCACTCTACCCTTTGATATGTTCTGTGTGGGGTGTAGTTTCCAAAATGGGGTCACTTTTAGGGGGTTTCCACTGTATTGGTACTCTAGGGGCTCTGCAAATGAGACATGGCACCTAAAATTATTCCAGTAAAATCTGCCATCCAAAAGCCAAATAGCACTCCTTCCATTCCAAGCCCCGCCATGTTCCCATACAGCAGATTATAGCCACATATGGGGTATTGCCGTGTTCAGGAGAAATTGTTTAACAAACTGTGGGGGGCTTTTACTCCTTTAACCCCTTGTGAAAATGAAAACTTTGGAGTTAAAGTGACATTTTAGTAATTTTTCATTTACACATCCCAATGTTAGTAAAATCTGTGAAACAACTGTAGGGTCTAAATGCTGACTATACCCCTTGATGAATTCTGTGAGGGGTGTGGATTCTAAAATGGGGTCACTTTTGGGGGGTTTCCATTGTTTTGGTACTCTAGGGTCTCTGCAAATAAGGCATGGCGCCTGAAAATTATTCCAGCAAAATCTGCTGTTCAAACACCCAGTGTCGCTCCTTCCCTTCCATGCACTGTCGTGTGCCCAAAAGTCAGTTTATACCCACATGTGGGGTATTTCTGTGCACGGGAGAAATTGCACAATAAACTATCAGATGCATTTTCTCCTTTAACCCTTTGTGAATGTGTTAATTTTAGGTCTAAATGAATGTATTAGTGAAAAAAAATGAAATGTCTAAATTTCACTGCCATAATATTTTTATTCTTATGAAATGCTTAAAGGGTTAACAAACATCCCAAATGCTGTTTTGAATAATTTGAGGGGTGCAGTTTTGAAAATGGGGTAATTTATGGGGGTTTCTATTATACAGGCCTTTATAATTACTTTCAGAACTGAAGTGGTCCCTAAAAAATTGGTTTGGAGAATTTTCTTGTAAATCTGGAAAATCGCTGTTACACTTTTAAGCCTTGTGACGTCCAAAATAAATTAAAAGACCATCAAAAGATGATGCCAATATAAAGCAGAGATATGGGAGATAATATTTATTCATGTATTTGGATGGTATGACTATCTGCTTGAAAAGTAGAGAATTTCACATTTTGAAAATTGCAATTTTTTTCAAATTTCCATCAAATTTCCTAGTTTTTTTTACAAATAAATGCAAAAATATTGATTAGTGTTTACCACTATCATGAAGTATAATGTGTTACGAAAAAAACAATCTCAAAATCATTTTTGTAAGTTAAAGCGTCTCAAAGTTATTGCCATTTAAAGTGACACATGTCAGTTTTGAAAAAAGAGGCCTGGTCTTTAACATACTTTTGGGCCTGGTCCTTAACCGGTTAATCTTCATACTTGAAATAACTAACTTACTGATATATATATATATATATATATATATATATATATATATATATATATATATATATAACATTGTCTATAGCTAATTTGAGTGATGCAAACTATTTAGATGTTATTCCTTGTGATGTGTCCTCTTTGTCGCCTTTGGGGAGAGGGAGCCCCGTCCCCCGGTCTTGTCCCTGCAATTGGGGTGGCCCTGGGGGCCTGCGTCCTCCTCTCTCCTAATTTCCTCTCCTTTTTCCTTTCCTCCCACCCCCCTTCCCTTCTTCCCTTTCTTCCTCCTGGACCCCGAGATCATCTAGCATATATTTGCTTTAAATAATGATTTATATTCTGTCTTCACGCATCATATTTTTCTGCATATGAAGCAGGATTAAGCTGGACATGTCCGATCAGACCCTACATATTATCCCGCTCCGTTATCTTATTACTTCAAAAATATCGAGTTGTATTGAACAATACTTTGTTCTTCTTTGTTATATACTAGCCTTGTTGGTTTAGTTTGTTGTACTTTTTATTCTAGTACTTTTGTGAAGCTGAGATTATGAAAGATAATCTGTTTTCCCTTAGTCATAACATCAGCACAAGTGGGGGTATTCTGCCCCTGTGTGCTGGTAGGACAGATGGAATTTTTAATTCATTAACCAGCACAACCTGGCCCTATAAGAGGGCACAAGGACCTCCCACCTGCGTGTTAATACAAGAGTACATAATCTATACAACACACATAACAATAATTTACAAAAAGTAATAGGGAGGGAGTCTTGTGCTGCTGTTATGACTAAGGGAAAACAGATTATCTTTCATAATCTCAGTTTCCCTGTCGTCAAACAGCAGCACAAGTGGGGAGGTAGCAAGTAATCCCCCCACTCAGGGAGGGTTTCCACGACCCAGAGGTCAGGATTGACTGCCCAAAGCTGTTGCGACAGACGCCCGGGAGTTTAGGCGGTAATGTCTTACAAAGGTGAGGGGAGAGGACCAAGTGGCGGCCGCACAGATGTGCTCTAATGGAACTGCCGACCTCTCCACCCAGGATCAAGACCCGCCCGGGTCGAATGCGCCATTAGGCACTCAGGAGGGAACAAACTCTGAGTTGATAAGGCCATCTTGATGGCCCCCCTCACCCAACAGAAAATAGAGGCCTTTAAGGCCTTCTGACCTCTAAACCTTCCGGCTAGATTGATCAGGAGGTGTTCTGACCTCCTAAAAGGCAGGGTTCGGTCGAGGTAGATCCGGAGACATCTGCCCAGGTCTAAGGAGTGCAGCCTAACTTCCTCCAGGGAGGAAGGCTCCGGTACAAAGGTTGGTAACGAAATGAGTTGGTTCAGGTTTGCCAAAGAGGGTACCTTGGGTATAAACCCTGGCAAAAAACAGAGTTGAACCCTGTCACTGAAAAAGGAGGCATAAGGCTCATCTGATGACAGGGCCTGGAGCTCCCCAACCCTTTTAGCTGAGGTTATCATCAGCAAAAGCTTCTTTAAATGCTACCAGCTTTAAATCCACTTCCTCCAGTGGCTCAAACGGTGGGTCACATAAAGCCGCCAACATGATCCCAAGGTCCCATTGGGGAACGGGGGCTGACACCGAAGGTCTAATTCTCATTGCACCCCTAAGGAACCCTTTCACTAAGGGGTGTTGAGATAAACGCCTCAGATAGGCAGACAAAGCGGCTACCTGTACCTTCAAGGTTGCTGGTGATAGCCCTTTGTCTAGGCCGTCCTGGAAGAGCTCCAGTATTGATTCCACAGAGGAGTCGGTCACTCCTATGCCATGCTCCGACCCCCAGGTTCTGCAGACATTCCAGACTCTGCGGTAGCTCCTATTTGTGAATTCCGCTCTGGTGCAGGAGATAGTTCTCAGGACGGCCTCTGACAGCCCGCTATGACTTAATAGGGACTGGACAACCTTCAGGCTGTCATGCTGAATCTCCTCAGAACCTGGCATCTCTGAACTCCTTGAGCGACCAGGTCTGGGAGAGGAGGAAGCCTCCAATATATGCCATGACTCATGCCTATGAGTAGGGCAAACCAAGTCCTCTTGGGCCAGAATGGTATTGTGGCAGTCGCCTGGACTTGGTCCTGTCTTATTTCCATCAGTACTCTGGTATGATGGGTATTGGAGGGAATATGTAAGCCAGCCTGAACCTCCATGGGATGGTCAGGGCATCCACTGCCAAGGGATTGTTCTCCTGGTACAGAGAGCAGAACTTCTCCACCTTGGCGTTGAGTCGGGTTGCCATGGGGTCGACTTCTGGAAGGCCCCATTTCTGGGCAATTTGTTGGAACACCTCTGGATTGAGGGACCATTCTCCTGATATGGTAATACCTCGACTCAACCGATCCGCCACTATGTTCAGGGAGCCCTTGATGTGAACAGTGGATAAATGGGTCAGACTCTTATCTGCCCATATTCATTTCTTTCAGGAGAGCTTTGGACCTGGTTCCTCCCTGTTTGTTCAGGCACAGCATTGTGCTTATGTTGTCTGACCGGACTCTGACAGCCTTCCCCTTGAGAATATGGGGTGAAGTGCAGCAATGCCAGGCATACCACCTTGAGTTCTCTCTGGTTGGAAGATCCTACTTCTGGGCTGCTCCAACAACCTTGCACAGTCCTCACGTCCACATAGGCTCCCCATCCCAACTGGGATGCATCTGTTGTCAACAGAGTCCAATACTGGTTGGACTAAGGACCTTCTGTCTTTCAGGAGTATTCACCTTCTGAGGGAAAGACAGGTACTGGGAGAAAGGCAGATCCTCTTCAGGAGTCCTCCTAGAGACACGTTTCAGGTCTGCAACATTTCCGTCTGGAGCAGATGGGAATGCCATAAGGCCTAAGGGGTCGCCCTGACTGAGGGTGACATTAGGCCTAGGACTCTCCTGGTTCTGATGGATACACGTTGCGTTTGTATAGAAAACGGGTGGCCGCCTCTGTCTTCAGCCTCCTTGGGGCGGATAATGAGATCTGCAGCCACTGAGTCTAACCCTGGAACCTTCTTCAGGGTGGATGATACTACCTCAGATTTCTCCCAAATGATTAGCCAGCATAGCCTCTGAAGGAAGGAGATGGCTATCTGTGGACGTTATTGGAGGACTGGAGCTGACTGAGCTTTTATGAGCCAGTCGTCAAATAGGGAACTACGAACAGACCTTGAAGTCTGAGGGCGGCAGCGATGGGAGCCATCACATTAGTGAAGGTGTGAGGAGCGGAAGAGGTGCCGAAGGGTAGGTCGGCAAACTGGTAATGCCTCTGTGAACGGAATCTTGGATCCTCCTCAGGGCGTCCACGTCCAGGCCTCTCGGGCAAAATTTTGTGCGCCTCTGTGACTGGGATCTGGGGCTAGTAGATCCACGCCCTCTACCAGAGGCCTCCCATGTGCCTCTGGAGGCTTGGGGCAGTGACTTGCCCTTAATGTCCGTGAGACCCTCCCTCAAATCATCCAGTCTGCATCCAAGAACCTTCTTGGCTCAAACGGTAGCACATAGCGCAAATTTTGATGAGGTTACAGCCCTCCAGGGCTTTAGTCAGAGAGGTCTCCTTGTCGCGGTGGATAGAGCCATGTTCGTAGAGGCTACTATCAATTGTTGATGGGAGGCTTCGCCCATGAAGTCAGCAGCATAAACAGGGAGGAAATTGAGGACGCTATGTCGTCCTTAGGGACCTGGAATCAATAACCCGTTTTAGCTGGGCAAGACGGGGAACATAAGCTATCCGCTACAGTAGTGGAGGCTATGGACACAAAGGCCGAAGCTGAGGCCGCGGAAATAGCATTCTCTCAGGGTCCCACACACGTCGGTCCAGAAGGTCTTGTAAGTTGGAACCATCATCCAGAGGGACCACCGTACCACGAGAGAGCTCCACGACTGCCAATCCACCTTAGGAGGCAGACCCAAAGGATCTAGCTGTGCTGAGGCTATGGGGTACAGGGTCTCCACCTCTGACAGTCCTCTGTTCAGAAATAGAGACTGGAATTAAAATGAGCTCTCTCAGCATGTTTCCACTCAGTCTCCATCAGCTTGGCCAAAGCTGCGTCCACCTGGAAAGGCGCCTGCCCCCCAGAGGAGGACGGGGAGGCTTCCCCATCAACATCCTTGGTCGCCTGACCGGATGGACTTCAGCAGCCTTCTTTCCCCTAGGGAGTATAGGTCTGCTGGTACTGGAGCTTCGTCATCAGCTGAGATGGTCTGATCATTCACGAGTAGATGCTCCACAGATGGAAGGGATAAGTGCCCATCCGTGCGCAATTTCTTATGTTTTGGAGATATGGGATGTAGAACCCCTATATCCTTGAGACTCCTCCCTGAATTCTTTTACCTCAGGAGGAGGGCCTCAGCAGGAGCGGCAGCAGTATCAATGCAGATATAAAACCCCCATAAGGGTTTTTCTTTTCTCCCCCCCCCTGAATGTCAGGCTAAAAAGAACTCTTCCTACTGTCAGGAAGAGGTATTTTGCAGACAGCGCAGCCATATACCTCCACTTGGAGGAAGACACCCGTCTTTCGTGGTCACCCGGTGGAGGGGTAGAGGACCTACGTGGAGCCCACTCAACTCTGGACCACAGGTAAACCAAGACCTTCTATTTTACGGGGTTGAGGCACTTCAGTGCTAATACACTTCTGTGAGAATACACAGGCACCCATTCTTGCCACCTAGGGTGGTTAGAAATGCAATTTCCCAGATATGCCTGTAGCTATAGCCAGCTACAGGTACCCGACCTAGAGAAAAAACTAGGTAGGCCCACCGGAAACTAATACGGCAGTGCTCCCAGTGCAAACTGCCCCTTAAACAGGTCCAGGGCCGGAGGGGGGGTGGCCTGTCGCTGCATCAGGACCTCAAACTTAAAACAAACCCTCGCCAGAGGATTTTAATAATGGTGGTAGAAGAAAAAGAAAACCGCCGCTCGCCACCAAGGGAGCTCACTATCAAGAATAGTCTTTCCTTGAGCACCTTCAGCATACCCCGCCTGGGGCTGTGAGAGTTGCTGGAAATCAGTGATCCTCACTGACATAAGCCTGGCTGCTGTTCACACTAGCTGCGATTTAAGGCAGTGGCAGCGGCTCAGCTTAACAGCCGAGCGAGACCACAGAGCCTGATGAGGGAAGAGAAACTCTCCTCACCCCCAGCTGTGACTGCAGACCAGGTAAGTGTGCACAGGCACTGACAAACACAACAGCAAGGGAGTTGACAGACTGCCATAGCAATAGACTTTTTAGTACTTTAGTTTCTGCACTAAACACAGAGAACAGCTGAAAGCTGCCCACAATGTCCACCGCTGCAACTGCAGCCTAGGTAAGTGTGCACAGGCACTGACAAACACAACATAACAGGAGTTGAGAGAACAACCACAGTAATAGATATTAGTGCAAGCTGCACTAAAACAAAAGGAAAAGCTGAAAGAGGATTCAGCTTACCTTACTGCTGGCAATGAATCAAACTGCAGCACTGAAAATATGACTGCAATATAATCCTCAATCTTTCTCTGAAAGAAAGAAAAAAGGAAAGGAAGAGAAGGTTTGCAAACACCTTCTTCCAAACCATACAGGAGACCACACAGGCCTCCTCCACCTGTCCCACCATCACAGGATAGAAAAAAACACGCAGGTGGGAGGTCCTTGTGCCCTCTTATAGGGCCAGGTTGTGCTGGTTCATGAATTAAAAATTCCATCTGTCCTACCAGCACACAGGGGCAGAATACCCCACTTGTGCTGCTGTTTGACGACAGGGAAACCTAATTGCATCTACTTGGGACTGTTTATTCTATCTACCGCCCTCTAATCTTTCCCATTTTCTAACTGTATTCTTCGGTGAGGAGAGAAGCTTTCGGACCTCTAACTACTCCTTTCCCCCTCCCCTCTATTCCCTGTCACCTTTCCTTGAACAGTTGAACGGACTAAGGAACACCATTCTTACACCTACACGTCTTGAGTGGCTTAATTGAGAATGTCAACTGTGACTTTGACCACCTTCAATGTAAATGGCCTTAGCTCCCCTCAAAAGCGCCATGGTGTATTGAGGATTTCTAAAAGATTGAAATCGGACATTATTTTCATCCAAGAGACACATCTAAAGCACAATAATATACCTTCTTTTCCCAGGAAAACATATGATAAATGGTTCTTCAGCTCACACCCAACATCAGCGAGTAAAGGTGTTGCAATAGCTGTTAGACATTCTATTCCGTTTGAATGTCACTGCCAACACGCAGACTCAGATGGACGTTATCTCTTCCTAAGAAGTACACTGGCCAACAAAAAAATCACCCTAGCATGCTTATATGCCCCGAACCAAGACCAAGGTCATTGGATTAGAAATGCACTGACCGACCTCAAACAATTTGCGCAAGGGGATATAATCCTTGGGGGGGACCTGAATGTCACCCTAAACCCCCATCTTGACTCCTCCTCCAGCAAATCTGCTATCTCGCAGCAGACTTTAGGCTCCCTAAATAAAATTATCTATGAAATGGGCCTATTTGATTCATGGAGATCAACTCACCCCTTGACTAAAGACTATACACACTATTACCCCAAATACAACTCTCATCAGAGATTAGACTACATCCTATGTTCCTCCCGCTTGTCCCAGCACCTACTTTCGACAGAAATAGACATTGCCACCATGTCTGACCATACCCCGGTTTCAGTCAAATTTCTCTTCCCAGACATTACCCCCTCTGAGTGGCACTGGTGACTAAATGAGGGCTTACTTAATGATTCTGACCTGGTCGCAGATATCACCAAACACCTAAAGGAATTCTTTAAATTAAACACAAACAAAGAATCTTCCACTAGCATGGTCTGGGAGAGTCATAAAGCATATATAAGAGGACTACTGATAGCTAAGGCTTCACATATGAAAAAAAAGAGACAGAGAGAAGGAGATTCTCTATTGGCCCAAATCTCCTCTATAGAAAGATTACAAAAAACGAGCAGACTTTCTTCCTTTCAAGATGAACTTTCCTCACTACGGGACAGACTAAAGCACTTATTTCAGCAACAGGTCTTGAGACACCAGTTTTTTTACAAGTTAAAAATGTATGAGCATGGAGACAAAGCAGGGAAGCTCATGTCCCAATACATTAAAAAGAAAAAAAGACAAAACTTACATCCGAGAAATTTAAGACGCTTTCAATAACAGCTATACAATATCAAAGGTGGTGATACTCAGGAAAACGATCTAGAGAGAGAAACTAAGACAAGAGACTTTCTCCACTCATTAGGTCTTCCTAAACTATCAGACACATCTGCGACTTCTTTACTTAAACCAGTCGACCTATACAAACTTGAGAAAGTTCTTCAAACCTTCCCACCAGGCAAAAGCCCTGGCCCGGATGGCCTGACTTTGATGTATTACAAAAAATATAGCACTGTTTCTTCCTAGATTAGTTAGCCTGTACAATGCTCTACTGAATGGAGACACTCTTCCTAGACAATCACAGGAAACATTTATTGCTCTTATTGATAAAGAGGGAAAAAACCCGATGTTGTGCGGTATCTATCGCCTGATCTCGCTTCTTAATCTCTATGTTAAGATCTGGGCGAAATTGCTAGCTTTACGAATACAACCGTAACTTCCTAGTTTATTAAATGAAGAACAGTCAGGCTTCGTTAAGTCCAGAGAAGGAAATGAAAATTTCCACAAGCTTCTCCATGCGATATCCCTAGCTCAAAAGAGAAACAATGATCTGGTCCTTCTCGGTGTAGACACCGAGAAGGCATTTGATAGAGTCAACTGGAACTTTATTAAGGCCTCCCTCGATACTTTCGGTTTCCCTGAAAAGTTCACTACAGCTATCTTTTCATTGTACTCTGATCCACATGCTCGACTGAAAATTAATGGGTCTCTCTCCCCATATTTTACCATCAAAAATGGAACTCGACAGGGATGCCCCTTATCCCCATCTTTATTTATACTTTCCCTAGAGTCATTGCTTCAGGCAGTACGGATGCATCCCAAAATCTGTGGCCTCTCAGTTGGCACATGATCCCTACACGCGGCGGCATTTCCTGACGATATTTTGTTCCTAGTTACAAACCCAAGAGAAGGTCTCCAAATTTTAACTGACTTGATGTCTACCTACGGATCCCTGTCTAACTACAAACCAAACTTGTCAAAATCAGAGGTCTTAGTTAGAGATGAGCGAACAGTGTTCTATCGAACACATGTTCGATCGGATATCACGCTGTTTACCATGTTTGAATCGAATCGAACACCACGTGGTAAAGTGCGCGAAAACTCGATTCCCCTCCCACCTCCCCTGGCGCCTTTTTTACACCAATAACAGTGCAGGGGAGGTGGGACAGGAAGTACAACAACAGGGACATTGAAAAAAATACTACAATCCCATTAGCTGCTGAAAACATGTGACCTCTGATTCAGAAGAACAGCGGCGGCCATCTTCGAGTCAGAGAGAGCTTGCAATTCACCGGGGACGGAGGTCTCCGTCCATTTAGCTAGGGATTAGATTCTGGTAAGCAGGGATAGAATAGGATAGGAAGGAGAAGAGAACTAACAGCTCTTTTAAGAGCTAAATTCCAGGGAGAAGCTTGTCAGTGTAACGTGGCATTGACGGGCTCAATACCCCCGATCCAGGTTCCAACAGTGTGCACCCCCACCTCCACCTCAGAAACTAACTTGAATACACTGTAATTCCCCTAACAATAGAATTGGGGCTACATACACCCTCAATTCTTGCTATTGGCATATAGTGCCAGTTTCTGACTGGGAATTCAAAGAATATATTGGGGCTACATACACCCTCAATTCTTGCTATTGGCATATAGTGCCAGGGTCTGACTGGGAATTCAAAGAATATATTGGGGCTACATACACCCTCAGTTCTTGCTACTGCCATATAGTGCCAGGGTCTGACATGGGGAATTGAAAAAATATATTGGGGCTTTCATGCCACCCTCAATTCTTCCTACTGCCATATAGTGCCAGGGTCTGACTGGGAATTCAAAGAATATATTGGGGCTACATACACCCTCAATTCTTGCTATTGGCATATAGTGCCAGGGTCTGACTGGGAATTCAAAGAATATATTGGGGCTACATACACCCTCAGTTCTTGCTACTGCCATATAGTGCCAGGGTCTGACATGGGGAATTGAAAAAATATATTGGGGCTTTCATGCCACCCTCAATTCTTCCTACTGCCATATAGTGCCAGGGTCTGACTGGGAATTCAAAGAATATATTGGGGCTACATACACCCTCAATTCTTCCTACTGTCATATAGTGCCAGGGTCTGACTGGGAATTCAAAGAATATATTGGGCCTACATACATCCTCAGTTCTTGTTACTGCCATATAGTGCCAGGGTCTGACTTGGAATTGAAAAAATATATTGGGGCTACATACACCCTCAGTTCTTGCTACTGCCATATAGTGCCAGGGTCTGACTGGGAATTGAAAAAATATATTGGGGCTTTCATGCCACCCTCAATTCTTGCTATTACCATATACTGCCAGGGTCTGACTGGGAATTCAAAGAATATATTGGGGCTACATACACCCTCAATTCTTGCTACTGCCATATAGTGCCAGGGTCTGACTGGGAATTGAAAAAATATATTGGGGCTTTCATGCCACCCTCAATTCTTGCTATTGGCATATAGTGCCAGGGTCTGACTGGGAATTCAAAAAATATGTTGGGGCTACATACACCCTCAATTCTTGCTACTGCCATATAGTGCCAGGGTCTGACTGGGAATTCAAAGAATATATTGGGGCTACATACACCCTCAGTTCTTGCTACTGCCATATAGTGCCAGGGTCTGACTGGGAATTGAAAAAATATATTGGGGCTTTCATGCCACCCTCAATTCTTGCTATTACCATATACTGCCAGGGTCTGACTGGGAATTCAAAGAATATATTGGGGCTACATACACCCTCAATTCTTGCTACTGCCATATAGTGCCAGGGTCTGACTGGGAATTGAAAAAATATATTGGGGCTTTCATGCCACCCTCAATTCTTGCTATTGGCATATAGTGTCAGGGTCTGACTGGGAATTCAAAGAATATGTTGGGGCTACATACACCCTCAATTCTTGCTACTGCCATATAGTGCCAGGGTCTGACTGGGAATTCAAAGAATATATTGGGGCTACATACACCCTCAATTCTTCCTATTGGCATATAGTGCCAGGGTCTGACTGGGAATTGAAAATTCCCAGCTTTTGTTGACATTTGTCTTGCTCTCTGTCAGTACCAGCTGTTTTTTTGGATACTGTAAAGTTATGTTGACTTTATTAACAGCTATAGAAGCTTTAGCCAGGTTGTGACGGTGTGTAACCCCAACAACACTAAGTGGGATACACATTAATAGTCAGTCTATGTACGCTAAACGCATCACTTTAGCATTTTTTTCCCTCTCCCCTAATATAACAAAGGAACAGACATTAGACCTATACCGGGGTTCGAGGCCTGCAAAAATCCAGTATTATTTGCTCTCCATGATGTGAAGTATGCGTTTGACTCTTGAAAAGCAACCAGACATCAAGTCAGCCATGTGTGCCAGTGTGTTACTTGGCATGCCTTTGCTGGCCCCAACTGTAAGGGTCACTCTCCATTTCCTCCATTTTCCACTCCCCTTCACACCATCTGTGGTGAAGCAATGGGATGCACTGAAGTGCACCCTCTAGCCTCGTGTGGGACAGGGACATCAGATGCCACTCCATCCCCCTCGTCTTCTTCCACCAGCCAACGGTACGAAGATTGAGGAGTGTGCTCTGAATGTTTACTGCCTAGCAGAGGCTAGTTCTCACTTATGAAAATGGCCACACTTTGACCTGTATATCAGGCACAATGGTGTAGGTTTCAAAGAAACATGGCACCAACAAGTTGAAAATGTGGGCCATGTGTGGACCGTGTTTGAGTCTGGCAAGCTCCAGATGTGCTACCAGGTTCCGGCCATTATCACAGGTGCCAAAATGCCAGGCCCCAGGTGTAGCAGGGAAAAAAACATTGCCATCTCAGCCAGGATGGCATCCCTGACCTCGGAGGCACTGTGCTGTCTATCCCCCAAGCTGATGAGCTTCAGCACGTCCTGCTGACATCTCCCCACGCCAGTGTTTTAGCATTTGCCGCTGGTAGCTGGGGTGGAGGTTGCAGCGTAGTACGGTTCAGTCTACTCCTGCCATGAATTTTGGCGTGGGAGAGGAGATAGGCCACCCCAGTTAGCACCCTGGGCCCAGACTCCACTACATTCACCCTGCCTGTCATTAAAGATAAGCAGCATCCCTGACCACAGGTGCTTGTCCATGTGTCGGTGGTCAAGTGGAAAACATAGAAAGGTTTCCTCAAAAAAACGGGCCTATAGAGCAAACACCAACTATATACAGGGCCGCGTGAAAAACCAATACACTGTATATATGTAAAAATTACTAAATATTTTATAATAAATCATACATAAAAAACATAATAATCAGCAGATGAAGATGGAAAAATGAGTACACAGACATACACCATGAACAACCATGGACAACACTAATAGATAGGAGAAATATGCAGAGTATACTGGAGGGTATAAGCTACATAAATATTCATATTCATATATTGGTAATATATCAATCAAATAAATAATGCCAAAATAGCATCAACAATACCCTTACAATGATATAGAGGTGCAACTCCTAAACTAAAAGACTACAGGAACCAACAGGAACAAATAATTAGTTAAAGTTGCACAACCCAAAAGGAGGGCAACCACACCATCAGCAGAATACAATATAATTAAGTATCCCAACACTAATAGATGTTAATCTACATGGGGTTTTAACTTGTCAGGGATAATACCGATTTAAAGTAATCATGAAAGGACCACCACCAAAAAAAATATCCTACACAGCCAATGCTGAGGGGAGGGGCTAAAATAGCCTATTAAGTGAAATACATTGGAGAGGTCCAAATAAATACATCAATACCCTATGACAAGAGAAAATGTACCTCCAGTGCATGAAGATGTAATCAATTCAAGGATACAGAAACAAACTGTATGCACTAACAATGAGCAAGTGGATGGAAATATGTAAGCTGTGGTCATAAGTATAGAGAAGTCCCGTTACCTGAAGACATGTTGTCCGGGGTGTTCTAGTGAATACAGAGCACTTTGGCCGCGCCTCGACGCGTTTCGCCTACTGCTAGGCTTCCTCAGGAGGCATAAAACATCTAAGAGGAGTGCTCGTATTTATATGTACCATAGTAGTGTATCATTGGTGGTTCAGTGTATGGAGCACACTGGCGCCGTGTTGGCATCACGTGAGGCTCCACGCGCATGCGCATCAGCATCGGCACGTATTGACAAGCCACTCACCTGACCACAGAGGCACGTGATCACATCGCGCGAGGACAGCGCACGGAGGAGGCGCGACTCCCACTGAAAGGGAAGGTGCTAGAGGTAAGGGGCTGGATTTTGACTGTATTGTCAAAAATGGGCATATACAGTCCTATGAAAAAGTTTGGGCACCCCTATTAATCTTAATCATTTTTTGTTCTAAATATTTTGGTGTTTGCAACAGCCATTTCAGTTTGATATATCTAATAACTGATGGACACAGTAATATTTCAGGATTGAAATGAGGTTTATTGTACTAACAGAAAATGTGCAATATGCATTAAACCAAAATTTGACCGGTGCAAAAGTATGGGCACCCTTATCATTTTATTGATTTGAATTCCCCTAACTACTTTTTACTGACTTACTGAAGCACAAAATTGGTTTTGTAACCTCAGTGAGCTTTGAACTTCATAGCCAGATGTATCCAATCATAAGAAAAGGTATTTAAGGTGGCCAATTGCAAGTTGATCTCCTATTTGAATCTCCTCTGAAGAGTGGCATCATGGGCTACTCAAAACAACTCTCAAATGATCTGAAAACAAAGATTGTTCAACATAGTTGTTCAGGGGAAGGATACAAAAAGTTGTCTCAGAGATTTAACCTGTCAGTTTCCACTGTGAGGAACATAGTAAGGAAATGGAAGAGCACAGGGACAGTTCTTGTTAAGCCCAGAAGTGGCAGGCCAAGAAAAATATCAGAAAGACAGAGAAGAAGAATGGTGAGAACAGTCAAGGACAATCCACAGACCACCTCCAAAGAGCTGCAGCATCATCTTGCTGCAGATGGTGTCACTGTGCATCGGTCAACTATACAGCGCACTTTGCACAAATAGAAGCTGTATGGGAGAGTGATGAGAAAGAAGCCGTTTCTGCACGTACGCCACAAATAGAGTTGCCTGAGGTATGAAAAAGCACATTTGGACAAGGCAGCTTCATTTTGGAAACAAAAATTGAGTTGTTTGGTTATAAAAAAAGGCGTTATGCATGGCGTCCAAAAAGAAACAGCATTCCAAGAAAAACACATGCTACCCACTGTACAATTTGGTGGAGGTTCCATCATGCTTTGGGGCTGTGTGGCCAATGCCGGCATCGGGAATCTTGTTAAAGTTGAGAGTCGCATGGATTCCACTCAGTATCAGCAGATTCTTGAGAATAATGTTCAAGAATCAGTGACGAAGTTGAAGTTACGCCGGGGATGGATATTTCAGCAAGACAATGATCCAAAACACCGCTCCAAATCCTCAGGCATTCATGCAGAGGAACAATTACAATGTTCTGGAATGGCCATCCCAGTCCCCAGACCTGAATATCATTGAACATCTGTGGGATGATTTGAAGCGGGCTGTCCATGCTCGGCGACCATCTAACTTAACTGAACTTGAATTGTTTGTCCAAAATACCTTTATCCAGGATCCAGGAACTGATTAAAAGCTACAGGAAGCAACTAGAGGCTGTTATCTTTGCAAAAGGAGGATCTACTAAATATTAATGTCACTTTTCTGTTGAGGTGCCCATACTTTTGCACCGGTCAAATTTTGGTTTAATGCATATTGCACATTTTCTGTTAGTACAATAAACCTCATTTCAATTCTGAAATATTACTGTGTCCATCAGTTATTAGATATATCAAACTGAAATGGCTGTTGCAAACACCAAAATATTTAGAACTAAAAATTATTAAGATTAATAGGGGTGCCCAAACTTTTTCATAGGACTGTAGAAGGATAGAAAGACGCATATAGGGAACCCAGAAAAAATATCCACATACAGCTGAATTGACAACAGAGACAATATGATACCCTCCTATAAAGTGCATTAATAAAGGTGCAAGTGCATAAAATTAAAATACCATACAAGTGATAGTTATATACAATATATGGTGTGAGGGGTTAATTCCAGTTCCTAAAACTGTAACTTGAAAAATAGAGAAAAATAAGCTACTGTAACCACTAACGCTGAGCGTATAGCCAGAAGTAACAGATAAGAGGTTTCCCACTAACCCTGAGCCTTATATTTTGACTAAATGTGCTGATCTTTGTGTCTATGTGCGTATTAGAATATATTGAGTTAAAACCAGTTATTCACTGCCCCTCCGTACTACATGCTGGCGGATGTAAGTTACCATATTTGTACATCACAATACGTGATGGCCATAACAAGACGCATAAAGTTCACAAGTTATGAAGTCAGTTCTAATCTCTTGTTTTGTCTGTCATCCATTAGCATGAAACCTGGAAGGTCATGGCATCCATTTCATCAGACTGTGCTACACACTAAAATGGATGACACGGACAACCATGTGTTAACCCATGTATTGTCTATATACGTATTCATAGTTTGTAAACGCCCATTTTGTACTTTGACCAATGATAATTCATTTTTCTATATGATGTAGTTTGTTATGCCTAAATTAGATTATTTCTCTATAAAAGCTAAGTAATATGTAATAAACTTTGGAACATCCTGATCATGATACTTGTGTGTCTGAATGTGTGTTCTCCGAGCAATTGCTGTGACGTCACCAATACTCATATATTGATTAATTAGGACTCCGGCAACATATCCAGGGCTGATTTGCTCCTAACATTTCTGGCGCCCAACGTGGGGCTCGAGGTTGTTCGATGTGCAGCCGATAGAGGGACCATCCACCCACCGACCGATTTGGACCGAGAACCGGAGGACCCCCAATAAAACAGCGATGAGGTAAGCCATTGTCTTGCCATTATATTATCTGGGCTCCTACGTGATCTTGTTCCTGTGTCGATGGGAGGTTAGTCGCTGCATGTTTTGTATAACACCTTGTGCCCTGTACCTTTGTACATAGACGGAAGAACCCTATGAGGGATATGTTGTCTGTAGAGAGTATCGAACTGGTCCTGATAGGCGCTTGCATGGTGGGTTTAGCAATATTCTTGGCATATGTTTGTGTTTGAATCTATAAGAGTTCCCCGAAGCCTTGGTCGCCCCTTGATCCTTAAGAGTTAAATTGCCCTAGACCCCTCCCCTCAGAAAGAAAGAGAAAGAAAGGAGTTTGGAGCTAGAGTTCGTGTCCTAAGTGACCCCGATAACTCTCCGTGACTCAATTCCAGGAGTCCAGAGCCAGAGTTTGTGTCTTAGTAGACCCCGATAACTCTCCGTAGCTCTCTGTGATCTCCGTACTTCCGGGACCAGAGTTTGTGTCTTAAGAGACCCCGATAACTCTCTGTAGATGGCCCGGACAGCGGCTGCGTAGCTAACAGCCAAAATGGGGGTGGGACCTACAAAGATATGGTTCACCACACTGAAATTAATAGAGGAAGGGGAAGGGAGAGAAATAGTTGAATTAGCTTAGAAAGTTTTCAAAAAGGCTGGGGTGAAAAAGGATGGCATTTTGAATGGAGAATTTTGGGAACAATTTAGATAAGACCATGCAGGCGACCTAAGGGCAAATAATTTGCAACAAGGCATCCATAGTATCATAGATCATAGTGAGAGAGTCAGGAAAGGGAACTGGCCCACAAAGGGTGCTCCGAGATGATGCGTGACAAGGCAAAGCTAGCCCAGTCCATGAAGCCCCCTCCTTATGAGGGAAAAGGAGAAGGTGTATGGACCTGTCCCCAATGTGATGAGAAAAACTCAGATTGGAGATGAATAACTAAGATGTCAGCTATAAGTGATTGAGTGTAACATCACTGGTATGATATTTGAAAAATTCTGCATATATGGTTCAATTTGTTATTGTAATGTCCATTATGTTAATAAGCAATGTCAGTATTTGACTTTTATGCCTTTGTAAGGAGAATGTGATGTTTCACAGTGGTTGAGACATTGATTAGAATCTGTTAAAGAAAATTTTAAAGTCTAGCAGTTTGCTCTTAAAGCAACTTCAAGTATAGTGTAAGAGGTTCTGAACATCTGTGATAATTAGAGTGAGGTTTGCCATGAAAATATTCAAAAATTGCACAAAAATATTAATATGTAATTTTGGTGTCAGTATTAACTTCTATACTTGAATTGTCTTCCTATATCCCTGTATTTCTGTAGAGAGCAATCAAAGCATTCAACTGACTGCGAAGAGTTTCAAGGTTGTTTTATCTAATAAGATTACTGGGGAACACAGAGGAGTTGAAACTTGGCTTTGTGCCACCACAAGAGTCCACAGTCTATGTGTCATATCTGTTTCTGTCCAAAGGAAAATCATTTGGTATAAAAGAGTTAACCTAAGTGACGTATAATGACAATGTGTGCAGGGATATCCAAACATGATGTTATGGTCATGTCTTATGTGAGTTTACTGTTTTGTCTGTTATTGTAACTTAAACTGCTGACAGTGCTGATTTTTACTTGTTTGTTTTTGTATCTATGTGAAATCTAGGAGAATAGAGGGATGTCATATGTGACCGTCTCCATCTTAAATTCCATTCACTGGCGCTGCCCAGTGTTCACTCCCTCTCCTGTGCTGGAAACTGTTATCTATAATGGGATGGAACTTCTTCTCCGTGTGTTATCCAATAGTTATGTGTTGGAACTTATGTTGGAACTTTATACCCAGTCACGTTATGATAATTATCCTAAACGTATCTTCTTTTTGTCTAAGTATTTACCATTAGAGACCGGAATCCTTATTATTTGTTACTTATTTGTACCTCATGATTGTATATTTCCCTGAGCTGACTCAGATCACGGTTATGAGGGAAGGTAACTCATCTGGTCTGTGCCGTATTTTAATCTTTGTATATTAATCTTTATAATTTGTATCATACAGAAGTGTGCACAATATCACACTAGCTTCCATTCTCTTCTTATGTAGTCACCGATCCGACATAGAATTGCCTTAGTAAAGCATTTGGTGTTGCCTTCTTTAAAGCCGTACCTGACCCCTTAAGATAGTTGGGAAAACATAGTGCTAGAAGTGGAGTACGGTAGAAGGTTTTCCTTGTTGTTAGCAACATTTTGACTTTAAAAGTAAAAATTTTAGGAAAATTCCAATAATCTGGAATTTTGAGACGTCCATCCAATAATCTGGAATATAGTGTGCAATTGTGTAAAAAAATATGTATATCTTTAAAAAGAGAGAGGTTGTAAATACATTTGTTGACATTTCCATGAGCTCCCTATGTATTTTGGTCAATGAATGGTCACAATGTGTTAGATTATGTGAATGGAATGGAATGATAGTTGGAAGATGTTGATGTAATGAAGAGGTGCCAGAAAGTGGCATGAAACAGGAGGTTTAGGTATGTTGCCTAAGTTTAGGATGTCAAAAAGATGGAACTTAGAATGTTGAAACATAAAGTGATGTGATAATATGCACATAATAGGATGGTTATCAGATTTTGAGTCAAAGCAAGAGAAAGGATTGCCCCAGCAAGTGATAGTTTGCCCCAGCAAGTGAAAAGATTGCGCAAGAAAGTGAACATAGGTTGATATAAGCTGATTGAAACCAGGATTGTCCCCCATTGTAGGAAAACCGTTATTGAAACTTGGAAACTCAGTAAGGTGTCTGAATTTGAAAACGTGTGTGTATGTTGATTGAAGAAAAAAAAAAAAAACGTAGCACAGATTATCTTTGTAATGATGTTTTAGTTTTTAAAAAGGAAAAGAGAAGAAAATTATTTTGTTCTATACTAAGTGAATTAGAAGTCACTCCCATACCTGTTGTGTAATGTCCAGTGTGTATGATTTTGTTGTGTGACCAGGAGATTGATTTGATCCCTCAGCTAATGTTTCTGCCTTCTCTGCTGATATATACATATATATATATATATATATATATATATATATATATATATATATATACATATGTACCTAACGTTATTGCATTGATATTATGAAATTATATAAATGTGTTTCTGTTTCTTTAAGAGAGATTGCTGAGGTCTGTAGTCCTACACAAGACACAGTTATGAGACACAGGGGGGATATCCAGCCGCAGCTATGAGTGGATAGGCAGCTATGTGAGCTGCAGCATGATAAGATAATACTGGCTCTTCTTGTGTTGTCTGGCTTTGACCTTGGAGTTTCTGGATATCTCTCTCACAGAACATGAAGTAATTTTGGGGGAAAAAAAAAAAAAAGCAGAAGACCAAAAGCCATTGCTAATGAATATTGAATTGTAATTAAAGGTTATTTTTCTCAGGTCCAGTCCACGTACATTATATTGTGTTAAAGTTAATTTCTCTGACAAGTCACATTTGCTTGCTGCATTAGAAGGTTGTTGTTTTGTTTTTGTTTGTTTGTTTTTTTTTCCAGGGGGGATGTAAAGGCAACTTAAAAATTATTATTTTTGTCTTGTTAATAAGAACTTACTGATAACTTTTTGATTGAGCTCTATTATAGATGGTCTTGGATTTGGGAAAGATGGTGGATCCTGTATCAGATATGCCACAGTCACCGTATATGAGGTAAACCAAGCGTAAGGAGACCTATTATGGGACTCCAAGGGTCTCAGCTGAACTTGAAGCCATCGCTTGAACATGGTACAATGTCTGAGGGTAGGTGTTTGATATAGTAGAATTATGGTCCGATCTGGAGGGCAAGAACTTTTGTGTGATGAGACCCTGCTGCTGCTCATAGGTGGGTATAGTCAGAAGTCATGGCACACACCAAGGCTGATACGAAAGAAAGTAGAGGTAGCATGTGGGCAGACACTGCCACTAAACCAGCTGCATAGGCCTAGGGGACATGTTTTACTGATAAGGGGTCACCATCCTAGACCCAAAACCTTTTAGCTCTCTTTTCAGGTTTTATGACACTGATGCTCCAGATGGTCCAGGAGGAAGGGAGACTTGGAAAGAGGATGTATAAGTCCTGATGTCTGGTGGTAAGAGAGTATGTACTGAGAACATTGTTCCCACTTATGGCATAAGCAGCTTCTTACTAAGTGTACTGTTTAGAAGTAGCCATGTGTGACCTGGTGAGCGGAGGATGGGCAGCTGCAGGATTTAGCATCACTACAGTCAGATGTAAAGTGAGAAGTTTCTCAGAGTCAGGCCTGAAGCCCTTGTACCTGTTCCAGGGATTGCAGGTTGAGTATATACAGTTACTAGAGGTGAGATGGTATGAGTACGTGCTTGTGTGTAGTTGTTTCTCTTCAGGATGGTCTGGGGCATATCTGGTGAGGAAAACCACCACAAACTGCAGGTAGACGGCTACTGAAAGATGTAGTGTAAGTAAGATCCCCGAGACCATCAAAGTGATAATTATGGGGATGTAACAAGTGTTTCTTACCCCCATACTGTTCCCAAAGTATTGGAAAGTCTTTATCACTTGTCACTTGTATTTGTCTTCTCTGTAAGGTATATTCTTGACAGGAGAAATTAGCCTTGGCCCTAGATTTGGATTGTATTTTTGATAATTGTCCCAAATGTCGTCTGATGTGCTGACTGACTATGTGATAAATCATTAGAGATGAGCGAACACTAAAATGTTCGAGGTTCGAAATTCGATTCGAACAGCCGCTCACTGTTCAAGTGTTCGAACGTGTTTCGAATCCCATTATAGTCTATGGGGAACATATACTCGTTAAGGGGGAAACCCAAATCCGTGTCTGGAGGGTCACCAAGTCCCCTATGACACCACAGGAAATGATGCCAACACCTCTGGAATGCAACTGGGACAGCAGGGGAAGCATATCTGGGGGCATCTAACACACCAAAGACCCTCAGTATGTGAGAGCCCAGGACTGTGTGTCTGACACTGTGATCTGTAATACGGGGGCACCTCAAGGTACAGTTCTTGCCCCATTCCTCTTCACACTGTACACTGCTGACTTCAGGCACAACTCATCCAGCTGTTACTTACAGAAGTACTCCGATGACTCTGCTATAGTCGGCCTTATCACTGATGGCGATGATAGGGAATACAGAGACTTAAACCGG
The DNA here is from genome assembly GCF_031893055.1 of Leptodactylus fuscus. Classification (NCBI taxonomy): domain Eukaryota; kingdom Metazoa; phylum Chordata; class Amphibia; order Anura; family Leptodactylidae; genus Leptodactylus; species Leptodactylus fuscus. Next base: position 235,075,599 of record NC_134265.1, read on the forward strand.
GATTTTGTTGAATGATGCCAGCAGAACCAGCTCAGGATTAATGCTGGGAAGACCAAGGAGATGGTGGTGGACTTTAGTAAACGGAGAGGTGCTCCGACCCCGGTGGAGATCCAAGGAACATGTATTGAGATAGTCAGGACCTATAAGTACCTGGGCGTGCTCCTCAATAATAAACTAGACTGGGCTGATCACCTGGAGGCGCTGCACAGAAAGGGCCACAGCAGACTCTACCTGCTCAGGAGGCTGAGGGCCTTCGGAGTCCAGGGGACACTTCTTAGGGCCTTCTTCAACTCTGTGGTTGCCTCAGCCATCTTTTTCGGTGTGGCCTGCTGGGGAAGCAGTATATCAACCAGGGACAGAAATAGACTTGACAGGCTGATCAGGAGGGCCAGCTCTGTCCTGGGGAGCCCCTTGGACCCAGTACAGGTGGTGGGTGACAGAAGGATACTGTCTGTGGTGACCTCCATGCGGGAGAACAAATCCCACCCCATGTATGGGACCCTGATGGGACTTGGCAGCACTGTAAGCGACCGTCTGCTTCACCCCAAGTGTGAGAAGGAGCGCTATCGCAGGTCCTTCCTTCCAACCGCGACCAGGCTGTATAATCTACATCAGACCAAACGAAGAGCTCTCCGCACAGAGAACTAATGATTATGAGGATGACCATGAGGTCTTCCTCTTTCTCTTCTGTTTTTCCTTAGCTGCCATGGACTCCTAGTATATCTTCTCTTCTCAGCTTATCTGTGTCTACGTCTGTAACATATTACTCTGTATTATCCTGTATCTGTGTTACTATGCTGCTGTAACACGCTGAAATTTCCCCAAGGTGGGACTATTAAAGGATTATCTTATCTTATCTTATCTTATTACCCCAACATCACAGCCTAACAACTACACACTTTACACACTCAATACCACCTCTCAGACAGTAGGAAAACACCTTGAAACATGTGTATTTGGTACTTGGAGTGAGGAGAGCTTGTCACCAGCAGTGAATTTGGCCCTTGTAGTAAGTTGAGGTTGGCACCAACATTTGTTTTGAAAATCAGGGTGGATTGAGCCTCTAACCAGCAGAGTTTGGGCAAATTCATGGTGGAGGGAGCCTCTAAACACCCCAGTTTGGCCAAATTCATGGTGGAGGGAGCCTCTAAAAACCCCAGTTTGGACCAATTCATGGTGGAGGGAGCCTCTAAAAACCCCAGTTTGGGCAAATTCATGGTGGAGGGAGCCTCTAAAAACCCCAGTTTGGCCAAATTCATGGTGGAGGGAGCCTCTAAAAACCCCAGTTTGGGCAAATTCATGGTGGAGGGAGCCTCTAAAAACCCCAGTTTGGGCAAATTCATGGTGGAGGGAGCCTCTAACCAGCCCAGTTTGGACCAATTCATGGTGGAGGGAGCCTCTAAACAGTCAAGTTTTGGGAAATTCATGGTGGAAGGAGCCTATAAACAGCCCAGTTTGGGCAAATTCATGGTGGAGGGAGCCTCTAACCAGCCCAGTTTGGACCAATTCATGGTGGAGAGAGCCTCTAAACAGCCCAGTTTTGGGAAATTCATGGTGGAGGGAGCCTCTAAAACCCCCAGTTTGGGCAAATTCATGGTGGAGGGAGCCTCTAACCAGCCCAGTTTGGACCAATTCATGGTGGAGGGAGCCTCTAAACAGTCAAGTTTTGGGAAATTCATGGTGGAGGGAGCCTCTAAAAACCCCAGTTTTGGGAAATTCATGGTGGAGGGAGCCTCTAAAAACCCCAGTTTGGGCAAATTCATGGTGGAGGGAGCCTCTAAACAGCCCAGTTTGGGCAAATTCATAGTGGAGGGAGCCTCTAACCAGCCCAGTTTGGACCAATTCATGGTGGAGGGAGCCTCTAAACAGTCAAGTTTTGGGAAATTCATGGTGGAGGGAGCCTCTAAAAACCCCAGTTTTGGGAAATTCATGGTGGAGGGAGCCTCTAAAAACCTCAGTTTGGCCAAATTCATGGTGGAGGGAGCCTCTAAAAACCCCAGTTTGGGCAAATTCATGGTGGAGGGAGCCTCTAAACAGCACAGTTTGGGCAAATTCATGGTGGAGGGAGCCTCTAACCAGCCCAGTTTGGACCAATTCATGGTGGAGGGAGCCTATAAACAGCCCAGTTTTGGGAAATTCATGGTGGAGGGAGCCTCTAAAAACCCCAGTTTGGGCAAATTCATGGTGGTGGGAGCCTCTAACAGCCCGGTTTGGACCAATTCATGTTGGAGGGAGCCTCTAAACAGTCAAGTTTTGGGAAATTCATGGTGGAGGGAGCCTCTAAAAACCCCAGTTTTGGGAAATTCATGGTGGAGGGAGCCTCTAAAAACCCCAGTTTGGGCAAATTCATGGTGGAGAGAGCCTCTAACCAGCCCAGTTTGGACCAATTCATGGTGGAGGGAGCCTCTAAACAGCCAAGTTTTGGGAAATTCATGGTGGAGGGAGCCTCTAACCAGCCCAGTTTGAACCAATTCATGTTGGAGGGAGCCTCTAAAAACCCCAGTTTGGGCAAATTCATGGTGGAGGGAGCCTCTAACCAGCACAGTTGTGGGAAATTCATGGTGGAAGGAACCTCTAACCAGCAGAGTTGTGGGAAATCAGGGTGGAGGGAGCCTCTAACCAGCAGAGTTGTGGGAAATCAGGGTGGAGGGAGCCTCTAACCAGCAGAGTTGTGGGAAATCAGGGTGGAGGGAGCCTCTAACCAGCAGAGTTGTGGGAAATCAGGGTGGAGGGAGCCTCTAACCAGCAGAGTTGTGGGAAATCAGGGTGGAGGGAGCCTCTAACCAGCAGAGTTGTGGGAAATCAGGGTGGAGGGAGCCTCTAACCAGCAGAGTTGTGGGAAATCAGGGTGGAGGGAGCCTCTAACCAGCAGAGTTGTGGGAAATCAGGGTGGAGGGAGCCTCTAACCAGCAGAGTTGTGGGAAATCAGGGTGGAGGGAGCCTCTATCCAGCAGAGTTGTGGGAAATTAGGGTGGAGGGAGCCTCTAACCAGCAGAGTTGGGGGAAATCAGGGTGGAGGGAGCCTAGTATTAGCAGAATTGTGCAACGCTTATGGTGGATGAGTATGAGGATGCGGAGGAATTGGAGAGGTTGAGCACAGACATGGAGTTTCATGTTGGGGTGCTTTACACAGGTGGGCACGAAAATGAAGGCTCTATCCAGTGGTGGTTCATTTTTATCAAAGTGAGCCGGTCGGCACTCTCAGCTGACAGACGGGTGCGCTTGTCAGTGATGGTGCCACCGGCTGCACTGAACACCCTCTCAGATAGGACGCTGGCAGCAGGACAGGACAGCACCTCCAAGGCATATAGGGCAAGTTCAAGCCACAGGTCCAACTTTGACACCCAATACGTGTAGGGCGCAGAGGGATCGGAGAGGACAGGGCTGTGGTCGGAAAGGTATTCCCACAACATGCGCCTATACTTCTCACGCCTGGTGACACTAGGACCCTCCGTGGCGGCACTTTGGAGAGGGGGTGCCATCAAGGTGTCCCAGACCTTAGACAGTGTGCCCCTTGTTTGTGTGGACCAGTGAGAACTTGGTCACCTACTGGAGGAACTGCCCTCCCTGCCGCCAACGTCACATGCTGGAAACATCTCCATCATATTCTGCACCAATTGCTTGTGGCAAGCATTGATGCGATTGGCCCTCCCCTCTACCGGAATAAAAGAGGAGATGTTGTTTTTATACCAGGGGTCAAGGATAGCAAAGATCCAGTACTGGTTGTCCTCCATGATTTTGACAATACGCTTGTCGGTTGTAAAGCACCCCAACATGAACTCAGCCATGTCTGCCACAGTGTTAGTTGGCATGACTCCTCTGGCCCCACCGGAAAGTTCAATCTCCATTTCCTCCTCATCCTCCATGTCTACCCATCCGCGCTGCAACAATGGGACAATTCGAAGTTGCCCGGAAGCCTCCTGTATCACCATCACATCATCGGACAACTCTTCTTCCTCCTCCTCCTCCTCCATTAAACGCGATGAAGCGGACAGATGTGTGGACCTACTCTCCAGCTGTGACGGATCGGATGCTATCCCTGACTCCTCTGTGTGATCTGAGTTATCCCTGATGTCAATCAGGGATTCTCTCAGAACACACAAGAGCGGGATTGTAAGGCTCACCATCGCATCCTCAGAGCTCACCCTCCTTGTGGACTCCTCAAACACCCGTAGGATGTCACAAAGGTCTCTCATCCATGGCCACTTATGGATGAGAAACTGAGGCAGCTGACTTTGTGGCACCCTAGGGTTTTGTAGCTGGTATTCCATCAAAGGTCTCTGCTGCTCAACCACTCTATTCAACATCTGAAACGTTGAGTTCCAGCGTGTGGGGACGTCGCACAAAAGCCGGTGTTGTGGCACATGCAGGCATTGCTGGAGAGATTTTAAGCTAGCAGCGGCTACTGTCGACTTGTGAAAGTGGGCGCACATGCGCCGCACTTTCACCAGTAGCTCTGGAACATTGGGGTAGCTCTTTAGGAAACATTGCACCACTAGGTTGAAGACGTGGGCCAGGCATGGAACATGTTGGAGTCCGGCAAGCTCCAGAGCTGCTACCAGGTTCCGGCCGTTATCACAAATGACCATGCCTGGGCCCAGGTGCAGCGGCTCAAACCATATTGCCGTCTCATCGAGGAGGGCATCCCTCACCTTGGAGGCAGTGTGCTGTCTGTCCCCCAAGCTGATCAGCTTCAGCACGGCCTGCTGACGTCTACCAACGCCAGTGCTGCAACGTTTCCAACTCGTAGCTGGGGTCAATCTAACAGCGGAGGAGGAGGCGGTAGTGGAGGAGGAGGCAGTAGCGGAGGAGGAGGAGGGGGGTGTTCTTCTCGTGTCCCTGCCAGGAATGTTAGGCGGGGAGACGAGGTACACCGGGCCAGTTTGGGAAGCAGTCCCAGCCTCAACTACATTCACCCAGTGTGCCGTCTTAATGTAGCGTCCCTGTCCGCATGCACTTGTCCACGCGTCGGTGGTCAAGTGGACCTTTGTGCAAAGCGCGGAACTAAGGTCCCGCCTGATGTTGAGTGACACGTGCTGGTGCAAGGCGGGGACGGCACACCGGGAGAAGTAGTGACGGCTAGGGACGGCATAGCGAGGTGCTGCAGGTGCCATCAGGTCCAGGAAGGCGGGAGTTTCAACAAGCCGGAACGCCAACATCTCCTGGGCCAGCAGTTTAGCGATGTTGGCATTCAAGGCTTGCGCGTGTGGGTGGTTAGCAGTGTATTTCTGCCGCCGCTCCAATGTCTGAGAGATGGTGGGTTGTTGTAAAGAAGCGCCTGATGGTGCCTTTGATGGTGCAGGAGAAGACAGGAACAGGGGAGGATGAGGAAGAAGTCAACAAAGTGGCGGAGGCAGATGAAGTGGTGTCCTGGCTCGTCCTCTGGAGTGCATTGCCAGCACTGTGATCAGTGGCAGAGGCAGAGGCAGTGGCGTGAACGGCGGGCGGCCTTTGTCCTGCCGTTGCTGCCTGCCACTGATTCCAGTGCTTGGATTCCAAATGACGGCGCATTGAAGTGGTGGACAGGTTGCTCTTCTCAGAACCCCTAATCAATTTCGAGAGGCAAATTGTGCAGACAACACTATATCTGTCCTCGGCGCATTCCTTGAAAAAACTCCACACCTTCGAGAAACGTGCCCTCGAGGTGGGAGTTTTTCGGGGCTGGGTACGAACTAGAACATCTTGGGAGATTCCGGGTGTGGCCTGGCTTCGCCTAAGCTGCTGACCTCTGCCTCTGCCTCTAGCTACCCTTTTTGGTGCTGCACCTGGCTCAACATCCACACTACTTTCCCCGCTTGACATCCCCCCTGTCCAGGTCTGGTCAGTGTCCTTATCATCCACCACTTCCTCTTCCAACTCCTGTCTCATCTCCTCCTCCCGCACAATGCGCATGTCAACTGGATGCCCTGACGGCAACTGCGTCACATCATCGTCGATGAGGGTGGGTTGCTGGTCATCCACCACCAAATCGAACGGAGATGGAGGAGACTCTAGTGTTTGAGCATCTGGACACAGATGCTCGTCTGTTAGGTCCGTGGAATCGCGAAATGGAGGGGCAGGTTGAGGGACAATGAAAGGAGCAGAGAACAGCTCTGGGGAGCAGGGACAGTTGGGGTTATTGTTCTGTGAAGATTGGGAATTTTGGGAGGAAGGAGGACAAGACTGTTATAGGAGGAGAGGAGGCAGAGGCTGACTGGCTGCTGGACAATGTGCTGTAAGCGTTATCCGACAGCCATTGCAAGACCTGTTCCTGGTTCTAGGGCCTACTAAGGTTTGTACCCTGCAGTTTAGTTAATGTGGGAAGCAACCCTGGAACTGTGGAGTGGCGCAATGCTTGCTGCCCCACAGGAGTAGGCACGGGATGCCCTGTGGCTTCACCGCTAATTTGCTCCCCAGAACCATTCGCCCGACCTCGCCCACGGCCTCGTCCACGTCCCTTTCCGGGAGCCTTGCGCATTTTGAATTCCCAGGCAGAAAATGACACTATATGGCAGTGGCAGGACTTGAAGGTATTTGTAACCCCAATATATTCTTTGAATTCCCAGTCAGAAACTGGCACTATATGTCAGTGGCAGGACTTGAAGGTATTTGTAACCCCAATATATTCTTTGAATTCCCAGTCAGAAACTGGCACTATATGGCAGTAGCAAGAAATGAGGGTATTTGTAACCCCAATATATTCTTTGAATTCCCAGTCAGAAACTGGCACTATATGGCAGTAGCAAGAAATGAGGGTATTTGTAACCCCAATATATTCTTTGAATTCCCAGTCAGAAACTGGCACTATATGGAAGTAGCAAGAAATGAGGGTATTTGTAACCCCAATATATTCTTTGAATTCCCAGTCAGAAACTGGCACTATATGGCAGTAGCAAGAAATGAGGATATTTGTAACCCCAATATATTCTTTGAATTCCCAGTCAGAAACCGGCACTATATGGCAGTAGCAAGAAATGAGGGTATTTGTAACCCCAATATATTCTTTGAATTCCCAGTCAGAAACTGGCACTATATGTCAGTAGCAAGAAATGAGGGTATTTGTAACACCAATATATTCTTTGAATTCCCAGTCAGAAACTGGCACTATATGTCAGTGGCAGGACTTGAAGGTATTTGTAACCCCAATATATTCTTTGAATTCCCAGTCAGAAACTGGCACTATATGTCAGTGGCAGGACTTGAAGGTATTTGTAACCCCAATATATTCTTTGAATTCCCAGTCAGAAACTGGCACTATATGGCAGTAGCAAGAAATGAGGGTATTTGTAACCCCAATATATTCTTTGAATTCCCAGTCAGAAACTGGCACTATATGGCAGTGACAGGACTTGAAGGTATTTGTAACACCAATATATTCTTTGAATTCCCAGTCAGAAACTGGCACTATATGGCAGTAGCAAGAAATGAGGGTATTTGTAACCCCAATATATTCTTTGAATTCCCAGTCAGAAACTGGCACTATATGTCAGTAGCAAGAAATGAGGGTATTTGTAAACCCAATATATTCTTTGAATTCCCAGTCAGAAACTGGCACTATATGTCAGTGGCAGGACTTGAAGGTATTTGTAACACCAATATATTCTTTGAATTCCCAGTCAGAAACTGGCACTATATGGCAGTAGCAAGAAATGAGGGTATTTGTAACCCCAATATATTCTTTGAATTCCCAGTCAGACAATGGCACTATATGGCAGTAGCAAAAATAGTGGATGTATATAGCCCCAATTCTATTGCTAGGGGACTGCCAGTGTATTTCTGGGGTGAAGGTGGGGGGGCACACCGTTGGAACGTGGATCGGGGGTGTATATATAGGGTATACGGGAATACACTGTCAGTGTATTCCATTCAGGATCCGGGGAAAGCTGGGTTGCGGCGATTGAGCCCGTCAGTGCCACGTTACACTGACAAGCTTCTCCCTGGAATTTAGCTCTTATAAGAGCTGTTGGTTGTCTTCTCCTTCCTATCCTAGCCTGTCCCTGCCTACCCAGAATCTGATCCCTAGCTAAGTGAACTGAAGCCTCCATTCTCGGTGAATTGCAAGCTCAGAATGACGCGAACCTGGGCGGCGTTGTTCTTTTAAATCAGAGGTCACATGTTTTCGGCAGCCAATGGGTTTTTCCTACTTTTTTCAACGTCACCGGTGTCGTAGTTCCTGTCCCACCTACCCTGCGCTGTTATTGGAGCAAAAAAGGCGCCAGGGAAGGTGGGAGGGGAATTGAGTAATGGCGCACTTTGCCACGCGGTGTTCGATTCGATTCGAACATGGCGAACAGCCTAATACCTGATCGAACATGAGTTCGATAGAACACTTTTTGCTCATCTCTATAAATCATCAATACCATGTGATTAATGTATATCTTCAGTATCTCCTTCCCTTCAGATTCTGAGTTATTGGAAGTAACTTATAAGCTATAACCCAAAGATTGGATGGTGATGAGAGACACATGAGATACAATGGTCCCTTCCAGTTCCTGTTGATAACCAATACAGCTATGAGATTATAAGGAAAGCCTTGTTATACTGATAGAGGATAAGGAGCCTGAGAAGGAAACCTAAAGGACTATTGGACTGTTGGATCAATGAACTATATCACTGCGGCCAAGGAGGGTTGTTTTAGATTTTTGGGACATTGACCCTGATGAAAATTTATAATGTGAATCGTGATGATAATATTGTATTTCTTTTACTTGTTCAAATTATTATTTTGTTTGAAAATGTCTGAACTAACATGAAGTCCTGACACCTGTTCAGAAACAGAACAAGGGTATGTTTGCACTAAGAGGAGTATTTTTTTTTTTTTTTATGTAGATTGTGAGCCCCACATAGAGCTCACAATGTACATTTTTCCCTATTAGTATGTCTTTTTTGGAATATGGGATGGAAATCCATGCAAACATGGGGAGAATATACAAACTCCTTGCAGATGGTTTTATGCTCTTGGCGGGATTTGAACACCAGGACTCCAGTGCTGCAGTGCTAACCACTGAGCCACCGTGTGGCCCCTCTAAGAGGAGTATTTTACTAGAACCATGTCTCCTACACTTTAATGACTAGGCTACCTACCACTGCAGGCCATATTATGGTAGAGGTGGCTCCAAAGTTTGTTTGTGTAGTTACAGATGCCGAACAAACACTATCGCCCCTGAACCTTACAGCACAATTTGCTGAGGGCCTTAGAAACGTCTCTAGTCTTGTTTGGAAAAAAATGAAACATTTGTGCTAGACAGTGAGCTTGATTTAAACTGAACCACAGAAATTCATGTAGATGTATCTAAAACTAGTGAGCTTATAGTTTACATGGGTAAATTACAAAACTTGTTGAATCAGTCAGCTATTATTAAAAAGCATATTAATGAATTTAATCACACCTTGCAAAATAACTAAGAGCAGTCTTATCCAAAGATAATGTTATTCAAGAACTAACAGCGTATCATTGGTATGATCTATTCACGGGATGGTCACCCACGGCTGGGAAGTTATATCACTGGATGAAAAATCCAATTATTATACTTGCTGTATTGTTTTTCTTTATGACTTGTTTTAACCTTTATGTATTCTGTAAAATGAAGCGAAACTGGAATAACCTGGACAAATATATCCGGTAAACATGATGATGAACTCCATTTAGGGAATCCAGCAGGCCTGGCACTCACGTTTGGGTGAATGTACCTATTGGAGGGATTCATCATATGTCCAAAATGGGGGAAACTGTGAGGGGTTAATTCCAGTTCCTAAAACTTTAACTTGAAAAATAGAGAAAAATAAGCTACTGTAACCACTAACCCTGAGCGTATAGCCAGAAGTAACACATAAGAGGTTTCCCACTAACCCTGAGCCTTATATTTTGACTAAATGTGCTGATCTTTGTGTCTATGTGCGTATTAGAATATATTGAGTTAAAACCAGTTATTCACTGCCCCTCCGTACTACATGCTGGCGGATGTAAGTTACCATATTTGTACATCACAATACGTGATGGCCATAACAAGACGCATAAAGTTCACAAGTTATGAAGTCAGTTCTAATCTCTTGTTTTGTCTGTCATCCATTAGCATGAAACCTGGAAGGTCATGGCATCCATTTCATCAGACTGTGCTACACACTAAAATGGATGACACGGACAACCATGTGTTAACCCATGTATTATTTATATACGTATTCATAGTTTGTAAACGCCCATTTTGTACTTTGACCAATGATAATTCATTTTTCAATATGATGTAGTTTGTTATGCCTAAATTAGCATACAACGATTATTTCTCTATAAAAGCTAAGTAATATGTAATAAACTTTGGAACATCCTGATCATGATACTTGTGTGTCTGACTGTGTGTTCTCCGAGCAATTGCTGTGACGTCACCAATACTCATATATTGATTAATTAGGACTCCGGCAACATATCCAGGGCTGATTTGCTCCTAACAATGGTCTATATATATATATATATATATATATATATATATATATATATATATATATGTATATACTAAAATTATTTATTTCCTTCCAAGAAAAATATATTTATTTAAAAACACATTTTTTTAAAAAAGTGAACATGAAATATTAAATAAGAATAAAGAAACTTATTTATGTGACAAAAGTGATATATGATACAGAACCAAGTCTGTAATAATTAGGTCAGCAAAAATGATGCCGAGAAGTGAAAACATGACACAAAAAGTGAAAATTATTAAAGGATAATAAATGCAAATAAAATAATAATAATAATAATAATAATAATAATAATAAATAAAAAATAAAAATATATACAAAATAAAATAAAATTATAAAAAAAGAGAAAAAATATATAAATTATATAAAAATAAGTGAAAAATGATAAATAAAATAAAATAAGAAAACAAAATCTTATACTAGAATACCATAACAAAATATATAGTGCAATATTATTATTCTCTTATTCCCTGTTTTCTTATTATTATTTTATCTAATTGTATATTTGTTTATCACATTTATCTCTGCTTTTCTTCTTTTTTTCTTTTATTTCTATCTCTCTTTACTCATCATCTTCTCTTTTACTTTATTTTCTTCATCTTTCCTAGGAAGATTCCCATGATGACTGTAGATATAACAATAACTTCTGGAAACGATTGTAAAATAATAGAGTTCCATCCCATATGCATCATAATTCCACCCATAACATCACCTCCTAAATAGAAAACACCAAATATTAATACCAAGACCAATAAATACACATACCAAACTGTTATATGCTGAAAATCACAAACTTACACAAAATAAAACATAATAGTACAAAAAATGTAAAGAATTTTTTTTAAAAAAATTAAAGAGTGACCAAGAGACACTCTGTAATTAAAGGAAACAACTAAAGTTCGCAGCTTCATTTAGTCTGTATGGGGAAACGGTATTTAAGTTCACAATCCACCTTAGTTCCTTCTGTAAGAGGGCTTTTTTTTATATCCCTGCCTCTTGATCCAAGATGAATTTTATCAATACCACACACTTTAAGTCCCTTGGGGTTACAGTTGTGGGCCTCCCTAAAGTGTTTTGGGACAGGTTGGAGTTTTTCAAAATCTACAACTGTGGCAGCGGCTTTGATTTTGCTGATGTGTTTTGAGATCCGAGTCTTAAGGGATCGAGTAGTCATGCCAATATAAATCTTTCCGCAAGGGCAAGTGGCATGATAAATTACTGCAGATGTATTGCATGTAATATTGTGTCTAATCTGGTATTGTTTTGAATTCGAAGAATCCGAAAACTCCATGGATCGATACACATAACAACACATGGAACATCTACCACACGGGTAGAAACCCCACCTGGGGCCCATAGACCCAAACAAATTACTGGTTTCTGCCACATAATGGCTATCAACCAATAGATCTCGTAAATTGCGAGATCTTCTCCAAGTGATACTCGGTCTCTCCGGCAAGTATGTAGCAACCTCCGGATCCATTAACAATACAGACCAGTGTGATCGTAAAACTTGGAGAATATCTTTCCATCTTTAGTTGAATGTGGTAATAAATCTTAATTTTTGATCACCAGATGTTTGTGTGTTTGTATTTCGACTTACCAATAACGTTTCCCGAGATGTATGTTTGGCTCTATGATATCCATGTTGGATGACTTTCCGGTTATAACCTCTGTCTCGAAATCGAGCCTTCAGATCAGCCACTCGAGTCTCAAAATCAGCATCCCTTGAACAGATACGTCTAACTCTCAAAAACTGACTAATGGGTATAGATTCAATGGTTTTATAGTGATGAGACGATCTGGCGTGGAGGAGAGAGTTCGTTGAAGTCTCTTTCCTATAAATGTCAGTAAAGACATTACCATTAGCATCCCGAGAGATCGTAAGGTCAAGAAAATCCACTTTGATGGTACTATATTTCCAGGTTAAATGAATATTAAGATCATTTTCATTCAATGAGCTCAGGAATTGGTCTAACTGTGACGTGGAGCTCTACCAGATAAAGAAAATATCGTCAATATAACGTGACCAACGGAGTACGGCATCAAATCCCTGAGTAGATTGGACCACCTCCCTCTCCCACAGCCCCAGGAAAAGATTGGCATAAGAGGGGGAACAAGTGGCCCCCATCGCCGTTCCCTGGAGCTGTAGGAAAGGGCGTTTGTGATTTTCAGCATATAACAGTTTGGTATGTGTATTTATTGGTCTTTGTATTAATATTTGGTGTTTTCTATTTAGCAGGTGATGTTATGGGTGGAATTATGATGCATATGGGATGGAACTCTATTATTTTACAATCGTTTCCAGAAGTTATTGTTATATCTACAGTCATCATGGGAATCTTCCTAGGAAAGATGAAGAAAATAAAGTAAAAGAGAAGATGATGAATAAAGAGAGATAGAAATAAAAGAAAAAAAGAAGAAAAGCAGAGATAAATGTGATAAACAAATATACAATTAGATAAAATAATAATAAGAAAACAGGGAATAAGAGAATAATAATATTGCACTATGTATTTTGTTATGGTATTCTAGTATAAGATTTTGTTTTCTTATTTTATTTTATTTATCATTTTTTACTTATTTTTATATAATTTATATATTTTTTCTCTTTTTTTATAATTTTATTTTATTTTGTATATATTTTTATTTATTTATTTATTATTATCATTTTTATTATTATTATTATTATTATTATTATTATTATTATTATTATTATTTATTTGCATTTATTATCCTTTAATAATTTTCACTTTTTGTGTCATGTTTTCACTTCTCGGCATCATTTTTGCTGACTTAATTATTACAGACTTGGTTCTGTATCATATATCACTTTTGTCACATAAATAAGTTTCTTTATTCTTATTTAATATTTCATGTTCACTTTTAAAAAAATGTGTTTTTAAATAAATATATTTTTCTTGGAAGGAAATAAATAATTTTAGTGTATATATATATATGTATGTAGACCATATATTGTATATAACTATCACTTGTATGGTATTTTAATTTTATGCACTTGCACCTTTATTAATGCACTTTATAGGAAGGTATCATATTGTCTCTGTTGTCAATTCAGCTGTATGTGGATATTTTTTCTGGGTTCCCTATATGCGTCTTTCTATCCTTCTATATGCCCATTTTTGACAATACAGTCAAAATCCAGCCCCTTACCTCTAGCACCTTCCCTTTCAGTGGGAGTCGCGCCTCCTCCGTGCGCTGTCCTCGCGCGATGTGATCACATGCCTCTGTGGTCAGGTGAGCGGCACGTCAATACGTGCCGACGCTGATGCGCATGCGCGTGGAGCCTCACGTGATGCCAACACGGCGCCAGTGCGCTCCATACACTGAACCACCAATGATACACTACTATGGTACATATAAATACGAGCACTCCTCTTAGATGTTTTATGCCTCCTGAGGAAGCCTAGCAGTAGGCAAAACGCGTTGAGGCGCGGCCAAAGTGCTCTGTATTCACTAGAACACCCCGGACAACATGTCTTCAGGTAACGGGACTTCTTTATACTTATGACCACAGCTTACATATTTCCATCCACTTGCTCATTGTTAGTGCATACTGTTTGTTTCTGTATCCTTGAATTGATTACATCTTCATGCACTGGAGGTACATTTTCTCTTGTCATAGGGTATTGATGTATTTATTTGGACCTCTCCAATGTATTTCACTTAATAGGCTATTTTAGCCCCTCCCCTCAGCATTGGCTGTGTAGGATATTTTTTTTGGTGTTGGTCCTTTCATGATTACTTTAAATCGGTATTATCCCTGACAAGTTAAAACCCTCTGTAGATTAACATCTATTAGTGTTGGGATACTTAATTATATTGTATTCTGCTGATGGTGTGGTTGCCCTCCTTTTGGGTTGTGCAACTTTAACTAATCATTTGTTCCTGTTGGTTCCTGTAGTCTTTTAGTTTAGGAGTTGCACCTCTATATCATTGTAAGGGTATTGTTGATGCTATTTTGGCATTATTTATTTGATTGATATATTACCAATATATGAATATTTATGTAGCTTATACCCTCCAGTATACTCTGCATATTTCTCCTATCTATTAGTGTTGTCCATGGTTGTTCATGGTGTATGTCTGTGTACTCATTTTTCCATCTTCATCTGCTGATTATTATGTTTTTTATGTATGATTTATAATAAAATATTTAGTAATTTTTACATATATAGAGTGTATTGGTTTTTCACGCGGCCCTGTATATCGGTGGTCAAGTGGACCTTGCAGCAAAGCGCAGAGCTCTGTGCCCGACTGATGTTATGGGACACATGCAGGTGCAAGGCAGGGACAGCACACCAAGAGAAGTAGTAACGGCTAGGCCCAGCATAGGGAGGTGCCCCAGCTACCATCTGCTGACGGAAGGCCTGGGTATCCAGAAGCCTAAACGCCAACATCTAAAGGGCCAGCAGTTTTTCGATGAGGCTGTTAAAGGCTTGAGCATGGGGGTGGGTTGTGCTGTACTTCTGCCTGCAATGAAAAGCCTGGGAGATGTGGAGTGGCTCGGAAGAGGCGCATGATGGTGCAGGCCAAAAGGGCGCATGAGGGTGAACTCCCCAATGTGTCAGAGACAGATGTGTAGGTGTCCTTGCATCATATCCTTGCACCATACTTGGCTTTGAACTTTAATTTTGTGCCAAAAAGTGGTTAAGACCGCAATCCCTCAGCTAATCCCGTTACACTGTCCATTGACAACTCCAGCACTGAAGTTACCATGCATGTAAGTGGTACACATTTTTGCCATGCATTTAGACATGGTGGATGCTATGGTCACTTAATACAGCTCCAGGGTTCTCTTACAGCACATTGCCAAGGGAACTCATATGTGTTTTTCAGCACTGAGGCCACATCCTCTGAGATCCCAAGGGAACTTGACAGGAGTTGTGTATTGCCGAAAAAGTTATTAGAAAATAAGTGTAGGGCACAGAGGGATCGGAGAGGACAGAGCTGGGGTCGGCCAGGTACTCCCACAACATGCGCCTATACTTGTCCCTCCTGGTGACACTAGACCCCTCAGTGGCGGTAATTTGGCCAGGGGGGGCCATTAACGTGTCCCTCCTGGTGACAGTAGGCCCTTGAGTGGCGGTAATTTGTCCAGGGGGGCCATTAACGTTTCCCACACCTAGGAATAAGTCTTCCAACAGGCTAGAGTTTTGCAAGCCTGTGCCTCTACCCACTGTTTTTGCTGCTTAGCTTCCCTCCACATCTACACTGCTTTTGCCCCTACACATCACCCCAGTTTATGCCTATGCTTCTACCCAGTATTTTGGTTGATTTAGCTTCCCTCCACATCAACAATGCTTTCGCCCCTAAACATCACCCCAGTTTATGCCTCTGCTTCTACCCAGGTTTTTTGTTGATTTAGCTTCCCTCCACATCTACACTGCTTTAGCCCCTAGACATCACCCCTGTCCATGTGGGGTCGGTGGCCTCGTCATCCACCAACTCCTCTTCCAATTGCGCACTGTCCCCTTACTGCAAACTGCACATAACCACAGCTTGCCCTGATGGCAACTGTGTCTCATCATCCTCAATGAGGTCCAGAAACATCGGTAGCGGGTCCACAACCCCAAAATTGGAAGGAAATGGCGGATTCTGCAGTATTTCTAACACCTGTTCCTGGTGCTCGGGCCTGGTCTGTGTTGTACCCTGCACCCTGCTTAACGCAGCTGCCATATTCAGAGTTGTGATGAGCGCATGCTAATGTTTCGTGTCCAGTGCAATGGATGGGATGGGATTTCACATAAGTCTGCCACCCATGGCCACTCATGGTTGAGCAACTGAGGGAGCTGACTTTGACGAATCCGAGGATTTTGGAGTTGGAACTCCATCAATGGTCTGTGCTGCTCACACACTCTGCTCAACAGATGATATGTTTAGTTCCAGCAGTGTGGAGACGTCGCACAACAGCCATTGTTCGGGCAGATACAGGCGTTGTAGGAGTGCATAGAGGCTAGCAGCGGCTACTATAGACTTTCAAAACTATCCGCACAAGCGCCGCACTTTCACCAGTAGCTCAGGAACATTGGGGTACTTTTTAAAAAAGCTTAGCAGCACTGAGTTAAAAAACGTGGCCCAGGCATGGAACATGTTGCAGGCTGCCAAGCTACAGAGCCGATCCCAGGTTACGGCCATTATCACACCTGACAACATGCCTGGGCCCAGGTGCAGTGGCAAAAACCACACTCAATTTGTTCTCGACCTATACATTAAAAAATTATTTTCGCTCCTTGATGGGGGAATTTCTCTAAGGAGGCTAGAAAAGACAGCATCTTGGGCCTTGCTGGCTCAGGCCTGGCTGGCTCAGGCCTAGCTTCTGTCATGCAGCTGTCTTGTGACTCTGGACATGCCTCTGCCTTTAGCCACCTTTTTCCCTGCTTAGCTTGCCTCCACATCCACACTGCTTTTGTCCCTAGACATCACCCCAGCCCATGCCTCAGCTTGTATCCTCAGTTTTTGCTGCTTAGCTTCCCTCCACATCAACAATGCTTTCGCCCCTAAACATCACCCCAGTTCATGCCTCTGCTTTTACCCAGCTTTTTTGTTGATTTAGCTTCCCTCCACATGCACACTGCTTTTGCCCCTAGACATCACCCCAGTCCATGCCTCTGCTTGTACCCCCAGTTTTTGCTGCTTAGCTTGCCTCCACATCCATACTGCTTTTGCCCCAAGTCATCACCCCTATCCCCTATCCATGCCTCTGCCTCTAGCCATAACTCTGCCACCCATGGAAACTCATGGTACAGAAACTGAGGGAGCTGACTTTGAAGAACCCTTGGGTTTTGTAGATGGAACTCCATCAAAGGTCTCTGCTGCTCACACACCCTGCTCAACATACGCTATCTAGGGTTTGAGCGTGTGGTGACCTCGTACAACAGTAGGTGCTTCAGGCAGATGTAGGCCTTGCTGGAGTGTATTGCGGCTAGCTCCAGGTACTGTAGACTTGCCAAAGTGGGAGCTTAAGCGCCGCACTTTAACCAGTAGCTTGGGTAAATTGGGTTAAGTTATTACAAATCATTGCACCAATAATTTGAAAATGTGGGCCATGTGTGGACTGTGTTTGAGTCTGGGAAGCTCCAGATCTGCTACCAGATTCCGGCCATTATTACAGGCGCAAAAATACCAGGCCCCAGGTGTAGCAGGGAAAAAAACATTGCCATCTCAGCCAGGATGGCATCCCTGACCTCGGAGGCACTGTGCTGTCTGTCCCCGAAGCTGATGAGCTTCAGCACGGCCTGCTGACGTCTCCCCACGCCAGTAGCTGGGGTCGATTCAACGGCGGAGGAGGAGGAGGGTGGTGTTTCAGCACTCCTGCTAGGAATAATGGGCGGGGAGAGAAGGCAGGCCGCCACAGTTTGCGACCCGGTCCCAGCCTCAACTACATTCAGCCAGTGTGCCGTGATTGAGATGTAGCGTCCCTGGCCGCATGCACTTGTCCACGCGTTGGTGGTCAAGTGGAACTTTTGTGCAAAGCGCAGAACTTAGGGCCCGCCTGATGTTACGGGACACACGCTGGTGCAAGTCTCAACTCACCCTAAGGGCCAAAAACACTGCTGGTGAATTTTGTTCAGTTCAGAAGGACTCTGTGTTTACAATTGGGTCAGTCACAGCTCCAGGACATGCCTTTGAAGGCAAGGTTTCCTTTAGTGGCTCCATCACAGCAGGATGATGATGGTGAAGCTTGGTTAAATCTGGTGTCGGAAGGGAAAGTGGTTTCTGATCTACATCTAAAGTACTGGAGCATGTTATTTGGACAATTAACACCTGATCAGAACCCTGTATAGATAATGTAGAGTCCGATATTAGAGGACCATTACTGCTAGTAGTGGTTGCAGCCAATTCTCCCCCTTTGCGGTCCTCTAAATCAAAGTTACCCCCAGGATTTGATGCCAAAATGTTATCAATTTGACAGTCAAAATGAAGGTATATGTCTGGGTCCTCAGTCCAATCCACTGCATCAATCCAACACAATGAGAGTGATGGTTCTGGAACCACTGTTTTAGGGGCAAAGAGTTTTAAAGGGGCTTACACTCTGCTGGTGCAAGGCTTTACTCACTCCAAGGGCCAAAAACACTGCTGGTGCAAGGCTCTATTCACTCCAAGGGCCAAAAGCACTGTATTTTGAAGGCTCTACTCACTCCAAGGGCCAAAAAACACTGCTGGTGCAAGGCTCTACTCATGTCAAGGGCCTCAATCTCTGCTGGTAGCTCAGCTTAAGGTCCTGTAACTTTGTTTGGAAGGTCTCATGTTAAGGGCTAGAAAAGTGAATTTTGGAGGGTCTTACCACATCACACACACACACACACACACACACTCAAAATGACAGTTAAGGGTGAGGGCTTTTGGATTTCCCATTGTCTATTCCATCCATGGTTGTCATGGGGAACGTGATTTAAAGGGGTGGTTGTTACTGTTTGTTGAGCTTAAATTAGGGTTTGTGTCCATCCATTTGGGGAGTAAAGAAGGTTTCCAGGTATTTTCCCACTTTGATAGAGGTTTTTTGAATGTGGAAAGTGTGTGGTTGTTAGGCTGTGATGTTAGGGTAATAGAGGGTCTTTGGTGTGTTAGATGTCCCCAGGAATGCTTCCCCTGCTGTCCCAGTTGCATTCCAGAGGTGTTGGCATCATTTGCTGTGGTGTCATAGTGGACTTGGTGACCCTCCAGAGACGGATTTGGGTTTCCCCCTTAACAAGTATATGTTCCTCATAGACTATAATGGGGTTGGAAACCCACTCGAACAGTGAGCGGCTGTTCGAATCGGATTTCGAACCTCGAACATTTTAGTGTTCGCTCATCTCTAGTCTTAGTTATAAATCTCCCATCAAAAGATTCCCAGGAACTAGAACAATTATCCCCTTACATCTGGAAATATCATAGCATAAAATATCTAGGTATAAAACTAACGAGAAACCCCACAGATATTTATAAAGACATTTTTTTGCCCTTATTGAAAGATATCCAAAAAACCCTACATTCTTATGACCTTCCATATCTATCTTTGATGGGGCGTAAAAACCTTCTTAAGTCATATGTCATACCGATGCTCTTATACAGACTTCAGATGCTTCCCATTTCCCTGCCTAAAGATTACCTAAACACAATCCGTTCTCTTTTCTCAAAATATGTCTGGAAGAACAAGCCCCCAAGAATAGAATATGCTCTACTGACCAAACCCAAAAACAGAGGAGGCATCACCTTTCCAGACATTTACACCTACTATCAAGCTAATCTCCTACACAGGTGGCTCTCACTCAGCGCACCACTTAATAACTCTTTGATCCGCCTCATAGCTGAGGAGGAATTTGGCCAATCTCTAACTGACATTTTGTGGAATACTAGTCTAAAAAATACTCGAGACATGTCCTTTCCTCTACTTCTCAAAGGCCCATGCGAGACATGGAGTATGCATCGTAAAACGTTAGCTCTACATCTTCCAACTTCAAAGCAACATTTCTTACTTCCTGGGAGAAAGAGCTGAAAATAACACTGTCACAAGAAGAAATGGAGACTGTTCTCTCAACGTCTCATGGATTTTCAACATGTGTCAAATCAATGGAAATGCATTACAAACCTTTGGTCAGATGGCATAGGTCCCCCACATGGTTGCTCTCACGCAAACTTGCAGATTCTAACCTTTGTTGGTGATGGAACCCTCCTACACATTTGGTGGTCATGCCCACTCATTAATTCCTATTGGTCCCAGGTCCAACAGATAATCAGGGACATTACAAACACCACCATAACCCTTTCTCCAGCCTCAATTGTCCTCTCACTTCCTCAAGCTGATTACCATCCTAATAAAAATGACCTGACCATGCACCTTCTTGAAGCAGCAAAGTCGCTTATCCCAGCCTATTGGACCGACCAATCAGCTCCTCCTATAGCTCACTGGCTAGAAAAGGTATCCCTCATCTCAAGATCCGAAGAATTAATCTTCTGGTCTAAAGGTTGCCAAGACAAATACCTCGGCATTTGGACACCCTGGCTGAAATACAGAAACACATCTCTAACTCTGGATACCAGATGTGTCTGAGGAGCACCTATTCCTAACTGTTCTCCTACTACTTTCCTTTATACTCCTACTTTCTCCTCATCCTTTTCCCATCCTTGTTCCCTCTCCCCTCTCATCTTACTGAATAATGTATACAGTTCCATCTATTCACAAACTCATTTTGTTCTCTAGGTTTTGTCAACGCATTTTGGGTTTTACATTCCTTACGGATCTTTTACTAGTTGGACTTAACCTAGCATAAGATCTCCAGCTCTTACTACATATTTATAAAAAAAAGGACTTCTCAATGCTTATTTGTACTTTGCTTTATATTTGAGTATTTTCCTGACAGTTTCACATTGTACTGTATTGTTTCATGTAGTTTCTATATAATAATTACCTTGTATTTGCTTTATTCTCCAATGATTTTTCTGTTTGTAAATAAAATCCTTCTAAAAATCAAATAAAATAAGAATTAAAAAAAAAACAGTAGAAAAGAAGAAATGGGATTTGAACCCACGCCTCCAAAGCAGACCGCGACCTGAACACAGCGCCTTAGCCCGCTCAGCCATCCTGACAAGTTATTCATTTCCTCAGTCCCTGAGTGTCACACGCATGCACGCTATTTGGAATCAATTAACTACTCATTAGAAAATCATCCCTCCTATGTACATTCTGGACTCATGGAAATTTTCACCTTGCCTAAAGATGTCCCAACTAGTGAACGGGGAGCCGGCAAACCCCAGGACAGAGGCCGAAATAGCTCAGTTGGGAGAGCGTTAGACTGAAGATCTAAAGGTCCCTAGTTCGATCCCGGATTTCGGCAAGTGCGTTTTGAATACAAATCCACTACCATAAAAGAAAAGGCTTGCTACGTTCCTTACCAATTCGTTGGGGTTTTGATCAAGCGTAGCGCACTACTGAATCTATAGAAAAAAAAAAGTATGAAAACAGTTCTTTCAGCAGAAGACAATGAGCTGCGCCGGAGGCCGAAATAGCTCAGTTGGGAGAGCGTAGACTAAAGATCTAAAGGTCCCCTGGTTAGTCTCCGGGTTTTGACTCGTTTTAAACATTGAACAATTAATATGAATGTTTTTGGGTTCTTTCTATATCCTAACTGAACCGAGCTTTCCTTCTTGCATAATGCGCAGGTAATCCTGGAAATGGAAGGGGGGGGGGGGGAGTCACTCTTTCACATCAGTCGTTAATGTGAGAAAGACTAAATAATGCAAGGATCCGGAAATATTCAGCAGAATGCTGAATGGCAGAGACATATATTACCACACTTCTCCAAGAAGCCTTACCTCTTCTCCGTGTTCCCTCCCGAAGAACCAGCTGCCATTTTCTTTGCTGCTAGCCGAATAGCGTTCACCTCCAAAAGCACGCAGCTGCATCACCAGAAGACATGTCCTAGGTGCACAACAGCGGTGGCTGTCTTTTTTTAGCAGATAGACCCTGCTCAGCTACATTATATTGATGATTTTAAGTGGGTATAGAGTCAGAGCTCGACTCTTGGCTGGTCTAAACCAGATGGCAATGTCCAATGAGCTCCAGGCCCCACTGAATGTCATTTCTCCCAGGTCTCCCCCAGGTTCCAATGCTGTAGAAATGTTATTCCATGCTTCAGCTGTAAACCTTTGTCTCTTAAATAAAGTCCGTTATTTTACCTTAACGGTCCACACAGACAGAATGTAGAAGGGGTGTTTGTGACAGACATCATAGCGGATCCTCCAGATTGTGATTGGATTAGTCTTTGGTCTCCATTCAAGTGCGCATTATTCAGAACTCTTGTCTTCACAAGAAAATCCCTTGCGGAGTAACGTAGTTTTCAGGAGGGTCACGCGGAAGTTACACAGAATCAGGTCACTGTAAGCTAGGACCCTTATTACTGGCTCTACAGCCAAGCAAGCTGAGTCAGGCTATATAGTCAGAAGTAAAAGTGAAATTGCCATTGGGAGCCAGCAGGAATTTCTCTGCACTGGCGCTATCGCCAGCAGGAAAAAAATCAAACCACTGTCAGAAGTGGGATTCGAACCCACGCCTCCAGAGGAGACTGCGACCTAAACGCAGCGCCTTAGACCGCTCGGCCATCCTGACATGGGATTAGTTTCCTCAGTCCCTGAATGTCGCGCGCATGCACGCTATTTGGAATCAATTAACTACTCATTAGAAAATCATCCCTCCTATGTACATTCTGTACTCATGGGAATTTTCACCTTGCCTAAAGATGTCCCAACTAGTGAACGGGGAGACAGCAAGCCCCAGGACAGAGGCCGAAATAGCTCAGTTGGGAGAGCGTTAGACTGAAGATCTAAAGGTCCCTGGTTCGATCCCGGGTTTCGGCAAATGAATTTTAAATACAAATCCACTAACAAAAGAAAAGGCTTGCTACGTTTCTTTCCAATTCGTTGGGGTTTCGATCGAGCGTAGCGCACTGCTGGAACTATAGAAAAAAAAAATAGTTGAAAACAGTTCTTTCAGGAGAAGACAATGTGCTGTGCGGATGCCGAAATAGCTCAGTTGGGAGAGCGTAGACTAAAGATCTAAAGGTCCCCGATTCAATTCTGGGTTTTGTCACACCCTCGTTTTAAACATTAAACAATTGACATGAATGTTTTTGGGGTCTTTCTATATCCTAACTGAACCGAGCTTTCCTTCTTGCATAATGCGCAGGTAATCCTGGAAATGGGGGGGGGGGGAGTCCCTCTTTCACATCAGTCATTAATGTGAGAAAGACTAAATAATGCAAGGATCCGGAAATATTCAGCAGAATGCTGAATGGCAGAGACATATATTACCACACTTCTCCAAGAAGCCTTACCTCTTCTCCGTGTTCCCTCCCGAAGAACCAGCTGCCATTTTCTTTGCTGCTCGCCGAATAGCATTCACCTCCAAAAGCACGCAGCTGCATCACCAGAAGACATGTCCTAGGTGCACAACAGCGGTGGCTGTCTTTTTTTAGCAGATAGACCCTGCTCAGCTACATTATATTGATGATTTTAAGTGGGTATAGAGTCAGAGCTCGACTCTTGGCTGGTCAAAACCAGATGGCAATGTCCAATGAGCTCCAGGCCCCACTGAACGTCATTTCCCCCAGGTCTCCCCCAGGTTCCAATGCTGTAGAAATGTTATTCCATGCTTCAGCTGTAAACCTTTGTCTCTTACAATAAAGGCCGTTCTTTTACCTTAACGGTCCACACAGACAGAATGTAGAAGGGGTGTTTGTGACAGACATCATAGCGGATCCTCCAGATTGTGATTGGATTAGTCTTTGGTCTCCATTCAAGTGCGCATTATTCAGAACTCTTGTCTTCACAAGAAAATCCCTTGCGGAGTCACGTACTTTTCAGGAGGGTCACGCGGAAGTTACACAGAATCAGGTCACTGTAAGCTAGGACCCTTATTACTGGCTCTACAGCCAAGCAAGCTGAGTCAGGCTATATAGTCAGAAGTAAAAGTGAAATTGCCATTGGGAGCCAGCAGGAATTTCTCTGCACTGGTGCTATCGCCAGCAGGAAAAAAATCAAACCACTGTCAGAAGTGGGATTCGAACACACGCCTCCAGAGGAGACTGCGACCTGAACGCAGCGCCTTAGACCGCTCGGCCATCCTGACATGGGATTAGTTTCCTCAGTCCCTGAATGTCGCGCGCATGCACGCTATTTGGAATCAATTAACTACTCATTAGAAAATCATCCCTCCTATGTACATTCTGTACTCATGGGAATTTTCACCTTGCCTAAAGATGTCCCAACTAGTGAACGGGGAGACAGCAAACCCCAGGACAGAGGCCGAAATAGCTCAGTTGGGAGAGCGTAGACTGAAGATCTAAAGGTCCCTGGTTCGATCCCGGGTTTCGGCAAATGAATTTTAAATACAAATCCACTAACAAAAGAAAAGGCTTGCTACGTTTCTTTCCAATTCGTTGGGGTTTCGATCGAGCGTAGCGCACTGCTGGAACTATAGAAAAAAAAATAATTTAAAACAGTTCTTTCAGGAGAAGACAATGTGCTGCGCGGATGCCGAAATAGCTCAGTTGGGAGAGCGTAGACTAAAGATCTAAAGGTCCCCGATTCAATTCTGGGTTTTTTCACACCCTCGTTTTAAACATTAAACAATTGACATGAATGTTTTGGGGTTCTTTCTATATCCTAACTGAACCGAGCTTTCCTTCTTGCATAATGCGCAGGTAATCCTGGAAATAGGGGGGGGGGGGGGGGAGTCCCTCTTTCACATCAGTCATTAATGTGAGAAAGACTAAATAATGCAAGGATCCGGAAATATTCAGCAGAATGCTGAATGGCAGAGACATATATTACCACACTTCTCCAAGAAGCCTTACCTCTTCTCCGTGTTCCCTCCCAAAGAACCAGCTGCCATTTTCTTTGCTGCTCGCCCAATAGCGTTCACCTCCAAAAGCACGCAGCTGCATCACCAGAAGACATGTCCTAGGTGCACAACAGCGGTGGCTGTCTTTTTTAAGCAGATAGACCCTGCTCAGCTACATTATATTGATGATTTTAAGTGGGTATAGAGTCAGAGCTCGACTCTTGGCTGGTCAAAACCAGATGGCAATGTCCAATGAGCTCCAGGCCCCACTGAATGTCATTTCTCCCAGGTCTCCCCCAGGTTCCAATGCTGTAGAAATGTTATTCCATGCTTCAGCTGTAAACCTTTGTCTCTTAAATAAAGGCCGTTATTTTACCTTAACGGTCCACACAGACAGAATGTAGAAGGGGTGTTTGTGACAGACATCATAGCGGATCCTCCAGATTGTCATTGGATTAGTCTTTGGTCTCCATTCAAGTGCGCATTATTCAGAACTCTTGTCTTCACAAGAAAATCCCTTGCGGAGTCACGTACTTTTCAGGAGGGTCACGCGGAAGTTACACAGAATCAGGTCACTGTAAGCTAGGACCCTTATTACTGGCTCTACAGCCAAGCAAGCTGAGTCAGGCTATATAGTCAGAAGTAAAAGTGAAATTGCCATTGGGAGCCAGCAGGAATTTCTCTGCACTGGTGCTATCGCCAGCAGGAAAAAAATCAAACCACTGTCAGAAGTGGGATTCGAACACACGCCTCCAGAGGAGACTGCGACCTGAACGCAGCGCCTTAGACCGCTCGGCCATCCTGACATGGGATTAGTTTCCTCAGTCCCTGAATGTCGCGCGCATGCACGCTATTTGGAATCAATTAACTACTCATTAGAAAATCATCCCTCCTATGTACATTCTGTACTCATGGGAATTTTCACCTTGCCTAAAGATGTCCCAACTAGTGAACGGGGAGACAGCAAACCCCAGGACAGACGCCGAAATAGCTCAGTTGGGAGAGCGTTAGACTGAAGATCTAAAGGTCCCTGGTTCGATCCTGGGTTTCGGAAAATGAATTTTGAATACAAATCCACTAACAAAAGAAAAGGCTTGCTACGTTTCTTTCCAATTCGTTGGGGTTTCGATCGAGCGTAGCGCGCTGCTGGAACTATAGAAAAAAAAAAAAGGTTGAAAACAGTTCTTTCAGGAGAAGACAATGTGCTGCGTGGATGCCGAAATAGCTCAGTTGGGAGAGCGTAGACTAAAGATCTAAAGGTCCCCGATTCAATTCTGGGTTTTGTCACACCCTCATTTTAAACATTGAACAATTGACATGAATGTTTTGGGGTTCTTTCTATATCCTAACTGAACCGAGCTTTCCTTCTTGCATAATGCGCAGGTAATCCTGGAAATGGGGGGGGAAGTCCCTCTTTCACATCAGTCATTAATGTGAGAAAGACTAAATAATGCAAGGATCCGGAAATATTCAGCAGAATGCTGAATGGCAGAGACATATATTACCACACTTCTCCAAGAAGCCTTACCTCTTCTCCGTGTTCCCTCCCGATGAACCAGCTGCCATTTTCTTTGCTGCTCGCCCAATAGCGTTCACCTCCAAAAGCACGCAGCTGCATCACCAGAAGACATGTCCTAGGTGCACCACAGCGGTGGCTGTCTTTTTTTAGCAGATAGACCCTGCTCAGCTACATTATATTGATGATTTTAAGTGGGTATAGAGTCAGAGCTCGACTCTTGGCTGGTCAAAACCAGATGGCAATGTCCAATGAGCTCCAGGCCCCACTGAATGTCATTTCTCCCAGGTCTCCCCCAGGTTCCAATGCTGTAGAAATGTTATTCCATGCTTCAGCTGTAAACCTTTGTCTCTTACAATAAAGGCCGTTATTTTACCTTAACGGTCCACACAGACAGAATGTAGAAGGGGTGTTTGTGACAGACATCATAGCGGATCCTCCAGATTGTGATTGGATTAGTCTTTGGTCTCCATTCAAGTGTGCATTATTCAGAACTCTTGTCTTCACAAGAAAATCCCTTGCGGAGTAACGTACTTTTCAGGAGGGTCACGCGGAAGTTACACAGAATCAGGTCACTGTAAGCTAGGACCCTTATTACTGGCTCTACAGCCAAGCAAGCTGAGTCAGGCTATATAGTCAGAAGTAAAAGTGAAATTGCCATTGGGAGCCAGCAGGAATTTCTCTGCACTGGTGCTATCGCCAGAAGGAAAGAAATCAAACCACTGTCAGAAGTGGGATTCGAACCCACGCCTCCAGAGGAGACTGCGACCTGAACGCAGCGCCTTAGACCGCTCGGCCATCCTGACATGGGATTAGTTTCCTCAGTCCCTGAATGTCGCGCGCATGCACGCTATTTGGAATCAATTAACTACTCATTAGAAAATCATCCCTCCTATGTACATTCTGTACTCATGGGAATTTTCACCTTGCCTAAAGATGTCCCAACTAGTGAACGGGGAGACAGCAAACCCCAGGACAGAGGCCGAAATAGCTCAGTTGGGAGAGCGTTAGACTGAAGATCTAAAGGTCCCTGGTTCGATCCCGGGTTTCGGCAAATGAATTTTAAATACAAATCCACTAACAAAAGAAAAGGCTTGCTACGTTTCTTTCCAATTCGTTGGGGTTTCGATCGAGCGTAGCGCACTGCTGGAACTATAGAAAAAAAAAATGGTTGAAAACAGTTCTTTCAGGAGAAGACAATGTGCTGCGCGGATGCCGAAATAGCTCAGTTGGGAGAGCGTAGACTAAAGGTCCCCGATTCAATTCTGGGTTTTGTCACACCCTCGTTTTAAACATTGAACAATTGACATGAATGTTTTTGGGTTCTTTCTATATCCTAACTGAACCGAGCTTTCCTTCTTGCATAATGCGCAGGTAATCCTGGAAATGGGGGGGGGGGAAGTCCCTCTTTCACATCAGTCATTAATGTGAGAAAGACTAAATAATGCAAGGATCCGGAAATATTCAGCAGAATGCTGAATGGCAGAGACATATATTACCACACTTCTCCAAGAAGCCTTACCTCTTCTCCGTGTTCCCTCCCGAAGAACCAGCTGCCATTTTCTTTGCTGCTCGCTGAATAGCGTTCACCTCCAAAAGCACGCAGCTGCATCACCAGAAGACATGTCCTAGGTGCACAACAGCGGTGGCTGTCTTTTTTTAGCAGATAGACCCTGCTCAGCTACATTATATTGATGATTTTAAGTGGGTATAGAGTCAGAGCTCGACTCTTGGCTGGTCAAAACCAGATGGCAATGTCCAATGAGCTCCAGGCCCCACTGAATGTCATTTCTCCCAGGTCTCCCCCAGGTTCCAATGCTGTAGAAATGTTATTCCATGCTTCAGCTGTAAACCTTTGTCTCTTACAATAAAGGCCGTTATTTTACCTTAACGGTCCACAAAGACAGAATGTAGAAGGGGTGTTTGTGACAGACATCATAGCGGATCCTCCAGATTGTCATTGGATTAGTCTTTGGTCTCCATTCAAGTGCGCATTATTCAGAACTCTTGTCTTCACAAGAAAAAACCCTTGCGGAGTAACGTAGTTTTCAGGAGGGTCACGCGGAAGTTACACAGAATCAGGTCACTGTAAGCTAGGACCCTTATTACTGGCTCTACAGCCAAGCAAGCTGAGTCAGGCTATATAGTCAGAAGTAAAAGTGAAATTGCCATTGGGAGCCAGCAGGAATTTCTCTGCACTGGTGCTATCGCCAGCAGGAAAAAAATCAAACCACTGTCAGAAGTGGGATTCGAACCCACGCCTCCAGAGGAGACTGCGACCTGAACGCAGCGCCTTAGACCGCTCGGCCATCCTGACATGGGATTAGTTTCCTCAGTCCCTGAATGTCGCGCGCATGCACGCTATTTGGAATCAATTAACTACTCATTAGAAAATCATCCCTCCTATGTACATTCTGTACTCATGGGAATTTTCACCTTGCCTAAAGATGTCCCAACTAGTGAACGGGAAGACAGCAAACCCCAGGACAGAAGCCGAAATAGCTCAGTTGGGAGAGCGTTAGACTGAAGATCTAAAGGTCCCTGGTTCGATCCCGGGTTTCGGCAAATGAATTTTAAATACAAATCCACTAACAAAAGAAAAGGCTTGCTACGTTTCTTTCCAATTCGTTGGGGTTTCGATCGAGCGTAGCGCGCTGCTGGAACTATAGAAAAAAAAAAAAGGTTGAAATCAGTTCTTTCAGGAGAAGACAATGTGCTGCGCGGATGCCGAAATAGCTCAGTTGGGAGAGCGTAGACTAAAGGTCCCCGATTCAATTCTGGGTTTTGTCACACCCTCGTTTTAAACATTAAACAATTGACATGAATGTTTTTGGGTTCTTTCTATATCCTAACTGAACCGAGCTTTCCTTCTTGCATAATGCGCAGGTAATCCTGGAAATGGGGGGGAAGTCCCTCTTTCACATCAGTCATTAATGTGAGAAAGACTAAATAATGCAAGGATCCGGAAATATTCAGCAGAATGCTGAATGGCAGAGACATATATTACCACACTTCTCCAAGAAGCCTTACCTCTTCTCCGTGTTCCCTCCCGAAGAACCAGCTGCCATTTTCTTTGCTGCTCGCCCAATAGCGTTCACCTCCAAAAGCACGCAGCTGCATCACCAGAAGACATGTCCTAGGTGCACAACAGCGGTGGCTGTCTTTTTTTAGCAGATAGACCCTGCTCAGCTACATTATATTGATGATTTTAAGTGGGTATAGAGTCAGAGCTCGACTCTTGGCTGGTCAAAACCAGATGGCAATGTCCAATGAGCTCCAGGCCCCACTGAATGTCATTTCTCCCAGGTTCCAATGCTGTAGAAATGTTATTCCATGCTTCAGCTGTAAACCTTTGTCTCTTAAATAAAGGCCGTTATTTTACCTTAACGGTCCACACAGACAGAATGTAGAAGGGGTGTTTGTGACAGACATCATAGCGGATCCTCCAGATTGTGATTGGATTAGTCTTTGGTCTCCATTCAAGTGCGCATTATTCAGAACTCTTGTCTTCACAAGAAAATCCCTTGCGGAGTAACGTACTTTTCAGGAGGGTCACGCGGAAGTTACACAGAATCAGGTCACTGTAAGCTAGGACCCTTATTACTGGCTCTACAGCCAAGCAAGCTGAGTCAGGCTATATAGTCAGAAGTAAAAGTGAAATTGCCATTGGGAGCCAGCAGGAATCTCTCTGCACTGGTGCTATCGCCAGCAGGAAAAAAATCAAACCACTGTAAGAAGTGGGATTCGAACCCACGCCTCCAGAGGAGACTGCGACCTGAACGCAGCGCCTTAGACCGCTCGGCCATCCTGACATGGGATTAGTTTCCTCAGTCGCTGAATGTCGCGCGCATGCACGCTATTTGGAATCAATTAACTACTCATTAGAAAATCATCCCTCCTATGTACATTCTGTACTCATGGGAATTTTCACCTTGCCTAAAGATGTCCCAACTAGTGAACGGGGAGACAGCAAACCCCAGGACAGAGGCCGAAATAGCTCAGTTGGGAGAGCGTTAGACTGAAGATCTAAAGGTCCCTGGTTCGATCCCGGGTTTCGGCAAATGAATTTTAAATACAAATCCACTAACAAAAGAAAAGGCTTGCTACGTTTCTTTCCAATTCGTTGGGGTTTCGATCGAGCGTAGCGCACTGCTGGAACTATAGAAAAAAAAAATGGTTGAAAACAGTTCTTTCAGGAGAAGACAATGTGCTGCGCGGATGCCGAAATAGCTCAGTTGGGAGAGCGTAGACTAAAGATCTAAAGGTCCCCGATTCAATTCTGGGTTTTGTCACACCCTCGTTTTAAACATTAAACAATTGACATGAATGTTTTTGGGTTCTTTCTATATCCTAACTGAACCGAGCTTTCCTTCTTGCATAATGCGCAGGTAATCCTGGAAATGGGGGGGGGGGAGTCCCTCTTTCACATCAGTCATTAATGTGAGAAAGACTAAATAATGCAAGGATCCGGAAATATTCAGCAGAATGCT
Organism: Leptodactylus fuscus; assembly: GCF_031893055.1. Lineage (NCBI taxonomy): Eukaryota > Metazoa > Chordata > Amphibia > Anura > Leptodactylidae > Leptodactylus > Leptodactylus fuscus. Next base: position 235,106,401 of record NC_134265.1, read on the forward strand.
GAATGGCAGAGACATATATTACCACACTTCTCCAAGAAGCCTTACCTCTTCTCCGTGTTCCCTCCCGAAGAACCAGCTGCCATTTTCTTTGCTGCTCGCCCAATAGCGTTCACCTCCAAAAGCACGCAGCTGCATCACCAGAAGACATGTCCTAGGTGCACAACAGCGGTGGCTGTCTTTTTTTAGCAGATAGATCCTGCTCAGCTACATTATATTGATGATTTTAAGTGGGTATAGAGTCAGAGCTCGACTCTTGGCTGGTCAAAACCAGATGGCAATGTCCAATGAGCTCCAGGCCCCACTGAATGTCATTTCTCCCAGGTCTCCCCCAGGTTCCAATGCTGTAGAAATGTTATTCCATGCTTCAGCTGTAAACCTTTGTCTCTTAAATAAAGGCCGTTATTTTACCTTAACGGTCCACACAGACAGAATATAGAAGGGGTGTTTGTGACAGACATCATAGCGGATCCTCCAGATTGTCATTGGATTAGTCTTTGGTCTCCATTCAAGTGCGCATTATTCAGAACTCTTGTCTTCACAAGAAAATCCCTTGCGGAGTCACATACTTTTCAGGAGGGTCACGCGGAAGTTACACAGAATCAGGTCACTGAAAGCTAGGACCCTTATTACTGGCTCTACAGCCAAGCAAGCTGAGTCAGGCTATATAGTCAGAAGTAAAAGTGAAATTGCCATTGGGAGCCAGCAGGAATTTCTCTGCACTGGTGCTATCGCCAGCAGGAAAAAAATCAAACCACTGTCAGAAGTGGGATTCGAACCCACGCCTCCAGAGGAGACTGCGACCTGAACGCAGCGCCTTAGACCGCTCGGCCATCCTGACATGGGATTAGTTTCCTCAGTCCCTGAATGTCGCGCGCATGCACGCTATTTGGAATCAATTAACTACTCATTAGAAAATCATCCCTCCTATGTACATTCTGTACTCATGGGAATTTTCACCTTGCCTAAAGATGTCCCAACTAGTGAACGGGGAGACAGCAAACCCCAGGACAGAGGCCAAAATAGCTCAGTTGGGAGAGCGTTAGGCTGAAGATCTAAAGGTCCCTGGTTCGATCCTGGGTTTCGGAAAATGAATTTTGAATACAAATCCACTAACAAAAGAAAAGGCTTGCTACGTTTCTTTCCAATTCGTTGGGGTTTCGATCGAGCGTAGCGCGCTGCTGGAACTATAGAAAAAAAAAAAAGGTTGAAAACAGTTCTTTCAGGAGAAGACAATGTGCTGCGCGGATGCCGAAATAGCTCAGTTGGGAGAGCGTAGACTAAAGATCTAAAGGTCCCCGATTCAATTCTGGGTTTTGTCACACCCTCATTTTAAACATTGAACAATTGACATGAATGTTTTGGGGTTCTTTCTATATCCTAACTGAACCGAGCTTTCCTTCTTGCATAATGCGCAGGTAATCCTGGAAATGGGGGGGGGGGAGTCCCTATTTCACATCAGTCATTAATGTGAGAAAGACTAAATAATGCAAGGATCCGGAAATATTCAGCAGAATGCTGAATGGCAGAGACATATATTACCACACTTCTCCAAGAAGCCTTACCTCTTCTCCGTGTTCCCTCCCGAAGAACCAGCTGCCATTTTCTTTGCTGCTCGCCCAATAGCGTTCACCTCCAAAAGCACGCAGCTGCATCACCAGAAGACATGTCCTAGGTGCACCACAGCGGTGGCTGTCTTTTTTTAGCAGATAGACCCTGCTCAGCTACATTATATTGATGATTTTAAGTGGGTATAGAGTCAGAGCTCGACTCTTGGCTGGTCAAAACCAGATGGCAATGTCCAATGAGCTCCAGGCCCCACTGAATGTCATTTCTCCCAGGTCTCCCCCAGGTTCCAATGCTGTAGAAATGTTATTCCATGCTTCAGCTGTAAACCTTTGTCTCTTACAATAAAGGCCGTTCTTTTACCTTAACGGTCCACACAGACAGAATGTAGAAGGGGTGTTTGTGACAGACATCATAGCGGATCCTCCAGATTGTGATTGGATTAGTCTTTGGTCTCCATTCAAGTGCGCATTATTCTGAACTCTTGTCTTCACAAGAAAATCCCTTGCGGAGTCACGTACTTTTCAGGAGGGTCACGCGGAAGTTACACAGAATCAGGTCACTGTAAGCTAGGACCCTTATTACTGGCTCTACAGCCAAGCAAGCTGAGTCAGGCTATATAGTCAGAAGTAAAAGTGAAATTGCCATTGGGAGCCAGCAGGAATTTCTCTGCACTGGTGCTATCGCCAGCAGGAAAAAAATCAAACCACTGTCAGAAGTGGGATTCGAACCCACGCCTCCAGAGGAGACTGCGACCTGAACGCAGCGCCTTAGACCGCTCGGCCATCCTGACATGGGATTAGTTTCCTCAGTCCCTGAATGTCGCGCGCATGCACGCTATTTGGAATCAATTAACTACTCATTAGAAAATCATCCCTCCTATGTACATTCTGTACTCATGGGAATTTTCACCTTGCCTAAAGATGTCCCAACTAGTGAACGGGGAGACAGCAAACCCCAGGACAGAGGCCGAAATAGTTCAGTTGGGAGAGCGTTAGACTGAAGATCTAAAGGTCCCTGGTTCTATCCCGGGTTTCGGCAAATGAATTTTAAATACAAATCCACTAACAAAAGAAAAGGCTTGTTACGTTTCTTTCCAATTCGTTGGGGTTTCGATCGAGCGTAGCGCACTGCTGGAACTATAGAAAAAAAAATGGTTGAAAACAGTTCTTTCAGGAGAAGACAATGTGCTGCGCGGATGCCGAAATAGCTCAGTTGGGAGAGCGTAGACTAAAAATCTAAAGGTCCCCGATTCAATTCTGGGTTTTGTCACACCCTCGTTTTAAACATTGAACAATTGACATGAATGTTTTTGGGTTCTTTCTATATCCTAACTGAACCGAGCTTTCCTTCTTGCATAATGCGCAGGTAATCCTGGAAATGGGGGGGAAGTCCCTCTTTCACATCAGTCATTAATGTGAGAAAGACTAAATAATGCAAGGATCCGGAAATATTCAGCAGAATGCTGAATGGCAGAGACATATATTACCACACTTCTCCAAGAAGCCTTACCTCTTCTCCGTGTTCCCTCCCGAAGAACCAGCTGCCATTTTCTTTGCTGCTCGCTGAATAGCGTTCACCTCCAAAAGCACGCAGCTGCATCACCAGAAGACATGTCCTAGGTGCACAACAGCGGTGGCTGTCTTTTTTTAGCAGATAGACCCTGCTCAGCTACATTATATTGATGATTTTAAGTGGGTATAGAGTCAGAGCTCGACTCTTGGCTGGTCAAAACCAGATGGCAATGTCCAATGAGCTCCAGGCCCCACTGAATGTCATTTCTCCCAGGTCTCCCCCAGGTTCCAATGCTGTAGAAATGTTATTCCATGCTTCAGCTGTAAACCTTTGTCTCTTACAATAAAGGCCGTTCTTTTACCTTAACGGTCCACACAGACAGAATGTAGAAGGGGTGTTTGTGACAGACATCATAGCGGATCCTCCAGATTGTGATTGGATTAGTCTTTGGTCTCCATTCAAGTGCGCATTATTCAGAACTCTTGTCTTCACAAGAAAATCCCTTGCGGAGTCACGTACTTTTCAGGAGGGTCACGCGGAAGTTACACAGAATCAGGTCACTGTAAGCTAGGACCCTTATTACTGGCTCTACAGCCAAGCAAGCTGAGTCAGGCTATATAGTCAGAAGTAAAAGTGAAATTGCCATTGGGAGCCAGCAGGAATTTCTCTGCACTGGTGCTATCGCCAGCAGGAAAAAAATCAAACCACTGTCAGAAGTGGGATTCGAACCCACGTCTCCAGAGGAGACTGCGACCTGAACGCAGCGCCTTAGACCGCTCGGCCATCCTGACATGGGATTAGTTTCCTCAGTCCCTGAATGTCGCGCGCATGCACGCTATTTGGAATCAATTAACTACTAGAGATGAGCGAACACTAAAATGTTCGAGGTTCGAAATTCGATTCGAACAGCCGCTCACTGTTCGAGTGTTCGAATGGGTTTCGAACCCCATTATAGTCAATGGGGAACATAAACTCGTTAAGGGGGAAACCCAAATTCGTGTCTGGAGGGTCACCAAGTCCACTATGACACCCCAGGAAATGATACCAACACCCTGGAATGACACTGGGACAGCATGGGAAGCATGTCTGGGGGCATAAAAGTCACTTTATTTCATGGAAATCCCTGTCAGTTTGCGATTTTCGCAAGCTAACTTTTCCCCATAGAAATGCATTGGCCAGTGCTGATTGGCCAGAGTACGGAACTCGACCAATCAGCGCTGGCTCTGCTGGAGGAGGCGGAGTCTAAGATCGCTCCACACCAGTCTCCATTCATGTCCGACCTTAGACTCCGCCTCCTCCGGCAGAGCCAGCGCTGATTGGCCGAAGGCTGGCCAATGCATTCCTATGCGAATGCAGAGACTTAGCAGTGCTGAGTCAGTTTTGCTCAACTACACATCTGATGCACACTCGGCACTGTTACATCAGATGTAGCAATCTGATGTAGCAGAGCCGAGGGTGCACTAGAACCCCTGTGCAAGCTCAGTTCACGCTAATAGAATGCATTGGCCAGCGCTGATTGGCCAATGCATTCTATTAGCCCGATGAAGTAGAGCTGAATGTGTGTGCTAAGCACACACATTCAGCTCTACTTCAACGGGCTAATAGAATGCATTGGCCAGCGCTGATTGGCCAGAGTACGGAACTCGACCAATCAGCGCTGGCTCTGCTGGAGGAGGCGGAGTCTAAGATCGCTCCACACCAGTCTCCATTCAGGTCCGACCTTAGACTCCGCCTCCTCCAGCAGAGCCAGCGCTGATTGGCCGAATTCCGTACTCTGGCCAATCAGCACTGGCTAATGCATTGTATTGGCGTGATGAAGCAGTGCTGAATGTGTGTGCTTAAAACACACATTCAGCTCTACTTCATCGGGCTAATAGAATGCATTGGCCAATCAGCGCTGGCCAATGCATTCTATTAGCTTGATGAAGCAGAGTGTGCACAAGGGTTCAAGCGCACCCTCGGCTCTGATGTAGCAGAGCCGAGGGTGCACAAGGGTTCAAGCGCACCCTCGGCTCTGATGTAGCAGAGCCGAGGGTGCACAAGGGTTCAAGCGCACCCTCGGCTCTGATGTAGCAGAGCCGAGGGTGCACAAGGGTTCAAGTGCACCCTCGGCTCTGCTACATCAGAGCCGAGGGTGCGCTTGAACCCTTGTGCAGCCTCGGCTCTGCTACATCAGAGCCGAGGGTGCGCTTGAACCCTTGTGCACACTCTGCTTCATCAAGCTAATAGAATGCATTGGCCAGCGCTGATTGGCACACACATTCAGCACTGCTTCATCACGCCAATACAATGCATTAGCCAGTGCTGATTGGCCAGAGTACGGAATTCGGCCAATCAGCGCTGGCTCTGCTGGAGGAGGCGGAGTCTAAGGTCGGACCTGAATGGAGACTGGTGTGGAGCGATCTTAGACTCCGCCTCCTCCAGCAGAGCCAGCGCTGATTGGTCGAGTTCCGTACTCTGGCCAATCAACGCTGGCCAATGCATCCCTATGGGAAAAAGTTTATCTCACAAAAATCACAATTACACACCCGATAGAGCCCCAAAAAGTTATTTCTAATAACATTCCCCCCTAAATAAAGGTTATCCCTAGCTATCCCTGCCTGTACAGCTATCCCTGTCTCATAGTCACAAAGTTCACATTCTCATATGACCCGGATTTGAAATCCACTATTCGTCTAAAATGGAGGTCACCTGATTTCGGCAGCCAATAACTTTTTCCAATTTTTTTCAATGCCCCCGGTGTCGTAGTTCCTGTCCCACCTCCCCTGCGCTGTTATTGGTGCAAAAAAGGCGCCAGGGAAGGTGGGAGGGGAATCGAATTTTGGCACACTTTTCCACGCGGTGTTCGATTCGATTCGAACATGGCGAACACCCTGATATCCGATCGAACATGTGTTCGATAGAACACTGTTCGCTCATCTCTATTAACTACTCATTAGAAAATCATCCCTCCTATGTACATTCTATACTCATGGGAATTTTCACCTTGCCTAAAGATGTCCCAACTAGTGAACGGGGAGACAGCAAACCCCAGGACAGAGGCCGAAATAGCTCAGTTGGGAGAGCGTTAGACTGAAGATCTAAAGGTCCCTGGTTCGATCCCGGGTTTCGGCAAATGAATTTTGAATACAAATCCACTAACAAAAGAAAAGGCTTGCTACGTTTCTTTCCAATTCGTTGGGGTTTCGATCGAGCGTAGCGCACTGCTGGAACTATAGAAAAAAAAAATAGGTTGAAAACAGTTCTTTCAGGAGAAGACAATGTGCTGCGCGGATGCCGAAATAGCTCAGTTGGGAGAGCGTAGACTAAAGATCTAAAGGTCCCCGATTCAATTCTGGGTTTTGTCACACCCTCGTTTTAAACATTGAACAATTGACATGAATGTTTTTGGGTTCTTTCTATATCCTAACTGAACCGAGCTTTCCTTTTTGCATAATGCGCAGGTATTCCTGGAAATGGGGGGGGAAGTCCCTCTTTCACATCAGTCATTAATGTGAGAAAGACTAAATAATGCAAGGATCCGGAAATATTCAGCAGAATGCTGAATGGCAGAGACATATATTACCACACTTCTCCAAGAAGCCTTACCTCTTCTCCGTGTTCCCTCCCGAAGAACCAGCTGCCATTTTCTTTGCTGCTCGCCCAATAGCGTTCACCTCCAAAAGCACGCAGCTGCATCACCAGAAGACATGTCCTAGGTGCGCAACAGCGGTGGCTGTCTTTTTTTAGCAGATAGACCCTGCTCAGCTACATTATATTGATGATTTTAAGTGGGTATAGAGTCAGAGCTCGACTCTTGGCTGGTCAAATCCAGATGGCAATGTCCAATGAGCTCCAGGCCCCACTGAATGTCATTTCTCCCAGGTCTCCCCCAGGTTCCAATGCTGTAGAAATGTTATTCCATGCTTCAGCTGTAAACCTTTGTCTCTTACAATAAAGGCCGTTATTTTACCTTAACGGTCCACACAGACAGAATGTAGAAGGGGTGTTTGTGACAGACATCATAGCGGATCCTCCAGATTGTCATTGGATTAGTCTTTGGTCTCCATTCAAGTGCGCATTATTCAGAACTCTTGTCTTCACAAGAAAATCCCTTGCGGAGTCACGTACTTTTCAGGAGGGTCACGCGGAAGTTACACAGAATCAGGTCACTGAAAGCTAGGACCCTTATTACTGGCTCTACAGCCAAGCAAGCTGAGTCAGGCTATATAGTCAGAAGTAAAAGTGAAATTGCCATTGGGAGCCAGCAGGAATTTCTCTGCACTGGTGCTATCGCCAGCAGGAAAAAAATCAAACCACTGTCAGAAGTGGGATTCGAACCCACGCCTCCAGAGGAGACTGCGACCTGAACGCAGCGCCTTAGACCGCTCGGCCATCCTGACATGGGATTAGTTTCCTCAGTCCCTGAATGCCGCGCGCATGCGCGCTATTTGGAATCAATTAACTACTCATTAGAAAATCATCCCTCCTATGTACATTCTGTACTCATGGGAATTTTCACCTTGCCTAAAGATGTCCCAACTAGTGAACGGGGAGACAGCAAACCCCAGGACAGAGGCCGAAATAGCTCAGTTGGGAGAGCGTTAGACTGAAGATCTAAAGGTCCCTGGTTCGATCCCGGGTTTCGGCAAATGAATTTTGAATACAAATCCACTAACAAAAGAAAAGGCTTGCTACGTTTCTTTCCAATTCGTTGGGGTTTCGATCGAGCGTAGCGCACTGCTGGAACTATAGAAAAAAAAAAAAGGTTGAAAACAGTTCTTTCAGGAGAAGACAATGTGCTGCGCGGATGCCGAAATAGCTCAGTTGGGAGAGCGTAGACTAAAGATCTAAAGGTCCCCGATTTAATTCTGGGTTTTGTCACACCCTCGTTTTAAACATTGAACAATTGACATGAATGTTTTTGGGTTCTTTCTATATCCTAACTGAACCGAGCTTTCCTTCTTGCATAATGCGCAGGTAATCCTGGAAATGGGGGGGGGGGGGGAGTCCCTCTTTCACATCAGTCATTAATGTGAGAAAGACTAAATAATGCAAGGATCCGGAAATATTCAGCAGAATGCTGAATGGCAGAGACATATATTACCACACTTCTCCAAGAAGCCTTACCTCTTCTCCGTGTTCCCTCCTGAAAAACCAGCTGCCATTTTCTTTGCTGCTCGCCGAATAGCGTTCACCTCCAAAAGCACGCAGCTGCATCACCAGAAGACATGTCCTAGGTGCACAACAGCGGTGGCTGTCTTTTTTTAGCAGATAGACCCTGCTCAGCTACATTATATTGATGATTTTAAGTGGGTATAGAGTCAGAGCACGACTCTTGGCTGGTCAAAACCAGATGGCAATGTCCAATGAGCTCCAGGCCCCACTGAATGTCATTTCTCCCAGGTCTCCCCCAGGTTCCAATGCTGTAGAAATGTTATTCCATGCTTCAGCTGTAAACCTTTGTCTCTTACAATAAAGGCCGTTATTTTACCTTAACGGTCCACACAGACAGAATGTAGAAGGGGTGTTTGTGACAGACATCATAGCGGATCCTCCAGATTGTGATTGGATTAGTCTTTGGTCTCCATTCAAGTGTGCATTATTCAGAACTCTTGTCTTCACAAGAAAATCCCTTGCGGAGTCACGTACTTTTCAGGAGGGTCACGCGGAAGTTACACAGAATCAGGTCACTGTAAGCTAGGACCCTTATTACTGGCTCTACAGCCAAGCAAGCTGAGTCAGGCTATATAGTCAGAAGTAAAAGTGAAATTGCCATTGGGAGCCAGCAGGAATTTCTCTGCACTGGTGCTATCGCCAGCAGGAAAAAAATCAAACCAGTGTCAGAAGTGGGATTCGAACCCACGCCTCCAGAGGAGACTGCAACCTGAACGCAGCGCCTTAGACCGCTCGGCCATCCTGACATGGGATTAGTTTCCTCAGTCCCTGAATGTCGCGCGCATGCACGCTATTTGGAATCAATTAACTACTCATTAGAAAATCATCCCTCCTATGTACATTCTGGACTCATGGGAATGTTCACCTTGCCTAAAGATGTCCCAACTAGTGAACGGGGAGACAGCAAACCCCAGGACAGAGGCCGAAATACCTCAGTTGGGAGAGCGTTAGACTGAAGATCTCAAAGGTCCCTGGTTCGATCCCGGGTTTCAGCAAATGAATTTTGAATACAAATCCACTAACAAAAGAAAAGGCTTACTACGTTTCTTTCCAATTCGTTGGGGTTTCGATCGAGCGTAGCGCACTGCTGGAACTATAGAAAAAAAAAAAGGTTGAAAACAGTTCTTTCAGGAGAAGACAATGTGCTGCGCGGATGCCGAAATAGCTCAGTTGGGAGAGCGTAGACTAAAGATCTAAAGGTCCCCGATTTAATTCTGGGTTTTGTCACACCCTCGTTTTAAACATTGAACAATTGACATGAATGTTTTTGGGTTCTTTCTATATCCTAACTGAACCGAGCTTTCCTTCTTGCATAATGCGCAGGTAATCCTGGAAATGGGGGGGGGGGAGTCCCTCTTTCACATCAGTCATTAATGTGAGAAAGACTAAATAATGCAAGGATCCGGAAATATTCAGCAGAATGCTGAATGGCAGAGACATATATTACCACACTTCTCCAAGAAGCCTTACCTCTTCTCCGTGTTCCCTCCCGAAGAACCAGCTGCCATTTTCTTTGCTGCTCGACGAATAGCGTTCACCTCCAAAAGCACGCAGCTGCATCACCAGAAGACATGTCCTAGGTGCACAACAGCGGTGGCTGTCTTTTTTTAGCAGATAGACCCTGCTCAGCTACATTATATTGATGATTTTAAGTGGGTATAGAGTCAGAGCTCGACTCTTGGCTGGTCAAAAGCAGATGGCAATGTCCAATGAGCTCCAGGCCCCACTGAATGTCATTTCTCCCAGGTCTCCCCCAGGTTCCAATGCTGTAGAAATGTTATTCCATGCTTCAGCTTTAAACCTTTGTCTCTTACAATAAAGGCCGTTATTTTACCTTAACGGTCCACACAGACAGAATGTAGAAGGGGTGTTTGTGACAGACATCATAGCGGATCCTCCAGATTGTGATTGGATTAGTCTTTGGTCTCCATTCAAGTGCGCATTATTCAGAACTCTTGTCTTCACAAGAAAATCCCTTGCGGAGTCACGTACTTTTCAGGAGGGTCACGCGGAAGTTACACAGAATCAGGTCACTGAAAGCTAGGACCCTTATTACTGGCTCTACAGCCAAGCAAGATGAGTCAGGCTATATAGTCAGAAGTAAAAGTGAAATTGCCATTGGGAGCCAGCAGGAATTTCTCTGCACTGGTGCTATCGCCAGCAGGAAAAAAATCAAACCACTGTCAGAAGTAGGATTCGAACCCACGCCTCCAGAGGAGACTGCGACCTGAACGCAGCGCCTTAGACCGCTCGGCCATCCTGACATGGGATTAGTTTCCTCAGTCCCTGAATGTCGCGCGCATGCACGCTATTTGGAATCAATTAACTACTCATTAGAAAATCATCCCTCCTATGTACATTCTGTACTCATGGGAATTTTCACCTTGCCTAAAGATGTCCCAACTAGTGAACGGGGAGACAGCAAACCCCAGGACAGAGGCTGAAATAGCTCAGTTGGGAGAGCGTAGACTAAAAATCTAAAGGTCCCCGATTCAAATCTGGTTTTTGTCACACCCTCGTTTTAAACTTTGAACAATTGACATGAATGTTTTTGGGTTCTTTCTATATCCTAACTGAACCGAGCTTTCCTTCTTGCATAATGCGCAGGTAATCCTGGAAATGGGGGGGGGGGGGAGTCCCTCTTTCACATCAGTCATTAATGTGAGAAAGACTAAATAATGCAAGGATCCGGAAATATTCAGCAGAATGCTGAATGGCAGAGACATATATTACCACACTTCTCCAAGAAGCCTTACCTCTTCTCCGTGTTCCCTCCCGAAGAACCAGCTGCCATTTTCTTTGCTGCTCGCCGAATAGCGTTCACCTCCAAAAGCACGCAGCTGCATCACCAGAAGACATGTCCTAGGTGCACAACAGCGGTGGCTGTCTTTTTTTAGCAGATAGACCCTGCTCAGCTACATTATATTGATGATTTTAAGTGGGTATAGAGTCAGAGCTCGACTCTTGGCTGGTCAAAACCAGATGGCAATGTCCAATGAGCTCCAGGCCCCACTGAATGTCATTTCTCCCAGGTATCCCCCAGGTTCCAATGCTGTAGAAATGTTATTCCATGCTTCAGCTGTAAACCTTTGTCTCTTACAATAAAGGCCGTTATTTTACCTTAACGGTCCACACAGACAGAATGTAGAAGGGGTGTTTGTGACAGACATCATAGCGGATCCTCCAGATTGTGATTGGATTAGTCTTTGGTCTCCATTCAAGTGCGCATTATTCAGAACTCTTGTCTTCACAAGAAAATCCCTTGCGGAGTCACGTACTTTTCAGGAGGGTCACGCGGAAGTTACAGAATCAGGTCACTGAAAGCTAGGACCCTTATTACTGGCTCTACAGCCAAGCAAGCTGAGTCAGGCTATATAGTCAGAAGTAAAAGTGAAATTGCCATTGGGAGCCAGCAGGAATTTCTCTGCACTGGTGCTATCGCCAGCAGGAAAAAAATCAAACCACTGTCAGAAGTGGGATCCGAACTTACGCCTCCAGAGGAGACTGCGACCTGAGCGCAGCGCCTTAGACCGCTCGGCCATCCTGATATGGGATTAGTTTCCTCAGTCCCTGAATGTCGCGCGCATGCACGCTATTTGGAATCAATTAACTACTCATTAGAAAATCATCCCTCCTATGTACATTCTGGACTCATGGGAATTTTCACCTTGCCTAAAGATGTCCCAACTAGTGAACGGGGAGACAGCATACCCCAGGACAGAGGCCGAAATAACACAGTTGTGAAAGCGTTAGACTGAAGATCTCAAAGGTCCCTGGATCGATCCCGGGTTTCGGCAAATGAATTTTGAATACAAATCCACTAACAAAAGAAAAGGCTTGCTACGTTTCTTTCCAATTCGTTGGGGTTTCGATCGAGCGTAGCGCACTGCTGGAACTATAGAAAAAAAAAAAAAGGTTGAAAACAGTTCTTTCAGGAGAAGACAATGTGCTGCGCGGATGCCGAAATAGCTCAGTTGGGAGAGCGTAGACTAAAGATCTAAAGGTCCCCGATTCAATTCTGGGATTTGTCACACCCTCGTTTTAAACATTGAACAATTGACATGAAGGTTTTGGGTTCTTTCTATATCCTAACTGAACCGAGCTTTCCTTCTTGCATAATGCGCAGGTAATCCTGGAAATGGGGGGGGGGGGGGGGGGGGGGGGGAGTCCCTCTTTCACATCAGTCATTAATGTGAGAAAGACTAAATAATGCAAGGATCCGGAAATATTCAGCAGAATGCTGAATGGCAGAGACATATATTACCACACTTCTCCAAGAAGCCTTACCTCTTCTCCGTGTTCCCTCCTGAAAAACCAGCTGCCATTTTCTTTGCTACTCGCCGAATAGCGTTCACCTCCAAAAGCACGCAGCTGCATCACCAGAAGACATGTCCTAGGTGCACAACAGCGGTGGCTGTCTTTTTTTAGCAGATAGACCCTGCTCAGCTACATTATATTGATGATTTTAAGTGGGTATATAGTCAGAGCTCGACTCTTGGCTGGTCAAAACCAGATGGCAATGTCCAATGAGCTCCAGGCCCCACTGAATGTCATTTCTCTCAGGTCTCCCCCAGGTTCCAATGCTGTAGAAATGTTATTCCATGCTTCAGCTGTAAACCTTTGTCTCTTACAATAAAGGCCGTTATTTTACCTTAACGGTCCACACACAGACAGAATGTAGAAGGGGTGTTTGTGACAGACATCATAGCGGATCCTCCAGATTGTGATTGGATTAGTCTTTGGTCTCCATTCAAGTGTGCATTATTCAGAACTCTTGTCTTCACAAGAAAATCCCTTGCGGAGTCACGTACTTTTCAGGAGGGTCACGCGGAAGTTACACAGAATCAGGTCACTGAAAGCTAGGACCCTTATTACTGGCTCTACAGCCAAGCAAGCTGAGTCAGGCTATATAGTCAGAAGTAAAAGTGAAAATGCCATTGGGAGCCAGCAGGAATTTCTCTGCACTGGTGCTATCGCCAGCAGGAAAAAAATCAAACCAGTGTCAGAAGTGGGATTCGAACCCACGCCTCCAGAGGAGACTGCAACCTGAACACAGCGCCTTAGACCGCTCGGCCATCCTGACATGGGATTAGTTTCCTCAGTCCCTGAATGTCGCGCGCATGCACGCTATTTGGAATCAATTAACTACTCATTAGAAAATCATCCCTCCTATGTACATTCTGGACTCATGGGAATGTTCACCTTGCCTAAAGATGTCCCAACTAGTGAACGGGGAGACAGCAAACCCCAGGACAGAGGCCGAAATACCTCAGTTGGGAGAGCGTTAGACTGAAGATCTAAAGGTCCCTGGTTCGATCCCGGGTTTCGGCAAATGAATTTTGAATACAAATCCACTAACAAAAGAAAAGGCTTGTTACGTTTCTTTCCAATTCGTTGGGGTTTCGATCGAGCGTAGCGCACTGCTGGAACTATAGAAAAATAAAAAAGGTTGAAAACAGTTCTTTCAGGAGAAGACAATGTGCTGCGCGGATGCCGAAATAGCTCAGTTGGGAGAGCGTAGACTAAAAATCTAAAGGTCCCCGATTCAAATCTGGTTTTTGTCACACCCTCGTTTTAAACTTTGAACAATTGACATGAATGTTTTTGGGTTCTTTCTATATCCTAACTGAACCGAGCTTTCCTTCTTGCATAATGCGCAGGTAATCCTGGAAATGGGGGGGGGGGGGGGGAGTCCCTCTTTCACATCAGTCATTAATGTGAGAAAGACTAAATAATGCAAGGATCCGGAAATATTCAGCAGAATGCTGAATGGCAGAGACATATATTACCACACTTCTCCAAGAAGCCTTACCTCTTCTCCGTGTTCCCTCCTGAAGAACCAGCTGCCATTTTCTTTGCTGTTCGCCGAATAGCGTTCACCTCCAAAAGCACGCAGCTGCATCACCAGAAGACATGTCCTAGGTGCACAACAGCGGTGGCTGTCTTTTTTTAGCAGATAGACCCTGCTCAGCTACATTATATTGATGATTTTAAGTGGGTATAGAGTCAGAGCTCGACTCTTGGCTGGTCAAAAGCAGATGGCAATGTCCAATGAGCTCCAGGCCCCACTGAATGTCATTTCTCCCAGGTTCCAATGCTGTAGAAATGTTATTCCATGCTTCAGCTGTAAACCTTTGTATCTTACAATAAAGGCCGTTATTTTACCTTAACGGTCCACACAGACAGAATGTCGAAGGGGTGTTTGTGACAGACATCATAGCGGATCCTCCAGATTGTCATTGGATTAGTCTTTGGTCTCCATTCAAGTGCGCATTATTCAGAACTCTTGTCTTCACAAGAAAATCCCTTGCGGAGTCACGTACTTTTCAGGAGGGTCACGCGGAAGTTACACAGAATCAGGTCACTGTAAGCTAGGACCCTTATTACAGGCTCTACAGCCAAGCAAGCTGAGTCAGGCTATATAGTCAGAAGTAAAAGTGAAATTGCCATTGGGAGCCAGCAGGAATTTCTCTGCACTGGTGCTATCGCCAGCAGGAAAAAAATCAAACCACTGTCAGAAGTGGGATTCGTACCCACACCTCCAGAGGAGACTGCGACCTGAACGCAGCGCCTTAGACCGCTCGGCCATCCTGACATGGGATTAGTTTCCTCAGTCCCTGAATGTCGCGCGCATGCACGCTATTTGGAATCAATTAACTACTCATTAGAAATCATCCCTCCTATGTACATTCTGGACTCATGGGAATTTTCACCTTGCCTAAAGTTGTCCCAACTAGTGAACGGGAAGACAGCAAACCCCAGGACAGAGGCCGAAATAGCTCAGTTGGGAGAGCGTTACACTGAAGATCTAGAGGTCCCTGGTTCGATCCCGGGTTTCGGCAAATGAATTTTGAATACAAATCCACTAACAAAAGAAAAGGCTTGCTACGTTTCTTTCCAATTCGTTGGGGTTTCGATTGAGCGTAGCGCACTGCTGGAACTATAGAAAAAAAAAAAAGGTTGAAAACAGTTCTTTCAGGAGAAGACAATGTGCTGCGCGGATGCCGAAATAGCTCAGTTGGGAGAGCGTAGACTAAAGATCTAAAGGTCCCCGATTCAATTCTGGGTTTTGTCACACCCTGGTTTTAAACATTGAACAATTCACATGAATGTTTTTGGGTTCTTTCTATATCCTAACTGAACCGAGCTTTCCTTCTAGCATAATGCGCAGGTAATCCTGGAAATGGGGGGGGGAGTCCCTCTTTCACATCAGTCATTAATGTGAGAAAGACTAAATAATGCAAGGATCCGGAAATATTCAGCAGAATGCTGAATGGCAGAGACATATATTACCACACTTCTCCAAGAAGCCTGACCTCTTCTCCGTGTTCCCTCCCGAAGAACCAGCTGCCATTTTCTTTGCTGCTCGCCGAATAGCGTTCACCTCTAAAAGCACGCAGCTGCATCACCAGAAGACATGTCCTAGGTGCACAACAGCGGTGGCTGTCTTTTTTTAGCAGATAGACCCTGCTCAGCTACATTATATTGATGATTTTAAGTGGGTATAGAGTCAGAGCTCGACTCTTGGCTGGTCAAAAGCAGATGGCAATGTCCAATGAGCTCTAGGCCCCACTGAATGTCATTTCTCCCAGGTCTCCCCCAGGTTCCAATGCTGTAGAAATGTTATTCCATGCTTCAGCTGTAAACCTTTGTCTCTTACAATAAAGGCCGTTATTTTTCCTTAACGGTCCACAAAGACAGAATGTAGAAGGGGTGTTTGTGACAGACATCATAGCGGATCCTCCAGATTGTCATTGGATTAGTCTTTGGTCTCCATTCAAGTGCGCATTATTCAGAACTCTTGTCTTCACAAGAAAATCCCTTGCGGAGTCACGTACTTTTCAGGAGGGTCACGCGGAAGTTACACAGAATCAGGTCACTGAAAGCTAGGACCCTTATTACTGGCTCTACAGCCAAGCAAGCTGAGTCAGGCTATATAGTCAGAAGTAAAAGTGAAATTGCCATTGGGAGCCAGCAGGAATTTCTCTGCACTGGTGCTATCGCCAGCAGGAAAAAAAATCAAACCACTGTCAGAAGTGGGATTCGAACCCACACCTCCAGAGGAGACTGCGACCTGAACGCAGCGCCTTAGACCGCTCGGCCATCCTGACATGGGATTAGCTTCCTCAGTCCCTGAATGTCGCACGCATGCACGCTATTTGGAATCAATTAACTACTCATTAGAAAATCATCCCTCCTATGTACATTCTGGACTCATGGGAATTTTCACCTTGCCTAAAGATGTCCCAACTAGTGAACGGGGAGACAGCAAACCCCCAGGACAGAGGCCGATATAGCTCAGTTGGGAGAGCGTTAGACTGAAGATCTAAAGGTCCCTGGTTCGATCCCGGGTTTCGGCAAATGAATTTTGAATACAAATCTACTAACAAAAGAAAAGGCTTGCTACGTTTCTTTCCAATTCATTGGGGTTTCGATCGAGCGTAGCGCACTGTTGGAACTATAGAAAAAAAAAAAAGTTGAAAACAGTTCTTTCAGGAGAAGACAATGTGCTGCGCGGATGCCGAAATAGCTCAGTTGGGAGAGCGTAGACTAAAGGTCCCCGATTCAATTCTGGGTTTTGTCACACCCTCGTTTTAAACATTGAACAATTGACATGAATGTTTTTGGGTTCTTTCTATATCCTAACTGAACCGAGCTTTCCTTCTTGCATAATGCGCAGGTAATCCTGGAAATGGGGGGGGGGGGGGAGTCCCTCTTTCACATCAGTCATTAATGTGAGAAAGACTAAATAATGCAAGGATCCGGAAATATTCAGCAGAATGCTGAATGGCAGAGACATATATTACCACACTTCTCCAAGAAGCCTTACCTCTTCTCCGTGTTCCCTCCCAAAGAACCAACTGCCATTTTCTTTGCTCCTCGCCGAATAGCGTTCACCTCCAAAAGCACGCAGCTGCATCACCAGAAGACATGCCCTAGCTGCACAACAGCGGTGGCTGTCTTTTTTTAGCAGATAGACCCTGCTCAGCTACATTATATTGATGATTTTAAGTGGGTATAGAGTCAGAGCTCGACTCTTGGCTGGTCAAAACCAGATGGCAATGTCCAATGAGCTCCAGGCCCCACTGAATGTCATTTCTCCCAGGTCTCCCCCAGGTTCCAATGCTGTAGAAATGTTATTCCATGCTTCAGCTGTAAACCTTTGTCTCTTAAATAAAGGCCGTTATTTTACCTTAACGGTCCACACAGACAGAATGTAGAACGGGTGTTTGTGACAGACATCATAGCGGATCCTCCAGATTGTGATTGGATTAGTCTTTGGTCTCCATTCAAGTGCGCATTATTCAGAACTCTTGTCTTCACAAGAAAATCCCTTGCGGAGTCACGTACTTTTCAGGAGGGTCACGCGGAAGTTACACAGAATCAGGTCACTGTAAGCTAGGACCCTTATTACTGGCTCTACAGCCAAGCAAGCTGAGTCAGGCTATATAGTCAGAAGTAAAAGTGAAATTGCCATTGGGAGCCAGCAGGAATTTCTCTGCACTGGTGCTATTGCCAGCAGGAAAATAATCAAACCACTATCAGAAGTGGGATTCGAACCCACGCCTCCAGAGGAGACTGCGACCTGAACGCAGCACCTTAGACCGCTCGGCCATCCTGACATGGGATTAGTTTCCTCAGTCCCTGAATGTCGCGCGCATGCACGCTATTTGGAATCAATTAACTACTCATTAGAAAATCATCCCTCCTATGTACATTCTGTACTCATGGGAATTTTCACCTTGCCTAAAGATGTCCCAACTAGTGAACGGGGAGACAGCAAACCCCAGAACAAAGGCCGAAATAGCTCAGTTGGGAGAGCGTAGACTAAAGATCTAAAGGTCCCCGATTCAATACTGGGTTTTTTCACACCCTCGTTTTAAACATTGAACAATTGACATGAATGTTTTTGGGTTCTTTCTATATCCTAACTGAACCGAGCTTTCCTTCTTGCATAATGCGCAGGTAATCCTGGAAATGGGGGGGGAAGTCCCTCTTTCACATCAGTCATTAATGTGAGAAAGACTAAATAATGCAAGGATCCGGACATATTCATCAGAATGCTGAATGGCAGAGACATATATTACCACACTTCTCCAAGAAGCCTTACCTCTTCTCCGTGTTCCCTCCAGAAGAACCAGCTGCCATTTTCTTTGCTGCTCGCCCAATAGCGTTCACCTCCAAAAGCACGCAGCTGCATCACCAGAAGACATGTCCTAGGTGCACAACAGCGGTGGCTGTCTTTTTTTAGCAGATAGACCCTGCTCAGCTACATTATATTGATGATTTTAAGTGGGTATAGAGTCAGAGCTCGACTCTTGGCTGGTCAAAACCAGATGGCAATGTCCAGTGAGCTCCAGGCCCCACTGAATGTCATTTCTCCCAGGTCTCCCCCAGGTTCCAATGCTGTAGAAATGTTATTCCATGCTTCAGCTGTAAACCTTTGTCTCTTACAATAAAGGCCGTTCTTTTACCTTAACGGTCCACACAGACAGAATGTAGAAGGGGTGTTTGTGACAGACATCATAGCGGATCCTCCAGATTGTGATTGGATTAGTCTTTGGTCTCCATTCAAGTGCGCATTATTCAGAACTCTTGTCTTCACAAGAAAATCCCTTGCGGAGTCACGTACTTTTCAGGAGGGTCACGCGGAAGTTACACAGAATCAGGTCACTGTAAGCTAGGACCCTTATTACTGGCTCTACAGCCAAGCAAGCTGAGTCAGGCTATATAGTCAGAAGTAAAAGTGAAATTGCCATTGGGAGCCAGCAGGAATTTCTCTGCACTGGTGCTATCGCCAGCAGGAAAAAAATCAAACCACTGTCAGAAGTGGGATTCGAACCCACGCCTCCAGAGGAGACTGCGACCTGAACGCAGCGCCTTAGACCGCTCAGCCATCCTGACATGGGATTAGTTTCCTCAGTCCCTGAATGTCGCGCGCATGCACGCTATTTGGAATCAATTAACTACTCATTAGAAAATCATCCCTCCTATGTACATTCTGTACTCATGGGAATTTTCACCTTGCCTAAAGATGTCCCAACTAGTGAACGGGGAGACAGCAAACCCCAGGACAGAGGCCGAAATAGCTCAGTTGGGAGAGCGTTAGACTGAAGATCTAAAGGTCCCTGGTTCGATCCCGGGTTTCGGCAAATGAATTTTGAATACAAATCCACTAACAAAAGAAAAGGCTTGCTACGTTTCTTTCCAATTCGTTGGGGTTTCGATCGAGCGTAGCGCGCTGCTGGAACTATAGAAAAAAAAAAAGGTTGAAAACAGTTCTTTCAGGAGAAGACAATGTGCTGCGCGGATTCCGATATAGCTCAGTTGGGAGAGCGTAGACTAAAGATCTAAAAGTCACCGATTCAATTCTGGGTTTTGTCACACCCTTGTTTTAAACATTAAACAATTGACATGAATGTTTTTGGGTTCTTTCTATATCCTAACTGAACCGAGCTTTCCTTCTTGCATAATGCGCAGGTAATCCTGGAAATGGGGGGGGAAGTCCCTCTTTCACATCAGTCATTAATGTGAGAAAGACTAAATAATGCAAGGATCCGGAAATATTCAGCAGAATGCTGAATGGCAGAGACATATATTACCACACTTCTCCAAGAAGCCTTACCTCTTCTCCGTGTTCCCTCCAGAAGAACAAGCTGCCATTTTCTTTGCTGCTCGCCCAATAGCGTTCACCTCCAAAAGCACGCAGCTGCATCACCAGAAGACATGTCCTAGGTGCACAACAGCGGTGGCTGTCTTTTTTTAGCAGATAGACCCTGCTCAGCTACATTACATTGATGATTTTAAGTGGGTATAGAGTCAGAGCTCGACTCTTGGCTGGTCAAAAGCAGATGGCAATGTCCAATGAGCTCCAGGCCCCACTGAATGTCATTTCTCCCAGGTCTCCCCCAGGTTCCAAAGCTGTAGAAATGTTATTCCATGCTTCAGCTGTAAACCTTTGTCTCTTAAATAAAGGCCGTTATTTTACCTTAACGGTCCATACAGACAGAATGTAGAAGGGGTGTTTGTGACAGACATCATAGCGGATCCTCCAGATTGTGATTGGATTAGTCTTTGGTCTCCATTCAAGTGCGCATTATTCAGAACTCTTGTCTTCACAAGAAAATCCCTTGCGGAGTCACGTACTTTTCAGGAGGGTCACGCGGAAGTTACACAGAATCAGGTCACTGAAAGCTAGGACCCTTATTACTGGCTCTACAGCCAAGCAAGCTGAGTCAGGCTATATAGTCAGAAGTAAAAGTGAAATTGCCATTGGGAGCCAGCAGGAATTTCTCTGCACTGGTGCTATCGCCAGCAGGAAAAATATCAAACCACTGTCAGAAGTGGGATTCGAACCCACGCGTCCATAGGAGACTGCGACCTGAACGCAGCGCCTTAGACCGCTCGGCCATCCTGACATGGGATTAGTTTCCTCAGTCCCCGAATGTCGCGCGCATGCACGCTATTTGGAATCAATTAACTACTCATTAGAAAATCATCCCTCCTATGTACATTCTGTACTCATGGGAATTTTCACCTTGCCTAAAGATGTCCCAACTAGTGAACGGGGAGACAGCAAACCCCAGGACAGAGGCCGAAATAGCTCAGGTGGGAGAGCGTTAGACTGAATATCTAAAGGTCCCTGGTTCGATCCCAGGTTTCGGCAAATGAATTTGAATACAAATCCACTAACAAAAGAAAAGGCTTGCTACGTTTCTTTCCAATTCGTTGGGGTTTTGATCGAGCGTAGCGCACTGCTGGAACTATAGAAAAAAAAAAAAAAAGGTTGAAAACAGTTCTTTCAGGAGAAGACAATGTGCTGCGCGGATGCCGAAATAGCTCAGTTGGGAGAGCGTAGACTAAAGGTCCCCGATTCAATTCTACGTTTTGTCACACCCTCGTTTTAAACATTGAACAATTGACATGAATGTTTTTGGGTTCTTTCTATATCCTAACTGAACCGAGCTTTCCTTCTAGCATAATGCGCAGGTAATCCTGGAAATGGGGGGGAAGTCCCTCTTTCACATCAGTCATTAATGTGAGAAAGACTAAATAATGCAAGGATCCGGAAATATTCAGCAGAATGCTGAATGGCAGAGACATATATTACCACACTTCTCCAAGAAGCCTTACCTCTTCTCCGTGTTCCCTCCCGAAGAACCAGCTGCCATTTTCTTTGCTGCTCGCCGAATAGCGTTCACCTCCAAAAGCACGCAGCTGCATCACCAGAAGACATGTCCTAGGTGCACAACAGCGGTGGCTGTCGTTTTTTAGCAGATAGATCCTGCTCAACTACATTATATTGATGATTTTAAGTGGGTATAGAGTCAGAGCTCGACTCTTGGCTGGTCAAAAGCAGATGGCAATGTCCAATGAGCTCCAGGCCCCACTGAATGTCATTTCTCGCAGGTCTCCCCCAGGTTCCAATGCTGTAGAAATGTTATTCCATGCTTCAGCTGTAAACCTTTGTCTCTTACAATAAAGGCCGTTATTTTACCTTAACGTTCCACACAGACAGAATGTAGAAGGGGTGTTTGTGACAGACATCATAGCGGATCCTCCAGATTGTGATTGGATTAGTCTTTGGTCTCCATTCAAGTGCGCATTATTCAGAACTCTTGTCTTCACAAGAAAATCCCTTGTGGAGTCACATACTTTTCAGGAGGGTCACGCGGAAGTTACACAGAATCAGGTCACTGAAAGCTAGGACCCTTATTACTGGCTCTACAGCCAAGCAAGCTGAGTCAGGCTATATAGTCAGAAGTAAAAGTGAAATTGCCATTGGGAGCCAGCAGGAATTTCTCTGCACTGGTGCTATCGCCAGCAGGAAAAAAATCAAACCACTGTCAGAAGTGAGATTCGAACCCACGCCTCCAGAGGAGACTGCGACCTGAACGCAGCACCTTAGACCGCTCGGCCATCCTGACATGGGATTAGTTTCCTCAGTCCCTGAATGTCGCGCGCATGCACGCTATTTGGAATCAATTAACTACTCATTAGAAAATCATCCCTCCTATGTACATTCTGTACTCATGGGAATTTTCACCTTGCCTAAAGATGTCCCAACTAGTGAACGGGGAGACAGCAAACCCCAGGACAGAGGCCGAAATAGCTCAGTTGGGAGAGCGTTAGACTGAAGATCTAAAGGTCCCTGGTTCGATCCCGGGTTTCGGCAAATGAATTTTGAATACAAATCCACTAACAAAAGAAAAGGCTTGCTACGTTTCTTTCCAATTCGTTGGGGTTTCGATCAAGCGTAGCGCGCTGCTGGAACTATAGAAAAAAAAAAGGTTGAAAACAGTTCTTTCAGGAGAAGACAATGTGCTGCGCGGATGCCGAAATAGCTCAGTTGGGAGAGCGTAGACTAAAGATCTAAAGGTCCCCGATTCAATTCTGGGTTTTGTCACACCCTCATTTTAAACATTGAACAATTGACATGAATGTTTTTGGGTTCTTTCTATATCCTAACTGAACCGAGCTTTCCTTCTTGCATAATGCGCAGGTAATCCTGGAAATGGGGGGGGGGAGTCCCTCTTTCACATCAGTCATTAATGTGAGAAAGACTAAATAATGCAAGGATCCGGAAATATTCAGCAGAATGCTGAATGGCAGAGACATATATTACCACACTTCTCCAAGAAGCCTTACCTCTTCTCCGTGTTCCCTCCCGAAGAACCAGCTGCCATTTTCTTTGCTGCTCGCCGAATAGCGTTCACCTCCAAAAGCACGCAGCTGCATCACCAGAAGACATGTCCTAGGTGCACAACAGCGGTGGCTGTCTTTTTTTAGCAGATAGACCCTGCTCAGCTACATTATATTGATGATTTTAAGTGGGTATAGAGTCAGAGCTCGACTCTTGGCTGGTCTAAACCAGATGGCAATGTCCAATGAGCTCCAGGCCCCACTGAATGTCATTTCTCCCAGGTCTCCCCCAGGTTCCAATGCTGTAGAAATGTTATTCCATGCTTCAGCTGTAAACCTTTGTCTCTTAAATAAAGGCCGTTATTTTACCTTAACGGTCCACACAGACAGAATGTAGAAGGGGTGTTTGTGACAGACATCATAGCGGATCCTCCAGATTGTCATTGGATTAGTCTTTGGTCTCCATTCAAGTGCGCATTATTCAGAACTCTTGTCTTCACAAGAAAATCCCTTGCGGAGTCACGTACTTTTCAGGAGGGTCACGCGGAAGTTACACAGAATCAGGTCACTGTAAGCTAGGACCCTTATTACTGGCTCTACAGCCAAGCAAGCTGAGTCAGGCTATATAGTCAGAAGTAAAAGTGAAATTGCCATTGGGAGCCAGCAGGAATTTCTCTGCACTGGTGCTATCGCCAGCAGGAAAAAAATCAAACCACTGTCAGAAGTGGGATTCGAACCCACGCCTCCAGAGGAGACTGCGACCTGAACGCAGCGCCTTAGACCGCTCGGCCATCCTGACATGGGATTAGTTTCCTCAGTCCCTGAATGTCGCGCGCATGCACGCTATTTGGAATCAATTAACTACTCATTAGAAAATCATCCCTCCTATGTACATTCTGGACTCATGGGAATTTTCACCTTGCCTAAAGATGTCCCAACTAGTGAACGGGGAGACAGCATACCTCAGGACAGAGGCCGAAATAGCTCAGTTGGGAGAGCGTTAGACTGAAGATCTGAAGGTCCCTGGTTCGATCCCGGGTTTCGGCAAATGAATTTTGAATACAAATCCACTAACAAAAGAAAAGGCTTACTACGTTTCTTTCCAATTCGTTGGGGTTTCGATCGAGCGTAGCGCACTGCTGGAACTATAGAAAAAAAAAAAGGTTGAAAACAGTTCTTTCAGGAGAAGACAATGTGCTGCGCGGATGCCGAAATAGCTCAGTTGGGAGAGCGTAGACTAAAGGTCCCCGATTCAATTCTGGGTTTTGTCACACCCTCGTTTTAAACATTGAACAATTGACATGAATGTTTTTGGGTTCTTTCTATATCCTAACTGAACCGAGCTTTCCTTCTTGCATAATGCGCAGGTAATCCTGGAAATGGGGGGGGGGGAGAAGTCCCTCTTTCACATCAGTCATTAATGTGAGAAAGACTAAGTAATGCAAGGATCCGGAAATATTCAGCAGAATGCTGAATGGCAGAGACATATATTACCACACTTCTCCAAGAAGCCTTACCTCTTCTCCGTGTTCCCTCCCGAAGAACCAGCTGCCATTTTCTTTGCTGCTCGCTGAATAGCGTTCACCTCCAAAAGCACGCAGCTGCATCACCAGAAGACATGTCCTAGGTGCACAACAGCGGTGGCTGTCTTTTTTTAGCAGATAGATCCTGCTCAACTACATTATATTGATGATTTTAAGTGGGTATAGAGTCAGAGCTCGACTCTTGGCTTGTCAAAACCAGATGGCAATGTCCAATGAGCTCCAGGCCCCACTGAATGTCATTTCTCCCAGGTCTCCCCCAGGTTCCAATGCTGTAGAAATGTTATTCCATGCTTCAGCTGTAAACCTTTGTCTCTTACAATAAAGGCCGTTCTTTTACCTTAACGGTCCACACAGACAGAATGTAGAAGGGGTGTTTGTGACAGACATCATAGCGGATCCTCCAGATTGTGATTGGATTAGTCTTTGGTCTCCATTCAAGTGCGCATTATTCAGAACTCTTGTCTTCACAAGAAAATCCCTTGTGGAGTCACATACTTTTCAGGAGGGTCACGCGGAAGTTACACAGAATCAGGTCACTGAAAACTAGGACCCTTATTACTGGCTCTACAGCCAAGCAAGCTGAGTCAGGCTATATAGTCAGAAGTAAAAGTGAAATTGCCATTGGGAGCCAGCAGGAATTTCTCTGCACTGGTGCTATCGCCATCAGGAAAAAAATCAAACCACTGTCAGAAGTGGGATTTGAACCCACACCTCCAGAGGAGACTGCGACCTGAACGCAGCGCCTTAGACCGCTCAGCTATCCTGACATGGGATTAGTTTCCTCAGTCCCTGAATGTCGCGCGCATGCACGCTATTTGGAATCAATTAACTACTCATTAGAAAATCATCCCTCCTATGTACATTCTGGACTCATGGGAATGTTCACCTTGCCTAAAGATGTCCCAACTAGTGAACGGGGAGACAGCAAACCCCAGGACAGAGGCCGAAATACCTCAGTTGGGAGAGCGTTAGACTGAAGATCTAAAGGTCCCTGGTTCGATCCCGGGTTTCGGCAAATGAATTTTGAATACAAATCCACTAACAAAAGAAAAGGCTTGCTACGTTTCTTTCCAATTCGTTGGGGTTTTGATCGAGCGTAGCGCACTGCTGGAACTATAGAAAAAAAAAAAAAAAAGGTTGAAAACAGTTCTTTCAGGAGAAGACAATGTGCTGCGCGGATGCCGAAATAGCTCAGTTGGGAGAGCGTAGACTAAAGGTCCCCGATTCAATTCTACGTTTTGTCACACCCTCGTTTTAAACATTGAACAATTGACATGAATGTTTTTGGGTTCTTTCTATATCCTAACTGAACCGAGCTTTCCTTCTTGCATAATGCTTAGGTAATCCTGGAAATGGGGGGGGGGAGTCCCTCTTTCACATCAGTCATTAATGTGAGAAAGACTAAATAATGCAAGGATCCGGAAATATTCAGCAGAATGCTGAATGGCAGAGACATATATTACCACACTTCTCCAAGAAGCCTTACCTCTTCTCCGTGTTCCCTCCCGAAGAACCAGCTGCCATTTTCTTTGCTGCTCGCCGAATAGCGTTCACCTCCAAAAGCACGCAGCTGCATCACCAGAAGACATGTCCTAGGTGCACAACAGCGGTGGCTGTCTTTTTTTAGCAGATAGACCCTGCTCAGCTACATTATATTGATGATTTTAAGTGGGTATAGAGTCAGAGCTCGACTCTTGGCTGGTCAAAAGCAGATGGCAATGTCCAATGAGCTCCAGGCCCCACTGAATGTCATTTCTCGCAGGTCTCCCCCAGGTTCCAATGCTGTAGAAATGTTATTCCATGCTTCAGCTGTAAACCTTTGTCTCTTACAATAAAGGCCGTTATTTTACCTTAACGGTCCACACAGACAGAATGTAGAAGGGGTGTTTGTGACAGACATCATAGCGGATCCTCCAGATTGTGATTGGATTAGTCTTTGGTCTCCATTCAAGTGCGCATTATTCAGAACTCTTGTCTTCACAAGAAAATCCCTTGTGGAGTCACATACTTTTCAGGATGGTCACGCGGAAGTTACACAGAATCAGGTCACTGAAAGCTAGGACCCTTATTACTGGCTCTACAGCCAAGCAAGCTGAGTCAGGCTATATAGTCAGAAGTAAAAGTGAAATTGCCATTGGGAGCCAGCAGGAATTTCTCTGCACTGGTGCTATCGCCAGCAGGAAAAAAATCAAACCACTGTCAGAAGTGAGATTCGAACCCACGCCTCCAGAGGAGACTGCGACCTGAACGCAGCGCCTTAGACCGCTCGGCCATCCTGACATGGGATTAGTTTCCTCAGTCCCTGAATGTCGCGCGCATGCACGCTATTTGGAATCAATTAACTACTCATTAGAAAATCATCCCTCCTATGTACATTCTGTACTCATGGGAATTTTCACCTTGCCTAAAGATGTCCCAACTAGTGAACGGGGAGACAGCAAACCCCAGGACAGAGGCCGAAATAGCTCAGTTGGGAGAGCGTTAGACTGAAGATCTAAAGGTCCCTGGTTCGATCCCGGGTTTCGGCAAATGAATTTTGAATACAAATCCACTAACAAAAGAAAAGGCTTGCTACGTTTCTTTCCAATTCGTTGGGGTTTCGATCAAGCGTAGCGCGCTGCTGGAACTATAGAAAAAAAAAAAGGTTGAAAACAGTTCTTTCAGGAGAAGACAATGTGCTGCGCGGATGCCGAAATAGCTCAGTTGGGAGAGCGTAGACTAAAGATCTAAAGGTCCCCGATTCAATTCTGGGTTTTGTCACACCCTCATTTTAAACATTGAACAATTGACATGAATGTTTTTGGGTTCTTTCTATATCCTAACTGAACCGAGCTTTCCTTCTTGCATAATGCGCAGGTAATCCTGGAAATGGGGGGGGGGGAGTCCCTCTTTCACATCAGTCATTAATGTGAGAAAGACTAAATAATGCAAGGATCCGGAAATATTCAGCAGAATGCTGAATGTCAGAGACATATATTACCACACTTCTCCAAGAAGCCTTACCTCTTCTCCGTGTTCCCTCCCGAAGAACCAGCTGCCATTTTCTTTGCTGCTCGCCGAATAGCGTTCACCTCCAAAAGCACGCAGCTGCATCACCAGAAGACATGTCCTAGGTGCACAACAGCGGTGGCTGTCTTTTTTTAGCAGATAGACCCTGCTCAGCTACATTATATTGATGATTTTAAGTGGGTATAGAGTCAGAGCTCGACTCTTGGCTGGTCTAAACCAGATGGCAATGTCCAATGAGCTCCAGGCCCCACTGAATGTCATTTCTCCCAGGTCTCCCCCAGGTTCCAATGCTGTAGAAATGTTATTCCATGCTTCAGCTGTAAACCTTTGTCTCTTAAATAAAGGCCGTTATTTTACCTTAACGGTCCACACAGACAGAATGTAGAAGGGGTGTTTGTGACAGACATCATAGCGGATCCTCCAGATTGTCATTGGATTAGTCTTTGGTCTCCATTCAAGTGCGCATTATTCAGAACTCTTGTCTTCACAAGAAAATCCCTTGCGGAGTCACGTACTTTTCAGGAGGGTAACGCGGAAGTTACACAGAATCAGGTCACTGTAAGCTAGGACCCTTATTACTGGCTCTACAGCCAAGCAAGCTGAGTCAGGCTATATAGTCAGAAGTAAAAGTGAAATTGCCATTGGGAGCCAGCAGGAATTTCTCTGCACTGGTGCTATCGCCAGCAGGAAAAAAATCAAACCACTGTCAGAAGTGGGATTCGAACCCACGCCTCCAGAGGAGACTGCGACCTGAATGCAGCGCCTTAGACCGCTCGGCCATCCTGACATGGGATTAGTTTCCTCAGTCCCTGAATGTCGCGCGCATGCACGCTATTTGGAATCAATTAACTACTCATTAGAAAATCATCCCTCCTATGTACATTCTGTACTCATGGGAATTTTCACCTTGCCTAAAGATGTCCCAACTAGTGAACGGGGAGACAGCAAACCTCAGGACAGAGGCCGAAATAGCTCAGTTGGGAGACCGTTAGACTGAAGATCTGAAGGTCCCTGGTTCGATCCCGGGTTTCGGCAAATGAATTTTGAATACAAATCCACTAACAAAAGAAAAGGCTTGCTACGTTTCTTTCCAATTCGTTGGGGTTTCGATCGAGCGTAGCGCACTGCTGGAACTATAGAAAAAAAAAAAGGTTGAAAACAGTTCTTTCAGGAGAAGACAATGTGCTGCGCGGATGCCGAAATAGCTCAGTTGGGAGAGCGTAGACTAAAGGTCCCCGATTCAATTCTGGGTTTTGTCACACCCTCGTTTTAAACATTGAACAATTGACATGAATGTTTTTGGGTTCTTTCTATATCCTAACTGAACCGAGCTTTCCTTCTTGCATAATGCGCAGGTAATCCTGGAAATGGGGGGGGGGGAGAAGTCCCTCTTTCACATCAGTCATTAATGTGAGAAAGACTAAATAATGCAAGGATCCGGAAATATTCAGCAGAATGCTGAATGGCAGAGACATATATTACCACACTTCTCCAAGAAGCCTTACCTCTTCTCCGTGTTCCCTCCCGAAGAACCAGCTGCCATTTTCTTTGCTGCTCGCTGAATAGCGTTCACCTCCAAAAGCACGCAGCTGCATCACCAGAAGACATGTCCTAGGTGCACAACAGCGGTGGCTGTCGTTTTTTAGCAGATAGATCCTGCTCAACTACATTATATTGATGATTTTAAGTGGGTATAGAGTCAGAGCTCGACTCTTGGCTGGTCAAAACCAGATGGCAATGTCCAATGAGCTCCAGGCCCCACTGAATGTCATTTCTCCCAGGTCTCCCCCAGGTTCCAATGCTGTAGAAATGTTATTCCATGCTTCAGCTGTAAACCTTTGTCTCTTACAATAAAGGCCGTTCTTTTACCTTAACGGTCCACACAGACAGAATGTAGAAGGGGTGTTTGTGACAGACATCATAGCGGATCCTCCAGATTGTGATTGGATTAGTCTTTGGTCTCCATTCAAGTGCGCATTATTCAGAACTCTTGTCTTCACAAGAAAATCCCTTGCGGAGTCACGTACTTTTCAGGAGGGTCACGCGGAAGTTACACAGAATCAGGTCACTGAAAACTAGGACCCTTATTACTGGCTCTACAGCCAAGCAAGCTGAGTCAGGCTATATAGTCAGAAGTAAAAGTGAAATTGCCATTGGGAGCCAGCAGGAATTTCTCTGCACTGGTGCTATCGCCAGCAGGAAAAAAATCAAACCACTGTCAGAAGTGGGATTTGAACCCACACCTCCAGAGGAGACTGCGACCTGAACGCAGCGCCTTAGACCGCTCAGCTATCCTGACATGGGATTAGTTTCCTCAGTCCCTGAATGTCGCGCGCATGCACGCTATTTGGAATCAATTAACTACTCATTAGAAAATCATCCCTCCTATGTACATTCTGGACTCATGGGAATGTTCACCTTGCCTAAAGATGTCCCAACTAGTGAACGGGGAGACAGCAAACCCCAGGACAGAGGCCGAAATACCTCAGTTGGGAGAGCGTTAAACTGAAGATCTAAAGGTCCCTGGTTCGATCCCGGGTTTCGGCAAATGAATTTTGAATACAAATCCACTAACAAAAGAAAAGGCTTGCTACGTTTCTTTCCAATTCGTTGGGGTTTCGATCGAGCGTAGCGCACTGCTGGAACTATAGAAAAAAAAAAAAGGTTGAAAACAGTTCTCTCAGGAGAAGACAATGTGCTGCGCGGATGCCAAAATCGCTCAGTTGGGAGAGCGTAGACTAAAGATCTAAAGGTCCCCGATTTAATTCTGGGTTTTGTCACACCCTCGTTTTAAACATTGAACAATGGACATGAATGTTTTTGGGTTCTTTCTATATCCTAACTGAACCGAGCTTTCCTTCTTGCATAATGCGCAGGTAATCCTGGAAATGGGGGGGGGAGTCCCTCTTTCACATCAGTCATTAATGTGAGAAACACTAAATAATGCAAGGATCCGGAAATATTCAGCAGAATGCTGAATGGCAGAGACATATATTACCACACTTCTCCAAGAAGCCTTACCTCTTCTCCGTGTTCCCTCCCGAAGAACCAGCTGCCATTTTCTTTGCTGCTCGCCGAATAGCATTCACCTCCAAAAGCACGCAGCTGCATCACCAGAAGACATGTCCTAGGTGCACAACAGCGGTGGCTGTCTTTTTTTAGCAGATAGACCCTGCTCAGCTACATTATATTGATGATTTTAAGTGGGTATAGAGTCAGAGCTCAACTCTTGGCTGGTCAAAACCAGATGGCAATGTCCAATGAGCTCCAGGCCCCACTGAATGTCATTTCTCCCAGGTCTCCCCCAGGTTCCAAAGCTGTAGAAATGTTATTCCATGCTTCAGCTGTAAACCTTTGTCTCTTACAATAAAGGCCGTTATTTTACCTTAACGGTCCACACAGACAGAATGTAGAAGGGGTGTTTGTGACAGACATCATAGCGGATCCTCCAGATTGTGATTGGATTAGTCTTTGGTCTCCATTCAAGTGTGCATTATTCAGAACACTTGTCTTCACAAGAAAATCCCTTGCGGAGTCACGTACTTTTCAGGAGGGTCACGCGGAAGTTACACAGAATCAGGTCACTGAAAGCTAGGACCCTTATTACTGGCTCTACAGCCAAGCAAGATGAGTCAGGCTATATAGTCAGAAGTAAAAGTGAAATTGCCATTGGGAGCCAGCAGGAATTTCTCTGCACTGGTGCTATCGCCAGCAGGAAAAAAATCAAATCACTGTCAGAAGTGGGATTCGAACCCACGCCTGCAGAGAAGACTGCAAACTGAACGCAGCGCCTTAGACCGCTCGGCCATCCTGACATGGGATTAGTTTCCTCAGTCCCTGAATGTCGCGCGCATGCACGCTATTTGGAATCAACTTCTCATTAGAAAATCATCCCTCCTATGTACATTCTGTACTCATGGGAATTTTCACCTTTCCTAAAGATGTCCCAACTAGTGAACGGGTAGACAGCCAACCCCAGGACAGAGGCCGAAATAGCTCAGTTGGGAGAGCGTTAGACTGAAGATCTAAAGGTCCCTGGTTCGATCCCGGGTTTCGTCAAATGAATTTTGAATACAAATCCACTAACAAAAGAAAAGGCTTGCTACGTTTCTTTCCAATTCGTTGGGGTTTCGATCGAGCGTAGCGCACTGCTGGAACTATAGAAAAAAAAAAAGGTTGAAAACAGTTCTTTCAGGAGAAGACAATGTGCTGCGCGGATGCCGAAATAGCTCAGTTGGG
Organism: Leptodactylus fuscus; assembly: GCF_031893055.1. NCBI lineage: Eukaryota > Metazoa > Chordata > Amphibia > Anura > Leptodactylidae > Leptodactylus > Leptodactylus fuscus. The sequence goes on from NC_134265.1 coordinate 235,138,071, forward strand.
AGAGCGTAGACTAAAGATCTAAAGGTCCCCGATTCAATTCTGGGTTTTGTCACACCCTCGTTTTAAACATTGAACAATTGACATGAATGTTTTTGGGTTCTTTCTATATCCTAACTGAACCGAGCTTTCCTTCTTGCATAATGCGCAGGTAATCCTGGAAATGGGGGGGGAAGTCCCTCTTTCACATCAGTCATTAATGTGAAAAAGACTAAATAATGCAAGGATCCGGAAATATTCAGCAGAATGCTGAATGTCAGAGACATATATTACCACACTTCTCCAAGAAGCCTTACCTCTTCTCCGTGTTCCCTCCCGAAGAACCAGCTGCCATTTTCTTTGCTGCTCGCCGAATAGCGTTCACCTCCAAAAGCACGCAGCTGCATCACCAGAAGACATGTCCTAGGTGCACAACAGCGGTGGCTGTCTTTTTTTAGCAGATAGACCCTGCTCAGCTACATTATATTGATGATTTTAAGTGGGTATAGAGTCAGAGCTCGACTCTTGGCTGGTCAAAAGCAGATGGCAATGTCCAATGAGCTCCAGGCCCCACTGAATGTCATTTCTCCCAGGTCTCCCCCAGGTTCCAATGCTGTAGAAATGTTATTCCATGCTTCAGCTGTAAACCTTTGTCTCTTACAATAAAGGCCGTTATTTTACCTTAACGGTCCACACAGACAGAATGTAGAAGGGGTGTTTGTGACAGACATCATAGCGGATCCTCCAGATTGTCATTGGATTAGTCTTTGGTCTCCATTCAAGTGCACATTATTCAGAACTCTTGTCTTCACAAGAAAATCCCTTGCGGAGTCACGTACTTTTCAGGAGGGTCACGCGGAAGTTACACAGAATCAGGTCACTGTAAGCTAGGACCCTTATTACTGGCTCTACAGCCAAGCAAGCTGAGTCAGGCTATATAGTCAGAAGTAAAAGTGAAATTGCCATTGGGAGCCAGCAGGAATTTCTCTGCACTGGTGCTATCGCCAGCAGGAAAAAAAATCAAACCACTGTCAGAAATAGGATTCGACCCCACGCCTCCAGAGGAGACTGCGACCTAAACTCAGCGCCTTAGACCGCTCGGCCATCCTGACATGGGATTAGTTTCCTCAGTCCCTGAATGTCGCGCGCATGCACGCTATTTGGAATCAATTAACTACTCATTAGAAAATCATCCCTCCTATGTACATTCTGGACTCATGGGAATTTTCACCTTGCCTAAAGATGTCCCAACTAGTGAACGGGGAGAAAGCCAACCCCAGGACAGAGGCTGAAATAGCTCAGTTGGGAAAGCGTTAGACTAAAGGTCCCTGGTTCGATCCCGGGTTTCGGCAAATGAATTTTGAATACAAATCCACTAACAAATGAAAAGGCTTGCTACGTTTCTTTCCAATTCGTTGGGGTTTCGATCGAGCGTAGCGCACTGCTGGAACTATAGAAAAAAAAAAAAGGTTGAAAACAGTTCTTTCAGGAGAAGACAATGTGCTGCGCGGATGCCGAAATAGCTCAGTTGGGAGAGCGTAGACTAAAGATCTAAAGGTCCCCCATTCAATTCTGGGTTTTGTCACACCCTCATTTTAAACATTGAACAATTGACATGAATGTTTTTGGGTTCTTTCTATATCCTAACTGAACCGAGCTTTCCTTTTTGCATAATGCGCAGGTAATCCTGGAAATGGGGGGGGAAGTCCCTCTTTCACATCAGTCATTAATGTGAGAAAGACTAAATAATGCAAGGATCCGGAAATATTCAGCAGAATGCTGAATGGCAGAGACATATATTACCACACTTCTCCAAGAAGCCTTACCTTTTCTCCGTGTTCCCTCCCGAAGAACCAGCTGCCATTTTCTTTGCTGCTCGCCGAATAGCGTTCACCTCCAAAAGCACGCAGCTGCATCACCAGAAGACATGTCCTAGGTGCACAATAGCGGTGGCTGTCTTTTTTTAGCAGATAGACCCTGCTCAGCTACATTATATTGATGATTTTAAGTGGGTATAGAGTCAGAGCTCAACTCTTGGCTGGTCAAAACCAGATGGCAATGTCCAATGAGCTCTAGGCCCCACTGAATGTCATTTCTCCCAGGTCTCCCCCAGGTTCCAATGCTGTAGAAATGTTATTCCATGCTTCAGCTGTAAACCTTTGTCTCTTACAATAAAGGCCGTTCTTTTATCTTAACGGTCCACAAAGACAGAATGTAGAAGGGGTGTTTGTGACAGACATCATAGCGGATCCTCCAGATTGTGATTGGATTAGTCTTTGGTCTCCATTCAAGTGCGCATTATTCAGAACTCTTGTCTTCACAAGAAAATCCCTTGCGTAGTCACGTACTTTTCAGGAGGGTCACGCGGAAGTTACACAGAATCAGGTCACTGAAAACTAGGACCCTTATTACTGGCTCTACAGCCAAGCAAGCTGAGTCAGGCTATATAGTCAGAAGTAAAAGTGAAATTGCCATTGGGAGCCAGCAGGAATTTCTCTGCACTGGTGCTCTCGCCAGCAGGAAAAAAATCAAACCACTGTCAGAAGTGGAATTCGAACCCACGCCTCCAGAGGAGACTGCGATCTGAACGCAGCGCCTTAGACCGCTCGGCCATCCTGACATGGGATTAGTTTTCTCAGTCCCTGAATGTCGCGCGCATGCACGCTATTTGGAATCAATTAACTACTCATTAAAAAATCATCCCTCCTATGTACATTCTGTACTCATGGGAATTTTCACCTTGCCTAAAGATGTCCCAACTAGTGAACGGGGAGACAGCAAACCCCAGGACAGAGGCCGAAATAGCTCAGTTGGGAGAGCGTTAGACTGAAGATCTAGAGGTCCCTGGTTCGATCCCGGGTTTCGGCAAATGAATTTTGAATACAAATCCACTAACAAAAGAAAAGGCTTGCTACGTTTCTTTCCAATTCGTTGGGGTTTCGATCGAGCGTAGCGCACTGCTGGAACTATAGAAAAAAAAAAAAAGGTTGAAAACAGTTCTTTCAGGAGAAGACAATGTGCTGCGCGGATGCCGAAATAGCTCAGTTGGGAGAGCGTAGACTAAAGATCTAAAGGTCCCCGATTCAATTCTGGGTTTTGTCACACCCTCATTTTAAACATTGAACAATTGACATGAATGTTTTTGGGTTCTTTCTATATCCTAACTGAACCGAGCTTTCCTTCTAGCATATTGCGCAGGTAATCCTGGAAATGGGGGGGGGGGAAGTCCCTCTTTCACATCAGTCATTAATGTGAGAAAGACTAAATAATGCAAGGATCCGGAAATATTCAGCAGAATGCTGAATGGCAGAGACATATATTACCACACTTCTCCAAGAAGCCTTACCTCTTCTCCGTGTTCCCTCCCGAAGAACCAGCTGCCATTTTCTTTGCTGCTCGCCGAATAGCATTCACCTCCAAAAGCACGCAGCTGCATCACCAGAAGACATGTCCTAGGTGCACAACAGCGGTGGCTGTCTTTTTTTAGCAGATAGACCCTGCTCAGCTACATTATATTGATGATTTTAAGTGGGTATAGAGTCAGAGCTCGACTCTTGGCTGGTCAAAAGCAGATGGCAATGTCCAATGAGCTCCAGGCCCCACTGAATGTCATTTCTCCCAGGTCTCCCCCAGGTTCCAATGCTGTAGAAATGTTATTCCATGCTTCAGCTGTAAACCTTTGTCTCTTACAATAAAGGCCGTTATTTTACCTTAACGGTCCACACAGACAGAATGTAGAAGGGGTGTTTGTGACAGACATCATAGCGGATCCTCCAGATTGTGATTGGATTAGTCTTTGGTCTCCATTCAAGTGCGCATTATTCAGAACTCTTGTCTTCACAAGAAAATCCCTTGCGGAGTCACGTACTTTTCAGGAGGGTCACGCGGAAGTTACACAGAATCAGGTCACTGTAAGCTAGGACCCTTATTACTGGCTCTACAGCCAAGCAAGCTGAGTCAGGCTATATAGTCAGAAGTAAAAGTGAAATTGCCATTGGGAGCCAGCAGGAATTTCTCTGCACTGGTGCTATCGCCAGCAGGAAAATAATCAAACCACTGTCAGAAGTGGGATTCGAACCCACGCCTCCAGAGGAGACTGCGACCTGAACGCAGCACCTTAGACCGCTCGGCCATCCTGACATGGGATTAGTTTCCTCAGTCCCTGAATGTCGCGCGCATGCACGCTATTTGGAATCAATTAACTACTCATTAGAAAATCATCCCTCCTATGTACATTCTGTACTCATGGGAATTTTCACCTTGCCTAAAGATGTCCCAACTAGTGAACGGGGAGACAGCAAACCCCAGGACAGAGGCCGAAATAGCTCAGTTGGGAGGGCGTTAGACTGAAGATCTAAAGGTCCCTGGTTCGATCCTGGGTTTCGGCAAATGAATTTTGAATACAAATCCACTAACAAAAGAAAAGGCTTGCTACGTTTCTTTCCAATTCGTTGGGGTTTCGATCGAGCGTAGCGCGCTGCTGGAACTATACAAAAAAAAAAAAGGTTGAAAACAGTTCTTTCAGGAGAAGATAATGTGCTGCGTGGATTCCGAAATAGCTCAGTTGGGAGAGCGTAGACTAAAGATCTAAAGGTCCCCGATTCAATACTGGGTTTTTTCACACCCTCGTTTTAAACATTGAACAATTGACATGAATGTTTTTGGGTTCTTTCTATATCCTAACTGAACCGAGCTTTCCTTCTTGCATAATGCGCAGGTAATCCTGGAAATGGGGGGGGAAGTCCCTCTTTTACATCAGTCATTAATGTGAGAAAGACTAAATAATGCAAGGATCCGGAAATATTCAGCAGAATGCTGAATGGCAGAGACATATATTACCACACTTCTCCAAGAAGCCTTACCTCTTCTCCGTGTTCCCTCCAGAAGAACCAGCTACCATTTTCTTTGCTGCTCGCCCAATAGCGTTCACCTCCAAAAGCACGCAGCTGCATCACCAGAAGACATGTCCTAGGTGCACAACAGCGGTGGCTGTCTTTTTTTAGCAGATAGACCCTGCTCAGCTACATTATATTGATGATTTTAAGTGGGTATAGAGTCAGAGCTCGACTCTTGGCTGGTCAAAACCAGATGGCAATGTCCAATGAGCTCCAGGCCCCACTGAATGTCATTTCTCCCTGGTCTCCCCCAGGTTCCAATGCTGTAGAAATGTTATTCCATGCTTCAGCTGTAAACCTTTGTCTCTTACAATAAAGGCCGTTATTTTACCTTAACGGTCCACACAGACAGAATGTAGAAGGGGTGTTTGTGACAGACATCATAGCGGATCCTCCAGATTGTGATTGGATTAGTCTTTGGTCTCCATTCAAGTGCGCATTATTCAGAACTCTTGTCTTCACAAGAAAATCCCTTGCGGAGTCACATACTTTTCAGGAGGGTCACGCGGAAGTTACACAGAATCAGGTCACTGTAAGCTAGGACCCTTATTACTGGCTCTACAGCCAAGCAAGCTGAGTCAGGCTATATAGTCAGAAGTAAAAGTGAAATTGCCATTGGGAGCCAGCAGGAATTTCTCTGCACTGGTGCTATCGCCAGCAGGAAAAAAATCAAACCAATGTCAGAAGTGGGATTCGAACCCATGCCTCCAGAGGAGACTGCGACCTAAACGCAGCGCCTTAGACCGCTCGGCCATCCTGACATGGGATTAGTTTTCTCAGTCCCTGAATGTCGCGCGCATGCACGCTATTTGGAATCAATTAACTACTCATTAGAAAATCATCCCTCCTATGTACATTCTGTACTCATGGGAATTTTCACCTTGCCTAAAGATGTCCCAACTAGTGAACGGGGAGACAGCAAACCCCAGGACAGAGGCCGAAATAGCTCAGTTGGGAGAGCGTTAGACTGAAGATCTAGAGGTCCCTGGTTCGATCCCGGGTTTCGGCAAATGAATTTTGAATACAAATCCACTAACAAAAGAAAAGGCTTACTACGTTTCTTTCCAATTCGTTGGAGTTTGAATCGAGCGTAGCGCTCTGCTGGAACTATAGAAAAAAAAAAAAGGTTGAAAACAGTTCTTTCAGGAGAAGACAATGTGCTGCGCGGATGCCGAAATAGCTCAGTTGGGAGAGCATAGACTAAAGATCTAAAGGTCCCCGATTCAATTCTGGGTTTTGTCACACCCTCGTTTTAAACATTGAACAATTGACATGAATGTTTTTGGGTTCTTTCTATATCCTAACTGAACCGAGCTTTCCTTCTAGCATAATGCGCAGGTAATCCTGGAAATGGGGGGGGGGAGTCCCTCTTTCACATCAGTCACTAATGTGAGAAAGACTAAATAATGCAAGGATCCGGAAATATTCAGCAGAATGCTGAATGGCAGAGACATATATTACCACACTTCTCCAAGAAGCCTTACCTCTTCTCCGTGTTCCCTCCCGAAGAACCAGCTGCCATTTTCTTTGCTGCTCGCCCAATAGCGTTCACCTCCAAAAGCACGCAGCTGCATCACCAGAAGACATGTCCTAGGTGCACAACAGCGGTGGCTGTCTTTTTTTAGCAGATAGATCCTGCTCAGCTACATTATATTGATGATTTTAAGTGGGTATAGAGTCAGAGCTCGACACTTGGCTGGTCAAAACCAGATGGCAATGTCCAATGAGCTCCAGGCCCCACTGAATGTCATTTCTCCCAGGTCTCCCCCAGGTTCCAATGCTGTAGAAATGTTATTCCATGCTTCAGCTGTAAACCTTTGTCTCTTACAATAAAGGCCGTTATTTTACCTTAACGGTCCACACAGACAGAATGTAGAAGGGGTGTTTGTGACAGACATCATAGCGGATCCTCCAGATTGTGATTGGATTAGTCTTTGGTCTCCATTCAAGTGCGCATTATTCAGAACTCTTGTCTTCACAAGAAAATCCCTTGCGGAGTCACGTACTTTTCAGGAGGGTCACGCGGAAGTTACACAGAATCAGGTCACTGTAAGCTAGGACCCTTATTACTGGCTCTACAGCCAAGCAAGCTGAGTCAGGCTATATAGTCAGAAGTAAAAGTGAAATTGCCATTGGGAGCCAGCAGGAATTTCTCTGCACTGGTGCTATCGCCAGCAGGAAAATAATCAAACCACTGTCAGAAGTGGGATTCGAACCCACGCCTCCAGAGGAGACTGCGACCTGAACGCAGCGCCTTAGACCGCTCGGCCATCCTGACATGGGATTAGTTTCCTCAGTCCCTGAATGTCGCGCGCATGCACGCTATTTGGAATCAATTAACTACTCATTAGAAAATCATCCCTCCTATGTACATTCTGTACTCATGGGAATTTTCACCTTGCCTAAAGATGTCCCAACTAGTGAACGGGGAGACAGCAAACCCCAGGACAGAGGCCGAAATAGCTCAGTTGGGAGGGCGTTAGACTGAAGATCTAAAGGTCCCTGGTTCGATCCCGGGTTTCGGCAAATGAATTTTGAATACAAATCCACTAACAAAAGAAAAGGCTTGCTACGTTTCTTTCCAATTCGTTGGGGTTTCGATCGAGCGTAGCGCGCTGCTGGAACTATACAAAAAAAAAAAAGGTTGAAAACAGTTCTTTCAGGAGAAGATAATGTGCTGCGTGGATTCCGAAATAGCTCAGTTGGGAGAGCGTAGACTAAAGATCTAAAGGTCCCCGATTCAATACTGGGTTTTTTCACACCCTCGTTTTAAACATTGAACAATTGACATGAAAGTTTTTGGGTTCTTTCTATATCCTAACTGAACCGAGCTTTCCTTCTTGCATAATGCGCAGGTAATCCTGGAAATGGGGGGGGAAGTCCCTCTTTTACATCAGTCATTAATGTGAGAAAGACTAAATAATGCAAGGATCCGGAAATATTCAGCAGAATGCTGAATGGCAGAGACATATATTACCACACTTCTCCAAGAAGCCTTACCTCTTCTCCGTGTTCCCTCCAGAAGAACCAGCTACCATTTTCTTTGCTGCTCGCCCAATAGCGTTCACCTCCAAAAGCACGCAGCTGCATCACCAGAAGACATGTCCTAGGTGCACAACAGCGGTGGCTGTCTTTTTTTAGCAGATAGACCCTGCTCAGCTACATTATATTGATGATTTTAAGTGGGTATAGAGTCAGAGCTCGACTCTTGGCTGGTCAAAACCAGATGGCAATGTCCAATGAGCTCCAGGCCCCACTGAATGTCATTTCTCCCTGGTCTCCCCCAGGTTCCAATGCTGTAGAAATGTTATTCCATGCTTCAGCTGTAAACCTTTGTCTCTTACAATAAAGGCCGTTATTTTACCTTAACGGTCCACACAGACAGAATGTAGAAGGGGTGTTTGTGACAGACATCATAGCGGATCCTCCAGATTGTGATTGGATTAGTCTTTGGTCTCCATTCAAGTGCGCATTATTCAGAACTCTTGTCTTCACAAGAAAATCCCTTGCGGAGTCACGTACTTTTCAGGAGGGTCACGCGGAAGTTACACAGAATCAGGTCACTGTAAGCTAGGACCCTTATTACTGGCTCTACAGCCAAGCAAGCTGAGTCAGGCTATATAGTCAGAAGTAAAAGTGAAATTGCCATTGGGAGCCAGCAGGAATTTCTCTGCACTGGTGCTATCGCCAGCAGGAAAAAAATCAAACCAATGTCAGAAGTGGGATTCGAACCCATGCCTCCAGAGGAGACTGCGACCTAAACGCAGCGCCTTAGACCGCTCGGCCATCCTGACATGGGATTAGTTTTCTCAGTCCCTGAATGTCGCGCGCATGCACGCTATTTGGAATCAATTAACTACTCATTAGAAAATCATCCCTCCTATGTACATTCTGTACTCATGGGAATTTTCACCTTGCCTAAAGATGTCCCAACTAGTGAACGGGGAGACAGCAAACCCCAGGACAGAGGCCGAAATAGCTCAGTTGGGAGAGCGTTAGACTGAAGATCTAGAGGTCCCTGGTTCGATCCCGGGTTTCGGCAAATGAATTTTGAATACAAATTCACTAACAAAAGAAAAGGCTTACTACGTTTCTTTCCAATTCGTTGGGGTTTCAATCGAGCGTAGCGCTCTGCTGGAACTATAGAAAAAAAAAAAAGGTTGAAAACAGTTCTTTCAGGAGAAGACAATGTGCTGCGCGGATGCCGAAATAGCTCAGTTGGGAGAGCGTAGACTAAAGATCTAAAGGTCCCCGATTCAATTCTGGGTTTTGTCACACCCTCGTTTTAAACATTGAACAATTGACATGAATGTTTTTGGGTTCTTTCTATATCCTAACTGAACCGAGCTTTCCTTCTAGCATAATGCGCAGGTAATCCTGGAAATGGGGGGGGGGAGTCCCTCTTTCACATCAGTCATTAATGTGAGAAAGACTAAATAATGCAAGGATCCGGAAATATTCAGCAGAATGCTGAATGGCAGAGACATATATTACCACACTTCTCCAAGAAGCCTTACCTCTTCTCCGTGTTCCCTCCCGAAGAACCAGCTGCCATTTTCTTTGCTGCTCGCCCAATAGCGTTCACCTCCAAAAGCACGCAGCTGCATCACCAGAAGACATGTCCTAGGTGCACAACAGCGGTGGCTGTCTTTTTTTAGCAGATAGATCCTGCTCAGCTACATTATATTGATGATTTTAAGTGGGTATAGAGTCAGAGCTCGACACTTGGCTGGTCAAAACCAGATGGCAATGTCCAATGAGCTCCAGGCCCCACTGAATGTCATTTCTCCCAGGTCTCCCCCAGGTTCCAATGCTGTAGAAATGTTATTCCATGCTTCAGCTTTAAACCTTTGTCTCTTACAATAAAGGCCGATATTTTACCTTAACGGTCCACACAGACAGAATGTAGAAGAGGTGTTTGTGACAGACATCATAGCGGATCCTCCAGATTGTGATTGGATTAGTTTTTGGTCTCCATTCAAGTGCGCATTATTCAGAACTCTTGTCTTCACAAGAAAATCCCTTGCGGAGTCACATACTTTTCAGGAGGTTCACGCGGAAGTTACACAGAATCAGGTCACTGAAAGCTAGGACCCTTATTACTGGCTCTACAGCCAAGCAAGCTGAGTCAGGCTATATAGTCAGAAGTAAAAGTGAAATTGCCATTGGGAGCCAGCAGGAATTTCTCTGCACTGGTGCTATCGCCAGCAGGAAAAAAATCAAACCACTGTCAGAAGTGGGATTCGAACCTACGCCTCCAGAGGAGACTGCGACCTGAACGCAGCGCTTTAGACCACTCGGTCATCCTGACATGGGATTAGTTTCCTCAGTCCCTGAATGTCGCGCGCATGCACGCTATTTGGAATCAATTAACTACTCATTAGAAAATCATCCCTCCTATGTACATTCTGTACTCATGGGAATGTTCACCTTGCCTAAAGATGTCCCAACTAGTGAACGGGGAGACAGCAAACCCCAGGACAGAGGCCGAAATAGCTCAGTTGGGAGAGCGTTAAACTGAAGATCTAAAGGTCCCTGGTTCGATCCCGGGTTTCGGCAAATGAATTTTGAATACAAATCCACTAACAAAAGAAATGGCTTGCTACGTTTCTTTCCAATTCGTTGGGGTTTCGATCGAGCGTAGCGCGCTGCTGGAACTATAGAAAAAAAAAAAAGGTTGAAAACAGTTCTTTCAGGAGAAGACAATGTGCTGCGCGGATGCCGAAATAGCTCAGTTGGGAGAGCGTAGACTAAAGATCTAAAGGTCCCCGATTCAGTCCTGGGTTTTGTCACACCCTGGTTTTAAACATTGAACAATTGACATGAATGTTTTTGGGTTCTTTCTATATCCTAACTGAACCGAGCTTTCCTTTTTGCATAATGCGCAGGTAATCCTGGAAATGGGGGGGGGGGGGGGAAGTCCCTCTTTCACATCAGTCATTAATGTGAGAAAGACTAAATAATGCAAGGATCCGGAAATATTCAGCAGAATGCTGAATGGCAGAGACATATATTACCACACTTCTCCAAGAAGCCTTACCTCTTCTCCGTGTTCCCTCCCGAAGAACCAGCTGCCATTTTCTTTGCTGCTCGCCGAATAGCGTTCACCTCCAAAAGCACGCAGCTGCATCACCAGAAGACATGTCCTAGGTGCACAACAGCGGTGGCTGTCTTTTTTTAGCAGATAGACCCTGCTCAGCTACATTATATTGATGATATTAAGTGGGTATAGAGTCAGAGCTCGACTCTTGGCTGGTCAAAACCAGATGGCAATGTCCAATGAGCTCCAGGTCCCACTGAATGTCATTTCTCCCAAGTCTCCCCCAGGTTCCAATGCTGTAGAAATGTTATTCCATGTTTCAGCTGTAAACCTTTGTCTCTTACAATAAGTGCCGTTCTTTTACCTTAACGGTCCACACAGACAGAATGTAGAAGGGGTGTTTGTGACAGACATCATAGCGGATCCTCCAGATTGTGATTGGATTAGTCTTTGGTCTCCATTCAAGTGCGCATTATTCAGAACTCTTGTCTTCACAAGAAAATCCCTTGCGGAGTCATGTACTTTTCAGGAGGGTCACGCGGAAGTTACACAGAATCAGGTCACTGTAAGCTAGGACCCTTATTACTGGCTCTACAGCCAAGCAAGCTGAGTCAGGCTATATAGTCAGAAGTAAAAGTGAAATTGCCATTGGGAGCCAGCAGGAATTTCTCTGCACTGGTGCTATCGCCAGCAGGAAAAAAATCAAACCACTGTCAGAAGTGGGATTCAAACCCACGCCTCCAGAGGAGACTGCGACCTGAACGCAGCGCCTTAGACCGCTCGGCCATCCTGACATGGGATTAGTTTCCTCAGTCCCTGAATGTCGCGCGCATGCACGCTATTTGGAATCAATTAACTACTCATTAGAAAATCATCCCTCCTATGTACATTCTGGACTCGTGGGAATTTTCACCTTGCCTAAAGATGTCCCAACTAGTAAACGGGGAGACAGCAAACCCCAGGACAGAGGCCGAAATAGCTCGGTTGGGAGAGCGTTAGACTGAAGATCTAAAGGTTCCTGGTTCGATCCCGGGTTTCGGCAAACTAATTTTGAATACAAATCCACTAACAAAAGAAAAGGCTTGCTACGTTTCTTTCCAATTCGTTGGGGTTTCGATCGAGCGTAGCGCACTGCTGGAACTATAGAAAAAAAAAAAAGGTTGAAAACAGTTCTTTCAGGAGAAGACAATGTGCTGCGCGGATGCCGAAATAGCTCAGTTGTGAGAGCGTAGACTAAAGATCTAAAGGTCCCCGATTCAATTCTGGGTTTTGTCACACCCTGGTTTTAAACATTGAACAATTGACATGAATGTTTTTGGGTTCTTTCTATATCCTAACTGAACCGAGCTTTCCTTCTTGCATAATGCGCAGGTAATCCTGGAAATGGGGGGGGGGGGGAAGTCCCTCTTTCACATCAGTCATTAATGTGAGAAAGACTAAATAATGCAAGGATCCGGAAATATTCAGCAGAATGCTGAATGGCAGAGACATATATTACCACACTTCTCCAAGAAGCCTTACCTCTTCTCCGTGTTCCCTCCCAACGAACCAGCTGCCATTTTCTTTGCTGCTCGCCGAATAGCGTTCACCTCCAAAAGCACGCAGCTGCATCACCAGAAGACATGTCCTAGGTGCACAACAGCGGTGGCTGTCTTTTTTTAGCAGATAGACCCTGCTCAGCTACATTATATTGATGATTTTAAGTGGGTATAGAGTCAGAGCTCGGCTCTTGGCTGGTCAAAACCAGATGGCAATGTCCAATGAGCTCCAGGCCCCACTGAATGTCATTTCTCCCAGGTCTCCCCCAGGTTCCAATGCTGTAGAAATGTTATTCCATGCTTCAGCTGTAAACCTTTGTCTCTTACAATAAATGCCGTTCTTTTACTTTAACGGTCCACACAGACAGAATGTAGAAGGGGTGTTTGTGACAGACATCATAGCGGATCCTCCAGATTGTGATTGGATTAGTCTTTGGTCTCCATTCAAGTGCGCATTATTCAGAACTCTTGTCTTCACTAGAAAATCCCTTGCGGAGTCACGTACTTTTCAGGAGGGTCACGCGGAAGTTACACAGAATCAGGTCACTGAAAGCTAGGACCCTTATTACTGGCTCTACAGCCAAGCAAGCTGAGTCAGGCTATATAGTCAGAAGTAAAAGTGAAATTGCCATTGGGAGCCAGCAGGAATTTCTCTGCACTGGTGCTATCGCCAGCAGGAAAAAAATCAAACCACTGTCAGAAGTAGGATTCGAACCCACGTCTCCAGAGGAAACTGCGACCTGAACGCAGCGCCTTAGACCGCTCGGCCATCCTGACATGGGATTAGTTTCCTCAGTCCCTGAATGTCGCGCGCATGCACGCTATTTGGAATCAATTAACTACTCATTAGAAAATCATCCCTCCTATGTACATTCTGGACTCGTGGGAATTTTCACCTTGCCTAAAGATGTCCCAACTAGTGAACGGGGAGACAGCAAACCCCAGGACAGAGGCCGAAATAGCTCATTTGGGAGAGCGTTAGACTGAAGATCTAAAGGTCCCTGGTTCGATCCCGGGTTTCGACAAATTAATTTTGAATACAAATCCACTAACAAAAGAAAAGGCTTGCTACGTTTCTTTCCAATTCGTTGTGGTTTCGATCGAGCGTAGCGCACTGCTGGAACTATAGAAAAAAAAAAAGGTTGAAAACAGTTCTTTCAGGAGAAGACAATGTGCTGCGCGGATGCCGAAATAGCTCAGTTGGTAGAGCGTAGACTAAAAATCTAAAGGTCCCCGATTCAAATCTGGTTTTTGTCACACCCTCGTTTTAAACTATGAACAATTGACATGAATGTTTTTGGGTTCTTTCTATATATTCTAACTGAACCGAGCTTTCCTTATTGCATAATGCGCAGGTAATCCTGGAAATGGGGGGGAAGTCCCTCTTTCACATCAGTCATTAATGTGAGAAAGACTAAATAATGCAAGGATCCGGAAATATTCAGCAGAATGCTGAATGGCAGAGACATATATTACCACACTTCTCCAAGAAGCCTTACCTCTTCTCCGTGTTCCCTCCCGAAGAACCAGCTGCCATTTTCTTTGCTGCTCGCCGAATAGCGTTCACCTCCAAAAGCACGCAGCTGCATCACCAGAAGACATGTCCTAGGTGCACAACAGCGGTGGCTGTCTTTTTTTAGCAGATAGACCCTGCTCAGCTACATTATATTGATGATTTTAAGTGGGTATAGAGTCAGAGCTCGACTCTTGGCTGGTCAAAACCAGATGGCAATGTCCAATGAGCTCCAGGCCCCACTGAATGTCATTTCTCCCAGGTCTCCCCCAGGTTCCAATGCTGTAGAAATGTTATTCCATGCTTCAGCTGTAAACCTTTGTCTCTTACAATAAATGCCGTTCTTTTACTTTAACGGTCCACACAGACAGAATGTAGAAGGGGTGTTTGTGACAGACATCATAGCGGATCCTCCAGATTGTGATTGGATTAGTCTTTGGTCTCCATTCAAGTGCGCATTATTCAGAACTCTTGTCTTCACAAGAAAATCCCTTGCGGAGTCACGTACTTTTCAGGAGGGTCACGCGGAAGTTACACAGAATCAGGTCACTGAAAGCTAGGACCCTTATTACTGGCTCTACAGCCAAGCAAGCTGAGTCAGGCTATATAGTCAGAAGTAAAAGTGAAATTGCCATTGGGAGCCAGCAGGAATTTCTCTGCACTGGTGCTATCGCCAGCAGGAAAAAAATCAAACCACTGTCAGAAGTAGGATTCGAACCCACGCCTCCAGAGGAGACTGCGACCTGAACGCAGCGCCTTAGACCGCTCGGCCATCCTGACATGGGATTAGTTTCCTCAGTCCCTGAATGTCGCGCGCATGCACGCTATTTGGAATCAATTAACTACTCATTAGAAAATCATCCCTCCTATGTACATTCTGGACTCGTGGGAATTTTCACCTTGCCTAAAGATGTCCCAACTAGTGAACGGGGAGACAGCAAACCCCAGGACAGAGGCCGAAATAGCTCAGTTGGGAGAGCGTTAGACTGAAGATCTAAAGGTCCCTGGTTCGATCCCGGGTTTCGGCAAATGAATTTTGAATACAAATCCACTAACAAAAGAAAAGGCTTGCTACATTTCTTTCCAATTCATTGGGGTTTCGATCGAGCGTAGCGCACTGCTGGAACTATAGAAAAAAAAAAAGGTTGAAAACAGTTCTTTCAGGAGAAGACAATGTGCTGCGCGGATGCCGAAATAGCTCAGTTGGGAGAGCGTAGACTAAAGATCTAAAGGTCCCCGATTGGGGCGGGGCCTGACCGCGCAGCATGGTAGACGCGAGTCACTAGAGCTCCGTGATACCGGGGACTTTGAGCGGTCGTCTTGCCTTACCTGGAGGTGAACATGGGCAAATCTGGCAGAGGGAAGCTCCGAGCACCCCTAGGATGCCCAAACATCAGGTGGACTTGCAGCGTTTTATTAGAAAGAAGACCGGGACTTCTCCTCACACTCTCCCTAAGATGGCGCCGGAGTCTAAGCCGGAAGTGGACTCAGAGGACGACTCTGAAGTTGGAAGCATAACGGGAGGTGAGCTTTCTGATGCAAATACCACGCAACTCACACGGAAATTTTTTTTTAAAACTTTGGAAAAAGCAATCACTAATGCGATGTCACCAGTTTTAGCTGAACTGGCGGATATTTCCTCTGAGATTAAAGCTACTTCTCATAGAGTTCAGGCTCTTGAGGAGTCTTACTCGTCCATTAGAGAGCATGCTGGGGCGGTGTCAGACCATCTCCAACAACAGGAAGAGCTACTTGATCGCTCCTTGCTACTAATAGAAGATCAGGAGAATAGAAACCGCAGGCGCAATCTCCGTTTGAAAGGGGTCCCTGAATCTTACTCCCCAGAGGACTTGCCCAAAATGGCGAACAGCATTTTCACAGATCTGTTGGGCCAGGAACGTGCAGCTCAGGTGACCATAGAACGCATACATAGATCGCTTCGGCCTAAGCCCAGACAAGGGGACCCTCCCCGTGACATAATATGCGGTCTCCTCTCCTTCAGAGACACACACGCCATCCTTACTGCGGCTAAAGCTAAAGACCAAATTTTGCTTGAGGGTGTTGAAATTTTTCTGTACCAAGACATTGCCCCCTCCATATTGGCAAAGAGGAGATTGCTCAAGCCTTTACTAGATGAACTGAGAGCAAGGAATATACAGTATGCATGGTTATACCCTTTTGGACTGGCTATTTTATGTGGCGGACGACGTATTGTTGTCCATACTCCACGGGACTTACCAGCTGTATGGTCATATTTGGATATATCACCCCTGGAAATCCCCTCTTGGCTACCCTCTCAGAATTTGGATCCGATACCACTACTTCCACCTCTCTCGCATGGGCCTGGTGCTAATAAATTCAAGTCACCCAAATCTCGGAAGAGCCTTCTCAGAGACTAAAGAATTTACCTGAATATGCCCTGGACTTCCCTGGTTGTTATCTGTTCATGGACCTACCGGTAACTTTATATTGTGCTCACTGCCTATCTCTTGAGCAAGAGTCTGGCCCCTGTTTCGTTTTTTCTCTTTTAGCCTTATCTAGTTGTGTATCTTTTTAGTTGGACGCTGGGACATTTCCTTTTATACCATAATTACCTCGTGTTGGCTTTGGACTCATCCTTTATCGCACCATGATGTTTAGTGTGACCGGTACAACAATACTCTGCCAGTGCTCTTTAGATTTCCCGAACTTCGTTCAGTTGTTAACTGTCTATGTTCCTCCTACAGGTATTTTACTTACTAATTTTTTTTTTTTTCTTTATAGGACGATCCTTAGGGTCCCATTCCGATCAGGAAAAACCCCGTTCCATCAGTCTACTAGTTTAGTATTTGGTTACTTCTTGACTAGTTCTAGTTGTGTAGGTACTGCATACTCTTATATTCTTTTACTACCTGATAGTTACGAGATACCCTCTAGGGTTCTTTGTGTAGAAGGCATCCACACCCTATTTGGTACGTGTCTTGTTTATACTCTTTATAGATATCCTCTTACATCTAGCCTACCTTACCATTATGGCTTCTGTAACCCCCCCCCCCCCTCTCTTACGATCTCATCCTTTAATGTAAAGGGGTTAAACTCTCCAAATAAGCGCCATTGGGTAATGTCCCTTTCAAAAAAGTTTAATGCGGATATTTTGTTACTCCAAGAAACCCATTTTAGAACAGACAGGATTCCTAAGCCTTATAAAACTATATATGATCGATGGTACTACTCAACTCACCCGACGTCCTCTTCCAAAGGCGTTGCCATCGCCATTAAAAGGACGCTCCCGTTTATTATCACCCAACAGTATGCTGATGTAGAAGGGAGAGCCATTTTTGTTAAAGGTCGCATTTCTAACCGACCACTAACTATAGCCTCACTCTATGCCCCTAACCATGGTCAGCTCTCTTGGTTAATACAGATCCTGAAATCTCTGGCTCAGTTTGCAGAGGGCGAAATTTTGATCGGCGGGGATCTTAATGTCTTGTTAGATCCCCTCTTAGACTCCTCCTCACAAAAATCTGCGCTTTCCCAGAAGGCTATTAGAAGACTACACCTTGCTTTACAGGAATTGAATCTAATAGACTCCTGGAGACTGGTAAATCCAACTGTGAAAGATTATACTTTTTTTTCAATGCCACATAATTCACACCAACGCTTGGATTATATTTTATGCTCCAAGTCGTTGGCTAATAATATTACCAAGTCCCAAATTGGCGTTATTAGTGTTTCGGACCATGCGCCAGTCTCTACCACCTTTGCACTTCCAGACCTGACCCCTAGAGAGTGGACCTGGCGCCTTAATGAACAATTACTTGATAGTCTTGAGTTTAGAGAGCATATAGGTAAGGAATTGTCTGCTTATTTCCTGTTGAATGTGTCACCGGAAGTATCTCCGGCATTAGTTTGGGAGGCTCACAAGCCTGTTATACGAGGCCTCTTTATTTCAAAAGCTTCAGCCCTGAAGAAGGAGAAACAAAAAATGATTGACTCCCTGATGGCTCAGATTGCCACCCTTGAGCGACTGCAGAAGCGTAATGCCCTTTTATCTGCCCACTCGGATCTGTTGCTACTTAGAGAAAAGTTGAAAAATTTGTTGAACGCTTCCTCAGCTAAGGCTTTCTTACACTCTAAAGCCCGTATTTACGCTCATGGAAATAAGGGGGGTAAAACTATGACCGCAATGCTGAGAAAGGAGAGAGCAAGAGCACATATAGCAGCAATTAAGAAAACAGATGGCTCTCTGACTTATGACACTTCTGAAATTGCAAAAGAGTTTAGAGATTATTACTCCTCTCTCTATAACCTAAAGCAACAGGATACTAACCCTCATGGTCCAGTTAGGACTATGGAGGATACGTTACGAATTCGAGAGTTCCTTCACTCTCTTAAACTGCCTTCTGTTACAGAAGAGATGAGTGACTCTTTGCTTCGACCAATCACAGAATCTGAAATACAAGAGGTTTTATCTAGTTTTCCTAGTGGTAAGAGCCCTGGCCCTGACGGGCTGCCCTCCCTTTACTACAAAACTTTTCAGTCTCAGCTAGTTCCTCATCTTACTTCTTTTTGTGATTCTTTGTTGAAAGGCTCATCTATGGTGCGGCAGTCGCAGGAGGCACATATTACTTTGATTCACAAAGAGGGCAAAGACCCGACGCAATGCTGCAATTATAGACCTATATCATTGCTGAATTGTGATTTGAAAGTCTGGGCTAAGGTTCTCGCTATGAGACTGAGAGATATAGTTCCCTCTTTAGTACATGAGGAGCAGGTCGGTTTTGTGAAAGGCAGAGAGGGTAAAGAAAACACGCATAAATTGCTACATGTTATTGCATTGGCAAAAAAATTGAATAGCCCATTACTTCTATTTAGTGTAGACGCCGAGAAGGCATTCGACCGTGTAAGTTGGAACTATATGTTGGAAACTTTACTAGCTTTTGGTAAAGGGAAATGTTCGTTGTTGTACCGTGTTAGCCAGTGGGTTGGAAATATAAAAAAACACGAAAACTTGGTAATCTTCAGTAGTTGATACCTTTTTAATGGCTAACTCATAATGATGACAAATGGCTAACGTTTCGAAGCGCAAGGCTCCTTTGTCAAAGCAAATTTAAAAACATTTTTGAAGGATGCATATATATATATATATATATATATATATATATATATATACACAGAGCAGGCACAAAGGGTGTTAGATTTCAGGAGGAGGGGGGGGGTTGTTAGTAGTTGGTGAGACAATGTAAGCAATTGGTGGAGACATTTGCTAGAGACAATGTGGTAATTGGTGGAGACAATATAAACACTTACAGGTCCTTGTCAGATCACACACTACTGTAAAAAGACATGAACCCCTGTGATGCATTAATCCCACACTCTAGTGTCCGAAACAATGTCATGAATTTATATTCATGTATGCGTCTTTCTCTCTTAGATCTGAAATTCCCTCTCAAAATCAGAATTTTCATGTCATTGGTAATGTTGTGGTCCCCCCTGCAAAAATGTTTTGACACGGGAAGGTCAGATCTTTGTTCTTTAATAGTATGGCGATGTGAGTTCATGCGCAGTCTAAGTTGCTGTCCGGTCTCTCCAACATACAGATTATCAGTGGAGCATTTGGTACACATAATTAAATACACTACATTGGATGTGCTGCAGGTGAAGGTACCTGGAATGTTATATTCCTTGTTCGAGTTTGGTATCTCTATCCTGTCAGTGGTCAGTATGTGGGGGCAGGTTTTGCACCTCTTATTCCCACATGGAAATGTTCCTGCGTTGGTTGGGGATGTTAGTGAGCTACTGACCATCATATTCCTGAGGTTTGGTGGCTGTCTATAGCACAGGAGAGGGGGGGTCCGGAAATATGGATGTTAGACGGTTGTCTTTTTGTAGTAGTGGATGTAGTTTGCGTGTGATTCCTCTCAGCGTCTCCAGGTGGGGGTTATAAGTGACAACCAGGGGCACTCGGTTGTTCTCCTGTTTGGTATTGTATCTTAATAACTCCGATCTTGGTATCCTGGTGGCTCTGGTGATTTGGTTATCAATCGTTCTTGGATGGTAACCCTGCTTCAAGAATGTGTCTCTGAGGACTCCGAGGTGTTCTTCTCTATCTGCAGGGTTAGAGCATATGCGATGGTATCTGATGGCCTGGCTGTACACAATAGAGTTCTTTATGTGTTTCGGATGAAAGCTGTCCCATCCTAGGTAGGTTGGTCGGTCAATCGGCTTCCGATACAGTGATGTCTCAATTTTGTTGTCCTGTATCTTGATGACTGTGTCTAGGAAGTTTATTTCCGAGAAGGAGTGATTGAGCGTCAGGTTGATGGTGGGATGGAATTGGTTGAATAGTTCATGGAAGGTTTTCAGCTGTTGTTCAGACCCAGTCCAAATGATTAGGATATCGTCAATGAATCGGTAGTAGGCCAGGGGCCTAATGGTGCAGGTGGAGAGGAAGTCACTCTCAAGCTTGGCCATGAAGAGATTAGCGTACTGTGGCGCCATTTTGCTCCCCATTGCGGTGCCAGTCTGCTGTAGATAGATACAGTCACCAAAAGAAAAGTAATTGTGGGTGAGGATGAATTTCGTGAGTTTCACCACTGATTCAGCGCTCATACCTCGCTTTTCCATGAAAAACTGGCAGGCGTTTACACCATCCTGGTGTGGGATGTTGGAGTACAGGGATTCTACATCCATGGTGGCCAGGATGGTTCCATCTGGAAGGGGACCTATAGTGGATAGCTTATTTAATAGGTCTGTGGTGTCCTGAAGGTAGCTGGCTGTATCCTTCACTAGGGGTTTCAGAGTGCCCTCCACCCATCCAGAGATCTGTTCAGTGAGTGTCCCCACACATGAGATGATCGGTCTCCCTGGGTTCCCAGGTTTGTGTAGTTTAGGGAGCATATAAAAAGTTCCCATTCTTGGGCTTGTTGGTATGAGGCTGCTTAGGCCTTTGGCTCCATCAGTTAGGCCCGAGATAACTTTTTTCAGTTTTTTAGAGTACTCCACTGTGGGGTCTGAATCTAATTTAGAGTAGTAGTGCGTGTCATTCAGCTGTCTGTGTGCCTCCTGTATGTAGTCTGATGTGTTCATCATGACTATAGCGCCACCCTTGTCCGCTGGTTTAATGATGATGTCGTTATTATTTCTCAGAGATTTTATAGCCCTTCTTTCCTGGGCAGGGGGGACCACAACATTACCAATGACATGAAAATTCTGATTTTGAGAGGGAATTTCAGATCTAAGAGAGAAAGACGCATACATGAATATAAATTCATGACATTGTTTCGGACACTAGAGTGTGGGATTAATGCATCACAGGGGTTCATGTCTTTTTACAGTAGTGTGTGATCTGACAAGGACCTGTAAGTGTTTATATTGTCTCCACCAATTACCACATTGTCTCTAGCAAATGTCTCCACCAATTGCTTACATTGTCTCACCAACTACTAACAACCCCCCCCCTCCTCCTGAAATCTAACACCCTTTGTGCCTGCTCTGTGTATATATATATATATATATATATATATATATATATATATATGCATCCTTCAAAAATGTTTTTAAATTTGCTTTGACAAAGGAGCCTTGCGCTTCGAAACGTTAGCCATTTGTCATCATTATGAGTTAGCCATTAAAAAGGTATCAACTACTGAAGATTACCAAGTTTTCGTGTTTTTTTATATTTCCAACCCACTGGCTAACACGGTACAACAACGAACATTTCCCTTTACCAAATGGAGGATACCAGAATCTACCGGACCATCATGGACCTAAAGACACTTCTGAAGAAACTGGCACAACTGGACAGCGACATCTTTTTTCTATCTAAATGCAAAAAGGAGAAATTAATTCCTAAAGGACTCAGGCTCACAAACCCCATCGCATCTACCTATAATACTCACTATGCACAAAATTTGTGTTATAGAACTTCAGAGAGACTCAGAAACCATCTCATACATCTCTTCTACGGCATCAAGAGCAAAGTCCAAAAGGAAATTACAACAAAATGGAACAATATCGAGGAGAGCTCCAGGATAACATTACTACAACACTATGAGGAACTGCAGATATCTCTGATCCTCAATAAGCGAAAGAAACTCCACGGACTGAGACGTGATGCAGGTTTCTACAAGAACACACACAAAGCAAGATATACACCTAACAACAACCAGAATCACACACATGCTGATTTGGAAACACAGAACTGTGTGATCAATCTCTCCACCTATGAACCCACCAAAGCAGAATTTGGGGTACTCTCCAGGGGACTCTCATTTTGTCCTTCTAAAACCATGGACAAAATTGAACTGTGCAGTGACATGGAGGATTTTTTCAGGAGGCTGCGCCTGAGAGAATATTTTCATGACACAGATGACACAGAGGAGACCCAACCCACCCCTTCAGAGGTTCACAGCTTAACTAAGAAGGAGACATCTGATTGGACACCTCCAACTGGACGAAATTTTGTTCTGGATAATTATATAGACTGTTTTAGACACATGGTCAAATCAACTATACTGGATACAAATAAAGCCCTGCCGTCTAACATCACTGCCCAGGAAAGAAGGGCTATAAAATCTCTGAGAAATAATAACGACATCATCATTAAACCAGCGGACAAGGGTGGCGCTATAGTCATGATGAACACATCAGACTACATACAGGAGGCACACAGACAGCTGAATGACACGCACTACTACTCTAAATTAGATTCAGACCCCACAGTGGAGTACTCTAAAAAACTGAAAAAAGTTATCTCGGGCCTAACTGATGGAGCCAAAGGCCTAAGCAGCCTCATACCAACAAGCCCAAGAATGGGAACTTTTTATATGCTCCCTAAACTACACAAACCTGGGAACCCAGGGAGACCGATCATCTCATGTGTGGGGACACTCACTGAACAGATCTCTGGATGGGTGGAGGGCACTCTGAAACCCCTAGTGAAGGATACAGCCAGCTACCTTCAGGACACCACAGACCTATTAAATAAGCTATCCACTATAGGTCCCCTTCCAGATGGAACCATCCTGGCCACCATGGATGTAGAATCCCTGTACTCCAACATCCCACACCAGGATGGTGTAAACGCCTGCCAGTTTTTCATGGAAAAGCGAGGTATGAGCGCTGAATCAGTGGTGAAACTCACGAAATTCATCCTCACCCACAATTACTTTTCTTTTGGTGACTGTATCTATCTACAGCAGACTGGCACCGCAATGGGGAGCAAAATGGCGCCACAGTACGCTAATCTCTTCATGGCCAAGCTTGAGAGTGACTTCCTCTCCACCTGCACCATTAGGCCCCTGGCCTACTACCGATTCATTGACGATATCCTAATCATTTGGACTGGGTCTGAACAACAGCTGAAAACCTTCCATGAACTATTCAACCAATTCCATCCCACCATCAACCTGACGCTCAATCACTCCTTCTCGGAAATAAACTTCCTAGACACAGTCATCAAGATACAGGACAACAAAATTGAGACATCACTGTATCGGAAGCCGATTGACCGACCAACCTACCTAGGATGGGACAGCTTTCATCCGAAACACATAAAGAACTCTATTGTGTACAGCCAGGCCATCAGATACCATCGCATATGCTCTAACCCTGCAGATAGAGAAGAACACCTCGGAGTCCTCAGAGACACATTCTTGAAGCAGGGTTACCATCCAAGAACGATTGATAACCAAATCACCAGAGCCACCAGGATACCAAGATCGGAGTTATTAAGATACAATACCAAACAGGAGAACAACCGAGTGCCCCTGGTTGTCACTTATAACCCCCACCTGGAGACGCTGAGAGGAATCACACGCAAACTACATCCACTACTACAAAAAGACAACCGTCTAACATCCATATTTCCGGACCCCCCTCTCCTGTGCTATAGACAGCCACCAAACCTCAGGAATATGATGGTCAGTAGCTCACTAACATCCCCAACCAACGCAGGAACATTTCCATGTGGGAATAAGAGGTGCAAAACCTGCCCCCACATACTGACCACTGACAGGATAGAGATACCAAACTCGAACAAGGAATATAACATTCCAGGTACCTTCACCTGCAGCACATCCAATGTAGTGTATTTAATTATGTGTACCAAATGCTCCACTGATAATCTGTATGTTGGAGAGACCGGACAGCAACTTAGACTGCGCATGAACTCACATCGCCATACTATTAAAGAACAAAGATCTGACCTTCCCGTGTCAAAACATTTTTGCAGGGGGGACCACAACATTACCAATGACATGAAAATTCTGATTTTGAGAGGGAATTTCAGATCTAAGAGAGAAAGACGCATACATGAATATAAATTCATGACATTGTTTCGGACACTAGAGTGTGGGATTAATGCATCACAGGGGTTCATGTCTTTTTACAGTAGTGTGTGATCTGACAAGGACCTGTAAGTGTTTATATTGTCTCCACCAATTACCACATTGTCTCTAGCAAATGTCTCCACCAATTGCTTACATTGTCTCACCAACTACTAACAACCCCCCCCCTCCTCCTGAAATCTAACACCCTTTGTGCCTGCTCTGTGTATATATATATATATATATATATATATATATATATATGCATCCTTCAAAAATGTTTTTAAATTTGCTTTGACAAAGGAGCCTTGCGCTTCGAAACGTTAGCCATTTGTCATCATTATGAGTTAGCCATTAAAAAGGTATCAACTACTGAAGATTACCAAGTTTTCGTGTTTTTTTAGCTTTTGGTATTCCACCTCCTTTTGTTAGAGCTGTTCTCTCTCTCTATGCCCAACCTCATGCTCGGATTAAGATTAATGGTTCCTTTTCAGGCTGCTTTGATATATCCAACGGGACCAGACAGGGGTGCCCTCTCTCCCCTACCCTATTTGTCCTCTCCCTGGAGACTTTCCTCCAGGCAGTGAGACAAAATCCAAATATTTCAGGTTTCCAATTTGCAGATAAATCAATGCACACGATGGCTTATGCAGACGACGTGTTGTTCCTGCTGTCTGACCCCGTAACGTCTCTGCCGGAACTTCAATCCCTTATAGTTACTTATGGCTCCCTTTCCAATTATAAAATTAATGACACGAAATCGGAAATTCTCAATGTGTCTATACCACCTTCCCAGATTAAAGTTTTGCAAAGCTCAACACCCTACCAGTGGAAAACTAAGTCCTTGAAATATCTTGGTGTACATTTGCCCTCTGATATTGAGGATGTTTTCTCGCTAAACTATGTTCCCTTGCTCTCTGAACTCAAGTCACTGCTGAAGGATTATAATCTTCCATATTTGTCCTGGTTAGGCAGAAAAAATCTCTTGCAAGTTTATATTGTCCCAAAAATGTTATATGTATTGCAGATGTTACCCATTTTTGTACCTCGACCTTATTTTCACCAAACTCGACGGCTTTTCTCGGCCTTTCTCTGGAACCACAGACCTCCTAGGTTACCATATAGACTTCTTGTTAAATGAAGACAAAGCGGTGGAATTGCTCTACCAGACCTACAAGCCTGTTATGAGGCTATTCAGCTCTCCCGCTGGATGTACTATGCTCTCCCTCATAAGATTTCTTTAGTCACGGTCTTGGCACAAAGCCTCTTTGATGACTTTTATTTCAAACCTCTTTGGTTCCCCACACCTTCTTACTGTCGTGGAGACCTAAATTTGTTATTAAAGGGCCCGTGCGAGGTTTGGCTTAAACATAAAGAACGTTTGGCTCCAACACCCTCCCCAATTTTGCCTGCAGACCTCATTCCGTTCCTTCCGCTGTTAACCCATAACACGCCGTTACTCAGTGGTTCCATCTGGAATGTTTTGAAAGAAGTTAGACTTAAGGATTTAATTGAGGACGGCTTACCTATTTCTCAAACACAGCTTCATGCATTAGCTCCTTCTGTCAAGCCTCACTTCCTCCATTACGCGCAATTTTATAGTGTTATTAAGAAACTGCTATCAATTGCCAACCCATGTCGTAAGCTTACAGCTTTTGAGAAGGGTCTACTTGCGAAATTACCGTCCCAACGAAAAGTCTCATGCTGTAAACGAATGCTTGCGGATTATGCTGACATTGACAAACCCCCTTATGTCTCTGATTGGGAGAAAGAATTGGCCTTGACCTTTTCTGAGGAAGATGTAGATTTTATCTTGAAACGTAGTTTTGGACAATCTAGGTGTGTGCGCTTACAGGAACTCCACTATAAAGTTTTAACTAGGTGGTATCGCACGCCGGATTGGCTCTTTAGACATGGCCTTAAAGATTCTAATAAGTGTTGGCGCTGTAATTCTGAAGTAGGCACGATGTTACACATCTGGTGGTCGTGTGATCTAATTGAACCATTTTGGAGAGAGATATCAGACTTTATTAACAGACTTTTCAAAACATCACAGGTGCTTTTCCCGGATCAAGTCTTTCTCACGGGCCCTGCAGGTTCTTTGAGTCCACATAAACGAGAGCTGTGGTTCCACTTGATTGGCGCAGCAAAGTCGCTGATTCCCTTACACTGGTTAAGTTCTTCCCCCCCAACCTTTCAGGCATGGCTGGAGAAATCACACCAAATTGCTCGTTTCGAGGAGTTAGTGAGTTGGAAAGATAGATCTCACGATCGCTATGTCAAGGTTTGGAAGAAGTGGTGGAACTTGGTATCGTGATTCCTTCTGGGATTTCTTCCTTTTGGGAATCAGGTCCTCTTTTCTTGCTTCTTTACTTCTTTCTTTGTTGCCCCCCCCGCTTGCCTTCTTATGCTCGCATTTGAAGTTTTTCAGGTAGTTACTTAATACTTATACAGAATGACCTACACAACTGTATGTTCTTTTGACATAATGTGTTTTATTATACTCAACTTATTTGTTGGATTTCGTTTACTTGTTTTATTGGAATTTTCAAAGAAATCATTGGTGTTTATATCTTTGACTGATTACACCTAATGTCACTGTACTTTCTTGTGTATAAATATAAATAAAGAATAAATAAAGGTCCCCGATTCAATTCTGGGTTTTGTCACACCCTCGTTTTAAACATTGAACAATTGACATGAATGTTTTTGGGTTCTTTCTATATCCTAACTGAACCGAGCTTTCCTTCTTGCATAATGCGCAGGTAATCCTGGAAATGGGGGGGGAAGTCCCTCTTTCACATCAGTCATTAATGTGAGAAAGACTAAATAATGCAAGGATCCGGAAATATTCAGCAGAATGCTGAATGGCAGAGACATATATTACCACACTTCTCCAAGAAGCCTTACCTCTTCTCCGTGTTCCCTCCCGAAGAACAAGCTGCCATTTTCTTTGCTGCTCGCCCAATAGCGTTCACCTCCAAAAGCACGCAGCTGCATCACCAGAAGACATGTCCTAGGTGCACAACAGTGGTGGCTGTCTTTTTTTAGCAGATAGACCCTGCTCAGCTACATTATATTGATGATTTTAAGTGGGTATAGAGTCAGAGCTCGACTCTTGGCTGGTCAAAACCAGATGGCAATGTCCAATGAGCTCCAGGCCCCACTGAATGTCATTTCTCCCAGGTCTCCCCCAGGTTCCAATGCTGTAGAAATGTTATTCCATGCTTCAGCTGTAAACCTTTGTCTCTTACAATAAAGGCCGTTATTTTACCTTAACGGTCCACACAGACAGAATGTAGAAGGGGTGTTTGTGACAGACATCATAGCGGATCCTCCAGATTGTCATTGGATTAGTCTTTGGTCTCCATTCAAGTGCGCATTATTCAGAACTCTTGTCTTCACAAGAAAATCCCTTGCGGAGTCACGTACTTTTCAGGAGGGTCACGCGGAAGTTACACAGAATCAGGTCACTGAAAGCTAGGACCCTTATTACTGGCTCTACAGCCAAGCAAGCTGAGTCAGGCTATATAGTCAGAAGTAAAAGTGAAATTGCCATTGGGAGCCAGCAGGAATTTGTCTGCACTGGTGCTATCGCCAGCAGGAAAAAAATCAAACCACTGTCAGAAGTGGGATTCGAACCCACGCCTCCAGAGGAGACTGCGACCTGAACGCAGCGCCTTAGACCGCTCAGCCATCCTGACATGGGATTAGTTTCCTCAGTCCCTGAATGTCGCGCGCATGCACGCTATTTGGAATCAATTAACTACTCATTAGAAAATCATCCCTCCTATGTACATTCTGTACTCATGGGAATTTTCACCTTGCCTAAAGATGTCCCAACTAGTGAACGGGGAGACAGCAAAACCCAGGACAGAGGCCGAAATAGCTCAGTTGGGAGAGCGTTAGACTGAAAATCTAGAGGTCCCTGGTTCGATCCCCGGTTTCGGCAAATGAATTTTGAATACAAATCCACTAACAAAAGAAAAGGCTTGTTACATTTCTTTCCAATTCGTTGGGGTTTCGATCGAGCGTAGCGCGCTGCTGGAGCTATAGAAAAAAAAAAAAGGTTGAAAACAGTCCTTTCAGGAGAAGACAATGTGCTGCGCGGATGCCGAAATAGCTCAGTTGGGAGAGCGTAGACTAAAGATCTAAAGGTCCCCGATTCAATACTGGGTTTTTTCACACCCTCGTTTTAAACATTGAACAATTGACATGAATGTTTTTGGGTTCTTTCTATATCCTAACTGAACCGAGCTTTCCTTCTTGCATAATGCGCAGGTAATCCTGGAAATGGGGGGGGGGGGGGGGAGTCCCTCTTTCACATCAGTCATTAATGTGAGAAAGACTAAATAATGCAAGGATCCGGAAATATTCAGCAGAATGCTGAATGGCAGAGACATATATTACCACACTTCTCCAAGAAGCCTTACCTCTTCTCCGTGTTCCCTCCAGAAGAACCAGCTGCCATTTTCTTTGCTGCTCGCCCAATAGCGTTCACCTCCAAAAGCACGCAGCTGCATCACCAGAAGACATGTCCTAGGTGCACAACAGCGGTGGCTGTCTTTTTTTAGCAGATAGACCCTGCTCAGCTACATTATATTGATGATTTTAAGTGGGTATAGAGTCAGAGCTCGACTCTTGGCTGGTCAAAACCAGATGGCAATGTCCAATGAGCTCCAGGCCCCACTGAATGTCATTTCTCCCAGGTCTCCCCCAGGTTCCAATGCTGTAGAAATGTTATTCCATGCTTCAGCTGTAAACCTTTGTCTCTTACAATAAAGGCCGTTCTTTTACCTTAACGGTCCACACAGACAGAATGTAGAAGGGGTGTTTGTGACAGACATCATAGCGGATCCTCCAGATTGTGATTGGATTAGTCTTTGGTCTCCATTCAAGTGCGCATTATTCAGAACTCTTGTCTTCACAAGAAAATCCCTTGCGGAGTCACGTACTTTTCAGGAGGGTCACGCGGAAGTTACACAGAATCAGGTCACTGTAAGCTATGACCCTTATTACTGGCTCTACAGCCAAGCAAGCTGAGTCAGGCTATATAGTCAGAAGTAAAAGTGAAATTGCCATTGGGAGCCAGCAGGAATTTCTCTGCACTGGTGCTATCGCCAGCAGGAAAAAAATCAAACCACTGTCAGAAGTGGGATTCGAACCCACGCCTCCAGAGGAGACTGCGACCTGAACGCAGCGCCTTAGACCGCTCGGCCATCCTGACATGGGATTAGTTTCCTCAGTCCCTGAATGTCGCGCGCATGCACGCTATTTGGAATCAATTAACTACTCATTAGAAAATCATCCCTCCTATGTACATTCTGTACTCATGGGAATTTTCACCTTGCCTAAAGATGTCCCAACTAGTGAACGGGGAGACAGCAAACCCCAAGACAGAGGCCGAAATAGCTCAGTTGGGAGAGCGTTAGACTGAAGATCTAAAGGTCCCTGGTTCGATCCCGGGTTTCGGCAAATGAAATTTGAATACAAATCCACTAACAAAAGAAAAGGCTTGCTACGTTTCTTTCCAATTCGTTGGGGTTTCGATCGAGCGTAGCGCACTGCTGGAACTATAGAAAAAAAAAAAGGTTGAAAACAGTTCTTTCAGGAGAAGACAATGTGCTGCGCGGATGCCGAAATAGCTCACTTGGGAGAACGTAGACTAAAGATCTAAAGGTCCCCGATTCAATTCTGGGTTTTGTCACACCCTCGTATTAAACAATTGACATGAATGTTTTTGGGTTCTTTCTATATCCTAACTGAACCGAGCTTTCCTTCTTGCATAATGCGCAGGTAATCCTGGAAATGGGGGGAGAGTCCCTCTTTCACATCAGTCATTAATGTGAGAAAGACTAAATAATGCAAGGATCCGGAAATATTCAGCAGAATGCTGAATGGCAGAGACATATATTACCACACTTCTCCAAGAAGCCTTACCTCTTCTCCGTGTTCCCTCCCGAAGAACCAGCTGCCATTTTCTTTGCTGCTCGCCGAATAGCGTTGACCTCCAAAAGCACGCAGCTGCATCACCAGAAGACATGTCCTAGGTGCACAACAGCGGTGGCTGTCTTTTTTTAGCAGAAAGATCCTGCTCAGCTACATTATATTGATGATTTTAAGTGGGTATAGAGTCAGAGCTCGACTCTTGGCAGGTCTAAATCAGATGGCAATGTCCAATGAGCTCCAGGTCCCACTGAATGTCATTTCTCCCAGGTCTCCCCCAGGTTCCAATGCTGTAGAAATGTTATTCCATGCTTCAGCTGTAAACCTTTGTCTCTTACAATAAAGGCCGTTATTTTACCTTAACGGTCCACACAGACAGAATGTAGAAGGGGTGTTTGTGACAGACATCATAGCGGATCCTCCAGATTGTCATTGGATTAGTCTTTGGTCTCCATTCAAGTGCGCATTATTCAGAACTCTTGTCTTCACAAGGAAATCCTGGGGCCACACGGTGGCTCAGTGGTTAGCACTGCAGCCTTGCAGCGCTGGAGTCCTGGTGTTCAAATCCCACCAAGGGCAAAAAAACCATCTGCAAGGAGTTTGTATGTTCTCCCCGTGTTTGCATGGATTTCCATCCCATATTCCAAAAAGACATACTGATAGGGAAAAATGTACATTGTGAGCTCTGTGTGGGGCTCACAATCTACATTTAAAAAAAAAAAAAAAAAAAAAAAAAGAAAATCCCTTGCGGAGTCACGTACTTTTCAGGAGGGTCACGTGGAATTTTGCACAGAATCAGGTCACTGAAAGCTAGGACCTTTATTACTGGCTCTACAGCCAAGCAAGCTGAGTCAGGCTATATAGTCAGAAGTAAAAGTGAAATTGCCATTGGGAGCCAGCAGGAATTTCTCTGCACTGGTGCTATCGCCAGCAGGAAAAAAATCAAACCACTGTCAGAAATGGGATTCGAACCCACGCCTCCAGAGGAGACTGCGACCTGAATGCAGCGCCTTAGACCGCTCGGCCATCCTGACATGGGATCAGTTTCCTCAGTCCCTGAATGTCGCGCGCATGCACGCTATTTGGAATCAATTAACTACTCATTAGAAAATCATCCCTCCTATGTACATTCTGTACTCATGGGAATTTTCAGCTTGCCTAAAGATGTCCCAACTAGTGAACGGGGAGACAGCAAACCCCAGGACAGAGGCCGAAATATCTCAGTTGGGAGAGCGTTAGACTGAAGATCTAAAGGTCCCTGGTTCGATCCCGGGTTTCGGCAAATGAATTTTGAATGCAAATCCACTAACAAAAGAAAAGGCTTGCTACGTTTCTTTCCAATTCGTTGGGGTTTTGATCGAGCGTAGCGCACTGCTGGAACTATAGAAAAAAAAAATGGTTAAAAACAGTTCTTTCAGGAGAAGACAATGTGCTGCGCGGATGCCGAAATAGCTCAGTTGGGAGAGCGTAGACTAAGGTCCCCGATTCAATTCTGGGTTTTGTCACACCCTCGTATTAAACAATTGACATGAATGTTTTTGGGTTCTTTCTATATCCTAACTGAACCGAGCTTTCCTTCTTGCATAGTGCGCAGGTAATCCTGGAAATGGGGGGGGGGGAAGTCCCTCTTTCACATCAGTCATTAATGTGAGAAAGACTAAATAATGCAAGGATCCGGAAATATTCAGCAGAATGCTGAATGGCAGAGACATATATTACCACACTTCTCCAAGAAGCCTTACCTCTTCTCCGTGTTCCCTCCCGAAGAACCAGCTGCCATTTTCTTTGCTGCTCGCCGAATAGCGTTGACCTCCAAAAGCACGCAGCTGCATCACCAGAAGACATGTCCTAGGTGCACAACAGCGGTGGCTGTCTTTTTTTAGCAGAAAGATCCTGCTCAGCTACATTATATTGATGATTTTAAGTGGGTATAGAGTCAGAGCTCGACTCTTGGCCGGTCTAAACCAGATGGCAATGTCCAATGAGCTCCAGGCCCCACTGAATGTCATTTCTCCCAGGTCTCCCCCAGGTTCCAATGCTGTAGAAATGTTATTCCATGCTTCAGCTGTAAACCTTTGTCTCTTACAATAAAGGCCGTTATTTTACCTTAACGGTCCACACAGACAGAATGTAGAAGGGGTGTTTGTGACAGACATCATAGCGGATCCTCCAGATTGTCATTGGATTAGTCTTTGGTCTCCATTCAAGTGCGCATTATTCAGAACTCTTGTCTTCACAAGAAAATCCTGGGGCCACACGGTGGCTCAGTGGTTAGCACTGCAGCCTTGCAGCGCTGGAGTCCTGGTGTTCAAATCCCACCAAGGGCAAAAAAACCATCTGCAAGGAGTTTGTATGTTCTCCCCGTGTTTGCATGGATTTCCATCCCATATTCCAAAAAGACATACTGATAGGGAAAAATGTACATTGTGAGCTCTGTGTGGGGCTCACAATCTACATTTAAAAAAAAAAAAAAAAAAAAAAAAGAAAATCCCTTGCGGAGTCACGTACTTTTCAGGAGGGTCACGCGGAAGTTACACAGAATCAGGTCACTGAAAGCTAGGACCTTTATTACTGGCTCTACAGCCAAGCAAGCTGAGTCAGGCTATATAGTCAGAAGTAAAAGTGAAATTGCCATTGGGAGCCAGCAGGAATTTCTCTGCACTGGTGCTATCGCCAGCAGGAAAAAAATCAAACCACTGTCAGAAGTGGGATTCAAACCCACGCCTCCAGAGGAGGCTGCGACCTGAACGCAGCGCCTTAGACCGCTCGGCCATCCTGACATGGGAATAGTTTCCTCAGTCCCTGAATGTCGCGCGCATGCACGCTATTTGGAATCAATTAACTACTCATTAGAAAATCATCCCTCCTATGTACATTCTGTACTCATGGGAATTTTCACCTTGCCTAAAGATGTCCCAACTAGTGAACGGGGAGACAGCAAACCCCAGGACAGAGGCCGAAATAGCTCAGTTGGGAGAGCGTTAGACTGAAGATCTAAAGGTCCCTGGTTCGATCCTGGGTTTCGGCAAATGAATTTTGAATACAAATCCACTAACAAAAGAAAAGGCTTGCTACGTTTCTTTCCAATTCGTTGGGGTTTCGATCGAGCGTAGCGCACTGCTGGAACTATAGAAAAAAAAAAAAGGTTGAAAACAGTTCTTTCAGGAGAAGACAATGTGCTGCGCGGATGCCGAAATAGCTCAGTTGGGAGAGCGTAGACTAAAGATCTAAAGGTCCCCGATTCAATACTGGGTTTTTTCACACCCTCGTTTTAAACATTGAACAATTGACATGAATGTTTTTGGGTTCTTTCTATATCCTAACTGAACCGAGCTTTCCTTCTTGCATAATGCGCAGGTAATCCTGGAAATGGGGGGGGGGGGGAAGTCCCTCTTTCACATCAGTCATTAATGTGAGAAAGACTAAATAATGCAAGGATCCGGAAATATTCAGCAGAATGCTGAATGGCAGAGACATATATTACCACACTTCTCCAAGAAGCCTTACCTCTTCTCCGTGTTCCCTCCAGAAGAACCAGCTGCCATTTTCTTTGCTGCTCGCCCAATAGCGTTCACCTCCAAAAGCACGCAGCTGCATCACCAGAAGACATGTCCTAGGTGCACAACAGCGGTGGCTGTCTTTTTTTAGCAGATAGACCCTGCTCAGCTACATTATATTGATGATTTTAAGTGGGTATAGAGTCAGAGCTCGACTCTTGGCTGGTCAAAACCAGATGGCAATGTCCAATGAGCTCCAGGCCCCACTGCATGTCATTTCTCCCAGGTCTCCCCCAGGTTCCAATGCTGTAGAAATGTTATTCCTTTATTCCATGCTTCAGCTGTAAACCTTTGTCTCTTACAATAAAGGCCGTTCTTTTACCTTAACGGTCCACACAGACAGAATGTAGAAGGGGTGTTTGTGACAGACATCATAGCGGATCCTCCAGATTGTGATTGGATTAGTCTTTGGTCTCCATTCAAGTGCGCATTATTCAGAACTCTTGTCTTCACAAGAAAATCCCTTGCGGAGTCACATACTTTTCAGGAGGGTCACGCGGAAGTTACACAGAATCAGGTCACTGTAAGCTAGGACCCTTATTACTGGCTCTACAGCCAAGCAAGCTGAGTCAGGCTATATAGTCAGAAGTAAAAGTGAAATTGCCATTGGAGCCAGCAGGAATTTCTCTGCACTGGTGCTATCGCCAGCAGGAAAAAAATCAAACCACTGTCAGAAGTGGGATTCGAACCCACGCCTCCAGAGGAGACTGCGACCTGAACGCAGCGCCTTAGACCGCTCGGCCATCCTGACATGGGATTAGTTCCTCAGTCCCTGAATGTCGCACGCATGCACGCTATTGGAATCAATTAACTACTCATTAAAAAATCATCCCTCCTATGTACATTCTGTACTCATGGGAATTTTCACCTTGCCTAAAGATGTCCCAACTAGTGAACGGGGAGACAGCAAACCCCAGGACAGAGGCCGAAATAGCTCAGTTGGGAGAGCGTTAGACTGAAGATCTAAAGGTCCCTGGTTCGATCCTGGGTTTCGGCAAATGAATTTTGAATACAAATCCACTAACAAAAGAAAAGGCTTGCTACGTTTCTTTCCAATTCGTTGGGGTTTCGATCGAGCGTAGCGCACTGCTGGAACTATAGAAAAAAAAAAAAAGGTTGAAAACAGTTCTTTCAGGAGAAGACAATGTGCTGCGCGGATGCCGAAATAGCTCAGTTGGAGAGCGTAGACTAAAGATCTAAAGGTCCCCGATTCAATTCTGGGTTTTGTCACACCCTCGTTTTAAACATTAAACAATTGACATGAATGTTTTTGGGTTCTTTCTATATCCTAACTGAACCGAGCTTTCCTTCTTGCATAATGCGCAGGTAATCCTGGAAATGGGGGGGGGGGAGTCCTCTTTCACATCAGTCATTAATGTGAGAAGACTAAATAATGCAAGGATCCGGAAATATTCAGCAGAATGCTGAATGGCAGAGACATATATTACCACACTTCTCCAAGAAGCCTTAACTCTTCTCCGTGTTCCCTCCCGAAGAACCATCTGCCATTTTCTTTGCTGCTCGCCGAATAGCGTTCACCTCCAAAAGCACGCAGCTGCATCACCAGAAGACATGTCCTAGGTGCACAACAGCAGTGGCTGTCTTTTTTTAGCAGATAGACCCTGCTCAGCTACATTATATTGATGATTTTAAGTGGGTATAGAGTCAGAGCTCGACTCTTGGCTAGTCAAAACCAGATGGCAATGTCCAATGAGCTCCAGGTCCCACTGAATGTCATTTCTCCCAGGTCTCCCCCAGGTTCCAATGCTGTAGAAATGTTATTCCATGCTTCAGCTGTAAACCTTTGTCTCTTACAATAAAGGCCGTTATTTTACCTTAACGGTCCGCACAGACAGAATGTAGAAGGGGTGTTTGTGACAGACATCATAGCGGATCCTCCAGATTGTGATTGGATTAGTCTTTGGTCTCCATTCAAGTGCGCATTATTCAGAACTCTTGTCTTCACAAGAAAATCCCTTGCGGAGTCACGTACTTTTCAGGAGGGTCACGCGGAAGTTACACAGAATCAGATCACTGAAAGCTAGGACCCTTATTACTGCTCTACAGCCAAGCAAGCTGAGTCAGGCTATATAGTCAGAAGTAAAAGTGAAATTGCATTGGGAGCCAGCAGGAATTTCTCTGCACTGGTGCTATCGCCAGCAGGAAAAAAATCAAACCACTGTCAGAAGTGGATTGGAACACACGCCTCCAGAGGAGACTGCGACCTGAACGCAGCGCCTTAGACCGCTCGGCCATCCTGACATGGGATTAGTTTCCTCAGTCCCTGAATGTCGCGCGCATGCACGCTATTTGGAATCAATTAACTACTCATTAGAAAATCATCCCTCCTATGTACATTCTGTACTCATGGGAATTTTCACCTTGCCTAAAGATGTCCCAACTAGTGAACGGGTAGACAGCCAACCCCAGCACAGAGGCCGAAATAGCTCAGTTGGAGAGCGTTAGACTGAAGATCTAAAGGTCCCTGGTTCGATCCCGGGTTTCGGCAAATGAATTTTGAATACAAATCCACTAACAAAAGAAAAGGCTTGCTATGTTTCTTTCCAATTCGTTGGGGTTTCGATCGAGCGTAGCGCGCTGCTGGAACTGTAGAAAAAAAAAAAAGGTTGAAAACAGTTCTTTCAGGAGAAGACAATGTCCTGGGCGGATGCCGAAATAGCTCAGTTGGGAGAGCGTAGACTAAAGGTCCCCGATTCAATTCTGGGTTTTGTCACACCCTCGTTTTAAACATTGAACAATTGACATGAATGTTTTTGGGTTCTTTCTATATCCTAACTGAACCGAGCTTTCCTTCTTGCATAATGCGCAGGTAATCCTGGAAATGGGGGGGGGGGAGTCCCTATTTCACATCAGTCATTAATGTGAGAAAGACTAAATAATGCAAGGATCCGGAAATATTCAGCAGAATGCTGAATGGCAGAGACATATATTACCACACTTCTCCAAGAAGCCTTACCTCTTCTCCGTGTTCCCTCCCGAAGAACCAGCTGCCATTTTCTTTGCTGCTCGCTGAATAGCGTTCACCTCCAAAAGCACGCAGCTGCATCACCAGAAGACATGTCCTAGGTGCAAAACAGCGGTGGCTGTCTTTTTTTAGCAGATAGACCCTGCTCAGCTACATTATATTGATGATTTTAAGTGGGTATAGAGTCAGAGCTCGACTCTTGGCTGGTCAAAACCAGATGGCAATGTCCAATGAGCTCCAGGCCCCACTGAATGTCATTTCTCCCAGGTTCCAATGCTGTAGAAATGTTATTCCATGCTTCAGCTGTAAACCTTTGTCTCTTACAATAAAGGCCCGTTCTTTTACCTTAACGGTCCACACAGACAGAATGTAGAAGGGGTGTTTGTGACAGACATCATAGCGGATCCTCCAGATTGTGATTGGATTAGTCTTTGGTCTCCATTCAAGTGCGCATTATTCAGAACTCTTGTCTTCACAAGAAAATCCCTTGCGGAGTCACGTACTTTTCAGGAGGGTCACGCGGAAGTTACACAGAATCAGGTCACTGTAAGCTAGGACCCTTATTACTGGCTCTACAGCCAAGCAAGCTGAGTCAGGCTATATAGTCAGAAGTAAAAGTGAAATTGCCATTGGGAGCCAGCAGGAATTTCTCTGCACTGGTGCTATTGCCAGCAGGAAAAAAATCAAACCTCTGTCAGAAGTGGGATTCGAACCCACGCCTCCAGAGGAGACTGCGACCTGAACGCAGCGCCTTAGACCGCTCGGCCATCCTGACATGGGATTAGTTCCTCAGTCCCTGAATGTCGCACGCATGCACGCTATTTGGAATCAATTAACTACTCATTAGAAAATCATCCCTCCTATGTACATTCTGTACTCATGGGAATTTTCACCTTGCCTAAAGATGTCCCAACTAGTGAACGGGGAGACAGCAAACCCCAGGACAGAGGCCGAAATAGCTCAGTTGGGAGAGCGTTAGACTAAAGGTCCTCTGGTTCGATCCCGGGTTTCGACAAATGAATTTTGAATACAAATCCACTAACAAAAGAAAAGGCTTGCTACGTTTCTTTCCAATTCGTTGGGGTTTCGATCGAGCGTAGCGCACTGCTGGAACTATAGAAAATAAAAAAAAGGTTGAAAACAGTTCTTTCAGGAGAAGACAATGTGCTGCGCGGATGCCGAAATAGCTCAGTTGGGAGAGCGTAGACTAAAGATCTAAAGGTCCCCGATTCAATTCTGGGTTTTGTCACACCCTCGTTTTAAACATTAAACAATTGACATGAATGTTTTTGGGTTCTTTCTATATCCTAACTGAACCGAGCTTTCCTTCTTGCATAATGCGCAGGTAATCCTGGAAATGGGGGGGGGGGGGGAGTCCCTCTTTCACATCAGTCATTAATGTGAGAAAGACTAAATAATGCAAGGATCCGGAAATATTCAGCAGAATGCTGAATGGCAGAGACATATATTACCACACTTCTCCAAGAAGCCTTACCTCTTCTCCGTGTTCCCTCCCGAAGAACCAGCTGCCATTTTCTTTGCTGCTCGCCCAATAGCGTTCACCTCCAAAAGCACGCAGCTGCATCACCAGAAGACATGTCCTAGGTGCACAACAGCGGTGGCTGTCTTTTTTTAGCAGATAGATCCTGCTCAGCTACATTATATTGATGATTTTAAGTGGGTATAGAGTCAGAGCTCGACTCTTGGCTGGTCAAAACCAGATGGCAATGTCCAATGAGCTCCAGGCCCCACTGAATGTCATTTCTCCCAGGTCTCCCCCAGGTTCCAATGCTGTAGAAATGTTATTCCATGCTTCAGCTGTAAACCTTTGTCTCTTACAATAAAGGCCGTTCTTTTACCTTACCGGTCCACACAGACAGAATGTAGAAGGGGTGTTTGTGACAGACATCATAGCGGATCCTCCAGATTGTGATTGGATTAGTCTTTGGTCTCCATTCAAGTGCGCATTATTCAGAACTCTTGTCTTCACAAGAAAATCCCTTGCGGAGTCACGTACTTTTCAGGAGGGTCACGCGGAAGTTACACAGAATCAGGTCACTGAAAGCTAGGACCCTTATTACTGTCTCTACAGCCAAGCAAGCTGAGTCAGGCTATATAGTCAGAAGTAAAAGCGAAATTGCCATTGGGAGCCAGCAGGAATTTCTCTGCACTGGTGCTATCGCCAGCAGGAAAAAAATCAAACCACTGTCAGAAGTGGGATTCGAACACACGCCTCCAGAGGAGACTGCGACCTGAACGCAGCGCCTTAGACTGCTCGGCCATCCTGACATGGGATTAGTTTCCTCAGTCCCTGAATGTCGCGCGCATGCACGCTATTTGGAATCAATTAACTACTCATTAGAAAATCATCCCTCCTATGTACATTCTGTACTCATGGGAATTTTCACCTTGCCTAAAGATGTCCCAACTAGTGAACGGGGAGACAGCAAACCCCAGGACAGAGGCCGAAATAGCTCAGTTGGGAGAGCATTAGACTGAAGATCTAAAGGTCCCTGGTTCGATCCCGGGTTTCGGCAAATGAATTTTGAATACAAATCCACTAACAAAAGAAAAGGCTTGCTACGTTTCTTTCCAATTCGTTGGGGTTTCGATCGAGCGTAGCGCGCTGCTGGAGCTATAGAAAAAAAAAAAAGGTTGAAAACAGTTCTTTCAGGAGAAGACAATGTGCTGCGCGGATGCCGAAATAGCTCAGTTGGGAGAGCGTAGACTAAAGATCTAAAGGTCCCCGATTCAATTCTGGGTTTTGTCACACCCTCATTTTAAACATTGAACAATTGACATGAATGTTTTTGGGTTCTTTCTATATCCTAACTGAACTGAGCTTTCCTTCTTGCATAATGTGCAGGTAATCCTGGAAATGGGGGGGGGGGGGAAGTCCCTATTTCACATCAGTCATTAATGTGAGAAAGACTAAATAATGCAAGGATCCGGAAATATTCAGCAGAATGTTGAATGGCAGAGACATATATTACCACACTTCTCCAAGAAGCCTTACCTCTTCTCCGTGTTCCCTCCCGAAGAACCAGCTGCCATTTTCTTTGCTGCACGCTGAATAGCGTTCACCTCCAAAAGCACGCAGCTGCATCACCAGAAGACATGTCCTAGGTGCACAACAGCGGTGGCTGTCTTTTTTTAGCAGATAGACCCTGCTCAGCTACATTATATTGATGATTTTAAGTGGGTATAGAGTCAGAGCTCGACTCTTGGCTGGTCAAAACCAGATGGCAATGTCCAATGAGCTCCAGGCCCCACTGAATGTCATTTCTCCCAGGTCTCTCCCAGGTTCCAATGCTGTAGAAATGTTATTCCATGCTTCAGCTGTAAACCTTTGTCTCTTACAATAAAGGCCGTTCTTTTACCTTAACGGTCCACACAGACAGAATGTAGAAGGGGTGTTTGTGACAGACATCATAGCGGATCCTCCAGATTGTGATTGGATTAGTCTTTGGTCTCCATTCAAGTGCGCATTATTCAGAACTCTTGTCTTCACAAGAAAATCCCTTGCGGAGTCACGTACTTTTCAGGAGGGTCACGCGGAAGTTACACAGAATCAGGTCACTGTAAGCTAGGACCCTTATCACTGGCTCTACAGCCAAGCAAGCTGAGTCAGGCTATATAGTCAGAAGTAAAAGTGAAATTGCCATTGGGAGCCAGCAGGAATTTCTCTGCACTGGTGCTATCGCCAGCAGGAAAAAAATCAAACCACTGTCAGAAGTGGGATTCGAACCCACGCCTCCAGAGGAGACTGCGACCTGAACGCAGCGCCTTAGACCGCTCGGCCATCCTGACATAGGATTAGTTTCCTCAGTCCCTGAATGTCGCGCGCATGCACGCTATTTGGAATCAATTAACTACTCATTAGAAAATCATCCCTCCTATGTACATTCTGTACTCATGGGAATTTTCACCTTGCCTTAAAATGTCCCAACTAGTGAACGGGGAGACAGCAAACCCCAGGACATAGGCCGAAATAGCTCAGTTGGGAGAGCGTTAGACTGAAGATCTAAAGGTTCCTTGTTCGATCCCGGGTTTCGGCAAATGAATTTTGAATACAAAATCAATAACAAAAGAAAAGGCCTGCTACGTTTCTTTCCAATTCGTTGGGGTTTCGATCGAGCGTAGCGCACTGCTGGAACTATAGAAAAAAAAAAAGGTTGAAAACAGTTCTTTCAGGAGAAGACAATGTGCTGCGCGGATGCCGAAATAGCTCAGTTGGGAGAGCGTAGACTAAAGATCTAAAGGTCCCCGATTCAATTCTGGGTTTTGTCACACCCTCGTTGTAAACATTAAACAATTGACATGAATGTTTTTGGGTTTTTTCAATATCCAAACTGAACCGAGCTTTCCTTCTTGCATAATGCGCAGGTAATCCTGGAAATGGGGGGGGGGGGGAGTCCCTCTTTCACATCAGTCATTAATGTGAGAAAGACTAAATAATGCAAGGATCCGGAAATATTCAGCAGAATGCTGAATGGCAGAGACATATATTACCACACTTCTCCAAGAAGCCTTACCTCTTCTCCGTGTTCCCTCCCGAAGAACCAGCTGCCATTTTCTTTGCTGCTCGCCCAATAGCGTTCACCTCCAAAAGCACGCAGCTGCATCACCAGAAGACATGTCCTAGGTGCACAACAGTGGTGGCTGTCTTTTTTTAGCAGATAGACCCTGCTCAGCTACATTATATTGATGATTTTAAGTGGGTATAGAGTCAGAGCTCGACTCTTGGCTGGTCAAAACCAGATGGCAATGTCCAATGAGCTCCAGGCCCCACTGAATGTCATTTCTCCCAGGTCTCCCCCAGGTTCCAATGCTGTAGAAATGTTATTCCATGCTTCAGCTGTAAACCTTTGTCTCTTACAATAAAGGCCGTTATTTTACCTTAACGGTCCACACAGACAGAATGTAGAAGGGGTGTTTGTGACAGACATCATAGCGGATCCTCCAGATTGTGATTGGATTAGTCTTTGGTCTCCATTCAAGTGCGCATTATTCAGAACTCTTGTCTTCACAAGAAAATCCCTTGCGGAGTCACGTACTTTTCAGGAGGGTCACGCGGAAGTTACACAGAATCAGGTCACTGTAAGCTATGACCCTTATTACTGGCTCTACAGCCAAGCAAGCTGAGTCAGGCTATATAGTCAGAAGTAAAAGTGAAATTGCCATTGGGAGCCAGCAGGAATTTCTCTGCACTGGTGCTATCGCCAGCAGGAAAAAAATCAAACCACTGTCAGAAGTGGGATTCGAACCCACGCCTCCAGAGGAGACTGCGACCTGAACGCAGCGCCTTAGACCGCTCGGCCATCCTGACATGGGATTAGTTTCCTCAGTCCCTGAATGTCGCGCGCATGCACGCTATTTGGAATCAATTAACTACTCATTAGAAAATCATCCCTCCTATGTACATTCTGTACTCATGGGAATTTTCACCTTGCCTAAAGATGTCCCAACTAGTGAACGGGGAGACAGCAAACCCCAAGACAGAGGCCGAAATAGCTCAGTTGGGAGAGCGTTAGACTGAAGATCTAAAGGTCCCTGGTTCGATCCCGGGTTTCGGCAAATGAAATTTGAATACAAATCCACTAACAAAAGAAAAGGCTTGCTACGTTTCTTTCCAATTCGTTGGGGTTTCGATCGAGCATAGCGCACTGCTGGAACTATAGAAAAAAAAAAAGGTTGAAAACAGTTCTTTCAGGAGAAGACAATGTGCTGCGCGGATGCCGAAATAGCTCACTTGGGAGAACGTAGACTAAAGATCTAAAGGTCCCCGATTCAATTCTGGGTTTTGTCACACCCTCGTATTAAACAATTGACATGAATGTTTTTGGGTTCTTTCTATATCCTAACTGAACCGAGCTTTCCTTCTTGCATAATGCGCAGGTAATCCTGGAAATGGGGGGAGAGTCCCTCTTTCACATCAGTCATTAATGTGAGAAAGACTAAATAATGCAAGGATCCGGAAATATTCAGCAGAATGCTGAATGGCAGAGACATATATTACCACACTTCTCCAAGAAGCCTTACCTCTTCTCCGTGTTCCCTCCCGAAGAACCAGCTGCCATTTTCTTTGCTGCTCGCCGAAT
Source organism: Leptodactylus fuscus (assembly GCF_031893055.1). Taxonomy (NCBI): domain Eukaryota; kingdom Metazoa; phylum Chordata; class Amphibia; order Anura; family Leptodactylidae; genus Leptodactylus; species Leptodactylus fuscus. The sequence continues at coordinate 235,180,930 of NC_134265.1, forward strand.
AGCGTTGACCTCCAAAAGCACGCAGCTGCATCACCAGAAGACATGTCCTAGGTGCACAACAGCGGTGGCTGTCTTTTTTTAGCAGAAAGATCCTGCTCAGCTACATTATATTGATGATTTTAAGTGGGTATAGAGTCAGAGCTCGACTCTTGGCAGGTCTAAATCAGATGGCAATGTCCAATGAGCTCCAGGTCCCACTGAATGTCATTTCTCCCAGGTCTCCCCCAGGTTCCAATGCTGTAGAAATGTTATTCCATGCTTCAGCTGTAAACCTTTGTCTCTTACAATAAAGGCCGTTATTTTACCTTAACGGTCCACACAGACAGAATGTAGAAGGGGTGTTTGTGACAGACATCATAGCGGATCCTCCAGATTGTCATTGGATTAGTCTTTGGTCTCCATTCAAGTGCGCATTATTCAGAACTCTTGTCTTCACAAGAAAATCCTGGGGCCACACGGTGGCTCAGTGGTTAGCACTGCAGCCTTGCAGCGCTGGAGTCCTGGTGTTCAAATCCCACCAAGGGCAAAAAAACCATCTGCAAGGAGTTTGTATGTTCTCCCCGTGTTTGCATGGATTTCCATCCCATATTCCAAAAAGACATACTGATAGGGAAAAATGTACATTGTGAGCTCTGTGTGGGGCTCACAATCTACATTTAAAAAAAAAAAAAAAAAAAAAAAAAAGAAAATCCCTTGCGGAGTCACGTACTTTTCAGGAGGGTCACGTGGAATTTTGCACAGAATCAGGTCACTGAAAGCTAGGACCTTTATTACTGGCTCTACAGCCAAGCAAGCTGAGTCAGGCTATATAGTCAGAAGTAAAAGTGAAATTGCCATTGGGAGCCAGCAGGAATTTCTCTGCACTGGTGCTATCGCCAGCAGGAAAAAAATCAAACCACTGTCGGAAGTGGGATTCGAACCCACGCCTCCAGAGGAGACTGCGACCTGAACGCAGCGCCTTAGACCGCTCGGCCATCCTGACATGGGATTAGTTTCCTCAGTCCCTGAATGTCGCGCGCATGCACGCTATTTGGAATCAATTAACTACTCATTAGAAAATCATCCCTCCTATGTACATTCTGTACTCATGGGAATTTTCACCTTGCCTAAAGATGTCCCAACTAGTGAACGGGGAGACAGCAAACCCCAAGACAGAGGCCGAAATAGCTCAGTTGGGAGAGCGTTAGACTGAAGATCTAAAGGTCCCTGGTTCGATCCCGGGTTTCGGCAAATGAATTTTGAATACAAATCCACTAACAAAAGAAAAGGCTTGCTACGTTTCTTTCCAATTCGTTGGGGTTTCGATCGAGCGTAGCGCACTGCTGGAACTATAGAAAAAAAAAAAGGTTGAAAACAGTTCTTTCAGGAAAAGACAATGTGCTGCGCGGATGCCGAAATAGCTCACTTGGGAGAACGTAGACTAAAGATCTAAAGGTCCCCGATTCAATTCTGGGTTTTGTCACACCCTCGTTTTAAACATTAAACAATTGACATGAATGTTTTTGGGTTCTTTCTATATCCTAACTGAACCGAGCTTTCCTTCTTGCATAATGCGCAGGTAATCCAGGAAATGGGGGGGAAGTCCATCTTTCACATCAGTCATTAATGTGAGAAAGACTAAATAATGCAAGGATCCGGAAATATTCAGCAGAATGTTGAATGGCAGAGACATATATTACCACATTTCTCCAAGAAGCCTTACCTCTTCTCCGTGTTCCCTCCCGAAGAACCAGCTGCCATTTTCTTTGCTGCTCGCCGAATAGCGTTCACCTCCAAAGGCACGCAGCTGCATCACCAGAAGACATGTCCTAGGTGCACAACAGCGGTGGCTGTCTTTTTTTAGCAGATAGACCCTGCTCAGCTACATTATATTGATGATTTTAAGTGGGTATAGAGTCAGAGCTCGACTCTTGGCTGGTCAAAACCAGATGGCAATGTCCAATGAGCTCCAGGCCCCACTGAATGTCATTTCTCCCAGGTCTCCCCCGGGTTCCAATGCTGTAGAAATGTTATTCCATGCTTCAGCTGTAAACCTTTGTCTCTTACAATAAAGGCCGTTCTTTTACCTTAACGGTCCACACAGACAGAATGTAGAAGGGGTGTTTGTGACAGACATCATAGCGGATCCTCCAGATTGTCATTGGATTAGTCTTTGGTCTCCATTCAAGTGCGCATTATTCAGAACTCTTGTCTTCACAAGAAAATCCCTTGCGGAGTCACGTACTTTTCAGGAGGGTCACGCGGAAGTTACACAGAATCAGGTCACTGTAAGCTAGGACCCTTATTACTGGCTCTACAGTCAAGCAAGCTGAGTCAGGCTATATAGTCAGAAGTAAAAGTGAAATTGCCATTGGGAGCCAGCAGGAATTTCTCTGCACTGGTGCTATCGCCAGCAGGAAAAAAATCAAACCACTGTCAGAAATGGGATTCGAACCCACGCCTCCAGAGGAGACTGCGACCTGAATGCAGCGCCTTAGACCGCTCGGCCATCCTGACATGGGATCAGTTTCCTCAGTCCCTGAATGTCGCGCGCATGCACGCTATTTGGAATCAATTAACTACTCATTAGAAAATCATCCCTCCTATGTACATTCTGGACTCATGGGAATTTTCACCTTGCCTAAAGATGTCCCAACTAGTGAACGGGGAGACAGCAAACCCCAGGACAGAGGCCGAAATATCTCAGTTGGGAGAGCGTTAGACTGAAGATCTAAAGGTCCCTGGTTCGATCCCGGGTTTCGGCAAATGAATTTTGAATGCAAATCCACTAACAAAAGAAAAGGCTTGCTACGTTTCTTTCCAATTCGTTGGGGTTTTGATCGAGCGTAGCGCACTGCTGGAACTATAGAAAAAAAAAATGGTTAAAAACAGTTCTTTCAGGAGAAGACAATGTGCTGCGCGGATGCCGAAATAGCTCAGTTGGGAGAGCGTAGACTAAAGGTCCCCGATTCAATTCTGGGTTTTGTCACACCCTCGTATTAAATAATTGACATGAATGTTTTTGGGTTCTTTCTATATCCTAACTGAACCGAGCTTTCCTTCTTGCATAGTGCGCAGGTAATCCTGGAAATGGGGGGGGGGGAAGTCCCTCTTTCACATCAGTCATTAATGTGAGAAAGACTAAATAATGCAAGGATCCGGAAATATTCAGCAGAATGCTGAATGGCAGAGACATATATTACCACACTTCTCCAAGAAGCCTTACCTCTTCTCCGTGTTCCCTCCCGAAGAACCAGCTGCCATTTTCTTTGCTGCTCGCCGAATAGCGTTGACCTCCAAAAGCACGCAGCTGCATCACCAGAAGACATGTCCTAGGTGCACAACAGCGGTGGCTGTCTTTTTTTAGCAGAAAGATCCTGCTCAGCTACATTATATTGATGATTTTAAGTGGGTATAGAGTCAGAGCTCGACTCTTGGCAGGTCTAAACCAGATGGCAATGTCCAATGAGCTCCAGGCCCCACTGAATGTCATTTCTCCCAGGTCTCCCCCAGGTTCCAATGCTGTAGAAATGTTATTCCATGCTTCAGCTGTAAACCTTTGTCTCTTACAATAAAGGCCGTTATTTTACCTTAACGGTCCACACAGACAGAATGTAGAAGGGGTGTTTGTGACAGACATCATAGCGGATCCTCCAGATTGTCATTGGATTAGTCTTTGGTCTCCATTCAAGTGCGCATTATTCAGAACTCTTGTCTTCACAAGAAAATCCTGGGGCCACACGGTGGCTCAGTGGTTAGCACTGCAGCCTTGCAGCGCTGGAGTCCTGGTGTTCAAATCCCACCAAGGGCAAAAAAACCATCTGCAAGGAGTTTGTATGTTCTCCCCGTGTTTGCATGGATTTCCATCCCATATTCCAAAAAGACATACTGATAGGGAAAAATGTACATTGTGAGCTCTGTGTGGGGCTCACAATCTACATTTAAAAAAAAAAAAAAAAAAAAAAAGAAAATCCCTTGCGGAGTCACGTACTTTTCAGGAGGGTCACGCGGAAGTTACACAGAATCAGGTCACTGTAAGCTAGGACCCTTATTACTGGCTCTACAGCCAAGCAAGCTGAGTCAGGCTATATAGTCAGAAGTAAAAGTGAAATTGCCATTGGGAGCCAGCAGGAATTTCTCTGCACTGGTGCTATCGCCAGCAGGAAAAAAATCAAACCACTGTCAGAAGTGGGATTCGAACCCACGCCTCCAGAGGAGACTGCGACCTGAACGCAGCGCCTTAGACCGCTCGGCCATCCTGACATGGGATTAGTTCCTCAGTCCCTGAATGTCGCACGCATGCACGCTATTTGGAATCAATTAACTACTCATTAAAAAATCATCCCTCCTATGTACATTCTGTACTCATGGGAATTTTCACCTTGCCTAAAGATGTCCCAACTAGTGAACGGGGAGACAGCAAACCCCAGGACAGAGGCCGAAATAGCTCAGTTGGGAGAGCGTTAGACTGAAGATCTAAAGGTCCCTGGTTCGATCCTGGGTTTCGGCAAATGAATTTTGAATACAAATCCACTAACAAAAGAAAAGGCTTGCTACGTTTCTTTCCAATTCGTTGGGGTTTCGATCGAGCGTAGCGCACTGCTGGAACTATAGAAAAAAAAAAAAAGGTTGAAAACAGTTCTTTCAGGAGAAGACAATGTGCTGCGCGGATGCCGAAATAGCTCAGTTGGGAGAGCGTAGACTAAAGATCTAAAGGTCCCCGATTCAATTCTGGGTTTTGTCACACCCTCGTTTTAAACATTAAACAATTGACATGAATGTTTTTGGGTTCTTTCTATATCCTAACTGAACCGAGCTTTCCTTCTTGCATAATGCGCAGGTAATCCTGGAAATGGGGGGGGGGGGGGAGTCCCTCTTTCACATCAGTCATTAATGTGAGAAAGACTAAATAATGCAAGGATCCGGAAATATTCAGCAGAATGCTGAATGGCAGAGACATATATTACCACACTTCTCCAAGAAGCCTTAACTCTTCTCCGTGTTCCCTCCCGAAGAACCATCTGCCATTTTCTTTGCTGCTCGCCCAATAGCGTTCACCTCCAAAAGCACGCAGCTGCATCACCAGAAGACATGTCCTAGGTGCACAACAGCAGTGGCTGTCTTTTTTTAGCAGATAGACCCTGCTCAGCTACATTATATTGATGATTTTAAGTGGGTATAGAGTCAGAGCTCGACTCTTGGCTAGTCAAAACCAGATGGCAATGTCCAATGAGCTCCAGGTCCCACTGAATGTCATTTCTCCCAGGTCTCCCCCAGGTTCCAATGCTGTAGAAATGTTATTCCATGCTTCAGCTGTAAACCTTTGTCTCTTACAATAAAGGCCGTTATTTTACCTTAACGGTCCGCACAGACAGAATGTAGAAGGGGTGTTTGTGACAGACATCATAGCGGATCCTCCAGATTGTGATTGGATTAGTCTTTGGTCTCCATTCAAGTGCGCATTATTCAGAACTCTTGTCTTCACAAGAAAATCCCTTGCGGAGTCACGTACTTTTCAGGAGGGTCACGCGGAAGTTACACAGAATCAGATCACTGAAAGCTAGGACCCTTATTACTGGCTCTACAGCCAAGCAAGCTGAGTCAGGCTATATAGTCAGAAGTAAAAGTGAAATTGCCATTGGGAGCCAGCAGGAATTTCTCTGCACTGGTGCTATCGCCAGCAGGAAAAAAATCAAACCACTGTCAGAAGTGGGATTGGAACACACGCCTCCAGAGGAGACTGCGACCTGAACGCAGCGCCTTAGACCGCTCGGCCATCCTGACATGGGATTAGTTTCCTCAGTCCCTGAATGTCGCGCGCATGCACGCTATTTGGAATCAATTAACTACTCATTAGAAAATCATCCCTCCTATGTACATTCTGTACTCATGGGAATTTTCACCTTGCCTAAAGATGTCCCAACTAGTGAACGGGTAGACAGCCAACCCCAGCACAGAGGCCGAAATAGCTCAGTTGGGAGAGCGTTAGACTGAAGATCTAAAGGTCCCTGGTTCGATCCCGGGTTTCGGCAAATGAATTTTGAATACAAATCCACTAACAAAAGAAAAGGCTTGCTATGTTTCTTTCCAATTCGTTGGGGTTTCGATCGAGCGTAGCGCGCTGCTGGAACTGTAGAAAAAAAAAAAAGGTTGAAAACAGTTCTTTCAGGAGAAGACAATGTCCTGGGCGGATGCCGAAATAGCTCAGTTGGGAGAGCGTAGACTAAAGGTCCCCGATTCAATTCTGGGTTTTGTCACACCCTCGTTTTAAACATTGAACAATTGACATGAATGTTTTTGGGTTCTTTCTATATCCTAACTGAACCGAGCTTTCCTTCTTGCATAATGCGCAGGTAATCCTGGAAATGGGGGGGGGGGAGTCCCTATTTCACATCAGTCATTAATGTGAGAAAGACTAAATAATGCAAGGATCCGGAAATATTCAGCAGAATGCTGAATGGCAGAGACATATATTACCACACTTCTCCAAGAAGCCTTACCTCTTCTCCGTGTTCCCTCCCGAAGAACCAGCTGCCATTTTCTTTGCTGCTCGCTGAATAGCGTTCACCTCCAAAAGCACGCAGCTGCATCACCAGAAGACATGTCCTAGGTGCAAAACAGCGGTGGCTGTCTTTTTTTAGCAGATAGACCCTGCTCAGCTACATTATATTGATGATTTTAAGTGGGTATAGAGTCAGAGCTCGACTCTTGGCTGGTCAAAACCAGATGGCAATGTCCAATGAGCTCCAGGCCCCACTGAATGTCATTTCTCCCAGGTTCCAATGCTGTAGAAATGTTATTCCATGCTTCAGCTGTAAACCTTTGTCTCTTACAATAAAGGCCGTTCTTTTACCTTAACGGTCCACACAGACAGAATGTAGAAGGGGTGTTTGTGACAGACATCATAGCGGATCCTCCAGATTGTCATTGGATTAGTCTTTGGTCTCCATTCAAGTGCGCATTATTCAGAACTCTTGTCTTCACAAGAAAATCCCTTGCGGAGTCACGTACTTTTCAGGAGGGTCACGCGGAAGTTACACAGAATCAGGTCACTGAAAGCTAGGACCCTTATTACTGTCTCTACAGCCAAGCAAGCTGAGTCAGGCTATATAGTCAGAAGTAAAAGCGAAATTGCCATTGGGAGCCAGCAGGAATTTCTCTGCACTGGTGCTATCGCCAGCAGGAAAAAAATCAAACCACTGTCAGAAGTGGGATTCGAACACACGCCTCCAGAGGAGACTGCGACCTGAACGCAGCGCCTTAGACTGCTCGGCCATCCTGACATGGGATTAGTTTCCTCAGTCCCTGAATGTCGCGCGCATGCACGCTATTTGGAATCAATTAACTACTCATTAGAAAATCATCCCTCCTATGTACATTCTGTACTCATGGGAATTTTCACCTTGCCTAAAGATGTCCCAACTAGTGAACGGGGAGACAGCAAACCCCAGGACAGAGGCCGAAATAGCTCAGTTGGGAGAGCGTTAGACTGAAGATCTAAAGGTCCCTGGTTCGATCCCGGGTTTCGGCAAATGAATTTTGAATACAAATCCACTAACAAAAGAAAAGGCTTGCTACGTTTCTTTCCAATTCGTTGGGGTTTCGATCGAGCGTAGCGCGCTGCTGGAGCTATAGAAAAAAAAAAAAGGTTGAAAACAGTTCTTTCAGGAGAAGACAATGTGCTGCGCGGATGCCGAAATAGCTCAGTTGGGAGAGCGTAGACTAAAGATCTAAAGGTCCAAGATTCAATTCTGGGTTTTGTCACACCCTCATTTTAAACATTGAACAATTGACATGAATGTTTTTGGGTTCTTTCTATATCCTAACTGAACTGAGCTTTCCTTCTTGCATAATGTGCAGGTAATCCTGGAAATGGGGGGGGGGGGGAAGTCCCTATTTCACATCAGTCATTAATGTGAGAAAGACTAAATAATGCAAGGATCCGGAAATATTCAGCAGAATGTTGAATGGCAGAGACATATATTACCACACTTCTCCAAGAAGCCTTACCTCTTCTCCGTGTTCCCTCCCGAAGAACCAGCTGCCATTTTCTTTGCTGCACGCTGAATAGCGTTCACCTCCAAAAGCACGCAGCTGCATCACCAGAAGACATGTCCTAGGTGCACAACAGCGGTGGCTGTCTTTTTTTAGCAGATAGACCCTGCTCAGCTACATTATATTGATGATTTTAAGTGGGTATAGAGTCAGAGCTCGACTCTTGGCTGGTCAAAACCAGATGGCAATGTCCAATGAGCTCCAGGCCCCACTGAATGTCATTTCTCCCAGGTCTCTCCCAGGTTCCAATGCTGTAGAAATGTTATTCCATGCTTCAGCTGTAAACCTTTGTCTCTTACAATAAAGGCCGTTCTTTTACCTTAACGGTCCACACAGACAGAATGTAGAAGGGGTGTTTGTGACAGACATCATAGCGGATCCTCCAGATTGTGATTGGATTAGTCTTTGGTCTCCATTCAAGTGCGCATTATTCAGAACTCTTGTCTTCACAAGAAAATCCCTTGCGGAGTCACGTACTTTTCAGGAGGGTCACGCGGAAGTTACACAGAATCAGGTCACTGTAAGCTAGGACCCTTATCACTGGCTCTACAGCCAAGCAAGCTGAGTCAGGCTATATAGTCAGAAGTAAAAGTGAAATTGCCATTGGGAGCCAGCAGGAATTTCTCTGCACTGGTGCTATCGCCAGCAGGAAAAAAATCAAACCACTGTCAGAAGTGGGATTCGAACCCACGCCTCCAGAGGAGACTGCGACCTGAACGCAGCGCCTTAGACCGCTCGGCCATCCTGACATAGGATTAGTTTCCTCAGTCCCTGAATGTCGCGCGCATGCACGCTATTTGGAATCAATTAACTACTCATTAGAAAATCATCCCTCCTATGTACATTCTGTACTCATGGGAATTTTCACCTTGCCTTAAAATGTCCCAACTAGTGAACGGGGAGACAGCAAACCCCAGGACAGAGGCCGAAATAGCTCAGTTGGGAGAGCGTTAGACTGAAGATCTAAAGGTCCCTGGTTCGATCCCGGGTTTCGGCAAATGAATTTTGAATACAAATCCACTAACAAAAGAAAAGGCTTGCTACGTTTCTTTCCAATTCGTTGGGGTTTCGATCGAGCGTAGCGCACTGCTGGAACTATAGAAAAAAAAAAAGGTTGAAAACAGTTCTTTCAGGAGAAGACAATGTGCTGCGCGGATGCCGAAATAGCTCAGTTGGGAGAGCGTAGACTAAAGATCTAAAGGTCCCCGATTCAATTCTGGTTTTTGTAACACCCTCGTTTTAAACATTAAATAATTGACATGAATGTTTTTGGGTTCTTTCTATATCCTAACTGAACCGAGCTTTCCTTCTTGCATAATGCGCAGGTAATCCTGGAAATGGGGGGGGGGGGAGTCCCTATTTCACATCAGTCATTAATGTGAGAAAGACTAAATAATGCAAGGATCCGGAAATATTCAGCAGAATGCTGAATGGCAGAGACATATATTACCACACTTCTCCAAGAAGCCTTACCTCTTCTCCGTGTTCCCTCCCGAAGAACCAGCTGCCATTTTCTTTGCTGCTCGCCCAATAGCGTTCACCTCCAAAAGCACGCAGCTGCATCACCAGAAGACATGTCCTAGGTGCACAACAGCGGTGGCTGTCTTTTTTTAGCAGATAGACCCTGCTCAGCTACATTATATTGATGATTTTAAGTGGGTATAGAGTCAGAGCTCGACTCTTGGCTGGTCAAAACCAGATGGCAATGTCCAATGAGCTCCAGGCCCCACTGAATGTCATTTCTCCCAGGTCTCCCCCAGGTTCCAATGCTGTAGAAATGTTATTCCATGCTTCAGCTGTAAACCTTTGTCTCTTACAATAAAGGCCGTTCTTTTACCTTAACGGTCCACACAGACAGAATGTAGAAGGGGTGTTTGTGACAGACATCATAGCGGATCCTCCAGATTGTGATTGGATTAGTCTTTGGTCTCCATTCAAGTGCGCATTATTCAGAACTCTTGTCTTCACAAGAAAATCCCTTGCAGAGTCACGTACTTTTCAGGAGGGTCACGCGGAAGTTACACAGAATCAGGTCACTGTAAGCTAGGACCCTTATTACTGGCTCTACAGCCAAGCAAGCTGAGTCAGGCTATATAGTCAGAAGTAAAAGTGAAATTGCCATTGGGAGCCAGCAGGAATTTCTCTGCACTGGTGCTATCGCCAGCAGGAAAAAAATCAAACCACTGTCAGAAGTGGGATTCGAACCCACGCCTCCAGAGAAGACTGCGACCTGAACGCAGCACCTTAGACAGCTCGGCAATCCTGACATGGGATTAGTTTCCTCAGTCCCTGAATGCCGCGCGCATGCACGCTATTTGGAATTAATTAACTACTCATTAGAAAATCATCCCTCCTATGTACATTCTGTACTCATGGGAATTTTCACCTTGCCTAAAGATGTCCCAACTAGTGAACGGGGAGACAGCAAACCCCAGGACATAGGCCGAAATAGCTCAGTTGGGAGAGCGTTAGACTGAAGATCTAAAGGTTCCTTGTTCGATCCCGGGTTTCGGCAAATGAATTTTGAATACAAAATCAATAACAAAAGAAAAGGTCTGCTACGTTTCTTTCCAATTCGTTGGGGTTTCGATCGAGCGTAGCGCACTGCTGGAACTATAGAAAAAAAAAAAGGTTGAAAACAGTTCTTTCAGGAGAAGACAATGTGCTGCGCGGATGCCGAAATAGCTCAGTTGGGAGAGCGTAGACTAAAGATCTAAAGGTCCCCGATTCAATTCTGGGTTTTGTCACACCCTCGTTGTAAACATTAAACAATTGACATGAATGTTTTTGGGTTTTTTCAATATCCAAACTGAACCGAGCTTTCCTTCTTGCATAATGCGCAGGTAATCCTGGAAATGGGGGGGGGGGGGAGTCCCTCTTTCACATCAGTCATTAATGTGAGAAAGACTAAATAATGCAAGGATCCGGAAATATTCAGCAGAATGCTGAATGGCAGAGACATATATTACCACACTTCTCCAAGAAGCCTTACCTCTTCTCCGTGTTCCCTCCCGAAGAACCAGCTGCCATTTTCTTTGCTGCTCGCCCAATAGCGTTCACCTCCAAAAGCACGCAGCTGCATCACCAGAAGACATGTCCTAGGTGCACAACAGCGGTGGCTGTCTTTTTTTAGCAGATAGACCCTGCTCAGCTACATTATATTGATGATTTTAAGTGGGTATAGAGTCAGAGCTCGACTCTTGGCTGGTCAAAACCAGATGGCAATGTCCAATGAGCTCCAGGCCCCACTGAATGTCATTTCTCCCAGGTCTCCCCCAGGTTCCAATGCTGTAGAAATGTTATTCCATGCTTCAGCTGTAAACCTTTGTCTCTTACAATAAAGGCCGTTATTTTACCTTAACGGTCCACACAGACAGAATGTAGAAGGGGTGTTTGTGACAGACATCATAGCGGATCCTCCAGATTGTGATTGGATTAGTCTTTGGTCTCCATTCAAGTGCGCATTATTCAGAACTCTTGTCTTCACAAGAAAATCCCTTGCGGAGTCACGTACTTTTCAGGAGGGTCACGCGGAAGTTACACAGAATCAGGTCACTGAAAGCTAGGACCCTTATTACTGGCTCTACAGCCAAGCAAGCTGAGTCAGGCTATATAGTCAGAAGTAAAAGTGAAATTGCCATTGGGAGCCAGCAGGAATTTCTCTGCACTGGTGCTGTCGCCAGCAGGAAAAAAATCAAACCACTGTCAGAAGTGGGATTCGAACCTACGCCTCCAGATGAGACTGCGACCTGAACGCAGCGCCTTAGACCACTCGGTCATCCTGACATGGGATTAGTTCCCTCAGTCCCTGAATGTCGCGCGCATGCACGCTATTTGGAATCAATTAACTACTCATTAGAAAATCATCCCTCCTATGTACATACTGTACTCATGGGTTTTTTCACCTTGCCTAAAGATGTCCCAACTAGTGAACGGGGAGACAGCACACCCCAGGACAGAGGCCGAAATAGCTCAGTTGGGAGAGCGTTAGACTGAAGATCTAAAGGTCCCTGGTTCGATCCCGGGTTTCGGCAAATGAATTTTGAATACAAATCCACTAACAAAAGAAAAGGCTTGCTACGTTTCTTTCCAATTCGTTGGGGTTTCGATCGAGCGTAGCGCGCTGCTGGAACTATAGAAAAAAAAAAAAGGTTGAAAACAGTTCTTTCAGGAGAAGACAATGTGCTGCGCGGATGCCGAAATAGCTCAGTTGGGAGAGCGTAGACTAAAGATCTAAAGGTCCCCGATTCAATTCTGGGTTTTGTCACACCCTCATTTTAAACATTGAACAATTGACATGAATGTTTTTGGGTTCTTTCTATATCCTAACTGAACCGAGCTTTCCTTCTTGCATAATGCGCAGGTAATCCTGGAAATGGGGGGGGGGGGGGGGGAGTCCCTCTTTCACATCAGTCATTAATGTGAGAAAGACTAAATAATGCAAGGATCCGGAAATATTCAGCAGAATGCTGAATGGCAGAGACATATATTACCACACTTCTCCAAGAAGCCTTACCTCTTCTCCGTGTTCCCTCCCGAAGAACCAGCTGCCATTTTCTTTGCTGCTCGCCCAATAGCGTTCACCTCCAAAAGCACGCAGCTGCATCACCAGAAGACATGTCCTAGGTGCACAACAGCGGTGGCTGTCTTTTTTTAGCAGATAGACCCTGCTCAGCTACATTATATTGATGATTTTAAGTGGGTATAGAGTCAGAGCTCGACTCTTGGCTGGTCAAAACCAGATGGCAATGTCCAATGAGCTCCAGGCCCCACTGAATGTCATTTCTCCCAGGTCTCCCCCAGGTTCCAATGCTGTAGAAATGTTATTCCATGCTTCAGCTGTAAACCTTTGTCTCTTACAATAAAGGCCGTTCTTTTACCTTAACGGTCCACACAGACAGAATGTAGAAGGGGTGTTTGTGACAGACATCATAGCGGATCCTCCAGATTGTGATTGGATTAGTCTTTGGTCTCCATTCAAGTGCGCATTATTCAGAACTCTTGTCTTCACAAGAAAATCCCTTGCGGAGTCACATACTTTTCAGGAGGGTCACGCGGAAGTTACACAGAATCAGGTCACTGTAAGCTAGGACCCTTATTACTGGCTCTACAGCCAAGCAAGCTGAGTCAGGCTATATAGTCAGAAGTAAAAGTGAAATTGCCATTGGGAGCCAGCAGGAATTTCTCTGCACTGGTGCTATCGCCAGCAGGAAAAAAATCAAACCACTGTCAGAAGAGGGATTCGAACCCTCACCTCCAGAGGAGACTGCGACCTGAACGCAGCGCCTTAGACCGCTCGGCCATCCTGACATGGGATTAGTTTCCTCAGTCCCTGAATGCCGCGCGCATGCACGCTATTTGGAATCAATTAACTACTCATTAGAAAATCATCCCTCCTATGTACATTCTGTACTCATGGGAATTTTCACCTTGCCTAAAGATGTCCCAACTAGTGAATGGGGAGACAGCAAACCCCAGGACAGAGGCCGAAATAGCTCAGTTGGGAGAGCGTTAGACTGAAGATCTAAAGGTCCCTGGTTCGATCCCGGGTTTCGGCAAATGAATTTTGAATACAAATCCACTAACAAAAGAAAAGGCTTGCTACGTTTCTTTCCAATTCGTTGGGGTTTCGATCGAGCGTAGCGCACTGCTGGAACTATAGAAAAAAAAAAAAGGTTGAAAACAGTTCTTTCAGGAGAAGACAATGTGCTGCGCGGATGCCGAAATAGCTCAGTTGGGAGAGCGTAGACTAAAGATCTAAAGGTCCCCGATTTAATTCTGGGTTTTGTCACACCCTCGTTTTAAACATTGAACAATTGACATGAATGTTTTTGGGTTCTTTCTATATCCTAACTGAACCGAGCTTTCCTTCTTGCATAATGCGCAGGTAATCCTGGAAATGGGGGGGGGAGTCCCTGTTTTACATCAGTCATTAATGTGAGAAAGACTAAATAATGCAAGGATCCGGAAATATTCAGCAGAATGCTGAATGGCAGAGACATATATTACCACACTTCTCCAAGAAGCCTTACCTCTTCTCCGTGTTCCCTCCCGAAGAATCAGCTGCCATTTTCTTTGCTGCTCGCCCAATAGCGTTCACCTCCAAAAGCACGCAGCTGCATCACCAGAAGACATGTCCTAGGTGCACAACAGCGGTGGCTGTCTTTTTTTAGCAGATAGACCCTGCTCAGCTACATTATATTGATGATTTTAAGTGGGTATAGAGTCAGAGCTCGACTCTTGGCTGGTCAAAACCAGATGGCAATGTCCAATGAGCTCCAGGCCCCACTGAATGTCATTTCTCCCAGGTCTCCCCCAGGTTCCAATGCTGTAGAAATGTTATTCCATGCTTCAGCTGTAAACCTTTGTCTCTTACAATAAAGGCCGTTCTTTTACCTTAACGGTCCACACAGACAGAATGTAGAAGGGGTGTTTGTGACAGACATCATAGCGGATCTTCCAGATTGTGATTGGATTAGTCTTTGGTCTCCATTCAAGTGCGCATTATTCAGAACTCTTGTCTTCACAAGAAAATCCCTTGCGGAGTCACGTACTTTTCAGGAGGGTCACGCGGAAGTTACACAGAATCAGGTCACTGTAAGCTAGGACCCTTATTACTGGCTCTACAGCCAAGCAAGCTGAGTCAGGCTATATAGTCAGAAGTAAAAGTGAAATTGCCATTGGGAGCCAGCAGGAATTTCTCTGCACTGGTGCTATCGCCAGCAGGAAAAAAATCAAACTACTGTCAGAAGTGGGATTCGAACCCACGCCTCCAGAGGAGACTGCGACCTGAACGCAGCGCCTTAGACCGCTCGGCCATCCTGACATGGGATTAGTTTCCTCAGTCCCTGAATGTCGCGCGCATGCACGCTATTTGGACTCAACTACTCATTAGAAAATCATCCCTCCTATGTACATTCTGTACTCATGGGAATTTTCACCTTGCCTAAAGATGTCCCAACTAGTGAACGGGTAGACAGCCAACCCTAGGACAGAGGCCGAAATAGCTCAGTTGGGAGAGCGTTAGACTGAAGATCTAAAGGTCCCTGGTTCGATCCCGGGTTTCGGTAGATGAATTTTGAATACAAATCCACTAACAAAAGAAAAGGCTTGCTACGTTTCTTTCCAATTCGTTGGGGTTTTGATCTAGCGCACTGCTGGAACTATAGAAAAAAAAAAAAGGTTGAAAACAGTTCTTTCAGGAGAAGACAATGTGCTGTGCGGATGCCGAAATAGCTCAGTTGGGAGAGCGTAGACTAAACATCTAAAGGTCCCCGATTCAATTCTAGGTTTTGTCACACCCTCGTTTTAAACATTGAACCATTGACATGAATGTTTTTGGGTTCTTTCTATATCCTAACTGAACCGAGCTTTCCTTCTTGCATAATGCGCAGGTAATCCTGGAAATGGGGGGGGGAAGTCCCTCTTTCACATCAGTCATTAATGTGAGAAAGACTAAATAATGCAAGGATCCGGAAATATTCAGCAGAATGCTGAATGGCAGAGACATATATTACCACACTTCTCCAAGAAGCCTTACCTCTTCTCCGTGTTCCCTTCCGAAGAACCAGCTGCCATTTTCTTTGCTGCTCGCCGAATAGCGTTCACCTCCAAAAGCACGCAGCTGCATCACCAGAAGACATGTCCTAGGTGCACAACAGCGGTGGCTGTCTTTTTTTAGCAGATAGACCCTGCTCAGCTACATTATATTGATGATTTTAAGTGGGTATAGAGTCAGAGCTCGACTCTTGGCTGGTCTAAACCAGATGGCAATGTCCAATGAGCTCCCGGCCCCACTGAATGTCATTTCTCCCAGGTCTCCCCCAGGTTCCAATGCTGTAGAAATGTTATTCCATGCTTCAGCTGTAAACCTTTGTCTCTTAAATAAAGGCCGTTATTTTACCTTAACGGTCCACACAGACAGAATGTAGAAGGGGTGTTTGTGCCAGACATCATAGCGGATCCTCCAGATTGTGATTGGATTAGTCTTTGGTCTCCATTCAAGTGCGCATTATTCAGAACTCTTGTCTTCACAAGAAAATCCCTTGCGGAGTCACGTACTTTTCAGGAGGGTCATGCGGAAGTTACACAGAATCAGGTCACTGTAAGCTAGGACCCTTATTACTGGCTCTACAGCCAAGCAAGCTGAGTCAGGCTATATAGTCAGAAGTAAAAGTGAAATTGCCATTGGGAGCCAGCAGGAATTTCTCTGCACTGGTGCTATCGCCAGCAGGAAAAAAATCAAACCACTGTCAGAAGTGGGATTCGAACCCACGCCTCCAGAGGAGACTGCAACCTGAACGCAGCGCCTTAGACCGCTCGGCCATCCTGACATGGGATTAGTTTCCTCAGTCCCTGAATGTCGCGCGCATGCACGCTATTTGGAATCAATTAACTACTCATTAGAAAATCATCCCTCCTATGTACATTCTGTACTCATGGGAATTTTCACCTTGCCTAAAGATGTCCCAACTAGTGAACGGGGAGACAGCAAACCCCAGGACAGAGGCCGAAATAGCTCAGTTGGGAGAGCGTTAGACTGAAGATCTAAAGGTCCCTGGTTCGATCCCGGGTTTCGGCAAATGAATTTTGAATACAAATCCACTAACAAAAGAAAAGGCTTGCTACGTTTCTTTCCAATTTGTTGGGGTTTCGATCGAGCGTAGCGCACTGCTGGAACTATAGAAAAAAAAAAAGGTTGAAAACAGTTCTTTCAGGAGAAGACAATGTGCTGCGCGGATGCCGAAATAGCTCAGTTGGGAGAGCGTAGACTAAAGATCTAAAGGTCCCCGATTCAATTCTGGGTTTTGTCACACCCTCGTTTTAAACATTAAACAATTGACATGAATGTTTTTGGGTTCTTTCTATATCCTAACTGAACCGAGCTTTCCTTCTTGCATAATGCGCAGGTAATCCTGGAAATGGGGGGGGGGGGGGAGTCCCTCTTTCACATCAGTCATTATTTTGTGAGAAAGACTAAATAATGCAAGGATCCGGAAATATTCAGCAGAATGCTGAATGGCAGAGACATATATTACCACACTTCTCCAAGAAGCCTTACCTCTTCTCCGTGTTCCCTCCCGAAGAACCAGCTGCCATTTTCTTTGCTGCTCGCCCAATAGCGTTCACCTCCAAAAGCACGCAGCTGCATCACCAGAAGACATGTCCTAGGTGCACAACAGCGGTGGCTGTCTTTTTTTAGCAGATAGACCCTGCTCAGCTACATTATATTGATGATTTTAAGTGGGTATAGAGTCAGAGCTCGACTCTTGGCTGGTCAAAACCAGATGGCAATGTCCAATGAGCTCCAGGCCCCACTGAATGTCATTTCTCCCAGGTCTCCCCCAGGTTCCAATGCTGTAGAAATGTTATTCCATGCTTCAGCTGTAAACCTTTGTCTCTTACAATAAAGGTCGTTCTTTTACCTTAACGGTCCACACAGACAGAATGTAGAAGGGGTGTTTGTGACAGACATCATAGCGGATCCTCCAGATTGTGATTGGATTAGTCTTTGGTCTCCATTCAAGTGCGCATTATTCAGAACTCTTGTCTTCACAAGAAAATCCCTTGCGGAGTCACGTACTTTTCAGGAGGGTCACGCGGAAGTTACACAGAATCAGGTCACTGTAAGCTAGGACCCTTATTACTGGCTCTACAGCCAAGCAAGCTGAGTCAGGCTATATAGTCAGAAGTAAAAGTGAAATTGCCATTGGGAGCCAGCAGGAATTTCTCTGCACTGGTGCTATCGCCAGCAGGAAAAAAATCAAACCACTGTCAGAAGTGGGATTCGAACACACGCCTCCAGAGGAGACTGCGACCTGAACGCAGCGCCTTAGACCGCTCGGCCATCCTGACATGGGATTAGTTTCCTCAGTCCCTGAATGTCGCGCGCATGCACGCTATTTGGAATCAATTAACTACTCATTAGAAAATCATCCCTCCTATGTACATTCTGTACTCATGGGAATTTTCACCTTGCCTAAAGATGTCCCAACTAGTGAACGGGGAGACAGCAAACCCCAGGACAGAGGCCGAAATAGCTCAGTTGGGAGAGCGTTAGACTGAAGATCTAAAGGTCCCTGGCTCGATCCCGGGTTTCGGCAAATGAATTTTGAATACAAATCCACTAACAAAAGAAAAGGCTTGCTACGTTTCTTTCCAATTCGTTGGGGTTTCGATCGAGCGTAGCGCGCTGCTGGAACTATAGAAAAAAAAAAAAAGGTTGAAAACAGTTCTTTCAGGGGAAGACAATGTGCTGGGCGGATGCCGAAATAGCTCAGTTGGGAGAGCGTAGACTAAAGGTCCCCGATTCAATTCTGGGTTTTGTCACACCCTCATTTTAAACATTGAACAATTGACATGAATGTTTTTGGGTTCTTTCTATATCCTAACTGAACCGAGCTTTCCTTCTTGCATAATGCGCAGGTAATCCTGGAAATGGGGGGGGGGGGAGTCCCTATTTCACATCAGTCATTAATGTGAGAAAGACTAAATAATGCAAGGATCCGGAAATATTCAGCAGAATGCTGAATGGCAGAGACATATATTACCACACTTCTCCAAGAAGCCTTACCTCTTCTCCGTGTTCCCTCCCGAAGAACCAGCTGCCATTTTCTTTGCTGCTCGCTGAATAGCGTTCACCTCCAAAAGCACGCAGCTGCATCACCAGAAGACATGTCCTAGGTGCAAAACAGCGGTGGCTGTCTTTTTTTAGCAGATAGACCCTGCTCAGCTACATTATATTGATGATTTTAAGTGGGTATAGAGTCAGAGCTCGACTCTTGGCTGGTCAAAACCAGATGGCAATGTCCAATGAGCTCCAGGCCCCACTGAATGTCATTTCTCCCAGGTCTCCCCCAGGTTCCAATGCTGTAGAAATGTTATTCCATGCTTCAGCTGTAAACCTTTGTCTCTTAAATAAAGGCCGTTATTTTACCTTAACGGTCCACACAGACAGAATGTAGAAGGGGTGTTTGTGACAGACATCATAGCGGATCCTCCAGATTGTGATTGGATTAGTCTTTGGTCTCCATTCAAGTGCGCATTATTCAGAACTCTTGTCTTCACAAGAAAATCCCTTGCGGAGTCACGTACTTTTCAGGAGGGTCACGCGGAAGTTACACAGAATCAGGTCACTGTAAGCTAGGACCCTTATTACTGGCTCTACAGCCAAGCAAGCTGAGTCAGGCTATATAGTCAGAAGTAAAAGTGAAATTGCCATTGGGAGCCAGCAGGAATTTCTCTGCACTGGTGCTATCGCCAGCAGGAAAAAAATCAAACCACTGTCAGAAGTGGGATTCGAACCCATGCCTCCAGAGAAGACTGCGACCTGAACGCAGCGCCTTAGACCGCTCGGCCATCCTGACATGGGATTAGTTTCCTCAGTCCCTGAATGTCGCGCGCATGCACGCTATTTGGAATCAATTAACTACTCATTAGAAAATCATCCCTCCTATGTACATTCTGTACTCATGGGAATTTTCACCTTGCCTAAAGATGTCCCAACTAGTGAACGGGGAGACAGCCAACCCCAGAACAGAGGCCGAAATACCTCAGTTGGGAGAGCGTTAGACTGAAGATCTAACGGTCCCTGGTTCGATCCCGGGTTTCGGCAAATGAATTTTGAATACAAATCCACTAACAAAAGAAAAGGCTTGCTACGTTTCTTTCCAATTCGTTGGGGTTTCGATCCAGCGTAGCGCACTGCTGGAACTATAGAAAAAAAAAAAAGGTTGAAAACAGTTCTCTCAGGAGAAGACAATGTGCTGCGCGGATGCCAAAATCGCTCAGTTGGGAGAGCGTAGACTAAAGATCTAAAGGTCCCCGATTTAATTCTGGGTTTTGTCACACCCTCGTTTTAAACAATGGACATGAATGTTTTTGGGTTCTTTCTATATCCTAACTGAACCGAGCTTTCCTTCTTGCATAATGCGTAGGTAATCCTGTAAATGGGGGTTGGAGTCCCTCTTTCACATCAGTCATTAATGTGAGAAAGACTAAATAATGCAAGGATCCGGAAATATTCAGCAGAATGCTGAATGGCAGAGACATATATTACCACACTTCTCCAAGAAGCCTTACCTCTTCTCCGTGTTCCCTCCCGAAGAACCAGCTGCCATTTTCTTTGCTGCTCGCCGAATAGCGTTCAACTCCAAAAGCACGCAGCTGCATCACCAGAAGACATGTCCTAGGTGCACAACAGCGGTGGCTGTCTTTTTTTAGCAGATAGACCCTGCTCAGCTACATTATATTGATGATTTTAAGTGGGTATAGAGTCAGAGCTCGACTCTTGGCTGGTCAAAACCAGATGGCAATGTCCAATGAGCTCCAGGCCCCACTGAATGTCATTTCTCCCAGGTCTCCCCCAGGTTCCAATGCTGTAGAAATGTTATTCCATGCTTCAGCTGTAAACCTTTGTCTCTTACAATAAAGGCCGTTCTTTTACCTTAACGGTCCACACAGACAGAATGTAGAAGGGGTGTTTGTGACAGACATCATAGCGGATCCTCCAGATTGTGATTGGATTAGTCTTTGGTCTCCATTCAAGTGCGCATTATTCAGAACTCTTGTCTTCACAAGAAAATCCCTTGCGGAGTCACGTACTTTTCAGGAGGGTCACGCGGAAGTTACACAGAATCAGGTCACTGAAAGCTAGGACCCTTATTACTGGCTCTACAGCCAAGCAAGCTGAGTCAGGCTATATAGTCAGAAGTAAAAGTGAAATTGCCATTGGGAGCCAGCAGGAATTTCTCTGCACTGGTGCTATCGCCAGCAGGAAAAAAATCAAACCACTGTCAGAAGTGGGATTCAAACCCATGCCTCCAGAGGAGACTGCGACCTGAACGCAGCGCCTTAGACCGCTCGGCCATCCTGACATGAGATTAGTTTCCTCAGTCCCTGAATGTCGCGCGCATGCACGCTATTTGGAATCAATTAACTACTCATTAGAAAATCATCCCTCCTATGTACATTCTGTACTCATGGGAATTTTCACCTTGCCTAAAGATGTCCCAACTAGTGAACGGGTAGACAGCAAACCCCAGGACAGAGGCCGAAATAGCTCAGTTGGGAGAGCGTTAGACTGAAGATCTAAAGGTCCCTGGTTTGATCCCGGGTTTCGGCAAATGAATTTTGAATACAAATCCACTAACAAAAGAAAAGGCTTGCTACGTTTCTTTCCAATTCGTTGGGGTTTCGATCGAGCGTAGCGCACTGCTGGAACTATAGAAAAAAAAAAAAGGTTGAAAACAGTTCTTTCAGGAGAAGACAATGTGCTGCGCGGATGCCGAAATAGCTCAGTTGGGAGAGCGTAGACTAAAGATCTAAAGGTCCCCGATTCAATTCTGGGTTTTGTCACACCCTCGTTTTAAACATTGAACAATTGACATGAATGTTTTTGGGTTCTTTCTATATCCTAACTGAACCGAGCTTTCCTTCTAGCATAATGCGCAGGTAATCCTGGAAATGGGGGGGGGGGAAGTCCCTCTTTTACATCAGTCATTAATGTGAGAAAGACTAAATAATGCAAGGATCCAGAAATATTCAGCAGAATGTTGAATGGCAGAAACATATATTACCACACTTCTCCAAGAAGCCTTACCTCTTCTCCGTGTTCCCTCCCGAAGAACCAGCTGCCATTTTCTTTGCTGCTCGCCGAATAGCGTTCACCTCCAAAAGCACGCAGCTGCATCACCAGAAGACATGTCCTAGGTGCACAACAGCGGTGGCTGTCTTTTTTTAGCAGATAGACCCTGCTCAGCTACATTATATTGATGATTTTAAGTGGGTATAGAGTCAGAGCTCGACTCTTGGCTGGTCAAAACCAGATGGCAATGTCCAATGAGCTCCAGGCCCCACTGAATGTCATTTCTCCCAGGTTCCAAAGATGTAGAAATGTTATTCCATGCTTCAGCTGTAAACCTTTGTCTCTTACAATAAAGGCCGTTATTTTACCTTAACGGTCCACACAGACAGAATGTAGAAGGGGTGTTTGTGACAGACATCATAGCGGATCCTACAGATTGTGATTGGATTAGTCTTTGGTCTCCATTCAAGTGCGCATTATTCAGAACTCTTGTCTTCATGAGAAAATCCCTTGCGGAGTCACGTACTTTTCAGGAGGGTCACGCGGAAGTTACACAGAATCAGGTCACTGTAAGCTAGGACCCTTATTACTGGCTCTACAGCCAAGCAAGCTGAGTCAGGCTATATAGTCAGAAGTAAAAGTGAAATTGCCATTGGGAGCCAGCAGGAATTTCTCTGCACTGGTGCTATCGCCAGCAGGAAAAAAGTCAAACCACTGTCAGAATTTGGATTCGAACCCACGCTTCCAGAGGAGACTGCGACCTGAACGCAGCGCCTTAGACCGCTCGGCCATCCTGACATGGGATTAGGTCCCTGAATGTCGCGCGCATGCACGCTATTTGGAATCAATTAACTACTCGTTAGAAAATCATCCCTCCTATGTACATTCTGTACTCATGGGAATTTTCACCTTGCCTAAAGATGTCCCAACTAGTGAACGGGGAGACAGCAAACGCCCGGGACAGAGGCCAAAATAGCTCAGTTGGGAGAGCGTTAGACTGAAGATCTAAAGGTCCCTGGTTCGATCCCGGGTTTCGGCAAATGAATTTTGAATACAAATCCACTAACAAAAGAAAAGGCTTGCTACGTTTCTTTCCAATTCGTTGGGGTTTCGATCGAGCGTAGCGCACTGCTGGAACTATAGAAAAAAAAAAAAGGTTGAAAACAGTTCTTTCAGGAGAAGACAATGTGCTGCGCGGATGCCGAAATAGCTCAGATGGGAGAGCGTAGACTAAAGATCTAAAGGTCCCCGATTTAATTCTGGGTTTTGTCACACCCTCGTTTTAAACAATGGACATGAATGTTTTTGGGTTCTTTCTATATCCTAACTGAACCGAGCTTTCCTTCTTGCATAATGCGTAGGTAATCCTGTAAATGGGGGTTGGAGTCCCTCTTTCACATCAGTCATTAATGTGAGAAAGACTAAATAATGCAAGGATCCGGAAATATTCAGCAGAATGCTGAATGGCAGAGACATATATTACCACACTTCTCCAAGAAGCCTTACCTCTTCTCCGTGTTCCCTCCCGAAGAACCAGCTGCCATTTTCTTTGCTGCTCGCCGAATAGCGTTCACCTCCAAAAGCACGCAGCTGCATCACCAGAAGACATGTCCTAGGTGCACAACAGCTGTGGCTGTCTTTTTTTAGCAGATAGATCCTGCTCAGCTACATTATATTGATGATTTTAAGTGGGTATAGAGTCAGAGCTCGACTCTTGGCTGGTCAAAACCAGATGGCAATGTCCAATGAGCTCCAGGCCCCACTGAATGTCATTTCTCCCAGGTCTCCCCCAGGTTCCAATGCTGTAGAAATGTTATTCCATGCTTCAGCTGTAAACCTTTGTATCTTACAATAAAGGCCATTATTTTACCTTAACGGTCCACACAGACAGAATGTCGAAGGGGTGTTTGTGACAGACATCATAGCGGATCCTCCAGATTGTGATTGGATTAGTCTTTGGTCTCCATTCAAGTGCGCATTATTCAGAACTCTTGTCTTCACAAGAAAATCCCTTGCGGAGTCACGTACTTTTCAGGAGGGTCACGCGGAAGTTACACAGAATCAGGTCACTGAAAGCTAGGACCCTTATTACTGGCTCTACAGCCAAGCAAGCTGAGTCAGGCTATATAGTCAGAAGTAAAAGTGAAATTGCCATTGGGAGCCAGCAGGAATTTCTCTGCACTGGTGCTATCGCCAGCAGGAAAAAAATCAAACCACTGTCAGAAGTCGGATTCGAACCCTCACCTCCAGAGGAGACTGCGACCCGAACGCAGCGCCTTAGACCGCTTGGCCATCTTGACATGGGATTAGTTTCCTCAGTCCCTGAATGTCGCACGCATGCACGCTATTTGGAATCAATTAACTACTCATTAGAAAATCATCCCTCCTATGTACATTCTGTACTCATGGGAATTTTCACCTTGCCTAAAGATGTCCCAACTAGTGAACAGGGAGACAGCAAACCCCAGGACAGAGGCCGAAATAGCTCAGTTGGGAGAGCGTTAGACTGAAGATCTAAAGGTCCCTGGTTCGATCCCGGGTTTCGGCAAATGAATTTTGAATACAAATCCACTAACAAAAGAAAAGGCTTGCTACGTTTCTTTCCAATTCGTTGGGGTTTCGATCGAGCGTAGCGCACTGCTGGAACTATAGAAAAAAAAAAAGGTTGAAAACAGTTCTTTCAGGAGAAGACAATGTGCTGCGTGGATGCCGAAATAGCTCAGTTGGGAGAGTGTAGACTAAAGATCTAAAGGTCCCCGATTCAATTCTGGGTTTTGTCACACCCTCGTTTTAAACATTAAACAATTGACATGAATGTTTTTGGGTTCTTTCTATATCCTAACTGAACCGAGCTTTCCTTTTTGCATAATGCGCAGGTAATCCTGGAAATGGGGGGGGGAAGTCCCTCTTTCACATCAGTCATTAATGTGAGAAAGACTAAATAATGCAAGGATCCGGAAATATTCAGCAGAATGCTGAATGGCAGAGACATATATTACCACACTTCTCCAAGAAGCCTTACCTCTTCTCCGTGTTCCCTCCCGAAGAACCAGCTGCCATTTTCTTTGCTGCTCGCCGAATAGCGTTCACCTCCAAAAGCACGCAGCTGCATCACCAGAAGACATGTCCTAGGTGCACAACAGCGGTGGCTGTCTTTTTTTAGCAGATAGACCCTGCTCAGCTACATTATATTGATGATTTTAAGTGGGTATAGAGTCAGAGCTCGACTCTTGGCTGGTCAAAACCAGATGGCAATGTCCAATGAGCTCCAGGCCCCACTGAATGTCATTTCTCCCAGGTCTCCCCCAGGTTCCAATGCTGTAGAAATGTTATTCCATGCTTCAGCTGTAAACCTTTGTCTCTTACAATAAAGGCCGTTATTTTACCTTAACGGTCCACACAGACAGAATGTAGAAGGGGTGATTGTGACAGACATCATAGCGGATCCTCCAGATTGTGATTGGATTAGTCTTTGGTCTCCATTCAAGTGCGCATTATTCAGAACTCTTGTCTTCACAAGAAAATCCCTTGCGGAGTCACGTACTTTTCAGGAGGGTCACGCGGAAGTTACACAGAATCAGGTCACTGTAAGCTAGGACCCTTATTACTGGCTCTACAGCCAAGCAAGCTGAGTCAGGCTATATAGTCAGAAGTAAAAGTGAAATTGCCATTGGGAGCCAGCAGGAATTTCTCTGCACTGGTGCTATCGCCAGCAGGAAAAAAATCAAACCACTGTCAGAAGTGGGATTCGAACCCACGCCTCCAGAGGAGACTGCGACCTGAACGCAGCGCCTTAGACCGCTCGGCCATCCTGACATGGGATTAGTTTCCTCAGTCCCCGAATGTCGCGCGCATGCACGCTATTTGGAATCAATTAACTACTCATTAGAAAATCATCCCTCCTATGTACATTCTGTACTCATGGGAATTTTCACCTTGCCTAAAGATGTCCCAACTAGTGAACGGGGAGACAGCAAACCCCAGGACAGAGGCCGAAATAGCTCAGTTGGGAGAGCGTTAGACTGAAGATCTAAAGGTCCCTGGTTCGATCCCGGGTTTCGGCAAATGAATTTTGAATACAAATCCACTAACAAAAGAAAAGGCTTGCTACGTTTCTTTCCAATTCGTTGGGGTTTCGATCGAGCGTAGCGCACTGCTGGAACTATAGAAAAAAAAAAAGGTTGAAAACAGTTCTTTCAGGAGAAGACAATGTGCTGCGCGGATGCCGAAATAGCTCAGTTGGGAGAGCGGAGACTAAAGATCTAAAGGTCCCCGATTCAATTCTGGGTTTTGTCACACCCTCATTTTAAACATTGAACAATTGACATGAATGTTTTTGGGTTCTTTCTATATCCTAACTGAACCGAGCTTTCCTTTTTGCATAATGCGCAGGTAATCCTGGAAATGGGGGGGGGGGGGGAGTCCCTCTTTCACATCAGTCATTAATGTGAGAAAGACTAAATAATGCAAGGATCCGGAAATATTCAGCAGAATGCTGAATGGCAGAGACATATATTACCACACTTCTCCAAGAAGCCTTACCTCTTCTCCGTGTTCCCTCCCGAAGAACCAGCTGCCATTTTCTTTGCTGCTCGCTGAATAGCGTTCACCTCCAAAAGCACGCAGCTGCATCACCAGAAGACATGTCCTAGGTGCACAACAGCGGTGGCTGTCTTTTTTTAGCAGATAGACCCTGCTCAGCTACATTATATTGATGATTTTAAGTGGGTATAGAGTCAGAGCTCGACTCTTGGCTAGTCAAAACCAGATGGCAATGTCCAATGAGCTCCAGGCCCCACTGAATGTCATTTCTCCCAGGTCTCCCCCAGGTTCCAATGCTGTAGAAATGTTATTCCATGCTTCAGCTGTAAACCTTTGTCTCTTACAATAAAGGCCGTTCTTTTACCTTAACGGTCCACACAGACAGAATGTAGAAGGGGTGTTTGTGACAGACATCATAGCGGATCCTCCAGATTGTGATTGGATTAGTCTTTGGTCTCCATTCAAGTGCGCATTATTCAGAACTCTTGTCTTCACAAGAAAATCCCTTGCGGAGTCACGTACTTTTCAGGAGGGTCACGCGGAAGTTACACAGAATCAGGTCACTGTAAGCTAGGACCCTTATTACTGGCTCTACAGCCAAGCAAGCTGAGTCAGGCTATATAGTCAGAAGTAAAAGTGAAATTGCCATTGGGAGCCAGCAGGAATTTCTCTGCACTGGTGCTATCGCCAGCAGGAAAAAAATCAAACCACTGTCAGAAGTGGGATTCGATCCCACGCCTCCAGAGGAGACTGCGACCTGAACGCAGCGCCTTAGACCGCTCGGCCATCCTGACATGGGATTAGTTTCCTCAGTCCCTGAATGTCGCGCGCATGCACGCTATTTGGAATCAATTAACTACTCATTAGAAAATCATCCCTCCTATGTACATTCTATACTCATGGGAATTTTCACCTTGCCTAAAGATGTCCCAACTAGTGAACGGGGAGACAGCAAACCCCAGGACAGAGGCCGAAATAGCTCAGTTGGGAGAGCGTTAGACTGAAGATCTAAAGGTCCCTGGTTCGATCCCGGGTTTCGGCAAATGAATTTTGAATACAAAATCAATAACAAAAGAAAAGGCCTGCTACGTTTCTTTCCAATTCGTTGGGGTTTCGATCGAGCGTAGCGCACTGCTGGAACTATAGAAAAAAAAAAAGGTTGAAAACAGTTCTTTCAGGAGAAGACAATGTGCTGTGCGGATGCCGAAATAGCTCAGTTGGGAGAGCGTAGACTAAAAATCTAAAGGTCCCCGATTCAATTCTGGGTTTTGTCACACCCTCGTTTTAAACATTGAACAATTGACATGAATGTTTTTGGGTTCTTTTTATATCCTAACTGAACCGAGCTTTCCTTCTTGCATAATGCGTAGGTAATCCTGGAAATGGGGGGAGAGTCCCTCTTTCACATCAGTCATTAATGTGAGAAAGACTAAATAATGCAAGGATCCGGAAATATTCAGCAGAATGCTGAATGGCAGAGACATATATTACCACACTTCTCCAAGAAGCCTTACCTCTTCTCCGTGTTCCCTCCCGAAGAACCAGCTGCCATTTTCTTTGCTGCTCGCCCAATAGCGTTCACCTCCAAAAGCACGCAGCTGCATCACCAGAAGACATGTCCTAGGTGCACAACAGCGGTGGCTGTCTTTTTTTAGCAGATAGACCCTGCTCAGCTACATTATATTGATGATTTTAAGTGGGTATAGAGTCAGAGCTCGACTCTTGGCTGGTCAAAACCAGATGACAATGTCCAATGAGCTCCAGGCCCCACTGAATGTCATTTCTCCCAGGTCTCCCCCAGGTTCCAATGCTGTAGAAATGTTATTCCATGCTTCAGCTGTAAACCTTTGTCTCTTACAATAAAGGCCGTTCTTTTACCTTAACGGTCCACACAGACAGAATGTAGAAGGGGTGTTTGTGACAGACATCATAGCGGATCCTCCAGATTGTGATTGGATTAGTCTTTGGTCTCCATTCAAGTGCGCATTATTCAGAACTCTTGTCTTCACAAGAAAATCCCTTGCGGAGTCACGTACTTTTCAGGAGGGTCACGCGGAAGTTACACAGAATCAGGTCACTGTAAGCTATGACCCTTATTACTGGCTCTACAGCCAAGCAAGCTGAGTCAGGCTATATAGTCAGAAGTAAAAGTGAAATTGCCATTGGGAGCCAGCAGGAATTTCTCTGCACTGGTGCTATCGCCAGCAGGAAAAAAATCAAACCACTGTCAGAAGTGGGATTCGAACCCACGCCTCCAGAGGAGACTGCGACCTGAACGCAGCGCCTTAGACCGCTCGGCCATCCTGACATGGGATTAGTTCCTCAGTCCCTGAATGTCGCACGCATGCACGCTATTTGGAATCAATTAACTACTCATTAAAAAATCATCCCTCCTATGTACATTCTGTACTCATGGGAATTTTCACCTTGCCTAAAGATGTCCCAACTAGTGAACGGGGAGACAGCAAACCCCAGGGCAGAGGCCGAAATAGCTCAGTTGGGAGAGCGTTAGACTGAAGATCTAAAGGTCCCTGGTTCGATCCCGGGTTTCGGCAAATGAATTTTGAATACAAATCCACTAACAAAAGAAAAGGCTTGCTACGTTTCTTTCCAATTCGTTGGGGTTTCGATCGAGCGTAGCGCACTGCTGGAACTATAGAAAAAAAAAAAAGGTTGAAAACAGTTCTTTCAGGAGAAGACAATGTGCTGCGCGGATGCCGAAATAGCTCAGTTGGGAGAGCGTAGACTAAAGATCTAAAGGTCCCCGATTCAATTCTGGGTTTTGTCACACCCTCGTTTTAAACATTAAACAATTGACATGAATGTTTTTGGGTTCTTTCTATATCCTAACTGAACCGAGCTTTCCTTCTTGCATAATGCGCAGGTAATCCTGGAAATGGGGGGGGGGGGGGGAGTCCCTCTTTCACATCAGTCATTAATGTGAGAAAGACTAAATAATGCAAGGATCCGGAAATATTCAGCAGAATGCTGAATGGCAGAGACATATATTACCACACTTCTCCAAGAAGCCTTAACTCTTCTCCGTGTTCCCTCCCGAAGAACCATCTGCCATTTTCTTTGCTGCTCGCCGAATAGCGTTCACCTCCAAAAGCACGCAGCTGCATCACCAGAAGACATGTCCTAGGTGCACAACAGCGGTGGCTGTCTTTTTGTAGCAGATAGACCCTGCTCAGCTACATTATATTGATGATTTTAAGTGGGTATAGAGTCAGAGCTCGACTCTTGGCTGGTCAAAACCAGATGGCAATGTCCAATGAGCTCCAGGTCCCACTGAATGTCATTTCTCCCAGGTCTCCCCCAGGTTCCAATGCTGTAGAAATGTTATTCCATGCTTCAGCTGTAAACCTTTGTCTCTTACAATAAAGGCCGTTATTTTACCTTAACGGTCCGCACAGACAGAATGTAGAAGGGGTGTTTGTGACAGACATCATAGCGGATCCTCCAGATTGTGATTGGATTAGTCTTTGGTCTCCATTCAAGTGCGCATTATTCAGAACTCTTGTCTTCACAAGAAAATCCCTTGCGGAGTCACGTACTTTTCAGGAGGGTCACGCGGAAGTTACACAGAATCAGGTCACTGTAAGCTATGACCCTTATTACTGGCTCTACAGCCAAGCAAGCTGAGTCAGGCTATATAGTCAGAAGTAAAAGTGAAATTGCCATTGGGAGCCAGCAGGAATTTCTCTGCACTGGTGCTATCGCCAGCAGGAAAAAGATCAAACCACTTTCAGAAGTGGGATTCGAACCCACGCCTCCAGAGGAGACTGCGACCTGAACGCAGCGCCTTAGACCGCTCGGCCATCCTGACATGGGATTAGTTCCTCAGTCCCTGAATGTCGCACGCATGCACGCTATTTGGAATCAATTAACTACTCATTAAAAAATCATCCCTCCTATGTACATTCTGTACTCATGGGAATTTTCACCTTGCCTAAAGATGTCCCAACTAGTGAACGGGGAGACAGCAAACCCCAGGGCAGAGGCCGAAATAGCTCAGTTGGGAGAGCGTTAGACTGAAGATCTAAAGGTCCCTGGTTCGATCCCGGGTTTCGGCAAATGAATTTTGAATACAAATCCACTAACAAAAGAAAAGGCTTGCTACGTTTCTTTCCAATTCGTTGGGGTTTCGATCGAGCGTAGCGCACTGCTGGAACTATAGAAAAAAAAAAAAGGTTGAAAACAGTTCTTTCAGGAGAAGACAATGTGCTGCGCGGATGCCGAAATAGCTCAGTTGGGAGAGCGTAGACTAAAGATCTAAAGGTCCCCGATTCAATTCTGGGTTTTGTCACACCCTCGTTTTAAACATTAAACAATTAACATGAATGTTTTTGGGTTCTTTCTATATCCTAACTGAACCGAGCTTTCCTTCTTGCATAATGCGCAGGTAATCCTGGAAATGGGGGGGGGGGGGGGGGGAGTCCCTATTTCACATCAGTCATTAATGTGAGAAAGACTAAATAATGCAAGGATCCGGAAATATTCAGCAGAATGCTGAATGGCAGAGACATATATTACCACACTTCTCCAAGAAGCCTTAACTCTTCTCCGTGTTCCCTCCCGAAGAACCATCTGCCATTTTCTTTGCTGCTCGCCGAATAGCGTTCACCTCCAAAAGCACGCAGCTGCATCACCAGAAGACATGTCCTAGGTGCACAACAGCGGTGGCTGTCTTTTTGTAGCAGATAGACCCTGCTCAGCTACATTATATTGATGATTTTAAGTGGGTATAGAGTCAGAGCTCGACTCTTGGCTGGTCAAAACCAGATGGCAATGTCCAATGAGCTCCAGGTCCCACTGAATGTCATTTCTCCCAGGTCTCCCCCAGGTTCCAATGCTGTAGAAATGTTATTCCATGCTTCAGCTGTAAACCTTTGTCTCTTACAATAAAGGCCGTTATTTTACCTTAACGGTCCGCACAGACAGAATGTAGAAGGGGTGTTTGTGACAGACATCATAGCGGATCCTCCAGATTGTGATTGGATTAGTCTTTGGTCTCCATTCAAGTGCGCATTATTCAGAACTCTTGTCTTCACAAGAAAATCCCTTGCGGAGTCACGTACTTTTCAGGAGGGTCACGCGGAAGTTACACAGAATCAGGTCACTGAAAGCTAGGACCCTTATTACTGGCTCTACAGCCAAGCAAGCTGAGTCAGGCTATATAGTCAGAAGTAAAAGTGAAATTGCCATTGGGAGCCAGCAGGAATTTCTCTGCACTGGTGCTATCGCCAGCAGGAAAAAAATCAAACCACTGTCAGAAGTGGGATTGGAACACACGCCTCCAGAGGAGACTGCGACCTGAACGCAGCGCCTTGGACCGCTCGGCCATCCTGACATGGGATTAGTTTCCTCAGTCCCTGAATGTCGCGCGCATGCACGCTATTTGGAATCAATTAACTACTCATTAGAAAATCATCCCTCCTATGTACATTCTGTACTCATGGGAATTTTCACCTTGCCTAAAGATGTCCCAACTAGTGAACGGGTAGACAGCCAACCCCAGGACAGAGGCCGAAATAGCTCAGTTGGGAGAGCGTTAGACTGAAGATCTAAAGGTCCCTGGTTCGATCCCGGGTTTCGGCAAATGAATTTTGAATACAAATCCACTAACAAAAGAAAAGGCTTGCTACGTTTCTTTCCAATTCGTTGGGGTTTCGATCGAGCGTAGCGCGCTGCTGGAACTATAGAAAAAAAAAAAAAAGGTTGAAAACAGTTCTTTCAGGAGAAGACAATGTGCTGGGCGGATGCCGAAATAGCTCAGTTGGGAGAGCGTAGACTAAAGGTCCCCGATTCAATTCTGGGTTTTGTCACACCCTCATTTTAAACATTGAACAATTGACATGAATGTTTTTGGGTTCTTTCTATATCCTAACTGAACCGAGCTTTCCTTCTTGCATAATGCGCAGGTAATCCTGGAAATGGGGGGGAGGGAGTCCCTCTTTCACATCAGTCATTAAAGTGAGAAAGACTAAATAATGCAAGGATCGGGAAATATTCAGCAGAATGCTGAATGGCAGAGACATATATTACCACACTTCTCCAAGAAGCCTTACCTCTTCTCCGTGTTCCCTCCCGAAGAACCAGCTGCCATTTTCTTTGCTGCTCGCTGAATAGCGTTCACCTCCAAAAGCACGCAGCTGCATCACCAGAAGACATGTCCTAGGTGCAAAACAGCGGTGGCTGTCTTTTTTTAGCAGATAGACCCTGCTCAGCTACATTATATTGATGATTTTAAGTGGGTATAGAGTCAGAGCTCGACTCTTGGCTGGTCAAAACCAGATGGCAATGTCCAATGAGCTCCAGGCCCCACTGAATGTCATTTCTCCCAGGTTCCAATGCTGTAGAAATGTTATTCCATGCTTCAGCTGTAAACCTTTGTCTCTTACAATAAAGGCCGTTCTTTTACCTTAACGGTCCACACAGACAGAATGTAGAAGGGGTGTTTGTGACAGACATCATAGCGGATCCTACAGATTGTGATTGGATTAGTCTTTGGTCTCCATTCAAGTGCGCATTATTCAGAACTCTTGTCTTCACAAGAAAATCCCTTGCAGAGTCACGTACTTTTCAGGAGGGTCACGCGGAAGTTACACAGAATCAGGTCACTGTAAGCTAGGACCCTTATTACTGGCTCTACAGCCAAGCAAGCTGAGTCAGGCTATATAGTCAGAAGTAAAAGTGAAATTGCCATTGGGAGCCAGCAGGAATTTCTCTGCACTGGTGCTATCGCCAGCAGGAAAAAAATCAAACCACTGTCAGAAGTGGGATTCGAACCCACGCCTCCAGAGGAGACTGCGACCTGAACACAGCGCCTTAGACCGCTCGGCCATCCTGACATGGGATTAGTTCCTCAGTCCCTGAATGTCGCACGCATGCACGCTATTTGGAATCAATTAACTACTCATTAGAAAATCATCCCTCCTATGTACATTCTGTACTCATGGGAATTTTCACCTTGCCTAAAGATGTCCCAACTAGTGAACGGGGAGACAGCAAACCCCAGGACAGAGGCCGAAATAGCTCAGTTGGGAGAGCGTTAGACTAAAGGTCCCTGGTTCGATCCCGGGTTTCGACAAATGAATTTTGAATACAAATCCACTAACAAAAGAAAAGGATTGCTACGTTTCTTTCCAATTCGTTGGGGTTTCGATCGAGCGTAGCGCGCTGCTGGAGCTATAGAAAAAAAAAAAAGGTTGAAAACAGTTCTTTCAGGAGAAGACAATGTGCTGCGCGGATGCCGAAATAGCTCAGTTGGGAGAGCGTAGACTAAAGATCTAAAGGTCCCCGATTCAATTCTGGGTTTTGTCACACCCTCATTTTAAACATTGAACAATTGACATGAATGTTTTTGGGTTCTTTCTATATCCTAACTGAACCGAGCTTTCCCTCTTGCATAATGCGCAGGTAATCCTGGAAATGGGGGGGGGGGGGGGGGAAGTCCCTCTTTCACATCAGTCATTAATGTGAGAAAGACTAAATAATGCAAGGATCCGGAAATATTCAGCAGAATGCTGAATGGCAGAGACATATATTACCACACTTCTCCAAGAAGCCTTACCTCTTCTCCGTGTTCCCTCCAGAAGAACCAGCTACCATTTTCTTTGCTGCTCGCCCAATAGCGTTCACCTCCAAAAGCACGCAGCTGCATCACCAGAAGACATGTCCTAGGTGCACAACAGCGGTGGCTGTCTTTTTTTAGCAGATAGACCCTGCTCAGCTACATTATATTGATGATTTTAAGTGGGTATAGAGTCAGAGCTCGACTCTTGGCTGGTCAAAACCAGATGGCAATGTCCAATGAGCTCCAGGCCCCACTGAATGTCATTTCTCCCAGGTCTCCCCCAGGTTCCAATGCTGTAGAAATGTTATTCCATGCTTCAGCTGTAAACCTTTGTCTCTTACAATAAAGGCCGTTATTTTACCTTAACGGTCCACACAGACAGAATGTAGAAGGGGTGATTGTGACAGACATCATAGCGGATCCTCCAGATTGTGATTGGATTAGTCTTTGGTCTCCATTCAAGTGCGCATTATTCAGAACTCTTGTCTTCACAAGAAAATCCCTTGCGGAGTCACATACTTTTCAGGAGGGTCACGCGGAAGTTACACAGAATCAGGTCACTGAAAGCTAGGACCCTTATTACTGGCTCTACAGCCAAGCAAGCTGAGTCAGGCTATATAGTCAGAAGTAAAAGTGAAATTGCCATTGGGAGCCAGCAGGAATTTCTCTGCACTGGTGCTATCGCCAGCAGGAAAAAAATCAACCCACTGTCAGAAGTGGGATTCGAACCTACGCCTCCAGAGGAGACTGCGACCTGAACGCAGCGCTTTAGACCACTCGGTCATCCTGACATGGGATTAGTTTCCTCAGTCCCTGAATGTCGCGCGCATGCACGCTATTTGGAATCAATTAACTACTCATTAGAAAATCATCCCTCCTATGTACATTCTGTACTCATGGGAATGTTCACCTTGCCTAAAGATGTCCCAACTAGTGAACGGGGAGACAGCAAACCCCAGGACAGAGGCCGAAATAGCTCAGTTGGGAGAGCGTTAAACTGAAGATCTAAAGGTTCCTGGTTCGATCCCGGGTTTCGGCAAATGAATTTTGAATACAAATCCACTAACAAAAGAAATGGCTTGCTACGTTTCTTTCCAATTCGTTGGGGTTTCGATCGAGCGTAGCGCGCTGCTGGAACTATAGAAAAAAAAAAAAGGTTGAAAACAGTTCTTTCAGGAGAAGACAATGTGCTGCGCGGATGCCGAAATAGCTCAGTTGGGAGAGCGTAGACTAAAGATCTAAAGGTCCCCGATTGAATTCTGGGTTTTGTCACACCCTCATTTTAAACATTGAACAATTGACATGAATG
Source organism: Leptodactylus fuscus (assembly GCF_031893055.1). Taxonomy (NCBI): domain Eukaryota; kingdom Metazoa; phylum Chordata; class Amphibia; order Anura; family Leptodactylidae; genus Leptodactylus; species Leptodactylus fuscus. The sequence continues at coordinate 235,215,979 of NC_134265.1, forward strand.
TTTTTGGGTTCTTTCTATATCCTAACTGAACCGAGCTTTCCTTCTTGCATAATGCGCAGGTAATCCTGGAAATGGGGGGGGGGGGGAGTCCCTCTTTCACATCAGTCATTAATGTGAGAAAGACTAAATAATGCAAGGATCCGGAAATATTCAGCAGAATGCTGAATGGCAGAAACATATATTACCACACTTCTCCAAGAAGCCTTACCTCTTCTCCGTGTTCCCTCCCGAAGAACCAGCTGCCATTTTCTTTGCTGCTCGCCAAATAGCGTTCACCTCCAAAAGCACGCAGCTGCATCACCAGAAGACATGTCCTAGGTGCACAACAGCGGTGGCTGTCTTTTTTTAGCAGATAGACCCTGCTCAGCTACATTATATTGATGATTTTAAGTGGGTATAGAGTCAGAGCTCGACTCTTGGCTGGTCAAAACCAGATGGCAATGTCCAATGAGCTCCAGGCCCCACTGAATGTCATTTCTCCCAGGTCTCCCCCAGGTTCCAATGCTGTAGAAATGTTATTCCATGCTTCAGCTGTAAACCTTTGTCTCATACAATAAAGGCCGTTATTTTACCTTAACGGTCCACACAGACAGAATGTAGAAGGGGTGTTTGTGACAGACATCATAGCGGATCCTCCAGATTGTGATTGGATTAGTCTTTGGTCTCCATTCAAGTGCGCATTATTCAGAACTCTTGTCTTCACAAGAAAATCCCTTGCGGAGTCACGTACTTTTCAGGAGGGTCACGCGGAAGTTACACAGAATCAGGTCACTGTAAGCTAGGACCCTTATTACTGGCTCTACAGCCAAGCAAGCTGAGTCAGGCTATATAGTCAGAAGTAAAAGTGAAATTGCCATTGGGAGCCAGCAGGAATTTCTCTGCACTGGTGCTATCGCCAGCAGGAAAAAAATCAAACCACTGTCAGAAGTGGGATTCGAACCCACGCCTCCAGAGGAGACTGCGACCTGAACGCAGCGCCTTAGACCGCTCGGCCATCCTGACATGGGATTAGTTTCCTCAGTCCCTGAATGTCGCGCGCATGCACGCTATTTGGAATCAATTAACTACTCATTAGAAAATCATCCCTCCTATGTACATTCTATACTCATGGGAATTTTCACCTTGCCTAAAGATGTCCCAACTAGTGAACGGGGAGACAGCAAACCCCAGGACAGAGGCCGAAATAGCTCAGTTGGGAGAGCGTTAGACTGAAGATCTAAAGGTCCCTGGTTCGATCCCGGGTTTCGGCAAACTAATTTTGAATACAAATCCACTAACAAAAGAAAAGGCTTGCTACGTTTCTTTCCAATTCGTTGGGGTTTCGATCGAGCGTAGCGCACTGCTGGAACTATAGAAAAAAAAAAAAAGGTTGAAAACAGTTCTTTCAGGAGAAGACAATGTGCTGCGCGGATGCCGAAATAGCTCAGTTGGGAGAGCGTAGACTAAAAATCTAAAGGTCCCCGATTCAATTCTGGGTTTTGTCACACCCTCGTTTTAAACATTGAACAATTGACATGAATGTTTTTGAGTTCTTTCTATATCCTAACTGAACCGAGCTTTCCTTCTTGCATAATGCGCAGTTAATCCTGGAAATGGGGGGGAAGTCCCTCTTTCACATCAGTCATTAATGTGAGAAAGACTAAATAATGCAAGGATCCGGAAATATTCAGCAGAATGTTGAATGGCAGAGACATATATTACCACACTTCTCCAAGAAGCCTTACCTCTTCTCCGTGTTCCCTCCCGAAGAACCAGCTGCCATTTTCTTTGCTGCTCGCCGAATAGCGTTCACCTCCAAAAGCACGCAGCTGCATCACCAGAAGACATGTCCTAGCTGCACAACAGCGGTGGCTGTCTTTTTTTAGCAGATAGACCCTGCTCAGCTACATTATATTGATGATATTAAGTGGGTATAGAGTCAGAGCTCGACTCTTGGCTAGTCAAAACCAGATGGCAATGTCCAATGAGCTCCAGGCCCCACTGAATGTCATTTCTCCCAGGTCTCCCCCAGGTTCCAATGCTGTAGAAATGTTATTCCATGCTTCAGCTGTAAACCTTTGTCTCTTACAATAAAGGCCGTTCTTTTACCTTAACGGTCCACACAGACAGAATGTAGAAGGGGTGTTTGTGACAGACATCATAGCGGATTCTCCAGATTGTGATTGGATTAGTCTTTGGTCTCCATTCAAGTGCGCATTATTCAGAACTCTTGTCTTCACAAGAAAATCCCTTGCGGAGTCACGTACTTTTCAGGAGGGTCACGCGGAAGTTACACAGAATCAGGTCACTGTAAGCTAGGACCCTTATTACTGGCTCTACAGCCAAGCAAGCTGAGTCAGGCTATATAGTCAGAAGTAAAAGTGAAATTGCCATTGGGAGCCAGCAGGAATTTCTCTGCACTGGTGCTATCGCCAGCAGGAAAAAAATCAAACCACTGTCAGAAGTGGGATTCAAACCCACGCCTCCAGAGGAGACTGCGACCTGAACGCAGCGCCTTAGACCGCTCGGCCATCCTGACATGGGATTAGTTTCCTCAGTCCCTGAATGTCGCGCGCATGCACGCTATTTGGAATCAATTAACTACTCATTAGAAAATCATCCCTCCTATGTACATTCTGGACTCGTGGGAATTTTCACCTTGCCTAAAGATGTCCAACTAGTTAACCGGGAGACAGCAAACCCCAGGACAGAGGCTGAAATAGCTCAGTTGGGAGAGCGTTAGACTGAAGATCTAAAGGTCCCTCGTTCAATCCCGGGTTTCGGCAAATGAATTTTGAATACAAATCCACTAACAAAAGAAAAGGCTTGCTACGTTTCTTTCCAATTCGTTGTGGTTTCGATCGAGCGTAGCGCACTGCTGGAACTATAGAAAAAAAAAAAGGTTGAAAACAGTTCTTTCAGGAGAAGACAATGTGCTGCGCGGATGCCGAAATAGCTCAGTTGGTAGAGCGTAGACTAAAAATCTAAAGGTCCCCGATTCAAATCTGGTTTTTGTCACACCCTCGTTTTAAACTATGAACAATTGACATGAATGTTTTTGGGTTCTTTCTATATCCTAACTGAACCGAGCTTTCCTTATTGCATAATGCGCAGGTAATCCTGGAAATGGGGGGGAAGTCCCTCTTTCACATCAGTCATTAATGTGAGAAAGACTAAATAATGCAAGGATCCGGAAATATTCAGCAGAATGCTGAATGGCAGAGACATATATTACCACACTTCTCCAAGAAGCCTTACCTCTTCTCCGTGTTCCCTCCCGAAGAACCAGCTGCCATTTTCTTTGCTGCTCGCCGAATAGCGTTCACCTCCAAAAGCACGCAGCTGCATCACCAGAAGACATGTCCTAGGTGCACAACAGCGGTGGCTGTCTTTTTTTAGCAGATAGACCCTGCTCAGCTACATTATATTGATGATTTTAAGTGGGTATAGAGTCAGAGCTCGACTCTTGGCTGGTCAAAACCAGATGGCAATGTCCAATGAGCTCCAGGCCCCACTGAATGTCATTTCTCCCAGGTCTCCCCCAGGTTCCAATGCTGTAGAAATGTTATTCCATGCTTCAGCTGTAAACCTTTGTCTCTTACAATAAAGGCCGTTCTTTTACCTTAACGGTCCACACAGACAGAATGTAGAAGGGGTGTTTGTGACAGACATCATAGCGGATTCTCCAGATTGTGATTGGATTAGTCTTTGGTCTCCATTCAAGTGCGCATTATTCAGAACTCTTGTCTTCACAAGAAAATCCCTTGCGGAGTCACGTACTTTTCAGGAGGGTCACGCGGAAGTTACACAGAATCAGGTCACTGTAAGCTAGGACCCTTATTACTGGCTCTACAGCCAAGCAAGCTGAGTCAGGCTATATAGTCAGTAGTAAAAGTGAAATTGCCATTGGGAGCCAGCAGGAATTTCTCTGCACTGGTGCTATCGCCAGCAGGAAAAAAATCAAACCACTGTCAGAAGTGGGATTCAAACCCACGCCTCCAGAGGAGACTGCGACCTGAACGCAGCGCCTTAGACCGCTCGGCCATCCTGACATGGGATTAGTTTCCTCAGTCCCTGAATGTCGCGCGCATGCACGCTATTTGGAATCAATTAACTACTCATTAGAAAATCATCCCTCCTATGTACATTCTATACTCATGGGAATTTTCACCTTGCCTAAAGATGTCCCAACTAGTGAACGGGGAGACAGCAAACCCCAGGACAGAGGCCGAAATAGCTCAGTTGGGAGAGCGTTAGACTGAAGATCTAAAGGTCCCTGGTTCGATCCCGGGTTTCGGCAAACTAATTTTGAATACAAATCCACTAACAAAAGAAAAGGCTTGCTACGTTTCTTTCCAATTCGTTGGGGTTTCGATCGAGCGTAGCGCACTGCTGGAACTATAGAAAAAAAAAAAAGGTTGAAAACAGTTCTTTCAGGAGAAGACAATGTGCTGCGCGGATGCCGAAATAGCTCAGTTGGGAGAGCGTAGACTAAAAATCTAAAGGTCCCCGATTCAATTCTGGGTTTTGTCACACCCTCGTTTTAAACATTGAACAATTGACATGAATGTTTTTGAGTTCTTTCTATATCCTAACTGAACCGAGCTTTCCTTCTTGCATAATGCGCAGGTAATCCTGGAAATGGGGGGGAAGTCCCTCTTTCACATCAGTCATTAATGTGAGAAAGACTAAATAATGCAAGGATCCGGAAATATTCAGCAGAATGCTGAATGGCAGAGACATATATTACCACACTTCTCCAAGAAGCCTTACCTCTTCTCCGTGTTCCCTCCCGAAGAACCAGCTGCCATTTTCTTTGCTGCTCGCCGAATAGCGTTCACCTCCAAAAGCACGCAGCTGCATCACCAGAAGACATGTCCTAGGTGCACAACAGCGGTGGCTGTCTTTTTTTAGCAGATAGACCCTGCTCAGCTACATTATATTGATGATATTAAGTGGGTATAGAGTCAGAGCTCGACTCTTGGCTGGTCAAAACCAGATGGCAATGTCCAATGAGCTCCAGGCCCCACTGAATGTCATTTCTCCCAAGTCTCCCCCAGGTTCCAATGCTGTAGAAATGTTATTCCATGCTTCAGCTGTAAACCTTTGTCTCTTACAATAAAGGCAGTTCTTTTACCTTAACGGTCCACACAGACAGAATGTAGAAGGGGTGTTTGTGACAGACATCATAGCGGATCCTCCAGATTGTGATTGGATTAGTCTTTGGTCTCCATTCAAGTGCGCATTATTCAGAACTCTTGTCTTCACAAGAAAATCCCTTGCGGAGTCACGTACTTTTCAGGAGGGTCACGCGGAAGTTACACAGAATCAGGTCACTGTAAGCTAGGACCCTTATTACTGGCTCTACAGCCAAGCAAGCTGAGTCAGGCTATATAGTCAGAAGTAAAAGTGAAATTGCCATTGGGAGCCAGCAGGAATTTCTCTGCACTGGTGCTATCGCCAGCAGGAAAAAAATCAAACCACTGTCAGAAGTGGGATTCAAACCCACGCCTCCAGAGGAGACTGCGACCTGAACGCAGCGCCTTAGACCGCTCGGCCATCCTGACATGGGATTAGTTTCCTCAGTCCCTGAATGTCGCGCGCATGCACGCTATTTGGAATCAATTAACTACTCATTAGAAAATCATCCCTCCTATGTACATTCTGGACTCGTGGGAATTTTCACCTTGCCTAAAGATGTCCCAACTAGTGAACGGGGAGACAGCAAACCCCAAGACAGAGGCCGAAATAGCTCAGTTGGGAGAGCGTTAGACTGAAGATCTAAAGGTCCCTGGTTCGATCCCGGGTTTCGGCAAATGAATTTTGAATACAAATCCACTAACAAAAGAAAAGGCTTGCTACATTTCTTTCCAATTCATTGGGGTTTCGATCGAGCGTAGCGCACTGCTGGAACTATAGAAAAAAAAAAAAGGTTGAAAACAGTTCTTTCAGGAGAAGACAATGTGCTGCGCGGATGCCGAAATAGCTCAGTTGGGAGAGCGTAGACTAAAGATCTAAAGGTCCCCGATTGGGGCGGGGCCTGACCGCGCAGCATGGTAGACGCGAGTCACTAGAGCTCCGTGATACCGGGGACTTTGAGCGGTCGTCTTGCCTTACCTGGAGGTGAACATGGGCAAATCTGGCAGAGGGAAGCTCCGAGCACCCCTAGGATGCCCAAACATCAGGTGGACTTGCAGCGTTTTATTAGAAAGAAGACCGGGACTTCTCCTCACACTCTCCCTAAGATGGCGCCGGAGTCTAAGCCGGAAGTGGACTCAGAGGACGACTCTGAAGTTGGAAGCATAACGAGAGGTGAGCTTTCTGATGCAAATACCACGCAACTCACACGGAAATTTTTTTTTAAAACTTTGGAAAAAGCAATCACTAATGCGATGTCACCAGTTTTAGCTGAACTGGCGGATATTTCCTCTGAGATTAAAGCTACTTCTCATAGAGTTCAGGCTCTTGAGGAGTCTTACTCGTCCATTAGAGAGCATGCTGGGGCGGTGTCAGACCATCTCCAACAACAGGAAGAGCTACTTGATCGCTCCTTGCTACTAATAGAAGATCAGGAGAATAGAAACCGCAGGCGCAATCTCCGTTTGAAAGGGGTCCCTGAATCTTACTCCCCAGAGGACTTGCCCAAAATGGCGAACAGCATTTTCACAGATCTGTTGGGCCAGGAACGTGCAGCTCAGGTGACCATAGAACGCATACATAGATCGCTTCGGCCTAAGCCCAGACAAGGGGACCCTCCCCGTGACATAATATGCGGTCTCCTCTCCTTCAGAGACACACACGCCATCCTTACTGCGGCTAAAGCTAAAGACCAAATTTTGCTTGAGGGTGTTGAAATTTTTCTGTACCAAGACATTGCCCCCTCCATATTGGCAAAGAGGAGATTGCTCAAGCCTTTACTAGATGAACTGAGAGCAAGGAATATACAGTATGCATGGTTATACCCTTTTGGACTGGCTATTTTATGTGGCGGACGACGTATTGTTGTCCATACTCCACGGGACTTACCAGCTGTATGGTCATATTTGGATATATCACCCCTGGAAATCCCCTCTTGGCTACCCTCTCAGAATTTGGATCCGATACCACTACTTCCACCTCTCTCGCATGGGCCTGGTGCTAATAAATTCAAGTCACCCAAATCTCGGAAGAGCCTTCTCAGAGACTAAAGAATTTACCTGAATATGCCCTGGACTTCCCTGGTTGTTATCTGTTCATGGACCTACCGGTAACTTTACATTGTGCTCACTGCCTATCTCTTGAGCAAGAGTCTGGCCCCTGTTTCGTTTTTTCTCTTTTAGCCTTATCTAGTTGTGTATCTTTTTAGTTGGACGCTGGGACATTTCCTTTTATACCATAATTACCTCGTGTTGGCTTTGGACTCATCCTTTATCGCACCATGATGTTTAGTGTGACCGGTACAACAATACTCTGCCAGTGCTCTTTAGATTTCCCGAACTTCGTTCAGTTGTTAACTGTCTATGTTCCTCCTACAGGTATTTTACTTGCTAATTTTTTTTTTTTTTCTTTATAGGACGATCCTTAGGGTCCCATTCCGATCAGGAAAAACCCCGTTCCATCAGTCTACTAGTTTAGTATTTGGTTACTTCTTGACTAGTTCTAGTTGTGTAGGTACTGCATACTCTTATATTCTTTTACTACCTGATAGTTACGAGATACCCTCTAGGGTTCTTTGTGTAGAAGGCATCCACACCCTATTTGGTACGTGTCTTGTTTATACTCTTTATAGATATCCTCTTACATCTAGCCTACCTTACCATTATGGCTTCTGTAACCCCCCCCCCTCTCTTACGATCTCATCCTTTAATGTAAAGGGGTTAAACTCTCCAAATAAGCGCCATTGGGTAATGTCCCTTTCAAAAAAGTTTAATGCGGATATTTTGTTACTCCAAGAAACCCATTTTAGAACAGACAGGATTCCTAAGCCTTATAAAACTATATATGATCGATGGTACTACTCAACTCACCCGACGTCCTCTTCCAAAGGCGTTGCCATCGCCATTAAAAGGACGCTCCCGTTTATTATCACCCAACAGTATGCTGATGTAGAAGGGAGAGCCATTTTTGTTAAAGGTCGCATTTCTAACCGACCACTAACTATAGCCTCACTCTATGCCCCTAACCATGGTCAGCTCTCTTGGTTAATACAGATCCTGAAATCTCTGGCTCAGTTTGCAGAGGGCGAAATTTTGATCGGCGGGGATCTTAATGTCTTGTTAGATCCCCTCTTAGACTCCTCCTCACAAAAATCTGCGCTTTCCCAGAAGGCTATTAGAAGACTACACCTTGCTTTACAGGAATTGAATCTAATAGACTCCTGGAGACTGGTAAATCCAACTGTGAAAGATTATACTTTTTTTTCAATGCCACATAATTCACACCAACGCTTGGATTATATTTTATGCTCCAAGTCGTTGGCTAATAATATTACCAAGTCCCAAATTGGCGTTATTAGTGTTTCGGACCATGCGCCAGTCTCTACCACCTTTGCACTTCCAGACCTGACCCCTAGAGAGTGGACCTGGCGCCTTAATGAACAATTACTTGATAGTCTTGAGTTTAGAGAGCATATAGGTAAGGAATTGTCTGCTTATTTCCTGTTGAATGTGTCACCGGAAGTATCTCCGGCATTAGTTTGGGAGGCTCACAAGCCTGTTATACGAGGCCTCTTTATTTCAAAAGCTTCAGCCCTGAAGAAGGAGAAACAAAAAATGATTGACTCCCTGATGGCTCAGATTGCCACCCTTGAGCGACTGCAGAAGCGTAATGCCCTTTTATCTGCCCACTCGGATCTGTTGCTACTTAGAGAAAAGTTGAAAAATTTGTTGAACGCTTCCTCAGCTAAGGCTTTCTTACACTCTAAAGCCCGTATTTACGCTCATGGAAATAAGGGGGGTAAAACTATGACCGCAATGCTGAGAAAGGAGAGAGCAAGAGCACATATAGCAGCAATTAAGAAAACAGATGGCTCTCTGACTTATGACACTTCTGAAATTGCAAAAGAGTTTAGAGATTATTACTCCTCTCTCTATAACCTAAAGCAACAGGATACTAACCCTCATGGTCCAGTTAGGACTATGGAGGATACGTTACGAATTCGAGAGTTCCTTCACTCTCTTAAACTGCCTTCTGTTACAGAAGAGATGAGTGACTCTTTGCTTCGACCAATCACAGAATCTGAAATACAAGAGGTTTTATCTAGTTTTCCTAGTGGTAAGAGCCCTGGCCCTGACGGGCTGCCCTCCCTTTACTACAAAACTTTTCAGTCTCAGCTAGTTCCTCATCTTACTTCTTTTTGTGATTCTTTGTTGAAAGGCTCATCTATGGTGCGGCAGTCGCAGGAGGCACATATTACTTTGATTCACAAAGAGGGCAAAGACCCGACGCAATGCTGCAATTATAGACCTATATCATTGCTGAATTGTGATTTGAAAGTCTGGGCTAAGGTTCTCGCTATGAGACTGAGAGATATAGTTCCCTCTTTAGTACATGAGGAGCAGGTCGGTTTTGTGAAAGGCAGAGAGGGTAAAGAAAACACGCATAAATTGCTACATGTTATTGCATTGGCAAAAAAATTGAATAGCCCATTACTTCTATTTAGTGTAGACGCCGAGAAGGCATTCGACCGTGTAAGTTGGAACTATATGTCGGAAACTTTACTAGCTTTTGGTATTCCACCTCCTTTTGTTAGAGCTGTTCTCTCTCTCTATGCCCAACCTCATGCTCGGATTAAGATTAATGGTTCCTTTTCAGGCTGCTTTGATATATCCAACGGGACCAGACAGGGGTGCCCTCTCTCCCCTACCCTATTTGTCCTCTCCCTGGAGACTTTCCTCCAGGCAGTGAGACAAAATCCAAATATTTCAGGTTTCCAATTTGCAGATAAATCAATGCACACGATGGCTTATGCAGACGACGTGTTGTTCCTGCTGTCTGACCCCGTAACGTCTCTGCCGGAACTTCAATCCCTTATAGTTACTTATGGCTCCCTTTCCAATTATAAAATTAATGACACGAAATCGGAAATTCTCAATGTGTCTATACCACCTTCCCAGATTAAAGTTTTGCAAAGCTCAACACCCTACCAGTGGAAAACTAAGTCCTTGAAATATCTTGGTGTACATTTGCCCTCTGATATTGAGGATGTTTTCTCGCTAAACTATGTTCCCTTGCTCTCTGAACTCAAGTCACTGCTGAAGGATTATAATCTTCCATATTTGTCCTGGTTAGGCAGAAAAAATCTCTTGCAAGTTTATATTGTCCCAAAAATGTTATATGTATTGCAGATGTTACCCATTTTTGTACCTCGACCTTATTTTCACCAAACTCGACGGCTTTTCTCGGCCTTTCTCTGGAACCACAGACCTCCTAGGTTACCATATAGACTTCTTGTTAAATGAAGACAAAGCGGTGGAATTGCTCTACCAGACCTACAAGCCTGTTATGAGGCTATTCAGCTCTCCCGCTGGATGTACTATGCTCTCCCTCATAAGATTTCTTTAGTCACGGTCTTGGCACAAAGCCTCTTTGATGACTTTTATTTCAAACCTCTTTGGTTCCCCACACCTTCTTACTGTCGTGGAGACCTAAATTTGTTATTAAAGGGCCCGTGCGAGGTTTGGCTTAAACATAAAGAACGTTTGGCTCCAACACCCTCCCCAATTTTGCCTGCAGACCTCATTCCGTTCCTTCCGCTGTTAACCCATAACACGCCGTTACTCAGTGGTTCCATCTGGAATGTTTTGAAAGAAGTTAGACTTAAGGATTTAATTGAGGACGGCTTACCTATTTCTCAAACACAGCTTCATGCATTAGCTCCTTCTGTCAAGCCTCACTTCCTCCATTACGCGCAATTTTATAGTGTTATTAAGAAACTGCTATCAATTGCCAACCCATGTCGTAAGCTTACAGCTTTTGAGAAGGGTCTACTTGCGAAATTACCGTCCCAACGAAAAGTCTCATGCTGTAAACGAATGCTTGCGGATTATGCTGACATTGACAAACCCCCTTATGTCTCTGCTTGGGAGAAAGAATTGGCCTTGACCTTTTCTGAGGAAGATGTAGATTTTATCTTGAAACGTAGTTTTGGACAATCTAGGTGTGTGCGCTTACAGGAACTCCACTATAAAGTTTTAACTAGGTGGTATCGCACGCCGGATTGGCTCTTTAGACATGGCCTTAAAGATTCTAATAAGTGTTGGCGCTGTAATTCTGAAGTAGGCACGATGTTACACATCTGGTGGTCGTGTGATCTAATTGAACCATTTTGGAGAGAGATATCAGACTTTATTAACAGACTTTTCAAAACATCACAGGTGCTTTTCCCGGATCAAGTCTTTCTCACGGGCCCTGCAGGTTCTTTGAGTCCACATAAACGAGAGCTGTGGTTCCACTTGATTGGCGCAGCAAAGTCGCTGATTCCCTTACACTGGTTAAGTTCTTCCACCCCAACCTTTCAGGCATGGCTGGAGAAATCACACCAAATTGCTCGTTTCGAGGAGTTAGTGAGTTGGAAAGATAGATCTCACGATCGCTATGTCAAGGTTTGGAAGAAGTGGTGGAACTTGGTATCGTGATTCCTTCTGGGATTTCTTCCTTTTGGGAATCAGGTCCTCTTTTCTTGCTTCTTTACTTCTTTCTTTGTTGCCCCCCCCGCTTGCCTTCTTATGCTCGCATTTGAAGTTTTTCAGGTAGTTACTTAATACTTATACAGAATGACCTACACAACTGTATGTTCTTTTGACATAATGTGTTTTATTATACTCAACTTATTTGTTGGATTTCGTTTACTTGTTTTATTGGAATTTTCAAAGAAATCATTGGTGTTTATATCTTTGACTGATTACACCTAATGTCACTGTACTTTCTTGTGTATAAATATAAATAAAGAATAAATAAAGGTCCCCGATTCAATTCTGGGTTTTGTCACACCCTCGTTTTAAACATTGAACAATTGACATGAATGTTTTTGGGTTCTTTCTATATCCTAACTGAACCGAGCTTTCCTTCTTGCATAATGCGCAGGTAATCCTGGAAATGGGGGGGGAAGTCCCTCTTTCACATCAGTCATTAATGTGAGAAAGACTAAATAATGCAAGGATCCGGAAATATTCAGCAGAATGCTGAATGGCAGAGACATATATTACCACACTTCTCCAAGAAGCCTTACCTCTTCTCAGTGTTCCCTCCCGAAGAACCAGCTGCCATTTTCTTTGCTGCTCGCCGAATAGCGTTCACCTCCAAAAGCACGCAGCTGCATCACCAGAAGACATGTCCTAGGTGCACAACAGCTGTGGCTGTCTTTTTTTAGCAGATAGACCCTGCTCAGCTACATTATATTGATGATTTTAAGTGGGTATAGAGTCAGAGCTCGACTCTTGGCTGGTCAAAAGCAGATGGCAATGTCCAATGAGCTCCAGGCCCCACTGAATGTCATTTCTCCCAGGTCTCCCCCAGGTTCCAATGCTGTAGAAATGTTATACCATGCTTCAGCTGTAAACCTTTGTCTCTTAAATAAAGGCCGTTATTTTACCTTAACGGTCCACACAGACAGAATGTAGAAGGGGTGTTTGTGACAGACATCATAGCGGATCCTCCAGATTGTGATTGGATTAGTCTTTGGTCTCCATTCAAGTGCGCATTATTCAGAACTCTTGTCTTCACAAGAAAATCCCTTGCGGAGTCACGTACTTTTCAGGAGGGTCACGCGGAAGTTACACAGAATCAGGTCACTGTAAGCTAGGACCCTTATTACTGGCTCTACAGCCAAGCAAGCTGAGTCAGGCTATATAGTCAGAAGTAAAAGTGAAATTGCCATTGGGAGCCAGCAGGAATTTCTCTGCACTGGTGCTATCGCCAGCAGGAAAAAAATCAAACCACTGTCAGAAGTCGGATTCGAACCCTCACCTCCAGAGGAGACTGCGAACCGAACGCAGCGCCTTAGACCGCTCGGCCATCTTGACATGGGATTAGTTTCCTCAGTCCCTGAATGTCGCGCGCATGCACGCTATTTGGAATCAATTAACTACTCATTAGAAAATCATCCCTCCTATGTACATTCTGTACTCATGGGAATTTTCACCTTGCCTAAAGATGTCCCAACTAGTGAACGGGGAGACAGCAAACCCCAGGACAGAGGCCGAAATAGCTCAGTTGGGAGAGCGTTAGACTGAAGATCTAAAGGTCCCTGGTTCGATCCCGGGTTTCGGCAAATAAATTTTGAATACAAATCCACTAACAAAAGAAAAGGCCTGCTACGTTTCTTTCCAATTCGTTGGGGTTTCAATCGAGCGTAGCGCACTGCTGGAACTATAGAAAAAAAAAAAGGTTGAAAACAGTTCTTTCAGGAGAAGACAATGTGCTGCGCGGATGCCGAAATAGCTCAGTTGGGAGAGCGTAGACTAAAGATCTAAAGGTCCCCGATTTAATTCTGGGTTTTGTCACACCCTCGTTTTAAACATTGAAAAATTGACATGAATGTTTTTGGGTTCTTTCTATATCCTAACTGAACCGAGCTTTCCTTCTTGCATAATGCTTAGGTAATCCTGGAAATGGGGGGGGGGAGTCCCTCTTTCACATCAGTCATTAATGTGAGAAAGACTAAATAATGCAAGGATCTGGAAATATTCAGCAGAATGCTGAATGGCAGAGACATATATTACCACACTTCTCCAAGAAGCCTTACCTCTTCTCCGTGTTCCCTCCCGAAGAACCAGCTGCCATTGTCTTTGCTGCTCGCCGAATAGCGTTCACCTCCAAAAGCACGCAGCTGCATCACCAGAAGACATGTCCTTGGTGCACAACAGCGGTGGCTGTCTTTTTTTAGCAGATAGACCCTGCTCAGCTACATTATATTGATGATTTTAAGTGGGTATAGAGTCAGAGCTCGACTCTTGGCTGGTCAAAACCAGATGGCAATGTCCAATGAGCTCCAGGCCCCACTGAATGTCATTTCTCCCAGATCTCCCCCAGGTTCCAATGCTGTAGAAATGTTATTCCATGCTTCAGCTGTAAACCTTTGTCTCTTACAATAAAGGCTGTTCTTTTACCTTAACGGTCCACACAGACAGAATGTAGAAGGGGTGTTTGTGACAGACATCATAGCGGATCCTCCAGATTGTGATTGGATTAGTCTTTGGTCTCCATTCAAGTGCGCATTATTCAGAACTCTTGTCTTCACAAGAAAATCCCTTGCAGAGTCACGTACTTTTCAGGAGGGTCACGCGGAAGTTACACAGAATCAGGTCACTGAAAGCTAGGACCCTTATTACTGGCTCTACAGCCAAGCAAGCTGAGTCAGGCTATATAGTCAGAAGTAAAAGTGAAATTGCCATTGGGAGCCAGCAGGAATTTCTCTGCACTGGTGCTATCGCCAGCAGGAAAAAAATCAAACCACTGTCAGAAGTGGGATTCGAACCCACGCCTCCAGAGAAGACTGCAACCTGAACGCAGCACCTTAGACCGTTCGGCCATCCTGACATGGGATTAGTTTCCTCAGTCCCTGAATGCCGCGCGCATGCACGCTATTTGGAATTAATTAACTACTCATTAGAAAATCATCCCTCCTATGTACATTCTGTACTCATGGGAATTTTCACCTTGCCTAAAGATGTCCCAACTAGTGAACGGGGAGACAGCAAACCCCAGGACAGAGGCCGAAATAGCTCAGTTGGGAGAGCGTTAGACTGAAGATCTAAAGGTCCCTGGTTCGATCCCGGGTTTCGGCAAATGAATTTTGAATACAAATCCACTAACAAAAGAAAAGGCTTGCTACGTTTCTTTCCAATTCGTTGGGGTTTCGATCGAGCGTAGCGCGCTGCTGGAACTATAGAAAAAAAAAAAGGTTGAAAACAGTTCTTTCAGGAGAAGACAATGTGCTGCGCGGATGCCGAAATAGCTCAGTTGGGAGAGCGTAGACTAAAGATCTAAAGGTCCCCGATTTAATTCTGGGTTTTGTCACACCCTCGTTTTAAACATTGAACAATTGACATGAATGTTTTTGGGTTCTTTCTATATCCTAACTGAACCGAGCTTTCCTTTTTGCATAATGCGCAGGTAATCCTGGAAATGGGGGGGGAAGTCCCTCTTTCACATCAGTCATTAATGTGAGAAAGACTAAATAATGCAAGGATCCGGAAATATTCAGCAGAATGCTGAATGGCAGAGACATATATAACCACACTTCTCCAAGAAGCCTTACCTCTTCTCCGTGTTCCCTCCCGAAGAACCAGCTGCCATTTTCTTTGCTGCTCGCCGAATAGCGTTCACCTCCAAAAGCACGCAGCTGCATCACCAGAAGACATGTCCTAGGTGCACAACAGCGGTGGCTGTCTTTTTTTAACAGATAGATCCTGCTCAGCTACATTATATTGATGATTTTAAGTGGGTATAGAGTCAGAGCTCGACTCTTGGCTGGTCAAAACCAGATGGCAATGTCCAATGAGCTCCAGGCCCCACTGAATGTCATTTTTCCCAGGTCTCCCCCAGGTTCCAATGCTGTAGAAATGTTATTCCATGCTTCAGCTGTAAACCTTTGTCTCTTACAATAAAGGCCGTTCTTTTACCTTAACGGTCCACACAGACAGAATGTAGAAGGGGTGTTTGTGACAGACATCATAGCGGATCCTCCAGATTGTGATTGGATTAGTCTTTGGTCTCCATTCAAGTGCGCATTATTCAGAACTCTTGTCTTCACAAGAAAATCCCTTGCGGAGTCACGTACTTTTCAGGATGGTCACGCGGAAGTTACACAGAATCAGGTCACTGAAAGCTAGGACCCTTATTACTGGCTCTACAGCCAAGCAAGCTGAGTCAGGCTATATAGTCAGAAGTAAAAGTGAAATTGCCATTGGGAGCCAGCAGGGATTTCTCTGCACTGGTGCTATCGCCAGCAGGAAAAAAATCAAACCACTGTCAGAAGTGGGATTCGAACCCACGCCTCCAGAGGAGACTGCGACCTGAACGCAGCGCCTTAGACCGCTCGGCCATCCTGACATGGGATTAGTTTCCTCAGTCCCTGAATGTCGCGCGCATGCACGCTATTTGGAATCAATTAACTACTCATTAGAAAATCATCCCTCCTATGTACATTCTGTACTCATGGGAATTTTCACCTTGCCTAAAGATGTCCCAACTAGTGAACGGGGAGACAGCAGATCCCAGGACAGAGGCCGAAATAGCTCAGTTGGGAGAGTGTTAGACTGAAGATCTAAAGGTCCCTGGTTCGATCCCGGGTTTCGGCAAATGAATTTTAAATACAAATCCACTAACAAAAGAAAAGGCTTGCTACGTTTCTTTCCAATTCGTTGGGGTTTCGATCGAGCGTAGCGCACTGCTGGAACTATAGAAAAAAAAAAGGTTGAAAACAGTTCTTTCAGGAGAAGACAATGTGCTGCGCGGATGCCGAAATAGCTCAGTTGGGAGAGCGTAGACTAAAGATCTAAAGGTCCCCGATTTAATTCTGGGTTTTGTCACACCCTCGTTTTAAACATTGAACAATTGACATGAATGTTTTTGGGTTCTTTCTATATCCTAACTGAACCGAGCTTTCCTTTTTGCATAATGCGCAGGTAATCCTGGAAATGGGGGGGGAAGTCCCTCTTTCACATCAGTCAGTAATGTGAGAAAGACTAAATAATGCAAGGATCCGGAAATATTCAGCAGAATGCTGAATGGCAGAGACATATATTACCAGACTTCTCCAAGAAGCCTTACCTCTTCTCCGTGTCCTCTCCCGAAGAACCAGCTGCCATTTTCTTTGCTGCTCGCCGAATAGCGTTCACCTCCAAAAGCACGCAGCTGCATCACCAGAAGACATGTCCTAGGTGCACAACAGCGGTGGCTGTCTTTTTTTAGCAGATAGACCCTGCTCAGCTACATTATATTGATGATTTTAAGTGGGTATAGAGTCAGAGCTCGACTCTTGACTGGTCAAAACCAGATGGCAATGTCCAATGAGCTCCAGGCCCCACTGAATGTCATTTCTCCCAGGTCTCCCCCAGGTTCCAATGCTGTAGAAATGTTATTCCATGCTTCAGCTGTAAACCTTTGTCTCTTACAATAAAGGCCGTTCTTTTACCTTAACGGTCCACACAGACAGAATGTAGAAGGGGTGTTTGTGACAGACATCATAGCGGATCCTCCAGATTGTGATTGGATTAGTCTTTGGTCTCCATTCAAGTGCGCATTATTCAGAACTCTTGTCTTCACAAGAAAATCCCTTGCGGAGTCACGTACTTTTCAGGAGGGTCACGCGGAAGTTACACAGAATCAGGTCACTGTAAGCTAGGACCCTTATTACTGGCTCTACAGCCAAGCAAGCTGAGTCAGGCTATATAGTCAGAAGTAAAAGTGAAATTGCCATTGGGAGGCAGCAGGAATTTCTCTGCACTGGTGCTATCGCCAGCAGGAAAAAAATCAAACCACTGTCAGAAGTGGGATTCGAACCCACGCCTCCAGAGGAGACTGCGACCTGAACGCAGCGCCTTAGACCGCTCGGCCATCCTGACATGGAATTAGTTTCCTCAGTCCCTGAATGTCGCGCGCATGCACGCTATTTGGAATCAATTAACTACTAGAGATGAGCGAACACTAAAATGTTCGAGGTTCGAAATTCGATTCGAACAGCCGCTCAATGTTCGTGTGTTCGAACGGGTTTCGAACCCCATTATAGTCTATGGGGAACAGATACTCGTTAAGGGGGAAACCCAAATCCGTGTCTGGAGGGTCACCAAGTCCACTATGACACCCCAGGAAATGATGCCAACACCTCTGGAATGACACTGGGACAGCAGGGGAAGCATGCCTGGGGGCATCTAACACACCAAAGACCCTCTATTACCCCAACATCACTGCCTAACAACTACACACTTTCCACATTCAAAAAAACCTCTATCAAAGTGGGAAAATACCTGGAAACCTTCTTTACTCCCCAAATGGATGGACACAAATCCCAATTTAAGCTCAACAAACAGTAACAACCACCCCTTTAAATCACGTTCCCCATGACAACCACAAATGGAATAGGCAATGGGAATTCCAAAAGCCCTCACCCTTAACTGTCATTTTGAGTGTGTGTGTGTGTGTGTGTGTGTGTGTGTGTGTGTGTGTGTGTGTGTGTGTGATGTGGTAAGACCTTCCAAAATTCACTTTTCTAGCCCTTAACATGAGCCCTTCCAAACAAAGTTACATGACCTTAAGCTGAGCTACCAGCAGAGATTGAGGCCCTTGGCATGAGTAGAGCCTTGCACCAGCAGTGTTTTTGGCACTTAGGGTGAGTTGAGCCTTGTACCAGCGTGTGTCCCTTAACATCAGGCGGGCCCTAAGTTCTGCGCTTTGCACAAAAGTTCCACATTAACTAGGCTGAATGGTACAAAGATTAGTAGGCCCGAGAACCAGGAACAGGTCTTGCAATGGCTGTCGGATAACGCTTAAAGCACATTGTCCACCAGCCAGTCAGCCTCTACCTCCTCTTACCCAACAGTCTTGTCCTCCTTCCACCCAAAATTCCCAATCTTCTCAGAACAATAACCCCAACTGTCCCTGCTCCCCAGAGCTGTTCTCCCTTCCTTTGACTGTACCGCAACCTGCCCCTCCATTTCGCGATTCCACGGACCTAACAGACGAGTATCTGTGTCCAGATGCTCAAACACTAGAGTCTCCTCCATTCCATCTCCGGTCGATTTGGTGGCGGATGACCAGCAACCCACCCTCATCGACGACGATGAGACGCAGTTGCTGTCAGGGCAGCCAGTTGACATGCGCATTGTGCAGGAGGAGGAGGCGAGACAGGAGTTGGAAGAGGAGGTGGTGGACGACGAGGACACCGACCCCACCTGGACAAGGCAGATGTCAAGCTGGGAAAGTAGTGTGGATGTTGAGGCAGGTGCAGCACCAAAAAGGGTAGCTAGAGGCAGAGACATGTCCAGAGGCAGAGGTCAGCTGCTTTGCCGAAGCCAGGCCAGACCCGGAATGTCCGAAGATGTTCCCTTTTGTACCCAGCCCAGAAAAACTCCCCCATCGAGGGCACGTTTCTTGAAGGTGTAGAGTTTTTTCAAGGAATGCGCCGAGGACAGATATAGTGTCGTCTACACAATTTGCCTCTCGAAATCGAGTAGGGGCCCTGAGAAGAGCAACCTGTCCACCACTTCAATGCACCGTCATTTGGAATCCAAGCAATGGAATCAGTGGCAGGCAGCAACGGCAGGACAAACGTCGCCCGCCGTTCATGCCACTGCCTCTGCTCACAGTGCTGGCGATGCACTCCAGAGGACGAGCCAGGACATCACTTCATTTGCCTCCGCCACTTTGTTGACTTCTCCCTCATCCTCCCCTGTTTCTGTCTTATCTCCTTCTCCTGCACCATCAAAGGCACCATCAGGCGCTTCTTTACAACAACCCACCATCTCTCAGACATTGGAGCGCCGGCAGAAATACACCGCTAACCACCCACCCACGCAAGCCTAGAACGCCAACATCGCTAAACTGCTGGCCCAGGAGAGGTTGGCGTTCCGGCTTGTTGAAACTCCCGCCTTCCCGGACCTGATGGCAACTGTGGCACCTCACTATGCCGTCCCTAGCCGTCTCAACTTCTCCCGGTGTGGCGTCCCCGCCTTGCACCAGCACGTGTCACTCAACATCAGGTGGGCCCTTAGTTCCGCGCTTTGCTGCAAGGTCCACTTGACCACCGACACTTGGACAAGCGCCTGTGGTCAGGGATGCTGCAGTGCTTATCTTTAATGACAGGCAGGGTGAATGTGGTGGAGTCTGTTCCCCGGGTGCAAACTGGGGTGGCCTATCTCCTCTCCCAGGCCAAAATTCATGGCAGGAGTAGACTGAAACCCTACGACGCTGCAACCTCCACCACAGCTACTAGCGGCAAACGCTAAAACACTGGTGTGGGGAGACGTCAGCAGGCGGTGCTGAAGCTCATCAGCTTGGGGGACAGACAGCACAGTGCCTCCGAGGTCAGGGATGCCATCCTGGCTGAGATGGCATTTTTTTTTCCCTGCTACACCTGGGGCCTTGCATTTTTACGCCTGTGATAATGGCTGGAACCTGGTAGCGGCTCTGGAGCTTGCCAGCCTCCAACACGTTCCATGTTTGGCCCACGTCTAACCTAGTGGTGCAAAGTTTTTTAAAAACATACCCAAATGTACCGAAGCTACTGTTAAAAATGCGGCGCTTGTGCGCCCACTTTTGCAAGTGCACAGGAGTCGCTGCTAGCCTAAAAACACTCTAGCAAGGCCTACATCTGTCCAAACACAGGCTGTTGTCCGTCATTCACACACGCTGAAACCCTACAATACCATATCTTGAGCAGGGTGTGTGAGCTGCACAGACCTTTGATGGAGTTCCATCTACAAAACCCAAGGGTTCCTCAAAGTCAGCAACCAAAGTTTCTGCACCATGAGTTTCCAGGGGTGGCAGAGTTATGGCTAGGGGAAGAGGCATGGATAGGGATGATGTCTAGGGGCAAAAGCAGTGTGGATGTGGAGGCAAGCTAAGCAGGAAAAACTGGGGGTACAAGCTAAGGCATGGACTGGGGTGATGTCTAGGGGCAAAAGCAGTGTGGATGTGGAGGCAAGCTAAGCAGGAAAAACTGGGGATACAAGCTAAGGCATGGACTGGGGTGATGTCTAGGGGCAAAAGCAGTGTGGATGTGGAGGCAAGCTAAGCAGGAAAAACTGGGGATACAAGCTAAGGCATGGACTGGGGTGATGTCTAGGGGCAAAAGCAGTGTGGATGTGGAGGCAAGCTAAGCAGGAAAAACTGGGGGTACAAGCTAAGGCATGGACTGGGGTGATGTCTAGGGGCAAAAGCAGTGTGGATGTGGAGGCAAGCTAAGCAGGAAAAACTGGGGGTACAAGCTAAGGCATGGACTGGGGTGATGTCTAGGGGCAAAAGCAGTGTGGATGTGGAGGCAAGCTAAGCAGGAAAAACTGGGGGTACAAGCTAAGGCATGGACTGGGGTGATGTCTAGGGGCAAAAGCAGTGTGGATGTGGAGGCAAGCAAAGCAGGGAAAATGGTGGCTAGAGGCAAAGGGATGTCCATAGGCAGCAAGGGCAAAGATGCAAAACTCTCCCGTTTCAAGAATTTTCCTGACTTGTTTCCCCACAAAACATTCCTGGGAGGAGGGCTGAAACACCACCCTCCTCCTCCTCCGCTGTTAGATTTACCCCAGCTACGAGCTGAAAACGCTGCAACACTGGTGTGGGGAGACGTCAGCAGGCTGGGCTGAAGCTCATCAGCTTGGGAGACGGACAGCACACTGCCTCTGAGGTCAGGGATGCCATCCTGGATGAGATGGCAATTTGTTTATCCCCGCTGCCCCTGGGGCCAGGTTTTTTAGCTTGTTGGAGGGCTCTGGAGCTTGCCAGCCTCCAACACGTTCCATGCCTGGCCCACATGTTCAATGTAGTGGTGCAATGATTTTTAAAAACATACCCCAAATTAGCTGAGCTAAGGGTGAAAGTGCGGCACTTGGACACCCACTTTCCCAAGTCTACAGTACCTGGAGCTAGCCGCAATACACTCCAGCAAGGCCTACATCTGCCTGAAGCACCTACTGTTGTGCGAGGTCACCACACGCTCTAACCCTAGATACCGTATGTTCAGCAGGGTGTGTGAGCAGCAGAGACCTTTGATGGAGTACCAGCTACAAAACCCAAGGGTTCCTCAGAGTCAGCTCCCTCACTTTCTGCACCATGAGTTTCCATGGGTGGCAGACTTATGGCTAGAGGCACAGGCATGGATAGGGGTGATGTGTAGGGGCAAAAGCAGTGTGGATGTGGAGGCAAGCTAAGCAGCAAAAACTGGGGGTACAAGCAGCCGGTGACATCATCACTGACAAGCACAGCTGTCTGTCAGCTGACAGGCTGACTTTCACCAAAATGAACAGACAATGGATAGACTCATCATATACATGTCAGTTACATGACAAATTTAGTGCAATTTGCAAGTCCAAGATGGTTTGGAGATCTGCGGAGAGGAATCTCACCACCTCTTGCGGGTGCCATCATTTGGAAGGCAAGCCCTGGGCTCAGTGGGTGAGAGCAAGCGCAGGATAATCGTCGTTTGGCCTGGCGGCCACTGCCTCTTCCACTGTTGACAGGGCTGGCGCTGCAGTCCAGACCAGGAGCCAGGACACCTCCACATCTGCCTCTGACACTTTGGGGAGTTCACCCTTATCCTCACCTTTTCCTGCCATTTCTCCTTTTGCCCGCGCCATCATGCGCCTCTTCCCAGCAACTCCCCATCTCCCAAGCCTTTCATTTCATGCTAAAGTACAGCGCAACCCACCCACATGCCCAAGGCTTCAACGGCCTCATCTCAAGAAATCTGGCCCAGGAGATGTTGGAATCCCAGCTGGGGGACACTCTGCCCTTTTTGGGCAGAGTGTCTACTGCGCCACCGCACTGTGCCGTCCACACCAGCACTTTCCCCCAAACATGAGGCGGTCCCTAAATTCAGCGCTTAGCCCTAA
The DNA here is from genome assembly GCF_031893055.1 of Leptodactylus fuscus. NCBI lineage: Eukaryota > Metazoa > Chordata > Amphibia > Anura > Leptodactylidae > Leptodactylus > Leptodactylus fuscus. The sequence continues at coordinate 235,238,481 of NC_134265.1, forward strand.
AGTTCCATGTGACCAGTTACGAATGGACAAGTGCATGCGGACAGGGACGCTACCTTTCAATTTGGGCACAGTGGTTGAATGTAGTTGAGGCGTGGACTGGGTCGCAAAATGTGGTGGCCTGACTTGTCTCCCCACACAACATTCCTGGGAGGAGGGCTGAAACACCACCCTCCTCCGCTGTTAAATTGACCCCAGCTACGAGCTGGAAACGCTGCAACACTGGTGTGGGGAGACGTCAGCGGGCCGTGCTGAAGCTCATCAGCTTGGGGGCCAGACAGCACACTGCCTACAAAGTGAGTCATGCCATCCTCGATGAGACGGCAATGTGGTTTTTGCCACTGCACCTGGGCCCAGGCATGTTGTCATGTGTGATAATGGCCGTAACCTGGGATTGGCTCTGTAGCTTGGCAGCCTGCAACATATTCCATGCCTGGGCCACGTTTTTAACTCATTGCTGCTAATCTTTTGAAAAAGGTACCCCAATGTTCCTGAGCTACTGGTGAAAGTGTGGCGCTTGTGCGGATAGTTTTTAAAGTGTATAGTTGCCGCTGCTAGCCTCTATGCACTCCTACAACGCCTGTACCTGCTGGAACAACGGCTGTTGTGCGACGTCTCCACACTGCTGGCACTAAACATATCATGTGTTGAGCAGAGTGTGTGAGCAGCACAGACCTTTGATGTAGTTCCAACTCCAAAACCCTCGGGTTCGTCAAAGTCAACTCCCTCAGTTGCTCAACCATGAGTGGCCATGGGTGGCAGACTTATGTGAAATCCCATCCCATCCATTGCACTGGACACGAAACATTAGCATGCGCTCAGCACAACTTCGGATATGGCAGATGCGTTAAGCAGGGTGCAGGGTACAACACAGACCAGGCCCGAGCACCAGGAACAGGTGTTAGAAATACTGCAGCATCTGCCATTTCCTTCCAATTTTGGGGTTTTGGACCCGCCACCGACTTGTCTGGACCTAAGTGGGGATCATGAGACACAGTTGCCATCAAGGCAAGCTGTGGTCATGTGCGGTTTGCAGTAAGGGGGCAGTGCGCAATTGGAAGAGGAGTTGGTGGATGACGAGGCCACCGACCCCACATGGACAGGGGTGATGTCTAGGGGCTAAAGCAGTGTAGATGTAGAGGGAAGCTAAATCAACAAAAAACCTGGGTAGAAGCAAAGGCATAAACTGGGGTGATGTTTAGGGGTGAAAGCAGAGTAGATGTGGAGGGAAGCTAAGCAGCAAAAACAGTGGGTAGAAGCAAAGGCATGCAAAACTCTACCCTGTTGGAAGACTTATTCCTAGGTCTGGAACACGTTAATGGCCCCCCTGGACAAATTACTGCCACTCAGGGGCCTAGTGTCACCAGGAGGGACAAGTATAGGCGCATGTTGTGGGAATACCTGGCCGACACCAGCTCTGTCCTCTCCGATCCCTCTGTGCTCTACAGCCTAAACTTATTTTCTCATCTTTTTTTCTGAACTGCACATCTCTTGCCTGCTTCCTTTGGGATCTTAGAAATGGTGGTCCACTTCCACAGATGGTAACTTCAATAGACAGTGTAACGGGAGTAGCTGAGGGATCGCTGTCTTAACCACTTTTTGGCACAAAATTAACTTCCAAAGCCAAATATGGTGCAAGTATATGATGCAAGGACACCTACACACCTATCTCTGACACATTGGGGAGTTCACCCTCATGCGCCCTTTTGGCCTGCACCATCATGCGCCTCTTCCCAGCCACTCCACATTTCCCAAGCTTTTCATTGCAGGCAGAAGTACAATACAACCCACCCCCATGCCCAAGCCTGTAACAGCCTCATCGATAAACTGCTGGCCCTGGAGATGTTGGTGTTTGTTTATGCTTCTGGAGACCCAGGCCTTCCGTCAGCAGATGGCAGCTGGGGCACCTCCCTATGCTGGGCCTAGCCGTTACTACTTCTCTTGGTGTGCTGTCTCTGCCTTGCGCCTGCATGTGTCCCATAACATCAGTCGGGCCCAGAGCTCTGCGCTTTGCTGCAAGGTCCACTTGACCACCGACACATGGACAAGCGCCTGTGGTCAGGGATGCTGCAGTGCTTATCTTTAATGACAGGCAGGGTGAATGTGGTGCAGTCTGTTCCCCGGGTGCAAACTGGGGTGGCCTATCTCCTCTCCCAGGCCAAAATTCATGGCAGGAGTAGACTGAAACCCTACGAAGCTGCAACCTCCACCCCAGCTACTAGCGGAAAACACTGTAACACTGGCATGGGGAGATGTCAGTAGGCCGTGCTGAAACTGATCAGCTTGGGGGACAGACAGCACAGTGCCTCCGAGGTCAGGGATGCCATCCTGGCTGAGATGGCATTTTTTTTTCCCTGCTACACCTGGGGCCTGGCATTTTTGCGCCTGTGATAATGGCTGGAACCTGGTAGCAGATCTGGAGCTTGCCAGACTCAAACACGGTCCACGCATGGCCCACGTTTTCCAACTTGTTGGTGCCATGTTTCTTTGAAACCTACACCATTGTGCCTGATATACAGGTCAAAGTGGGGCCATTTTCGTAAGTGAGAACTAGCCTCTGCTAGGCAGAAAACATTCAGAGCACACTCCTCTCATCTTCGCACCGTTGGCTGGCGGAGGAAGACGAGGGGGTTGGAGTGGCATCTGATGTCCCTATCCCACACGAGGCTAGAGGGTGCACTTCAGTGCATCCCATTGCTTCACCACAAATGGTGTGAAGGGGAGTGGAAAATGGAGGAAATGGAGAGTGACCCTTACAGTTGGGGCCAGCAAAGGCATGCCAAGTAACACACTGGCACACATGGCTGACTTCATCTTGGGTTGCTTTTCAACACATATTTCACATCATGAAGAACAAATAATACTGGATTTTTTCAAGCCTCGAACCCCGGTCTAGGTCTAATGTCTGTTCCTTTCTTATATTAGGGGAGAGGGAAAAAAAATTACTTCAGCGATACGTTTAGCGTACATAGACTGACTATTAATGTGTATCCCACTTAGTGTTGTTAGGGTTACACACCGTCACAACCTGGCTAAAGCTTCTATAGCTGTTAATAAAGTCAACATAACTTTACGGTATCCAAAAAGACAGCTGGTACCGACAGAGAGCAAGACAAATGTCACCCAAAGCTGTGAGCTCTGAACACCCACAGTGACTTTGGCGTCATCATCATTATAAGGGAGCGGGTGGTAATAAATAACTTGGCAGTGCCTAAAACCCAAAAAGCTTATACAACTATATTTACATTAAGATACACAAATGAAACTTTTCAGTAGCATGTCATGAGACAAGCTGATAAGCTCTTCCTTTGTGCAGTGCTATTTGAAAGTTAAACGCTGCCTTTATTTTAATTCTGGAGAAGGTGCAGACATTAGATTTAGAACATGTTGTCTTCATTGTCCAAATCCTCTATATAGGTAACGTGTTTTTCGGGCCGAGCTGTCTGGGAACGAGCTGGTGCAGCACTGACAACCTGGGTGAATATGGCAAGAGCCTGAGATGTAGGGTGAATGAATCCCCAAATTATTTGTGGAATTCCCAGTGAGACAATGGCACTGTATACCAGTATTAAAAATTGTGGGTGCACATAACCCCCATATATTCTTTGAATTCCCAGTGAGACAATGGCACTGTATACCAGTAGTAAAAATTGTGGGTGCACATAACCCCCATATATTCTTTGAATTCCCAGTGAGACAATGGCTCTGTCCTCTCCGATCCCTCTGTGCTCTACAGCCTAAACTTATTTTCTCATCTTTTTTTCTGAACTGCACATCTCTTGCCTGCTTCCTTTGGGATCTTAGAAATGGTGGTCCACTTCCACAGATGGTAACTTCAATAGACAGTGTAACGGGAGTAGCTGAGGGATCGCTGTCTTAACCACTTTTTGGCACAAAATTAACTTCCAAAGCCAAATATGGTGCAAGTATATGATGCAAGGACACCTACACACCTATCTCTGACACATTGGGGAGTTCACCCTCATGCGCCCTTTTGGCCTGCACCATCATGCGCCTCTTCCCAGCCACTCCACATTTCCCAAGCTTTTCATTGCAGGCAGAAGTACAATACAACCCACCCCCATGCCCAAGCCTGTAACAGCCTCATCGATAAACTGCTGGCCCTGGAGATGTTGGTGTTTGTTTATGCTTCTGGAGACCCAGGCCTTCCGTCAGCAGATGGCAGCTGGGGCACCTCCCTATGCTGGGCCTAGCCGTTACTACTTCTCTTGGTGTGCTGTCTCTGCCTTGCGCCTGCATGTGTCCCATAACATCAGTCGGGCCCAGAGCTCTGCGCTTTGCTGCAAGGTCCACTTGACCACCGACACATGGACAAGCGCCTGTGGTCAGGGATGCTGCAGTGCTTATCTTTAATGACAGGCAGGGTGAATGAGGTGGAGTCTGTTCCCCGGGTGCAAACTGGGGTGGCCTATCTCCTCTCCCAGGCCAAAATTCATGGCAGGAGTAGACTGAAACCCTACGAAGCTGCAACCTCCACCCCAGCTACTAGCGGAAAACACTGTAACACTGGCATGGGGAGATGTCAGTAGGCCGTGCTGAAACTGATCAGCTTGGGGGACAGACAGCACAGTGCCTCCGAGGTCAGGGATGCCATCCTGGCTGAGATGGCATTTTTTTTTCCCTGCTACACCTGGGGCCTGGCATTTTTGCACCTGTGATAATGACTGGAACCTGGTAGCAGATCTGGAGCTTGCCAGACTCAAACACGGTCCACGCATGGCCCACGTTTTCCAACTTGTTGGTGCCATGTTTCTTTGAAACCTACACCATTGTGCCTGATATACAGGTCAAAGTGGGGCCATTTTCGTAAGTGAGAACTAGCCTCTGCTAGGCAGAAAACATTCAGAGCACACTCCTCTCATCTTCGCACCGTTGGCTGGCGGAGGAAGACGAGGGGGTTGGAGTGGCATCTGATGTCCCTATCCCACACGAGGCTAGAGGGTGCACTTCAGTGCATCCCATTGCTTCACCACAAATGGTGTGAAGGGGAGTGGAAAATGGAGGAAATGGAGAGTGACCCTTACAGTTGGGGCCAGCAAAGGCATGCCAAGTAACACACTGGCACACATGGCTGACTTCATCTTGGGTTGCTTTTCAACACATATTTCACATCATGAAGAACAAATAATACTGGATTTTTTCAAGCCTCGAACCCCGGTCTAGGTCTAATGTCTGTTCCTTTCTTATATTAGGGGAGAGGGAAAAAAAATTACTTCAGCGATACGTTTAGCGTACATAGACTGACTATTAATGTGTATCCCACTTAGTGTTGTTAGGGTTACACACCGTCACAACCTGGCTAAAGCTTCTATAGCTGTTAATAAAGTCAACATAACTTTACGGTATCCAAAAAGACAGCTGGTACCGACAGAGAGCAAGACAAATGTCACCCAAAGCTGTGAGCTCTGAACACCCACAGTGACTTTGGCGTCATCATCATTATAAGGGAGCGGGTGGTAATAAATAACTTGGCAGTGCCTAAAACCCAAAAAGCTTATACAACTATATTTACATTAAGATACACAAATGAAACTTTTCAGTAGCATGTCATGAGACAAGCTGATAAGCTCTTCCTTTGTGCAGTGCTATTTGAAAGTTAAACGCTGCCTCTATTTTAATTCTGGAGAAGGTGCAGACATTAGATTTAGAACATGTTGTCTTCATTGTCCAAATCCTCTATATAGGTAACGTGTTTTTCGGGCCGAGCTGTCTGGGAACGAGCTGGTGCAGCACTGACAACCTGGGTGAATATGGCAAGAGCCTGAGATGTAGGGTGAATGAATCCCCAAATTATTTGTGGAATTCCCAGTGAGACAATGGCACTGTATACCAGTATTAAAAATTGTGGGTGCACATAACCCCCATATATTCTTTGAATTCCCAGTGAGACAATGGCACTGTATACCAGTAGTAAAAATTGTGGGTGCACATAACCCCCATATATTCTTTGAATTCCCAGTGAGACAATGGTACTGTATAGCAGTAGCAAAAATTGTGGGTGCACGTCACCCCAATATATTCTTTGAATTCCCAGTCAGACAATGGCACTGTATACCAGTAGTAAAAATTGTGGGTGCACATAACCCCCATATATTCTTTGAATTCCCAGTGACACAATGGAACTGTATAGCAGTAGCAAAAATTGTGGGTGCACGTAACCCCCATATATTCTTTGAATTCCCAGTCAGACAATGGCACTGTATACCAGTATTAAAAATTGTGGGTGCACATAACCCCCATATATTCTTTGAATTCCCAGTGAGACAATGGAACTGTATAGCAGTATTAAAAATTGTGGGTGCACGTAACCCCCATATATTCTTTGAATTCCCAGTCAGACAATGGCACTATATACCAGTATTAAAAATTGTGGGTGCACATAACCCCCATATATTCTTTGAATTCCCAGTCAGACAATGGCACTGTATACCAGTATTAAAAATTGTGGGTGCACATAACCCCCATATATTCTTTGAATTCCCAGTGAGACAATGGAACTGTATAGCAGTAGCAAAAATTGTGGGTGCACATAACCCCCATATATTCTTTGAATTCCCAGTCAGACAATGGCACTATATAACAGTAGTAAAAATTGTGGGTGCACATAACCCCAATATATTCTTTGAATTCCCAGTGAGACAATGGCACTGTATACCAGTATTAAAAATTGTGGGTGCACATAACCCCCATATATTCTTTGAATTCCCAGTGAGACAATGGCACTGTATAGCAGTAGCAAAAATTGTGGGTGCACGTCACCCCAATATATTCTTTGAATTCCCAGTCAGACAATGGCACTGTATACCAGTAGTAAAAATTGTGGGTGCACATAACCCCCATATATTCTTTGAATTCCCAGTCAGACAATGGCACTGTATACCAGTATTAAAAATTGTGGGTGCACATAACCCCCATATATTCTTTGAATTCCCAGTGAGACAATGGCACTGTATACCAGTAGTAAAAATTGTGGGTGCACATAACCCCCATATATTCTTTGAATTCCCAGTGAGACAATGGTACTGTATAGCAGTAGCAAAAATTGTGGGTGCACGTCACCCCAATATATTCTTTGAATTCCCAGTCAGACAATGGCACTGTATACCAGTAGTAAAAATTGTGGGTGCACATAACCCCCATATATTCTTTGAATTCCCAGTGACACAATGGAACTGTATAGCAGTATTAAAAATTGTGGGTGCACGTAACCCCCATATATTCTTTGAATTCCCAGTCAGACAATGGCACTGTATACCAGTATTAAAAATTGTGGGTGCACATAACCCCCATATATTCTTTGAATTCCCAGTGAGACAATGGAACTGTATAGCAGTATTAAAAATTGTGGGTGCACGTAACCCCCATATATTCTTTGAATTCCCAGTCAGACAATGGCACTGTATACCAGTATTAAAAATTGTGGGTGCACATAACCCCCATATATTCTTTGAATTCCCAGTGAGACAATGGCACTGTATAGCAGTAGCAAAAATTGTGGGTGCACGTCACCCCAATATATTCTTTGAATTCCCAGTCAGACAATGGCACTGTATACCAGTAGTAAAAATTGTGGGTGCACATAACCCCCATATATTCTTTGAATTCCCAGTCAGACAATGGCACTGTATACCAGTATTAAAAATTGTGGGTGCACATAACCCCCATATATTCTTTGAATTCCCAGTGAGACAATGGAACTGTATAGCAGTATTAAAAATTGTGGGTGCACGTAACCCCCATATATTCTTTGAATTCCCAGTCAGACAATGGCACTGTATACCAGTATTAAAAATTGTGGGTGCACATAACCCCCATATATTCTTTGAATTCCCAGTGAGACAATGGCACTGTATAGCAGTAGCAAAAATTGTGGGTGCACGTCACCCCAATATATTCTTTGAATTCCCAGCCAGACAATGGCACTGTATACCAGTAGTAAAAATTGTGGGTGCACATAACCCCCATATATTCTTTGAATTCCCAGTCAGACAATGGCACTGTATACCAGTATTAAAAATTGTGGGTGCACATAACCCCCATATATTCTTTGAATTCCCAGTGAGACAATGGAACTGTATAGCAGTAGCAAAAATTGTGGGTGCACGTAACCCCCATATATTCTTTGAATTCCCAGTCAGACAATGGCACTATATACCAGTATTAAAAATTGTGGGTGCACATAACCCCCATATATTCTTTGAATTCCCAGTCAGACAATGGCACTGTATACCAGTATTAAAAATTGTGGGTGCACATAACCCCCATATATTCTTTGAATTCCCAGTGAGACAATGGAACTGTATAGCAGTAGCAAAAATTGTGGGTGCACGTAACCCCCATATATTCTTTGAATTCCCAGTCAGACAATGGCACTGTATACCAGTAGTAAAAATTGTGGGTGCACATAACCCCCATATATTCTTTGAATTCCCAGTCAGACAATGGCACTGTATAGCAGTAGCAAAAATTGTGGGTGCACGTCACCCCAATATATTCTTTGAATTCCCAGTCAGACAATGGCACTGTATACCAGTAGTAAAAATTGTGGGTGCACATAACCCCCATATATTCTTTGAATTCCCAGTCAGACAATGGCACTGTATACCAGTATTAAAAATTGTGGGTGCACATAACCCCCATATATTCTTTGAATTCCCAGTGAGACAATGGAACTGTATAGCAGTATTAAAAATTGTGGGTGCACGTAACCCCCATATATTCTTTGAATTCCCAGTCAGACAATGGCACTGTATACCAGTATTAAAAATTGTGGGTGCACATAACCCCCATATATTCTTTGAATTCCCAGTGAGACAATGGCACTGTATAGCAGTAGCAAAAATTGTGGGTGCACGTCACCCCAATATATTCTTTGAATTCCCAGTCAGACAATGGCACTGTATACCAGTAGTAAAAATTGTGGGTGCACATAACCCCCATATAATCTTTGAATTCCCAGTCAGACAATGGCACTGTATACCAGTATTAAAAATTGTGGGTGCACATAACCCCCATATATTCTTTGAATTCCCAGTGAGACAATGGAACTGTATAGCAGTAGCAAAAATTGTGGGTGCACGTAACCCCCATATATTCTTTGAATTCCCAGTCAGACAATGGCACTATATACCAGTATTAAAAATTGTGGGTGCACATAACCCCCATATATTCTTTGAATTCCCAGTCAGACAATGGCACTGTATACCAGTATTAAAAATTGTGGGTGCACATAACCCCCATATATTCTTTGAATTCCCAGTGAGACAATGGAACTGTATAGCAGTAGCAAAAATTGTGGGTGCACGTAACCCCCATATATTCTTTGAATTCCCAGTCAGACAATGGCACTGTATACCAGTAGTAAAAATTGTGGGTGCACATAACCCCCATATATTCTTTGAATTCCCAGTCAGACAATGGCACTGTATAGCAGTAGCAATAATTGTGGGTGCACGTCACCCCAATATATTCTTTGAATTCCCAGTCAGACAATGGCACTGTATACCAGTAGTAAAAATTGTGGGTGCACATAACCCCCATATATTCTTTGAATTCCCAGTCAGACAATGGCACTGTATACCAGTATTAAAAATTGTGGGTGCACATAACCCCCATATATTCTTTGAATTCCCAGTGAGACAATGGAACTGTATAGCAGTATTAAAAATTGTGGGTGCACGTAACCCCCATATATTCTTTGAATTCCCAGTCAGACAATGGCACTGTATACCAGTATTAAAAATTGTGGGTGCACATAACCCCCATATATTCTTTGAATTCCCAGTGAGACAATGGAACTGTATAGCAGTAGCAAAAATTGTGGGTGCACGTAACCCCCATATATTCTTTGAATTCCCAGTCAGACAATGGCACTATATACCAGTATTAAAAATTGTGGGTGCACATAACCCCCATATATTCTTTGAATTCCCAGTCAGACAATGGCACTGTATACCAGTATTAAAAATTGTGGGTGCACATAACCCCCATATATTCTTTGAATTCCCAGTGAGACAATGGCACTGTATAGCAGTAGCAAAAATTGTGGGTGCACGTCACCCCAATATATTCTTTGAATTCCCAGTCAGACAATGGCACTGTATACCAGTAGTAAAAATTGTGGGTGCACATAACCCCCATATATTCTTTGAATTCCCAGTCAGACAATGGCACTGTATACCAGTATTAAAAATTGTGGGTGCACATAACCCCCATATATTCTTTGAATTCCCAGTGAGACAATGGAACTGTATAGCAGTATTAAAAATTGTGGGTGCACGTAACCCCCATATATTCTTTGAATTCCCAGTCAGACAATGGCACTGTATACCAGTATTAAAAATTGTGGGTGCACATAACCCCCATATATTTTTTGAATTCCCAGTGAGACAATGGCACTGTATAGCAGTAGCAAAAATTGTGGGTGCACGTCACCCCCATATATTCTTTGAATTCCCAGTCAGACAATGGCACTGTATACCAGTAGTAAAAATTGTGGGTGCACATAACCCCCATATATTCTTTGAATTCCCAGTCAGACAATGGCACTGTATACCAGTATTAAAAATTGTGGGTGCACATAACCCCCATATATTCTTTGAATTCCCAGTGAGACAATGGAACTGTATAGCAGTATTAAAAATTGTGGGTGCACGTAACCCCCATATATTCTTTGAATTCCCAGTCAGACAATGGCACTGTATACCAGTATTAAAAATTGTGGGTGCACATAACCCCCATATATTCTTTGAATTCCCAGTGAGACAATGGCACTGTATAGCAGTAGCAAAAATTGTGGGTGCACGTCACCCCAATATATTCTTTGAATTCCCAGCCAGACAATGGCACTGTATACCAGTAGTAAAAATTGTGGGTGCACATAACCCCCATATATTCTTTGAATTCCCAGTCAGACAATGGCACTGTATACCAGTATTAAAAATTGTGGGTGCACATAACCCCCATATATTCTTTGAATTCCCAGTGAGACAATGGAACTGTATAGCAGTATTAAAAATTGTGGGTGCACGTAACCCCCATATATTCTTTGAATTCCCAGTCAGACAATGGCACTATATACCAGTATTAAAAATTGTGGGTGCACATAACCCCCATATATTCTTTGAATTCCCAGTCAGACAATGGCACTGTATACCAGTATTAAAAATTGTGGGTGCACATAACCCCCATATATTCTTTGAATTCCCAGTGAGACAATGGAACTGTATAGCAGTAGCAAAAATTGTGGGTGCACGTAACCCCCATATATTCTTTGAATTCCCAGTCAGACAATGGCACTGTATACCAGTATTAAAAATTGTGGGTGCACATAACCCCCATATATTCTTTGAATTCCCAGTGAGACAATGGCACTGTATAGCAGTAGCAAAAATTGTGGGTGCACGTCACCCCAATATATTCTTTGAATTCCCAGTCAGACAATGGCACTGTATACCAGTAGTAAAAATTGTGGGTGCACATAACCCCCATATATTCTTTGAATTCCCAGTCAGACAATGGCACTGTATACCAGTATTAAAAATTGTGGGTGCACATAACCCCCATATATTCTTTGAATTCCCAGTCAGACAATGGCACTGTATACCAGTAGTAAAAATTGTGGGTGCACATAACCCCAATATATTCTTTGAATTCCCAGTCAGACAATGGCACTGTATACCAGTATTAAAAATTGTGGGTGCACGTAACCCCCATATATTCTTTGAATTCCCAGTCAGACAATGGCACTATATACCAGTATTAAAAATTGTGGGTGCACATAACCCCCATATATTCTTTGAATTCCCAGTCAGACAATGGCACTGTATACCAGTATTAAAAATTGTGGGTGCACATAACCCCCATATATTCTTTGAATTCCCAGTGAGACAATGGAACTGTATAGCAGTAGCAAAAATTGTGGGTGCACGTAACCCCCATATATTCTTTGAATTCCCAGTCAGACAATGGCACTATATACCAGTATTAAAAATTGTGGGTGCACATAACCCCCATATATTCTTTGAATTCCCAGTCAGACAATGGCACTGTATACCAGTAGTAAAAATTGTGGGTGCACATAACCCCAATATATTCTTTGAATTCCCAGTCAGACAATGGCACTGTATACCAGTATTAAAAATTGTGGGTGCACGTCACCCCAATATATTCTTTGAATTCCCAGTCAGACAATGGCACTATATACCAGTATTAAAAATTGTGGGTGCACATAACCCCCATATATTCTTTGAATTCCCAGTGAGACAATGGCACTGTATACCAGTATTAAAAATTGTGGGTGCACATAACCCCCATATATTCTTTGAATTCCCAGTCAGACAATGGCACTGTATACCAGTATTAAAAATTGTGGGTGCACATAACCCCCATATATTCTTTGAATTCCCAGTCAGACAATGGCACTATATACCAGTAGTAAAAATTGTGGGTGCACATAACCCCAATATATTCTTTGAATTCCCAGTGAGACAATGGCACTGTATACCAGTATTAAAAATTGTGGGTGCACATAACCCCCATATATTCTTTGAATTCCCAGTCAGACAATGGCACTGTATACCAGTATTAAAAATTGTGGGTGCACATAACCCCCATATATTCTTTGAATTCCCAGTGAGACAATGGAACTGTATAGCAGTATTAAAAATTGTGGGTGCACGTAACCCCCATATATTCTTTGAATTCCCAGTCAGACAATGGCACTGTATACCAGTATTAAAAATTGTGGGTGCACGTAACCCCCATATATTCTTTGAATTCCCAGTCAGACAATGGCACTGTATACCAGTATTAAAAATTGTGGGTGCACATAACCCCCATATATTCTTTGAATTCCCAGTGAGACAATGGCACTGTATAGCAGTAGCAAAAATTGTGGGTGCACGTCACCCCAATATATTCTTTGAATTCCCAGTCAGACAATGGCACTATATACCAGTAGCAAAAATTGTGGGTGTATATAGCCCCAATTCTATTGCTAGGGGACTTGCAGGGTATTTCTGAGGTGAAGGTGGGGGGGCACACCGTTGGAACGGGGATTTGGGGTGTATATATGGGGTATACGGGAATACACTGTCAGTGTGTTCCATTCAGGATCCTGGGAAAGCTGGGTTGCGGCGATTGAGCCCGTCAGTGCCACGTTACACTGACAAGCTTCTCCCTGGAATTGAAGTTATATGTAAGCCCAATATATTCTTTGAATTCCCAGTGAGACAATGGCACTATATGGCAGTAGCAAAAATAGTGGGTGTATATAGCCCCAATCCTATTGCTAGGGGACTTGCAGGGTATTTCTGGGGTGAAGGTGGGGGGGCACACCGTTGGAACGGGTATCGGGGGTATATATCGGGTATACGGGAATACACTGACAGTGTATTCCATTCAGGATCCTGGGAAAGCTGGGTTGCGGCGATTGAGCCCGTCAGTGCCACGTTACACTGACAAGCTTCTCCCTGGAATTTAGCTCTTATAAGAGCTGTTGGTTGTCTTCTCCTTCCTATCCTAGCCTGTCCCTGCCTACCCAGAATCTAAGCCCTAGCTAGCTGGACGGAAACCTCCGTCCTCGGTGAATTGCAAGCTCAGAATGACGCGAAGCTGGGCGGCGCTGTTCTTTTAAATTAGAGGTCACATGTTTTCGGCAGCCAATGGGTTTTGCCTACTTTTTTCAACGTCACCGGTGTCGTAGTTCCTGTCCCACCTACCCTGTGCTGTTATTGGAGCAAAAAAGGCGCCAGGGAAGGAGGGAGGGGAATCGAGTAATGGCGCACTTTACCACGCGGTGTTCGATTCGATTCGAACATGCCGAACAGCCTAATATCCGATCGAACATGAGTTCGATAGAACACTGTTCGCTCATCTCTATTAACTACTCATTAGAAAATCATCCCTCCTATGTACATTCTGTACTCATGGGAATTTTCACCTTGCCTAAAGATGTCCCAACTAGTGAAGAGGGAGACAGCAAACCCCAGGACAGAGGCCGAAATAGCTCAGTTGGGAGAGCGTTAGACTGAAGATCTAAAGGTCCCTGGTTCGATCCCGGGTTTCGGCAAATGAATTTTGAATACAAATCCACTAACAAAAGAAAAGGCTTGCTACGTTTCTTTCCAATTCGTTGGGGTTTCGATCGAGCGTAGCGCACTGCTGGAACTATAGAAAAAAAAAAAGGTTGAAAACAGTTCTTTCAGGAGAAGACAATGTGCTGCGCGGATGCCGAAATAGCTCAGTTGGGAGAGCGTAGACTAAAGATCTAAAGGTCCCCGATTCAATTCTGGGTTTTGTCACACCCTCGTTTTAAACATTAAACAATTGACATGAATGTTTTTGGGTTTTTTCAATATCCAAACTGAACCGAGCATTCCTTCTTGCATAATGCGCAGGTAATCCTGGAAATGGGGGGGGGGGGGGGGAGTCCCTCTTTCACATCAGTCATTAATGTGAGAAAGACTAAATAATGCAAGGATCCGGAAATATTCAGCAGAATGCTGAATGGCAGAGACATATATTACCACACTTCTCCAAGAAGCCTTACCTCTTCTCCGTGTTCCCTCCAGAAGAATCAGCTGCCATTTTCTTTGCTGCTCGCCCAATAGCGTTCACCTCCAAAAGCACGCAGCTGCATCACCAGAAGACATGTCCTAGGTGCACAACAGCGGTGGCTGTCTTTTTTTAGCAGATAGACCCTGCTCAGCTACATTATATTGATGATTTTAAGTGGGTATAGAGTCAGAGCTCGACTCTTGGCTGGTCAAAACCAGATGGCAATGTCCAATGAGCTCCAGGTCCCACTGAATGTCATTTCTCCCAGGTCTCCCCCAGGTTCCAATGCTGTAGAAATGTTATTCCATGCTTCAGCTGTAAACCTTTGTCTCTTACAATAAAGGCCGTTCTTCTACCTTAACGGTCCACACAGACAGAATGTAGAAGGGGTGTTTGTGACAGACATCATAGCGGATCCTCCAGATTGTGATTGGATTAGTCTTTGGTCTCCATTCAAGTGCGCATTATTCAGAACTCTTGTCTTCACAAGAAAATCCCTTGCGGAGTCACGTACTTTTCAGGAGGGTCACGCGGAAGTTACACAGAATCAGGTCACTGTAAGCTAGGACCCTTATTACTGGCTCTACAGCCAAGCAAGCTGAGTCAGGCTATATAGTCAGAAGTAAAAGTGAAATTGCCATTGGGAGCCAGCAGGAATTTCTCTGCACTGGTGCTATTTCCAGCAGGAAAAAAATCAAACCACTGTCAGAAGTGGGATTCGAACCCACGCCTCCAGAGGAGACTGCGACCTGAACGCAGCGCCTTAGACCGCTCGGCCATCCTGACATGGGATTAGTTTCCTCAGTCCCCGAATGTCGCGCGCATGCACGCTATTTGGAATCAATTAACTACTCATTAGAAAATCATCCCTCCTATGTACATTCTGTACTCATGGGAATTTTCACCTTGCCTAAAGATGTCCCAACTAGTGAACAGGGAGACAGCAAACCCCAGGACAGAGGCCGAAATAGCTCAGTTGGGAGAGCGTTAGACTGAAGATTTAAAGGTCCCTGGTTCGATCCCGGGTTTCGGCGAATGAATTTTGAATACAAATCCACTAACAAAAGAAAAGGCTTGCTACGTTTCTTTCCAATTCGTTGGGGTTTCGATCGAGCGTAGCGCACTGCTGGAACTATAGAAAAAAAAAAAGGTTGAAAACAGTTCTTTCAGGAGAAGACAATGTGCTGCGCGGATGCCGAAATAGCTCAGTTGGGAGAGCGTAGACTAAAGATCTAAAAGTCCCCGATTCAATTCTGGGTTTTGTCACACCCTCGTTTTAAACATTGAACAATTGACATGAATGTTTTTGGGTTCTTTCTATATCCTAACTGAACCGAGCTTTCCTTCTTGTATAATGCGCAGGTAATCCTGGAAATGGGGGGGGAAGTCCCTCTTTCACATCAGTCATTAATGTGAGAAAGACTAAATAATGCAAGGATCCGGAAATATTCAGCAGAATGCTGAATGGCAGAGACATATATTACCACACTTCTCCAAGAAGCCTTACCTCTTCTCCGTGTTCCCTCCCGAAGAACCAGCTGCCATTTTCTTTGCTGCTCGCCGAATAGCATTCACCTCCAAAAGCACGCAGCTGCATCACCAGAAGACATGTCCTAGGTGCACAACAGCGGTGGCTGTCTTTTTTTAGCAGATAGACCCTGCTCAGCTACATTATATTGATGATTTTAAGTGGGTATAGAGTCAGAGCTCGACACTTGGCTGGTCAAAACCAGATGGCAATGTCCAATGATCTCCAGGCCCCACTGAATGTCATTTCTCCCAGGTTCCAATGTTGTAGAAATGTTATTCCATGCTTCAGCTGTAAACCTTTGTCTCTTACAATAAAGGCCATTCTTTTACCTTAACGGTCCACACAGACAGAATGTAGAAGGGGTGTTTGTGACAGACATCATAGCGGATCCTCCAGATTGTGATTGGATTAGTCTTTGGTCTCCATTCATGTGCGCATTATTCAGAACTCTTGTCTTCACAAGAAAATCCCTTGCGGAGTCACGTACTTTTCAGGAGGGTCACGCGGACGTTACACAGAATCAGGTCACTGTAAGCTAGGACCCTTATTACTGGCTCTACAGCCAAGCAAGCTGAGTCAGGCTATATAGTCAGAAGTAAAAGTGAAATTGCCATTGGGAGCCAGCAGGAATTTCTCTGCACTGGTGCTATCGCCAGCAGGAAAAAAATCAAACCACTGTCAGAAGTGAGATTCGAACCCACGCCTCCAGAGGAGACTGCGACCTGAACGCAGCGCCTTAGACCGCTCGGCCATCCTGACATGAGATTAGTTTCCTCAGTCCCTGAATGTCGCGCGCATGCACGCTATTTGGAATCAATTAACTACTCATTAGAAAATCATCCCTCCTATGTACATTCTGTACTCATGGGAATTTTCACCTTGCCTAAAGATGTCCCAACTAGTGAACGGGTAGACAGCAAACCCCAGGACAGAGGCCGAAATAGCTCAGTTGGGAGAGCGTTAGACTGAAGATCTAAAGGTCCCTGGTTTGATCCCGGGTTTCGGCAAATGAATTCTGAATACAAATCCACTAACAAAAGAAAAGGCTTGCTACATTTCTTTCCAATTTATTGGGGTTTCGATCGAGCGTAGCGCACTGCTGGAACTATAGAAAAAAAAAAAAAGGTTGAAAACAGTTCTTTCAGGAGAAGACAATGTGCTGCGCGGATGCCGAAATAGCTCAGTTGGGAAAGCGTAGACTAAAGATCTAAAGGTCCCCGATTCAATTCTGGGTTTTGTCACACCCTCGTTTTAAACATTAAACAATTGACATGAATGTTTTTGGGTTCTTTCTATATCCTAACTGAACCGAGCTTTCCTTCTTGCATAATGCGCAGGTAATCCTGGAAATGGGGGGGGGGGGGGAGTCCCTCTTTCACATCAGTCATTAATGTGAGAAAGACTAAATAATGCAAGGATACGGAAATATTCAGCAGAATGCTGAATGGCAGAGACATATATTACCACACTTCTCCAAGAAGCCTTACCTCTTCTCCGTGTTCCCTCCCGAAGAACCAGCTGCCATTTTCTTTGCTGCTCGCCGAATAGCGTTCACCTCCAAAAGCACGCAGCTGCATCACCAGAAGACATGTCCTAGGTGCACAACAGCGGTGGCTGTCTTTTTTTAGCAGATAGACCCTGCTCAGCTACATTATATTGATGATTTTAAGTGGGTATAGAGTCAGAGCTCGACTCTTGGCTGGTCAAATCCAGATGGCAATGTCCAATGAGCTCCAGGCCCCACTGAATGTCATTTCTCCCAGGTCTCCCCCAGGTTCCAATGCTGTAGAAATGTTATTCCATGCTTCAGCTGTAAACCTTTGTCTCTTACAATAAAGGCCGTTATTTTACCTTAACGGTCCACACAGACAGAATGTAGAAGGGGTGTTTGTGACAGACATCATAGCGGATCCTCCAGATTGTGATTGGATTAGTCTTTGGTCTCCATTCAAGTACGCATTATTCAGAACTCTTGTCTTCACAAGAAAATCCCTTGCGGAGTCACGTACTTTTCAGGAGGGTCACGCGGAAGTTACACAGAATCAGGTCACTGTAAGCTAGGACCCTTATTACTGGCTCTACAGCCAAGCAAGCTGAGTCAGGCTATATAGTCAGAAGTAAAAGTGAAATTGCCATTGGGAGCCAGCAGGAATTTCTCTGCACTGGTGCTATCGCCAGCAGGAAAAAAATCAAACCACTGTCAGAAGTGGGATTCGAACCCACGCCTCCAGAGGAGACTGCGAACTGAACGCAGCACCTTAGACCGCTCGGCCATCCTGACATGGGATTAGTTTCCTCAGTCCCTAAATGTCTCGTGCATGCACGCTATTTGGAATCAATTAACTACTCATTAGAAAATCATCCCTCCTATGTACATTCTGGACTCATGGGAATTTTCACCTTGCCTAAAGATGTCCCAACTAGTGAACGGGGAGACAGCAAACCCCAGGACAGAGGCCGAAATAGCTCAGTTGGGAGAGCGTTAGACTGAAGATCTAAAGGTCCCTGGTTCGATCCCGGGTTTCGGCAAATGAATTTTGAATACAAATCCACTAACAAAAGAAAAGGCTTGCTACGTTTCTTTCCAATTCATTGGGATTTCGATCGAGTGTAGCGCGCTGCTGGAACTATAGAAAAAAAAAAAAGGTTGAAAACAGTTCTTTCAGGAGAAGACAATGTGCTGCGCGGATGCCGAAATAGCTCAGTTGGGAGAGCGTAGACTAAAGATCTAAAGGTCCCCGATTCAATTCTGAGTTTTGTCACACCCTCATTTTAAACATTGAACAATTGACATGAATGTTTTTGGGTTCTTTCTATATCCTAACTGAACCGAGCTTTCCTTTTTGCATAATGCGCAGGTAATCCTGGAAATGGGGGGGGGGGGGAGTCCCTCTTTCACATCAGTCATTAATGTGAGAAAGACTAAATAATGCAAGGATCCGGAAATATTCAGCAGAATGCTGAATGGCAGAGACATATATTACCACACTTCTCCAAGAAGCCTTACCTCTTCTCCGTGTTCCCTCCCGAAGAACCAGCTGCCATTTTCTTTGCTGCTCGCCGAATCGCGTTCACCTCCAAAAGCACGCAGCTGCATCACCAGAAGACATGTCCTAGGTGCACAACAGCGGTGGCTGTCTTTTTTTAGCAGATAGACCCTGCTCAGCTACATTATATTGATGATTTTAAGTGGGTATAGAGTCAGAGCTCGACTCTTGGCTGGTCAAAACCAGATGGCAATGTCCAATGAGCTCCAGGCCCCACTGAATGTCATTTCTCCCAGGTCACCCCCAGGTTCCAATGCTGTAGAAATGTTATTCCATGCTTCAGCTGTAAACCTTTGTCTCTTAAATAAAGGCCGTTATTTTACCTTAACGGTCCACACAGACAGAATGTAGAAGGGGTGTTTGTGACAGACATCATAGCGGATCCTCCAGATTGTGATTGGATTAGTCTTTGGTCTCCATTCAAGTGCGCATTATTCAGAACTCTTGTCTTCACAAGAAAATCCCTTGCGGAGTCACATACTTTTCAGGAGGGTCACGCGGAAGTTACACAGAATCAGGTCACTGAAAGCTAGGACCCTTATTACTGGCTCTACAGCCAAGCAAGCTGAGTCAGGCTATATAGTCAGAAGTAAAAGTGAAATTGCCATTGGGAGCCAGCAGGAATTTCTCTGCACTGGTGCTATCGCCAGCAGGAAAAAAATCAAAGCACTGTCAGAAGCGGGATTCGAACCCACGCCTCTAGAGGAGACTGCGACCTGAACGCAGCACCTTAAACCGCTCGGCCATCCTGACATGGGATTAGTTTCCTCAGTCCCTGAATGTCGCGCGCATGCACGCTATTTGGAATCAATTAACTACTCATTAGAAAATCATCCCTCCTATGTACATTCTGTACTCATGGGAATTTTCACCTTGCCTAAAGATGTCCCAACTAGTGAACGGGGAGACAGGAAACCCCAGGACAGAGGCCGAAATAGCTCAGTTGGGAGAGCGTTAGACTGAAGATCTAAAGGTCCCTGGTTCGATCCCGGGTTTCGGCAAATGAATTTTGAGTACAAATCCACTAACAAAAGAAAAGGCTTGCTACGTTTCTTTCCAATTCGTTGGGGTTTCGATCGAGCGTAGCGCACTGCTGGAACTATAGAAAAAAAAAAAAGGTTGAAAACAGTTCTTTCAGGAGAAGACAATGTGCTGCGCGGATGCCGAAATAGCTCAGTTGGGAGAGCGTAGACTAAAGATCTAAAGGTCCCCGATTCAATACTGGGTTTTTTCACACCCTCGTTTTAAACATTGAACAATTGACATGAATGTTTTTGGGTTCTTTCTATATCCTAACTGAACCGAGCTTTCCTTCTTGCATAATGCGCAGGTAATCCTGGAAATGGGGGGGGAAGTCCCTCTTTCACATCAGTCATTAATGTGAGAAAGACTAAATAATGCAAGGATCCGGAAATATTCAGCAGAATGCTGAATGGCAGAGACATATATTACCACACTTCTCCAAGAAGCCTTACCTCTTCTCCGTGTTCCCTCCAGAAGAACCAGCTGCCATTTACTTTGCTGCTCGCCCAATAGCGTTCACCTCCAAAAGCACGCAGCTGCATCACCAGAAGACATGTCCTAGGTGCGCAACAGCGGTGGCTGTCTTTTTTTAGCAGATAGACCCTGTTCAGCTACATTATATTGATGATTTTAAGTGGGTATAGAGTCAGAGCTCGACTCTTGGCTGGTCAAAACCAGATGGCAATGTCCAATGAGCTCCAGGCCCCACTGAATGTCATTTCTCCCAGGTCTCCCCCAGGTTCCAATGCTGTAGAAATGTTATTCCATGCTTCAGCTGTAAACCTTTGTCTCTTACAATAAAGGCCGTTCTTTTACCTTAACGGTCCACACAGACAGAATGTAGAAGGGGTGTTTGTGACAGACATCATAGCGGATCCTCCAGATTGTGATTGGATTAGTCTTTGGTCTCCATTCAAGTGCGCATTATTCAGAACTCTTGTCTTCACAAGAAAATCCCTTGCGGAGTCACGTACTTTTCAGGAGGGTCACGCGGAAGTTACACAGAATCAGGTCACTGAAAGCTAGGACCCTTATTACTGGCTCTACAGCCAAGCAAGCTGAGTCAGGCTATATAGTCAGAAGTAAAAGTGAAATTGCCATTGGGAGGCAGCAGGAATTTCTCTGCACTGGTGCTATCGCCAGCAGGAAAAAAATCAAACCACTGTCAGAAGTGGGATTCGAACCCACGCCTCCAGAGGAGACTGCGACCTGAACGCAGCGCCTTAGACCGCTCAGCCATCCTGACATGGGATTAGTTTCCTCAGTCCCTGAATGTCGCGCGCATGCACGCTATTTGGAATCAATTAACTACTCATTAGAAAATCATCCCTCCTATGTACATTCTGTACTCATGGGAATTTTCACCTTGCCTAAAGATGTCCCAACTAGTGAACGGGGAGACAGCAAACCCCAGGACAGAGGCCGAAATAGCTCAGTTGGGAGAGCGTTAGACTGAAGATCTAAAGGTCCCCGATTCAATTCTGGGTTTTGTCACACCCTCGTTTTAAACATTAAACAATTGACATGAATGTATTTGGGTTTTTTCAATATCCAAACTGAACCGAGCTTTCCTTCTTGCATAATGCGCAGGTAATCCTGGAAATGGGGGGGGAAGTCCCTCTTTCACATCAGTCATTAATGTGAGAAAGACTAAATAATGCAAGGATCCGGAAATATTCAGCAGAATGCTGAATGGCAGAAACATATATTACCACACTTCTCCAAGAAGCCTTACCTCTTCTCCGTGTTCCCTCCCGAAGAACCAGCTGCCATTTTCTTTGCTGCTCGCCCAATAGCGTTCACCTCCAAAAGCACGCAGCTGCATCACCAGAAGACATGTCCTAGGTGCACAACAGCGGTGGCTGTCTTTTTTTAGCAGATAGACCCTGCTCAGCTACATTATATTGATGATTTTAAGTGGGTATAGAGTCAGAGCTCGACTCTTGGCTGGTCAAAACCAGATGGCAATGTCCAATGAGCTCCAGGCCCCACTGAATGTCATTTCTCCCAGGTCTCCCCCAGGTTCCAATGCTGTAGAAATGTTATTCCATACTTCAGCTGTAAACCTTTGTCTGTTGCAATAAAGGCTGTAATTTTACCTTAACGGTCCACACAGACAGAATGTAGAAGGGGTGTTTGTGACAGACATCATAGCGGATCCTCCAGATTGTGATTGGATTAGTCTTTGGTCTCCATTCAAGTGCGCATTATTCAGAACTCTTGTCTTCACAAGAAAATCCCTTGCGGAGTCACGTACTTTTCAGGAGGGTCACGCGGAAGTTACACAGAATCAGGTCACTGTAAGCTAGGACCCTTATTACTGGCTCTACAGCCAAGCAAGCTGAGTCAGGCTATATAGTCAGAAGTAAAAGTGAAATTGCCATTGGGAGCCAGCAGGAATTTCTCTGCACTGGTGCTATCGCCAGCAGGAAAAAAATCAAACCACTGTCAGAAGTGGGATTCGAACCCACGCCTCCAGAGGAGACTGCAACCTGAACGCAGCTCCTTAGACCGCACGGCCATCCTGACATGGGATTAGTTACCTCAGTCCCTGAATGTCGCGCGCATGCACGCTATTTGGAATCAATTAACTACTCATTTGAAAATCATCCCTCCTATGTACATTCTGTACTCATGGGAATTTTCACCTTGCCTAAAGATGTCCCAACTAGTGAACGGGGAGACAGCAAACCCCAGGACAGAGGCCGAAATAGCTCAGTTGGGAGAGCGTTAGACTGAAGATCTAAAGGTCCCTGGTTCGATCCCGGGTTTCGGCAAATGAATTTTGAATACAAATCCACTAACAAAAGAAAAGGCTTGCTACGTTTCTTTCCAATTCGTTGGGGTATCGATCGAGCGTAGCGCACTGCTGGAACTATAGAAAAAAAAAAATAAAAGGTTGAAAACAGTTCTTTCAGGAGAAGACAATGTGCTGCGCGGATGCCGAAATAGCTCAGTTGGGAGAGCGTAGACTAAAGATCTAAAGGTCCCCGATTCAATTCTGGGTTTTGTCACACCCTCGTTTTAAACATTGAACAATTGACATGAATGTTTTTGGGTTCTTTCTATATCCTAACTGAACCGAGCTTTCCTTCTTGCATAATGCGCAGGTAATCCTGGAAATGAGGGGGGGGAAGTCCCTCTTTCACATCAGTCATTAATGTGAGAAAGACTAAATAATGCAAGGATCCGGAAATATTCAGCAGAATGCTGAATGGCAGAGACATATATTACCACACTTCTCCAAGAAGCCTTACCTCTTCTCCGTGTTCCCTCCCGAAGAACCAGCTGCCATTTTCTTTGCTGCTCGCCGAATAGCGTTCATCTCCAAAAGCACGCAGCTGCATCACCAGAAGACATGTCCTAGGTGCACAACAGCGGTGGCTGTCTTTTTTTAGCAGATAGACCCTGCTCAGCTACATTATATTGATGATTTTAAGTGGGTATAGAGTCAGAGCTCGACTCTTGGCTGGTCAAAACCAGATGGCAATGTCCAATGAGCTCCAGGCCCCACTGAATGTCATTTCTCCCAGGTCTCCCCCAGGTTCCAATGCTGTAGAAATGTTATTCCATGCTTCAGCTGTAAACCTTTGTCTCTTAAATAAAGGCCGTTATTTTACCTTAACGGTCCACACAGACAGAATGTAGAAGGGGTGTTTGTGACAGACATCATAGCGGATCCTCCAGATTGTGATTGGATTAGTCTTTGGTCTCCATTCAAGTGCGCATTATTCAGAACTCTTGTCTTCACAAGAAAATCCCTTGTGGAGTCACGTACTTTTCAGGAGGGTCACGCGGAAGTTACACAGAATCAGGTCACTGAAAGCTAGGACCCTTATTACTGGCTCTACAGCCAAGCAAGCTGAGTCAGGCTATATAGTCAGAAGTAAAAGTGAAATTGCCATTGGGAGCCAGCAGGAATTTCTCTGCACTGGTGCTATCGCCAGCAGGAAAAAAATCAAAGCACTGTCAGAAGTGGGATTCGAACCCACGCCTCTAGAGGAGACTGCGACCTGAACGCAGCACCTTAAACCGCTCGGCCATCCTGACATGGGATTAGTTTCCTCAGTCCCTGAATGTCGCACGCATGCACGCTATTTGGAATCAATTAACTACTCATTAGAAAATCATCCCTCCTATGTACATTCTGTACTCATGGGAATTTTCACCTTGCCTAAAGATGTCCCAACTAGTGAACGGGGAGACAGCAAACCCCAGGACAGAGGCCGAAATAGCTCAGTTGGGAGAGCGTTAGACTGAAGATCTAAAGGTCCCTGGTTCGATCCCGGGTTTCGGCAAATGAATTTTGAATACAAATCCACTAACAAAAGAAAAGGCTTGCTACGTTTCTTTCCAATTCGTTGGGGTTTCGATCGAGCGTAGCGCACTGCTGGAACTATAGAAAAAAAAAAAGGTTGAAAACAGTTCTTTCAGGAGAAGACAATGTGCTGCGTGGATGCCGAAATAGCTCAGTTGGGAGAGTGTAGACTAAAGATCTAAAGGTCCCCGATTCAATTCTGGGTTTTGTCACACCCTCGTTTTAAACATTAAACAATTGACATGAATGTTTTTGGGTTCTTTCTATATCCTAACTGAACCGAGCTTTCCTTCTTGCATAATGCGCAGGTAATCCTGGAAATGGGGGGGGAAGTCCCTCTTTCACATCAGTCATTAATGTGAGAAAGACTAAATAATGCAAGGATCCGGAAATATTCAGCAGAATGCTGAATGGCAGAGACATATATTACCACACTTCTCCAAGAAGCCTTACCTCTTCTCCGTGTTCCCTCCCGAAGAACCAGCTGCCATTTTCTTTGCTGCTCGCCCAATAGCGTTCACCTCCAAAAGCACGCAGCTGCATCACCAGAAGACATGTCCTAGGTGCACAACAGCGGTGGCTGTCTTTTTTTAGCAGATAGACCCTGCTCAGCTACATTATATTGATGATTTTAAGTGGGTATAGAGTCAGAGCTCGACTCTTGGCTGGTCAAAACCAGATGGCAATGTCCAATGAGCTCCAGGCCCCACTGAATGTCATTTCTCCCAGGTCTCCCCCAGGTTCCAATGCTGTAGAAATGTTATTCCATGCTTCAGCTGTAAACCTTTGTCTCTTACAATAAAGGCCGTTCTTTTACCTTAACGGTCCACACAGACAGAATGTAGAAGGGGTGTTTGTGACAGACATCATAGCGGATCCTCCAGATTGTGATTGGATTAGTCTTTGGTCTCCATTCAAGTGCGCATTATTCAGAACTCTTGTCTTCACAAGAAAATCCCTTGCGGAGTCACGTACTTTTCAGGAGGGTCACGCGGAAGTTACACAGAATCAGGTCACTGAAAGCTAGGACCCTTATTACTGGCTCTACAGCCAAGCAAGCTGAGTCAGGCTATATAGTCAGAAGTAAAAGTGAAATTGCCATTGGGAGCCAGCAGGAATTTCTCTGCACTGGTGCTATCGCCAGCAGGAAAAAAATCAAACCACTGTCAGAAATGGGATTCAAACCCACGCCTCCAGAGGAGACTGCGACCTGAACGCAGCGCCTTAGACAGCTCGGCCATCCTGACATGGGATTAGTTTCCTCAGTCCCTGAATGTCGCGCGCATGCACGCTATTTGGAATCAATTAACTACTCATTAGAAAATCATCCCTCCTATGTACATTCTGTACTCATGGGAATTTTCACCTTGCCTAAAGATGTCCCAACTAGTGAACGGGGAGACAGCAAACCCCAGGACAGAGGCCGAAATAGCTCAGTTGGGAGAGCGTTAGACTGAAGATCTAAAGGTCCCTGGTTCGATCCCGGGTTTCGGCAAATGAATTTTGAATACAAATCCACTAACAAAAGAAAAGGCTTGCTACGTTTCTTTCCAATTCGTTGGGGTTTCGATCGAGCGTAGCGCACTGCTGGAACTATAGAAAAAAAAAAAGTTTGAAAACAGTTCTTTCAGGAGAAGACAATGTGCTGCGCGGATGCCGAAATAGCTCAGTTAGGAGAGCGTAGACTAAAAATCTAAAGGTCCCCGATTCAATTCTGGGTTTTGTCACACCCTCGTTTTAAACATTGAATAATTGACATGAATGTTTTTGGGTTCTTTCTATATCCTAACTGAACCGAGCTTTCCTTCTTGCATAATGCGCAGGTAATCCTGGAAATGGGGGGGGGGGGAGTCCCTCTTTCACATCAGTCATTAATGTGAGAAAGACTAAATAATGCAAGGATCCGGAAATATTCAGCAGAATGCTGAATGGCAGAGACATATATTACCACACTTCTCCAAGAAGCCTTACCTCTTCTCCGTGTTCCCTCCCGAAGAACCAGCTGCCATTTTCTTTGCTGCACGCTGAATAGCGTTCACCTCCAAAAGCACGCAGCTGCATCACCAGAAGACATGTCCTAGGTGCACAACAGCGGTGGCTGTCTTTTTTTAGCAGATAGACCCTGCTCAGCTACATTATATTGATGATTTTAAGTGGGTATAGAGTCAGAGCACGACTCTTGGCTGGTCAAAACCAGATGGCAATGTCCAATGAGCTCCAGGCCCCACTGAATGTCATTTCTTCCAGGTCTCCCCCAGGTTCCAATGCTGTAGAAATGTTATTCCATGCTTCAGCTGTAAACCTTTGTCTCTTAAATAAAGGCCGTTATTTTACCTTAACGGTCCACACAGACAGAATGTAGAAGGGGTGTTTGTGACAGACATCATAGCGGATCCTCCAGATTGTGATTGGATTAGTCTTTGGTCTCCATTCAAGTGCGCATTATTCAGAACTCTTGTCTTCACAAGAAAATCCCTTGCGGAGTCATGTACTTTTCAGGAGGGTCACGCGGTAGTTACACAGAATCAGGTCACTGTAAGCTAGGACCCTTATTACTGGCTCTACAGCCAAGCAAGCTGAGTCAGGTTATATAGTCAGAAGTAAAAGTGAAATTGCCATTGGGAGCCAGCAGGAATTTCTCTGCACTGGTGCTATCGCCAGCAGGAAAAAAATCAAACCACTGTCAGAAATGGGATTCAAACCCACGCCTCCAGAGGAGACTGCGACCTGAACGCAGCGCCTTAGACCGCTCGGCCATCCTGACATGGGATTAGTTTCCTCAGTCCCTGAATGTCGCGCGCATGCACGCTATTTGGAATCAATTAACTACTCATTAGAAAATCATCCCTCCTATGTACATTCTGTACTCATGGGAATTTTCACCTTGCCTAAAGATGTCCCAACTAGTGAACGGGGAGACAGCAAACCCCAGGACAGAGGCCGAAATAGCTCAGTTGGGAGAGCGTTAGACTGAAGATCTAAATGTCCCTGGTTCGATCCCGGGTTTCGGCAAATGAATTTTGAATACAAATCCACTAACAAAAGAAAAGGCTTGCTACGTTTCTTTCCAATTCGTTGGGGTTTCGATCGAGCGTAGCGCACTGCTGGAACTATAGAAAAAAAAAAAAGTTTGAAAACAGTTCTTTCAGGAGAAGACAATGTGCTGCGCGGATGCCGAAATAGCTCAGTTAGGAGAGCGTAGACTAAAAATCTAAAGGTCCCCGATTCAATTCTGGGTTTTGTCACACCCTCGTTTTAAACATTGAACAATTGACATGAATGTTTTTGGGTTCTTTCTATATCCTAACTGAACCGAGCTTTCCTTCTTGCATAATGCACAGGTAATCCTGGAAATGGGGGGGGGGGGGGAGTCCCTCTTTCACATCAGTCATTAATGTGAGAAAGACTAAATAATGCAAGGATCCGGAAATATTCAGCAGAATGCTGAATGGCAGAGACATATATTACCACACTTCTCCAAGAAGCCTTACCTCTTCTCCGTGTTCCCTCCCGAAGAACCAGCTGCCATTTTCTTTGCTGCTCGCCGAATAGCGTTCATCTCCAAAAGCACGCAGCTGCATCACCAGAAGACATGTCCTAGGTGCACAACAGCGGTGGCTGTCTTTTTTTAGCAGATAGACCCTGCTCAGCTACATTATATTGATGATTTTAAGTGGGTATAGAGTCAGAGCACGACTCTTGGCTGGTCAAAACCAGATGGCAATGTCCAATGAGCTCCAGGCCCCACTGAATGTCATTTCTCCCAGGTCTCCCCCAGGTTCCAATGCTGTAGAAATGTTATTCCATGCTTCAGCTGTAAACCTTTGTCTCTTAAATAAAGGCCGTTATTTTACCTTAACGGTCCACACAGACAGAATGTAGAAGGGGTGTTTGTGACAGACATCATAGCGGATCCTCCAGATTGTGATTGGATTAGTCTTTGGTCTCCATTCAAGTGCGCATTATTCAGAACTCTTGTCTTCACAAGAAAATCCCTTGCGGAGTCATGTACTTTTCAGGAGGGTCACGCGGTAGTTACACAGAATCAGGTCACTGTAAGCTAGGACCCTTATTACTGGCTCTACAGCCAAGCAAGCTGAGTCAGGCTATATAGTCAGTAGTAAAAGTGAAATTGCCATTGGGAGCCAGCAGGAATTTCTCTGCACTGGTGCTATCGCCAGCAGGAAAAAAATCAAACCACTGTCAGAAGTGGGATAAGAACCCACGCCTCCAGAGGAGACTGCGACCTGAACGCAGCACCTTAGACCGCTCAGCCATCCTGACATGGGATTAGTTTCCTCAGTCCCTGAATGTCACGCGCATGCACGCTATTTGGAATCAATTAACTACTCATTAGAAAATCATCCCTCCTATGTACATTCTGTACTCATGGGAATTTTCACCTTGCCTAAAGATGTCCCAACTAGTGAACAGGGAGACAGCAACCCCCAGGACAGAGGCCGAAATAGCTCAGTTGGGAGAGCGTTAGACTGAAGATCTAAAGGTCCCTGGTTCGATCCCGGGTTTCGGCAAATGAATTTTGAATACAAATCCACTATCAAAAGAAAAGGCTTGCTACGTTTCTTTCCAATTCGTTGGGGTTTCGATCGAGCGTAGCGCACTGCTGGAACTATAGAAAAAAAAAAAAGGTTGAAAACAGTTCTTTCAGGAGAAGACAATGTGCTGCGCGGATGCCGAAATAGCTCAGTTGGGAGAGCGTAGACTAAAGATCTAAAGGTCCCCGATTCAATTCTGGGTTTTGTCACACCCTCGTTTTAAACATTGAACAATTGACATGAATGTTTTTGGGTTCTTTCTATATCCTAACTGAACCGAGCTTTCCTTCTTGCATAATGCGCAGGTAATCCTGGAAATGGGGGGGGAAGTCCCTCTTTCACATCAGTCATTAATGTGAGAAAGACTAAATAATGCAAGGATCCGGAAATATTCAGCAGAATGCTGAATGGCAGAGACATATATTACCACACTTCTCCAAGAAGCCTTACCTCTTCTCCGTGTTCCCTCCCGAAGAACCAGCTGCCATTTTCTTTGCTGCTCGCCCAATAGCGTTCACCTCCAAAAGCACGCAGCTGCATCACCAGAAGACATGTCCTAGGTGCACAACAGCGGTGGCTGTCTTTTTTTAGCAGATAGACCCTGCTCAGCTACATTATATTGATGATTTTAAGTGGGTATAGAGTCAGAGCTCGACTCTTGGCTGGTCAAAACCAGATGGCAATGTCCAATGAGCTCCAGGCCCCACTGAATGTCATTTCTCCCAGGTTCCAATGCTGTAGAAATGTTATTCCATGCTTCAGCTGTAAACCTTTGTCTCTTACAATAAAGGCCGTTCTTTTACCTTAACGGTCCACACAGACAGAATGTAGAAGGGGTGTTTGTGACAGACATCATAGCGGATCCTCCAGATTGTGATTGGATTAGTCTTTGGTCTCCATTCAAGTGCGCATTATTCAGAACTCTTGTCTTCACAAGAAAATCCCTTGCGGAGTCATGTACTTTTCAGGAGGGTCACGCGGAAGTTACACAGAATCAGGGCACTGAAAGCTAGGACCCTTATTACTGGCTCTACAGCCAAGCAAGCTGAGTCAGGCTATATAGTCAGAAGTAAAAGTGAAATTGCCATTGGGAGCCAGCAGGAATTTCTCTGCACTGGTGCTATCGCCAGCAGGAAAAAAATCAAACCACTGTCAGAAGTGGGATTCGAACCCACGCCTCCAGAGGAGACTGCGACCTGAACGCAGCGCCTTAGACCGCTCGGCCATCCTGACATGAGATTAGTTTCCTCAGTCCCTGAATGTCGCGCGCATGCACGCTATTTGGAATCAATTAACTACTCATTAGAAAATCATCCCTCCTATGTACATTCTGTACTCATGGGAATTTTCACCTTGCCTAAAGATGTCCCAACAAGTGAACGGGGAGACAGCAAACCCCAGGACAGAGGCCGAAATAGCTCAGTTGGGAGAGCGTTAGGCTGAAGATCTAAAGGACCCTGGTTCGATCCTGGGTTTCGGCGAATGAATTTTGAATACAAATCCACTAACAAAAGAAAAGGCTTGCTACGTTTCTTTCCAATTCATTGGGGTTTCAATCGAGCGTAGCGCACTGCTGGAACTATAGAAAAAAAAAAATGTTGAAAACAGTTCTTTTAGGAGAAGACAATGTGCTGCGCGGATGCCGAAATAGCTCAGTTGGGAGAGCGTAGACTAAAGATCTAAAGGTCCCCGATTCAATTCTGGGTTTTGTCACACCCTCGTTTTAAACATTGAACAATTGACATGAATGTTTTTGGGTTCTTTCTATATCCTAACTGAACCGAGCTTTCCTTCTTGCATAATGCGCAGGTAATCCTGGAAATGGGGGGGGGAAGTCCCTCTTTCACATCAGTCATTAATGTGAGAAAGACTAAATAATGCAAGGATCCGGAAATATTCAGCAGAATGCTGAATGGCAGAGACATATATTACCACACTTCTCCAAGAAGCCTTACCTCTTCTCCGTGTTCCCTCCCGAAGAACCAGCTGCCATTTTCTTTGCTGCTCGCCCAATAGCGTTCACCTCCAAAAGCACGCAGCTGCATCACCAGAAGACATGTCCTAGGTGCACAACAGCGGTGGCTGTCTTTTTTTAGCAGATAGACCCTGCTCAGCTACATTATATTGATGATTTTAAGTGGGTATAGAGTCAGAGCTCGACTCTTGGCTGGTCAAAACCAGATGGCAATGTCCAATGAGCTCCAGGTCCCACTGAATGTCATTTCTCCCAGGTCTCCCCCAGGTTCCAATGCTGTAGAAATGTTATTCCATGCTTCAGCTGTAAACCTTTGTCTCTTACAATAAAGGCCGTTCTTTTACCTTAACGGTCCACACAGACAGAATGTAGAAGGGGTGTTTGTGACAGACATCATAGCGGATCCTCCAGATTGTCATTGGATTAGTCTTTGGTCTCCATTCAAGTGCGCATTATTCAGAACTCTTGTCTTCATAAGAAAATCCCTTGTGGAGTCACGTACTTTTCAGGAGGGTCACGCGGAAGTTACACAGAATCAGGTCACTGTAAGCTAGGACCCTTATTACTGGCTCTACAGTCAAGCAAGCTGAGTCAGGCTATATAGTCAGAAGTAAAAGTGAAATTGCCATTGGGAGCCAGCAGGAATTTCTCTGCACTGGTGCTATCGCCAGCAGGAAAAAAAATCAAACCACTGTCAGAAGTTGGATTCGAACCCACACCTCCAGAGGAGACTGCGACCTGAACGCAGCGCCTTAGACCGCTCGGCCATCCTGACATGGGATTAGTTTCCTCAGTCCCTGAATGTCGCGCGCATGCACGCTATTTGGAATCAATTAACTACTCATTAGAAAATCATCCCTCCTATGTACATTCTGTACTCATGGGAATTTTCACCTTGCCTAAAGATGTCCCAACTAGTGAACGGGGAGACAGCAAACCCCAGGACAGAGGCCGAAATAGCTCAGTTGGGAGAGCGTTAGACTGAAGATCTAAAGGTCCCTGGTTCGATCCCGGGTTTCGGCAAATGAATTTTGAATACAAATCCACTAACAAAAGAAAAGGCTTGCTACGTTTCTTTCCAATTCGTTGGGGTTTTGATCGAGCGTAGCGCGCTGCTGGAACTATAGAAAAAAAAAAAGGTTGAAAACAGTTCTTTCAGGAGAAGACAATGTGCTGCGCGGATGCCGAAATAGCTCAGTTGGGAGAGCGTAGACTAAAGATCTAAAGGTCCCCGATTCAATTCTGGGTTTTGTCACACCCTCATTTTAAACATTGAACAATTGACATGAATGTTTTTGGGTTCTTTCTATATCCTAACTGAACCGAGCTTTCCTTCTTGCATAATGCGCAGGTAATCCTGGAAATGGGGGGGGGGGGGGAGTCCCTATTTCACATCAGTCATTAATGTGAGAAAGACTAAATAATGCAAGGTTCCGGAAATATTCAGCAGAATGCTGAATGGCAGAGACATATATTACCACACTTCTCCAAGAAGCCTTACCTCTTCTCCGTGTTCCCTCCCGAAGAACCAGCTGCCATTTTCTTTGCTGCTCGCCCAATAGCGTTCACCTCCAAAAGCACGCAGCTGCATCACCAGAAGACATGTCCTAGGTGCACAACAGCGGTGGCTGTCTTTTTTTTAGCAGATAGACCCTGCTCAGCTACATTATATTGATGATTTTAAGTGGGTATAGAGTCAGAGCTCGACTCTTGGCTGGTCAAAACCAGATGGCAATGTCCAATGAGCTCCAGGCCCCACTGAATGTCATTTCTCCCAGGTCTCCCCCAGGTTCCAATGCTGTAGAAATGTTATTCCATGCTTCAGCTGTAAACCTTTGTCTCTTACAATAAAGGCCGTTATTTTACCTTAACGGTCCGCACAGACAGAATGTAGAAGGGGTGTTTGTGACAGACATCATAGCGGATCCTCCAGATTGTGATTGGATTAGTCTTTGGTCTCCATTCAAGTGCGCATTATTCAGAACTCTTGTCTTCACAAGAAAATCCCTTGCGGAGTCACGTACTTTTCAGGAGGGTCACGCGGAAGTTACACAGAATCAGGTCACTGAAAGCTAGGACCCTTATTACTGGCTCTACAGCCAAGCAAGCTGAGTCAGGCTATATAGTCAGAAGTAAAAGTGAAATTGCCATTGGGAGCCAGCAGGAATTTCTCTGCACTGGTGCTATCGCCAGCAGGAAAAAAATCAAACCACTGTCAGAAGTGGGATTCGAACCCACGCCTCCAGAGGAGACTGCGACCTGAACGCAGCGCCTTAGACCGCTCGGCCATCCTGACATGGGATTAGTTTCCTCAGTCCCTGAATGTCGCGCGCATGCACGCTATTTGGAATCAATTAACTACTCATTAGAAAATCATCCCTCCTATGTACATTCTGTACTCATGGGAATTTTCACCTTGCCTAAAGATGTCCCAACTAGTGAACGGGGAGACAGCAAACCCCAGGACAGAGGCCGAAATAGCTCAGTTGGGAGAGCATTAGACTGAAGATCTAAAGGTCCCTGGTTCGATCCCGGGTTTCGGCAAATGAATTTTGAATACAAATTCACTAACAAAAGAAAAGGCTTGCTACGTTTCTTTCCAATTCATTGGGGTTTCGATCGAGCGTAGCGCACTGCTGGAACTATAGAAAAAAAAAACAGGTTGAAAACAGTTCTTTCAGGAGAAGACAATGTGCTGCGCGGATGCCGAAATAGCTCAGTTGGGAGAGCGTAGACTAAAGATCTAAAGGTCCCCGATTCAATTCTGGGTTTTGTCACACCCTCGTTTTAAACATTAAACAATTGACATGAATGTTTTTGGGTTCTTTCTATATCCTAACTGAACCGAGCTTTCCTTCTTGCATAATGCGCAGGTAATCCTGGAAATGGGGGGGGAGTCCCTCTTTCACATCAGTCATTAATGTGAGAAAGACTAAGGGTGCATTCACACTGAGTAAACGCTAGCTTATTTTGTAGAGTAAAATTACACTTGTAAATTTTGCTATTCCATTGACTTCAATGACATTTTACAGGCGTATTTTTACAGGCGTATTTTTTACAGGCGTATTTTTTACAGGCGTATTTTTACAGTTGTAAAAAAATATCATTGAAGTCAATGGGATAGCAAAATTTACAAGTGTAATTTTACTCTACAAAATAAGCTAGTGTTTACTCAGTGTGAATGCACCCTAAATTATGCAAGGATCCGGAAATATTCAGCAGAATGCTGAATGGCAGAGACATATATTACCACACTTCTCCAAGAAGCCTTACCTCTTCTCCGTGTTCCCTCCCGAAGAACCAGCTGCCATTTTCTTTGCTGCTCGCCGAATAGCGTTCACCTCCAAAAGCACGCAGCTGCATCACCAGAAGACATGTCCTAGGTGCGCAACAGCGGTGGCTGTCTTTTTTTAGCAGATAGATCCTGCTCAGCTACATTATATTGATGATTTTAAGTGGGTATAGAGTCAGAGCTTGACTCTTGGCTGGTCTAAACCAGATGGCAATGTCCAATGAGCTCCAGGTCCCACTGAATGTCATTTCTCCCAGGTCTCCCCCAGGTTCCAATGCTGTAGAAATGTTATTCCATGCTTCAGCTGTAAACCTTTGTCTCTTAAATAAAGGCCGTTATTTTACCTTAACGGTCCACACAGACAGAATGTAGAAGGGGTGTTTGTGACAGACATCATAGCGGATCCTCCAGATTGTCATTGGATTAGTCTTTGGTCTCCATTCAAGTGCGCATTATTCAGAACTCTTGTCTTCACAAGAAAATCCCTTGCGGAGTCACGTACTTTTCAGGAGGGTCACGCGGAAGTTACACAGAATCAGGTCACTGAAAGCTAGGACCCTTATTACTGGCTCTACAGCCAAGCAAGCTGAGTCAGGCTATATAGTCAGAAGTAAAAGTGAAATTGCCATTGGGAGCCAGCAGGAATTTCTCTGCACTGGTGCTATCGCCAGCAGGAAAAAAATCAAACCACTGTCAGAAGTGGGATTCGAACCCACGCCTCCAGAGGAGACTGCGACCTGAACGCAGCGCCTTAGACCGCTCGGCCATCCTGACATGGGATTAGTTTCCTCAGTCCCTGAATGTCGCGCGCATGCACGCTATTTGGAATCAATTAACTACTCATTAGAAAATCATCCCTCCTATGTACATTCTGTACTCATGGGAATTTTCACCTTGCCTAAAGATGTCCCAACTAGTGAACGGGGAGACAGCAAACCCCAGGACAGAGGCTGAAATAGCTCAGTTGGGAGAGCGTTAGACTGAAGATTTAAAGGTCCCTGGTTCGATCCCGGGTTTCGGCAAATGAATTTTGAATACAAATCCACTAACAAAAGAAAAGGCTTGCTACGTTTCTTTCCAATTTGTTGGGGTTTCGATCGAGCGTAGCGCACTGCTGGAACTATAGAAAAAAAAAAAGGTTGAAAACAGTTCTTTCAGGAGAAGACAATGTGCTGCGCGGATGCCGAAATAGCTCAGTTGGGAGAGCGTAGACTAAAGGTCCCCGATTCAATTCTGGGTTTTGTCACACCCTCATTTTAAACATTGAACAATTGACATGAATGTTTTTGGGTTCTTTCTATATCCTAACTGAACCGAGCTTTCCTTCTTGCATAATGCGCAGGTAATCCTGGAAATGGGGGGGGAAGTCCCTCTTTTACATCAGTCATTAATGTGAGAAAGACTAAATAATGCAAGGATCCGGAAATATTCAGCAGAATGCTGAATGGCAGAGACATATATTACCACACTTCTCCAAGAAGCCTTACCTCTTCTCCGTGTTCCCTCCCGAAGAACCAGCTGCCATTTTCTTTGCTGCTCGCCGAATAGCGTTCACCTCCAAAAGCACGCAGCTCCATCACCAGAAGACATGTCCTAGGTGCGCAACAGCGGTGGCTGTCTTTTTTTAGCAGATAGATCCTGCTCAGCTACATTATATTGATGATTTTAAGTGGGTATAGAGTCAGAGCTCAACTCTTGGCTGGTCAAAACCAGATGGCAATGTCCAATGAGCTCCAGGCCCCACTGAATGTCATTTCTCCCAGGTCTCCCCCAGGTTCCAATGCTGTAGAAATGTTATTCCATGCTTCAGCTGTAAACCTTTGTCTCTTACAATAAAGGCCGTTCTTTTACCTTAACGGTCCACACAGACAGAATGTAGAAGGGGTGTTTGTGACAGACATCATAGCGGATCCTCCAGATTGTGATTGGATTAGTCTTTGGTCTCCATTCAAGTGCGCATTATTCAGAACTCTTGTCTTCACAAGAAAATCCCTTGCGGAGTCACGTACTTTTCAGGAGGGTCACGCGGAAGTTACACAGAATCAGGTCACTGAAAGCTAGGACCCTTATTACTGGCTCTACAGCCAAGCAAGCTGAGTCAGGCTATATAGTCAGAAGTAAAAGTGAAATTGCCATTGGGAGCCAGCAGGAATTTCTCTGCACTGGTGCTATCGCCAGCAGGAAAAAAACCAAACTACTGTCAGAAGTGGGATTCGAACCCACGCCTCCAAAGGAGACTGCGACCTAAACGCAGCGCCTTAGACCGCTCGGCCATCCTGACATGGGATTAGTTTCCTCAGTCCCTGAATGTCGCGCGCATGCACGCTATTTGGAATCAACTACTCATTAGAAAATCATCCCTCCTATGTACATTCTGTACTCATGGGAATTTTCACCTTGCCTAAAGATGTCCCAACTAGTGAACGGGTAGACAGCCATCCCCAGGACAGAGGCCGAAATAGCTCAGTTGGGAGAGCGTTAGACTGAAGATCTAAAGGTCCCTGGTTCGATCCCGGGTTTCGGCAGATGAATTTTGAATACAAATCCACTAACAAAAGAAAAGGCTTGCTACGTTTCTTTCCAATTCGTTGGGGTTTTGATCGAGCGTAGCGCACTGCTGGAACTATAGAAAAAAAAAAAAGGTTGAAAACAGTTCTTTCAGGAGAAGACAATGTGCTGCGCGGATGCCGAAATAGCTCAGTTGGGAGAGCGTAAACTAAAGATCTAAAGGTCCCCGATTCAATTCTAGGTTTTGTCACACCCTCGTTTTAAACATTGAACCATTGACATGAATGTTTTTGGGTTCTTTCTATATCCTAACTGAACCGAGCTTTCCTTCTTGCATAATGCGCAGGTAATCCTGGAAATGGGGGGGAAGTCCCTCTTTCACATCAGTCATTAATGTGAGAAAGACTAAATAATGCAAGGATCCGGAAATATTCAGCAGAATGCTGAATGGCAGAGACATATATTACCACACTTCTCCAAGAAGCCTTACCTCTTCTCCGTGTTCCCTCCCGAAGAACCAGCTGCCATTTTCTTTGCTGCTCGCCGAATAGCATTCACCTCCAAAAGCACGCAGCTGAACACCAGAAGACATGTCCTAGGTGCACAACAGCGGTGGCTGTCTTTTTTTAGCAGATAGATCCTGCTCAGCTACATTATATTGATGATTTTAAGTGGGTATAGAGTCAGAGCTCGACTCTTGGCTGGTCAAAACCAGATGGCAATGTCCAATGAGCTCCAGGCCCCACTGAATGTCATTTCTCCCAGGTCTCCCCCAGGTTCCAATGCTGTAGAAATGTTATTCCATGCTTCAGCTGTAAACCTTTGTCTCTTACAATAAAGGCCGTTCTTTTACCTTAACGGTCCACACAGACAGAATGTAGAAGGGGTTTTTGTGACAGACATCATAGCGGATCCTCCAGATTGTGATTGGATTAGTCTTTGGTCTCCATTCAAGTGGGCATTATTCAGAACTCTTGTCTTCACAAGAAAATCCCTTGCGGAGTCACGTACTTTTCAGGAGGGTCAAGCGGAAGTTACACAGAATCAGGTCACTGAAAGCTAGGACCCTTATTACTGGCTCTACAGCCAAGCAAGCTGAGTCAGGCTATATAGTCAGAAGTAAAAGTGAAATTGCCATTGGGAGCCAGCAGGAATTTCTCTGCACTGGTGCTATCGCCAGCAGGAAAAAAATCAAACCACTGTCAGAAGTGGGATCCGAACTTACGCCTCCAGAGGAGACTGCGACCTGAGCGCAGCGCCTTAGACCGCTCGGCCATCCTGATATGGGATTAGTTTCCTCAGTCCCTGAATGTCGCGCGCATGCACGCTATTTGGAATCAATTAACTACTCATTAGAAAATCATCCCTCCTATGTACATTCTGGACTCATGGGAATTTTCACCTTGCCTATAGTTGTCCCAACTAGTGAACGGGAAGACAGCAAACCCCAGGACAGAGGCCGAAATAGGTCAGTTGGGAGAGCGTTACACTGAAGATCTAGAGGTCCCTGGTTCGATCCCGGGTTTCGGCAAATGAATTTTGAATACAAATCCACTAACAAAAGAAAAGGCTTGCTACGTTTCTTTCCAATTCGTTGGGGTTTCGATCGAGCGTAGCGCACTGCTGGAACTATAGAAAAAAAAAAAAGGTTGAAAACAGTTCTTTCAGGAGAAGACAATGTGCTGCGCGGATGCCGAAATAGCTCAGTTGGGAGAGCGTAGACTAAAGATCTAAAGGTCCCCGATTCAATTCTGGGTTTTGTCACACCCTGGTTTTAAACATTGAACAATTCACATGAATGTTTTTGGGTTCTTTCTATATCCTAACTGAACCGAGCTTTCCTTCTTGCATAATGCGCAGGTAATCCTGGAAATGGGGGGGAGGGGGGAAGTCCCTCTTTCACATCAGTCATTAATGTGAGAAAGACTAAATAATGCAAGGATCCGGAAATATTCAGCAGAATGCTGAATGGCAGAGACATATAT
Organism: Leptodactylus fuscus; assembly: GCF_031893055.1. NCBI lineage: Eukaryota > Metazoa > Chordata > Amphibia > Anura > Leptodactylidae > Leptodactylus > Leptodactylus fuscus. The sequence goes on from NC_134265.1 coordinate 235,277,293, forward strand.
TACCACACTTCTCCAAGAAGCCTTACCTCTTCTCCGTGTTCCCTCCCGAAGAACCAGCTGCCATTTTCTTTGCTGCTCGCCGAATAGCATTCACCTCCAAAAGCACGCAGCTGCATCACCAGAAGACATGTCCTAGGTGCACAACAGCGGTGGCTGTCTTTTTTTAGCAGATAGACCCTGCTCAGCTACATTATATTGATGATTTTAAGTGGGTATAGAGTCAGAGCTCGACTCTTGGCTGGTCAAAACCAGATGGCAATGTTCAATGAGCTCCAGGCCCCATTGAATGTCATTTCTCCCAGGTCTCCCCCAGGTTCCAATGTTGTAGAAATGTTATTCCATGCTTCAGCTGTAAACCTTTGTCTCTTACAATAAAGGCCGTTATTTTACCTTAACGGTCCACACACAGACAGAATGTAGAAGGGGTGTTTGTGACAGACATCATAGCGGATCCTCCATATTGTGATTGGATTAGTCTTTGGTCTCTATTCAAGTGCGCATTATTCAGAACTCTTGTCTTCACAAGAAAATCCCTTGCGGAGTCACGTACTTTTCAGGAGGGTCACGCGGAAGTTACAAAGAATCAGGTCACTGTAAGCTAGGACCCTTATTACTGGCTCTACAGCCAAGCAAGCTGAGTCAGGCTATATAGTCAGAAGTAAAAGTGAAATTGCCATTGGGAGCCAGCAGGAATTTCTCTGCACTGGTGCTATCGCCAGCAGGAGAAAAATCAAACTACTGTCAGAAGTGGGATTCGAACCCACGCCTCCAGAGGAGACTGCGACCTGAACGCAGCGCCTTAGACCGCTCGGCCATCCTGACATGGGATTAGTTTCCTCAGTCCCTGAATGTCGCACGTATGCACGCTATTTGGAATCAATTAACTACTCATTAGGAAATCATCCCTCCTATGTACATTCTGGACTCATGGGAATGTTCACCTTGCCTAAAGATGTCCCAACTAGTGAACGGGGAGACAGCATACCCCAGGACAGAGGCCGAAATAACACAGTTGGGAAAGCGTTAGACTGAAGATCTCAAAGGTCCCTGGATCGATCCCGGGTTTCGGCAAATGAATTTTGAATACAAATCCACTAACAAAAGAAAAGGCTTGCTACGTTTCTTTCCAATTCGTTGGGGTTTCGATCGAGCGTAGCGCACTGCTGGAACTATAGAAAAAAAAAAAAAGGTTGAAAACAGTTCTTTCAGGAGAAGACAATGTGCTGCGCGGATGCCGAAATAGCTCAGTTGGGAGAGCGTAGACTAAAGATCTAAAGGTCCCCGATTCAATTCTGGGTTTTGTCACACCCTCGTTTTAAACATTGAACAATTGACATGAATGTTTTTGGGTTCTTTCTATATCCTAACTGAACCGAGCTTTCCTTCTTGCATAATGCGCAGGTAATCCTGGAAATGGGGGGGGGGGGGGGGGGGAGTCCCTCTTTCACATCAGTCATTAATGTGAGAAAGACTAAATAATGCAAGGATCCGGAAATATTCAGCAGAATGCTGAATGGCAGAGACATATATTACCACACTTCTCCAAGAAGCCTTACCTCTTCTCCGTGTTCCCTCCTGAAAAACCAGCTGCCATTTTCTTTGCTGCTCGCCGAATAGCGTTCACCTCCAAAAGCACGCAGCTGCATCACCAGAAGACATGTCCTAGGTGCACAACAGCGGTGGCTGTCTTTTTTTAGCAGATAGACCCTGCTCAGCTACATTATATTGATGATTTTAAGTGGGTATATAGTCAGAGCTCGACTCTTGGCTGGTCAAAACCAGATGGCAATGTCCAATGAGCTCCAGGCCCCACTGAATGTCATTTCTCCCAGGTCTACCCCAGGTTCCAATGCTGTAGAAATGTTATTCCATGCTTCAGCTGTAAACCTTTGTCTCTTACAATAAAGGCCGTTATTTTACCTTAACGGTCCACACACAGACAGAATGTAGAAGGGGTGTTTGTGACAGACATCATAGCGGATCCTCCAGATTGTGATTGGATTAGTCTTTGGTCTCCATTCAAGTGTGCATTATTCAGAACTCTTGTCTTCACAAGAAAATCCCTTGCGGAGTCACGTACTTTTCAGGAGGGTCACGCGGAAGTTACACAGAATCAGGTCACTGAAAGCTAGGACCCTTATTACTGGCTCTACAGCCAAGCAAGCTGAGTCAGGCTATATAGTCAGAAGTAAAAGTGAAATTGCCATTGGGAGCCAGCAGGAATTTCTCTGCACTGGTGCTATCGCCAGCAGGAAAAAAATCAAACCAGTGTCAGAAGTGGGATTCGAACCCACGCCTCCAGAGGAGACTGCAACCTGAACACAGCGCCTTAGACCGCTCGGCCATCCTGACATGGGATTAGTTTCCTCAGTCCCTGAATGTCGCGCGCATGCACGCTATTTGGAATCAATTAACTACTCATTAGAAAATCATCCCTCCTATGTACATTCTGGACTCATGGGAATGTTCACCTTGCCTAAAGATGTCCCAACTAGTGAACGGGGAGACAGCAAACCCCAGGACAGAGGCCGAAATACCTCAGTTGGGAGAGCGTTAGACTGAAGATCTAAAGGTCCCTGGTTCGATCCCGGGTTTCGGCAAATGAATTTTGAATACAAATCCACTAACAAAAGAAAAGGCTTGTTACGTTTCTTTCCAATTCGTTGGGGTTTCGATCGAGCGTAGCGCACTGCTGGAACTATAGAAAAATAAAAAAGGTTGAAAACAGTTCTTTCAGGAGAAGACAATGTGCTGCGCGGATGCCGAAATAGCTCAGTTGGGAGAGCGTAGACTAAAAATCTAAAGGTCCCCGATTCAAATCTGGTTTTTGTCACACCCTCGTTTTAAACTTTGAACAATTGACATGAATGTTTTTGGGTTCTTTCTATATCCTAACTGAACCGAGCTTTCCTTCTTGCATAATGCGCAGGTAATCCTGGAAATGGGGGGGGGGGGGGGAGTCCCTCTTTCACATCAGTCATTAATGTGAGAAAGACTAAATAATGCAAGGATCCGGAAATATTCAGCAGAATGCTGAATGGCAGAGACATATATTACCACACTTCTCCAAGAAGCCTTACCTCTTCTCCGTGTTCCCTCCTGAAGAACCAGCTGCCATTTTCTTTGCTGTTCGCCGAATAGCGTTCACCTCCAAAAGCACGCAGCTGCATCACCAGAAGACATGTCCTAGGTGCACAACAGCGGTGGCTGTCTTTTTTTATCAGATAGACCCTGCTCAGCTACATTATATTGATGATTTTAAGTGGGTATAGAGTCAGAGCTCGACTCTTGGCTGGTCAAAAGCAGATGGCAATGTCCAATGAGCTCCAGGCCCCACTGAATGTCATTTCTCCCAGGTCTCCCCCAGGTTCCAATGCTGTAGAAATGTTATTCCATGCTTCAGCTGTAAACCTTTGTATCTTACAATAAAGGCCGTTATTTTACCTTAACGGTCCACACAGACAGAATGTCGAAGGGGTGTTTGTGACAGACATCATAGCGGATCCTCCAGATTGTCATTGGATTAGTCTTTGGTCTCCATTCAAGTGCGCATTATTCAGAACTCTTGTCTTCACAAGAAAATCCCTTGCGGAGTCACGTACTTTTCAGGAGGGTCACGCGGAAGTTACACAGAATCAGGTCACTGTAAGCTAGGACCCTTATTACAGGCTCTACAGCCAAGCAAGCTGAGTCAGGCTATATAGTCAGAAGTAAAAGTGAAATTGCCATTGGGAGCCAGCAGGAATTTCTCTGCACTGGTGCTATCGCCAGCAGGAAAAAAATCAAACCACTGTCAGAAGTGGGATTCGTACCCACACCTCCAGAGGAGACTGCGACCTGAACGCAGCGCCTTAGACCGCTCGGCCATCCTGACATGGGATTAGTTTCCTCAGTCCCTGAATGTCGCGCATGCACGCTATTTGGAATCAATTAACTACTCATTAGAAATCATCCCTCCTATGTACATTCTGGACTCATGGGAATTTTCACCTTGCCTAAAGTTGTCCCAACTAGTGAACGGGAAGACAGCAAACCCCAGGACAGAGGCCGAAATAGCTCAGTTGGGAGAGCGTTACACTGAAGATCTAGAGGTCCCTGGTTCGATCCCGGGTTTCGGCAAATGAATTTTGAATACAAATCCACTAACAAAAGAAAAGGCTTGCTACGTTTCTTTCCAATTCGTTGGGGTTTCGATTGAGCGTAGCGCACTGCTGGAACTATAGAAAAAAAAAAAAGGTTGAAAACAGTTCTTTCAGGAGAAGACAATGTGCTGCGCGGATGCCGAAATAGCTCAGTTGGGAGAGCGTAGACTAAAGATCTAAAGGTCCCCGATTCAATTCTGGGTTTTGTCACACCCTGGTTTTAAACATTGAACAATTCACATGAATGTTTTTGGGTTCTTTCTATATCCTAACTGAACCGAGCTTTCCTTCTAGCATAATGCGCAGGTAATCCTGGAAATGGGGGGGGGAGTCCCTCTTTCACATCAGTCATTAATGTGAGAAAGACTAAATAATGCAAGGATCCGGAAATATTCAGCAGAATGCTGAATGGCAGAGACATATATTACCACACTTCTCCAAGAAGCCTGACCTCTTCTCCGTGTTCCCTCCCGAAGAACCAGCTGCCATTTTCTTTGCTGCTCGCCGAATAGCGTTCACCTCTAAAAGCACGCAGCTGCATCACCAGAAGACATGTCCTAGGTGCACAACAGCGGTGGCTGTCTTTTTTTAGCAGATAGACCCTGCTCAGCTACATTATATTGATGATTTTAAGTGGGTATAGAGTCAGAGCTCGACTCTTGGCTGGTCAAAAGCAGATGGCAATGTCCAATGAGCTCCAGGCCCCACTGAATGTCATTTCTCCCAGGTCTCCCCCAGGTTCCAATGCTGTAGAAATGTTATTCCATGCTTCAGCTGTAAACCTTTGTCTCTTACAATAAAGGCCGTTATTTTTCCTTAACGGTCCACAAAGACAGAATGTAGAAGGGGTGTTTGTGACAGACATCATAGCGGATCCTCCAGATTGTCATTGGATTAGTCTTTGGTCTCCATTCAAGTGCGCATTATTCAGAACTCTTGTCTTCACAAGAAAATCCCTTGCGGAGTCACATACTTTTCAGGAGGGTCACGCGGAAGTTACACAGAATCAGGTCACTGAAAGCTAGGACCCTTATTACTGGCTCTACAGCCAAGCAAGCTGAGTCAGGCTATATAGTCAGAAGTAAAAGTGAAATTGCCATTGGGAGCCAGCAGGAATTTCTCTGCACTGGTGCTATCGCCAGCAGGAAAAAAATCAAACCACTGTCAGAAGTGGGATTCGATCCCACACCTCCAGAGGAGACTGCGACCTGAACGCAGCGCCTTAGACCGCTCGGCCATCCTGACATGGGATTAGCTTCCTCAGTCCCTGAATGTCGCGCGCATGCACGCTATTTGGAATCAATTAACTACTCATTAGAAAATCATCCCTCCTATGTACATTCTGGACTCATGGGAATTTTCACCTTGCCTAAAGATGTCCCAACTAGTGAACGGGGAGACAGCAAACCCCCAGGACAGAGGCCGATATAGCTCAGTTGGGAGAGCGTTAGACTGAAGATCTAAAGGTCCCTGGTTCGATCCCGGGTTTCGGCAAATGAATTTTGAATACAAATCTACTAACAAAAGAAAAGGCTTGCTACGTTTCTTTCCAATTCATTGGGGTTTCGATCGAGCGTAGCGCACTGTTGGAACTATAGAAAAAAAAAAAAGTTGAAAACAGTTCTTTCAGGAGAAGACAATGTGCTGCGCGGATGCCGAAATAGCTCAGTTGGGAGAGCGTAGACTAAAGGTCCCCGATTCAATTCTGGGTTTTGTCACACCCTCGTTTTAAACATTGAACAATTGACATGAATGTTTTTGGGTTCTTTCTATATCCTAACTGAACCGAGCTTTCCTTCTTGCATAATGCGCAGGTAATCCTGGAAATGGGGGGGGGGGGGAGTCCCTCTTTCACATCAGTCATTAATGTGAGAAAGACTAAATAATGCAAGGATCCGGAAATATTCAGCAGAATGCTGAATGGCAGAGACATATATTACCACACTTCTCCAAGAAGCCTTACCTCTTCTCCGTGTTCCCTCCCAAAGAACCAACTGCCATTTTCTTTGCTCCTCGCCGAATAGCGTTCACCTCCAAAAGCACGCAGCTGCATCACCAGAAGACATGCCCTAGCTGCACAACAGCGGTGGCTGTCTTTTTTTAGCAGATAGACCCTGCTCAGCTACATTATATTGATGATTTTAAGTGGGTATAGAGTCAGAGCTCGACTCTTGGCTGGTCAAAACCAGATGGCAATGTCCAATGAGCTCCAGGCCCCACTGAATGTCATTTCTCCCAGGTCTCCCCCAGGTTCCAATGCTGTAGAAATGTTATTCCATGCTTCAGCTGTAAACCTTTGTCTCTTAAATAAAGGCCGTTATTTTACCTTAACGGTCCACACAGACAGAATGTAGAAGGGGTGTTTGTGACAGACATCATAGCGGATCCTCCAGATTGTGATTGGATTAGTCTTTGGTCTCCATTCAAGTGCGCATTATTCAGAACTCTTGTCTTCACAAGAAAATCCCTTGCGGAGTCACGTACTTTTCAGGAGGGTCACGCGGAAGTTACACAGAATCAGGTCACTGTAAGCTAGGACCCTTATTACAGGCTCTACAGCCAAGCAAGCTGAGTCAGGCTATATAGTCAGAAGTAAAAGTGAAATTGCCATTGGGAGCCAGCAGGAATTTCTCTGCACTGGTGCTATTGCCAGCAGGAAAATAATCAAACCACTATCAGAAGTGGGATTCGAACCCACGCCTCCAGAGGAGACTGCGACCTGAACGCAGCACCTTAGACCGCTCGGCCATCCTGACATGGGATTAGTTTCCTCAGTCCCTGAATGTCGCGCGCATGCACGCTATTTGGAATCAATTAACTACTCATTAGAAAATCATCCCTCCTATGTACATTCTGTACTCATGGGAATTTTCACCTTGCCTAAAGATGTCCCAACTAGTGAACGGGGAGACAGCAAACCCCAGAACAAAGGCCGAAATAGCTCAGTTGGGAGAGGGTAGACTAAAGATCTAAAGGTCCCCGATTCAATACTGGGTTTTTTCACACCCTCGTTTTAAACATTGAACAATTGACATGAATGTTTTTGGGTTCTTTCTATATCCTAACTGAACCGAGCTTTCCTTCTTGCATAATGCGCAGGTAATCCTGGAAATGGGGGGGGAAGTCCCTCTTTCACATCAGTCATTAATGTGAGAAAGACTAAATAATGCAAGGATCCGGACATATTCATCAGAATGCTGAATGGCAGAGACATATATTACCACACTTCTCCAAGAAGCCTTACCTCTTCTCCGTGTTCCCTCCAGAAGAACCAGCTGCCATTTTCTTTGCTGCTCGCCCAATAGCGTTCACCTCCAAAAGCACGCAGCTGCATCACCAGAAGACATGTCCTAGGTGCACAACAGCGGTGGCTGTCTTTTTTTAGCAGATAGACCCTGCTCAGCTACATTATATTGATGATTTTAAGTGGGTATAGAGTCAGAGCTCGACTCTTGGCTGGTCAAAACCAGATGGCAATGTCCAGTGAGCTCCAGGCCCCACTGAATGTCATTTCTCCCAGGTCTCCCCCAGGTTCCAATGCTGTAGAAATGTTATTCCATGCTTCAGCTGTAAACCTTTGTCTCTTACAATAAAGGCCGTTCTTTTACCTTAACGGTCCACACAGACAGAATGTAGAAGGGGTGTTTGTGACAGACATCATAGCGGATCCTCCAGATTGTGATTGGATTAGTCTTTGGTCTCCATTCAAGTGCGCATTATTCAGAACTCTTGTCTTCACAAGAAAATCCCTTGCGGAGTCACGTACTTTTCAGGAGGGTCACGCGGAAGTTACACAGAATCAGGTCACTGTAAGCTAGGACCCTTATTACTGGCTCTACAGCCAAGCAAGCTGAGTCAGGCTATATAGTCAGAAGTAAAAGTGAAATTGCCATTGGGAGCCAGCAGGAATTTCTCTGCACTGGTGCTATCGCCAGCAGGAAAAAAATCAAACCACTATCAGAAGTGGGATTCGAACCCACGCCTCCAGAGGAGACTGCGACCTGATCGCAGCGCCTTAGACCGCTCAGCCATCCTGACATGGGATTAGTTTCCTCAGTCCCTGAATGTCGCGCGCATGCACGCTATTTGGAATCAATTAACTACTCATTAGAAAATCATCCCTCCTATGTACATTCTGTACTCATGGGAATTTTCACCTTGCCTAAAGATGTCCCAACTAGTGAACGGGGAGACAGCAAACCCCAGGACAGAGGCCGAAATAGCTCAGTTGGGAGAGCGTTAGACTGAAGATCTAAAGGTCCCTGGTTCGATCCCGGGTTTCGGCAAATGAATTTTGAATACAAATCCACTAACAAAAGAAAAGGCTTGCTACGTTTCTTTCCAATTCGTTGGGGTTTCGATCGAGCGTAGCGCACTGCTGGAACTATAGAAAAAAAAAATGGTTGAAAACAGTTCTTTCAGGAGAAGACAATGTGCTGCGCGGATTCCGAAATAGCTCAGTTGGGAGAGCGTAGACTAAAGATCTAAAAGTCACCGATTCAATTCTGGGTTTTGTCACACCCTTGTTTTAAACATTAAACAATTGACATGAATGTTTTTGGGTTCTTTCTATATCCTAACTGAACCGAGCTTTCCTTCTTGCATAATGCGCAGGTAATCCTGGAAATGGGGGGGGAAGTCCCTCTTTCACATCAGTCATTAATGTGAGAAAGACTAAATAATGCAAGGATCCGGAAATATTCAGCAGAATGCTGAATGGCAGAGACATATATTACCACACTTCTCCAAGAAGCCTTACCTCTTCTCCGTGTTCCCTCCAGAAGAACCAGCTGCCATTTTCTTTGCTGCTCGCCCAATAGCGTTCACCTCCAAAAGCACGCAGCTGCATCACCAGAAGACATGTCCTAGGTGCACAACAGCGGTGGCTGTCTTTTTTTAGCAGATAGACCCTGCTCAGCTACATTACATTGATGATTTTAAGTGGGTATAGAGTCAGAGCTCGACTCTTGGCTGGTCAAAAGCAGATGGCAATGTCCAATGAGCTCCAGGCCCCACTGAATGTCATTTCTCCCAGGTCTCCCCCAGGTTCCAAAGCTGTAGAAATGTTATTCCATGCTTCAGCTGTAAACCTTTGTCTCTTAAATAAAGGCCGTTATTTTACCTTAACGGTCCATACAGACAGAATGTAGAAGGGGTGTTTGTGACAGACATCATAGCGGATCCTCCAGATTGTGATTGGATTAGTCTTTGGTCTCCATTCAAGTGCGCATTATTCAGAACTCTTGTCTTCACAAGAAAATCCCTTGCGGAGTCACGTACTTTTCAGGAGGGTCACGCGGAAGTTACACAGAATCAGGTCACTGAAAGCTAGGACCCTTATTACTGGCTCTACAGCCAAGCAAGCTGAGTCAGGCTATATAGTCAGAAGTAAAAGTGAAATTGCCATTGGGAGCCAGCAGGAATTTCTCTGCACTGGTGCTATCGCCAGCAGGAAAAATATCAAACCACTGTCAGAAGTGGGATTCGAACCCACGCGTCCATAGGAGACTGCGACCTGAACGCAGCGCCTTAGACCGCTCGGCCATCCTGACATGGGATTAGTTTCCTCAGTCCCCGAATGTCGCGCGCATGCACGCTATTTGGAATCAATTAACTACTCATTAGAAAATCATCCCTCCTATGTACATTCTGTACTCATGGGAATTTTCACCTTGCCTAAAGATGTCCCAACTAGTGAACGGGGAGACAGCAAACCCCAGGACAGAGGCCGAAATAGCTCAGGTGGGAGAGCGTTAGACTGAATATCTAAAGGTCCCTGGTTCGATCCCAGGTTTCGGCAAATGAATTTTGAATACAAATCCACTAACAAAAGAAAAGGCTTGCTACGTTTCTTTCCAATTCGTTGGGGTTTTGATCGAGCGTAGCGTACTGCTGGAACTATAGAAAAAAAAAAAAAAAGGTTGAAAACAGTTCTTTCAGGAGAAGACAATGTGCTGCGCGGATGCCGAAATAGCTCAGTTGGGAGAGCGTAGACTAAAGGTCCCCGATTCAATTCTACGTTTTGTCACACCCTCGTTTTAAACATTGAACAATTGACATGAATGTTTTTGGGTTCTTTCTATATCCTAACTGAACCGAGCTTTCCTTCTAGCATAATGCGCAGGTAATCCTGGAAATGGGGGGGAAGTCCCTCTTTCACATCAGTCATTAATGTGAGAAAGACTAAATAATGCAAGGATCCGGAAATATTCAGCAGAATGCTGAATGGCAGAGACATATATTACCACACTTCTCCAAGAAGCCTTACCTCTTCTCCGTGTTCCCTCCCGAAGAACCAACTGCCATTTTCTTTGCTGCTCGACGAATAGCGTTCACCTCCAAAAGCACGCAGCTGCATCACCAGAAGACATGTCCTAGGTGCACAACAGCTGTGGCTGTCTTTTTTTAGCAGATAGACCCTGCTCAGCTACATTATATTGATGATTTTAAGTGGGTATAGAGTCAGAGCTCGACTCTTGGCTGGTCAAAAGCAGATGGCAATGTCCAATGAGCTCCAGGCCCCACTGAATGTCATTTCTCGCAGGTCTCCCCCAGGTTCCAATGCTGTAGAAATGTTATTCCATGCTTCAGCTGTAAACCTTTGTCTCTTACAATAAAGGCCGTTATTTTACCTTAACGGTCCACACAGACAGAATGTAGAAGGGGTGTTTGTGACAGACATCATAGCGGATCCTCCAGATTGTGATTGGATTAGTCTTTGGTCTCCATTCAAGTGCGCATTATTCAGAACTCTTGTCTTCACAAGAAAATCCCTTGTGGAGTCACATACTTTTCAGGAGGGTCACGCGGAAGTTACACAGAATCAGGTCACTGAAAGCTAGGACCCTTATTACTGGCTCTACAGCCAAGCAAGCTGAGTCAGGCTATATAGTCAGAAGTAAAAGTGAAATTGCCATTGGGAGCCAGCAGGAATTTCTCTGCACTGGTGCTATCGCCAGCAGGAAAAAAATCAAACCACTGTCAGAAGTGAGATTCGAACCCACGCCTCCAGAGGAGACTGCGAAATGAACGCAGCACCTTAGACCGCTCGGCCATCCTGACATGGGATTAGTTTCCTCAGTCCCTGAATGTCGCGCGCATGCACGCTATTTGGAATCAATTAACTACTCATTAGAAAATCATCCCTCCTATGTACATTCTGTACTCATGGGAATTTTCACCTTGCCTAAAGATGTCCCAACTAGTGAACGGGGAGACAGCACACCCCAGGACAGAGGCCGAAATAGCTCAGTTGGGAGAGCGTTAGACTGAAGATCTAAAGGTTCCTGGTTCGATCCCGGGTTTCGGCAAATGAATTTTGAATACAAATCCACTAACAAAAGAAAAGGCTTGCTATGTTTCTTTCCAATTCGTTGGGGTTTCGATCAAGCGTAGCGCGCTGCTGGAACTATAGAAAAAAAAAGGTTGAAAACAGTTCTTTCAGGAGAAGACAATGTGCTGCGCGGATGCCGAAATAGCTCAGTTGGGAGAGCGTAGACTAAAGATCTAAAGGTCCCCGATTCAATTCTGGGTTTTGTCACACCCTCATTTTAAACATTGAACAATTGACATGAATGTTTTTGGGTTCTTTCTATATCCTAACTGAACCGAGCTTTCCTTCTTGCATAATGCGCAGGTAATCCTGGAAATGGGGGGGGGGAGTCCCTCTTTCACATCAGTCATTAATGTGAGAAAGACTAAATAATGCAAGGATCCGGAAATATTCAGCAGAATGCTGAATGGCAGAGACATATATTACCACACTTCTCCAAGAAGCCTTACCTCTTCTCCGTGTTCCCTCCCGAAGAACCAGCTGCCATTTTCTTTGCTGCTCGCCGAATAGCGTTCACCTCCAAAAGCACGCAGCTGCATCACCAGAAGACATGTCCTAGGTGCACAACAGCGGTGGCTGTCTTTTTTTAGCAGATAGACCCTGCTCAGCTACATTATATTGATGATTTTAAGTGGGTATAGAGTCAGAGCTCGACTCTTGGCTGGTCTAAACCAGATGGCAATGTCCAATGAGCTCCAGGCCCCACTGAATGTCATTTCTCCCAGGTCTCCCCCAGGTTCCAATGCTGTAGAAATGTTATTCCATGCTTCAGCTGTAAACCTTTGTCTCTTAAATAAAGGCCGTTATTTTACCTTAACGGTCCACACAGACAGAATGTAGAAGGGGTGTTTGTGACAGACATCATAGCGGATCCTCCAGATTGTCATTGGATTAGTCTTTGGTCTCCATTCAAGTGCGCATTATTCAGAACTCTTGTCTTCACAAGAAAATCCCTTGCGGAGTCACGTACTTTTCAGGAGGGTCACGCGGAAGTTACACAGAATCAGGTCACTGAAAGCTAGGACCCTTATTACTGGCTCTACAGCCAAGCAAGCTGAGTCAGGCTATATAGTCAGAAGTAAAAGTGAAATTGCCATTGGGAGCCAGCAGGAATTTCTCTGCACTGGTGCTATCGCCAGCAGGAAAAATATCAAACCACTGTCAGAAGTGGGATTCGAACCCACGCGTCCATAGGAGACTGCGACCTGAACGCAGCGCCTTAGACCGCTCGGCCATCCTGACATGGGATTAGTTTCCTCAGTCCCCGAATGTCGCGCGCATGCACGCTATTTGGAATCAATTAACTACTCATTAGAAAATCATCCCTCCTATGTACATTCTGTACTCATGGGAATTTTCACCTTGCCTAAAGATGTCCCAACTAGTGAACGGGGAGACAGCAAACCCCAGGACAGAGGCCGAAATAGCTCAGGTGGGAGAGCGTTAGACTGAATATCTAAAGGTCCCTGGTTCGATCCCAGGTTTCGGCAAATGAATTTTGAATACAAATCCACTAACAAAAGAAAAGGCTTGCTACGTTTCTTTCCAATTCGTTGGGGTTTTGATCGAGCGTAGCGTACTGCTGGAACTATAGAAAAAAAAAAAAAAAGGTTGAAAACAGTTCTTTCAGGAGAAGACAATGTGCTGCGCGGATGCCGAAATAGCTCAGTTGGGAGAGCGTAGACTAAAGGTCCCCGATTCAATTCTACGTTTTGTCACACCCTCGTTTTAAACATTGAACAATTGACATGAATGTTTTTGGGTTCTTTCTATATCCTAACTGAACCGAGCTTTCCTTCTAGCATAATGCGCAGGTAATCCTGGAAATGGGGGGGAAGTCCCTCTTTCACATCAGTCATTAATGTGAGAAAGACTAAATAATGCAAGGATCCGGAAATATTCAGCAGAATGCTGAATGGCAGAGACATATATTACCACACTTCTCCAAGAAGCCTTACCTCTTCTCCGTGTTCCCTCCCGAAGAACCAACTGCCATTTTCTTTGCTGCTCGACGAATAGCGTTCACCTCCAAAAGCACGCAGCTGCATCACCAGAAGACATGTCCTAGGTGCACAACAGCTGTGGCTGTCTTTTTTTAGCAGATAGACCCTGCTCAGCTACATTATATTGATGATTTTAAGTGGGTATAGAGTCAGAGCTCGACTCTTGGCTGGTCAAAAGCAGATGGCAATGTCCAATGAGCTCCAGGCCCCACTGAATGTCATTTCTCGCAGGTCTCCCCCAGGTTCCAATGCTGTAGAAATGTTATTCCATGCTTCAGCTGTAAACCTTTGTCTCTTACAATAAAGGCCGTTATTTTACCTTAACGGTCCACACAGACAGAATGTAGAAGGGGTGTTTGTGACAGACATCATAGCGGATCCTCCAGATTGTGATTGGATTAGTCTTTGGTCTCCATTCAAGTGCGCATTATTCAGAACTCTTGTCTTCACAAGAAAATCCCTTGTGGAGTCACATACTTTTCAGGAGGGTCACGCGGAAGTTACACAGAATCAGGTCACTGAAAGCTAGGACCCTTATTACTGGCTCTACAGCCAAGCAAGCTGAGTCAGGCTATATAGTCAGAAGTAAAAGTGAAATTGCCATTGGGAGCCAGCAGGAATTTCTCTGCACTGGTGCTATCGCCAGCAGGAAAAAAATCAAACCACTGTCAGAAGTGAGATTCGAACCCACGCCTCCAGAGGAGACTGCGAAATGAACGCAGCACCTTAGACCGCTCGGCCATCCTGACATGGGATTAGTTTCCTCAGTCCCTGAATGTCGCGCGCATGCACGCTATTTGGAATCAATTAACTACTCATTAGAAAATCATCCCTCCTATGTACATTCTGTACTCATGGGAATTTTCACCTTGCCTAAAGATGTCCCAACTAGTGAACGGGGAGACAGCACACCCCAGGACAGAGGCCGAAATAGCTCAGTTGGGAGAGCGTTAGACTGAAGATCTAAAGGTTCCTGGTTCGATCCCGGGTTTCGGCAAATGAATTTTGAATACAAATCCACTAACAAAAGAAAAGGCTTGCTATGTTTCTTTCCAATTCGTTGGGGTTTCGATCAAGCGTAGCGCGCTGCTGGAACTATAGAAAAAAAAAGGTTGAAAACAGTTCTTTCAGGAGAAGACAATGTGCTGCGCGGATGCCGAAATAGCTCAGTTGGGAGAGCGTAGACTAAAGATCTAAAGGTCCCCGATTCAATTCTGGGTTTTGTCACACCCTCATTTTAAACATTGAACAATTGACATGAATGTTTTTGGGTTCTTTCTATATCCTAACTGAACCGAGCTTTCCTTCTTGCATAATGCGCAGGTAATCCTGGAAATGGGGGGGGGGAGTCCCTCTTTCACATCAGTCATTAATGTGAGAAAGACTAAATAATGCAAGGATCCGGAAATATTCAGCAGAATGCTGAATGGCAGAGACATATATTACCACACTTCTCCAAGAAGCCTTACCTCTTCTCCGTGTTCCCTCCCGAAGAACCAGCTGCCATTTTCTTTGCTGCTCGCCGAATAGCGTTCACCTCCAAAAGCACGCAGCTGCATCACCAGAAGACATGTCCTAGGTGCACAACAGCGGTGGCTGTCTTTTTTTAGCAGATAGACCCTGCTCAGCTACATTATATTGATGATTTTAAGTGGGTATAGAGTCAGAGCTCGACTCTTGGCTGGTCTAAACCAGATGGCAATGTCCAATGAGCTCCAGGCCCCACTGAATGTCATTTCTCCCAGGTCTCCCCCAGGTTCCAATGCTGTAGAAATGTTATTCCATGCTTCAGCTGTAAACCTTTGTCTCTTAAATAAAGGCCGTTATTTTACCTTAACGGTCCACACAGACAGAATGTAGAAGGGGTGTTTGTGACAGACATCATAGCGGATCCTCCAGATTGTCATTGGATTAGTCTTTGGTCTCCATTCAAGTGCGCATTATTCAGAACTCTTGTCTTCACAAGAAAATCCCTTGCGGAGTCACGTACTTTTCAGGAGGGTCACGCGGAAGTTACACAGAATCAGGTCACTGTAAGCTAGGACCCTTATTACTGGCTCTACAGCCAAGCAAGCTGAGTCAGGCTATATAGTCAGAAGTAAAAGTGAAATTGCCATTGGGAGCCAGCAGGAATTTCTCTGCACTGGTGCTATCGCCAGCAGGAAAAAAATCAAACCACTGTCAGAAGTGGGATTCGAACCCACGCCTCCAGAGGAGACTGCGACCTGAACGCAGCGCCTTAGACCGCTCGGCCATCCTGACATGGGATTAGTTTCCTCAGTCCCTGAATGTCGCGCGCATGCACGCTATTTGGAATCAATTAACTACTCATTAGAAAATCATCCCTCCTATGTACATTCTGTACTCATGGGAATTTTCACCTTGCCTAAAGATGTCCCAACTAGTGAACGGGGAGACAGCATACCTCAGGACAGAGGCCGAAATAGCTCAGTTGGGAGAGCGTTAGACTGAAGATCTGAAGGTCCCTGGTTCGATCCCGGGTTTCGGCAAATGAATTTTGAATACAAATCCACTAACAAAAGAAAAGGCTTGCTACGTTTCTTTCCAATTCGTTGGGGTTTCGATCGAGCGTAGCGCACTGCTGGAACTATAGAAAAAAAAAAAGGTTGAAAACAGTTCTTTCAGGAGAAGACAATGTGCTGCGCGGATGCCGAAATAGCTCAGTTGGGAGAGCGTAGACTAAAGGTCCCCGATTCAATTCTGGGTTTTGTCACACCCTCGTTTTAAACATTGAACAATTGACATGAATGTTTTTGGGTTCTTTCTATATCCTAACTGAACCGAGCTTTCCTTCTTGCATAATGCGCAGGTAATCCTGGAAATGGGGGGGGGGGGGGAGAAGTCCCTCTTTCACATCAGTCATTAATGTGAGAAAGACTAAGTAATGCAAGGATCCGGAAATATTCAGCAGAATGCTGAATGGCAGAGACATATATTACCACACTTCTCCAAGAAGCCTTACCTCTTCTCCGTGTTCCCTCCCGAAGAACCAGCTGCCATTTTCTTTGCTGCTCGCTGAATAGCGTTCACCTCCAAAAGCACGCAGCTGCATCACCAGAAGACATGTCCTAGGTGCACAACAGCGGTGGCTGTCTTTTTTTAGCAGATAGATCCTGCTCAACTACATTATATTGATGATTTTAAGTTGGTATAGAGTCAGAGCTCGACTCTTGGCTGGTCAAAACCAGATGGCAATGTCCAATGAGCTCCAGGCCCCACTGAATGTCATTTCTCCCAGATCTCCCCCAGGTTCCAATGCTGTAGAAATGTTATTCCATGCTTCAGCTGTAAACCTTTGTCTCTTACAATAAAGGCCGTTCTTTTACCTTAACGGTCCACACAGACAGAATGTAGAAGGGGTGTTTGTGACAGACATCATAGCGGATCCTCCAGATTGTGATTGGATTAGTCTTTGGTCTCCATTCAAGTGCGCATTATTCAGAACTCTTGTCTTCACAAGAAAATCCCTTGCGTAGTCACGTACTTTTCAGGAGGGTCACGCGGAAGTTACACAGAATCAGGTCACTGAAAACTAGGACCCTTATTACTGGCTCTACAGCCAAGCAAGCTGAGTCAGGCTATATAGTCAGAAGTAAAAGTGAAATTGCCATTGGGAGCCAGCAGGAATTTCTCTGCACTGGTGCTATCGCCATCAGGAAAAAAATCAAACCACTGTCAGAAGTGGGATTTGAACCCACGCCTCCAGAGGAGACTGCGACCTGAACGCAGCGCCTTAGACCGCTCAGCTATCCTGACATGGGATTAGTTTCCTCAGTCCCTGAATGTCGCGCGCATGCACGCTATTTGGAATCAATTAACTACTCATTAGAAAATCATCCCTCCTATGTACATTCTGGACTCATGGGAATGTTCACCTTGCCTAAAGATGTCCCAACTAGTGAACGGGGAGACAGCAAACCCCAGGACAGAGGCCGAAATACCTCAGTTGGGAGAGCGTTAGACTGAAGATTTAAAGGTCCCTGGTTCGATCCCGGGTTTCGGCAAATGAATTTTGAATACAAATCCACTAACAAAAGAAAAGGCTTGCTACGTTTCTTTCCAATTCGTTGGGGTTTTGATCGAGCGTAGCGCACTGCTGGAACTATAGAAAAAAAAAAAAAAAGGTTGAAAACAGTTCTTTCAGGAGAAGACAATGTGCTGCGCGGATGCCGAAATAGCTCAGTTGGGAGAGCGTAGACTAAAGGTCCCCGATTCAATTCTGGGTTTTGTCACACCCTCGTTTTAAACATTGAACAATTGACATGAATGTTTTTGGGTTCTTTCTATATCCTAACTGAACCGAGCTTTCCTTCTTGCATAATGCGCAGGTAATCCTGGAAATGGGGGGGGGGGGAGTCCCTATTTCACTTTTGTCAATAATGTGAGAAAGACTAAATAATGCAAGGATCCGGAAATATTCAGCAGAATGCTGAATGGCAGAGACATATATTACCACACTTCTCCAAGAAGCCTTACCTCTTCTCCGTGTTCCCTCCCGAAGAACCAGCTGCCATTTTCTTTGCTGCTCGCCCAATAGCGTTCACCTCCAAAAGCACGCAGCTGCATCACCAGAAGACATGTCCTAGGTGCACAACAGCGGTGGCTGTCTTTTTTTAGCAGATAGACCCTGCTCAGCTACATTATATTGATGATTTTAAGTGGGTATAGTGTCAGAGCTCGACTCTTGGCTGGTCAAAACCAGATGGCAATGTCCAATGAGCTCCAGGCCCCACTGAATGTCATTTCTCCCAGGTTCCAATGCTGTAGAAATGTTATTCCATGCTTCAGCTGTAAACCTTTGTCTCTTACAATAAAGGCCGTTCTTTTACCTTAACGGTCCACACAGACAGAATGTAGAAGGGGTGTTTGTGACAGACATCATAGCGGATCCTCCAGATTGTGATTGGATTAGTCTTTGGTCTCCATTCAAGTGCGCATTATTCAGAACTCTTGTCTTCACAAGAAAATCCCTTGCGGAGTCACGTACTTTTCAGGAGGGTCACGCGGAAGTTACACAGAATCAGGTCACTGTAAGCTAGGACCCTTATTACTGGCTCTACAGCCAAGCAAGCTGAGTCAGGCTATATAGTCAGAAGTAAAAGTGAAATTGCCATTGGGAGCCAGCAGGAATTTCTCTGCACTGGTGCTATTGCCAGCAGGAAAAAAATCAAACCTCTGTCAGAAGTGGGATTCGAACCCACGCCTCCAGAGGAGACTGCGACCTGAACGCAGCGCCTTAGACCGCTCGGCCATCCTGACATGGGATTAGTTCCTCAGTCCCTGAATGTCGCACGCATGCACGCTATTTGGAATCAATTAACTACTCATTAGAAAATCATCCCTCCTATGTACATTCTGTACTCATGGGAATTTTCACCTTGCCTAAAGATGTCCCAACTAGTGAACGGGGAGACAGCAAACCCCAGGACAGAGGCCGAAATAGCTCAGTTGGGAGAGCGTTAGACTAAAGGTCCCTGGTTCGATCCCGGGTTTCGACAAATGAATTTTGAATACAAATCCACTAACAAAAGAAAAGGCTTGCTATGTTTCTTTCCAATTCGTTGGGGTTTCGATCAAGCGTAGCGCGCTGCTGGAACTATAGAAAAAAAAAGGTTGAAAACAGTTCTTTCAGGAGAAGACAATGTGCTGCGCGGATGCCGAAATAGCTCAGTTGGGAGAGCGTAGACTAAAGATCTAAAGGTCCCCGATTCAATTCTGGGTTTTGTCACACCCTCATTTTAAACATTGAACAATTGACATGAATGTTTTTGGGTTCTTTCTATATCCTAACTGAACCGAGCTTTCCTTCTTGCATAATGCGCAGGTAATCCTGGAAATGGGGGGGGGGAGTCCCTCTTTCACATCAGTCATTAATGTGAGAAAGACTAAATAATGCAAGGATCCGGAAATATTCAGCAGAATGCTGAATGGCAGAGACATATATTACCACACTTCTCCAAGAAGCCTTACCTCTTCTCCGTGTTCCCTCCCGAAGAACCAGCTGCCATTTTCTTTGCTGCTCGCCGAATAGCGTTCACCTCCAAAAGCACGCAGCTGCATCACCAGAAGACATGTCCTAGGTGCACAACAGCGGTGGCTGTCTTTTTTTAGCAGATAGACCCTGCTCAGCTACATTATATTGATGATTTTAAGTGGGTATAGAGTCAGAGCTCGACTCTTGGCTGGTCTAAACCAGATGGCAATGTCCAATGAGCTCCAGGCCCCACTGAATGTCATTTCTCCCAGGTCTCCCCCAGGTTCCAATGCTGTAGAAATGTTATTCCATGCTTCAGCTGTAAACCTTTGTCTCTTAAATAAAGGCCGTTATT
The DNA here is from genome assembly GCF_031893055.1 of Leptodactylus fuscus. Classification (NCBI taxonomy): domain Eukaryota; kingdom Metazoa; phylum Chordata; class Amphibia; order Anura; family Leptodactylidae; genus Leptodactylus; species Leptodactylus fuscus. The sequence continues at coordinate 235,297,121 of NC_134265.1, forward strand.
TTACCTTAACGGTCCACACAGACAGAATGTAGAAGGGGTGTTTGTGACAGACATCATAGCGGATCCTCCAGATTGTCATTGGATTAGTCTTTGGTCTCCATTCAAGTGCGCATTATTCAGAACTCTTGTCTTCACAAGAAAATCCCTTGCGGAGTCACGTACTTTTCAGGAGGGTCACGCGGAAGTTACACAGAATCAGGTCACTGAAAGCTAGGACCCTTATTACTGGCTCTACAGCCAAGCAAGCTGAGTCAGGCTATATAGTCAGAAGTAAAAGTGAAATTGCCATTGGGAGCCAGCAGGAATTTCTCTGCACTGGTGCTATCGCCAGCAGGAAAAATATCAAACCACTGTCAGAAGTGGGATTCGAACCCACGCGTCCATAGGAGACTGCGACCTGAACGCAGCGCCTTAGACCGCTCGGCCATCCTGACATGGGATTAGTTTCCTCAGTCCCCGAATGTCGCGCGCATGCACGCTATTTGGAATCAATTAACTACTCATTAGAAAATCATCCCTCCTATGTACATTCTGTACTCATGGGAATTTTCACCTTGCCTAAAGATGTCCCAACTAGTGAACGGGGAGACAGCAAACCCCAGGACAGAGGCCGAAATAGCTCAGGTGGGAGAGCGTTAGACTGAATATCTAAAGGTCCCTGGTTCGATCCCAGGTTTCGGCAAATGAATTTTGAATACAAATCCACTAACAAAAGAAAAGGCTTGCTACGTTTCTTTCCAATTCGTTGGGGTTTTGATCGAGCGTAGCGTACTGCTGGAACTATAGAAAAAAAAAAAAAAAGGTTGAAAACAGTTCTTTCAGGAGAAGACAATGTGCTGCGCGGATGCCGAAATAGCTCAGTTGGGAGAGCGTAGACTAAAGGTCCCCGATTCAATTCTACGTTTTGTCACACCCTCGTTTTAAACATTGAACAATTGACATGAATGTTTTTGGGTTCTTTCTATATCCTAACTGAACCGAGCTTTCCTTCTAGCATAATGCGCAGGTAATCCTGGAAATGGGGGGGAAGTCCCTCTTTCACATCAGTCATTAATGTGAGAAAGACTAAATAATGCAAGGATCCGGAAATATTCAGCAGAATGCTGAATGGCAGAGACATATATTACCACACTTCTCCAAGAAGCCTTACCTCTTCTCCGTGTTCCCTCCCGAAGAACCAACTGCCATTTTCTTTGCTGCTCGACGAATAGCGTTCACCTCCAAAAGCACGCAGCTGCATCACCAGAAGACATGTCCTAGGTGCACAACAGCTGTGGCTGTCTTTTTTTAGCAGATAGACCCTGCTCAGCTACATTATATTGATGATTTTAAGTGGGTATAGAGTCAGAGCTCGACTCTTGGCTGGTCAAAAGCAGATGGCAATGTCCAATGAGCTCCAGGCCCCACTGAATGTCATTTCTCGCAGGTCTCCCCCAGGTTCCAATGCTGTAGAAATGTTATTCCATGCTTCAGCTGTAAACCTTTGTCTCTTACAATAAAGGCCGTTATTTTACCTTAACGGTCCACACAGACAGAATGTAGAAGGGGTGTTTGTGACAGACATCATAGCGGATCCTCCAGATTGTGATTGGATTAGTCTTTGGTCTCCATTCAAGTGCGCATTATTCAGAACTCTTGTCTTCACAAGAAAATCCCTTGTGGAGTCACATACTTTTCAGGAGGGTCACGCGGAAGTTACACAGAATCAGGTCACTGAAAGCTAGGACCCTTATTACTGGCTCTACAGCCAAGCAAGCTGAGTCAGGCTATATAGTCAGAAGTAAAAGTGAAATTGCCATTGGGAGCCAGCAGGAATTTCTCTGCACTGGTGCTATCGCCAGCAGGAAAAAAATCAAACCACTGTCAGAAGTGAGATTCGAACCCACGCCTCCAGAGGAGACTGCGAAATGAACGCAGCACCTTAGACCGCTCGGCCATCCTGACATGGGATTAGTTTCCTCAGTCCCTGAATGTCGCGCGCATGCACGCTATTTGGAATCAATTAACTACTCATTAGAAAATCATCCCTCCTATGTACATTCTGTACTCATGGGAATTTTCACCTTGCCTAAAGATGTCCCAACTAGTGAACGGGGAGACAGCACACCCCAGGACAGAGGCCGAAATAGCTCAGTTGGGAGAGCGTTAGACTGAAGATCTAAAGGTTCCTGGTTCGATCCCGGGTTTCGGCAAATGAATTTTGAATACAAATCCACTAACAAAAGAAAAGGCTTGCTATGTTTCTTTCCAATTCGTTGGGGTTTCGATCAAGCGTAGCGCGCTGCTGGAACTATAGAAAAAAAAAGGTTGAAAACAGTTCTTTCAGGAGAAGACAATGTGCTGCGCGGATGCCGAAATAGCTCAGTTGGGAGAGCGTAGACTAAAGATCTAAAGGTCCCCGATTCAATTCTGGGTTTTGTCACACCCTCATTTTAAACATTGAACAATTGACATGAATGTTTTTGGGTTCTTTCTATATCCTAACTGAACCGAGCTTTCCTTCTTGCATAATGCGCAGGTAATCCTGGAAATGGGGGGGGGGAGTCCCTCTTTCACATCAGTCATTAATGTGAGAAAGACTAAATAATGCAAGGATCCGGAAATATTCAGCAGAATGCTGAATGGCAGAGACATATATTACCACACTTCTCCAAGAAGCCTTACCTCTTCTCCGTGTTCCCTCCCGAAGAACCAGCTGCCATTTTCTTTGCTGCTCGCCGAATAGCGTTCACCTCCAAAAGCACGCAGCTGCATCACCAGAAGACATGTCCTAGGTGCACAACAGCGGTGGCTGTCTTTTTTTAGCAGATAGACCCTGCTCAGCTACATTATATTGATGATTTTAAGTGGGTATAGAGTCAGAGCTCGACTCTTGGCTGGTCTAAACCAGATGGCAATGTCCAATGAGCTCCAGGCCCCACTGAATGTCATTTCTCCCAGGTCTCCCCCAGGTTCCAATGCTGTAGAAATGTTATTCCATGCTTCAGCTGTAAACCTTTGTCTCTTAAATAAAGGCCGTTATTTTACCTTAACGGTCCACACAGACAGAATGTAGAAGGGGTGTTTGTGACAGACATCATAGCGGATCCTCCAGATTGTCATTGGATTAGTCTTTGGTCTCCATTCAAGTGCGCATTATTCAGAACTCTTGTCTTCACAAGAAAATCCCTTGCGGAGTCACGTACTTTTCAGGAGGGTCACGCGGAAGTTACACAGAATCAGGTCACTGTAAGCTAGGACCCTTATTACTGGCTCTACAGCCAAGCAAGCTGAGTCAGGCTATATAGTCAGAAGTAAAAGTGAAATTGCCATTGGGAGCCAGCAGGAATTTCTCTGCACTGGTGCTATCGCCAGCAGGAAAAAAATCAAACCACTGTCAGAAGTGGGATTCGAACCCACGCCTCCAGAGGAGACTGCGACCTGAACGCAGCGCCTTAGACCGCTCGGCCATCCTGACATGGGATTAGTTTCCTCAGTCCCTGAATGTCGCGCGCATGCACGCTATTTGGAATCAATTAACTACTCATTAGAAAATCATCCCTCCTATGTACATTCTGTACTCATGGGAATTTTCACCTTGCCTAAAGATGTCCCAACTAGTGAACGGGGAGACAGCATACCTCAGGACAGAGGCCGAAATAGCTCAGTTGGGAGAGCGTTAGACTGAAGATCTGAAGGTCCCTGGTTCGATCCCGGGTTTCGGCAAATGAATTTTGAATACAAATCCACTAACAAAAGAAAAGGCTTGCTACGTTTCTTTCCAATTCGTTGGGGTTTCGATCGAGCGTAGCGCACTGCTGGAACTATAGAAAAAAAAAAAGGTTGAAAACAGTTCTTTCAGGAGAAGACAATGTGCTGCGCGGATGCCGAAATAGCTCAGTTGGGAGAGCGTAGACTAAAGGTCCCCGATTCAATTCTGGGTTTTGTCACACCCTCGTTTTAAACATTGAACAATTGACATGAATGTTTTTGGGTTCTTTCTATATCCTAACTGAACCGAGCTTTCCTTCTTGCATAATGCGCAGGTAATCCTGGAAATGGGGGGGGGGGGGGAGAAGTCCCTCTTTCACATCAGTCATTAATGTGAGAAAGACTAAGTAATGCAAGGATCCGGAAATATTCAGCAGAATGCTGAATGGCAGAGACATATATTACCACACTTCTCCAAGAAGCCTTACCTCTTCTCCGTGTTCCCTCCCGAAGAACCAGCTGCCATTTTCTTTGCTGCTCGCTGAATAGCGTTCACCTCCAAAAGCACGCAGCTGCATCACCAGAAGACATGTCCTAGGTGCACAACAGCGGTGGCTGTCTTTTTTTAGCAGATAGATCCTGCTCAACTACATTATATTGATGATTTTAAGTTGGTATAGAGTCAGAGCTCGACTCTTGGCTGGTCAAAACCAGATGGCAATGTCCAATGAGCTCCAGGCCCCACTGAATGTCATTTCTCCCAGATCTCCCCCAGGTTCCAATGCTGTAGAAATGTTATTCCATGCTTCAGCTGTAAACCTTTGTCTCTTACAATAAAGGCCGTTCTTTTACCTTAACGGTCCACACAGACAGAATGTAGAAGGGGTGTTTGTGACAGACATCATAGCGGATCCTCCAGATTGTGATTGGATTAGTCTTTGGTCTCCATTCAAGTGCGCATTATTCAGAACTCTTGTCTTCACAAGAAAATCCCTTGCGTAGTCACGTACTTTTCAGGAGGGTCACGCGGAAGTTACACAGAATCAGGTCACTGAAAACTAGGACCCTTATTACTGGCTCTACAGCCAAGCAAGCTGAGTCAGGCTATATAGTCAGAAGTAAAAGTGAAATTGCCATTGGGAGCCAGCAGGAATTTCTCTGCACTGGTGCTATCGCCATCAGGAAAAAAATCAAACCACTGTCAGAAGTGGGATTTGAACCCACGCCTCCAGAGGAGACTGCGACCTGAACGCAGCGCCTTAGACCGCTCAGCTATCCTGACATGGGATTAGTTTCCTCAGTCCCTGAATGTCGCGCGCATGCACGCTATTTGGAATCAATTAACTACTCATTAGAAAATCATCCCTCCTATGTACATTCTGGACTCATGGGAATGTTCACCTTGCCTAAAGATGTCCCAACTAGTGAACGGGGAGACAGCAAACCCCAGGACAGAGGCCGAAATACCTCAGTTGGGAGAGCGTTAGACTGAAGATTTAAAGGTCCCTGGTTCGATCCCGGGTTTCGGCAAATGAATTTTGAATACAAATCCACTAACAAAAGAAAAGGCTTGCTACGTTTCTTTCCAATTCGTTGGGGTTTTGATCGAGCGTAGCGCACTGCTGGAACTATAGAAAAAAAAAAAAAAAGGTTGAAAACAGTTCTTTCAGGAGAAGACAATGTGCTGCGCGGATGCCGAAATAGCTCAGTTGGGAGAGCGTAGACTAAAGGTCCCCGATTCAATTCTGGGTTTTGTCACACCCTCGTTTTAAACATTGAACAATTGACATGAATGTTTTTGGGTTCTTTCTATATCCTAACTGAACCGAGCTTTCCTTCTTGCATAATGCGCAGGTAATCCTGGAAATGGGGGGGGGGGGAGTCCCTATTTCACTTTTGTCAATAATGTGAGAAAGACTAAATAATGCAAGGATCCGGAAATATTCAGCAGAATGCTGAATGGCAGAGACATATATTACCACACTTCTCCAAGAAGCCTTACCTCTTCTCCGTGTTCCCTCCCGAAGAACCAGCTGCCATTTTCTTTGCTGCTCGCCCAATAGCGTTCACCTCCAAAAGCACGCAGCTGCATCACCAGAAGACATGTCCTAGGTGCACAACAGCGGTGGCTGTCTTTTTTTAGCAGATAGACCCTGCTCAGCTACATTATATTGATGATTTTAAGTGGGTATAGTGTCAGAGCTCGACTCTTGGCTGGTCAAAACCAGATGGCAATGTCCAATGAGCTCCAGGCCCCACTGAATGTCATTTCTCCCAGGTTCCAATGCTGTAGAAATGTTATTCCATGCTTCAGCTGTAAACCTTTGTCTCTTACAATAAAGGCCGTTCTTTTACCTTAACGGTCCACACAGACAGAATGTAGAAGGGGTGTTTGTGACAGACATCATAGCGGATCCTCCAGATTGTGATTGGATTAGTCTTTGGTCTCCATTCAAGTGCGCATTATTCAGAACTCTTGTCTTCACAAGAAAATCCCTTGCGGAGTCACGTACTTTTCAGGAGGGTCACGCGGAAGTTACACAGAATCAGGTCACTGTAAGCTAGGACCCTTATTACTGGCTCTACAGCCAAGCAAGCTGAGTCAGGCTATATAGTCAGAAGTAAAAGTGAAATTGCCATTGGGAGCCAGCAGGAATTTCTCTGCACTGGTGCTATTGCCAGCAGGAAAAAAATCAAACCTCTGTCAGAAGTGGGATTCGAACCCACGCCTCCAGAGGAGACTGCGACCTGAACGCAGCGCCTTAGACCGCTCGGCCATCCTGACATGGGATTAGTTCCTCAGTCCCTGAATGTCGCACGCATGCACGCTATTTGGAATCAATTAACTACTCATTAGAAAATCATCCCTCCTATGTACATTCTGTACTCATGGGAATTTTCACCTTGCCTAAAGATGTCCCAACTAGTGAACGGGGAGACAGCAAACCCCAGGACAGAGGCCGAAATAGCTCAGTTGGGAGAGCGTTAGACTAAAGGTCCCTGGTTCGATCCCGGGTTTCGACAAATGAATTTTGAATACAAATCCACTAACAAAAGAAAAGGCTTGCTACGTTTCTTTCCAATTCGTTGGGGTTTCGATCGAGCGTAGCGCACTGCTGGAACTATAGAAAATAAAAAAAAGGTTGAAAACAGTTCTTTCAGGAGAAGACAATGTGCTGCGCGGATGCCGAAATAGCTCAGTTGGGAGAGCGTAGACTAAAGATCTAAAGGTCCCCGATTCAATTCCGGGTTTTGTCACACCCTCGTTTTAAACATTAAACAATTGACATGAATGTTTTTGGGTTCTTTCTATATCCTAACTGAACCGAGCTTTCCTTCTTGCATAATGCGCAGGTAATCCTGGAAATGGGGGGGGGGGGGGGAGTCCCTCTTTCACATCAGTCATTAATGTGAGAAAGACTAAATAATGCAAGGATCCGGAAACATTCAGCAGAATGCTGAATGGCAGAGACATATATTACCACACTTCTCCAAGAAGCCTTACCTCTTCTCCGTGTTCCCTCCCGAAGAACCAGCTGCCATTTTCTTTGCTGCTCGCCCAATAGCGTTCACCTCCAAAAGCACGCAGCTGCATCACCAGAAGACATGTCCTAGGTGCACAACAGCGGTGGCTGTCTTTTTTTAGCAGATAGATCCTGCTCAGCTACATTATATTGATGATTTTAAGTGGGTATAGAGTCAGAGCTCGACTCTTGGCTGGTCAAAACCAGATGGCAATGTCCAATGAGCTCCAGGCCCCACTGAATGTCATTTCTCCCAGGTCTCCCCCAGGTTCCAATGCTGTAGAAATGTTATTCCATGCTTCAGCTGTAAACCTTTGTCTCTTACAATAAAGGCCGTTCTTTTACCTTAACGGTCCACACAGACAGAATGTAGAAGGGGTGTTTGTGACAGACATCATAGCGGATCCTCCAGATTGTGATTGGATTAGTCTTTGGTCTCCATTCAAGTGCGCATTATTCAGAACTCTTGTCTTCACAAGAAAATCCCTTGCGGAGTCACGTACTTTTCAGGAGGGTCACGCGGAAGTTACACAGAATCAGGTCACTGTAAGCTAGGACCCTTATCACTGGCTCTACAGCCAAGCAAGCTGAGTCAGGCTATATAGTCAGAAGTAAAAGTGAAATTGCCATTGGGAGCCAGCAGGAATTTCTCTGCACTGGTGCTATCGCCAGCAGGAAAAAAATCAAACCACTGTCAGAAGTGGGATTCGAACCCACGCCTCCAGAGGAGACTGCGACCTGAACGCAGCACCTTAGACCGCTCGGCCATCCTGACATAGGATTAGTTTCCTCAGTCCCTGAATGTCGCGCGCATGCACGCTATTTGGAATCAATTAACTACTCATTAGAAAATCATCCCTCCTATGTACATTCTGTACTCATGGGAATTTTCACCTTGCCTAAAAATGTCCCAACTAGTGAACGGGGAGACAGCAAACCCCAGGACAGAGGCCGAAATAGCTCAGTTGGGAGAGCGTTAGACTGAAGATCTAAAGGTCCCTGGTTCGATCCCGGGTTTCGGCAAATGAATTTTGAATACAAATCCACTAACAAAAGAAAAGGCTTGCTACGTTTCTTTCCAATTCGTTGGGGTTTCGATCGAGCGTAGCGCACTGCTGGAACTATAGAAAAAAAAAAGGTTGAAAACAGTTCTTTCAGGAGAAGACAATGTGCTGCGCGGATGCCGAAATAGCTCAGTTGGGAGAGCGTAGACTAAAGATCTAAAGGTCCCCGATTCAATTCTGGTTTTTGTAACACCCTCGTTTTAAACATTAAATAATTGACATGAATGTTTTTGGGTTCTTTCTATATCCTAACTGAACCGAGCTTTCCTTCTTGCATAATGCGCAGGTAATCCTGGAAATGGGGGGGGGGGAGTCCCTATTTCACTTTTGTCAATAATGTGAGAAAGACTAAATAATGCAAGGATCCGGAAATATTCAGCAGAATGCTGAATGGCAGAGACATATATTACCACACTTCTCCAAGAAGCCTTACCTCTTCTCCGTGTTCCCTCCCGAAGAACCAGCTGCCATTTTCTTTGCTGCTCGCCCAATAGCGTTCACCTCCAAAAGCACGCAGCTGCATCACCAGAAGACATGTCCTTGGTGCACAACAGCGGTGGCTGTCTTTTTTTAGCAGATAGACCCTGCTCAGCTACATTATATTGATGATTTTAAGTGGGTATAGAGTCAGAGCTCGACTCTTGGCTGGTCAAAACCAGATGGCAATGTCCAATGAGCTCCAGGCCCCACTGCATGTCATTTCTCCCAGGTCTCCCCCAGGTTCCAATGCTGTAGAAATGTTATTCCATGCTTCAGCTGTAAACCTTTGTCTCTTACAATAAAGGCCGTTCTTTTACCTTAACGGTCCACACAGACAGAATGTAGAAGGGGTGTTTGTGACAGACATCATAGCGGATCCTCCAGATTGTGATTGGATTAGTCTTTGGTCTCCATTCAAGTGCGCATTATTCAGAACTCTTGTCTTCACAAGAAAATCCCTTGCGGAGTCACATACTTTTCAGGAGGGTCACGCGGAAGTTACACAGAATCAGGTCACTGTAAGCTAGGACCCTTATTACTGGCTCTACAGCCAAGCAAGCTGAGTCAGGCTATATAGTCAGAAGTAAAAGTGAAATTGCCATTGGGAGCCAGCAGGAATTTCTCTGCACTGGTGCTATCGCCAGCAGGAAAAAAATCAAACCACTGTCAGAAGTGGGATTCGAACCCACGCCTCCAGAGGAGACTGCGACCTGAACGCAGCGCCTTAGACCGCTCGGCCATCCTGACATGGGATTAGTTCCTCAGTCCCTGAATGTCGCACGCATGCACGCTATTTGGAATCAATTAACTACTCATTAAAAAATCATCCCTCCTATGTACATTCTGTACTCATGGGAATTTTCACCTTGCCTAAAGATGTCCCAACTAGTGAACGGGGAGACAGCAAACCCCAGGACAGAGGCCGAAATAGCTCAGTTGGGAGAGCGTTAGACTGAAGATCTAAAGGTCCCTGGTTCGATCCTAGGTTTCGGCAAATGAATTTTGAATACAAATCCACTAACAAAAGAAAAGGCTTGCTACGTTTCTTTCCAATTCGTTGGGGTTTCGATCGAGCGTAGCGCACTGCTGGAACTATAGAAAAAAAAAAAAGGTTGAAAACAGTTCTTTCAGGAGAAGACAATGTGCTGCGCGGATGCCGAAATAGCTCAGTTGGGAGAGCGTAGACTAAAGATCTAAAGGTCCCCGATTCAATTCTGGGTTTTGTCACACCCTCGTTTTAAACATTAAACAATTGACATGAATGTTTTTGGGTTCTTTCTATATCCTAACTGAACCGAGCTTTCCTTCTTGCATAATGCGCAGGTAATCCTGGAAATGGGGGGGGGGGGGGGGGGAGTCCCTCTTTCACATCAGTCATTAATGTGAGAAAGACTAAATAATGCAAGGATCCGGAAATATTCAGCAGAATGCTGAATGGCAGAGACATATATTACCACACTTCTCCAAGAAGCCTTAACTCTTCTCCGTGTTCCCTCCCGAAGAACCATCTGCCATTTTCTTTGCTGCTCGCCGAATAGCGTTCACCTCCAAAAGCACGCAGCTGCATCACCAGAAGACATGTCCTAGGTGCACAACAGCAGTGGCTGTCTTTTTTTAGCAGATAGACCCTGCTCAGCTACATTATATTGATGATTTTAAGTGGGTATAGAGTCAGAGCTCGACTCTTGGCTAGTCAAAACCAGATGGCAATGTCCAATGAGCTCCAGGTCCCACTGAATGTCATTTCTCCCAGGTTCCAATGCTGTAGAAATGTTATTCCATGCTTCAGCTGTAAACCTTTGTCTCTTACAATAAAGGCCGTTATTTTACCTTAACGGTCCGCACAGACAGAATGTAGAAGGGGTGTTTGTGACAGACATCATAGCGGATCCTCCAGATTGTGATTGGATTAGTCTTTGGTCTCCATTCAAGTGCGCATTATTCAGAACTCTTGTCTTCACAAGAAAATCCCTTGCGGAGTCACGTACTTTTCAGGAGGGTCACGCGGAAGTTACACAGAATCAGATCACTGAAAGCTAGGACCCTTATTACTGGCTCTACAGCCAAGCAAGCTGAGTCAGGCTATATAGTCAGAAGTAAAAGTGAAATTGCCATTGGGAGCCAGCAGGAATTTCTCTGCACTGGTGCTATCGCCAGCAGGAAAAAAATCAAACCACTGTCAGAAGTGGGATTGGAACACACGCCTCCAGAGGAGACTGCGACCTGAACGCAGCGCCTTAGACCGCTCGGCCATCCTGACATGGGATTAGTTTCCTCAGTCCCTGAATGTCGCGCGCATGCACGCTATTTGGAATCAATTAACTACTCATTAGAAAATCATCCCTCCTATGTACATTCTGTACTCATGGGAATTTTCACCTTGCCTAAAGATGTCCCAACTAGTGAACGGGTAGACAGCCAACCCCAGCACAGAGGCCGAAATAGCTCAGTTGGGAGAGCGTTAGACTGAAGATCTAAAGGTCCCTGGTTCGATCCCGGGTTTCGGCAAATGAATTTTGAATACAAATCCACTAACAAAAGAAAAGGCTTGCTATGTTTCTTTCCAATTCGTTGGGGTTTCGATCGAGCGTAGCGCGCTGCTGGAACTGTAGAAAAAAAAAAAAGGTTGAAAACAGTTCTTTTAGGAGAAGACAATGTCCTGGGCGGATGCCGAAATAGCTCAGTTGGGAGAGCGTAGACTAAAGGTCCCCGATTCAATTCTGGGTTTTGTCACACCCTCATTTTAAACATTGAACAATTGACATGAATGTTTTTGGGTTCTTTCTATATCCTAACTGAACCGAGCTTTCCTTCTTGCATAATGCGCAGGTAATCCTGGAAATGGGGGGGGAGTCCCTATTTCACATCAGTCATTAATGTGAGAAAGACTAAATAATGCAAGGATCCGGAAATATTCAGCAGAATGCTGAATGGCAGAGACATATATTACCACACTTCCCAAGAAGCCTTACCTCTTCTCCGTGTTCCCTCCCGAAGAACCAGCTGCCATTTTCTTTGCTGCTCGCCCAATAGCGTTCACCTCCAAAAGCACGCAGCTGCATCACCAGAAGACATGTCCTAGGTGCACAACAGCGGTGGCTGTCTTTTTTTAGCAGATAGACCCTGCTCAGCTACATTATATTGATGATTTTAAGTGGGTATAGAGTCAGAGCTCGACTCTTGGCTGGTCAAAACCAGATGGCAATGTCCAATGAGCTCCAGGCCCCACTGAATGTCATTTCTCCCAGGTCTCCCCCAGGTTCCAATGCTGTAGAAATGTTATTCCATGCTTCAGCTGTAAACCTTTGTCTCTTACAATAAAGGCCGTTCTTTTACCTTAACGGTCCACACAGACAGAATGTAGAAGGGGTGTTTGTGACAGACATCATAGCGGATCCTCCAGATTGTGATTGGATTAGTCTTTGGTCTCCATTCAAGTGCGCATTATTCAGAACTCTTGTCTTCACAAGAAAATCCCTTGCGGAGTCACATACTTTTCAGGAGGGTCACGCGGAAGTTACACAGAATCAGGTCACTGTAAGCTAGGACCCTTATTACTGGCTCTACAGCCAAGCAAGCTGAGTCAGGCTATATAGTCAGAAGTAAAAGTGAAATTGCCATTGGGAGCCAGCAGGAATTTCTCTGCACTGGTGCTATCGCCAGCAGGAAAAAATCAAACCACTGTCAGAAGAGGGATTCGAACCCTCACCTCCAGAGGAGACTGCGACCTGAACGCAGCGCCTTAGACCGCTCGGCCATCCTGACATGGGATTAGTTTCCTCAGTCCCTGAATGCCGCGCGCATGCACGCTATTTGGAATCAATTAACTACTCATTAGAAAATCATCCCTCCTATGTACATTCTGTACTCATGGGAATTTTCACCTTGCCTAAAGATGTCCCAACTAGTGAATGGGGAGACAGCAAACCCCAGGACAGAGGCCGAAATAGCTCAGTTGGGAGAGCGTTAGACTGAAGATCTAAAGGTCCCTGGTTCGATCCCGGGTTTCGGCAAATGAATTTTGAATACAAATCCACTAACAAAAGAAAAGGCTTGCTACGTTTCTTTCCAATTCGTTGGGGTTTTGATCGAGCGTAGCGCACTGCTGGAACTATAGAAAAAAAAAAAAGGTTGAAAACAGTTCTTTCAGGAGAAGACAATGTGCTGCGCGGATGCCGAAATAGCTCAGTTGGGAGAGCGTAGACTAAAGATCTAAAGGTCCCCGATTTAATTCTGGGTTTTGTCACACCCTCGTTTTAAACATTGAACAATTGACATGAATGTTTTTGGGTTCTTTCTATATCCTAACTGAACCGAGCTTTCCTTCTTGCATAATGCGCAGGTAATCCTGGAAATGGGGGGGGGAGTCCCTGTTTTACATCAGTCATTAATGTGAGAAAGACTAAATAATGCAAGGATCCGGAAATATTCAGCAGAATGCTGAATGGCAGAGACATATATTACCACACTTCTCCAAGAAGCCTTACCTCTTCTCCGTGTTCCCTCCCGAAGAACCAGCTGCCATTTTCTTTGCTGCTCGCCCAATAGCGTTCACCTCCAAAAGCACGCAGCTGCATCACCAGAAGACATGTCCTAGGTGCACAACAGCGGTGGCTGTCTTTTTTTAGCAGATAGACCCTGCTCAGCTACATTATATTGATGATTTTAAGTGGGTATAGAGTCAGAGCTCGACTCTTGGCTGGTCAAAAGCAGATGGCAATGTCCAATGAGCTCCAGGCCCCACTGAATGTCATTTCTCCCAGGTCTCCCCCAGGTTCCAATGCTGTAGAAATGTTATTCCATGCTTCAGCTGTAAACCTTTGTCTCTTACAATAAAGGCCGTTCTTTTACCTTAACGGTCCACACAGACAGAATGTAGAAGGGGTGTTTGTGACAGACATCATAGCGGATCTTCCAGATTGTGATTGGATTAGTCTTTGGTCTCCATTCAAGTGCGCATTATTCAGAACTCTTGTCTTCACAAGAAAATCCCTTGCGGAGTCACGTACTTTTCAGGAGGTTCACGCGGAAGTTACACAGAATCAGGTCACTGAAAGCTAGGACCCTTATTACTGGCTCTACAGCCAAGCAAGCTGAGTCAGGCTATATAGTCAGAAGTAAAAGTGAAATTGCCATTGGGAGCCAGCAGGAATTTCTCTGCACTGGTGCTATCGCCAGCAGGAAAAAAATCAAACTACTGTCAGAAGTGGGATTCGAACCCACGCCTCCAGAGGAGACTGCGACCTGAACGCAGCGCCTTAGACCGCTCGGCCATCCTGACATGGGATTAGTTTCCTCAGTCCCTGAATGTCGCGCGCATGCACGCTATTTGGAATCAACTACTCATTAGAAAATCATCCCTCCTATGTACATTCTGTACTCATGGGAATTTTCACCTTGCCTAAAGATGTCCCAACTAGTGAACGGGTAGACAGCCAACCCTAGGACAGAGGCCGAAATAGCTCAGTTGGGAGAGCGTTAGACTGAAGATCTAAAGGTCCCTGGTTCGATCCCGGGTTTCGGTAGATGAATTTTGAATACAAATCCACTAACAAAAGAAAAGGCTTGCTACGTTTCTTTCCAATTCGTTGGGGTTTTGATCTAGCACACTGCTGGAACTATAGAAAAAAAAAAAAGGTTGAAAACAGTTCTTTCAGGAGAAGACAATGTGCTGTGCGGATGCCGAAATAGCTCAGTTGGGAGAGCGTAGACTAAACATCTAAAGGTCCCCGATTCAATTCTAGGTTTTGTCACACCCTCGTTTTAAATATTGAACCATTGACATGAATGTTTTTGGGTTCTTTCTATATCCTAACTGAACCGAGCTTTCCTTCTTGCATAATGCGCAGGTAATCCTGGAAATGGGGGGGGAAGTCCCTCTTTCACATCAGTCATTAATGTGAGAAAGACTAAATAATGCAAGGATCCGGAAATATTCAGCAGAATGCTGAATGGCAGAGACATATATTACCACACTTCTCCAAGAAGCCTTACCTCTTCTCCGTGTTCCCTTCCGAAGAACCAGCTGCCATTTTCTTTGCTGCTCGCCGAATAGCGTTCACCTCCAAAAGCACGCAGCTGCATCACCAGAAGACATGTCCTAGGTGCACAACAGCGGTGGCTGTCTTTTTTTAGCAGATAGACCCTGCTCAGCTACATTATATTGATGATTTTAAGTGGGTATAGAGTCAGAGCTCGACTCTTGGCTGGTCAAAAGCAGATGGCAATGTCCAATGAGCTCCAGGCCCCACTGAATGTCATTTCTCCCAGGTCTCCCCCAGGTTCCAATGCTGTAGAAATGTTATTCCATGCTTCAGCTGTAAACCTTTGTCTCTTAAATAAAGGCCGTTATTTTACCTTAACGGTCCACACAGACAGAATGTAGAAGGGGTGTTTGTGCCAGACATCATAGCGGATCCTCCAGATTGTCATTGGATTAGTCTTTGGTCTCCATTCAAGTGCGCATTATTCAGAACTCTTGTCTTCACAAGAAAATCCCTTGCGGAGTCACGTACTTTTCAGGAGGGTCATGCGGAAGTTACACAGAATCAGGTCACTGTAAGCTAGGACCCTTATTACTGGCTCTACAGCCAAGCAAGCTGAGTCAGGCTATATAGTCAGAAGTAAAAGTGAAATTGCCATTGGGAGCCAGCAGGAATTTCTCTGCACTGGTGCTATCGCCAGCAGGAAAAAAATCAAACCACTGTCAGAAGTGGGATTCGAACCCACGCCTCCAGAGGAGACTGCAACCTGAACGCAGCGCCTTAGACCGCTCGGCCATCCTGACATGGGATTAGTTTCCTCAGTCCCTGAATGTCGCGCGCATGCACGCTATTTGGAATCAATTAACTACTCATTAGAAAATCATCCCTCCTATGTACATTCTGTACTCATGGGAATTTTCACCTTGCCTAAAGATGTCCCAACTAGTGAACGGGGAGACAGCAAACCCCAGGACAGAGGCCGAAATAGCTCAGTTGGGAGAGCGTTAGACTGAAGATCTAAAGGTCCCTGGTTCGATCCCGGGTTTCGGCAAATGAATTTTGAATACAAATCCACTAACAAAAGAAAAGGCTTGCTACGTTTCTTTCCAATTTGTTGGGGTTTCGATCGAGCGTAGCGCACTGCTGGAACTATATAAAAAAAAAAAGGTTGAAAACAGTTCTTTCAGGAGAAGACAATGTGCTGCGTGGATGCCGAAATAGCTCAGTTGGGAGAGCGTAGACTAAAGATCTAAAGGTCCCCGATTCAATTCTGGGTTTTGTCACACCCTCGTTTTAAACATTAAACAATTGACATGAATGTTTTTGGGTTCTTTCTATATCCTAACTGAACCGAGCTTTCCTTCTTGCATAATGCGCAGGTAATCCTGGAAATGGGGGGGGGGGGGGGAGTCCCTCTTTCACATCAGTCATTAATGTGAGAAAGACTAAATAATGCAAGGATCCGGAAATATTCAGCAGAATGCTGAATGGCAGAGACATATATTACCACACTTCTCCAAGAAGCCTTACCTCTTCTCCGTGTTCCCTCCCGAAGAACCAGCTGCCATTTTCTTTGCTGCTCGCCCAATAGCGTTCACCTCCAAAAGCCCGCAGCTGCATCACCAGAAGACATGTCCTAGGTGCACAACAGCGGTGGCTGTCTTTTTTTAGCAGATAGACCCTGCTCAGCTACATTATATTGATGATTTTAAGTGGGTATAGAGTCAGAGCTCGACTCTTGGCTGGTCAAAACCAGATGGCAATGTCCAATGAGCTCCAGGCCCCACTGAATGTCATTTCTCCCAGGTCTCCCCCAGGTTCCAATGCTGTAGAAATGTTATTCCATGCTTCAGCTGTAAACCTTTGTCTCTTACAATAAAGGTCGTTCTTTTACCTTAACGGTCCACACAGACAGAATGTAGAAGGGGTGTTTGTGACAGACATCATAGCGGATCCTCCAGATTGTGATTGGATTAGTCTTTGGTCTCCATTCAAGTGCGCATTATTCAGAACTCTTGTCTTCATAAGAAAATCCCTTGCGGAGTCACGTACTTTTCAGGAGGGTCACGCGGAAGTTACACAGAATCAGGTCACTGTAAGCTAGGACCCTTATTACTGGCTCTACAGCCAAGCAAGCTGAGTCAGGCTATATAGTCAGAAGTAAAAGTGAAATTGCCATTGGGAGCCAGCAGGAATTTCTCTGCACTGGTGCTATCGCCAGCAGGAAAATAATCAAACCACTGTCAGAAGTGGGATTCGAACACACGCCTCCAGAGGAGACTGCGACCTGAACGCAGCGCCTTAGACCGCTCGGCCATCCTGACATGGGATTAGTTTCCTCAGTCCCTGAATGTCGCGCGCATGCACGCTATTTGGAATCAATTAACTACTCATTAGAAAATCATCCCTCCTATGTACATTCTGTACTCATGGGAATTTTCACCTTGCCTAAAGATGTCCCAACTAGTGAACCGGGAGACAGCAAACCCCAGGGCAGAGGCCGAAATAGCTCAGTTGGGAGAGCGTTAGACTGAAGATCTAAAGGTCCCTGGTTTGATCCCGGGTTTCGGCAAATGAATTTTGAATACAAATCCACTAACAAAAGAAAAGGCTTGCTACGTTTCTTTCCAATTCGTTGGGGTTTCGATCGAGCGTAGCGCGCTGCTGGAACTATAGAAAAAAAAAAAAGGTTGAAAACAGTTCTTTCAGGAGAAGACAATGTGCTGCGCGGATGCCGAAATAGCTCAGTTGGGAGAGCGTAGACTAAAGATCTAAAGGTCCCCGATTTAATTCTGGGTTTTGTCACACCCTCATTTTAAACATTGAACAATTGACATGAATGTTTTTGGGTTCTTTCTATATCCTAACTGAACCGAGCTTTCCTTCTTGCATAATGCGCAGGTAATCCTGGAAATGGGGGGGGGGGGAAGTCCCTCTTTCACATCAGTCATTAATGTGAGAAAGACTAAATAATGCAAGGATCCGGAAATATTCAGCAGAATGCTGAATGGCAGAGACATATATTACCACACTTCTCCAAGAAGCCTTACCTCTTCTCCGTGTTCCCTTCCGAAGAACCAGCTGCCATTTTCTTTGCTGCTCGCCGAATAGCGTTCACCTCCAAAAGCACGCAGCTGCATCACCAGAAGACATGTCCTAGGTGCGCAACAGCGGTGGCTGTCTTTTTTTAGCAGATAGACCCTGCTCAGCTACATTATATTGATGATTTTAAGTGGGTATAGAGTCAGAGCTCGACTCTTGGCTGGTCTAAACCAGATGGCAATGTCCAATGAGCTCCAAGTCCCACTGAATGTCATTTCTCCCAGGTCTCCCCCAGGTTCCAATGCTGTAGAAATGTTATTCCATGCTTCAGCTGTAAACCTTTGTCTCTTAAATAAAGGCTGTTATTTTACCTTAACGGTCCACACAGACAGAATGTAGAAGGGGTGTTTGTGACAGACATCATAGCGGATCCTCCAGATTGTCATTGGATTAGTCTTTGGTCTCCATTCAAGTGCGCATTATTCAGAACTCTTGTCTTCACAAGAAAATCCCTTGCGGAGTCACGTACTTTTCAGGAGGGTCACGTGGAAGTTACACAGAATCAGGTCACTGTAAGCTAGGACCCTTATTACTGGCTCTACAGCCAAGCAAGCTGAGTCAGGCTATATAGTCAGAAGTAAAAGTGAAATTGCCATTGGGAGCCAGCAGGAATTTCTCTGCACTGGTGCTATCGCCAGCAGGAAAAAAATCAAACCACTGTCAGAAGTGGGATTCGAACACACGCCTCCAGAGGAGACCGCGACCTGAACGCAGCGCCTTAGACCGCTCGGCCATCCTGACATGGGATTAGTTTCCTCAGTCCCTGAATGTCGCGCGCATGCACGCTATTTGGAATCAATTAACTACTCATTAGAAAATCATCCCTCCTATGTACATTCTGTACTCATGGGAATTTTCACCTTGCCTAAAGATGTCCCAACTAGTGAACGGGGAGACAGCAAACCCCAGGACAGAGGCCGAAATAGCTCAGTTGGGAGAGCGTTAGACTGAGGATCTAAAGGTCCCTGGCTCGATCCCGGGTTTCGGCAAATGAATTTTGAATACAAATCCACTAACAAAAGAAAAGGCTTGCTACGTTTCTTTCCAATTCGTTGGGGTTTCGATCGAGCGTAGCGCGCTGCTGGAACTATAGAAAAAAAAAAAAAGGTTGAAAACAGTTCTTTCAGGGGAAGACAATGTGCTGGGCGGATGCCGAAATAGCTCAGTTGGGAGAGCGTAGACTAAAGGTCCCCGATTCAATTCTGGGTTTTGTCACACCCTCATTTTAAACATTGAACAATTGACATGAATGTTTTTGGGTTCTTTCTATATCCTAACTGAACCGAGCTTTCCTTCTTGCATAATGCGCAGGTAATCCTGGAAATGGGGGGGGGGGAGTCCCTATTTCACATCAGTCATTAATGTGAGAAAGACTAAATAATGCAAGGATCCGGAAATATTCAGCAGAATGCTGAATGGCAGAGACATATATTACCACACTTCTCCAAGAAGCCTTACCTCTTCTCCGTGTTCCCTCCCGAAGAACCAGCTGCCATTTTCTTTGCTGCTCGCTGAATATCGTTCACCTCCAAAAGCACGCAGCTGCATCACCAGAAGACATGTCCTAGGTGCAAAACAGCGGTGGCTGTCTTTTTTTAGCAGATAGACCCTGCTCAGCTACATTATATTGATGATTTTAAGTGGGTATAGAGTCAGAGCTCGACTCTTGGCTGGTCAAAACCAGATGGCAATGTCCAATGAGCTCCAGGCCCCACTGAATGTCATTTCTCCCAGGTCTCCCCCAGGTTCCAATGCTGTAGAAATGTTATTCCATGCTTCAGCTGTAAACCTTTGTCTCTTACAATAAAGGCCGTTCTTTTACCTTAACGGTCCACACAGACAGAATGTAGAAGGGGTGTTTGTGACAGACATCATAGCGGATCCTCCAGATTGTGATTGGATTAGTCTTTGGTCTCCATTCAAGTGCGCATTATTCAGAACTCTTGTCTTCACAAGAAAATCCCTTGCAGAGTCACGTACTTTTCAGGAGGGTCACGCGGAAGTTACACAGAATCAGGTCACTGAAAGCTAGGACCCTTATTACTGGCTCTACAGCCAAGCAAGCTGAGTCAGGCTATATAGTCAGAAGTAAAAGTGAAATTGCCATTGGGAGCCAGCAGGAATTTCTCTGCACTGGTGCTATCGCCAGCAGGAAAAAAATCAAACCTCTGTCAGAAGTGGGATTCGAACCCACGCCTCCAGAGGAGACTGCGACCTGAACGCAGCGCCTTAGACCGCTCGGCCATCCTGACATGGGATTAGTTTCCTCAGTCCCTGAATGTCGCGCGCATGCACGCTATTTGGAATCAATTAACTACTCATTAGAAAATCATCCCTCCTATGTACATTCTGTACTCATGGGAATTTTCACCTTGCCTAAAGATGTCCCAACTAGTGAACGGGGAGACAGCAAACCCCAGAACAGAGGCAGAAATAGCTCAGTTGGGAGAGCGTTAGACTGAAGATCTAAAGGTCCCTGGTTCGATCCCGGGTTTCGGCAGATGAATTTTGAATACAAATCCACTAACAAAAGAAAAGGCTTGCTACGTTTCTTTCCAATTCGTTGGGGTTTCGATCGAGCGTAGTGCACTGCTGGAACTATAGAAAAAAAAAAAGGTTGAAAACAGTTCTTTCAGGAGAAGACAATGTGCTGCGCGGATGCCGAAATAGCTCAGTTGGGAGAGCGTAGACTAAAGATCTAAAGGTCCCCGATTCAATTCTTGGTTTTGTCACACCCTCGTTTTAAACATTAAACAATTGACATGAATGTTTTTGGGTTCTTTCTATATCCTAACTGAACCGAGCTTTCCTTCTTGCATAATGCGCAGGTAATCCTGGAAATGGGGGGGGGGGGGGAGAAGTCCCTCTTTCACATCAGTCATTAATGTGAGAAAGACTAAATAATGCAAGGATCCGGAAATATTCAGCAGAATGCTGAATGGCAGAGACATATATTACCACACTTCTCCAAGAAGCCTTACCTCTTCTCCGTGTTCCCTCCCGAAGAACCAGCTGCCATTTTCTTTGCTGCTCGCCCAATAGCGTTCACCTCCAAAAGCCCGCAGCTGCATCACCAGAAGACATGTCCTAGGTGCACAACAGCGGTGGCTGTCTTTTTTTAGCAGATAGACCCTGCTCAGCTACATTATATTGATGATTTTAAGTGGGTATAGAGTCAGAGCTCGACTCTTGGCTGGTCAAAACCAGATGGCAATGTCCAATGAGATCCAGGCCCCACTGAATGTCATTTCTCCCAGGTCTCCCCCAGGTTCCAATGCTGTAGAAATGTTATTTCATGCTTCAGCTGTAAACCTTTGTCTCTTACAATAAAGGCCGTTATTTTACCTTAACGGTCCACACAGACAGAATGTAGAAGGGGTGTTTGTGACAGACATCATAGCGGATCCTCCAGATTGTCATTGGATTAGTCTTTGGTCTCCATTCAAGTGCGCATTATTCAGAACTCTTGTCTTCACAAGAAAATCCCTTGCGGAGTCACGTACTTTTCAGGAGGGTCACGCGGAAGTTACACAGAATCAGGTCACTGTAAGCTAGGACCCTTATTACTGGCTCTACAGCCAAGCAAGCTGAGTCAGGCTATATAGTCAGAAGTAAAAGTGAAATTGCCATTGGGAGCCAGCAGGAATTTCTCTGCACTGGTGCTATCGCCAGCAGGAAAAAAATCAAACCACTGTCAGAAGTGGGATTTGAACCCACGACTCCAGAGGAGACTGCGACCTGAACGCAGCGCCTTAGACCGCTCGGCCATCCTGACATGGGATTAGTTTCCTCAGTCCCTGAATTTCGCGCGCATGCACGCTATTTGGAATAAATTAACTACTCGTTAGAAAATCATCCCTCCTATGTACATTCTGTACTCATGGGAATTTTCACCTTGCCTAAAGATGTCCCAACTAGTGAACGGGGAGACAGCAAACCCCAGAACAGAGGCCGAAATAGCTCAGTTGGGAGAGCGTTAGACTGAAGATCTAAAGGTCCCTGGTTCGATCCCGGGTTTCGGCAAATGAATTTTGAATACAAATCCACTAACAAAAGAAAAGGCTTGCTACGTTTCTTTCCAATTCGTTGGGGTTTCGATCGAGCGTAGCGCACTGCTGGAACTATAGAAAAAAAAAAAGGTTGAAAACAGTTCTTTCAGGAGAAGACAATGTGCTGCGCGGATGCCGAAATAGCTCAGTTGGGAGAGCGTAGACTAAAGATCTAAAGGTCCCCAATTCAATTCTGGGTTTTGTAACACCCTCGTTTTAAACATTAAATAATTGACATGAATGTTTTTGGGTTCTTTCTATATCCTAACTGAACCGAGCTTTCCTTCTTGCATAATGCGCAGGTAATCCTGGAAATGGGGGGGGGGGAGTTCCTCTTTCACATCAGTCATTAATGTGAGAAAGACTAAATAATGCAAGGATCCGGAAATATTCAGCAGAATGCTGAATGGCAGAGACATATATTACCACACTTCTCCAAGAAGCCTTACCTCTTCTCCGTGTTCCCTCCCGAAGAACCAGCTGCCATTTTCTTTGCTGCTCGCTGAATAGCGTTCACCTCCAAAAGCACGCAGCTGCATCACCAGAAGACATGTCCTAGGTGCACAACAGCGGTGGCTGTCTTTTTTTAGCAGATAGACCCTGCTCAGCTACATTATATTGATGATTTTAAGTGGGTATAGAGTCAGAGCTCGACTCTTGGCTGGTCAAAACCAGATGGCAATGTCCAATGAGCTCCAGGCCCCACTGAATGTCATTTCTCCCAGGTCTCCCCCAGGTTCCAATGCTGTAGAAATGTTATTCCATGCTTCAGCTGTAAACCTTTGTCTCTTACAATAAAGGCCGTTCTTTTACCTTAACGGTCCACACAGACAGAATGTAGAAGGGGTGTTTGTGACAGACATCATAGCGGATCCTCCAGATTGTGATTGGATTAGTCTTTGGTCTCCATTCAAGTGCGCATTATTCAGAACTCTTGTCTTCACAAGAAAATCCCTTGCGGAGTCACGTACTTTTCAGGAGGGTCACGCGGAAGTTACACAGAATCAGGTCACTGTAAGCTAGGACCCTTATTACTGGCTCTACAGCCAAGCAAGCTGAGTCAGGCTATATAGTCAGAAGTAAAAGTGAAATTGCCATTGGGAGCCAGCAGGAATTTCTCTGCACTGGTGCTATCGCCAGCAGGAAAAAAATCAAACCACTGTCAGAAGTGGGATTCGAACCCACGCCTCCAGAGGAGACTGCGACCTTAACGCAGCACCTTAGACCGCTCGGCCATCCTGACATGGGATTAGTTTCCTCAGTCCCTGAATGTTGCGCGCATGCACGCTATTTGGAATCAATTAACTACTCATTAGAAAATCATCCATCCTATGTACATTCTGTACTCATGGGAATTTTCACCTTGCCTAAAGATGTCCCAACTAGTGAACGGGGAGACAGCAAACCCCAGGACAGAGGCCGAAATAGCTCAGTTGGGAGAGCGTTAGACTAAAGGTCCTTGGCTCGATCCCGGGTTTCGGCAAATGAATTTTGAATACAAATCCACTAACATAAAAGAAAAGGCTTGCTACGTTTCTTTCCAATTCGTTGGGGTTTCGATCGAGCGTAGCGCGCTGCTGGAACTATAGAAAAAAAAAAAAGGTTGAAAACAGTTCTTTCAGGAGAAGACAATGTGCTGCGCGGATGCCGAAATAGCTCAGTTGGGAGAGCATAGACTAAAGATCTAAAGGTCCCCGATTCAATTCTGGGTTTTGTCACACCCTCATTTTAAACATTGAACAATTGACATGAATGTTTTTGGGTTCTTTCTATATCCTAACTGAACCGAGCTTTCCTTCTTGCATAATGCGCAGGTAATCCTGGAAATGGGGGGGGGGAAGTCCCTCTTTCACATCAGTCATTAATGTGAGAAAGACTAAATAATGCAAGGATCCGGAAATATTCAGCAGAATGCTGAATGGCAGAGACATATATTACCACACTTCTCCAAGAAGCCTTACCTCTTCTCCGTGTTCCCTCCCGAAGAACCAGCTGCCATTTTCTTTGCTGCTCGCCCAATAGCGTTCACCTCCAAAAGCACGCAGCTGCATCACCAGAAGACATGTCCTAGGTGCACAACAGCGGTGGCTGTCTTTTTTTAGCAGATAGACCCTGCTCAGCTACATTATATTGATGATTTTAAGTGGGTATAGAGTCAGAGCTCGACTCTTGGCTGGTCAAAACCAGATGGCAATGTCCAATGAGCTCCAGGCCCCACTGAATGTCATTTCTCCCAGGTCTCCCCCAGGTTCCAATGCTGTAGAAATGTTATTCCATGCTTCAGCTGTAAACCTTTGTCTCTTAAATAAAGGCCGTTATTTTACCTTAACGGTCCACACAGACAGAATGTAGAAGGGGTGTTTGTGACAGACATCATAGCGGATCCTCCAGATTGTGATTGGATTAGTCTTTGGTCTCCATTCAAGTGCGCATTATTCAGAACTCTTGTCTTCACAAGAAAATCCCTTGCGGAGTCACGTACTTTTCAGGAGGGTCACGCGGAAGTTACACAGAATCAGGTCACTGTAAGCTAGGACCCTTATTACTGGCTCTACAGCCAAGCAAGCTGAGTCAGGCTATATAGTCAGAAGTAAAAGTGAAATTGCCATTGGGAGCCAGCAGGAATTTCTCTGCACTGGTGCTATCGCCAGCAGGAAAAAAATCAAACCACTGTCAGAAGTGGGATACGAACCCACGCCTCCAGAGGAGACTGCGACCTGAACGCAGCGCCTTAGACCGCTCGGCCATCCTGACATGGGATTAGTTTCCTCAGTCCCTGAATGTCGCGCGCATGCACGCTATTTGGAATCAATTAACTACTCATTAGAAAATCATCCCTCCTATGTACATTCTGTACTCATGGGAATTTTCACCTTGCCTAAAGATGTCCCAACTAGTGAACGGGGAGACAGCAAACCCTAGGACAGAGGCCGAAATAGCTCAGTTGGGAGAGCGTTAGACTGAAGATCTAAAGGTCCCTGGTTCGATCCCGGGTTTCGGCAAATGAATTTTGAATACAAATCCACTAACAAAAGAAAAGGCTTGCTACGTTTCTTTCCAATTCGTTAGGGTTTCGATCAAGCGTAGCGCGCTGCTGGAACTATAGAAAAAAAAAAAGGTTGAAAACAGTTCTTTCAGGAGAAGACAATGTGCTGCGCGGATGCCGAAATAGCTCAGTTGGGAGAGCGTAGACTAAAGATCTAAAGGTCCCCAATTCAATTCTGGGTTTTGTAACACCCTCGTTTTAAACATTAAATAATTGACATGAATGTTTTTGGGTTCTTTCTATATCCTAACTGAACCGAGCTTTCCTTCTTGCATAATGCGCAGGTAATCCTGGAAATGGGGGGGGGGGAGTTCCTCTTTCACATCAGTCATTAATGTGAGAAAGACTAAATAATGCAAGGATCCGGAAATATTCAGCAGAATGCTGAATGGCAGAGACATATATTACCACACTTCTCCAAGAAGCCTTACCTCTTCTCCGTGTTCCCTCCCGAAGAACCAGCTGCCATTTTCTTTGCTGCTCGCTGAATAGCGTTCACCTCCAAAAGCACGCAGCTGCATCACCAGAAGACATGTCCTAGGTGCACAACAGCGGTGGCTGTCTTTTTTTAGCAGATAGACCCTGCTCAGCTACATTATATTGATGATTTTAAGTGGGTATAGAGTCAGAGCTCGACTCTTGGCTGGTCAAAACCAGATGGCAATGTCCAATGAGCTCCAGGCCCCACTGAATGTCATTTCTCCCAGGTCTCCCCCAGGTTCCAATGCTGTAGAAATGTTATTCCATGCTTCAGCTGTAAACCTTTGTCTCTTACAATAAAGGCCGTTCTTTTACCTTAACGGTCCACACAGACAGAATGTAGAAGGGGTGTTTGTGACAGACATCATAGCGGATCCTCCAGATTGTGATTGGATTAGTCTTTGGTCTCCATTCAAGTGCGCATTATTCAGAACTCTTGTCTTCACAAGAAAATCCCTTGCGGAGTCACGTACTTTTCAGGAGGGTCACGCGGAAGTTACACAGAATCAGGTCACTGTAAGCTAGGACCCTTATTACTGGCTCTACAGCCAAGCAAGCTGAGTCAGGCTATATAGTCAGAAGTAAAAGTGAAATTGCCATTGGGAGCCAGCAGGAATTTCTCTGCACTGGTGCTATCGCCAGCAGGAAAAAAATCAAACCACTGTCAGAAGTGGGATTCGAACCCACGCCTCCAGAGGAGACTGCGACCTTAACGCAGCACCTTAGACCGCTCGGCCATCCTGACATGGGATTAGTTTCCTCAGTCCCTGAATGTTGCGCGCATGCACGCTATTTGGAATCAATTAACTACTCATTAGAAAATCATCCATCCTATGTACATTCTGTACTCATGGGAATTTTCACCTTGCCTAAAGATGTCCCAACTAGTGAACGGGGAGACAGCAAACCCCAGGACAGAGGCCGAAATAGCTCAGTTGGGAGAGCGTTAGACTAAAGGTCCTTGGCTCGATCCCGGGTTTCGGCAAATGAATTTTGAATACAAATCCACTAACATAAAAGAAAAGGCTTGCTACGTTTCTTTCCAATTCGTTGGGGTTTCGATCGAGCGTAGCGCGCTGCTGGAACTATAGAAAAAAAAAAAAGGTTGAAAACAGTTCTTTCAGGAGAAGACAATGTGCTGCGCGGATGCCGAAATAGCTCAGTTGGGAGAGCATAGACTAAAGATCTAAAGGTCCCCGATTCAATTCTGGGTTTTGTCACACCCTCATTTTAAACATTGAACAATTGACATGAATGTTTTTGGGTTCTTTCTATATCCTAACTGAACCGAGCTTTCCTTCTTGCATAATGCGCAGGTAATCCTGGAAATGGGGGGGGGGAAGTCCCTCTTTCACATCAGTCATTAATGTGAGAAAGACTAAATAATGCAAGGATCCGGAAATATTCAGCAGAATGCTGAATGGCAGAGACATATATTACCACACTTCTCCAAGAAGCCTTACCTCTTCTCCGTGTTCCCTCCCGAAGAACCAGCTGCCATTTTCTTTGCTGCTCGCCCAATAGCGTTCACCTCCAAAAGCACGCAGCTGCATCACCAGAAGACATGTCCTAGGTGCACAACAGCGGTGGCTGTCTTTTTTTAGCAGATAGACCCTGCTCAGCTACATTATATTGATGATTTTAAGTGGGTATAGAGTCAGAGCTCGACTCTTGGCTGGTCAAAACCAGATGGCAATGTCCAATGAGCTCCAGGCCCCACTGAATGTCATTTCTCCCAGGTCTCCCCCAGGTTCCAATGCTGTAGAAATGTTATTCCATGCTTCAGCTGTAAACCTTTGTCTCTTAAATAAAGGCCGTTATTTTACCTTAACGGTCCACACAGACAGAATGTAGAAGGGGTGTTTGTGACAGACATCATAGCGGATCCTCCAGATTGTGATTGGATTAGTCTTTGGTCTCCATTCAAGTGCGCATTATTCAGAACTCTTGTCTTCACAAGAAAATCCCTTGCGGAGTCACGTACTTTTCAGGAGGGTCACGCGGAAGTTACACAGAATCAGGTCACTGTAAGCTAGGACCCTTATTACTGGCTCTACAGCCAAGCAAGCTGAGTCAGGCTATATAGTCAGAAGTAAAAGTGAAATTGCCATTGGGAGCCAGCAGGAATTTCTCTGCACTGGTGCTATCGCCAGCAGGAAAAAAATCAAACCACTGTCAGAAGTGGGATACGAACCCACGCCTCCAGAGGAGACTGCGACCTGAACGCAGCGCCTTAGACCGCTCGGCCATCCTGACATGGGATTAGTTTCCTCAGTCCCTGAATGTCGCGCGCATGCACGCTATTTGGAATCAATTAACTACTCATTAGAAAATCATCCCTCCTATGTACATTCTGTACTCATGGGAATTTTCACCTTGCCTAAAGATGTCCCAACTAGTGAACGGGGAGACAGCAAACCCTAGGACAGAGGCCGAAATAGCTCAGTTGGGAGAGCGTTAGACTGAAGATCTAAAGGTCCCTGGTTCGATCCCGGGTTTCGGCAAATGAATTTTGAATACAAATCCACTAACAAAAGAAAAGGCTTGCTACGTTTCTTTCCAATTCGTTAGGGTTTCGATCAAGCGTAGCGCGCTGCTGGAACTA
The DNA here is from genome assembly GCF_031893055.1 of Leptodactylus fuscus. Taxonomy (NCBI): domain Eukaryota; kingdom Metazoa; phylum Chordata; class Amphibia; order Anura; family Leptodactylidae; genus Leptodactylus; species Leptodactylus fuscus. The sequence goes on from NC_134265.1 coordinate 235,325,145, forward strand.
TAGAAAAAAAAAAAGGTTGAAAACAGTTCTTTCAGAAGAAGACAATGTGCTGCGCGGATGCCGAAATAGCTCAGTTGGGAGAGCGTAGACTAAAGATCTAAAGGTCCCCGATTCAATTCTGGGTTTTGTCACACCCTCATTTTAAACATTGAACAATTGACATGAATGTTTTTGGGTTCTTTCTATATCCTAACTGAACCGAGCTTTCCTTCTTGCATAATGCGCAGGTAATCCTGGAAATGGGGGGGGGGGAGTCCCTCTTTCACATCAGTCATTAATGTGAGAAAGACTAAATAATGCAAGGATCCGGAAATATTCAGCAGAATGCTGAATGGCAGAGACATATATTACCACACTTCTCCAAGAAGCCTTACCTCTTCTCCGTGTTCCCTCCAGAAGAATCAGCTGCCATTTTCTTTGCTGCTCGCCCAATAGCGTTCACCTCCAAAAGCACGCAGCTGCATCACCAGAAGACATGTCCTAGGTGCACAACAGCGGTGGCTGTCTTTTTTTAGCAGATAGACCCTGCTCAGCTACATTATATTGATGATTTTAAGTGGGTATAGAGTCAGAGCTCGACTCTTGGCTGGTCAAAAGCAGATGGCAATGTCCAATGAGCTCCAGGCCCCACTGAATGTCATTTCTCCCAGGTCTCCCCCAGGTTCCAATGCTGTAGAAATGTTATTCCATGCTTCAGCTGTAAACCTTTGTCTCTTACAATAAAGGCCGTTCTTTTACCTTAACGGTCCACACAGACAGAATGTAGAAGGGGTGTTTGTGACAGACATCATAGCGGATCCTCCAGATTGTGATTGGATTAGTCTTTGGTCTCCATTCAAGTGCGCATTATTCAGAACTCTTGTCTTCACAAGAAAATCCCTTGCGGAGTCACGTACTTTTCAGGAGGGTCACGCGGAAGTTACACAGAATCAGGTCACTGAAAGCTAGGACCCTTATTACTGGCTCTACAGCCAAGCAAGCTGAGTCAGGCTATATAGTCAGAAGTAAAAGTGAAATTGCCATTGGGAGCCAGCAGGAATTTCTCTGCACTGGTGCTATCGCCAGCAGGAAAAATATCAAACCACTGTCAGAAGTGGGATTCGAACCCACGCGTCCATAGGAGACTGCGACCTGAACGCAGCGCCTTAGACCGCTCGGCCATCCTGACATGGGATTAGTTTCCTCAGTCCCCGAATGTCGCGCGCATGCACGCTATTTGGAATCAATTAACTACTCATTAGAAAATCATCCCTCCTATGTACATTCTGTACTCATGGGAATTTTCACCTTGCCTAAAGATGTCCCAACTAGTGAACGGGGAGACAGCAAACCCCAGGACAGAGGCCGAAATAGCTCAGGTGGGAGAGCGTTAGACTGAATATCTAAAGGTCCCTGGTTCGATCCCAGGTTTCGGCAAATGAATTTTGAATACAAATCCACTAACAAAAGAAAAGGCTTGCTACGTTTCTTTCCAATTCGTTGGGGTTTTGATCGAGCGTAGCGCACTGCTTGAACTATAGAAAAAAAAAAAAAAAGGTTGAAAACAGTTCTTTCAGGAGAAGACAATGTGCTGCGCGGATGCCGAAATAGCTCAGTTGGGAGAGCGTAGACTAAAGGTCCCCGATTCAATTCTACGTTTTGTCACACCCTCGTTTTAAACATTGAACAATTGACATGAATGTTTTTGGGTTCTTTCTATATCCTAACTGAACCGAGCTTTCCTTCTTGCATAATGCGCAGGTAATCCTGGAAATGGGGGGGGGGGGAGTCCCTCTTTCACATCAGTCATTAATGTGAGAAAGACTAAATAATGCAAGGATCCGGAAATATTCAGCAGAATGCTGAATGGCAGAAACATATATTACCACACTTCTCCAAGAAGCCTTACCTCTTCTCCGTGTTCCCTCCCGAAGAACCAGCTGCCATTTTCTTTGCTGCTCGCCAAATAGCGTTCACCTCCAAAAGCACGCAGCTGCATCACCAGAAGACATGTCCTAGGTGCACAACAGCGGTGGCTGTCTTTTTTTAGCAGATAGACCCTGCTCAGCTACATTATATTGATGATTTTAAGTGGGTATAGAGTCAGAGCTCGACTCTTGGCTGGTCAAAACCAGATGGCAATGTCCAATGAGCTCCAGGCCCCACTGAATGTCATTTCTCCCAGGTCTCCCCCAGGTTCCAATGCTGTAGAAATGTTATTCCATGCTTCAGCTGTAAACCTTTGTCTCTTAAATAAAGGCCGTTATTTTACCTTAACGGTCCACACAGACAGAATGTAGAAGGGGTGTTTGTGACAGACATCATAGCGGATCCTCCAGATTGTGATTGGATTAGTCTTTGGTCTCCATTCAAGTGTGCATTATTCAGAACTCTTGTCTTCACAAGAAAATCCCTTGCGGAGTCACGTACTTTTCAGGAGGGTCACGCGGAAGTTACACAGAATCAGGTCACTGTAAGCTAGGACCCTTATTACTGGCTCTACAGCCAAGCAAGCTGAGTCAGGCTATATAGTCAGAAGTAAAAGTGAAATTGCCATTGGGAGCCAGCAGGAATTTCTCTGCACTGGTGCTATCGCCAGCAGGAAAAAAATCAAACCACTGTCAGAAGTGGGATTCGAACCCACGCCTCCAGAGGAGACTGCGACCTGAACGCAGCGCCTTAGACCGCTCGGCTATCCTGACATGGGATTAGTTTCCTCAGTCCCTGAGTGTCGCGCGCATGCACGCTATTTGGAATCAATTAACTACTCATTAGAAAATCATCCCTCCTATGTACAGTCTATACTCATGGGAATTTTCACCTTGCCTAAAGATGTCCCAACTAGTGAACGGGGAGACAGCAAACCCCAGGACAGAGGCCGAAATAGCTCAGTTGGGAGAGCGTTAGACTGAAGATCTAAAGGTCCCTGGTTCGATCCCGGGTTTCGGCAAACTAATTTTGAATACAAATCCACTAACAAAAGAAAAGGCTTGCTACGTTTCTTTCCAATTCGTTGGGGTTTCGATCGAGCGTAGCGCACTGCTGGAACTATAGAAAAAAAAAAAAGGTTGAAAACAGTTCTTTCAGGAGAAGACAATGTGCTGCGCGGATGCCGAAATAGCTCAGTTGGGAGAGCGTAGACTAAAAATCTAAAGGTCCCCGATTCAATTCTGGGTTTTGTCACACCCTCGTTTTAAACATTGAACAATTGACATGAATGTTTTTGAGTTCTTTCTATATCCTAACTGAACCGAGCTTTCCTTCTTGCATAATGCGCAGTTAATCCTGGAAATGGGGGGGGAAGTCCCTCTTTCACATCAGTCATTAATGTGAGAAAGACTAAATAATGCAAGGATCCGGAAATATTCAGCAGAATGCTGAATGGCAGAGACATATATTACCACACTTCTCCAAGAAGCCTTACCTCTTCTCCGTGTTCCCTCCCGAAGAACCAGCTGCCATTTTCTTTGCTGCTCGCCGAATAGCGTTCACCTCCAAAAGCACGCAGCTGCATCACCAGAAGACATGTCCTAGCTGCACAACAGCGGTGGCTGTCTTTTTTTAGCAGATAGACCCTGCTCAGCTACATTATATTGATGATATTAAGTGGGTATAGAGTCAGAGCTCGACTCTTGGCTGGTCAAAACCAGATGGCAATGTCCAATGAGCTCCAGGCCCCACTGAATGTCATTTCTCCCAGGTCTCCCCCAGGTTCCAATGCTGTAGAAATGTTATTCCATGCTTCAGCTGTAAACCTTTGTCTCTTACAATAAAGGCCGTTCTTTTACCTTAACGGTCCACACAGACAGAATGTAGAAGGGGTGTTTGTGACAGACATCATAGCGGATTCTCCAGATTGTGATTGGATTAGTCTTTGGTCTCCATTCAAGTGCGCATTATTCAGAACTCTTGTCTTCACAAGAAAATCCCTTGCGGAGTCACGTACTTTTCAGGAGGGTCACGCGGAAGTTACACAGAATCAGGTCACTGTAAGCTAGGACCCTTATTACTGGCTCTACAGCCAAGCAAGCTGAGTCAGGCTATATAGTCAGAAGTAAAAGTGAAATTGCCATTGGGAGCCAGCAGGAATTTCTCTGCACTGGTGCTATCGCCAGCAGGAAAAAAATCAAACCACTGTCAGAAGTGGGATTCAAACCCACGCCTCCAGAGGAGACTGCGACCTGAACGCAGCGCCTTAGACCGCTCGGCCATCCTGACATGGGATTAGTTTCCTCAGTCCCTGAATGTCGCGCGCATGCACGCTATTTGGAATCAATTAACTACTCATTAGAAAATCATCCCTCCTATGTACATTCTGGACTCGTGGGAATTTTCACCTTGCCTAAAGATGTCCAACTAGTTAACCGGGAGACAGCAAACCCCAGGACAGAGGCCGAAATAGCTCAGTTGGGAGAGCGTTAGACTGAAGATCTAAAGGTCCCTGGTTCAATCCCGGGTTTCGGCAAATGAATTTTGAATACAAATCCACTAACAAAAGAAAAGGCTTGCTACGTTTCTTTCCAATTCGTTGTGGTTTCGATCGAGCGTAGCGCACTGCTGGAACTATAGAAAAAAAAAAAGGTTGAAAACAGTTCTTTCAGGAGAAGACAATGTGCTGCGCGGATGCCGAAATAGCTCAGTTGGTAGAGCGTAGACTAAAAATCTAAAGGTCCCCGATTCAAATCTGGTTTTTGTCACACCCTCGTTTTAAACTATGAACAATTGACATGAATGTTTTTGGGTTCTTTCTATATCCTAACTGAACCGAGCTTTCCTTATTGCATAATGCGCAGGTAATCCTGGAAATGGGGGGGAAGTCCCTCTTTCACATCAGTCATTAATGTGAGAAAGACTAAATAATGCAAGGATCCGGAAATATTCAGCAGAATGCTGAATGGCAGAGACATATATTACCACACTTCTCCAAGAAGCCTTACCTCTTCTCCGTGTTCCCTCCCGAAGAACCAGCTGCCATTTTCTTTGCTGCTCGCCGAATAGCGTTCACCTCCAAAAGCACGCAGCTGCATCACCAGAAGACATGTCCTAGGTGCACAACAGCGGTGGCTGTCTTTTTTTAGCAGATAGACCCTGCTCAGCTACATTATATTGATGATATTAAGTGGGTATAGAGTCAGAGCTCGACTCTTGGCTGGTCAAAACCAGATGGCAATGTCCAATGAGCTCCAGGCCCCACTGAATGTCATTTCTCCCAGGTCTCCCCCAGGTTCCAATGCTGTAGAAATGTTATTCCATGCTTCAGCTGTAAACCTTTGTCTCTTACAATAAAGGCCGTTCTTTTACCTTAACGGTCCACACAGACAGAATGTAGAAGGGGTGTTTGTGACAGACATCATAGCGGATTCTCCAGATTGTGATTGGATTAGTCTTTGGTCTCCATTCAAGTGCGCATTATTCAGAACTCTTGTCTTCACAAGAAAATCCCTTGCGGAGTCACGTACTTTTCAGGAGGGTCACGCGGAAGTTACACAGAATCAGGTCACTGAAAGCTAGGACCCTTATTACTGGCTCTACAGCCAAGCAAGCTGAGTCAGGCTATATAGTCAGAAGTAAAAGTGAAATTGCCATTGGGAGCCAGCAGGAATTTCTCTGCACTGGTGCTATCGCCAGCAGGAAAAAAATCAAACCACTGTCAGAAGTGGGATTCAAACCCACGCCTCCAGAGGAGACTGCGACCTGAACGCAGCGCCTTAGACCGCTCGGCCATCCTGACATGGGATTAGTTTCCTCAGTCCCTGAATGTCGCGCGCATGCACGCTATTTGGAATCAATTAACTACTCATTAGAAAATCATCCCTCCTATGTACATTCTATACTCATGGGAATTTTCACCTTGCCTAAAGATGTCCCAACTAGTGAACGGGGAGACAGCAAACCCCAGGACAGAGGCCGAAATAGCTCAGTTGGGAGAGCGTTAGACTGAAGATCTAAAGGTCCCTGGTTCGATCCCGGGTTTTGGCAAACTAATTTTGAATACAAATCCACTAACAAAAGAAAAGGCTTGCTACGTTTCTTTCCAATTCGTTGGGGTTTCGATCGAGCGTAGCGCACTGCTGGAACTATAGAAAAAAAAAAAAGGTTGAAAACAGTTCTTTCAGGAGAAGACATTGTGCTGCGCGGATGCCGAAATAGCTCAGTTGGGAGAGCGTAGACTAAAAATCTAAAGGTCCCCGATTCAATTCTGGGTTTTGTCACACCCTCGTTTTAAACATTGAACAATTGACATGAATGTTTTTGAGTTCTTTCTATATCCTAACTGAACCGAGCTTTCCTTCTTGCATAATGCGCAGGTAATCCTGGAAATGGGGGGGGGGGGGGGGAAGTCCCTATTTCACATCAGTCATTAATGTGAGAAAGACTAAATAATGCAAGGATCCGGAAATATTCAGCAGAATGCTGAATGGCAGAGACATATATTACCACACTTCTCCAAGAAGCCTTACCTCTTCTCCGTGTTCCCTCCCGAAGAACCAGCTGCCATTTTCTTTGCTGCTCGCCGAATAGCGTTCACCTCCAAAAGCACGCAGCTGCATCACCAGAAGACATGTCCTAGGTGCACAACAGCGGTGGCTGTCTTTTTTAAGCAGATAGACCCTGCTCAGCTACATTATATTGATGATTTTAAGTGGGTATAGAGTCAGAGCTCGACTCTTGGCTGGTCAAAAGCAGATGGCAATGTCCAATGAGCTCCAGGCCCCACTGAATGTCATTTCTCCCAGGTCTCCCCCAGGTTCCAATGCTGTAGAAATGTTATTCCATGCTTCAGCTGTAAACCTTTGTCTCTTACAATAAATGCCGTTCTTTTACTTTAACGGTCCACACAGACAGAATGTAGAAGGGGTGTTTGTGACAGACATCATAGCGGATCCTCCAGATTGTGATTGGATTAGTCTTTGGTCTCCATTCAAGTGCGCATTATTCAGAACTCTTGTCTTCACAAGAAAATCCCTTGCGGAGTCACGTACTTTTCAGGAGGGTCACGCGGAAGTTACACAGAATCAGGTCACTGAAAGCTAGGACCCTTATTACTGGCTCTACAGCCAAGCAAGCTGAGTCAGGCTATATAGTCAGAAGTAAAAGTGAAATTGCCATTGGGAGCCAGCAGGAATTTCTCTGCACTGGTGCTATCGCCAGCAGGAAAAAAATCAAACCACTGTCAGAAGTAGGATTCGAACCCACGCCTCCAGAGGAGACTGCGACCTGAACGCAGCGCCTTAGACCGCTCGGCCATCCTGACATGAGATTAGTTTCCTCAGTCCCTGAATGTCGCGCGCATGCACGCTATTTGGAATCAATTAACTACTCATTAGAAAATCATCCCTCCTATGTACATTCTGGACTCGTGGGAATTTTCACCTTGCCTAAAGATGTCCAACTAGTGAACGGGCAGACAGCAAACCCCAGGACAGAGGCTGAAATAGCTCAGTTGGGAGAGCGTTAGACTGAAGATCTAAAGGTCCCTGGTTCGATCCCGGGTTTCGGCAAATGAATTTTGAATACAAATCCACTAACAAAAGAAAAGGCTTGCTACGTTTCTTTCCAATTCGTTGGGGTTTCGATCGAGCGTAGCGCACTGCTGGGACTATAGAAAAAAAAAAAAGGTTGAAAACAGTTCTTTCAGGAGAAGACAATGTGCTGCACGGATGCCGAAATAGCTCAGTTGGTAGAGCGTAGACTAAAAATCTAAAGGTCCCCGATTCAAATCTGGTTTTTGTCACACCCTCGTTTTAAACTTTGAACAATTGACATGAATGTTTTTGGGTTCTTTCTATATCCTAACTGAACCGAGCTTTCCTTATTGCATAATGTGCAGGTAATCCTGGAAATGGGGGGGAAGTCCCTCTTTCACATCAGTCATTAATGTGAGAAAGACTAAATAATGCAAGGATCCGGAAATATTCAGCAGAATGCTGAATGGCAGAGACATATATTACCACACTTCTCCAAGAAGCCTTACCTCTTCTCCGTGTTCCCTCCCGAAGAACCAGCTGCCATTTTCTTTGCTGCTCGCCGAATAGCGTTCACCTCCAAAAGCACGCAGCTGCATCACCAGAAGACATGTCCTAGGTGCACAACAGCGGTGGCTGTCTTTTTTTAGCAGATAGACCCTGCTCAGCTACATTATATTGATGATATTAAGTGGGTATAGAGTCAGAGCTCGACTCTTGGCTGGTCAAAACCAGATGGCAATGTCCAATGAGCTCCAGGCCCCACTGAATGTCATTTCTCCCAAGTCTCCCCCAGGTTCCAATGCTGTAGAAATGTTATTCCATGCTTCAGCTGTAAACCTTTGTCTCTTACAATAAAGGCAGTTCTTTTACCTTAACGGTCCACACAGACAGAATGTAGAAGGGGTGTTTGTGACAGACATCATAGCGGATCCTCCAGATTGTGATTGGATTAGTCTTTGGTCTCCATTCAAGTGCGCATTATTCAGAACTCTTGTCTTCACAAGAAAATCCCTTGCGGAGTCACGTACTTTTCAGGAGGGTCACGCGGAAGTTACACAGAATCAGGTCACTGTAAGCTAGGACCCTTATTACTGGCTCTACAGCCAAGCAAGCTGAGTCAGGCTATATAGTCAGAAGTAAAAGTGAAATTGCCATTGGGAGCCAGCAGGAATTTCTCTGCACTGGTGCTATCGCCAGCAGGAAAAAAATCAAACCACTGTCAGAAGTGGGATTCAAACCCACGCCTCCAGAGGAGACTGCGACCTGAACGCAGCGCCTTAGACCGCTCGGCCATCCTGACATGGGATTAGTTTCCTCAGTCCCTGAATGTCGCGCGCATGCACGCTATTTGGAATCAATTAACTACTCATTAGAAAATCATCCCTCCTATGTACATTCTGGACTCGTGGGAATTTTCACCTTGCCTAAAGATGTCCCAACTAGTGAACGGGGAGACAGCAAACCCCAAGACAGAGGCCGAAATAGCTCAGTTGGGAGAGCGTTAGACTGAAGATCTAAAGGTCCCTGGTTCGATCCCGGGTTTCGGCAAATGAATTTTGAATACAAATCCACTAACAAAAGAAAAGGCTTGCTACATTTCTTTCCAATTCATTGGGGTTTCGATCGAGCGTAGCGCACTGCTGGAACTATAGAAAAAAAAAAAAGGTTGAAAACAGTTCTTTCAGGAGAAGACAATGTGCTGCGCGGATGCCGAAACAGCTCAGTTGGGAGAGCGTAGACTAAAGATCTAAAGGTCCCCGATTGGGGCGGGGCCTGACCGCGCAGCATGGTAGACGCGAGTCACTAGAGCTCCGTGATACCGGGGACTTTGAGCGGTCGTCTTGCCTTACCTGGAGGTGAACATGGGCAAATCTGGCAGAGGGAAGCTCCGAGCACCCCTAGGATGCCCAAACATCAGGTGGACTTGCAGCGTTTTATTAGAAAGAAGACCGGGACTTCTCCTCACACTCTCCCTAAGATGGCGCCGGAGTCTAAGCCGGAAGTGGACTCAGAGGACGACTCTGAAGTTGGAAGCATAACGGGAGGTGAGCTTTCTGATGCAAATACCACGCAACTCACACGGAAATTTTTTTTTAAAACTTTGGAAAAAGCAATCACTAATGCGATGTCACCAGTTTTAGCTGAACTGGCGGATATTTCCTCTGAGATTAAAGCTACTTCTCATAGAGTTCAGGCTCTTGAGGAGTCTTACTCGTCCATTAGAGAGCATGCTGGGGCGGTGTCAGACCATCTCCAACAACAGGAAGAGCTACTTGATCGCTCCTTGCTACTAATAGAAGATCAGGAGAATAGAAACCGCAGGCGCAATCTCCGTTTGAAAGGGGTCCCTGAATCTTACTCCCCAGAGGACTTGCCCAAAATGGCGAACAGCATTTTCACAGATCTGTTGGGCCAGGAACGTGCAGCTCAGGTGACCATAGAACGCATACATAGATCGCTTCGGCCTAAGCCCAGACAAGGGGACCCTCCCCGTGACATAATATGCGGTCTCCTCTCCTTCAGAGACACACACGCCATCCTTACTGCGGCTAAAGCTAAAGACCAAATTTTGCTTGAGGGTGTTGAAATTTTTCTGTACCAAGACATTGCCCCCTCCATATTGGCAAAGAGGAGATTGCTCAAGCCTTTACTAGATGAACTGAGAGCAAGGAATATACAGTATGCATGGTTATACCCTTTTGGACTGGCTATTTTATGTGGCGGACGACGTATTGTTGTCCATACTCCACGGGACTTACCAGCTGTATGGTCATATTTGGATATATCACCCCTGGAAATCCCCTCTTGGCTACCCTCTCAGAATTTGGATCCGATACCACTACTTCCACCTCTCTCGCATGGGCCTGGTGCTAATAAATTCAAGTCACCCAAATCTCGGAAGAGCCTTCTCAGAGACTAAAGAATTTACCTGAATATGCCCTGGACTTCCCTGGTTGTTATCTGTTCATGGACCTACCGGTAACTTTACATTGTGCTCACTGCCTATCTCTTGAGCAAGAGTCTGGCCCCTGTTTCGTTTTTTCTCTTTTAGCCTTATCTAGTTGTGTATCTTTTTAGTTGGACGCTGGGACATTTCCTTTTATACCATAATTACCTCGTGTTGGCTTTGGACTCATCCTTTATCGCACCATGATGTTTAGTGTGACCGGTACAACAATACTCTGCCAGTGCTCTTTAGATTTCCCGAACTTCGTTCAGTTGTTAACTGTCTATGTTCCTCCTACAGGTATTTTACTTGCTAATTTTTTTTTTTTTCTTTATAGGACGATCCTTAGGGTCCCATTCCGATCAGGAAAAACCCCGTTCCATCAGTCTACTAGTTTAGTATTTGGTTACTTCTTGACTAGTTCTAGTTGTGTAGGTACTGCATACTCTTATATTCTTTTACTACCTGATAGTTACGAGATACCCTCTAGGGTTCTTTGTGTAGAAGGCATCCACACCCTATTTGGTACGTGTCTTGTTTATACTCTTTATAGATATCCTCTTACATCTAGCCTACCTTACCATTATGGCTTCTGTAACCCCCCCCCCCTCTCTTACGATCTCATCCTTTAATGTAAAGGGGTTAAACTCTCCAAATAAGCGCCATTGGGTAATGTCCCTTTCAAAAAAGTTTAATGCGGATATTTTGTTACTCCAAGAAACCCATTTTAGAACAGACAGGATTCCTAAGCCTTATAAAACTATATATGATCGATGGTACTACTCAACTCACCCGACGTCCTCTTCCAAAGGCGTTGCCATCGCCATTAAAAGGACGCTCCCGTTTATTATCACCCAACAGTATGCTGATGTAGAAGGGAGAGCCATTTTTGTTAAAGGTCGCATTTCTAACCGACCACTAACTATAGCCTCACTCTATGCCCCTAACCATGGTCAGCTCTCTTGGTTAATACAGATCCTGAAATCTCTGGCTCAGTTTGCAGAGGGCGAAATTTTGATCGGCGGGGATCTTAATGTCTTGTTAGATCCCCTCTTAGACTCCTCCTCACAAAAATCTGCGCTTTCCCAGAAGGCTATTAGAAGACTACACCTTGCTTTACAGGAATTGAATCTAATAGACTCCTGGAGACTGGTAAATCCAACTGTGAAAGATTATACTTTTTTTTCAATGCCACATAATTCACACCAACGCTTGGATTATATTTTATGCTCCAAGTCGTTGGCTAATAATATTACCAAGTCCCAAATTGGCGTTATTAGTGTTTCGGACCATGCGCCAGTCTCTACCACCTTTGCACTTCCAGACCTGACCCCTAGAGAGTGGACCTGGCGCCTTAATGAACAATTACTTGATAGTCTTGAGTTTAGAGAGCATATAGGTAAGGAATTGTCTGCTTATTTCCTGTTGAATGTGTCACCGGAAGTATCTCCGGCATTAGTTTGGGAGGCTCACAAGCCTGTTATACGAGGCCTCTTTATTTCAAAAGCTTCAGCCCTGAAGAAGGAGAAACAAAAAATGATTGACTCCCTGATGGCTCAGATTGCCACCCTTGAGCGACTGCAGAAGCGTAATGCCCTTTTATCTGCCCACTCGGATCTGTTGCTACTTAGAGAAAAGTTGAAAAATTTGTTGAACGCTTCCTCAGCTAAGGCTTTCTTACACTCTAAAGCCCGTATTTACGCTCATGGAAATAAGGGGGGTAAAACTATGACCGCAATGCTGAGAAAGGAGAGAGCAAGAGCACATATAGCAGCAATTAAGAAAACAGATGGCTCTCTGACTTATGACACTTCTGAAATTGCAAAAGAGTTTAGAGATTATTACTCCTCTCTCTATAACCTAAAGCAACAGGATACTAACCCTCATGGTCCAGTTAGGACTATGGAGGATACGTTACGAATTCGAGAGTTCCTTCACTCTCTTAAACTGCCTTCTGTTACAGAAGAGATGAGTGACTCTTTGCTTCGACCAATCACAGAATCTGAAATACAAGAGGTTTTATCTAGTTTTCCTAGTGGTAAGAGCCCTGGCCCTGACGGGCTGCCCTCCCTTTACTACAAAACTTTTCAGTCTCAGCTAGTTCCTCATCTTACTTCTTTTTGTGATTCTTTGTTGAAAGGCTCATCTATGGTGCGGCAGTCGCAGGAGGCACATATTACTTTGATTCACAAAGAGGGCAAAGACCCGACGCAATGCTGCAATTATAGACCTATATCATTGCTGAATTGTGATTTGAAAGTCTGGGCTAAGGTTCTCGCTATGAGACTGAGAGATATAGTTCCCTCTTTAGTACATGAGGAGCAGGTCGGTTTTGTGAAAGGCAGAGAGGGTAAAGAAAACACGCATAAATTGCTACATGTTATTGCATTGGCAAAAAAATTGAATAGCCCATTACTTCTATTTAGTGTAGACGCCGAGAAGGCATTCGACCGTGTAAGTTGGAACTATATGTCGGAAACTTTACTAGCTTTTGGTATTCCACCTCCTTTTGTTAGAGCTGTTCTCTCTCTCTATGCCCAACCTCATGCTCGGATTAAGATTAATGGTTCCTTTTCAGGCTGCTTTGATATATCCAACGGGACCAGACAGGGGTGCCCTCTCTCCCCTACCCTATTTGTCCTCTCCCTGGAGACTTTCCTCCAGGCAGTGAGACAAAATCCAAATATTTCAGGTTTCCAATTTGCAGATAAATCAATGCACACGATGGCTTATGCAGACGACGTGTTGTTCCTGCTGTCTGACCCCGTAACGTCTCTGCCGGAACTTCAATCCCTTATAGTTACTTATGGCTCCCTTTCCAATTATAAAATTAATGACACGAAATCGGAAATTCTCAATGTGTCTATACCACCTTCCCAGATTAAAGTTTTGCAAAGCTCAACACCCTACCAGTGGAAAACTAAGTCCTTGAAATATCTTGGTGTACATTTGCCCTCTGATATTGAGGATGTTTTCTCGCTAAACTATGTTCCCTTGCTCTCTGAACTCAAGTCACTGCTGAAGGATTATAATCTTCCATATTTGTCCTGGTTAGGCAGAAAAAATCTCTTGCAAGTTTATATTGTCCCAAAAATGTTATATGTATTGCAGATGTTACCCATTTTTGTACCTCGATCTTATTTTCACCAAACTCGACGGCTTTTCTCGGCCTTTCTCTGGAACCACAGACCTCCTAGGTTACCATATAGACTTCTTGTTAAATGAAGACAAAGCGGTGGAATTGCTCTACCAGACCTACAAGCCTGTTATGAGGCTATTCAGCTCTCCCGCTGGATGTACTATGCTCTCCCTCATAAGATTTCTTTAGTCACGGTCTTGGCACAAAGCCTCTTTGATGACTTTTATTTCAAACCTCTTTGGTTCCCCACACCTTCTTACTGTCGTGGAGACCTAAATTTGTTATTAAAGGGCCCGTGCGAGGTTTGGCTTAAACATAAAGAACGTTTGGCTCCAACACCCTCCCCAATTTTGCCTGCAGACCTCATTCCGTTCCTTCCGCTGTTAACCCATAACACGCCGTTACTCAGTGGTTCCATCTGGAATGTTTTGAAAGAAGTTAGACTTAAGGATTTAATTGAGGACGGCTTACCTATTTCTCAAACACAGCTTCATGCATTAGCTCCTTCTGTCAAGCCTCACTTCCTCCATTACGCGCAATTTTATAGTGTTATTAAGAAACTGCTATCAATTGCCAACCCATGTCGTAAGCTTACAGCTTTTGAGAAGGGTCTACTTGCGAAATTACCGTCCCAACGAAAAGTCTCATGCTGTAAACGAATGCTTGCGGATTATGCTGACATTGACAAACCCCCTTATGTCTCTGATTGGGAGAAAGAATTGGCCTTGACCTTTTCTGAGGAAGATGTAGATTTTATCTTGAAACGTAGTTTTGGACAATCTAGGTGTGTGCGCTTACAGGAACTCCACTATAAAGTTTTAACTAGGTGGTATCGCACGCCGGATTGGCTCTTTAGACATGGCCTTAAAGATTCTAATAAGTGTTGGCGCTGTAATTCTGAAGTAGGCACGATGTTACACATCTGGTGGTCGTGTGATCTAATTGAACCATTTTGGAGAGAGATATCAGACTTTATTAACAGACTTTTCAAAACATCACAGGTGCTTTTCCCGGATCAAGTCTTTCTCACGGGCCCTGCAGGTTCTTTGAGTCCACATAAACGAGAGCTGTGGTTCCACTTGATTGGCGCAGCAAAGTCGCTGATTCCCTTACACTGGTTAAGTTCTTCCCCCCCAACCTTTCAGGCATGGCTGGAGAAATCACACCAAATTGCTCGTTTCGAGGAGTTAGTGAGTTGGAAAGATAGATCTCACGATCGCTATGTCAAGGTTTGGAAGAAGTGGTGGAACTTGGTATCGTGATTCCTTCTGGGATTTCTTCCTTTTGGGAATCAGGTCCTCTTTTCTTGCTTCTTTACTTCTTTCTTTGTTGCCCCCCCCCGCTTGCCTTCTTATGCTCGCATTTGAAGTTTTTCAGGTAGTTACTTAATACTTATACAGAATGACCTACACAACTGTATGTTCTTTTGACATAATGTGTTTTATTATACTCAACTTATTTGTTGGATTTCGTTTACTTGTTTTATTGGAATTTTCAAAGAAATCATTGGTGTTTATATCTTTGACTGATTACACCTAATGTCACTGTACTTTCTTGTGTATAAATATAAATAAAGAATAAATAAAGGTCCCCGATTCAATTCTGGGTTTTGTCACACCCTCGTTTTAAACATTGAACAATTGACATGAATGTTTTTGGGTTCTTTCTATATCCTAACTGAACCGAGCTTTCCTTCTTGCATAATGCGCAGGTAATCCTGGAAATGGGGGGGGAGTCCCTCTTTCACATCAGTCATTAATGTGAGAAAGACTAAATAATGCAAGGATCCGGAAATATTCAGCAGAATGCTGAATGGCAGAGACATATATTACCACACTTCTCCAAGAAGCCTTACCTCTTCTCCGTGTTCCCTCCCGAAGAACCAGCTGCCATTTTCTGTGCTGCTCGCCGAATAGCGTTCACCTCCAAAAGCACGCAGCTGCATCACCAGAAGACATGTCCTAGGTGCACAACAGCGGTGGCTGTCTTTTTTTAGCAGATAGACCCTGCTCAGCTACATTATATTGATGATTTTAAGTGGGTATAGAGTCAGAGCTCGACTCTTGGCTGGTCAAAACCAGATGGCAATGTCCAATGAGCTCCAGGCCCCACTGAATGTCATTTCTCCCAGGTCTCCCCCAGGTTCCAATGCTGTAGAAATGTTATTCCATGCTTCAGCTGTAAACCTTTGTCTCTTACAATAAAGGCCGTTCTTTTACCTTAACGGTCCACACAGACAGAATGTAGAAGCGGTGTTTGTGACAGACATCATAGCGGATCCTCCAGATTGTGATTGGATTAGTCTTTGGTCTCCATTCAAGTGCGCATTATTCAGAACTCTTGTCTTCACAAGAAAATCCCTTGCGGAGTCACATACTTTTCAGGAGGGTCACGCGGAAGTTACACAGAATCAGGTCACTGTAAGCTAGGACCCTTATTACTGGCTCTACAGCCAAGCAAGCTGAGTCAGGCTATATAGTCAGAAGTAAAAGTGAAATTGCCATTGGGAGCCAGCAGGAATTTCTCTGCACTGGTGCTATCGCCAGCAGGAAAAAAATCAAACCACTGTCAGAAGTGGGATTCGAACCCACGCCTCCAGAGGAGACTGCGACCTGAACGCAGCGCCTTAGACCGCTCGGCCATCCTGACATGGGATTAGTTTCCTCAGTCCCTGAATGTCGCGCGCATGCACGCTATTTGGAATCAATTAACTACTCATTAGAAAATCATCCCTCCTATGTACATTCTATACTCATGGGAATTTTCACCTTGCCTAAAGATGTCCCAACTAGTGAACGGGGAGACAGCAAACCCCAGGACAGAGGCCGAAATAGCTCAGTTGGGAGAGCGTTAGACTGAAGATCTAAAGGTCCCTGGTTCGATCCCGGGTTTCGGCAAATGAATTTTGAATACAAAATCAATAACAAAAGAAAAGGCCTGCTACGTTTCTTTCCAATTCGTTGGGGTTTCGATCGAGCGTAGCGCACTGCTGGAACTATAGAAAAAAAAAAAAGGTTGAAAACAGTTCTCTCAGGAGAAGACAATGTGCTGCGCGGATGCCAAAATCGCTCAGTTGGGAGAGCGTAGACTAAAGATCTAAAGGTCCCCGATTCAATTCTGGGTTTTGTCACACCCTCGTTTTAAACATTGAACAATGGACATGAATGTTTTTGGGTTCTTTCTATATCCTAACTGAACCGAGCTTTCCTTCTTGCATAATGCGTAGGTAATCCTGGAAATGGGGGTTGGAGTCCCTCTTTCACATCAGTCATTAATGTGAGAAAGACTAAATAATGCAAAGATCCGGAAATATTCAGCAGAATGCTGAATGGCAGAGACATATATTACCACACTTCTCCAAGAAGCCTTACCTCTTCTCCGTGTTCCCTCCCGAAGAACCAGCTGCCATTTTCTTTGCTGCTCGCCGAATAGCGTTCACCTCCAAAAGCACGCAGCTGCATCACCAGAAGACATGTCCTAGGTGCACAACAGCGGTGGCTGTCTTTTTTTAGCAGATAGACCCTGCTCAGCTACATTATATTGATGATTTTAAGTGGGTATAGAGTCAGAGCTCGACTCTTGGCTGGTCAAAACCAGATGGCAATGTCCAATGAGCTCCAGGCCCCACTGAATGTCATTTCTCCCAGGTCTCCCCCAGGTTACAATGCTGTAGAAATGTTATTCCATGCTTCAGCTGTAAACCTTTGTCTCTTACAATAAAGGCCATTATTTTCACTTAACGGTCCACACAGACAGAATGTAGAAGGGGTGTTTGTGACAGACATCATAGCGGATCCTCCAGATTGTGATTGGATTAGTCTTTGGTCTCCATTCAAGTGCGCATTATTCAGAACTCTTGTCTTCACAAGAAAATCCCTTGCGGAGTCACTTACTTTTCAGGAGGGTCACGCGGAAGTTACACAGAATCAGGTCACTGTAAGCTAGGACCCTTATTACTGGCTCTACAGCCAAGCAAGCTGAGTTAGGCTATATAGTCAGAAGTAAAAGTGAAATTGCCATTGGGAGCCAGCAGGAATTTCTCTGCACTGGTGCTATCGCCAGCAGGAAAAAAATCAAACTACTGTCAGAAGTGGGATTCGAACCCACGCCTCCAGAGGAGACTGCGACCTGAACGCAGCGCCTTAGACCGCTCGGCCATCCTGACATGGGATTAGTTTCCTCAGTCCCTGAATGTCGCGCGCATGCACGCTATTTGGAATCAACTACTCATTAGAAAATCATCCCTCCTATGTACATTCTGTACTCATGGGAATTTTCACCTTGCTTAAAGATGTCCCAACTAGTGAACGGGTAGACAGCCAACCCTAGGACAGAGGCCGAAATAGCTCAGTTGGGAGAGCGTTAGACTGAAGATCTAAAGGTCCCTGGTTCGATCCCGGGTTTCGGCAGATGAATTTTGAATACAAATCCACTAACAAAAGAAAAGGCTTGCTACGTTTCTTTCCAATTCGTTGGGGTTTTGATCGAGCGTAGCGCACTGCTGGAACTATAGAAAAAAAAAAAAGGTTGAAAACAGTTCTTTCAGGAGAAGATAATGTGCTGTGCGGATGCCGAAATAGCTCAGTTGGGAGAGCGTAGACTAAACATCTAAAGGTCCCCGATTCAATTCTAGGTTTTGTCACACCCTCGTTTTAAACATTGAACCATTGACATGAATGTTTTTGGGTTCTTTCTATATCCTAACTGAACCGAGCTTTCCTTCTTGCATAATGCGCAGGTAATCCTGGAAATGGGGGGGGGAAGTCCCTCTTTCACATCAGTCATTAATGTGAGAAAGACTAAATAATGCAAGGATCCGGAAATATTCAGCAGAATGCTGAATGGCAGAGACATATATTACCACACTTCTCCAAGAAGCCTTACCTCTTCTCCGTGTTCCCTCCCGAAGAACCAGCTGCCATTTTCTTTGCTGCTCGCCGAATAGCGTTCACCTCCAAAAGCACGCAGCTGCATCACCAGAAGACATGTCCTAGGTGCACAACAGCGGAGGCTGTCTTTTTTTAGCAGATAGACCCTGCTCAGCTACATTATATTGATGATTTTAAGTGGGTATAGAGTCAGAGCTCGACTCTTGGCTGGTCAAAAGCAGATGGCAATGTCCAATGAGCTCCAGGCCCCACTGAATGTCATTTCTCCCAGGTTCCAATGCTGTAGAAATGTTATTCCATGCTTCAGCTGTAAACCTTTGTCTCTTACAATAAAGGCCGTTCTTTTACCTTAACGGTCCACACAGACAGAATGTAGAAGGGGTGTTTGTGACAGACATCATAGCGGATCCTCCAGATTGTGATTGGATTAGTCTTTGGTCTCCATTCAAGTGCGCATTATTCGGAACTCTTGTCTTCACAAGAAAATCCCTTGCGGAGTCACGTACTTTTCAGGAGGGTCAGGCGGAAGTTACACAGAATCAGGTCACTGAAAGCTAGGACCCTTATTACTGGCTCTACAGCCAAGCAAGCTGAGTCAGGCTATATAGTCAGAAGTAAAAGTGAAATTGCCATTGGGAGCCAGCAGGAATTTCTCTGCACTGGTGCTATTTCCAGCAGGATTAAAATCAAACCACTGTCAGAAGTGGGATTCGAACCCACGCCTCCACAGGAGACTGCGACCTGAACGCAGCGCCTTAGACCGCTCGGCCATCCTGACATGAGATTAGTTTCCTCAGTCCCTGAATGTCGCGCGCATGCACGCTATTTGGAATCAATTAACTACTCATTAGAAAATCATCCCTCCTATGTACATTCTGTACTCATGGGAATTTTCACCTTGCCTAAAGATGTCCCAACTAGTGAACGGGTAGACAGCAAACCCCAGGACAGAGGCCGAAATAGCTCAGTTGGGAGAGCGTTAGACTGAAGAGTTAAAGGTCCCTGGTTCGATCCCGGGTTTCGGCAAATGAATTTTGAATACAAATCCACTAACAAAAGAAAAGGCTTGCTACGTTTCTTTCCAATTCAATGGGGTTTCGATCGAGCGTAGCGCACTGCTGGAACTATAGAAAAAAAAAAAGGTTGAAAACAGTTCTTTCAGGAGAAGACAATGTGCTGCGCGGATGCCGAAATAGCTCAGTTGGGAGAGCGTAGACTAAAGATCTAAAGGTCCCCGATTCAATTCTGGGTTTTGTCACACCCTCGTTTTAAACATTGAACAATTGACATGAATGTTTTTGGGTTCTTTTTATATCCTAACTGAACCGAGCTTTCCTTCTTGCATAATGCGCAGGTAATCCTGGAAATGGGGGGGGAAGTTCCTCTTTCACATCAGTCATTAATGTGAGAAAGACTAAATACTGCAATGATCCGGAAATATTCAGCAGAATGCTGAATGGCAGAGACATATATTACCACACTTCTCCAAGAAGCCTTACCTCTTCTCCGTGTTCCCTCCCGAAGAACCAGCTGCCATTTTCTTTGCTGCTCGCCGAATAGCGTTCACCTCCAAAAGCACGCAGCTGCATCACCAGAAGACATGTCCTAGGTGCACAACAGCGGTGGCTGTCTTTTTTTAGCAGATAGACCCTGCTCAGCTACATTATATTGATGATTTTAAGTGGGTATAGAGTCAGAGCTCGACTCTTGGCTGGTCAAAACCAGATGGCAATGTCCAATGAGCTCCAGGCCCCACTGAATGTCATTTCTCCCAGGTCTTACCCAGGTTCCAATGCTGTAGAAATGTTATTCCATGCTTCAGCTGTAAACCTTTGTCTCTTACAATAAAGGCCGTTCTTTTACCTTAACGGTCCACACAGACAGAATGTAGAAGGGGTGTTTGTGACAGACATCATAGCGGATCCTCCAGATTGTCATTGGATTAGTCTTTGGTCTCCATTCAAGTGCGCATTATTCAGAACTCTTGTCTTCACAAGAAAATCCCTTGCGGAGTCACGTACTTTTCAGGAGGGTCACGCGGAAGTTACACAGAATCAGGTCACTGTAAGCTAGGACCCTTATTACTGGCTCTACAGCCAAGCAAGCTGAGTCAGGCTATATAGTCAGAAGTAAAAGTGAAATTGCCATTGGGAGCCAGCAGGAATTTCTCTGCACTGGTGCTATCGCCAGCAGGAAAAAAATCAAACCACTGTCAGAAGTGGGATTCGAACCCACGCCTCCAGAGGAGACTGCGACCTGAACGCAGCGCCTTAGACCGCTCGGCCATCCTGACATGGGATTAGTTTCCTCAGTCCCTAAATGTCGCGCGCATGCACGCTATTTGGAATCAATTAACTACTCATTAGAAAATCATCCCTCCTATGTACATTCTGTACTCATGGGAATTTTCACCTTGCCTAAAGATGTCCCAACTAGTGAACGGGGAGACAGCAAACCCCAGGACAGAGGCCGAAATAGCTCAGTTGGGAGAGCGTTAGACTGAAGATCTAAAGGTCCCTGGTTCGATCCCGGGTTTCGGCAAATGAATTTTGAATACAAATCCACTAACAAAAGAAAAGGCTTGCTACGTTTCTTTCCAATTCGTTGGGGTTTCGATCGAGCGTAGCGCACTGCTGGAACTATAGAAAAAAAAAAAGGTTGAAAACAGTTCTTTCAGGAGAAGACAATGTGCTGCGCGGATGCCGAAATAGCTCAGTTGGGAGAGCGTAGACTAAAGATCTAAAGGTCCCCGATTCAATTCTGGGTTTTGTCACACCCTCGTTTTAAACATTGAACAATTGACATGAATGTTTTTGGGTTCTTTCTATATCCTAACTGAACCGAGCTTTCCTTCTTGCATAATGCGCAGGTAATCCTGGAAATGGGGGGGGGGAGTCCCTCTTTCACATCAGTCATTAATGTGAGAAAGACTAAATAATGCAAGGATCCGGAAATATTCAGCAGAATGCTGAATGGCAGAGACATATATTACCACACTTCTCCAAGAAGCCTTACCTCTTCTCCGTGTTCCCTCCCAAAGAACCAGCTGCCATTTTCTTTGCTGCTCGCCGAATAGCGTTCACCTCCAAAAGCACGCAGCTGCATCACCAGAAGACATGTCCTAGGTGCACAACAGCGGTGGCTGTCTTTTTTTAGCAGATAGACCCTGCTCAGCTACATTATATTGATGATTTTAAGTGGGTATAGAGTCAGAGCTCGACTCTTGGCTGGTCAAAACCAGATGGCAATGTCCAATGAGCTCCAGGCCCCACTGAATGTCATTTCTCCCAGGTCTCCCCCAGGTTCCAATGCTATAGAAATGTTATTCCATGCTTCAGCTGTAAACCTTTGTCTCTTACAATAAAGGCCGTTATTTTACCTTAACGGTCCACACAGACAGAATGTAGAAGGGGTGTTTGTGACAGACATCATAGCGGATCCTCCAGATTGTGATTGGATTAGTCTTTGGTCTCCATTCAAGTGCGCATTATTCAGAACTCTTGTCTTCACAAGAAAATCCATTGTGGAGTCATGTACTTTTCAGGAGGGTCACGCGGAAGTTACACAGAATCAGGTCACTGAAAGCTAGGACCCTTATTACTGGCTCTACAGCCAAGCAAGCTGAGTCAGGCTATATAGTCAGAAGTAAAAGTGAAATTGCCATTGGGAGCCAGCAGGAATTTCTCTGCACTGGTGCTATCGCCAGCAGGAAAAAAAATCAAACCTCTGTCAGAAGTGGGATTCGAACTCACGCCTCCAGAGGAGAATTCGACCTGAACGTAGCGCCTTAGACCGCTCGGCCATCCTGACATGGGATTAGATTCCTCAGTCCCTGAATATCGCGCGCATGCACGCTATTTGGAATCAATTAACTACTCATTAGAAAGTCATCCCTCCTATGTACATTCTGGACTCATGGGAATTTTCACCTTGCCTAAAGATGTCCCAACTAGTGAACGGGAAGACAGCAAACCCCAGGACAGAGGCCGAAATAGCTCAGTTGGGAGAGCGTTAGACTGAAGATCTAAAGGTCCCTGGTTCGATCCTGGGTTTCGGCAAATGAATTTTGAATACAAATCCACTAACAAAAGAAAAGGCTTGCTACGTTTCTTACCAATTCGTTGGGGTTTCGATCGAGCGTAGCGCACTGCTGGAACTATAGAAAAAAAAAAAAGGTTGAAAACAGTTCTTTTAGGAGAAGACAATGTGCTACGCGGATGCCGAAATAGCTCAGTTGGGAGAGCGTAGACTAAAGATCTAAAGGTCCCCGATTCAATTCTGGGTTTTGTCACACCCTCGTTTTAAACATTGAACAATTGACATGAATGTTTTTGGGTTCTTTCTATATCCTAACTGAACCGAGCTTTCCTTCTTGCATAATGCGCAGGTAATCCTGGAAATGGGGGGGGGGAGTCCCTCTTTCACATCAGTCATTAATGTGAGAAAGACTAAATAATGCAAGGATCCGGAAATATTCAGCAGAATGCTGAATGGCAGAGACATATATTACCACACTTCTCCAAGAAGCCTTACCTCTTCTCCGTGTTCCCTCCCGAAGAACCAGCTGCCATTTTCTTTGCTGCTCGCCGAATAGCGTTCACCTCCAAAAGCACGCAGCTGCATCACCAGAAGACATGTCCTAGGTGCACAACAGCGGTGGCTGTCTTTTTTTAGCAGATAGACCCTGCTCAGCTACATTATATTGATGATTTTAAGTGGGTATAGAGTCAGAGCTCGACTCTTGGCTGGTCAAAAGCAGATGGCAATGTCCAATGAGCTCCAGACCCCACTGAATGTCATTTCTCCCAGGTCTCCCCCAGGTTCCAATGCTGTAGAAATGTTATTCCATGCTTCAGCTGTAAACCTTTGTCTCTTACAATAAAGGCCGTTATTTTACCTTAACGGTCCACACAGACAGAATGTAGAAGGGGTGTTTGTGACAGACATCATAGCGGATCCTCCAGATTGTGATTGGATTAGTCTTTGGTCTCCATTCAAGTGCGCATTATTCAGAACTCTTGTCTTCACAAGAAAATCCCTTGCTGAGTCACATACTTTTCAGGAGGGTCACGCGGAAGTTACACAGAATCAGGTCACTGAAAGCTAGGACCCTTATTACTGGCTCTACAGCCAAGCAAGCTGAGTCAGGCTATATAGTCAGAAGTAAAAGTGAAATTGCCATTGGGAGCCAGCAGGAATTTCTCTGCACTGGTGCTATCGCCAGCAGGAAAAAAATCAAACCACTGTCAGAAGTGAAATTCGAACCCAAGCCTCCAGAGGAGACTGCGACCTGAACGCAGCGCCTTAGACTGCTCGGCCATCCTGACATGGGATTAGTTTCCTCAGTCCCTGAATGTTGCGCGCATGCACGCTATTTGGAATCAATTAACTACTCATTAGAAAATCATCCCTCCTATGTACATTCTGTACTCATGGGAATTTTCACCTTGCCTAAAGATGTCCCAACAAGTGAACGGGGAGACAGCAAACCCCAGGACAGAGGCCGAAATAGCTCAGTTGGGAGAGCGTTAGGCTGAAGATCTAAAGGACCCTGGTTCGATCCTGGGTTTCGGCAAATGAATTTTGAATACAAATCCACTAACAAAAGAAAAGGCTTGCTACGTTTCTTTCCAATTCGTTGGGGTTTCGATCGAGCGTAGCGCACTGCTGGAACTATAGAAAAAAAAAAAGGTTGAAAACAGTTCTTTCAGGAGAAGACAATGTGCTGCGTGGATGCCGAAATAGCTCAGTTGGGAGAGCGTAGACTAAAGGTCCCCGATTCAATTCTGGGTTTTGTCACACCCTCGTTTTAAACATTGAACAATTGACATGAATGTTTTTGGGTTCTTTCTATATCCTAACTGAACCGAGCTTTCCTTCTTGCATAATGCGCAGGTAATCCTGGAAATGGGGGGGGGAGTCCCTCTTTCACATCAGTCATTAATGTGAGAAAGACTAAATAATGCAAAGATCCGGAAATATTCAGCAGAATGCTGAATGGCAGAGACATATATTACCACACTTCTCCAAGAAGCCTTACCTCTTCTCCATGTTCCCTCCCGAAGAACCAGCTGCCATTTTCTTTGCTGCTCGCCGAATAGCATTCACCTCCAAAAGCACGCAGCTGCATCACCAGAAGACATGTCCTAGGTGCACAACAGCGGTGGCTGTCTTTTTTTAGCAGATAGATCCTGCTCAGCTACATTATATTGATGATTTTAAGTGGGTATAGAGTCAGAGCTCGACTCTTGGCTGGTCAAAACCAGATGGCAATGTCCAATGAGCTCCAGGCCCCACTGAATGTCATTTCTCCCAGGTCTCCCCCAGGTTCCAATGCTGTAGAAATGTTATTCCATGCTTCAGCTGTAAACCTTTGTCTCTTACAATAAAGGCCGTTATTTTACCTTAACAGTCCACACACAGACAGAATGTAGAAGGGGTGTTTGTGACAGACATCATAGCGGATCCTCCAGATTGTGATTGGATTAGTCTTTGGTCTCCATTCAAGTGCGCATTATTCAGAACTCTTGTCTTCACAAGAAAATCCCTTGCGGAGTCACGTACTTTTCAGGAGGGTCACGCGGAAGTTACACAGAATCAGGTCACTGTAAGCTAGGACCCTTATTACTGGCTCTACAGCCAAGCAAGCTGAGTCAGGCTATATAGTCAGAAGTAAAAGTGAAATTGCCATTGGGAGCCAGCAGGAATTTCTCTGCACTGGTGCTATCGCCAGCAGGAAAAAAATCAAACCACTGTCAGAAGTGGGATTTGAACCCACGCCTCCAGAGGAGACTGCGACCTGAACGCAGCACCTTAGACCGCTCAGCCATCCTGACATGGGATTAGTTTCCTCAGTCCCTAAATGTCACGCGCATGCACGCTATTTGGAATCAATTAACTACTCATTAGAAAATCATCCCTCCTATGTACATTCTGTACTCATGGGAATTTTCACCTTGCCTAAAGATGTCCCAACTAGTGAACGGGTAGACAGCAAACCCCAGGACAGAGGCCGAAATATCTCAGTTGGGAGAGCGTTAGACTGAAGATCTAAAGGTCCCTGGTTTGATCCCGGGTTTCGGCAAATGAATTTTGAATACAAATCCACTAACAAAAGAAAAGGCTTGCTACGTTTCTTTCCAATTCATTGGGGTTTCGATCGAGTGTAGCGCACTGCTGGAACTATAGAAAAAAAAAATGTTGAAAACAGTTCTTTTAGGAGAAGACAATGTGCTGCGCGGATGCCGAAATAGCTCAGTTGGGAGAGCGTAGACTAAAGATCTAAAGGTCCCCGATTCAATTCTGGGTTTTGTCACACCCTCGTTTTAAACATTGAACAATTGACATGAATGTTTTTGGGTTCTTTCTATATCCTAACTGAACCGAGCTTTCCTTCTTGCATAATGCGCAGGTAATCCTGGAAATGGGGGGGGAAGTCCCTCTTTCACATCAGTCATTAATGTGAGAAAGACTAAATAATGCAAGGATCCGGAAATATTCAGCAGAATGCTGAATGGCAGAGACATATATTACCACACTTCTCCAAGAAGCCTTACCTCTTCTCCGTGTTCCCTCCCGAAGAACCAGCTGCCATTTTCTTTGCTGCTCGCCGAATAGCGTTCACCTCCAAAAGCACGCAGCTGCATCACCAGAAGACATGTCCTAGGTGCACAACAGTGGTGGCTGTCTTTTTTTAGCAGATAGATCCTGCTCAGCTACATTATATTGATGATTTTAAGTGGGTATAGAGTCAGAGCTCGACTCTTGGCTGGTCAAAACCAGATGGCAATGTCCAATGAGCTCCAGGCCCCACTGAATGTCATTTCTCCCAGATCTCCCCCAGGTTCCAATGCTGTAGAAATGTTATTCCATGCTTCAGCTGTAAACCTTTGTCTCTTACAATAAAGGCCGTTATTTTACCTTAACGGTCCACACAGACAGAATGTAGAAGGGGTGTTTGTGACAGACATCATAGCGGATCCTCCAGATTGTGATTGGATTACTCTTTGGTCTCCATTCAAGTGCACATTATTCAGAACTCTTGTCTTCACAAGAAAATCCCTTGCGGAGTCACGTACTTTTCAGGAGGGTCACGCGGAAGTTACACAGAATCAGGTCACTGAAAGCTAGGACCCTTATTACTGGCTCTACAGCCAAGCAAGCTGAGTCAGGCTATATAGTCAGAAGTAAAAGTGAAATTGCCATTGGGAGCCAGCAGGAATTTCTCTGCACTGGTGCTATCGCCAGCAGGAAAAAAATCAAACCACTGTCAGAAGTGGGATTCGAACCAACGCCTCCAGAGGAGACTGCGACCTGAACGCAGCGCCTTAGACTGCTCGGCCATCCTGACATGGGATTAGTTTCCTCAGTCCCTCAATGTCGCGCGCATGCACGCTATTTGGAATCAATTAACTACTCATTAGAAAATCATCCCTCCTATGTACATTCTGGACTCATGGGAATTTTCACCTTGCCTAAAGATGTCCCAACTAGTGAACGGGGAGACAGCAAACCCCAGGACAGAGGCCGAAATAGCTCAGTTGGGAGAGCGTTAGACTGAAGATCTAAAGGTCCCTGGTTCGATCCCGGGTTTCGGCAAATGAATTTTGAATACAAATCCACTAACAAATGAAAAGGCTTGCTACGTTTCTTTCCAATTCGTTGGGGTTTTGATCGAGCGTAGCGCACTGCTGGAACTATAGAAAAAAAAAAAGGTTGAAAACAGTTCTTTCAGGAGAAGACAATGTGCTGCGCGGATGCCGATGTTAGAGTCAAATCCTCCATCTTTGTATTTTGTCAGTCATCTTGTAACCTTTCACACATAAACTGTGTAAGTAAGTCGCAGCTGGCTATTTGTATATCTTATCTTCATGGTATATGGAGGTCACTGAGACTCATTTAGCACCAACACGACATCTTATCTCTGTTTCCATGATATATGCATATAGACATAGTGTGAGCTGCTAGTTCACACATAAGTGTTTTTGAAGCTTTCTTTGTTTAAGGACAAAGTACAAAGTCCATTAAGCTGTAATGATATGCAAAATACATAAGGCCTCAGCCAATAGTCATGTGCCAGGTTTATCTTATAACCAATTATTTTATGCCAACTATGTTAGAATAGTCCAACCTGCTCTTGTCTGTATTGTATTTAAACCACCTTTGTGCACCATTAAATTAGAACTCACTTGATACACCATCAGTTGTGTGTGTGTGGCTTCTCCAGACCTGATAATGGGCGTAATTACTTCAGGCCTGATATTTAATTTGGAACTCAGCAACATACTCTATCATGGGGACCCCTTAATGTCCCTAACAGAACCTGACGCCCAACGATGGGCATCGATAATCGTTAAATGTGCAGCCGATAGTGTACTGATCCACTCACCAACCGATTTGGAGACGGGCCCGGAGGACCTCAGATGAATAAAACGGCGCTGTAACGGTAAGTCCTTTTCTTGCCAAATAACTAATCTGAGTTCCTACGTGTCCCGGATCCTGTGTGTCGGTGAGTGAAGATTAGTGCTGCATATGTTATAACAATCGATGCCATATTATATAGTGTGCAAGAACCTGAATAGTATGTTGTCTGTAGTGGGGTGGGAAATGTTATACCTCATTCTTTGTCTACTGTCCATGCTGTCATTTGGTTGTTACATCTGTTATAGAGTGTAAAAAGCGGTGCAGGAGAGAGAGTTATTCTTCATCCTTAATCCCTAGAGTTGCGAGAGTGGAAGTACTGAGTGATTGAAAAGTCCTTGTTTTGGACACTAAGGACTGAGTAGAATCTGAGTAAGTACATGCAATGATTCAGGGGTGTTCGATAGAGGGACACAGACAAAGTGGAGTCTGTGGAAACCAAATGAGGGTTTTGCCCTGAGCACTACGCCAGAACATGCACATTAGAGATTAGTTCAATGAAAACAGAGTGACTGTTTGGGAGGTCCCACTAGGTGAGTCAAAAGTGACCCTCTATTGTCTTAATTGCCCTAGAGGAGTGGGATGCTCACGGCTGACTGGCCATCAGCTATTATGGGGGAGGGACCCTCTGAGGTAGGGTATACCCCCATATGAACTAATAGGAATGGGAGAGAGAGAAGAAGATGCCGCTCAAGGGAAAAAAAAAAAAAAAAAAAATTAAAAGAGCAGGAGTTACCAATGGAGAATAGGCAGGACAGATACAGGGATAGAGGGTAACCAGGAAGTGTTTTAATTGTGGAAACCAGGGACATTTGGCTAGAGATTGCTGGTGTCCTAAGCGAAGGACAAAGGCTTTGAGTGTAAGGAAATGTATAGTGAGCATCAATTGACAGTCCAGCTAAAGGGTTAATGTGCTTGGCACTTAGCATTGTGTTGTTAGTTTGTTGGTTAGTGGAAAGTGGAAACATGATATGTTTTGTGGTGAGGATACTGCAGGTTAAGTGTAGGTATGTGTATACACATATGTGTGTATATAGGCTTGGGGGTGGACATTAAGTTATTTCTAGAATGTCTATAGTGTCCTTTTATTCAGGAAAGGTTTCCCATTTTGAGAATGCTCCTCTCATGGTAATGTTTTTAAAATTGGATAAATGGCATAAATATGAGATCAACATTATTATGTTTATTTTATAGTAATATGCAAATTGGTAAGAAGATGAAGGCAACTATTTACATGTTTTGGTTTGTTTTCTCCTCAATATTTAGCTGTGCGGGAATTATAACTAACTCTGTGCCTATTTGTAGGAATAAGCCGTCCCGAGACGATAAGTGATATCACGGTACAAAATATATGAAAATTTTTATTTTAGTTCAGACAAGTTCTTTTTGATTTAATTGACATTTGTTTTGTTTTGTCTGGAGCTCCAGTGTGACGTTGCATGTTTGTATGGAAGGTTCAGAAAAGTGAATGGGCCCATATATGTGTGTCAGTTATATGTACATGTTACATGTGTCTGCTATGTGTACATGTTCTGTTTGTCCATGTCTGTATTGTTACATTTTCAGTCTCCACAGCAAGCAGATATTGACTGCTGATAACACAGAGGGTGGTGACAAGTAGATATGAAAGGGAGGCATAAAAGTTCTTTCCATTGTTGAATACATATATGTGTGTTCTGGTGTAAATGAGATGTACTTGATATACCATGTACATGTATTATGTACTCAGTGTGTATTGGTGCGTATGTGTATCAAATATATCACATGGGCTTTACACTTGTAACATAAATATTTGTTATGGGTTTATACTATAATTCCAAGAATGTTAACAATCGGGATTTATTGTGTGAAAAAGTTATTCAGATGTTCCTTCTGATATGGGATTAGGCCCCATAGGGGTAGGCAATACATGTGAACTATCTTGCCACAAGGGGCACAGAACGCCCCTAACATGTACATGCAGGTAAAGATAAATTGCAGTTCTACAAAGTTAAAGTGGTGTTTCTGGGTCATTGTTTGCTACAAGGTGTTAGATAGCTGTGTAAGTAAATCAGAAGTCACTCACATATCTGCTCTGTAATGGCTGATATATTTTGAGTATTTACTTACCTCAATGAATTTCTGGAGTGTTTAGAAGCTTTAAAGAACTGAATTTACTTGGGATTGTATAAATAAGTCTGCTGGGATATGTAGTACTACAGCTATGACAAGTGTGGGGAGAGCCAGCGCAGCTGCTTCCATGATAAGACAAAGGGGTAATAAATCTTTCATTGGAAACAAAGATGACAATGGCTGGATATCTCAGGCTGCAGTGTGTCTTATCTATGTCTTCTTAATGTAAGCTTTGCATTCTGTGCTGCACTACAAGTCCCTTCTAACCTGTTAACAATAGTTTCAGGGGAGGAGTAAGGAGAGTCAGATAACTTAAAATTAATTTTACTTTTGCTGATTTGGTTAATAAATGATGAATCTATTGTTAACACTGATGAGAGTTCTTTTATTTTAGATGATTCTCGATTTGGGAATGATGGTGGATTCTGCACCAGATATGTCATGGTCACTGAATAGGAGGTAAACCAAGGGTAAAACCAAGCACAAAGTAGAACCATTATGGAACTGTATGGGTCTCAGCTCATGAAGCTGAACTAGAAGCCATCACTGAGACAGGGTACAATGTCTGAGGGTAGGTGTTTGATATAGTGGGACTATGGTCCAATCTGGAGAGCGAGAGCTTTCTGTAGGGTTAATGTTAAGCCTAAAAGGATTTCCAGGCTGTTCAGGTAGTGATGCTGCCACCTCCACACAGGTGGGTATAGTCAAAAGTCAGGACACACACTAAGGCTGATACGAAGGAAAGTAGAGGTAACTTGTGGGCAGACACTGCCACTAACCCAGTTGCAGAGGCCTAGGGGATATGCCTTACTGATAATTGGTCATTATACTCGACCCAAACCCCCCTTTTAGCTCTCTTTTCAGGTTTTACAACACTGAGGCACCAAAAATGGTCCAGGACTACAGTAAAAGAGGATGTACAAGTCCTGATCTCCGGTGGTAAGAGAATATATTTACTGAGTGCATTGTCCCCACTGATGGCATAAAGCAATGTTTAGAAGTAGCCATGTGTGACCTGGTGAGCAGAGGATGGGTGGCTGCAGGATTTAACATCACTACAGACACTGCATGGCATGTGTTAAATGCAAAGTAGGCCAAAAAGTGAAAAGTTTCTCAGAGCCAGGCCCAGAGCCCTTGTACCTGTTCCAGAGATTGCAGGTTAACTATATGCAGTTACTAAAGGTGAGACGGTATAAGTACGTGCTTGTGTGTATAGTTATCTATCTTCAGAAAAGTCTGAGGCATATCTGGTGAAGAAAGCCATCACAAACGGGGCTGCAGATAGACGGCTACTGAAGAAATAGTGTGTCACTTGTATTGGTATTTTCTGTAAGGTACCCTCCTAAGAGAAGAATTGGCTTTAACCCATGTCAAACTTTCTTTGGGGGTTGTATTCTTGGCAACTCCTACAGATGTGGTATGGTGTACTGGCTGACTATGTGATGTCTTGGCAAAAACATCTGACTAATGTATGGCTTTGAGTTTTCTCTCCTTCTCAGATTTTAAGTTAGTGGGCGGGACCTATTCATTTGAACCAAGAGATTGATGGTGATAAAGAGACACGTGAGAAAAACCTTGGAGACAAGATTTGATGGTCCTTCCAAATGCTGATGATAACCAGTACTTCTGTGAAATTTGAAGGAGAGCCTAATTGTATCCATGCTTCATATTGCAAGAAAGTATCTACACACAAAGCGATGAAGATTCTCCTGATAATGCTGTTACAGATGGTCCTGGCGATAAGCCTGTATAGAACATTTAACAATGAAGTGGGACAATAAGTTTCTTAAACATCATATGATTTTGATCGAAGATCTGAATGTGTCAGATTGTAGGATATGTCCTCATAACCCCATATTAGCCTAAGTCATGTCATATATAGCTGTTTCTTTGACGCAACAGGAAATGTTTGAAGTATATAGTTAAGAAAATACCACCTCATATTTTAGGAACAATACATAGTATAAACAAGTAAATATCAGCAAGTTGTAGTAAAAATCTTATCTTCATTTTGTTTGTTTAATACAAAACATATACAAAAGGATGAGCAGACCAAGATATAAAAGGCCAGAACTATGATTGAGATTAGGTTAGAATACAGGAACATATGAGGGGAATCTGGTAAAGTCCGGCAGTAGACATTAGGTCACTGAAGTACCTAAATATGAATTCCTGTATTCAGCCATCTCAAAATGGGGGAATGTTAGAGTCAAATCCTCCATCTTTGTATTTTGTCAGTCATAAACTGTGTAAGTAAGTCACAGCTGGCTATTTGTATATCTTATCTTCATGGTATATGGAGGTCACTGAGACTCATTTAGCACCAACATGACATCTTATCTCTGTTTCCATGATATATGCATATAGACATAGTGTGAGCTGCTAGTTCACACATAAGTGTTTTTGAAGCTTTCTTTGTTTAAGGACAAAGTACAAAGTCCATTAAGCTGTAATGATATGCAAAATACATAAGGCCTCAGCCAATAGTCATGTGCCAGGTTTATCTTATAACCAATTATTTTATGCCAACTATGTTAGAATAGTCCAACCTGCTCTTGTCTGTATTGTATTTAAACCACCTTTGTGCACCATTAAATTAGAACTCACTTGATACACCATCAGTTGTGTGTGTGTGGCTTCTCCAGACCTGATAATGGGCGTAATTACTTCAGGCCTGATATTTAATTTGGAACTCAGCAACATACTCTATCATGGGGACCCCTTAATGTCCCTAACACCGAAATAGCTCAGTTGGGAGAGCGTAGACTAAAGGTCCCCGATTCAATTCTGGGTTTTGTCACACCCTCGTTTTAAACATTGAACAATTGACATGAATGTTTTTGGGTTCTTTCTATATCCTAACTGAACCGAGCTTTCCTTCTTGCATAATGCGCAGGTAATCCTGGAAATGGGGGGGGGGAGTCCCTCTTTCACATCAGTCATTAATGTGAGAAAGACTAAATAATGCAAGGATCCGGAAATATTCAGCAGAATGCTGAATGGCAGAGACATATATTACCACACTTCTCCAAGAAGCCTTACCTCTTCTCCGTGTTCCCTCCCAAAGAACCAGCTGCCATTTTCTTTGCTGCTCGCCGAATAGCGTTCACCTCCAAAAGCACGCAGCTGCATCACCAGAAGACATGTCCTAGGTGCACAACAGCGGTGGCTGTCTTTTTTTAGCAGATAGACCCTGCTCAGCTACATTATATTGATGATTTTAAGTGGGTATAGAGTCAGAGCTCGACTCTTGGCTGGTCAAAACCAGATGGCAATGTCCAATGAGCTCCAGGCCCCACTGAATGTCATTTCTCCCAGGTCTCCCCCAGGTTCCAATGCTATAGAAATGTTATTCCATGCTTCAGCTGTAAACCTTTGTCTCTTACAATAAAGGCCGTTATTTTACCTTAACGGTCCACACAGACAGAATGTAGAAGGGGTGTTTGTGACAGACATCATAGCGGATCCTCCAGATTGTGATTGGATTAGTCTTTGGTCTCCATTCAAGTGCGCATTATTCAGAACTCTTGTCTTCACAAGAAAATCCATTGTGGAGTCATGTACTTTTCAGGAGGGTCACGCGGAAGTTACACAGAATCAGGTCACTGAAAGCTAGGACCCGTATTACTGGCTCTACAGCCAAGCAAGCTGAGTCAGGCTATATAGTCAGAAGTAAAAGTGAAATTGCCATTGGGAGCCAGCAGGAATTTCTCTGCACTGGTGCTATCGCCAGCAGGAAAAAAAATCAAACCTCTGTCAGAAGTGGGATTCGAACTCACGCCTCCAGAGGAGAATTCGACCTGAACGTAGCGCCTTAGACCGCTCGGCCATCCTGACATGGGATTAGATTCCTCAGTCCCTGAATATCGCGCGCATGCACGCTATTTGGAATCAATTAACTACTCATTAGAAAGTCATCCCTCCTATGTACATTCTGGACTCATGGGAATTTTCACCTTGCCTAAAGATGTCCCAACTAGTGAACGGGAAGACAGCAAACCCCAGGACAGAGGCCGAAATAGCTCAGTTGGGAGAGCGTTAGACTGAAGATCTAAAGGTCCCTGGTTCGATCCTGGGTTTCGGCAAATGAATTTTGAATACAAATCCACTAACAAAAGAAAAGGCTTGCTACGTTTCTTACCAATTCGTTGGGGTTTCGATTGAGCGTAGCGCACTGCTGGAACTATAGAAAAAAAAAAAAAGGTTGAAAACAGTTCTTTTAGGAGAAGACAATGTGCTACGCGGATGCCGAAATAGCTCAGTTGGGAGAGCGTAGACTAAAGATCTAAAGGTCCCCGATTTAATTCTGGGTTTTGTCACACCCTCGTTTTAAACATTGAACAATTGACATGAATGTTTTTGGGTTCTTTCTATATCCTAACTGAACCGAGCTTTCCTTCTTGCATAATGCGCAGGTAATCCTGGAAATGGGGGGGGGGAGTCCCTCTTTCACATCAGTCATTAATGTGAGAAAGACTAAATAATGCAAGGATCCGGAAATATTCAGCAGAATGCTGAATGGCAGAGACATATATTACCACACTTCTCCAAGAAGCCTTACCTCTTCTCCGTGTTCCCTCCCGAAGAACCAGCTGCCATTTTCTTTGCTGCTCGCCGAATAGCGTTCACCTCCAAAAGCACGCAGCTGCATCACCAGAAGACATGTCCTAGGTGCACAACAGCAGTGGCTGTCTTTTTTTAGCAGATAGACCCTGCTCAGCTACATTATATTGATGATTTTAAGTGGGTATAGAGTCAGAGCTCGACTCTTGGCTGGTCAAAAGCAGATGGCAATGTCCAATGAGCTCCAGGCCCCACTGAATGTCATTTCTCCCAGGTCTCCCCCAGGTTCCAATGCTGTAGAAATGTTATTCCATGCTTCAGCTGTAAACCTTTGTCTCTTACAATAAAGGCCGTTATTTTACCTTAACGGTCCACACAGACAGAATGTAGAAGGGGTGTTTGTGACAGACATCATAGCGGATCCTCCAGATTGTGATTGGATTAGTCTTTGGTCTCCATTCAAGTGCGCATTATTCAGAACTCTTGTCTTCACAAGAAAATCCCTTGCTGAGTCACATACTTTTCAGGAGGGTCACGCGGAAGTTACACAGAATCAGGTCACTGAAAGCTAGGACCCTTATTACTGGCTCTACAGCCAAGCAAGCTGAGTCAGGCTATATAGTCAGAAGTAAAAGTGAAATTGCCATTGGGAGCCAGCAGGAATTTCTCTGCACTGGTGCTATCGCCAGCAGGAAAAAAATCAAACCACTGTCAGAAGTGAAATTCGAACCCACGCCTCCAGAGGAGACTGCGACCTGAACGCAGCGCCTTAGACTGCTCGGCCATCCTGACATGGGATTAGTTTCCTCAGTCCCTGAATGTTGCGCGCATGCACGCTATTTGGAATCAATTAACTACTCATTAGAAAATCATCCCTCCTATGTACATTCTGTACTCATGGGAATTTTCACCTTGCCTAAAGATGTCCCAACAAGTGAACGGGGAGACAGCAAACCCCAGGACAGAGGCCGAAATAGCTCAGTTGGGAGAGCGTTAGGCTGAAGATCTAAAGGACCCTGGTTCGATCCTGGGTTTCGGCAAATGAATTTTGAATACAAATCCACTAACAAAAGAAAAGGCTTGCTACGTTTCTTTCCAATTCGTTGGGGTTTCGATCGAGCGTAGCGCACTGCTGGAACTATAGAAAAAAAAAAAGGTTGAAAACAGTTCTTTCAGGAGAAGACAATGTGCTGCGTGGATGCCGAAATAGCTCAGTTGGGAGAGCGTAGACTAAAGGTCCCCGATTCAATTCTGGGTTTTGTCACACCCTCGTTTTAAACATTGAACAATTGACATGAATGTTTTTGGGTTCTTTCTATATCCTAACTGAACCGAGCTTTCCTTCTTGCATAATGCGCAGGTAATCCTGGAAATGGGGGGGGAAGTCCCTCTTTCACATCAGTCATTAATGTGAGAAAGACTAAATAATGCAAAGATCCGGAAATATTCAGCAGAATGCTGAATGGCAGAGACATATATTACCACACTTCTCCAAGAAGCCTTACCTCTTCTCCGTGTTCCCTCCCGAAGAACCAGCTGCCATTTTCTTTGCTGCTCGCCGAATAGCGTTCACCTCCAAAAGCACGCAGCTGCATCACCAGAAGACATGTCCTAGGTGCACAACAGTGGTGGCTGTCTTTTTTTAGCAGATAGATCCTGCTCAGCTACATTATATTGATGATTTTAAGTGGGTATAGAGTCAGAGCTCGACTCTTGGCTGGTCAAAACCAGATGGCAATGTCCAATGAGCTCCAGGCCCCACTGAATGTCGATTTCTCCCAGGTCTCCCCCAGGTTCCAATGCTGTAGAAATGTTATTCCATGCTTCAGCTGTAAACCTTTGTCTCTTACAATAAAGGCCGTTATTTTACCTTAACGGTCCACACAGACAGAATGTAGAAGGGGTGTTTGTGACAGACATCATAGCGGATCCTCCAGATTGTGATTGGATTACTCTTTGGTCTCCATTCAAGTGCACATTATTCAGAACTCTTGTCTTCACAAGAAAATCCCTTGCGGAGTCACGTACTTTTCAGGAGGGTCACGCGGAAGTTACACAGAATCAGGTCACTGAAAGCTAGGACCCTTATTACTGGCTCTACAGCCAAGCAAGCTGAGTCAGGCTATATAGTCAGAAGTAAAAGTGAAATTGCCATTGGGAGCCAGCAGGAATTTCTCTGCACTGGTGCTATCGCCAGCAGGAAAAAAATCAAACCACTGTCAGAAGTGGGATTCGAACCAACGCCTCCAGAGGAGACTGCGACCTGAACGCAGCGCCTTAGACTGCTCGGCCATCCTGACATGGGATTAGTTTCCTCAGTCCCTCAATGTCGCGCGCATGCACGCTATTTGGAATCAATTAACTACTCATTAGAAAATCATCCCTCCTATGTACATTCTGGACTCATGGGAATTTTCACCTTGCCTAAAGATGTCCCAACTAGTGAACGGGGAGACAGCAAACCCCAGGACAGAGGCCGAAATAGCTCAGTTGGGAGAGCGTTAGACTGAAGATCTAAAGGTCCCTGGTTCGATCCCGGGTTTCGGCAAATGAATTTTGAATACAAATCCACTAACAAATGAAAAGGCTTGCTACGTTTCTTTCCAATTCGTTGGGGTTTTGATCGAGCGTAGCGCACTGCTGAAACTATAGAAAAAAAAAAAGGTTGAAAACAGTTCTTTCAGGAGAAGACAATGTGCTGCGCGGATGCCGATGTTAGAGTCAAATCCTCCATCTTTGTATTTTGTCAGTCATCTTGTAACCTTTCACACATAAACTGTGTAAGTAAGTCGCAGCTGGCTATTTGTATATCTTATCTTCATGGTATATGGAGGTCACTGAGACTCATTTAGCACCAACACGACATCTTATCTCTGTTTCCATGATATATGCATATAGACATAGTGTGAGCTGCTAGTTCACACATAAGTGTTTTTGAAGCTTTCTTTGTTTAAGGACAAAGTACAAAGTCCATTAAGCTGTAATGATATGCAAAATACATAAGGCCTCAGCCAATAGTCATGTGCCAGGTTTATCTTATAACCAATTATTTTATGCCAACTATGTTAGAATAGTCCAACCTGCTCTTGTCTGTATTGTATTTAAACCACCTTTGTGCACCATTAAATTAGAACTCACTTGATACACCATCAGTTGTGTGTGTGTGGCTTCTCCAGACCTGATAATGGGCGTAATTACTTCAGGCCTGATATTTAATTTGGAACTCAGCAACATACTCTATCATGGGGACCCCTTAATGTCCCTAACAGAACCTGACGCCCAACGTGGGGCATCGATAATCGTTAAATGTGCAGCCGATAGTGTACTGATCCACTCACCAACCGATTTGGAGACGGGCCCGGAGGACCTCAGATGAATAAAACGGCGCTGTAACGGTAAGTCCTTTTCTTGCCAAATAACTAATCTGAGTTCCTACGTGTCCCGGATCCTGTGTGTCGGTGAGTGAAGATTAGTGCTGCATATGTTATAACAATCGATGCCATATTATATAGTGTGCAAGAACCTGAATAGTATGTTGTCTGTAGTGGGGTGGGAAATGTTATACCTCATTCTTTGTCTACTGTCCATGCTGTCATTTGGTTGTTACATCTGTTATAGAGTGTAAAAAGCGGTGCAGGAGAGAGAGTTATTCTTCATCCTTAATCCCTAGAGTTGCGAGAGTGGAAGTACTGAGTGATTGAAAAGTCCTTGTTTTGGACACTAAGGACTGAGTAGAATCTGAGTAAGTACATGCAATGATTCAGGGGTGTTCGATAGAGGGACACAGACAAAGTGGAGTCTGTGGAAACCAAATGAGGGTTTTGCCCTGAGCACTACGCCAGAACATGCACATTAGAGATTAGTTCAATGAAAACAGAGTGACTGTTTGGGAGGTCCCACTAGGTGAGTCAAAAGTGACCCTCTATTGTCTTAATTGCCCTAGAGGAGTGGGATGCTCACGGCTGACTGGCCATCAGCTATTATGGGGGAGGGACCCTCTGAGGTAGGGTATACCCCCATATGAACTAATAGGAATGGGAGAGAGAGAAGAAGATGCCGCTCAAGAAAAAAAAAAAAAAAAAAAAAAAAGAGCAGGAGTTACCAATGGAGAATAGGCAGGACAGATACAGGGATAGAGGGTAACCAGGAAGTGTTTTAATTGTGGAAACCAGGGACATTTGGCTAGAGATTGCTGGTGTCCTAAGCGAAGGACAAAGGCTTTGAGTGTAAGGAAATGTATAGTGAGCATCAATTGACAGTCCAGCTAAAGGGTTAATGTGCTTGGCACTTAGCATTGTGTTGTTAGTTTGTTGGTTAGTGGAAAGTGGAAACATGATATGTTTTGTGGTGAGGATACTGCAGGTTAAGTGTAGGTATGTGTATACACATATGTGTGTATATAGGCTTGGGGGTGGACATTAAGTTATTTCTAGAATGTCTATAGTGTCCTTTTATTCAGGAAAGGTTTCCCATTTTGAGAATGCTCCTCTCATGGTAATGTTTTTAAAATTGGATAAATGGCATAAATATGAGATCAACATTATTATGTTTATTTTATAGTAATATGCAAATTGGTAAGAAGATGAAGGCAACTATTTACATGTTTTGGTTTGTTTTCTCCTCAATATTTAGCTGTGCGGGAATTATAACTAACTCTGTGCCTATTTGTAGGAATAAGCCGTCCCGAGACGATAAGTGATATCACGGTACAAAATATATGAAAATTTTTATTTTAGTTCAGACAAGTTCTTTTTGATTTAATTGACATTTGTTTTGTTTTGTCTGGAGCTCCAGTGTGACGTTGCATGTTTGTATGGAAGGTTCAGAAAAGTGAATGGGCCCATATATGTGTGTCAGTTATATGTACATGTTACATGTGTCTGCTATGTGTACATGTTCTGTTTGTCCATGTCTGTATTGTTACATTTTCAGTCTCCACAGCAAGCAGATATTGACTGCTGATAACACAGAGGGTGGTGACAAGTAGATATGAAAGGGAGGCATAAAAGTTCTTTCCATTGTTGAATACATATATGTGTGTTCTGGTGTAAATGAGATGTACTTGATATACCATGTACATGTATTATGTACTCAGTGTGTATTGGTGCGTATGTGTATCAAATATATCACATGGGCTTTACACTTGTAACATAAATATTTGTTATGGGTTTATACTATAATTCCAAGAATGTTAACAATCGGGATTTATTGTGTGAAAAAGTTATTCAGATGTTCCTTCTGATATGGGATTAGGCCCCATAGGGGTAGGCAATACATGTGAACTATCTTGCCACAAGGGGCACAGAACGCCCCTAACATGTACATGCAGGTAAAGATAAATTGC
Source organism: Leptodactylus fuscus (assembly GCF_031893055.1). Classification (NCBI taxonomy): domain Eukaryota; kingdom Metazoa; phylum Chordata; class Amphibia; order Anura; family Leptodactylidae; genus Leptodactylus; species Leptodactylus fuscus. Next base: position 235,365,007 of record NC_134265.1, read on the forward strand.
AGTTCTACAAAGTTAAAGTGGTGTTTCTGGGTCATTGTTTGCTACAAGGTGTTAGATAGCTGTGTAAGTAAATCAGAAGTCACTCACATATCTGCTCTGTAATGGCTGATATATTTTGAGTATTTACTTACCTCAATGAATTTCTGGAGTGTTTAGAAGCTTTAAAGAACTGAATTTACTTGGGATTGTATAAATAAGTCTGCTGGGATATGTAGTACTACAGCTATGACAAGTGTGGGGAGAGCCAGCGCAGCTGCTTCCATGATAAGACAAAGGGGTAATAAATCTTTCATTGGAAACAAAGATGACAATGGCTGGATATCTCAGGCTGCAGTGTGTCTTATCTATGTCTTCTTAATGTAAGCTTTGCATTCTGTGCTGCACTACAAGTCCCTTCTAACCTGTTAACAATAGTTTCAGGGGAGGAGTAAGGAGAGTCAGATAACTTAAAATTAATTTTACTTTTGCTGATTTGGTTAATAAATGATGAATCTATTGTTAACACTGATGAGAGTTCTTTTATTTTAGATGATTCTCGATTTGGGAATGATGGTGGATTCTGCACCAGATATGTCATGGTCACTGAATAGGAGGTAAACCAAGGGTAAAACCAAGCACAAAGTAGAACCATTATGGAACTGTATGGGTCTCAGCTCATGAAGCTGAACTAGAAGCCATCACTGAGACAGGGTACAATGTCTGAGGGTAGGTGTTTGATATAGTGGGACTATGGTCCAATCTGGAGAGCGAGAGCTTTCTGTAGGGTTAATGTTAAGCCTAAAAGGATTTCCAGGCTGTTCAGGTAGTGATGCTGCCACCTCCACACAGGTGGGTATAGTCAAAAGTCAGGACACACACTAAGGCTGATACGAAGGAAAGTAGAGGTAACTTGTGGGCAGACACTGCCACTAACCCAGTTGCAGAGGCCTAGGGGATATGCCTTACTGATAATTGGTCATTATACTCGACCCAAACCCCCCTTTTAGCTCTCTTTTCAGGTTTTACAACACTGAGGCACCAAAAATGGTCCAGGACTACAGTAAAAGAGGATGTACAAGTCCTGATCTCCGGTGGTAAGAGAATATATTTACTGAGTGCATTGTCCCCACTGATGGCATAAAGCAATGTTTAGAAGTAGCCATGTGTGACCTGGTGAGCAGAGGATGGGTGGCTGCAGGATTTAACATCACTACAGACACTGCATGGCATGTGTTAAATGCAAAGTAGGCCAAAAAGTGAAAAGTTTCTCAGAGCCAGGCCCAGAGCCCTTGTACCTGTTCCAGAGATTGCAGGTTAACTATATGCAGTTACTAAAGGTGAGACGGTATAAGTACGTGCTTGTGTGTATAGTTATCTATCTTCAGAAAAGTCTGAGGCATATCTGGTGAAGAAAGCCATCACAAACGGGGCTGCAGATAGACGGCTACTGAAGAAATAGTGTGTCACTTGTATTGGTATTTTCTGTAAGGTACCCTCCTAAGAGAAGAATTGGCTTTAACCCATGTCAAACTTTCTTTGGGGGTTGTATTCTTGGCAACTCCTACAGATGTGGTATGGTGTACTGGCTGACTATGTGATGTCTTGGCAAAAACATCTGACTAATGTATGGCTTTGAGTTTTCTCTCCTTCTCAGATTTTAAGTTAGTGGGCGGGACCTATTCATTTGAACCAAGAGATTGATGGTGATAAAGAGACACGTGAGAAAAACCTTGGAGACAAGATTTGATGGTCCTTCCAAATGCTGATGATAACCAGTACTTCTGTGAAATTTGAAGGAGAGCCTAATTGTATCCATGCTTCATATTGCAAGAAAGTATCTACACACAAAGCGATGAAGATTCTCCTGATAATGCTGTTACAGATGGTCCTGGCGATAAGCCTGTATAGAACATTTAACAATGAAGTGGGACAATAAGTTTCTTAAACATCATATGATTTTGATCGAAGATCTGAATGTGTCAGATTGTAGGATATGTCCTCATAACCCCATATTAGCCTAAGTCATGTCATATATAGCTGTTTCTTTGACGCAACAGGAAATGTTTGAAGTATATAGTTAAGAAAATACCACCTCATATTTTAGGAACAATACATAGTATAAACAAGTAAATATCAGCAAGTTGTAGTAAAAATCTTATCTTCATTTTGTTTGTTTAATACAAAACATATACAAAAGGATGAGCAGACCAAGATATAAAAGGCCAGAACTATGATTGAGATTAGGTTAGAATACAGGAACATATGAGGGGAATCTGGTAAAGTCCGGCAGTAGACATTAGGTCACTGAAGTACCTAAATATGAATTCCTGTATTCAGCCATCTCAAAATGGGGGAATGTTAGAGTCAAATCCTCCATCTTTGTATTTTGTCAGTCATAAACTGTGTAAGTAAGTCACAGCTGGCTATTTGTATATCTTATCTTCATGGTATATGGAGGTCACTGAGACTCATTTAGCACCAACATGACATCTTATCTCTGTTTCCATGATATATGCATATAGACATAGTGTGAGCTGCTAGTTCACACATAAGTGTTTTTGAAGCTTTCTTTGTTTAAGGACAAAGTACAAAGTCCATTAAGCTGTAATGATATGCAAAATACATAAGGCCTCAGCCAATAGTCATGTGCCAGGTTTATCTTATAACCAATTATTTTATGCCAACTATGTTAGAATAGTCCAACCTGCTCTTGTCTGTATTGTATTTAAACCACCTTTGTGCACCATTAAATTAGAACTCACTTGATACACCATCAGTTGTGTGTGTGTGGCTTCTCCAGACCTGATAATGGGCGTAATTACTTCAGGCCTGATATTTAATTTGGAACTCAGCAACATACTCTATCATGGGGACCCCTTAATGTCCCTAACACCGAAATAGCTCAGTTGGGAGAGCGTAGACTAAAGGTCCCCGATTCAATTCTGGGTTTTGTCACACCCTCGTTTTAAACATTGAACAATTGACATGAATGTTTTTGGGTTCTTTCTATATCCTAACTGAACCGAGCTTTCCTTCTTGCATAATGCGCAGGTAATCCTGGAAATGGGGGGGGGGAGTCCCTCTTTCACATCAGTCATTAATGTGAGAAAGACTAAATAATGCAAGGATCCGGAAATATTCAGCAGAATGCTGAATGGCAGAGACATATATTACCACACTTCTCCAAGAAGCCTTACCTCTTCTCCGTGTTCCCTCCCAAAGAACCAGCTGCCATTTTCTTTGCTGCTCGCCGAATAGCGTTCACCTCCAAAAGCACGCAGCTGCATCACCAGAAGACATGTCCTAGGTGCACAACAGCGGTGGCTGTCTTTTTTTAGCAGATAGACCCTGCTCAGCTACATTATATTGATGATTTTAAGTGGGTATAGAGTCAGAGCTCGACTCTTGGCTGGTCAAAACCAGATGGCAATGTCCAATGAGCTCCAGGCCCCACTGAATGTCATTTCTCCCAGGTCTCCCCCAGGTTCCAATGCTATAGAAATGTTATTCCATGCTTCAGCTGTAAACCTTTGTCTCTTACAATAAATGCCGTTATTTTACCTTAACGGTCCACACAGACAGAATGTAGAAGGGGTGTTTGTGACAGACATCATAGCGGATCCTCCAGATTGTGATTGGATTAGTCTTTGGTCTCCATTCAAGTGCGCATTATTCAGAACTCTTGTCTTCAAAGAAAATCCATTGTGGAGTCATGTACTTTTCAGGAGGGTCACGCGGAAGTTACACAGAATCAGGTCACTGAAAGCTAGGACCCGTATTACTGGCTCTACAGCCAAGCAAGCTGAGTCAGGCTATATAGTCAGAAGTAAAAGTGAAATTGCCATTGGGAGCCAGCAGGAATTTCTCTGCACTGGTGCTATCGCCAGCAGGAAAAAAAATCAAACCTCTGTCAGAAGTGGGATTCGAACTCACGCCTCCAGAGGAGAATTCGACCTGAACGTAGCGCCTTAGACCGCTCGGCCATCCTGACATGGGATTAGATTCCTCAGTCCCTGAATATCGTGCGCATGCACGCTATTTGGAATCAATTAACTACTCATTAGAAAGTCATCCCTCCTATGTACATTCTGGACTCATGGGAATTTTCACCTTGCCTAAAGATGTCCCAACTAGTGAACGGGAAGACAGCAAACCCCAGGACAGAGGCCGAAATAGCTCAGTTGGGAGAGCGTTAGACTGAAGATCTAAAGGTCCCTGGTTCGATCCTGGGTTTCGGCAAATGAATTTTGAATACAAATCCACTAACAAAAGAAAAGGCTTGCTACGTTTCTTACCAATTCGTTGGGGTTTCGATCGAGCGTAGCGCACTGCTGGAACTATAGAAAAAAAAAAAAAGGTTGAAAACAGTTCTTTTAGGAGAAGACAATGTGCTACGCGGATGCCGAAATAGCTCAGTTGGGAGAGCGTAGACTAAAGATCTAAAGGTCCCCGATTTAATTCTGGGTTTTGTCACACCCTCGTTTTAAACATTGAACAATTGACATGAATGTTTTTGGGTTCTTTCTATATCCTAACTGAACCGAGCTTTCCTTCTTGCATAATGCGCAGGTAATCCTGGAAATGGGGGGGGGGAGTCCCTCTTTCACATCAGTCATTAATGTGAGAAAGACTAAATAATGCAAGGATCCGGAAATATTCAGCAGAATGCTGAATGGCAGAGACATATATTACCACACTTCTCCAAGAAGCCTTACCTCTTCTCCGTGTTCCCTCCCGAAGAACCAGCTGCCATTTTCTTTGCTGCTCGCCGAATAGCGTTCACCTCCAAAAGCACGCAGCTGCATCACCAGAAGACATGTCCTAGGTGCACAACAGCAGTGGCTGTCTTTTTTTAGCAGATAGACCCTGCTCAGCTACATTATATTGATGATTTTAAGTGGGTATAGAGTCAGAGCTCGACTCTTGGCTGGTCAAAAGCAGATGGCAATGTCCAATGAGCTCCAGGCCCCACTGAATGTCATTTCTCCCAGGTCTCCCCCAGGTTCCAATGCTGTAGAAATGTTATTCCATGCTTCAGCTGTAAACCTTTGTCTCTTACAATAAAGGCCGTTATTTTACCTTAACGGTCCACACAGACAGAATGTAGAAGGGGTGTTTGTGACAGACATCATAGCGGATCCTCCAGATTGTGATTGGATTAGTCTTTGGTCTCCATTCAAGTGCGCATTATTCAGAACTCTTGTCTTCACAAGAAAATCCCTTGCTGAGTCACATACTTTTCAGGAGGGTCACGCGGAAGTTACACAGAATCAGGTCACTGAAAGCTAGGACCCTTATTACTGGCTCTACAGCCAAGCAAGCTGAGTCAGGCTATATAGTCAGAAGTAAAAGTGAAATTGCCATTGGGAGCCAGCAGGAATTTCTCTGCACTGGTGCTATCGCCAGCAGGAAAAAAATCAAACCACTGTCAGAAGTGAAATTCGAACCCACGCCTCCAGAGGAGACTGCGACCTGAACGCAGCGCCTTAGACTGCTCGGCCATCCTGACATGGGATTAGTTTCCTCAGTCCCTGAATGTTGCGCGCATGCACGCTATTTGGAATCAATTAACTACTCATTAGAAAATCATCCCTCCTATGTACATTCTGTACTCATGGGAATTTTCACCTTGCCTAAAGATGTCCCAACAAGTGAACGGGGAGACAGCAAACCCCAGGACAGAGGCCGAAATAGCTCAGTTGGGAGAGCGTTAGGCTGAAGATCTAAAGGACCCTGGTTCGATCCTGGGTTTCGGCAAATGAATTTTGAATACAAATCCACTAACAAAAGAAAAGGCTTGCTACGTTTCTTTCCAATTCGTTGGGGTTTCGATCGAGCGTAGCGCACTGCTGGAACTATAGAAAAAAAAAAAGGTTGAAAACAGTTCTTTCAGGAGAAGACAATGTGCTGCGTGGATGCCGAAATAGCTCAGTTGGGAGAGCGTAGACTAAAGGTCCCCGATTCAATTCTGGGTTTTGTCACACCCTCGTTTTAAACATTGAACAATTGACATGAATGTTTTTGGGTTCTTTCTATATCCTAACTGAACCGAGCTTTCCTTCTTGCATAATGCGCAGGTAATCCTGGAAATGGGGGGGGGAGTCCCTCTTTCACATCAGTCATTAATGTGAGAAAGACTAAATAATGCAAAGATCCGGAAATATTCAGCAGAATGCTGAATGGCAGAGACATATATTACCACACTTCTCCAAGAAGCCTTACCTCTTCTCCATGTTCCCTCCCGAAGAACCAGCTGCCATTTTCTTTGCTGCTCGCCGAATAGCATTCACCTCCAAAAGCACGCAGCTGCATCACCAGAAGACATGTCCTAGGTGCACAACAGCGGTGGCTGTCTTTTTTTAGCAGATAGATCCTGCTCAGCTACATTATATTGATGATTTTAAGTGGGTATAGAGTCAGAGCTCGACTCTTGGCTGGTCAAAACCAGATGGCAATGTCCAATGAGCTCCAGGCCCCACTGAATGTCATTTCTCCCAGGTCTCCCCCAGGGTTCCAATGCTGTAGAAATGTTATTCCATGCTTCAGCTGTAAACCTTTGTCTCTTACAATAAAGGCCGTTATTTTACCTTAACAGTCCACACACAGACAGAATGTAGAAGGGGTGTTTGTGACAGACATCATAGCGGATTCTCCAGATTGTGATTGGATTAGTCTTTGGTCTCCATTCAAGTGCGCATTATTCAGAACTCTTGTCTTCACAAGAAAATCCCTTGCGGAGTCACGTACTTTTCAGGAGGGTCACGCGGAAGTTACACAGAATCAGGTCACTGTAAGCTAGGACCCTTATTACTGGCTCTACAGCCAAGCAAGCTGAGTCAGGCTATATAGTCAGAAGTAAAAGTGAAATTGCCATTGGGAGCCAGCAGGAATTTCTCTGCACTGGTGCTATCGCCAGCAGGAAAAAAATCAAACCACTGTCAGAAGTGGGATTTGAACCCACGCCTCCAGAGGAGACTGCGACCTGAACGCAGCACCTTAGACCGCTCAGCCATCCTGACATGGGATTAGTTTCCTCAGTCCCTGAATGTCACGTGCATGCACGCTATTTGGAATCAATTAACTACTCATTAGAAAATCATCCCTCCTATGTACATTCTGTACTCATGGGAATTTTCACCTTGCCTAAAGATGTCCCAACTAGTGAACGGGTAGACAGCAAACCCCAGGACAGAGGCCGAAATATCTCAGTTGGGAGAGCGTTAGACTGAAGATCTAAAGGTCCCTGGTTTGATCCCGGGTTTCGGCAAATGAATTTTGAATACAAATCCACTAACAAAAGAAAAGGCTTGCTACGTTTCTTTCCAATTCATTGGGGTTTCGATCGAGTGTAGCGCACTGCTGGAACTATAGAAAAAAAAAACTGTTGAAAACAGTTCTTTTAGGAGAAGACAATGTGCTGCGCGGATGCCGAAATAGCTCAGTTGGGAGAGCGTAGACTAAAGATCTAAAGGTCCCCGATTCAATTCTGGGTTTTGTCACACCCTCGTTTTAAACATTGAACAATTGACATGAATGTTTTTGGGTTCTTTCTATATCCTAACTGAACCGAGCTTTCCTTCTTGCATAATGCGCAGGTAATCCTGGAAATGGGGGGGGAAGTCCCTCTTTCACATCAGTCATTAATGTGAGAAAGACTAAATAATGCAAGGATCCGGAAATATTCAGCAGAATGCTGAATGGCAGAGACATATATTACCACACTTCTCCAAGAAGCCTTACCTCTTCTCCGTGTTCCCTCCCGAAGAACCAGCTGCCATTTTCTTTGCTGCTCGCCGAATAGCGTTCACCTCCAAAAGCACGCAGCTGCATCACCAGAAGACATGTCCTAGGTGCACAACAGTGGTGGCTGTCTTTTTTTAGCAGATAGATCCTGCTCAGCTACATTATATTGATGATTTTAAGTGGGTATAGAGTCAGAGCTCGACTCTTGGCTGGTCAAAACCAGATGGCAATGTCCAATGAGCTCCAGGCCCCACTGAATGTCGATTTCTCCCAGGTCTCCCCCAGGTTCCAATGCTGTAGAAATGTTATTCCATGCTTCAGCTGTAAACCTTTGTCTCTTACAATAAAGGCCGTTATTTTACCTTAACGGTCCACACAGACAGAATGTAGAAGGGGTGTTTGTGACAGACATCATAGCGGATCCTCCAGATTGTGATTGGATTACTCTTTGGTCTCCATTCAAGTGCACATTATTCAGAACTCTTGTCTTCACAAGAAAATCCCTTGCGGAGTCACGTACTTTTCAGGAGGGTCACGCGGAAGTTACACAGAATCAGGTCACTGAAAGCTAGGACCCTTATTACTGGCTCTACAGCCAAGCAAGCTGAGTCAGGCTATATAGTCAGAAGTAAAAGTGAAATTGCCATTGGGAGCCAGCAGGAATTTCTCTGCACTGGTGCTATCGCCAGCAGGAAAAAAATCAAACCACTGTCAGAAGTGGGATTCGAACCAACGCCTCCAGAGGAGACTGCGACCTGAACGCAGCGCCTTAGACTGCTCGGCCATCCTGACATGGGATTAGTTTCCTCAGTCCCTCAATGTCGCGCGCATGCACGCTATTTGGAATCAATTAACTACTCATTAGAAAATCATCCCTCCTATGTACATTCTGGACTCATGGGAATTTTCACCTTGCCTAAAGATGTCCCAACTAGTGAACGGGGAGACAGCAAACCCCAGGACAGAGGCCGAAATAGCTCAGTTGGGAGAGCGTTAGACTGAAGATCTACAGGTCCCTGGTTCGATCCCGGGTTTCGGCAAATGAATTTTGAATACAAATCCACTAACAAATGAAAAGGCTTGCTACGTTTCTTTCCAATTCGTTGGGGTTTTGATCGAGCGTAGCGCACTGCTGAAACTATAGAAAAAAAAAAAGGTTGAAAACAGTTCTTTCAGGAGAAGACAATGTGCTGCGCGGATGCCGATGTTAGAGTCAAATCCTCCATCTTTGTATTTTGTCAGTCATCTTGTAACCTTTCACACATAAACTGTGTAAGTAAGTCGCAGCTGGCTATTTGTATATCTTATCTTCATGGTATATGGAGGTCACTGAGACTCATTTAGCACCAACACGACATCTTATCTCTGTTTCCATGATATATGCATATAGACATAGTGTGAGCTGCTAGTTCACACATAAGTGTTTTTGAAGCTTTCTTTGTTTAAGGACAAAGTACAAAGTCCATTAAGCTGTAATGATATGCAAAATACATAAGGCCTCAGCCAATAGTCATGTGCCAGGTTTATCTTATAACCAATTATTTTATGCCAACTATGTTAGAATAGTCCAACCTGCTCTTGTCTGTATTGTATTTAAACCACCTTTGTGCACCATTAAATTAGAACTCACTTGATACACCATCAGTTGTGTGTGTGTGGCTTCTCCAGACCTGATAATGGGCGTAATTACTTCAGGCCTGATATTTAATTTGGAACTCAGCAACATACTCTATCATGGGGACCCCTTAATGTCCCTAACAGAACCTGACGCCCAACGTGGGGCATCGATAATCGTTAAATGTGCAGCCGATAGTGTACTGATCCACTCACCAACCGATTTGGAGACGGGCCCGGAGGACCTCAGATGAATAAAACGGCGCTGTAATGGTAAGTCCTTTTCTTGCCAAATAACTAATCTGAGTTCCTACGTGTCCCGGATCCTGTGTGTCGGTGAGTGAAGATTAGTGCTGCATATGTTATAACAATCGATGCCATATTATATAGTGTGCAAGAACCTGAATAGTATGTTGTCTGTAGTGGGGTGGGAAATGTTATACCTCATTCTTTGTCTACTGTCCATGCTGTCATTTGGTTGTTACATCTGTTATAGAGTGTAAAAAGCGGTGCAGGAGAGAGAGTTATTCTTCATCCTTAATCCCTAGAGTTGCGAGAGTGGAAGTACTGAGTGATTGAAAAGTCCTTGTTTTGGACACTAAGGACTGAGTAGAATCTGAGTAAGTACATGCAATGATTCAGGGGTGTTCGATAGAGGGACACAGACAAAGTGGAGTCTGTGGAAACCAAATGAGGGTTTTGCCCTGAGCACTACGCCAGAACATGCACATTAGAGATTAGTTCAATGAAAACAGAGTGACTGTTTGGGAGGTCCCACTAGGTGAGTCAAAAGTGACCCTCTATTGTCTTAATTGCCCTAGAGGAGTGGGATGCTCACGGCTGACTGGCCATCAGCTATTATGGGGGAGGGACCCTCTGAGGTAGGGTATACCCCCATATGAACTAATAGGAATGGGAGAGAGAGAAGAAGATGCCGCTCAAGAAAAAAAAAAAAAAAAAAAAAAAAAGAGCAGGAGTTACCAATGGAGAATAGGCAGGACAGATACAGGGATAGAGGGTAACCAGGAAGTGTTTTAATTGTGGAAACCAGGGACATTTGGCTAGAGATTGCTGGTGTCCTAAGCGAAGGACAAAGGCTTTGAGTGTAAGGAAATGTATAGTGAGCATCAATTGACAGTCCAGCTAAAGGGTTAATGTGCTTGGCACTTAGCATTGTGTTGTTAGTTTGTTGGTTAGTGGAAAGTGGAAACATGATATGTTTTGTGGTGAGGATACTGCAGGTTAAGTGTAGGTATGTGTATACACATATGTGTGTATATAGGCTTGGGGGTGGACATTAAGTTATTTCTAGAATGTCTATAGTGTCCTTTTATTCAGGAAAGGTTTCCCATTTTGAGAATGCTCCTCTCATGGTAATGTTTTTAAAATTGGATAAATGGCATAAATATGAGATCAACATTATTATGTTTATTTTATAGTAATATGCAAATTGGTAAGAAGATGAAGGCAACTATTTACATGTTTTGGTTTGTTTTCTCCTCAATATTTAGCTGTGCGGGAATTATAACTAACTCTGTGCCTATTTGTAGGAATAAGCCGTCCCGAGACGATAAGTGATATCACGGTACAAAATATATGAAAATTTTTATTTTAGTTCAGACAAGTTCTTTTTGATTTAATTGACATTTGTTTTGTTTTGTCTGGAGCTCCAGTGTGACGTTGCATGTTTGTATGGAAGGTTCAGAAAAGTGAATGGGCCCATATATGTGTGTCAGTTATATGTACATGTTACATGTGTCTGCTATGTGTACATGTTCTGTTTGTCCATGTCTGTATTGTTACATTTTCAGTCTCCACAGCAAGCAGATATTGACTGCTGATAACACAGAGGGTGGTGACAAGTAGATATGAAAGGGAGGCATAAAAGTTCTTTCCATTGTTGAATACATATATGTGTGTTCTGGTGTAAATGAGATGTACTTGATATACCATGTACATGTATTATGTACTCAGTGTGTATTGGTGCGTATGTGTATCAAATATATCACATGGGCTTTACACTTGTAACATAAATATTTGTTATGGGTTTATACTATAATTCCAAGAATGTTAACAATCGGGATTTATTGTGTGAAAAAGTTATTCAGATGTTCCTTCTGATATGGGATTAGGCCCCATAGGGGTAGGCAATACATGTGAACTATCTTGCCACAAGGGGCACAGAACGCCCCTAACATGTACATGCAGGTAAAGATAAATTGCAGTTCTACAAAGTTAAAGTGGTGTTTCTGGGTCATTGTTTGCTACAAGGTGTTAGATAGCTGTGTAAGTAAATCAGAAGTCACTCACATATCTGCTCTGTAATGGCTGATATATTTTGAGTATTTACTTACCTCAATGAATTTCTGGAGTGTTTAGAAGCTTTAAAGAACTGAATTTACTTGGGATTGTATAAATAAGTCTGCTGGGATATGTAGTACTACAGCTATGACAAGTGTGGGGAGAGCCAGCGCAGCTGCTTCCATGATAAGACAAAGGGGTAATAAATCTTTCATTGGAAACAAAGATGACAATGGCTGGATATCTCAGGCTGCAGTGTGTCTTATCTATGTCTTCTTAATGTAAGCTTTGCATTCTGTGCTGCACTACAAGTCCCTTCTAACCTGTTAACAATAGTTTCAGGGGAGGAGTAAGGAGAGTCAGATAACTTAAAATTAATTTTACTTTTGCTGATTTGGTTAATAAATGATGAATCTATTGTTAACACTGATGAGAGTTCTTTTATTTTAGATGATTCTCGATTTGGGAATGATGGTGGATTCTGCACCAGATATGTCATGGTCACTGAATAGGAGGTAAACCAAGGGTAAAACCAAGCACAAAGTAGAACCATTATGGAACTGTATGGGTCTCAGCTCATGAAGCTGAACTAGAAGCCATCACTGAGACAGGGTACAATGTCTGAGGGTAGGTGTTTGATATAGTGGGACTATGGTCCAATCTGGAGAGCGAGAGCTTTCTGTAGGGTTAATGTTAAGCCTAAAAGGATTTCCAGGCTGTTCAGGTAGTGATGCTGCCACCTCCACACAGGTGGGTATAGTCAAAAGTCAGGACACACACTAAGGCTGATACGAAGGAAAGTAGAGGTAACTTGTGGGCAGACACTGCCACTAACCCAGTTGCAGAGGCCTAGGGGATATGCCTTACTGATAATTGGTCATTATACTCGACCCAAACCCCCCTTTTAGCTCTCTTTTCAGGTTTTACAACACTGAGGCACCAAAAATGGTCCAGGACTACAGTAAAAGAGGATGTACAAGTCCTGATCTCCGGTGGTAAGAGAATATATTTACTGAGTGCATTGTCCCCACTGATGGCATAAAGCAATGTTTAGAAGTAGCCATGTGTGACCTGGTGAGCAGAGGATGGGTGGCTGCAGGATTTAACATCACTACAGACACTGCATGGCATGTGTTAAATGCAAAGTAGGCCAAAAAGTGAAAAGTTTCTCAGAGCCAGGCCCAGAGCCCTTGTACCTGTTCCAGAGATTGCAGGTTAACTATATGCAGTTACTAAAGGTGAGACGGTATAAGTACGTGCTTGTGTGTATAGTTATCTATCTTCAGAAAAGTCTGAGGCATATCTGGTGAAGAAAGCCATCACAAACGGGGCTGCAGATAGACGGCTACTGAAGAAATAGTGTGTCACTTGTATTGGTATTTTCTGTAAGGTACCCTCCTAAGAGAAGAATTGGCTTTAACCCATGTCAAACTTTCTTTGGGGGTTGTATTCTTGGCAACTCCTACAGATGTGGTATGGTGTACTGGCTGACTATGTGATGTCTTGGCAAAAACATCTGACTAATGTATGGCTTTGAGTTTTCTCTCCTTCTCAGATTTTAAGTTAGTGGGCGGGACCTATTCATTTGAACCAAGAGATTGATGGTGATAAAGAGACACGTGAGAAAAACCTTGGAGACAAGATTTGATGGTCCTTCCAAATGCTGATGATAACCAGTACTTCTGTGAAATTTGAAGGAGAGCCTAATTGTATCCATGCTTCATATTGCAAGAAAGTATCTACACACAAAGCGATGAAGATTCTCCTGATAATGCTGTTACAGATGGTCCTGGCGATAAGCCTGTATAGAACATTTAACAATGAAGTGGGACAATAAGTTTCTTAAACATCATATGATTTTGATCGAAGATCTGAATGTGTCAGATTGTAGGATATGTCCTCATAACCCCATATTAGCCTAAGTCATGTCATATATAGCTGTTTCTTTGACGCAACAGGAAATGTTTGAAGTATATAGTTAAGAAAATACCACCTCATATTTTAGGAACAATACATAGTATAAACAAGTAAATATCAGCAAGTTGTAGTAAAAATCTTATCTTCATTTTGTTTGTTTAATACAAAACATATACAAAAGGATGAGCAGACCAAGATATAAAAGGCCAGAACTATGATTGAGATTAGGTTAGAATACAGGAACATATGAGGGGAATCTGGTAAAGTCCGGCAGTAGACATTAGGTCACTGAAGTACCTAAATATGAATTCCTGTATTCAGCCATCTCAAAATGGGGGAATGTTAGAGTCAAATCCTCCATCTTTGTATTTTGTCAGTCATAAACTGTGTAAGTAAGTCACAGCTGGCTATTTGTATATCTTATCTTCATGGTATATGGAGGTCACTGAGACTCATTTAGCACCAACATGACATCTTATCTCTGTTTCCATGATATATGCATATAGACATAGTGTGAGCTGCTAGTTCACACATAAGTGTTTTTGAAGCTTTCTTTGTTTAAGGACAAAGTACAAAGTCCATTAAGCTGTAATGATATGCAAAATACATAAGGCCTCAGCCAATAGTCATGTGCCAGGTTTATCTTATAACCAATTATTTTATGCCAACTATGTTAGAATAGTCCAACCTGCTCTTGTCTGTATTGTATTTAAACCACCTTTGTGCACCATTAAATTAGAACTCACTTGATACACCATCAGTTGTGTGTGTGTGGCTTCTCCAGACCTGATAATGGGCGTAATTACTTCAGGCCTGATATTTAATTTGGAACTCAGCAACATACTCTATCATGGGGACCCCTTAATGTCCCTAACACCGAAATAGCTCAGTTGGGAGAGCGTAGACTAAAGGTCCCCGATTCAATTCTGGGTTTTGTCACACCCTCGTTTTAAACATTGAACAATTGACATGAATGTTTTTGGGTTCTTTCTATATCCTAACTGAACCGAGCTTTCCTTCTTGCATAATGCGCAGGTAATCCTGGAAATGGGGGGGGGGAGTCCCTCTTTCACATCAGTCATTAATGTGAGAAAGACTAAATAATGCAAGGATCCGGAAATATTCAGCAGAATGCTGAATGGCAGAGACATATATTACCACACTTCTCCAAGAAGCCTTACCTCTTCTCCGTGTTCCCTCCCAAAGAACCAGCTGCCATTTTCTTTGCTGCTCGCCGAATAGCGTTCACCTCCAAAAGCACGCAGCTGCATCACCAGAAGACATGTCCTAGGTGCACAACAGCGGTGGCTGTCTTTTTTTAGCAGATAGACCCTGCTCAGCTACATTATATTGATGATTTTAAGTGGGTATAGAGTCAGAGCTCGACTCTTGGCTGGTCAAAACCAGATGGCAATGTCCAATGAGCTCCAGGCCCCACTGAATGTCATTTCTCCCAGGTCTCCCCCAGGTTCCAATGCTATAGAAATGTTATTCCATGCTTCAGCTGTAAACCTTTGTCTCTTACAATAAAGGCCGTTATTTTACCTTAACGGTCCACACAGACAGAATGTAGAAGGGGTGTTTGTGACAGACATCATAGCGGATCCTCCAGATTGTGATTGGATTAGTCTTTGGTCTCCATTCAAGTGCGCATTATTCAGAACTCTTGTCTTCACAAGAAAATCCATTGTGGAGTCATGTACTTTTCAGGAGGGTCACGCGGAAGTTACACAGAATCAGGTCACTGAAAGCTAGGACCCGTATTACTGGCTCTACAGCCAAGCAAGCTGAGTCAGGCTATATAGTCAGAAGTAAAAGTGAAATTGCCATTGGGAGCCAGCAGGAATTTCTCTGCACTGGTGCTATCGCCAGCAGGAAAAAAAATCAAACCTCTGTCAGAAGTGGGATTCGAACTCACGCCTCCAGAGGAGAATTCGACCTGAACGTAGCGCCTTAGACCGCTCGGCCATCCTGACATGGGATTAGATTCCTCAGTCCCTGAATATCGCGCGCATGCACGCTATTTGGAATCAATTAACTACTCATTAGAAAGTCATCCCTCCTATGTACATTCTGGACTCATGGGAATTTTCACCTTGCCTAAAGATGTCCCAACTAGTGAACGGGAAGACAGCAAACCCCAGGACAGAGGCCGAAATAGCTCAGTTGGGAGAGCGTTAGACTGAAGATCTAAAGGTCCCTGGTTCGATCCTGGGTTTCGGCAAATGAATTTTGAATACAAATCCACTAACAAAAGAAAAGGCTTGCTACGTTTCTTACCAATTCGTTGGGGTTTCGATCGAGCGTAGCGCACTGCTGGAACTATAGAAAAAAAAAAAAAGGTTGAAAACAGTTCTTTTAGGAGAAGACAATGTGCTACGCGGATGCCGAAATAGCTCAGTTGGGAGAGCGTAGACTAAAGATCTAAAGGTCCCCGATTTAATTCTGGGTTTTGTCACACCCTCGTTTTAAACATTGAACAATTGACATGAATGTTTTTGGGTTCTTTCTATATCCTAACTGAACCGAGCTTTCCTTCTTGCATAATGCGCAGGTAATCCTGGAAATGGGGGGGGGGAGTCCCTCTTTCACATCAGTCATTAATGTGAGAAAGACTAAATAATGCAAGGATCCGGAAATATTCAGCAGAATGCTGAATGGCAGAGACATATATTACCACACTTCTCCAAGAAGCCTTACCTCTTCTCCGTGTTCCCTCCCGAAGAACCAGCTGCCATTTTCTTTGCTGCTCGCCGAATAGCGTTCACCTCCAAAAGCACGCAGCTGCATCACCAGAAGACATGTCCTAGGTGCACAACAGCAGTGGCTGTCTTTTTTTAGCAGATAGACCCTGCTCAGCTACATTATATTGATGATTTTAAGTGGGTATAGAGTCAGAGCTCGACTCTTGGCTGGTCAAAAGCAGATAGCAATGTCCAATGAGCTCCAGGCCCCACTGAATGTCATTTCTCCCAGGTCTCCCCCAGGTTCCAATGCTGTAGAAATGTTATTCCATGCTTCAGCTGTAAACCTTTGTCTCTTACAATAAAGGCCGTTATTTTACCTTAACGGTCCACACAGACAGAATGTAGAAGGGGTGTTTGTGACAGACATCATAGCGGATCCTCCAGATTGTGATTGGATTAGTCTTTGGTCTCCATTCAAGTGCGCATTATTCAGAACTCTTGTCTTCACAAGAAAATCCCTTGCTGAGTCACATACTTTTCAGGAGGGTCACGCGGAAGTTACACAGAATCAGGTCACTGAAAGCTAGGACCCTTATTACTGGCTCTACAGCCAAGCAAGCTGAGTCAGGCTATATAGTCAGAAGTAAAAGTGAAATTGCCATTGGGAGCCAGCAGGAATTTCTCTGCACTGGTGCTATCGCCAGCAGGAAAAAAATCAAACCACTGTCAGAAGTGAAATTCGAACCCACGCCTCCAGAGGAGACTGCGACCTGAACGCAGCGCCTTAGACTGCTCGGCCATCCTGACATGGGATTAGTTTCCTCAGTCCCTGAATGTCGCGCGCATGCACGCTATTTGGAATCAATTAACTACTCATTAGAAAATCATCCCTCCTATGTACATTCTGTACTCATGGGAATTTTCACCTTGCCTAAAGATGTCCCAACAAGTGAACGGGGAGACAGCAAACCCCAGGACAGAGGCCGAAATAGCTCAGTTGGGAGAGCGTTAGGCTGAAGATCTAAAGGACCCTGGTTCGATCCTGGGTTTCGGCAAATGAATTTTGAATACAAATCCACTAACAAAAGAAAAGGCTTGCTACGTTTCTTTCCAATTCGTTGGGGTTTCGATCGAGCGTAGCGCACTGCTGGAACTATAGAAAAAAAAAAAAGGTTGAAAACAGTTCTTTCAGGAGAAGACAATGTGCTGCGCGGATGCCGAAAAAGCTCAGTTGGTAGAGCGTAGACTAAAGGGCCCACGATTTAATTCTGGGTTTTGTCACACCCTCGTTTTAAACATTGAACAATTGACATGAATGTTTTTGGGTTCTTTCTATATCCTAACTGAACCGAGCTTTCCTTCTTGCATAATGCGCAGGTAATCCTGGAAATGGGGGGGGGGGGAGTCCCTCTTTCACTTCAGTCATTAATGTGAGAAAGACTAAATAATGCAAGGATCCGGAAATATTCAGCAGAATGCTGAATGGCAGAGACATATATTACCTCACTTCTCCAAGAAGCCTTACCTCTTCTCCATGTTCCCTCCCGAAGAACCAGCTGCCATTTTCTTTGCTGCTCGCCGAATAGCGTTCACCTCCAAAAGCACGCAGCTGCATAACCAGAAGACATGTCCTAGGTGCACAACAGCGGTGGCTGTCTTTTTTTAGCAGATAGACCCTGCTCAGCTACATTATATTGATGATTTTAAGTGGGTATAGAGTCAGAGCTCGACTCTTGGCTGGTCAAAACCAGATGGCAATGTCCAATGAGCTCCAGGCCCCACTGAATGTCATTTCTCCCAGGTCTCCCCCAGGTTCCAATGCTGTAGAAATGTTATTCCATGCTTCAGCTGTAAATCTTTGTCTCTTACAATAAAGGCCGTTATTTTACCTTAACGGTCCACACAGACAGAATATAGAAGGGGTGTTTGTGACAGACATCATAGCGGATCCTCCAGATTGTGATTGGATTAGTCTTTGGTCTCCATTCAAGTGCGCATTATTCAGAACTCTTGTCTTCACAAGAAAATCCCTTGCGGAGTCACGTACTTTTCAGGAGGGTCACGCGGAAGTTACACAGAATCAGGTCACTGAAAGCTAGGACCCTTATTACTGGCTCTACAGCCAAGCAAGCTGAGTCAGGCTATACAGTCAGAAGTAAAAGTGAAATTGCCATTGGGAGCCAGCAGGAATTTCTCTGCACTGGTGCTATCGCCAGCAGGGAAAAAATCAAACCACTGTCAGAAGTGGGATTCGAACGCACGCCTCCAGAGGAGACTGCGACCTGAACGCAGCGCCTTAGACCGCTCGGCCATCCTGACACGGGATTAGTTTCCTGAGTCCCTGAATATCGCGCGCATGCACGCTATTTGGAATCAATTAACTACTCATTAGAAAATCATCCCTCCTATGTACATTCTGTACTCATGGGAATTTTCACCTTGCCTAAAGATGTCCCAACTAGTGAACGGGGAGACAGCAAACCCCAGGACAGAGGCCGAAATAGCTCAGTTGGGAGAGCGTTAGACTGAAGATCTAAAGGTCCCTGGTTCGATCCCGGCAAATGAATTTTGAATACAAATCCACTAACAAAAGAAAAGGCTTGCTACGTTTCTTTCCAATTCGTTGGGGTTTCGATCGAGCGTAGCGCGCTGCTGGAACTATAGAAAAAAAAAAAGGTTGAAAACAGTTCTTTCAGGAGAAGACAATGTGCTGCGCGGATGCCGAAATAGCTCAGTTGGGAGAGCGTAGACTAAAGATCTAAAGGTCCCCGATTTAATTCTGTGTTTTGTCACACCCTCGTTTTAAACATTGAACAATTGACATGAATGTTTTTGGGTTCTTTCTATATCCTAACTGAACCGAGCTTTCCTTCTTGCATAATGCGCAGGTAATCCTGGAAATGGGGGGGGAAGTCCCTCTTTCACATCAGTCATTAATGTGAGAAAGACTAAATAATGCAAGGATCCGGAAATATTCAGCAGAATGCTGAATGGCAGAGACATATATTACCTCACTTCTCCAAGAAGCCTTACCTCTTCTCCGTGTTCCCTCCCGAAGAACCAGCTGCCATTTTCTTTGCTGCTCGCCCAATAGCGTTCACCTCCAAAAGCACGCAGCTGCATCATCAGAAGACATGTCCTAGGTGCACAACAGCGGTGGCTGTCTTTTTTTAGCAGATAGACCCTGCTCAGCTACATTATATTGATGATTTTAAGTGGGTATAGAGTCAGAGCTCGACTCTTGGCTGGTCAAAACCAGATGGCAATGTCCAATGAGCTCCAGGCCCCACTGAATGTCATTTCTCCCAGGTCTCCCCCAGGTTCCAATGCTGTAGAAATGTTATTCCATGCTTCAGCTGTAAACCTTTGTCTCTTACAATAAAGGCCGTTATTTTACCTTAACGGTCCACACAGACAGAATGTAGAAGGGGTGTTTGTGACAGACATCATAGCGGATCCTCCAGATTGTGATTGGATTAGTCTTTGGTCTCCATTCAAGTGCGCATTATTCAGAACTCTTGTCTTCACAAGAAAATCCCTTGCGGAGTCACGTACTTTTCAGGAGGGTCACGCGGAAGTTACACAGAATCAGGTCACTGTAAGCTAGGACCCTTATTACTGGCTCTACAGCCAAGCAAGCTGAGTCAGGCTATATAGTCAGAAGTAAAAGTGAAATTGCCATTGGGAGCCAGCAGGAATTTCTCTGCACTGGTGCTATCGCCAGCAGGAAAAAAATCAAACCACTGTCAGAAGTGGGATTCGAACCCACGCCTCCAGAGGAGACTGCGACCTGAACGCAGCGCCTTAGACCGCTCGGCCATCCTGACATGGGATTAGTTTCCTCAGTCCCTGAATGTTGCGCGCATGCACGCTATTTGGAATCAATTAACTACTCATTAGAAAATCATCCCTCCTATGTACATTCTGTACTCATGGGAATTTTCACCTTGCCTAAAGATGTCCCAACTAGTGAAAGGGGAGACAGCAAACCCCAGGCCAGAGGCCGAAATAGCTCAGTTGGGAGAGCGTTAGACTGAAGATCTAAAGGTCCCTGGTTCGATCCCGGGTTTCGGCAAATGAATTTTGAATACAAATCCACTAACAAAAGAAAAGGCTTGCTACGTTTCTTTCCAATTCGTTGGGGTTTCTATCGAGCGTAGCGCACTGCTGGAACTATAGAAAAAAAAAAAGGTTGAAAACAGTTCTTTCAGGAGAAGACAATGTGCTGCGCGGATGCCGAAATAGCTCAGTTGGGAGAGCGTAGACTAAAGATCTAAAGGTCCCCGATTCAATTCTGGGTTTTTTCACACCCTCGTTTTAAACATTGAACAATTGATATGAATGTTTTTGGGTTCTTTCTATATCCTAACTGAACCGAGCTTTCCTTCTTGCATAATGCGCAGGTAATCCTGGAAATGGGGGGGGGAAGTCCCTCTTTCACATCAGTCATTAATGTGAGAAAGACTAAATAATGCAAGGATCCGGAAATATTCAGCAGAATGCTGAATGGCAGAGACATATATTACCACACTTCTCCAAGAAGCCTTACCTCTTCTCCGTGTTCCCTCCAGAAGAATCAGCTGCCATTTTCTTTGCTGCTCGCCCAATAGCGTTCACCTCCAAAAGCACGCAGCTGCATCACCAGAAGACATGTCCTAGGTGCACAACAGCGGTGGCTGTCTTTTATTAGCAGATAGACCCTGCTCAGCTACATTATATTGATGATTTTAAGTGGGTATAGAGTCAGAGCTCGACTCTTGGCTGGTCAAAACCAGATGGCAATGTCCAATGAGCTCCAGGCCCCACTGAATGTCATTTCTCCCAGGTCTCCCCCAGGTTCCAATGCTGTAGAAATGTTATTCCATGCTTCAGCTGTAAACCTTTGTCTCTTACAATAAAGGCCGTTATTTTACCTTAACGGTCCACACAGACAGAATGTAGAAGGGGTGTTTGTGACAGACATCATAGCGGATCCTCCAGATTGTGATTGGATTAGTCTTTGGTCTCCATTCAAGTGCGCATTATTCAGAACTCTTGTCTTCACAAGAAAATCCCTTGCGGACTCACGTACTTTTCAGGAGGGTCACGCGGAAGTTACACAGAATCAGGTCACTGAAAGCTAGGACCCTTATTACTGGCTCTACAGCCAAGCAAGCTGAGTCAGGCTATATAGTCAGAAGTAAAAGTGAAATTGCCATTGGGAGCCAGCAGGAATTTCTCTGCACTGGCGCTATCGCCAGCAGGAAAAATATCAAACCACTGTCAGAAGTGGGATTCGAACCCACGCCTCCAGAGGAAACTGCGACCTGAACGCAGCGCCTTAGACCGCTCGGCCATCCTGACATGGGATTAGTTTCCTCAGTCCCCGAATGTCGCGCGCATGCACGCTATTTGGAATCAATTAACTACTCATTAGAAAATCATCCCTCCTATGTACATTCTGGACTCATGGGAATTTTCACCTTGCCTAAAGATGTCCCAACTAGTGAACAGGGAGACAGCAAACCCCAGGACAGAGGCCGAAATAGCTCAGTTGGGAGAGCGTTAGACTGAAGATCTAAAGGTCCCTGGTTCGATCCCGGGTTTCGGCGAATGAATTTTGAATACAAATCCACTAACAAAAGAAAAGGCTTGCTACGTTTCTTTCCAATTCGTTGGGGTTTCGATCGAGCGTAGCGCACTGCTGGAACTATAGAAAAAAAAAAAAGGTTGAAAACAGTTCTTTCAGGAGAAGACAATGTGCTGCGCGGATGCCGAAATAGCTCAGTTGGGAGAGCGTAGACTAAAGATCTAAAAGTCCCCGATTCAATTCTGGGTTTTGTCACACCCTCGTTTTAAACATTGAACAATTGACATGAATGTTTTTGGGTTCTTTCTATATCCTAACTGAACCGAGCTTTCCTTCTTGTATAATGCGCAGGTAATCCTGGAAATGGGGGGGGAAGTCCCTCTTTCACATCAGTCATTAATGTGAGAAAGACTAAATAATGCAAGGATCCGGAAATATTCAGCAGAATGCTGAATGGCAGAGACATATATTACCACACTTCTCCAAGAAGCCTTACCTCTTCTCCGTGTTCCCTCCCGAAGAACCAGCTGCCATTTTCTTTGCTGCTCGCCGAATAGCATTCACCTCCAAAAGCACGCAGCTGCATCACCAGAAGACATGTCCTAGGTGCACAACAGCGGTGGCTGTCTTTTTTTAGCAGATAGACCCTGCTCAGCTACATTATATTGATGATTTTAAGTGGGTATAGAGTCAGAGCTCGACTCTTGGCTGGTCAAAACCAGATGGCAATGTCCAATGAGCTCCAGGCCCCACTGAATGTCATTTCTCCCAGGTTCCAATGTTGTAGAAATGTTATTCCATGTTTCAGCTGTAAACCTTTGTCTCTTACAATAAAGGCCATTCTTTTACCTTAACGGTCCACACAGACAGAATGTAGAAGGGGTGTTTGTGACAGACATCATAGCGGATCCTCCAGATTGTGATTGGATTAGTCTTTGGTCTCCATTCATGTGCGCATTATTCAGAACTCTTGTCTTCACAAGAAAATCCCTTGCGGAGTCACGTACTTTTCAGGAGGGTCACGCGGACGTTACACAGAATCAGGTCACTGTAAGCTAGGACCCTTATTACTGGCTCTACAGCCAAGCAAGCTGAGTCAGGCTATATAGTCAGAAGTAAAAGTGAAATTGCCATTGGGAGCCAGCAGGAATTTCTCTGCACTGGTGCTATCGCCAGCAGGAAAAAAATCAAACCACTGTCAGAAGTGGGATTCGAACCCACGCCTCCAGAGGAGACTGCGACCTGAACGCAGCGCCTTAGACCGCTCGGCCATCCTGACATGAGATTAGTTTCCTCAGTCCCTGAATGTCGCGCGCATGCACGCTATTTGGAATCAATTAACTACTCATTAGAAAATCATCCCTCCTATGTACATTCTGTACTCATGGGAATTTTCACCTTGCCTAAAGATTAGAGATGAGCGAACACTAAAATGTTCGAGGTTCGAAATTCGATTCGAACAGCCGCTCAATGTTTGTGTGTTCGAACGGGTTTCGAACCCCATTATAGTCTATGGGGAACAGATACTCGTTAAGGGGGAAACCCAAATCCGTGTCTGGAGGGTCACCAAGTCCACTATGACACCCCAGGAAATGATGCCAACACCTCTGGAATGACACTGGGACAGCAGGGGAAGCATGTCTGGGGGCATCTAACACACCAAAGACCCTCTATTACCCCAACATCACAGCCTAACAACTACACACTTTACACACTCAATACCACCTCTCTGACAGTAGGAAAACACCTTGAAACATGTGTATTTGGCACTTGCAGTGAGGAGAGCTTGTCACCAGCAGTGAATTTGGCCCTTGTAGTAAGTTGAGGTTGGCACCAACATTTGTTTTGAAAATCAGGGTGGATTGAGCCTCTAACCAGCAGAGTTTGGGCAAATTCATGGTGGAGGGAGCCTCTAAAAACCCCAGTTTGGACCAATTCATGGTGGAGGGAGCCTCTAACCAGCCCAGTTTGGGCAAATTCATGGTGGAGGGAGCCTCTAAAAAACCCAGTTTGGACCAATTCATGGTGGAGGGAGCCTCTAACCAGCCCAGTTTGGGCAAATTCATGGTGGAGGGAGCCTCTAACCAGCCCAGTTTGGACCAATTAATGGTGGAGGGAGCCTCTAACCAGCCCAGTTTGGACCAATTAATGGTGGAGGGAGCCTCTAACCACCCCAGTTTGGACCAATTCATGGTGGAGGGAGCCTCTAACCAGCCCAGTTTGGACCAATTCATGGTGGAGGGAGCCTCTAAAAAACCCAGTTTGGACCAATTCATGGTGGAGGGAGCCTCTAAACAGCCCAGTTTGGGCAAATTCATGGTGGAGGGAGCCTCTAAAAAACCCAGTTTGGACCAATTCATGGTGGAGGGAGCCTCTAACCAGCCCAGTTTGGACCAATTAATGGTGGAGGGAGCCTCTAAACAGCCAAGTTTGGACCAATTCATGGTGGAGGGAGCCTCTAAAAAACCCAGTTTGGACCAATTCATGGTGGAGGGAGCCTCTAAACAGCCCAGTTTGGGCAAATTCATGGTGGAGGGAGCCTCTAAAAAACCCAGTTTGGACCAATTCATGGTGGAGGGAGCCTCTAACCAGCCCAGTTTGGACCAATTAATAGTGGAGGGAGCCTCTAAACAGCCAAGTTTGGACCAATTCATGGTGGAGGGAGCCTCTAAAAACCCCAGTTTGGACCAATTCATGGTGGAGGGAGCCTCTAACCAGCCCAGTTTGGACCAATTAATGGTGGAGGGAGCCTCTAACCACCCCAGTTTGGACCAATTCATGGTGGAGGGAGCCTCTAAAAACCCCAGTTTGGACCAATTCATGGTGGAGGGAGCCTCTAACCAGCCCAGTTTGGGCAAATTCATGGTGGAGGGAGCCTCTAAACAGCCCAGTTTGGGCAAATTCATGGTGGAGGGAGCCTCTAACCAGCCCAGTTTGGACCAATTAATGGTGGAGGGAGCCTCTAACCAGCCCAGTTTGGACCAATTAATGGTGGAGGGAGCCTCTAACCACCCCAGTTTGGACCAATTCATGGTGGAGGGAGCCTCTAAAAACCCCAGTTTGGACCAATTCATGGTGGAGGGAGCCTCTGACCAGCCCAGTTTGGGCAAATTCATGGTGGAGGGAGCCTCTAAACAGCCCAGTTTGGGCAAATTCATGGTGGAGGGAGCCTCTAACCAGCCCAGTTTGGACCAATTAATGGTGGAGGGAGCCTCTAACCAGCCCAGTTTGGACCAATTAATGGTGGAGGGAGCCTCTAACCACCCCAGTTTGGACCAATTCATGGTGGAGGGAGCCTCTAAACAGCCAAGTTTGGACCAATTCATGGTGGAGGGAGCCTCTAAAAACCCCAGTTTGGACCAATTCATGGTGGAGGGAGCCTCTAACCAGCCCAGTTTGGACCAATTAATGGTGGAGGGAGCCTCTAACCACCCCAGTTTGGACCAATTCATGGTGGAGGGAGCCTCTAAAAACCCCAGTTTGGACCAATTCATGGTGGAGGGAGCCTCTAACCAGCCCAGTTTGGGCAAATTCATGGTGGAGGGAGCCTCTAAACAGCCCAGTTTGGGCAAATTCATGGTGGAGGGAGCCTCTAACCAGCCCAGTTTGGACCAATTAATGGTGGAGGGAGCCTCTAACCAGCCCAGTTTGGACCAATTAATGGTGGAGGGAGCCTCTAACCACCCCAGTTTGGACCAATTCATGGTGGAGGGAGCCTCTAAACAGCCAAGTTTGGACCAATTAATGGTGGAGGGAGCCTCTAACCACCCCAGTTTGGACCAATTCATGGTGGAGGGAGCCTCTAACCAGCCCAGTTTGGGCAAATTCATGGTGGAGGGAGCCTCTAAACAGCCCAGTTTGGGCAAATTCATGGTGGAGGGAGCCTCTAACCAGCCCAGTTTGGACCAATTAATGGTGGAGGGAGCCTCTAACCAGCCCAGTTTGGACCAATTAATGGTGGAGGGAGCCTCTAACCAGCCCAGTTTGGACCAATTAATGGTGGAGGGAGCCTCTAACCACCCCAGTTTGGACCAATTCATGGTGGAGGGAGCCTCTAAAAAACCCAGTTTGGACCAATTCATGGTGGAGGGAGCCTCTAAACAGCCCAGTTTGGGCAAATTCATGGTGGAGGGAGCCTCTAAACAGCCCAGTTTGGGCAAATTCATGGTGGAGGGAGCCTCTAACCAGCCCAGTTTGGACCAATTAATGGTGGAGGGAGCCTCTAACCAGCCCAGTTTGGACCAATTCATGGTGGAGGGAGCCTCTAAACAGCCCAGTTTGGGCAAATTCATGGTGGAAGGAGCCTCTAACCAGCAGAGTTGTGGGAAAGCAGGGTGGAGGGAGCCTCTAACCAGCAGAGTTGGTGGAAATCAGGGTGGAGGGAGCCTCTAACCAGCAGAGTTGGGGGAAATCATGTTGGAGGGAGCCTAGTATTAGCAGAATTGTGCAACGCTTATGGTGGATGAGTATGAGGATGCGGAGGAATTGGAGAGGTTGAGTACAGACATGGAGTTTCATGTTGGGGTGCTTTACACAGGTGGGCACAAAAATGAAGGCTCTATCCAGTGGTGGTTCATTTTTATCAAAGTGAGCCGGTCGGCACTCTCAGCTGACAGACGGGTGCGCTTGTCAGTGATGATGCCACCGGCTGCACTGAACACCCTCTCAGATAGGACGCTGGCGGCAGGACAGGACAGCACCTCCAAGGCATATAGGGCAAGTTCAAGCCACAGGTCCAACTTCGACACCCAATACGTGTAGGGCGCAGAGGGGTCGGAGAGGACAGGGCTGTGGTCGGAAAGGTATTCCCGCAACATGCGCCTATACTTCTCACGCCTGGTGACACTAGGACCCTCCGTGGCGGCACTTTGGCGAGGGGGTGCCATCAAGGTGTCCCAGACCTTAGACAGTGTGCCCCTCGTTTGTGTGGACCGGTGAGAACTTGGTTGCCTACTGGAGGAACTGCCCTCCCTGCCGCCACTGTCACATGCTGGAAACATCTCCATCATATTCTGCACCAATTGCCTGTGGCAAGCATTGATGCGATTGGCCCTCCCCTCTACCGGAATAAAAGACGAGATGTTGTTTTTATACCGGGGGTCAAGGATAGCAAAGATCCAGTACTGGTTGTCCTCCATGATTTTGACAATACGCTTGTCGGTTGTAAAGCACCCCAACATGAACTCAGCCATGTCTACCACAGTGTTAGTTGGCATGACTCCTCTGGCCCCACCGGAAAGTTCAATCTCCATTTCCTCCTCATCCTCCATGTCTACCCATCCGCGCTGCAACAATGGGACGATTCGAAGTTGCCCGGAAGCCTCCTGTATCACCATCACATCATCGGACAACTCTTCTTCCTCCTCCTCCTCCTCCTCCTCCTCCTCCATTAAACGCAGTGAAGCGGACAGATGTGTGGACCTACTCTCCAGCTGTGACGGATCGGATGCTATCCCTAACTCCTCTGTGTGATCTGAGTTATCCCTGATGTCAATCAGGGATTCTCTCAGAACACACAAGAGCGGGATTGTAAGGCTCACCATCGCATCCTCAGAGCTCACCCTCCTTGTGGACTCCTCAAAGACCCGTAGGATGTCACAAAGGTCTCTCATCCATGGCCACTCATGGATGTGAAACTGAGGCAGCTGACTTTGTGGCACCCTAGGGTTTTGTAGCTGGTATTCCATCAAAGGTCTCTGCTGCTCAACCACTCTATTCAACATCTGAAACGTTGAGTTCCAGCGTGTGGGGACGTCGCACAAAAGCCGGTGTTGTGGCACATGCAGGCGTTGCTGGAGAGATTTTAAGCTAGCAGCGGCTACTGTCGACTTGCGAAAGTGGGCGCACATGCGCCGCACTTTCACCAGTAGCTCTGGAACATTGGGGTAGCTCTTTAGGAAACGTTGCACCACTAGGTTGAAGACGTGGGCCAGGCATGGAACATGTTGGAGTCCGGCAAGCTCCAGAGCTGCTACCAGGTTCCGGCCGTTATCACAAACGACCATGCCTGGGCCCAGGTGCAGCGGCTCAAACCATATTGCCGTCTCATCGAGGAGGGCATCCCTCACCTCGGAGGCAGTGTGCTGTCTGTCCCCCAAGCTGATCAGCTTCAGCACAGCCTGCTGACGTCTACCAACGCCAGTGCTGCAACGTTTCCAACTCGTAGCTGGGGTCAATCTAACAGCGGAGGAGGAGGCGGTGGCGGAGGAGGAGGCGGTGGCGGAGGAGGAGGCGGTAGAGGAGGAGGAGGAGGGGGGTGTTCTTCTCGTGTCCCTGCCAGGAATGTTAGGCGGGGAGACGAGGTACACCGGGCCAGTTTGGGAAGCAGTCCCAGCCTCAACTACATTCACCCAGTGTGCCGTCAGTGAAATGTAGCGTCCCTGTCCGCATGCACTTGTCCACGCGTCGGTGGTCAAGTGGACCTTTGTGCAAAGCGCGGAACTAAGGGCCCGCCTGATGTTGAGTGACACGTGCTGGTGCAAGGCGGGGACGGCACACCGGGAGAAGTAGTGACGGCTAGGGACGGCATAGCGAGGTGCCGCAGTTGCCATCAGGTCCAGGAAGGCGGGAGTTTCAACAAGCCGGAACGCCAACATCTCCTGGGCCAGCAGTTTAGCGATGTTGGCGTTCAAGGCTTGCGCGTGTGGGTGGTTAGCAGTGTATTTCTGCCGCCGCTCCAATGTCTGAGAGATGGTGGGTTGTTGTAAAGAAACGCCTGATGGTGCCTTTGATGGTGCAGGAGAAGGAGATAAGACAGGACCAGGGGAGGATGAGGTAGAAGTCAACAAAGTGGCGGAGGCAGATGAAGTGGTGTCCTGGCTCGTCCTCTGGAGTGCATCGCCAGCACAGTCAGCAGTGGCAGTGGCAGAGGCAGAGGCAGAGGCAGTGGCAGTGGCGTGAACGGCAGGCGGCCTTTGTCCTGCCGTTGCTGCCTGCCACTGATTCCAGTGCTTGGATTCCAAATGACGGCGCATTGAAGTGGTGGACAGGTTGCTCTTCTCAGAGCCCCTAATCAATTTCGAGAGGCAAATTGTGCAGACAACACTATATCTGTCCTCGGCGCATTCCTTGAAAAAACTCCACACCTTCGAGAAACGTGCCCTCGAGGTGGGAGTTTTTCGGGGCTGGGTACGAACTGGAACATCTTGGGAGATTCCGGGTGTGGCCTGGCTTCGCCTAAGCTGCTGACCTCTGCCTCTGCCTCTAGCTACCCTTTTTGGTGCTGCACCTGCCTCAACATCCACACTACTTTCCCCGCTTGACATCCCCCCTGTCCAGGTCGGGTCAGTGTCCTCATCATCCACCACTTCCTCTTCCAACTCCTGTCTCATCTCCTCCTCCCGCACAATGCGCCAGTCAACTGGATGCCCTGACGGCAACTGCGTCACATCATCGTCGATGAGGGTGGGTTGCTGGTCATCCACCACCAAATCGAACGGAGATGGAGGAGACTCTAGTGTTTGAGCATCTGGACACAGATGCTCCTCTGTTAGGTTCGTGGAATCGTGACGTGGAGAGGCAGGTTGAGGGACAATGAAAGGAGCGGAGAACAGCTCTGGGGAGCAGGGACAGTTTGGGTTATTGTTCTGTAAAGCTTCGGAATTTTGGGAGGAAGGAAGACAAGACTGTTGGGTAATAGGAGGAGAGGAGGCAGAGTCTGACTGGCTGCTGGACAATGTGCTGTAAGCGTTCTCTGACAGCCATTGCAAGACCTGTTCCTGGTTCTCGGGCCTACTAAGGTTTGTACCCTGCAGTTTAGTTAATGTGGCAAGCAACCCTGGCACTGTGGAGTGGCGCAATGCTTGCTGCCCCACAGGAGTAGGCACGGGACGCCCTGTGGCTTCACTGCTACCTTGCTCCCCAGAACCATTCCCCCGACCTCGCCCACGGCCTCGTCCACGTCCCTTTCCGGGAGCCTTGCGCATTTTGAATTCCTAGTTAGAAATTGGCACTGTATACCAGTAGTAAAAATTGTGGGTGCACGTAACCCCAATATATTCTTTGAATTACCAGTCAGACACTGGCACTATATGGCAGTAGCAAGAAATGAGGGTACTTGTATTCCCAATATATTCTTTGAATTCCCAGTCAGACAATGGCACTGTATACCAGTAGTAAAAATTGTGGGTGCACGTAACCCCAATATATTCTTTGAATTACCAGTCAGACACTGGCACTATATGGCAGTAGCAAGAAATGAGGGTATTTGTATTCCCAATATATTCTTTGAATTCCCAGTCAGACAATGGCACTGTATACCAGTAGTAAAAATTGTGGGTGCACGTAACCCCAATATATTCTTTGAATTACCAGTCAGAAACTGGCACTATATGGCAGTAGCAAGAAATGAGGGTATTTGTATTCCCAATATACTCTTTGAATTCCCAGTCAGACAATGGCACTGTATACCAGTAGTAAAAATTGTGGGTGCACGTAACCCCAATATATTCTTTGAATTCCCAGTCAGAAACTGGCACTATATGGCAGTAGCAAGAAATGAGGGTATTTGTATTCCCAATATATTCTTTGAATTCCCAGTCAGACAATGGCACTGTATACCAGTAGTAAAAATTGTGGGTGCACGTAACCCCAATATATTCTTTGAATTACCAGTCAGACACTGGCACTATATGGCAGTAGCAAGAAATGAGGGTATTTGTATTCCCAATATATTCTTTGAATTCCCAGTCAGACAATGGCACTGTATACCAGTAGTAAAAATTGTGGGTGCACGTAACCCCAATATATTCTTTGAATTACCAGTCAGACACTGGCACTATATGGCAGTAGCAAGAAATGAGGGTATTTGTATTCCCAATATATTCTTTGAATTCCCAGTCAGACAATGGCACTGTATACCAGTAGTAAAAATTGTGGGTGCACGTAACCCCAATATATTCTTTGAATTACCAGTCAGACACTGGCACTATATGGCAGTAGCAAGAAATGAGGGTATTTGTATTCCCAATATATTCTTTGAATTCCCAGTCAGACAATGGCACTGTATACCAGTAGTAAAAATTGTGGGTGCACGTAACCCCAATATATTCTTTGAATTACCAGTCAGAAACTGGCACTATATGGCAGTAGCAAGAAATGAGGGTATTTATAACCCCAATATATTCTTTGAATTCCCAGTCAGACAATGGCACTGTATACCAGTAGTAAAAATTGTGGGTGCACGTAACCCCAATATATTCTTTGAATTACCAGTCAGAAACTGGCACTATATGGCAGTAGCAAGAAATGAGGGTATTTATAACCCCAATATATTCTTTGAATTCCCAGTCAGACAATGGCACTGTATACCAGTAGTAAAAATTGTGGGTGCACGTAACCCCAATATATTCTTTGAATTACCAGTCAGAAACTGGCACTATATGGCAGTAGCAAGAAATGAGGGTATTTGTATTCCCAATATATTCTTTGAATTCCCAGTCAGACAATGGCACTGTATACCAGTAGTAAAAATTGTGGGTGCACGTAACCCCAATATATTCTTTGAATTACCAGTCAGACACTGGCACTATATGGCAGTAGCAAGAAATGAGGGTATTTGTATTCCCAATATATTCTTTGAATTCCCAGTCAGACAATGGCACTGTATACCAGTAGTAAAAATTGTGGGTGCACGTAACCCCAATATATTCTTTGAATTCCCAGTCAGACACTGGCACTATATGGCAGTAGCAAGAAATGAGGGTATTTGTATTCCCAATATATTCTTTGAATTCCCAGTCAGACAATGGCACTGTATACCAGTAGTAAAAATTGTGGGTGCACGTAACCCCAATATATTCTTTGAATTCCCAGTCAGACACTGGCACTATATGGCAGTAGCAAGAAATGAGGGTATTTGTATTCCCAATATATTCTTTGAATTCCCAGTCAGACAATAGCACTGTATACCAGTAGTAAAAATTGTGGGTGCACGTAACCCCAATATATTCTTTGAATTACCAGTCAGACACTGGCACTATATGGCAGTAGCAAGAAATGAGGGTATTTGTATTCCCAATATATTCTTTGAATTCCCAGTCAGACAATGGCACTGTATACCAGTAGTAAAAATTGTGGGTGCACGTAACCCCAATATATTCTTTGAATTACCAGTCAGACACTGGCACTATATGGCAGTAGCAAGAAATGAGGGTATTTGTATTCCCAATATATTCTTTGAATTCCCAGTCAGACAATGGCACTGTATACCAGTAGTAAAAATTGTGGGTGCACGTAACCCCAATATATTCTTTGAATTCCCAGTCAGACACTGGCACTATATGGCAGTAGCAAGAAATGAGGGTATTTGTATTCCCAATATATTCTTTGAATTCCCAGTCAGACAATGGCACTGTATACCAGTAGTAAAAATTGTGGGTGCACGTAACCCCAATATATTCTTTGAATTCCCAGTCAGACACTGGCACTATATGGCAGTAGCAAGAAATGAGGGTATTTGTATTCCCAATATATTCTTTGAATTCCCAGTCAGACAATGGCACTGTATACCAGTAGTAAAAATTGTGGGTGCACGTAACCCCAATATATTCTTTGAATTCCCAGTCAGACACTGGCACTATATGGCAGTAGCAAGAAATGAGGGTATTTGTATTCCCAATATATTCTTTGAATTCCCAGTCAGACAATGGCACTGTATACCAGTAGTAAAAATTGTGGGTGCACGTAACCCCAATATATTCTTTGAATTACCAGTCAGAAACTGGCACTATATGGCAGTAGCAAGAAATGAGGGTATTTGTATTCCCAATATATTCTTTGAATTCCCAGTCAGACAATGGCACTGTATACCAGTAGTAAAAATTGTGGGTGTATATAGCCCCAATTCTATTGCTAGGGGACTTGCAGGGTATTTCTGGGGTGAAGGTGGGGGGGCACACCGTTGGAACGGGTATCGGGGTATATATCGGGTATACGGGAATACACTGACAGTGTATTCCATTCAGGATCCTGGGAAAGCTGGGTTGCGGCGATTGAGCCCGTCAGTGCCACGTTACACTGACAAGCTTCTCCCTGGAATTTAGCTCTTACAAGAGCTGTTGGTTGTCTTCTCCTTCCTATCCTAGCCTGTCCCTGCCTACCCAGAATCTAAGCCCTAGCTAGCTGGACGGAAACCTCCGTCCTCGGTGAATTGCAAGCTCAGAATGACGCGAAGCTGGGCGTCGCTGTTCTTTTAAATTAGAGGTCACATGTTTTCGGCAGCCAATGGGTTTTGCCTACTTTTTTCAACGTCACCGGTGTCGTAGTTCCTGTCCCACCTACCCTGCGCTGTTATTGGAGCAAAAAAGGCGCCAGGGAAGGTGGGAGGGGAATCGAGTAATGGCGCACTTTACCACGCGGTGTTCGATTCGATTCGAACATGCCGAACAGCCTAATATCCGATCGAACATGAGTTCGATAGAACACTGTTCGCTCATCTCTACTAAAGATGTCCCAACTAGTGAACCGGGAGACAGCAAACCCCAGGACAGAGGCCGAAATAGCTCAGTTGGGAGAGCGTTAGACTGAAGATCTAAAGGTCCCTGGTTTGATCCCGGGTTTCGGCAAATGAATTTTGAATACAAATCCACTAACAAAAGAAAAGGCTTGCTACATTTCTTTCCAATTTATTGGGGTTTCGATCGAGCGTAGCGCACTGCTGGAACTATAGAAAAAAAAAAAAAGGTTGAAAACAGTTCTTTCAGGAGAAGACAAGGTGCTGCGCGGATGCCGAAATAGCTCAGTTGGGAGAGCGTAGACTAAAGATCTAAAGGTCCCCGTTTCAATTCTGGGTTTTGTCACACCCTCGTTTTAAACATTGAACAATTGACATGAATGTTTTTGGGTTCTTTCTATATCCTAACTGAACCGAGCTTTCCTTCTAGCATAATGCGCAGGTAATCCTGGAAATGGGGGGGGGGAGTCCCTCTTTCACATCATTCATTAATGTGAGAAAGACTAAATAATACAAGGATCCGGAAATATTCAGCAGAATGCTGAATGGCAGAGACATATATTACCACACTTCTCCAAGAAGCCTTACCTCTTCTCCGTGTTCCCTCCCGAAGAACCAGCTGCCATTTTCTTTGCTGCTCGCCGAATAGCGTTCACCTCCAAAAGCACGCAGCTGCATCACCAGAAGACATGTCCTAGGTGCACAACAGCGGTGGCTGTCTTTTTTTAGCAGATAGACCCTGCTCAGCTACATTATATTGATGATTTTAAGTGGGTATAGAGTCAGAGCTCGACTCTTGGCTGGTCAAAACCAGATGGCAATGTCCAATGAGCTCCAGGCCCAACTGAATGTCATTTCTCCCAGGTCTCCCCCAGGTTCCAATGCTGTAGAAATGTTATTCCATGCTTCAGCTGTAAACCGTTGTCTCTTACAATAAAGGCCGTTCTTTTACCTTAACGGTCCACACAGACAGAATGTAGAAGGGGTGTTTGTGACAGACATCATAGCGGATCCTCCAGATTGTGATTGGATTAGTCTTTGGTCTCCATTCAAGTGCGCATTATTCGGAACTCTTGTCTTCACAAGAAAATCCCTTGCGGAGTCACGTACTTTTCAGGAGGGTCACGCGGAAGTTACACAGAATCAGGTCACTGAAAGCTAGGACCCTTATTACTGGCTCTACAGCCAAGCAAGCTGAGTCAGGCTATATAGTCAGAAGTAAAAGTGAAATTGCCATTGGGAGCCAGCAGGAATTTCTCTGCACTGGTGCTATCGCCAGCAGGAAAAAAATCAAACCACTGTCAGAAGTGGGATTCGTACCCACACCTCCAGAGGAGACTGCGACCTGAACGCAGCGCCTTAGACCGCTCGGCCATCCTGACATGTGATTAGTTTCCTCAGTCCCTGAATGTCGCGCGCATGCACGCTATTTGGAATCAATTAACTACTCATTAGAAAATCATCCCTCCTATGTACATTCTGGACTCATGGGAATTTTCACCTTGCCTAAAGATGTCCCAACTAGTGAACGGGGAGACAGCAAACTCCAGGACAGAGGCCGAAATAGCTCAGTTGGGAGAGCGTTAGACTGAAGATCTAAAGGTCCCTGGTTCGATCCCGGGTTTCGGCAAATGAATTTTGAATACAAATCCACTAACAAAAGAAAAGGCTTGCTACGTTTCTTTCCAATTCGTTGGGGTTTCGATCGAGCGTAGCGCACTGCTGGAACTATAGAAAAAAAAAAAAGGTTGAAAACAGTTCTTTCAGGAGAAGACAATGTGCTGCGCGGATGCCGAAATAGCTCAGTTGGGAGAGCGTAGACTAAAGATCTAAAGGTCCCCGATTCAATTCCGGGTTTTGTCACACCCTCGTTTTAAACATTGAACAATTGACATGAATGTTTTTGGGTTCTTTCTATATCCTAACTGAACCGAGCTTTCCTTCTTGCATAATGCGCAGGTAATCCTGGAAATGGGGGTGGAGTCCCTCTTTCACATCAGTCATTAATGTGAGAAAGACTAAATAATGCAAGGATCCGGAAATATTCAGCAGAATGCTGAATGTCAGAGACATATATTACCACACTTCTCCAAGAAGCCTTACCTCTTCTCCGTGTTCCCTCCCGAAGAACCAGCTGCCATTTTCTTTGCTGCTCGCCCAATAGCGTTCACCTCCAAAAGCACGCAGCTGCATCACCAGAAGACATGTCCTAGGTGCACAACAGCGGTGGCTGTCTTTTTTTAGCAGATAGACCCTGCTCAGCTACATTATATTGATGATTTTAAGTGGGTATAGAGTCAGAGCTCGACTCTTGGCTGGTCAAAACCAGATGGCAATGTCCAATGAGCTCCAGGCCCCACTGAATGTCATTTCTCCCAGGTCTCCCCCAGGTTCCAATGCTGTAGAAATGTTATTCCATGCTTCAGCTGTAAACCTTTGTCTCTTACAATAAAGGCCGTTCTTTTACCTTAACGGTCCACACAGACAGAATGTAGAAGGGGTGTTTGTGACAGACATCATAGCGGATCCTCCAGATTGTGATTGGATTAGTCTTTGGTCTCCATTCAAGTGCGCATTATTCAGAACTCTTGTCTTCACAAGAAAATCCCTTGCGGAGTCACATACTTTTCAGGAGGGTCACGCGGAAGTTACACAGAATCAGGTCACTGTAAGCTAGGATCCTTATTACTGGCTCTACAGCCAAGCAAGCTGAGTCAGGCTATATAGTCAGAAGTAAAAGTGAAATTGCCATTGGGAGCCAGCAGGAATTTCTCTGCACTGGTGCTATCGCCAGCAGGAAAAAATTCAAACCACTGTCAGAAGTGGGATTCGAACCCACGCCTCCAGAGGAGACTGCGACCTGAACGCAGCGCCTTAGACCGCTCGGCCATCCTGACATGGGATTAGTTTCCTCAGTCCCTAAATGTCGCACGCATGCACGCTATTTGGAATCAATTAACTACTCATTAGAAAATCATCCCTCCTATGTACATTCTGTACTCATGGGAATTTTCACCTTGCCTAAAGATGTCCCAACTAGTGAACGGGGAGACAGCAAACCCCAGGACAGAGGCCGAAATAGCTCAGTTGGGAGAGCGTTAGACTGAAGATCTAAAGGTCCCTGGTTCGATCCCGGGTTTCGGCAAATGAATTTTGAATACAAATCCACTAACAAAAGAAAAGGCTTGCTACGTTTCTTTCCAATTCGTTGGGGTTTCGATCGAGCGTAGCGCGCTGCTGGAACTATAGAAAAAAAAAAAAGGTTGAAAAAAGTTCTTTCAGGAGAAGACAATGTGCTGCGCGGATGCCGAAATAGCTCAGTTGGGAGAGCGTAGACTAAAGATCTAAAGGTCCCCGATTCAATTCTGGGTTTTGTCACACCCTCGTTTTAAACATTGAACAATTGACATGAATGTTTTTGGGTTCTTTCTATATCCTAACTGAACCGAGCTTTCCTTCTAGCATAATGCGCAGGTAATCCTGGAAATGGGGGGGGGGGGGAAGTCCCTCTTTCACATCAGTCATTAATGTGAGAAAGACTAAATAATGCAAGGATCCGGAAATATTCAGCAGAATGCTGAATGGCAGAGACATATATTACCACACTTCTCCAAGAAGCCTTACCTCTTCTCCGTGTTCCCTCCCGAAGAACCAGCTGCCATTTTCTTTGCTGCTCGCCCAATAGCGTTCACCTCCAAAAGCACGCAGCTGCATCACCAGAAGACATGTCCTAGGTGCACAACAGCGGTGGCTGTCGTTTTTTAGCAGATAGACCCTGCTCAGCTACATTATATTGATGATTTTAAGTGGGTATAGAGTCAGAGCTCGACTCTTGGCTGGTCAAAACCAGATGGCAATGTCCAATGAGCTCCAGGTCCCACTGAATGTCATTTCTCCCAGGTCTCCCCCAGGTTCCAATGCTGTAGAAATGTTATTCCATGCTTCAGCTGTAAACCTTTGTCTCTTACAATAAAGGCCGTTATTTTACCTTAACGGTCCTCACAGACAGAATGTAGAAGGGGTGTTTGTGACAGACATCATAGCGGATCCTCCAGATTGTGATTGGATTAGTCTTTGGTCTCCATTCAAGTACGCATTATTCAGAACTCTTGTCTTCACAAGAAAATCCCTTGCGGAGTCACGTACTTTTCAGGAGGGTCACGCGGAAGTTACACAGAATCAGGTCACTGTAAGCTAGGACCCTTATTACTGGCTCTACAGCCAAGCAAGCTGAGTCAGGCTATATAGTCAGAAGTAAAAGTGAAATTGCCATTGGGAGCCAGCAGGAATTTCTCTGCACTGGTGCTATCGCCAGCAGGAAAAAAATCAAACCACTGTCAGAAGTGGGATTCGAACCCACGCCTCCAGAGGAGACTGCGACCTGAACGCAGCGCCTTAGACCGCTCGGCCATCCTGACATGGGATTAGTTTCCTCAGTCCCTAAATGTTGCGCGCATGTACGCTATTTGGAATCAATTAACTACTCATTAGAAAATCATCCCTCCTATGTACATTCTGTACTCATGGGAATTTTCACCTTGCCTAAAGATGTCCCAACTAGTGAACGGGGAGACAGCAAACCCCAGGACAGAGGCCGAAATAGCTCAGTTGGGAGAGCGTTAGACTGAAGATCTAAAGGTCCCTGGTTCGATCCCGGGTTTCGGCAAATGAATTTTGAATACAAATCCACTAACAAAAGAAAAGGCTTGCTACGTTTCTTTCCAATTCGTTGGGGTTTCGATCGAGCGTAGCGCGCTGCTGGAACTATAGAAAAAAAAAAAGGTTGAAAACAGTTCTTTCAGGAGAAGATAATGTGCTGCGCGGATGCCGAAATAGCTCAGTTGGGAGAGCGTAGACTAAAGATCTAAAGGTCCCCGATTCAATTCTGGGTTTTGTCACACCCTCATTTTAAACATTGATCAATTGACATGAATGTTTTTGGGTTCTTTCTATATCCTAACTGAACCGAGCTTTCCTTCTTGCATAATGCGCAGGTAATCCTGGAAATGGGGGGGGGGGGGAGAAGTCCCTCTTTCACATCAGTCATTAATGTGAGAAAGACTAAATAATGCAAGGATCCGGAAATATTCAGCAGAATGCTGAATGGCAGAGACATATATTACCACACTTCTCCAAGAAGCCTTACCTCTTCTCCGTGTTCCCTCCCGAAGAACCAGCTGCCATTTTCTTTGCTGCTCGCCGAATAGCGTTCACCTCCAAAAGCACGCAGCTGCATCACCAGAAGACATGTCCTAGGTGCACAACAGCGGTGGCTGTCGTTTTTTAGCAGATAGACCCTGCTCAGCTACATTATATTGATGATTTTAAGTGGGTATAGAGTCAGAGCTCGACTCTTGGCTGGTCAAAACCAGATGGCAATGTCCAATGAGCTCCAGGTCCCACTGAATGTCATTTCTCCCAGGTCTCCCCCAGGTTCCAATGCTGTAGAAATGTTATTCCATGCTTCAGCTGTAAACCTTTGTCTCTTACAATAAAGGCCGTTCTTTTACCTTAACGGTCCTCACAGACAGAATGTAGAAGGGGTGTTTGTGACAGACATCATAGCGGATCCTCCAGATTGTGATTGGATTAGTCTTTGGTCTCCATTCAAGTACGCATTATTCAGAACTCTTGTCTTCACAAGAAAATCCCTTGCGGAGTCACGTACTTTTCAGGAGGGTCACGCGGAAGTTACACAGAATCAGGTCACTGTAAGCTAGGACCCTTATTACTGGCTCTACAGCCAAGCAAGCTGAGTCAGGCTATATAGTCAGAAGTAAAAGTGAAATTGCCATTGGGAGCCAGCAGGAATATCTCTGCACTGGTGCTATCGCCAGCAGGAAAAAAATCAAACCCCTGTCAGAAGTGGGATTCGAACCCACGCCTC
Source organism: Leptodactylus fuscus (assembly GCF_031893055.1). NCBI lineage: Eukaryota > Metazoa > Chordata > Amphibia > Anura > Leptodactylidae > Leptodactylus > Leptodactylus fuscus. The sequence goes on from NC_134265.1 coordinate 235,404,156, forward strand.
CAGAGGAGACTGCGACCTGAACGCAGCACCTTAGACCGCTCGGCCATCCTGACATGGGATTAGTTTCCTCAGTCCCTGAATGTCGCGCGCATGCACGCTATTTGGAATCAATTAACTACTCATTAGAAAATCATCCCTCCTATGTACATTCTGTACTCATGGGAATTTTCACCTTGCCTAAAGATGTCCCAACTAGTGAACGGGGAGACAGCAAACCCCAGGACAGAGGCTGAAATAGCTCAGTTGGGAGAGCGTTAGACTGAAGATTTAAAGGTCCCTGGTTCGATCCCGGGTTTCGGCAAATGAATTTTGAATACAAATCCACTAACAAAAGAAAAGGCTTGCTACGTTTCTTTCCAATTCGTAGGGGTTTCGATCGAGCGTAGCGCACTGCTGGAACTATAGAAAAAAAAAAAGGTTGAAAACAGTTCTTTCAGGAGAAGACAATGTGCTGCGCGGATGCCGAAATAGCTCAGTTGGGAGAGCGTAGACTAAAGATCTAAAGGTCCCCGATTCAATTCTGGGTTTTGTCACACCCTCGTTTTAAACATTAAACAATTGACATGAATGTTTTTGGGTTCTTTCTATATCCTAACTGAACCGAGCTTTCCTTCTTGCATAATGCGCAGGTAATCCTGGAAATGGGGGGGGGGGAGAAGTCCCTCTTTCACATCAGTCATTAATGTGAGAAAGACTAAATAATGCAAGGATCCGGAAATATTCAGCAGAATGCTGAATGGCAGAGACATATATTACCACACTTCTCCAAGAAGCCTTACCTCTTCTCCGTGTTCCCTCCCGAAGAACCAGCTGCCATTTTCTTTGCTGCTCGCCGAATAGCGTTCACCTCCAAAAGCACGCAGCTGCATCACCAGAAGACATGTCCTAGGTGCACAACAGCGGTGGCTGTCTTTTTTTAGCAGATAGACCCTGCTCAGCTACATTATATTGATGATTTTAAGTGGGTATAGAGTCAGAGCTCGACTCTTGGCTGGTCAAAACCAGATGGCAATGTCCAATGAGCTCCAGGCCCCACTGAATGTCATTTCTCCCAGGTCTCCCCCAGGTTCCAATGCTGTAGAAATGTTATTCCATGCTTCAGCTGTAAACCTTTGTCTCTTACAATAAAGGCCGTTATTTTACCTTAACGGTCCTCACAGACAGAATGTAGAAGGGGTGTTTGTGACAGACATCATAGCGGATCCTCCAGATTGTGATTGGATTAGTCTTTGGTCTCCATTCAAGTACGCATTATTCAGAACTCTTGTCTTCACAAGAAAATCCCTTGCGGAGTCACGTACTTTTCAGGAGGGTCACGCGGAAGTTACACAGAATCAGGTCACTGAAAGCTAGGACCCTTATTACTGGCTCTACAGCCAAGCAAGCTGAGTCAGGCTATATAGTCAGAAGTAAAAGTGAAATTGCCATTGGGAGCCAGCAGGAATTTCTCTGCACTGGTGCTATCGCCAGCAGGAAAAAAATCAAACCACTGTCAGAAGTGGGATTCGAACCCACGCCTCCAGAGGAGACTGCGACCTGAACGCAGCGCCTTAGACCGCTCGGCCATCCTGACATGGGATTAGTTTCCTCAGTCCCTAAATGTCGCGCGCATGCACGCTATTTGGAATCAATTAACTACTCATTAGAAAATCATCCCTCCTATGTACATTCTGTACTCATGGGAATTTTCACCTTGCCTAAAGATGTCCCAACTAGTGAACGGGGAGACAGCAAACCCCAGGACAGAGGCCGAAATAGCTCAGTTGGGAGAGCGTTAGACTGAAGATCTAAAGGTCCCTGGTTCGATCCCGGGTTTCGGCAAATGAATTTTGAATACAAATCCACTAACAAAAGAAAAGGCTTGCTACGTTTCTTTCCAATTCATTGGGATTTCGATCGAGTGTAGCGCGCTGCTGGAACTATAGAAAAAAAAAAAAGGTTGAAAACAGTTCTTTCAGGAGAAGACAATGTGCTGCGCGGATGCCGAAATAGCTCAGTTGGGAGAGCGTAGACTAAAGATCTAAAGGTCCCCGATTCAATTCTGAGTTTTGTCACACCCTCATTTTAAACATTGAACAATTGACATGAATGTTTTTGGGTTCTTTCTATATCCTAACTGAACCGAGCTTTCCTTCTTGCATAATGCGCAGGTAATCCTGGAAATGGGGGGGGGGGGGAGTCCCTCTTTCACATCAGTCATTAATGTGAGAAAGACTAAATAATGCAAGGATCCGGAAATATTCAGCAGAATGCTGAATGGCAGAGACATATATTACCACACTTCTCCAAGAAGCCTTACCTCTTCTCCGTGTTCCCTCCCGAAGAACCAGCTGCCATTTTCTTTGCTGCTCGCCGAATCGCGTTCACCTCCAAAAGCACGCAGCTGCATCACCAGAAGACATGTCCTAGGTGCACAACAGCGGTGGCTGTCTTTTTTTAGCAGATAGACCCTGCTCAGCTACATTATATTGATGATTTTAAGTGGGTATAGAGTCAGAGCTCGACTCTTGGCTGGTCAAAACCAGATGGCAATGTCCAATGAGCTCCAGGCCCCACTGAATGTCATTTCTCCTAGGTCACCCCCAGGTTCCAATGCTGTAGAAATGTTATTCCATGCTTCAGCTGTAAACCTTTGTCTCTTAAATAAAGGCCGTTATTTTACCTTAACGGTCCACACAGACAGAATGTAGAAGGGGTGTTTGTGACAGACATCATAGCGGATCCTCCAGATTGTGATTGGATTAGTCTTTGGTCTCCATTCAAGTGCGCATTATTCAGAACTCTTGTCTTCACAAGAAAATCCCTTGCGGAGTCACATACTTTTCAGGAGGGTCACGCGGAAGTTACACAGAATCAGGTCACTGAAAGCTAGGACCCTTATTACTGGCTCTACAGCCAAGCAAGCTGAGTCAGGCTATATAGTCAGAAGTAAAAGTGAAATTGCCATTGGGAGCCAGCAGGAATTTCTCTGCACTGGTGCTATCGCCAGCAGGAAAAAAATCAAAGCACTGTCAGAAGCGGGATTCGAACCCACGCCTCTAGAGGAGACTGCGACCTGAACGCAGCACCTTAAACCGCTCGGCCATCCTGACATGGGATTAGTTTCCTCAGTCCCTGAATGTCGCGCGCATGCACGCTATTTGGAATCAATTAACTACTCATTAGAAAATCATCCCTCCTATGTACATTCTGTACTCATGGGAATTTTCACCTTGCCTAAAGATGTCCCAACTAGTGAACGGGGAGACAGCAAACCCCAGGACAGAGGCCGAAATAGCTCAGTTGGGAGAGCGTTAGACTGAAGATATAAAGGTCCCTGGTTCGATCCCGGGTTTCGGCAAATGAATTTTGAGTACAAATCCACTAACAAAAGAAAAGGCTTGCTACGTTTCTTTCCAATTCGTTGGGGTTTCGATCGAGCGTAGCGCACTGCTGGAACTATAGAAAAAAAAAAAAGGTTGAAAACAGTTCTTTCAGGAGAAGACAATGTGCTGTGCGGATGCCGAAATAGCTCAGTTGGGAGAGCGTAGACTAAAGATCTAAAGGTCCCCGATTCAATACTGGGTTTTTTCACACCCTCGTTTTAAACATTGAACAATTGACATGAATGTTTTTGGGTTCTTTCTATATCCTAACTGAACCGAGCTTTCCTTCTTGCATAATGCGCAGGTAATCCTGGAAATGGGGGGGGAAGTCCCTCTTTCACATCAGTCATTAATGTGAGAAAGACTAAATAATGCAAGGATCCGGAAATATTCAGCAGAATGCTGAATGGCAGAGACATATATTACCACACTTCTCCAAGAAGCCTTACCTCTTCTCCGTGTTCCCTCCAGAAGAACCAGCTGCCATTTACTTTGCTGCTCGCCCAATAGCGTTCACCTCCAAAAGCACGCAGCTGCATCACCAGAAGACATGTCCTAGGTGCACAACAGCGGTGGCTGTCTTTTTTTAGCAGATAGACCCTGTTCAGCTACATTATATTGATGATTTTAAGTGGGTATAGAGTCAGAGCTCGACTCTTGGCTGGTCAAAACCAGATGGCAATGTCCAATGAGCTCCAGGCCCCACTGAATGTCATTTCTCCCAGGTCTCCCCCAGGTTCCAATGCTGTAGAAATGTTATTCCATGCTTCAGCTGTAAACCTTTGTCTCTTACAATAAAGGCCGTTCTTTTACCTTAACGGTCCACACAGACAGAATGTAGAAGGGGTGTTTGTGACAGACATCATAGCGGATCCTCCAGATTGTGATTGGATTAGTCTTTGGTCTCCATTCAAGTGCGCATTATTCAGAACTCTTGTCTTCACAAGAAAATCCCTTGCGGAGTCACGTACTTTTCAGGAGGGTCACGCGGAAGTTACACAGAATCAGGTCACTGAAAGCTAGGACCCTTATTACTGGCTCTACAGCCAAGCAAGCTGAGTCAGGCTATATAGTCAGAAGTAAAAGTGAAATTGCCATTGGGAGGCAGCAGGAATTTCTCTGCACTGGTGCTATCGCCAGCAGGAAAAAAATCAAACCACTGTCAGAAGTGGGATTCGAACCCACGCCTCCAGAGGAGACTGCGACCTGAACGCAGCGCCTTAGACCGCTCAGCCATCCTGACATGGGATTAGTTTCCTCAGTCCCTGAATGTCGCGCGCATGCACGCTATTTGGAATCAATTAACTACTCATTAGAAAATCATCCCTCCTATGTACATTCTGTACTCATGGGAATTTTCACCTTGCCTAAAGATGTCCCAACTAGTGAACGGGGAGACAGCAAACCCCAGGACAGAGGCCGAAATAGCTCAGTTGGGAGAGCGTTAGACTGAAGATCTAAAGGTCCCCGATTCAATTCTGGGTTTTGTCACACCCTCGTTTTAAACATTAAACAATTGACATGAATGTATATGGGTTTTTTCAATATCCAAACTGAACCGAGCTTTCCTTCTTGCATAATGCGCAGGTAATCCTGGAAATGGGGGGGAGTCCCTCTTTCACATCAGTCATTAATGTGAGAAAGACTAAATAATGCAAGGATCCGGAAATATTCAGCAGAATGCTGAATGGCAGAGACATATATTACCACACTTCTCCAAGAAGCCTTACCTCTTCTCCGTGTTCCCTCCCGAAGAACCAGCTGCCATTTTCTTTGCTGCTCGCCCAATAGCGTTCACCTCCAAAAGCACGCAGCTGCATCACCAGAAGACATGTCCTAGGTGCACAACAGCGGTGGCTGTCTTTTTTTAGCAGATAGACCCTGCTCAGCTACATTATATTGATGATTTTAAGTGGGTATAGAGTCAGAGCTCGACTCTTGGCTGGTCAAAACCAGATGGCAATGTCCAATGAGCTCCAGGCCCCACTGAATGTCATTTCTCCCAGGTCTCCCCCAGGTTCCAATGCTGTAGAAATGTTATTCCATACTTCAGCTGTAAACCTTTGTCTGTTGCAATAAAGGCTGTAATTTTACCTTAACGGTCCACACAGACAGAATGTAGAAGGGGTGTTTGTGACAGACATCATAGCGGATCCTCCAGATTGTGATTGGATTAGTCTTTGGTCTCCATTCAAGTGCGCATTATTCAGAACTCTTGTCTTCACAAGAAAATCCCTTGCGGAGTCACGTACTTTTCAGGAGGGTCACGCGGAAGTTACACAGAATCAGGTCACTGTAAGCTAGGACCCTTATTACTGGCTCTACAGCCAAGCAAGCTGAGTCAGGCTATATAGTCAGAAGTAAAAGTGAAATTGCCATTGGGAGCCAGCAGGAATTTCTCTGCACTGGTGCTATCGCCAGCAGGAAAAAAATCAAACCACTGTCAGAAGTGGGATTCGAACCCACGCCTCCAGAGGAGACTGCAACCTGAACGCAGCTCCTTAGACCGCACGGCCATCCTGACATGGGATTAGTTACCTCAGTCCCTGAATGTCGCGCGCATGCACGCTATTTGGAATCAATTAACTACTCATTTGAAAATCATCCCTCCTATGTACATTCTGTACTCATGGGAATTTTCACCTTGCCTAAAGATGTCCCAACTAGTGAACGGGGAGACAGCAAACCCCAGGACAGAGGCCGAAATAGCTCAGTTGGGAGAGCGTTAGACTGAAGATCTAAAGGTCCCTGGTTCGATCCCGGGTTTCGGCAAATGAATTTTGAATACAAATCCACTAACAAAAGAAAAGGCTTGCTACGTTTCTTTCCAATTCGTTGGGGTATCGATCGAGCGTAGCGCACTGCTGGAACTATAGAAAAAAAAAAATAAAAGGTTGAAAACAGTTCTTTCAGGAGAAGACAATGTGCTGCGCGGATGCCGAAATAGCTCAGTTGGGAGAGCGTAGACTAAAGATCTAAAGGTCCCCGATTCAATTCTGGGTTTTGTCACACCCTCGTTTTAAACATTGAACAATTGACATGAATGTTTTTGGGTTCTTTCTATATCCTAACTGAACCGAGCTTTCCTTCTTGCATAATGCGCAGGTAATCCTGGAAATGAGGGGGGGGAAGTCCCTCTTTCACATCAGTCATTAATGTGAGAAAGACTAAATAATGCAAGGATCCGGAAATATTCAGCAGAATGCTGAATGGCAGAGACATATATTACCACACTTCTCCAAGAAGCCTTACCTCTTCTCCGTGTTCCCTCCCGAAGAACCAGCTGCCATTTTCTTTGCTGCTCGCCGAATAGCGTTCATCTCCAAAAGCACGCAGCTGCATCACCAGAAGACATGTCCTAGGTGCACAACAGCGGTGGCTGTCTTTTTTTAGCAGATAGATCCTGCTCAGCTACATTATATTGATGATTTTAAGTGGGTATAGAGTCAGAGCTCGACTCTTGGCTGGTCAAAACCAGATGGCAATGTCCAATGAGCTCCAGGCCCCACTGAATGTCATTTCTCCCAGGTCTCCCCCAGGTTCCAATGCTGTAGAAATGTTATTCCATGCTTCAGCTGTAAACCTTTGTCTCTTACAATAAAGGCCGTTCTTTTACCTTAACGGTCCACACAGACAGAATGTAGAAGGGGTGTTTGTGACAGACATCATAGCGGATCCTCCAGATTGTGATTGGATTAGTCTTTGGTCTCCATTCAAGTGCGCATTATTCAGAACTCTTGTCTTCACAAGAAAATCCCTTGCGGAGTCACGTACTTTTCAGGAGGGTCACGCGGAAGTTACACAGAATCAGGTCACTGTAAGCTAGGACCCTTATTACTGGCTCTACAGCCAAGCAAGCTGAGTCAGGCTATATAGTCAGAAGTAAAAGTGAAATTGCCATTGGGAGCCAGCAGGAATTTCTCTGCACTGGTGCTATCGCCAGCAGGAAAAAAATCAAACCACTGTCAGAAATGGGATTCAAACCCACGCCTCCAGAGGAGACTGCGACCTGAACGCAGCGCCTTAGACCGCTCGGCCATCCTGACATGGGATTAGTTTCCTCAGTCCCTGAATGTCGCGCGCATGCACGCTATTTGGAATCAATTAACTACTCATTAGAAAATCATCCCTCCTATGTACATTCTGTACTCATGGGAATTTTCACCTTGCCTAAAGATGTCCCAACTAGTGAACGGGGAGACAGCAAACCCCCAGGACAGAGGCCGAAATAGCTCAGTTGGGAGAGCGTTAGACTGAAGATCTAAAGGTCCCTGGTTCGATCCCGGGTTTCGGCAAATGAATTTTGAATACAAATCCACTAACAAAAGAAAAGGCTTGCTACGTTTCTTTCCAATTCGTTGGGGTTTCGATCGAGCGTAGCGCACTGCTGGAACTATAGAAAAAAAAAAAAGTTTGAAAACAGTTCTTTCAGGAGAAGACAATGTGCTGCGCGGATGCCGAAATAGCTCAGTTAGGAGAGCGTAGACTAAAAATCTAAAGGTCCCCGATTCAATTCTGGGTTTTGTCACACCCTCGTTTTAAACATTGAATAATTGACATGAATGTTTTTGGGTTCTTTCTATATCCTAACTGAACCGAGCTTTCCTTCTTGCATAATGCACAGGTAATCCTGGAAATGGGGGGGGGGGGAGTCCCTCTTTCACATCAGTCATTAATGTGAGAAAGACTAAATAATGCAAGGATCCGGAAATATTCAGCAGAATGCTGAATGGCAGAGACATATATTACCACACTTCTCCAAGAAGCCTTACCTCTTCTCCGTGTTCCCTCCCGAAGAACCAGCTGCCATTTTCTTTGCTGCTCGCCGAATAGCGTTCATCTCCAAAAGCACGCAGCTGCATCACCAGAAGACATGTCCTAGGTGCACAACAGCGGTGGCTGTCTTTTTTTAGCAGATAGACCCTGCTCAGCTACATTATATTGATGATTTTAAGTGGGTATAGAGTCAGAGCACGATTCTTGGCTGGTCAAAACCAGATGGCAATGTCCAATGAGCTCCAGGCCCCACTGAATGTCATTTCTCCCAGGTCTCCCCCAGGTTCCAATGCTGTAGAAATGTTATTCCATGCTTCAGCTGTAAACCTTTGTCTCTTAAATAAAGGCCGTTATTTTACCTTAACGGTCCACACAGACAGAATGTAGAAGGAGTGTTTGTGACAGACATCATAGCGGATCCTCCAGATTGTGATTGGATTAGTCTTTGGTCTCCATTCAAGTGCGCATTATTCAGAACTCTTGTCTTCACAAGAAAATCCCTTGCGGAGTCACGTACTTTTCAGGAGGGTCACGCGGTAGTTACACAGAATCAGGTCACTGTAAGCTAGGACCCTTATTACTGGCTCTACAGCCAAGCAAGCTGAGTCAGGCTATATAGTCAGAAGTAAAAGTGAAATTGCCATTGGGAGCCAGCAGGAATTTCTCTGCACTGGTGCTATCGCCAGCAGGAAAAAAATCAAACCACTGTCAGAAGTGGGATAAGAACCCACGCCTCCAGAGGAGACTGCGACCTGAACGCAGCACCTTAGACCGCTCAGCCATCCTGACATGGGATTAGTTTCCTCAGTCCCTGAATGTCACGCGCATGCACGCTATTTGGAATCAATTAACTACTCATTAGAAAATCATCCCTCCTATGTACATTCTGTACTCATGGGAATTTTCACCTTGCCTAAAGATGTCCAAACTAGTGAACAGGGAGACAGCAAACCCCAGGACAGAGGCCGAAATAGCTCAGTTGGGAGAGCGTTAGACTGAAGATCTAAAGGTTCCTGGTTCGATCCCGGGTTTCGGCAAATGAATTTTGAATACAAATCCACTATCAAAAGAAAAGGCTTGCTACGTTTCTTTCCAATTCGTTGGGGTTTCGATCGAGCGTAGCGCACTGCTGGAACTATAGAAAAAAAAAAAAGGTTGAAAACAGTTCTTTCAGGAGAAGACAATGTGCTGCGCGGATGCCGAAATAGCTCAGTTGGGAGAGCGTAGACTAAAGATCTAAAGGTCCCCGATTCAATTCTGGGTTTTGTCACACCCTCGTTTTAAACATTGAACAATTGACATGAATGTTTTTGGGTTCTTTCTATATCCTAACTGAACCGAGCTTTCCTTCTTGCATAATGCGCAGGTAATCCTGGAAATGGGGGGGGAAGTCCCTCTTTCACATCAGTCATTAATGTGAGAAAGACTAAATAATGCAAAGATCCGGAAATATTCAGCAGAATGCTGAATGGCAGAGACATATATTACCACACTTCTCCAAGAAGCCTTACCTCTTCTCCGTGTTCCCTCCCGAAGAACCAGCTGCCATTTTCTTTGCTGCTCGCCGAATAGCGTTCACCTCCAAAAGCACGCAGCTGCATCACCAGAAGACATGTCCTAGGTGCACAACAGCGGTGGCTGTCTTTTTTTAGCAGATAGACCCTGCTCAGCTACATTATATTGATGATTTTAAGTGGGTATAGAGTCAGAGCTCGACTGTTGGCTGGTCAAAACCAGATGGCAATGTCCAATGAGCTCCAGGCCCCACTGAATGTCATTTCTCCCAGGTCTCCCCCAGGTTCCAATGCTGTAGAAATGTTATTCCATGCTTCAGCTGTAAACCTTTGTCTCTTACAATAAAGGCCGTTCTTTTACCTTAACGGTCCACACAGACAGAATGTAGAAGGGGTGTTTGTGACAGACATCATAGCGGATCCTCCAGATTGTCATTGGATTAGTCTTTGGTCTCCATTCAAGTGCGCATTATTCAGAACTCTTGTCTTCATAAGAAAATCCCTTGTGGAGTCACGTACTTTTCAGGAGGGTCACGCGGAAGTTACACAGAATCAGGTCACTGTAAGCTAGGACCCTTATTACTGGCTCTACAGTCAAGCAAGCTGAGTCAGGCTATATAGTCAGAAGTAAAAGTGAAATTGCCATTGGGAGCCAGCAGGAATTTCTCTGCACTGGTGCTATCGCCAGCAGGAAAAAAAATCAAACCACTGTCAGAAGTTGGATTCGAACCCACACCTCCAGAGGAGACTGCGACCTGAACGCAGCGCCTTAGACCGCTCGGCCATCCTGACATGGGATTAGTTTCCTCAGTCCCTGAATGTCGCGCGCATGCACGCTATTTGGAATCAATTAACTACTCATTAGAAAATCATCCCTCCTATGTACATTCTGTACTCATGGGAATTTTCACCTTGCCTAAAGATGTCCCAACTAGTGAACGGGGAGACAGCACACCCCAGGACAGAGGCCGAAATAGCTCAGTTGGGAGAGCGTTAGACTGAAGATCTAAAGGTCCCTGGTTCTATCCCGGGTTTCGGCAAATGAATTTTGAATACAAATCCACTAACAAAAGAAAAGGCTTGCTACGTTTCTTTCCAATTCGTTGGGGTTTTGATCGAGCGTAGCGCGCTGCTGGAACTATAGAAAAAAAAAAAGGTTGAAAACAGTTCTTTCAGGAGAAGACAATGTGCTGCGCGGATGCCGAAATAGCTCAGTTGGGAGAGCGTAGACTAAAGATCTAAAGGTCCCCGATTCAATTCTGGGTTTTGTCACACCCTCATTTTAAACATTGAACAATTGACATGAATGTTTTTGGGTTCTTTCTATATCCTAACTGAACCGAGCTTTCCTTCTTGCATAATGCGCAGGTAATCCTGGAAATGGGGGGGGGGGGGGAGTCCCTATTTCACATCAGTCATTAATGTGAGAAAGACTAAATAATGCAAGGATCCGGAAATATTCAGCAGAATGCTGAATGGCAGAGACATATATTACCACACTTCTCCAAGAAGCCTTACCTCTTCTCCGTGTTCCCTCCCGAAGAACCAGCTGCCATTTTCTTTGCTGCTCGCCCAATAGCGTTCACCTCCAAAAGCACGCAGCTGCATCACCAGAAGACATGTCCTAGGTGCACAACAGCGGTGGCTGTCTTTTTTTTAGCAGATAGACCCTGCTCAGCTACATTATATTGATGATTTTAAGTGGGTATAGAGTCAGAGCTCGACTCTTGGCTGGTCAAAACCAGATGGCAATGTCCAATGAGCTCCAGGCCCCACTGAATGTCATTTCTCCCAGGTCTCCCCCAGGTTCCAATGCTGTAGAAATGTTATTCCATGCTTCAGCTGTAAACCTTTGTCTCTTACAATAAAGGCCGTTATTTTACCTTAACGGTCCACACAGACAGAATGTAGAAGGGGTGTTTGTGACAGACATCATAGCGGATCTTCCAGATTGTGATTGGATTAGTCTTTGGTCTCCATTCAAGTGGGCATTATTCAGAACTCTTGTCTTCACAAGAAAATCCCTTGCGGAGTCACGTACTTTTCAGGAGGGTCAAGCGGAAGTTACACAGAATCAGGTCACTGAAAGCTAGGACCCTTATTACTGGCTCTACAGCCAAGCAAGCTGAGTCAGGCTATATAGCAGAAGTAAAAGTGAAATTGCCATTGGGAGCCAGCAGGAATTTCTCTGCACTGGTGCTATCGCCAGCAGGAAAAAAATCAAACCACTGTCAGAAGTGGGATTCGAACCCACGCCTCCAGAGGAGACTGCGACCTGAACGCAGCGCCTTAGACCGCTCGGCCATCCTGACATGGGATTAGTTTCCTCAGTCCCTGAATATCGCGCGCATGCACGCTATTTGGAATCAATTAACTACTCATTAGAAAATCATCCCTCCTATGTACATTCTGTACTCATGGGAATTTTCACCTTGCCTAAAGATGTCCCAACTAGTGAACGGGGAGACAGCAAACCCCAGGACAGAGGCCGAAATAGCTCAGTTGGGAGAGCGTTAGACTGAAGATCTAAAGGTCCCTGGTTCGATCCCGGGTTTCGGCAAATGAATTTTGAATACAAATCCACTAACAAAAGAAAAGGCTTGCTACGTTTCTTTCCAATTCGTTGGGGTTTCGATCGAGCGTAGCGCACTGCTGGAACTATAGAAAAAAAAAATGGTTGAAAACAGTTCTTTCAGGAGAAGACAATGTGCTGCGCGGATGCCGAAATAGCTCAGTTGGGAGAGCGTAGACTAAAGATCTAAAGGTCCCCGATTCAATTCTGGGTTTTGTCACACCCTCGTTTTAAACATTAAACAATTGACATGAATGTTTTTGGGTTCTTTCTATATCCTAACTGAACCGAGCTTTCCTTCTTGCATAATGCGCAGGTAATCCTGGAAATGGGGGGGGGGAGTCCCTCTTTCACATCAGTCATTAATGTGAGAAAGACTAAATAATGCAAGGATCCGGAAATATTCAGCAGAATGCTGAATGGCAGAGACATATATTACCACACTTCTCCAAGAAACCTTACCTCTTCTCCGTGTTCCCTCCCGAAGAACCAGCTGCCATTTTCTTTGCTGCTCGCCGAATAGCGTTCACCTCCAAAAGCACGCAGCTGCATCACCAGAAGACATGTCCTAGGTGCGCAACAGCGGTGGCTGTCTTTTTTTAGCAGATAGACCCTGCTCAGCTACATTATATTGATGATTTTAAGTGGGTATAGAGTCAGAGCTCGACTTTTGGCTGGTCAAAAGCAGATGGCAATGTCCAATGAGCTCCAGGCCCCACTGAATGTCATTTCTCCCAGGTCTCCCCCAGGTTCCAATGCTGTAGAAATGTTATTCCATGCTTCAGCTGTAAACCTTTGTCTCTTAAATAAAGGCCGTTATTTTACCTTAACGGTCCACACAGACAGAATGTAGAAGGGGTGTTTGTGACAGACATCATAGCGGATCCTCCAGATTGTGATTGGATTAGTCTTTGGTCTCCATTCAAGTGCGCATTATTCAGAACTCTTGTCTTCACAAGAAAATCCCTTGCGGAGTCACATACTTTTCAGGAGGGTCACGCGGAAGTTACACAGAATCAGGTCACTGAAAGCTAGGACCCTTATTACTGGCTCTACAGCCAAGCAAGCTGAGTCAGGCTATATAGTCAGAAGTAAAAGTGAAATTGCCATTGGGAGCCAGCAGGAATTTCTCTGCACTGGTGCTATCGCCAGCAGGAAAAAAATCAAACCACTGTCAGAAGTGGGATTCGAACCCACGCCTCCAGAGGAGACTGCGACCTGAACGCAGCGCCTTAGACCGCTCGGCCATCCTGACATGGGATTAGTTTCCTCAGTCCCTGAATGTCGCGCGCATGCACGCTATTTGGAATCAATTAACTACTCATTAGAAAATCATCCCTCCTATGTACATTCTGTACTCATGGGAATTTTCACCTTGCCTAAAGATGTCCCAACTAGTGAACGGGGAGACAGCAAACCCCAGGACAGAGGCCGAAATAGCTCAGTTGGGAGAGCATTAGACTGAAGATCTAAAGGTCGCTGGTTCGATCCCGGGTTTCGGCAAATGAATTTTGAATACAAATTCACTAACAAAAGAAAAGGCTTGCTACGTTTCTTTCCAATTCATTGGGGTTTCGATCGAGCGTAGCGCACTGCTGGAACTATAGAAAAAAAAAAAGGTTGAAAACAGTTCTTTCAGGAGAAGACAATGTGCTGCGCGGATGCCGAAATAGCTCAGTTGGGAGAGCGTAGACTAAAGATCTAAAGGTCCCCGATTCAATTCTGGGTTTTGTCACACCCTCGTTTTAAACATTAAACAATTGACATGAATGTTTTTGGGTTCTTTCTATATCCTAACTGAACCGAGCTTTCCTTCTTGCATAATGCGCAGGTAATCCTGGAAATGGGAAGGGGGGGGAGAAGTCCCTCTTTCACATCAGTCATTAATGTGAGAAAGACTAAATAATGCAAGGATCCGGAAATATTCAGCAGAATGCTGAATAGCAGAGACATATATTACCACACTTCTCCAAGAAGCCTTACCTCTTCTCCGTGTTCCCTCCCGAAGAACCAGCTGCCATTTTCTTTGCTGCTCGCCCAATAGCGTTCACCTCCAAAAGCACGCAGCTGCATCACCAGAAGACATGTCCTAGGTGCACAACAGCGGTGGCTGTCTTTTTTTAGCAGATAGACCCTGCTCAGCTACATTATATTGATGATTTTAAGTGGGTATAGAGTCAGAGCTCGACTCTTGGCTGGTCAAAACCAGATGGCAATGTCCAATGAGCTCCAGGCCCCACTGAATGTCATTTCTCCCAGGTCTCCCCCAGGTTCCAATGCTGTAGAAATGTTATTCCATGCTTCAGCTGTAAACCTTTGTCTCTTACAATAAAGGCCGTTATTTTACCTTAACGGTCCACACAGACAGAATGTAGAAGGGGTGTTTGTGACAGACATCATAGCGGATCCTCCAGATTGTGATTGGATTAGTCTTTGGTCTCCATTCAAGTGCGCATTATTCAGAACTCTTGTCTTCACAAGAAAATCCCTTGCGGAGTCACGTAGTTTTCAGGAGGGTCACGCGGAAGTTACACAGAATCAGGTCACTGTAAGCTAGGACCCTTATTACTGGCTCTACAGCCAAGCAAGCTGAGTCAGGCTATATAGTCAGAAGTAAAAGTGAAATTGCCATTGGGAGCCAGCAGGAATTTCTCTGCACTGGTGCTATCGCCAGCAGGAAAAAAATCGAACCACTGTCAGAAGTGGGATTCGAACCCACGCCTCCAGAGGAGACTGCGACCTGAACGCAGCGCCTTAGACCGCTCGGCCATCCTGACATGGGATTAGTTTCCTCAGTCCCTGAATGTCGCGCGCATGCACGCTATTTGGAATCAATTAACTACTCATTAGAAAATCATCCCTCCTATGTACATTCTGTACTCATGGGAATTTTCACCTTGCCTAAAGATGTCCCAACTAGTGAACGGGGAGACAGCAAACCCCAGGACAGAGGTTGAAATAGCTCAGTTGGGAGAGCGTTAGACTGAAGATCTAAAGGTCCCTGGTTCGATCCCAGGTTTCGGCAAATGAATTTTGAATACAAATCCACTAACAAAAGAAAAGGCTTGCTACGTTTCTTTCCAATTCGTTGGGGTTTCGATCGAGCGTAGCGCACTGCTGGAACTATAGAAAAAAAAAAAGGTTGAAAACAGTTCTTTCAGGAGAAGACAATGTGCTGCGCAGATGCCGAAATAGCTCAGTTGGGAGAGCGTAGACTAAAAATCTAAAGGTCCCCGATTCAATTCTGGGTTTTGTCACACCCTCGTTTTAAACATTGAACAATTGACATGAATGTTTTTGGGTTCTTTCTATATCCTAACTGAACCGAGCTTTCCTTCTTGCATAATGCGCAGGTAATCCTGGAAATGGGGGGGGAGTCCCTCTTTCACATCAGTCATTAATGTGAGAAAGACTAAGGGTGCATTCACACTGAGTAAACGCTAGCTTATTTTGTAGAGTAAAATTACACTTGTAAATTTTGCTATTCCATTGACTTCAATGACATTTTACAGGCGTATTTTTACAGGCGTATTTTTTTACAGGCGTATTTTTTACAGGCGTATTTTTACAGTTGTAAAAAAATATCATTGAAGTCAATGGGATAGCAAAATTTACAAGTGTAATTTTACTCTACAAAATAAGCTAGTGTTTACTCAGTGTGAATGCACCCTAAATTATGCAAGGATCCGGAAATATTCAGCAGAATGCTGAATGGCAGAGACATATATTACCACACTTCTCCAAGAAGCCTTACCTCTTCTCCGTGTTCCCTCCCGAAGAACCAGCTGCCATTTTCTTTGCTGCTCGCCGAATAGCGTTCACCTCCAAAAGCACGCAGCTGCATCACCAGAAGACATGTCCTAGGTGCACAACAGCAGTGGCTGTCTTTTTTTAGCAGATAGACCCTGCTCAGCTACATTATATTGATGATTTTAAGTGGGTATAGAGTCAGAGCTCGACTCTTGGCTAGTCAAAACCAGATGGCAATGTCCAATGAGCTCCAGGTCCCACTGAATGTCATTTCTCCCAGGTCTCCCCCAGGTTCCAATGCTGTAGAAATGTTATTCCATGCTTCAGCTGTAAACCTTTGTCTCTTAAATAAAGGCCGTTATTTTACCTTAACGGTCCACACAGACAGAATGTAGAAGGGGTGTTTGTGACAGACATCATAGCGGATCCTCCAGATTGTCATTGGATTAGTCTTTGGTCTCCATTCAAGTGCGCATTATTCAGAACTCTTGTCTTCACAAGAAAATCCCTTGCGGAGTCACGTACTTTTCAGGAGGGTCATGCGGAAGTTACACAGAATCAGGTCACTGAAAGCTAGGACCCTTATTACTGGCTCTACAGCCAAGCAAGCTGAGTCAGGCTATATAGTCAGAAGTAAAAGTGAAATTGCCATTGGGAGCCAGCAGGAATTTCTCTGCACTGGTGCTATCGCCAGCAGGAAAAAAATCAAACCACTGTCAGAAGAGGGATTCGAACCCACGCCTCCAGAGGAGACTGCGACCTGAACGCAGCGCCTTAGACCGCTCGGCCATCCTGACATGGGATTAGTTTCCTCAGTCCCTGAATGTCGCGCGCATGCACGCTATTTGGAATCAATTAACTACTCATTAGAAAATCATCCCTCCTATGTACATTCTGTACTCATGGGAATTTTCACCTTGCCTAAAGATGTCCCAACTAGTGAACGGGGAGACAGCAAACCCCAGGACAGAGGCCGAAATAGCTCAGTTGGGAGAGCGTTAGACTGAAGATCTAAAGGTCCCTGGTTCGATCCCGGGTTTCGGCAAATGAATTTTGAATACAAATTCACTAACAAAAGAAAAGGCTTGCTACGTTTCTTTCCAATTCGTTGGGGTTTCGATCGAGCGTAGCGCACTGCTGGAACTATAGAAAAAAAAAAAGGTTGAAAACAGTTCTTTCAGGAGAAGACAATGTGCTGCGCGGATGCCGAAATAGCTCAGTTGGGAGAGCGTAGACTAAAGATCTAAAGGTCCCCGATTCAATTCTGGGTTTTGTCACACCCTCGTTTTAAACATTAAACAATTGACATGAATGTTTTTGGGTTCTTTCTATATCCTAACTGAACCGAGCTTTCCTTCTTGCATAATGCGCAGGTAATCCTGGAAATGGGGGGGGGGAGAAGTCCCTCTTTCACATCAGTCATTAATGTGAGAAAGACTAAATAATGCAAGGATCCGGAAATATTCAGCAGAATGCTGAATGGCAGAGACATATATTACCACACTTCTCCAAGAAGCCTTACCTCTTCTCCGTGTTCCCTCCCGAAGAACCAGCTGCCATTTTCTTTGCTGCTCGCCCAATAGCGTTCACCTCCAAAAGCACGCAGCTGCATCACCAGAAGACATGTCCTAGGTGCGCAACAGCGGTGGCTGTCTTTTTTTAGCAGATAGATCCTGCTCAGCTACATTATATTGATGATTTTAAGTGGGTATAGAGTCAGAGCTCGACTCTTGGCTGGTCAAAACCAGATGGCAATGTCCAATGAGCTCCAGGCCCCACTGAATGTCATTTCTCCCAGGTCTCTCCCAGGTTCCAATGCTGTAGAAATGTTATTCCATGCTTCAGCTGTAAACCTTTGTCTCTTACAATAAAGGCCGTTCTTTTACCTTAACGGTCCACACAGACAGAATGTAGAAGGGGTGTTTGTGACAGACATCATAGCGGATCCTCCAGATTGTGATTGGATTAGTCTTTGGTCTCCATTCAAGTGCGCATTATTCAGAACTCTTGTCTTCACAAGAAAATCCCTTGCGGAGTCACGTACTTTTCAGGAGGGTCACGCGGAAGTTACACAGAATCAGGTCACTGTAAGCTAGGACCCTTATCACTGGCTCTACAGCCAAGCAAGCTGAGTCAGGCTATATAGTCAGAAGTAAAAGTGAAATTGCCATTGGGAGCCAGCAGGAATTTCTCTGCACTGGTGCTATCGCCAGCAGGAAAAAAATCAAACCACTGTCAGAAGAGGGATTCGAACCCTCACCTCCAGAGGAGACTGCGACCTGAACGCAGCGCCTTAGACCGCTCGGCCATCCTGACATGGGATTAGTTTCCTCAGTCCCTGAATGCCGCGCGCATGCACGCTATTTGGAATCAATTAACTACTCATTAGAAAATCATCCCTCCTATGTACATTCTGTACTCATGGGAATTTTCACCTTGCCTAAAGATGTCCCAACTAGTGAACGGGTAGACAGCCAACCCTAGGACAGAGGCCGAAATAGCTCAGTTGGGAGAGCGTTAGACTGAAGATCTAAAGGTCCCTGGTTCGATCCCGGGTTTCGGTAGATGAATTTTGAATACAAATCCACTAACAAAAGAAAAGGCTTGCTACGTTTCTTTCCAATTCGTTGGGGTTTTGATCTAGCGCACTGCTGGAACTATAGAAAAAAAAAAAAGGTTGAAAACAGTTCTTTCAGGAGAAGACAATGTGCTGTGCGGATGCCGAAATAGCTCAGTTGGGAGAGCGTAGACTAAACATCTAAAGGTCCCCGATTCAATTCTAGGTTTTGTCACACCCTCGTTTTAAACATTGAACCATTGACATGAATGTTTTTGGGTTCTTTCTATATCCTAACTGAACCGAGCTTTCCTTCTTGCATAATGCGCAGGTAATCCTGGAAATGGGGGGGGAAGTCCCTCTTTCACATCAGTCATTAATGTGAGAAAGACTAAATAATGCAAGGATCCGGAAATATTCAGCAGAATGCTGAATGGCAGAGACATATATTACCACACTTCTCCAAGAAGCCTTACCTCTTCTCCGTGTTCCCTTCCGAAGAACCAGCTGCCATTTTCTTTGCTGCTCGCCGAATAGCGTTCACCTCCAAAAGCACGCAGCTGCATCACCAGAAGACATGTCCTAGGTGCACAACAGCGGTGGCTGTCTTTTTTTAGCAGATAGACCCTGCTCAGCTACATTATATTGATGATTTTAAGTGGGTATAGAGTCAGAGCTCGACTCTTGGCTGGTCTAAACCAGATGGCAATGTCCAATGAGCTCCCGGCCCCACTGAATGTCATTTCTCCCAGGTCTCCCCCAGGTTCCAATGCTGTAGAAATGTTATTCCATGCTTCAGCTGTAAACCTTTGTCTCTTAAATAAAGGCCGTTATTTTACCTTAACGGTCCACACAGACAGAATGTAGAAGGGGTGTTTGTGACAGACATCATAGCGGATCCTCCAGATTGTCATTGGATTAGTCTTTGGTCTCCATTCAAGTGCGCATTATTCAGAACTCTTGTCTTCACAAGAAAATCCCTTGCGGAGTCACGTACTTTTCAGGAGGGTCATGCGGAAGTTACACAGAATCAGGTCACTGTAAGCTAGGACCCTTATTACTGGCTCTACAGCCAAGCAAGCTGAGTCAGGCTATATAGTCAGAAGTAAAAGTGAAATTGCCATTGGGAGCCAGCAGGAATTTCTCTGCACTGGTGCTATCGCCAGCAGGAAAAAAATCAAACCACTGTCAGAAGTGGGATTCGAACCCACGCCTCCAGAGGAGACTGCAACCTGAACGCAGCGCCTTAGACCGCTCGGCCATCCTGACATGGGATTAGTTTCCTCAGTCCCTGAATGTCGCGCGCATGCACGCTATTTGGAATCAATTAACTACTCATTAGAAAATCATCCCTCCTATGTACATTCTGTACTCATGGGAATTTTCACCTTGCCTAAAGATGTCCCAACTAGTGAACGGGGAGACAGCAAACCCCAGGACAGAGGCCGAAATAGCTCAGTTGGGAGAGCGTTAGACTGAAGATCTAAAGGTCCCTGGTTCGATCCCGGGTTTCGGCAAATGAATTTTGAATACAAATCCACTAACAAAAGAAAAGGCTTGCTACGTTTCTTTCCAATTTGTTGGGGTTTCGATCGAGCGTAGCGCACTGCTGGAACTATAGAAAAAAAAAAAGGTTGAAAACAGTTCTTTCAGGAGAAGACAATGTGCTGCGCGGATGCCGAAATAGCTCAGTTGGGAGAGCGTAGACTAAAGATCTAAAGGTCCCCGATTCAATTCTGGGTTTTGTCACACCCTCGTTTTAAACATTAAACAATTGACATGAATGTTTTTGGGTTCTTTCTATATCCTAACTGAACCGAGCTTTCCTTCTTGCATAATGCGCAGGTAATCCTGGAAATGGGGGGGGGGGGGGGGAGTCCCTCTTTCACATCAGTCATTAATGTGAGAAAGACTAAATAATGCAAGGATCCGGAAATATTCAGCAGAATGCTGAATGGCAGAGACATATATTACCACACTTCTCCAAGAAGCCTTACCTCTTCTCCGTGTTCCCTCCCGAAGAACCAGCTGCCATTTTCTTTGCTGCTCGCCCAATAGCGTTCACCTCCAAAAGCACGCAGCTGCATCACCAGAAGACATGTCCTAGGTGCACAACAGCGGTGGCTGTCTTTTTTTAGCAGATAGACCCTGCTCAGCTACATTATATTGATGATTTTAAGTGGGTATAGAGTCAGAGCTCGACTCTTGGCTGGTCAAAACCAGATGGCAATGTCCAATGAGCTCCAGGCCCCACTGAATGTCATTTCTCCCAGGTCTCCCCCAGGTTCCAATGCTGTAGAAATGTTATTCCATGCTTCAGCTGTAAACCTTTGTCTCTTACAATAAAGGTCGTTCTTTTACCTTAACGGTCCACACAGACAGAATGTAGAAGGGGTGTTTGTGACAGACATCATAGCGGATCCTCCAGATTGTGATTGGATTAGTCTTTGGTCTCCATTCAAGTGCGCATTATTCAGAACTCTTGTCTTCACAAGAAAATCCCTTGCGGAGTCACGTACTTTTCAGGAGGGTCACGCGGAAGTTACACAGAATCAGGTCACTGTAAGCTAGGACCCTTATTACTGGCTCTACAGCCAAGCAAGCTGAGTCAGGCTATATAGTCAGAAGTAAAAGTGAAATTGCCATTGGGAGCCAGCAGGAATTTCTCTGCACTGGTGCTATCGCCAGCAGGAAAAAAATCAAACCACTGTCAGAAGTGGGATTCGAACACACGCCTCCAGAGGAGACTGCGACCTGAACGCAGCGCCTTAGACCGCTCGGCCATCCTGACATGGGATTAGTTTCCTCAGTCCCTGAATGTCGCGCGCATGCACGCTATTTGGAATCAATTAACTACTCATTAGAAAATCATCCCTCCTATGTACATTCTGTACTCATGGGAATTTTCACCTTGCCTAAAGATGTCCCAACTAGTGAACGGGGAGACAGCAAACCCCAGGACAGAGGCCGAAATAGCTCAGTTGGGAGAGCGTTAGACTGAAGATCTAAAGGTCCCTGGCTCGATCCCGGGTTTCGGCAAATGAATTTTGAATACAAATCCACTAACAAAAGAAAAGGCTTGCTACGTTTCTTTCCAATTCGTTGGGGTTTCGATCGAGCGTAGCGCGCTGCTGGAACTATAGAAAAAAAAAAAAAGGTTGAAAACAGTTCTTTCAGGGGAAGACAATGTGCTGGGCGGATGCCGAAATAGCTCAGTTGGGAGAGCGTAGACTAAAGGTCCCCGATTCAATTCTGGGTTTTGTCACACCCTCATTTTAAACATTGAACAATTGACATGAATGTTTTTGGGTTCTTTCTATATCCTAACTGAACCGAGCTTTCCTTCTTGCATAATGCGCAGGTAATCCTGGAAATGGGGGGGGGGGGAGTCCCTATTTCACATCAGTCATTAATGTGAGAAAGACTAAATAATGCAAGGATCCGGAAATATTCAGCAGAATGCTGAATGGCAGAGACATATATTACCACACTTCTCCAAGAAGCCTTACCTCTTCTCCGTGTTCCCTCCCGAAGAACCAGCTGCCATTTTCTTTGCTGCTCGCTGAATAGCGTTCACCTCCAAAAGCACGCAGCTGCATCACCAGAAGACATGTCCTAGGTGCAAAACAGCGGTGGCTGTCTTTTTTTAGCAGATAGACCCTGCTCAGCTACATTATATTGATGATTTTAAGTGGGTATAGAGTCAGAGCTCGACTCTTGGCTGGTCAAAACCAGATGGCAATGTCCAATGAGCTCCAGGCCCCACTGAATGTCATTTCTCCCAGGTCTCCCCCAGGTTCCAATGCTGTAGAAATGTTATTCCATGCTTCAGCTGTAAACCTTTGTCTCTTAAATAAAGGCCGTTATTTTACCTTAACGGTCCACACAGACAGAATGTAGAAGGGGTGTTTGTGACAGACATCATAGCGGATCCTCCAGATTGTGATTGGATTAGTCTTTGGTCTCCATTCAAGTGCGCATTATTCAGAACTCTTGTCTTCACAAGAAAATCCCTTGCGGAGTCACGTACTTTGCAGGAGGGTCACGCGGAAGTTACACAGAATCAGGTCACTGTAAGCTAGGACCCTTATTACTGGCTCTACAGCCAAGCAAGCTGAGTCAGGCTATATAGTCAGAAGTAAAAGTGAAATTGCCTTTCGGAGCCAGCAGGAATTTCTCTGCACTGGTGCTATCGCCAGCAGGAAAAAAGGCAAACCACTGTCAGAATTGGGATTCGAACCCACGCCTCTAGAGGAGACTGCGACCTGAACGCAGCGCCTTAGACCGCTCGGCCATCCTGACATGGGATTAGGTCCCTGAATGTCGCGCGCATGCACGCTATTTGGAATCAATTAACTACTCATTAGAAAATCATCCCTCCTATGTACATTCTGTACTCATGGGAATTTTCACCTTGCCTAAAGATGTCCCAACTAGTGAACGGGTAGACAGCAAACCCCAGGACAGAGGCCGAAATAGCTCAGTTGGGAGAGCGTTAGACTGAAGATCTAAAGGTCCCTGGTTCGATCCCGGGTCTCGGCAAATGAATTTTGAATACAAATCCACTAACATAAAAGAAAAGGCTTGCTACGTTTCTTTCCAATTCGTTGGGGTTTCGATCGAGCGTAGCGCGCTGCTGGAACTATAGAAAAAAAAAAAAGGTTGAAAACAGTTCTTTCAGGAGAAGACAATGTGCTGCGCGGATGCCGAAATAGCTCAGTTGGGAGAGCATAGACTAAAGATCTAAAGGTCCCCGATTCAATTCTGGGTTTTGTCACACCCTCATTTTAAACATTGAACAATTGACATGAATGTTTTTGGGTTCTTTCTATATCCTAACTGAACCGAGCTTTCCTTCTTGCATAATGCGCAGGTAATCCTGGAAATGGGGGGGGGGGGGGGGGGAGTCCCTATTTCACATCAGTCATTAATGTGAGAAAGACTAAATAATGCAAGGATCCGGAAATATTCAGCAGAATGCTGAATGGCAGAGACATATATTACCACACTTCTCCAAGAAGCCTTACCTCTTCTCCGTGTTCCCTCCCGAAGAACCAGCTGCCATTTTCTTTGCTGCTCGCCCAATAGCGTTCACCTCCAAAAGCACGCAGCTGCATCACCAGAAGACATGTCCTAGGTGTACAACAGCGGTGGCTGTCTTTTTTTAGCAGATAGATCCTGCTCAGCTACATTATATTGATGATTTTAAGTGGGTATAGAGTCAGAGCTCGACTCTTGGCTGGTCAAAAGCAGATGGCAATGTCCAATGAGCTCCAGGCCCCACTGAATGTCATTTCTCCCAGGTCTCCCCCAGGTTCCAATGCTGTAGAAATGTTATTCCATGCTTCAGCTGTAAACCTTTGTCTCTTACAATAAAGGCCGTTCTTTTACCTTAACGGTCCACACAGACAGAATGTAGAAGGGGTGTTTGTGACAGACATCATAGCGGATCCTACAGATTGTGATTGGATTAGTCTTTGGTCTCCATTCAAGTGCGCATTATTCAGAACTCTTGTCTTCATGAGAAAATCCCTTGCGGAGTCACGTACTTTTCAGGAGGGTCACGCGGAAGTTACACAGAATCAGGTCACTGTAAGCTAGGACCCTTATTACTGGCTCTGCAGCCAAGCAAGCTGAGTCAGGCTATATAGTCAGAAGTAAAAGTGAAATTGCCATTGGGAGCCAGCAGGAATTTCTCTGCACTGGTGCTATCGCCAGCAGGAAAAAAGTCAAACCACTGTCAGAATTGGGATTCGAACCCACGCTTCCAGAGGAGACTGCGACCTGAACGCAGCGCCTTAGACCGCTCGGCCATCCTGACATGGGATTAGGTCCCTGAATGTCGCGCGCATGCACGCTATTTGGAATCAATTAACTACTCGTTAGAAAATCATCCCTCCTATGTACATTCTGTACTCATGGGAATTTTCACCTTGCCTAAAGATGTCCCAACTAGTGAACGGGGAGACAGCAAACGCCCGGGACAGAGGCCAAAATAGCTCAGTTGGGAGAGCGTTAGACTGAAGATCTAAAGGTCCCTGGTTCGATCCCGGGTTTCGGCAAATGAATTTTGAATACAAATCCACTAACAAAAGAAAAGGCTTGCTACGTTTCTTTCCAATTCGTTGGGGTTTCGATCGAGCGTAGCGCACTGCTGGAACTATAGAAAAAAAAAAAAGGTTGAAAACAGTTCTTTCAGGAGAAGACAATGTGCTGCGCGGATGCCGAAATATCTCAGTTGGGAGAGCGTAGACTAAAGATCTAAAGGTCCCCGATTCAATTCTGGGTTTTGTCACACCCTCATTTTAAACATTGAACAATTGACATGAATGTTTTTGGGTTCTTTCTATATCCTAACTGAACCGAGCTTTCCTTCTTGCATAATGCGCAGGTAATCCTGGAAATGGGGGGGGGGGGGGGAGTCCCTATTTCACATCAGTCATTAATGTGAGAAAGACTAAATAATGCAAGGATCCGGAAATATTCAGCAGAATGCTGAATGGCAGAGACATATATTACCACACTTCTCCAAGAAGCCTTACCTCTTCTCCGTGTTCCCTCCCGAAGAACCAGCTGCCATTTTCTTTGCTGCTCGCCCAATAGCGTTCACCTCCAAAAGCACGCAGCTGCATCACCAGAAGACATGTCCTAGGTGTACAACAGCGGTGGCTGTCTTTTTTTAGCAGATAGACCCTGCTCAGCTACATTATATTGATGATTTTAAGTGGGTATAGAGTCAGAGCTCGACTCTTGGCTGGTCAAAAGCAGATGGCAATGTCCAATGAGCTCCAGGCCCCACTGAATGTCATTTCTCCCAGGTCTCCCCCAGGTTCCAATGCTGTAGAAATGTTATTCCATGCTTCAGCTGTAAACCTTTGTCTCTTACAATAAAGGCCGTTCTTTTACCTTAACGGTCCACACAGACAGAATGTAGAAGGGGTGTTTGTGACAGACATCATAGCGGATCCTACAGATTGTGATTGGATTAGTCTTTGGTCTCCATTCAAGTGCGCATTATTCAGAACTCTTGTCTTCATGAGAAAATCCCTTGCGGAGTCACGTACTTTTCAGGAGGGTCACGCGGAAGTTACACAGAATCAGGTCACTGTAAGCTAGGACCCTTATTACTGGCTCTACAGCCAAGCAAGCTGAGTCAGGCTATATAGTCAGAAGTAAAAGTGAAATTGCCATTGGGAGCCAGCAGGAATTTCTCTGCACTGGTGCTATTTCCAGCAGGATTAAAATCAAACCACTGTCAGAAGTGGGATTCGAACCCACGCGTCCATAGGAGACTGCGACCTGAACGCAGCGCCTTAGACCGCTCGGCCATCCTGACATGGGATTATTTTCCTCAGTCCCTGAATGTCGCGCGCATGCACGCTATTTGGAATCAATTAACTACTCATTAGAAAATCATCCCTCCTATGTACATTCTGTACTCATGGGAATTTTCACCTTGCCTAAAGATGTCCCAACTAGTGAACGGGGAGACAGCAAACCCCAGGACAGAGGCCGAAATAGCTCAGTTGGGAGAGCATTAGACTGAAGATCTAAAGGTCCCTGGTTCGATCCCGGGTTTCGGCGAATGAATTTTGAATACAAATCCACTAACAAAAGAAAAGGCTTGCTACGTTTCTTTCAAATTCGTTGGGTTTTCAATCGAGCGTAGCGCACTGCTGGAACTATAGAAAAAAAAAAAAGGTTGAAAACAGTTCTTTCAGGAGAAGACAATGTGCTGCGCGGATGCCGAAATAGCTCAGTTGGGAGAGCGTAGACTAAAGATCTAAAGGTCCCCGATTCAATTCTGGGTTTTGTCACACCCTCGTTTTAAACATTGAACAATTGACATGAATGTTTTTGGGTTCTTTCTATATCCTAACTGAACCGAGCTTTCCTTCTTGCATAATGCGCAGGTAATCCTGGAAATGGGGGGGGGGGGGGAGTCCCTCTTTCACATCAGTCATTAATGTGAGAAAGACTAAATAATGCAAGGATCCGGAAATATTCAGCAGAATGCTGAATGGCAGAGACATATATTACCACACTTCTCCAAGAAGCCTTACCTCTTCTCCGTGTTCCCTCCCGAAGAACCAGCTGCCATTTTCTTTGCTGCTCGCCGAATAGCGTTCACCTCCAAAAGCACGCAGCTGCATCACCAGAAGACATGTCCTAGGTGCACAACAGCTGTGGCTGTCTTTTTTTAGCAGATAGATCCTGCTCAGCTACATTATATTGATGATTTTAAGTGGGTATAGAGTCAGAGCTCGACTCTTGGCTGGTCAAAACCAGATGGCAATGTCCAATGAGCTCCAGGCCCCACTGAATGTCATTTCTCCCAGGTCTCCCCCAGGTTCCAATGCTGTAGAAATGTTATTCCATGCTTCAGCTGTAAACCTTTGTATCTTACAATAAAGGCCATTATTTTACCTTAACGGTCCACACAGACAGAATGTCGAAGGGGTGTTTGTGACAGACATCATAGCGGATCCTCCAGATTGTGATTGGATTAGTCTTTGGTCTCCATTCAAGTGCGCATTATTCAGAACTCTTGTCTTCACAAGAAAATCCCTTGCGGAGTCACGTACTTTTCAGGAGGGTCACGCGGAAGTTACACAGAATCAGGTCACTGAAAGCTAGGACCCTTATTACTGGCTCTACAGCCAAGCAAGCTGAGTCAGGCTATATAGTCAGAAGTAAAAGTGAAATTGCCATTGGGAGCCAGCAGGAATTTCTCTGCACTGGTGCTATCGCCAGCAGGAAAAAAATCAAACCACTGTCAGAAGTCGGATTCGAACCCTCACCTCCAGAGGAGACTGCGACCCGAACGCAGCGCCTTAGACCGCTTGGCCATCTTGACATGGGATTAGTTTCCTCAGTCCCTGAATGTCGCACGCATGCACGCTATTTGGAATCAATTAACTACTCATTAGAAAATCATCCCTCCTATGTACATTCTGTACTCATGGGAATTTTCACCTTGCCTAAAGATGTCCCAACTAGTGAACAGGGAGACAGCAAACCCCAGGACAGAGGCCGAAATAGCTCAGTTGGGAGAGCGTTAGACTGAAGATCTAAAGGTCCCTGGTTCGATCCCGGGTTTCGGCAAATGAATTTTGAATACAAATCCACTAACAAAAGAAAAGGCTTGCTACGTTTCTTTCCAATTCGTTGGGGTTTCGATCGAGCGTAGCGCACTGCTGGAACTATAGAAAAAAAAAAAGGTTGAAAACAGTTCTTTCAGGAGAAGACAATGTGCTGCGTGGATGCCGAAATAGCTCAGTTGGGAGAGTGTAGACTAAAGATCTAAAGGTCCCCGATTCAATTCTGGGTTTTGTCACACCCTCGTTTTAAACATTAAACAATTGACATGAATGTTTTTGGGTTCTTTCTATATCCTAACTGAACCGAGCTTTCCTTTTTGCATAATGCGCAGGTAATCCTGGAAATGGGGGGGGGAAGTCCCTCTTTCACATCAGTCATTAATGTGAGAAAGACTAAATAATGCAAGGATCCGGAAATATTCAGCAGAATGCTGAATGGCAGAGACATATATTACCACACTTCTCCAAGAAGCCTTACCTCTTCTCCGTGTTCCCTCCCGAAGAACCAGCTGCCATTTTCTTTGCTGCTCGCCGAATAGCGTTCACCTTTAAAAGCACGCAGCTGCATCACCAGAAGACATGTCCTAGGTGCACAACAGCGGTGGCTGTCTTTTTGTAGCAGATAGACCCTGCTCAGCTACATTATATTGATGATTTTAAGTGGGTATAGAGTCAGAGCTCGACTCTTGGCTGGTCAAAACCAGATGGCAATGTCCAATGAGCTCCAGGCCCCACTGAATGTCATTTCTCCCAGGTCTCCCCCAGGTTCCAATGCTGTAGAAATGTTATTCCATGCTTCAGCTGTAAACCTTTGTCTCTTACAATAAAGGCCGTTATTTTACCTTAACGGTCCACACAGACAGAATGTAGAAGGGGTGATTGTGACAGACATCATAGCGGATCCTCCAGATTGTGATTGGATTAGTCTTTGGTCTCCATTCAAGTGCGCATTATTCAGAACTCTTGTCTTCACAAGAAAATCCCTTGCGGAGTCACGTACTTTTCAGGAGGGTCACGCGGAAGTTACACAGAATCAGGTCACTGTAAGCTAGGACCCTTATTACTGGCTCTACAGCCAAGCAAGCTGAGTCAGGCTATATAGTCAGAAGTAAAAGTGAAATTGCCATTGGGAGCCAGCAGGAATTTCTCTGCACTGGTGCTATCGCCAGCAGGAAAAAAATCAAACCACTGTCAGAAGTGGGATTCGAACCCACGCCTCCAGAGGAGACTGCGACCTGAACGCAGCGCCTTAGACCGCTCGGCCATCCTGACATGGGATTAGTTTCCTCAGTCCCCGAATGTCGCGCGCATGCACGCTATTTGGAATCAATTAACTACTCATTAGAAAATCATCCCTCCTATGTACATTCTGTACTCATGGGAATTTTCACCTTGCCTAAAGATGTCCCAACTAGTGAACGGGGAGACAGCAAACCCCAGGACAGAGGCCGAAATAGCTCAGTTGGGAGAGCGTTAGACTGAAGATCTAAAGGTCCCTGGTTCGATCCCGGGTTTCGGCAAATGAATTTTGAATACAAATCCACTAACAAAAGAAAAGGCTTGCTACGTTTCTTTCCAATTCGCTGGGGTTTCGATCGAGCGTAGCGCACTGCTGGAACTATAGAAAAAAAAAAAAGGTTGAAAACAGTTCTTTCAGGAGAAGACAATGTGCTGCGCGGATGCCGAAATAGCTCAGTTGGGAGAGCGTAGACTAAAGATCTAAAGGTCCCCGATTCAATTCTGGGTTTTGTCACACCCTCATTTTAAACATTGAACAATTGACATGAATGTTTTTGGGTTCTTTCTATATCCTAACTGAACCGAGCTTTCCTTTTTGCATAATGCGCAGGTAATCCTGGAAATGGGGGGGGGGGGGGAGTCCCTCTTTCACATCAGTCATTAATGTGAGAAAGACTAAATAATGCAAGGATCCGGAAATATTCAGCAGAATGCTGAATGGCAGAGACATATATTACCACACTTCTCCAAGAAGCCTTACCTCTTCTCCGTGTTCCCTCCCGAAGAACCAGCTGCCATTTTCTTTGCTGCTCGCTGAATAGCGTTCACCTCAAAAAGCACGCAGCTGCATCACCAGAAGACATGTCCTAGGTGCACAACAGCGGTGGCTGTCTTTTTTTAGCAGATAGACCCTGCTCAGCTACATTATATTGATGATTTTAAGTGGGTATAGAGTCAGAGCTCGACTCTTGGCTAGTCAAAACCAGATGGCAATGTCCAATGAGCTCCAGGCCCCACTGAATGTCATTTCTCCCAGGTCTCCCCCAGGTTCCAATGCTGTAGAAATGTTATTCCATGCTTCAGCTGTAAACCTTTGTCTCTTACAATAAAGGCCGTTCTTTTACCTTAACGGTCCACACAGACAGAATGTAGAAGGGGTGTTTGTGACAGACATCATAGCGGATCCTCCAGATTGTGATTGGATTAGTCTTTGGTCTCCATTCAAGTGCGCATTATTCAGAACTCTTGTCTTCACAAGAAAATCCCTTGCGGAGTCACGTACTTTTCAGGAGGGTCACGCGGAAGTTACACAGAATCAGGTCACTGTAAGCTAGGACCCTTATTACTGGCTCTACAGCCAAGCAAGCTGAGTCAGGCTATATAGTCAGAAGTAAAAGTGAAATTGCCATTGGGAGCCAGCAGGAATTTCTCTGCACTGGTGCTATCGCCAGCAGGAAAAAAATCAAACCACTGTCAGAAGTGGGATTCGAACCCACGCCTCCAGAGGAGACTGCGACCTGAACGCAGCGCCTTAGACCGCTCGGCCATCCTGACATGGGATTAGTTTCCTCAGTCCCTGAATTTCACGCGTATACACGCTATTTGGAATCAATTAACTACTCATTAGAAAATCATCCCTCCTATGTACATTCTGTACTCATGGGAATTTTCACCTTGCCTAAAGATGTCCCAACTAGTGAACGGGGAGACAGCAAACCCCAGGACAGAGGCCGAAATAGCTCAGTTGGGAGAGCGTTAGACTGAAGATCTAAAGGTCCCTGGTTCGATCCCGGGTTTCGGCAAATGAATTTTGAATACAAATCCACTAACAAAAGAAAAGGCTTGCTACGTTTCTTTCCAATTCGTTGGGGTTTCGATCGAGCGTAGCGCACTGCTGGAACTATAGAAAAAAAAAAAAAGGTTGAAAACAGTTCTTTCAGGAGAAGACAATGTGCTGCGTGGATGCCGAAATAGCTCAGTTGGGAGAGCGTAGACTAAAGATCTAAAGGTCCCCGATTTAATACTGGGTTTTTTCACACCCTCGTTTTAAACATTGAACAATTGACATGAATGTTTCTGGGTTCTTTCTATATCCTAACTGAACCGAGCTTTCCTTCTTGCATAATGCGCAGGTAATCCTGGAAATGGGGGGGGGGGAAGTCCCTCTTTCACATCAGTCATTAATGTGAGAAAGACTAAATAATGCAAGGATCCGGAAATATTCAGCAGAATGCTGAATGGCAGAGACATATATTACCACACTTCTCCAAGAAGCCTTACCTCTTCTCCTTGTTCCCTCCAGAAGAACCAGCTGCCATTTTCTTTGCTGCTCGCCCAATAGCGTTCACCTCCAAAAGCACGCAGCTGCATCACCAGAAGACATGTCCTAGGTGCACAACAGCGGTGGCTGTCTTTTTTTATCAGATAGACCCTGCTCAGCTACATTATATTGATGATTTTAAGTGGGTATAGAGTCAGAGCTCGACTCTTGGCTGGTCAAAACCAGATGGCAATGTCCAATGAGCTCCAGGTCCCACTGAATGTCATTTCTCCCAAGTCTCCCCCAGGTTCCAATGCTGTAGAAATGTTATTCCATGCTTCAGCTGTAAACCTTTGTCTCTTACAATAAAGGCTGTTCTTTTACCTTAACGGTCCACACAGACAGAATGTAGAAGGGGTGTTTGTGACAGACATCATAGCGGATCCTCCAGATTGTGATTGGATTAGTCTTTGGTCTCCATTCAAGTGCGCATTATTCAGAACTCTTGTCTTCACAAGAAAATCCCTTGCGGAGTCACGTACTTTTCAGGAGGGTCACGCGGAAGTTACACAGAATCAGGTCACTGAAAGCTAGGACCCTTATTACTGGCTCTACAGCCAAGCAAGCTGAGTCAGGCTATATAGTCAGAAGTAAAAGTGAAATTGCCATTGGGAGCCAGCAGGAATTTCTCTGCACTGGTGCTATTTCCAGCAGGATTAAAATCAAACCACTGTCAGAAGTGGGATTCGAACCCACGCCTCCAGAGGAGACTGCGACTTGAACGCAGCGCCTTAGACCGCTCGGCCATCCTGACATGGGATTAGTTTCCTCAGTCCCTGAATGTCGCGCGCATGCATGCTATTTGGAATCAATTAACTACTCATTAGAAAATCATCCCTCCTATGTACATTCTGTACTCATGGGAATTTTCACCTTGCCTAAAGATGTCCCAACTAGTGAACGGGGAGACAGCAAACCCCAGGACAGAGGCCGAAATAGCTCAGTTGGGAGAGCGTTAGACTGAAGATCTAAAGGTCCCTGGTTCGATCCCGGGTTTCGGCGAATGAATTTTGAATACAAATCCACTAACAAAAGAAAAGGCTTGCTACGTTTCTTTCCAATTCGTTGGGGTTTCGATCGAGCGTAGCGCACTGCTGGAACTATAGAAAAAAAAAAAAGGTTGAAAACAGTTCTTTCAGGAGAAGACAATGTGCTGCGCGGATGCCGAAATAGCTCAGTTGGGAGAGCGTAGACTAAAGATCTAAAGGTCCCCGATTCAATTCTGGGTTTTGTCACACCCTCGTTTTAAACATTGAACAATTGACATGAATGTTTTTGGGTTCTTTCTATATCCTAACTGAACCGAGCTTTCCTTCTTGCATAATGCGCAGGTAATCCTGGAAATGGGGGGGGGGGGAAGTCCCTCTTTCACATCAGTCATTAATGTGAGAAAGACTAAATAATGCAAGGATCCGGAAATATTCAGCAGAATGCTGAATGGCAGAGACATATATTACCACACTTCTCCAAGAAGCCTTACCTCTTCTCCGTGTTCCCTCCCGAAGAACCAGCTGCCATTTTCTTTGCTGCTCGCCGAATAGCGTTCACCTCCAAAAGCACGCAGCTGCATCACCAGAAGACATGTCCTAGGTGCACAACAGCTGTGGCTGTCTTTTTTTAGCAGATAGATCCTGCTCAGCTACATTATATTGATGATTTTAAGTGGGTATAGAGTCAGAGCTCGACTCTTGGCTGGTCAAAACCAGATGGCAATGTCCAATGAGCTCCAGGCCCCACTGAATGTCATTTCTCCCAGGTCTCCCCCAGGTTCCAATGCTGTAGAAATGTTATTCCATGCTTCAGCTGTAAACCTTTGTCTCTTACAATAAAGGCCGTTCTTTTACCTTAACGGTCCACACAGACAGAATGTCGAAGGGGTGTTTGTGACAGACATCATAGCGGATCCTCCAGATTGTGATTGGATTAGTCTTTGGTCTCCATTCAAGTGCGCATTATTCAGAACTCTTGTCTTCACAAGAAAATCCCTTGCGGAGTCACGTACTTTTCAGGAGGGTCACGCGGAAGTTACACAGAATCAGGTCACTGAAAGCTAGGACCCTTATTACTGGCTCTACAGCCAAGCAAGCTGAGTCAGGCTATATAGTCAGAAGTAAAAGTGAAATTGCCATTGGGAGCCAGCAGGAATTTCTCTGCACTGGTGCTATCGCCAGCAGGAAAAAAAATCAAACCACTGTCAGAAGTCGGATTCGAACCCTCACCTCCAGAGGAGACTGCGACCCGAACGCAGCGCCTTAGACCGCTCGGCCATCTTGACATGGGATTAGTTTCCTCAGTCCCTGAATGTCGCACGCATGCACGCTATTTGGAATCAATTAACTACTCATTAGAAAATCATCCCTCCTATGTACATTCTGTACTCATGGGAATTTTCACCTTGCCTAAAGATGTCCCAACTAGTGAACAGGGAGACAGCAAACCCCAGGACAGAGGCCGAAATAGCTCAGTTGGGAGAGCGTTAGACTGAAGATCTAAAGGTCCCTGGTTCGATCCCGGGTTTCGGCAAATGAATTTTGAATACAAATCCACTAACAAAAGAAAAGGCTTGCTACGTTTCTTTCCAATTCGTTGGGGTTTCGATCGAGCGTAGCGCACTGCTGGAACTATAGAAAAAAAAAAAGGTTGAAAACAGTTCTTTCAGGAGAAGACAATGTGCTGCGTGGATGCCGAAATAGCTCAGTTGGGAGAGCGTAGACTAAAGATCTAAAGGTCCCCGATTCAATTCTGGGTTTTGTCACACCCTCGTTTTAAACATTAAACAATTGACATGAATGTTTTTGGGTTCTTTCTATATCCTAACTGAACCGAGCTTTCCTTCTTGCATAATGCGCAGGTAATCCTGGAAATGGGGGGGGGAAGTCCCTCTTTCACATCAGTCATTAATGTGAGAAAGACTAAATAATGCAAGGATCCGGAAATATTCAGCAGAATGCTGAATGGCAGAGACATATATTACCACACTTCTCCAAGAAGCCTTACCTCTTCTCCGTGTTCCCTCCCGAAGAACCAGCTGCCATTTTCTTTGCTGCTCGCCGAATAGCGTTCACCTTTAAAAGCACGCAGCTGCATCACCAGAAGACATGTCCTAGGTGCACAACAGCGGTGGCTGTCTTTTTGTAGCAGATAGACCCTGCTCAGCTACATTATATTGATGATTTTAAGTGGGTATAGAGTCAGAGCTCGACTCTTGGCTGGTCAAAACCAGATGGCAATGTCCAATGAGCTCCAGGCCCCACTGAATGTCATTTCTCCCAGGTCTCCCCCAGGTTCCAATGCTGTAGAAATGTTATTCCATGCTTCAGCTGTAAACCTTTGTCTCTTACAATAAAGGCCGTTATTTTACCTTAACGGTCCACACAGACAGAATGTAGAAGGGGTGATTGTGACAGACATCATAGCGGATCCTCCAGATTGTGATTGGATTAGTCTTTGGTCTCCATTCAAGTGCGCATTATTCAGAACTCTTGTCTTCACAAGAAAATCCCTTGCGGAGTCACGTACTTTTCAGGAGGGTCACGCGGAAGTTACACAGAATCAGGTCACTGAAAGCTAGGACCCTTATTACTGGCTCTACAGCCAAGCAAGCTGAGTCAGGCTATATAGTCAGAAGTAAAAGTGAAATTGCCATTGGGAGCCAGCAGGAATTTCTCTGCACTGGTGCTATTTCCAGCAGGAAAAAAATCAAACCACTGTCAGAAGTGGGATTCGAACCCACGCCTCCAGAGGAGACTGCGACCTGAACGCAGCGCCTTAGACCGCTCGGCCATCCTGACATGGGATTAGTTTCCTCAGTCCCCGAATGTCGCGCGCATGCACGCTATTTGGAATCAATTAACTACTCATTAGAAAATCATCCCTCCTATGTACATTCTGTACTCATGGGAATTTTCACCTTGCCTAAAGATGTCCCAACTAGTGAACGGGGAGACAGCAAACCCCAGGACAGAGGCCGAAATAGCTCAGTTGGGAGAGCGTTAGACTGAAGATCTAAAGGTCCCTGGTTCGATCCCGGGTTTCGGCAAATGAATTTTGAATACAAATCCACTAACAAAAGAAAAGGCTTGCTACGTTTCTTTCCAATTCGCTGGGGTTTCGATCGAGCGTAGCGCACTGCTGGAACTATAGAAAAAAAAAAAAGGTTGAAAACAGTTCTTTCAGGAGAAGACAATGTGCTGCGCGGATGCCGAAATAGCTCAGTTGGGAGAGCGTAGACTAAAGATCTAAAGGTCCCCGATTCAATTCTGGGTTTTGTCACACCCTCATTTTAAACATTGAACAATTGACATGAATGTTTTTGGGTTCTTTCTATATCCTAACTGAACCGAGCTTTCCTTTTTGCATAATGCGCAGGTAATCCTGGAAATGGGGGGGGGGGGGAGTCCCTCTTTCACATCAGTCATTAATGTGAGAAAGACTAAATAATGCAAGGATCCGGAAATATTCAGCAGAATGCTGAATGGCAGAGACATATATTACCACACTTCTCCAAGAAGCCTTACCTCTTCTCCGTGTTCCCTCCCGAAGAACCAGCTGCCATTTTCTTTGCTGCTCGCTGAATAGCGTTCACCTCCAAAAGCACGCAGCTGCATCACCAGAAGACATGTCCTAGGTGCACAACAGCGGTGGCTGTCTTTTTTTAGCAGATAGACCCTGCTCAGCTACATTATATTGATGATTTTAAGTGGGTATAGAGTCAGAGCTCGACTCTTGGCTAGTCAAAACCAGATGGCAATGTCCAATGAGCTCCAGGCCCCACTGAATGTCATTTCTCCCAGGTCTCCCCCAGGTTCCAATGCTGTAGAAATGTTATTCCATGCTTCAGCTGTAAACCTTTGTCTCTTACAATAAAGGCCGTTCTTTTACCTTAACGGTCCACACAGACAGAATGTAGAAGGGGTGTTTGTGACAGACATCATAGCGGATCCTCCAGATTGTGATTGGATTAGTCTTTGGTCTCCATTCAAGTGCGCATTATTCAGAACTCTTGTCTTCACAAGAAAATCCCTTGCGGAGTCACGTACTTTTCAGGAGGGTCACGCGGAAGTTACACAGAATCAGGTCACTGTAAGCTAGGACCCTTATTACTGGCTCTACAGCCAAGCAAGCTGAGTCAGGCTATATAGTCAGAAGTAAAAGTGAAATTGCCATTGGGAGCCAGCAGGAATTTCTCTGCACTGGTGCTATCGCCAGCAGGAAAAAAATCAAACCACTGTCAGAAGTGGGATTCGAACCCACGCCTCCAGAGGAGACTGCGACCTGAACGCAGCGCCTTAGACCGCTCGGCCATCCTGACATGGGATTAGTTTCCTCAGTCCCTGAATGTCGCGCGCATGCACGCTATTTGGAATCAATTAACTACTCATTAGAAAATCATCCCTCCTATGTACATTCTATACTCATGGGAATTTTCACCTTGCCTAAAGATGTCCCAACTAGTGAACGGGGAGACAGCAAACCCCAGGACAGAGGCCGAAATAGCTCAGTTGGGAGAGCGTTAGACTGAAGATCTAAAGGTCCCTGGTTCGATCCCGGGTTTCGGCAAATGAATTTTGAATACAAATCCACTAACAAAAGAAAAGGCTTGCTACGTTTCTTTCCAATTCGTTGGGGTTTCGATCGAGCGTAGCGCACTGCTGGAACTATAGAAAAAAAGAAAAAGGTTGAAAACAGTTCTTTCAGGAGAAAACAATGTGCTGCGCGGATGCCGAAATAGCTCAGTTGGGAGAGCGTAGACTAAAGATCTAAAGGTCCCCGATTCAATTCTGGGTTTTGTCACACCCTCGTTTTAAACATTAAACAATTGACATGAATGTTTTTGGGTTCTTTCTATATCCTAACTGAACCGAGCTTTCCTTCTTGCATAATGCGCAGGTAATCCTGGAAATGGGGGGGGGAAGTCCCTCTTTCACATCAGTCATTAATGTGAGAAAGACTAAATAATGCAAGGATCCGGAAATATTCAGCAGAATGCTGAATGGCAGAGACATATATTACCACACTTCTCCAAGAAGCCTTACCTCTTCTCCGTGTTCCCTCCCGAAGAACCAGCTGCCATTTTCTTTGCTGCTCGCCGAATAGCGTTCACCTCCAAAAGCACGCAGCTGCATCACCAGAAGACATGTCCTAGGTGCACAACAGCGGTGGCTGTCTTTTTTTAGCAGATAGACCCTGCTCAGCTACATTATATTGATGATTTTAAGTGGGTATAGAGTCAGAGCTCGACTCTTGGCTGGTCAAAACCAGATGGCAATGTCCAATGAGCTCCAGGCCCCACTGAATGTCATTTCTCCCAGGTCTCCCCCAGGTTCCAATGCTGTAGAAATGTTATTCCATGCTTCAGCTGTAAACCTTTGTCTCTTACAATAAAGGCCGTTATTTTACCTTAACGGTCCACACAGACAGAATGTAGAAGGGGTGATTGTGACAGACATCATAGCGGATCCTCCAGATTGTGATTGGATTAGTCTTTGGTCTCCATTCAAGTGCGCATTATTCAGAACTCTTGTCTTCACAAGAAAATCCCTTGCGGAGTAACGTACTTTTCAGGAGGGTCACGCGGAAGTTACACAGAATCAGGTCACTGTAAGCTAGGACCCTTATTACTGGCTCTACAGCCAAGCAAGATGAGTCAGGCTATATAGTCAGAAGTAAAAGTGAAATTGCCATTGGGAGCCAGCAGGAATTTCTCTGCACTGGTGCTATTTCCAGCAGGAAAAAAATCAAACCACTGTCAGAAGTGGGATTCGAACCCACGCCTCCAGAGGAGACTGCGACCTGAACGCAGCGCCTTAGACCGCTCGGCCATCCTGACATGGGATTAGTTTCCTCAGTCCCTGAATGTCGCGCGCATGCACGCTATTTGGAATCAATTAACTACTCATTAGAAAATCATCCCTCCTATGTACATTCTATACTCATGGGAATTTTCACCTTGCCTAAAGATGTCCCAACTAGTGAACGGGGAGACAGCAAACCCCAGGACAGAGGCCGAAATAGCTCAGTTGGGAGAGCGTTAGACTGAAGATCTAAAGGTCCCTGGTTCGATCCCGGGTTTCGGCAAATGAATTTTGAATACAAAATCAATAACAAAAGAAAAGGCCTGCTACGTTTCTTTCCAATTCGTTGGGGTTTCGATCGAGCGTAGCGCACTGCTGGAACTATAGAAAAAAAAAAAGGTTGAAAACAG
This sequence comes from Leptodactylus fuscus, assembly GCF_031893055.1. Classification (NCBI taxonomy): domain Eukaryota; kingdom Metazoa; phylum Chordata; class Amphibia; order Anura; family Leptodactylidae; genus Leptodactylus; species Leptodactylus fuscus. The sequence goes on from NC_134265.1 coordinate 235,442,554, forward strand.
TTCTTTCAGGAGAAGACAATGTGCTGCGCGGATGCCGAAATAGCTCAGTTGGGAGAGCGTAGACTAAAAATCTAAAGGTCCCCGATTCAATTCTGGGTTTTGTCACACCCTCGTTTTAAACATTGAACAATTGACATGAATGTTTTTGGGTTCTTTTTATATCCTAACTGAACCGAGCTTTCCTTCTTGCATAATGCGCAGGTAATCCTGGAAATGGGGGGAGAGTCCCTCTTTCACATCAGTCATTAATGTGAGAAAGACTAAATAATGCAAGGATCCGGAAATATTCAGCAGAATGCTGAATGGCAGAGACATATATTACCACACTTCTCCAAGAAGCCTTACCTCTTCTCCGTGTTCCCTCCCGAAGAACCAGCTGCCATTTTCTTTGCTGCTCGCCCAATAGCGTTCACCTCCAAAAGCACGCAGCTGCATCACCAGAAGACATGTCCTAGGTGCACAACAGCGGTGGCTGTCTTTTTTTAGCAGATAGACCCTGCTCAGCTACATTATATTGATGATTTTAAGTGGGTATAGAGTCAGAGCTCGACTCTTGGCTGGTCAAAACCAGATGGCAATGTCCAATGAGCTCCAGGCCCCACTGAATGTCATTTCTCCCAGGTCTCCCCCAGGTTCCAATGCTGTAGAAATGTTATTCCATGCTTCAGCTGTAAACCTTTGTCTCTTACAATAAAGGCCGTTCTTTTACCTTAACGGTCCACACAGACAGAATGTAGAAGGGGTGTTTGTGACAGACATCATAGCGGATCCTCCAGATTGTGATTGGATTAGTCTTTGGTCTCCATTCAAGTGCGCATTATTCAGAACTCTTGTCTTCACAAGAAAATCCCTTGCGGAGTCACGTACTTTTCAGGAGGGTCACGCGGAAGTTACACAGAATCAGGTCACTGTAAGCTATGACCCTTATTACTGGCTCTACAGCCAAGCAAGCTGAGTCAGGCTATATAGTCAGAAGTAAAAGTGAAATTGCCATTGGGAGCCAGCAGGAATTTCTCTGCACTGGTGCTATCGCCAGCAGGAAAAAAATCAAACCACTGTCAGAAGTGGGATTCGAACCCACGCCTCCAGAGGAGACTGCGACCTGAACGCAGCGCCTTAGACCGCTCGGCCATCCTGACATGGGATTAGTTCCTCAGTCCCTGAATGTCGCACGCATGCACGCTATTTGGAATCAATTAACTACTCATTAAAAAATCATCCCTCCTATGTACATTCTGTACTCATGGGAATTTTCACCTTGCCTAAAGATGTCCCAACTAGTGAACGGGGAGACAGCAAACCCCAGGGCAGAGGCCGAAATAGCTCAGTTGGGAGAGCGTTAGACTGAAGATCTAAAGGTCCCTGGTTCGATCCCGGGTTTCGGCAAATGAATTTTGAATACAAATCCACTAACAAAAGAAAAGGCTTGCTACGTTTCTTTCCAATTCGTTGGGGTTTCGATCGAGCGTAGCGCACTGCTGGAACTATAGAAAAAAAAAAAAGGTTGAAAACAGTTCTTTCAGGAGAAGACAATGTGCTGCGCGGATGCCGAAATAGCTCAGTTGGGAGAGCGTAGACTAAAGATCTAAAGGTCCCCGATTCAATTCTGGGTTTTGTCACACCCTCGTTTTAAACATTAAACAATTGACATGAATGTTTTTGGGTTCTTTCTATATCCTAACTGAACCGAGCTTTCCTTCTTGCATAATGCGCAGGTAATCCTGGAAATGGGGGGGGGGGGGGGAGTCCCTCTTTCACATCAGTCATTAATGTGAGAAAGACTAAATAATGCAAGGATCCGGAAATATTCAGCAGAATGCTGAATGGCAGAGACATATATTACCACACTTCTCCAAGAAGCCTTAACTCTTCTCCGTGTTCCCTCCCGAAGAACCATCTGCCATTTTCTTTGCTGCTCGCCGAATAGCGTTCACCTCCAAAAGCACGCAGCTGCATCACCAGAAGACATGTCCTAGGTGCACAACAGCGGTGGCTGTCTTTTTGTAGCAGATAGACCCTGCTCAGCTACATTATATTGATGATTTTAAGTGGGTATAGAGTCAGAGCTCGACTCTTGGCTGGTCAAAACCAGATGGCAATGTCCAATGAGCTCCAGGTCCCACTGAATGTCATTTCTCCCAGGTCTCCCCCAGGTTCCAATGCTGTAGAAATGTTATTCCATGCTTCAGCTGTAAACCTTTGTCTCTTACAATAAAGGCCGTTATTTTACCTTAACGGTCCGCACAGACAGAATGTAGAAGGGGTGTTTGTGACAGACATCATAGCGGATCCTCCAGATTGTGATTGGATTAGTCTTTGGTCTCCATTCAAGTGCGCATTATTCAGAACTCTTGTCTTCACAAGAAAATCCCTTGCGGAGTCACGTACTTTTCAGGAGGGTCACGCGGAAGTTACACAGAATCAGGTCACTGTAAGCTATGACCCTTATTACTGGCTCTACAGCCAAGCAAGCTGAGTCAGGCTATATAGTCAGAAGTAAAAGTGAAATTGCCATTGGGAGCCAGCAGGAATTTCTCTGCACTGGTGCTATCGCCAGCAGGAAAAAGATCAAACCACTTTCAGAAGTGGGATTCGAACCCACGCCTCCAGAGGAGACTGCGACCTGAACGCAGCGCCTTAGACCGCTCGGCCATCCTGACATGGGATTAGTTCCTCAGTCCCTGAATGTCGCACGCATGCACGCTATTTGGAATCAATTAACTACTCATTAAAAAATCATCCCTCCTATGTACATTCTGTACTCATGGGAATTTTCACCTTGCCTAAAGATGTCCCAACTAGTGAACGGGGAGACAGCAAACCCCAGGGCAGAGGCCGAAATAGCTCAGTTGGGAGAGCGTTAGACTGAAGATCTAAAGGTCCCTGGTTCGATCCCGGGTTTCGGCAAATGAATTTTGAATACAAATCCACTAACAAAAGAAAAGGCTTGCTACGTTTCTTTCCAATTCGTTGGGGTTTCGATCGAGCGTAGCGCACTGCTGGAACTATAGAAAAAAAAAAAAGGTTGAAAACAGTTCTTTCAGGAGAAGACAATGTGCTGCGCGGATGCCGAAATAGCTCAGTTGGGAGAGCGTAGACTAAAGATCTAAAGGTCCCCGATTCAATTCTGGGTTTTGTCACACCCTCGTTTTAAACATTAAACAATTGACATGAATGTTTTTGGGTTCTTTCTATATCCTAACTGAACCGAGCTTTCCTTCTTGCATAATGCGCAGGTAATCCTGGAAATGGGGGGGGGGGGGGGGGGGGGGGGAGTCCCTATTTCACATCAGTCATTAATGTGAGAAAGACTAAATAATGCAAGGATCCGGAAATATTCAGCAGAATGCTGAATGGCAGAGACATATATTACCACACTTCTCCAAGAAGCCTTAACTCTTCTCCGTGTTCCCTCCCGAAGAACCATCTGCCATTTTCTTTGCTGCTCGCCGAATAGCGTTCACCTCCAAAAGCACGCAGCTGCATCACCAGAAGACATGTCCTAGGTGCACAACAGCGGTGGCTGTCTTTTTGTAGCAGATAGACCCTGCTCAGCTACATTATATTGATGATATTAAGTGGGTATAGAGTCAGAGCTCGACTCTTGGCTGGTCAAAACCAGATGGCAATGTCCAATGAGCTCCAGGTCCCACTGAATGTCATTTCTCCCAGGTCTCCCCCAGGTTCCAATGCTGTAGAAATGTTATTCCATGCTTCAGCTGTAAACCTTTGTCTCTTACAATAAAGGCCGTTATTTTACCTTAACGGTCCGCACAGACAGAATGTAGAAGGGGTGTTTGTGACAGACATCATAGCGGATCCTCCAGATTGTGATTGGATTAGTCTTTGGTCTCCATTCAAGTGCGCATTATTCAGAACTCTTGTCTTCACAAGAAAATCCCTTGCGGAGTCACGTACTTTTCAGGAGGGTCACGCGGAAGTTACACAGAATCAGGTCACTGAAAGCTAGGACCCTTATTACTGGCTCTACAGCCAAGCAAGCTGAGTCAGGCTATATAGTCAGAAGTAAAAGTGAAATTGCCATTGGGAGCCAGCAGGAATTTCTCTGCACTGGTGCTATCGCCAGCAGGAAAAAAATCAAACCACTGTCAGAAGTGGGATTGGAACACACGCCTCCAGAGGAGACTGCGACCTGAACGCAGCGCCTTGGACCGCTCGGCCATCCTGACATGGGATTAGTTTCCTCAGTCCCTGAATGTCGCGCGCATGCACGCTATTTGGAATCAATTAACTACTCATTAGAAAATCATCCCTCCTATGTACATTCTGTACTCATGGGAATTTTCACCTTGCCTAAAGATGTCCCAACTAGTGAACGGGTAGACAGCCAACCCCAGGACAGAGGCCGAAATAGCTCAGTTGGGAGAGCGTTAGACTGAAGATCTAAAGGTCCCTGGTTCGATCCCGGGTTTCGGCAAATGAATTTTGAATACAAATCCACTAACAAAAGAAAAGGCTTGCTACGTTTCTTTCCAATTCGTTGGGGTTTCGATCGAGCGTAGCGCGCTGCTGGAACTATAGAAAAAAAAAAAAAGGTTGAAAACAGTTCTTTCAGGAGAAGACAATGTGCTGGGCGGATGCCGAAATAGCTCAGTTGGGAGAGCGTAGACTAAAGGTCCCCGATTCAATTCTGGGTTTTGTCACACCCTCATTTTAAACATTGAACAATTGACATGAATGTTTTTGGGTTCTTTCTATATCCTAACTGAACCGAGCTTTCCTTCTTGCATAATGCGCAGGTAATCCTGGAAATGGTGGGGAGGGAGTCCCTCTTTCACATCAGTCATTAAAGTGAGAAAGACTAAATAATGCAAGGATCGGGAAATATTCAGCAGAATGCTGAATGGCAGAGACATATATTACCACACTTCTCCAAGAAGCCTTACCTCTTCTCCGTGTTCCCTCCCGAAGAACCAGCTGCCATTTTCTTTGCTGCTCGCTGAATAGCGTTCACCTCCAAAAGCACGCAGCTGCATCACCAGAAGACATGTCCTAGGTGCAAAACAGCGGTGGCTGTCTTTTTTTAGCAGATAGACCCTGCTCAGCTACATTATATTGATGATTTTAAGTGGGTATAGAGTCAGAGCTCGACTCTTGGCTGGTCAAAACCAGATGGCAATGTCCAATGAGCTCCAGGCCCCACTGAATGTCATTTCTCCCAGGTTCCAATGCTGTAGAAATGTTATTCCATGCTTCAGCTGTAAACCTTTGTCTCTTACAATAAAGGCCGTTCTTTTACCTTAACGGTCCACACAGACAGAATGTAGAAGGGGTGTTTGTGACAGACATCATAGCGGATCCTACAGATTGTGATTGGATTAGTCTTTGGTCTCCATTCAAGTGCGCATTATTCAGAACTCTTGTCTTCACAAGAAAATCCCTTGCAGAGTCACGTACTTTTCAGGAGGGTCACGCGGAAGTTACACAGAATCAGGTCACTGTAAGCTAGGACCCTTATTACTGGCTCTACAGCCAAGCAAGCTGAGTCAGGCTATATAGTCAGAAGTAAAAGTGAAATTGCCATTGGGAGCCAGCAGGAATTTCTCTGCACTGGTGCTATCGCCAGCAGGAAAAAAATCAAACCTCTGTCAGAAGTGGGATTCGAACCCACGCCTCCAGAGGAGACTGCGACCTGAACACAGCGCCTTAGACCGCTCGGCCATCCTGACATGGGATTAGTTCCTCAGTCCCTGAATGTCGCACGCATGCACGCTATTTGGAATCAATTAACTACTCATTAGAAAATCATCCCTCCTATGTACATTCTGTACTCATGGGAATTTTCACCTTGCCTAAAGATGTCCCAACTAGTGAACGGGGAGACAGCAAACCCCAGGACAGAGGCCGAAATAGCTCAGTTGGGAGAGCGTTAGACTAAAGGTCCCTGGTTCGATCCCGGGTTTCGACAAATGAATTTTGAATACAAATCCACTAACAAAAGAAAAGGATTGCTACGTTTCTTTCCAATTCGTTGGGGTTTCGATCGAGCGTAGCGCGCTGCTGGAGCTATAGAAAAAAAAAAAAGGTTGAAAACAGTTCTTTCAGGAGAAGACAATGTGCTGCGCGGATGCCGAAATAGCTCAGTTGGGAGAGCGTAGACTAAAGATCTAAAGGTCCCCGATTCAATTCTGGGTTTTGTCACACCCTCATTTTAAACATTGAACAATTGACATGAATGTTTTTGGGTTCTTTCTATATCCTAACTGAACCGAGCTTTCCCTCTTGCATAATGCGCAGGTAATCCTGGAAATGGGGGGGGGGGGGGAAGTCCCTCTTTCACATCAGTCATTAATGTGAGAAAGACTAAATAATGCAAGGATCCGGAAATATTCAGCAGAATGCTGAATGGCAGAGACATATATTACCACACTTCTCCAAGAAGCCTTACCTCTTCTCCGTGTTCCCTCCCGAAGAACCAGCTGCCATTTTCTTTGCTGCACGCTGAATAGCGTTCACCTCCAAAAGCACGCAGCTGCATCACCAGAAGACATGTCCTAGGTGCACAACAGCGGTGGCTGTCTTTTTTTAGCAGATAGACCCTGCTCAGCTACATTATATTGATGATTTTAAGTGGGTATAGAGTCAGAGCTCAACTCTTGGCTGGTCAAAACCAGATGGCAATGTCCAATGAGCTCCAGGCCCCACTGAATGTCATTTCTCCCAGGTATCCCCCAGGTTCCAATGCTGTAGAAATGTTATTCCATGCTTCAGCTGTAAACCTTTGTCTCTTACAATAAAGGCCGTTCTGTTATCTTAACGGTCCACAAAGACAGAATGTAGAAGGGGTGTTTGTGACAGACATCATAGCGGATCCTCCAGATTGTGATTGGATTAGTCTTTGGTCTCCATTCAAGTGCGCATTATTCAGAACTCTTGTCTTCACAAGAAAATCCCTTGCGGAGTCACGTACTTTTCAGGAGGGTCACGCGGAAGTTACACAGAATCAGGTCACTGAAAGCTAGGACCCTTATTACTGGCTCTACAGCCAAGCAAGCTGAGTCAGGCTATATAGTCAGAAGTAAAAGTGAAATTGCCATTGGGAGCCAGCAGGAATTTCTCTGCACTGGTGCTCTCGCCAGCAGGAAAAAAATCAAACCACTGTCAGAAGTGGGATTCGAACCCACGCCTCCAGAGGAGACTGCGACCTGAACGCAGCGCCTTAGACCGCTCGGCCATCCTGACATGGGATTAGTTTTCTCAGTCCCTGAATGTCGCGCGCATGCACGCTATTTGGAATCAATTAACTACTCATTAAAAAATCATCCCTCCTATGTACATTCTGTACTCATGGGAATTTTCACCTTGCCTAAAGATGTCCCAACTAGTGAACGGGGAGACAGCAAACCCCAGGACAGAGGCCGAAATAGCTCAGTTGGGAGAGCGTTAGACTGAAGATCTGAAGGTCCCTGGTTCGATCCCGGGTTTCGGCAAATGAATTTTGAATACAAATCCACTAACAAAAGAAAAGGCTTGCTACGTTTCTTTCCAATTCGTTGGGGTTTCGATCGAGCGTAGCGCGCTGCTGGAACCATAGAAAAAAAAAAAAGGTTGAAAACAGTTCTTTCAGGAGAAGATAATGTGCTGCGTGGATGCCGAAATAGCTCAGTTGGGAGAGCGTAGACTAAAGATCTAAAGGTCCCCGATTCAATACTGGGTTTTTTCACACCCTCGTTTTAAACATTGAACAATTGACATGAATGTTTTTGGGTTCTTTCTATATCCTATCTGAACCGAGCTTTCCTTCTTGCATAATGCGCAGGTAATCCTGGAAATGGGGGGGGAAGTCCCTCTTTTACATCAGTCATTAATGTGAGAAAGACTAAATAATGCAAGGATCCGGAAATATTCAGCAGAATGCTGAATGGCAGAGACATATATTACCACACTTCTCCAAGAAGCCTTACCTCTTCTCCGTGTTCCCTCCAGAAGAACCAGCTACCATTTTCTTTGCTGCTCGCCCAATAGCGTTCACCTCCAAAAGCACGCAGCTGCATCACCAGAAGACATGTCCTAGGTGCACAACAGCGGTGGCTGTCTTTTTTTAGCAGATAGACCCTGCTCAGCTACATTATATTGATGATTTTAAGTGGGTATAGAGTCAGAGCTCGACTCTTGGCTGGTCAAAACCAGATGGCAATGTCCAATGAGCTCCAGGCCCCACTGAATGTCATTTCTCCCAGGTCTCCCCCAGGTTCCAATGCTGTAGAAATGTTATTCCATGCTTCAGCTGTAAACCTTTGTCTCTTACAATAAAGGCCGTTATTTTACCTTAACGGTCCACACAGACAGAATGTAGAAGGGGTGATTGTGACAGACATCATAGCGGATCCTCCAGATTGTGATTGGATTAGTCTTTGGTCTCCATTCAAGTGCGCATTATTCAGAACTCTTGTCTTCACAAGAAAATCCCTTGCGGAGTCACATACTTTTCAGGAGGGTCACGCGGAAGTTACACAGAATCAGGTCACTGAAAGCTAGGACCCTTATTACTGGCTCTACAGCCAAGCAAGCTGAGTCAGGCTATATAGTCAGAAGTAAAAGTGAAATTGCCATTGGGAGCCAGCAGGAATTTCTCTGCACTGGTGCTATCGCCAGCAGGAAAAAAATCAAACCACTGTCAGAAGTGGGATTCGAACCTACGCCTCCAGAGGAGACTGCGACCTGAACGCAGCGCTTTAGACCACTCGGTCATCCTGACATGGGATTAGTTTCCTCAGTCCCTGAATGTCGCGCGCATGCACGCTATTTGGAATCAATTAACTACTCATTAGAAAATCATCCCTCCTATGTACATTCTGTACTCATGGGAATGTTCAGCTTGCCTAAAGATGTCCCAACTAGTGAACGGGGAGACAGCAAACCCCAGGACAGAGGCCGAAATAGCTCAGTTGGGAGAGCGTTAAACTGAAGATCTAAAGGTCCCTGGTTCGATCCCGGGTTTCGGCAAATGAATTTTGAATACAAATCCACTAACAAAAGAAATGGCTTGCTACGTTTCTTTCCAATTCGTTGGGGTTTCGATCAAGCGTAGCGCGCTGCTGGAACTATAGAAAAAAAAAAAAGGTTGAAAACAGTTCTTTCAGGAGAAGACAATGTGCTGCGCGGATGCCGAAATAGCTCAGTTGGGAGAGCGTAGACTAAAGATCTAAAGGTCCCCGATTGAATTCTGGGTTTTGTCACACCCTCATTTTAAACATTGAACAATTGACATGAATGTTTTTGGGTTCTTTCTATATCCTAACTGAACCGAGCTTTCCTTCTTGCATAATGCGCAGGTAATCCTGGAAATGGGGGGGGGGGGAGTCCCTCTTTCACATCAGTCATTAATGTGAGAAAGACTAAATAATGCAAGGATCCGGAAATATTCAGCAGAATGCTGAATGGCAGAAACATATATTACCACACTTCTCCAAGAAGCCTTACCTCTTCTCCGTGTTCCCTCCCGAAGAACCAGCTGCCATTTTCTTTGCTGCTCGCCAAATAGCGTTCACCTCCAAAAGCACGCAGCTGCATCACCAGAAGACATGTCCTAGGTGCACAACAGCGGTGGCTGTCTTTTTTTAGCAGATAGACCCTGCTCAGCTACATTATATTGATGATTTTAAGTGGGTATAGAGTCAGAGCTCGACTCTTGGCTGGTCAAAACCAGATGGCAATGTCCAATGAGCTCCAGGCCCCACTGAATGTCATTTCTCCCAGGTCTCCCCCAGGTTCCAATGCTGTAGAAATGTTATTCCATGCTTCAGCTGTAAACCTTTGTCTCATACAATAAAGGCCGTTATTTTACCTTAACGGTCCACACAGACAGAATGTAGAAGGGGTGTTTGTGACAGACATCATAGCGGATCCTCCAGATTGTGATTGGATTAGTCTTTGGTCTCCATTCAAGTGCGCATTATTCAGAACTCTTGTCTTCACAAGAAAATCCCTTGCGGAGTCACGTACTTTTCAGGAGGGTCACGCGGAAGTTACACAGAATCAGGTCACTGTAAGCTAGGACCCTTATTACTGGCTCTACAGCCAAGCAAGCTGAGTCAGGCTATATAGTCAGAAGTAAAAGTGAAATTGCCATTGGGAGCCAGCAGGAATTTCTCTGCACTGGTGCTATCGCCAGCAGGAAAAAAATCAAACCACTGTCAGAAGTGGGATTCGAACCCACGCCTCCAGAGGAGACTGCGACCTGAACGCAGCGCCTTAGACCGCTCGGCCATCCTGACATGGGATTAGTTTCCTCAGTCCCTGAATGTCGCGCGCATGCACGCTATTTGGAATCAATTAACTACTCATTAGAAAATCATCCCTCCTATGTACATTCTATACTCATGGGAATTTTCACCTTGCCTAAAGATGTCCCAACTAGTGAACGGGGAGACAGCAAACCCCAGGACAGAGGCCGAAATAGCTCAGTTGGGAGAGCGTTAGACTGAAGATCTAAAGGTCCCTGGTTCGATCCCGGGTTTCGGCAAACTAATTTTGAATACAAATCCACTAACAAAAGAAAAGGCTTGCTACGTTTCTTTCCAATTCGTTGGGGTTTCGATCGAGCGTAGCGCACTGCTGGAACTATAGAAAAAAAAAAAAAGGTTGAAAACAGTTCTTTCAGGAGAAGACAATGTGCTGCGCGGATGCCGAAATAGCTCAGTTGGGAGAGCGTAGACTAAAAATCTAAAGGTCCCCGATTCAATTCTGGGTTTTGTCACACCCTCGTTTTAAACATTGAACAATTGACATGAATGTTTTTGGGTTCTTTCTATATCCTAACTGAACCGAGCTTTCCTTCTTGCATAATGCGCAGTTAATCCTGGAAATGGGGGGGAAGTCCCTCTTTCACATCAGTCATTAATGTGAGAAAGACTAAATAATGCAAGGATCCGGAAATATTCAGCAGAATGTTGAATGGCAGAGACATATATTACCACACTTCTCCAAGAAGCCTTACCTCTTCTCCGTGTTCCCTCCCGAAGAACCAGCTGCCATTTTCTTTGCTGCTCGCCGAATAGCGTTCACCTCCAAAAGCACGCAGCTGCATCACCAGAAGACATGTCCTAGCTGCACAACAGCGGTGGCTGTCTTTTTTTAGCAGATAGACCCTGCTCAGCTACATTATATTGATGATATTAAGTGGGTATAGAGTCAGAGCTCGACTCTTGGCTGGTCAAAACCAGATGGCAATGTCCAATGAGCTCCAGGCCCCACTGAATGTCATTTCTCCCAGGTCTCCCCCAGGTTCCAATGCTGTAGAAATGTTATTCCATGCTTCAGCTGTAAACCTTTGTCTCTTACAATAAAGGCCGTTCTTTTACCTTAACGGTCCACACAGACAGAATGTAGAAGGGGTGTTTGTGACAGACATCATAGCGGATTCTCCAGATTGTGATTGGATTAGTCTTTGGTCTCCATTCAAGTGCGCATTATTCAGAACTCTTGTCTTCACAAGAAAATCCCTTGCGGAGTCACGTACTTTTCAGGAGGGTCACGCGGAAGTTACACAGAATCAGGTCACTGTAAGCTAGGACCCTTATTACTGGCTCTACAGCCAAGCAAGCTGAGTCAGGCTATATAGTCAGAAGTAAAAGTGAAATTGCCATTGGGAGCCAGCAGGAATTTCTCTGCACTGGTGCTATCGCCAGCAGGAAAAAAATCAAACCACTGTCAGAAGTGGGATTCAAACCCACGCCTCCAGAGGAGACTGCGACCTGAACGCAGCGCCTTAGACCGCTCGGCCATCCTGACATGGGATTAGTTTCCTCAGTCCCTGAATGTCGCGCGCATGCACGCTATTTGGAATCAATTAACTACTCATTAGAAAATCATCCCTCCTATGTACATTCTGGACTCGTGGGAATTTTCACCTTGCCTAAAGATGTCCAACTAGTTAACCGGGAGACAGCAAACCCCAGGACAGAGGCTGAAATAGCTCAGTTGGGAGAGCGTTAGACTGAAGATCTAAAGGTCCCTGGTTCAATCCCGGGTTTCGGCAAATGAATTTTGAATACAAATCCACTAACAAAAGAAAAGGCTTGCTACGTTTCTTTCCAATTCGTTGTGGTTTCGATCGAGCGTAGCGCACTGCTGGAACTATAGAAAAAAAAAAAGGTTGAAAACAGTTCTTTCAGGAGAAGACAATGTGCTGCGCGGATGCCGAAATAGCTCAGTTGGTAGAGCGTAGACTAAAAATCTAAAGGTCCCCGATTCAAATCTGGTTTTTGTCACACCCTCGTTTTAAACTATGAACAATTGACATGAATGTTTTTGGGTTCTTTCTATATCCTAACTGAACCGAGCTTTCCTTATTGCATAATGCGCAGGTAATCCTGGAAATGGGGGGGAAGTCCCTCTTTCACATCAGTCATTAATGTGAGAAAGACTAAATAATGCAAGGATCCGGAAATATTCAGCAGAATGCTGAATGGCAGAGACATATATTACCACACTTCTCCAAGAAGCCTTACCTCTTCTCCGTGTTCCCTCCCGAAGAACCAGCTGCCATTTTCTTTGCTGCTCGCCGAATAGCGTTCACCTCCAAAAGCACGCAGCTGCATCACCAGAAGACATGTCCTAGGTGCACAACAGCGGTGGCTGTCTTTTTTTAGCAGATAGACCCTGCTCAGCTACATTATATTGATGATTTTAAGTGGGTATAGAGTCAGAGCTCGACTCTTGGCTGGTCAAAACCAGATGGCAATGTCCAATGAGCTCCAGGCCCCACTGAATGTCATTTCTCCCAGGTCTCCCCCAGGTTCCAATGCTGTAGAAATGTTATTCCATGCTTCAGCTGTAAACCTTTGTCTCTTACAATAAAGGCCGTTCTTTTACCTTAACGGTCCACACAGACAGAATGTAGAAGGGGTGTTTGTGACAGACATCATAGCGGATTCTCCAGATTGTGATTGGATTAGTCTTTGGTCTCCATTCAAGTGCGCATTATTCAGAACTCTTGTCTTCACAAGAAAATCCCTTGCGGAGTCACGTACTTTTCAGGAGGGTCACGCGGAAGTTACACAGAATCAGGTCACTGTAAGCTAGGACCCTTATTACTGGCTCTACAGCCAAGCAAGCTGAGTCAGGCTATATAGTCAGTAGTAAAAGTGAAATTGCCATTGGGAGCCAGCAGGAATTTCTCTGCACTGGTGCTATCGCCAGCAGGAAAAAAATCAAACCACTGTCAGAAGTGGGATTCAAACCCACTCCTCCAGAGGAGACTGCGACCTGAACGCAGCGCCTTAGACCGCTCGGCCATCCTGACATGGGATTAGTTTCCTCAGTCCCTGAATGTCGCGCGCATGCACGCTATTTGGAATCAATTAACTACTCATTAGAAAATCATCCCTCCTATGTACATTCTATACTCATGGGAATTTTCACCTTGCCTAAAGATGTCCCAACTAGTGAACGGGGAGACAGCAAACCCCAGGACAGAGGCCGAAATAGCTCAGTTGGGAGAGCGTTAGACTGAAGATCTAAAGGTCCCTGGTTCGATCCCGGGTTTCGGCAAACTAATTTTGAATACAAATCCACTAACAAAAGAAAAGGCTTGCTACGTTTCTTTCCAATTCGTTGGGGTTTCGATCGAGCGTAGCGCACTGCTGGAACTATAGAAAAAAAAAAAAAAAGGTTGAAAACAGTTCTTTCAGGAGAAGACAATGTGCTGCGCGGATGCCGAAATAGCTCAGTTGGGAGAGCGTAGACTAAAAATCTAAAGGTCCCCGATTCAATTCTGGGTTTTGTCACACCCTCGTTTTAAACATTGAACAATTGACATGAATGTTTTTGAGTTCTTTCTATATCCTAACTGAACCGAGCTTTCCTTCTTGCATAATGCGCAGGTAATCCTGGAAATGGGGGGGGGGGGGGGGAAGTCCCTATTTCACATCAGTCATTAATGTGAGAAAGACTAAATAATGCAAGGATCCGGAAATATTCAGCAGAATGCTGAATGGCAGAGACATATATTACCACACTTCTCCAAGAAGCCTTACCTCTTCTCCGTGTTCCCTCCCGAAGAACCAGCTGCCATTTTCTTTGCTGCTCGCCGAATAGCGTTCACCTCCAAAAGCACGCAGCTGCATCACCAGAAGACATGTCCTAGGTGCACAACAGCGGTGGCTGTCTTTTTTAAGCAGATAGACCCTGCTCAGCTACATTATATTGATGATTTTAAGTGGGTATAGAGTCAGAGCTCGACTCTTGGCTGGTCAAAAGCAGATGGCAATGTCCAATGAGCTCCAGGCCCCACTGAATGTCATTTCTCCCAGGTCTCCCCCAGGTTCCAATGCTGTAGAAATGTTATTCCATGCTTCAGCTGTAAACCTTTGTCTCTTACAATAAAGGCAGTTCTTTTACTTTAACGGTCCACACAGACAGAATGTAGAAGGGGTGTTTGTGACAGACATCATAGCGGATCCTCCAGATTGTGATTGGATTAGTCTTTGGTCTCCATTCAAGTGCGCATTATTCAGAACTCTTGTCTTCACAAGAAAATCCCTTGCGGAGTCACGTACTTTTCAGGAGGGTCACGCGGAAGTTACACAGAATCAGGTCACTGAAAGCTAGGACCCTTATTACTGGCTCTACAGCCAAGCAAGCTGAGTCAGGCTATATAGTCAGAAGTAAAAGTGAAATTGCCATTGGGAGCCAGCAGGAATTTCTCTGCACTGGTGCTATCGCCAGCAGGAAAAAAATCAAACCACTGTCAGAAGTAGGATTCGAACCCACGCCTCCAGAGGAGACTGCGACCTGAACGCAGCGCCTTAGACCGCTCGGCCATCCTGACATGAGATTAGTTTCCTCAGTCCCTGAATGTCGCGCGCATGCACGCTATTTGGAATCAATTAACTACTCATTAGAAAATCATCCCTCCTATGTACATTCTGGACTCGTGGGAATTTTCACCTTGCCTAAAGATGTCCAACTAGTGAACGGGCAGACAGCAAACCCCAGGACAGAGGCTGAAATAGCTCAGTTGGGAGAGCGTTAGACTGAAGATCTAAAGGTCCCTGGTTCGATCCCGGGTTTCGGCAAATGAATTTTGAATACAAATCCACTAACAAAAGAAAAGGCTTGCTACGTTTCTTTCCAATTCGTTGGGGTTTCGATCGAGCGTAGCGCACTGCTGGAACTATAGAAAAAAAAAAAAGGTTGAAAACAGTTCTTTCAGGAGAAGACAATGTGCTGCGCGGATGCCGAAATAGCTCAGTTGGTAGAGCGTAGACTAAAAATCTAAAGGTCCCCGATTCAAATCTGGTTTTTGTCACACCCTCGTTTTAAACTTTGAACAATTGACATGAATGTTTTTGGGTTCTTTCTATATCCTAACTGAACCGAGCTTTCCTTATTGCATAATGCGCAGGTAATCCTGGAAATGGGGGGGAAGTCCCTCTTTCACATCAGTCATTAATGTGAGAAAGACTAAATAATGCAAGGATCCGGAAATATTCAGCAGAATGCTGAATGGCAGAGACATATATTACCACACTTCTCCAAGAAGCCTTACCTCTTCTCCGTGTTCCCTCCCGAAGAACCAGCTGCCATTTTCTTTGCTGCTCGCCGAATAGCGTTCACCTCCAAAAGCACGCAGCTGCATCACCAGAAGACATGTCCTAGGTGCACAACAGCGGTGGCTGTCTTTTTTTAGCAGATAGACCCTGCTCAGCTACATTATATTGATGATATTAAGTGGGTATAGAGTCAGAGCTCGACTCTTGGCTGGTCAAAACCAGATGGCAATGTCCAATGAGCTCCAGGCCCCACTGAATGTCATTTCTCCCAAGTCTCCCCCAGGTTCCAATGCTGTAGAAATGTTATTCCATGCTTCAGCTGTAAACCTTTGTCTCTTACAATAAAGGCAGTTCTTTTACCTTAACGGTCCACACAGACAGAATGTAGAAGGGGTGTTTGTGACAGACATCATAGCGGATCCTCCAGATTGTGATTGGATTAGTCTTTGGTCTCCATTCAAGTGCGCATTATTCAGAACTCTTGTCTTCACAAGAAAATCCCTTGCGGAGTCACGTACTTTTCAGGAGGGTCACGCGGAAGTTACACAGAATCAGGTCACTGTAAGCTAGGACCCTTATTACTGGCTCTACAGCCAAGCAAGCTGAGTCAGGCTATATAGTCAGAAGTAAAAGTGAAATTGCCATTGGGAGCCAGCAGGAATTTCTCTGCACTGGTGCTATCGCCAGCAGGAAAAAAATCAAACCACTGTCAGAAGTGGGATTCAAACCCACGCCTCCAGAGGAGACTGCGACCTGAACGCAGCGCCTTAGACCGCTCGGCCATCCTGACATGGGATTAGTTTCCTCAGTCCCTGAATGTCGCGCGCATGCACGCTATTTGGAATCAATTAACTACTCATTAGAAAATCATCCCTCCTATGTACATTCTGGACTCGTGGGAATTTTCACCTTGCCTAAAGATGTCCCAACTAGTGAACGGGGAGACAGCAAACCCCAAGACAGAGGCCGAAATAGCTCAGTTGGGAGAGCGTTAGACTGAAGATCTAAAGGTCCCTGGTTCGATCCCGGGTTTCGGCAAATGAATTTTGAATACAAATCCACTAACAAAAGAAAAGGCTTGCTACATTTCTTTCCAATTCATTGGGGTTTCGATCGAGCGTAGCGCACTGCTGGAACTATAGAAAAAAAAAAAAGGTTGAAAACAGTTCTTTCAGGAGAAGACAATGTGCTGCGCGGATGCCGAAATAGCTCAGTTGGGAGAGCGTAGACTAAAGATCTAAAGGTCCCCGATTGGGGCGGGGCCTGACCGCGCAGCATGGTAGACGCGAGTCACTAGAGCTCCGTGATACCGGGGACTTTGAGCGGTCGTCTTGCCTTACCTGGAGGTGAACATGGGCAAATCTGGCAGAGGGAAGCTCCGAGCACCCCTAGGATGCCCAAACATCAGGTGGACTTGCAGCGTTTTATTAGAAAGAAGACCGGGACTTCTCCTCACACTCTCCCTAAGATGGCGCCGGAGTCTAAGCCGGAAGTGGACTCAGAGGACGACTCTGAAGTTGGAAGCATAACGAGAGGTGAGCTTTCTGATGCAAATACCACGCAACTCACACGGAAATTTTTTTTTAAAACTTTGGAAAAAGCAATCACTAATGCGATGTCACCAGTTTTAGCTGAACTGGCGGATATTTCCTCTGAGATTAAAGCTACTTCTCATAGAGTTCAGGCTCTTGAGGAGTCTTACTCGTCCATTAGAGAGCATGCTGGGGCGGTGTCAGACCATCTCCAACAACAGGAAGAGCTACTTGATCGCTCCTTGCTACTAATAGAAGATCAGGAGAATAGAAACCGCAGGCGCAATCTCCGTTTGAAAGGGGTCCCTGAATCTTACTCCCCAGAGGACTTGCCCAAAATGGCGAACAGCATTTTCACAGATCTGTTGGGCCAGGAACGTGCAGCTCAGGTGACCATAGAACGCATACATAGATCGCTTCGGCCTAAGCCCAGACAAGGGGACCCTCCCCGTGACATAATATGCGGTCTCCTCTCCTTCAGAGACACACACGCCATCCTTACTGCGGCTAAAGCTAAAGACCAAATTTTGCTTGAGGGTGTTGAAATTTTTCTGTACCAAGACATTGCCCCCTCCATATTGGCAAAGAGGAGATTGCTCAAGCCTTTACTAGATGAACTGAGAGCAAGGAATATACAGTATGCATGGTTATACCCTTTTGGACTGGCTATTTTATGTGGCGGACGACGTATTGTTGTCCATACTCCACGGGACTTACCAGCTGTATGGTCATATTTGGATATATCACCCCTGGAAATCCCCTCTTGGCTACCCTCTCAGAATTTGGATCCGATACCACTACTTCCACCTCTCTCGCATGGGCCTGGTGCTAATAAATTCAAGTCACCCAAATCTCGGAAGAGCCTTCTCAGAGACTAAAGAATTTACCTGAATATGCCCTGGACTTCCCTGGTTGTTATCTGTTCATGGACCTACCGGTAACTTTACATTGTGCTCACTGCCTATCTCTTGAGCAAGAGTCTGGCCCCTGTTTCGTTTTTTCTCTTTTAGCCTTATCTAGTTGTGTATCTTTTTAGTTGGACGCTGGGACATTTCCTTTTATACCATAATTACCTCGTGTTGGCTTTGGACTCATCCTTTATCGCACCATGATGTTTAGTGTGACCGGTACAACAATACTCTGCCAGTGCTCTTTAGATTTCCTGAACTTCGTTCAGTTGTTAACTGTCTATGTTCCTCCTACAGGTATTTTACTTGCTAATTTTTTTTTTTTCTTTATAGGACGATCCTTAGGGTCCCATTCCGATCAGGAAAAACCCCGTTCCATCAGTCTACTAGTTTAGTATTTGGTTACTTCTTGACTAGTTCTAGTTGTGTAGGTACTGCATACTCTTATATTCTTTTACTACCTGATAGTTACGAGATACCCTCTAGGGTTCTTTGTGTAGAAGGCATCCACACCCTATTTGGTACGTGTCTTGTTTATACTCTTTATAGATATCCTCTTACATCTAGCCTACCTTACCATTATGGCTTCTGTAACCCCCCCCCCTCTCTTACGATCTCATCCTTTAATGTAAAGGGGTTAAACTCTCCAAATAAGCGCCATTGGGTAATGTCCCTTTCAAAAAAGTTTAATGCGGATATTTTGTTACTCCAAGAAACCCATTTTAGAACAGACAGGATTCCTAAGCCTTATAAAACTATATATGATCGATGGTACTACTCAACTCACCCGACGTCCTCTTCCAAAGGCGTTGCCATCGCCATTAAAAGGACGCTCCCGTTTATTATCACCCAACAGTATGCTGATGTAGAAGGGAGAGCCATTTTTGTTAAAGGTCGCATTTCTAACCGACCACTAACTATAGCCTCACTCTATGCCCCTAACCATGGTCAGCTCTCTTGGTTAATACAGATCCTGAAATCTCTGGCTCAGTTTGCAGAGGGCGAAATTTTGATCGGCGGGGATCTTAATGTCTTGTTAGATCCCCTCTTAGACTCCTCCTCACAAAAATCTGCGCTTTCCCAGAAGGCTATTAGAAGACTACACCTTGCTTTACAGGAATTGAATCTAATAGACTCCTGGAGACTGGTAAATCCAACTGTGAAAGATTATACTTTTTTTTCAATGCCACATAATTCACACCAACGCTTGGATTATATTTTATGCTCCAAGTCGTTGGCTAATAATATTACCAAGTCCCAAATTGGCGTTATTAGTGTTTCGGACCATGCGCCAGTCTCTACCACCTTTGCACTTCCAGACCTGACCCCTAGAGAGTGGACCTGGCGCCTTAATGAACAATTACTTGATAGTCTTGAGTTTAGAGAGCATATAGGTAAGGAATTGTCTGCTTATTTCCTGTTGAATGTGTCACCGGAAGTATCTCCGGCATTAGTTTGGGAGGCTCACAAGCCTGTTATACGAGGCCTCTTTATTTCAAAAGCTTCAGCCCTGAAGAAGGAGAAACAAAAAATGATTGACTCCCTGATGGCTCAGATTGCCACCCTTGAGCGACTGCAGAAGCGTAATGCCCTTTTATCTGCCCACTCGGATCTGTTGCTACTTAGAGAAAAGTTGAAAAATTTGTTGAACGCTTCCTCAGCTAAGGCTTTCTTACACTCTAAAGCCCGTATTTACGCTCATGGAAATAAGGGGGGTAAAACTATGACCGCAATGCTGAGAAAGGAGAGAGCAAGAGCACATATAGCAGCAATTAAGAAAACAGATGGCTCTCTGACTTATGACACTTCTGAAATTGCAAAAGAGTTTAGAGATTATTACTCCTCTCTCTATAACCTAAAGCAACAGGATACTAACCCTCATGGTCCAGTTAGGACTATGGAGGATACGTTACGAATTCGAGAGTTCCTTCACTCTCTTAAACTGCCTTCTGTTACAGAAGAGATGAGTGACTCTTTGCTTCGACCAATCACAGAATCTGAAATACAAGAGGTTTTATCTAGTTTTCCTAGTGGTAAGAGCCCTGGCCCTGACGGGCTGCCCTCCCTTTACTACAAAACTTTTCAGTCTCAGCTAGTTCCTCATCTTACTTCTTTTTGTGATTCTTTGTTGAAAGGCTCATCTATGGTGCGGCAGTCGCAGGAGGCACATATTACTTTGATTCACAAAGAGGGCAAAGACCCGACGCAATGCTGCAATTATAGACCTATATCATTGCTGAATTGTGATTTGAAAGTCTGGGCTAAGGTTCTCGCTATGAGACTGAGAGATATAGTTCCCTCTTTAGTACATGAGGAGCAGGTCGGTTTTGTGAAAGGCAGAGAGGGTAAAGAAAACACGCATAAATTGCTACATGTTATTGCATTGGCAAAAAAATTGAATAGCCCATTACTTCTATTTAGTGTAGACGCCGAGAAGGCATTCGACCGTGTAAGTTGGAACTATATGTCGGAAACTTTACTAGCTTTTGGTATTCCACCTCCTTTTGTTAGAGCTGTTCTCTCTCTCTATGCCCAACCTCATGCTCGGATTAAGATTAATGGTTCCTTTTCAGGCTGCTTTGATATATCCAACGGGACCAGACAGGGGTGCCCTCTCTCCCCTACCCTATTTGTCCTCTCCCTGGAGACTTTCCTCCAGGCAGTGAGACAAAATCCAAATATTTCAGGTTTCCAATTTGCAGATAAATCAATGCACACGATGGCTTATGCAGACGACGTGTTGTTCCTGCTGTCTGACCCCGTAACGTCTCTGCCGGAACTTCAATCCCTTATAGTTACTTATGGCTCCCTTTCCAATTATAAAATTAATGACACGAAATCGGAAATTCTCAATGTGTCTATACCACCTTCCCAGATTAAAGTTTTGCAAAGCTCAACACCCTACCAGTGGAAAACTAAGTCCTTGAAATATCTTGGTGTACATTTGCCCTCTGATATTGAGGATGTTTTCTCGCTAAACTATGTTCCCTTGCTCTCTGAACTCAAGTCACTGCTGAAGGATTATAATCTTCCATATTTGTCCTGGTTAGGCAGAAAAAATCTCTTGCAAGTTTATATTGTCCCAAAAATGTTATATGTATTGCAGATGTTACCCATTTTTGTACCTCGACCTTATTTTCACCAAACTCGACGGCTTTTCTCGGCCTTTCTCTGGAACCACAGACCTCCTAGGTTACCATATAGACTTCTTGTTAAATGAAGACAAAGCGGTGGAATTGCTCTACCAGACCTACAAGCCTGTTATGAGGCTATTCAGCTCTCCCGCTGGATGTACTATGCTCTCCCTCATAAGATTTCTTTAGTCACGGTCTTGGCACAAAGCCTCTTTGATGACTTTTATTTCAAACCTCTTTGGTTCCCCACACCTTCTTACTGTCGTGGAGACCTAAATTTGTTATTAAAGGGCCCGTGCGAGGTTTGGCTTAAACATAAAGAACGTTTGGCTCCAACACCCTCCCCAATTTTGCCTGCAGACCTCATTCCGTTCCTTCCGCTGTTAACCCATAACACGCCGTTACTCAGTGGTTCCATCTGGAATGTTTTGAAAGAAGTTAGACTTAAGGATTTAATTGAGGACGGCTTACCTATTTCTCAAACACAGCTTCATGCATTAGCTCCTTCTGTCAAGCCTCACTTCCTCCATTACGCGCAATTTTATAGTGTTATTAAGAAACTGCTATCAATTGCCAACCCATGTCGTAAGCTTACAGCTTTTGAGAAGGGTCTACTTGCGAAATTACCGTCCCAACGAAAAGTCTCATGCTGTAAACGAATGCTTGCGGATTATGCTGACATTGACAAACCCCCTTATGTCTCTGCTTGGGAGAAAGAATTGGCCTTGACCTTTTCTGAGGAAGATGTAGATTTTATCTTGAAACGTAGTTTTGGACAATCTAGGTGTGTGCGCTTACAGGAACTCCACTATAAAGTTTTAACTAGGTGGTATCGCACGCCGGATTGGCTCTTTAGACATGGCCTTAAAGATTCTAATAAGTGTTGGCGCTGTAATTCTGAAGTAGGCACGATGTTACACATCTGGTGGTCGTGTGATCTAATTGAACCATTTTGGAGAGAGATATCAGACTTTATTAACAGACTTTTCAAAACATCACAGGTGCTTTTCCCGGATCAAGTCTTTCTCACGGGCCCTGCAGGTTCTTTGAGTCCACATAAACGAGAGCTGTGGTTCCACTTGATTGGCGCAGCAAAGTCGCTGATTCCCTTACACTGGTTAAGTTCTTCCACCCCAACCTTTCAGGCATGGCTGGAGAAATCACACCAAATTGCTCGTTTCGAGGAGTTAGTGAGTTGGAAAGATAGATCTCACGATCGCTATGTCAAGGTTTGGAAGAAGTGGTGGAACTTGGTATCGTGATTCCTTCTGGGATTTCTTCCTTTTGGGAATCAGGTCCTCTTTTCTTGCTTCTTTACTTCTTTCTTTGTTGCCCCCCCCGCTTGCCTTCTTATGCTCGCATTTGAAGTTTTTCAGGTAGTTACTTAATACTTATACAGAATGACCTACACAACTGTATGTTCTTTTGACATAATGTGTTTTATTATACTCAACTTATTTGTTGGATTTCGTTTACTTGTTTTATTGGAATTTTCAAAGAAATCATTGGTGTTTATATCTTTGACTGATTACACCTAATGTCACTGTACTTTCTTGTGTATAAATATAAATAAAGAATAAATAAAGGTCCCCGATTCAATTCTGGGTTTTGTCACACCCTCGTTTTAAACATTGAACAATTGACATGAATGTTTTTGGGTTCTTTCTATATCCTAACTGAACCGAGCTTTCCTTCTTGCATAATGCGCAGGTAATCCTGGAAATGGGGGGGGAAGTCCCTCTTTCACATCAGTCATTAATGTGAGAAAGACTAAATAATGCAAGGATCCGGAAATATTCAGCAGAATGCTGAATGGCAGAGACATATATTACCACACTTCTCCAAGAAGCCTTACCTCTTCTCCGTGTTCCCTCCCGAAGAACCAGCTGCCATTTTCTTTGCTGCTCGCCGAATAGCGTTCACCTCCAAAAGCACGCAGCTGCATCACCAGAAGACATGTCCTAGGTGCACAACAGCTGTGGCTGTCTTTTTTTAGCAGATAGACCCTGCTCAGCTACATTATATTGATGATTTTAAGTGGGTATAGAGTCAGAGCTCGACTCTTGGCTGGTCAAAAGCAGATGGCAATGTCCAATGAGCTCCAGGCCCCACTGAATGTCATTTCTCCCAGGTCTCCCCCAGGTTCCAATGCTGTAGAAATGTTATACCATGCTTCAGCTGTAAACCTTTGTCTCTTAAATAAAGGCCGTTATTTTACCTTAACGGTCCACACAGACAGAATGTAGAAGGGGTGTTTGTGACAGACATCATAGCGGATCCTCCAGATTGTGATTGGATTAGTCTTTGGTCTCCATTCAAGTGCGCATTATTCAGAACTCTTGTCTTCACAAGAAAATCCCTTGCGGAGTCACGTACTTTTCAGGAGGGTCACGCGGAAGTTACACAGAATCAGGTCACTGTAAGCTAGGACCCTTATTACTGGCTCTACAGCCAAGCAAGCTGAGTCAGGCTATATAGTCAGAAGTAAAAGTGAAATTGCCATTGGGAGCCAGCAGGAATTTCTCTGCACTGGTGCTATCGCCAGCAGGAAAAAAATCAAACCACTGTCAGAAGTCGGATTCGAACCCTCACCTCCAGAGGAGACTGCGAACCGAACGCAGCGCCTTAGACCGCTCGGCCATCTTGACATGGGATTAGTTTCCTCAGTCCCTGAATGTCGCGCGCATGCACGCTATTTGGAATCAATTAACTACTCATTAGAAAATCATCCCTCCTATGTACATTCTGTACTCATGGGAATTTTCACCTTGCCTAAAGATGTCCCAACTAGTGAACGGGGAGACAGCAAACCCCAGGACAGAGGCCGAAATAGCTCAGTTGGGAGAGCGTTAGACTGAAGATCTAAAGGTCCCTGGTTCGATCCCGGGTTTCGGCAAATAAATTTTGAATACAAATCCACTAACAAAAGAAAAGGCCTGCTACGTTTCTTTCCAATTCGTTGGGGTTTCAATCGAGCGTAGCGCACTGCTGGAACTATAGAAAAAAAAAAAGGTTGAAAACAGTTCTTTCAGGAGAAGACAATGTGCTGCGCGGATGCCGAAATAGCTCAGTTGGGAGAGCGTAGACTAAAGATCTAAAGGTCCCCGATTTAATTCTGGGTTTTGTCACACCCTCGTTTTAAACATTGAAAAATTGACATGAATGTTTTTGGGTTCTTTCTATATCCTAACTGAACCGAGCTTTCCTTCTTGCATAATGCTTAGGTAATCCTGGAAATGGGGGGGGGGAGTCCCTCTTTCACATCAGTCATTAATGTGAGAAAGACTAAATAATGCAAGGATCTGGAAATATTCAGCAGAATGCTGAATGGCAGAGACATATATTACCACACTTCTCCAAGAAGCCTTACCTCTTCTCCGTGTTCCCTCCCGAAGAACCAGCTGCCATTGTCTTTGCTGCTCGCCGAATAGCGTTCACCTCCAAAAGCACGCAGCTGCATCACCAGAAGACATGTCCTTGGTGCACAACAGCGGTGGCTGTCTTTTTTTAGCAGATAGACCCTGCTCAGCTACATTATATTGATGATTTTAAGTGGGTATAGAGTCAGAGCTCGACTCTTGGCTGGTCAAAACCAGATGGCAATGTCCAATGAGCTCCAGGCCCCACTGAATGTCATTTCTCCCAGATCTCCCCCAGGTTCCAATGCTGTAGAAATGTTATTCCATGCTTCAGCTGTAAACCTTTGTCTCTTACAATAAAGGCTGTTCTTTTACCTTAACGGTCCACACAGACAGAATGTAGAAGGGGTGTTTGTGACAGACATCATAGCGGATCCTCCAGATTGTGATTGGATTAGTCTTTGGTCTCCATTCAAGTGCGCATTATTCAGAACTCTTGTCTTCACAAGAAAATCCCTTGCAGAGTCACGTACTTTTCAGGAGGGTCACGCGGAAGTTACACAGAATCAGGTCACTGAAAGCTAGGACCCTTATTACTGGCTCTACAGCCAAGCAAGCTGAGTCAGGCTATATAGTCAGAAGTAAAAGTGAAATTGCCATTGGGAGCCAGCAGGAATTTCTCTGCACTGGTGCTATCGCCAGCAGGAAAAAAATCAAACCACTGTCAGAAGTGGGATTCGAACCCACGCCTCCAGAGAAGACTGCAACCTGAACGCAGCACCTTAGACCGTTCGGCCATCCTGACATGGGATTAGTTTCCTCAGTCCCTGAATGCCGCGCGCATGCACGCTATTTGGAATTAATTAACTACTCATTAGAAAATCATCCCTCCTATGTACATTCTGTACTCATGGGAATTTTCACCTTGCCTAAAGATGTCCCAACTAGTGAACGGGGAGACAGCAAACCCCAGGACAGAGGCCGAAATAGCTCAGTTGGGAGAGCGTTAGACTGAAGATCTAAAGGTCCCTGGTTCGATCCCGGGTTTCGGCAAATGAATTTTGAATACAAATCCACTAACAAAAGAAAAGGCTTGCTACGTTTCTTTCCAATTCGTTGGGGTTTCGATCGAGCGTAGCGCGCTGCTGGAACTATAGAAAAAAAAAAAAGGTTGAAAACAGTTCTTTCAGGAGAAGACAATGTGCTGCGCGGATGCCGAAATAGCTCAGTTGGGAGAGCGTAGACTAAAGATCTAAAGGTCCCCGATTTAATTCTGGGTTTTGTCACACCCTCGTTTTAAACATTGAACAATTGACATGAATGTTTTTGGGTTCTTTCTATATCCTAACTGAACCGAGCTTTCCTTTTTGCATAATGCGCAGGTAATCCTGGAAATGGGGGGGGAAGTCCCTCTTTCACATCAGTCATTAATGTGAGAAAGACTAAATAATGCAAGGATCCGGAAATATTCAGCAGAATGCTGAATGGCAGAGACATATATAACCACACTTCTCCAAGAAGCCTTACCTCTTCTCCGTGTTCCCTCCCGAAGAACCAGCTGCCATTTTCTTTGCTGCTCGCCGAATAGCGTTCACCTCCAAAAGCACGCAGCTGCATCACCAGAAGACATGTCCTAGGTGCACAACAGCGGTGGCTGTCTTTTTTTAACAGATAGATCCTGCTCAGCTACATTATATTGATGATTTTAAGTGGGTATAGAGTCAGAGCTCGACTCTTGGCTGGTCAAAACCAGATGGCAATGTCCAATGAGCTCCAGGCCCCACTGAATGTCATTTTTCCCAGGTCTTCCCCAGGTTCCAATGCTGTAGAAATGTTATTCCATGCTTCAGCTGTAAACCTTTGTCTCTTACAATAAAGGCCGTTCTTTTACCTTAACGGTCCACACAGACAGAATGTAGAAGGGGTGTTTGTGACAGACATCATAGCGGATCCTCCAGATTGTGATTGGATTAGTCTTTGGTCTCCATTCAAGTGCGCATTATTCAGAACTCTTGTCTTCACAAGAAAATCCCTTGCGGAGTCACGTACTTTTCAGGATGGTCACGCGGAAGTTACACAGAATCAGGTCACTGAAAGCTAGGACCCTTATTACTGGCTCTACAGCCAAGCAAGCTGAGTCAGGCTATATAGTCAGAAGTAAAAGTGAAATTGCCATTGGGAGCCAGCAGGAATTTCTCTGCACTGGTGCTATCGCCAGCAGGAAAAAAATCAAACCACTGTCAGAAGTGGGATTCGAACCCATGCCTCCAGAGGAGACTGCGACCTGAACGCAGCGCCTTAGACCGCTCGGCCATCCTGACATGGGATTAGTTTCCTCAGTCCCTGAATGTCGCGCGCATGCACGCTATTTGGAATCAATTAACTACTCATTAGAAAATCATCCCTCCTATGTACATTCTGTACTCATGGGAATTTTCACCTTGCCTAAAGATGTCCCAACTAGTGAACGGGGAGACAGCAGACCCCAGGACAGAGGCCGAAATAGCTCAGTTGGGAGAGTGTTAGACTGAAGATCTAAAGGTCCCTGGTTCGATCCCGGGTTTCGGCAAATGAATTTTAAATACAAATCCACTAACAAAAGAAAAGGCTTGCTACGTTTCTTTCCAATTCGTTGGGGTTTCGATCGAGCGTAGCGCACTGCTGGAACTATAGAAAAAAAAAAGGTTGAAAACAGTTCTTTCAGGAGAAGACAATGTGCTGCGCGGATGCCGAAATAGCTCAGTTGGGAGAGCGTAGACTAAAGATCTAAAGGTCCCCGATTTAATTCTGGGTTTTGTCACACCCTCGTTTTAAACATTGAACAATTGACATGAATGTTTTTGGGTTCTTTCTATATCCTAACTGAACCGAGCTTTCCTTTTTGCATAATGCGCAGGTAATCCTGGAAATGGGGGGGGAAGTCCCTCTTTCACATCAGTCAGTAATGTGAGAAAGACTAAATAATGCAAGGATCCGGAAATATTCAGCAGAATGCTGAATGGCAGAGACATATATTACCAGACTTCTCCAAGAAGCCTTACCTCTTCTCCGTGTCCTCTCCCGAAGAACCAGCTGCCATTTTCTTTGCTGCTCGCCGAATAGCGTTCACCTCCAAAAGCACGCAGCTGCATCACCAGAAGACATGTCCTAGGTGCACAACAGCGGTGGCTGTCTTTTTTTAGCAGATAGACCCTGCTCAGCTACATTATATTGATGATTTTAAGTGGGTATAGAGTCAGAGCTCGACTCTTGACTGGTCAAAACCAGATGGCAATGTCCAATGAGCTCCAGGCCCCACTGAATGTCATTTCTCCCAGGTCTCCCCCAGGTTCCAATGCTGTAGAAATGTTATTCCATGCTTCAGCTGTAAACCTTTGTCTCTTACAATAAAGGCCGTTCTTTTACCTTAACGGTCCACACAGACAGAATGTAGAAGGGGTGTTTGTGACAGACATCATAGCGGATCCTCCAGATTGTGATTGGATTAGTCTTTGGTCTCCATTCAAGTGCGCATTATTCAGAACTCTTGTCTTCACAAGAAAATCCCTTGCGGAGTCACGTACTTTTCAGGAGGGTCACGCGGAAGTTACACAGAATCAGGTCACTGTAAGCTAGGACCCTTATTACTGGCTCTACAGCCAAGCAAGCTGAGTCAGGCTATATAGTCAGAAGTAAAAGTGAAATTGCCATTGGGAGGCAGCAGGAATTTCTCTGCACTGGTGCTATCGCCAGCAGGAAAAAAATCAAACCACTGTCAGAAGTGGGATTCGAACCCACGCCTCCAGAGGAGACTGCGACCTGAACGCAGCGCCTTAGACCGCTCGGCCATCCTGACATGGAATTAGTTTCCTCAGTCCCTGAATGTCGCGCGCATGCACGCTATTTGGAATCAATTAACTACTAGAGATGAGCGAACACTAAAATGTTCGAGGTTCGAAATTCGATTCGAACAGCCGCTCAATGTTCGTGTGTTCGAACGGGTTTCGAACCCCATTATAGTCTATGGGGAACAGATACTCGTTAAGGGGGAAACCCAAATCCGTGTCTGGAGGGTCACCAAGTCCACTATGACACCCCAGGAAATGATGCCAACACCTCTGGAATGACACTGGGACAGCAGGGGAAGCATGCCTGGGGGCATCTAACACACCAAAGACCCTCTATTACCCCAACATCACTGCCTAACAACTACACACTTTCCACATTCAAAAAAACCTCTATCAAAGTGGGAAAATACCTGGAAACCTTCTTTACTCCCCAAATGGATGGACACAAACCCCAATTTAAGCTCAACAAACAGTAACAACCACCCCTTTAAATCACGTTCCCCATGACAACCACAAATGGAATAGGCAATGGGAATTCCAAAAGCCCTCACCCTTAACTGTCATTTTGAGTGTGTGTGTGTGTGTGTGTGTGTGTGTGTGTGTGTGTGTGTGTGTGTGTGTGTGATGTGGTAAGACCTTCCAAAATTCACTTTTCTAGCCCTTAACATGAGCCCTTCCAAACAAAGTTACATGACCTTAAGCTGAGCTACCAGCAGAGATTGAGGCCCTTGGCATGAGTAGAGCCTTGCACCAGCAGTGTTTTTGGCACTTAGGGTGAGTTGAGCCTTGTACCAGCGTGTGTCCCTTAACATCAGGCGGGCCCTAAGTTCTGCGCTTTGCACAAAAGTTCCACATTAACTAGGCTGAATGGTACAAAGATTAGTAGGCCCGAGAACCAGGAACAGGTCTTGCAATGGCTGTCGGATAACGCTTAAAGCACATTGTCCACCAGCCAGTCAGCCTCTACCTCCTCTTACCCAACAGTCTTGTCCTCCTTCCACCCAAAATTCCCAATCTTCTCAGAACAATAACCCCAACTGTCCCTGCTCCCCAGAGCTGTTCTCCCTTCCTTTGACTGTACCGCAACCTGCCCCTCCATTTCGCGATTCCACGGACCTAACAGACGAGTATCTGTGTCCAGATGCTCAAACACTAGAGTCTCCTCCATTCCATCTCCGGTCGATTTGGTGGCGGATGACCAGCAACCCACCCTCATCGACGACGATGAGACGCAGTTGCTGTCAGGGCAGCCAGTTGACATGCGCATTGTGCAGGAGGAGGAGGCGAGACAGGAGTTGGAAGAGGAGGTGGTGGACGACGAGGACACCGACCCCACCTGGACAAGGCAGATGTCAAGCTGGGAAAGTAGTGTGGATGTTGAGGCAGGTGCAGCACCAAAAAGGGTAGCTAGAGGCAGAGACATGTCCAGAGGCAGAGGTCAGCTGCTTTGCCGAAGCCAGGCCAGACCCGGAATGTCCGAAGATGTTCCCTTTTGTACCCAGCCCAGAAAAACTCCCCCATCGAGGGCACGTTTCTTGAAGGTGTAGAGTTTTTTCAAGGAATGCGCCGAGGACAGATATAGTGTCGTCTACACAATTTGCCTCTCGAAATCGAGTAGGGGCCCTGAGAAGAGCAACCTGTCCACCACTTCAATGCACCGTCATTTGGAATCCAAGCAATGGAATCAGTGGCAGGCAGCAACGGCAGGACAAACGTCGCCCGCCGTTCATGCCACTGCCTCTGCTCACAGTGCTGGCGATGCACTCCAGAGGACGAGCCAGGACATCACTTCATTTGCCTCCGCCACTTTGTTGACTTCTCCCTCATCCTCCCCTGTTTCTGTCTTATCTCCTTCTCCTGCACCATCAAAGGCACCATCAGGCGCTTCTTTACAACAACCCACCATCTCTCAGACATTGGAGCGCCGGCAGAAATACACCGCTAACCACCCACCCACGCAAGCCTAGAACGCCAACATCGCTAAACTGCTGGCCCAGGAGAGGTTGGCGTTCCGGCTTGTTGAAACTCCCGCCTTCCCGGACCTGATGGCAACTGTGGCACCTCACTATGCCGTCCCTAGCCGTCTCAACTTCTCCCGGTGTGGCGTCCCCGCCTTGCACCAGCACGTGTCACTCAACATCAGGTGGGCCCTTAGTTCCGCGCTTTGCTGCAAGGTCCACTTGACCACCGACACTTGGACAAGCGCCTGTGGTCAGGGATGCTGCAGTGCTTATCTTTAATGACAGGCAGGGTGAATGTGGTGGAGTCTGTTCCCCGGGTGCAAACTGGGGTGGCCTATCTCCTCTCCCAGGCCAAAATTCATGGCAGGAGTAGACTGAAACCCTACGACGCTGCAACCTCCACCACAGCTACTAGCGGCAAACGCTAAAACACTGGTGTGGGGAGACGTCAGCAGGCGGTGCTGAAGCTCATCAGCTTGGGGGACAGACAGCACAGTGCCTCCGAGGTCAGGGATGCCATCCTGGCTGAGATGGCATTTTTTTTTCCCTGCTACACCTGGGGCCTTGCATTTTTACGCCTGTGATAATGGCTGGAACCTGGTAGCGGCTCTGGAGCTTGCCAGCCTCCAACACGTTCCATGTTTGGCCCACGTCTAACCTAGTGGTGCAAAGTTTTTTAAAAACATACCCAAATGTACCGAAGCTACTGTTGAAAATGCGGCGCTTGTGCGCCCACTTTTGCAAGTGCACAGGAGTCGCTGCTAGCCTAAAAACACTCTAGCAAGGCCTACATCTGTCCAAACACAGGCTGTTGTCCGTCATTCACACACGCTGAAACCCTACAATACCATATCTTGAGCAGGGTGTGTGAGCTGCACAGACCTTTGATGGAGTTCCATCTACAAAACCCAAGGGTTCCTCAAAGTCAGCAACCAAAGTTTCTGCACCATGAGTTTCCAGGGGTGGCAGAGTTATGGCTAGGGGAAGAGGCATGGATAGGGATGATGTCTAGGGGCAAAAGCAGTGTGGATGTGGAGGCAAGCTAAGCAGGAAAAACTGGGGGTACAAGCTAAGGCATGGACTGGGGTGATGTCTAGGGGCAAAAGCAGTGTGGATGTGGAGGCAAGCTAAGCAGGAAAAACTGGGGATACAAGCTAAGGCATGGACTGGGGTGATGTCTAGGGGCAAAAGCAGTGTGGATGTGGAGGCAAGCTAAGCAGGAAAAACTGGGGATACAAGCTAAGGCATGGACTGGGGTGATGTCTAGGGGCAAAAGCAGTGTGGATGTGGAGGCAAGCTAAGCAGGAAAAACTGGGGGTACAAGCTAAGGCATGGACTGGGGTGATGTCTAGGGGCAAAAGCAGTGTGGATGTGGAGGCAAGCTAAGCAGGAAAAACTGGGGGTACAAGCTAAGGCATGGACTGGGGTGATGTCTAGGGGCAAAAGCAGTGTGGATGTGGAGGCAAGCTAAGCAGGAAAAACTGGGGGTACAAGCTAAGGCATGGACTGGGGTGATGTCTAGGGGCAAAAGCAGTGTGGATGTGGAGGCAAGCAAAGCAGGGAAAATGGTGGCTAGAGGCAAAGGGATGTCCATAGGCAGCAAGGGCAAAGATGCAAAACTCTCCCGTTTCAAGAATTTTCCTGACTTGTTTCCCCACAAAACATTCCTGGGAGGAGGGCTGAAACACCACCCTCCTCCTCCTCCGCTGTTAGATTTACCCCAGCTACGAGCTGAAAACGCTGCAACACTGGTGTGGGGAGACGTCAGCAGGCTGGGCTGAAGCTCATCAGCTTGGGAGACGGACAGCACACTGCCTCTGAGGTCAGGGATGCCATCCTGGATGAGATGGCAATTTGTTTATCCCCGCTGCCCCTGGGGCCAGGTTTTTTAGCTTGTTGGAGGGCTCTGGAGCTTGCCAGCCTCCAACACGTTCCATGCCTGGCCCACATGTTCAATGTAGTGGTGCAATGATTTTTAAAAACATACCCCAAATTAGCTGAGCTAAGGGTGAAAGTGCGGCACTTGGACACCCACTTTCCCAAGTCTACAGTACCTGGAGCTAGCCGCAATACACTCCAGCAAGGCCTACATCTGCCTGAAGCACCTACTGTTGTGCGAGGTCACCACACGCTCTAACCCTAGATACCGTATGTTCAGCAGGGTGTGTGAGCAGCAGAGACCTTTGATGGAGTACCAGCTACAAAACCCAAGGGTTCCTCAGAGTCAGCTCCCTCACTTTCTGCACCATGAGTTTCCATGGGTGGCAGACTTATGGCTAGAGGCACAGGCATGGATAGGGGTGATGTGTAGGGGCAAAAGCAGTGTGGATGTGGAGGCAAGCTAAGCAGCAAAAACTGGGGGTACAAGCAGCCGGTGACATCATCACTGACAAGCACAGCTGTCTGTCAGCTGACAGGCTGACTTTCACCAAAATGAACAGACAATGGATAGACTCATCATATACATGTCAGTTACATGACAAATTTAGTGCAATTTGCAAGTCCAAGATGGTTTGGAGATCTGCGGAGAGGAATCTCACCACCTCTTGCGGGTGCCATCATTTGGAAGGCAAGCCCTGGGCTCAGTGGGTGAGAGCAAGCGCAGGATAATCGTCGTTTGGCCTGGCGGCCACTGCCTCTTCCACTGTTGACAGGGCTGGCGCTGCAGTCCAGACCAGGAGCCAGGACACCTCCACATCTGCCTCTGACACTTTGGGGAGTTCACCCTTATCCTCACCTTTTCCTGCCATTTCTCCTTTTGCCCGCGCCATCATGCGCCTCTTCCCAGCAACTCCCCATCTCCCAAGCCTTTCATTTCATGCTAAAGTACAGCGCAACCCACCCACATGCCCAAGGCTTCAACGGCCTCATCTCAAGAAATCTGGCCCAGGAGATGTTGGAATCCCAGCTGGGGGACACTCTGCCCTTTTTGGGCAGAGTGTCTACTGCGCCACCGCACTGTGCCGTCCACACCAGCACTTTCCCCCAAACATGAGGCGGTCCCTAAATTCAGCGCTTAGCCCTAAAGTTCCATGTGACCAGTTACGAATGGACAAGTGCATGCGGACAGGGACGCTACCTTTCAATTTGGGCACAGTGGTTGAATGTAGTTGAGGCGTGGACTGGGTCGCAAAATGTGGTGGCCTGACTTGTCTCCCCACACAACATTCCTGGGAGGAGGGCTGAAACACCACCCTCCTCCGCTGTTAAATTGACCCCAGCTACGAGCTGGAAACGCTGCAACACTGGTGTGGGGAGACGTCAGCGGGCCGTGCTGAAGCTCATCAGCTTGGGGGCCAGACAGCACACTGCCTACAAAGTGAGTCATGCCATCCTCGATGAGACGGCAATGTGGTTTTTGCCACTGCACCTGGGCCCAGGCATGTTGTCATGTGTGATAATGGCCGTAACCTGGGATTGGCTCTGTAGCTTGGCAGCCTGCAACATATTCCATGCCTGGGCCACGTTTTTAACTCATTGCTGCTAATCTTTTGAAAAAGGTACCCCAATGTTCCTGAGCTACTGGTGAAAGTGTGGCGCTTGTGCGGATAGTTTTTAAAGTGTATAGTTGCCGCTGCTAGCCTCTATGCACTCCTACAACGCCTGTACCTGCTGGAACAACGGCTGTTGTGCGACGTCTCCACACTGCTGGCACTAAACATATCATGTGTTGAGCAGAGTGTGTGAGCAGCACAGACCTTTGATGTAGTTCCAACTCCAAAACCCTCGGGTTCGTCAAAGTCAACTCCCTCAGTTGCTCAACCATGAGTGGCCATGGGTGGCAGACTTATGTGAAATCCCATCCCATCCATTGCACTGGACACGAAACATTAGCATGCGCTCAGCACAACTTCGGATATGGCAGATGCGTTAAGCAGGGTGCAGGGTACAACACAGACCAGGCCCGAGCACCAGGAACAGGTGTTAGAAATACTGCAGCATCTGCCATTTCCTTCCAATTTTGGGGTTTTGGACCCGCCACCGACTTGTCTGGACCTAAGTGGGGATCATGAGACACAGTTGCCATCAAGGCAAGCTGTGGTCATGTGCGGTTTGCAGTAAGGGGGCAGTGCGCAATTGGAAGAGGAGTTGGTGGATGACGAGGCCACCGACCCCACATGGACAGGGGTGATGTCTAGGGGCTAAAGCAGTGTAGATGTAGAGGGAAGCTAAATCAACAAAAAACCTGGGTAGAAGCAAAGGCATAAACTGGGGTGATGTTTAGGGGTGAAAGCAGAGTAGATGTGGAGGGAAGCTAAGCAGCAAAAACAGTGGGTAGAAGCAAAGGCATGCAAAACTCTACCCTGTTGGAAGACTTATTCCTAGGTCTGGAACACGTTAATGGCCCCCCTGGACAAATTACTGCCACTCAGGGGCCTAGTGTCACCAGGAGGGACAAGTATAGGCGCATGTTGTGGGAATACCTGGCCGACACCAGCTCTGTCCTCTCCGATCCCTCTGTGCTCTACAGCCTAAACTTATTTTCTCATCTTTTTTTCTGAACTGCACATCTCTTGCCTGCTTCCTTTGGGATCTTAGAAATGGTGGTCCACTTCCACAGATGGTAACTTCAATAGACAGTGTAACGGGAGTAGCTGAGGGATCGCTGTCTTAACCACTTTTTGGCACAAAATTAACTTCCAAAGCCAAATATGGTGCAAGTATATGATGCAAGGACACCTACACACCTATCTCTGACACATTGGGGAGTTCACCCTCATGCGCCCTTTTGGCCTGCACCATCATGCGCCTCTTCCCAGCCACTCCACATTTCCCAAGCTTTTCATTGCAGGCAGAAGTACAATACAACCCACCCCCATGCCCAAGCCTGTAACAGCCTCATCGATAAACTGCTGGCCCTGGAGATGTTGGTGTTTGTTTATGCTTCTGGAGACCCAGGCCTTCCGTCAGCAGATGGCAGCTGGGGCACCTCCCTATGCTGGGCCTAGCCGTTACTACTTCTCTTGGTGTGCTGTCTCTGCCTTGCGCCTGCATGTGTCCCATAACATCAGTCGGGCCCAGAGCTCTGCGCTTTGCTGCAAGGTCCACTTGACCACCGACACATGGACAAGCGCCTGTGGTCAGGGATGCTGCAGTGCTTATCTTTAATGACAGGCAGGGTGAATGTGGTGGAGTCTGTTCCCCGGGTGCAAACTGGGGTGGCCTATCTCCTCTCCCAGGCCAAAATTCATGGCAGGAGTAGACTGAAACCCTACGAAGCTGCAACCTCCACCCCAGCTACTAGCGGAAAACACTGTAACACTGGCATGGGGAGATGTCAGTAGGCCGTGCTGAAACTGATCAGCTTGGGGGACAGACAGCACAGTGCCTCCGAGGTCAGGGATGCCATCCTGGCTGAGATGGCATTTTTTTTTCCCTGCTACACCTGGGGCCTGGCATTTTTGCGCCTGTGATAATGGCTGGAACCTGGTAGCAGATCTGGAGCTTGCCAGACTCAAACACGGTCCACGCATGGCCCACGTTTTCCAACTTGTTGGTGCCATGTTTCTTTGAAACCTACACCATTGTGCCTGATATACAGGTCAAAGTGGGGCCATTTTCGTAAGTGAGAACTAGCCTCTGCTAGGCAGAAAACATTCAGAGCACACTCCTCTCATCTTCGCACCGTTGGCTGGCGGAGGAAGACGAGGGGGTTGGAGTGGCATCTGATGTCCCTATCCCACACGAGGCTAGAGGGTGCACTTCAGTGCATCCCATTGCTTCACCACAAATGGTGTGAAGGGGAGTGGAAAATGGAGGAAATGGAGAGTGACCCTTACAGTTGGGGCCAGCAAAGGCATGCCAAGTAACACACTGGCACACATGGCTGACTTCATCTTGGGTTGCTTTTCAACACATATTTCACATCATGAAGAACAAATAATACTGGATTTTTTCAAGCCTCGAACCCCGGTCTAGGTCTAATGTCTGTTCCTTTCTTATATTAGGGGAGAGGGAAAAAAAATTACTTCAGCGATACGTTTAGCGTACATAGACTGACTATTAATGTGTATCCCACTTAGTGTTGTTAGGGTTACACACCGTCACAACCTGGCTAAAGCTTCTATAGCTGTTAATAAAGTCAACATAACTTTACGGTATCCAAAAAGACAGCTGGTACCGACAGAGAGCAAGACAAATGTCACCCAAAGCTGTGAGCTCTGAACACCCACAGTGACTTTGGCGTCATCATCATTATAAGGGAGCGGGTGGTAATAAATAACTTGGCAGTGCCTAAAACCCAAAAAGCTTATACAACTATATTTACATTAAGATACACAAATGAAACTTTTCAGTAGCATGTCATGAGACAAGCTGATAAGCTCTTCCTTTGTGCAGTGCTATTTGAAAGTTAAACGCTGCCTTTATTTTAATTCTGGAGAAGGTGCAGACATTAGATTTAGAACATGTTGTCTTCATTGTCCAAATCCTCTATATAGGTAACGTGTTTTTCGGGCCGAGCTGTCTGGGAACGAGCTGGTGCAGCACTGACAACCTGGGTGAATATGGCAAGAGCCTGAGATGTAGGGTGAATGAATCCCCAAATTATTTGTGGAATTCCCAGTGAGACAATGGCACTGTATACCAGTATTAAAAATTGTGGGTGCACATAACCCCCATATATTCTTTGAATTCCCAGTGAGACAATGGCACTGTATACCAGTAGTAAAAATTGTGGGTGCACATAACCCCCATATATTCTTTGAATTCCCAGTGAGACAATGGCTCTGTCCTCTCCGATCCCTCTGTGCTCTACAGCCTAAACTTATTTTCTCATCTTTTTTTCTGAACTGCACATCTCTTGCCTGCTTCCTTTGGGATCTTAGAAATGGTGGTCCACTTCCACAGATGGTAACTTCAATAGACAGTGTAACGGGAGTAGCTGAGGGATCGCTGTCTTAACCACTTTTTGGCACAAAATTAACTTCCAAAGCCAAATATGGTGCAAGTATATGATGCAAGGACACCTACACACCTATCTCTGACACATTGGGGAGTTCACCCTCATGCGCCCTTTTGGCCTGCACCATCATGCGCCTCTTCCCAGCCACTCCACATTTCCCAAGCTTTTCATTGCAGGCAGAAGTACAATACAACCCACCCCCATGCCCAAGCCTGTAACAGCCTCATCGATAAACTGCTGGCCCTGGAGATGTTGGTGTTTGTTTATGCTTCTGGAGACCCAGGCCTTCCGTCAGCAGATGGCAGCTGGGGCACCTCCCTATGCTGGGCCTAGCCGTTACTACTTCTCTTGGTGTGCTGTCTCTGCCTTGCGCCTGCATGTGTCCCATAACATCAGTCGGGCCCAGAGCTCTGCGCTTTGCTGCAAGGTCCACTTGACCACCGACACATGGACAAGCGCCTGTGGTCAGGGATGCTGCAGTGCTTATCTTTAATGACAGGCAGGGTGAATGTGGTGGAGTCTGTTCCCCGGGTGCAAACTGGGGTGGCCTATCTCCTCTCCCAGGCCAAAATTCATGGCAGGAGTAGACTGAAACCCTACGAAGCTGCAACCTCCACCCCAGCTACTAGCGGAAAACACTGTAACACTGGCATGGGGAGATGTCAGTAGGCCGTGCTGAAACTGATCAGCTTGGGGGACAGACAGCACAGTGCCTCCGAGGTCAGGGATGCCATCCTGGCTGAGATGGCATTTTTTTTTCCCTGCTACACCTGGGGCCTGGCATTTTTGCACCTGTGATAATGGCTGGAACCTGGTAGCAGATCTGGAGCTTGCCAGACTCAAACACGGTCCACGCATGGCCCACGTTTTCCAACTTGTTGGTGCCATGTTTCTTTGAAACCTACACCATTGTGCCTGATATACAGGTCAAAGTGGGGCCATTTTCGTAAGTGAGAACTAGCCTCTGCTAGGCAGAAAACATTCAGAGCACACTCCTCTCATCTTCGCACCGTTGGCTGGCGGAGGAAGACGAGGGGGTTGGAGTGGCATCTGATGTCCCTATCCCACACGAGGCTAGAGGGTGCACTTCAGTGCATCCCATTGCTTCACCACAAATGGTGTGAAGGGGAGTGGAAAATGGAGGAAATGGAGAGTGACCCTTACAGTTGGGGCCAGCAAAGGCATGCCAAGTAACACACTGGCACACATGGCTGACTTCATCTTGGGTTGCTTTTCAACACATATTTCACATCATGAAGAACAAATAATACTGGATTTTTTCAAGCCTCGAACCCCGGTCTAGGTCTAATGTCTGTTCCTTTCTTATATTAGGGGAGAGGGAAAAAAAATTACTTCAGCAATACGTTTAGCGTACATAGACTGACTATTAATGTGTATCCCACTTAGTGTTGTTAGGGTTACACACCGTCACAACCTGGCTAAAGCTTCTATAGCTGTTAATAAAGTCAACATAACTTTACGGTATCCAAAAAGACAGCTGGTACCGACAGAGAGCAAGACAAATGTCACCCAAAGCTGTGAGCTCTGAACACCCACAGTGACTTTGGCGTCATCATCATTATAAGGGAGCGGGTGGTAATAAATAACTTGGCAGTGCCTAAAACCCAAAAAGCTTATACAACTATATTTACATTAAGATACACAAATGAAACTTTTCAGTAGCATGTCATGAGACAAGCTGATAAGCTCTTCCTTTGTGCAGTGCTATTTGAAAGTTAAACGCTGCCTCTATTTTAATTCTGGAGAAGGTGCAGACATTAGATTTAGAACATGTTGTCTTCATTGTCCAAATCCTCTATATAGGTAACGTGTTTTTCGGGCCGAGCTGTCTGGGAACGAGCTGGTGCAGCACTGACAACCTGGGTGAATATGGCAAGAGCCTGAGATGTAGGGTGAATGAATCCCCAAATTATTTGTGGAATTCCCAGTGAGACAATGGCACTGTATACCAGTATTAAAAATTGTGGGTGCACATAACCCCCATATATTCTTTGAATTCCCAGTGAGACAATGGCACTGTATACCAGTAGTAAAAATTGTGGGTGCACATAACCCCCATATATTCTTTGAATTCCCAGTGAGACAATGGTACTGTATAGCAGTAGCAAAAATTGTGGGTGCACGTCACCCCAATATATTCTTTGAATTCCCAGTCAGACAATGGCACTGTATACCAGTAGTAAAAATTGTGGGTGCACATAACCCCCATATATTCTTTGAATTCCCAGTGACACAATGGAACTGTATAGCAGTATTAAAAATTGTGGGTGCACGTAACCCCCATATATTCTTTGAATTCCCAGTCAGACAATGGCACTGTATACCAGTATTAAAAATTGTGGGTGCACATAACCCCCATATATTCTTTGAATTCCCAGTGAGACAATGGAACTGTATAGCAGTATTAAAAATTGTGGGTGCACGTAACCCCCATATATTCTTTGAATTCCCAGTCAGACAATGGCACTATATACCAGTATTAAAAATTGTGGGTGCACATAACCCCCATATATTCTTTGAATTCCCAGTCAGACAATGGCACTGTATACCAGTATTAAAAATTGTGGGTGCACATAACCCCCATATATTCTTTGAATTCCCAGTGAGACAATGGAACTGTATAGCAGTAGCAAAAATTGTGGGTGCACATAACCCCCATATATTCTTTGAATTCCCAGTCAGACAATGGCACTATATAACAGTAGTAAAAATTGTGGGTGCACATAACCCCAATATATTCTTTGAATTCCCAGTGAGACAATGGCACTGTATACCAGTATTAAAAATTGTGGGTGCACATAACCCCCATATATTCTTTGAATTCCCAGTGAGACAATGGCACTGTATAGCAGTAGCAAAAATTGTGGGTGCACGTCACCCCAATATATTCTTTGAATTCCCAGTCAGACAATGGCACTGTATACCAGTAGTAAAAATTGTGGGTGCACATAACCCCCATATATTCTTTGAATTCCCAGTCAGACAATGGCACTGTATACCAGTATTAAAAATTGTGGGTGCACATAACCCCCATATATTCTTTGAATTCCCAGTGAGACAATGGCACTGTATACCAGTAGTAAAAATTGTGGGTGCACATAACCCCCATATATTCTTTGAATTCCCAGTGAGACAATGGTACTGTATAGCAGTAGCAAAAATTGTGGGTGCACGTCACCCCAATATATTCTTTGAATTCCCAGTCAGACAATGGCACTGTATACCAGTAGTAAAAATTGTGGGTGCACATAACCCCCATATATTCTTTGAATTCCCAGTGACACAATGGAACTGTATAGCAGTATTAAAAATTGTGGGTGCACGTAACCCCCATATATTCTTTGAATTCCCAGTCAGACAATGGCACTGTATACC
The DNA here is from genome assembly GCF_031893055.1 of Leptodactylus fuscus. Classification (NCBI taxonomy): domain Eukaryota; kingdom Metazoa; phylum Chordata; class Amphibia; order Anura; family Leptodactylidae; genus Leptodactylus; species Leptodactylus fuscus. The sequence goes on from NC_134265.1 coordinate 235,483,093, forward strand.
AGTATTAAAAATTGTGGGTGCACATAACCCCCATATATTCTTTGAATTCCCAGTGAGACAATGGAACTGTATAGCAGTATTAAAAATTGTGGGTGCACGTAACCCCCATATATTCTTTGAATTCCCAGTCAGACAATGGCACTGTATACCAGTATTAAAAATTGTGGGTGCACATAACCCCCATATATTCTTTGAATTCCCAGTGAGACAATGGCACTGTATAGCAGTAGCAAAAATTGTGGGTGCACGTCACCCCAATATATTCTTTGAATTCCCAGTCAGACAATGGCACTGTATACCAGTAGTAAAAATTGTGGGTGCACATAACCCCCATATATTCTTTGAATTCCCAGTCAGACAATGGCACTGTATACCAGTATTAAAAATTGTGGGTGCACATAACCCCCATATATTCTTTGAATTCCCAGTGAGACAATGGAACTGTATAGCAGTATTAAAAATTGTGGGTGCACGTAACCCCCATATATTCTTTGAATTCCCAGTCAGACAATGGCACTGTATACCAGTATTAAAAATTGTGGGTGCACATAACCCCCATATATTCTTTGAATTCCCAGTGAGACAATGGCACTGTATAGCAGTAGCAAAAATTGTGGGTGCACGTCACCCCAATATATTCTTTGAATTCCCAGTCAGACAATGGCACTGTAAACCAGTAGTAAAAATTGTGGGTGCACATAACCCCCATATATTCTTTGAATTCCCAGTCAGACAATGGCACTGTATACCAGTATTAAAAATTGTGGGTGCACATAACCCCCATATATTCTTTGAATTCCCAGTGAGACAATGGAACTGTATAGCAGTAGCAAAAATTGTGGGTGCACGTAACCCCCATATATTCTTTGAATTCCCAGTCAGACAATGGCACTATATACCAGTATTAAAAATTGTGGGTGCACATAACCCCCATATATTCTTTGAATTCCCAGTCAGACAATGGCACTGTATACCAGTATTAAAAATTGTGGGTGCACATAACCCCCATATATTCTTTGAATTCCCAGTGAGACAATGGAACTGTATAGCAGTAGCAAAAATTGTGGGTGCACGTAACCCCCATATATTCTTTGAATTCCCAGTCAGACAATGGCACTGTATACCAGTAGTAAAAATTGTGGGTGCACATAACCCCCATATATTCTTTGAATTCCCAGTCAGACAATGGCACTGTATAGCAGTAGCAAAAATTGTGGGTGCACGTCACCCCAATATATTCTTTGAATTCCCAGTCAGACAATGGCACTGTATACCAGTAGTAAAAATTGTGGGTGCACATAACCCCCATATATTCTTTGAATTCCCAGTCAGACAATGGCACTGTATACCAGTATTAAAAATTGTGGGTGCACATAACCCCCATATATTCTTTGAATTCCCAGTGAGACAATGGAACTGTATAGCAGTATTAAAAATTGTGGGTGCACGTAACCCCCATATATTCTTTGAATTCCCAGTCAGACAATGGCACTGTATACCAGTATTAAAAATTGTGGGTGCACATAACCCCCATATATTCTTTGAATTCCCAGTGAGACAATGGAACTGTATAGCAGTATTAAAAATTGTGGGTGCACGTAACCCCCATATATTCTTTGAATTCCCAGTCAGACAATGGCACTGTATACCAGTATTAAAAATTGTGGGTGCACATAACCCCCATATATTCTTTGAATTCCCAGTGAGACAATGGCACTGTATAGCAGTAGCAAAAATTGTGGGTGCACGTCACCCCAATATATTCTTTGAATTCCCAGTCAGACAATGGCACTGTATACCAGTAGTAAAAATTGTGGGTGCACATAACCCCCATATAATCTTTGAATTCCCAGTCAGACAATGGCACTGTATACCAGTATTAAAAATTGTGGGTGCACATAACCCCCATATATTCTTTGAATTCCCAGTGAGACAATGGAACTGTATAGCAGTAGCAAAAATTGTGGGTGCACGTAACCCCCATATATTCTTTGAATTCCCAGTCAGACAATGGCACTATATACCAGTATTAAAAATTGTGGGTGCACATAACCCCCATATATTCTTTGAATTCCCAGTCAGACAATGGCACTGTATACCAGTATTAAAAATTGTGGGTGCACATAACCCCCATATATTCTTTGAATTCCCAGTGAGACAATGGAACTGTATAGCAGTAGCAAAAATTGTGGGTGCACGTAACCCCCATATATTCTTTGAATTCCCAGTCAGACAATGGCACTGTATACCAGTAGTAAAAATTGTGGGTGCACATAACCCCCATATATTCTTTGAATTCCCAGTCAGACAATGGCACTGTATAGCAGTAGCAATAATTGTGGGTGCACGTCACCCCAATATATTCTTTGAATTCCCAGTCAGACAATGGCACTGTATACCAGTAGTAAAAATTGTGGGTGCACATAACCCCCATATATTCTTTGAATTCCCAGTCAGACAATGGCACTGTATACCAGTATTAAAAATTGTGGGTGCACATAACCCCCATATATTCTTTGAATTCCCAGTGAGACAATGGAACTGTATAGCAGTATTAAAAATTGTGGGTGCACGTAACCCCCATATATTCTTTGAATTCCCAGTCAGACAATGGCACTGTATACCAGTATTAAAAATTGTGGGTGCACATAACCCCCATATATTCTTTGAATTCCCAGTGAGACAATGGAACTGTATAGCAGTATTAAAAATTGTGGGTGCACGTAACCCCCATATATTCTTTGAATTCCCAGTCAGACAATGGCACTATATACCAGTATTAAAAATTGTGGGTGCACATAACCCCCATATATTCTTTGAATTCCCAGTCAGACAATGGCACTGTATACCAGTATTAAAAATTGTGGGTGCACATAACCCCCATATATTCTTTGAATTCCCAGTGAGACAATGGCACTGTATAGCAGTAGCAAAAATTGTGGGTGCACGTCACCCCAATATATTCTTTGAATTCCCAGTCAGACAATGGCACTGTATACCAGTAGTAAAAATTGTGGGTGCACATAACCCCCATATATTCTTTGAATTCCCAGTCAGACAATGGCACTGTATACCAGTATTAAAAATTGTGGGTGCACATAACCCCCATATATTCTTTGAATTCCCAGTGAGACAATGGAACTGTATAGCAGTATTAAAAATTGTGGGTGCACGTAACCCCCATATATTCTTTGAATTCCCAGTCAGACAATGGCACTGTATACCAGTATTAAAAATTGTGGGTGCACATAACCCCCATATATTTTTTGAATTCCCAGTGAGACAATGGCACTGTATAGCAGTAGCAAAAATTGTGGGTGCACGTCACCCCCATATATTCTTTGAATTCCCAGTCAGACAATGGCACTGTATACCAGTAGTAAAAATTGTGGGTGCACATAACCCCCATATATTCTTTGAATTCCCAGTCAGACAATGGCACTGTATACCAGTATTAAAAATTGTGGGTGCACATAACCCCCATATATTCTTTGAATTCCCAGTGAGACAATGGAACTGTATAGCAGTATTAAAAATTGTGGGTGCACGTAACCCCCATATATTCTTTGAATTCCCAGTCAGACAATGGCACTGTATACCAGTATTAAAAATTGTGGGTGCACGTAACCCCCATATATTCTTTGAATTCCCAGTGAGACAATGGCACTGTATAGAAGTAGCAAAAATTGTGGGTGCACGTCACCCCAATATATTCTTTGAATTCCCAGTCAGACAATGGCACTGTATACCAGTAGTAAAAATTGTGGGTGCACATAACCCCCATATATTCTTTGAATTCCCAGTGAGACAATGGAACTGTATAGCAGTAGCAAAAATTGTGGGTGCACGTAACCCCCATATATTCTTTGAATTCCCAGTCAGACAATGGCACTGTATACCAGTATTAAAAATTGTGGGTGCACATAACCCCCATATATTCTTTGAATTCCCAGTGAGACAATGGCACTGTATAGCAGTAGCAAAAATTGTGGGTGCACGTCACCCCAATATATTCTTTGAATTCCCAGCCAGACAATGGCACTGTATACCAGTAGTAAAAATTGTGGGTGCACATAACCCCCATATATTCTTTGAATTCCCAGTCAGACAATGGCACTGTATACCAGTATTAAAAATTGTGGGTGCACATAACCCCCATATATTCTTTGAATTCCCAGTGAGACAATGGAACTGTATAGCAGTATTAAAAATTGTGGGTGCACGTAACCCCCATATATTCTTTGAATTCCCAGTCAGACAATGGCACTATATACCAGTATTAAAAATTGTGGGTGCACATAACCCCCATATATTCTTTGAATTCCCAGTCAGACAATGGCACTGTATACCAGTATTAAAAATTGTGGGTGCACATAACCCCCATATATTCTTTGAATTCCCAGTGAGACAATGGAACTGTATAGCAGTAGCAAAAATTGTGGGTGCACGTAACCCCCATATATTCTTTGAATTCCCAGTCAGACAATGGCACTGTATACCAGTATTAAAAATTGTGGGTGCACATAACCCCCATATATTCTTTGAATTCCCAGTGAGACAATGGCACTGTATAGCAGTAGCAAAAATTGTGGGTGCACGTCACCCCAATATATTCTTTGAATTCCCAGTCAGACAATGGCACTGTATACCAGTAGTAAAAATTGTGGGTGCACATAACCCCCATATATTCTTTGAATTCCCAGTCAGACAATGGCACTGTATACCAGTATTAAAAATTGTGGGTGCACATAACCCCCATATATTCTTTGAATTCCCAGTCAGACAATGGCACTGTATACCAGTAGTAAAAATTGTGGGTGCACATAACCCCAATATATTCTTTGAATTCCCAGTCAGACAATGGCACTGTATACCAGTATTAAAAATTGTGGGTGCACGTAACCCCCATATATTCTTTGAATTCCCAGTCAGACAATGGCACTATATACCAGTATTAAAAATTGTGGGTGCACATAACCCCCATATATTCTTTGAATTCCCAGTCAGACAATGGCACTGTATACCAGTATTAAAAATTGTGGGTGCACATAACCCCCATATATTCTTTGAATTCCCAGTGAGACAATGGAACTGTATAGCAGTAGCAAAAATTGTGGGTGCACGTAACCCCCATATATTCTTTGAATTCCCAGTCAGACAATGGCACTATATACCAGTATTAAAAATTGTGGGTGCACATAACCCCCATATATTCTTTGAATTCCCAGTCAGACAATGGCACTGTATACCAGTAGTAAAAATTGTGGGTGCACATAACCCCAATATATTCTTTGAATTCCCAGTCAGACAATGGCACTGTATACCAGTATTAAAAATTGTGGGTGCACGTCACCCCAATATATTCTTTGAATTCCCAGTCAGACAATGGCACTATATACCAGTATTAAAAATTGTGGGTGCACATAACCCCCATATATTCTTTGAATTCCCAGTGAGACAATGGCACTGTATACCAGTATTAAAAATTGTGGGTGCACATAACCCCCATATATTCTTTGAATTCCCAGTCAGACAATGGCACTGTATACCAGTATTAAAAATTGTGGGTGCACATAACCCCCATATATTCTTTGAATTCCCAGTCAGACAATGGCACTATATACCAGTAGTAAAAATTGTGGGTGCACATAACCCCAATATATTCTTTGAATTCCCAGTGAGACAATGGCACTGTATACCAGTATTAAAAATTGTGGGTGCACATAACCCCCATATATTCTTTGAATTCCCAGTGAGACAATGGAACTGTATAGCAGTATTAAAAATTGTGGGTGCACGTAACCCCCATATATTCTTTGAATTCCCAGTCAGACAATGGCACTGTATACCAGTATTAAAAATTGTGGGTGCACGTAACCCCCATATATTCTTTGAATTCCCAGTCAGACAATGGCACTGTATACCAGTATTAAAAATTGTGGGTGCACATAACCCCCATATATTCTTTGAATTCCCAGTGAGACAATGGCACTGTATAGCAGTAGCAAAAATTGTGGGTGCACGTCACCCCAATATATTCTTTGAATTCCCAGTCAGACAATGGCACTATATACCAGTAGCAAAAATTGTGGGTGTATATAGCCCCAATTCTATTGCTAGGGGACTTGCAGGGTATTTCTGAGGTGAAGGTGGGGGGGCACACCGTTGGAACGGGGATTTGGGGTGTATATATGGGGTATACGGGAATACACTGTCAGTGTGTTCCATTCAGGATCCTGGGAAAGCTGGGTTGCGGCGATTGAGCCCGTCAGTGCCACGTTACACTGACAAGCTTCTCCCTGGAATTGAAGTTATATGTAAGCCCAATATATTCTTTGAATTCCCAGTGAGACAATGGCACTATATGGCAGTAGCAAAAATAGTGGGTGTATATAGCCCCAATCCTATTGCTAGGGGACTTGCAGGGTATTTCTGGGGTGAAGGTGGGGGGGCACACCGTTGGAACGGGTATCGGGGGTATATATCGGGTATACGGGAATACACTGACAGTGTATTCCATTCAGGATCCTGGGAAAGCTGGGTTGCGGCGATTGAGCCCGTCAGTGCCACGTTACACTGACAAGCTTCTCCCTGGAATTTAGCTCTTATAAGAGCTGTTGGTTGTCTTCTCCTTCCTATCCTAGCCTGTCCCTGCCTACCCAGAATCTAAGCCCTAGCTAGCTGGACGGAAACCTCCGTCCTCGGTGAATTGCAAGCTCAGAATGACGCGAAGCTGGGCGGCGCTGTTCTTTTAAATTAGAGGTCACATGTTTTCGGCAGCCAATGGGTTTTGCCTACTTTTTTCAACGTCACCGGTGTCGTAGTTCCTGTCCCACCTACCCTGTGCTGTTATTGGAGCAAAAAAGGCGCCAGGGAAGGAGGGAGGGGAATCGAGTAATGGCGCACTTTACCACGTGGTGTTCGATTCGATTCGAACATGCCGAACAGCCTAATATCCGATCGAACATGAGTTCGATAGAACACTGTTCGCTCATCTCTATTAACTACTCATTAGAAAATCATCCCTCCTATGTACATTCTGTACTCATGGGAATTTTCACCTTGCCTAAAGATGTCCCAACTAGTGAAGAGGGAGACAGCAAACCCCAGGACAGAGGCCGAAATAGCTCAGTTGGGAGAGCGTTAGACTGAAGATCTAAAGGTCCCTGGTTCGATCCCGGGTTTCGGCAAATGAATTTTGAATACAAATCCACTAACAAAAGAAAAGGCTTGCTACGTTTCTTTCCAATTCGTTGGGGTTTCGATCGAGCGTAGCGCACTGCTGGAACTATAGAAAAAAAAAAAGGTTGAAAACAGTTCTTTCAGGAGAAGACAATGTGCTGCGCGGATGCCGAAATAGCTCAGTTGGGAGAGCGTAGACTAAAGATCTAAAGGTCCCCGATTCAATTCTGGGTTTTGTCACACCCTCGTTTTAAACATTAAACAATTGACATGAATGTTTTTGGGTTTTTTCAATATCCAAACTGAACCGAGCATTCCTTCTTGCATAATGCGCAGGTAATCCTGGAAATGGGGGGGGGGGGGGGAGTCCCTCTTTCACATCAGTCATTAATGTGAGAAAGACTAAATAATGCAAGGATCCGGAAATATTCAGCAGAATGCTGAATGGCAGAGACATATATTACCACACTTCTCCAAGAAGCCTTACCTCTTCTCCGTGTTCCCTCCCGAAGAACCAGCTGCCATTTTCTTTGCTGCTCGCCGAATAGCGTTCACCTCCAAAAGCACGCAGCTGCATCACCAGAAGACATGTCCTAGGTGCACAACAGCGGTGGCTGTCGTTTTTTAGCAGATAGACCCTGCTCAGCTACATTATATTGATGATTTTAAGTGGGTATAGAGTCAGAGCTCGACTCTTGGCTGGTCAAAACCAGATGGCAATGTCCAATGAGCTCCAGGTCCCACTGAATGTCATTTCTCCCAGGTCTCCCCCAGGTTCCAATGCTGTAGAAATGTTATTCCATGCTTCAGCTGTAAACCTTTGTCTCTTACAATAAAGGCCGTTATTTTACCTTAACGGTCCTCACAGACAGAATGTAGAAGGGGTGTTTGTGACAGACATCATAGCGGATCCTCCAGATTGTGATTGGATTAGTCTTTGGTCTCCATTCAAGTACGCATTATTCAGAACTCTTGTCTTCACAAGAAAATCCCTTGCGGAGTCACGTACTTTTCAGGAGGGTCACGCGGAAGTTACACAGAATCAGGTCACTGTAAGCTAGGACCCTTATTACTGGCTCTACAGCCAAGCAAGCTGAGTCAGGCTATATAGTCAGAAGTAAAAGTGAAATTGCCATTGGGAGCCAGCAGGAATTTCTCTGCACTGGTGCTATCGCCAGCAGGAAAAAAATCAAACCACTGTCAGAAGTGGGATTCGAACCCACGCCTCCAGAGGAGACTGCGACCTGAACGCAGCGCCTTAGACCGCTCGGCCATCCTGACATGGGATTAGTTTCCTCAGTCCCTAAATGTCGCGCGCATGCAGGCTATTTGGAATCAATTAACTACTCATTAGAAAATCATCCCTCCTATGTACATTCTGTACTCATGGGAATTTTCACCTTGCCTAAAGATGTCCCAACTAGTGAACGGGGAGACAGCAAACCCCAGGACAGAGGCCGAAATAGCTCAGTTGGGAGAGCGTTAGACTGAAGATCTAAAGGTCCCTGGTTCGATCCCGGGTTTCGGCAAATGAATTTTGAATACAAATCCACTAACAAAAGAAAAGGCTTGCTACGTTTCTTTCCAATTCGTTGGGGTTTCGATCGAGCGTAGCGCGCTGCTGGAACTATAGAAAAAAAAAAAGGTTGAAAACAGTTCTTTCAGGAGAAGATAATGTGCTGCGCGGATGCCGAAATAGCTCAGTTGGGAGAGCGTAGACTAAAGATCTAAAGGTCCCCGATTCAATTCTGGGTTTTGTCACACCCTCATTTTAAACATTGATCAATTGACATGAATGTTTTTGGGTTCTTTCTATATCCTAACTGAACCGAGCTTTCCTTCTTGCATAATGCGCAGGTAATCCTGGAAATGGGGGGGGGGGGGAGAAGTCCCTCTTTCACATCAGTCATTAATGTGAGAAAGACTAAATAATGCAAGGATCCGGAAATATTCAGCAGAATGCTGAATGGCAGAGACATATATTACCACACTTCTCCAAGAAGCCTTACCTCTTCTCCGTGTTCCCTCCCGAAGAACCAGCTGCCATTTTCTTTGCTGCTCGCCGAATAGCGTTCACCTCCAAAAGCACGCAGCTGCATCACCAGAAGACATGTCCTAGGTGCACAACAGCGGTGGCTGTCGTTTTTTAGCAGATAGACCCTGCTCAGCTACATTATATTGATGATTTTAAGTGGGTATAGAGTCAGAGCTCGACTCTTGGCTGGTCAAAACCAGATGGCAATGTCCAATGAGCTCCAGGTCCCACTGAATGTCATTTCTCCCAGGTCTCCCCCAGGTTCCAATGCTGTAGAAATGTTATTCCATGCTTCAGCTGTAAACCTTTGTCTCTTACAATAAAGGCCGTTATTTTACCTTAACGGTCCTCACAGACAGAATGTAGAAGGGGTGTTTGTGACAGACATCATAGCGGATCCTCCAGATTGTGATTGGATTAGTCTTTGGTCTCCATTCAAGTACGCATTATTCAGAACTCTTGTCTTCACAAGAAAATCCCTTGCGGAGTCACGTACTTTTCAGGAGGGTCACGCGGAAGTTACACAGAATCAGGTCACTGTAAGCTAGGACCCTTATTACTGGCTCTACAGCCAAGCAAGCTGAGTCAGGCTATATAGTCAGAAGTAAAAGTGAAATTGCCATTGGGAGCCAGCAGGAATTTCTCTGCACTGGTGCTATCGCCAGCAGGAAAAAAATCAAACCACTGTCAGAAGTGGGATTCGAACCCACGCCTCCAGAGGAGACTGCGACCTGAACGCAGCGCCTTAGACCGCTCGGCCATCCTGACATGGGATTAGTTTCCTCAGTCCCTAAATGTCGCGCGCATGCACGCTATTTGGAATCAATTAACTACTCATTAGAAAATCATCCCTCCTATGTACATTCTGTACTCATGGGAATTTTCACCTTGCCTAAAGATGTCCCAACTAGTGAACGGGGAGACAGCAAACCCCAGGACAGAGGCTGAAATAGCTCAGTTGGGAGAGCTTTAGACTGAAGATTTAAAGGTCCCTGGTTCGATCCCGGGTTTCGGCAAATGAATTTTGAATACAAATCCACTAACAAAAGAAAAGGCTTGCTACGTTTCTTTCCAATTCGTAGGGGTTTCGATCGAGCGTAGCGCACTGCTGGAACTATAGAAAAAAAAAAAGGTTGAAAACAGTTCTTTCAGGAGAAGACAATGTGCTGCGCGGATGCCGAAATAGCTCAGTTGGGAGAGCGTAGACTAAAGATCTAAAGGTCCCCGATTCAATTCTGGGTTTTGTCACACCCTCGTTTTAAACATTAAACAATTGACATGAATGTTTTTGGGTTCTTTCTATATCCTAACTGAACCGAGCTTTCCTTCTTGCATAATGCGCAGGTAATCCTGGAAATGGGGGGGGGGGAGAAGTCCCTCTTTCACATCAGTCATTAATGTGAGAAAGACTAAATAATGCAAGGATCCGGAAATATTCAGCAGAATGCTGAATGGCAGAGACATATATTACCACACTTCTCCAAGAAGCCTTACCTCTTCTCCGTGTTCCCTCCCGAAGAACCAGCTGCCATTTTCTTTGCTGCTCGCCGAATAGCGTTCACCTCCAAAAGCACGCAGCTGCATCACCAGAAGACATGTCCTAGGTGCACAACAGCGGTGGCTGTCTTTTTTTAGCAGATAGACCCTGCTCAGCTACATTATATTGATGATTTTAAGTGGGTATAGAGTCAGAGCTCGACTCTTGGCTGGTCAAAACCAGATGGCAATGTCCAATGAGCTCCAGGCCCCACTGAATGTCATTTCTCCCAGGTCTCCCCCAGGTTCCAATGCTGTAGAAATGTTATTCCATGCTTCAGCTGTAAACCTTTGTCTCTTACAATAAAGGCCGTTATTTTACCTTAACGGTCCACACAGACAGAATGTAGAAGGGGTGTTTGTGACAGACATCATAGCGGATCCTCCAGATTGTCATTGGATTAGTCTTTGGTCTCCATTCAAGTGCGCATTTTTCAGAACTCTTGTCTTTACAAGAAAATCCCTTGCGGAGTCACGTACTTTTCAGGAGGGTCACGCGGAAGTTACACAGAATCAGGTCACTGTAAGCTAGGACCCTTATTACTGGCTCTACAGCCAAGCAAGCTGAGTCAGGCTATATAGTCAGAAGTAAAAGTGAAATTGCCATTGGGAGCCAGCAGGAATTTCTCTGCACTGGTGCTATCGCCAGCAGGAAAAAAATCAAACCACTGTCAGAAGTGGGATTCTAACCCACACCTCCAGAGGAGACTGCGACCTGAACGCAGCGCCTTAGACCGCTCGGCCATCCTGACATGGGATTAGTTTCCTCAGTCCCTGAATGTCGCGCGCATGCACGCTATTTGGAATCAATTAACTACTCATTAGAAAATCATCCCTCCTATGTACATTCTGTACTCATGGGAATTTTCACCTTGCCTAAAGATGTCCCAACTAGTGAACGGGGAGACAGCAAACCCCAGGACAGAGGCCGAAATAGCTCAGTTGGGAGAGCGTTAGACTGAAGATCTAAAGGTCCCTGGTTCGATCCCGGGTTTCAGCAAATGAATTTTGAATACAAATCCACTAACAAAAGAAAAGGCTTGCTACGTTTCTTTCCAATTCGTTGGGGTTTCGATCGAGCGTAGCGCACTGCTGGAACTATAGAAAAAAAAAATGGTTAAAAACAGTTCTTTCAGGAGAAGACAATGTGCTGCGCGGATGCCGAAATAGCTCAGTTGGGAGAGCGTAGACTAAAGATCTAAAGGTCCCCGATTCAATTCTGGGTTTTGTCACACCCTCGTTTTAAACATTAAACAATTGACATGAATGTTTTTGGGTTCTTTCTATATCCTAACTGAACCGAGCTTTCCTTCTTGCATAATGCGCAGGTAATCCTGGAAATGGGGGGGGGGGGGAGTCCCTCTTTCACATCAGTCATTAATGTGAGAAAGACTAAATAATGCAAGGATCCGGAAATATTCAGCAGAATGCTGAATGGCAGAGACATATATTACCACACTTCTCCAAGAAGCCTTACCTCTTCTCCGTGTTCCCTCCCGAAGAACCAGCTGCCATTTTCTTTGCTGCTCGCCGAATAGCGTTCACCTCCAAAAGCACGCAGCTGCATCACCAGAAGACATGTCCTAGGTGCACAACAGCGGTGGCTGTCTTTTTTTAGCAGATAGACCCTGCTCAGCTACATTATATTGATGATTTTAAGTGGGTATAGAGTCAGAGCTCGACTCTTGGCTGGTCAAATCCAGATGGCAATGTCCAATGAGCTCCAGGCCCCACTGAATGTCATTTCTCCCAGGTCTCCCCCAGGTTCCAATGCTGTAGAAATGTTATTCCATGCTTCAGCTGTAAACCTTTGTCTCTTACAATAAAGGCCGTTATTTTACCTTAACGGTCCACACAGACAGAATGTAGAAGGGGTGTTTGTGACAGACATCATAGCGGATCCTCCAGATTGTGATTGGATTAGTCTTTGGTCTCCATTCAAGTACGCATTATTCAGAACTCTTGTCTTCACAAGAAAATCCCTTGCGGAGTCACGTACTTTTCAGGAGGGTCACGCGGAAGTTACACAGAATCAGGTCACTGTAAGCTAGGACCCTTATTACTGGCTCTACAGCCAAGCAAGCTGAGTCAGGCTATATAGTCAGAAGTAAAAGTGAAATTGCCATTGGGAGCCAGCAGGAATTTCTCTGCACTGGTGCTATCGCCAGCAGGAAAAAAATCAAACCACTGTCAGAAGTGGGATTCGAACCCACGCCTCCAGAGGAGACTGCGAACTGAACGCAGCACCTTAGACCGCTCGGCCATCCTGACATGGGATTAGTTTCCTCAGTCCCTAAATGTCTCGCGCATGCACGCTATTTGGAATCAATTAACTACTCATTAGAAAATCATCCCTCCTATGTACATTCTGGACTCATGGGAATTTTCACCTTGCCTAAAGATGTCCCAACTAGTGAACGGGGAGACAGCAAACCCCAGGACAGAGGCCGAAATAGCTCAGTTGGGAGAGCGTTAGACTGAAGATCTAAAGGTCCCTGGTTCGATCCCGGGTTTCGGCAAATGAATTTTGAATACAAATCCACTAACAAAAGAAAAGGCTTGCTACGTTTCTTTCCAATTCATTGGGATTTCGATCGAGTGTAGCGCGCTGCTGGAACTATAGAAAAAAAAAAAAGGTTGAAAACAGTTCTTTCAGGAGAAGACAATGTGCTGCGCGGATGCCGAAATAGCTCAGTTGGGAGAGCGTAGACTAAAGATCTAAAGGTCCCCGATTCAATTCTGAGTTTTGTCACACCCTCATTTTAAACATTGAACAATTGACATGAATGTTTTTGGGTTCTTTCTATATCCTAACTGAACCGAGCTTTCCTTCTTGCATAATGCGCAGGTAATCCTGGAAATGGGGGGGGGGGGGAGTCCCTCTTTCACATCAGTCATTAATGTGAGAAAGACTAAATAATGCAAGGATCCGGAAATATTCAGCAGAATGCTGAATGGCAGAGACATATATTACCACACTTCTCCAAGAAGCCTTAACTCTTCTCCGTGTTCCCTCCCGAAGAACCAGCTGCCATTTTCTTTGCTGCTCGCCGAATCGCGTTCACCTCCAAAAGCACGCAGCTGCATCACCAGAAGACATGTCCTAGGTGCACAACAGCGGTGGCTGTCTTTTTTTAGCAGATAGACCCTGCTCAGCTACATTATATTGATGATTTTAAGTGGGTATAGAGTCAGAGCTCGACTCTTGGCTGGTCAAAACCAGATGGCAATGTCCAATGAGCTCCAGGCCCCACTGAATGTCATTTCTCCCAGGTCACCCCCAGGTTCCAATGCTGTAGAAATGTTATTCCATGCTTCAGCTGTAAACCTTTGTCTCTTAAATAAAGGCCGTTATTTTACCTTAACGGTCCACACAGACAGAATGTAGAAGGGGTGTTTGTGACAGACATCATAGCGGATCCTCCAGATTGTGATTGGATTAGTCTTTGGTCTCCATTCAAGTGCGCATTATTCAGAACTCTTGTCTTCACAAGAAAATCCCTTGCGGAGTCACATACTTTTCAGGAGGGTCACGCGGAAGTTACACAGAATCAGGTCACTGAAAGCTAGGACCCTTATTACTGGCTCTACAGCCAAGCAAGCTGAGTCAGGCTATATAGTCAGAAGTAAAAGTGAAATTGCCATTGGGAGCCAGCAGGAATTTCTCTGCACTGGTGCTATCGCCAGCAGGAAAAAAATCAAAGCACTGTCAGAAGCGGGATTCGAACCCACGCCTCTAGAGGAGACTGCGACCTGAACGCAGCACCTTAAACCGCTCGGCCATCCTGACATGGGATTAGTTTCCTCAGTCCCTGAATGTCGCGCGCATGCACGCTATTTGGAATCAATTAACTACTCATTAGAAAATCATCCCTCCTATGTACATTCTGTACTCATGGGAATTTTCACCTTGCCTAAAGATGTCCCAACTAGTGAACGGGGAGACAGCAAACCCCAGGACAGAGGCCGAAATAGCTCAGTTGGGAGAGCGTTAGACTGAAGATCTAAAGGTCCCCGATTCAATTCTGGGTTTTGTCACACCCTCGTTTTAAACATTAAACAATTGACATGAATGTATTTGGGTTTTTTCAATATCCAAACTGAACCGAGCTTTCCTTCTTGCATAATGCGCAGGTAATCCTGGAAATGGGGGGGGGGGAGTCCCTCTTTCACATCAGTCATTAATGTGAGAAAGACTAAATAATGCAAGGATCCGGAAATATTCAGCAGAATGCTGAATGGCAGAGACATATATTACCACACTTCTCCAAGAAGCCTTACCTCTTCTCCGTGTTCCCTCCAGAAGAACCAGCTGCCATTTTCTTTGCTGCTCGCCCAATAGCGTTCACCTCCAAAAGCACGCAGCTGCATCACCAGAAGACATGTCCTAGGTGCACAACAGCGGTGGCTGTCTTTTTTTAGCAGATAGACCCTGCTCAGCTACATTATATTGATGATTTTAAGTGGGTATAGAGTCAGAGCTCGACTCTTGGCTGGTCAAAACCAGATGGCAATGTCCAATGAGCTCCAGGCCCCACTGAATGTCATTTCTCCCAGGTCTCCCCCAGGTTCCAATGCTGTAGAAATGTTATTCCATACTTCAGCTGTAAACCTTTGTCTGTTGCAATAAAGGCTGTAATTTTACCTTAACGGTCCACACAGACAGAATGTAGAAGGGGTGTTTGTGACAGACATCATAGCGGATCCTCCAGATTGTGATTGGATTAGTCTTTGGTCTCCATTCAAGTGCGCATTATTCAGAACTCTTGTCTTCACAAGAAAATCCCTTGCGGAGTCACGTACTTTTCAGGAGGGTCACGCGGAAGTTACACAGAATCAGGTCACTGTAAGCTAGGACCCTTATTACTGGCTCTACAGCCAAGCAAGCTGAGTCAGGCTATATAGTCAGAAGTAAAAGTGAAATTGCCATTGGGAGCCAGCAGGAATTTCTCTGCACTGGTGCTATCGCCAGCAGGAAAAAAATCAAACCACTGTCAGAAGTGGGATTCGAACCCACGCCTCCAGAGGAGACTGCAACCTGAACGCAGCTCCTTAGACCGCACGGCCATCCTGACATGGGATTAGTTACCTCAGTCCCTGAATGTCGCGCGCATGCACGCTATTTGGAATCAATTAACTACTCATTTGAAAATCATCCCTCCTATGTACATTCTGTACTCATGGGAATTTTCACCTTGCCTAAAGATGTCCCAACTAGTGAACGGGGAGACAGCAAACCCCAGGACAGAGGCCGAAATAGCTCAGTTGGGAGAGCGTTAGACTGAAGATCTAAAGGTCCCTGGTTCGATCCCGGGTTTCGGCAAATGAATTTTGAATACAAATCCACTAACAAAAGAAAAGGCTTGCTACGTTTCTTTCCAATTCGTTGGGGTATCGATCGAGCGTAGCGCACTGCTGGAACTATAGAAAAAAAAAAATAAAAGGTTGAAAACAGTTCTTTCAGGAGAAGACAATGTGCTGCGCGGATGCCGAAATAGCTCAGTTGGGAGAGCGTAGACTAAAGATCTAAAGGTCCCCGATTCAATTCTGGGTTTTGTCACACCCTCGTTTTAAACATTGAACAATTGACATGAATGTTTTTGGGTTCTTTCTATATCCTAACTGAACCGAGCTTTCCTTCTTGCATAATGCGCAGGTAATCCTGGAAATGAGGGGGGGGAAGTCCCTCTTTCACATCAGTCATTAATGTGAGAAAGACTAAATAATGCAAGGATCCGGAAATATTCAGCAGAATGCTGAATGGCAGAGACATATATTACCACACTTCTCCAAGAAGCCTTACCTCTTCTCCGTGTTCCCTCCCGAAGAACCAGCTGCCATTTTCTTTGCTGCTCGCCGAATAGCGTTCATCTCCAAAAGCACGCAGCTGCATCACCAGAAGACATGTCCTAGGTGCACAACAGCGGTGGCTGTCTTTTTTTAGCAGATAGACCCTGCTCAGCTACATTATATTGATGATTTTAAGTGGGTATAGAGTCAGAGCTCGACTCTTGGCTGGTCAAAACCAGATGGCAATGTCCAATGAGCTCCAGGCCCCACTGAATGTCATTTCTCCCAGGTCTCCCCCAGGTTCCAATGCTGTAGAAATGTTATTCCATGCTTCAGCTGTAAACCTTTGTCTCTTAAATAAAGGCCGTTATTTTACCTTAACGGTCCACACAGACAGAATGTAGAAGGGGTGTTTGTGACAGACATCATAGCGGATCCTCCAGATTGTGATTGGATTAGTCTTTGGTCTCCATTCAAGTGCGCATTATTCAGAACTCTTGTCTTCACAAGAAAATCCCTTGTGGAGTCACGTACTTTTCAGGAGGGTCACGCGGAAGTTACACAGAATCAGGTCACTGAAAGCTAGGACCCTTATTACTGGCTCTACAGCCAAGCAAGCTGAGTCAGGCTATATAGTCAGAAGTAAAAGTGAAATTGCCATTGGGAGCCAGCAGGAATTTCTCTGCACTGGTGCTATCGCCAGCAGGAAAAAAATCAAAGCACTGTCAGAAGTGGGATTCGAACCCACGCCTCTAGAGGAGACTGCGACCTGAACGCAGCACCTTAAACCGCTCGGCCATCCTGACATGGGATTAGTTTCCTCAGTCCCTGAATGTCGCACGCATGCACGCTATTTGGAATCAATTAACTACTCATTAGAAAATCATCCCTCCTATGTACATTCTGTACTCATGGGAATTTTCACCTTGCCTAAAGATGTCCCAACTAGTGAACGGGGAGACAGCAAACCCCAGGACAGAGGCCGAAATAGCTCAGTTGGGAGAGCGTTAGACTGAAGATCTAAAGGTCCCTGGTTCGATCCCGGGTTTCGGCAAATGAATTTTGAATACAAATCCACTAACAAAAGAAAAGGCTTGCTACGTTTCTTTCCAATTCGTTGGGGTTTCGATCGAGCGTAGCGCACTGCTGGAACTATAGAAAAAAAAAAAAGGTTGAAAACAGTTCTTTCAGGAGAAGACAATGTGCTGCGCGGATGCCGAAATAGCTCAGTTGGGAGAGCGTAGACTAAAGATCTAAAGGTCCCCGATTCAATACTGGGTTTTTTCACACCCTCGTTTTAAACATTGAACAATTGACATGAATGTTTTTGGGTTCTTTCTATATCCTAACTGAACCGAGCTTTCCTTCTTGCATAATGCGCAGGTAATCCTGGAAATGGGGGGGGGGGGGGAGTCCCTCTTTCACATCAGTCATTAATGTGAGAAAGACTAAATAATGCAAGGATCCGGAAATATTCAGCAGAATGCTGAATGGCAGAGACATATATTACCACACTTCTCCAAGAAGCCTTACCTCTTCTCCGTGTTCCCTCCCGAAGAACCAGCTGCCATTTTCTTTGCTGCTCGCCGAATAGCGTTCACCTCCAAAAGCACGCAGCTGCATCACCAGAAGACATGTCCTAGGTGCACAACAGCGGTGGCTGTCTTTTTTTAGCAGATAGACCCTGCTCAGCTACATTATATTGATGATTTTAAGTGGGTATAGAGTCAGAGCTCGACTCTTGGCTGGTCAAAACCAGATGGCAATGTCCAATGAGCTCCAGGCCCCACTGAATGTCATTTCTCCCAGGTCTCCCCCAGGTTCCAATGCTGTAGAAATGTTATTCCATGCTTCAGCTGTAAACCTTTGTCTCTTAAATAAAGGCCGTTATTTTACCTTAACGGTCCACACAGACAGAATGTAGAAGGGGTGTTTGTGACAGACATCATAGCGGATCCTCCAGATTGTGATTGGATTAGTCTTTGGTCTCCATTCAAGTGCGCATTATTCAGAACTCTTGTCTTCACAAGAAAATCCCTTGCGGAGTCACGTACTTTTCAGGAGGGTCACGCGGAAGTTACACAGAATCAGGTCACTGTAAGCTAGGACCCTTATTACTGGCTCTACAGCCAAGCAAGCTGAGTCAGGCTATATAGTCAGAAGTAAAAGTGAAATTGCCATTGGGAGCCAGCAGGAATTTCTCTGCACTGGTGCTATCGCCAGCAGGAAAAAAATCAAAGCACTGTCAGAAGTGGGATTCGAACCCACGCCTCCAGAGGAGACTGCGACCTGAACGCAGCACCTTAAACCGCTCGGCCATCCTGACATGGGAATAGTTTCCTCAGTCCCTGAATGTCGCGCGCATGCACGCTATTTGGAATCAATTAACTACTCATTAGAAAATCATCCCTCCTATGTACATTCTGTACTCATGGGAATTTTCACCTTGCCTAAAGATGTCCCAACTAGTGAACGGGGAGACAGCAAACCCCAGGACAGAGGCCGAAATAGCTCAGTTGGGAGAGCGTTAGACTGAAGATCTAAAGGTCCCTGGTTCGATCCCGGGTTTCGGCAAATGAATTTTGAATACAAATCCACTAACAAAAGAAAAGGCTTGCTACGTTTCTTTCCAATTCGTTGGGGTTTCGATCGAGCGTAGCGCGCTGCTGGAACTATAGAAAAAAAAAAAAGGTTGAAAACAGTTCTTTCAGGAGAAGACAATGTGCTGCGCGGATGCCGAAATAGCTCAGTTGGGAGAGCGTAGACTAAAGATCTAAAGGTCCCCGATTCAATACTGAGTTTTTTCACACCCTCGTTTTAAACATTGAACAATTGACATGAATGTTTTTGGGTTCTTTCTATATCCTAACTGAACCGAGCTTTCCTTCTTGCATAATGCACAGGTAATCCTGGAAATGGGGGGGGAAGTCCCTCTTTCACATCAGTCATTAATGTGAGAAAGACTAAATAATGCAAGGATCCGGAAATATTCAGCAGAATGCTGAATGGCAGAGACATATATTACCACACTTCTCCAAGAAGCCTTACCTCTTCTCCGTGTTCCCTCCCGAAGAACCAGCTGCCATTTTCTTTGCTGCTCGCCCAATAGCGTTCACCTCCAAAAGCACGCAGCTGCATCACCAGAAGACATGTCCTAGGTGCACAACAGCGGTGGCTGTCTTTTTTTAGCAGATAGACCCTGCTCAGCTACATTATATTGATGATTTTAAGTGGGTATAAAGTCAGAGCTCGACTCTTGGCTGGTCAAAACCAGATGGCAATGTCCAATGAGCTCCAGGCCCCACTGAATGTCATTTCTCCCAGGTCTCCCCCAGGTTCCAATGCTGTAGAAATGTTATTCCATGCTTCAGCTGTAAACCTTTGTCTCTTACAATAAAGGCCGTTCTTTTACCTTAACGGTCCACACAGACAGAATGTAGAAGGGGTGTTTGTGACAGACATCATAGCGGATCCTCCAGATTGTGATTGGATTAGTCTTTGGTCTCCATTCAAGTGCGCATTATTCAGAACTCTTGTCTTCATAAGAAAATCCCTTGCGGAGTCACGTACTTTTCAGGAGGGTCACGCGGAAGTTACACAGAATCAGGTCACTGAAAGCTAGGACCCTTATTACTGGCTCTACAGCCAAGCAAGCTGAGTCAGGCTATATAGTCAGAAGTAAAAGTGAAATTGCCATTGGGAGCCAGCAGGAATTTCTCTGCACTGGTGCTATCGCCAGCAGGAAAAAAATCAAACCACTGTCAGAAATGGGATTCAAACCCTCGCCTCCAGAGGAGACTGCGACCTGAACGCAGCGCCTTAGACAGCTCGGCCATCCTGACATGGGATTAGTTTCCTCAGTCCCTGAATGTCGCGCGCATGCACGCTATTTGGAATCAATTAACTACTCATTAGAAAATCATCCCTCCTATGTACATTCTGTACTCATGGGAATTTTCACCTTGCCTAAAGATGTCCCAACTAGTGAACGGGGAGACAGCAAACCCCAGGACAGAGGCCGAAATAGCTCAGTTGGGAGAGCGTTAGACTGAAGATCTAAAGGTCCCTGGTTCGATCCCGGGTTTCGGCAAATGAATTTTGAATACAAATCCACTAACAAAAGAAAAGGCTTGCTACGTTTCTTTCCAATTCGTTGGGGTTTCGATCGAGCGTAGCGCACTGCTGGAACTATAGAAAAAAAAAAAGTTTGAAAACAGTTCTTTCAGGAGAAGACAATGTGCTGCGCGGATGCCGAAATAGCTCAGTTAGGAGAGCGTAGACTAAAAATCTAAAGGTCCCCGATTCAATTCTGGGTTTTGTCACACCCTCGTTTTAAACATTGAATAATTGACATGAATGTTTTTGGGTTCTTTCTATATCCTAACTGAACCGAGCTTTCCTTCTTGCATAATGCACAGGTAATCCTGGAAATGGGGGGGGGGGGAGTCCCTCTTTCACATCAGTCATTAATGTGAGAAAGACTAAATAATGCAAGGATCCGGAAATATTCAGCAGAATGCTGAATGGCAGAGACATATATTACCACACTTCTCCAAGAAGCCTTACCTCTTCTCCGTGTTCCCTCCCGAAGAACCAGCTGCCATTTTCTTTGCTGCACGCTGAATAGCGTTCACCTCCAAAAGCACGCAGCTGCATCACCAGAAGACATGTCCTAGGTGCACAACAGCGGTGGCTGTCTTTTTTTAGCAGATAGACCCTGCTCAGCTACATTATATTGATGATTTTAAGTGGGTATAGAGTCAGAGCACGACTCTTGGCTGGTCAAAACCAGATGGCAATGTCCAATGAGCTCCAGGCCCCACTGAATGTCATTTCTCCCAGGTCTCCCCCAGGTTCCAATGCTGTAGAAATGTTATTCCATGCTTCAGCTGTAAACCTTTGTCTCTTAAATAAAGGCCGTTATTTTACCTTAACGGTCCACACAGACAGAATGTAGAAGGGGTGTTTGTGACAGACATCATAGCGGATCCTCCAGATTGTGATTGGATTAGTCTTTGGTCTCCATTCAAGTGTGCATTATTCAGAACTCTTGTCTTCACAAGAAAATCCCTTGCGGAGTCATGTACTTTTCAGGAGGGTCACGCGGTAGTTACACAGAATCAGGTCACTGTAAGCTAGGACCCTTATTACTGGCTCTACAGCCAAGCAAGCTGAGTCAGGTTATATAGTCAGAAGTAAAAGTGAAATTGCCATTGGGAGCCAGCAGGAATTTCTCTGCACTGGTGCTATCGCCAGCAGGAAAAAAATCAAACCACTGTCAGAAATGGGATTCAAACCCACGCCTCCAGAGGAGACTGCGACCTGAACGCAGCGCCTTAGACCGCTCGGCCATCCTGACATGGGATTAGTTTCCTCAGTCCCTGAATGTCGCGCGCATGCACGCTATTTGGAATCAATTAACTACTCATTAGAAAATCATCCCTCCTATGTACATTCTGTACTCATGGGAATTTTCACCTTGCCTAAAGATGTCCCAACTAGTGAACGGGGAGACAGCAAACCCCAGGACAGAGGCCGAAATAGCTCAGTTGGGAGAGCGTTAGACTGAAGATCTAAATGTCCCTGGTTCGATCCCGGGTTTCGGCAAATGAATTTTGAATACAAATCCACTAACAAAAGAAAAGGCTTGCTACGTTTCTTTCCAATTCGTTGGGGTTTCGATCGAGCGTAGCGCACTGCTGGAACTATAGAAAAAAAAAAAAGTTTGAAAACAGTTCTTTCAGGAGAAGACAATGTGCTGCGCGGATGCCGAAATAGCTCAGTTAGGAGAGCGTAGACTAAAAATCTAAAGGTCCCCGATTCAATTCTGGGTTTTGTCACACCCTCGTTTTAAACATTGAACAATTGACATGAATGTTTTTGGGTTCTTTCTATATCCTAACTGAACCGAGCTTTCCTTCTTGCATAATGCACAGGTAATCCTGGAAATGGGGGGGGGGGGGGGAGTCCCTCTTTCACATCAGTCATTAATGTGAGAAAGACTAAATAATGCAAGGATCCGGAAATATTCAGCAGAATGCTGAATGGCAGATACATATATTACCACACTTCTCCAAGAAGCCTTACCTCTTCTCCGTGTTCCCTCCCGAAGAACCAGCTGCCATTTTCTTTGCTGCTCGCCGAATAGCGTTCATCTCCAAAAGCACGCAGCTGCATCACCAGAAGACATGTCCTAGGTGCACAACAGCGGTGGCTGTCTTTTTTTAGCAGATAGACCCTGCTCAGCTACATTATATTGATGATTTTAAGTGGGTATAGAGTCAGAGCACGACTCTTGGCTGGTCAAAACCAGATGGCAATGTCCAATGAGCTCCAGGCCCCACTGAATGTCATTTCTCCCAGGTCTCCCCCAGGTTCCAATGCTGTAGAAATGTTATTCCATGCTTCAGCTGTAAACCTTTGTCTCTTACAATAAAGGCCGTTATTTTACCTTAACGGTCCACACAGACAGAATGTAGAAGGGGTGTTTGTGACAGACATCATAGCGGATCCTCCAGATTGTGATTGGATTAGTCTTTGGTCTCCATTCAAGTGCGCATTATTCAGAACTCTTGTCTTCACAAGAAAATCCCTTGCGGAGTCATGTACTTTTCAGGAGGGTCACGCGGTAGTTACACAGAATCAGGTCACTGTAAGCTAGGACCCTTATTACTGGCTCTACAGCCAAGCAAGCTGAGTCCGGCTATATAGTCAGTAGTAAAAGTGAAATTGCCATTGGGAGCCAGCAGGAATTTCTCTGCACTGGTGCTATCGCCAGCAGGAAAAAAATCAAACCACTGTCAGAAGTGGGATAAGAACCCACGCCTCCAGAGGAGACTGCGACCTGAACGCAGCACCTTAGACCGCTCAGCCATCCTGACATGGGATTAGTTTCCTCAGTCCCTGAATGTCACGCGCATGCACGCTATTTGGAATCAATTAACTACTCATTAGAAAATCATCCCTCCTATGTACATTCTGTACTCATGGGAATTTTCACCTTGCCTAAAGATGTCCCAACTAGTGAACAGGGAGACAGCAACCCCCAGGACAGAGGCCGAAATAGCTCAGTTGGGAGAGCGTTAGACTGAAGATCTAAAGGTCCCTGGTTCGATCCCGGGTTTCGGCAAATGAATTTTGAATACAAATCCACTATCAAAAGAAAAGGCTTGCTACGTTTCTTTCCAATTCGTTGGGGTTTCGATCGAGCGTAGCGCACTGCTGGAACTATAGAAAAAAAAAAAGGTTGAAAACAGTTCTTTCAGGAGAAGACAATGTGCTGCGCGGATGCCGAAATAGCTCAGTTGGGAGAGCGTAGACTAAAGATCTAAAGGTCCCCGATTCAATTCTGGGTTTTGTCACACCCTCGTTTTAAACATTGAACAATTGACATGAATGTTTTTGGGTTCTTTCTATATCCTAACTGAACCGAGCTTTCCTTCTTGCATAATGCGCAGGTAATCCTGGAAATGGGGGGGGAAGTCCCTCTTTCACATCAGTCATTAATGTGAGAAAGACTAAATAATGCAAGGATCCGGAAATATTCAGCAGAATGCTGAATGGCAGAGACATATATTACCACACTTCTCCAAGAAGCCTTACCTCTTCTCCGTGTTCCCTCCCGAAGAACCAGCTGCCATTTTCTTTGCTGCTCGCCCAATAGCGTTCACCTCCAAAAGCACGCAGCTGCATCACCAGAAGACATGTCCTAGGTGCACAACAGCGGTGGCTGTCTTTTTTTAGCAGATAGACCCTGCTCAGCTACATTATATTGATGATTTTAAGTGGGTATAGAGTCAGAGCTCGACTCTTGGCTGGTCAAAACCAGATGGCAATGTCCAATGAGCTCCAGGCCCCACTGAATGTCATTTCTCCCAGGTTCCAATGCTGTAGAAATGTTATTCCATGCTTCAGCTGTAAACCTTTGTCTCTTACAATAAAGGCCGTTCTTTTACCTTAACGGTCCACACAGACAGAATGTAGAAGGGGTGTTTGTGACAGACATCATAGCGGATCCTCCAGATTGTGATTGGATTAGTCTTTGGTCTCCATTCAAGTGCGCATTATTCAGAACTCTTGTCTTCACAAGAAAATCCCTTGCGGAGTCATGTACTTTTCAGGAGGGTCACGCGGAAGTTACACAGAATCAGGGCACTGAAAGCTAGGACCCTTATTACTGGCTCTACAGCCAAGCAAGCTGAGTCAGGCTATATAGTCAGAAGTAAAAGTGAAATTGCCATTGGGAGCCAGCAGGAATTTCTCTGCACTGGTGCTATCGCCAGCAGGAAAAAAATCAAACCACTGTCAGAAGTGGGATTCGAACCCACGCCTCCAGAGGAGACTGCGACCTGAACGCAGCGCCTTAGACCGCTCGGCCATCCTGACATGAGATTAGTTTCCTCAGTCCCTGAATGTCGCGCGCATGCACGCTATTTGGAATCAATTAACTACTCATTAGAAAATCATCCCTCCTATGTACATTCTGTACTCATGGGAATTTTCACCTTGCCTAAAGATGTCCCAACAAGTGAACGGGGAGACAGCAAACCCCAGGACAGAGGCCGAAATAGCTCAGTTGGGAGAGCGTTAGGCTGAAGATCTAAAGGACCCTGGTTCGTTCCTGGGTTTCGGCAAATGAATTTTGAATACAAATCCACTAACAAAAGAAAAGGCTTGCTACGTTTCTTTCCAATTCATTGGGGTTTCAATCGAGCGTAGCGCACTGCTGGAACTATAGAAAAAAAAAAATGTTGAAAACAGTTCTTTTAGGAGAAGACAATGTGCTGCGCGGATGCCGAAATAGCTCAGTTGGGAGAGCGTAGACTAAAGATCTAAAGGTCCCCGATTCAATTCTGGGTTTTGACACACCCTCGTTTTAAACATTGAACAATTGACATGAATGTTTTTGGGTTCTTTCTATATCCTAACTGAACCGAGCTTTCCTTCTTGCATAATGTGCAGGTAATCCTGGAAATGGGGGGGGGAAGTCCCTCTTTCACATCAGTCATTAATGTGAGAAAGACTAAATAATGCAAGGATCCGGAAATATTCAGCAGAATGCTGAATGGCAGAGACATATATTACCACACTTCTCCAAGAAGCCTTACCTCTTCTCCGTGTTCCCTCCCGAAGAACCAGCTGCCATTTTCTTTGCTGCTCGCCCAATAGCGTTCACCTCCAAAAGCACGCAGCTGCATCACCAGAAGACATGTCCTAGGTGCACAACAGCGGTGGCTGTCTTTTTTTAGCAGATAGACCCTGCTCAGCTACATTATATTGATGATTTTAAGTGGGTATAGAGTCAGAGCTCGACTCTTGGCTGGTCAAAACCAGATGGCAATGTCCAATGAGCTCCAGGCCCCACTGAATGTCATTTCTCCCAGGTTCCAATGCTGTAGAAATGTTATTCCATGCTTCAGCTGTAAACCTTTGTCTCTTACAATAAAGGCCGTTCTTTTACCTTAACGGTCCACACAGACAGAATGTAGAAGGGGTGTTTGTGACAGACATCATAGCGGATCCTCCAGATTGTGATTGGATTAGTCTTTGGTCTCCATTCAAGTGTGCATTATTCAGAACTCTTGTCTTCACAAGAAAATCCCTTGCGGAGTCATGTACTTTTCAGGAGGGTCACGCGGAAGTTACACAGAATCAGGGCACTGAAAGCTAGGACCCTTATTACTGGCTCTACAGCCAAGCAAGCTGAGTCAGGCTATATAGTCAGAAGTAAAAGTGAAATTGCCATTGGGAGCCAGCAGGAATTTCTCTGCACTGGTGCTATCGCCAGCAGGAAAAAAATCAAACCACTGTCAGCAGTGGGATTCGAACCCACGCCTCCAGAGGAGACTGCGACCTGAACGCAGCGCCTTAGACCGCTCGGCCATCCTGACATGGGATTAGTTTCCTCAGTCCCCGAATGTCGCGCGCATGCACGCTATTTGGAATCAATTAACTACTCATTAGAAAATCATCCCTCCTATGTACATTCTGTACTCATGGGAATTTTCACCTTGCCTAAAGATGTCCCAACTAGTGAACGGGGAGACAGCAAACCCCAGGACAGAGGCCGAAATAGCTCAGTTGGGAGAGCGTTAGACTGAAAATCTAAAGGTCCCTGGTTTGATCCTGGGTTTCGGCAAATGAATTTTGAATACAAATCCACTAACAAAAGAAAAGGCTTGCTACGTTTCTTTCCAATTCATTGGGGTTTCGATCGAGTGTAGCGCACTGCTGGAACTATAGAAAAAAAAAAATGTTGAAAACAGTTCTTTTAGGAGAAGACAATGTGCTGCGCGGATGCCGAAATAGCTCAGTTGGGAGAGCGTAGACTAAAGATCTAAAGGTCCCCGATTCAATTCTGGGTTTTGTCACACCCTCGTTTTAAACATTGAACAATTGACATGAATGTTTTTGGGTTCTTTCTATATCCTAACTGAACCGAGCTTTCCTTCTTGCATAATGCGCAGGTAATCCTGGAAATGGGGGGGGGAAGTCCCTCTTTCACATCAGTCATTAATGTGAGAAAGACTAAATAATGCAAGGATCCGGAAATATTCAGCAGAATGCTGAATGGCAGAGACATATATTACCACACTTCTCCAAGAAGCCTTACCTCTTCTCCGTGTTCCCTCCCGAAGAACCAGCTGCCATTTTCTTTGCTGCTCGCCCAATAGCGTTCACCTCCAAAAGCACGCAGCTGCATCACCAGAAGACATGTCCTAGGTGCACAACAGCGGTGGCTGTCTTTTTTTAGCAGATAGACCCTGCTCAGCTACATTATATTGATGATTTTAAGTGGGTATAGAGTCAGAGCTCGACTCTTGGCTGGTCAAAACCAGATGGCAATGTCCAATGAGCTCCAGGCCCCACTGAATGTCATTTCTCCCAGGTCTCCCCCAGGTTCCAATGCTGTAGAAATGTTATTCCATGCTTCAGCTGTAAACCTTTGTCTCTTAAATAAAGGCCGTTCTTTTACCTTAACGGTCCACACAGACAGAATGTAGAAGGGGTGTTTGTGACAGACATCATAGCGGATCCTCCAGATTGTGATTGGATTAGTCTTTGGTCTCCATTCAAGTGCGCATTATTCAGAACTCTTGTCTTCACAAGAAAATCCCTTGCGGAGTCACGTACTTTTCAGGAGGGTCACGCGGAAGTTACACAGAATCAGGTCACTGTAAGCTAGGACCCTTATTACTGGCTCTACAGCCAAGCAAGCTGAGTCAGGCTATATAGTCAGAAGTAAAAGTGAAATTGCCATTGGGAGCCAGCAGGAATTTCTCTGCACTGGTGCTATCGCCAGCAGGAAAAAAATCAAACCACTGTCAGAAGTGGGATCGAACCCACGCCTCCAGAGGAGACTGCGACCTGAACGCAGCACCATAGACCGCTCGGCCATCCTGACATGGGATTAGTTTCCTCAGTCCCTGAATGTCGCGCGCATGCACGCTATTTGGAATCAATTAACTACTCATTAGAAAATCATCCCTCCTATGTACATTCTGTACTCATGGGAATTTTCACCTTGCCTAAAGATGTCCCAACAAGTGAACGGGGAGACAGCAAACCCCAGGACAGAGGCCGAAATAGCTCAGTTGGGAGAGCGTTAGACTGAAGATCTAAAGGTTCCTGGTTCGATCCCGGGTTTCGGTAAATGAATTTTGAATACAAATCCACTAACAAAAGAAAAGGCTTGCTACATTTCTTTCCAATTCGTTGGGGTTTCGATCGAGCGTAGCGCACTGCTGGAACTATAAAAAAAAAAAAAGGTTGAAAACAGTTCTTTCAGGAGAAGACAATGTGCTGCGTGGATGCCGAAATAGCTCAGTTGGGAGAGCGTAGAGTAAAGATCTAAAGGTCCCCGATTCAATACAGGGTTTTTTCACACCCTCGTTTTAAACATTGAACAATTAACATGAATGTTTTTGGGTTCTTTCTATATCCTAACTGAACCGAGCTTTCCTTCTTGCATAATGCGCAGGTAATCCTGGAAATGGGGGGGGAAGTCCCTCTTTCACATCAGTCATTAATGTGAGAAAGACTAAATAATGCAAGGATCCGGAAATATTCAGCAGAATGCTGAATGGCAGAGACATATATTACCACACTTCTCCAAGAAGCCTTACCTCTTCTCCGTGATCCCTCCAGAAGAACCAGCTGCCATTTTCTTTGCTGCTCGCCCAATAGCGTTCACCTCCAAAAGCACGCAGCTGCATCACCAGAAGACATGTCCTAGGTGCACAACAGCGGTGGCTGTCTTTTTTTAGCAGATAGACCCTGCTCTGCTACATTATATTGATGATTTTAAGTGGGTATAGAGTCAGAGGTCGACTCTTGGCTGGTCAAAACCAGATGGCAATGTCCAATGAGCTTCAGGCCCAACTGAATGTCATTTCTCCCAGGTCTCCCCCAGGTTCCAATGCTGTAGAAATGTTATTCCATGCTTCAGCTGTAAACCTTTGTCTCTTACAATAAAGGCCGTTCTTTTACCTTAACGGTCCACACAGACAGAATGTAGAAGGGGTGTTTGTGACAGACATCATAGCGGATCCTCCAGATTGTCATTGGATTAGTCTTTGGTCTCCAATCAAGTGCGCATTATTCAGAACTCTTGTCTTCACAAGAAAATCCCTTGCGGAGTCACGTACTTTTCAGGAGGGTCACGCGGAAGTTACACAGAATCAGGTCACTGTAAGCTAGGACCCTTATCACTGGCTCTACAGCCAAGCAAGCTGAGTCAGGCTATATAGTCAGAAGTAAAAGTGAAATTGCCATTGGGAGCCAGCAGGAATTTCTCTGCACTGGTGCTATCGCCAGCAGGAAAAAAATCAAACCACTGTCAGAAGTGGGATTCGAACCCACGCCTCCAGAGGAGACTGCGACCTGAACGCAGCGCCTTAGACCGCTCGGCCATCCTGACATGGGATTAGTTTCCTCAGTCCCTGAATGTCGCGCGCATGCACGCTATTTGGAATCAATTAACTACTCATTAGAAAATCATCCCTCCTATGTACATTCTGTACTCATGGGAATTTTCACCTTGCCTAAAGATGTCCCAACTAGTGAACGGGGAGACAGCAAACCCCAGGACAGAGGCCGAAATAGCTCAGTTGGGAGAGCGTTAGACTGAAGATCTAAAGGTCCCTGGTTCGATCCCGGGTTTCGGCAAATGAATTTTGAATACAAATTCACTAACAAAAGAAAAGGCTTGCTACGTTTCTTTCCAATTCGTTGGGGTTTCGATCGAGCGTAGCGCACTGCTGGAACTATAGAAAAAAAAGAAAGGTTGAAAACAGTTCTTTCAGGAGAAGACAATGTGCTGCGCGGATGCCGAAATAGCTCAGTTGGGAGAGCGTAGAGTAAAGATCTAAAGGTCCCCGATTTAATTCTGGGTTTTGTCACACCCTCGTTTTAAACATTGAACAATTGACATGAATGTTTTTGGGTTCTTTCTATATCCTAACTGAACCGAGCTTTCCTTCTTGCATAATGTGCAGGTAATCCTGGAAATGGGGGGGAAGTCCCTCTTTCACATCAGTCATTAATGTGAGAAAGACTAAATAATGCAAAGATCCGGAAATATTCAGCAGAATGCTGAATGGCAGAGACATATATTACCACACTTCTCCAAGAAGCCTTACCTTTTCTCCGTGTTCCCTCCCGAAGAACCAGCTGCCATTTTCTTTGCTGCTCGCCGAATAGCGTTCACCTCCAAAAGCACGCAGCTGCATCACCAGAAGACATGTCCTAGGTGCACAACAGCGGTGGCTGTCTTTTTTTAGCAGATAGATCCTGCTCAGCTACATTATATTGATGATTTTAAGTGGGTATAGAGTCAGAGCTCGACTCTTGGCTGGTCAAAACCAGATGGCAATGTCCAATGAGCTCCAGGCCCCACTGAATGTCATTTCTCCCTGGTCTCCCCCAGGTTCCAATGCTGTAGAAATGTTATTCCATGCTTCAGCTGTAAACCTTTGTCTCTTACAATAAAGGCCGTTATTTTACCTTAACGGTCCACACAGACAGAATGTAGAAGGGGTGTTTGTGACAGACATCATAGCGGATCCTCCAGATTGTGATTGGATTAGTCTTTGGTCTCCATTCAAGTGCGCATTTTTCAGAACTCTTGTCTTTACAAGAAAATCCCTTGCGGAGTCACGTACTTTTCAGGAGGGTCACGCGGAAGTTACACAGAATCAGGTCACTGTAAGCTAGGACCCTTATTACTGGCTCTACAGCCAAGCAAGCTGAGTCAGGCTATATAGTCAGAAGTAAAAGTGAAATTGCCATTGGGAGCCAGCAGGAATTTCTCTGCACTGGTGCTATCGCCAGCAGGAAAAGAATCAAACCACTGTCAGAAGTGGGATTCGAACCCACGCCTCCAGAGGAGACTGCGACCTGAACGCAGCGCCTTAGACCGCTCGGCCATCCTGACATGGGGTTAGTTTCCTCAGTCCCTGAATGTCGCGCGCATGCACACTATTTGGAATCAATTAACTACTCATTAGAAAATCATCCCTCCTATGTACATTCTGTATTCATGGGAATTTTCACCTTGCCTAAAGATGTCCCAACTAGTGAACGGAGAGACAGCAAACCCCAGGACAGAGGCCGAAATAGCTCAGTTGGGAGAGCGTTAGACTGAAGATCTAAAGGTCCCTGGTTCGATCCCGGGTTTCGGCAAATGAATTTTGAATACAAATCCACTAACAAAAGAAAAGGCTTGCTACGTTTCTTTCCAATTCGTTGGGGTTTCGATCGAGCGTAGCGCACTGCTGGAACTATAGAAAAAAAAAAAAGGTTGAAAACAGTTCTTTCAGGAGAAGACAATGTGCTGCGCAGATGCCGAAATAGCTCAGTTGGGAGAGCGTAGACTAAAAATCTAAAGGTCCCCGATTCAATTCTGGGTTTTGTCACACCCTCGTTTTAAACATTAAACAATTGACATGAATGTTTTTGGGTTCTTTCTATATCCTAACTGAACCGAGCTTTCCTTCTTGCATAATGCGCAGGTAATCCTGGAAATGGGAAGGGGGGGGGGGAGAAGTCCCTCTTTCACATCAGTAATTAATGTGAGAAAGACTAAATAATGCAAAGATCCGGAAATATTCAGCAGAATGCTGAATGGCAGAGACATATATTACCACACTTCTCCAAGAAGCCTTACCTCTTCTCCGTGTTCCCTCCCGAAGAACCAGCTGCCATTTTCTTTGCTGCTTGCCGAATAGCGTTCACCTCCAAAAGCACGCAGCTGCATCACCAGAAGACATGTCCTAGGTGCACAACAGCGGTGGCTGTCTTTTTTTAGCAGATAGACCCTGCTCAGCTACATTATATTGATGATTTTAAGTGGGTATAGAGTCAGAGCTCGACTGTTGGCTGGTCAAAACCAGATGGCAATGTCCAATGAGCTCCAGACCCCACTGAATGTCATTTCTCCCAGGTCTCCCCCAGGTTCCAATGCTGTAGAAATGTTATTCCATGCTTCAGCTGTAAACCTTTGTCTCTTACAATAAAGGCCGTTCTTTTACCTTAACGGTCCACACAGACAGAATGTAGAAGGGGTGTTTGTGACAGACATCATAGCGGATCCTCCAGATTGTCATTGGATTAGTCTTTGGTCTCCATTCAAGTGCGCATTATTCAGAACTCTTGTCTTCATAAGAAAATCCCTTGTGGAGTCACGTACTTTTCAGGAGGGTCACGCGGAAGTTACACAGAATCAGGTCACTGTAAGCTAGGACCCTTATTACTGGCTCTACAGTCAAGCAAGCTGAGTCAGGCTATATAGTCAGAAGTAAAAGTGAAATTGCCATTGGGAGCCAGCAGGAATTTCTCTGCACTGGTGCTATCGCCAGCAGGAAAAAAAATCAAACCACTGTCAGAAGTTGGATTCGAACCCACACCTCCAGAGGAGACTGCGACCTGAACGCAGCGCCTTAGACCGCTCGGCCATCCTGACATGGGATTAGTTTCCTCAGTCCCTGAATGTCGCGCGCATGCACGCTATTTGGAATCAATTAACTACTCATTAGAAAATCATCCCTCCTATGTACATTCTGTACTCATGGGAATTTTCACCTTGCCTAAAGATGTCCCAACTAGTGAACGGGGAGACAGCACACCCCAGGACAGAGGCCGAAATAGCTCAGTTGGGAGAGCGTTAGACTGAAGATCTAAAGGTCCCTGGTTCGATCCCGGGTTTCGGCAAATGAATTTTGAATACAAATCCACTAACAAAAGAAAAGGCTTGCTACGTTTCTTTCCAATTCGTTGGGGTTTCGATCGAGCGTAGCGCACTGCTGGAACTATAGAAAAAAAAAAAAGGTTGAAAACAGTTCTTTCAGGAGAAGACAATGTGCTGCGCAGATGCCGAAATAGCTCAGTTGGGAGAGCGTAGACTAAAAATCTAAAGGTCCCCGATTCAATTCTGGGTTTTGTCACACCCTCGTTTTAAACATTAAACAATTGACATGAATGTTTTTGGGTTCTTTCTATATCCTAACTGAACCGAGCTTTCCTTCTTGCATAATGCGCAGGTAATCCTGGAAATGGGAAGGGGGGGGGGGAGAAGTCCCTCTTTCACATCAGTAATTAATGTGAGAAAGACTAAATAATGCAAAGATCCGGAAATATTCAGCAGAATGCTGAATGGCAGAGACATATATTACCACACTTCTCCAAGAAGCCTTACCTCTTCTCCGTGTTCCCTCCCGAAGAACCAGCTGCCATTTTCTTTGCTGCTCGCCGAATAGCGTTCACCTCCAAAAGCACGCAGCTGCATCACCAGAAGACATGTCCTAGGTGCACAACAGCGGTGGCTGTCTTTTTTTAGCAGATAGACCCTGCTCAGCTACATTATATTGATGATTTTAAGTGGGTATAGAGTCAGAGCTCGACTGTTGGCTGGTCAAAACCAGATGGCAATGTCCAATGAGCTCCAGACCCCACTGAATGTCATTTCTCCCAGGTCTCCCCCAGGTTCCAATGCTGTAGAAATGTTATTCCATGCTTCAGCTGTAAACCTTTGTCTCTTACAATAAAGGCCGTTCTTTTACCTTAACGGTCCACACAGACAGAATGTAGAAGGGGTGTTTGTGACAGACATCATAGCGGATCCTCCAGATTGTCATTGGATTAGTCTTTGGTCTCCATTCAAGTGCGCATTATTCAGAACTCTTGTCTTCATAAGAAAATCCCTTGTGGAGTCACGTACTTTTCAGGAGGGTCACGCGGAAGTTACACAGAATCAGGTCACTGTAAGCTAGGACCCTTATTACTGGCTCTACAGTCAAGCAAGCTGAGTCAGGCTATATAGTCAGAAGTAAAAGTGAAATTGCCATTGGGAGCCAGCAGGAATTTCTCTGCACTGGTGCTATCGCCAGCAGGAAAAAAAATCAAACCACTGTCAGAAGTTGGATTCGAACCCACACCTCCAGAGGAGACTGCGACCTGAACGCAGCGCCTTAGACCGCTCGGCCATCCTGACATGGGATTAGTTTCCTCAGTCCCTGAATGTCGCGCGCATGCACGCTATTTGGAATCAATTAACTACTCATTAGAAAATCATCCCTCCTATGTACATTCTGTACTCATGGGAATTTTCACCTTGCCTAAAGATGTCCCAACTAGTGAACGGGGAGACAGCACACCCCAGGACAGAGGCCGAAATAGCTCAGTTGGGAGAGCGTTAGACTGAAGATCTAAAGGTCCCTGGTTCGATCCCGGGTTTCGGCAAATGAATTTTGAATACAAATCCACTAACAAAAGAAAAGGCTTGCTACGTTTCTTTCCAATTCGTTGGGGTTTTGATCGAGCGTAGCGCGCTGCTGGAACTATAGAAAAAAAAAAAGGTTGAAAACAGTTCTTTCAGGAGAAGACAATGTGCTGCGCGGATGCCGAAATAGCTCAGTTGGGAGAGCGTAGACTAAAGATCTAAAGGTCCCCGATTCAATTCTGGGTTTTGTCACACCCTCATTTTAAACATTGAACAATTGACATGAATGTTTTTGGGTTCTTTCTATATCCTAACTGAACCGAGCTTTCCTTCTTGCATAATGCGCAGGTAATCCTGGAAATGGGGGGGGGGGGGGGAGTCCCTATTTCACATCAGTCATTAATGTGAGAAAGACTAAATAATGCAAGGATCCGGAAATATTCAGCAGAATGCTGAATGGCAGAGACATATATTACCACACTTCTCCAAGAAGCCTTACCTCTTCTCCGTGTTCCCTCCCGAAGAACCAGCTGCCATTTTCTTTGCTGCTCGCCCAATAGCGTTCACCTCCAAAAGCACGCAGCTGCATCACCAGAAGACATGTCCTAGGTGCACAACAGCGGTGGCTGTCTTTTTTTTAGCAGATAGACCCTGCTCAGCTACATTATATTTATGATTTTAAGTGGGTATAGAGTCAGAGCTCGACTCTTGGCTGGTCAAAACCAGATGGCAATGTCCAATGAGCTCCAGGCCCCACTTAATGTCATTTCTCCCAGGTCTCCCCCAGGTTCCAATGCTGTAGAAATGTTATTCCATGCTTCAGCTGTAAACCTTTGTCTCTTACAATAAAGGCCGTTCTTTTACCTTAACGGTCCACACAGACAGAATGTAGAAGGGGTTTTTGTGACAGACATCATAGCGGATCCTCCAGATTGTGATTGGATTAGTCTTTGGTCTCCATTCAAGTGCGCATTATTCAGAACTCTTGTCTTCACAAGAAAATCCCTTGCGGAGTCACGTACTTTTCAGGAGGGTCAAGCGGAAGTTACACAGAATCAGGTCACTGAAAGCTAGGACCCTTATTACTGGCTCTACAGCCAAGCAAGCTGAGTCAGGCTATATAGCAGAAGTAAAAGTGAAATTGCCATTGGGAGCCAGCAGGAATTTCTCTGCACTGGTGCTATCGCCAGCAGGAAAAAAATCAAACCACTGTCAGAAGTGGGATTCGAACCCACGCCTCCAGAGGAGACTGCGACCTGAACGCAGCGCCTTAGACCGCTCGGCCATCCTGACATGGGATTAGTTTCCTCAGTCCCTGAATATCGCGCGCATGCACGCTATTTGGAATCAATTAACTACTCATTAGAAAATCATCCCTCCTATGTACATTCTGTACTCATGGGAATTTTCACCTTGCCTAAAGATGTCCCAACTAGTGAACGGGGAGACAGCAAACCCCAGGACAGAGGCCGAAATAGCTCAGTTGGGAGAGCGTTAGACTGAAGATCTAAAGGTCCCTGGTTCGATCCCGGGTTTCGGCAAATGAATTTTGAATACAAATCCACTAACAAAAGAAAAGGCTTGCTACGTTTCTTTCCAATTCGTTGGGGTTTCGATCGAGCGTAGCGCACTGCTGGAACTATAGAAAAAAAAAATGGTTGAAAACAGTTCTTTCAGGAGAAGACAATGTGCTGCGCGGATGCCGAAATAGCTCAGTTGGGAGAGCGTAGACTAAAGATCTAAAGGTCCCCGATTCAATTCTGGGTTTTGTCACACCCTCGTTTTAAACATTAAACAATTGACATGAATGTTTTTGGGTTCTTTCTATATCCTAACTGAACCGAGCTTTCCTTCTTGCATAATGCGCAGGTAATCCTGGAAATGGGGGGGGGGGGGAAGTCCCTATTTCACATCAGTCATTAATGTGAGAAAGACTAAATAATGCAAGGATCCGGAAATATTCAGCAGAATGCTGAATGGCAGAGACATATATTACCACACTTCTCCAAGAAACCTTACCTCTTCTCCGTGTTCCCTCCCGAAGAACCAGCTGCCATTTTCTTTGCTGCTCGCCCAATAGCGTTCACCTCCAAAAGCACGCAGCTGCATCACCAGAAGACATGTCCTAGGTGCGCAACAGCGGTGGCTGTCTTTTTTTAGCAGATAGACCCTGCTCAGCTACATTATATTGATGATTTTAAGTGGGTATAGAGTCAGAGCTCGACTTTTGGCTGGTCAAAACCAGATGGCAATGTCCAATGAGCTCCAGGCCCCACTGAATGTCATTTCTCCCAGGTCTCCCCCAGGTTCCAATGCTGTAGAAATGTTATTCCATGCTTCAGCTGTAAACCTTTGTCTCTTAAATAAAGGCCGTTATTTTACCTTAACGGTCCACACAGACAGAATGTAGAAGGGGTGTTTGTGACAGACATCATAGCGGATCCTCCAGATTGTGATTGGATTAGTCTTTGGTCTCCATTCAAGTGCGCATTATTCAGAACTCTTGTCTTCACAAGAAAATCCCTTGCGGAGTCACGTACTTTTCAGGAGGGTCACGCGGAAGTTACACAGAATCAGGTCACTGAAAGCTAGGACCCTTATTACTGGCTCTACAGCCAAGCAAGCTGAGTCAGGCTATATAGTCAGAAGTAAAAGTGAAATTGCCATTGGGAGCCAGCAGGAATTTCTCTGCACTGGTGCTATCGCCAGCAGGAAAAAAATCAAACCACTGTCAGAAGTGGGATTCGAACCCACGCCTCCAGAGGAGACTGCGACCTGAACGCAGCGCCTTAGACCGCTCGGCCATCCTGACATGGGATTAGTTTCCTCAGTCCCTGAATGTCGCGCGCATGCACGCTATTTGGAATCAATTAACTACTCATTAGAAAATCATCCCTCCTATGTACATTCTGTACTCATGGGAATTTTCACCTTGCCTAAAGATGTCCCAACTAGTGAACGGGGAGACAGCAAACCCCAGGACAGAGGCCGAAATAGCTCAGTTGGGAGAGCATTAGACTGAAGATCTAAAGGTCCCTGGTTCGATCCCGGGTTTCGGCAAATGAATTTTGAATACAAATTCACTAACAAAAGAAAAGGCTTGCTACGTTTCTTTCCAATTCATTGGGGTTTCGATCGAGCGTAGCGCACTGCTGGAACTATAGAAAAAAAAAACAGGTTGAAAACAGTTCTTTCAGGAGAAGACAATGTGCTGCGCGGATGCCGAAATAGCTCAGTTGGGAGAGCGTAGACTAAAGATCTAAAGGTCCCCGATTCAATTCTGGGTTTTGTCACACCCTCGTTTTAAACATTAAACAATTGACATGAATGTTTTTGGGTTCTTTCTATATCCTAACTGAACCGAGCTTTCCTTCTTGCATAATGCGCAGGTAATCCTGGAAATGGGGGGGGAGTCCCTCTTTCACATCAGTCATTAATGTGAGAAAGACTAAGGGTGCATTCACACTGAGTAAACGCTAGCTTATTTTGTAGAGTAAAATTACACTTGTAAATTTTGCTATTCCATTGACTTCAATGACATTTTACAGGCGTATTTTTACAGGCGTATTTTTTACAGGCGTATTTTTTACAGGCGTATTTTTACAGTTGTAAAAAAATATCATTGAAGTCAATGGGATAGCAAAATTTACAAGTGTAATTTTACTCTACAAAATAAGCTAGTGTTTACTCAGTGTGAATGCACCCTAAATTATGCAAGGATCCGGAAATATTCAGCAGAATGCTGAATGGCAGAGACATATATTACCACACTTCTCCAAGAAGCCTTACCTCTTCTCCGTGTTCCCTCCCGAAGAACCAGCTGCCATTTTCTTTGCTGCTCGCCGAATAGCGTTCACCTCCAAAAGCACGCAGCTGCATCACCAGAAGACATGTCCTAGGTGCGCAACAGCGGTGGCTGTCTTTTTTTAGCAGATAGATCCTGCTCAGCTACATTATATTGATGATTTTAAGTGGGTATAGAGTCAGAGCTTGACTCTTGGCTGGTCTAAACCAGATGGCAATGTCCAATGAGCTCCAGGTCCCACTGAATGTCATTTCTCCCAGGTCTCCCCCAGGTTCCAATGCTGTAGAAATGTTATTCCATGCTTCAGCTGTAAACCTTTGTCTCTTAAATAAAGGCCGTTATTTTACCTTAACGGTCCACACAGACAGAATGTAGAAGGGGTGTTTGTGACAGACATCATAGCGGATCCTCCAGATTGTCATTGGATTAGTCTTTGGTCTCCATTCAAGTGCGCATTATTCAGAACTCTTGTCTTCACAAGAAAATCCCTTGCGGAGTCACGTACTTTTCAGGAGGGTCACGCGGAAGTTACACAGAATCAGGTCACTGAAAGCTAGGACCCTTATTACTGGCTCTACAGCCAAGCAAGCTGAGTCAGGCTATATAGTCAGAAGTAAAAGTGAAATTGCCATTGGGAGCCAGCAGGAATTTCTCTGCACTGGTGCTATCGCCAGCAGGAAAAAAATCAAACCACTGTCAGAAGTGGGATTCGAACCCACGCCTCCAGAGGAGACTGCGACCTGAACGCAGCGCCTTAGACCGCTCGGCCATCCTGACATGGGATTAGTTTCCTCAGTCCCTGAATGTCGCGCGCATGCACGCTATTTGGAATCAATTAACTACTCATTAGAAAATCATCCCTCCTATGTACATTCTGTACTCATGGGAATTTTCACCTTGCCTAAAGATGTCCCAACTAGTGAACGGGGAGACAGCAAACCCCAGGACAGAGGCTGAAATAGCTCAGTTGGGAGAGCGTTAGACTGAAGATTTAAAGGTCCCTGGTTCGATCCCGGGTTTCGGCAAATGAATTTTGAATACAAATCCACTAACAAAAGAAAAGGCTTGCTACGTTTCTTTCCAATTTGTTGGGGTTTCGATCGAGCGTAGCGCACTGCTGGAACTATAGAAAAAAAAAAAGGTTGAAAACAGTTCTTTCAGGAGAAGACAATGTGCTGCGCGGATGCCGAAATAGCTCAGTTGGGAGAGCGTAGACTAAAGGTCCCCGATTCAATTCTGGGTTTTGTCACACCCTCATTTTAAACATTGAACAATTGACATGAATGTTTTTGGGTTCTTTCTATATCCTAACTGAACCGAGCTTTCCTTCTTGCATAATGCGCAGGTAATCCTGGAAATGGGGGGGGAAGTCCCTCTTTTACATCAGTCATTAATGTGAGAAAGACTAAATAATGCAAGGATCCGGAAATATTCAGCAGAATGCTGAATGGCAGAGACATATATTACCACACTTCTCCAAGAAGCCTTACCTCTTCTCCGTGTTCCCTCCCGAAGAACCAGCTGCCATTTTCTTTGCTGCTCGCCGAATAGCGTTCACCTCCAAAAGCACGCAGCTCCATCACCAGAAGACATGTCCTAGGTGCGCAACAGCGGTGGCTGTCTTTTTTTAGCAGATAGATCCTGCTCAGCTACATTATATTGATGATTTTAAGTGGGTATAGAGTCAGAGCTCAACTCTTGGCTGGTCAAAACCAGATGGCAATGTCCAATGAGCTCCAGGCCCCACTGAATGTCATTTCTCCCAGGTCTCCCCCAGGTTCCAATGCTGTAGAAATGTTATTCCATGCTTCAGCTGTAAACCTTTGTCTCTTACAATAAAGGCCATTCTTTTACCTTAACGGTCCACACAGACAGAATGTAGAAGGGGTGTTTGTGACAGACATCATAGCGGATCCTCCAGATTGTGATTGGATTAGTCTTTGGTCTCCATTCAAGTGCGCATTATTCAGAACTCTTGTCTTCACAAGAAAATCCCTTGCGGAGTCACGTACTTTTCAGGAGGGTCACGCGGAAGTTACACAGAATCAGGTCACTGAAAGCTAGGACCCTTATTACTGGCTCTACAGCCAAGCAAGCTGAGTCAGGCTATATAGTCAGAAGTAAAAGTGAAATTGCCATTGGGAGCCAGCAGGAATTTCTCTGCACTGGTGCTATCGCCAGCAGGAAAAAAACCAAACTACTGTCAGAAGTGGGATTCGAACCCACGCCTCCAAAGGAGACTGCGACCTAAACGCAGCGCCTTAGACCGCTCGGCCATCCTGACATGGGATTAGTTTCCTCAGTCCCTGAATGTCGCGCGCATGCACGCTATTTGGAATCAACTACTCATTAGAAAATCATCCCTCCTATGTACATTCTGTACTCATGGGAATTTTCACCTTGCCTAAAGATGTCCCAACTAGTGAACGGGTAGACAGCCATCCCCAGGACAGAGGCCGAAATAGCTCAGTTGGGAGAGCGTTAGACTGAAGATCTAAAGGTCCCTGGTTCGATCCCGGGTTTCGGCAGATGAATTTTGAATACAAATCCACTAACAAAAGAAAAGGCTTGCTACGTTTCTTTCCAATTCGTTGGGGTTTTGATCGAGCGTAGCGCACTGCTGGAACTATAGAAAAAAAAAAAAGGTTGAAAACAGTTCTTTCAGGAGAAGACAATGTGCTGCGCGGATGCCGAAATAGCTCAGTTGGGAGAGCGTAAACTAAAGATCTAAAGGTCCCCGATTCAATTCTAGGTTTTGTCACACCCTCGTTTTAAACATTGAACCATTGACATGAATGTTTTTGGGTTCTTTCTATATCCTAACTGAACCGAGCTTTCCTTCTTGCATAATGCGCAGGTAATCCTGGAAATGGGGGGGAAGTCCCTCTTTCACATCAGTCATTAATGTGAGAAAGACTAAATAATGCAAGGATCCGGAAATATTCAGCAGAATGCTGAATGGCAGAGACATATATTACCACACTTCTCCAAGAAGCCTTACCTCTTCTCCGTGTTCCCTCCCGAAGAACCAGCTGCCATTTTCTTTGCTGCTCGCCGAATAGCATTCACCTCCAAAAGCACGCAGCTGAACACCAGAAGACATGTCCTAGGTGCACAACAGCGGTGGCTGTCTTTTTTTAGCAGATAGACCCTGCTCAGCTACATTATATTGATGATTTTAAGTGGGTATAGAGTCAGAGCTCGACTCTTGGCTGGTCAAAACCAGATGGCAATGTCCAATGAGCTCCAGGCCCCACTGAATGTCATTTCTCTCAGGTCTCCCCCAGGTTCCAATGCTGTAGAAATGTTATTCCATGCTTCAGCTGTAAACTTTTGTCTCTTAAATAAAGGCCGTTATTTTACCTTAACGGTCCACACAGACAGAATGTAGAAGGGGTGTTTGTGACAGACATCATAGCGGATCCTCCAGATTGTCATTGGATTAGTCTTTGGTCTCCATTCAAGTGCGCATTATTCAGAACTCTTGTCTTCACAAGAAAATCCCTTGCGGAGTCACGTACTTTTCAGGAGGGTCACGCGGAAGTTACACAGAATCAGGTCACTGAAAGCTAGGACCCTTATTACTGGCTCTACAGCCAAGCAAGCTGAGTCAGGCTATATAGTCAGAAGTAAAAGTGAAATTGCCATTGGGAGCCAGCAGGAATTTCTCTGCACTGGTGCTATCGCCAGCAGGAAAAAAATCAAACCACTGTCAGAAATGGGATTCGAACCCACGCCTCCAGAGGAGACTGCGACCTGAACGCAGCGCCTTAGACCGCTCGGCCATCCTGACATGGGATTAGTTTCCTCAGTCCCTGAATGTCGCGCGCATGCACGCTATTTGGAATCAATTAACTACTCATTAGAAAATCATCCCTCCTATGTACATTCTGTATTCATGGGAATTTTCACCTTGCCTAAAGATGTCCCAACTAGTGAACGGGGAGACAGCAAACCTCAGGACAGAGGCCGAAATAGCTCAGTTGGGAGAGCGTTAGACTGAAGATCTAAAGGTCCCTGGTTCGATCCCGGGTTTCGGCAAATGAATTTTGAATACAAATCCACTAACAAAAGAAAAGGCTTGCTACGTTTCTTTCCAATTCGTTGGGGTTTCGATCGAGCGTAGCGCACTGCTGGAACTATAGAAAAAAAAAAAGGTTGAAAACAGTTCTTTCAGGAGAAGACAATGTGCTGCGCAGATGCCAAAATAGCTCAGTTGGGAGAGCGTAGACTAAAGATCTAAAGGTCCCCGATTCAATTCTGGGTTTTGTCACACCCTTGTTTTAAACATTAAACAATTGACATGAATGTTTTTGGGTTCTTTCTATATCCTAACTGAACCGAGCTTTCCTTCTTGCATAATGCGCAGGTAATCCTGGAAATGGGGGGGGGGGGGGAGAAGTCCCTCTTTCACATCAGTCATTAATGTGAGAAAGACTAAATAATGCAAGGATCCGGAAATATTCAGCAGAATGCTGAATGGCAGAGACATATATTACCACACTTCTCCAAGAAGCCTTACCTCTTCTCCGTGTTCCCTCCCGAAGAACCAGCTGCCATTTTCTTTGCTGCTCGCCCAATAGCGTTCACCTCCAAAAGCACGCAGCTGCATCACCAGAAGACATGTCCTAGGTGCGCAACAGCGGTGGCTGTCTTTTTTTAGCAGATAGATCCTGCTCAGCTACATTATATTGATGATTTTAAGTGGGTATAGAGTCAGAGCTCGACTCTTGGCTGGTCTAAACCAGATGGCAATGTCCAATGAGCTCCAGGTCCCACTGAATGTCATTTCTCCCAGGTCTCCCCCAGGTTCCAATGCTGTAGAAATGTTATTCCATGCTTCAGCTGTAAACCTTTGTCTCTTAAATAAAGGCCGTTATTTTACCTTAACGGTCCACACAGACAGAATGTAGAAGGGGTGTTTGTGACAGACATCATAGCGGATCCTCCAGATTGTGATTGGATTAGTCTTTGGTCTCCATTCAAGTGCGCATTATTCAGAACTCTTGTCTTCACAAGAAAATCCCTTGCGGAGTCACGTACTTTTCAGGAGGGTCACGCGGAAGTTACACAGAATCAGGTCACTGAAAGCTAGGACCCTTATTACTGGCTCTACAGCCAAGCAAGCTGAGTCAGGCTATATAGTCAGAAGTAAAAGTGAAATTGCCATTGGGAGCCAGCAGGAATTTCTCTGCACTGGTGCTATCGCCAGCAGGAAAAGAATCAAACCACTGTCAGAAGTGGGATTCGAACCCAAGCCTCCAGAGGAGACTGCGACCTGAACGCAGCGCCTTAGACCGCTCGGCCATCCTGACATGGGGTTAGTTTCCTCAGTCCCTGAATGTCGCGCGCATGCACGCTATTTGGAATCAATTAACTACTCATTAGAAAATCATCCCTCCTATGTACATTCTGTATTCATGGGAATTTTCACCTTGCCTAAAGATGTCCCAACTAGTGAACGGGGAGACAGCAAACCCCAGGACAGAGGCCGAAATAGCTCAGTTGGGAGAGCGTTAGACTGAAGATCTAAAGGTCCCTGGTTCGATCCCGGGTTTCGGCAAATGAATTTTGAATACAAATCCACTAACAAAAGAAAAGGCTTGCTACGTTTCTTTCCAATTCGTTGGGGTTTCGATCGAGCGTAGCGCACTGCTGGAACTATAGAAAAAAAAAAAGGTTGAAAACAGTTCTTTCAGGAGAAGACAATGTGCTGCGCAGATGCCGAAATAGCTCAGTTGGGAGAGCGTAGACTAAAAATCTAAAGGTCCCCGATTCAATTCTGGGTTTTGTCACACCCTCGTTTTAAACATTAAACAATTGACATGAATGTTTTTGGGTTCTTTCTATATCCTAACTGAACCGAGCTTTCCTTCTTGCATAATGTGCAGGTAATCCTGGAAATGGGAAGGGGGGGGGAGAAGTCCCTCTTTCACATCAGTCATTAATGTGAGAAAGACTAAATAATGCAAGGATCCGGAAATATTCAGCAGAATGCTGAATGGCAGAGACATATATTATCACACTTCTCCAAGAAGCCTTACCTCTTCTCCGTGTTCCCTCCCGAAGAACCAGCTGCCATTTTCTTTGCTGCTCGCCCAATAGCGTTCACCTCCAAAAGCACGCAGCTGCATCACCAGAAGACATGTCCTAGGTGCACAACAGCGGTGGCTGTCTTTTTTTAGCAGATAGACCCTGCTCAGCTACATTATATTGATGATTTTAAGTGGGTATAGAGTCAGAGCTCGACTCTTGGCTGGTCAAAAGCAGATGGCAATGTCCAATGAGCTCCAGGCCCCACTG
Source organism: Leptodactylus fuscus (assembly GCF_031893055.1). NCBI lineage: Eukaryota > Metazoa > Chordata > Amphibia > Anura > Leptodactylidae > Leptodactylus > Leptodactylus fuscus. The sequence goes on from NC_134265.1 coordinate 235,527,460, forward strand.
AATGTCATTTCTCCCAGGTCTCCCCCAGGTTCCAATGCTGTAGAAATGTTATTCCATGCTTCAGCTGTAAACCTTTGTCTCTTACAATAAAGGCCGTTCTTTTACCTTAACGGTCCACACAGACAGAATGTAGAAGGGGTGTTTGTGACAGACATCATAGCGGATCCTCCAGATTGTCATTGGATTAGTCTTTGGTCTCCATTCAAGTGCGCATTATTCAGAACTCTTGTCTTCATAAGAAAATCCCTTGTGGAGTCACGTACTTTTCAGGAGGGTCACGCGGAAGTTACACAGAATCAGGTCACTGTAAGCTAGGACCCTTATTACTGGCTCTACAGTCAAGCAAGCTGAGTCAGGCTATATAGTCAGAAGTAAAAGTGAAATTGCCATTGGGAGCCAGCAGGAATTTCTCTGCACTGGTGCTATCGCCAGCAGGAAAAAAAATCAAACCACTGTCAGAAGTTGGATTCGAACCCACACCTCCAGAGGAGACTGCGACCTGAACGCAGCGCCTTAGACCGCTCGGCCATCCTGACATGGGATTAGTTTCCTCAGTCCCTGAATGTCGCGCGCATGCACGCTATTTGGAATCAATTAACTACTCATTAGAAAATCATCCCTCCTATGTACATTCTGTACTCATGGGAATTTTCACCTTGCCTAAAGATGTCCCAACTAGTGAACGGGGAGACAGCACACCCCAGGACAGAGGCCGAAATAGCTCAGTTGGGAGAGCGTTAGACTGAAGATCTAAAGGTCCCTGGTTCGATCCCGGGTTTCGGCAAATGAATTTTGAATACAAATCCACTAACAAAAGAAAAGGCTTGCTACGTTTCTTTCCAATTCGTTGGGATTTCGATCGAGCGTAGCGCACTGCTGGAACTATAGAAAAAAAAAAAGGTTGAAAACAGTTCTTTCAGGAGAAGACAATGTGCTGCGCGGATGCCGAAATAGCTCAGTTGGGAGAGCGTAGACTAAAGATCTAAAGGTCCCCGATTCAATTCTGGGTTTTGTCACACCCTCATTTTAAACATTGAACAATTGACATGAATGTTTTTGGGTTCTTTCTATATCCTAACTGAACCGAGCTTTCCTTCTTGCATAATGCGCAGGTAATCCTGGAAATGGGGGGGGGGGGGGGGGGGGAGTCCCTATTTCACATCAGTCATTAATGTGAGAAAGACTAAATAATGCAAGGATCCGGAAATATTCAGCAGAATGCTGAATGGCAGAGACATATATTACCACACTTCTCCAAGAAGCCTTACCTCTTCTCCGTGTTCCCTCCCGAAGAACCAGTTGCCATTTTCTTTGCTGCTCGCCCAATAGCGTTCACCTCCAAAAGCACGCAGCTGCATCACCAGAAGACATGTCCTAGGTGCACAACAGCGGTGGCTGTCTTTTTTTTAGCAGATAGACCCTGCTCAGCTACATTATATTGATGATTTTAAGTGGGTATAGAGTCAGAGCTCGACTCTTGGCTGGTCAAAACCAGATGGCAATGTCCAATGAGCTCCAGGCCCCACTGAATGTCATTTCTCCCAGGTCTCCCCCAGGTTCCAATGCTGTAGAAATGTTATTCCATGCTTCAGCTGTAAACCTTTGTCTCTTACAATAAAGGCCGTTCTTTTACCTTAACGGTCCACACAGACAGAATGTAGAAGGGGTTTTTGTGACAGACATCATAGCGGATCCTCCAGATTGTGATTGGATTAGTCTTTGGTCTCCATTCAAGTGGGCATTATTCAGAACTCTTGTCTTCACAAGAAAATCCCTTGCGGAGTCACGTACTTTTCAGGAGGGTCAAGCGGAAGTTACACAGAATCAGGTCACTGAAAGCTAGGACCCTTATTACTGGCTCTACAGCCAAGCAAGCTGAGTCAGGCTATATAGCAGAAGTAAAAGTGAAATTGCCATTGGGAGCCAGCAGGAATTTCTCTGCACTGGTGCTATCGCCAGCAGGAAAAAAATCAAACCACTGTCAGAAGTGGGATTCGAACCCACGCCTCCAGAGGAGACTGCGACCTGAACGCAGCGCCTTAGACCGCTCGGCCATCCTGACATGGGATTAGTTTCCTCAGTCCCTGAATATCGCGCGCATGCACGCTATTTGGAATCAATTAACTACTCATTAGAAAATCATCCCTCCTATGTACATTCTGTACTCATGGGAATTTTCACCTTGCCTAAAGATGTCCCAACTAGTGAACGGGGAGACAGCAAACCCCAGGACAGAGGCCGAAATAGCTCAGTTGGGAGAGCGTTAGACTGAAGATCTAAAGGTCCCTGGTTCGATCCCGGGTTTCGGCAAATGAATTTTGAATACAAATCCACTAACAAAAGAAAAGGCTTGCTACGTTTCTTTCCAATTCGTTGGGGTTTCGATCGAGCGTAGCGCACTGCTGGAACTATAGAAAAAAAAAATGGTTGAAAACAGTTCTTTCAGGAGAAGACAATGTGCTGCGCGGATGCCGAAATAGCTCAGTTGGGAGAGCGTAGACTAAAGATCTAAAGGTCCCCGATTCAATTCTGGGTTTTGTCACACCCTCGTTTTAAACATTAAACAATTGACATGAATGTTTTTGGGTTCTTTCTATATCCTAACTGAACCGAGCTTTCCTTCTTGCATAATGCGCAGGTAATCCTGGAAATGGGGGGGGGGAGTCCCTCTTTCACATCAGTCATTAATGTGAGAAAGACTAAATAATGCAAGGATCCGGAAATATTCAGCAGAATGCTGAATGGCAGAGACATATATTACCACACTTCTCCAAGAAACCTTACCTCTTCTCCGTGATCCCTCCCGAAGAACCAGCTGCCATTTTCTTTGCTGCTCGCCGAATAGCGTTCACCTCCAAAAGCACGCAGCTGCATCACCAGAAGACATGTCCTAGGTGCGCAACAGCGGTGGCTGTCTTTTTTTAGCAGATAGATCCTGCTCAGCTACATTATATTGATGATTTTAAGTGGGTATAGAGTCAGAGCTCGACTCTTGGCTGGTCAAAACCAGATGGCAATGTCCAATGAGCTCCGGGCCCCACTGAATGTCATTTCTCCCAGGTCTCCCAAAGGTTCCAATGCTGTAGAAATGTTATTCCATGCTTCAGCTGTAAACCTTTGTCTCTTAAATAAAGGCCGTTATTTTACCTTAACGGTCCACACAGACAGAATGTAGAAGGGGTGTTTGTGACAGACATCATAGCGGATCCTCCAGATTGTGATTGGATTAGTCTTTGGTCTCCATTCAAGTGTGCATTATTCAGAACTCTTGTCTTCACAAGAAAATCCCTTGCGGAGTCACGTACTTTTCAGGAGGGTCATGCGGAAGTTACACAGAATCAGGTCACTGAAAGCTAGGACCCTTATTACTGGCTCTACAGCCAAGCAAGCTGAGTCAGGCTATATAGTCAGAAGTAAAAGTGAAATTGCCATTGGGAGCCAGCAGGAATTTCTCTGCACTGGTGCTATCGCCAGCAGGAAAAAAATCAAACCACTGTCAGAAGTGGGATTCGAACCCACGCCTCCAGAGGAGACTGCGACCTGAACGCAGCGCCTTAGACCGCTCGGCCATCCTGACATGGGATTAGTTTCCTCAGTCCCTGAATGTCGCGCGCATGCACGCTATTTGGAATCAATTAACTACTCATTAGAAAATCATCCCTCCTATGTACATTCTGTACTCATGGGAATTTTCACCTTGCCTAAAGATGTCCCAACTAGTGAACGGGGAGACAGCAAACCCCAGGACAGAGGTTGAAATAGCTCAGTTGGGAGAGCGTTAGACTGAAGATCTAAAGGTCCCTGGTTCGATCCCGGGTTTCGGCAAATGAATTTTGAATACAAATCCACTAACAAAAGAAAAGGCTTGCTACGTTTCTTTCCAATTCGTTGGGGTTTCGATCGAGCATAGCGCACTGCTGGAACTATAGAAAAAAAAAAAGGTTGAAAACAGTTCTTTCAGGAGAAGACAATGTGCTGCGCGGATGCCGAAATAGCTCAGTTGGGAGAGCGTAGACTAAAGATCTAAAGGTCCCCGATTCAATTCTGGGTTTTGTAACACCCTCGTATTAAACATTAAACAATTGACATGAATGTTTTTGGGTTCTTTCTATATCCTAACTGAACCGAGCTTTCCTTCTTGCATAATGCGCAGGTAATCCTGGAAATGGGGGGGAAGTCCCTCTTTCACATCAGTCATTAATGTGAGAAAGACTAAGGGTGCATTCACACTGAGTAAACGCTAGCTTATTTTGTAGAGTAAAATTACACTTGTAAATTTTGCTATTCCATTGACTTCAATGACATTTTACAGGCGTATTTTTACAGGCGTATTTTTTACAGGCGTATTTTTTACAGGCGTATTTTTACAGTTGTAAAAAAATATCATTGAAGTCAATGGGATAGCAAAATTTACAAGTGTAATTTTACTCTACAAAATAAGCTAGTGTTTACTCAGTGTGAATGCACCCTAAATAATGCAAGGATCCGGAAATATTCAGCAGAATGCTGAATGGCAGAGACATATATTACCACACTTCTCCAAGAAGCCTTACCTCTTCTCCGTGTTCCCTCCCGAAGAACCAGCTGCCATTTTCTTTGCTGCTCGCCGAATAGCGTTCACCTCCAAAAGCACGCAGCTGCATCACCAGAAGACATGTCCTAGGTGCGCAACAGCGGTGGCTGTCTTTTTTTAGCAGATAGATCCTGCTCAGCTACATTATATTGATGATTTTAAGTGGGTATAGAGTCAGAGCTTGACTCTTGGCTGGTCTAAACCAGATGGCAATGTCCAATGAGCTCCAGGTCCCACTGAATGTCATTTCTCCCAGGTCTCCCCCAGGTTCCAATGCTGTAGAAATGTTATTCCATGCTTCAGCTGTAAACCTTTGTCTCTTAAATAAAGGCCGTTATTTTACCTTAACGGTCCACACAGACAGAATGTAGAAGGGGTGTTTGTGACAGACATCATAGCGGATCCTCCAGATTGTCATTGGATTAGTCTTTGGTCTCCATTCAAGTGCGCATTATTCAGAACTCTTGTCTTCACAAGAAAATCCCTTGCGGAGTCACGTACTTTTCAGGAGGGTCACGCGGAAGTTACACAGAATCAGGTCACTGAAAGCTAGGACCCTTATTACTGGCTCTACAGCCAAGCAAGCTGAGTCAGGCTATATAGTCAGAAGTAAAAGTGAAATTGCCATTGGGAGCCAGCAGGAATTTCTCTGCACTGGTGCTATCGCCAGCAGGAAAAAAATCAAACCACTGTCAGAAGTGGGATTCGAACCCACGCCTCCAGAGGAGACTGCGACCTGAACGCAGCGCCTTAGACCGCTCGGCCATCCTGACATGGGATTAGTTTCCTCAGTCCCTGAATGTCGCGCGCATGCACGCTATTTGGAATCAATTAACTACTCATTAGAAAATCATCCCTCCTATGTACATTCTGTACTCATGGGAATTTTCACCTTGCCTAAAGATGTCCCAACTAGTGAACGGGGAGACAGCAAACCACAGGACAGAGGCTGAAATAGCTCAGTTGGGAGAGCGTTAGACTGAAGATTTAAAGGTCCCTGGTTTGATCCCGGGTTTCGGCAAATGAATTTTGAATACAAATCCACTAACAAAAGAAAAGGCTTGCTACGTTTCTTTCCAATTTGTTGGGGTTTCGATCGAGCGTAGCGCACTGCTGGAACTATAGAAAAAAAAAAAGGTTGAAAACAGTTCTTTCAGGAGAAGACAATGTGCTCCGCGGATGCCGAAATAGCTCAGTTGGGAGAGCGTAGACTAAAGGTCCCCGATTCAATTCTGGGTTTTGTCACACCCTCATTTTAAACATTGAACAATTGACATGAATGTTTTTGGGTTCTTTCTATATCCTAACTGAACCGAGCTTTCCTTCTTGCATAATGCGCAGGTAATCCTGGAAATGGGGGGGGGAAGTCCCTCTTTTACATCAGTCATTAATGTGAGAAAGACTAAATAATGCAAGGATCCGGAAATATTCAGCAGAATGCTGAATGGCAGAGACATATATTACCACACTTCTCCAAGAAGCCTTACCTCTTCTCCGTGTTCCCTCCCGAAGAACCAGCTGCCATTTTCTTTGCTGCTCGCCGAATAGCGTTCACCTCCAAAAGCACGCAGCTCCATCACCAGAAGACATGTCCTAGGTGCGCAACAGCGGTGGCTGTCTTTTTTTAGCAGATAGATCCTGCTCAGCTACATTATATTGATGATTTTAAGTGGGTATAGAGTCAGAGCTCAACTCTTGGCTGGTCAAAACCAGATGGCAATGTCCAATGAGCTCCAGGCCCCACTGAATGTCATTTCTCCCAGGTCTCCCCCAGGTTCCAATGCTGTAGAAATGTTATTCCATGCTTCAGCTGTAAACCTTTGTCTCTTACAATAAAGGCCGTTCTTTTACCTTAACGGTCCACACAGACAGAATGTAGAAGGGGTGTTTGTGACAGACATCATAGCGGATCCTCCAGATTGTCATTGGATTAGTCTTTGGTCTCCATTCAAGTGCGCATTATTCAGAACTCTTGTCTTCATAAGAAAATCCCTTGCGGAGTCACGTACTTTTCAGGAGGGTCACGCGGAAGTTACACAGAATCAGGTCACTGAAAGCTAGGACCCTTATTACTGGCTCTACAGCCAAGCAAGCTGAGTCAGGCTATATAGTCAGAAGTAAAAGTGAAATTGCCATTGGGAGCCAGCAGGAATTTCTCTGCACTGGTGCTATCGCCAGCAGGAAAAAAAACAAACTACTGTCAGAAGTGGGATTCGAACCCACGCCTCCAAAGGAGACTGCGACCTGAACGCAGCGCCTTAGACCGCTCGGCCATCCTGACATGAGATTAGTTTCCTCAGTCCCTGAATGTCGCGCGCATGCCGCTATTTGGAATCAATTAACTACTCATTAGAAAATCATCCCTCCTATGTACATTCTGTACTCATGGGAATTTTCACCTTGCCTAAAGATGTCCCAACTAGTGAACGGGAAGACAGCAAACCCCAGGACAGAGGCCGAAATAGCTCAGTTGGGAGAGCGTTAGACTGAAGATCTAAAGGTCCCTGGTTCGATCCCGGGTTTCGGCAAATGAATTTTAAATACAAATCCACTAACAAAAGAAAAGGCTTGCTACGTTTCTTTCCAATTCGTTGGGGTTTCGATCGAGCGTAGCGCACTGCTGGAACCATAGAAAAAAAAAATGGTTGAAAACAGTTCTTTCAGGAGAAGACAATGTGCTGCGCGGATGCCGAAATAGCTCAGTTGGGAGAGCGTAGACTAAAGATCTAAAGGTCCCCGATTCAATTCTGGGTTTTGTCACACCCTCGTTTTAAACATTAAACAATTGACATGAATGTTTTTGGGGTCTTTCTATATCCTAACTGATCCGAGCTTTCCTTCTTGCATAATGCGCAGGTAATCCTGGAAATGGGGGGGGGGGGAGTCCCTCTTTCACATCAGTCATTAATGTGAGAAAGACTAAATAATGCAAGGATCCGGAAATATTCAGCAGAATGCTGAATGGCAGAGACATATATTACCACACTTCTCCAAGAAGCCTTACCTCTTCTCCGTGTTCCCTCCCAAAGAACCAGCTGCCATTTTCTTTGCTGCTCGCCCAATAGCGTTCACCTCCAAAAGCACGCAGCTGCATCACCAGAAGACATGTCCTAGGTGCACAACAGCGGTGGCTGTCTTTTTTTAGCAGATAGATCCTGCTCAGCTACATTATATTGATGATTTTAAGTGGGTATAGAGTCAGAGCTCGACTCTTGGCTGGTCAAAACCAGATGGCAATGTCCAATGAGCTCCAGGCCCCACTGAATGTCATTTCTCCCAGGTCTCCCCCAGGTTCCACTGCTGTAGAAATGTTATTCCATGCTTCAGCTGTAAACCTTTGTCTCTTAAATAAAGTCCGTTATTTTACCTTAACGGTCCACACAGACAGAATGTAGAAGGGGTGTTTGTGACAGACATCATAGCGGATCCTCCAGATTGTGATTGGATTAGTCTTTGGTCTCCATTCAAGTGCGCATTATTCAGAACTCTTGTCTTCACAAGAAAATCCCTTGCGGAGTAACGTACTTTTCAGGAGGGTCACGCGGAAGTTACACAGAATCAGGTCACTGTAAGCTAGGACCCTTATTACTGGCTCTACAGCCAAGCAAGCTGAGTCAGGCTATATAGTCAGAAGTAAAAGTGAAATTGCCATTGGGAGCCAGCAGGAATTTCTCTGCACTGGCGCTATCGCCAGCAGGAAAAAAATCAAACCACTGTCAGAAGTGGGATTCGAACCCACGCCTCCAGAGGAGACTGCGACCTGAACGCAGCGCCTTAGACCGCTCGGCCATCCTGACATGGGATTAGTTTCCTCAGTCCCTGAATGTCGCGCGCATGCACGCTATTTGGAATCAATTAACTACTCATTAGAAAATCATCCCTCCTATGTACATTCTGTACTCATGGGAATTTTCACCTTGCCTAAAGATGTCCCAACTAGTGAACGGGGAGACAGCAAGCCCCAGGACAGAGGCCGAAATAGCTCAGTTGGGAGAGCGTTAGACTGAAGATCTAAAGGTCCCTGGTTCGATCCCGGGTTTCGGCAAATGAATTTTAAATACAAATCCACTAACAAAAGAAAAGGCTTGCTACGTTTCTTTCCAATTCGTTGGGGTTTCGATCGAGCGTAGCGCACTGCTGGAACTATAGAAAAAAAAATGGTTGAAAACAGTTCTTTCAGGAGAAGACAATGTGCTGTGCGGATGCTGAAATAGCTCAGTTGGGAGAGCGTAGACTAAAGATCTACAGGTCCCCGATTCAATTCTGGGTTTTGTCACACCCTCGTTTTAAACATTAAACAATTGACATGAATGTTTTTGGGGTCTTTCTATATCCTAACTGAACCGAGCTTTCCTTCTTGCATAATGCGCAGGTAATCCTGGAAATGGGGGGGGGGGGAGTCCCTCTTTCACATCAGTCATTAATGTGAGAAAGACTAAATAATGCAAGGATCCGGAAATATTCAGCAGAATTCTGAATGGCAGAGACATATATTACCACACTTCTCCAAGAAGCCTTACCTCTTCTCCGTGTTCCCTCCCAAAGAACCAGCTGCCATTTTCTTTGCTGCTCGCCCAATAGCGTTCACCTCCAAAAGCACGCAGCTGCATCACCAGAAGACATGTCCTAGGTGCACAACAGCGGTGGCTGTCTTTTTTTAGCAGATAGACCCTGCTCAGCTACATTATATTGATGATTTTAAGTGGGTATAGAGTCAGAGCTCGACTCTTGGCTGGTCAAAACCAGATGGCAATGTCCAATGAGCTCCAGGCCCCACTGAATGTCATTTCTCCCAGGTCTCCCCCAGGTTCCAATGCTGTAGAAATGTTATTCCATGCTTCAGCTGTAAACCTTTGTCTCTTAAATAAAGGCCGTTATTTTACCTTAACGGTCCACACAGACAGAATGTAGAAGGGGTGTTTGTGACAGACATCATAGCGGATCCTCCAGATTGTGATTGGATTAGTCTTTGGTCTCCATTCAAGTGCGCATTATTCAGAACTCTTGTCTTCACAAGAAAATCCCTTGCGGAGTAACGTACTTTTCAGGAGGGTCACGCGGAAGTTACACAGAATCAGGTCACTGTAAGCTAGGACCCTTATTACTGGCTCTACAGCCAAGCAAGCTGAGTCAGGCTATATAGTCAGAAGTAAAAGTGAAATTGCCATTGGGAGCCAGCAGGAATCTCTCTGCACTGGTGCTATCGCCAGCAGGAAAAAAATCAAACCACTGTAAGAAGTGGGATTCGAACCCACGCCTCCAGAGGAGACTGCGACCTGAACGCAGCGCCTTAGACCGCTCGGCCATCCTGACATGGGATTAGTTTCCTCAGTCCCTGAATGTCGCGCGCATGCACGCTATTTGGAATCAATTAACTACTCATTAGAAAATCATCCCTCCTATGTACATTCTGTACTCATGGGAATTTTCACCTTGCCTAAAGATGTCCCAACTAGTGAACGGGGAGACAGCACGCCCCAGGACAGAGGCCGAAATAGCTCAGTTGGGAGAGCGTTAGACTGAAGATCTAAAGGTCCCTGGTTCGATCCCGGGTTTCGGCAAATGAATTTTGAATACAAATCCACTAACAAAAGAAAAGGCTTGCTACGTTTCTTTCCAATTCGTTGGGGTTTCGATCGAGCGTAGCGCACTGCTGGAACTATAGAAAAAAAAAAAAGGTTGAAAACAGTTCTTTCAGGAGAAGACAATGTGCTGCGCGGATGCCGAAATAGCTCAGTTGGGAGAGCGTAGACTAAAAATCTAAAGGTCCCCGATTCAAATCTGGTTTTTGTCACACCCTCGTTTTAAACTTTGAACAATTGACATGAATGTTTTTGGGTTCTTTCTATATCCTAACTGAACCGAGCTTTCCTTCTTGCATAATGCGCAGGTAATCCTGGAAATGGGGGGGGGGAGTCCCTCTTTCACATCAGTCATTAATGTGAGAAAGACTAAATAATGCAAGGATTCGGAAATATTCAGCAGAATGCTGAATGGCAGAGACATATATTACCACACTTCTCCAAGAAGCCTTACCTCTTCTCCGTGTTCCCTCCCGAAGAACCAGCTGCCATTTTCTTTGCTGCTCGCCGAATAGCGTTCACCTCCAAAAGCACGCAGCTGCATCACCAGAAGACATGTCCTAGGTGCACAACAGCGGTGGCTGTCTTTTTTTAGCAGATAGACCCTGCTCAGCTACATTATATTGATGATTTTAAGTGGGTATAGAGTCAGAGCTCGACTCTTGGCTGGTCAAAAGCAGATGGCAATGTCCAATGAGCTCCAGGCCCCACTGAATGTCATTTCTCCCAGGTATCCCCCAGGTTCCAATGCTGTAGAAATGTTATTCCATGCTTCAGCTGTAAACCTTTGTCTCTTACAATAAAGGCCGTTATTTTACCTTAACGGTCCACACAGACAGAATGTAGAAGGGGTGTTTGTGACAGACATCATAGCGGATCCTCCAGATTGTGATTGGATTAGTCTTTGGTCTCCATTCAAGTGCGCATTATTCAGAACTCTTGTCTTCACAAGAAAATCCCTTGCGGAGTCACGTACTTTTCAGGAGGGTCACGCGGAAGTTACAGAATCAGGTCACTGAAAGCTAGGACCCTTATTACTGGCTCTACAGCCAAGCAAGCTGAGTCAGGCTATATAGTCAGAAGTAAAAGTGAAATTGCCATTGGGAGCCAGCAGGAATTTCTCTGCACTGGTGCTATCGCCAGCAGGAAAAAAATCAAACCACTGTCAGAAGTGGGATCCGAACTTACGCCTCCAGAGGAGACTGCGACCTGAGCGCAGCGCCTTAGACCGCTCGGCCATCCTGATATGGGATTAGTTTCCTCAGTCCCTGAATGTCGCGCGCATGCACGCTATTTGGAATCAATTAACTACTCATTAGAAAATCATCCCTCCTATGTACATTCTGGACTCATGGGAATTTTCACCTTGCCTATAGTTGTCCCAACTAGTGAACGGGAAGACAGCAAACCCCAGGACAGAGGCCGAAATAGGTCAGTTGGGAGAGCGTTACACTGAAGATCTAGAGGTCCCTGGTTCGATCCCGGGTTTCGGCAAATGAATTTTGAATACAAATCCACTAACAAAAGAAAAGGCTTGCTACGTTTCTTTCCAATTCGTTGGGGTTTCGATCGAGCGTAGCGCACTGCTGGAACTATAGAAAAAAAAAAAAGGTTGAAAACAGTTCTTTCAGGAGAAGACAATGTGCTGCGCGGATGCCGAAATAGCTCAGTTGGGAGAGCGTAGACTAAAGATCTAAAGGTCCCCGATTCAATTCTGGGTTTTGTCACACCCTGGTTTTAAACATTGAACAATTCACATGAATGTTTTTGGGTTCTTTCTATATCCTAACTGAACCGAGCTTTCCTTCTTGCATAATGCGCAGGTAATCCTGGAAATGGGGGGGAGGGGGGAAGTCCCTCTTTCACATCAGTCATTAATGTGAGAAAGACTAAATAATGCAAGGATCCGGAAATATTCAGCAGAATGCTGAATGGCAGAGACATATATTACCACACTTCTCCAAGAAGCCTTACCTCTTCTCCGTGTTCCCTCCCGAAGAACCAGCTGCCATTTTCTTTGCTGCTCGCCGAATAGCATTCACCTCCAAAAGCACGCAGCTGCATCACCAGAAGACATGTCCTAGGTGCACAACAGCGGTGGCTGTCTTTTTTTAGCAGATAGACCCTGCTCAGCTACATTATATTGATGATTTTAAGTGGGTATAGAGTCAGAGCTCGACTCTTGGCTGGTCAAAACCAGATGGCAATGTTCAATGAGCTCCAGGCCCCATTGAATGTCATTTCTCCCAGGTCTCCCCCAGGTTCCAATGTTGTAGAAATGTTATTCCATGCTTCAGCTGTAAACCTTTGTCTCTTACAATAAAGGCCGTTATTTTACCTTAACGGTCCACACAGACAGAATGTAGAAGGGGTGTTTGTGACAGACATCATAGCGGATCCTCCATATTGTGATTGGATTAGTCTTTGGTCTCTATTCAAGTGCGCATTATTCAGAACTCTTGTCTTCACAAGAAAATCCCTTGCGGAGTCACGTACTTTTCAGGAGGGTCACGCGGAAGTTACAAAGAATCAGGTCACTGTAAGCTAGGACCCTTATTACTGGCTCTACAGCCAAGCAAGCTGAGTCAGGCTATATAGTCAGAAGTAAAAGTGAAATTGCCATTGGGAGCCAGCAGGAATTTCTCTGCACTGGTGCTATCGCCAGCAGGAGAAAAATCAAACTACTGTCAGAAGTGGGATTCGAACCCACGCCTCCAGAGGAGACTGCGACCTGAACGCAGCGCCTTAGACCGCTCGGCCATCCTGACATGGGATTAGTTTCCTCAGTCCCTGAATGTCGCACGTATGCACGCTATTTGGAATCAATTAACTACTCATTAGGAAATCATCCCTCCTATGTACATTCTGGACTCATGGGAATGTTCACCTTGCCTAAAGATGTCCCAACTAGTGAATGGGGAGACAGCAAACCCCAGGACAGAGGCCGAAATAACACAGTTGGGAAAGCGTTAGACTGAAGATCTCAAAGGTCCCTGGATCGATCCCGGGTTTCGGCAAATGAATTTTGAATACAAATCCACTAACAAAAGAAAAGGCTTGCTACGTTTCTTTCCAATTCGTTGGGGTTTCGATCGAGCGTAGCGCACTGCTGGAACTATAGAAAAAAAAAAAAAGGTTGAAAACAGTTCTTTCAGGAGAAGACAATGTGCTGCGCGGATGCCGAAATAGCTCAGTTGGGAGAGCGTAGACTAAAGATCTAAAGGTCCCCGATTCAATTCTGGGTTTTGTCACACCCTCGTTTTAAACATTGAACAATTGACATGAATGTTTTTGGGTTCTTTCTATATCCTAACTGAACCGAGCTTTCCTTCTTGCATAATGCGCAGGTAATCCTGGAAATGGGGGGGGGGGGGGAGTCCCTCTTTCACATCAGTCATTAATGTGAGAAAGACTAAATAATGCAAGGATCCGGAAATATTCAGCAGAATGCTGAATGGCAGAGACATATATTACCACACTTCTCCAAGAAGCCTTACCTCTTCTCCGTGTTCCCTCCTGAAAAACCAGCTGCCATTTTCTTTGCTGCTCGCCGAATAGCGTTCACCTCCAAAAGCACGCAGCTGCATCACCAGAAGACATGTCCTAGGTGCACAACAGCGGTGGCTGTCTTTTTTTAGCAGATAGACCCTGCTCAGCTACATTATATTGATGATTTTAAGTGGGTATATAGTCAGAGCTCGACTCTTGGCTGGTCAAAACCAGATGGCAATGTCCAACGAGCTCCAGGCCCCACTGAATGTCATTTCTCCCAGGTCTACCCCAGGTTCCAATGCTGTAGAAATGTTATTCCATGCTTCAGCTGTAAACCTTTGTCTCTTACAATAAAGGCCGTTATTTTACCTTAACGGTCCACACACAGACAGAATGTAGAAGGGGTGTTTGTGACAGACATCATAGCGGATCCTCCAGATTGTGATTGGATTAGTCTTTGGTCTCCATTCAAGTGTGCATTATTCAGAACTCTTGTCTTCACAAGAAAATCCCTTGCGGAGTCACGTACTTTTCAGGAGGGTCACGCGGAAGTTACACAGAATCAGGTCACTGAAAGCTAGGACCCTTATTACTGGCTCTACAGCCAAGCAAGCTGAGTCAGGCTATATAGTCAGAAGTAAAAGTGAAATTGCCATTGGGAGCCAGCAGGAATTTCTCTGCACTGGTGCTATCGCCAGCAGGAAAAAAATCAAACCAGTGTCAGAAGTGGGATTCGAACCCACGCCTCCAGAGGAGACTGCAACCTGAACACAGCGCCTTAGACCGCTCGGCCATCCTGACATGGGATTAGTTTCCTCAGTCCCTGAATGTCGCGCGCATGCACGCTATTTGGAATCAATTAACTACTCATTAGAAAATCATCCCTCCTATGTACATTCTGGACTCATGGGAATGTTCACCTTGCCTAAAGATGTCCCAACTAGTGAACGGGGAGACAGCAAACCCCAGGACAGAGGCCGAAATACCTCAGTTGGGAGAGCGTTAGACTGAAGATCTAAAGGTCCCTGGTTCGATCCCGGGTTTCGGCAAATGAATTTTGAATACAAATCCACTAACAAAAGAAAAGGCTTGTTACGTTTCTTTCCAATTCGTTGGGGTTTCGATCGAGCGTAGCGCACTGCTGGAACTATAGAAAAATAAAAAAGGTTGAAAACAGTTCTTTCAGGAGAAGACAATGTGCTGCGCGGATGCCGAAATAGCTCAGTTGGGAGAGCGTAGACTAAAAATCTAAAGGTCCCCGATTCAAATCTGGTTTTTGTCACACCCTCGTTTTAAACTTTGAACAATTGACATGAATGTTTTTGGGTTCTTTCTATATCCTAACTGAACCGAGCTTTCCTTCTTGCATAATGCGCAGGTAATCCTGGAAATGGGGGGGGGGGGGGGGAGTCCCTCTTTCACATCAGTCATTAATGTGAGAAAGACTAAATAATGCAAGGATCCGGAAATATTCAGCAGAATGCTGAATGGCAGAGACATATATTACCACACTTCTCCAAGAAGCCTTACCTCTTCTCCGTGTTCCCTCCTGAAGAACCAGCTGCCATTTTCTTTGCTGTTCGCCGAATAGCGTTCACCTCCAAAAGCACGCAGCTGCATCACCAGAAGACATGTCCTAGGTGCACAACAGCGGTGGCTGTCTTTTTTTATCAGATAGACCCTGCTCAGCTACATTATATTGATGATTTTAAGTGGGTATAGAGTCAGAGCTCGACTCTTGGCTGGTCAAAACCAGATGGCAATGTCCAATGAGCTCCAGGCCCCACTGAATGTCATTTCTCCCAGGTCTCCCCCAGGTTCCAATGCTGTAGAAATGTTATTCCATGCTTCAGCTGTAAACCTTTGTATCTTACAATAAAGGCCGTTATTTTACCTTAACGGTCCACACAGACAGAATGTCGAAGGGGTGTTTGTGACAGACATCATAGCGGATCCTCCAGATTGTCATTGGATTAGTCTTTGGTCTCCATTCAAGTGCGCATTATTCAGAACTCTTGTCTTCACAAGAAAATCCCTTGCGGAGTCACGTACTTTTCAGGAGGGTCACGCGGAAGTTACACAGAATCAGGTCACTGTAAGCTAGGACCCTTATTACAGGCTCTACAGCCAAGCAAGCTGAGTCAGGCTATATAGTCAGAAGTAAAAGTGAAATTGCCATTGGGAGCCAGCAGGAATTTCTCTGCACTGGTGCTATCGCCAGCAGGAAAAAAATCAAACCACTGTCAGAAGTGGGATTCGTACCCACACCTCCAGAGGAGACTGCGACCTGAACGCAGCGCCTTAGACCGCTCGGCCATCCTGACATGGGATTAGTTTCCTCAGTCCCTGAATGTCGCGCGCATGCACGCTATTTGGAATCAATTAACTACTCATTAGAAATCATCCCTCCTATGTACATTCTGGACTCATGGGAATTTTCACCTTGCCTAAAGTTGTCCCAACTAGTGAACGGGAAGACAGCAAACCCCAGGACAGAGGCCGAAATAGCTCAGTTGGGAGAGCGTTACACTGAAGATCTAGAGGTCCCTGGTTCGATCCCGGGTTTCGGCAAATGAATTTTGAATACAAATCCACTAACAAAAGAAAAGGCTTGCTACGTTTCTTTCCAATTCGTTGGGGTTTCGATTGAGCGTAGCGCACTGCTGGAACTATAGAAAAAAAAAAAAGGTTGAAAACAGTTCTTTCAGGAGAAGACAATGTGCTGCGCGGATGCCGAAATAGCTCAGTTGGGAGAGCGTAGACTAAAGATCTAAAGGTCCCCGATTCAATTCTGGGTTTTGTCACACCCTGGTTTTAAACATTGAACAATTCACATGAATGTTTTTGGGTTCTTTCTATATCCTAACTGAACCGAGCTTTCCTTCTAGCATAATGCGCAGGTAATCCTGGAAATGGGGGGGGGAGTCCCTCTTTCACATCAGTCATTAATGTGAGAAAGACTAAATAATGCAAGGATCCGGAAATATTCAGCAGAATGCTGAATGGCAGAGACATATATTACCACACTTCTCCAAGAAGCCTGACCTCTTCTCCGTGTTCCCTCCCGAAGAACCAGCTGCCATTTTCTTTGCTGCTCGCCGAATAGCGTTCACCTCTAAAAGCACGCAGCTGCATCACCAGAAGACATGTCCTAGGTGCACAACAGCGGTGGCTGTCTTTTTTTAGCAGATAGACCCTGCTCAGCTACATTATATTGATGATTTTAAGTGGGTATAGAGTCAGAGCTCGACTCTTGGCTGGTCAAAAGCAGATGGCAATGTCCAATGAGCTCTAGGCCCCACTGAATGTCATTTCTCCCAGGTCTCCCCCAGGTTCCAATGCTGTAGAAATGTTATTCCATGCTTCAGCTGTAAACCTTTGTCTCTTACAATAAAGGCCGTTATTTTTCCTTAACGGTCCACAAAGACAGAATGTAGAAGGGGTGTTTGTGACAGACATCATAGCGGATCCTCCAGATTGTCATTGGATTAGTCTTTGGTCTCCATTCAAGTGCGCATTATTCAGAACTCTTGTCTTCACAAGAAAATCCCTTGCGGAGTCACATACTTTTCAGGAGGGTCACGCGGAAGTTACACAGAATCAGGTCACTGAAAGCTAGGACCCTTATTACTGGCTCTACAGCCAAGCAAGCTGAGTCAGGCTATATAGTCAGAAGTAAAAGTGAAATTGCCATTGGGAGCCAGCAGGAATTTCTCTGCACTGGTGCTATCGCCAGCAGGAAAAAAATCAAACCACTGTCAGAAGTGGGATTCGATCCCACACCTCCGGAGGAGACTGCGACCTGAACGCAGCGCCTTAGACCGCTCGGCCATCCTGACATGGGATTAGC
The DNA here is from genome assembly GCF_031893055.1 of Leptodactylus fuscus. Lineage (NCBI taxonomy): Eukaryota > Metazoa > Chordata > Amphibia > Anura > Leptodactylidae > Leptodactylus > Leptodactylus fuscus. The sequence continues at coordinate 235,544,957 of NC_134265.1, forward strand.
TTCCTCAGTCCCTGAATGTCGCGCGCATGCACGCTATTTGGAATCAATTAACTACTCATTAGAAAATCATCCCTCCTATGTACATTCTGGACTCATGGGAATTTTCACCTTGCCTAAAGATGTCCCAACTAGTGAACGGGGAGACAGCAAACCCCCAGGACAGAGGCCGATATAGCTCAGTTGGGAGAGCGTTAGACTGAAGATCTAAAGGTCCCTGGTTCGATCCCGGGTTTCGGCAAATGAATTTTGAATACAAATCTACTAACAAAAGAAAAGGCTTGCTACGTTTCTTTCCAATTCATTGGGGTTTCGATCGAGCGTAGCGCACTGTTGGAACTATAGAAAAAAAAAAAAGTTGAAAACAGTTCTTTCAGGAGAAGACAATGTGCTGCGCGGATGCCGAAATAGCTCAGTTGGGAGAGCGTAGACTAAAGGTCCCCGATTCAATTCTGGGTTTTGTCACACCCTCGTTTTAAACATTGAACAATTGACATGAATGTTTTTGGGTTCTTTCTATATCCTAACTGAACCGAGCTTTCCTTCTTGCATAATGCGCAGGTAATCCTGGAAATGGGGGGGGGGGGGAGTCCCTCTTTCACATCAGTCATTAATGTGAGAAAGACTAAATAATGCAAGGATCCGGAAATATTCAGCAGAATGCTGAATGGCAGAGACATATATTACCACACTTCTCCAAGAAGCCTTACCTCTTCTCCGTGTTCCCTCCCAAAGAACCAACTGCCATTTTCTTTGCTCCTCGCCGAATAGCGTTCACCTCCAAAAGCACGCAGCTGCATCACCAGAAGACATGCCCTAGCTGCACAACAGCGGTGGCTGTCTTTTTTTAGCAGATAGACCCTGCTCAGCTACATTATATTGATGATTTTAAGTGGGTATAGAGTCAGAGCTCGACTCTTGGCTGGTCAAAACCAGATGGCAATGTCCAATGAGCTCCAGGCCCCACTGAATGTCATTTCTCCCAGGTCTCCCCCAGGTTCCAATGCTGTAGAAATGTTATTCCATGCTTCAGCTGTAAACCTTTGTCTCTTAAATAAAGGCCGTTATTTTACCTTAACGGTCCACACAGACAGAATGTAGAACGGGTGTTTGTGACAGACATCATAGCGGATCCTCCAGATTGTGATTGGATTAGTCTTTGGTCTCCATTCAAGTGCGCATTATTCAGAACTCTTGTCTTCACAAGAAAATCCCTTGCGGAGTCACGTACTTTTCAGGAGGGTCACGCGGAAGTTACACAGAATCAGGTCACTGTAAGCTAGGACCCTTATTACAGGCTCTACAGCCAAGCAAGCTGAGTCAGGCTATATAGTCAGAAGTAAAAGTGAAATTGCCATTGGGAGCCAGCAGGAATTTCTCTGCACTGGTGCTATTGCCAGCAGGAAAATAATCAAACCACTATCAGAAGTGGGATTCGAACCCACGCCTCCAGAGGAGACTGCGACCTGAACGCAGCACCTTAGACCGCTCGGCCATCCTGACATGGGATTAGTTTCCTCAGTCCCTGAATGTCGCGCGCATGCACGCTATTTGGAATCAATTAACTACTCATTAGAAAATCATCCCTCCTATGTACATTCTGTACTCATGGGAATTTTCACCTTGCCTAAAGATGTCCCAACTAGTGAACGGGGAGACAGCAAACCCCAGAACAAAGGCCGAAATAGCTCAGTTGGGAGAGGGTAGACTAAAGATCTAAAGGTCCCCGATTCAATACTGGGTTTTTTCACACCCTCGTTTTAAACATTGAACAATTGACATGAATGTTTTTGGGTTCTTTCTATATCCTAACTGAACCGAGCTTTCCTTCTTGCATAATGCGCAGGTAATCCTGGAAATGGGGGGGGAAGTCCCTCTTTCACATCAGTCATTAATGTGAGAAAGACTAAATAATGCAAGGATCCGGACATATTCATCAGAATGCTGAATGGCAGAGACATATATTACCACACTTCTCCAAGAAGCCTTACCTCTTCTCCGTGTTCCCTCCAGAAGAACCAGCTGCCATTTTCTTTGCTGCTCGCCCAATAGCGTTCACCTCCAAAAGCACGCAGCTGCATCACCAGAAGACATGTCCTAGGTGCACAACAGCGGTGGCTGTCTTTTTTTAGCAGATAGACCCTGCTCAGCTACATTATATTGATGATTTTAAGTGGGTATAGAGTCAGAGCTCGACTCTTGGCTGGTCAAAACCAGATGGCAATGTCCAGTGAGCTCCAGGCCCCACTGAATGTCATTTCTCCCAGGTCTCCCCCAGGTTCCAATGCTGTAGAAATGTTATTCCATGCTTCAGCTGTAAACCTTTGTCTCTTACAATAAAGGCCGTTCTTTTACCTTAACGGTCCACACAGACAGAATGTAGAAGGGGTGTTTGTGACAGACATCATAGCGGATCCTCCAGATTGTGATTGGATTAGTCTTTGGTCTCCATTCAAGTGCGCATTATTCAGAACTCTTGTCTTCACAAGAAAATCCCTTGCGGAGTCACGTACTTTTCAGGAGGGTCACGCGGAAGTTACACAGAATCAGGTCACTGTAAGCTAGGACCCTTATTACTGGCTCTACAGCCAAGCAAGCTGAGTCAGGCTATATAGTCAGAAGTAAAAGTGAAATTGCCATTGGGAGCCAGCAGGAATTTCTCTGCACTGGTGCTATCGCCAGCAGGAAAAAAATCAAACCACTGTCAGAAGTGGGATTCGAACCCACGCCTCCAGAGGAGACTGCGACCTGATCGCAGCGCCTTAGACCGCTCAGCCATCCTGACATGGGATTAGTTTCCTCAGTCCCTGAATGTCGCGCGCATGCACGCTATTTGGAATCAATTAACTACTCATTAGAAAATCATCCCTCCTATGTACATTCTGTACTCATGGGAATTTTCACCTTGCCTAAAGATGTCCCAACTAGTGAACGGGGAGACAGCAAACCCCAGGACAGAGGCCGAAATAGCTCAGTTGGGAGAGCGTTAGACTGAAGATCTAAAGGTCCCTGGTTCGATCCCGGGTTTCGGCAAATGAATTTTGAATACAAATCCACTAACAAAAGAAAAGGCTTGCTACGTTTCTTTCCAATTCGTTGGGGTTTCGATCGAGCGTAGCGCACTGCTGGAACTATAGAAAAAAAAAATGGTTGAAAACAGTTCTTTCAGGAGAAGACAATGTGCTGCGCGGATTCCGAAATAGCTCAGTTGGGAGAGCGTAGACTAAAGATCTAAAAGTCACCGATTCAATTCTGGGTTTTGTCACACCCTTGTTTTAAACATTAAACAATTGACATGAATGTTTTTGGGTTCTTTCTATATCCTAACTGAACCGAGCTTTCCTTCTTGCATAATGCGCAGGTAATCCTGGAAATGGGGGGGGAAGTCCCTCTTTCACATCAGTCATTAATGTGAGAAAGACTAAATAATGCAAGGATCCGGAAATATTCAGCAGAATGCTGAATGGCAGAGACATATATTACCACACTTCTCCAAGAAGCCTTACCTCTTCTCCGTGTTCCCTCCAGAAGAACCAGCTGCCATTTTCTTTGCTGCTCGCCCAATAGCGTTCACCTCCAAAAGCACGCAGCTGCATCACCAGAAGACATGTCCTAGGTGCACAACAGCGGTGGCTGTCTTTTTTTAGCAGATAGACCCTGCTCAGCTACATTACATTGATGATTTTAAGTGGGTATAGAGTCAGAGCTCGACTCTTGGCTGGTCAAAAGCAGATGGCAATGTCCAATGAGCTCCAGGCCCCACTGAATGTCATTTCTCCCAGGTCTCCCCCAGGTTCCAAAGCTGTAGAAATGTTATTCCATGCTTCAGCTGTAAACCTTTGTCTCTTAAATAAAGGCCGTTATTTTACCTTAACGGTCCATACAGACAGAATGTAGAAGGGGTGTTTGTGACAGACATCATAGCGGATCCTCCAGATTGTGATTGGATTAGTCTTTGGTCTCCATTCAAGTGCGCATTATTCAGAACTCTTGTCTTCACAAGAAAATCCCTTGCGGAGTCACGTACTTTTCAGGAGGGTCACGCGGAAGTTACACAGAATCAGGTCACTGAAAGCTAGGACCCTTATTACTGGCTCTACAGCCAAGCAAGCTGAGTCAGGCTATATAGTCAGAAGTAAAAATGAAATTGCCATTGGGAGCCAGCAGGAATTTCTCTGCACTGGTGCTATCGCCAGCAGGAAAAATATCAAACCACTGTCAGAAGTGGGATTCGAACCCACGCGTCCATAGGAGACTGCGACCTGAACGCAGCGCCTTAGACCGCTCGGCCATCCTGACATGGGATTAGTTTCCTCAGTCCCCGAATGTCGCGCGCATGCACGCTATTTGGAATCAATTAACTACTCATTAGAAAATCATCCCTCCTATGTACATTCTGTACTCATGGGAATTTTCACCTTGCCTAAAGATGTCCCAACTAGTGAACGGGGAGACAGCAAACCCCAGGACAGAGGCCGAAATAGCTCAGGTGGGAGAGCGTTAGACTGAATATCTAAAGGTCCCTGGTTCGATCCCAGGTTTCGGCAAATGAATTTTGAATACAAATCCACTAACAAAAGAAAAGGCTTGCTACGTTTCTTTCCAATTCGTTGGGGTTTTGATCGAGCGTAGCGTACTGCTGGAACTATAGAAAAAAAAAAAAAAAGGTTGAAAACAGTTCTTTCAGGAGAAGACAATGTGCTGCGCGGATGCCGAAATAGCTCAGTTGGGAGAGCGTAGACTAAAGGTCCCCGATTCAATTCTACGTTTTGTCACACCCTCGTTTTAAACATTGAACAATTGACATGAATGTTTTTGGGTTCTTTCTATATCCTAACTGAACCGAGCTTTCCTTCTAGCATAATGCGCAGGTAATCCTGGAAATGGGGGGGAAGTCCCTCTTTCACATCAGTCATTAATGTGAGAAAGACTAAATAATGCAAGGATCCGGAAATATTCAGCAGAATGCTGAATGGCAGAGACATATATTACCACACTTCTCCAAGAAGCCTTACCTCTTCTCCGTGTTCCCTCCCGAAGAACCAACTGCCATTTTCTTTGCTGCTCGACGAATAGCGTTCACCTCCAAAAGCACGCAGCTGCATCACCAGAAGACATGTCCTAGGTGCACAACAGCTGTGGCTGTCTTTTTTTAGCAGATAGACCCTGCTCAGCTACATTATATTGATGATTTTAAGTGGGTATAGAGTCAGAGCTCGACTCTTGGCTGGTCAAAAGCAGATGGCAATGTCCAATGAGCTCCAGGCCCCACTGAATGTCATTTCTCGCAGGTCTCCCCCAGGTTCCAATGCTGTAGAAATGTTATTCCATGCTTCAGCTGTAAACCTTTGTCTCTTACAATAAAGGCCGTTATTTTACCTTAACGGTCCACACAGACAGAATGTAGAAGGGGTGTTTGTGACAGACATCATAGCGGATCCTCCAGATTGTGATTGGATTAGTCTTTGGTCTCCATTCAAGTGCGCATTATTCAGAACTCTTGTCTTCACAAGAAAATCCCTTGTGGAGTCACATACTTTTCAGGAGGGTCACGCGGAAGTTACACAGAATCAGGTCACTGTAAGCTAGGACCCTTATTACTGGCTCTACAGCCAAGCAAGCTGAGTCAGGCTATATAGTCAGAAGTAAAAGTGAAATTGCCATTGGGAGCCAGCAGGAATTTCTCTGCACTGGTGCTATCGCCAGCAGGAAAAAAATCAAACCACTGTCAGAAGTGAGATTCGAACCCACGCCTCCAAAGGAGACTGCGACCTGAACGCAGCACCTTAGACCGCTCGGCCAATCTGACATGGGATTAGTTTCCTCAGTCCCTGAATGTCGCGCGCATGCACGCTATTTGGAATCAATTAACTACTCATTAGAAAATCATCCCTCCTATGTACATTCTGTACTCATGGGAATTTTCACCTTGCCTAAAGATGTCCCAACTAGTGAACGGGGAGACAGCAAACCCCAGGACAGAGGCCGAAATAGCTCAGTTGGGAGAGCGTTAGACTGAAGATCTAAAGGTTCCTGGTTCGATCCCGGGTTTCGGCAAATGAATTTTGAATACAAATCCACTAACAAAAGAAAAGGCTTGCTATGTTTCTTTCCAATTCGTTGGGGTTTCGATCAAGCGTAGCGCGCTGCTGGAACTATAGAAAAAAAAAAGGTTGAAAACAGTTCTTTCAAGAGAAGACAATGTGCTGCGCGGATGCCGAAATAGCTCAGTTGGGAGAGCGTAGACTAAAGATCTAAAGGTCCCCGATTCAATTCTGGGTTTTGTCACACCCTCATTTTAAACATTGAACAATTGACATGAATGTTTTTGGGTTCTTTCTATATCCTAACTGAACCGAGCTTTCCTTCTTGCATAATGCGCAGGTAATCCTGGAAATGGGGGGGGGGAGTCCCTCTTTCACATCAGTCATTAATGTGAGAAAGACTAAATAATGCAAGGATCCGGAAATATTCAGCAGAATGCTGAATGGCAGAGACATATATTACCACACTTCTCCAAGAAGCCTTACCTCTTCTCCGTGTTCCCTCCCGAAGAACCAGCTGCCATTTTCTTTGCTGCTCGCCGAATAGCGTTCACCTCCAAAAGCACGCAGCTGCATCACCAGAAGACATGTCCTAGGTGCACAACAGCGGTGGCTGTCTTTTTTTAGCAGATAGACCCTGCTCAGCTACATTATATTGATGATTTTAAGTGGGTATAGAGTCAGAGCTCGACTCTTGGCTGGTCTAAACCAGATGGCAATGTCCAATGAGCTCCAGGCCCCACTGAATGTCATTTCTCCCAGGTCTCCCCCAGGTTCCAATGCTGTAGAAATGTTATTCCATGCTTCAGCTGTAAACCTTTGTCTCTTAAATAAAGGCCGTTATTTTACCTTAACGGTCCACACAGACAGAATGTAGAAGGGGTGTTTGTGACAGACATCATAGCGGATCCTCCAGATTGTCATTGGATTAGTCTTTGGTCTCCATTCAAGTGCGCATTATTCAGAACTCTTGTCTTCACAAGAAAATCCCTTGCGGAGTCACGTACTTTTCAGGAGGGTCACGCGGAAGTTACACAGAATCAGGTCACTGTAAGCTAGGACCCTTATTACTGGCTCTACAGCCAAGCAAGCTGAGTCAGGCTATATAGTCAGAAGTAAAAGTGAAATTGCCATTGGGAGCCAGCAGGAATTTCTCTGCACTGGTGCTATCGCCAGCAGGAAAAAAATCAAACCACTGTCAGAAGTGGGATTCGAACCCACGCCTCCAGAGGAGACTGCGACCTGAACGCAGCGCCTTAGACCGCTCGGCCATCCTGACATGGGATTAGTTTCCTCAGTCCCTGAATGTCGCGCGCATGCACGCTATTTGGAATCAATTAACTACTCATTAGAAAATCATCCCTCCTATGTACATTCTGTACTCATGGGAATTTTCACCTTGCCTAAAGATGTCCCAACTAGTGAACGGGGAGACAGCATACCTCAGGACAGAGGCCGAAATAGCTCAGTTGGGAGAGCGTTAGACTGAAGATCTGAAGGTCCCTGGTTCGATCCCGGGTTTCGGCAAATGAATTTTGAATACAAATCCACTAACAAAAGAAAAGGCTTGCTACGTTTCTTTCCAATTCGTTGGGGTTTCGATCGAGCGTAGCGCACTGCTGGAACTATAGAAAAAAAAAAAGGTTGAAAACAGTTCTTTCAGGAGAAGACAATGTGCTGCGCGGATGCCGAAATAGCTCAGTTGGGAGAGCGTAGACTAAAGGTCCCCGATTCAATTCTGGGTTTTGTCACACCCTCGTTTTAAACATTGAACAATTGACATGAATGTTTTTGGGTTCTTTCTATATCCTAACTGAACCGAGCTTTCCTTCTTGCATAATGCGCAGGTAATCCTGGAAATGGGGGGGGGGGGGGAGAAGTCCCTCTTTCACATCAGTCATTAATGTGAGAAAGACTAAGTAATGCAAGGATCCGGAAATATTCAGCAGAATGCTGAATGGCAGAGACATATATTACCACACTTCTCCAAGAAGCCTTACCTCTTCTCCGTGTTCCCTCCCGAAGAACCAGCTGCCATTTTCTTTGCTGCTCGCTGAATAGCGTTCACCTCCAAAAGCACGCAGCTGCATCACCAGAAGACATGTCCTAGGTGCACAACAGCGGTGGCTGTCTTTTTTTAGCAGATAGATCCTGCTCAACTACATTATATTGATGATTTTAAGTTGGTATAGAGTCAGAGCTCGACTCTTGGCTGGTCAAAACCAGATGGCAATGTCCAATGAGCTCCAGGCCCCACTGAATGTCATTTCTCCCAGGTCTCCCCCAGGTTCCAATGCTGTAGAAATGTTATTCCATGCTTCAGCTGTAAACCTTTGTCTCTTACAATAAAGGCCGTTCTTTTACCTTAACGGTCCACACAGACAGAATGTAGAAGGGGTGTTTGTGACAGACATCATAGCGGATCCTCCAGATTGTGATTGGATTAGTCTTTGGTCTCCATTCAAGTGCGCATTATTCAGAACTCTTGTCTTCACAAGAAAATCCCTTGCGTAGTCACGTACTTTTCAGGAGGGTCACGCGGAAGTTACACAGAATCAGGTCACTGAAAACTAGGACCCTTATTACTGGCTCTACAGCCAAGCAAGCTGAGTCAGGCTATATAGTCAGAAGTAAAAGTGAAATTGCCATTGGGAGCCAGCAGGAATTTCTCTGCACTGGTGCTATCGCCATCAGGAAAAAAATCAAACCACTGTCAGAAGTGGGATTTGAACCCACGCCTCCAGAGGAGACTGCGACCTGAACGCAGCGCCTTAGACCGCTCAGCTATCCTGACATGGGATTAGTTTCCTCAGTCCCTGAATGTCGCGCGCATGCACGCTATTTGGAATCAATTAACTACTCATTAGAAAATCATCCCTCCTATGTACATTCTGGACTCATGGGAATGTTCACCTTGCCTAAAGATGTCCCAACTAGTGAACGGGGAGACAGCAAACCCCAGGACAGAGGCCGAAATACCTCAGTTGGGAGAGCGTTAGACTGAAGATTTAAAGGTCCCTGGTTCGATCCCGGGTTTCGGCAAATGAATTTTGAATACAAATCCACTAACAAAAGAAAAGGCTTGCTACGTTTCTTTCCAATTCGTTGGGGTTTTGATCGAGCGTAGCGCACTGCTGGAACTATAGAAAAAAAAAAAAAAGGTTGAAAACAGTTCTTTCAGGAGAAGACAATGTGCTGCGCGGATGCCGAAATAGCTCAGTTGGGAGAGCGTAGACTAAAGGTCCCCGATTCAATTCTGGGTTTTGTCACACCCTCGTTTTAAACATTGAACAATTGACATGAATGTTTTTGGGTTCTTTCTATATCCTAACTGAACCGAGCTTTCCTTCTTGCATAATGCGCAGGTAATCCTGGAAATGGGGGGGGGAAGTCCCTCTTTCACATCAGTCATTAATGTGAGAAAGACTAAATAATGCAAGGATCCGGAAATATTCAGCAGAATGCTGAATGGCAGAGACATATATTACCACACTTCTCCAAGAAGCCTTACCTCTTCTCCGTGTTCCCTCCAGAAGAACCAGCTGCCATTTTCTTTGCTGCTCGCCCAATAGCGTTCACCTCCAAAAGCACGCAGCTGCATCACCAGAAGACATGTCCTAGGTGCACAACAGCGGTGGCTGTCTTTTTTTAGCAGATAGACCCTGCTCAGCTACATTATATTGATGATTTTAAGTGGGTATAGAGTCAGAGCTCGACTCTTGGCTGGTCAAAACCAGATGGCAATGTCCAATGATCTCCAGGCCCCACTGAATGTCATTTCTCCCAGGTCTCCCCCAGGTTCCAATGCTGTAGAAATGTTATTCCATGCTTCAGCTGTAAACCTTTGTCTCTTAAATAAAGGCCGTTATTTTACCTTAACGGTCCACACAGACAGAATGTAGAAGGGGTGTTTGTGACAGACATCATAGCGGATCCTCCAGATTGTGATTGGATTAGTCTTTGGTCTCCATTCAAGTGCGCATTATTCAGAACTCTTGTCTTCACAAGAAAATCCCTTGCGGAGTCACATACTTTTCAGGAGGGTCACGCGGAAGTTACACAGAATCAGGTCACTGAAAGCTAGGACCCTTATTACTGGCTCTACAGCCAAGCAAGCTGAGTCAGGCTATATAGTCAGAAGTAAAAGTGAAATTGCCATTGGGAGCCAGCAGGAATTTCTCTGCACTGGTGCTATCGCCAGCAGGAAAAAAATCAAACCACTGTCAGAAGTGGGATTCGAACCCACGCCTCCAGAGGAGACTGCGACCTGAACGCAGCGCCTTAGACCGCTCGGCCATCCTGACATGGGATTAGTTCCTCAGTCCCTGAATGTCGCACGCATGCACGCTATTTGGAATCAATTAACTACTCATTAAAAAATCATCCCTCCTATGTACATTCTGTACTCATGGGAATTTTCACCTTGCCTAAAGATGTCCCAACTAGTGAACGGGGAGACAGCAAACCCCAGGACAGAGGCCGAAATAGCTCAGTTGGGAGAGCGTTAGACTGAAGATCTAAAGGTCCCTGGTTCGATCCTGGGTTTCGGCAAATGAATTTTGAATACAAATCCACTAACAAAAGAAAAGGCTTGCTACGTTTCTTTCCAATTCGTTGGGGTTTCGATCGAGCGTAGCGCACTGCTGGAACTATAGAAAAAAAAAAATGGTTGAAAACAGTTCTTTCAGGAGAAGACAATGTGCTGCGCGGATGCCGAAATAGCTCAGTTGGGAGAGCGTAGACTAAAGATCTAAAGGTCCCCGATTCAATTCTGGGTTTTGTCACACCCTCGTTTTAAACATTAAACAATTGACATGAATGTTTTTGGGTTCTTTCTATATCCTAACTGAACCGAGCTTTCCTTCTTGCATAATGCGCAGGTAATCCTGGAAATGGGGGGGGGGGGGAGTCCCTCTTTCACATCAGTCATTAATGTGAGAAAGACTAAATAATGCAAGGATCCGGAAATATTCAGCAGAATGCTGAATGGCAGAGACATATATTACCACACTTCTCCAAGAAGCCTTACCTCTTCTCCGTGTTCCCTCCCGAAGAACCATCTGCCATTTTCTTTGCTGCTCGCCGAATAGCGTTCACCTCCAAAAGCACGCAGCTGCATCACCAGAAGACATGTCCTAGGTGCACAACAGCAGTGGCTGTCTTTTTTTAGCAGATAGACCCTGCTCAGCTACATTATATTGATGATTTTAAGTGGGTATAGAGTCAGAGCTCGACTCTTGGCTAGTCAAAACCAGATGGCAATGTCCAATGAGCTCCAGGTCCCACTGAATGTCATTTCTCCCAGGTCTCCCCCAGGTTCCAATGCTGTAGAAATGTTATTCCATGCTTCAGCTGTAAACCTTTGTCTCTTACAATAAAGGCCATTATTTTACCTTAACGGTCCGCACAGACAGAATGTAGAAGGGGTGTTTGTGACAGACATCATAGCGGATCCTCCAGATTGTGATTGGATTAGTCTTTGGTCTCCATTCAAGTGCGCATTATTCAGAACTCTTGTCTTCACAAGAAAATCCCTTGCGGAGTCACGTACTTTTCAGGAGGGTCACGCGGAAGTTACACAGAATCAGATCACTGAAAGCTAGGACCCTTATTACTGGCTCTACAGCCAAGCAAGCTGAGTCAGGCTATATAGTCAGAAGTAAAAGTGAAATTGCCATTGGGAGCCAGCAGGAATTTCTCTGCACTGGTGCTATCGCCAGCAGGAAAAAAATCAAACCACTGTCAGAAGTGGGATTGGAACACACGCCTCCAGAGGAGACTGCGACCTGAACGCAGCGCCTTAGACCGCTCGGCCATCCTGACATGGGATTAGTTTCCTCAGTCCCTGAATGTCGCGCGCATGCACGCTATTTGGAATCAATTAACTACTCATTAGAAAATCATCCCTCCTATGTACATTCTGTACTCATGGGAATTTTCACCTTGCCTAAAGATGTCCCAACTAGTGAACGGGTAGACAGCCAACCCCAGCACAGAGGCCGAAATAGCTCAGTTGGGAGAGCGTTAGACTGAAGATCTAAAGGTCCCTGGTTCGATCCCGGGTTTCGGCAAATGAATTTTGAATACAAATCCACTAACAAAAGAAAAGGCTTGCTATGTTTCTTTCCAATTCGTTGGGGTTTCGATCGAGCGTAGCGCGCTGCTGGAACTGTAGAAAAAAAAAAAAAGGTTGAAAACAGTTCTTTCAGGAGAAGACAATGTCCTGGGCGGATGCCGAAATAGCTCAGTTGGGAGAGCGTAGACTAAAGATCTAAAGGTCACCGATTCAATTCTGGGTTTTGTCACACCCTCATTTTAAACATTGAACAATTGACATGAATGTTTTTGGGTTCTTTCTATATCCTAACTGAACCGAGCTTTCCTTCTTGCATAATGCGCAGGTAATCCTGGAAATGGGGGGGGAGTCCCTATTTCACATCAGTCATTAATGTGAGAAAGACTAAATAATGCAAGGATCCGGAAATATTCAGCAGAATGCTGAATGGCAGAGACATATATTACCACACTTCTCCAAGAAGCCTTACCTCTTCTCCGTGTTCCCTCCCGAAGAACCAGCTGCCATTTTCTTTGCTGCTCGCTGAATAGCGTTCACCTCCAAAAGCACGCAGCTGCATCACCAGAAGACATGTCCTAGGTGCACAACAGCGGTGGCTGTCTTTTTTTAGCAGATAGACCCTGCTCAGCTACATTATATTGATGATTTTAAGTGGGTATAGAGTCAGAGCTCGACTCTTGGCTGGTCAAAACCAGATGGCAATGTCCAATGAGCTCCAGGCCCCACTGAATGTCATTTCTCCCAGGTTCCAATGCTGTAGAAATGTTATTCCATGCTTCAGCTGTAAACCTTTGTCTCTTACAATAAAGGCCGTTCTTTTACCTTAACGGTCCACACAGACAGAATGTAGAAGGGGTGTTTGTGACAGACATCATAGCGGATCCTCCAGATTGTGATTGGATTAGTCTTTGGTCTCCATTCAAGTGCGCATTATTCAGAACTCTTGTCTTCACAAGAAAATCCCTTGCGGAGTCACGTACTTTTCAGGAGGGTCACGCGGAAGTTACACAGAATCAGGTCACTGTAAGCTAGGACCCTTATTACTGGCTCTACAGCCAAGCAAGCTGAGTCAGGCTATATAGTCAGAAGTAAAAGTGAAATTGCCATTGGGAGCCAGCAGGAATTTCTCTGCACTGGTGCTATTGCCAGCAGGAAAAAAATCAAACCTCTGTCAGAAGTGGGATTCGAACCCACGCCTCCAGAGGAGACTGCGACCTGAACGCAGCGCCTTAGACCGCTCGGCCATCCTGACATGGGATTAGTTCCTCAGTCCCTGAATGTCGCACGCATGCACGCTATTTGGAATCAATTAACTACTCATTAGAAAATCATCCCTCCTATGTACATTCTGTACTCATGGGAATTTTCACCTTGCCTAAAGATGTCCCAACTAGTGAACGGGGAGACAGCAAACCCCAGGACAGAGGCCGAAATAGCTCAGTTGGGAGAGCGTTAGACTAAAGGTCCCTGGTTCGATCCCGGGTTTCGACAAATGAATTTTGAATACAAATCCACTAACAAAAGAAAAGGCTTGCTACGTTTCTTTCCAATTCGTTGGGGTTTCGATCGAGCGTAGCGCACTGCTGGAACTATAGAAAATAAAAAAAAGGTTGAAAACAGTTCTTTCAGGAGAAGACAATGTGCTGCGCGGATGCCGAAATAGCTCAGTTGGGAGAGCGTAGACTAAAGATCTAAAGGTCCCCGATTCAATTCTGGGTTTTGTCACACCCTCGTTTTAAACATTAAACAATTGACATGAATGTTTTTGGGTTCTTTCTATATCCTAACTGAACCGAGCTTTCCTTCTTGCATAATGCGCAGGTAATCCTGGAAATGGGGGGGGGGGGGGAGTCCCTCTTTCACATCAGTCATTAATGTGAGAAAGACTAAATAATGCAAGGATCCGGAAATATTCAGCAGAATGCTGAATGGCAGAGACATATATTACCACACTTCTCCAAGAAGCCTTACCTCTTCTCCGTGTTCCCTCCCGAAGAACCAGCTGCCATTTTCTTTGCTGCTCGCCCAATAGCGTTCACCTCCAAAAGCACGCAGCTGCATCACCAGAAGACATGTCCTAGGTGCACAACAGCGGTGGCTGTCTTTTTTTAGCAGATAGATCCTGCTCAGCTACATTATATTGATGATTTTAAGTGGGTATAGAGTCAGAGCTCGACTCTTGGCTGGTCAAAACCAGATGGCAATGTCCAATGAGCTCCAGGCCCCACTGAATGTCATTTCTCCCAGGTCTCCCCCAGGTTCCAATGCTGTAGAAATGTTATTCCATGCTTCAGCTGTAAACCTTTGTCTCTTACAATAAAGGCCGTTCTTTTACCTTACCGGTCCACACAGACAGAATGTAGAAGGGGTGTTTGTGACAGACATCATAGCGGATCCTCCAGATTGTGATTGGATTAGTCTTTGGTCTCCATTCAAGTGCGCATTATTCAGAACTCTTGTCTTCACAAGAAAATCCCTTGCGGAGTCACGTACTTTTCAGGAGGGTCACGCGGAAGTTACACAGAATCAGGTCACTGAAAGCTAGGACCCTTATTACTGTCTCTACAGCCAAGCAAGCTGAGTCAGGCTATATAGTCAGAAGTAAAAGCGAAATTGCCATTGGGAGCCAGCAGGAATTTCTCTGCACTGGTGCTATCGCCAGCAGGAAAAAAATCAAACCACTGTCAGAAGTGGGATTCGAACACACGCCTCCAGAGGAGACTGCGACCTGAACGCAGCGCCTTAGACTGCTCGGCCATCCTGACATGGGATTAGTTTCCTCAGTCCCTGAATGTCGCGCGCATGCACGCTATTTGGAATCAATTAACTACTCATTAGAAAATCATCCCTCCTATGTACATTCTGTACTCATGGGAATTTTCACCTTGCCTAAAGATGTCCCAACTAGTGAACGGGGAGACAGCCAACCCCAGGACAGAGGCCGAAATAGCTCAGTTGGGAGAGCATTAGACTGAAGATCTAAAGGTCCCTGGTTCGATCCCGGGTTTCGGCAAATGAATTTTGAATACAAATCCACTAACAAAAGAAAAGGCTTGCTACGTTTCTTTCCAATTCGTTGGGGTTTCGATCGAGCGTAGTGCGCTGCTGGAGCTATAGAAAAAAAAAAAAGGTTGAAAACAGTTCTTTCAGGAGAAGACAATGTGCTGCGCGGATGCCGAAATAGCTCAGTTGGGAGAGCGTAGACTAAAGATCTAAAGGTCCCCGATTCAATTCTGGGTTTTGTCACACCCTCATTTTAAACATTGAACAATTGACATGAATGTTTTTGGGTTCTTTCTATATCCTAACTGAACTGAGCTTTCCTTCTTGCATAATGTGCAGGTAATCCTGGAAATGGGGGGGGGGGGGGAAGTCCCTATTTCACATCAGTCATTAATGTGAGAAAGACTAAATAATGCAAGGATCCGGAAATATTCAGCAGAATGTTGAATGGCAGAGACATATATTACCACACTTCTCCAAGAAGCCTTACCTCTTCTCCGTGTTCCCTCCCGAAGAACCAGCTGCCATTTTCTTTGCTGCACGCTGAATAGCGTTCACCTCCAAAAGCACGCAGCTGCATCACCAGAAGACATGTCCTAGGTGCACAACAGCGGTGGCTGTCTTTTTTTAGCAGATAGACCCTGCTCAGCTACATTATATTGATGATTTTAAGTGGGTATAGAGTCAGAGCTCGACTCTTGGCTGGTCAAAACCAGATGGCAATGTCCAATGAGCTCCAGGCCCCACTGAATGTCATTTCTCCCAGGTTCCAATGCTGTAGAAATGTTATTCCATGCTTCAGCTGTAAACCTTTGTCTCTTACAATAAAGGCCGTTCTTTTACCTTAACGGTCCACACAGACAGAATGTAGAAGGGGTGTTTGTGACAGACATCATAGCGGATCCTCCAGATTGTGATTGGATTAGTCTTTGGTCTCCATTCAAGTGCGCATTATTCAGAACTCTTGTCTTCACAAGAAAATCCCTTGCGGAGTCACGTACTTTTCAGGAGGGTCACGCGGAAGTTACACAGAATCAGGTCACTGTAAGCTAGGACCCTTATCACTGGCTCTACAGCCAAGCAAGCTGAGTCAGGCTATATAGTCAGAAGTAAAAGTGAAATTGCCATTGGGAGCCAGCAGGAATTTCTCTGCACTGGTGCTATCGCCAGCAGGAAAAAAATCAAACCACTGTCAGAAGTGGGATTCGAACCCACGCCTCCAGAGGAGACTGCGACCTGAACGCAGCGCCTTAGACCGCTCGGCCATCCTGACATAGGATTAGTTTCCTCAGTCCCTGAATGTCGCGCGCATGCACGCTATTTGGAATCAATTAACTACTCATTAGAAAATCATCCCTCCTATGTACATTCTGTACTCATGGGAATTTTCACCTTGCCTAAAAATGTCCCAACTAGTGAACGGGGAGACAGCAAACCCCAGGACAGAGGCCGAAATAGCTCAGTTGGGAGAGCGTTAGACTGAAGATCTAAAGGTCCCTGGTTCGATTCCGGGTTTCGGCAAATGAATTTTGAATACAAATCCACTAACAAAAGAAAAGGCTTGCTACGTTTCTTTCCAATTCGTTGGGGTTTCGATCGAGCGTAGCGCACTGCTGGAACTATAGAAAAAAAAAAGGTTGAAAACAGTTCTTTCAGGAGAAGACAATGTGCTGCGCGGATGCCGAAATAGCTCAGTTGAGAGAGCGTAGACTAAAGATCTAAAGGTCCCCGATTCAATTCTGGTTTTTGTAACACCCTCGTTTTAAACATTAAATAATTGACATGAATGTTTTTGGGTTCTTTCTATATCCTAACTGAACCGAGCTTTCCTTCTTGCATAATGCGCAGGTAATCCTGGAAATGGGGGGGGGGGGAGTCCCTATTTCACTTTTGTCAATAATGTGAGAAAGACTAAATAATGCAAGGATCCGGAAATATTCAGCAGAATGCTGAATGGCAGAGACATATATTACCACACTTCTCCAAGAAGCCTTACCTCTTCTCCGTGTTCCCTCCCGAAGAACCAGCTGCCATTTTCTTTGCTGCTCGCCCAATAGCGTTCACCTCCAAAAGCACGCAGCTGCATCACCAGAAGACATGTCCTAGGTGCACAACAGCGGTGGCTGTCTTTTTTTAGCAGATAGACCCTGCTCAGCTACATTATATTGATGATTTTAAGTGGGTATAGAGTCAGAGCTCGACTCTTGGCTGGTCAAAACCAGATGGCAATGTCCAATGAGCTCCAGGCCCCACTGCATGTCATTTCTCCCAGGTCTCCCCCAGGTTCCAATGCTGTAGAAATGTTATTCCATGCTTCAGCTGTAAACCTTTGTCTCTTACAATAAAGGCCGTTCTTTTACCTTAACGGTCCACACAGACAGAATGTAGAAGGGGTGTTTGTGACAGACATCATAGCGGATCCTCCAGATTGTGTTTGGATTAGTCTTTGGTCTCCATTCAAGTGCGCATTATTCAGAACTCTTGTCTTCACAAGAAAATCCCTTGCGGAGTCACATACTTTTCAGGAGGGTCACGCGGAAGTTACACAGAATCAGGTCACTGTAAGCTAGGACCCTTATTACTGGCTCTACAGCCAAGCAAGCTGAGTCAGGCTATATAGTCAGAAGTAAAAGTGAAATTGCCATTGGGAGCCAGCAGGAATTTCTCTGCACTGGTGCTATCGCCAGCAGGAAAAAAATCAAACCACTGTCAGAAGTGGGATTCGAACCCACGCCTCCAGAGGAGACTGCGACCTGAACGCAGCGCCTTAGACCGCTCGGCCATCCTGACATGGGATTAGTTCCTCAGTCCCTGAATGTCGCACGCATGCACGCTATTTGGAATCAATTAACTACTCATTAAAAAATCATCCCTCCTATGTACATTCTGTACTCATGGGAATTTTCACCTTGCCTAAAGATGTCCCAACTAGTGAACGGGGAGACAGCAAACCCCAGGACAGAGGCCGAAATAGCTCAGTTGGGAGAGCGTTAGACTGAAGATCTAAAGGTCCCTGGTTCGATCCTGGGTTTCGGCAAATGAATTTTGAATACAAATCCACTAACAAAAGAAAAGGCTTGCTACGTTTCTTTCCAATTCGTTGGGGTTTCGATCGAGCGTAGCGCACTGCTGGAACTATAGAAAAAAAAAAAAAGGTTGAAAACAGTTCTTTCAGGAGAAGACAATGTGCTGCGCGGATGCCGAAATAGCTCAGTTGGGAGAGCGTAGACTAAAGATCTAAAGGTCCCCGATTCAATTCTGGGTTTTGTCACACCCTCGTTTTAAACATTAAACAATTGACATGAATGTTTTTGGGTTCTTTCTATATCCTAACTGAACCGAGCTTTCCTTCTTGCATAATGCGCAGGTAATCCTGGAAATGGGGGGGGGGGGAGTCCCTCTTTCACATCAGTCATTAATGTGAGAAAGACTAAATAATGCAAGGATCCGGAAATATTCAGCAGAATGCTGAATGGCAGAGACATATATTACCACACTTCTCCAAGAAGCCTTAACTCTTCTCCGTGTTCCCTCCCGAAGAACCATCTGCCATTTTCTTTGCTGCTCGCCGAATAGCGTTCACCTCCAAAAGCACGCAGCTGCATCACCAGAAGACATGTCCTAGGTGCACAACAGCAGTGGCTGTCTTTTTTTAGCAGATAGACCCTGCTCAGCTACATTATATTGATGATTTTAAGTGGGTATAGAGTCAGAGCTCGACTCTTGGCTAGTCAAAACCAGATGGCAATGTCCAATGAGCTCCAGGTCCCACTGAATGTCATTTCTCCCAGGTATCCCCCAGGTTCCAATGCTGTAGAAATGTTATTCCATGCTTCAGCTGTAAACCTTTGTCTCTTACAATAAAGGCCGTTATTTTACCTTAACGGTCCGCACAGACAGAATGTAGAAGGGGTGTTTGTGACAGACATCATAGCGGATCCTCCAGATTGTGATTGGATTAGTCTTTGGTCTCCATTCAAGTGCGCATTATTCAGAACTCTTGTCTTCACAAGAAAATCCCTTGCGGAGTCACGTACTTTTCAGGAGGGTCACGCGGAAGTTACACAGAATCAGATCACTGAAAGCTAGGACCCTTATTACTGGCTCTACAGCCAAGCAAGCTGAGTCAGGCTATATAGTCAGAAGTAAAAGTGAAATTGCCATTGGGAGCCAGCAGGAATTTCTCTGCACTGGTGCTATCGCCAGCAGGAAAAAAATCAAACCACTGTCAGAAGTGGGATTGGAACACACGCCTCCAGAGGAGACTGCGACCTGAACGCAGCGCCTTAGACCGCTCGGCCATCCTGACATGGGATTAGTTTCCTCAGTCCCTGAATGTCGCGCGCATGCACGCTATTTGGAATCAATTAACTACTCATTAGAAAATCATCCCTCCTATGTACATTCTGTACTCATGGGAATTTTCACCTTGCCTAAAGATGTCCCAACTAGTGAACGGGTAGACAGCCAACCCCAGCACAGAGGCCGAAATAGCTCAGTTGGGAGAGCGTTAGACTGAAGATCTAAAGGTCCCTGGTTCGATCCCGGGTTTCGGCAAATGAATTTTGAATACAAATCCACTAACAAAAGAAAAGGCTTGCTATGTTTCTTTCCAATTCGTTGGGGTTTCGATCGAGCGTAGCGCGCTGCTGGAACTGTAGAAAAAAAAAAAAGGTTGAAAACAGTTCTTTCAGGAGAAGACAATGTCCTGGGCGGATGCCGAAATAGCTCAGTTGGGAGAGCGTAGACTAAAGGTCCCCGATTCAATTCTGGGTTTTGTCACACCC
Organism: Leptodactylus fuscus; assembly: GCF_031893055.1. NCBI lineage: Eukaryota > Metazoa > Chordata > Amphibia > Anura > Leptodactylidae > Leptodactylus > Leptodactylus fuscus. The sequence goes on from NC_134265.1 coordinate 235,564,864, forward strand.
TCATTTTAAACATTGAACAATTGACATGAATGTTTTTGGGTTCTTTCTATATCCTAACTGAACCGAGCTTTCCTTCTTGCATAATGCGCAGGTAATCCTGGAAATGGGGGGGGAGTCCCTATTTCACATCAGTCATTAATGTGAGAAAGACTAAATAATGCAAGGATCCGGAAATATTCAGCAGAATGCTGAATGGCAGAGACATATATTACCACACTTCTCCAAGAAGCCTTACCTCTTCTCCGTGTTCCCTCCCGAAGAACCAGCTGCCATTTTCTTTGCTGCTCGCTGAATAGCGTTCACCTCCAAAAGCACGCAGCTGCATCACCAGAAGACATGTCCTAGGTGCAAAACAGCGGTGGCTGTCTTTTTTTAGCAGATAGACCCTGCTCAGCTACATTATATTGATGATTTTAAGTGGGTATAGAGTCAGAGCTCGACTCTTGGCTGGTCAAAACCAGATGGCAATGTCCAATGAGCTCCAGGCCCCACTGAATGTCATTTCTCCCAGGTTCCAATGCTGTAGAAATGTTATTCCATGCTTCAGCTGTAAACCTTTGTCTCTTACAATAAAGGCCGTTCTTTTACCTTAACGGTCCACACAGACAGAATGTAGAAGGGGTGTTTGTGACAGACATCATAGCGGATCCTCCAGATTGTGATTGGATTAGTCTTTGGTCTCCATTCAAGTGCGCATTATTCAGAACTCTTGTCTTCACAAGAAAATCCCTTGCGGAGTCACGTACTTTTCAGGAGGGTCACGCGGAAGTTACACAGAATCAGGTCACTGTAAGCTAGGACCCTTATTACTGGCTCTACAGCCAAGCAAGCTGAGTCAGGCTATATAGTCAGAAGTAAAAGTGAAATTGCCATTGGGAGCCAGCAGGAATTTCTCTGCACTGGTGCTATTGCCAGCAGGAAAAAAATCAAACCTCTGTCAGAAGTGGGATTCGAACCCACGCCTCCAGAGGAGACTGCGACCTGAACGCAGCGCCTTAGACCGCTCGGCCATCCTGACATGGGATTAGTTCCTCAGTCCCTGAATGTCGCACGCATGCACGCTATTTGGAATCAATTAACTACTCATTAGAAAATCATCCCTCCTATGTACATTCTGTACTCATGGGAATTTTCACCTTGCCTAAAGATGTCCCAACTAGTGAACGGGGAGACAGCAAACCCCAGGACAGAGGCCGAAATAGCTCAGTTGGGAGAGCGTTAGACTAAAGGTCCCTGGTTCGATCCCGGGTTTGACAAATGAATTTTGAATACAAATCCACTAACAAAAGAAAAGGCTTGCTACGTTTCTTTCCAATTCGTTGGGGTTTCGATCGAGCGTAGCGCACTGCTGGAACTATAGAAAATAAAAAAAAGGTTGAAAACAGTTCTTTCAGGAGAAGACAATGTGCTGCGCGGATGCCGAAATAGCTCAGTTGGGAGAGCGTAGACTAAAGATCTAAAGGTCCCCGATTCAATTCTGGGTTTTGTCACACCCTCGTTTTAAACATTAAACAATTGACATGAATGTTTTTGGGTTCTTTCTATATCCTAACTGAACCGAGCTTTCCTTCTTGCATAATGCGCAGGTAATCCTGGAAATGGGGGGGGGGGGGGGGAGTCCCTCTTTCACATCAGTCATTAATGTGAGAAAGACTAAATAATGCAAGGATCCGGAAATATTCAGCAGAATGCTGAATGGCAGAGACATATATTACCACACTTCTCCAAGAAGCCTTACCTCTTCTCCGTGTTCCCTCCCGAAGAACCAGCTGCCATTTTCTTTGCTGCTCGCCCAATAGCGTTCACCTCCAAAAGCACGCAGCTGCATCACCAGAAGACATGTCCTAGGTGCACAACAGCGGTGGCTGTCTTTTTTTAGCAGATAGATCCTGCTCAGCTACATTATATTGATGATTTTAAGTGGGTATAGAGTCAGAGCTCGACTCTTGGCTGGTCAAAACCAGATGGCAATGTCCAATGAGCTCCAGGCCCCACTGAATGTCATTTCTCCCAGGTCTCCCCCAGGTTCCAATGCTGTAGAAATGTTATTCCATGCTTCAGCTGTAAACCTTTGTCTCTTACAATAAAGGCCGTTATTTTACCTTACCGGTCCACACAGACAGAATGTAGAAGGGGTGTTTGTGACAGACATCATAGCGGATCCTCCAGATTGTGATTGGATTAGTCTTTGGTCTCCATTCAAGTGCGCATTATTCAGAACTCTTGTCTTCACAAGAAAATCCCTTGCGGAGTCACGTACTTTTCAGGAGGGTCACGCGGAAGTTACACAGAATCAGATCACTGAAAGCTAGGACCCTTATTACTGGCTCTACAGCCAAGCAAGCTGAGTCAGGCTATATAGTCAGAAGTAAAAGTGAAATTGCCATTGGGAGCCAGCAGGAATTTCTCTGCACTGGTGCTATCGCCAGCAGGAAAAAAATCAAACCACTGTCAGAATTGGGATTGGAACACACGCCTCCAGAGGAGACTGCGACCTGAACGCAGCGCCTTAGACCGCTCGGCCATCCTGACATGGGATTAGTTTCCTCAGTCCCTGAATGTCGCGCGCATGCACGCTATTTGGAATCAATTAACTACTCATTAGAAAATCATCCCTCCTATGTACATTCTGTACTCATGGGAATTTTCACCTTGCCTAAAGATGTCCCAACTAGTGAACGGGTAGACAGCCAACCCCAGCACAGAGGCCGAAATAGCTCAGTTGGGAGAGCGTTAGACTGAAGATCTAAAGGTCCCTGGTTCGATCCCGGGTTTCGGCAAATGAATTTTGAATACAAATCCACTAACAAAAGAAAAGGCTTGCTATGTTTCTTTCCAATTCGTTGGGGTTTCGATCGAGCGTAGCGCGCTGCTGGAACTGTAGAAAAAAAAAAAAGGTTGAAAACAGTTCTTTCAGGAGAAGACAATGTCCTGGGCGGATGCCGAAATAGCTCAGTTGGGAGAGCGTAGACTAAAGGTCCCCGATTCAATTCTGGGTTTTGTCACACCCTCATTTTAAACATTGAACAATTGACATGAATGTTTTTGGGTTCTTTCTATATCCTAACTGAACCGAGCTTTCCTTCTTGCATAATGCGCAGGTAATCCTGGAAATGGGGGGGGAGTCCCTATTTCACATCAGTCATTAATGTGAGAAAGACTAAATAATGCAAGGATCCGGAAATATTCAGCAGAATGCTGAATGGCAGAGACATATATTACCACACTTCTCCAAGAAGCCTTACCTCTTCTCCGTGTTCCCTCCCGAAGAACCAGCTGCCATTTTCTTTGCTGCTCGCCCAATAGCGTTCACCTCCAAAAGCACGCAGCTGCATCACCAGAAGACATGTCCTAGGTGCACAACAGCGGTGGCTGTCTTTTTTTAGCAGATAGACCCTGCTCAGCTACATTATATTGATGATTTTAAGTGGGTATAGAGTCAGAGCTCGACTCTTGGCTGGTCAAAACCAGATGGCAATGTCCAATGAGCTCCAGGCCCCACTGAATGTCATTTCTCCCAGGTCTCCCCCAGGTTCCAATGCTGTAGAAATGTTATTCCATGCTTCAGCTGTAAACCTTTGTCTCTTACAATAAAGGCCGTTCTTTTACCTTAACGGTCCACACAGACAGAATGTAGAAGGGGTGTTTGTGACAGACATCATAGCGGATCCTCCAGATTGTGATTGGATTAGTCTTTGGTCTCCATTCAAGTGCGCATTATTCAGAACTCTTGTCTTCACAAGAAAATCCCTTGCGGAGTCACATACTTTTCAGGAGGGTCACGCGGAAGTTACACAGAATCAGGTCACTGTAAGCTAGGACCCTTATTACTGGCTCTACAGCCAAGCAAGCTGAGTCAGGCTATATAGTCAGAAGTAAAAGTGAAATTGCCATTGGGAGCCAGCAGGAATTTCTCTGCACTGGTGCTATCGCCAGCAGGAAAAAATCAAACCACTGTCAGAAGAGGGATTCGAACCCTCACCTCCAGAGGAGACTGCGACCTGAACGCAGCGCCTTAGACCGCTCGGCCATCCTGACATGGGATTAGTTTCCTCAGTCCCTGAATGCCGCGCGCATGCACGCTATTTGGAATCAATTAACTACTCATTAGAAAATCATCCCTCCTATGTACATTCTGTACTCATGGGAATTTTCACCTTGCCTAAAGATGTCCCAACTAGTGAATGGGGAGACAGCAAACCCCAGGACAGAGGCCGAAATAGCTCAGTTGGGAGAGCGTTAGACTGAAGATCTAAAGGTCCCTGGTTCGATCCCGGGTTTCGGCAAATGAATTTTGAATACAAATCCACTAACAAAAGAAAAGGCTTGCTACGTTTCTTTCCAATTCGTTGGGGTTTTGATCGAGCGTAGCGCACTGCTGGAACTATAGAAAAAAAAAAAAGGTTGAAAACAGTTCTTTCAGGAGAAGACAATGTGCTGCGCGGATGCCGAAATAGCTCAGTTGGGAGAGCGTAGACTAAAGATCTAAAGGTCCCCGATTTAATTCTGGGTTTTGTCACACCCTCGTTTTAAACATTGAACAATTGACATGAATGTTTTTGGGTTCTTTCTATATCCTAACTGAACCGAGCTTTCCTTCTTGCATAATGCGCAGGTAATCCTGGAAATGGGGGGGGGAGTCCCTGTTTTACATCAGTCATTAATGTGAGAAAGACTAAATAATGCAAGGATCCGGAAATATTCAGCAGAATGCTGAATGGCAGAGACATATATTACCACACTTCTCCAAGAAGCCTTACCTCTTCTCCGTGTTCCCTCCCGAAGAACCAGCTGCCATTTTCTTTGCTGCTCGCCCAATAGCGTTCACCTCCAAAAGCACGCAGCTGCATCACCAGAAGACATGTCCTAGGTGCACAACAGCGGTGGCTGTCTTTTTTTAGCAGATAGACCCTGCTCAGCTACATTATATTGATGATTTTAAGTGGGTATAGAGTCAGAGCTCGACTCTTGGCTGGTCAAAAGCAGATGGCAATGTCCAATGAGCTCCAGGCCCCACTGAATGTCATTTCTCCCAGGTCTCCCCCAGGTTCCAATGCTGTAGAAATGTTATTCCATGCTTCAGCTGTAAACCTTTGTCTCTTACAATAAAGGCCGTTCTTTTACCTTAACGGTCCACACAGACAGAATGTAGAAGGGGTGTTTGTGACAGACATCATAGCGGATCTTCCAGATTGTGATTGGATTAGTCTTTGGTCTCCATTCAAGTGCGCATTATTCAGAACTCTTGTCTTCACAAGAAAATCCCTTGCGGAGTCACGTACTTTTCAGGAGGGTCACGCGGAAGTTACACAGAATCAGGTCACTGAAAGCTAGGACCCTTATTACTGGCTCTACAGCCAAGCAAGCTGAGTCAGGCTATATAGTCAGAAGTAAAAGTGAAATTGCCATTGGGAGCCAGCAGGAATTTCTCTGCACTGGTGCTATCGCCAGCAGGAAAAAAATCAAACTACTGTCAGAAGTGGGATTCGAACCCACGCCTCCAGAGGAGACTGCGACCTGAACGCAGCGCCTTAGACCGCTCGGCCATCCTGACATGGGATTAGTTTCCTCAGTCCCTGAATGTCGCGCGCATGCACGCTATTTGGAATCAACTACTCATTAGAAAATCATCCCTCCTATGTACATTCTGTACTCATGGGAATTTTCACCTTGCCTAAAGATGTCCCAACTAGTGAACGGGTAGACAGCCAACCCTAGGACAGAGGCCGAAATAGCTCAGTTGGGAGAGCGTTAGACTGAAGATCTAAAGGTCCCTGGTTCGATCCCGGGTTTCGGTAGATGAATTTTGAATACAAATCCACTAACAAAAGAAAAGGCTTGCTACGTTTCTTTCCAATTCGTTGGGGTTTTGATCTAGCGCACTGCTGGAACTATAGAAAAAAAAAAAAGGTTGAAAACAGTTCTTTCAGGAGAAGACAATGTGCTGTGCGGATGCCGAAATAGCTCAGTTGGGAGAGCGTAGACTAAACATCTAAAGGTCCCCGATTTAATTCTAGGTTTTGTCACACCCTCGTTTTAAATATTGAACCATTGACATGAATGTTTTTGGGTTCTTTCTATATCCTAACTGAACCGAGCTTTCCTTCTTGCATAATGCGCAGGTAATCCTGGAAATGGGGGGGGAAGTCCCTCTTTCACATCAGTCATTAATGTGAGAAAGACTAAATAATGCAAGGATCCGGAAATATTCAGCAGAATGCTGAATGGCAGAGACATATATTACCACACTTCTCCAAGAAGCCTTACCTCTTCTCCGTGTTCCCTTCCGAAGAACCAGCTGCCATTTTCTTTGCTGCTCGCCGAATAGCGTTCACCTCCAAAAGCACGCAGCTGCATCACCAGAAGACATGTCCTAGGTGCACAACAGCGGTGGCTGTCTTTTTTTAGCAGATAGACCCTGCTCAGCTACATTATATTGATGATTTTAAGTGGGTATAGAGTCAGAGCTCGACTCTTGGCTGGTCAAAACCAGATGGCAATGTCCAATGAGCTCCAGGCCCCACTGAATGTCATTTCTCCCAGGTCTCCCCCAGGTTCCAATGCTGTAGAAATGTTATTCCATGCTTCAGCTGTAAACCTTTGTCTCTTACAATAAAGGTCGTTCTTTTACCTTAACGGTCCACACAGACAGAATGTAGAAGGGGTGTTTGTGACAGACATCATAGCGGATCCTCCAGATTGTGATTGGATTAGTCTTTGGTCTCCATTCAAGTGCGCATTATTCAGAACTCTTGTCTTCATAAGAAAATCCCTTGCGGAGTCACGTACTTTTCAGGAGGGTCACGCGGAAGTTACACAGAATCAGGTCACTGTAAGCTAGGACCCTTATTACTGGCTCTACAGCCAAGCAAGCTGAGTCAGGCTATATAGTCAGAAGTAAAAGTGAAATTGCCATTGGGAGCCAGCAGGAATTTCTCTGCACTGGTGCTATCGCCAGCAGGAAAATAATCAAACCACTGTCAGAAGTGGGATTCGAACCCACGCCTCCAGAGGAGACTGCGACCTGAACGCAGCGCCTTAGACCGCTCGGCCATCCTGACATGGGATTAGTTTCCTCAGTCCCTGAATGTCGCGCGCATGCACGCTATTTGGAATCAATTAACTACTCATTAGAAAATCATCCCTCCTATGTACATTCTGTACTCATGGGAATTTTCACCTTGCCTAAAGATGTCCCAACTAGTGAACCGGGAGACAGCAAACCCCAGGGCAGAGGCCGAAATAGCTCAGTTGGGAGAGCGTTAGACTGAAGATCTAAAGGTCCCTGGTTTGATCCCGGGTTTCGGCAAATGAATTTTGAATACAAATCCACTAACAAAAGAAAAGGCTTGCTACGTTTCTTTCCAATTCGTTGGGGTTTCGATCGAGCGTAGCGCGCTGCTGGAACTATAGAAAAAAAAAAAAGGTTGAAAACAGTTCTTTCAGGAGAAGACAATGTGCTGCGCGGATGCCGAAATAGCTCAGTTGGGAGAGCGTAGACTAAAGATCTAAAGGTCCCCGATTTAATTCTGGGTTTTGTCACACCCTCATTTTAAACATTGAACAATTGACATGAATGTTTTTGGGTTCTTTCTATATCCTAACTGAACCGAGCTTTCCTTCTTGCATAATGCGCAGGTAATCCTGGAAATGGGGGGGGGGGGGGAAGTCCCTCTTTCACATCAGTCATTAATGTGAGAAAGACTAAATAATGCAAGGATCCGGAAATATTCAGCAGAATGCTGAATGGCAGAGACATATATTACCACACTTCTCCAAGAAGCCTTACCTCTTCTCCGTGTTCCCTTCCGAAGAACCAGCTGCCATTTTCTTTGCTGCTCGCCGAATAGCGTTCACCTCCAAAAGCACGCAGCTGCATCACCAGAAGACATGTCCTAGGTGCGCAACAGCGGTGGCTGTCTTTTTTTAGCAGATAGACCCTGCTCAGCTACATTATATTGATGATTTTAAGTGGGTATAGAGTCAGAGCTCGACTCTTGGCTGGTCTAAACCAGATGGCAATGTCCAATGAGCTCCAAGTCCCACTGAATGTCATTTCTCCCAGGTCTCCCCCAGGTTCCAATGCTGTAGAAATGTTATTCCATGCTTCAGCTGTAAACCTTTGTCTCTTAAATAAAGGCTGTTATTTTACCTTAACGGTCCACACAGACAGAATGTAGAAGGGGTGTTTGTGACAGACATCATAGCGGATCCTCCAGATTGTCATTGGATTAGTCTTTGGTCTCCATTCAAGTGCGCATTATTCAGAACTCTTGTCTTCACAAGAAAATCCCTTGCGGAGTCACGTACTTTTCAGGAGGGTCACGTGGAAGTTACACAGAATCAGGTCACTGTAAGCTAGGACCCTTATTACTGGCTCTACAGCCAAGCAAGCTGAGTCAGGCTATATAGTCAGAAGTAAAAGTGAAATTGCCATTGGGAGCCAGCAGGAATTTCTCTGCACTGGTGCTATCGCCAGCAGGAAAAAAATCAAACCACTGTCAGAAGTGGGATTCGAACACACGCCTCCAGAGGAGACTGCGACCTGAACGCAGCGCCTTAGACCGCTCGGCCATCCTGACATGGGATTAGTTTCCTCAGTCCCTGAATGTCGCGCGCATGCACGCTATTTGGAATCAATTAACTACTCATTAGAAAATCATCCCTCCTATGTACATTCTGTACTCATGGGAATTTTCACCTTGCCTAAAGATGTCCCAACTAGTGAACGGGGAGACAGCAAACCCCAGGACAGAGGCCGAAATAGCTCAGTTGGGAGAGCGTTAGACTGAGGATCTAAAGGTCCCTGGCTCGATCCCGGGTTTCGGCAAATGAATTTTGAATACAAATCCACTAACAAAAGAAAAGGCTTGCTACGTTTCTTTCCAATTCGTTGGGGTTTCGATCGAGCGTAGCGCGCTGCTGGAACTATAGAAAAAAAAAAAAAGGTTGAAAACAGTTCTTTCAGGGGAAGACAATGTGCTGGGCGGATGCCGAAATAGCTCAGTTGGGAGAGCGTAGACTAAAGGTCCCCGATTCAATTCTGGGTTTTGTCACACCCTCATTTTAAACATTGAACAATTGACATGAATGTTTTTGGGTTCTTTCTATATCCTAACTGAACCGAGCTTTCCTTCTTGCATAATGCGCAGGTAATCCTGGAAATGGGGGGGGGGGAGTCCCTATTTCACATCAGTCATTAATGTGAGAAAGACTAAATAATGCAAGGATCCGGAAATATTCAGCAGAATGCTGAATGGCAGAGACATATATTACCACACTTCTCCAAGAAGCCTTACCTCTTCTCCGTGTTCCCTCCCGAAGAACCAGCTGCCATTTTCTTTGCTGCTCGCTGAATAGCGTTCACCTCCAAAAGCACGCAGCTGCATCACCAGAAGACATGTCCTAGGTGCAAAACAGCGGTGGCTGTCTTTTTTTAGCAGATAGACCCTGCTCAGCTACATTATATTGATGATTTTAAGTGGGTATAGAGTCAGAGCTCGACTCTTGGCTGGTCAAAACCAGATGGCAATGTCCAATGAGCTCCAGGCCCCACTGAATGTCATTTCTCCCAGGTCTCCCCCAGGTTCCAATGCTGTAGAAATGTTATTCCATGCTTCAGCTGTAAACCTTTGTCTCTTACAATAAAGGCCGTTCTTTTACCTTAACGGTCCACACAGACAGAATGTAGAAGGGGTGTTTGTGACAGACATCATAGCGGATCCTCCAGATTGTGATTGGATTAGTCTTTGGTCTCCATTCAAGTGCGCATTATTCAGAACTCTTGTCTTCACAAGAAAATCCCTTGCAGAGTCACGTACTTTTCAGGAGGGTCACGCGGAAGTTACACAGAATCAGGTCACTGAAAGCTAGGACCCTTATTACTGGCTCTACAGCCAAGCAAGCTGAGTCAGGCTATATAGTCAGAAGTAAAAGTGAAATTGCCATTGGGAGCCAGCAGGAATTTCTCTGCACTGGTGCTATCGCCAGCAGGAAAAAAAATCAAACCTCTGTCAGAAGTGGGATTCGAACCCACGCCTCCAGAGGAGACTGCGACCTGAACGCAGCGCCTTAGACCGCTCGGCCATCCTGACATGGGATTAGTTTCCTCAGTCCCTGAATGTCGCGCGCATGCACGCTATTTGGAATCAATTAACTACTCATTAGAAAATCATCCCTCCTATGTACATTCTGTACTCATGGGAATTTTCACCTTGCCTAAAGATGTCCCAACTAGTGAACGGGGAGACAGCAAACCCCAGAACAGAGGCAGAAATAGCTCAGTTGGGAGAGCGTTAGACTAAAGGTCCTTGGCTCGATCCCGGGTTTCGGCAAATGAATTTTGAATACAAATCCACTAACATAAAAGAAAAGGCTTGCTACGTTTCTTTCCAATTCGTTGGGGTTTCGATCGAGCGTAGCGCGCTGCTGGAACTATAGAAAAAAAAAAAAGGTTGAAAACAGTTCTTTCAGGAGAAGACAATGTGCTGCGCGGATGCCGAAATAGCTCAGTTGGGAGAGCATAGACTAAAGATCTAAAGGTCCCCGATTCAATTCTGGGTTTTGTCACACCCTCATTTTAAACATTGAACAATTGACATGAATGTTTTTGGGTTCTTTCTATATCCTAACTGAACCGAGCTTTCCTTCTTGCATAATGCGCAGGTAATCCTGGAAATGGGGGGGGGGGGGTGGAGTCCCTATTTCACATCAGTCATTAATGTGAGAAAGACTAAATAATGCAAGGATCCGGAAATATTCAGCAGAATGCTGAATGGCAGAGACATATATTACCACACTTCTCCAAGAAGCCTTACCTCTTCTCCGTGTTCCCTCCCGAAGAACCAGCTGCCATTTTCTTTGCTGCTCGCCCAATAGCGTTCACCTCCAAAAGCACGCAGCTGCATCACCAGAAGACATGTCCTAGGTGCACAACAGCGGTGGCTGTCTTTTATTAGCAGATAGACCCTGCTCAGCTACATTATATTGATGATTTTAAGTGGGTATAGAGTCAGAGCTCGACTCTTGGCTGGTCAAAACCAGATGGCAATGTCCAATGAGCTCCAGGCCCCACTGAATGTCATTTCTCCCAGGTCTCCCCCAGGTTCCAATGCTGTAGAAATGTTATTCCATGCTTCAGCTGTAAACCTTTGTCTCTTACAATAAAGGCCGTTCTTTTACCTTAACGGTCCCACACAGACAGAATGTAGAAGGGGTGTTTGTGACAGACATCATAGCGGATCCTCCAGATTGTGATTGGATTAGTCTTTGGTCTCCATTCAAGTGCGCATTATTCAGAACTCTTGTCTTCACAAGAAAATCCCTTGCGGAGTCACGTACTTTTCAGGAGGGTCACGCGGAAGTTACACAGAATCAGGTCACTGTAAGCTAGGACACTTATTACTGGCTCTGCAGCCAAGCAAGCTGAGTCAGGCTATATAGTCAGAAGTAAAAGTGAAATTGCCATTGGGAGCCAGCAGGAATTTCTCTGCACTGGTGCTATCGCCAGCAGGAAAAAAGTCAAACCACTGTCAGAATTGGGATTCGAACCCACGCCTCCAGAGGAGACTGCGACCTGAACGCAGCGCCTTAGACCGCTCGGCCATCCTGACATGGGATTAGGTCCCTGAATGTCGCACGCATGCACGCTATTTGGAATCAATTAACTACTCGTTAGAAAATCATCCCTCCTATGTACATTCTGTACTCATGGGAATTTTCACCTTGCCTAAAGATGTCCCAACTAGTGAACGGGGAGACAGCAAACCCCCAGGACAGAGGCCAAAATAGCTCAGTTGGGAGAGCGTTAGACTGAAGATCTAAAGGTCCCTGGTTCGATCCCGGGTTTCGGCAAATGAATTTTGAATACAAATCCACTAACAAAAGAAAAGGCTTGCTACGTTTCTTTCCAATTCGTTGGGGTTTCGATCGAGCGTAGCGCACTGCTGGAACTATAGAAAAAAAAAAAAGGTTGAAAACAGTTCTTTCAGGAGAAGACAATGTGCTGCGCGGATGCCGAAATAGCTCAGTTGGGAGAGCGTAGACTAAAGATCTAAAGGTCCCCGATTCAATTCTGGGTTTTGTCACACCCTCATTTTAAACATTGAACAATTGACATGAATGTTTTTGGGTTCTTTCTATATCCTAACTGAACCGAGCTTTCCTTCTTGCATAATGCGCAGGTAATCCTGGAAATGGGGGGGGGGGGGGGGGAGTCCCTATTTCACATCAGTCATTAATGTGAGAAAGACTAAATAATGCAAGGATCCGGAAATATTCAGCAGAATGCTGAATGGCAGAGACATATATTACCACACTTCTCCAAGAAGCCTTACCTCTTCTCCGTGTTCCCTCCCGAAGAACCAGTTGCCATTTTCTTTGCTGCTCGCCCAATAGCGTTCACCTCCAAAAGCACGCAGCTGCATCACCAGAAGACATGTCCTAGGTGCACAACAGCGGTGGCTGTCTTTTTTTAGCAGATAGACCCTGCTCAGCTACATTATATTGATGATTTTAAGTGAGTATAGAGTCAGAGCTCGACTCTTGGCTGGTCAAAAGCAGATGGCAATGTCCAATGAGCTCCAGGCCCCACTGAATGTCATTTCTCCCAGGTCTCCCCCAGGTTCCAATGCTGTAGAAATGTTATTCCATGCTTCAGCTGTAAACCTTTGTCTCTTACAATAAAGACCGTTCTTTTACCTTAACGGTCCACACAGACAGAATGTAGAAGGGGTGTTTGTGACAGACATCATAGCGGATCCTACAGATTGTGATTGGATTAGTCTTTGGTCTCCATTCAAGTGCGCATTATTCAGAACTCTTGTCTTCATGAGAAAATCCCTTGCGGAGTCACGTACTTTTCAGGAGGGTCACGCGGAAGTTACACAGAATCAGGTCACTGAAAGCTAGGACCCTTATTACTGGCTCTACAGCCAAGCAAGCTGAGTCAGGCTATATAGTCAGAAGTAAAAGTGAAATTGCCATTGGGAGCCAGCAGGAATTTCTCTGCACTGGTGCTATTTCCAGCAGGATTAAAATCAAACCACTGTCAGAAGTGGGATTCGAACCCACGCGTCCATAGGAGACTGCGACCTGAACGCAGCGCCTTAGACCGCTCGGCCATCCTGACATGGGATTATTTTCCTCAGTCCCTGAATGTCGCGCGCATGCACGCTATTTGGAATCAATTAACTACTCATTAGAAAATCATCCCTCCTATGTACATTCTGTACTCATGGGAATTTTCACCTTGCCTAAAGATGTCCCAACTAGTGAACGGGGAGACAGCAAACCCCAGGACAGAGGCCGAAATAGCTCAGTTGGGAGAGCATTAGACTGAAGATCTAAAGGTCCCTGGTTCGATCCCGGGTTTCGGCGAATGAATTTTGAATACAAATCCACTAACAAAAGAAAAGGCTTGCTACGTTTCTTTCCAATTCGTTGGGGTTTCGGTCGAGCGTAGCGCACTGCTGGAACTATAGAAAAAAAAAAAAGGTTGAAAACAGTTCTTTCAGGAGAAGGCAATGTGCTGCGTGGATGCCGAAATAGCTCAGTTGGGAGAGCGTAGACTAAAGATCTAAAGGTCCCCGATTCAATTCTGGGTTTTGTCACACCCTCGTTTTAAACATTAAACAATTGACATGAATGTTTTTGGGTTCTTTCTATATCCTAACTGAACCGAGCTTTCCTTTTTGCATAATGCGCAGGTAATCCTGGAAATGGGGGGGGGGAAGTCCCTCTTTCACATCAGTCATTAATGTGAGAAAGACTAAATAATGCAAGGATCCGGAAATATTCAGCAGAATGCTGAATGGCAGAGACATATATTACCACACTTCTCCAAGAAGCCTTACCTCTTCTCCGTGTTCCCTCCCGAAGAACCAGCTGCCATTTTCTTTGCTGCTCGCCGAATAGCGTTCACCTCCAAAAGCACGCAGCTGCATCACCAGAAGACATGTCCTAGGTGCACAACAGCGGTGGCTGTCTTTTTTTAGCAGATAGACCCTGCTCAGCTACATTATATTGATGATTTTAAGTGGGTATAGAGTCAGAGCTCGACTCTTGGCTGGTCAAAAGCAGATGGCAATGTCCAATGAGCTCCAGGCCCCACTGAATGTCATTTCTCCCAGGTCTCCCCCAGGTTCCAATGCTGTAGAAATGTTATTCCATGCTTCAGCTGTAAACCTTTGTCTCTTACAATAAAGGCCGTTATTTTACCTTAACGGTCCACACAGACAGAATGTAGAAGGGGTGATTGTGACAGACATCATAGCGGATCCTCCAGATTGTGATTGGATTAGTCTTTGGTCTCCATTCAAGTGCGCATTATTCAGAACTCTTGTCTTCACAAGAAAATCCCTTGCGGAGTCACGTACTTTTCAGGAGGGTCACGCGGAAGTTACACAGAATCAGGTCACTGTAAGCTAGGACCCTTATTACTGGCTCTACAGCCAAGCAAGCTGAGTCAGGCTATATAGTCAGAAGTAAAAGTGAAATTGCCATTGGGAGCCAGCAGGAATTTCTCTGCACTGGTGCTATCGCCAGCAGGAAAAAAATCAAACCACTGTCAGAAGTGGGATTCGAACCCACGCCTCCAGAGGAGACTGCGACCTGAACGCAGCGCCTTAGACCGCTCGGCCATCCTGACATGGGATTAGTTTCCACAGTCCCCGAATGTCGCGCGCATGCACGCTATTTGGAATCAATTAACTACTCATTAGAAAATCATCCCTCCTATGTACATTCTGTACTCATGAGAATTTTCACCTTGCCTAAAGATGTCCCAACTAGTGAACGGGGAGACAGCAAACCCCAGGACAGAGGCCGAAATAGCTCAGTTGGGAGAGCGTTAGACTGAAGATCTAAAGGTCCCTGGTTCGATCCCGGGTTTCGGCAAATGAATTTTGAATACAAATCCACTAACAAAAGAAAAGGCTTGCTACGTTTCTTTCCAATTCGTTGGGGTTTCGATCGAGCGTAGCGCACTGCTGGAACTATAGAAAAAAAAAAAAGGTTGAAAACAGTTCTTTCAGGAGAAGATAATGTGCTGCGCAGATGCCGAAATAGCTCAGTTGGGAGAGCGGAGACTAAAGATCTAAAGGTCCCCGATTCAATTCTGGGTTTTGTCACACCCTCATTTTAAACATTGAACAATTGACATGAATGTTTTTGGGTTCTTTCTATATCCTAACTGAACTGAGCTTTCCTTCTTGCATAATGCGCAGGTAATCCTGGAAATGGGGGGGGGGGGGAGTCCCTCTTTCACATCAGTCATTAATGTGAGAAAGACTAAATAATGCAAGGATCCGGAAATATTCAGCAGAATGCTGAATGGCAGAGACATATATTACCACACTTCTCCAAGAAGCCTTACCTCTTCTCCGTGTTCCCTCCCGAAGAACCAGCTGCCATTTTCTTTGCTGCTCGCCGAATAGCGTTCACCTCCAAAAGCACGCAGCTGCATCACCAGAAGACATGTCCTAGGTGCACAACAGCGGTGGCTGTCTTTTTTTAGCAGATAGACCCTGCTCAGCTACATTATATTGATGATTTTAAGTGGGTATAGAGTCAGAGCTCGACTCTTGGCTGGTCAAAACCAGATGGCAATGTCCAATGAGCTCCAGGCCCCACTGAATGTCATTTCTCCCAGGTCTCCCCCAGGTTCCAATGCTGTAGAAATGTTATTCCATGCTTCAGCTGTAAACCTTTGTCTCTTACAATAAAGGCCGTTCTTTTACCTTAACGGTCCACACAGACAGAATGTAGAAGGGTTGTTTGTGACAGACATCATAGCGGATCCTCCAGATTGTGATTGGATTAGTCTTTGGTCTCCATTCAAGTGCGCATTATTCAGAACTCTTGTCTTCACAAGAAAATCCCTTGCGGAGTCACGTACTTTTCAGGAGGGTCACGCGGAAGTTACACAGAATCAGGTCACTGTAAGCTAGGACCCTTATTACTGGCTCTACAGCCAAGCAAGCTGAGTCAGGCTATATAGTCAGAAGTAAAAGTGAAATTGCCATTGGGAGCCAGCAGGAATTTCTCTGCACTGGTGCTATCGCCAGCAGGAAAAAAATCAAACCACTGTCAGAAGTGGGATTCGAACCCACACCTCCAGAGGAGACTGCGACCTGAACGCAGCGCCTTAGACCGCTCGGCCATCCTGACATGAGATTAGATTCCTCAGTCCCTGAATGTCGCGCGCATGCACGCTATTTGGAATCAATTAACTACTCATTAGAAAATCATCCCTCCTATGTACATTCTGTACTCATGGGAATTTTCACCTTGCCTAAAGATGTCCCAACTAGTGAACGGGGAGACAGCAAACCCCAGGACAGAGGCCGAAATAGCTCAGTTGGGAGAGCGTTAGACTGAAGATCTAAAGGTCCCTGGTTCGATCCCGGGTTTCGGCAAATGAATTTTGAATACAAATCCACTAACAAAAGAAAAGGCTTGCTACGTTTCTTTCCAATTCGTTGGGGTTTCGATCGAGCGTAGCGCACTGCTGGAACTATAGAAAAAAAAAAAAAGGTTGAAAACAGTTCTTTCAGGAGAAGACAATGTGCTGCGTGGATGCCGAAATAGCTCAGTTGGGAGAGCGTAGACTAAAGATCTAAAGGTCCCCGATTTAATACTGGGTTTTTTCACACCCTCGTTTTAAACATTGAACAATTGACATGAATGTTTCTGGGTTCTTTCTATATCCTAACTGAACCGAGCTTTCCTTCTTGCATAATGCGCAGGTAATCCTGGAAATGGGGGGGGGGGGGGGAGTCCCTCTTTCACATCAGTCATTAATGTGAGAAAGACTAAATAATGCAAGGATCCGGAAATATTCAGCAGAATGCTGAATGGCAGAGACATATATTACCACACTTCTCCAAGAAGCCTTACCTCTTCTCCTTGTTCCCTCCAGAAGAACCAGCTGCCATTTTCTTTGCTGCTCGCCCAATAGCGTTCACCTCCAAAAGCACGCAGCTGCATCACCAGAAGACATGTCCTAGGTGCACAACAGCGGTGGCTGTCTTTTTTTATCAGATAGACCCTGCTCAGCTACATTATATTGATGATTTTAAGTGGGTATAGAGTCAGAGCTCGACTCTTGGCTGGTCAAAACCAGATGGCAATGTCCAATGAGCTCCAGGTCCCACTGAATGTCATTTCTCCCAAGTCTCCCCCAGGTTCCAATGCTGTAGAAATGTTATTCCATGCTTCAGCTGTAAACCTTTGTCTCTTACAATAAAGGCTGTTCTTTTACCTTAACGGTCCACACAGACAGAATGTAGAAGGGGTGTTTGTGACAGACATCATAGCGGATCCTCCAGATTGTGATTGGATTAGTCTTTGGTCTCCATTCAAGTGCGCATTATTCAGAACTCTTGTCTTCACAAGAAAATCCCTTGCGGAGTCACGTACTTTTCAGGAGGGTCACGCGGAAGTTACACAGAATCAGGTCACTGAAAGCTAGGACCCTTATTACTGGCTCTACAGCCAAGCAAGCTGAGTCAGGCTATATAGTCAGAAGTAAAAGTGAAATTGCCATTGGGAGCCAGCAGGAATTTCTCTGCACTGGTGCTATTTCCAGCAGGATTAAAATCAAACCACTGTCAGAAGTGGGATTCGAACCCACGCCTCCAGAGGAGACTGCGACTTGAACGCAGCGCCTTAGACCGCTCGGCCATCCTGACATGGGATTAGTTTCCTCAGTCCCTGAATGTCGCGCGCATGCACGCTATTTGGAATCAATTAACTACTCATTAGAAAATCATCCCTCCTATGTACATTCTGTACTCATGGGAATTTTCACCTTGCCTAAAGATGTCCCAACTAGTGAACGGGGAGACAGCAAACCCCAGGACAGAGGCCGAAATAGCTCAGTTGGGAGAGCGTTAGACTGAAGATCTAAAGGTCCCTGGTTCGATCCCGGGTTTCGGCGAATGAATTTTGAATACAAATCCACTAACAAAAGAAAAGGCTTGCTACGTTTCTTTCCAATTCGTTGGGGTTTCGATCGAGCGTAGCGCACTGCTGGAACTATAGAAAAAAAAAAAAGGTTGAAAACAGTTCTTTCAGGAGAAGACAATGTGCTGCGCGGATGCCGAAATAGCTCAGTTGGGAGAGCGTAGACTAAAGATCTAAAGGTCCCCGATTCAATTCTGGGTTTTGTCACACCCTCGTTTTAAACATTGAACAATTGACATGAATGTTTTTGGGTTCTTTCTATATCCTAACTGAACCGAGCTTTCCTTCTTGCATAATGCGCAGGTAATCCTGGAAATGGGGGGGGGGGGAAGTCCCTCTTTCACATCAGTCATTAATGTGAGAAAGACTAAATAATGCAAGGATCCGGAAATATTCAGCAGAATGCTGAATGGCAGAGACATATATTACCACACTTCTCCAAGAAGCCTTACCTCTTCTCCGTGTTCCCTCCCGAAGAACCAGCTGCCATTTTCTTTGCTGCTCGCCGAATAGCGTTCACCTCCAAAAGCACGCAGCTGCATCACCAGAAGACATGTCCTAGGTGCACAACAGCTGTGGCTGTCTTTTTTTAGCAGATAGATCCTGCTCAGCTACATTATATTGATGATTTTAAGTGGGTATAGAGTCAGAGCTCGACTCTTGGCTGGTCAAAACCAGATGGCAATGTCCAATGAGCTCCAGGCCCCACTGAATGTCATTTCTCCCAGGTCTCCCCCAGGTTCCAATGCTGTAGAAATGTTATTCCATGCTTCAGCTGTAAACCTTTGTATCTTACAATAAAGGCCATTATTTTACCTTAACGGTCCACACAGACAGAATGTCGAAGGGGTGTTTGTGACAGACATCATAGCGGATCCTCCAGATTGTGATTGGATTAGTCTTTGGTCTCCATTCAAGTGCGCATTATTCAGAACTCTTGTCTTCACAAGAAAATCCCTTGCGGAGTCACGTACTTTTCAGGAGGGTCACGCGGAAGTTACACAGAATCAGGTCACTGAAAGCTAGGACCCTTATTACTGGCTCTACAGCCAAGCAAGCTGAGTCAGGCTATATAGTCAGAAGTAAAAGTGAAATTGCCATTGGGAGCCAGCAGGAATTTCTCTGCACTGGTGCTATCGCCAGCAGGAAAAAAAATCAAACCACTGTCAGAAGTCGGATTCGAACCCTCACCTCCAGAGGAGACTGCGACCCGAACGCAGCGCCTTAGACCGCTCGGCCATCTTGACATGGGATTAGTTTCCTCAGTCCCTGAATGTCGCACGCATGCACGCTATTTGGAATCAATTAACTACTCATTAGAAAATCATCCCTCCTATGTACATTCTGTACTCATGGGAATTTTCACCTTGCCTAAAGATGTCCCAACTAGTGAACAGGGAGACAGCAAACCCCAGGACAGAGGCCGAAATAGCTCAGTTGGGAGAGCGTTAGACTGAAGATCTAAAGGTCCCTGGTTCGATCCCGGGTTTCAGCAAATGAATTTTGAATACAAATCCACTAACAAAAGAAAAGGCTTGCTACGTTTCTTTCCAATTCGTTGGGGTTTCGATCGAGCGTAGCGCACTGCTGGAACTATAGAAAAAAAAAAAGGTTGAAAACAGTTCTTTCAGGAGAAGACAATGTGCTGCGTGGATGCTGAAATAGCTCAGTTGGGAGAGCGTAGACTAAAGATCTAAAGGTCCCCGATTCAATTCTGGGTTTTGTCACACCCTCGTTTTAAACATTAAACAATTGACATGAATGTTTTTGGGTTCTTTCTATATCCTAACTGAACCGAGCTTTCCTTCTTGCATAATGCGCAGGTAATCCTGGAAATGGGGGGGGGAAGTCCCTCTTTCACATCAGTCATTAATGTGAGAAAGACTAAATAATGCAAGGATCCGGAAATATTCAGCAGAATGCTGAATGGCAGAGACATATATTACCACACTTCTCCAAGAAGCCTTACCTCTTCTCCGTGTTCCCTCCCGAAGAACCAGCTGCCATTTTCTTTGCTGCTCGCCGAATAGCGTTCACCTCCAAAAGCACGCAGCTGCATCACCAGAAGACATGTCCTAGGTGCACAACAGCGGTGGCTGTCTTTTTTTAGCAGATAGACCCTGCTCAGCTACATTATATTGATGATTTTAAGTGGGTATAGAGTCAGAGCTCGACTCTTGGCTGGTCAAAACCAGATGGCAATGTCCAATGAGCTCCAGGCCCCACTGAATGTCATTTCTCCCAGGTCTCCCCCAGGTTCCAATGCTGTAGAAATGTTATTCCATGCTTCAGCTGTAAACCTTTGTCTCTTACAATAAAGGCCGTTATTTTACCTTAACGGTCCACACAGACAGAATGTAGAAGGGGTGATTGTGACAGACATCATAGCGGATCCTCCAGATTGTGATTGGATTAGTCTTTGGTCTCCATTCAAGTGCGCATTATTCAGAACTCTTGTCTTCACAAGAAAATCCCTTGCGGAGTCACGTACTTTTCAGGAGGGTCACGCGGAAGTTACACAGAATCAGGTCACTGTAAGCTAGGACCCTTATTACTGGCTCTACAGCCAAGCAAGCTGAGTCAGGCTATATAGTCAGAAGTAAAAGTGAAATTGCCATTGGGAGCCAGCAGGAATTTCTCTGCACTGGTGCTATTTCCAGCAGGAAAAAAATCAAACCACTGTCAGAAGTGGGATTCGAACCCACGCCTCCAGAGGAGACTGCGACCTGAACGCAGCGCCTTAGACCGCTCGGCCATCCTGACATGGGATTAGTTTCCTCAGTCCCCGAATGTCGCGCGCATGCACGCTATTTGGAATCAATTAACTACTCATTAGAAAATCATCCCTCCTATGTACATTCTGTACTCATGGGAATTTTCACCTTGCCTAAAGATGTCCCAACTAGTGAACGGGGAGACAGCAAACCCCAGGACAGAGGCCGAAATAGCTCAGTTGGGAGAGCGTTAGACTGAAGATCTAAAGGTCCCTGGTTCGATCCCGGGTTTCGGCAAATGAATTTTGAATACAAATCCACTAACAAAAGAAAAGGCTTGCTACGTTTCTTTCCAATTCGTTGGGGTTTCGATCGAGCGTAGCGCACTGCTGGAACTATAGAAAAAAAAAAAAGGTTGAAAACAGTTCTTTCAGGAGAAGACAATGTGCTGCGCGGATGCCGAAATAGCTCAGTTGGGAGAGCGTAGACTAAAGATCTAAAGGTCCCCGATTCAATTCTGGGTTTTGTCACACCCTCATTTTAAACATTGAACAATTGACATGAATGTTTTTGGGTTCTTTCTATATCCTAACTGAACCGAGCTTTCCTTTTTGCATAATGCGCAGGTAATCCTGGAAATGGGGGGGGGGGGGGGAGTCCCTCTTTCACATCAGTCATTAATGTGAGAAAGACTAAATAATGCAAGGATCCGGAAATATTCAGCAGAATGCTGAATGGCAGAGACATATATTACCACACTTCTCCAAGAAGCCTTACCTCTTCTCCGTGTTCCCTCCCGAAGAACCAGCTGCCATTTTCTTTGCTGCTCGCCCAATAGCGTTCACCTCCAAAAGCACGCAGCTGCATCACCAGAAGACATGTCCTAGGTGCACAACAGCGGTGGCTGTCTTTTTTTAGCAGATAGACCCTGCTCAGCTACATTATATTGATGATTTTAAGTGGGTATAGAGTCAGAGCTCGACTCTTGGCTAGTCAAAACCAGATGGCAATGTCCAATGAGCTCCAGGCCCCACTGAATGTCATTTCTCCCAGGTCTCCCCCAGGTTCCAATGCTGTAGAAATGTTATTCCATGCTTCAGCTGTAAACCTTTGTCTCTTACAATAAAGGCCGTTCTTTTACCTTAACGGTCCACACAGACAGAATGTAGAAGGGGTGTTTGTGACAGACATCATAGCGGATCCTCCAGATTGTGATTGGATTAGTCTTTGGTCTCCATTCAAGTGCGCATTATTCAGAACTCTTGTCTTCACAAGAAAATCCCTTGCGGAGTCACGTACTTTTCAGGAGGGTCACGCGGAAGTTACACAGAATCAGGTCACTGTAAGCTAGGACCCTTATTACTGGCTCTACAGCCAAGCAAGCTGAGTCAGGCTATATAGTCAGAAGTAAAAGTGAAATTGCCATTGGGAGCCAGCAGGAATTTCTCTGCACTGGTGCTATCGCCAGCAGGAAAAAAATCAAACCACTGTCAGAAGTGGGATTCGAACCCACGCCTCCAGAGGAGACTGCGACCTGAACGCAGCGCCTTAGACCGCTCGGCCATCCTGACATGGGATTAGGTCCCTGAATGTCGCGCGCATGCACGCTATTTGGAATCAATTAACTACTCATTAGAAAATCATCCCTCCTATGTACATTCTATACTCATGGGAATTTTCACCTTGCCTAAAGATGTCCCAACTAGTGAACGGGGAGACAGCAAACCCCAGGACAGAGGCCGAAATAGCTCAGTTGGGAGAGCGTTAGACTGAAGATCTAAAGGTCCCTGGTTCGATCCCGGGTTTCGGCAAATGAATTTTGAATACAAAATCAATAACAAAAGAAAAGGCCTGCTACGTTTCTTTCCAATTCGTTGGGGTTTCGATCGAGCGTAGCGCACTGCTGGAACTATAGAAAAAAAAAAAGGTTGAAAACAGTTCTTTCAGGAGAAGGCAATGTGCTGCGCGGATGCCGAAATAGCTCAGTTGGGAGAGCGTAGACTAAAGATCTAAAGGTCCCCGATTCAATTCTGGGTTTTGTCACACCCTCATTTTAAACATTGAACAATTGACATGAATGTTTTTGGGTTCTTTCTATATCCTAACTGAACTGAGCTTTCCTTCTTGCATAATGCGCAGGTAATCCTGGAAATGGGGGGGGGGGAGTCCCTCTTTCACATCAGTCATTAATGTGAGAAAGACTAAATAATGCAAGGATCCGGAAATATTCAGCAGAATGCTGAATGGCAGAGACATATATTACCACACTTCTCCAAGAAGCCTTACCTATTCTCCGTGTTCCCTCCCGAAGAACCAGCTGCCATTTTCTTTGCTGCTCGCCGAATAGCGTTCACCTCCAAAAGCACGCAGCTGCATCACCAGAAGACATGTCCTAGGTGCACAACAGCGGTGGCTGTCTTTTTTTAGCAGATAGACCCTGCTCAGCTACATTATATTGATGATTTTAAGTGGGTATAGAGTCAGAGCTCGACTCTTGGCTGGTCAAAACCAGATGGCAATGTCCAATGAGCTCCAGGCCCCACTGAATGTCATTTCTCCCAGGTCTCCCCCAGGTTCCAATGCTGTAGAAATGTTATTCCATGCTTCAGCTGTAAACCTTTGTCTCTTACAATAAAGGCCGTTCTTTTACCTTAACGGTCCACACAGACAGAATGTAGAAGGGGTGTTTGTGACAGACATCATAGCGGATCCTCCAGATTGTGATTGGATTAGTCTTTGGTCTCCATTCAAGTGCGCATTATTCAGAACTCTTGTCTTCACAAGAAAATCCCTTGCGGAGTCACGTACTTTTCAGGAGGGTCACGCGGAAGTTACACAGAATCAGGTCACTGTAAGCTAGGACCCTTATTACTGGCTCTACAGCCAAGCAAGCTGAGTCAGGCTATATAGTCAGAAGTAAAAGTGAAATTGCCATTGGGAGCCAGCAGGAATTTCTCTGCACTGGTGCTATCGCCAGCAGGAAAAAAATCAAACCACTGTCAGAAGTGGGATTCGAACCCACGCCTCCAGAGGAGACTGCGACCTGAACGCAGCGCCTTAGACCGCTCGGCCATCCTGACATGAGATTAGTTTCCTCAGTCCCTGAATGTCGCGCGAATGCACGCTATTTGGAATCAATTAACTACTCATTAGAAAATCATCCCTCCTATGTACATTCTGTACTCATGGGAATTTTCACCTTGCCTAAAGATGTCCCAACTAGTGAACAGGGAGACAGCAAACCCCAGGACAGAGGCCGAAATAGCTCAGTTGGGAGAGCGTTAGACTGAAGATCTAAAGGTCCCTGGTTCGATCCCAGGTTTCGGCAAATGAATTTTGAATACAAATCCACTAACAAAAGAAAAGGCTTGCTACGTTTCTTTCCAATTCGTTGGGGTTTCGATCGAGCGTAGCGCACTGCTGGAACTATAGAAAAAAAAAAAGGTTGAAAACAGTTATTTCAGGAGAAGACAATGTGCTGCGTGGATGCCGAAATAGCTCAGTTGGGAGAGCGTAGACTAAAGATCTAAAGGTCCCCGATTCAATTCTGGGCTTTGTCACACCCTCATTTTAAACATTGAACAATTGACATGAATGTTTTTGGGTTCTTTCTATATCCTAACTGAACCGAGCTTTCCTTTTTGCATAATGCGCAGGTAATCCTGGAAATGGGGGGGGGGGGAGTCCCTCTTTCACATCAGTCATTAATGTGAGAAAGACTAAATAATGCAAGGATCCGGAAATATTCAGCAGAATGCTGAATGGCAGAGACATATATTACCACACTTCTCCAAGAAGCCTTACCTCTTCTCCGTGTTCCCTCCCGAAGAACCAGCTGCCATTTTCTTTGCTGCTCGCCCAATAGCGTTCACCTCCAAAAGCACGCAGCTGCATCACCAGAAGACATGTCCTAGGTGCACAACAGCGGTGGCTGTCTTTTTTTAGCAGATAGACCCTGCTCAGCTACATTATATTGATGATTTTAAGTGGGTATAGAGTCAGAGCTCGACTCTTGGCTAGTCAAAACCAGATGGCAATGTCCAATGAGCTCCAGGTCCCACTGAATGTCATTTCTCCCAGGTCTCCCCCAGGTTCCAATGCTGTAGAAATGTTATTCCATGCTTCAGCTGTAAACCTTTGTCTCTTACAATAAAGGCCGTTCTTTTACCTTAACGGTCCACACAGACAGAATGTAGAAGGGGTGTTTGTGACAGACATCATAGCGGATCCTCCAGATTGTGATTGGATTAGTCTTTGGTCTCCATTCAAGTGCGCATTATTCAGAACTCTTGTCTTCACAAGAAAATCCCTTGCGGAATCACGTACTTTTCAGGAGGGTCACGCGGAAGTTACACAGAATCAGGTCACTGTAAGCTAGGACCCTTATTACTGGCTCTACAGCCAAGCAAGCTGAGTCAGGCTATATAGTCAGAAGTAAAAGTGAAATTGCCATTGGGAGCCAGCAGGAATTTCTCTGCACTGGTGCTATCGCCAGCAGGAAAAAAATCAAACCACTGTCAGAAGTGGGATTCGAATCCACGCCTCCAGAGGAGACTGCGACCTGAACGCAGTGCCTTAGACCGCTCGGCCATCCTGACATGGGATTAGTTTCCTCAGTCCCTGAATGTCGCGCGCATGCACGCTATTTGGAATCAATTAACTACTCATTAGAAAATCATCCCTCCTATGTACATTCTATACTCATGGGAATTTTCACCTTGCCTAAAGATGTCCCAACTAGTGAACGGGGAGACAGCAAACCCCAGGACAGAGGCCGAAATAGCTCAGTTGGGAGAGCGTTAGACTGAAGATCTAAAGGTCCCTGGTTCGATCCCGGGTTTCGGCAAATGAATTTTGAATACAAAATCAATAACAAAAGAAAAGGCCTGCTACGTTTCTTTCCAATTCGTTGGGGTTTCGATCGAGCGTAGCGCACTGCTGGAACTATAGAAAAAAAAAAAGGTTGAAAACAGTTCTTTCAGGAGAAGACAATGTGCTGCGCGGATGCCGAAATAGCTCAGTTGGGAGAGCGTAGACTAAACATCTAAAGGTCCCCGATTCAATTCTGGGTTTTGTCACACCCTCATTTTAAACATTGAACAATTGACATGAATGTTTTTGGGTTCTTTCTATATCCTAACTGAACCGAGCTTTCCTTCTTGCATAATGCGCAGGTAATCCTGGAAATGGGGGGGGGGGAGTCCCTCTTTCACATCAGTCATTAATGTGAGAAAGACTAAATAATGCAAGGATCCGGAAATATTCAGCAGAATGCTGAATGGCAGAGACATATATTACCACACTTCTCCAAGAAGCCTTACCTCTTCTCCGTGTTCCCTCCCGAAGAACCAGCTGCCATTTTCTTTGCTGCTCGCCGAATAGCGTTCACCTCCAAAAGCACGCAGCTGCATCACCAGAAGACATGTCCTAGGTGCACAACAGCGGTGGCTGTCTTTTTTTAGCAGATAGACCCTGCTCAGCTACATTATATTGATGATTTTAAGTGGGTATAGAGTCAGAGCTCGACTCTTGGCTGGTCAAAACCAGATGGCAATGTCCAATGAGCTCCAGGCCCCACTGAATGTCATTTCTCCCAGGTCTCCCCCAGGTTCCAATGCTGTAGAAATGTTATTCCATGCTTCAGCTGTAAACCTTTGTCTCTTACAATAAAGGCCGTTCTTTTACCTTAACGGTCCACACAGACAGAATGTAGAAGGGGTGTTTGTGACAGACATCATAGCGGATCCTCCAGATTGTGATTGGATTAGTCTTTGGTCTCCATTCAAGTGCGCATTATTCAGAACTCTTGTCTTTACAAGAAAATCCCTTGCGGAGTCACGTACTTTTCAGGAGGGTCACGCGGAAGTTACACAGAATCAGGTCACTGTAAGCTAGGACCCTTATTACTGACTCTACAGCCAAGCAAGCTGAGTCAGGCTATATAGTCAGAAGTAAAAGTGAAATTGCCATTGGGAGCCAGCAGGAATTTCTCTGCACTGGTGCTATCGCCAGCAGGAAAAAAATCAAACCACTGTCAGAAGTGGGATTCGAACCCACGCCTCCAGAGGAGACTGCTACCTGAACGCAGCGCCTTAGACCGCTCGGCCATCCTGACATGGGATTGGTTTCCTCAGTCCCTGAATGTCGCGCGCATGCACGCTATTTGGAATCAATTAACTACTCATTAGAAAATCATCCCTCCTATGTACATTCTGTACTCATGGGAATTTTCACCTTGCCTAAAGATGTCCCAACTAGTGAACGGGGAGACAGCAAACCCCAGGACAGAGGCCGAAATAGCTCAGTTGGGAGAGCGTTAGACTGAAGATCTAAAGGTCCCTGGTTCGATCCCAGGTTTCGGCAAATGAATTTTGAATACAAATCCACTAACAAAAGAAAAGGCTTGCTACGTTTCTTTCCAATTCGTTGGGGTTTCGATCGAGCGTAGCGCACTGCTGGAACTATAGAAAAAAAAAAAAAAGGTTGAAAACAGTTCTTTCAGGAGAAGACAATGTGCTGCGCGGATGCCGAAATAGCTCAGTTGGGAGAGCGTAGACTAAAGGTCCCCGATTCAATTCTACGTTTTGTCACACCCTCGTTTTAAACATTGAACAATTGACATGAATGTTTTTGGGTTCTTTTTATATCCTAACTGAACCGAGCTTTCCTTCTTGCATAATGCGTAGGTAATCCTGGAAATGGGGGGAGAGTCCCTCTTTCACATCAGTCATTAATGTGAGAAAGACTAAATAATGCAAGGATCCGGAAATATTCAGCAGAATGCTGAATGGCAGAGACATATATTACCACACTTCTCCAAGAAGCCTTACCTCTTCTCCGTGTTCCCTCCCGAAGAACCAGCTGCCATTTTCTTTGCTGCTCGCCCAATAGCGTTCACCTCCAAAAGCACGCAGCTGCATCACCAGAAGACATGTCCTAGGTACACAACAGCGGTGGCTGTCTTTTTTTAGCAGATAGACCCTGCTCAGCTACATTATATTGATGATTTTAAGTGGGTATAGAGTCAGAGCTCGACTCTTGGCTGGTCAAAACCAGATGACAATGTCCAATGAGCTCCAGGCCCCACTGAATGTCATTTCTCCCAGGTCTCCCCCAGGTTCCAATGCTGTAGAAATGTTATTCCATGCTTCAGCTGTAAACCTTTGTCTCTTACAATAAAGGCCGTTCTTTTACCTTAACGGTCCACACAGACAGAATGTAGAAGGGGTGTTTGTGACAGACATCATAGCGGATCCTCCAGATTGTGATTGGATTAGTCTTTGGTCTCCATTCAAGTGCGCATTATTCAGAACTCTTGTCTTCACAAGAAAATCCCTTGCGGAGTCACGTACTTTTCAGGAGGGTCACGCGGAAGTTACACAGAATCAGGTCACTGTAAGCTAGGACCCTTATTACTGGCTCTACAGCCAAGCAAGCTGAGTCAGGCTATATAGTCAGAAGTAAAAGTGAAATTGCCATTGGGAGCCAGCAGGAATTTCTCTGCACTGGTGCTATCGCCAGCAGGAAAAAAATCAAACCACTGTCAGAAGTGGGATTCGAACCCACGCCTCCAGAGGAGACTGCGACCTGAACGCAGCGCCTTAGACCGCTCGGCCATCCTGACATGGGATTAGTTCCTCAGTCCCTGAATGTCGCACGCATGCACGCTATTTGGAATCAATTAACTACTCATTAAAAAATCATCCCTCCTATGTACATTCTGTACTCATGGGAATTTTCACCTTGCCTAAAGATGTCCCAACTAGTGAACGGGGAGACAGCAAACCCCAGGGCAGAGGCCGAAATAGCTCAGTTGGGAGAGCGTTAGACTGAAGATCTAAAGGTCCCTGGTTCGATCCCGGGTTTCGGCAAATGAATTTTGAATACAAATCCACTAACAAAAGAAAAGGCTTGCTACGTTTCTTTCCAATTCGTTGGGGTTTCGATCGAGCGTAGCGCACTGCTGGAACTATAGAAAAAAAAAAAAGGTTGAAAACAGTTCTTTCAGGAGAAGACAATGTGCTGCGCGGATGCCGAAATAGCTCAGTTGGGAGAGCGTAGACTAAAGATCTAAAGGTCCCCGATTCAATTCTGGGTTTTGTCACACCCTCGTTTTAAACATTAAACAATTGACATGAATGTTTTTGGGTTCTTTCTATATCCTAACTGAACCGAGCTTTCCTTCTTGCATAATGCGCAGGTAATCCTGGAAATGGGGGGGGGGGGAGTCCCTCTTTCACATCAGTCATTAATGTGAGAAAGACTAAATAATGCAAGGATCCGGAAATATTCAGCAGAATGCTGAATGGCAGAGACATATATTACCACACTTCTCCAAGAAGCCTTAACTCTTCTCCGTGTTCCCTCCCGAAGAACCAGCTGCCATTTTCTTTGCTGCTCGCCGAATAGCGTTCACCTCCAAAAGCACGCAGCTGCATCACCAGAAGACATGTCCTAGGTGCACAACAGCGGTGGCTGTCTTTTTGTAGCAGATAGACCCTGCTCAGCTACATTATATTGATGATTTTAAGTGGGTATAGAGTCAGAGCTCGACTCTTGGCTGGTCAAAACCAGATGGCAATGTCCAATGAGCTCCAGGTCCCACTGAATGTCATTTCTCCCAGGTCTCCCCCAGGTTCCAATGCTGTAGAAATGTTATTCCATGCTTCAGCTGTAAACCTTTGTCTCTTACAATAAAGGCCGTTATTTTACCTTAACGGTCCGCACAGACAGAATGTAGAAGGGGTGTTTGTGACAGACATCATAGCGGATCCTCCAGATTGTGATTGGATTAGTCTTTGGTCTCCATTCAAGTGCGCATTATTCAGAACTCTTGTCTTCACAAGAAAATCCCTTGCGGAGTCACGTACTTTTCAGGAGGGTCACGCGGAAGTTACACAGAATCAGGTCACTGAAAGCTAGGACCCTTATTACTGGCTCTACAGCCAAGCAAGCTGAGTCAGGCTATATAGTCAGAAGTAAAAGTGAAATTGCCATTGGGAGCCAGCAGGAATTTCTCTGCACTGGTGCTATCGCCAGCAGGAAAAAAATCAAACCACTGTCAGAATTGGGATTCGAACCCACGCCTCCAGAGGAGACTGCGACCTGAACGCAGCGCCTTGGACCGCTCGGCCATCCTGACATGGGATTAGTTTCCTCAGTCCCTGAATGTCGCGCGCATGGACGCTATTTGGAATCAATTAACTACTCATTAGAAAATCATCCCTCCTATGTACATTCTGTACTCATGGGAATTTTCACCTTGCCTAAAGATGTCCCAACTAGTGAACGGGTAGACAGCCAACCCCAGGACAGAGGCCGAAATAGCTCAGTTGGGAGAGCGTTAGACTGAAGATCTAAAGGTCCCTGGTTCGATCCCGGGTTTCGGCAAATGAATTTTGAATACAAATCCACTAACAAAAGAAAAGGCTTGCTACGTTTCTTTCCAATTCGTTGGGGTTTCGATCGAGCGTAGCGCGCTGCTGGAACTATAGAAAAAAAAAAAAAGGTTGAAAACAGTTCTTTCAGGAGAAGACAATGTGCTGGGCGGATGCCGAAATAGCTCAGTTGGGAGAGCGTAGACTAAAGGTCCCCGATTCAATTCTGGGTTTTGTCACACCCTCATTTTAAACATTGAACAATTGACATGAATGTTTTTGGGTTCTTTCTATATCCTAACTGAACCGAGCTTTCCTTCTTGCATAATGCGCAGGTAATCCTGGAAATGGGGGGGAGGGAGTCCCTCTTTCACATCAGTCATTAAAGTGAGAAAGACTAAATAATGCAAGGATCCGGAAATATTCAGCAGAATGCTGAATGGCAGAGACATATATTACCACACTTCTCCAAGAAGCCTTACCTCTTCTCCGTGTTCCCTCCCGAAGAACCAGCTGCCATTTTCTTTGCTGCTCGTCGAATAGCGTTCACCTCCAAAAGCACGCAGCTGCATCACCAGAAGACATGTCCTAGGTGCAAAACAGCGGTGGCTGTCTTTTTTTAGCAGATAGACCCTGCTCAGCTACATTATATTGATGATTTTAAGTGGGTATAGAGTCAGAGCTCGACTCTTGGCTGGTCAAAACCAGATGGCAATGTCCAATGAGCTCCAGGCCCCACTGAATGTCATTTCTCCCAGGTTTTAATGCTGTAGAAATGTTATTCCATGCTTCAGCTGTAAACCTTTGTCTCTTACAATAAAGGCCGTTCTTTTACCTTAACGGTCCACACAGACAGAATGTAGAAGGGGTGTTTGTGACAGACATCATAGCGGATCCTCCAGATTGTGATTGGATTAGTCTTTGGTCTCCATTCAAGTGCGCATTATTCAGAACTCTTGTCTTCACAAGAAAATCCCTTGCAGAGTCACGTACTTTTCAG
Organism: Leptodactylus fuscus; assembly: GCF_031893055.1. Lineage (NCBI taxonomy): Eukaryota > Metazoa > Chordata > Amphibia > Anura > Leptodactylidae > Leptodactylus > Leptodactylus fuscus. The sequence continues at coordinate 235,595,919 of NC_134265.1, forward strand.
GAGGGTCACGCGGAAGTTACACAGAATCAGGTCACTGTAAGCTAGGACCCTTATTACTGGCTCTACAGCCAAGCAAGCTGAGTCAGGCTATATAGTCAGAAGTAAAAGTGAAATTGCCATTTGGAGCCAGCAGGAATTTCTCTGCACTGGTGCTATCGCCAGCAGGAAAAAAATCAAACCTCTGTCAGAAGTGGGATTCGAACCCACGCCTCCAGAGGAGACTGCGACCTGAACACAGCACCTTAGACCGCTCGGCCATCCTGACATGGGATTAGTTCCTCAGTCCCTGAATGTCGCACGCATGCACGCTATTTGGAATCAATTAACTACTCATTAGAAAATCATCCCTCCTATGTACATTCTGTACTCATGGGAATTTTCACCTTGCCTAAAGATGTCCCAACTAGTGAACGGGGAGACAGCAAACCCCAGGACAGAGGCCGAAATAGCTCAGTTGGGAGAGCGTTAGACTAAAGGTCCCTGGTTCGATCCCGGGTTTCGACAAATGAATTTTGAATACAAATCCACTAACAAAAGAAAAGGATTGCTACGTTTCTTTCCAATTCGTTGGGGTTTCGATCGAGCGTAGCGCGCTGCTGGAGCTATAGAAAAAAAAAAAAGGTTGAAAACAGTTCTTTCAGGAGAAGACAATGTGCTGCGCGGATGCCGAAATAGCTCAGTTGGGAGAGCGTAGACTAAAGATCTAAAGGTCCCCGATTCAATTCTGGGTTTTGTTACACCCTCATTTTAAACATTGAACAATTGACATGAATGTTTTTGGGTTCTTTCTATATCCTAACTGAACCGAGCTTTCCCTCTTGCATAATGCGCAGGTAATCCTGGAAATGGGGGGGGGGGGGGGGAAGTCCCTCTTTCACATCAGTCATTAATGTGAGAAAGACTAAATAATGCAAGGATCCGGAAATATTCAGCAGAATGCTGAATGGCAGAGACATATATTACCACACTTCTCCAAGAAGCCTTACCTCTTCTCCGTGTTCCCTCCCGAAGAACCAGCTGCCATTTTCTTTGCTGCACGCTGAATAGCGTTCACCTCCAAAAGCACGCAGCTGCATCACCAGAAGACATGTCCTAGGTGCACAACAGCGGTGGCTGTCTTTTTTTAGCAGATAGACCCTGCTCAGCTACATTATATTGATGATTTTAAGTGGGTATAGAGTCAGAGCTCGACTCTTGGCTGGTCAAAACCAGATGGCAATGTCCAATGAGCTCCAGGCCCCACTGAATGTCATTTCTCCCAGGTCTCCCCCAGGTTCCAATGCTGTAGAAATGTTATTCCATGCTTCAGCTGTAAACCTTTGTCTCTTACAATAAAGGCCGTTCTTTTACCTTAACGGTCCACACAGACAGAATGTAGAAGGGGTGTTTGTGACAGACATCATAGCGGATCCTCCAGATTGTCATTGGATTAGTCTTTGGTCTCCATTCAAGTGCGCATTATTCAGAACTCTTGTCTTCACAAGAAAATCCCTTGCGGAGTCACGTACTTTTCAGGAGGGTCACGCGGAAGTTACACAGAATCAGGTCACTGAAAGCTAGGACCCTTATTACTGGCTCTACAGCCAAGCAAGCTGAGTCAGGCTATATAGTCAGAAGTAAAAGTGAAATTGCCATTGGGAGCCAGCAGGAATTTCTCTGCACTGGTGCTATCGCCAGCAGGAAAAAAATCAAACCACTGTCAGAAGTGGGATTCGAACCCACGCCTCCAGAGGAGACTGCGACCTGAACGCAGCGCCTTAGACTGCTCGGCCATCCTGACATGGGATTAGTTTCCTCAGTCCCTGAATGTCGCGCGCATGCACGCTATTTGGAATCAATTAACTACTCATTAGAAAATCATCCCTCCTATGTACATTCTGTACTCATGGGAATTTTCACCTTGCCTAAAGATGTCCCAACTAGTGAACGGGGAGACAGCAAACCCCAGGACAGAGGCCGAAATAGCTCAGTTGGGAGAGCGTTAGACTGAAGATCTAAAGGTCCCTGGTTCGATCCCGGGTTTCGGCAAATGAATTTTGAATACAAATCCACTAACAAAAGAAAAGGCTTGCTACGTTTCTTTCCAATTCGTTGGGGTTTCGATCGAGCGTAGCGCACTGCTGGAACTATAGAAAAAAAAAAGGTTGAAAACAGTTCTTTCAGGAGAAGACAATGTGCTGCACGGATGCCGAAATAGCTCAGTTGGGAGAGCGTAGACTAAAGATCTAAAGGTCCCCGATTCAATTCTGGGTTTTGTAACACCCTCGTTTTAAACATTAAATAATTGACATGAATGTTTTTGGGTTCTTTCTATATCCTAACTGAACCGAGCTTTCCTTCTTGCATAATGCGCAGGTAATCCTGGAAAGGGGGTTGGAGTCCCTATTTCACATCAGTCATTAATGTGAGAAAGACTAAATAATGCAAGGATCCGGAAATATTCAGCAGAATGCTGAATGGCAGAGACATATATTACCACACTTCTCCAAGAAGCCTTACCTCTTCTCCGTGTTCCCTCCCGAAGAACCAGCTGCCATTTTCTTTGCTGCTCGCCCAATAGCGTTCACCTCCAAAAGCACGCAGCTGCATCACCAGAAGACATGTCCTAGGTGTACAACAGCGGTGGCTGTCTTTTTTTAGCAGATAGACCCTGCTCAGCTACATTATATTGATGATTTTAAGTGGGTATAGAGTCAGAGCTCGACTCTTGGCTGGTCAAAACCAGATGGCAATGTCCAATGAGCTCCAGGCCCCACTGAATGTCATTTCTCCCAGGTCTCCCCCAGGTTCCAATGCTGTAGAAATGTTATTCCATGCTTCAGCTGTAAACCTTTGTCTCTTACAATAAAGGCCGTTCTTTTACCTTAACGGTCCACACAGACAGAATGTAGAAGGGGTGTTTGTGACAGACATCATAGCGGATCCTCCAGATTGTGATTGGATTAGTCTTTGGTCTCCATTCAAGTGCGCATTATTCAGAACTCTTGTCTTCACAAGAAAATCCCTTGCGGAGACACATACTTTTCAGGAGGGTCACGCGGACGTTACACAGAATCAGGTCACTGTAAGCTAGGACCCTTATTACTGGCTCTACAGCCAAGCAAGCTGAGTCAGGCTATATAGTCAGAAGTAAAAGTGAAATTGCCATTGGGAGCCAGCAGGAATTTCTCTGCACTGGCGCTATCGCCAGCAGGAAAAATATCAAACCACTGTCAGAAGTGGGATTCGAACCCACGCCTCCAGAGGAGACTGCGACCTGAACGCAGCGCCTTAGACCGCTCGGCCATCCTGACATGGTATTAGTCTCCTCAGTCCCCGAATGTTGCGCGCATGCACGCTATTTGGAATCAATTAACTACTCATTAGAAAATCATCCCTCCTATGTACCTTCTGGACTCATGGGAATTTTCACCTTGCCTAAAGATGTCCCAACTAGTGAACGGGGAGATAGCAAACCCCAGGACAGAGGCCGAAATAGCTCAGTTGGGAGAGCGTTAGACTGAAGATCTAAAGGTCCCTGGTTCGATCCCGGGTTTCGGCAAATGAATTTTGAATACAAATCCACTAACAAAAGAAAAGGCTTGCTACGTTTCTTTCCAATTCGTTGGGGTTTTGATCGAGCGTAGCGCACTGCTGGAACTATAGAAAAAAAAAATGCTTGAAAACAGTTCTTTCAGGAGAAGACAATGTGCTGCGCGGATTCCGAAATAGCTCAGTTGGGAGAGCGTAGACTAAAGATCTAAAGGTCCCCGATTCAATTCTGGGTTTTGTCACACCCTTGTTTTAAACATTAAACAATTGACATGAATGTTTTTGGGTTCTTTCTATATCCTAACTGAACCGAGCTTTCCTTCTTGCATAATGCGCAGGTAATCCTGGAAATGGGGGGGAAGAAGTCCCTCTTTCACATCAGTCATTAATGTGAGAAAGACTAAATAATGCAAGGATCCGGAAATATTCAGCAGAATGCTGAATGGCAGAGACATATATTACCACACTTCTCCAAGAAGCCTTACCTCTTCTCCGTGTTCCCTCCAGAAGAACCAGCTGCCATTTTCTTTGCTGCTCGCCCAATAGCGTTCACCTCCAAAAGCACGCAGCTGCATCACCAGAAGACATGTCCTAGGTGCACAACAGCGGTGGCTGTCTTTTTTTAGCAGATAGACCCTGCTCAGCTACATTATATTGATGATTTTAAGTGGGTATAGAGTCAGAGCTCGACTCTTGGCTGGTCAAAACCAGATGGCAATGTCCAATGATCTCCAGGCCCCACTGAATGTCATTTCTCCCAGGTCTCCCCCAGGTTCCAATGCTGTAGAAATGTTATTCCATGCTTCAGCTGTAAACCTTTGTCTCTTAAATAAAGGCCGTTATTTTACCTTAACGGTCCACACAGACAGAATGTAGAAGGGGTGTTTGTGACAGACATCATAGCGGATCCTCCAGATTGTGATTGGATTAGTCTTTGGTCTCCATTCAAGTGCGCATTATTCAGAACTCTTGTCTTCACAAGAAAATCCCTTGCGGAGTCACGTACTTTTCAGGAGGGTCACGCGGAAGTTACACAGAATCAGGTCACTGTAAGCTAGGACCCTTATTACTGGCTCTACAGCCAAGCAAGCTGAGTCAGGCTATATAGTCAGAAGTAAAAGTGAAATTGCCATTGGGAGCCAGCAGGAATTTCTCTGCACTGGTGCTATCGCCAGCAGGAAAAAAATCAAACCACTGTCAGAAGTGGGATTCGAACCCACGCCTCCAGAGGAGACTGCGACCTGAACGCAGCGCCTTAGACCGCTCGGCCATCCTGACATGGGATTAGTTTCCTCAGTCCCTGAATGTCGTGCGCATGCACGCTATTTGGAATCAATTAACTACTCATTAGAAAATCATCCCTCCTATGTACATTCTGTACTCATGGGAATTTTCACCTTGCCTAAAGATGTCCCAACTAGTGAACGGGGAGACAGCAAACCCTAGGACAGAGGCCGAAATAGCTCAGTTGGGAGAGCGTTAGACTGAAGATCTAAAGGTCCCTGGTTCGATCCCGGGTTTCGGCAAATGAATTTTGAATACAAATCCACTAACAAAAGAAAAGGCTTGCTACGTTTCTTTCCAATTCGTTAGGGTTTCGATCAAGCGTAGCGCGCTGCTGGAACTATAGAAAAAAAAAAAGGTTGAAAACAGTTCTTTCAGAAGAAGACAATGTGCTGCGCGGATGCCGAAATAGCTCAGTTGGGAGAGCGTAGACTAAAGATCTAAAGGTCCCCGATTCAATTCTGGGTTTTGTCACACCCTCATTTTAAACATTGAACAATTGACATGAATGTTTTTGGGTTCTTTCTATATCCTAACTGAACCGAGCTTTCCTTCTTGCATAATGCGCAGGTAATCCTGGAAATGGGGGGGGGGGAGTCCCTCTTTCACATCAGTCATTAATGTGAGAAAGACTAAATAATGCAAGGATCCGGAAATATTCAGCAGAATGCTGAATGGCAGAGACATATATTACCACACTTCTCCAAGAAGCCTTACCTCTTCTCCGTGTTCCCTCCAGAAGAATCAGCTGCCATTTTCTTTGCTGCTCGCCCAATAGCGTTCACCTCCAAAAGCACGCAGCTGCATCACCAGAAGACATGTCCTAGGTGCACAACAGCGGTGGCTGTCTTTTTTTAGCAGATAGACCCTGCTCAGCTACATTATATTGATGATTTTAAGTGGGTATAGAGTCAGAGCTCGACTCTTGGCTGGTCAAAAGCAGATGGCAATGTCCAATGAGCTCCAGGCCCCACTGAATGTCATTTCTCCCAGGTCTCCCCCAGGTTCCAATGCTGTAGAAATGTTATTCCATGCTTCAGCTGTAAACCTTTGTCTCTTACAATAAAGGCCGTTCTTTTACCTTAACGGTCCACACAGACAGAATGTAGAAGGGGTGTTTGTGACAGACATCATAGCGGATCCTCCAGATTGTGATTGGATTAGTCTTTGGTCTCCATTCAAGTGCGCATTATTCAGAACTCTTGTCTTCACAAGAAAATCCCTTGCGGAGTCACGTACTTTTCAGGAGGGTCACGCGGAAGTTACACAGAATCAGGTCACTGAAAGCTAGGACCCTTATTACTGGCTCTACAGCCAAGCAAGCTGAGTCAGGCTATATAGTCAGAAGTAAAAGTGAAATTGCCATTGGGAGCCAGCAGGAATTTCTCTGCACTGGTGCTATCGCCAGCAGGAAAAATATCAAACCACTGTCAGAAGTGGGATTCGAACCCACGCGTCCATAGGAGACTGCGACCTGAACGCAGCGCCTTAGACCGCTCGGCCATCCTGACATGGGATTAGTTTCCTCAGTCCCCGAATGTCGCGCGCATGCACGCTATTTGGAATCAATTAACTACTCATTAGAAAATCATCCCTCCTATGTACATTCTGTACTCATGGGAATTTTCACCTTGCCTAAAGATGTCCCAACTAGTGAACGGGGAGACAGCAAACCCCAGGACAGAGGCCGAAATAGCTCAGGTGGGAGAGCGTTAGACTGAATATCTAAAGGTCCCTGGTTCGATCCCAGGTTTCGGCAAATGAATTTTGAATACAAATCCACTAACAAAAGAAAAGGCTTGCTACGTTTCTTTCCAATTCGTTGGGGTTTTGATCGAGCGTAGCGCACTGCTTGAACTATAGAAAAAAAAAAAAAAAGGTTGAAAACAGTTCTTTCAGGAGAAGACAATGTGCTGCGCGGATGCCGAAATAGCTCAGTTGGGAGAGCGTAGACTAAAGGTCCCCGATTCAATTCTACGTTTTGTCACACCCTCGTTTTAAACATTGAACAATTGACATGAATGTTTTTGGGTTCTTTCTATATCCTAACTGAACCGAGCTTTCCTTCTAGCATAATGCGCAGGTAATCCTGGAAATGGGGGGGAAGTCCCTCTTTCACATCAGTCATTAATGTGAGAAAGACTAAATAATGCAAGGATCCGGAAATATTCAGCAGAATGCTGAATGGCAGAGACATATATTACCACACTTCTCCAAGAAGCCTTACCTCTTCTCCGTGTTCCCTCCCGAAGAACCAGCTGCCATTTTCTTTGCTGCTCGCCGAATAGCGTTCACCTCCAAAAGCACGCAGCTGCATCACCAGAAGACATGTCCTAGGTGCACAACAGCGGTGGCTGTGTTTTTTTAGCAGATAGACCCTGCTCAGCTACATTATATTGATGATTTTAAGTGGGTATAGAGTCAGAGCTCGACTCTTGGCTGGTCAAAAGCAGATGGCAATGTCCAATGAGCTCCAGGCCCCACTGAATGTCATTTCTCGCAGGTCTCCCCCAGGTTCCAATGCTGTAGAAATGTTATTCCATGCTTCAGCTGTAAACCTTTGTCTCTTACAATAAAGGCCGTTATTTTACCTTAACGGTCCACACAGACAGAATGTAGAAGGGGTGTTTGTGACAGACATCATAGCGGATCCTCCAGATTGTGATTGGATTAGTCTTTGGTCTCCATTCAAGTGCGCATTATTCAGAACTCTTGTCTTCACAAGAAAATCCCTTGTGGAGTCACATACTTTTCAGGAGGGTCACGCGGAAGTTACACAGAATCAGGTCACTGAAAGCTAGGACCCTTATTACTGGCTCTACAGCCAAGCAAGCTGAGTCAGGCTATATAGTCAGAAGTAAAAGTGAAATTGCCATTGGGAGCCAGCAGGAATTTCTCTGCACTGGTGCTATCGCCAGCAGGAAAAAAATCAAACCACTGTCAGAAGTGAGATTCGAACCCACGCCTCCAGAGGAGACTGCGACCTGAACGCAGCACCTTAGACCGCTCGGCCATCCTGACATGGGATTAGTTTCCTCAGTCCCTGAATGTCGCGCGCATGCACGCTATTTGGAATCAATTAACTACTCATTAGAAAATCATCCCTCCTATGTACATTCTGTACTCATGGGAATTTTCACCTTGCCTAAAGATGTCCCAACTAGTGAACGGGGAGACAGCAAACCCCAGGACAGAGGCCGAAATAGCTCAGTTGGGAGAGCGTTAGACTGAAGATCTAAAGGTCCCTGGTTCGATCCCGGGTTTCGGCAAATGAATTTTGAATACAAATCCACTAACAAAAGAAAAGGCTTGCTACGTTTCTTTCCAATTCGTTGGGGTTTCGATCAAGCGTAGCGCGCTGCTGGAACTATAGAAAAAAAAAAAGGTTGAAAACAGTTCTTTCAGGAGAAGACAATGTGCTGCGCGGATGCCGAAATAGCTCAGTTGGGAGAGCGTAGACTAAAGATCTAAAGGTCCCCGATTCAATTCTGGGTTTTGTCACACCCTCATTTTAAACATTGAACAATTGACATGAATGTTTTTGGGTTCTTTCTATATCCTAACTGAACCGAGCTTTCCTTCTTGCATAATGCGCAGGTAATCCTGGAAATGGGGGGGGGAAGTCCCTCTTTCACATCAGTCATTAATGTGAGAAAGACTAAATAATGCAAGGATCCGGAAATATTCAGCAGAATGCTGAATGGCAGAGACATATATTACCACACTTCTCCAAGAAGCCTTACCTCTTCTCCGTGTTCCCTCCCGAAGAACCAGCTGCCATTTTCTTTGCTGCTCGCCGAATAGCGTTCACCTCCAAAAGCACGCAGCTGCATCACCAGAAGACATGTCCTAGGTGCACAACAGCGGTGGCTGTCTTTTTTTAGCAGATAGACCCTGCTCAGCTACATTATATTGATGATTTTAAGTGGGTATAGAGTCAGAGCTCGACTCTTGGCTGGTCTAAACCAGATGGCAATGTCCAATGAGCTCCAGGCCCCACTGAATGTCATTTCTCCCAGGTCTCCCCCAGGTTCCAATGCTGTAGAAATGTTATTCCATGCTTCAGCTGTAAACCTTTGTCTCTTAAATAAAGGCCGTTATTTTACCTTAACGGTCCACACAGACAGAATGTAGAAGGGGTGTTTGTGACAGACATCATAGCGGATCCTCCAGATTGTCATTGGATTAGTCTTTGGTCTCCATTCAAGTGCGCATTATTCAGAACTCTTGTCTTCACAAGAAAATCCCTTGCGGAGTCACGTACTTTTCAGGAGGGTCACGCGGAAGTTACACAGAATCAGGTCGCTGAAAGCTAGGACCCTTATTACTGGCTCTACAGCCAAGCAAGCTGAGTCAGGCTATATAGTCAGAAGTAAAAGTGAAATTGCCATTGGGAGCCAGCAGAAATTTCTCTGCACTGGTGCTATCGCCAGCAGGAAAAAAATCAAATCACTGTCAGAAGTGGGATTCGAACCCACGCCTCCAGAGAAGACTGCAAACTGAACGCAGCGCCTTAGACCGCTCGGCCATCCTGACATGGGATTAGTTTCCTCAGTCCCTGAATGTCGCGCGCATGCACGCTATTTGGAATCAACTACTCATTAGAAAATCATCCCTCCTATGTACATTCTGTACTCATGGAAATTTTCACCTTTCCTAAAGATGTCCCAACTAGTGAACGGGTAGACAGCCAACCCCAGGACAGAGGCCGAAATAGCTCAGTTGGGAGAGCGTTAGACTAAAGGTCCATGGTTCGATCCTGGGTTTCGTCAAATGAATTTTGAATACAAATCCACTAACAAAAGAAAAGGCTTGCTACGTTTCTTTCCAATTCGTTGGGGTTTCGATCGAGCGTAGCGCACTGCTGGAACTATAGAAAAAAAAAAAGGTTGAAAACAGTTCTTTCAGGAGAAGACAATGTGCTGCGCGGATGCCGAAATAGCTCAGTTGGGAGAGCGTAGACTAAAGATCTAAAGGTCCCCGATTCAATTCTGGGTTTTGTCACACCCTCGTTTTAAACATTGAACAATTGACATGAATGTTTTTGGGTTCTTTCTATATCCTAACTGAACCGAGCTTTCCTTCTTGCATAATGCGCAGGTAATCCTGGAAATGGGGGGGGAAGTCCCTCTTTCACATCAGTCATTAATGTGAAAAAGACTAAATAATGCAAGGATCCGGAAATATTCAGCAGAATGCTGAATGTCAGAGACATATATTACCACACTTCTCCAAGAAGCCTTAACTCTTCTCCGTGTTCCCTCCCGAAGAACCAGCTGCCATTTTCTTTGCTGCTCGCCGAATAGCGTTCACCTCCAAAAGCACGCAGCTGCATCACCAGAAGACATGTCCTAGGTGCACAACAGCGGTGGCTGTCTTTTTTTAGCAGATAGACCCTGCTCAGCTACATTATATTGATGATTTTAAGTGGGTATAGAGTCAGAGCTCGACTCTTGGCTGGTCAAAAGCAGATGGCAATGTCCAATGAGCTCCAGGCCCCACTGAATGTCATTTCTCCCAGGTCTCCCCCAGGTTCCAATGCTGTAGAAATGTTATTCCATGCTTCAGCTGTAAACCTTTGTCTCTTACAATAAAGGCCGTTATTTTACCTTAACGGTCCACACAGACAGAATGTAGAAGGGGTGTTTGTGACAGACATCATAGCGGATCCTCCAGATTGTCATTGGATTAGTCTTTGGTCTCCATTCAAGTGCACATTATTCAGAACTCTTGTCTTCACAAGAAAATCCCTTGCGGAGTCACGTACTTTTCAGGAGGGTCACGCGGAAGTTACACAGAATCAGGTCACTGTAAGCTAGGACCCTTATTACTGGCTCTACAGCCAAGCAAGCTGAGTCAGGCTATATAGTCAGAAGTAAAAGTGAAATTGCCATTGGGAGCCAGCAGGAATTTCTCTGCACTGGTGCTATCGCCAGCAGGAAAAAAAATCAAACCACTGTCAGAAGTAGGATTCGACCCCACGCCTCCAGAGGAGACTGCGACCTAAACTCAGCGCCTTAGACCGCTCGGCCATCCTGACATGGGATTAGTTTCCTCAGTCCCTGAATGTCGCGCGCATGCACGCTATTTGGAATCAATTAACTACTCATTAGAAAATCATCCCTCCTATGTACATTCTGGACTCATGGGAATTTTCACCTTGCCTAAAGATGTCCCAACTAGTGAACGGGGAGAAAGCCAACCCCAGGACAGAGGCTGAAATAGCTCAGTTGGGAAAGCGTTAGACTAAAGGTCCCTGGTTCGATCCCGGGTTTCGGCAAATGAATTTTGAATACAAATCCACTAACAAATGAAAAGGCTTGCTACGTTTCTTTCCAATTCGTTGGGGTTTCGATCGAGCGTAGCGCACTGCTGGAGCTATAGAAAAAAAAAAAAGGTTGAAAACAGTTCTTTCAGGAGAAGACAATGTGCTGCGCGGATGCCGAAATAGCTCAGTTGGGAGAGCGTAGACTAAAGATCTAAAGGTCCCCCATTCAATTCTGGGTTTTGTCACACCCTCGTTTTAAACATTGAACAATTGACATGAATGTTTTTGGGTTCTTTCTATATCCTAACTGAACCGAGCTTTCCTTTTTGCATAATGCGCAGGTAATCCTGGAAATGGGGGGGGGGGAGTTCCTCTTTCACATCAGTCATTAATGTGAGAAAGACTAAATAATGCAAGGATCCGGAAATATTCAGCAGAATGCTGAATGGCAGAGACATATATTACCACACTTCTCCAAGAAGCCTTACCTCTTCTCCGTGTTCCCTCCCGAAGAACCAGCTGCCATTTTCTTTGCTGCTCGCCGAATAGCGTTCACCTCCAAAAGCACGCAGCTGCATCACCAGAAGACATGTCCTAGGTGCACAACAGCGGTGGCTGTCTTTTTTTAGCAGATAGACCCTGCTCAGCTACATTATATTGATGATTTTAAGTGGGTATAGAGTCAGAGCTCGACTCTTGGCTGGTCAAAACCAGATGGCAATGTCCAATGAGCTCCAGGCCCCACTGAATGTCATTTCTCCCAGGTCTCCCCCAGGTTCCAATGCTGTAGAAATGTTATTCCATGCTTCAGCTGTAAACCTTTGTCTCTTACAATAAAGGCCGTTATTTTACCTTAACGGTCCACACAGACAGAATGTAGAAGGGGTGATTGTGACAGACATCATAGCGGATCCTCCAGATTGTGATTGGATTAGTCTTTGGTCTCCATTCAAGTGCGCATTATTCAGAACTCTTGTCTTCACAAGAAAATCCCTTGCGGAGTCACATACTTTTCAGGAGGGTCACGCGGAAGTTACACAGAATCAGGTCACTGAAAGCTAGGACCCTTATTACTGGCTCTACAGCCAAGCAAGCTGAGTCAGGCTATATAGTCAGAAGTAAAAGTGAAATTGCCATTGGGAGCCAGCAGGAATTTCTCTGCACTGGTGCTATCGCCAGCAGGAAAAAAATCAAACCACTGTCAGAAGTGGGATTCAAACCTACGCCTCCAGAGGAGACTGCGACCTGAACGCAGCGCTTTAGACCACTCGGTCATCCTGACATGGGATTAGTTTCCTCAGTCCCTGAATGTCGCGCGCATGCACGCTATTTGGAATCAATTAACTACTCATTAGAAAATCATCCCTCCTATGTACATTCTGTACTCATGGGAATGTTCACCTTGCCTAAAGATGTCCCAACTAGTGAACGGGGAGACAGCAAACCCCAGGACAGAGGCCGAAATAGCTCAGTTGGGAGAGCGTTAAACTGAAGATCTAAAGGTCCCTGGTTCGATCCCGGGTTTCGGCAAATGAATTTTGAATACAAATCCACTAACAAAAGAAATGGCTTGCTACGTTTCTTTCCAATTCGTTGGGGTTTCGATCGAGCGTAGCGCGCTGCTGGAACTATAGAAAAAAAAAAAAGGTTGAAAACAGTTCTTTCAGGAGAAGACAATGTGCTGCGCGGATGCCGAAATAGCTCAGTTGGGAGAGCGTAGACTAAAGATCTAAAGGTTCCCGATTGAATTCTGGGTTTTGTCACACCCTCATTTTAAACATTGAACAATTGACATGAATGTTTTTGGGTTCTTTCTATATCCTAACTGAACCGAGCTTTCCTTCTTGCATAATGCGCAGGTAATCCTGGAAATGGGGGGGGGGGGAGTCCCTCTTTCACATCAGTCATTAATGTGAGAAAGACTAAATAATGCAAGGATCCGGAAATATTCAGCAGAATGCTGAATGGCAGAAACATATATTACCACACTTCTCCAAGAAGCCTTACCTCTTCTCCGTGTTCCCTCCCGAAGAACCAGCTGCCATTTTCTTTGCTGCTCGCCCAATAGCGTTCACCTCCAAAAGCACGCAGCTGCATCACCAGAAGACATGTCCTAGGTGCACAACAGCAGTGGCTGTCTTTTTTTAGCAGATAGACCCTGCTCAGCTACATTATATTGATGATTTTAAGTGGGTATAGAGTCAGAGCTCGACTCTTGGCTGGTCAAAACCAGATGGCAATGTCCAATGAGCTCCAGGCCCCACTGAATGTCATTTCTCCCAGGTCTCCCCCAGGTTCCAATGCTGTAGAAATGTTATTCCATGCTTCAGCTGTAAACCTTTGTCTCATACAATAAAGGCCGTTCTTTTACCTTAACGGTCCACACAGACAGAATGTAGAAGGGGTGTTTGTGACAGACATCATAGCGGATCCTCCAGATTGTGATTGGATTAGTCTTTGGTCTCCATTCAAGTGCGCATTATTCAGAACTCTTGTCTTCACAAGAAAATCCCTTGCGGAGTCACGTACTTTTCAGGAGGGTCACGCGGAAGTTACACAGAATCAGGTCACTGTAAGCTAGGACCCTTATTACTGGCTCTACAGCCAAGCAAGCTGAGTCAGGCTATATAGTCAGAAGTAAAAGTGAAATTGCCATTGGGAGCCAGCAGGAATTTCTCTGCACTGGTGCTATCGCCAGCAGGAAAAAAATCAAACCACTGTCAGAAGTGGGATTCGAACCCACGCCTCCAGAGGAGACTGCGACCTGAACGCAGCGCCTTAGACCGCTCGGCTATCCTGACATGGGATTAGTTTCCTCAGTCCCTGAATGTCGCGCGCATGCACGCTATTTGGAATCAATTAACTACTCATTAGAAAATCATCCCTCCTATGTACAGTCTATACTCATGGGAATTTTCACCTTGCCTAAAGATGTCCCAACTAGTGAACGGGGAGACAGCAAACCCCAGGACAGAGGCCGAAATAGCTCAGTTGGGAGAGCGTTAGACTGAAGATCTAAAGGTCCCTGGTTCGATCCCGGGTTTCGGCAAACTAATTTTGAATACAAATCCACTAACAAAAGAAAAGGCTTGCTACGTTTCTTTCCAATTCGTTGGGGTTTCGATCGAGCGTAGCGCACTGCTGGAACTATAGAAAAAAAAAAAAGGTTGAAAACAGTTCTTTCAGGAGAAGACAATGTGCTGCGCGGATGCCGAAATAGCTCAGTTGGGAGAGCGTAGACTAAAAATCTAAAGGTCCCCGATTCAATTCTGGGTTTTGTCACACCCTCGTTTTAAACATTGAACAATTGACATGAATGTTTTTGAGTTCTTTCTATATCCTAACTGAACCGAGCTTTCCTTCTTGCATAATGCGCAGTTAATCCTGGAAATGGGGGGGAAGTCCCTCTTTCACATCAGTCATTAATGTGAGAAAGACTAAATAATGCAAGGATCCGGAAATATTCAGCAGAATGTTGAATGGCAGAGACATATATTACCACACTTCTCCAAGAAGCCTTACCTCTTCTCCGTGTTCCCTCCCGAAGAACCAGCTGCCATTTTCTTTGCTGCTCGCCGAATAGCGTTCACCTCCAAAAGCACGCAGCTGCATCACCAGAAGACATGTCCTAGCTGCACAACAGCGGTGGCTGTCTTTTTTTAGCAGATAGACCCTGCTCAGCTACATTATATTGATGATATTAAGTGGGTATAGAGTCAGAGCTCGACTCTTGGCTGGTCAAAACCAGATGGCAATGTCCAATGAGCTCCAGGCCCCACTGAATGTCATTTCTCCCAGGTCTCCCCCAGGTTCCAATGCTGTAGAAATGTTATTCCATGCTTCAGCTGTAAACCTTTGTCTCTTACAATAAAGGCCGTTCTTTTACCTTAACGGTCCACACAGACAGAATGTAGAAGGGGTGTTTGTGACAGACATCATAGCGGATTCTCCAGATTGTGATTGGATTAGTCTTTGGTCTCCATTCAAGTGCGCATTATTCAGAACTCTTGTCTTCACAAGAAAATCCCTTGCGGAGTCACGTACTTTTCAGGAGGGTCACGCGGAAGTTACACAGAATCAGGTCACTGTAAGCTAGGACCCTTATTACTGGCTCTACAGCCAAGCAAGCTGAGTCAGGCTATATAGTCAGAAGTAAAAGTGAAATTGCCATTGGGAGCCAGCAGGAATTTCTCTGCACTGGTGCTATCGCCAGCAGGAAAAAAATCAAACCACTGTCAGAAGTGGGATTCAAACCCACGCCTCCAGAGGAGACTGCGACCTGAACGCAGCGCCTTAGACCGCTCGGCCATCCTGACATGGGATTAGTTTCCTCAGTCCCTGAATGTCGCGCGCATGCACGCTATTTGGAATCAATTAACTACTCATTAGAAAATCATCCCTCCTATGTACATTCTGGACTCGTGGGAATTTTCACCTTGCCTAAAGATGTCCAACTAGTTAACCGGGAGACAGCAAACCCCAGGACAGAGGCCGAAATAGCTCAGTTGGGAGAGCGTTAGACTGAAGATCTAAAGGTCCCTGGTTCAATCCCGGGTTTCGGCAAATGAATTTTGAATACAAATCCACTAACAAAAGAAAAGGCTTGCTACGTTTCTTTCCAATTCGTTGTGGTTTCGATCGAGCGTAGCGCACTGCTGGAACTATAGAAAAAAAAAAAGGTTGAAAACAGTTCTTTCAGGAGAAGACAATGTGCTGCGCGGATGCCGAAATAGCTCAGTTGGTAGAGCGTAGACTAAAAATCTAAAGGTCCCCGATTCAAATCTGGTTTTTGTCACACCCTCGTTTTAAACTATGAACAATTGACATGAATGTTTTTGGGTTCTTTCTATATCCTAACTGAACCGAGCTTTCCTTATTGCATAATGCGCAGGTAATCCTGGAAATGGGGGGGAAGTCCCTCTTTCACATCAGTCATTAATGTGAGAAAGACTAAATAATGCAAGGATCCGGAAATATTCAGCAGAATGCTGAATGGCAGAGACATATATTACCACACTTCTCCAAGAAGCCTTACCTCTTCTCCGTGTTCCCTCCCGAAGAACCAGCTGCCATTTTCTTTGCTGCTCGCCGAATAGCGTTCACCTCCAAAAGCACGCAGCTGCATCACCAGAAGACATGTCCTAGGTGCACAACAGCAGTGGCTGTCTTTTTTTAGCAGATAGACCCTGCTCAGCTACATTATATTGATGATATTAAGTGGGTATAGAGTCAGAGCTCGACTCTTGGCTGGTCAAAACCAGATGGCAATGTCCAATGAGCTCCAGGCCCCACTGAATGTCATTTCTCCCAAGTCTCCCCCAGGTTCCAATGCTGTAGAAATGTTATTCCATGCTTCAGCTGTAAACCTTTGTCTCTTACAATAAAGGCAGTTCTTTTACCTTAACGGTCCACACAGACAGAATGTAGAAGGGGTGTTTGTGACAGACATCATAGCGGATCCTCCAGATTGTGATTGGATTAGTCTTTGGTCTCCATTCAAGTGCGCATTATTCAGAACTCTTGTCTTCACAAGAAAATCCCTTGCGGAGTCACGTACTTTTCAGGAGGGTCACGCGGAAGTTACACAGAATCAGGTCACTGTAAGCTAGGACCCTTATTACTGGCTCTACAGCCAAGCAAGCTGAGTCAGGCTATATAGTCAGAAGTAAAAGTGAAATTGCCATTGGGAGCCAGCAGGAATTTCTCTGCACTGGTGCTATCGCCAGCAGGAAAAAAATCAAACCACTGTCAGAAGTGGGATTCAAACCCACGCCTCCAGAGGAGACTGCGACCTGAACGCAGCGCCTTAGACCGCTCGGCCATCCTGACATAGGATTAGTTTCCTCAGTCCCTGAATGTCGCGCGCATGCACGCTATTTGGAATCAATTAACTACTCATTAGAAAATCATCCCTCCTATGTACATTCTGGACTCGTGGGAATTTTCACCTTGCCTAAAGATGTCCCAACTAGTGAACGGGGAGACAGCAAACCCCAAGACAGAGGCCGAAATAGCTCAGTTGGGAGAGCGTTAGACTGAAGATCTAAAGGTCCCTGGTTCGATCCCGGGTTTCGGCAAATGAATTTTGAATACAAATCCACTAACAAAAGAAAAGGCTTGCTACATTTCTTTCCAATTCATTGGGGTTTCGATCGAGCGTAGCGCACTGCTGGAACTATAGAAAAAAAAAAAAGGTTGAAAACAGTTCTTTCAGGAGAAGACAATGTGCTGCGCGGATGCCGAAACAGCTCAGTTGGGAGAGCGTAGACTAAAGATCTAAAGGTCCCCGATTGGGGCGGGGCCTGACCGCGCAGCATGGTAGACGCGAGTCACTAGAGCTCCGTGATACCGGGGACTTTGAGCGGTCGTCTTGCCTTACCTGGAGGTGAACATGGGCAAATCTGGCAGAGGGAAGCTCCGAGCACCCCTAGGATGCCCAAACATCAGGTGGACTTGCAGCGTTTTATTAGAAAGAAGACCGGGACTTCTCCTCACACTCTCCCTAAGATGGCGCCGGAGTCTAAGCCGGAAGTGGACTCAGAGGACGACTCTGAAGTTGGAAGCATAACGGGAGGTGAGCTTTCTGATGCAAATACCACGCAACTCACACGGAAATTTTTTTTTAAAACTTTGGAAAAAGCAATCACTAATGCGATGTCACCAGTTTTAGCTGAACTGGCGGATATTTCCTCTGAGATTAAAGCTACTTCTCATAGAGTTCAGGCTCTTGAGGAGTCTTACTCGTCCATTAGAGAGCATGCTGGGGCGGTGTCAGACCATCTCCAACAACAGGAAGAGCTACTTGATCGCTCCTTGCTACTAATAGAAGATCAGGAGAATAGAAACCGCAGGCGCAATCTCCGTTTGAAAGGGGTCCCTGAATCTTACTCCCCAGAGGACTTGCCCAAAATGGCGAACAGCATTTTCACAGATCTGTTGGGCCAGGAACGTGCAGCTCAGGTGACCATAGAACGCATACATAGATCGCTTCGGCCTAAGCCCAGACAAGGGGACCCTCCCCGTGACATAATATGCGGTCTCCTCTCCTTCAGAGACACACACGCCATCCTTACTGCGGCTAAAGCTAAAGACCAAATTTTGCTTGAGGGTGTTGAAATTTTTCTGTACCAAGACATTGCCCCCTCCATATTGGCAAAGAGGAGATTGCTCAAGCCTTTACTAGATGAACTGAGAGCAAGGAATATACAGTATGCATGGTTATACCCTTTTGGACTGGCTATTTTATGTGGCGGACGACGTATTGTTGTCCATACTCCACGGGACTTACCAGCTGTATGGTCATATTTGGATATATCACCCCTGGAAATCCCCTCTTGGCTACCCTCTCAGAATTTGGATCCGATACCACTACTTCCACCTCTCTCGCATGGGCCTGGTGCTAATAAATTCAAGTCACCCAAATCTCGGAAGAGCCTTCTCAGAGACTAAAGAATTTACCTGAATATGCCCTGGACTTCCCTGGTTGTTATCTGTTCATGGACCTACCGGTAACTTTACATTGTGCTCACTGCCTATCTCTTGAGCAAGAGTCTGGCCCCTGTTTCGTTTTTTCTCTTTTAGCCTTATCTAGTTGTGTATCTTTTTAGTTGGACGCTGGGACATTTCCTTTTATACCATAATTACCTCGTGTTGGCTTTGGACTCATCCTTTATCGCACCATGATGTTTAGTGTGACCGGTACAACAATACTCTGCCAGTGCTCTTTAGATTTCCCGAACTTCGTTCAGTTGTTAACTGTCTATGTTCCTCCTACAGGTATTTTACTTGCTAATTTTTTTTTTTTTCTTTATAGGACGATCCTTAGGGTCCCATTCCGATCAGGAAAAACCCCGTTCCATCAGTCTACTAGTTTAGTATTTGGTTACTTCTTGACTAGTTCTAGTTGTGTAGGTACTGCATACTCTTATATTCTTTTACTACCTGATAGTTACGAGATACCCTCTAGGGTTCTTTGTGTAGAAGGCATCCACACCCTATTTGGTACGTGTCTTGTTTATACTCTTTATAGATATCCTCTTACATCTAGCCTACCTTACCATTATGGCTTCTGTAACCCCCCCCCCCCTCTCTTACGATCTCATCCTTTAATGTAAAGGGGTTAAACTCTCCAAATAAGCGCCATTGGGTAATGTCCCTTTCAAAAAAGTTTAATGCGGATATTTTGTTACTCCAAGAAACCCATTTTAGAACAGACAGGATTCCTAAGCCTTATAAAACTATATATGATCGATGGTACTACTCAACTCACCCGACGTCCTCTTCCAAAGGCGTTGCCATCGCCATTAAAAGGACGCTCCCGTTTATTATCACCCAACAGTATGCTGATGTAGAAGGGAGAGCCATTTTTGTTAAAGGTCGCATTTCTAACCGACCACTAACTATAGCCTCACTCTATGCCCCTAACCATGGTCAGCTCTCTTGGTTAATACAGATCCTGAAATCTCTGGCTCAGTTTGCAGAGGGCGAAATTTTGATCGGCGGGGATCTTAATGTCTTGTTAGATCCCCTCTTAGACTCCTCCTCACAAAAATCTGCGCTTTCCCAGAAGGCTATTAGAAGACTACACCTTGCTTTACAGGAATTGAATCTAATAGACTCCTGGAGACTGGTAAATCCAACTGTGAAAGATTATACTTTTTTTTCAATGCCACATAATTCACACCAACGCTTGGATTATATTTTATGCTCCAAGTCGTTGGCTAATAATATTACCAAGTCCCAAATTGGCGTTATTAGTGTTTCGGACCATGCGCCAGTCTCTACCACCTTTGCACTTCCAGACCTGACCCCTAGAGAGTGGACCTGGCGCCTTAATGAACAATTACTTGATAGTCTTGAGTTTAGAGAGCATATAGGTAAGGAATTGTCTGCTTATTTCCTGTTGAATGTGTCACCGGAAGTATCTCCGGCATTAGTTTGGGAGGCTCACAAGCCTGTTATACGAGGCCTCTTTATTTCAAAAGCTTCAGCCCTGAAGAAGGAGAAACAAAAAATGATTGACTCCCTGATGGCTCAGATTGCCACCCTTGAGCGACTGCAGAAGCGTAATGCCCTTTTATCTGCCCACTCGGATCTGTTGCTACTTAGAGAAAAGTTGAAAAATTTGTTGAACGCTTCCTCAGCTAAGGCTTTCTTACACTCTAAAGCCCGTATTTACGCTCATGGAAATAAGGGGGGTAAAACTATGACCGCAATGCTGAGAAAGGAGAGAGCAAGAGCACATATAGCAGCAATTAAGAAAACAGATGGCTCTCTGACTTATGACACTTCTGAAATTGCAAAAGAGTTTAGAGATTATTACTCCTCTCTCTATAACCTAAAGCAACAGGATACTAACCCTCATGGTCCAGTTAGGACTATGGAGGATACGTTACGAATTCGAGAGTTCCTTCACTCTCTTAAACTGCCTTCTGTTACAGAAGAGATGAGTGACTCTTTGCTTCGACCAATCACAGAATCTGAAATACAAGAGGTTTTATCTAGTTTTCCTAGTGGTAAGAGCCCTGGCCCTGACGGGCTGCCCTCCCTTTACTACAAAACTTTTCAGTCTCAGCTAGTTCCTCATCTTACTTCTTTTTGTGATTCTTTGTTGAAAGGCTCATCTATGGTGCGGCAGTCGCAGGAGGCACATATTACTTTGATTCACAAAGAGGGCAAAGACCCGACGCAATGCTGCAATTATAGACCTATATCATTGCTGAATTGTGATTTGAAAGTCTGGGCTAAGGTTCTCGCTATGAGACTGAGAGATATAGTTCCCTCTTTAGTACATGAGGAGCAGGTCGGTTTTGTGAAAGGCAGAGAGGGTAAAGAAAACACGCATAAATTGCTACATGTTATTGCATTGGCAAAAAAATTGAATAGCCCATTACTTCTATTTAGTGTAGACGCCGAGAAGGCATTCGACCGTGTAAGTTGGAACTATATGTCGGAAACTTTACTAGCTTTTGGTATTCCACCTCCTTTTGTTAGAGCTGTTCTCTCTCTCTATGCCCAACCTCATGCTCGGATTAAGATTAATGGTTCCTTTTCAGGCTGCTTTGATATATCCAACGGGACCAGACAGGGGTGCCCTCTCTCCCCTACCCTATTTGTCCTCTCCCTGGAGACTTTCCTCCAGGCAGTGAGACAAAATCCAAATATTTCAGGTTTCCAATTTGCAGATAAATCAATGCACACGATGGCTTATGCAGACGACGTGTTGTTCCTGCTGTCTGACCCCGTAACGTCTCTGCCGGAACTTCAATCCCTTATAGTTACTTATGGCTCCCTTTCCAATTATAAAATTAATGACACGAAATCGGAAATTCTCAATGTGTCTATACCACCTTCCCAGATTAAAGTTTTGCAAAGCTCAACACCCTACCAGTGGAAAACTAAGTCCTTGAAATATCTTGGTGTACATTTGCCCTCTGATATTGAGGATGTTTTCTCGCTAAACTATGTTCCCTTGCTCTCTGAACTCAAGTCACTGCTGAAGGATTATAATCTTCCATATTTGTCCTGGTTAGGCAGAAAAAATCTCTTGCAAGTTTATATTGTCCCAAAAATGTTATATGTATTGCAGATGTTACCCATTTTTGTACCTCGATCTTATTTTCACCAAACTCGACGGCTTTTCTCGGCCTTTCTCTGGAACCACAGACCTCCTAGGTTACCATATAGACTTCTTGTTAAATGAAGACAAAGCGGTGGAATTGCTCTACCAGACCTACAAGCCTGTTATGAGGCTATTCAGCTCTCCCGCTGGATGTACTATGCTCTCCCTCATAAGATTTCTTTAGTCACGGTCTTGGCACAAAGCCTCTTTGATGACTTTTATTTCAAACCTCTTTGGTTCCCCACACCTTCTTACTGTCGTGGAGACCTAAATTTGTTATTAAAGGGCCCGTGCGAGGTTTGGCTTAAACATAAAGAACGTTTGGCTCCAACACCCTCCCCAATTTTGCCTGCAGACCTCATTCCGTTCCTTCCGCTGTTAACCCATAACACGCCGTTACTCAGTGGTTCCATCTGGAATGTTTTGAAAGAAGTTAGACTTAAGGATTTAATTGAGGACGGCTTACCTATTTCTCAAACACAGCTTCATGCATTAGCTCCTTCTGTCAAGCCTCACTTCCTCCATTACGCGCAATTTTATAGTGTTATTAAGAAACTGCTATCAATTGCCAACCCATGTCGTAAGCTTACAGCTTTTGAGAAGGGTCTACTTGCGAAATTACCGTCCCAACGAAAAGTCTCATGCTGTAAACGAATGCTTGCGGATTATGCTGACATTGACAAACCCCCTTATGTCTCTGCTTGGGAGAAAGAATTGGCCTTGACCTTTTCTGAGGAAGATGTAGATTTTATCTTGAAACGTAGTTTTGGACAATCTAGGTGTGTGCGCTTACAGGAACTCCACTATAAAGTTTTAACTAGGTGGTATCGCACGCCGGATTGGCTCTTTAGACATGGCCTTAAAGATTCTAATAAGTGTTGGCGCTGTAATTCTGAAGTAGGCACGATGTTACACATCTGGTGGTCGTGTGATCTAATTGAACCATTTTGGAGAGAGATATCAGACTTTATTAACAGACTTTTCAAAACATCACAGGTGCTTTTCCCGGATCAAGTCTTTCTCACGGGCCCTGCAGGTTCTTTGAGTCCACATAAACGAGAGCTGTGGTTCCACTTGATTGGCGCAGCAAAGTCGCTGATTCCCTTACACTGGTTAAGTTCTTCCCCCCCAACCTTTCAGGCATGGCTGGAGAAATCACACCAAATTGCTCGTTTCGAGGAGTTAGTGAGTTGGAAAGATAGATCTCACGATCGCTATGTCAAGGTTTGGAAGAAGTGGTGGAACTTGGTATCGTGATTCCTTCTGGGATTTCTTCCTTTTGGGAATCAGGTCCTCTTTTCTTGCTTCTTTACTTCTTTCTTTGTTGCCCCCCCCCCCCGCTTGCCTTCTTATGCTCGCATTTGAAGTTTTTCAGGTAGTTACTTAATACTTATACAGAATGACCTACACAACTGTATGTTCTTTTGACATAATGTGTTTTATTATACTCAACTTATTTGTTGGATTTCGTTTACTTGTTTTATTGGAATTTTCAAAGAAATCATTGGTGTTTATATCTTTGACTGATTACACCTAATGTCACTGTACTTTCTTGTGTATAAATATAAATAAAGAATAAATAAAGGTCCCCGATTCAATTCTGGGTTTTGTCACACCCTCGTTTTAAACATTGAACAATTGACATGAATGTTTTTGGGTTCTTTCTATATCCTAACTGAACCGAGCTTTCCTTCTTGCATAATGCGCAGGTAATCCTGGAAATGGGGGGGGAGTCCCTCTTTCACATCAGTCATTAATGTGAGAAAGACTAAATAATGCAAGGATCCGGAAATATTCAGCAGAATGCTGAATGGCAGAGACATATATTACCACACTTCTCCAAGAAGCCTTACCTCTTCTCCGTGTTCCCTCCCGAAGAACCAGCTGCCATTTTCTGTGCTGCTCGCCGAATAGCGTTCACCTCCAAAAGCACGCAGCTGCATCACCAGAAGACATGTCCTAGGTGCACAACAGCGGTGGCTGTCTTTTTTTAGCAGATAGACCCTGCTCAGCTACATTATATTGATGATTTTAAGTGGGTATAGAGTCAGAGCTCGACTCTTCGCTGGTCAAAACCAGATGGCAATGTCCAATGAGCTCCAGGCCCCACTGAATGTCATTTCTCCCAGGTCTCCCCCAGGTTCCAATGCTGTAGAAATGTTATTCCATGCTTCAGCTGTAAACCTTTGTCTCTTACAATAAAGGCCGTTCTTTTACCTTAACGGTCCACACAGACAGAATGTAGAAGCGGTGTTTGTGACAGACATCATAGCGGATCCTCCAGATTGTGATTGGATTAGTCTTTGGTCTCCATTCAAGTGCGCATTATTCAGAACTCTTGTCTTCACAAGAAAATCCCTTGCGGAGTCACATACTTTTCAGGAGGGTCACGCGGAAGTTACACAGAATCAGGTCACTGTAAGCTAGGACCCTTATTACTGGCTCTACAGCCAAGCAAGCTGAGTCAGGCTATATAGTCAGAAGTAAAAGTGAAATTGCCATTGGGAGCCAGCAGGAATTTCTCTGCACTGGTGCTATCGCCAGCAGGAAAAAAATCAAACCACTGTCAGAAGTGGGATTCGAACCCACGCCTCCAGAGGAGACTGCGACCTGAACGCAGCGCCTTAGACCGCTCGGCCATCCTGACATGGGATTAGTTTCCTCAGTCCCTGAATGTCGCGCGCATGCACGCTATTTGGAATCAATTAACTACTCATTAGAAAATCATCCCTCCTATGTACATTCTATACTCATGGGAATTTTCACCTTGCCTAAAGATGTCCCAACTAGTGAACGGGGAGACAGCAAACCCCAGGACAGAGGCCGAAATAGCTCAGTTGGGAGAGCGTTAGACTGAAGATCTAAAGGTCCCTGGTTCGATCCCGGGTTTCGGCAAATGAATTTTGAATACAAAATCAATAACAAAAGAAAAGGCCTGCTACGTTTCTTTCCAATTCGTTGGGGTTTCGATCGAGCGTAGCGCACTGCTGGAACTATAGAAAAAAAAAAAAGGTTGAAAACAGTTCTCTCAGGAGAAGACAATGTGCTGCGCGGATGCCAAAATCGCTCAGTTGGGAGAGCGTAGACTAAAGATCTAAAGGTCCCCGATTCAATTCTGGGTTTTGTCACACCCTCGTTTTAAACATTGAACAATGGACATGAATGTTTTTGGGTTCTTTCTATATCCTAACTGAACCGAGCTTTCCTTCTTGCATAATGCGTAGGTAATCCTGGAAATGGGGGTTGGAGTCCCTCTTTCACATCAGTCATTAATGTGAGAAAGACTAAATAATGCAAGGATCCGGAAATATTCAGCAGAATGCTGAATGGCAGAGACATATATTACCACACTTCTCCAAGAAGCCTTACCTCTTCTCCGTGTTCCCTCCCGAAGAACCAGCTGCCATTTTCTTTGCTGCTCGCCGAATAGCGTTCACCTCCAAAAGCACGCAGCTGCATCACCAGAAGACATGTCCTAGGTGCACAACAGCGGTGGCTGTCTTTTTTTAGCAGATAGACCCTGCTCAGCTACATTATATTGATGATTTTAAGTGGGTATAGAGTCAGAGCTCGACTCTTGGCTGGTCAAAAGCAGATGGCAATGTCCAATGAGCTCCAGGCCCCACTGAATGTCATTTCTCCCAGGTCTCCCCCAGGTTACAATGCTGTAGAAATGTTATTCCATGCTTCAGCTGTAAACCTTTGTCTCTTACAATAAAGGCCATTATTTTCACTTAACGGTCCACACAGACAGAATGTAGAAGGGGTGTTTGTGACAGACATCATAGCGGATCCTCCAGATTGTGATTGGATTAGTCTTTGGTCTCCATTCAAGTGCGCATTATTCAGAACTCTTGTCTTCACAAGAAAATCCCTTGCGGAGTCACTTACTTTTCAGGAGGGTCACGCGGAAGTTACACAGAATCAGGTCACTGTAAGCTAGGACCCTTATTACTGGCTCTACAGCCAAGCAAGCTGAGTTAGGCTATATAGTCAGAAGTAAAAGTGAAATTGCCATTGGGAGCCAGCAGGAATTTCTCTGCACTGGTGCTATCGCCAGCAGGAAAAAAATCAAACTACTGTCAGAAGTGGGATTCGAACCCACGCCTCCAGAGGAGACTGCGACCTGAACGCAGCGCCTTAGACCGCTCGGCCATCCTGACATGGGATTAGTTTCCTCAGTCCCTGAATGTCGCGCGCATGCACGCTATTTGGAATCAACTACTCATTAGAAAATCATCCCTCCTATGTACATTCTGTACTCATGGGAATTTTCACCTTGCTTAAAGATGTCCCAACTAGTGAACGGGTAGACAGCCAACCCCAGGACAGAGGCCGAAATAGCTCAGTTGGGAGAGCGTTAGACTGAAGATCTAAAGGTCCCTGGTTCGATCCCGGGTTTCGGCAGATGAATTTTGAATACAAATCCACTAACAAAAGAAAAGGCTTGCTACGTTTCTTTCCAATTCGTTGGGGTTTTGATCGAGCGTAGCGCACTGCTGGAACTATAGAAAAAAAAAAAAGGTTGAAAACAGTTCTTTCAGGAGAAGACAATGTGCTGTGCGGATGCCGAAATAGCTCAGTTGGGAGAGCGTAGACTAAACATCTAAAGGTCCCCGATTCAATTCTAGGTTTTGTCACACCCTCGTTTTAAACATTGAACCATTGACATGAATGTTTTTGGGTTCTTTCTATATCCTAACTGAACCGAGCTTTCCTTCTTGCATAATGCGCAGGTAATCCTGGAAATGGGGGGGGGAAGTCCCTCTTTCACATCAGTCATTAATGTGAGAAAGACTAAATAATGCAAGGATCCGGAAATATTCAGCAGAATGCTGAATGGCAGAGACATATATTACCACACTTCTCCAAGAAGCCTTACCTCTTCTCCGTGTTCCCTCCCGAAGAACCAGCTGCCATTTTCTTTGCTGCTCGCCGAATAGCGTTCACCTCCAAAAGCACGCAGCTGCATCACCAGAAGACATGTCCTAGGTGCACAACAGCGGAGGCTGTCTTTTTTTAGCAGATAGACCCTGCTCAGCTACATTATATTGATGATTTTAAGTGGGTATAGAGTCAGAGCTCGACTCTTGGCTGGTCAAAAGCAGATGGCAATGTCCAATGAGCTCCAGGCCCCACTGAATGTCATTTCTCCCAGGTTCCAATGCTGTAGAAATGTTATTCCATGCTTCAGCTGTAAACCTTTGTCTCTTACAATAAAGGCCGTTCTTTTACCTTAACGGTCCACACAGACAGAATGTAGAAGGGGTGTTTGTGACAGACATCATAGCGGATCCTCCAGATTGTGATTGGATTAGTCTTTGGTCTCCATTCAAGTGCGCATTATTCGGAACTCTTGTCTTCACAAGAAAATCCCTTGCGGAGTCACGTACTTTTCAGGAGGGTCACGCGGAAGTTACACAGAATCAGGTCACTGAAAGCTAGTACCCTTATTACTGGCTCTACAGCCAAGCAAGCTGAGTCAGGCTATATAGTCAGAAGTAAAAGTGAAATTGCCATTGGGAGCCAGCAGGAATTTCTCTGCACTGGTGCTATTTCCAGCAGGATTAAAATCAAACCACTGTCAGAAGTGGGATTCGAACCCACGCCTCCAGAGGAGACTGCGACCTGAACGCAGCGCCTTAGACCGCTCGGCCATCCTGACATGAGATTAGTTTCCTCAGTCCCTGAATGTCGCGCGCATGCACGCTATTTGGAATCAATTAACTACTCATTAGAAAATCATCCCTCCTATGTACATTCTGTACTCATGGGAATTTTCACCTTGCCTAAAGATGTCCCAACTAGTGAACGGGTAGACAGCAAACCCCAGGACAGAGGCCGAAATAGCTCAGTTGGGAGAGCGTTAGACTGAAGAGCTAAAGGTCCCTGGTTCGATCCCGGGTTTCGGCAAATGAATTTTGAATACAAATCCACTAACAAAAGAAAAGGCTTGCTACGTTTCTTTCCAATTCAATGGGGTTTCGATCGAGCGTAGCGCACTGCTGGAACTATAGAAAAAAAAAAAGGTTGAAAACAGTTCTTTCAGGAGAAGACAATGTGCTGCGCGGATGCCGAAATAGCTCAGTTGGGAGAGCGTAGACTAAAGATCTAAAGGTCCCCGATTCAATTCTGGGTTTTGTCACACCCTCGTTTTAAACATTGAACAATTGACATGAATGTTTTTGGGTTCTTTTTATATCCTAACTGAACCGAGCTTTCCTTCTTGCATAATGCGCAGGTAATCCTGGAAATGGGGGGGGAAGTTCCTCTTTCACATCAGTCATTAATGTGAGAAAGACTAAATACTGCAATGATCCGGAAATATTCAGCAGAATGCTGAATGGCAGAGACATATATTACCACACTTCTCCAAGAAGCCTTACCTCTTCTCCGTGTTCCCTCCCGAAGAACCAGCTGCCATTTTCTTTGCTGCTCGCCGAATAGCGTTCACCTCCAAAAGCACGCAGCTGCATCACCAGAAGACATGTCCTAGGTGCACAACAGCGGTGGCTGTCTTTTTTTAGCAGATAGACCCTGCTCAGCTACATTATATTGATGATTTTAAGTGGGTATAGAGTCAGAGCTCGACTCTTGGCTGGTCAAAACCAGATGGCAATGTCCAATGAGCTCCAGGCCCCACTGAATGTCATTTCTCCCAGGTCTTACCCAGGTTCCAATGCTGTAGAAATGTTATTCCATGCTTCAGCTGTAAACCTTTGTCTCTTACAATAAAG
This sequence comes from Leptodactylus fuscus, assembly GCF_031893055.1. Lineage (NCBI taxonomy): Eukaryota > Metazoa > Chordata > Amphibia > Anura > Leptodactylidae > Leptodactylus > Leptodactylus fuscus. The sequence continues at coordinate 235,624,360 of NC_134265.1, forward strand.
GCCGTTCTTTTACCTTAACGGTCCACACAGACAGAATGTAGAAGGGGTGTTTGTGACAGACATCATAGCGGATCCTCCAGATTGTCATTGGATTAGTCTTTGGTCTCCATTCAAGTGCGCATTATTCAGAACTCTTGTCTTCACAAGAAAATCCCTTGCGGAGTCACGTACTTTTCAGGAGGGTCACGCGGAAGTTACACAGAATCAGGTCACTGTAAGCTAGGACCCTTATCACTGGCTCTACAGCCAAGCAAGCTGAGTCAGGCTATATAGTCAGAAGTAAAAGTGAAATTGCCATTGGGAGCCAGCAGGAATTTCTCTGCACTGGTGCTATCGCCAGCAGGAAAAAAATCAAACCACTGTCAGAAGTGGGATTCGAACCCACGCCTCCAGAGGAGACTGCGACCTGAACGCAGCGCCTTAGACCGCTCGGCCATCCTGACATGGGATTAGTTTCCTCAGTCCCTAAATGTCGCGCGCATGCACGCTATTTGGAATCAATTAACTACTCATTAGAAAATCATCCCTCCTATGTACATTCTGTACTCATGGGAATTTTCACCTTGCCTAAAGATGTCCCAACTAGTGAACGGGGAGACAGCAAACCCCAGGACAGAGGCCGAAATAGCTCAGTTGGGAGAGCGTTAGACTGAAGATCTAAAGGTCCCTGGTTCGATCCCGGGTTTCGGCAAATGAATTTTGAATACAAATCCACTAACAAAAGAAAAGGCTTGCTACGTTTCTTTCCAATTCGTTGGGATTTCGATCGAGCGTAGCGCGCTGCTGGAACTATAGAAAAAAAAAAAGGTTGAAAACAGTTCTTTCAGGAGAAGACAATGTGCTGCGCGGATGCCGAAATAGCTCAGTTGGGAGAGCGTAGACTAAAGATCTAAAGGTCCCCGATTCAATTCTGGGTTTTGTCACACCCTCGTTTTAAACATTGAACAATTGACATGAATGTTTTTGGGTTCTTTCTATATCCTAACTGAACCGAGCTTTCCTTCTTGCATAATGCGCAGGTAATCCTGGAAATGGGGGGGGGGAGTCCCTCTTTCACATCAGTCATTAATGTGAGAAAGACTAAATAATGCAAGGATCCGGAAATATTCAGCAGAATGCTGAATGGCAGAGACATATATTACCACACTTCTCCAAGAAGCCTTACCTCTTCTCCGTGTTCCCTCCCAAAGAACCAGCTGCCATTTTCTTTGCTGCTCGCCGAATAGCGTTCACCTCCAAAAGCACGCAGCTGCATCACCAGAAGACATGTCCTAGGTGCACAACAGCGGTGGCTGTCTTTTTTTAGCAGATAGACCCTGCTCAGCTACATTATATTGATGATTTTAAGTGGGTATAGAGTCAGAGCTCGACTCTTGGCTGGTCAAAACCAGATGGCAATGTCCAATGAGCTCCAGGCCCAATGAATGTCATTTCTCCCAGGTCTCCCCCAGGTTCCAATGCTATAGAAATGTTATTCCATGCTTCAGCTGTAAACCTTTGTCTCTTACAATAAAGGCCGTTATTTTACCTTAACGGTCCACACAGACAGAATGTAGAAGGGGTGTTTGTGACAGACATCATAGCGGATCCTCCAGATTGTCATTGGATTAGTCTTTGGTCTCCATTCAAGTGCGCATTATTCAGAACTCTTGTCTTCACAAGAAAATCCATTGTGGAGTCATGTACTTTTCAGGAGGGTCACGCGGAAGTTACACAGAATCAGGTCACTGAAAGCTAGGACCCTTATTACTGGCTCTACAGCCAAGCAAGCTGAGTCAGGCTATATAGTCAGAAGTAAAAGTGAAATTGCCATTGGGAGCCAGCAGGAATTTCTCTGCACTGGTGCTATCGCCAGCAGGAAAAAAAATCAAACCTCTGTCAGAAGTGGGATTCGAACTCACGCCTCCAGAGGAGAATTCGACCTGAACGTAGCGCCTTAGACCGCTCGGCCATCCTGACATGGGATTAGATTCCTCAGTCCCTGAATATCGCGCGCATGCACGCTATTTGGAATCAATTAACTACTCATTAGAAAGTCATCCCTCCTATGTACATTCTGGACTCATGGGAATTTTCACCTTGCCTAAAGATGTCCCAACTAGTGAACGGGAAGACAGCAAACCCCAGGACAGAGGCCGAAATAGCTCAGTTGGGAGAGCGTTAGACTGAAGATCTAAAGGTCCCTGGTTCGATCCTGGGTTTCGGCAAATGAATTTTGAATACAAATCCACTAACAAAAGAAAAGGCTTGCTACGTTTCTTACCAATTCGTTGGGGTTTCGATCGAGCGTAGCGCACTGCTGGAACTATAGAAAAAAAAAAAAGGTTGAAAACAGTTCTTTTAGGAGAAGACAATGTGCTACGCGGATGCCGAAATAGCTCAGTTGGGAGAGCGTAGACTAAAGATCTAAAGGTCCCCGATTCAATTCTGGGTTTTGTCACACCCTCGTTTTAAACATTGAACAATTGACATGAATGTTTTTGGGTTCTTTCTATATCCTAACTGAACCGAGCTTTCCTTCTTGCATAATGCGCAGGTAATCCTGGAAATGGGGGGGGGGAGTCCCTCTTTCACATCAGTCATTAATGTGAGAAAGACTAAATAATGCAAGGATCCGGAAATATTCAGCAGAATGCTGAATGGCAGAGACATATATTACCACACTTCTCCAAGAAGCCTTACCTCTTCTCCGTGTTCCCTCCCGAAGAACCAGCTGCCATTTTCTTTGCTGCTCGCCGAATAGCGTTCACCTCCAAAAGCACGCAGCTGCATCACCAGAAGACATGTCCTAGGTGCACAACAGCGGTGGCTGTCTTTTTTTAGCAGATAGACCCTGCTCAGCTACATTATATTGATGATTTTAAGTGGGTATAGAGTCAGAGCTCGACTCTTGGCTGGTCAAAAGCAGATGGCAATGTCCAATGAGCTCCAGGCCCCACTGAATGTCATTTCTCCCAGGTCTCCCCCAGGTTCCAATGCTGTAGAAATGTTATTCCATGCTTCAGCTGTAAACCTTTGTCTCTTACAATAAAGGCCGTTATTTTACCTTAACGGTCCACACAGACAGAATGTAGAAGGGGTGTTTGTGACAGACATCATAGCGGATCCTCCAGATTGTGATTGGATTAGTCTTTGGTCTCCATTCAAGTGCGCATTATTCAGAACTCTTGTCTTCACAAGAAAATCCCTTGCTGAGTCACATACTTTTCAGGAGGGTCACGCGGAAGTTACACAGAATCAGGTCACTGAAAGCTAGGACCCTTATTACTGGCTCTACAGCCAAGCAAGCTGAGTCAGGCTATATAGTCAGAAGTAAAAGTGAAATTGCCATTGGGAGCCAGCAGGAATTTCTCTGCACTGGTGCTATCGCCAGCAGGAAAAAAATCAAACCACTGTCAGAAGTGAAATTCGAACCCACGCCTCCAGAGGAGACTGCGACCTGAACGCAGCGCCTTAGACTGCTCGGCCATCCTGACATGGGATTAGTTTCCTCAGTCCCTGAATGTTGCGCGCATGCACGCTATTTGGAATCAATTAACTACTCATTAGAAAATCATCCCTCCTATGTACATTCTGTACTCATGGGAATTTTCACCTTGCCTAAAGATGTCCCAACTAGTGAACGGGGAGACAGCAAACCCCAGGACAGAGGCCGAAATAGCTCAGTTGGGAGAGCGTTAGGCTGAAGATCTAAAGGACCCTGGTTCGATCCTGGGTTTCGGCAAATGAATTTTGAATACAAATCCACTAACAAAAGAAAAGGCTTGCTACGTTTCTTTCCAATTCGTTGGGGTTTCGATCGAGCGTAGCGCACTGCTGGAACTATAGAAAAAAAAAAAGGTTGAAAACAGTTCTTTCAGGAGAAGACAATGTGCTGCGTGGATGCCGAAATAGCTCAGTTGGGAGAGCGTAGACTAAAGGTCCCCGATTCAATTCTGGGTTTTGTCACACCCTCGTTTTAAACATTGAACAATTGACATGAATGTTTTTGGGTTCTTTCTATATCCTAACTGAACCGAGCTTTCCTTCTTGCATAATGCGCAGGTAATCCTGGAAATGGGGGGGGAAGTCCCTCTTTCACATCAGTCATTAATGTGAGAAAGACTAAATAATGCAAGGATCCGGAAATATTCAGCAGAATGCTGAATGGCAGAGACATATATTACCACACTTCTCCAAGAAGCCTTACCTCTTCTCCGTGTTCCCTCCCGAAGAACCAGCTGCCATTTTCTTTGCTGCTCGCCGAATAGCGTTCACCTCCAAAAGCACGCAGCTGCATCACCAGAAGACATGTCCTAGGTGCACAACAGTGGTGGCTGTCTTTTTTTAGCAGATAGATCCTGCTCAGCTACATTATATTGATGATTTTAAGTGGGTATAGAGTCAGAGCTCGACTCTTGGCTGGTCAAAACCAGATGGCAATGTCCAATGAGCTCCAGGCCCCACTGAATGTCGATTTCTCCCAGGTCTCCCCCAGGTTCCAATGCTGTAGAAATGTTATTCCATGCTTCAGCTGTAAACCTTTGTCTCTTACAATAAAGGCCGTTATTTTACCTTAACGGTCCACACAGACAGAATGTAGAAGGGGTGTTTGTGACAGACATCATAGCGGATCCTCCAGATTGTGATTGGATTACTCTTTGGTCTCCATTCAAGTGCACATTATTCAGAACTCTTGTCTTCACAAGAAAATCCCTTGCGGAGTCACGTACTTTTCAGGAGGGTCACGCGGAAGTTACACAGAATCAGGTCACTGAAAGCTAGGACCCTTATTACTGGCTCTACAGCCAAGCAAGCTGAGTCAGGCTATATAGTCAGAAGTAAAAGTGAAATTGCCATTGGGAGCCAGCAGGAATTTCTCTGCACTGGTGCTATCGCCAGCAGGAAAAAAATCAAACCACTGTCAGAAGTGGGATTCGAACCAACGCCTCCAGAGGAGACTGCGACCTGAACGCAGCGCCTTAGACTGCTCGGCCATCCTGACATGGGATTAGTTTCCTCAGTCCCTCAATGTCGCGCGCATGCACGCTATTTGGAATCAATTAACTACTCATTAGAAAATCATCCCTCCTATGTACATTCTGGACTCATGGGAATTTTCACCTTGCCTAAAGATGTCCCAACTAGTGAACGGGGAGACAGCAAACCCCAGGACAGAGGCCGAAATAGCTCAGTTGGGAGAGCGTTAGACTGAAGATCTAAAGGTCCCTGGTTCGATCCCGGGTTTCGGCAAATGAATTTTGAATACAAATCCACTAACAAATGAAAAGGCTTGCTACGTTTCTTTCCAATTCGTTGGGGTTTTGATCGAGCGTAGCGCACTGCTGGAACTATAGAAAAAAAAAAAGGTTGAAAACAGTTCTTTCAGGAGAAGACAATGTGCTGCGCGGATGCCGATGTTAGAGTCAAATCCTCCATCTTTGTATTTTGTCAGTCATCTTGTAACCTTTCACACATAAACTGTGTAAGTAAGTCGCAGCTGGCTATTTGTATATCTTATCTTCATGGTATATGGAGGTCACTGAGACTCATTTAGCACCAACACGACATCTTATCTCTGTTTCCATGATATATGCATATAGACATAGTGTGAGCTGCTAGTTCACACATAAGTGTTTTTGAAGCTTTCTTTGTTTAAGGACAAAGTACAAAGTCCATTAAGCTGTAATGATATGCAAAATACATAAGGCCTCAGCCAATAGTCATGTGCCAGGTTTATCTTATAACCAATTATTTTATGCCAACTATGTTAGAATAGTCCAACCTGCTCTTGTCTGTATTGTATTTAAACCACCTTTGTGCACCATTAAATTAGAACTCACTTGATACACCATCAGTTGTGTGTGTGTGGCTTCTCCAGACCTGATAATGGGCGTAATTACTTCAGGCCTGATATTTAATTTGGAACTCAGCAACATACTCTATCATGGGGACCCCTTAATGTCCCTAACAGAACCTGACGCCCAACGTGGGGCATCGATAATCGTTAAATGTGCAGCCGATAGTGTACTGATCCACTCACCAACCGATTTGGAGACGGGCCCGGAGGACCTCAGATGAATAAAACGGCGCTGTAACGGTAAGTCCTTTTCTTGCCAAATAACTAATCTGAGTTCCTACGTGCTCCGGATCCTGTGTGTCGGTGAGTGAAGATTAGTGCTGCATATGTTATAACAATCGATGCCATATTATATAGTGTGCAAGAACCTGAATAGTATGTTGTCTGTAGTGGGGTGGGAAATGTTATACCTCATTCTTTGTCTACTGTCCATGCTGTCATTTGGTTGTTACATCTGTTATAGAGTGTAAAAAGCGGTGCAGGAGAGAGAGTTATTCTTCATCCTTAATCCCTAGAGTTGCGAGAGTGGAAGTACTGAGTGATTGAAAAGTCCTTGTTTTGGACACTAAGGACTGAGTAGAATCTGAGTAAGTACATGCAATGATTCAGGGGTGTTCGATAGAGGGACACAGACAAAGTGGAGTCTGTGGAAACCAAATGAGGGTTTTGCCCTGAGCACTACGCCAGAACATGCACATTAGAGATTAGTTCAATGAAAACAGAGTGACTGTTTGGGAGGTCCCACTAGGTGAGTCAAAAGTGACCCTCTATTGTCTTAATTGCCCTAGAGGAGTGGGATGCTCACGGCTGACTGGCCATCAGCTATTATGGGGGAGGGACCCTCTGAGGTAGGGTATACCCCCATATGAACTAATAGGAATGGGAGAGAGAGAAGAAGATGCCGCTCAAGAAAAAAAAAAAAAAAAAAAAAAAGAGCAGGAGTTACCAATGGAGAATAGGCAGGACAGATACAGGGATAGAGGGTAACCAGGAAGTGTTTTAATTGTGGAAACCAGGGACATTTGGCTAGAGATTGCTGGTGTCCTAAGCGAAGGACAAAGGCTTTGAGTGTAAGGAAATGTATAGTGAGCATCAATTGACAGTCCAGCTAAAGGGTTAATGTGCTTGGCACTTAGCATTGTGTTGTTAGTTTGTTGGTTAGTGGAAAGTGGAAACATGATATGTTTTGTGGTGAGGATACTGCAGGTTAAGTGTAGGTATGTGTATACACATATGTGTGTATATAGGCTTGGGGGTGGACATTAAGTTATTTCTAGAATGTCTATAGTGTCCTTTTATTCAGGAAAGGTTTCCCATTTTGAGAATGCTCCTCTCATGGTAATGTTTTTAAAATTGGATAAATGGCATAAATATGAGATCAACATTATTATGTTTATTTTATAGTAATATGCAAATTGGTAAGAAGATGAAGGCAACTATTTACATGTTTTGGTTTGTTTTCTCCTCAATATTTAGCTGTGCGGGAATTATAACTAACTCTGTGCCTATTTGTAGGAATAAGCCGTCCCGAGACGATAAGTGATATCACGGTACAAAATATATGAAAATTTTTATTTTAGTTCAGACAAGTTCTTTTTGATTTAATTGACATTTGTTTTGTTTTGTCTGGAGCTCCAGTGTGACGTTGCATGTTTGTATGGAAGGTTCAGAAAAGTGAATGGGCCCATATATGTGTGTCAGTTATATGTACATGTTACATGTGTCTGCTATGTGTACATGTTCTGTTTGTCCATGTCTGTATTGTTACATTTTCAGTCTCCACAGCAAGCAGATATTGACTGCTGATAACACAGAGGGTGGTGACAAGTAGATATGAAAGGGAGGCATAAAAGTTCTTTCCATTGTTGAATACATATATGTGTGTTCTGGTGTAAATGAGATGTACTTGATATACCATGTACATGTATTATGTACTCAGTGTGTATTGGTGCGTATGTGTATCAAATATATCACATGGGCTTTACACTTGTAACATAAATATTTGTTATGGGTTTATACTATAATTCCAAGAATGTTAACAATCGGGATTTATTGTGTGAAAAAGTTATTCAGATGTTCCTTCTGATATGGGATTAGGCCCCATAGGGGTAGGCAATACATGTGAACTATCTTGCCACAAGGGGCACAGAACGCCCCTAACATGTACATGCAGGTAAAGATAAATTGCAGTTCTACAAAGTTAAAGTGGTGTTTCTGGGTCATTGTTTGCTACAAGGTGTTAGATAGCTGTGTAAGTAAATCAGAAGTCACTCACATATCTGCTCTGTAATGGCTGATATATTTTGAGTATTTACTTACCTCAATGAATTTCTGGAGTGTTTAGAAGCTTTAAAGAACTGAATTTACTTGGGATTGTATAAATAAGTCTGCTGGGATATGTAGTACTACAGCTATGACAAGTGTGGGGAGAGCCAGCGCAGCTGCTTCCATGATAAGACAAAAGGGTAATAAATCTTTCATTGGAAACAAAGATGACAATGGCTGGATATCTCAGGCTGCAGTGTGTCTTATCTATGTCTTCTTAATGTAAGCTTTGCATTCTGTGCTGCACTACAAGTCCCTTCTAACCTGTTAACAATAGTTTCAGGGGAGGAGTAAGGAGAGTCAGATAACTTAAAATTAATTTTACTTTTGCTGATTTGGTTAATAAATGATGAATCTATTGTTAACACTGATGAGAGTTCTTTTATTTTAGATGATTCTCGATTTGGGAATGATGGTGGATTCTGCACCAGATATGTCATGGTCACTGAATAGGAGGTAAACCAAGGGTAAAACCAAGCACAAAGTAGAACCATTATGGAACTGTATGGGTCTCAGCTCATGAAGCTGAACTAGAAGCCATCACTGAGACAGGGTACAATGTCTGAGGGTAGGTGTTTGATATAGTGGGACTATGGTCCAATCTGGAGAGCGAGAGCTTTCTGTAGGGTTAATGTTAAGCCTAAAAGGATTTCCAGGCTGTTCAGGTAGTGATGCTGCCACCTCCACACAGGTGGGTATAGTCAAAAGTCAGGACACACACTAAGGCTGATACGAAGGAAAGTAGAGGTAACTTGTGGGCAGACACTGCCACTAACCCAGTTGCAGAGGCCTAGGGGATATGCCTTACTGATAATTGGTCATTATACTCGACCCAAACCCCCCTTTTAGCTCTCTTTTCAGGTTTTACAACACTGAGGCACCAAAAATGGTCCAGGACTACAGTAAAAGAGGATGTACAAGTCCTGATCTCCGGTGGTAAGAGAATATATTTACTGAGTGCATTGTCCCCACTGATGGCATAAAGCAATGTTTAGAAGTAGCCATGTGTGACCTGGTGAGCAGAGGATGGGTGGCTGCAGGATTTAACATCACTACAGACACTGCATGGCATGTGTTAAATGCAAAGTAGGCCAAAAAGTGAAAAGTTTCTCAGAGCCAGGCCCAGAGCCCTTGTACCTGTTCCAGAGATTGCAGGTTAACTATATGCAGTTACTAAAGGTGAGACGGTATAAGTACGTGCTTGTGTGTATAGTTATCTATCTTCAGAAAAGTCTGAGGCATATCTGGTGAAGAAAGCCATCACAAACGGGGCTGCAGATAGACGGCTACTGAAGAAATAGTGTGTCACTTGTATTGGTATTTTCTGTAAGGTACCCTCCTAAGAGAAGAATTGGCTTTAACCCATGTCAAACTTTCTTTGGGGGTTGTATTCTTGGCAACTCCTACAGATGTGGTATGGTGTACTGGCTGACTATGTGATGTCTTGGCAAAAACATCTGACTAATGTATGGCTTTGAGTTTTCTCTCCTTCTCAGATTTTAAGTTAGTGGGCGGGACCTATTCATTTGAACCAAGAGATTGATGGTGATAAAGAGACACGTGAGAAAAACCTTGGAGACAAGATTTGATGGTCCTTCCAAATGCTGATGATAACCAGTACTTCTGTGAAATTTGAAGGAGAGCCTAATTGTATCCATGCTTCATATTGCAAGAAAGTATCTACACACAAAGCGATGAAGATTCTCCTGATAATGCTGTTACAGATGGTCCTGGCGATAAGCCTGTATAGAACATTTAACAATGAAGTGGGACAATAAGTTTCTTAAACATCATATGATTTTGATCGAAGATCTGAATGTGTCAGATTGTAGGATATGTCCTCATAACCCCATATTAGCCTAAGTCATGTCATATATAGCTGTTTCTTTGACGCAACAGGAAATGTTTGAAGTATATAGTTAAGAAAATACCACCTCATATTTTAGGAACAATACATAGTATAAACAAGTAAATATCAGCAAGTTGTAGTAAAAATCTTATCTTCATTTTGTTTGTTTAATACAAAACATATACAAAAGGATGAGCAGACCAAGATATAAAAGGCCAGAACTATGATTGAGATTAGGTTAGAATACAGGAACATATGAGGGGAATCTGGTAAAGTCCGGCAGTAGACATTAGGTCACTGAAGTACCTAAATATGAATTCCTGTATTCAGCCATCTCAAAATGGGGGAATGTTAGAGTCAAATCCTCCATCTTTGTATTTTGTCAGTCATAAACTGTGTAAGTAAGTCACAGCTGGCTATTTGTATATCTTATCTTCATGGTATATGGAGGTCACTGAGACTCATTTAGCACCAACATGACATCTTATCTCTGTTTCCATGATATATGCATATAGACATAGTGTGAGCTGCTAGTTCACACATAAGTGTTTTTGAAGCTTTCTTTGTTTAAGGACAAAGTACAAAGTCCATTAAGCTGTAATGATATGCAAAATACATAAGGCCTCAGCCAATAGTCATGTGCCAGGTTTATCTTATAACCAATTATTTTATGCCAACTATGTTAGAATAGTCCAACCTGCTCTTGTCTGTATTGTATTTAAACCACCTTTGTGCACCATTAAATTAGAACTCACTTGATACACCATCAGTTGTGTGTGTGTGGCTTCTCCAGACCTGATAATGGGCGTAATTACTTCAGGCCTGATATTTAATTTGGAACTCAGCAACATACTCTATCATGGGGACCCCTTAATGTCCCTAACACCGAAATAGCTCAGTTGGGAGAGCGTAGACTAAAGGTCCCCGATTCAATTCTGGGTTTTGTCACACCCTCGTTTTAAACATTGAACAATTGACATGAATGTTTTTGGGTTCTTTCTATATCCTAACTGAACCGAGCTTTCCTTCTTGCATAATGCGCAGGTAATCCTGGAAATGGGGGGGGGGAGTCCCTCTTTCACATCAGTCATTAATGTGAGAAAGACTAAATAATGCAAGGATCCGGAAATATTCAGCAGAATGCTGAATGGCAGAGACATATATTACCACACTTCTCCAAGAAGCCTTACCTCTTCTCCGTGTTCCCTCCCAAAGAACCAGCTGCCATTTTCTTTGCTGCTCGCCGAATAGCGTTCACCTCCAAAAGCACGCAGCTGCATCACCAGAAGACATGTCCTAGGTGCACAACAGCGGTGGCTGTCTTTTTTTAGCAGATAGACCCTGCTCAGCTACATTATATTGATGATTTTAAGTGGGTATAGAGTCAGAGCTCGACTCTTGGCTGGTCAAAACCAGATGGCAATGTCCAATGAGCTCCAGGCCCCACTGAATGTCATTTCTCCCAGGTCTCCCCCAGGTTCCAATGCTATAGAAATGTTATTCCATGCTTCAGCTGTAAACCTTTGTCTCTTACAATAAAGGCCGTTATTTTACCTTAACGGTCCACACAGACAGAATGTAGAAGGGGTGTTTGTGACAGACATCATAGCGGATCCTCCAGATTGTGATTGGATTAGTCTTTGGTCTCCATTCAAGTGCGCATTATTCAGAACTCTTGTCTTCACAAGAAAATCCATTGTGGAGTCATGTACTTTTCAGGAGGGTCACGCGGAAGTTACACAGAATCAGGTCACTGAAAGCTAGGACCCGTATTACTGGCTCTACAGCCAAGCAAGCTGAGTCAGGCTATATAGTCAGAAGTAAAAGTGAAATTGCCATTGGGAGCCAGCAGGAATTTCTCTGCACTGGTGCTATCGCCAGCAGGAAAAAAAATCAAACCTCTGTCAGAAGTGGGATTCGAACTCACGCCTCCAGAGGAGAATTCGACCTGAACGTAGCGCCTTAGACCGCTCGGCCATCCTGACATGGGATTAGATTCCTCAGTCCCTGAATATCGCGCGCATGCACGCTATTTGGAATCAATTAACTACTCATTAGAAAGTCATCCCTCCTATGTACATTCTGGACTCATGGGAATTTTCACCTTGCCTAAAGATGTCCCAACTAGTGAACGGGAAGACAGCAAACCCCAGGACAGAGGCCGAAATAGCTCAGTTGGGAGAGCGTTAGACTGAAGATCTAAAGGTCCCTGGTTCGATCCTGGGTTTCGGCAAATGAATTTTGAATACAAATCCACTAACAAAAGAAAAGGCTTGCTACGTTTCTTACCAATTCGTTGGGGTTTCGATCGAGCGTAGCGCACTGCTGGAACTATAGAAAAAAAAAAAAAGGTTGAAAACAGTTCTTTTAGGAGAAGACAATGTGCTACGCGGATGCCGAAATAGCTCAGTTGGGAGAGCGTAGACTAAAGATCTAAAGGTCCCCGATTTAATTCTGGGTTTTGTCACACCCTCGTTTTAAACATTGAACAATTGACATGAATGTTTTTGGGTTCTTTCTATATCCTAACTGAACCGAGCTTTCCTTCTTGCATAATGCGCAGGTAATCCTGGAAATGGGGGGGGGGAGTCCCTCTTTCACATCAGTCATTAATGTGAGAAAGACTAAATAATGCAAGGATCCGGAAATATTCAGCAGAATGCTGAATGGCAGAGACATATATTACCACACTTCTCCAAGAAGCCTTACCTCTTCTCCGTGTTCCCTCCCGAAGAACCAGCTGCCATTTTCTTTGCTGCTCGCCGAATAGCGTTCACCTCCAAAAGCACGCAGCTGCATCACCAGAAGACATGTCCTAGGTGCACAACAGCAGTGGCTGTCTTTTTTTAGCAGATAGACCCTGCTCAGCTACATTATATTGATGATTTTAAGTGGGTATAGAGTCAGAGCTCGACTCTTGGCTGGTCAAAAGCAGATGGCAATGTCCAATGAGCTCCAGGCCCCACTGAATGTCATTTCTCCCAGGTCTCCCCCAGGTTCCAATGCTGTAGAAATGTTATTCCATGCTTCAGCTGTAAACCTTTGTCTCTTACAATAAAGGCCGTTATTTTACCTTAACGGTCCACACAGACAGAATGTAGAAGGGGTGTTTGTGACAGACATCATAGCGGATCCTCCAGATTGTGATTGGATTAGTCTTTGGTCTCCATTCAAGTGCGCATTATTCAGAACTCTTGTCTTCACAAGAAAATCCCTTGCTGAGTCACATACTTTTCAGGAGGGTCACGCGGAAGTTACACAGAATCAGGTCACTGAAAGCTAGGACCCTTATTACTGGCTCTACAGCCAAGCAAGCTGAGTCAGGCTATATAGTCAGAAGTAAAAGTGAAATTGCCATTGGGAGCCAGCAGGAATTTCTCTGCACTGGTGCTATCGCCAGCAGGAAAAAAATCAAACCACTGTCAGAAGTGAAATTCGAACCCACGCCTCCAGAGGAGACTGCGACCTGAACGCAGCGCCTTAGACTGCTCGGCCATCCTGACATGGGATTAGTTTCCTCAGTCCCTGAATGTTGCGCGCATGCACGCTATTTGGAATCAATTAACTACTCATTAGAAAATCATCCCTCCTATGTACATTCTGTACTCATGGGAATTTTCACCTTGCCTAAAGATGTCCCAACAAGTGAACGGGGAGACAGCAAACCCCAGGACAGAGGCCGAAATAGCTCAGTTGGGAGAGCGTTAGGCTGAAGATCTAAAGGACCCTGGTTCGATCCTGGGTTTCGGCAAATGAATTTTGAATACAAATCCACTAACAAAAGAAAAGGCTTGCTACGTTTCTTTCCAATTCGTTGGGGATTCGATCGAGCGTAGCGCACTGCTGGAACTATAGAAAAAAAAAAAGGTTGAAAACAGTTCTTTCAGGAGAAGACAATGTGCTGCGTGGATGCCGAAATAGCTCAGTTGGGAGAGCGTAGACTAAAGGTCCCCGATTCAATTCTGGGTTTTGTCACACCCTCGTTTTAAACATTGAACAATTGACATGAATGTTTTTGGGTTCTTTCTATATCCTAACTGAACCGAGCTTTCCTTCTTGCATAATGCGCAGGTAATCCTGGAAATGGGGGGGGGAGTCCCTCTTTCACATCAGTCATTAATGTGAGAAAGACTAAATAATGCAAAGATCCGGAAATATTCAGCAGAATGCTGAATGGCAGAGACATATATTACCACACTTCTCCAAGAAGCCTTACCTCTTCTCCATGTTCCCTCCCGAAGAACCAGCTGCCATTTTCTTTGCTGCTCGCCGAATAGCATTCACCTCCAAAAGCACGCAGCTGCATCACCAGAAGACATGTCCTAGGTGCACAACAGCGGTGGCTGTCTTTTTTTAGCAGATAGATCCTGCTCAGCTACATTATATTGATGATTTTAAGTGGGTATAGAGTCAGAGCTCGACTCTTGGCTGGTCAAAACCAGATGGCAATGTCCAATGAGCTCCAGGCCCCACTGAATGTCATTTCTCCCAGGTCTCCCCCAGGTTCCAATGCTGTAGAAATGTTATTCCATGCTTCAGCTGTAAACCTTTGTCTCTTACAATAAAGGCCGTTATTTTACCTTAACAGTCCACACACAGACAGAATGTAGAAGGGGTGTTTGTGACAGACATCATAGCGGATCCTCCAGATTGTGATTGGATTAGTCTTTGGTCTCCATTCAAGTGCGCATTATTCAGAACTCTTGTCTTCACAAGAAAATCCCTTGCGGAGTCACGTACTTTTCAGGAGGGTCACGCGGAAGTTACACAGAATCAGGTCACTGTAAGCTAGGACCCTTATTACTGGCTCTACAGCCAAGCAAGCTGAGTCAGGCTATATAGTCAGAAGTAAAAGTGAAATTGCCATTGGGAGCCAGCAGGAATTTCTCTGCACTGGTGCTATCGCCAGCAGGAAAAAAATCAAACCACTGTCAGAAGTGGGATTCGAACCCACGCCTCCAGAGGAGACTGCGACCTGAACGCAGCACCTTAGACCGCTCAGCCATCCTGACATGGGATTAGTTTCCTCAGTCCCTGAATGTCACGCGCATGCACGCTATTTGGAATCAATTAACTACTCATTAGAAAATCATCCCTCCTATGTACATTCTGTACTCATGGGAATTTTCACCTTGCCTAAAGATGTCCCAACTAGTGAACGGGTAGACAGCAAACCCCAGGACAGAGGCCGAAATATCTCAGTTGGGAGAGCGTTAGACTGAAGATCTAAAGGTCCCTGGTTCGATCCCGGGTTTCGGCAAATGAATTTTGAATACAAATCCACTAACAAAAGAAAAGGCTTGCTACGTTTCTTTCCAATTCATTGGGGTTTCGATCGAGTGTAGCGCACTGCTGGAACTATAGAAAAAAAAAATGTTGAAAACAGTTCTTTTAGGAGAAGACAATGTGCTGCGCGGATGCCGAAATAGCTCAGTTGGGAGAGCGTAGACTAAAGATCTAAAGGTCCCCGATTCAATTCTGGGTTTTGTCACACCCTCGTTTTAAACATTGAACAATTGACATGAATGTTTTTGGGTTCTTTCTATATCCTAACTGAACCGAGCTTTCCTTCTTGCATAATGCGCAGGTAATCCTGGAAATGGGGGGGGAAGTCCCTCTTTCACATCAGTCATTAATGTGAGAAAGACTAAATAATGCAAGGATCCGGAAATATTCAGCAGAATGCTGAATGGCAGAGACATATATTACCACACTTCTCCAAGAAGCCTTACCTCTTCTCCGTGTTCCCTCCCGAAGAACCAGCTGCCATTTTCTTTGCTGCTCGCCGAATAGCGTTCACCTCCAAAAGCACGCAGCTGCATCACCAGAAGACATGTCCTAGGTGCACAACAGTGGTGGCTGTCTTTTTTTAGCAGATAGATCCTGCTCAGCTACATTATATTGATGATTTTAAGTGGGTATAGAGTCAGAGCTCGACTCTTGGCTGGTCAAAACCAGATGGCAATGTCCAATGAGCTCCAGGCCCCACTGAATGTCGATTTCTCCCAGGTCTCCCCCAGGTTCCAATGCTGTAGAAATGTTATTCCATGCTTCAGCTGTAAACCTTTGTCTCTTACAATAAAGGCCGTTATTTTACCTTAACGGTCCACACAGACAGAATGTAGAAGGGGTGTTTGTGACAGACATCATAGCGGATCCTCCAGATTGTGATTGGATTACTCTTTGGTCTCCATTCAAGTGCACATTATTCAGAACTCTTGTCTTCACAAGAAAATCCCTTGCGGAGTCACGTACTTTTCAGGAGGGTCACGCGGAAGTTACACAGAATCAGGTCACTGAAAGCTAGGACCCTTATTACTGGCTCTACAGCCAAGCAAGCTGAGTCAGGCTATATAGTCAGAAGTAAAAGTGAAATTGCCATTGGGAGCCAGCAGGAATTTCTCTGCACTGGTGCTATCGCCAGCAGGAAAAAAATCAAACCACTGTCAGAAGTGGGATTCGAACCAACGCCTCCAGAGGAGACTGCGACCTGAACGCAGCGCCTTAGACTGCTCGGCCATCCTGACATGGGATTAGTTTCCTCAGTCCCTCAATGTCGCGCGCATGCACGCTATTTGGAATCAATTAACTACTCATTAGAAAATCATCCCTCCTATGTACATTCTGGACTCATGGGAATTTTCACCTTGCCTAAAGATGTCCCAACTAGTGAACGGGGAGACAGCAAACCCCAGGACAGAGGCCGAAATAGCTCAGTTGGGAGAGCGTTAGACTGAAGATCTAAAGGTCCCTGGTTCGATCCCGGGTTTCGGCAAATGAATTTTGAATACAAATCCACTAACAAATGAAAAGGCTTGCTACGTTTCTTTCCAATTCGTTGGGGTTTTGATCGAGCGTAGCGCACTGCTGAAACTATAGAAAAAAAAAAAGGTTGAAAACAGTTCTTTCAGGAGAAGACAATGTGCTGCGCGGATGCCGATGTTAGAGTCAAATCCTCCATCTTTGTATTTTGTCAGTCATCTTGTAACCTTTCACACATAAACTGTGTAAGTAAGTCGCAGCTGGCTATTTGTATATCTTATCTTCATGGTATATGGAGGTCACTGAGACTCATTTAGCACCAACACGACATCTTATCTCTGTTTCCATGATATATGCATATAGACATAGTGTGAGCTGCTAGTTCACACATAAGTGTTTTTGAAGCTTTCTTTGTTTAAGGACAAAGTACAAAGTCCATTAAGCTGTAATGATATGCAAAATACATAAGGCCTCAGCCAATAGTCATGTGCCAGGTTTATCTTATAACCAATTATTTTATGCCAACTATGTTAGAATAGTCCAACCTGCTCTTGTCTGTATTGTATTTAAACCACCTTTGTGCACCATTAAATTAGAACTCACTTGATACACCATCAGTTGTGTGTGTGTGGCTTCTCCAGACCTGATAATGGGCGTAATTACTTCAGGCCTGATATTTAATTTGGAACTCAGCAACATACTCTATCATGGGGACCCCTTAATGTCCCTAACAGAACCTGACGCCCAACGTGGGGCATCGATAATCGTTAAATGTGCAGCCGATAGTGTACTGATCCACTCACCAACCGATTTGGAGACGGGCCCGGAGGACCTCAGATGAATAAAACGGCGCTGTAATGGTAAGTCCTTTTCTTGCCAAATAACTAATCTGAGTTCCTACGTGTCCCGGATCCTGTGTGTCGGTGAGTGAAGATTAGTGCTGCATATGTTATAACAATCGATGCCATATTATATAGTGTGCAAGAACCTGAATAGTATGTTGTCTGTAGTGGGGTGGGAAATGTTATACCTCATTCTTTGTCTACTGTCCATGCTGTCATTTGGTTGTTACATCTGTTATAGAGTGTAAAAAGCGGTGCAGGAGAGAGAGTTATTCTTCATCCTTAATCCCTAGAGTTGCGAGAGTGGAAGTACTGAGTGATTGAAAAGTCCTTGTTTTGGACACTAAGGACTGAGTAGAATCTGAGTAAGTACATGCAATGATTCAGGGGTGTTCGATAGAGGGACACAGACAAAGTGGAGTCTGTGGAAACCAAATGAGGGTTTTGCCCTGAGCACTACGCCAGAACATGCACATTAGAGATTAGTTCAATGAAAACAGAGTGACTGTTTGGGAGGTCCCACTAGGTGAGTCAAAAGTGACCCTCTATTGTCTTAATTGCCCTAGAGGAGTGGGATGCTCACGGCTGACTGGCCATCAGCTATTATGGGGGAGGGACCCTCTGAGGTAGGGTATACCCCCATATGAACTAATAGGAATGGGAGAGAGAGAAGAAGATGCCGCTCAAGAAAAAAAAAAAAAAAAAAAAAAAAGAGCAGGAGTTACCAATGGAGAATAGGCAGGACAGATACAGGGATAGAGGGTAACCAGGAAGTGTTTTAATTGTGGAAACCAGGGACATTTGGCTAGAGATTGCTGGTGTCCTAAGCGAAGGACAAAGGCTTTGAGTGTAAGGAAATGTATAGTGAGCATCAATTGACAGTCCAGCTAAAGGGTTAATGTGCTTGGCACTTAGCATTGTGTTGTTAGTTTGTTGGTTAGTGGAAAGTGGAAACATGATATGTTTTGTGGTGAGGATACTGCAGGTTAAGTGTAGGTATGTGTATACACATATGTGTGTATATAGGCTTGGGGGTGGACATTAAGTTATTTCTAGAATGTCTATAGTGTCCTTTTATTCAGGAAAGGTTTCCCATTTTGAGAATGCTCCTCTCATGGTAATGTTTTTAAAATTGGATAAATGGCATAAATATGAGATCAACATTATTATGTTTATTTTATAGTAATATGCAAATTGGTAAGAAGATGAAGGCAACTATTTACATGTTTTGGTTTGTTTTCTCCTCAATATTTAGCTGTGCGGGAATTATAACTAACTCTGTGCCTATTTGTAGGAATAAGCCGTCCCGAGACGATAAGTGATATCACGGTACAAAATATATGAAAATTTTTATTTTAGTTCAGACAAGTTCTTTTTGATTTAATTGACATTTGTTTTGTTTTGTCTGGAGCTCCAGTGTGACGTTGCATGTTTGTATGGAAGGTTCAGAAAAGTGAATGGGCCCATATATGTGTGTCAGTTATATGTACATGTTACATGTGTCTGCTATGTGTACATGTTCTGTTTGTCCATGTCTGTATTGTTACATTTTCAGTCTCCACAGCAAGCAGATATTGACTGCTGATAACACAGAGGGTGGTGACAAGTAGATATGAAAGGGAGGCATAAAAGTTCTTTCCATTGTTGAATACATATATGTGTGTTCTGGTGTAAATGAGATGTACTTGATATACCATGTACATGTATTATGTACTCAGTGTGTATTGGTGCGTATGTGTATCAAATATATCACATGGGCTTTACACTTGTAACATAAATATTTGTTATGGGTTTATACTATAATTCCAAGAATGTTAACAATCGGGATTTATTGTGTGAAAAAGTTATTCAGATGTTCCTTCTGATATGGGATTAGGCCCCATAGGGGTAGGCAATACATGTGAACTATCTTGCCACAAGGGGCACAGAACGCCCCTAACATGTACATGCAGGTAAAGATAAATTGCAGTTCTACAAAGTTAAAGTGGTGTTTCTGGGTCATTGTTTGCTACAAGGTGTTAGATAGCTGTGTAAGTAAATCAGAAGTCACTCACATATCTGCTCTGTAATGGCTGATATATTTTGAGTATTTACTTACCTCAATGAATTTCTGGAGTGTTTAGAAGCTTTAAAGAACTGAATTTACTTGGGATTGTATAAATAAGTCTGCTGGGATATGTAGTACTACAGCTATGACAAGTGTGGGGAGAGCCAGCGCAGCTGCTTCCATGATAAGACAAAGGGGTAATAAATCTTTCATTGGAAACAAAGATGACAATGGCTGGATATCTCAGGCTGCAGTGTGTCTTATCTATGTCTTCTTAATGTAAGCTTTGCATTCTGTGCTGCACTACAAGTCCCTTCTAACCTGTTAACAATAGTTTCAGGGGAGGAGTAAGGAGAGTCAGATAACTTAAAATTAATTTTACTTTTGCTGATTTGGTTAATAAATGATGAATCTATTGTTAACACTGATGAGAGTTCTTTTATTTTAGATGATTCTCGATTTGGGAATGATGGTGGATTCTGCACCAGATATGTCATGGTCACTGAATAGGAGGTAAACCAAGGGTAAAACCAAGCACAAAGTAGAACCATTATGGAACTGTATGGGTCTCAGCTCATGAAGCTGAACTAGAAGCCATCACTGAGACAGGGTACAATGTCTGAGGGTAGGTGTTTGATATAGTGGGACTATGGTCCAATCTGGAGAGCGAGAGCTTTCTGTAGGGTTAATGTTAAGCCTAAAAGGATTTCCAGGCTGTTCAGGTAGTGATGCTGCCACCTCCACACAGGTGGGTATAGTCAAAAGTCAGGACACACACTAAGGCTGATACGAAGGAAAGTAGAGGTAACTTGTGGGCAGACACTGCCACTAACCCAGTTGCAGAGGCCTAGGGGATATGCCTTACTGATAATTGGTCATTATACTCGACCCAAACCCCCCTTTTAGCTCTCTTTTCAGGTTTTACAACACTGAGGCACCAAAAATGGTCCAGGACTACAGTAAAAGAGGATGTACAAGTCCTGATCTCCGGTGGTAAGAGAATATATTTACTGAGTGCATTGTCCCCACTGATGGCATAAAGCAATGTTTAGAAGTAGCCATGTGTGACCTGGTGAGCAGAGGATGGGTGGCTGCAGGATTTAACATCACTACAGACACTGCATGGCATGTGTTAAATGCAAAGTAGGCCAAAAAGTGAAAAGTTTCTCAGAGCCAGGCCCAGAGCCCTTGTACCTGTTCCAGAGATTGCAGGTTAACTATATGCAGTTACTAAAGGTGAGACGGTATAAGTACGTGCTTGTGTGTATAGTTATCTATCTTCAGAAAAGTCTGAGGCATATCTGGTGAAGAAAGCCATCACAAACGGGGCTGCAGATAGACGGCTACTGAAGAAATAGTGTGTCACTTGTATTGGTATTTTCTGTAAGGTACCCTCCTAAGAGAAGAATTGGCTTTAACCCATGTCAAACTTTCTTTGGGGGTTGTATTCTTGGCAACTCCTACAGATGTGGTATGGTGTACTGGCTGACTATGTGATGTCTTGGCAAAAACATCTGACTAATGTATGGCTTTGAGTTTTCTCTCCTTCTCAGATTTTAAGTTAGTGGGCGGGACCTATTCATTTGAACCAAGAGATTGATGGTGATAAAGAGACACGTGAGAAAAACCTTGGAGACAAGATTTGATGGTCCTTCCAAATGCTGATGATAACCAGTACTTCTGTGAAATTTGAAGGAGAGCCTAATTGTATCCATGCTTCATATTGCAAGAAAGTATCTACACACAAAGCGATGAAGATTCTCCTGATAATGCTGTTACAGATGGTCCTGGCGATAAGCCTGTATAGAACATTTAACAATGAAGTGGGACAATAAGTTTCTTAAACATCATATGATTTTGATCGAAGATCTGAATGTGTCAGATTGTAGGATATGTCCTCATAACCCCATATTAGCCTAAGTCATGTCATATATAGCTGTTTCTTTGACGCAACAGGAAATGTTTGAAGTATATAGTTAAGAAAATACCACCTCATATTTTAGGAACAATACATAGTATAAACAAGTAAATATCAGCAAGTTGTAGTAAAAATCTTATCTTCATTTTGTTTGTTTAATACAAAACATATACAAAAGGATGAGCAGACCAAGATATAAAAGGCCAGAACTATGATTGAGATTAGGTTAGAATACAGGAACATATGAGGGGAATCTGGTAAAGTCCGGCAGTAGACATTAGGTCACTGAAGTACCTAAATATGAATTCCTGTATTCAGCCATCTCAAAATGGGGGAATGTTAGAGTCAAATCCTCCATCTTTGTATTTTGTCAGTCATAAACTGTGTAAGTAAGTCACAGCTGGCTATTTGTATATCTTATCTTCATGGTATATGGAGGTCACTGAGACTCATTTAGCACCAACATGACATCTTATCTCTGTTTCCATGATATATGCATATAGACATAGTGTGAGCTGCTAGTTCACACATAAGTGTTTTTGAAGCTTTCTTTGTTTAAGGACAAAGTACAAAGTCCATTAAGCTGTAATGATATGCAAAATACATAAGGCCTCAGCCAATAGTCATGTGCCAGGTTTATCTTATAACCAATTATTTTATGCCAACTATGTTAGAATAGTCCAACCTGCTCTTGTCTGTATTGTATTTAAACCACCTTTGTGCACCATTAAATTAGAACTCACTTGATACACCATCAGTTGTGTGTGTGTGGCTTCTCCAGACCTGATAATGGGCGTAATTACTTCAGGCCTGATATTTAATTTGGAACTCAGCAACATACTCTATCATGGGGACCCCTTAATGTCCCTAACACCGAAATAGCTCAGTTGGGAGAGCGTAGACTAAAGGTCCCCGATTCAATTCTGGGTTTTGTCACACCCTCGTTTTAAACATTGAACAATTGACATGAATGTTTTTGGGTTCTTTCTATATCCTAACTGAACCGAGCTTTCCTTCTTGCATAATGCGCAGGTAATCCTGGAAATGGGGGGGGGGAGTCCCTCTTTCACATCAGTCATTAATGTGAGAAAGACTAAATAATGCAAGGATCCGGAAATATTCAGCAGAATGCTGAATGGCAGAGACATATATTACCACACTTCTCCAAGAAGCCTTACCTCTTCTCCGTGTTCCCTCCCAAAGAACCAGCTGCCATTTTCTTTGCTGCTCGCCGAATAGCGTTCACCTCCAAAAGCACGCAGCTGCATCACCAGAAGACATGTCCTAGGTGCACAACAGCGGTGGCTGTCTTTTTTTAGCAGATAGACCCTGCTCAGCTACATTATATTGATGATTTTAAGTGGGTATAGAGTCAGAGCTCGACTCTTGGCTGGTCAAAACCAGATGGCAATGTCCAATGAGCTCCAGGCCCCACTGAATGTCATTTCTCCCAGGTCTCCCCCAGGTTCCAATGCTATAGAAATGTTATTCCATGCTTCAGCTGTAAACCTTTGTCTCTTACAATAAAGGCCGTTATTTTACCTTAACGGTCCACACAGACAGAATGTAGAAGGGGTGTTTGTGACAGACATCATAGCGGATCCTCCAGATTGTGATTGGATTAGTCTTTGGTCTCCATTCAAGTGCGCATTATTCAGAACTCTTGTCTTCACAAGAAAATCCATTGTGGAGTCATGTACTTTTCAGGAGGGTCACGCGGAAGTTACACAGAATCAGGTCACTGAAAGCTAGGACCCGTATTACTGGCTCTACAGCCAAGCAAGCTGAGTCAGGCTATATAGTCAGAAGTAAAAGTGAAATTGCCATTGGGAGCCAGCAGGAATTTCTCTGCACTGGTGCTATCGCCAGCAGGAAAAAAAATCAAACCTCTGTCAGAAGTGGGATTCGAACTCACGCCTCCAGAGGAGAATTCGACCTGAACGTAGCGCCTTAGACCGCTCGGCCATCCTGACATGGGATTAGATTCCTCAGTCCCTGAATATCGCGCGCATGCACGCTATTTGGAATCAATTAACTACTCATTAGAAAGTCATCCCTCCTATGTACATTCTGGACTCATGGGAATTTTCACCTTGCCTAAAGATGTCCCAACTAGTGAACGGGAAGACAGCAAACCCCAGGACAGAGGCCGAAATAGCTCAGTTGGGAGAGCGTTAGACTGAAGATCTAAAGGTCCCTGGTTCGATCCTGGGTTTCGGCAAATGAATTTTGAATACAAATCCACTAACAAAAGAAAAGGCTTGCTACGTTTCTTACCAATTCGTTGGGGTTTCGATCGAGCGTAGCGCACTGCTGGAACTATAGAAAAAAAAAAAAAGGTTGAAAACAGTTCTTTTAGGAGAAGACAATGTGCTACGCGGATGCCGAAATAGCTCAGTTGGGAGAGCGTAGACTAAAGATCTAAAGGTCCCCGATTTAATTCTGGGTTTTGTCACACCCTCGTTTTAAACATTGAACAATTGACATGAATGTTTTTGGGTTCTTTCTATATCCTAACTGAACCGAGCTTTCCTTCTTGCATAATGCGCAGGTAATCCTGGAAATGGGGGGGGGGAGTCCCTCTTTCACATCAGTCATTAATGTGAGAAAGACTAAATAATGCAAGGATCCGGAAATATTCAGCAGAATGCTGAATGGCAGAGACATATATTACCACACTTCTCCAAGAAGCCTTACCTCTTCTCCGTGTTCCCTCCCGAAGAACCAGCTGCCATTTTCTTTGCTGCTCGCCGAATAGCGTTCACCTCCAAAAGCACGCAGCTGCATCACCAGAAGACATGTCCTAGGTGCACAACAGCAGTGGCTGTCTTTTTTTAGCAGATAGACCCTGCTCAGCTACATTATATTGATGATTTTAAGTGGGTATAGAGTCAGAGCTCGACTCTTGGCTGGTCAAAACCAGATGGCAATGTCCAATGAGCTCCAGGCCCCACTGAATGTCATTTCTCCCAGGTCTCCCCCAGGTTCCAATGCTGTAGAAATGTTATTCCATGCTTCAGCTATAAACCTTTGTCTCTTACAATAAAGGCCGTTATTTTACCTTAACGGTCCACACAGACAGAATGTAGAAGGGGTGTTTGTGACAGACATCATAGCGGATCCTCCAGATTGTGATTGGATTAGTCTTTGGTCTCCATTCAAGTGCGCATTATTCAGAACTCTTGTCTTCACAAGAAAATCCCTTGCTGAGTCACATACTTTTCAGGAGGGTCACGCGGAAGTTACACAGAATCAGGTCACTGAAAGCTAGGACCCTTATTACTGGCTCTACAGCCAAGCAAGCTGAGTCAGGCTATATAGTCAGAAGTAAAAGTGAAATTGCCATTGGGAGCCAGCAGGAATTTCTCTGCACTGGTGCTATCGCCAGCAGGAAAAAAATCAAACCACTGTCAGAAGTGAAATTCGAACCCACGCCTCCAGAGGAGACTGCGACCTGACCGCAGCGCCTTAGACTGCTCGGCCATCCTGACATGGGATTAGTTTCCTCAGTCCCTGAATGTCGCGCGCATGCACGCTATTTGGAATCAATTAACTACTCATTAGAAAATCATCCCTCCTATGTACATTCTGTACTCATGGGAATTTTCACCTTGCCTAAAGATGTCCCAACAAGTGAACGGGGAGACAGCAAACCCCAGGACAGAGGCCGAAATAGCTCAGTTGGGAGAGCGTTAGGCTGAAGATCTAAAGGACCCTGGTTCGATCCTGGGTTTCGGCAAATGAATTTTGAATACAAATCCACTAACAAAAGAAAAGGCTTGCTACGTTTCTTTCCAATTCGTTGGGGTTTCGATCGAGCGTAGCGCACTGCTGGAACTATAGAAAAAAAAAAAAGGTTGAAAACAGTTCTTTCAGGAGAAGACAATGTGCTGCGCGGATGCCGAAAAAGCTCAGTTGGTAGAGCGTAGACTAAAGGGCCCACGATTTAATTCTGGGTTTTGTCACACCCTCGTTTTAAACATTGAACAATTGACATGAATGTTTTTGGGTTCTTTCTATATCCTAACTGAACCGAGCTTTCCTTCTTGCATAATGCGCAGGTAATCCTGGAAATGGGGGGGGGGGAGTCCCTCTTTCACTTCAGTCATTAATGTGAGAAAGACTAAATAATGCAAGGATCCGGAAATATTCAGCAGAATGCTTAATGGCAGAGACATATATTACCTCACTTCTCCAAGAAGCCTTACCTCTTCTCCATGTTCCCTCCCGAAGAACCAGCTGCCATTTTCTTTGCTGCTCGCCGAATAGCGTTCACCTCCAAAAGCACGCAGCTGCATAACCAGAAGACATGTCCTAGGTGCACAACAGCGGTGGCTGTCTTTTTTTAGCAGATAGACCCTGCTCAGCTACATTATATTGATGATTTTAAGTGGGTATAGAGTCAGAGCTCGACTCTTGGCTGGTCAAAACCAGATGGCAATGTCCAATGAGCTCCAGGCCCCACTGAATGTCATTTCTCCCAGGTCTCCCCCAGGTTCCAATGCTGTAGAAATGTTATTCCATGCTTCAGCTGTAAATCTTTGTCTCTTACAATAAAGGCCGTTATTTTACCTTAACGGTCCACACAGACAGAATATAGAAGGGGTGTTTGTGACAGACATCATAGCGGATCCTCCAGATTGTGATTGGATTAGTCTTTGGTCTCCATTCAAGTGCGCATTATTCAGAACTCTTGTCTTCACAAGAAAATCCCTTGCGGAGTCACGTACTTTTCAGGAGGGTCACGCGGAAGTTACACAGAATCAGGTCACTGAAAGCTAGGACCCTTATTACTGGCTCTACAGCCAAGCAAGCTGAGTCAGGCTATACAGTCAGAAGTAAAAGTGAAATTGCCATTGGGAGCCAGCAGGAATTTCTCTGCACTGGTGCTATCGCCAGCAGGAAAAAAATCAAACCACTGTCAGAAGTGGGATTCGAACGCACGCCTCCAGAGGAGACTGCGACCTGAACGCAGCGCCTTAGACCGCTCGGCCATCCTGACACGGGATTAGTTTCCTGAGTCCCTGAATATCGCGCGCATGCACGCTATTTGGAATCAATTAACTACTCATTAGAAAATCATCCCTCCTATGTACATTCTGTACTCATGGGAATTTTCACCTTGCCTAAAGATGTCCCAACTAGTGAACGGGGAGACAGCAAACCCCAGGACAGAGGCCGAAATAGCTCAGTTGGGAGAGCGTTAGACTGAAGATCTAAAGGTCCCTGGTTCGATCCCGGCAAATGAATTTTGAATACAAATCCACTAACAAAAGAAAAGGCTTGCTACGTTTCTTTCCAATTCGTTGGGGTTTCGATCGAGCGTAGCGCGCTGCTGGAACTATAGAAAAAAAAAAAGGTTGAAAACAGTTCTTTCAGGAGAAGACAATGTGCTGCGCGGATGCCGAAATAGCTCAGTTGGGAGAGCGTAGACTAAAGATCTAAAGGTCCCCGATTTAATTCTGTGTTTTGTCACACCCTCGTTTTAAACATTGAACAATTGACATGAATGTTTTTGGGTTCTTTCTATATCCTAACTGAACCGAGCTTTCCTTCTTGCATAATGCGCAGGTAATCCTGGAAATGGGGGGGGAAGTCCCTCTTTCACATCAGTCATTAATGTGAGAAAGACTAAATAATGCAAGGATCCGGAAATATTCAGCAGAATGCTGAATGGCAGAGACATATATTACCACACTTCTCCAAGAAGCCTTACCTCTTCTCCGTGTTCCCTCCCGAAGAACCAGCTGCCATTTTCTTTGCTGCTCGCCCAATAGCGTTCACCTCCAAAAGCACGCAGCTGCATC
The DNA here is from genome assembly GCF_031893055.1 of Leptodactylus fuscus. NCBI lineage: Eukaryota > Metazoa > Chordata > Amphibia > Anura > Leptodactylidae > Leptodactylus > Leptodactylus fuscus. The sequence continues at coordinate 235,651,749 of NC_134265.1, forward strand.
ACCAGAAGACATGTCCTAGGTGCACAACAGCGGTGGCTGTCTTTTTTTAGCAGATAGACCCTGCTCAGCTACATTATATTGATGATTTTAAGTGGGTATAGAGTCAGAGCTCGACTCTTGGCTGGTCAAAACCAGATGGCAATGTCCAATGAGCTCCAGGCCCCACTGAATGTCATTTCTCCCAGGTCTCCCCCAGGTTCCAATGCTGTAGAAATGTTATTCCATGCTTCAGCTGTAAACCTTTGTCTCTTACAATAAAGGCCGTTATTTTACCTTAACGGTCCACACAGACAGAATGTAGAAGGGGTGTTTGTGACAGACATCATAGCGGATCCTCCAGATTGTGATTGGATTAGTCTTTGGTCTCCATTCAAGTGCGCATTATTCAGAACTCTTGTCTTCACAAGAAAATCCCTTGCGGAGTCACGTACTTTTCAGGAGGGTCACGCGGAAGTTACACAGAATCAGGTCACTGTAAGCTAGGACCCTTATTACTGGCTCTACAGCCAAGCAAGCTGAGTCAGGCTATATAGTCAGAAGTAAAAGTGAAATTGCCATTGGGAGCCAGCAGGAATTTCTCTGCACTGGTGCTATCGCCAGCAGGAAAAAAATCAAACCACTGTCAGAAGTGGGATTCGAACCCACGCCTCCAGAGGAGACTGCGACCTGAACGCAGCGCCTTAGACCGCTCGGCCATCCTGACATGGGATTAGTTTCCTCAGTCCCTGAATGTTGCGCGCATGCACGCTATTTGGAATCAATTAACTACTCATTAGAAAATCATCCCTCCTATGTACATTCTGTACTCATGGGAATTTTCACCTTGCCTAAAGATGTCCCAACTAGTGAAAGGGGAGACAGCAAACCCCAGGCCAGAGGCCGAAATAGCTCAGTTGGGAGAGCGTTAGACTGAAGATCTAAAGGTCCCTGGTTCGATCCCGGGTTTCGGCAAATGAATTTTGAATACAAATCCACTAACAAAAGAAAAGGCTTGCTACGTTTCTTTCCAATTCGTTGGGGTTTCTATCGAGCGTAGCGCACTGCTGGAACTATAGAAAAAAAAAAAGGTTGAAAACAGTTCTTTCAGGAGAAGACAATGTGCTGCGCGGATGCCGAAATAGCTCAGTTGGGAGAGCGTAGACTAAAGATCTAAAGGTCCCCGATTCAATTCTGGGTTTTTTCACACCCTCGTTTTAAACATTGAACAATTGATATGAATGTTTTTGGGTTCTTTCTATATCCTAACTGAACCGAGCTTTCCTTCTTGCATAATGCGCAGGTAATCCTGGAAATGGGGGGGGGGAAGTCCCTCTTTCACATCAGTCATTAATGTGAGAAAGACTAAATAATGCAAGGATCCGGAAATATTCAGCAGAATGCTGAATGGCAGAGACATATATTACCACACTTCTCCAAGAAGCCTTACCTCTTTTCCGTGTTCCCTCCAGAAGAATCAGCTGCCATTTTCTTTGCTGCTCGCCCAATAGCGTTCACCTCCAAAAGCACGCAGCTGCATCACCAGAAGACATGTCCTAGGTGCACAACAGCGGTGGCTGTCTTTTATTAGCAGATAGACCCTGCTCAGCTACATTATATTGATGATTTTAAGTGGGTATAGAGTCAGAGCTCGACTCTTGGCTGGTCAAAACCAGATGGCAATGTCCAATGAGCTCCAGGCCCCACTGAATGTCATTTCTCCCAGGTCTCCCCCAGGTTCCAATGCTGTAGAAATGTTATTCCATGCTTCAGCTGTAAACCTTTGTCTCTTACAATAAAGGCCGTTATTTTACCTTAACGGTCCACACAGACAGAATGTAGAAGGGGTGTTTGTGACAGACATCATAGCGGATCCTCCAGATTGTGATTGGATTAGTCTTTGGTCTCCATTCAAGTGCGCATTATTCAGAACTCTTGTCTTCACAAGAAAATCCCTTGCGGACTCACGTACTTTTCAGGAGGGTCACGCGGAAGTTACACAGAATCAGGTCACTGAAAGCTAGGACCCTTATTACTGGCTCTACAGCCAAGCAAGCTGAGTCAGGCTATATAGTCAGAAGTAAAAGTGAAATTGCCATTGGGAGCCAGCAGGAATTTCTCTGCACTGGCGCTATCGCCAGCAGGAAAAATATCAAACCACTGTCAGAAGTGGGATTCGAACCCACGCCTCCAGAGGAGACTGCGACCTGAACGCAGCGCCTTAGACCGCTCGGCCATCCTGACATGGGATTAGTTTCCTCAGTCCCCGAATGTCGCGCGCATGCACGCTATTTGGAATCAATTAACTACTCATTAGAAAATCATCCCTCCTATGTACATTCTGGACTCATGGGAATTTTCACCTTGCCTAAAGATGTCCCAACTAGTGAACAGGGAGACAGCAAACCCCAGGACAGAGGCCGAAATAGCTCAGTTGGGAGAGCGTTAGACTGAAGATCTAAAGGTCCCTGGTTCGATCCCGGGTTTCGGCGAATGAATTTTGAATACAAATCCACTAACAAAAGAAAAGGCTTGCTACGTTTCTTTCCAATTCGTTGGGGTTTCGATCGAGCGTAGCGCACTGCTGGAACTATAGAAAAAAAAAAAGGTTGAAAACAGTTCTTTCAGGAGAAGACAAGGTGCTGCGCGGATGCCGAAATAGCTCAGTTGGGAGAGCGTAGACTAAAGATCTAAAAGTCCCCGATTCAATTCTGGGTTTTGTCACACCCTCGTTTTAAACATTGAACAATTGACATGAATGTTTTTGGGTTCTTTCTATATCCTAACTGAACCGAGCTTTCCTTCTTGTATAATGCGCAGGTAATCCTGGAAATGGGGGGGGAAGTCCCTCTTTCACATCAGTCATTAATGTGAGAAAGACTAAATAATGCAAGGATCCGGAAATATTCAGCAGAATGCTGAATGGCAGAGACATATATTACCACACTTCTCCAAGAAGCCTTACCTCTTCTCCGTGTTCCCTCCCGAAGAACCAGCTGCCATTTTCTTTGCTGCTCGCCGAATAGCATTCACCTCCAAAAGCACGCAGCTGCATCACCAGAAGACATGTCCTAGGTGCACAACAGCGGTGGCTGTCTTTTTTTAGCAGATAGACCCTGCTCAGCTACATTATATTGATGATTTTAAGTGGGTATAGAGTCAGAGCTCGACTCTTGGCTGGTCAAAACCAGATGGCAATGTCCAATGAGCTCCAGGCCCCACTGAATGTCATTTCTCCCAGGTTCCAATGTTGTAGAAATGTTATTCCATGTTTCAGCTGTAAACCTTTGTCTCTTACAATAAAGGCCATTCTTTTACCTTAACGGTCCACACAGACAGAATGTAGAAGGGGTGTTTGTGACAGACATCATAGCGGATCCTCCAGATTGTGATTGGATTAGTCTTTGGTCTCCATTCATGTGCGCATTATTCAGAACTCTTGTCTTCACAAGAAAATCCCTTGCGGAGTCACGTACTTTTCAGGAGGGTCACGCGGACGTTACACAGAATCAGGTCACTGTAAGCTAGGACCCTTATTACTGGCTCTACAGCCAAGCAAGCTGAGTCAGGCTATATAGTCAGAAGTAAAAGTGAAATTGCCATTGGGAGCCAGCAGGAATTTCTCTGCACTGGTGCTATCGCCAGCAGGAAAAAAATCAAACCACTGTCAGAAGTGGGATTCGAACCCACGCCTCCAGAGGAGACTGCGACCTGAACGCAGCGCCTTAGACCGCTCGGCCATCCTGACATGAGATTAGTTTCCTCAGTCCCTGAATGTCGCGCGCATGCACGCTATTTGGAATCAATTAACTACTCATTAGAAAATCATCCCTCCTATGTACATTCTGTACTCATGGGAATTTTCACCTTGCCTAAAGATTAGAGATGAGCGAACACTAAAATGTTCGAGGTTCGAAATTCGATTCGAACAGCCGCTCAATGTTTGTGTGTTCGAACGGGTTTCGAACCCCATTATAGTCTATGGGGAACAGATACTCGTTAAGGGGGAAACCCAAATCCGTGTCTGGAGGGTCACCAAGTCCACTATGACACCCCAGGAAATGATGCCAACACCTCTGGAATGACACTGGGACAGCAGGGGAAGCATGTCTGGGGGCATCTAACACACCAAAGACCCTCTATTACCCCAACATCACAGCCTAACAACTACACACTTTACACACTCAATACCACCTCTCTGACAGTAGGAAAACACCTTGAAACATGTGTATTTGGCACTTGCAGTGAGGAGAGCTTGTCACCAGCAGTGAATTTGGCCCTTGTAGTAAGTTGAGGTTGGCACCAACATTTGTTTTGAAAATCAGGGTGGATTGAGCCTCTAACCAGCAGAGTTTGGGCAAATTCATGGTGGAGGGAGCCTCTAAAAACCCCAGTTTGGACCAATTCATGGTGGAGGGAGCCTCTAACCAGCCCAGTTTGGGCAAATTCATGGTGGAGGGAGCCTCTAAAAAACCCAGTTTGGACCAATTCATGGTGGAGGGAGCCTCTAACCAGCCCAGTTTGGGCAAATTCATGGTGGAGGGAGCCTCTAACCAGCCCAGTTTGGACCAATTAATGGTGGAGGGAGCCTCTAACCAGCCCAGTTTGGACCAATTAATGGTGGAGGGAGCCTCTAACCACCCCAGTTTGGACCAATTCATGGTGGAGGGAGCCTCTAACCAGCCCAGTTTGGACCAATTCATGGTGGAGGGAGCCTCTAAAAAACCCAGTTTGGACCAATTCATGGTGGAGGGAGCCTCTAAACAGCCCAGTTTGGGCAAATTCATGGTGGAGGGAGCCTCTAAAAAACCCAGTTTGGACCAATTCATGGTGGAGGGAGCCTCTAACCAGCCCAGTTTGGACCAATTAATGGTGGAGGGAGCCTCTAAACAGCCAAGTTTGGACCAATTCATGGTGGAGGGAGCCTCTAAAAAACCCAGTTTGGACCAATTCATGGTGGAGGGAGCCTCTAAACAGCCCAGTTTGGGCAAATTCATGGTGGAGGGAGCCTCTAAAAAACCCAGTTTGGACCAATTCATGGTGGAGGGAGCCTCTAACCAGCCCAGTTTGGACCAATTAATAGTGGAGGGAGCCTCTAAACAGCCAAGTTTGGACCAATTCATGGTGGAGGGAGCCTCTAAAAACCCCAGTTTGGACCAATTCATGGTGGAGGGAGCCTCTAACCAGCCCAGTTTGGACCAATTAATGGTGGAGGGAGCCTCTAACCACCCCAGTTTGGACCAATTCATGGTGGAGGGAGCCTCTAAAAACCCCAGTTTGGACCAATTCATGGTGGAGGGAGCCTCTAACCAGCCCAGTTTGGGCAAATTCATGGTGGAGGGAGCCTCTAAACAGCCCAGTTTGGGCAAATTCATGGTGGAGGGAGCCTCTAACCAGCCCAGTTTGGACCAATTAATGGTGGAGGGAGCCTCTAACCAGCCCAGTTTGGACCAATTAATGGTGGAGGGAGCCTCTAACCACCCCAGTTTGGACCAATTCATGGTGGAGGGAGCCTCTAAAAACCCCAGTTTGGACCAATTCATGGTGGAGGGAGCCTCTAAAAACCCCAGTTTGGACCAATTCATGGTGGAGGGAGCCTCTAACCAGCCCAGTTTGGGCAAATTCATGGTGGAGGGAGCCTCTAAACAGCCCAGTTTGGGCAAATTCATGGTGGAGGGAGCCTCTAACCAGCCCAGTTTGGACCAATTAATGGTGGAGGGAGCCTCTAACCAGCCCAGTTTGGACCAATTAATGGTGGAGGGAGCCTCTAACCACCCCAGTTTGGACCAATTCATGGTGGAGGGAGCCTCTAAAAACCCCAGTTTGGACCAATTCATGGTGGAGGGAGCCTCTGACCAGCCCAGTTTGGGCAAATTCATGGTGGAGGGAGCCTCTAAACAGCCCAGTTTGGGCAAATTCATGGTGGAGGGAGCCTCTAACCAGCCCAGTTTGGACCAATTAATGGTGGAGGGAGCCTCTAACCAGCCCAGTTTGGACCAATTAATGGTGGAGGGAGCCTCTAACCACCCCAGTTTGGACCAATTCATGGTGGAGGGAGCCTCTAAACAGCCAAGTTTGGACCAATTCATGGTGGAGGGAGCCTCTAAAAACCCCAGTTTGGACCAATTCATGGTGGAGGGAGCCTCTAACCAGCCCAGTTTGGACCAATTAATGGTGGAGGGAGCCTCTAACCACCCCAGTTTGGACCAATTCATGGTGGAGGGAGCCTCTAAAAACCCCAGTTTGGACCAATTCATGGTGGAGGGAGCCTCTAACCAGCCCAGTTTGGGCAAATTCATGGTGGAGGGAGCCTCTAAACAGCCCAGTTTGGGCAAATTCATGGTGGAGGGAGCCTCTAACCAGCCCAGTTTGGACCAATTAATGGTGGAGGGAGCCTCTAACCAGCCCAGTTTGGACCAATTAATGGTGGAGGGAGCCTCTAACCACCCCAGTTTGGACCAATTCATGGTGGAGGGAGCCTCTAAACAGCCAAGTTTGGACCAATTAATGGTGGAGGGAGCCTCTAACCACCCCAGTTTGGACCAATTCATGGTGGAGGGAGCCTCTAACCAGCCCAGTTTGGGCAAATTCATGGTGGAGGGAGCCTCTAAACAGCCCAGTTTGGGCAAATTCATGGTGGAGGGAGCCTCTAACCAGCCCAGTTTGGACCAATTAATGGTGGAGGGAGCCTCTAACCAGCCCAGTTTGGACCAATTAATGGTGGAGGGAGCCTCTAACCAGCCCAGTTTGGACCAATTAATGGTGGAGGGAGCCTCTAACCACCCCAGTTTGGACCAATTCATGGTGGAGGGAGCCTCTAAAAAACCCAGTTTGGACCAATTCATGGTGGAGGGAGCCTCTAAACAGCCCAGTTTGGGCAAATTCATGGTGGAGGGAGCCTCTAAACAGCCCAGTTTGGGCAAATTCATGGTGGAGGGAGCCTCTAACCAGCCCAGTTTGGACCAATTAATGGTGGAGGGAGCCTCTAACCAGCCCAGTTTGGACCAATTCATGGTGGAGGGAGCCTCTAAACAGCCCAGTTTGGGCAAATTCATGGTGGAAGGAGCCTCTAACCAGCAGAGTTGTGGGAACGCAGGGTGGAGGGAGCCTCTAACCAGCAGAGTTGGTGGAAATCAGGGTGGAGGGAGCCTCTAACCAGCAGAGTTGGGGGAAATCATGTTGGAGGGAGCCTAGTATTAGCAGAATTGTGCAACGCTTATGGTGGATGAGTATGAGGATGCGGAGGAATTGGAGAGGTTGAGTACAGACATGGAGTTTCATGTTGGGGTGCTTTACACAGGTGGGCACAAAAATGAAGGCTCTATCCAGTGGTGGTTCATTTTTATCAAAGTGAGCCGGTCGGCACTCTCAGCTGACAGACGGGTGCGCTTGTCAGTGATGATGCCACCGGCTGCACTGAACACCCTCTCAGATAGGACGCTGGCGGCAGGACAGGACAGCACCTCCAAGGCATATAGGGCAAGTTCAAGCCACAGGTCCAACTTCGACACCCAATACGTGTAGGGCGCAGAGGGGTCGGAGAGGACAGGGCTGTGGTCGGAAAGGTATTCCCGCAACATGCGCCTATACTTCTCACGCCTGGTGACACTAGGACCCTCCGTGGCGGCACTTTGGCGAGGGGGTGCCATCAAGGTGTCCCAGACCTTAGACAGTGTGCCCCTCGTTTGTGTGGACCGGTGAGAACTTGGTTGCCTACTGGAGGAACTGCCCTCCCTGCCGCCACTGTCACATGCTGGAAACATCTCCATCATATTCTGCACCAATTGCCTGTGGCAAGCATTGATGCGATTGGCCCTCCCCTCTACCGGAATAAAAGACGAGATGTTGTTTTTATACCGGGGGTCAAGGATAGCAAAGATCCAGTACTGGTTGTCCTCCATGATTTTGACAATACGCTTGTCGGTTGTAAAGCACCCCAACATGAACTCAGCCATGTCTGCCACAGTGTTAGTTGGCATGACTCCTCTGGCCCCACCGGAAAGTTCAATCTCCATTTCCTCCTCATCCTCCATGTCTACCCATCCGCGCTGCAACAATGGGACGATTCGAAGTTGCCCGGAAGCCTCCTGTATCACCATCACATCATCGGACAACTCTTCTTCCTCCTCCTCCTCCTCCTCCTCCTCCTCCATTAAACGCAGTGAAGCGGACAGATGTGTGGACCTACTCTCCAGCTGTGACGGATCGGATGCTATCCCTAACTCCTCTGTGTGATCTGAGTTATCCCTGATGTCAATCAGGGATTCTCTCAGAACACACAAGAGCGGGATTGTAAGGCTCACCATCGCATCCTCAGAGCTCACCCTCCTTGTGGACTCCTCAAAGACCCGTAGGATGTCACAAAGGTCTCTCATCCATGGCCACTCATGGATGTGAAACTGAGGCAGCTGACTTTGTGGCACCCTAGGGTTTTGTAGCTGGTATTCCATCAAAGGTCTCTGCTGCTCAACCACTCTATTCAACATCTGAAACGTTGAGTTCCAGCGTGTGGGGACGTCGCACAAAAGCCGGTGTTGTGGCACATGCAGGCGTTGCTGGAGAGATTTTAAGCTAGCAGCGGCTACTGTCGACTTGCGAAAGTGGGCGCACATGCGCCGCACTTTCACCAGTAGCTCTGGAACATTGGGGTAGCTCTTTAGGAAACGTTGCACCACTAGGTTGAAGACGTGGGCCAGGCATGGAACATGTTGGAGTCCGGCAAGCTCCAGAGCTGCTACCAGGTTCCGGCCGTTATCACAAACGACCATGCCTGGGCCCAGGTGCAGCGGCTCAAACCATATTGCCGTCTCATCGAGGAGGGCATCCCTCACCTCGGAGGCAGTGTGCTGTCTGTCCCCCAAGCTGATCAGCTTCAGCACAGCCTGCTGACGTCTACCAACGCCAGTGCTGCAACGTTTCCAACTCGTAGCTGGGGTCAATCTAACAGCGGAGGAGGAGGCGGTGGCGGAGGAGGAGGCGGTAGAGGAGGAGGAGGAGGGGGGTGTTCTTCTCGTGTCCCTGCCAGGAATGTTAGGCGGGGAGACGAGGTACACCGGGCCAGTTTGGGAAGCAGTCCCAGCCTCAACTACATTCACCCAGTGTGCCGTCAGTGAAATGTAGCGTCCCTGTCCGCATGCACTTGTCCACGCGTCGGTGGTCAAGTGGACCTTTGTGCAAAGCGCGGAACTAAGGGCCCGCCTGATGTTGAGTGACACGTGCTGGTGCAAGGCGGGGACGGCACACCGGGAGAAGTAGTGACGGCTAGGGACGGCATAGCGAGGTGCCGCAGTTGCCATCAGGTCCAGGAAGGCGGGAGTTTCAACAAGCCGGAACGCCAACATCTCCTGGGCCAGCAGTTTAGCGATGTTGGCGTTCAAGGCTTGCGCGTGTGGGTGGTTAGCAGTGTATTTCTGCCGCCGCTCCAATGTCTGAGAGATGGTGGGTTGTTGTAAAGAAACGCCTGATGGTGCCTTTGATGGTGCAGGAGAAGGAGATAAGACAGGACCAGGGGAGGATGAGGTAGAAGTCAACAAAGTGGCGGAGGCAGATGAAGTGGTGTCCTGGCTCGTCCTCTGGAGTGCATCGCCAGCACAGTCAGCAGTGGCAGTGGCAGAGGCAGAGGCAGAGGCAGTGGCAGTGGCGTGAACGGCAGGCGGCCTTTGTCCTGCCGTTGCTGCCTGCCACTGATTCCAGTGCTTGGATTCCAAATGACGGCGCATTGAAGTGGTGGACAGGTTGCTCTTCTCAGAGCCCCTAATCAATTTCGAGAGGCAAATTGTGCAGACAACACTATATCTGTCCTCGGCGCATTCCTTGAAAAAACTCCACACCTTCGAGAAACGTGCCCTCGAGGTGGGAGTTTTTCGGGGCTGGGTACGAACTGGAACATCTTGGGAGATTCCGGGTGTGGCCTGGCTTCGCCTAAGCTGCTGACCTCTGCCTCTGCCTCTAGCTACCCTTTTTGGTGCTGCACCTGCCTCAACATCCACACTACTTTCCCCGCTTGACATCCCCCCTGTCCAGGTCGGGTCAGTGTCCTCATCATCCACCACTTCCTCTTCCAACTCCTGTCTCATCTCCTCCTCCCGCACAATGCGCCAGTCAACTGGATGCCCTGACGGCAACTGCGTCACATCATCGTCGATGAGGGTGGGTTGCTGGTCATCCACCACCAAATCGAACGGAGATGGAGGAGACTCTAGTGTTTGAGCATCTGGACACAGATGCTCCTCTGTTAGGTTCGTGGAATCGTGACGTGGAGAGGCAGGTTGAGGGACAATGAAAGGAGCGGAGAACAGCTCTGGGGAGCAGGGACAGTTTGGGTTATTGTTCTGTAAAGCTTCGGAATTTTGGGAGGAAGGAAGACAAGACTGTTGGGTAATAGGAGGAGAGGAGGCAGAGTCTGACTGGCTGCTGGACAATGTGCTGTAAGCGTTCTCTGACAGCCATTGCAAGACCTGTTCCTGGTTCTCGGGCCTACTAAGGTTTGTACCCTGCAGTTTAGTTAATGTGGCAAGCAACCCTGGCACTGTGGAGTGGCGCAATGCTTGCTGCCCCACAGGAGTAGGCACGGGACGCCCTGTGGCTTCACTGCTACCTTGCTCCCCAGAACCATTCCCCCGACCTCGCCCACGGCCTCGTCCACGTCCCTTTCCGGGAGCCTTGCGCATTTTGAATTCCTAGTTAGAAATTGGCACTGTATACCAGTAGTAAAAATTGTGGGTGCACGTAACCCCAATATATTCTTTGAATTACCAGTCAGACACTGGCACTATATGGCAGTAGCAAGAAATGAGGGTACTTGTATTCCCAATATATTCTTTGAATTCCCAGTCAGACAATGGCACTGTATACCAGTAGTAAAAATTGTGGGTGCACGTAACCCCAATATATTCTTTGAATTACCAGTCAGACACTGGCACTATATGGCAGTAGCAAGAAATGAGGGTATTTGTATTCCCAATATATTCTTTGAATTCCCAGTCAGACAATGGCACTGTATACCAGTAGTAAAAATTGTGGGTGCACGTAACCCCAATATATTCTTTGAATTACCAGTCAGAAACTGGCACTATATGGCAGTAGCAAGAAATGAGGGTATTTGTATTCCCAATATACTCTTTGAATTCCCAGTCAGACAATGGCACTGTATACCAGTAGTAAAAATTGTGGGTGCACGTAACCCCAATATATTCTTTGAATTCCCAGTCAGAAACTGGCACTATATGGCAGTAGCAAGAAATGAGGGTATTTGTATTCCCAATATATTCTTTGAATTCCCAGTCAGACAATGGCACTGTATACCAGTAGTAAAAATTGTGGGTGCACGTAACCCCAATATATTCTTTGAATTACCAGTCAGACACTGGCACTATATGGCAGTAGCAAGAAATGAGGGTATTTGTATTCCCAATATATTCTTTGAATTCCCAGTCAGACAATGGCACTGTATACCAGTAGTAAAAATTGTGGGTGCACGTAACCCCAATATATTCTTTGAATTACCAGTCAGACACTGGCACTATATGGCAGTAGCAAGAAATGAGGGTATTTGTATTCCCAATATATTCTTTGAATTCCCAGTCAGACAATGGCACTGTATACCAGTAGTAAAAATTGTGGGTGCACGTAACCCCAATATATTCTTTGAATTACCAGTCAGACACTGGCACTATATGGCAGTAGCAAGAAATGAGGGTATTTGTATTCCCAATATATTCTTTGAATTCCCAGTCAGACAATGGCACTGTATACCAGTAGTAAAAATTGTGGGTGCACGTAACCCCAATATATTCTTTGAATTACCAGTCAGAAACTGGCACTATATGGCAGTAGCAAGAAATGAGGGTATTTATAACCCCAATATATTCTTTGAATTCCCAGTCAGACAATGGCACTGTATACCAGTAGTAAAAATTGTGGGTGCACGTAACCCCAATATATTCTTTGAATTACCAGTCAGAAACTGGCACTATATGGCAGTAGCAAGAAATGAGGGTATTTATAACCCCAATATATTCTTTGAATTCCCAGTCAGACAATGGCACTGTATACCAGTAGTAAAAATTGTGGGTGCACGTAACCCCAATATATTCTTTGAATTACCAGTCAGAAACTGGCACTATATGGCAGTAGCAAGAAATGAGGGTATTTGTATTCCCAATATATTCTTTGAATTCCCAGTCAGACAATGGCACTGTATACCAGTAGTAAAAATTGTGGGTGCACGTAACCCCAATATATTCTTTGAATTACCAGTCAGACACTGGCACTATATGGCAGTAGCAAGAAATGAGGGTATTTGTATTCCCAATATATTCTTTGAATTCCCAGTCAGACAATGGCACTGTATACCAGTAGTAAAAATTGTGGGTGCACGTAACCCCAATATATTCTTTGAATTCCCAGTCAGACACTGGCACTATATGGCAGTAGCAAGAAATGAGGGTATTTGTATTCCCAATATATTCTTTGAATTCCCAGTCAGACAATGGCACTGTATACCAGTAGTAAAAATTGTGGGTGCACGTAACCCCAATATATTCTTTGAATTCCCAGTCAGACACTGGCACTATATGGCAGTAGCAAGAAATGAGGGTATTTGTATTCCCAATATATTCTTTGAATTCCCAGTCAGACAATAGCACTGTATACCAGTAGTAAAAATTGTGGGTGCACGTAACCCCAATATATTCTTTGAATTACCAGTCAGACACTGGCACTATATGGCAGTAGCAAGAAATGAGGGTATTTGTATTCCCAATATATTCTTTGAATTCCCAGTCAGACAATGGCACTGTATACCAGTAGTAAAAATTGTGGGTGCACGTAACCCCAATATATTCTTTGAATTACCAGTCAGACACTGGCACTATATGGCAGTAGCAAGAAATGAGGGTATTTGTATTCCCAATATATTCTTTGAATTCCCAGTCAGACAATGGCACTGTATACCAGTAGTAAAAATTGTGGGTGCACGTAACCCCAATATATTCTTTGAATTCCCAGTCAGACACTGGCACTATATGGCAGTAGCAAGAAATGAGGGTATTTGTATTCCCAATATATTCTTTGAATTCCCAGTCAGACAATGGCACTGTATACCAGTAGTAAAAATTGTGGGTGCACGTAACCCCAATATATTCTTTGAATTCCCAGTCAGACACTGGCACTATATGGCAGTAGCAAGAAATGAGGGTATTTGTATTCCCAATATATTCTTTGAATTCCCAGTCAGACAATGGCACTGTATACCAGTAGTAAAAATTGTGGGTGCACGTAACCCCAATATATTCTTTGAATTCCCAGTCAGACACTGGCACTATATGGCAGTAGCAAGAAATGAGGGTATTTGTATTCCCAATATATTCTTTGAATTCCCAGTCAGACAATGGCACTGTATACCAGTAGTAAAAATTGTGGGTGCACGTAACCCCAATATATTCTTTGAATTCCCAGTCAGACACTGGCACTATATGGCAGTAGCAAGAAATGAGGGTATTTGTATTCCCAATATATTCTTTGAATTCCCAGTCAGACAATGGCACTGTATACCAGTAGTAAAAATTGTGGGTGCACGTAACCCCAATATATTCTTTGAATTACCAGTCAGAAACTGGCACTATATGGCAGTAGCAAGAAATGAGGGTATTTGTATTCCCAATATATTCTTTGAATTCCCAGTCAGACAATGGCACTGTATACCAGTAGTAAAAATTGTGGGTGTATATAGCCCCAATTCTATTGCTAGGGGACTTGCAGGGTATTTCTGGGGTGAAGGTGGGGGGGCACACCGTTGGAACGGGTATCGGGGTATATATCGGGTATACGGGAATACACTGACAGTGTATTCCATTCAGGATCCTGGGAAAGCTGGGTTGCGGCGATTGAGCCCGTCAGTGCCACGTTACACTGACAAGCTTCTCCCTGGAATTTAGCTCTTACAAGAGCTGTTGGTTGTCTTCTCCTTCCTATCCTAGCCTGTCCCTGCCTACCCAGAATCTAAGCCCTAGCTAGCTGGACGGAAACCTCCGTCCTCGGTGAATTGCAAGCTCAGAATGACGCGAAGCTGGGCGTCGCTGTTCTTTTAAATTAGAGGTCACATGTTTTCGGCAGCCAATGGGTTTTGCCTACTTTTTTCAACGTCACCGGTGTCGTAGTTCCTGTCCCACCTACCCTGCGCTGTTATTGGAGCAAAAAAGGCGCCAGGGAAGGTGGGAGGGGAATCGAGTAATGGCGCACTTTACCACGCGGTGTTCGATTCGATTCGAACATGCCGAACAGCCTAATATCCGATCGAACATGAGTTCGATAGAACACTGTTCGCTCATCTCTACTAAAGATGTCCCAACTAGTGAACCGGGAGACAGCAAACCCCAGGACAGAGGCCGAAATAGCTCAGTTGGGAGAGCGTTAGACTGAAGATCTAAAGGTCCCTGGTTTGATCCCGGGTTTCGGCAAATGAATTTTGAATACAAATCCACTAACAAAAGAAAAGGCTTGCTACATTTCTTTCCAATTTATTGGGGTTTCGATCGAGCGTAGCGCACTGCTGGAACTATAGAAAAAAAAAAAAAGGTTGAAAACAGTTCTTTCAGGAGAAGACAATGTGCTGCGCGGATGCCGAAATAGCTCAGTTGGGAGAGCGTAGACTAAAGATCTAAAGGTCCCCGTTTCAATTCTGGGTTTTGTCACACCCTCGTTTTAAACATTGAACAATTGACATGAATGTTTTTGGGTTCTTTCTATATCCTAACTGAACCGAGCTTTCCTTCTAGCATAATGCGCAGGTAATCCTGGAAATGGGGGGGGGGAGTCCCTCTTTCACATCATTCATTAATGTGAGAAAGACTAAATAATACAAGGATCCGGAAATATTCAGCAGAATGCTGAATGGCAGAGACATATATTACCACACTTCTCCAAGAAGCCTTACCTCTTCTCCGTGTTCCCTCCCGAAGAACCAGCTGCCATTTTCTTTGCTGCTCGCCGAATAGCGTTCACCTCCAAAAGCACGCAGCTGCATCACCAGAAGACATGTCCTAGGTGCACAACAGCGGTGGCTGTCTTTTTTTAGCAGATAGACCCTGCTCAGCTACATTATATTGATGATTTTAAGTGGGTATAGAGTCAGAGCTCGACTCTTGGCTGGTCAAAACCAGATGGCAATGTCCAATGAGCTCCAGGCCCAACTGAATGTCATTTCTCCCAGGTCTCCCCCAGGTTCCAATGCTGTAGAAATGTTATTCCATGCTTCAGCTGTAAACCGTTGTCTCTTACAATAAAGGCCGTTCTTTTACCTTAACGGTCCACACAGACAGAATGTAGAAGGGGTGTTTGTGACAGACATCATAGCGGATCCTCCAGATTGTGATTGGATTAGTCTTTGGTCTCCATTCAAGTGCGCATTATTCGGAACTCTTGTCTTCACAAGAAAATCCCTTGCGGAGTCACGTACTTTTCAGGAGGGTCACGCGGAAGTTACACAGAATCAGGTCACTGAAAGCTAGGACCCTTATTACTGGCTCTACAGCCAAGCAAGCTGAGTCAGGCTATATAGTCAGAAGTAAAAGTGAAATTGCCATTGGGAGCCAGCAGGAATTTCTCTGCACTGGTGCTATCGCCAGCAGGAAAAAAATCAAACCACTGTCAGAAGTGGGATTCGTACCCACACCTCCAGAGGAGACTGCGACCTGAACGCAGCGCCTTAGACCGCTCGGCCATCCTGACATGTGATTAGTTTCCTCAGTCCCTGAATGTTGCGCGCATGCACGCTATTTGGAATCAATTAACTACTCATTAGAAAATCATCCCTCCTATGTACATTCTGGACTCATGGGAATTTTCACCTTGCCTAAAGATGTCCCAACTAGTGAACGGGGAGACAGCAAACTCCAGGACAGAGGCCGAAATAGCTCAGTTGGGAGAGCGTTAGACTGAAGATCTAAAGGTCCCTGGTTCGATCCCGGGTTTCGGCAAATGAATTTTGAATACAAATCCACTAACAAAAGAAAAGGCTTGCTACGTTTCTTTCCAATTCGTTGGGGTTTCGATCGAGCGTAGCGCACTGCTGGAACTATAGAAAAAAAAAATGGTTGAAAACAGTTCTTTCAGGAGAAGACAATGTGCTGCGCGGATGCCGAAATAGCTCAGTTGGGAGAGCGTAGACTAAAGATCTAAAGGTCCCCGATTCAATTCTGGGTTTTGTCACACCCTCGTTTTAAACATTAAACAATTGACATGAATGTTTTTGGGTTCTTTCTATATCCTAACTGAACCGAGCTTTCCTTCTTGCATAATGCGCAGGTAATCCTGGAAATGGGGGGGGAAGTCCCTCTTTCACATCAGTCATTAATGTGAGAAAGACTAAATAATGCAAGGATCCAGAAATATTCAGCAGAATGCTGAATGGCAGAGACATATATTACCACACTTCTCCAAGAAGCCTTACCTCTTCTCCGTGTTCCCTCCCGAAGAACCAGCTGCCATTTTCTTTGCTGCTCGCCGAATAGCGTTCACCTCCAAAAGCACACAGCTGCATCACCAGAAGACATGTCCTAGGTGCACAACAGCGGTGGCTGTCTTTTTTTAGCAGATAGACCCTGCTCAGCTACATTATATTGATGATTTTAAGTGGGTATAGAGTCAGAGCTCGACTCTTGGCTGGTCAAAACCAGATGGCAATGTCCAATGAGCTCCAGGCCCCACTGAATGTCATTTCTCCCAGGTCTCCCCCAGGTTCCAATGCTGTAGAAATGTTATTCCATGCTTCAGCTGTAAACCTTTGTCTCTTACAATAAAGGCCGTTATTTTATCTTAACGGTCCACACAGACAGAATGTAGAAGGGGTGTTTGTGACAGACATCATAGCGGATCCTCCAGATTGTGATTGGATTAGTCTTTGGTCTCCATTCAAGTGCGCATTATTCAGAACTCTTGTCTTCACAAGAAAATCCCTTGCGGAGTCATGTACTTTTCAGGAGGGTCGCGCGGAAGTTACACAGAATCAGGTCACTGAAAGCTAGGACCCTTATTACTGGCTCTACAGCCAAGCAAGCTGAGTCAGGCTATATAGTCAGAAGTAAAAGTGAAATTGCCATTGGGAGCCAGCAGGAATTTCTCTGCACTGGTGCTATCGCCAGCAGGAAAAAAATCAAACCACTGTCAGAAGTGGGATTCAAACCCACGCCTCCAGAGGAGACTGCGACCTGAACGCAGCGCCTTAGACCGCTCGGCCATCCTGACATGGGATTAGTTTCCTCAGTCCCTGAATGTCGCGCGCATGCACGCTATTTGGAATCAATTAACTACTCATTAGAAAATCATCCCTCCTATGTACATTCTGGACTCATGGGAATGTTCACCTTGCCTAAAGATGTCCCAATTAGTGAACGGGGAGACAGCAAACCCCAGGACAGAGGCAGAAATACCTCAGTTGGGAGAGCGTTAGACTGAAGATCTAAAGGTCCCTGGTTTGATCCCGGGTTTCGGCAAATGAATTTTGAATACAAATCCACTAACAAAAGAAAAGGCTTGCTATGTTTCTTTCCAATTCGTTGGGGTTTCGATCGAGCGTAGCGCACTGCTGGAACTATAGAAAAAAAAAATGGTTGAAAACAGTTCTTTCAGGAGAAGACAATGTGCTGCGCGGATGCCGAAATAGCTCAGTTGGGAGAGCGTAGACTAAAGATCTAAAGGTCCCCGATTCAATTCTGGGTTTTGTCACACCCTCGTTTTAAACATTAAACAATTGACATGAATGTTTTTGGGTTCTTTCTATATCCTAACTGAACCGAGCTTTCCTTCTTGCATAATGCGCAGGTAATCCTGGAAATGGGGGGGGGGGGAGTCCCTCTTTCACATCAGTCATTAATGTGAGAAAGACTAAATAATGTAAGGATCCGGAAATATTCAGCAGAATGCTGAATGGCAGAGACATATATTACCACACTTCTCCAAGAAGCCTTACCTCTTCTCCGTGTTCCCTCCCAAAGAACCAGCTGCCATTTTCTTTGCTGCTCGCCCAATAGCGTTCACCTCCAAAAGCACGCAGCTGCATCACCAGAAGACATGTCCTAGGTGCACAACAGCGGTGGCGGTCTTTTTTTAGCAGATAGACCCTGCTCAGCTACATTATATTGATGATTTTAAGTGGGTATAGAGTCAGAGCTCGACTCTTGGCTGGTCAAAAGCAGATGGCAATGTCCAATGAGCTCCAGGCCCCACTGAATGTCATTTCTCCCAGGTCTCCCCCAGGTTCCAATGCTGTAGAAATGTTATTCCATGCTTCAGCTGTAAACCTTTGTCTCTTACAATAAAGGCCGTTATTTTACCTTAACGGTCCACACAGACAGAATGTACAAGGGGTGTTTGTGACAGACATCATAGCGGATCCTCCAGATTGTCATTGGATTAGTCTTTGGTCTCCATTCAAGTGCGCATTATTCAGAACTCTTGTCTTCACAAGAAAATCCCTTGCGGAGTCACATACTTTTCAGGAGGGTCACGCGGAAGTTACACAGAATCAGGTCACTGTAAGCTAGGACCCTTATTACTGGCTCTACAGCCAAGCAAGCTGAGTCAGGCTATATAGTCAGAAGTAAAAGTGAAATTGCCATTGGGAGCCAGCAGGAATTTCTCTGCACTGGTACTATCGCCAGCAGGAAAAAAATCAAACCACTGTCAGAAGTGGGATTCGAACCTACGCCTCCAGAGGAGACTGCGACCTGAACGCAGCGCCTTAGACCGCTCGGCCATCCTGACATGGGATTAGTTTCCTCAGTCCCTGAATGTTGCGCGCATGCACGCTATTTGGAATCAATTAACTACTCATTAGAAAATCATCCCTCCTATGTACATTCTGTACTCATGGGAATTTTCACCTTGCCTAAAGATGTCCCAACTAGTGAACGGGGAGACAGCAAACCCCAGGACAGAGGCCGAAATAGCTCAGTTGGGAGAGCGTTAGACTGAAGATCTAAAGGTCCCTGGTTCGATCCCGGGTTTCGGCAAATGAATTTTGAATACAAATCCACTAACAAAAGAAAAGGCTTGCTACGTTTCTTTCCAATTCGTTGGGGTTTCGATCGAGCGTAGCGCGCTGCTGGAACTATAGAAAAAAAAAAAAGGTTGAAAAAAGTTCTTTCAGGAGAAGACAATGTGCTGCGCGGATGCCGAAATAGCTCAGTTGGGAGAGCGTAGACTAAAGATCTAAAGGTCCCCGATTCAATTCTGGGTTTTCTCGCACCCTCATTTTAAACATTGAACAATTGACATCAATGTTTTTGGGTTCTTTCTATATCCTAACTGAACCGAGCTTTCCTTCTTGCATAATGCGCAGGTAATCCTGGAAATGGGGGGGGAAGTCCCTCTTTTACATCAGTCATTAATGTGAGAAAGACTAAATAATGCAAGGATCCGGAAATATTCAGCAGAATGCTGAATGGCAGAGACATATATTACCACACTTCTCCAAGAAGCCTTACCTCTTCTCCGTGTTCCCTCCCGAAGAACCAGCTGCCATTTTCTTTGCTGCTCGCCGAATAGCGTTCACCTCCAAAAGCACGCAGCTGCATCACCAGAAGACATGTCCTAGGTGCACAACAGTGGTGGCTGTCTTTTTTTAGCAGATAGACCCTGCTCTGCTACATTATATTGATGATTTTAAGTGGGTATGGAGTCAGAGCTCGACTCTTGGCTGGTCAAAACCAGATGGCAATGTCCAATGAGCTCCAGGCCCCACTGAATGTCATTTCTCCCAGGTCTCCCCCAGGTTCCAATGCTGTAGAAATGTTATTCCATGCTTCAGCTGTAAACCTTTGTCTCTTAAATAAAGGCCGTTATTTTACCTTAACGGTCCACACAGACAGAATGTAGAAGGGGTGTTTGTGACAGACATCATAGCGGATCCTCCAGATTGTCATTGGATTAGTCTTTGGTCTCCATTCAAGTGCGCATTATTCAGAACTCTTGTCTTCACAAGAAAATCCCTTGCGGAGTCACGTACTTTTCAGGAGGGTCACGCGGAAGTTACACAGAATCAGGTCACTGAAAGCTAGGACCCTTATTACTGGCTCTACAGCCAAGCAAGCTGAGTCAGGCTATATAGTCAGAAGTAAAAGTGAAATTGCCATTGGGAGCCAGCAGGAATTTCTCTGCACTGGTGCTATCGCCAGCAGGAAAAAAATCAAACCACTGTCAGAAGTGGGATTCGAACCCACGCCTCCCGAGGAGACTGCGACCTGAACGCAGCGCCTTAGACCGCTCGGCCATCCTGACATGGAATTAGTTTCCTCAGTCCCTGAATGTCGCGCGCATGCACGCCATTTGGAATCAATTAACTACTCATTAGAAAATCATCCCTCCTATGTACATTCTGGACTCATGGGAATTTTCACCTTGCCTAAAGTTGTCCCAACTAGTGAACGGGAAGACAGCAAACCCCAGGACATAGGCCGAAATAGCTCAGTTGGGAGAGCGTTACACTGAAGATCTAGAGGTCCCTGGTTCGATCCCGGGTTTCGGCAAATGAATTTTGAATACAAATCCACTAACAAAAGAAAAGGCTTGCTAAGTTTCTTTCCAATTCGTTGGGGTTTCGATCGAGCGTAGCGCACTGCTGGAACTATAGAAAAAAAAAAAAAAGGTTGAAAACAGTTCTTTCAGGAGAAGACAATGTGCTGCGCGGATGCCGAAATAGCTCAGTTGGGAGAGCGTAGACTAAAGATCTAAAGGTCCCCGATTCAATTCTGGGTTTTGTCACACCCTCATTTTAAACATTGAACAATTGACATGAATGTTTTTGGGTTCTTTCTATATCCTAACTGAACCGAGCTTTCCTTCTTGCATAATGCGCAGGTAATCCTGGAAATGGGGGGGGAAGTCCCTCTTTCACATCAGTCATTAATGTGAGAAAGACTAAATAATGCAAGGATCCGGAAATATTCAGCAGAATGCTGAATGGCAGAGACATATATTACCACACTTCTCCAAGAAGCCTTACCTCTTCTCCGTGTTCCCTCCCGAAGAACCAGCTGCCATTTTCTTTGCTGCTCGCCGAATAGCGTTCACCTCCAAAAGCACGCAGCTGCATCACCAGAAGACATGTCCTAGGTGCACAACAGCGGTGGCTGTCTTTTTTTAGCAGATAGATCCTGCTCAGCTACATTATATTGATGATTTTAAGTGGGTATAGAGTCAGAGCTCGACTCTTGGCTGGTCAAAACCAGATGGTAATGTCCAATGAGCTCCAGGCCCCACTGAATGTAATTTCTCCCAGGTCTCCCCCAGGTTCCAATGCTGTAGAATTGTTATTCCATGCTTCAGCTGTAAACCTTTGTCTCTTACAATAAAGGCCGTTATTTTACCTTAACGGTCCACACAGACAGAATGTAGAAGGGGTGTTTGTGACAGACATCATAGCGGATCCTCCAGATTGTGATTGGATTAGTCTTTGGTCTCCATTCAAGTGCGCATTATTCAGAACTCTTGTCTTCACAAGAAAATCCCTTGCGGAGTCACGTACTTTTCAGGAGGGTCACGCGGAAGTTACACAGAATCAGGTCACTGAAAGCTAGGACCCTTATTACTGGCTCTACAGCCAAGCAAGCTGAGTCAGGCTATATAGTCAGAAGTAAAAGTGAAATTGCCATTGGGAGCCAGCAGGAATTTCTCTGCACTGGTGCTATCGCCAGCAGGAAAAAAATCAAACCACTGTCAGAAGTGGGATTCGAACCCACGCCTCCAGAGGAGACTGCGACCTGAACGCAGCGCCTTAGACTGCTCGGCCATCCTGACATGGGATTAGTTTCCTCAGTCCCTCAATGTCGCGCGCATGCACGCTATTTGGAATCAATTAACTACTCATTAGAAAATCATCCCTCCTATGTACATTCTGTACTCATGGGAATTTTCACCTTGCCTAAAGATGTCCCAACTAGTGAACGGGGAGACAGCAAACCCCAGGACAGAGGCCGAAATAGCTCAGTTGGGAGAGCGTTAGACTGAAGATCTAAAGGTCCCTGGTTCGATCCCGGGTTTCGGCAAATGAATTTTGAATACAAATCCACTAACAAAAGAAAAGGCTTGCTACGTTTCTTTCCAATTCGTTGGGGTTTCGATCGAGCGTAGCGCACTGCTGGAACTATAGAAAAAAAAAAAAGGTTGAAAACAGTTCTTTCAGGAGAAGACAATGTGCTGCGCGAATGCCGAAATAGCTCAGTTGGGAGAGCGTAGACTAAAGATCTAAAGGTCCCCGATTCAATACTGGGTTTTTTCACACCCTCGTTTTAAACATTGAACAATTGACATGAATGTTTTTGGGTTCTTTCTATATCCTAACTGAACCGAGCTTTCCTTCTTGCATAATGCGCAGGTAATCCTGGAAATGGGGGGGGAAGTCCCTCTTTTACATCAGTCATTAATGTGAGAAAGACTAAATAATGCAAGGATCCGGAAATATTCAGCAGAATGCTGAATGGCAGAGACATATATTACCACACTTCTCCAAGAAGCCTTACCTCTTCTCCGTGTTCCCTCCCGAAGAACCAGCTGCCATTTTCTTTGCTGCTCGCCCAATAGCGTTCACCTCCAAAAGCCCGCAGCTGCATCACCAGAAGACATGTCCTAGGTGCACAACAGCGGTGGCTGTCTTTTTTTAGCAGATAGACCCTGCTCAGCTACATTATATTGATGATTTTAAGTGGGTATAGAGTCAGAGCTCGACTCTTGGCTGGTCAAAACCAGATGGCAATGTCCAATGAGCTCCAGGCCCCACTGAATGTCATTTCTCCCAGGTCTCCCCCAGGTTCCAATGCTGTAGAAATGTTATTCCATGCTTCAGCTGTAAACCTTTGTCTCTTACAATAAAGGCCATTCTTTTACCTTAACGGTCCACACAGACAGAATGTAGAAGGGGTGTTTGTGACAGACATCATAGCGGATCCTCCAGATTGTGATTGGATTAGTCTTTGGTCTCCATTCAAGTGCGCATTATTCAGAACTCTTGTCTTCACAAGAAAATCCCTTGCGGAGTCACGTACTTTTCAGGAGGGTCACGCGGAAGTTACACAGAATCAGGTCACTGAAAGCTAGGACCCTTATTACTGGCTCTACAGCCAAGCAAGCTGAGTCAGGCTATATAGTCAGAAGTAAAAGTGAAATTGCCATTGGGAGCCAGCAGGAATTTCTCTGCACTGGTGCTATCGCCAGCAGGAAAAAAATCAAACCACTGTCAGAAGTGGGATTCGAACCCACGCCTCCAGAGGAGACTGCGACCTGAACGCAGCGCCTTAGACCGCTCGGCCATCCTGACATGGGATTAGCTTTCTCAGTCCCTGAATGTCGCGCGCATGCACGCTATTTGGAATCAATTAACTACTCATTAAAAAATCATCCCTCCTATGTACATTCTGTACTCATGGGAATTTTCACCTTGCCTAAAGATGTCCCAACTAGTGAACGGGGAGACAGCAAACCCCAGGACAGAGGCCGAAATAGCTCAGTTGGGAGAGCGTTAGACTGAAGATCTAGAGGTCCCTGGTTCGATCCCGGGTTTTGGCAAATGAATTTTGAATACAAATCCACTAACAAAAGAAAAGGCTTGCTACGTTTCTTTCCAATTCGTTGGGGTTTCGATCGAGCGTAGCGCACTGCTGGAACTATAGAAAAAAAAAAAAGGTTGAAAACAGTTCTTTCAGGGGAAGACAATGTGCTGCGCGGATGCCGAAATAGCTCAGTTGGGAGAGCGTAGACTAAAGATCTAAAGGTCCCCGATTCAATTCTGGGTTTTGTCACACCCTCGTTTTAAACATTGAACAATTGACATGAATGTTTTTGGGTTCTTTCTATATCCTAACTGAACCGAGCTTTCCTTCTAGCATAATGCGCAGGTAATCCTGGAAATGGGGGGGGGGAGTCCCTCTTTCACATCAGTCATTAATGTGAGAAAGACTAAATAATGCAAGGATCCAGAAATATTCAGCAGAATGCTGAATGGCAGAGACATATATTACCACACTTCTCCAAGAAGCCTTACCTCTTCTCCGTGTTCCCTCCCGAAGAACCAGCTGCCATTTTCTTTGCTGCTCGCCGAATAGCGTTCACCTCCAAAAGCACGCAGCTGCATCACCAGAAGACATGTCCTAGGTGCACAACAGCGGTGGCTGTCTTTTTTTAGCAGATAGACCCTGCTCAGCTACATTATATTGATGATATTAAGTGGGTATAGAGTCAGAGCTCGACTCTTGGCTGGTCAAAACCAGATGGCAATGTCCAATGAGCTCCAGGCCCCACTGAATGTCATTTCTCCCAGGTCTCCCCCAGGTTCCAATGCTGTAGAAATGTTATTCCATGCTTCAGCTGTAAACCTTTGTCTCTTACAATAAGTGCCGTTCTTTTACCTTAACGGTCCACACAGACAGAATGTAGAAGGGGTGTTTGTGACAGACATCATAGCGGATCCTCCAGATTGTGATTGGATTAGTCTTTGGTCTCCATTCAAGTGCGCATTATTCAGAACTCTTGTCTTCACAAGAAAATCCCTTGCGGAGTCACGTACTTTTCAGGAGGGTCACGCGGAAGTTACACAGAATCAGGTCACTGTAAGCTAGGACCCTTATTACTGGCTCTACAGCCAAGCAAGCTGAGTCAGGCTATATAGTCAGAAGTAAAAGTGAAATTGCCATTGGGAGCCAGCAGGAATTTCTCTGCACTGGTGCTATTGCCAGCAGGAAAATAATCAAACCACTGTCAGAAGTGGGATTCGAACCCACGCCTCCAGAGGAGACTGCGACCTAAACACAGCGCCTTAGACCGCTCGGCCATCCTGACATGGGATTAGTTTCCTCAGTCCCTGAATGTCGCGCGCATGCACGCTATTTGGAATCAATTAACTACTCATTAGAAAATCATCCCTCCTATGTACATTCTGTACTCATGGGAATTTTCACCTTGCCTAAAGATGTCCCAACTAGTGAACGGGGAGACAGCAAACCCCAGGACAGAGGCCGAAATAGCTCAGTTGGGAGAGCGTTAGACTGAAGATCTAAAGGTCCCTGGTTCGATCCCGGGTTTCGGCAAATGAATTTTGAATACAAATCCACTAACAAAAGAAAAGGCTTGCTACGTTTCTTTCCAATTCGTTGGGGTTTCGATCGAGCGTAGCGCACTGCTGGAACTATAGAAAAAAAAAAAAGGTTGAAAACAGTTCTTTCAGGAGAAGATAATGTGCTGCGCAGATGCCGAAATAGCTCAGTTGGGAGAGCGTAGACTAAAGATCTAAAGGTCCCCGATTCAATACTGGGTTTTTTCACACCCTCGTTTTAAACATTGAACAATTGACATGAATGTTTTTGGGTTCTTTCTATATCCTAACTGAACCGAGCTTTCCTTCTTGCATAATGCGCAGGTAATCCTGGAAATGGGGGGGGGGGGGGAGTCCCTCTTTCACATCAGTCATTAATGTGAGAAAGACTAAATAATGCAAGGATCCGGAAATATTCAGCAGAATGCTGAATGGCAGAGACATATATTACCACACTTCTCCAAGAAGCCTTACCTCTTCTCCGTGTTCCCTCCCGAAGAACCAGCTGCCTTTTTCTTTGCTGCTCGCCGAATAGCGTTCACCTCCAAAAGCACGCAGCTGCATCACCAGAAGACATGTCCTAGGTGCACAACAGCGGTGGCTGTCTTTTTTTAGCAGATAGATCCTGCTCAGCTACATTATATTGATGATTTTAAGTGGGTATAGAGTCAGAGCTCGACTCTTGGCTGGTCAAAACCAGATGGCAATGTCCAATGAGCTCCAGGCCCCACTGAATGTCATTTCTCCCAGGTCTACCCCAGGTTCCAATGCTGTAGAAATGTTATTCCATGCTTCAGCTGTAAACCTTTGTCTCTTACAATAAAGGCCGTTATTTTACCTTAACGGTCCACACAGACAGAATGTAGAAGGGGTGTTTGTGACAGACATCATAGCGGATCCTCCAGATTGTGATTGGATTAGTCTTTGGTCTCCATTCAAGTGCGCATTATTCAGAACTCTTGTCTTCACAAGAAAATCCCTTGCGGAGTCACGTACTTTTCAGGAGGGTCACGCGGAAGTTACACAGAATCAGGTCACTGAAAGCTAGGACCCTTATTACTGGCTCTACAGCCAAGCAAGCTGAGTCAGGCTATATAGTCAGAAGTAAAAGTGAAATTGCCATTGGGAGCCAGCAGGAATTTCTCTGCACTGGTGCTATCGCCAGCAGGAAAAAAATCAAACCACTGTCAGAAGTGGGATTCAAACCCACGCCTCCAGAGGAGACTGCGACCTGAACGCAGCGCCTTAGACCGCTCGGCCATCCTGACATGGGATCAGTTTCCTCAGTCCCTGAATGTCGCGCGCATGCATGCTATTTGGAATCAATTAACTACTCATTAGAAAATCATCCCTCCTATGTACATTCTGGACTCATGGGAATTTTCACCTTGCCTAAAGATGTCCCAACTAGTGAACGGGGAGACAGCAAACCCCAGGACAGAGGCCGAAATAGCTCAGTTGGGAGAGCGTTAGACTGAAGATCTAAAGGTTCCTGGTTCGATCCCGGGTTTCGGCAAATGAATTTTGAATACAAATCCACTAACAAAAGAAAAGGCTTGCTACGTTTCTTTCCAATTCGTTGGGGTTTTGATCGAGCGTAGCGCACTGCTGGAACTATAGAAAAAAAAATGGTTGAAAACAGTTCTTTCAGGAGAAGACAATGTGCTGCGCGGATGCCGAAATAGCTCAGTTGGGAGAGCGTAGACTAAAGGTCCCCGATTCAATTCTGGGTTTTGTCACACCCTCGTTTTAAACATTAAACAATTGACATGAATGTTTTTGGGTTCTTTCTATATCCTAACTGAACCGAGCTTTCCTTCTTGCATAATGCGCAGGTAATCCTGGAAATGGGGGGGGGGGGAAGTCCCTCTTTCACATCAGTCATTAATGTGAGAAAGACTAAATAATGCAAGGATCCGGAAATATTCAGCAGAATGCTGAATGGCAGAGACATATATTACCACACTTCTCCAAGAAGCCTTACCTCTTCTCCGTGTTCCCTCCCGAAGAACCAGCTGCCATTTTCTTTGCTGCTCGCCGAATAGCGTTCACCTCCAAAAGCACGCAGCTGCATCACCAGAAGACATGTCCTAGGTGCACAACAGCGGTGGCTGTCTTTTTTTAGCAGATAGATCCTGCTCAGCTACATTATATTGATGATTTTAAGTGGGTATAGAGTCAGAGCTCGACTCTTGGCAGGTCTAAACCAGATGGCAATGTCCAATGAGCTCCAGGTCCCACTGAATGTCATTTCTCCCAGGTCTCCCCCAGGTTCCAATGCTGTAGAAATGTTATTCCATGCTTCAGCTGTAAACCTTTGTCTCTTAAATAAAGGCCGTTATTTTACCTTAACGGTCCACACAGACAGAATGTAGAAGGGGTGTTTGTGACAGACATCATAGCGGATCCTCCAGATTGTCATTGGATTAGTCTTTGGTCTCCATTCAAGTGCGCATTATTCAGAACTCTTGTCTTCACAAGAAAATCCCTTGCGGAGTCACGTACTTTTCAGGAGGGTCACGCGGAAGTTACACAGAATCAGGTCACTGAAAGCTAGGACCCTTATTACTGGCTCTACAGCCAAGCAAGCTGAGTCAGGCTATATAGTCAGAAGTAAAAGTGAAATTGCCATTGGGAGCCAGCAGGAATTTCTCTGCACTGGTGCTATCGCCAGCAGGAAAAAAATCAAACCACTGTCAGAAGTGGGATTCGAACCCACGCCTCCAGAGGAGACTGCGACCTGAACGCAGCGCCTTAGACCGCTCGGCCATCCTGACATGGGATTAGTTTTCTCAGTCCCTGAATGTCGAGCGCATGCACGCTATTTGGAATCAATTAACTACTCATTAGAAAATCATCCCTCCTATGTACATTCTGTACTCATGGGAATTTTCACCTTGCCTAAAGATGTCCCAACTAGTGAACGGGGAGACAGCAAACCCCAGGACAGAGGCCGAAATAGCTCAGTAGGGAGAGCGTTAGCCTGAAGATCTAAAGGTCCCTGGATCGATCCTGGGTTTCGGCAAATGAATTTTGAATACAAATCCACTAACAAAAGAAAAGGCCTGCTACGTTTCTTTCCAATTCGTAGGGGTTTCGATCGAGCGTAGCGCACTGCTGGAACTACAGAAAAAAAAAAAGGTTGAAAACAGTTCTTTCAGGAGAAGACAATGTGCTGCGCGGATGCCGAAATAGCTCAGTTGGGAGAGCGTAGACTAAAGATCTAAAGGTCCCCGATTTAATTCTGGGTTTTGTCACACCCTCGTTTTAAACATTGAACAATTGACATGAATGTTTTTGGGTTCTTTCTATATCCTAACTGAACCGAGCTTTCCTTCTTGCATAATGCGCAGGTAATCCTGGAAATGGGGGGGGGAGTCCCTCTTTCACATCAGTCATTAATTTGAGAAAGACTAAATAATGCAAGGATCCGGAAATATTCAGCAGAATGCTGAATGGCAGAGACATATATTACCACACTTCTCCAAGAAGCCTTACCTCTTCTCCGTGTTCCCTCCCGAAGAACCAGCTGCCAATTTTTTGCTGCTCGCCGAATAGCGTTCACCTCCAAAAGCACGCAGCTGCATCACCAGAAGACATGTCCTAGGTGCACAACAGCGGTGGCTGTCTTTTTTTAGCAGATAGATCCTGCTCAGCTACATTATATTGATGATTTTAAGTGGGTATAGAGTCAGAGCTCGACTCTTGGCTGGTCAAAACCAGATGGCAATGTCCAATGAGCTCCAGGCCCAACTGAATGTCATTTCTCCCAGGTCTCCCCCAGGTTCCAATGCTGTAGAAATGTTATTCCATGCTTCAGCTGTAAACCTTTGTCTCTTACAATAAAGGCCGTTATTTTACCTTAACGGTCCACACAGACAGAATGTCGAAGGGGTGTTTGTGACAGACATCATAGCGGATCCTCCAGATTGTGATTGGATTAGTCTTTGGTCTCCATTCAAGTGCGCTTTATTCAGAACTCTTGTCTTCACAAGAAAATCCCTTGCTGAGTCACGTACTTTTCAGGAGGGTCACGCGGAAGTTACACAGAATCAGGTCACTGAAAGCTAGGACCCTTATTACTGGCTCTACAGCCAAGCAAGCTGAGTCAGGCTATATAGTCAGAAGTAAAAGTGAAATTGCCATTGGGAGCCAGCAGGAATTTCTCTGCACTGGTGCTATCGCCAGCAGGAAAAAAATCAAACCACTGTCAGAAGTAGGATTCGAACCCACGCCTCCAGAGGAGAATGCGACCTGAACGCAGCGCCTTAGACCGCTCGGCCATCCTGACATGGGATTAGTTTACTCAGTCCCTGAATGTTGCGCGCATGCACGCTATTTGAAATCAATTAACTACTCATTAGAAAATCATCCCTCCTATGTACATTCTGGACTTGTGGGAATTTTCACCTTGCCTAAAGATGTCCAACTAGTTAACCGGGAGACAGCAAACCCCAGGACAGACGCTGAAATAGCTCAGTTGGGAGAGCGTTAGACTGAAGATCTAAAGGTCCCTGGTTCGATCCTGGGTTTCGGCAAATGAATTTTGAATACAAATCCACTAACAAAAGAAAAGGCTTGCTATGTTTCTTTACAATTCGTTGGGGTTTCGATCGAGCGTAGCGCACTGCTGGAACTATAGAAAAAAAAAAAGGTTGAAAACAGTTCTTTCAGGAGAAGACAATGTGCTGCGCGGATGCCGAAATAGCTCAGTTGGTAGAGCGTAGACTAAAAATCTAAAGGTCCCCGATTCAAATCTGGTTTTTGTCACACCCTCGTTTTAAACTTTGAACAATTGACATGAATGTTTTTGGGTTCTTTCTATATCCTAACTGAACCGAGCTTTCCTTCTTGCATAATGCGCAGGTAATCCTGGAAATGGGGGGGAAGTCTCTCTTTCACATCAGTCATTAATGTGAGAAAGACTAAATAATGCAAGGATCCGGAAATATTCAGCAGAATGCTGAATGGCAGAGACATATATTACCACACTTCTCCAAGAAGCCTTACCTCTTCTCCGTGTTCCCTCCCGAAGAACCAGCTGCCAATTTTTTGCTGCTCGCCGAATAGCGTTCACCTCCAAAAGCACGCAGCTGCATCACCAGAAGACATGTCCTAGGTGCACAACAGCGGTGGCTGTCTTTTTTTAGCGGATAGACCCTGCTCAGCTACATTATATTGATGATTTTAAGTGGGTATAGAGTCAGAGCTCGACTCTTGGCTGGTCAAAACCAGATGGCAATGTCCAATGAGCTCCAGGCCCAACTGAATGTCATTTCTCCCAGGTCTCCCCCAGGTTCCAATGCTGTAGAAATGTTATTCCATGCTTCAGCTGTAAACCTTTGTCTCTTACAATAAAGGCCGTTATTTTACCTTAACGGTCCACACAGACAGGATGTAGAAGGGGTGTTTGTGACAGACATCATAGCGGATCCTCCAGATTGTGATTGGATTAGTCTTTGGTCTCCATTCAAGTGCGCTTTATTCAGAACTCTTGTCTTCACAAGAAAATCCCTTGCTGAGTCACGTACTTTTCAGGAGGGTCACGCGGAAGTTACACAGAATCAGGTCACTGAAAGCTAGGACCCTTATTACTGGCTCTACAGCCAAGCAAGCTGAGTCAGGCTATATAGTCAGAAGTAAAAGTGAAATTGCCATTGGGAGCCAGCAGGAATTTCTCTGCACTGGTGCTATCGCCAGCAGGAAAAAAATCAAACCACTGTCAGAAGTAGGATTCGAACCCACGCCTCCAGAGGAGAATGCGATCTGAACGCAGCGCCTTAGACCGCTCGGCCATCCTGACATGGGATTAGTTTACTCAGTCCCTGAATGTTGCGCGCATGCACGCTATTTGAAATCAATTAACTACTCATTAGAAAATCATCCCTACTATGTACATTCTGGACTTGTGGGAATTTTCACCTTGCCTAAAGATGTCCAACTAGTTAACCGGGAGACAGCAAACTCCAGGACAGACGCTGAAATAGCTCAGTTGGGAGAGCGTTAGACTGAAGATCTAAAGGTCCCTGGTTCGATCCCGGGTTTCGGCAAATGAATTTTGAATACAAATCCACTAACAAAAGAAAAGGCTTGCTATGTTTCTTTACAATTCGTTGGGGTTTCGATCGAGCGTAGCGCACTGCTGGAACTATAGAAAAAAAAAAAGGTTGAAAACAGTTCTTTCAGGAGAAGACAATGTGCTGCGCGGATGCCGAAATAGCTCAGTTGGTAGAGCGTAGACTAAAAATCTAAAGGTCCCCGATTCAAATCTGGTTTTTGTCACACCCTCGTTTTAAACTTTGAACAATTGACATGAATGTTTTTGGGTTCTTTCTATATCCTAACTGAACCGAGCTTTCCTTCTTGCATAATGCGCAGGTAATCCTGGAAATGGGGGGGAAGTCTCTCTTTCACATCAGTCATTAATGTGAGAAAGACTAAATAATGCAAGGATCCGGAAATATTCAGCAGAATGCTGAATGGCAGAGACATATATTACCACACTTCTCCAAGAAACCTTACCTCTTCTCCGTGTTCCCTCCCGAAGAACCAGCTGCCAATTTTTTGCTGCTCGCCGAATAGCGTTCACCTCCAAAAGCACGCAGCTGCATCACCAGAAGACATGTCCTTGGTGCAAAACAGCGGTGGCTGTCTTTTTTTAGCAGATAGACCCTGCTCAGCTACATTATATTGATGATATTAAGTGGGTATAGAGTCAGAGCTCGACTCTTGGCTGGTCAAAACCAGATGGCAATGTCCAATGAGCTCCAGGCCCCACTGAATGTCATTTCTCCCAGGTCTCCCCCAGGTTCCAATGCTGTAGAAATGTTATTCCATGCTTCAGCTGTAAACCTTTGTCTCTTACAATAAAGGCCGTTCTTTTACCTTAACGGTCCACACAGACAGAATGTAGAAGGGGTGTTTGTGACAGACATCATAGCGGATCCTCCAGATTGTGATTGGATTAGTCTTTGGTCTCCATTCAAGTGCGCATTATTCAGAACGCTTGTCTTCACAAGAAAATCCCTTGCGGAGTCACGTACTTTTCAGGAGGGTCACGCGGAAGTTACACAGAATCAGGTCACTGTAAGCTAGGACCCTTATTACTGG
This sequence comes from Leptodactylus fuscus, assembly GCF_031893055.1. NCBI lineage: Eukaryota > Metazoa > Chordata > Amphibia > Anura > Leptodactylidae > Leptodactylus > Leptodactylus fuscus. The sequence goes on from NC_134265.1 coordinate 235,683,916, forward strand.
CTCTACAGCCAAGCAAGCTGAGTCAGGCTATATAGTCAGAAGTAAAAGTGAAATTGCCATTGGGAGCCAGCAGGAATTTCTCTGCACTGGTGCTATCGCCAGCAGGAAAAAAATCAAACCACTGTCAGAAGTGGGATTCAAACCCACGCCTCCAGAGGAGACTGCGACCTGAACGCAGCGCCTTAGACCGCTCGGCCATCCTGACATGGGATTAGTTTCCTCAGTCCCTGAATGTCGCGCGCATGCACGCTATTTGGAATCAATTAACTACTCATTAGAAAATCATCCCTCCTATGTACATTCTGGACTCGTGGGAATTTTCACCTTGCCTAAAGATGTCCCAACTAGTGAACGGGGAGACAGCAAACCCCAGGACAGAGGCCGAAATAGCTCAGTTGGGAGAGCGTTAGACTGAAGATCTAAAGGTCCCTGGTTCGATCCCGGGTTATGGCAAATGATTTTTGAATACAAATCCACTAACAAAAGAAAAGGCTTGCTACGTTTCTTTCCAATTCGTTGGGGTTTCGATCGAGCGTAGCGCACTGCTGGAACTATAGAAAAAAAAAAAAGGTTGAAAACAGTTCTTTCAGGAGAAGACAATGTGCTGCGCGGATGCCGAAATAGCTCAGTTGGGAGAGCGTAGACTAAAGCTCTAAAGGTCCCCGATTCAATTCTGGGTTTTGTCACACCCTCGTTTTAAACATTAAACAATTGACATGAATGTTTTTGGGTTCTTTCTATATCCTAACTGAACCGAGCTTTCCTTCTTGCATAATGCGCAGGTAATCCTGGAAATGTGGGGGGGGGGGGGGGGAGTCCCTCTTTCACATCAGTCATTAATGTGAGAAAGACTAAATAATGCAAGGATCCGGAAATATTCAGCAGAATGCTGAATGGCAGAGACATATATTACCACACTTCTCCAAGAAGCCTTAACTCTTCTCCGTGTTCCCTCCCGAAGAACCATCTGCCATTTTCTTTGCTGCTCGCCCAATAGCGTTCACCTCCAAAAGCACGCAGCTGCATCACCAGAAGACATGTCCTAGGTGCACAACAGCAGTGGCTGTCTTTTTTTAGCAGATAGACCCTGCTCAGCTACATTATATTGATGATTTTAAGTGGGTATAGAGTCAGAGCTCGACTCTTGGCTGGTCAAAACCAGATGGCAATGTCCAATGAGCTCCAGGTCCCACTGAATGTCATTTCTCCCAGGTCTCCCCCAGGTTCCAATGCTGTAGAAATGTTATTCCATGCTTCAGCTGTAAACCTTTGTCTCTTACAATAAAGGCCGTTATTTTACCTTAACGGTCCACACAGACAGAATGTAGAAGGGGTGTTTGTGACAGACATCATAGCGGATCCTCCAGATTGTGATTGGATTAGTCTTTGGTCTCCATTCAAGTGCGCATTATTCAGAACTCTTGTCTTCACAAGAAAATCCCTTGCGGAGTCACGTACTTTTCAGGAGGGTCACGCGGAAGTTACACAGAATCAGGTCACTGAAAGCTAGGACCCTTATTACTGGCTCTACAGCCAAGCAAGCTGAGTCAGGCTATATAGTCAGAAGTAAAAGTGAAATTGCCATTGGGAGCCAGCAGGAATTTCTCTGCACTGGTGCTATCGCCAGCAGGAAAAAAATCAAACCACTGTCAGAAGTGGGATTCGAACACACGCCTCCAGAGGAGACTGCGACCTGAACGCAGCGCCTTAGACCGCTCGGCCATCCTGACATGGGATTAGTTTCCTCAGTCCCTGAATGTCGCGCGCATGCACGCTATTTGGAATCAATTAACTACTCATTAGAAAATCATCCCTCCTATGTACATTCTGTACTCATGGGAATTTTCACCTTGCCTAAAGATGTCCCAACTAGTGAACGGGTAGACAGCCAACCCCAGAACAGAGGCCGAAATAGCTCAGTTGGGAGAGCGTTAGACTGAAGATCTAAAGGTCCCTGGTTCGATCCCGGCTTTCGGCAAATGAATTTTGAATACAAATCCACTAACAAAAGAAAAGGCTTGCTACGTTTCTTTCCAATTCGTTGGGGTTTCGATCGAGCGTAGCGCGCTGCTGGAACTATAGAAAAAAAAAAAAAAGGTTGAAAACAGTTCTTTCAGGAGAAGACAATGTGCTGGGCGGATGCCGAAATAGCTCAGTTGGGAGAGCGTAGACTAAAGGTCCCCGATTCAATTCTGGGTTTTGTCACACCCTCATTTTAAACATTGAACAATTGACATGAATGTTTTTGGGTTCTTTCTATATCCTAACTGAACCGAGCTTTCCTTCTTGCATAATGCGCAGGTAATCCTGGAAATGGGGGGGGGGGGAGTCCCTCTTTCACATCAGTCATTAATGTGAGAAAGACTAAATAATGCAAGGATCCGGAAATATTCAGCAGAATGCTGAATGGCAGAGACATATATTACCACACTTCTCCAAGAAGCCTTACCTCTTCTCCGTGTTCCCTCCCGAAGAACCAGCTGCCATTTTCTTTGCTGCTCGCCCAATAGCGTTCACCTCCAAAAGCACGCAGCTGCATCACCAGAAGACATGTCCTAGGTGCGCAACAGCGGTGGCTGTCTTTTTTTAGCAGATAGACCCTGCTCAGCTACATTATATTGATGATTTTAAGTGGGTATAGAGTCAGAGCTCGACTCTTGGCTGGTCTAAACCAGATAGCAATGTCCAATGAGCTCCAGGTCCCACTGAATGTCATTTCTCCCAGGTCTCCCCCAAGTTCCAATGCTGTAGAAATGTTATTCCATGCTTCAGCTGTAAACCTTTGTCTCTTAAATAAAGGCCGTTATTTTACCTTAACGGTCCACACAGACAGAATGTAGAAGGGGTGTTTGTGACAGACATCATAGCGGATCCTCCAGATTGTCATTGGATTAGTCTTTGGTCTCCATTCAAGTGCGCATTATTCAGAACTCTTGTCTTCACAAGAAAATCCCTTGCGGAGTCACGTACTTTTCAGGAGGGTCACGCGGAAGTTACACAGAATCAGGTCACTGAAAGCTAGGACCCTTATTACTGGCTCTACAGCCAAGCAAGCTGAGTCAGGCTATATAGTCAGAAGTAAAAGTGAAATTGCCATTAGGAGCCAGCAGGAATTTCTCTGCACTGGTGCTATCGCCAGCAGGAAAAAAATCAAACCACTGTCAGAAGTGGGATTCGAACCCACGCCTCCAGAGGAGACTGCGACCTGAACGCAGCGCCTTAGACCGCTCGGCCATCCTGACATGGGATTAGTTTCCTCAGTCCCTGAATGTCGCGCGCATGCACGCTATTTGGAATCAATTAACTACTCATTAGAAAATCATCCCTCCTATGTACATTCTGTACTCATGGGAATTTTCACCTTGCCTAAAGATGTCCCAACTAGTGAACGGGGAGACAGCTAACCCCAGGACAGAGGCCGAAATAGCTCAGTTGGGAGAGCGTTAGACTGAAGATCTAAAGGTCCCTGGTTCGATCCCGGGTTTCGGCAAATGAATTTTGAATACAAATCCACTAACAAAAGAAAAGGCTTGCTACGTTTCTTTCCAATTCGTCGGGGTTTCGATCGAGCGTAGCGCACTGCTGGAACTATAGAAAAAAAAAAAAGGTTGAAAACAGTTCTTTCAGGAGAAGACAATGTGCTGCGCGGATGCCGAAATAGCTCAGTTGGGAGAGCGTAGACTAAAGATCTAAAGGTCCCCGATTCAATTCTGGGTTTTGTAACACCCTCGTTTTAAACATTAAACAATTGACATGAATGTTTTTGGGTTCTTTCTATATCCTAACTGAACCGAGCTTTCCTTCTTGCATAATGCGCAGGTAATCCTGGAAATGGGGGGGGGGGGGAGTCCCTCTTTCACATCAGTCATTAATGTGAGAAAGACTAAATAATGCAAGGATCCGGAAATATTCAGCAGAATGCTGAATAGCAGAGACATATATTACCACACTTCTCCAAGAAGCCTTACCTCTTCTCCGTGTTCCCTCCCGAAGAACCAGCTGCCATTTTCTTTGCTGCTCGCCGAATAGCGTTCACCTCCAAAAGCACGCAGCTGCATCACCAGAAGACATGTCCTAGGTGCACAACAGCGGTGGCTGTCTTTTTTTAGCAGATAGACCCTGCTCAGCTACATTATATTGATGATTTTAAGTGGGTATAGAGTCAGAGCTCGACTCTTGGCTGGTCAAAACCAGATGGCAATGTCCAATGAGCTCCAGGCCCCACTGAATGTCATTTCTCCCAGGTCTCCCCCAGGTTCCAATGCTGTAGAAATGTTATTCCATGCTTCAGCTGTAAACCTTTGTCTCTTACAATAAAGGCCGTTCTTTTACCTTAACGGTCCACACAGACAGAATGTAGAAGGGGTGTTTGTGACAGACATCATAGCGGATCCTCCAGATTGTCATTGGATTAGTCTTTGGTCTCCATTCAAGTGCGCATTATTCAGAACTCTTGTCTTCACAAGAAAATCCCTTGCGGAGTCACGTACTTTTCAGGAGGGTCACGCGGAAGTTACACAGAATCAGGTCACTGTAAGCTAGGACCCTTATTACTGGCTCTACAGCCAAGCAAGCTGAGTCAGGCTATATAGTCAGAAGTAAAAGTGAAATTGCCATTGGGAGCCAGCAGGAATTTCTCTGCACTGGTGCTATCGCCAGCAGGAAAAAAATCAAACCACTGTCAGAAGTGGGATTCGAACCCACTCCTCCAGAGGAGACTGCGACCTGAACGCAGCGCCTTAGACCGCTCGGCCATCCTGACATGGGATTATTTTCTTCAGTCCCTGAATTTCGCGCGCATGCACGCTATTTGGAATCAATTAACTACTCGTTAGAAAATCATCCCTCCTATGTACATTCTGTACTCATTGGAATTTTCACCTTGCCTAAAGATGTCCCAACTAGTGAACGGGGAGACAGCAAACCCCAGGACAGAGGCCGAAATAGCTCAGTTGGGAGAGCGTTAGACTGAAGATCTAAAGGTCCCTGGTTCGATCCCGGGTTTCGGCAAATGAATTTTGAATACAAATCCACTAACAAAAGAAAAGGCTTGCTACGTTTCTTTCCAATTCGTTGGGGTTTCGATCGAGCGTAGCGCACTGCTGGAACTATAGAAAAAAAAAAAGGTTGAAAACAGTTCTTTCAGGAGAAGACAATGTGCTGCGCGGATGCCGAAATAGCTCAGTTGGGAGAGCGTAGACTAAAGATCTAAAGGTCCCCGATTCAATTCTGGGTTTTGTAACACCCTCGTTTTAAACATTAAACAATTGACATGAATGTTTTTGGGTTCTTTCTATATCCTAACTGAACCGAGCTTTCCTTCTTGCATAATGCGCAGGTAATCCTGGAAATGGGGGTGGGGGGGAGTCCCTATTTCACATCAGTCATTAATGTGAGAAAGACTAAATAATGCAAGGATCCGGAAATATTCAGCAGAATGCTGAATGGCAGAGACATATATTACCACACTTCTCCATGAAGCCTTACCTCTTCTCCGTGTTCCCTCCCGAAGAACCAGCTGCCATTTTCTTTGCTGCTCGCCCAATAGCATTCACCTCCAAAAGCACGCAGCTGCATCACCAGAAGACATGTCCTAGGTGCACAACAGCGGTGGCTGTCTTTTTTTAGCAGATAGACCCTGCTCAGCTACATTATATTGATGATTTTAAGTGGGTATAGAGTCAGAGCTCGACTCTTGGCTGGTCAAAACCAGATGGCAATGTCCAATGAGCTCCAGGCCCCACTGAATGTCATTTCTCCCAGGTCTCCCCCAGGTTCCAATGCTGTAGAAATGTTATTCCATGCTTCAGCTGTAAACCTTTGTCTCTTACAATAAAGGCCGTTCTTTTACCTTAACGGTCCACACAGACAGAATGTAGAAGGGGTGTTTGTGACAGACATCATAGCGGATCCTCCAGATTGTGATTGGATTAGTCTTTGGTCTCCATTCAAGTGCGCATTATTCAGAACTCTTGTCTTCACAAGAAAATCCCTTGCGGAGTCACGTACTTTTCAGGAGGGTCACGCGGAAGTTACACAGAATCAGGTCACTGAAAGCTAGGACCCTTATTACTGTCTCTACAGCCAAGCAAGCTGAGTCAGGCTATATAGTCAGAAGTAAAAGTGAAATTGCCATTGGGAGCCAGCAGGAATTTCTCTGCACTGGTGCTATCGCCAGCAGGAAAAAAATCAAACCACTGTCAGAAGTGGGATTCGAACACACGCCTCCAGAGGAGACTGCGACCTGAACGCAGCGCCTTAGACCGCTCGGCCATCCTGACATGGGATTAGTTTCCTCAGTCCCTGAATGTCGCGCGCATGCACGCTATTTGGAATCAATTAACTACTCATTAGAAAATCATCCCTCCTATGTACATTCTGTACTCATGGGAATTTTCACCTTGCCTAAAGATGTCCCAACTAGTGAACGGGGAGACAGCAAACCCCAGGACAGAGGCCGAAATAGCTCAGTTGGGAGAGCGTTAGACTGAAGATCTAAAGGTCCCTGGTTCGATCCCGGGTTTCGGCGAATGAATTTTGAATACAAATCCACTAACAAAAGAAAAGGCTTGCTACGTTTCTTTCCAATTCGTTGGGGTTTCGATCGAGCGTAGCGCACTGCTGGAACTATAGAAAAAAAAAAAAGGTTGAAAACAGTTCTTTCAGGAGAAGACAATGTGCTGCGCGGATGCCGAAATAGCTCAGTTGGGAGAGCGTAGACTAAAGATCTAAAGGTCCCCGATTCAATTCCGGGTTTTGTCACACCCTCGTTTTAAACATTAAACAATTGACATGAATGTTTTTGGGTTCTTTCTATATCCTAATTGAACCGAGCTTTCCTTCTTGCATAATGCGCAGGTAATCCTGGAAATGGGGGGGGGGGAGTCCCTCTTTCACATCAGTCATTAATGTGAGAAAGACTAAATAATGCAAGGATCCGGAAATATTCAGCAGAATGCTGAATGGCAGAGACATATATTACCACACTTCTCCAAGAAGCCTTACCTCTTCTCCGTGTTCCCTCCCGAAGAACCAGCTGCCATTTTCTTTGCTGCTCGCCCAATAGCGTTCACCTCCAAAAGCACGCAGCTGCATCACCAGAAGACATGTCCTAGGTGCACAACAGCGGTGGCTGTCTTTTTTTAGCAGATAGATCCTGTTCAGCTACATTATATTGATGATTTTAAGTGGGTATAGAGTCAGAGCTCGACTCTTGGCTGGTCAAAACCAGATGGCAATGTCCAATGAGCTCCAGGCCCCACTGAATGTCATTTCTCCCAGGTCTCCCCCAGGTTCCAATGCTGTAGAAATGTTATTCCATGCTTCAGCTGTAAACCTTTGTCTCTTACAATAAAGGCCGTTATTTTACCTTAACGGTCCACACAGACAGAATGTAGAAGGGGTGTTTGTGACAGACATCATAGCGGATCCTCCAGATTGTGATTGGATTAGTCTTTGGTCTCCATTCAAGTGCGCATTATTCAGAACTCTTGTCTTCACAAGAAAATCCCTTGCGGAGTCACATACTTTTCAGGAGGTTCACGCGGAAGTTACACAGAATCAGGTCACTGTAAGCTAGGACCCTTATTACTGGCTCTACAGCCAAGCAAGCTGAGTCAGGCTTTATAGTCAGAAGTAAAAGTGAAATTGCCATTGGGAGGCAGCAGGAATTTCTCTGCACTGGTGCTGTCGCCAGCAGGAAAAAAATCAAACCACTGTTAGAAGTGGGATTCGAACCCACGCCTCCAGAGGAGACTGCGACCTGAACGCAGCACCTTAGACCACTCGGTCATCCTGACATGGGATTAGTTCCCTCAGTCCCTGAATGTCGCGCGCATGCACGCTATTTGGAATCAATTAACTACTCATTAGAAAATCATCCCTCCTATGTACATTCTGGACTCATGGGAATTTTCACCTTGCCTAAAGATGTCCCAACTAGTGAACGGGGAGACAGCAAACCCCAGGACAGAGGCCGAAATAGCTCAGTTGGGAGAGCGTTAGACTGAAGATCTAAAGGTCCCTGGTTCGATCCTGGGTTTCAGCAAATGAATTTTGAATACAAATCCACTAACAAAAGAAAAGGCTTGCTACGTTTCTTTCCAATTCGTTGGGGTTTCGATCGAGCGTAGCGCGCTGCTGGAACTATAGAAAAAAAAAAAAAGGTTGAAAACAGTTCTTTCAGGAGAAGACAATGTGCTGCGCGGATGCCGAAATAGCTCAGTTGGGAGAGCGTAGACTAAAGATCTAAAGGTCCCCGATTCAATTCTGGGTTTTGTCACACCCTCATTTTAAACATTGAACAATTGACATGAATGTTTTTGGGTTCTTTCTATATCCTAACTGAACCGAGCTTTCCTTCTTGCATAATGCGCAGGTAATCCTGGAAATGGGGGGGGAAGTCCCTCTTTCACATCAGTCATTAATGTGAGAAAGACTAAATAATGCAAGGATCCGGAAATATTCAGCAGAATGCTGAATGGCATAGACATATATTACCACACTTCTCCAAGAAGCCTTACCTCTTCTCCGTGTTCCCTCCCGAAGAACCAGCTGCCATTTTCTTTGCTGCTCGCCGAATAGCGTTCACCTCCAAAAGCACGCAGCTGCATCACCAGAAGACATGTCCTAGGTGCACAACAGCGGTGGCTGTCTTTTTTTAGCAGATAGACCCTGCTCAGCTACATTATATTGATGATTTTAAGTGGGTATAGAGTCAGAGCTCGACTCTTGGCTGGTCAAAACCAGATGGCAATGTCCAATGAGCTCCAGGCCCCACTGAATGTCATTTCTCGCAGGTCTCCCCCAGGTTCCAATGCTGTAGAAATGTTATTCCATGCTTCAGCTTTAAACCTTTGTCTCTTACAATAAAGGCCGTTATTTTACCTTAACGGTCCACACAGACAGAATGTAGAAGGGGTGTTTGTGACAGACATCATAGCGGATCCTCCAGATTGTCATTGGATTAGTCTTTGGTCTCCATTCAAGTGCGCGTTATTCAGAACTCTTGTCTTCACAAGAAAATCCCTTGCGGAGTCACGTACTTTTCAGGAGGTTCACGCGGAAGTTACACAGAATCAGGTCACTGTAAGCTAGGACCCTTATTACTGGCTCTACAGCCAAGCAAGCTGAGTCAGGCTTTATAGTCAGAAGTAAAAGTGAAATTGCCATTGGGAGCCAGCAGGAATTTCTCTGCACTGGTGCTGTCGCCAGCAGGAAAAAAAATCAAACCACTGTCAGAAGTGGGATTCGAACCTACGCCTCCAGATGAGACTGCGACCTGAACGCAGCGCCTTAGACCGCTCGGCCATCCTGACATGGGATTAGTTTCCTCAGTCCCTGAATGCCGCGCGCATGCACGCTATTTGGAATCAATTAACTACTCATTAGAAAATCATCCCTCCTATGTACATTCTGTACTCATGGGAATTTTCACCTTGCCTAAAGATGTCCCAACTAGTGAACGGGGAGACAGCAAACCCCAGGACAGAGGCCGAAATAGCTCAGTTGGGAGAGCGTTAGACTGAAGATCTAAAGGTCCCTGGTTCGATCCCGGGTTTCGGCAAATTAATTTTGAATACAAATCCACTAACAAAAGAAAAGGCTTGCTACGTTTCTTTCCAATTCGTTGGGGTTTCGATCGAGCGTAGCGCACTGCTGGAACTATAGAAAAAAAAAAAAGGTTGAAAACAGTTCTTTCAGGAGAAGACAATGTGCTGCGCGGATGCCGAAATAGCTCAGTTGGGAGAGCGTAGACTAAAGATCTAAAGGTCCCCGATTTAATTCTGGGTTTTGTCACACCCTCGTTTTAAACATTGAACAATTGACATGAATGTTTTTGGGTTCTTTCTATATCCTAACTGAACCGAGCTTTCCTTCTTGCATAATGCGCAGGTAATCCTGGAAATGAGGGGGGGGGGGGGGGAGTCCCTATTTCACATCAGTCATTAATGTGAGAAAGACTAAATAATGCAAGGATCCGGAAATATTCAGCAGAATGCTGAATGGCAGAGACATATATTACCACACTTCTCCAAGAAGCCTTACCTCTTCTCCGTGTTCCCTCCCGAAGAACCAGCTGCCATTTTCTTTGCTGCTCGCCGAATAGCGTTCACCTCCAAAAGCACGCAGCTGCATCACCAGAAGACATGTCCTAGGTGCACAACAGCGGTGGCTGTCTTTTTTTAGCAGATAGATCCTGCTCAGCTACATTATATTGATGATTTTAAGTGGGTATAGAGTCAGAGCTCGACTCTTGGCTGGTCAAAACCAGATGGCAATGTCCAATGAGCTCCAGGCCCCACTGAATGTCATTTCTCCCAGGTCTCCCCCAGGTTCCAATGCTGTAGAAATGTTATTCCATGCTTCAGCTGTAAACCTTTGTCTCTTACAATAAAGGCCGTTATTTTACCTTAACGGTCCACACAGACAGAATGTAGAAGGGGTGTTTGTGACAGACATCATAGCGGATCCTCCAGATTGTGATTGGATTAGTCTTTGGTCTCCATTCAAGTGCGCATTATTCAGAACTCGTGTCTTCACAAGAAAATCCCTTGCGGAGTCACGTACTTTTCAGGAGGGTCACGCGGAAGTTACACAGAATCAGGTCGCTGAAAGCTAGGACCCTTATTACTGGCTCTACAGCCAAGCAAGCTGAGTCAGGTTATATAGTCAGAAGTAAAAGTGAAATTGCCATTGGGAGCCAGCAGGAATTTCTCTGCACTGGTGCTATCGCCAGCAGGAAAAAAATCAAACCACTGTCAGAAGTGGGATTCGAACCCATGCCTCCAGAGGAGACTGCGACCTGAACACAGCGCCTTAGACCGCTCGGCCATCCTGACATGGGATTAGTTTCCTCAGTCCCTGAATGTCGCGCGCATGCACGCTATTTGGAATCAATTAACTACTCATTAGAAAATCATCCCTCCTATGTACATTCTGTACTTATGGGAATATTTACCTTGCCTAAAGATGTCCCAACTAGTGAACGGGGAGACAGCAGACCCCAGGACAGAGGCCGAAATAGCTCAGTTGGGAGAGCGTTAGACTGAAGATCTAAAGGTCCTTGGTTCGATCCCGGGTTTCGGCAAATGAATTTTGAATACAAATCCACTAACAAAAGAAAAGGCTTGCTACGTTTCTTTCCAATTCGTTGGGGTTTCGATCGAGCGTAGCGCACTGCTGGAACTATAGAAAAAAAAAAAGGTTGAAAACAGTTCTTTCAGGAGAAGACAATGTGCTGCGCGGATGCCGAAATAGCTCAGTTGGGAGAGCGTAGACTAAAAGTCCCCGATTCAATTCTGGGTTTTGTCACACCCTCATTTTAAACATTGAACAATTGACATGAATGTTTTTGGGTTCTTTCTATATCCTAACTGAACCGAGCTTTCCTTTTTGCATAATGCGCAGGTAATCCTGGAAATGGGGGGGGGAAGTCCCTCTTTCACATCAGTCAGTAATGTGAGAAAGACTAAATAATGCAAGGATCCGGAAATATTCAGCAGAATGCTGAATGGCAGAGACATATATTACCACACTTCTCCAAGAAGCCTTACCTCTTCTCCGTGTTCCCTCCTGAAGAACCAGCTGCCATTTTCTTTGCTGCTCGCCGAATAGCGTTCACCTCCAAAAGCACGCAGCTGCATCACCAGAAGACATGTCCTAGGTGCACAACAGCGGTGGCTGTCTTTTTTTTAGCAGATAGACCCTGCTCAGCTACATTATATTGATGATTTTAAGTGGGTATAGAGTCAGAGCTCGACTCTTGGCTGGTCAAAACCAGATGGCAATGTCCAATGAGCTCCAGGCCCCACTGAATGTCATTTCTCCCTGGTCTCCCCCAGGTTCCAATGCTGTAGAAATGTTATTCCATGCTTCAGCTGTAAACCTTTGTCTCTTACAATAAAGGCCGTTATTTTACCTTAACGGTCCACACAGACAGAATGTAGAAGGGGTGTTTGTGACAGACATCATAGCGGATCCTCCAGATTGTGATTGGATTAGTCTTTGGTCTCCATTCAAGTGCGCATTATTCAGAACTCTTGTCTTCACAAGAAAATCCCTTGTGGAGTCACGTACTTTTCAGGAGTGTCACGCGGAAGTTACACAGAATCAGCTCACTGAAAGCTAGGACCCTTATTACTGGCTCTACAGCCAAGCAAGCTGAGTCAGGCTATATAGTCAGAAGTAAAAGTGAAATTGCCATTGGGAGCAAGCAGGAATTTCTCTGCACTGGTGCTATCGCCAGCAGGAAAAATATCAAACCACTGTCAGAAGTGGGATTCGAACCCACGCCTCCAGAGAAGACTGCGACCTGAACGCAGCGCCTTAGACCGCTCGGCCATCCTGACATGGGATTAGTCTCCTCAGTCCCCGAATGTCGCGCGCATGCACGCTATTTGGAATCAATTAACTACTCATTAGAAAATCACCCTCCTATGTACATTCTGGACTCATGGGAATTTTCACCTTGCCTAAAGATGTCCCAACTAGTGAACAGGGAGACAGCAAACCCCAGGACAGAGGCCGAAATAGCTCAGTTGGGAGAGCGTTAGACTGAAGATCTAAAGGTCCCTGGTTCGATTCCGGGTTTCGGCAAATGAATTTTGAATACAAATCCACTAACAAAAGAAAAGGCTTGCTACGTTTCTTTCCAATTCGTTGGGGTTTTGATCTAGCGTAGCGCACTGCTGGAACTATAGAAAAAAAAAAAAAAAGGTTGAAAACAGTTCTTTCAGGAGAAGACAATGTGCTGCGCGGATGCTGAAATAGCTCAGTTGGGAGAGCGTAGACTAAAGGTCCCCGATTCAATTCTACGTTTTGTCACACCCTCGTTTTAAACATTGAACAATTGACATGAATGTTTTTGGGTTCTTTTTATATCCTAACTGAACCGAGCTTTCCTTCTTGCATAATGCGTAGGTAATCCTGGAAATGGGGGGAGAGTCCTTCTTTCACATCAGTCATTAATGTGAGAAAGACTAAATAATGCAAGGATCCGGAAATATTCAGCAGAATGCTGAATGGCAGAGACATATATTACCACACTTCTCCAAGAAGCCTTACCTCTTCTCCGTGTTCCCTCCCGAAGAACCAGCTGCCATTTTCTTTGCTGCTCGCCGAATAGCGTTCACCTCCAAAAGCACGCAGCTGCATCACCAGAAGACATGTCCTAGGTGCACAACAGCGGTGGCTGTCTTTTTTTAGCAGATAGACCCTGCTCAGCTACATTATATTGATGATTTTAAGTGGGTATAGAGTCAGAGCTCGACTCTTGGCTGGTCAAAACCAGATGGCAATGTCCAATGAGCTCCAGGCCCCACTGAATGTCATTTCTCCCAGGTCTCCCCCAGGTTCCAATGCTGTAGAAATGTTATTCCATGCTTCAGCTGTAAACCTTTGTCTGTTGCAATAAAGGCTGTTATTTTACCTTAACGGTCCTCACAGACAGAATGTAGAAGGGGTGTTTGTGACAGACATCATAGCGGATCCTCCAGATTGTGATTGGATTAGTCTTTGGTCTCCATTCAAGTGCGCATTATTCAGAACTCTTGTCTTCACAAGAAAATCCCTTGCGGAGTCACGTACTTTTCAGGAGGGTCACGCGGAAGTTACACAGAATCAGGTCACTGTAAGCTAGGACCCTTATTACTGGCTCTACAGCCAAGCAAGCTGAGTCAGGCTATATAGTCAGAAGTAAAAGTGAAATTGCCATTGGGAGCCAGCAGGAATTTCTCTGCACTGGTGCTATCGCCAGCAGGAAAAAAATCAAACCACTGTCAGAAGTGGGATTCGAACCCACGCCTCCAGAGGAGACTGCGACCTGAACGCAGCGCCTTAGACCGCTCGGCCATCCTGACATGGGATTAGTTTCCTCAGTCCCTAAATGTCGCGCGCATGCACGCTATTTGGAATCAATTAACTACTCATTAGAAAATCATCCCTCCTATGTACATTCTGTACTCATGGGAATTTTCACCTTGCCTAAAGATGTCCCAACTAGTGAACGGGGAGACAGCAAACCCCAGGACAGAGGCCGAAATAGCTCAGTTGGGAGAGCATTAGACTGAAGATCTAAAGGTCCCTGGTTCGATCCCGGGTTTCGGCAAATGAATTTTGAATACAAATCCACTAACAAAAGAAAAGGCCTGCTACGTTTCTTTCCAATTCGTTGGGATTTCGATCGAGCGTAGCGCACTGCTGGAACTATAGAAAAAAAAAAAAGGTTGAAAACAGTTCTTTCAGGAGAAGACAATGTGCTGCGCGGATGCCGAAATAGCTCAGTTGGGAGAGCGTAGACTAAAGATCTAAAGGTCCCCGATTCAATTCTGGGTTTTGTCACACCCTCATTTTAAACATTGAACAATTGACATGAATGTTTTTGGGTTCTTTCTATATCCTAACTGAACCGAGCTTTCCTTCTTGCATAATGCGCAGGTAATCCTGGAAATGGGGGGGGGGGGGAGTCCCTCTTTCACATCAGTCATTAATGTGAGAAAGACTAAATAATGCAAGGATCCGGAAATATTCAGCAGAATGCTGAATGGCAGAGACATATATTACCACACTTCTCCAAGAAGCCTTACCTCTTCTCCGTGTTCCCTCCCGAAGAACCAGCTGCCATTTTCTTTGCTGCTCGCCCAATAGCGTTCACCTCCAAAAGCACGCAGCTGCATCACCAGAAGACATGTCCTAGGTGCACAACAGCGGTGGCTGTCTTTTTTTAGCAGATAGATCCTGCTCAGCTACATTATATTGATGATTTTAAGTGGGTATAGAGTCAGAGCTCGACTCTTGGCTGGTCAAAAGCAGATGGCAATGTCCAATGAGCTCCAGGCCCCACTGAATGTCATTTCTCCCAGGTTCCAATGCTGTAGAAATGTTATTCCATGCTTCAGCTGTAAACCTTTGTCTCTTAAATAAAGGCCGTTATTTTACCTTAACGGTCCACACAGACAGAATGTAGAAGGGGTGTTTGTGACAGACATCATAGCGGATCCTCCAGATTGTGATTGGATTAGTCTTTGGTCTCCATTCAAGTGCGCATTATTCAGAACTCTTGTCTTCACAAGAAAATCCCTTGCGGAGTCACGTACTTTTCAGGAGGGTCACGCGGAAGTTACACAGAATCAGGTCACTGTAAGCTAGGACCCTTATTACTGGCTCTACAGCCAAGCAAGCTGAGTCAGGCTATATAGTCAGAAGTAAAAGTGAAATTGCCATTGGGAGCCAGCAGGAATTTCTCTGCACTGGTGCTATCGCCAGCAGGAAAAAAAATCAAACCACTGTCAGAAGTGGGATTCGAACCCACACCTCCAGAGGAGACTGCGACCTGAACGCAGCGCCTTAGACCGCTCGGCCATCCTGACATGGGATTAGTTTCCTCAGTCCCTAAATGTCGCGCGCATGCACGCTATTTGGAATCAATTAACTACTCATTAGAAAATCATCCCTCC
This sequence comes from Leptodactylus fuscus, assembly GCF_031893055.1. NCBI lineage: Eukaryota > Metazoa > Chordata > Amphibia > Anura > Leptodactylidae > Leptodactylus > Leptodactylus fuscus. Next base: position 235,699,371 of record NC_134265.1, read on the forward strand.
TATGTACATTCTGTACTCATGGGAATTTTCACCTTGCCTAAAGATGTCCCAAGTAGTGAACGGGGAGACAGCAAACCCCAGGACAGAGGCCGAAATAGCTCAGTTGGGAGAGCGGTAGACTGAAGATCTAAAGGTCCCTGGTTCGATCCCGGGTTTCGGCAAATGAATTTTGAATACAAATCCACTAACAAAAGAAAAGGCTTGCTACGTTTCTTTCCACTTCGTTGGGGTTTCGATCGAGCGTAGCGCACTGCTGGAACTATAGAAAAAAAAAATGGTTGAAAACAGTTCTTTCAGGAGAAGACAATGTGCTGCGCGGATGCCGAAATAGCTCAGTTGGGAGAGCGTAGACTAAAGGTCCCCGATTCAATTCCGGGTTTTGTAACACCCTCGTTTTAAACATTAAACAATTGACATGAATGTTTTTGGGTTCTTTCTATATCCTAACTGAACCGAGCTTTCCTTCTTGCATAATGCGCAGGTAATCCTGGAAATGGGGGGGGGGGGAGTCCCTATTTCACATCAGTCATTAATGTGAGAAAGACTAAATAATGCAAGGATCCGGAAATATTCAGCAGAATGCTGAATGGCAGAGACATATATTACCACACTTCTCCAAGAAGCCTTACCTCTTCTCCGTGTTCCCTCCCGAAGAACCAGCTGCCATTTTCTTTGCTGCTCGCCCAATAGCGTTCACCTCCAAAAGCACGCAGCTGCATCACCAGAAGACATGTCCTAGGTGCACAACAGCGGTGGCTGTCTTTTTTTAGCAGATAGACCCTGCTCAGCTACATTATATTGATGATTTTAAGTGGGTATAGAGTCAGAGCTCGACTCTTGGCTGGTCAAAACCAGATGGCAATGTCCAATGAGCTCCAATCCCCACTGAATGTCATTTCTCCCAGGTCTCCCCCAGGTTCCAATGCTGTAGAAATGTTATTCCATGCTTCAGCTGTAAACCTTTGTCTCTTACAATAAAGGCCGTTCTTTTACCTTAACGGTCCACACAGACAGAATATAGAAGGGGTGTTTGTGACAGACATCATAGCGGATCCTCCAGATTGTGATTGGATTAGTCTTTGGTCTCCATTCAAGTGCGCATTATTCAGAACTCTTGTCTTCACAAGAAAATCCCTTGCGGAGTCACGTACTTTTCAGGAGGGTCACGCGGAAGTTACACAGAATCAGATCACTGAAAGCTAGGACCCTTATTACTGGCTCTACAGCCAAGCAAGCTGAGTCAGGCTATATAGTCAGAAGTAAAAGTGAAATTGCCATTGGGAGCCAGCAGGAATTTCTCTGCACTGGTGCTATCGCCAGCAGGAAAAAAATCAAACCACTGTCAGAAGTGGGATTCGAACCCACGCCTCCAGAGGAGACTGCGACCTGAACGCAGCGCCTTAGACCGCTCGGCCATCCTGACATGGGATTAGTTTCCTCAGTCCCTGAATGTCGCGCGCATGCACGCTATTTGGAATCAATTAACTACTCATTAGAAAATCATCCCTCCTATGTACATTCTGTACTCATGGGAATTTTCACCTTGCCTAAAGATGTCCCAACTAGTGAACGGGGAGACAGCAAACCCCAGGACAGAGGCCGAAATAGCTCAGTTGGGAGAGCATTAGACTGAAGATCTAAAGGTCCCTGGTTCGATCCCGGGTTTCGGCAAATGAATTTTGAATACAAATCCACTAACAAAAGAAAAGGCTTGCTACGTTTCTTTCCAATTCGTTGGGATTTCGATCGAGCGTAGCGCACTGCTGGAACTATAGAAAAAAAAAAAGGTTGAAAACAGTTCTTTCAGGAGAAGACAATGTGCTGCGCGGATGCCGAAATAGCTCAGTTGGGAGAGCGTAGACTAAAGATCTAAAGGTCCCCGATTCAATTCCGGGTTTTGTCACACCCTCATTTTAAACATTGAACAATTGACATGAATGTTTTTGGGTTCTTTCTATATCCTAACTGAACCGAGCTTTCCTTCTTGCATAATGCGCAGGTAATCCTGGAAATGGGGGGGGGAGAAGTCCCTCTTTCACATCAGTCATTAATGTGAGAAAGACTAAATAATGCAAGGATCCGGAAATATTCAGCAGAATGCTGAATGGCAGAGACATATATTACCACACTTCTCCAAGAAGCCTTACCTCTTCTCCGTGTTCCCTCCCGAAGAACCAGCTGCCATTTTCTTTGCTGCTCGCCGAATAGCGTTCACCTCCAAAAGCACGCAGCTGCATCACCAGAAGACATGTCCTAGGTGCACAACAGCGGTGGCTGTCTTTTTTTAGCAGATAGACCCTGCTCAGCTACATTATATTGATGATTTTAAGTGGGTATAGAGTCAGAGCTCGACTCTTGGCAGGTCTAAACCAGATGGCAATGTCCAATGAGCTCCAGGCCCCACTGAATGTCATTTCTCCCAGGTCTCCCCCAGGTTCCAATGCTGTAGAAATGTTATTCCATGCTTCAGCTGTAAACCTTTGTCTCTTACAATAAAGGCCGTTATTTTACCTTAACGGTCCACACAGACAGAATGTAGAAGGGGTGTTTGTGACAGACATCATAGCGGATCCTCCAGATTGTGATTGGATTAGTCTTTGGTCTCCATTCAAGTGCGCATTATTCAGAACTCTTGTCTTCACAAGAAAATCCCTTGCGGAGTCACGTACTTTTCAGGAGGGTCACGCGGAAGTTACACAGAATCAGGTCACTGTAAGCTAGGACCCTTATTACTGGCACTACAGCCAAGCAAGCTGAGTCAGGCTATATAGTCAGAAGTAAAAGTGAAATTGCCATTGGGAGCCAGCAGGAATTTCTCTGCACTGGTGCTATCGCCAGCAGGAAAAAAATCAAACTACTGTCAGAAGTGGGATTCGAACCCACGCCTCCAGAGGAGACTGCGACCTGAACGCAGCGCCTTAGACCGCTCGGCCATCCTGACATGGGATTAGTTTCCTCAGTCCCTGAATGTCGCGCGCATGCACGCTATTTGGAATCAACTACTCATTAGAAAATCATCCCTCCTATGTACATTCTGTACTCATGGGAATTTTCACCTTGCCTAAAGATGTCCCAACTAGTGAACGGGTAGACAGCAAACCCCAGGACAGAGGCCGAAATAGCTCAGTTGGGAGAGCGTTAGCCTGAAGATCTAAAGGTCCCTGGTTCGATCCCGGGTTTCGGCAGATGAATTTTGAATACAAATCCACTAACAAAAGAAAAGGCTTGCTACGTTTCTTTCCAATTCGTTGGGGTTTTGATCGAGCGTAGCGCACTGCTGGAACTATAGAAAAAAAAAAAAAGGTTGAAAACAGTTCTTTCAGGAGAAGACAATGTGCTGCGCGGATGCCGAAATAGCTCAGTTGGGAGAGCGTAGACTAAAGATCTAAAGGTCCCCGATTCAATTCTAGGTTTTGTCACACCCTCGTTTTAAACATTGAACCATTGACATGAATGTTTTTGGGTTCTTTCTATATCCTAACTGAACCGAGCTTTCCTTCTTGCATAATGCGCAGGTAATCCTGGAAATGGGGGGGGAAGTCCCTCTTTCACATCAGTCATTAATGTGAGAAAGACTAAATAATGCAAGGATCCGGAAATATTCAGCAGAATGCTGAATGGCAGAGACATATATTACCACACTTCTCCAAGAAGCCTTACCTCTTCTCCGTGTTCCCTCCCGAAGAACCAGCTGCCATTTTCTTTGCTGCTCGCCGAATAGCGTTCACCTCCAAAAGCACGCAGCTGCATCACCAGAAGACATGTCCTAGGTGCACAACAGCGGTGGCTGTCTTTTTTTAGCAGATAGACCCAGCTCAGCTACATTATATTGATGATTTTAAGTGGGTATAGAGTCAGAGCTCGACTCTTGGCTGGTCAAAACCAGATGGCAATGTCCAATGAGCTCCAGGCCCCACTGAATGTCATTTCTCCCAGGTCTCCCCCAGGTTCCAATGCTGTAGAAATGTTATTCCATGCTTCAGCTGTAAACCTTTGTCTCTTACAATAAAGGCCGTTATTTTACCTTAACGGTCCACACACAGACAGAATGTAGAAGGGGTGTTTGTGACAGACATCATAGCGGATCCTCCAGATTGTGATTGGATTAGTCTTTGGTCTCCATTCAAGTGCGCATTATTCAGAACTCTTGTCTTCACAAGAAAATCCCTTGCGGAGTCACATACTTTTCAGGAGGGTCACGCGGAAGTTACACAGAATCAGGTCACTGTAAGCTAGGACCCTTATTACTGGCTCTACAGCCAAGCAAGCTGAGTCAGGCTATATAGTCAGAAGTAAAAGTGAAATTGCCATTGGGAGCCAGCAGGAATTTCTCTGCACTGGTGCTATCGCCAGCAGGAGAAAAATCAAACTACTGTCAGAAGTGGGATTCGAACCCACGCCTCCAGAGGAGACTGCGACCTGAACGAAGCGCCTTAGACCGCTCGGCTATCATGACATGGGATTAGTTTCCTCAGTCCCTGAATGTCGCGCGCATGCATGCTATTTGGAATCAATTAACTACTCCTTAGAAAATCATCCCTCCTATGTACATTCTGGACTCATGGGAATTTTCACCTTGCCTAAAGATGTCCCAACTAGTGAACGGGGAGACAGCAAACCCCAGGACAGAGGCCGAAATAGCTCAGTTGGGAGAGCGTTAGACTGAAGATCTAAAGGTCCCTGGATCGATCCCGGGTTTCGGCAAATGAATTTTGAATACAAATCCACTAACCAAAGAAAAGGCTTACTACGTTTCTTTCCAATTCGTTGGGGTTTCGATCGAGCGTAGCGCACTGCTGGAACTATAGAAAAAAAAAAAAAGGTTGAAAACAGTTCTTTCAGGAGAAGACAATGTGCTGCGCGGATGCCGAAATAGCTCAGTTTGGAGAGCGTAGACTAAAGATCTAAAGGTCCCCGATTTAATTCTGGGTTTTGTCACACCCTCGTTTTAAACATTGAACAATTGACATGAATGTTTTTGGGTTCTTTCTATATCCTAACTGAACCGAGCTTTCCTTCTTGCATAATGCGCAGGTAATCCTAGAAATGGGGGGGGAGTCCCTCTTTCACATCAGTCATTAATGTGAGAAAGACTAAATAATGCAAGGATCCGGAAATATTGAGCAGAATGATGAATGGCAGAGACATATATTACCACACTTCTCCAAGAAGCCTTACCTCTTCTCCGTGTTCCCTCCCAAAGAACCAGCTGCCATTTTCTTTGCTGCTCGCCGAATAGCGTTCACCTCCAAAAGCACGCAGCTGCATCACCAGAAGACATGTCCTACGTGCACAACAGCGGTGGCTATCTTTTTTTAGCAGATAGACCCTGCTCAGCTACATTATATTGATGATTTTAAGTGGGTATAGAGTCAGAGCTCGACTCTTGGCTGGTCAAAACCAGATGGCAATGTCCAATGAGCTCCAGGCCCCACTGAATGTCATTTCTCCCAGGTCTTACCCAGGTTCCAATGCTGTAGAAATGTTATTCCATGCTTCAGCTGTAAACCTTTGTCTCTTACAATAAAGGCCGTTATTTTACCTTAACGGTCCACACAGACAGAATGTAGAAGGGGTGTTTGTGACAGACATCATAGCGGATCCTCCAGATTGTGATTGGATTAGTCTTTGGTCTCCATTCAAGTGCGCATTATTCAGAACTCTTGTCTTCACAAGAAAATCCCTTGCGGAGTCACGTACTTTTCAGGAGGGTCACGCGGAAGTTACACAGAATCAGGTCACTGAAAGCTAGGACCCTTATTACAGGCACTACAGCCAAGCAAGCTGAGTCAGGCTATATAGTCAGAAGTAAAAGTGAAATTGCCATTGGGAGCCAGCAGGAATTTCTCTGCACTGGTGCTATCGCCAGCAGGAAAAAAATCAAACCACTGTTAGAAGTGGGATACGAACCCACGCCTCCAGAGGAGCCTGCAATCTGAACGCAGCGCCTTAGACCGCTCGGCCATCCTGACATGGGATTAGTTTCCTCAGTCCCTGAATGTCGAGCGCATGCACGCTATTTGGAATCAATTAACTACTCATTAGAAAATCATCCCTCCTATGTACATTCTGTACTCATGGGAATTTTCACCTTGCCTAAAGATGTCCCAACTAGTGAACGGGGAGACAGCAAACCCCAGGACAGAGGCCGAAATAGCTCAGTTGGGAGAGCGTTAGACTGAAGATTTAAAGGTCCCTTGTTCGATCCCGGGTTTCGGCAAATGAATTTTGAATACAAATCCACTAACAAAAGAAAAGGCTTGCTACGTTTCATTCCAATTCGTTGCGGTTTCGATCGAGCGTAGCGCACTGCTGGAACTATAGAAAAAAAAAAAAAGGTTGAAATCAGTTCTTTCAGGAGAAGACAATGTGCTGCGCGGATGCCGAAATAGCTCAGTTGGGAGAGCGTAGATTAAAGATCTAAAGGTCCCCGATTCAATTCTGGGTTTTGTCACACCCTCGTTTTAAACATTAAACAATTGACATGAATGTTTTTCGTTTCTTTCTATATCCTAACTGAACCGAGCTTTCCTTCTTGCATAATGCGCAGGTAATCCTGGAAATCGGGGGGGGAGTCCCTCTTTCACATCAGTCATTAATGTGAGAAAGACTAAATAATGCAAGGATCCGGAAATATTCAGCAGAATGCTGAATGGCAGAGACATATATTACCACACTTCTCCAAGAAGCCTGACCTCTTCTCCGTGTTCCCTCCCGAAGAACCAGCTGCCATTTTCTTTGCTGCTCGCCGAATAGCGTTCACCTCCAAAAGCACGCAGCTGCATCACCAGAAGACATGTCCTAGGTGCACAACAGCGGTGGCTGTCTTTTTTTAGCAGATAGACCCTGCTCAGCTACATTATATTGATGATTTTAAGTGGGTATAGAGTCAGAGCTCGACTCTTGGCTGGTCAAAACCAGATGGCAATGTCCAATGAGCTCCAGGCCCCACTGAATGTCATTTCTCCCAGGTCTCCCCCAGGTTCCAATGCTGTAGAAATGTTATTCCATGCTTCAGCTGTAAACCTTTGTCTCTTACAATAAAGGCCGTTATTTTACCTTAACGGTCCACACAGACAGAATGTAGAAGGGGTGTTTGTGACAGACATCATAGCGGATCCTCCAGATTGTGATTGGATTAGTCTTTGGTCTCCATTCAAGTGCGCATTATTCAGAACTCTTGTCTTCACAAGAAAATCCCTTGCGGAGTCACGTACTTTTCAGGACGGTCACGCGGAAGTTACACAGAATCAGGTCACTGTAAGCTAGGACCCTTATTACTGGCTCTACAGCCAAGCAAGCTGAGTCAGGCTATATAGCAGAAGTAAAAGTGAAATTGCCATTGGGAGCCAGCAGGAATTTCTCTGCACTGGTGCTATCGCCAGCAGGAAAAAAAATCAAACCACTGTCAGAAGTGGGATTCGAACCCACGCCTCCAGAGGAGACTGCGACCTGAATGCAGCGCCTTAGACCGCTCGGCCATCCTGACATGGGATTAGTTTCCTCAGTCCCTGAATGTCGCGCGCATGCACGCTATTTGGAATCAATTAACTACTCATTAGAAAATCATCCCTCCTATGTACATTGTGTACTCATGGGAATTTTCACCTTGCCTAAAGATGTCCCAACTAGTGAACGGGGAGACAGCAAACCCCAGGACAGAGGCCGAAATAGCTCAGTTGGGAGAGCGTTAGACTGAAGATCTAAAGGTCCTTGGTTCGATCCCGGGTTTCGGCAAATGAATTTTGAATACAAATCCACTAACAAAAGAAAAGGCCTGCTACGTTTCTTTCCAATTCGTTGGGGTTTCGATCGAGCGTAGCGCACTGCTGGAACTATAGAAAAAAAAAAAAAAGGTTGAAAACAGTACTTTCAGGAGAAGACAATGTGCTGTGCTGGTGCCGAAATAGCTCAGTTGGGAGAGCGTAGACTAAAGGTCCCCAGTCCAATTCTGGGTTTTGTCACACCCTCGTTTTAAACATTGAACAATTGACATGAATGTTTTTGGGTTCTTTCTATATCCTAACTGAACCGAGCTTTCCTTCTTGCATAATGCACAGGTAATCCTGGAAATGGGGGCGGGAAGTCCCTCTTTCACATCAGTCATTAATGTGAGAAAGACTAAATAATGCAAGGATCCGGAAATATTCAGCAGAATGCTGAATGGCAGAGACATATATTACCACACTTCTCCAAGAAGCCTTACCTCTTCTCCATGTTCCCTCCCGAAGAACCAGCTGCCATTTTCTTTGCTGCTCGCCGAATAGCGTTCACCTCCAAAAGCACGCAGCTGCATCACCAGAAGACATGTCCTAGGTGCACAACAGCGGTGGCTGTCTTTTTTTAGCAGATAGACCCTGCTCAGCTACATTATATTGATGATTTTAAGTGGGTATAGAGTCAGAGCTCGACTCTTGGCTGGTCAAAACCAGATGGCAATGTCCAATGAGCTCCAGGCCCCACTGAATGTCATTTCTCCCAGGTCTCCCCCAGGTTCCAATGCTGTAGAAATGTTATTCCATGCTTCAGCTGTAAATCTTTGTCTCTTACAATAAAGGCCGTTATTTTACCTTAACGGTCCACATAGACAGAATGTAGAAGGGGTGTTTGTGACAGACATCATAGCGGATCCTCCAGATTGTGATTGGATTAGTCTTTGGTCTCCATTCAAGTGCGCATTATTCAGAACTCTTGTCTTCACAAGAAAATCCCTTGCGGAGTCACGTACTTTTCAGGAGGGTCACGCGGAAGTTACACAGAATCAGGTCACTGTAAGCTAGGACCCTTATTACTGGCTCTACAGCCAAGCAAGCTGAGTCAGGCTATATAGTCAGAAGTAAAAGTGAAATTGCCATTGGGAGCCAGCAGGAATTTCTCTGCACTGGTGCTATCGCCAGCAGGAAAAAAATCAAACCACTGTCAGAAGTGGGATTCGAACCCACGCCTCCAGAGAAGACTGCAACCTGAACACAGCGCCTTAGACCGCTCGGCCATCCTGACATGGGATTAGTTTCCTCAGTCCCTGAATGTCGCGCGCATGCACGCTATTTGGAATCAATTAACTACTCATTAGAAAATCATCCCTCCTATGTACATTCTGTACTCATGGGAATTTTCACCTTGCCTAAAGATGTCCCAACTAGTGAACGGGGAGACAGCAAACCCCAAGACAGAGGCCGAAATAGCTCAGTTGGGAGAGCGTTAGACTGAAGATCTAAAGGTTCCTGGTTCGATCCCAGGTTTCGGCAAATGATTTTTGAATACAAATCCACTAACAAAAGAAAAGGCTTGCTACGTTTCTTTACAATTCGTTGGGGTTTCGATCGAGCGTAGCGCACTGCTGGAACTATAGAAAAAAAAAAAAGGTTGAAAACAGTTCTTTCAGGAGAAGACAATGTGCTGCGCGGATGCCGAAATAGCTCAGTTGGGAGAGCGTAGACTAAAGATCTAAAGGTCCCCGATTCAATTCTGGGTTTTGTCACACCCTCGTTTTAAACATTGAACAATTGACATGAATGTTTTTGGGTTCTTTCTATATCCCAACTGAACCGAGCTTTCCTTCTTGCATAATGCGCAGGTAATCCTGGAAATGGGGGGGGAAGTCCCTCTTTCACATCAGTCATTAATGTGAGAAAGACTAAATAATGCAAGGATCCGGAAATATTCAGCAGAATGCTGAATGGCAGAGACATATATTACCACACTTCTCCAAGAAGCCTTACCTCTTCTCCGTGTTCCCTCCCGAAGAACCAGCTGCCATTTTCTTTGCTGCTCGCCGAATAGCGTTCACCTCCAAAAGCACGCAGCTGCATCACCAGAAGACATGTCCTAGGTGCACAACAGTGGTGGCTGTCTTTTTTTAGCAGATAGACCCAGCTCAGCTACATTATATTGATGATTTTAAGTGGGTATAGAGTCAGAGCTCGACTCTTGGCTGGTCAAAACCAGATGGCAATGTCCAATGAGCTCCAGGCTCCACTGAATGTCATTTCTCCCAGGTATCCCCCAGGTTCCAATGCTGTAGAAATGTTATTCCATGCTTCAGCTGTAAACCTTTGTCTCTTACAATAAAGGCCGTTATTTTACCTTAACGGTCCACACAGACAGAATGTAGAAGGGGTGTTTGTGACAGACATCATAGCGGATCCTCCAGATTGTGATTGGATTAGTTTTTGGTCTCCATTCAAGTGCGCATTATTCAGAACTCTTGTCTTCACAAGAAAATCCCTTGCGGAGTCACGTACTTTTCAGGAGGGTCACGCGGAAGTTACACAGAATCAGGGCACTGAAAGCTAGGACCCTTATTACTGGCTCTACAGCCAAGCAAGCTGAGTCAGGCTATACAGTCAGAAGTAAAAGTGAAATTGCCATTGGGAACCAGCAGGAATTTCTCTGCACTGGTGCTATCGCCAGCAGGAAAAAAATCAAACCACTGTCAGAAGTGGGATTCGAACCCACACCTCCAGAGGAGACTGCGACCTGAACGCAGCGCCTTAGACCGCTCGGCCATCCTGACATGGGATTAGTTTCCTCAGTCCCTGAATGTCGCGAGCATGCACGCTATTTGGAATCAATTAACTACTCATTAGAAAATCATCCCTCCTATGTACATTCTGTACTCATGGGAATTTTCACCTTGCCTAAAGATGTCCCAACTAGTGAACGGGGAGACAGCAAACCCCAGGACAGAGGCCGAAATAGCTCAGTTGGGAGAGCGTTAGACTGAAGATCTAAAGGTCCCTGGTTCGATCCCGGGTTTCGGCAAATGATTTTTGAATACAAATCCACTAACAAAAGAAAAGCCTTGCTACGTTTCTTTCCAATTCGTTGGGGTTTCGATCGAGCGTAGCGCACTGCTGGAACTATAGAAAAAAAAAAAAGGTTGAAAACAGTTCTTTCAGGAGAAGACAATGTGCTGCGCGGATGCCGAAATAGCTCAGTTGGGAGAGCGTAGACTAAAGGTCCCCGATTCAATTCTGGGTTTTGTCACACCCTCGTTTTAAACATTGAACAATTGACATGAATGTTTTTGGGTTCTTTCTATATCCTAACTGAACCGAGCTTTCCTTCTTGCATAATGTGCAGGTAATCCTGGAAATGGGGGGGGGGGGGTCCCTCTTTCACATCAGTCATTAATGTGAGAAAGACTAAATAAGGCAAGGATCCGGAAATATTCAGCAGAATGCTGAATGGCAGAGACATATATTACCACACTTCTCCAAGAAGCCTTACCTCTTCTCCGTGTTCCCTCCCGAAGAACCAGCTGCCATTTTCTTTGCTGCTCGCCGAATAGCGTTCACCTCCAAAAGCACGCAGCTGCATCACCAGAAGACATGTCCTAGGTGCACAACAGCGGTGGCTGTCTTTTTTTAGCAGATAGACCCTGCTCAGCTACATTATATTGATGATTTTAAGTGGGTATAGAGTCAGAGCTCGACTCTTGGCTGGTCAAAACCAGATGGCAATGTCCAATGAGCTCCAGGCCCCACTGAATGTCATTTCTCCCAGGTCTCCCCCAGGTTCCAATGCTGTAGAAATGTTATTCCATGCTTCAGCTGTAAACCTTTGTCTCTTACAATAAAGGCCGTTATTTTACCTTAACGGTCCACACAGACAGAATGTAGAAGGGGTGTGTGTGACAGACATCATAGCGGATCCTCCGGATTGTGTTTGGATTAGTCTTTGGTCTCCATTCAAGTGCGCATTATTCAGAACTCTTGTCTTCACAAGAAAATCCCTTGTGGAGTCACGTACTTTTCAGGAGGGTCACGCGGAAGTTACACAGAATCAGGTCACTGAAAGCTAGGACCCTTATTACAGGCACTACAGCCAAGCAAGCTGAGTCAGGCTATATAGTCAGAAGTAAAAGTGAAATTGCCATTGGGAGCCAGCAGGAATTTCTCTGCACTGGTGCTATCGCCAGCAGGAAAAAAATCAATCCATTGTCAGAAGTGGTATTCGAACACACGCCTCCAGAGGAAACTGCGACCTGAACGAAGCGCCTTAGTCCGCTCGGCCATCCTGACATGGGATTAGTTTTCTCAGTCCCTGAACGTCGCACGCATGCACGCTATTTGGAATCAATTAACTACTCATTAGAAAATCATCCCTCCTATGTACATTCTGGACTCATGGGAATTTTCACCTTGCCTAAAGATGTCCCAACTAGTGAACGGGGAGCCAGCAAACCCCAGGACAGAGGCCGAAACAGCTCAGTTGGGAGAGCATTTACACTGAAGATCTTAAGGTCCCTGGTTCGATCCCAGGTTTCGGCAAGTGCATTTTGAATACAAATCTACTAACATATAAGAAAAGGTTTGCTACGTTCCTTACCAATTTGTTGGGGTTTCGATCGAGCATAGCGCACTGCTGAATCTATCAAAAAAAAAAGTTTGAAAACAGTTCTTTCAGCAGAAGACAATGAGCTTAGCCTGAGGCCGAAATAGCTCAGTTGGGAGTGCATTAGACTGACGATCTAAAGGTCCCCAATTCCACCTGGGTTTTAAACATTGAACAATTGACATGAATGTTTTTGGGTTCTTTCTATATCCTAACTGAACCGAGCTTTCCTTCTTGCATAATGCGCAGGTAATCCTGGAAATGGGGGGGGGGAGTCCCTCTTTCACATCAGTCATTAATGTGAGAAAGACTAAATACGGCAAGGATCCGGAAATATTCAGCAGAATGCTGAATGGCAGAGACATATATTACCACACTTCTCCAAGAAGCCTTACCTCTTCTCCGTGTTCCCTCCCGAAGAACCAGCTGCCATTTTCTTTGCTGCTCGCCAAATAGCATTCACCTCCAAAGGCATGCATCTGCATCTCCAGAAGACATGTCCTAGCTGCACAACAGCGGTGGCTGTGTAACACTCAGGAGGGCCAGGGCTGGTATCACGGGTAATATCTCAGATGTGGCCGGCTTTCAGGGGGTCCCTGGGTCCCAAAAGTGCACAAAATTTCCTTTTTGATGTCCCCGACTACCCACCCCCACTCTGATATCTGACAATGAGAACAGACAACTAGGCTTCGGGGGTAATCGTTGCTCTTTTACTAGCAGGACAAAGTAATACAAATGTACATATGGAGGGATTTTTCACATACAATACAGCGATCTTTGTAGGTAGTGTCCAGTTAGCAGATGGCGGAGGCAGAATGCTTCGGATAGATTAATCAGTAGTTGTTTGGGTAGTTAAACTTGTATATACTTGTAAAGATGGCCTGTATCCAGAGGGTTAGTCTTCAACAACTGGGTACACGTATGTAGAATAGCAAATACGATTTCCAGCAGCGGGAGACCCTCGATCTCTGCCAGACTAGCTATGGGCTTCTTAAATATAGATGTGTCCCAAAGACTTACTTGAATAGAGAGATACGTGTAGACGTCCCAGATGTATGGATAAAACAGGTCCATCAACTTTTAGTGCTTGTACAGAGCTAGGATAGCAGATTTAAAGACTGGCCCCATACCAAACTTATCCAAAAGGCTATCTAAGTAATCCCAATGGACCCTATCAAAAGCCTTCTCAGCATCCAAAGCTAGAAGCAAAGAAGGCGTACCATCTCTTTCGGCTTTTTGAATAAGGTCTATGAACCTCCGCGTGCCGTCTGGAGCCTGCCTACCGAACACAAAACCTACCTGGTCAGGGCTAACTAACTGGGGGAGAAGGAGGAGCAACCGCTCAGCAAGGATTTTAGCGTAACAACTGGGTACACGTATGTAGAATAGCAAATACGATTTCCAGCAGCGGGAGACCCTCGATCTCTGCCAGACTAGCTATGGACTTCTTAAATATAGATTTGTCCCAAAGACTTACTTGAATAGAGAGATATGTGTAGACGTCCCAGATGTATGGATATAACAGGTCCATCAACTTTTAGTGCTTGTAGGCTTGGAGCTCCAGAGGAAAACACTCTCTGAGGAGAATCTTGCGAACAGAGGAAAAGACATCTCTGCTTGTTGTGCCCTGATGGTTGACTGCCATTTTTCAGCTCTCCATGTGCTCTGTCTGCTAGCTGTTTTTACACAAAGGACCAAAGCAGAACGTTCCCAGAATGGTCCTGAAGGTCACCTGCTTGTACTGGACACACCTTCACACTGACAACTCAAATTACAATGGCAAGGTATAGGCAGGTGTAGTTCACAAAAACATCCACAAGATGGCACATTAATAGACCCCCTGTGTGCTGGCTCTGGTAATATAAAATGAAGGGGGAGGAAACGCTTTACCTTATATGCAAATGTCCATACCATCTCGGTCTGCAAGGACTATTAAAGGGAGTTGGACAAGCAGCACCGGGACATTACATACACCCCCACTAAGAAAAGAGCCGTCCTCGTCGACTAACTAGTGCCGAGGAACCTAGGGAGATGTAACGCACACAGGTAGTAGGGTTAGATACCTGAGGAACAATAAACAGAGAATAACAGCAAACCACAATACGGCATGACTTATGTAAAAGAACGATACCCCGTGATTATATGCAAAACCAAAACATAGTAAACAGTAGAAACATAATGCCAATAGGTGGGTAGAGTCTCTTTCAGCAATAGGGCATTGTCCATGGAAAGGGTAGGCACTATGTGGCAAAATACAGTCCTCAGTAGTCCATAGGCTGTAGAGAAATATGTAATGCAAAACAAGAACATAACAAAATGCTTGGGATTACCCAGGTACGGAGGCTTAAACGGTTGCTAACTGACTAATTAATAAGAACAGTATAGAAAGAAAAGTATATATACATGAAAGGATATGGTTGCTCAGTCTCTATAGCGAACTCTGGCTGAGTTCCCTTGGTGCTTCACTCTGATCGCCTCAGCACTTGGTCTTCTACTTGCGCAGGAACACTGGAAACTGGAACTCCATCTTGTGCTGGTTCAGGAGCAGCAATTGGAGCAGCAACACTGGAGTCCAGAATTCCATCTTGTGTTGGTTCAGGAGCAGCAATTGGAGCAGCAACACTGGAGTCCGGAATTCCCTCTTGTGTTGGTTCAGGGACAACAACTGGAACCGGAACATGAGTTGGGATAGAAACCGGAACAGGGACAAACTGGTAACAGCCGGGAATAAGAAATTGAGATCTGAAGATCGATTCATCTACAGAAGGCTGTCTTGGAGGAGTTGCCATCACAGGAACTGGTTGGTAGACAGTTGTAGCTTGTGGTGGTGCTGACATCCTCAGTAAGTCCTCTCTGGTGCACAATTTGATACGGTTCCGATGCACTGTTTGTGGAGCCATGCCTGGTTTCTTTACTTCATAAACATCAGACTCTAGATAGGGAATTGCTGTAATGGTGTATGGCTCTGTTTCCCAAAGAGAATCAAGTTTTCCAGTTCTGTGGTACTTCTTTAACCATACTTTGTCACCAATGTGTAAAGGTGTAGCATTAGCTCTTTGGTTGTAGTTCTCTTCTTGTCGTCTGTGAGCTTCCTTCATGCGACAGTCGACTATCTCTTCTTGCATTCGGCGCTGATGTTCTAGAACCCAATCAGTCTTTGGCAGAGGGTTGATCACATCTGGTATCTGAATTCCTAAAGCACGATCTTTTGGAAGTTGACCTTGTCCTCCAAACATTAAGAAGCATGGTGAATAGCCTGTAGAACAGTGGGTAGTGTTATTGTAGATCTCCACTAATTCATCAAGTAGTTGAGGCCATTCTGCTTGTTTGGTGACAGATGCTGTTCTCAGCATGTTGATGAAGATCTGGTTAACCTTCTCACAAAGTCCATTCCCTTGGGGATGGTAGGCAGTTGTTCTCAGCTTTATGCACTCATGGTACTGGCATAGTTCTTGGAAAAGCTGTGACTCGAATGCAGGTCCTCTGTCAGTTAGGACTGCTTCAGGATACCCGTAGTGTCTCACATATTCGCGGTAGAATGTGGTGGCTGTGGTACGTGCAGTGAGGTCTTTAACTGGCACAACGACAACCCACTTGGAGTAGTGGTCCACCATGGTAAGGGCATATGTGTAGCCTGAACGAGTTGGTGCTAACTTCACATGGTCACGAGCAACTAGCTCGTTTGGTCTCTGAGTATGGATGGGATGTAGTGGTGCTCTAGCATCCTTCTTACCAGTCTTAGTAAGGTTGCAGGCTGGACATTCACTACACCAACTCTAAATGTCAGCACGCATTCCAATCCAATAGAAGCGTTGGCTCATGGTGGCTTCAGTTTTCTGCACTCCAAAGTGTCCAGATTGATCGTGGTAGGCATCAAGAACAATCTTGGCATCCTGTCTAGGAATGAGAATTTGGTGCAACCTCTCACCTGAAACAGGATCTAAGGTGTTGCGCAGAATCAAGCCTTTCTGGATGAAAAGTCTTTTGCGCTGCCTCCATAGGCGTTTGAGCTCAGTATCTGTATACTGTCTTCTGAGTCTGACAGGTATCCTTCCAGTGATTAGGTAATCATAGATTTCACCTATGACACGAGATTCTTTCTGGAGGGTTTGCCATCTAGATAGTTCTTGAAGTGGGTCAGATTTCTCTTGAGGACCTTCTTTAGTCTGTGTAGCAGCAATGACGTTCTGCGTAGCAAACTTTTGATAGAAGGGAGGCATCTCAACATCTTCCCACATGTCTTCTTCAGGAGGTTCTTCTCCTATAGGCAGACGGGATAGTGCATCAGCGTTTACGTTGGTCTTACCACTGCGGTATTTGAGGTCGAAACAATAGTTTGCCAATCTGGAAGCCCATCTCTGTTCGAGAGTACCTAGCCGTGCTGTGTTTAGGTGAGCTAGAGGATTGTTGTCTGTGTAAACGGTAAATGGTGTAGCCGCAAGGTAGTCTTTGAATTTCTCTGTGACGGCCCACACAACAGCAAGCAGCTCTAACTTGAACGAACTGTAATTGTGATCGTTCTTCTCAGCACCTCTCAAGCTTCGGCTGGCATAAGCGATGACTCTCTCTTTGTTGTCCTGGTCTTGTGACAGTACAGCTCCTAGGCCTTGATAGCTGGCATCTGTATAGAGACGGAAAGGGTGGCTGTAGTCAGGATAAGCCAGAATTGGAGGAGAAGTCAATAAGGCTTTCAAAGTCTGGAATGCAGTTTCTTGTCTTTCAGACCAATCAATTAGGAGTCTTCTGTTTGAGTTTTCTTTAGGACAACCACGTAGCAATTCTGTCAGTGGTTCCGCTACCTGTGGAAAGTGAGGTATAAAGCGGCGGTAGTAGCCCACGAATCCTAGAAAACTTCTGACTTCCTTTACTGTCTTTGGAGTTTCCCAGTCTTTGACAGCAGAGATCTTGTCAGGATCAGGCTGGATACCTTCAGCACTGACTACATGGCCTAAGTAATTGACCTTTGGTTTTATCAGGTGGCATTTTGAAGGTTTTATCTTCAGGCCGTGTTCAATAAGAACCTGGAACACTTCTGCTAGGTTGTTCAGATGGTCTTCATAAGTGCGAGAATACACAACAACATCATCAAGATACAGCAAAACACTCTGGAAGTTGAGGTGGCCAAGACATCTCTCCATGAGTCGCTGGAATGTTGCTGGGGCATTGCACAACCCAAAAGGCATGCTATTAAACTTATAAAGTCCCATCGGGGTGGTAAAAGCTGTCTTTTCTCTATCCTCAGGAGCCATGGGTACCTGCCAGTAGCCACTGGTTAGGTCGAGAGTTGAGAAGTATGCAGCTGAACCAAGAGCAGTGAGGGATTCTTCAATCCGTGGAAGAGGATATGCATCTTTATGTGTGATGTCGTTCAATCTTCTGTAGTCAACACAGAATCTGATGTTACCATCCTTCTTTCTTACCAAAACAATAGGTGCTGCCCAAGGACTTTGACTTTCTTGGATGACTTTGGTGTCTTTCATCTCCTTTATCAGCTTCTTCACTTGCTGGTAGTTAGCAGGAGGGATTGGACGGTATCTTTCCTTGATAGGAGGATGATCACCTGTGTTGATTTTATGCTGGATAAAAGAGGTTTTCCCAAAATCAAATGGATGCTTGCTGAAAGCTTGGCTGTGCCGTTTCATAACTTTGATGACACCATTGATGTGTTCAATAGGGGTATTCGCATCCCCAATGTTGAGTTAATTCCACCAGAAGGTAGTAGGTTTGTGAGTACCTTCGGCAGGGACATGAATTGACTTTTGATAAGCAAGTGCTTCATCATCTAGGATGTCTTCTGAATCAAGCTGATACAGTTGAGCAACGGACTTAAACTTGTGCAATGCAATAGGTGCATCACTTACGTTGACTAGCCGTACTGGTACTTTACCGTTGGAGACGGTGACGATGCTTCTGGCGGCCTTCACCAGCAGCTGTCCTTCAATCTGAATAGGATCAAGAAGAGCTTTGTAATCTTCGTTGTTAATGCCTGGACGAACTCGGCACCAGATGAGAGTCTCACTGTTAGGAGTCAGAGTGACGGGTCTGGCATCCTGGATACGGACACGACAGATTTCACCATTACGGTTAGCAAACTTCTGCTGGGCACAGAGCACTTTGATGGTACGTTGTACAGCTTGCCTGTAAGAAAGAGTAGCAGTAGGGAGAGAAGCATGCAAAGCATCTAGCAATTCAGTGAATACATGACGCATAACATTCATGCCTAATACCACTGGTGTAGTCATTCCCTGAGACTCTGTAATAATTACACCTTGTCGTGGTAATTTACGATCACCAATACGAATGGTAGGTTCCCAGTAACCTAGTTGGGATATAGGCTGACCATTACTTGCAATCAAGCGTAACTTGGCTTTACCCACAGAATTTAGTATGTCAGAGTCCCAATATTTCTCAAAGGCTTGTTGCTCAATAGTTGTTACTTGTGACCCAGTGTCCACTAAAGCTTCGAATGGTACACCCTCAATCCAAATAGTTATGTACGGGCATTTGGAGACAAATCTGGATGTCCATGGCGATTGTCCCTCTGGGCCTTTGGATTCACCTCCCGAGGGGCGGCCCTTGGCCTTGGTGGTGTCCCGTTTAACTTAAAGCACTGGAATTTGTAATGCCCAACACATTCACAGTAAGTACAATAGGGACGTTCACGTTGTAAAGACCGGTCAGGAGGAAGCCTATCAGGACTTAGGCGGCTAGAGTGAGACTCTGCAGGCAATGTTCTAGATAAAGAGGGCTCACAGGATGCAGACTGGCCTTTTAATTCCTTTAGGGCTTGGCAAAGAGATTCCACCACCTGAGCAAGAACATCGGTGGTAGAGGGCATAGTGGCAGGAGTAGGAGCCTGTACAGTCTAAGTTGTCTGCATGGGCACAATAGGAGGTAATGGAGATGCAGCGGAGATTCCACCAGCCAGGTCTGGGGAATATGTGGCAGAGTAATAATTAGCACAAGGTGAATCAGTTCCCACTATTCGTAGGGCTAAAGTCTTAAAGTCTAGAAAAGACATGGTTGGATTTTGGGCTGCTAGCATGCGGAGTTGACTCTGTATTAGTCGTGAGTCCACACCTTCTATGAACCTGTCTGTAATAATGCTTTCTGCAGCAGTAGGATCAATTTTGTCAACTTGGCGCAGAGCCCTATATGCTGACTGGAGTGCAAGTGCATAGTCTCTGAGGGTCTCACCTGGTCTCTGACGTCTGTCATAGAATTTAAGACGAACCTCAGTTGGTGATTGGACTTCGAATTCTTTTCTCAGACGAGTGAGGATCTGGTCAACGGTGATCTTTTCTGCCGGTGGCCAGGAACGAACTTCCTCAGCAGCTGGACCTTCAAGTTGTCCTAAGAGAAGCTGTACCTGCTGTGTGGGAGAAAGTGATACAAGTTCAAGAGTATGCAATATCTTTTCTTGAAACCCAGCAAGGGTATGAGGATCCCCTCTGTAACTTGGAAGACTGGAGGTTCCTATAAAGAAAGGCAAGCCTGTCGCCATAACAGGAGTTGGAGCAGAGATGGTAGCTGTCTCCTGAGGTGCAGGAGCACTGGAGGGTGAGGTTGTAGTGTTATCTGCGCCAAGCAGGTCATCCTGAGGCGATGTAGACATTTTTGCAAAGATTAGGATACTGTCTCTTTAAGTAAAATAATAAGGCTTCTGTCTCTTTTAAGAAATGCAAATCTCAGGAAATACAAAGTCACTTTATAAAATGCACTTATCTGTATCCCAGGAATGGCAAACAGCGGACAATGGCAGTTGAGGTTCTGGCAGAAGTGATGCAGGCAGGATGAAGATCACTTTGATCCTTGAAGAGATAAGGAGTCTCTGCAAACGTTTTGGGGGGCAGGGAAGCTGGAGTCCTGTAACAGCTGGGATGGATTTGGATTCAGTGCTTTAGTAAAGATGGCGACACCCTGTTTTGGCACGTGGGGGAAGTTTGGTGGGCAGAGTTTACTCCTGCTGTGTTGCTCCAGTGGTCAGGCAATCCAAAGTGGTGGAATATACAGTCACACAGCATGGGATACAACAATACAGTCTCAATAAGGCTTTCACTCCCACTCTGTAGGGAGCACTGGTGATTTAGGTTATGCTGGGAGCAGTAGTTCTACAGAGATAACATACAGTCTTTAGGCAGGCACAGAGACACAGTGCTTTCACCCCCACTTTGTAGAAAGTACTGGTGATTTAGGTTATACTGGGAGCAGTAGTTCTCCAGAAGCAACATACAGTCTTTAGGCAGGCACAGAGGCATTATCCTGTTCGTGACACCACAAAAAGGAGGATGTAACACTCAGGAGGGCCAGGGCTGGTATCACGGGTAATATCTCAGATGTGGCTGGCTTTCAGGGGGTCCCTGGGTCCCAAAAGTGCACAAAATTTCCTTTTTGATGTCCCCGACTACCCACCCCCACTCTGATATCTGACAATGACAACAGACAACTAGGCTTCGGGGGTAATCGTTGCTCTTTTACTAGCAGGACAAAGTAATACAAATGTACATATGGAGGGATTTTTCACATACAATACAGCGATCTTTGTAGGTAGTGTCCAGTTAGCAGATGGCGGAGGCAGAATGCTTCAGATAGATTAATCAGTAGTTGTTTGGGTAGTTAAACTTGTATATACTTGTAAAGATGGCCTGTATCCAGAGGGTTAGTCTTCAACAACTGGGTACACGTATGTAGAATAGCAAATACGATTTCCAGCAGCGGGAGACCCTCGATTTCTGCCAGACTAGCTATGGGCTTCTTAAATATAGATGTGTCCCAAAGACTTACTTGAATAGAGAGATACGTGTAGACGTCCCAGATGTATGGATAAAACAGGTCCATCAACTTTTAGTGCTTGTACAGAGCTAGGATAGCAGATTTAAAGACTGGCCCCATACCAAATTTATCCAAAAGGCTATCTAAGTAATCCCAATGGACCCTATCAAAAGCCTTCTCAGCATCCAAAGCTAGAAGCAAAGAAGGCGTACCATCTCTTTCGGCTTTTTGAATAAGGTCTATGAACCTCCGCGTGCCGTCTGGAGCCTGCCTACCGAACACAAAACCTACCTGGTCAGGGCTAACTAACTGGGGGAGAAGGAGGAGCAACCGCTCAGCAAGGATATTAGCGTACAATTTGATATCTGTATTCAGAAGGGAAATAGGTCGAAAATTAGCCGGGGCCGTGGGAGATTTGCTGGGTTTAGGGATGGTCACTATAGTGGCCGACAACATTTCCTCCGGGAAGCATTGCTCCTCCGCCGCCTTCCTGAACACAGCTAAAAGATGAGAGGATAGAATATCTGCATATTTCTTGTAATAGATCCCTGAGAAGCCGTCAGGGCCAGGAGACTTTAGTGGTTTCAGTGAGGCTATAGCTTCCGTAACCTCAAACAAAGTGATAGGCGAGGCCAGGGAGACAGATTGTGCAGGGGAAAGGCGGGGCAGGGCCACAGAGTCTAGGAATCTATCTATTTCCTCCTTAGATGGCTGGTATGTCTGGGGATCATCCCTAAGATTGTATAGGGACCTATAATATAAGCGAAACTGTTCTGCAATGAGGCGGGGGTCAATAAATTTAGTACCCGAGTCATCCACAAGGTAGGCAATACGGGTTTTGGGGCGTGACTGTTTGATCTTTTTGGCTAAAAAGGCACTAGCCCTACTGTTATGCAAGTAGGCCTGACATTGAAAACGCTTAAAAGCTAAGTCCTGTTGGCAAGCCAGAAGGCCCTGCAATCGGAGTTGACATTGCCTAATCTCCGCAGAGACAATGGGGGTGGGATTAAGCTTATTAAGTGCGGAGAGGGAGGATAGGGAGTGAAGTGCAGCATCTATGCAGTGGCGTAACTACCGTGGTAGCAGCAGTAGCAGCTGCCACAGGGCCCGGGCCATTAGGGGGCCCGGTGACAGCCGCTACCGCTGCGGTTTTTTTTCAATAGGCAGTTACGGGCCCTATTCACTTGCCGATCCTGGCTGTGCCGGGATCGGCAAGTGACACCGCGGGCCCCACAAGGGCTATCATTATACTCGGGGGTCTTTGCAGACCCCCGAGTATAATGATCGGCGGACCGGAGAGGTAAGGGAACATAAAAAACTGTTACTTACCTCTCCGCGATCCTGCCAGGCCTCCGTCCTACTGCTGTCTGACGTCTCTGACGTCACATGAACCCGGCATGCTTCCCGGGTCATGTGACGTCCGACGTCATTAACGAAGGACGCGAGAGGAGGACAGCACAGCACAGGAGCCGGGGAACAGGTAAGAAGCAACAGTGTTTTTTTTTTTTTTTTTTTTGTTATGTTTTTATTTCCCGGGTCTCCGATTATTATACTCTGGGGTCTGAAAAGACCCCAGAGTATAATAATTGTTTATGGGTGTCCACAGAGGAACGTAATACTGTGTACAGGGGACACTATTGGGGTTAATACTGTGTGTGCAGGGGCCACTATTGGGGTTAATACTGTGTGCAAGGTACACTATTGGGGTTAATACTGTGTGCAAGGGACACTATTGGGGTTAATACTGTGTGCAAGGGACACTATTGGGGTTAATACTGTGTGCAAGGGACACTATTGGGGTTAATACTGTGTGTGCAGGGGACACTATTGGGGTTAATACTGTGTGTGCAGGGGACACTATTGGGGTTAATACTGTGTGTGCAGGGGACACTATTGGGGTTAATACTGTGTGTGCAGGGGACACTATTGGGGTTAATACTGTGTGTGCAGGGGACACTA
This sequence comes from Leptodactylus fuscus, assembly GCF_031893055.1. Taxonomy (NCBI): domain Eukaryota; kingdom Metazoa; phylum Chordata; class Amphibia; order Anura; family Leptodactylidae; genus Leptodactylus; species Leptodactylus fuscus. The sequence continues at coordinate 235,722,441 of NC_134265.1, forward strand.
TTGGGGTTAATACTGTGTGCAGGGGCAAGTAAGGGACATAATAGAGTGCGGAGGAGGGGGTCGGTCGAGGTCTTCGGCGTCAGTTGGGATGGGGGGGGGCCCCATGTCAAAAGTTCGCCACGGGGCCCCGCCATTCCTAGTTACGCCACTGCATCTATGTCTTTAGACCGTTCTTTTTTAGCTCTCGCGCAGGCCTGAATAAGCATCCCTCGCATATATGCCTTATGGGCATTCCAGAGCACATGGGGATCTGACACGGAGGGGGAGTTGAGGGAAAAATATTCCCTCAGGGCCTCACGGAGGTGTTCATCATAGGAGGGATGATCTAGGATATACTCATTCAAGCGCCACTGGGTAGGCATAGCAGTGGAGAATTTCTCATGCAAAGAGAGGGACACCGGAGCATGATCAGTCCAAGTGATCAGCCCAATATCAGTAGATTCTGCCTGCATCAGCCCAATTTTATCAGTAAGGAAAAAATCAATACGGGAATAGGAAGAGGACGAAGAGGAGAAATAACTATAATCTCGTTCCCTGCCATGTTAACAACGCCAGACGTCATAAAGGCCCTGATCAATCAAAGAGGAGGATAATATAGGGGAGCGTCTCTTGGGGTTGGAAGAGTCCAGAGAATTATCTACTAAGCAATTAAAATCCCCACCAATAATCAGCATACCAGTAGCAAAAGTTCGGATCTTGGAAAGCACAGATTTCCAATATTGCGCCTGGGAACGATTCGGGAGATAAACAGTTACCAAAGTGTATTTAACATTGTTAATAAGACAATTAAGCCCCAAAAACCGACCCCCGGGATCAACTAAAGTGGAGTCAAGGGAAAAAGCGACGGAGTCCCACACAGCAATAAGAACACCCTTACGCTTAGCATTACAGGAAGCCTGATATATATGAGGAAAAGAAGGGTTAGAGAACTTAGGGCTTTTATCTGCACAGAAATGAGTCTCCTGGAGAAAAAGCACATCGCAGCGAAGGCGACAGGCCTCCCTCCAGACAGAACTCCGTTTACAGGGGCTATTCAGACCTCTAACATTAAGTGAAGATATACGAAGTACCATAATAACAAATTAAAGAAAAATGGCGGAAGACCCAGGTGGCTACACACAAAATAACAAGGATGCATAAAGTATGTATGAACAGGCATAATAACTAGAGATGAGCGAACAGTGTTCTATCGAACTCATGTTCGATCGGATATTAGGCTGTTCGGCATGTTCGAATCGAATCGAACACCGCGTGGTAAAGTGCGCAATTACTCGATTCCCCTCCCACCTTCCCTGGCGCCTTTTTTGCTCCAATAACAGCGCAGGGTAGGTGGGACAGGAACTACGACACCGGTGACGATGAAAAAAGTAGGCAAAACCCATTGGCTGCCGAAAACATGTGACCCCTAATTTAAAAGAACAGCGACGCCCAGCTTCGCGTCATTCTGAGCTTGCAATTCACCGGGGACGGAGGTTTCCGTCCAGTTAGCTAGGGCTTAGATTCTGGGTAGGCAGGGACAGGCTAGGATAGGAAGGAGAAGACAACCACAACAGCTCTTGTAAGAGCTAAATTCCAGGGAGAAGCTTGTCAGTGTAACGTGGCACTGACGGGCTCAATCGCCGCAACCCAGCTTTCCCCGGATCCTGAATGGAATACACTGACAGTGTATTCCCGTATACCCCATATATACACCCCAAATCCCCGTTCCAACGGTGTGCCCCCCCACCTTCACCCCAGAAATACCCTGCAAGTCCCCTAGCAATAGAATTGGGGCTATATACACCCACTATTTTTGCTACTGCCATATAGTGCCATTGTCTCACTGGGAATTCAAAGAATATATTGGGCTTACATATAACTTCAATTCCAGGGAGAAGCTTGTCAGTGTAACGTGGCACTGACGGGCTCAATCGCCGCAACCCAACTTTCCCAGGATCCTGAATGGAACACACTGACAGTGTATTCCCGTATACCCCATATATACACCCCAAATCCCCGTTCCAACGGTGTGCCCCCACACCTTCACCTCAGAAATACCCTGCAAGTCCCCTAGCAATAGAATTGGGGCTATATACACCCACAATTTTTGCTACTGGTATATAGTGCCATTGTCTGACTGGGAATTAAAAGAATATATTGGGGTTACGTGCACCCACAATTTTTGCTACTGGTATATAGTGCCATTGTCTGACTGGGAATTCAAAGAATATATTGGGGTTACGTGCACCCACAATTTTTGCTACTGGTATATAGTGCCATTGTCTGACTGGGAATTCAAAGAATATATTGGGGTTACGTGCACCCACAATTTTTGCTACTGGTATATAGTGCCATTGTCTGACTGGGAATTCAAAGAATATATTGGGGTTACGTGCACCCACAATTTTTGCTACTGGTATATAGTGCCATTGTCTCACTGGGAATTCAAAGAATATATTGGGGTTACGTGCACCCACAATTATTGCTACTGGTATATAGTGCCAGTTTCTGACTGGGAATTCAAAGAATATATGGGGGTTACGTGCACCCACAATTTTTGCTACTGCTATATAGTTCCAGTTTCTGACTGGTAATTCAAAGAATATATTGGGGTTACGTGCACCCACAATTTTTGCTACTGCTATATAGTGCCATTGTCTCACTGGGAATTCAAAGAATATATGGGGGTTACGTGCACCCACAATTTTTGCTACTGCTATACAGTGCCATTGTCTCACTGGGAATTCAAAGAATATATGGGGGTTACGTGCACCCACAATTTTTGCTACTGGTATATAGTGCCATTGTCTGACTGGGAATTCAAAGAATATATTGGGGTTACGTGCACCCACAATTTTTGCTACTGGTATATAGTGCCATTGTCTGACTGGGAATTCAAAGAATATATGGGGGTTACGTGCACCCACAATTTTTGCTACTGGTATATAGTGCCATTGTCTCACTGGGAATTCAAAGAATATATGGGGGTTACGTGCACCCACAATTTTTGCTACTACTATACAGTGCCATTGTCTCACTGGGAATTCAAAGAATATATGGGGGTTACGTGCACCCACAATTTTTGCTACTGCTATACAGTGCCATTGTCTCACTGGGAATTCAAAGAATATATGGGGGTTACGTGCACCCACAATTTTTGCTACTGGTATATAGTGCCATTGTCTGACTGGGAATTCAAAGAATATATTGGGGTTACGTGCACCCACAATTTTTGCTACTGGTATATAGTGCCATTGTCTGACTGGGAATTCAAAGAATATATGGGGGTTACGTGCACCCACAATTTTTGCTACTGGTATATAGTGCCATTGTCTCACTGGGAATTCAAAGAATATATGGGGGTTACGTGCACCCACAATTTTTGCTACTACTATACAGTGCCATTGTCTCACTGGGAATTCAAAGAATATATGGGGGTTACGTACACCCACAATTTTTGCTACTGATATATAGTGCCATGGTCTCACTGGGAATTCAAAGAATATATTGGGGTTACGTGCACCCACAATTTTTGCTACTGGTATATAGTGCCATTGTCTCACTGGGAATTCAAAGAATATATGGGGGTTATGTGCACCCACAATTTTTGCTACTGGTATATAGTGCCAGTTTCTGACTGGGAATTCAAAGAATATATGGGGGTTACGTGCACCCACAATTTTTGCTACTGCTATATAGTGCCATTGTCTCACTGGGAATTAAAGGATATATTGGGGTTATGTGCACCCACAATTTTTGCTACTGGTATATAGTGCCAGTTTCTGACTGGGAATTCAAAGAATATATTGGGGTTATGTGCACCCACAATTTCTGCTACTGGTATATAGTGCCAGTTTCTGACTGGGAATTCAAAGTATATTCTTTGAATTCCCAGTCAGAAACTGGCACTATATACCTGGCACTATATTGGGGTTACGTGCACCCACAATTTTTGCTACTGGTATATAGTGCCATTGTCTCACTGGGAATTCAAAGAATATATGGGGGTTACGTGCACCCACAATTTTTGCTACTGCTATATAGTGCCATTGTCTCACTGGGAATTAAAGGATATATTGGGGTTATGTGCACCCACAATTTTTGCTACTGGTATATAGTGCCAGTTTCTGACTGGGAATACAAAGAATATATTGGGGTTACGTGCACCCACAATTTTTGCTACTGGTATATAGTGCCATTGTCTCACTGGGAATTCAAAGAATATATTGGGGTTATGTGCACCCACAATTTTTGCTACTGGTATATAGTGCCAGTTTCTGACTGGGAATTCAAAGAATATATTGGGGTTACATGCACCCACAATTTTTGCTACTGGTATATAGTGCCATTGTCTCACTGGGAATTCAAAGAATATATTGGGGTTATGTGCACCCACAATTTTTGCTACTGGTATATAGTGCCAGTTTCTGACTGGGAATTCAAAGTATATTCTTTGAATTCCCAGTCAGAAACTGGCACTATATACCTGGCACTATATTGGGGTTACGTGCACCCACAATTTTTGCTACTGGTATATAGTGCCAGTTTCTGACTGGGAATTCAAAGAATATATGGGGGTTACGTGCACCCACAATTTTTGCTACTGGTATAAAGTGCCAGTTTCTGACTGGGAATTCAAAGAATATATTGGCGTTACGTGCACCCACAATTTTTGCTACTGGTATATAGTGCCATTGTCTCACTGGGAATTCAAAGAATATATGGGGGTTATGTGCACCCACAATTTTTGCTACTGCTATATAGTTCCAGTTTCTGACTGGTAATTCAAAGAATATATTGGGGTTACGTGCACCCACAATTTTTTCTACTGGTATATAGTGCCATTGTCTGACTGGGAATTCAAAGAATATATGGGGGTTATGTGCACCCACAATTTTTGCTACTGGTATATAGTGCCATTGTCTGACTGGGAATTCAAAGAATATATTGGGGTTACGTGCACCCACAATTTTTGCTACTGGTATATAGTGTCATTGTCTGACTGGGAATTCAAAGAATATATGGGGGTTACGTGCACCCACAATTTTTGCTACTGCTATATAGTGCCATTGTCTCACTGGGAATTCAAAGAATATATGGGGGTTACATGCACCCACAATTTTTGCTACTGCTATACAGTGCCATTGTCTCACTGGGAATTCAAAGAATATATGGGGGTTACGTGCACCCACAATTGTTGCTACTGGTATATAGTGCCATTGTCTCACTGGGAATTCAAAGAATATATTGGGGTTACGTGCACCCACAATTTTTGCTACTGGTATATAGTGCCATTGTCTCACTGGGAATTCAAAGAATATATGGGGGTTATGTGCACCCACAATTTTTGCTACTAGTATATAGTGCCATTGTCTGACTGGGAATTCAAAGAATATATGGGGGTTACGTGCACCCACAATTTTTGCTACTGCTATATAGTGCCATTGTCTCACTGGGAATTAAAGGATATATTGGGGTTATGTGCACCCACAATTTTTGCTACTGGTATATAGTGCCAGTTTCTGACTGGGAATTCAAAGAATATATTGGGGTTATGTGCACCCACAATTTTTGCTACTGGTATATAGTGCCAGTTTCTGACTGGGAATTCAAAGTATATTCTTTGAATTCCCAGTCAGAAACTGGCACTATATACCTGGCACTATATTGGGGTTACGTGCACCCACAATTTTTTCTACTGGTATATAGTGCCATTGTCTGACTGGGAATTCAAAGAATATATGGGGGTTATGTGCACCCACAATTTTTGCTACTGGTATATAGTGCCATTGTCTGACTGGGAATTCAAAGAATATATTGGGGTTACGTGCACCCACAATTTTTGCTACTGGTATATAGTGTCATTGTCTGACTGGGAATTCAAAGAATATATGGGGGTTACGTGCACCCACAATTTTTGCTACTGCTATATAGTGCCATTGTCTCACTGGGAATTCAAAGAATATATGGGGGTTACGTGCACCCACAATTTTTGCTACTGCTATATAGTGCCATTGTCTCACTGGGAATTCAAAGAATATATGGGGGTTACATGCACCCACAATTTTTGCTACTGCTATACAGTGCCATTGTCTCACTGGGAATTCAAAGAATATATGGGGGTTACGTGCACCCACAATTGTTGCTACTGGTATATAGTGCCATTGTCTCACTGGGAATTCAAAGAATATATTGGGGTTACGTGCACCCACAATTTTTGCTACTGGTATATAGTGCCATTGTCTCACTGGGAATTCAAAGAATATATGGGGGTTATGTGCACCCACAATTTTTGCTACTAGTATATAGTGCCATTGTCTGACTGGGAATTCAAAGAATATATGGGGGTTACGTGCACCCACAATTTTTGCTACTGCTATATAGTGCCATTGTCTCACTGGGAATTAAAGGATATATTGGGGTTATGTGCACCCACAATTTTTGCTACTGGTATATAGTGCCAGTTTCTGACTGGGAATTCAAAGAATATATTGGGGTTATGTGCACCCACAATTTTTGCTACTGGTATATAGTGCCAGTTTCTGACTGGGAATTCTAAGTATATTCTTTGAATTCCCAGTCAGAAACTGGCACTATATACCTGGCACTATATTGGGGTTACGTGCACCCACAATTTTTGCTACTGGTATATAGTGCCATTGTCTCACTGGGAATTCAAAGAATATATGGGGGTTACGTGCACTCACAATTTTTGCTACTGCTATATAGTGCCATTGTCTCACTGGGAATTAAAGGATATATTGGGGTTATGTGCACCCACAATTTTTGCTACTGGTATATAGTGCCAGTTTCTGACTGGGAATTCAAAGAATATATTGGGGTTACGTGCACCCACAATTTTTGCTACTGGTATATAGTGCCATTGTCTCACTGGGAATTCAAAGAATATATTGGGGTTATGTGCACCCACAATTTTTGCTACTGGTATATAGTGCCAGTTTCTGACTGGGAATTCAAAGAATATATTGGGGTTACATGCACCCACAATTTTTGTTACTGGTATATAGTGCCATTGTCTCACTGGGAATTCAAAGAATATATTGGGGTTATGTGCACCCACAATTTTTGCTACTGGTATATAGTGCCAGTTTCTGACTGGGAATTCAAAGTATATTCTTTGAATTCCCAGTCAGAAACTGGCACTATATACCTGGCACTATATTGGGGTTACGTGCACCCACAATTTTTGCTACTGGTATATAGTGCCAGTTTCTGACTGGGAATTCAAAGAATATATGGGGGTTACGTGCACCCACAATTTTTGCTACTGGTATATAGTGCCAGTTTCTGACTGGGAATTCAAAGAATATATTGGGGTTACGTGCACCCACAATTTTTGCTACTGGTATATAGTGCCATTGTCTCACTGGGAATTCAAAAAATATATGGGGGTTATGTGCACCCACAATTTTTGCTACTGCTATATAGTTCCAGTTTCTGACTGGTAATTCAAAGAATATATTGGGGTTACGTGCACCCACAATTTTTGCTACTGGTATATAGTGCCATTGTCTGACTGGGAATTCAAAGAATATATGGGGGTTATGTGCACCCACAATTATTGCTACTGGTATATAGTGCCATTGTCTGACTGGGAATTCAAAGAATATATGGGGGTTATGTGCACCCACAATTTTTGCGACTGGTATATAGTGCCATTGTCTGACTGGGAATTCAAAGAATATATTGGGGTTACGTGCACCCACAATTTTTGCTACTGGTATATAGTGCCATTGTCTCACTGGGAATTCAAAGAATATATGGGGGTTACGTGCACCCACAATTTTTGCAACTGCTATACAGTGCCATTGTCTCACTGGGAATTCAAAGAATATATGGGGGTTACGTGCACCCACAATTTTTGCTACTGGTATATAGTGCCATTGTCTCACTGGGAATTCAAAGAATATATTGGGGTTGCGTGCACCCACAATTTTTGCTACTGGTATATAGTGCCATTGTCTCACTGGGAATTCAAAGAATATATGGGGGTTATGTGCACCCACAATTTTTGCTACTGGTATATAGTGCCATTGTCTGACTGGGAATTCAAAGAATATATGGGGGTTACGTGCACCCACAATTGTTGCTACTGGTATATAGTGCCATTGTCTCACTGGGAATTCAAAGAATATATTGGGGTTACGTGCACCCACAATTTTTGCTACTGGTATATAGTGCCATTGTCTCACTGGGAATTCAAAGAATATATGGGGGTTATGTGCACCCACAATTTTTGCTACTAGTATATAGTGCCATTGTCTGACTGGGAATTCAAAGAATATATGTGGGTTACGTGCACCCACAATTTTTGCTACTGCTATATAGTGCCATTGTCTCACTGGGAATTAAAGGATATATTGGGGTTATGTGCACCCACAATTTTTGCTACTGGTATATAGTGCCAGTTTCTGACTGGGAATTCAAAGAATATATTGGGGTTATGTGCACCCACAATTTTTGCTACTGGTATATAGTGCCAGTTTCTGACTGGGAATTCAAAGTATATTCTTTGAATTCCCAGTCAGAAACTGGCACTATATACCTGGCACTATATTGGGGTTACGTGCACCCACAATTTTTGCTACTGGTATATAGTGCCATTGTCTCACTGGGAATTCAAAGAATATATGGGGGTTACGTGCACTCACAATTTTTGCTACTGCTATATAGTGCCATTGTCTCACTGGGAATTAAAGGATATATTGGGGTTATGTGCACCCACAATTTTTGCTACTGGTATATAGTGCCAGTTTCTGACTGGGAATTCAAAGAATATATTGGGGTTACGTGCACCCACAATTTTTGCTACTGGTATATAGTGCCATTGTCTCACTGGGAATTCAAAGAATATATTGGGGTTATGTGCACCCACAATTTTTGCTACTGGTATATAGTGCCAGTTTCTGACTGGGAATTCAAAGAATATATTGGGGTTACATGCACCCACAATTTTTGTTACTGGTATATAGTGCCATTGTCTCACTGGGAATTCAAAGAATATATTGGGGTTATGTGCACCCACAATTTTTGCTACTGGTATATAGTGCCAGTTTCTGACTGGGAATTCAAAGTATATTCTTTGAATTCCCAGTCAGAAACTGGCACTATATACCTGGCACTATATTGGGGTTACGTGCACCCACAATTTTTGCTACTGGTATATAGTGCCAGTTTCTGACTGGGAATTCAAAGAATATATGGGGGTTACGTGCACCCACAATTTTTGCTACTGGTATATAGTGCCAGTTTCTGACTGGGAATTCAAAGAATATATTGGGGTTACGTGCACCCACAATTTTTGCTACTGGTATATAGTGCCATTGTCTCACTGGGAATTCAAAGAATATATGGGGGTTATGTGCACCCACAATTTTTGCTACTGCTATATAGTTCCAGTTTCTGACTGGTAATTCAAAGAATATATTGGGGTTACGTGCACCCACAATTTTTGCTACTGGTATATAGTGCCATTGTCTGACTGGGAATTCAAAGAATATATGGGGGTTATGTGCACCCACAATTATTGCTACTGGTATATAGTGCCATTGTCTGACTGGGAATTCAAAGAATATATGGGGGTTATGTGCACCCACAATTTTTGCGACTGGTATATAGTGCCATTGTCTGACTGGGAATTCAAAGAATATATTGGGGTTACGTGCACCCACAATTTTTGCTACTGGTATATAGTGCCATTGTCTCACTGGGAATTCAAAGAATATATGGGGGTTACGTGCACCCACAATTTTTGCAACTGCTATACAGTGCCATTGTCTCACTGGGAATTCAAAGAATATATGGGGGTTACGTGCACCCACAATTTTTGCTACTGGTATATAGTGCCATTGTCTCACTGGGAATTCAAAGAATATATTGGGGTTGCGTGCACCCACAATTTTTGCTACTGGTATATAGTGCCATTGTCTCACTGGGAATTCAAAGAATATATGGGGGTTATGTGCACCCACAATTTTTGCTACTGGTATATAGTGCCATTGTCTGACTGGGAATTCAAAGAATATATGGGGGTTACGTGCACCCACAATTTTTGCTACTGCTATATAGTGCCATTGTCTCACTGGGAATTAAAGGATATATTGGGGTTATGTGCACCCACAATTTTTGCTACTGGTATATAGTGCCAGTTTCTGACTGGGAATTCAAAGAATATATTGGGGTTATGTGCACCCACAATTTTTGCTACTGGTATATAGTGCCAGTTTCTGACTGGGAATTCAAAGTATATTCTTTGAATTCCCAGTCAGAAACTGGCACTATGTACCTGGCACTATATTGGGGTTACGTGCACCCACAATTTTTGCTACTGGTATATAGTGCCATTGTCTCACTGGGAATTCAAAGAATATATGGGGGTTACGTGCACTCACAATTTTTGCTACTGCTATATAGTGCCATTGTCTCACTGGGAATTAAAGGATATATTGGGGTTATGTGCACCCACAATTTTTGCTACTGGTATATAGTGCCAGTTTCTGACTGGGAATTCAAAGAATATATTGGGGTTACGTGCACCCACAATTTTTGCTACTGGTATATAGTGCCATTGTCTCACTGGGAATTCAAAGAATATATGGGGGTTATGTGCACCCACAATTTTTGCTACTGCTATATAGTTCCAGTTTCTGACTGGTAATTCAAAGAATATATTGGGGTTACGTGCACCCACAATTTTTGCTACTGGTATATAGTGCCAGTTTCTGACTGGGAATTCAAAGAATATATTGGGGTTACGTGCACCCACAATTTTTGCTACTGGTATATAGTGCCATTGTCTCACTGGGAATTCAAAGAATATATGGGGGTTATGTGCACCCACAATTTTTGCTACTGCTATATAGTTCCAGTTTCTGACTGGTAATTCAAAGAATATATTGGGGTTACGTGCACCCACAATTTTTGCTACTGGTATATAGTGCCATTGTCTGACTGGGAATTCAAAGAATATATGGGGGTTATGTGCACCCACAATTATTGCTACTGGTATATAGTGCCATTGTCTGACTGGGAATTTAAAGAATATATGGGGGTTATGTGCACCCACAATTTTTGCTACTGGTATATAGTGCCATTGTCTGACTGGGAATTCAAAGAATATATTGGGGTTACGTGCACCCACAATTTTTGCTATTGGTATATAGTGCCATTGTCTCACTGGGAATTCAAAGAATATATGGGGGTTATGTGCACCCATAATTTTTGCTACTGCTATATAGTTTCAGTTTCTGACTGGTAATTCAAAGAATATATTGGGGTTACGTGCACCCACAATTTTTGCTACTGGTATATAGTGCCATTGTCTGACTGGAAATTCAAAGAATATATGGGGGTTATGTGCACCCACAATTATTGCTACTGGTATATAGTGCCATTGTCTGACTGGGAATTCAAAGAATATATGGGGGTTATGTGCACCCACAATTTTTGCTACTGGTATATAGTGCCATTGTCTGACTGGGAATTCAAAGAATATATTGGGGTTACGTGCACCCACAGTTTTTGCTACTGGTATATAGTGCCATTGTCTGACTGGGAATTCAAAGAATATATGGGGGTTATGTGCACCCACAATTTTTGCTACTGGTATATAGTGCCATTGTCTGACTGGGAATTCAAAGAATATATGGGGGTTATGTGCATCCACAATTTTTGCTACTGGTATATAGTGCCATTGTCTGACTGGGAATTCAAAGAATATATTGGGGTTACGTGCACCCACAATTTTTGCTACTGGTATATAGTACCATTGTCTGATTGGGAATTCAAAGAATATATGGGGGTTACGTGCACCCACAATTTTTGCTACTGCTATATAGTGCCATTGTCTCACTGGGAATTCAGAGAATATATGGGGGTTACGTGCACCCACAATTTTTGCTACTGCTGTACAGTGCCATTGTCTCACTGGGAATTCAAAGAATATATGGGGGTTACATGCACCCACAATTTTTGCTACTGGTATATAGTGCCATTGTCTCACTGGGAATTCAAAGAATATATTGGGGTTGCGTGCACCCACAATTTTTGCTACTGGTATATAGTGCCATTGTCTCACTGGGAATTCAAAGAATATATGGGGGTTATGTGCACCCACAATTTTTGCTACTGGTATATAGTGCCATTGTCTGACTGGGAATTCAAAGAATATATGGGGGTTATGTGCACCCACAATTTTTGCTACTGCTATATAGTTCAATTTTCTGACTGGTAATTCAAAGAATATATTGGGGTTACGTGCACCCACAATTTTTGCTACTGGTATATAGTGCCATTGTCTCACTGGGAATTCAAAGAATATATTGGGGTTATGTGCACCCACAATTTTTGCTACTGGTATATAGTGCCATTGTCTGACTGGGAATTCAAAGAATATATTGGGGTTACGTGCACCCACAATTTTTGCTACTGGTATATAGTGCCATTGTCTGACTGGGAATTCAAAGAATATATTGGGGTTACGCGCACCCACAATTTTTGCTACTGGTATATAGTGCCATTGTCTCACTGGGAATTCAAAGAATATATTGGGGTTATGTGCACCTACAATTTTTGCTACTGGTATATAGTGCCAGTTTATGACTGGGAATGCAAAGAATATATGGGGGTTACGTGCACCCACAATTTTTGCTACTGCTATATAGTGCCATTGTCTCACTGGGAATTCAAAGAATATATGGGGGTTACGTGCACCCACAATTTTTGCTACTGCTATACAGTGCCATTGTCTCACTGGGAATTCAAAGAATATATGGGGGTTACGTGCACCCACAATTTTTGCTACTGGTATATAGTGCCATTGTCTCACTGGGAATTCAAAGAATATATTGGGGTTACATGCACCCACAATTTTTGCTACAGGTATATAGTGCCATTGTCTCACTGGGATTTCAAAGAATATACTGGGGTTATGTGCACCCACAATTTTTGCTACTGGTATATAGTGCCATTGTCTCACTGGGAATTCAAAGAATATATTGGGGTTACGTGCACCCACAATTTTTGCCACTGCTATATAGTGCCATTGTCTCACTGGGAATTCAAAGAATATATGGGGGTTACGTGCACCCACAATTTTTGCTACTGGTATATAGTGCCATTGTCTCACTGGGAATTCCATAAATAATTTGGGGATTCATTGACCCTACATCTCAGGCTCTTGCCATATTCACCCAGGTTGTCAGTGCTGCACCAGCTCGTTCCCAGACAGCTCGGCCCGAAAAACACATTACCTATATAGAGGATTTGGACAATGAAGACAACATGTTCTAAATCTAATGTCTGCACCTTCTCCAGAATTAAAATAAAGGCAGCGTTTAACTTTCAAATAGCACTGCACAAAGGAAGAGCTTATCAGCTTGTCTCATGACATGCTACTGAAAAGTGTCATTTGTGTATCTTAATGTAAATATAGTTGTATAAGCTTTTTGGGTTTTAGGCACTGCCAAGTTATTTATTACCACCCGCTCCCTTATAATGATGATGACGCCAAAGTCACTGTGGGTGTTCAGAGCTCACAGCTTTGGTTGACATTTGTCTTGCTCTCTGTCGGTACCAGCTGTCTTTTTGGATACCGTAAAGTTATGTTGACTTTATTAACAGCTATAGAAGCTTTAGCCAGGTTGTGACGGTGTGTAACCCTAACAACACTAAGTGGGATACACATTAATAGTCAGTCTATGTACGCTAAACGTATCACTGAAGTAATTTTTTTTCCCTCTCCCCTAATATAAGAAAGGAACAGACATTAGACCTAGACCGGGGTTCGAGGCTTGTAAAAATCCAGTATTATTTGTTCTTCATGATGTGAAATATGTGTTGAAAAGCAACCCAAGATGAAGTCAGCCATGTGTGCCAGTGTGTTACTTGGCATGCCTTTGCTGGCCCCAACTGTAAGGGTCACTCTCCATTTCCTCCATTTTCCACTCCCCTTCACACCATTTGTGGTGAAGCAATGGGATGCACTGAAGTGCACCCTCTAGCCTCGTGTGGGACAGGGACATCAGATGCCACTCCAACCCCCTCGTCTTCCTCCGCCAGCCAACGGTGCGAAGATGAGAGGAGTGTGCTCTGAAAGTTTTCTGCCTAGCAGAGGCTAGTTCTCACTTACGAAAATGGCCCCACTTTGACCTGTATATCAGGCACAATGGTGTAGGTTTCAAAGAAACATGGCACCCACAAGTTGGAAAACGTGGGCCATGCGTGGACCGTGTTTGAGTCTGGCAAGCTCCAGATCTGCTACCAGGTTCCAGCCATTATCACAGGTGCAAAAATGCCAGGCCCCGGGTGTAGCAGGGAAAAAAAAATGCCATCTCAGCCAGGATGGCATCCCTGACCTCGGAGGCACTGTGCTGTCTGTCCTCTAAGCTGATCAGTTTCAGCACGACCTGCTGACATCTCCCCACGCCAGTGTTACAGTGTTTTCCGCTAGTAGCTGGGGTGAAGGTTGCAGCATCGTAGGGTTTCAGTCTACTCCTGCCATGAATTTTGGCCTGGGAGAGGAGATAGGCCACCCCAGTTTGCACCCGGGGACCAGACTCCACCACATTCACCCTGCTTGTCATTAAAGATAAGCACTGCAGCATCCCTGACCACAGGCGCTTGTCCATGTGTCGGTGGTCAAGTGGACCTTGCAGCAAAGCGCAGAGCTCTGGGCCCGACTGATGTTATGGGACACATGCAGGCGCAAGGCAGGGACAGCACACCAAGAGAAGTAGTAACGGCTAGGCCCAGCATAGGGAGGTGCCCCAGCTGCCATCTGCTGACGGAAGGCCTGGGTCTCCAGAAGCATAAACAAACACCAACATCTCCAGGGCCAGCAGTTTATCGATGAGGCTGTTAAAGGCTTGGGCATGGGGGTGGGTTGTGTTGTACTTCTGCCTGCAATGAAAAGCTTGGGAAATGTGGAGTGGCTGGGAAGAGGCGCATGATGGTGCAGGCCAAAAGGGCGCATGAGGGTGAACTCCCCAATGTGTCAGAGATAGGTGTGTAGGTGTCCTTGCATCATATACTTGCACCATATTTGGCTTTGGAAGTTAATTTTGTGCCAAAAAGTGGTTAAGATAGCGATCCCTCAGCTACTCCCGTTACACTGTCTAGTGAAATTACCATCTTTGGAAGTGGACCACTTGTAAGATCCCAAAGGAAGCAGGCAAGAGATGTGCAGTGCAGAAAAAAAGATGAGAAAATAAGTGTAGGCTGTAGAGCACAGAGGGATCGGAGAGGACAGAGCTGGTGTCGGCCAGGTATTCCCACAACATGCGCCTATACTTGTCCCTCCTGGTGACACTAGGCCCCTGAGTGGCAGTAATTTGTCCAGGGGGGCCATTAACGTGTTCCAGACCTAGGAATAAGTCTTCCAACAGGGTAGAGTTTTGCATGCCTTTGCTTCTACCCACTGTTTTTGCTGCTTAGCTTCCCTCCACATCTACACTGCTTTCACCCCTAAACATCACCCCAGTTTATGCCTTTGTTTCTACCCTGTTTTTTTTTTGTTGAATTAGCTTCCCTCCACATCTACACTGCTTTAGCCCCTAAACATCACCCCAGTTTTTGCCTTTGCTTCTACCCTGTTTTTTTTGTTGAATTAGCTTCCCTCCACATCTACACTGCTTTAGCCCCTAAACATCACCCCAGTTTATGCCTTTGCTTCTACCCTGTTTTTTTTTATGTTGAATTAGCTTCCCTCCACATCTACACTGCTTTAGCCCCTAAACATCACCCCAGTTTATGCCTTTGTTTCTACCCAGGTTTTTTGTTGATTTAGCTTCCCTCTACATCTACACTGCTTTAGCCCCTAGACATTACCCCTGTCCATGTGGGGTCGGTGGCCTCGTCATCCACCAACTCCTCTTCCAATTGCGCACTGGCCCCTTACTGCAAACCGCACATGACCACAGCTTGCCCTGATGGCAACTGTGTCTCATAATCCCCACTTAGGTCCAGACAAGTCGGTGGCGGGTCCAAAACCCCAAAATTGGAAGGAAATGGCAGATGCTGCAGTATTTCTAACACCTGTTCCTGGTGCTCGGGCCTGGTCTGTATTGTACCCTGCACCCTGCTTAACGCAGCTGCCATATCCGAAGTTGTGCTGAGCGCATGCTAATGTTTCGTGTCCAGTGCAATGGATGGGATGGGATTTCACGTAAGTCTGCCACCCATGGCCACTCATGGTTGAGCAACTGAGGGAGTTGACTTTGACGAACCCGAGGGTTTTGGAGTTGGAACTACATCAAAGGTCTGTGCTGCTCACACACTCTGCTCAACACATGATATGTTTAGTGCCAGCAGTGTGGAGACGTCGCACAACAGCCGTTGTTCCAGCAGGTACAGGCGTTGTAGGAGTGCATAGAGGCTAGCAGCGGCAACTATAGACTTTAAAAACTATCCGCACAAGCGCCACACTTTGACCAGTAGCTCAGGAACATTGGGGTACCTTTTTCAAAAGATTAGCAGCAATGAGTTAAAAACGTGGCCCAGGCATGGAATATGTTGCAGGCTGCCAAGCTACAGAGCCGATCCCAGGTTACGGCCATTATCACACATGACAACATGCCTGGGCCCAGGTGCAGTGGCAAAAACCACATTGTCGTCTCATCGAGGATGGCATGACTCACTTTGTAGGCAGTGTGCTGTCTGGCCCCCAAGCTGATGAGCTTCAGCACGGCCCGCTGACGTCTCCCCACACCAGTGTTGCAGCGTTTCCAGCTCGTAGCTGGGGTCAATTTAACAGCGGAGGAGGGTGGTGTTTCAGCCCTCCTCCCAGGAATGTTGTGTGGGGAGACAAGTCAGGCCACCACATTTTGCGACCCGGTCCACGCCTCAACTACATTCAACCACTGTGCCAAAATTGAAAGGTAGCGTCCCTGTCCGCATGCACTTGTCCATTCGTAACTGGTCACGTGGAACTTTAGGGCTAAGCGCTGAATTTAGGGACCGCCTCATGTTTGGGGGAAAGTGCTGGTGTGGACGGCACAGTGCGGTGGCGCAGTAGACACTCTGCCCAAAAAGGGCAGAGTGTCCCCCAGCCGGGATTCCAACATCTCCTGGGCCAGATTTCTTGAGATGAGGCCGTTGAAGCCTTGGGCATGCTGGTGGGTTGCGCTGTACTTTAGCATGAAATGAAAGGCTTGGGAGATGGGGAGTTGCTGGGAAGAGGCGCATGATGGCGCGGGCAAAAGGAGAAATGGCAGGGAAAGGTGAGGATGAGGGTGAACTCCCCAAAGTGTCAGAGGCAGATGTGGAGGTGTCCTGGCTGCTGGTCTGGACTGCAGCGCCAGCCCTGTCAACAGTGGGAGAGGCAGTGGCCGCCAGGCCAAACGACGATTATCCTGCGCTTGCTCTCACCCACTGAGCCCAGGGCTTGCCTTCCAAATGATGGCACCCGCAAGAGGTGGTGAGATTCCTCTCTGCAGATCTCCAACCCATCTTGGACTTGCAAATTGCACTAAATTTGTCATGTAACTGACATGTATATGATGAGTCTATCCATTGTCTGTTCATTTTGGTGAAAGTCAGCCTGTCAGCTGACAGACAGCTGTGCTTGTCAGTGATGATGCCACCGGCTGCTTGTACCCCCAGTTTTTGCTGCTTAGCTTGCCTCCACATCCACACTGCTTTTGCCCCTACACATCACCCCTATCCATGCCTGTGCCTCTAGCCATAAGTCTGCCACCCATGGAAACTCATGGTGCAGAAAGTGAGGGAGCTGACTCTGAGGAACCCTTGGGTTTTGTAGCTGGTACTCCATCAAAGGTCTCTGCTGCTCACACACCCTGCTGAACATACGGTATCTAGGGTTAGAGCGTGTGGTGACCTCGCACAACAGTAGGTGCTTCAGGCAGATGTAGGCCTTGCTGGAGTGTATTGCGGCTAGCTCCAGGTACTGCAGACTTGGGAAAGTGGGTGTCCAAGTGCCGCACTTTCACCCTTAGCTCAGCTAATTTGGGGTATGTTTTTAAAAATCATTGCACCACTACATTGAACACGTGGGCCAGGCATGGAATGTGTTGGAGGCTGGCAAGCTCCAGAGCCCTCCAACAAGACAAAAAAGACTGGCCCCAGGGGCAGCGGGGATAAACAAATTGCCATCTCATCCAGGATGGCATCCCTGACCTCAGAGGCAGTGTGCTGTCCATCTCCCAAGCTGATGAGCTTCAGCCCAGCCTGCTGACGTCTCCCCACACCAGTGTTGCAGCATTTTCAGCTCGTAGCTGGGGTCAATCTAACAGCGGAGGAGGAGGAGGGTGGTGTTTCAGCCCTCCTCCCAGGAATGTTTTGTGGGGAGACAAGTCAGGAAAATTCTTGAAACAGGGGAGAGTTTTGCATCTTTGCCCTTGCTGCCTATGGACATCCCTTTGCCTCTAGCCACCATTTTCCCTGCTTTGCTTGCCTCCACATCCACACTGCTTTTGCCCCTAGACATCACCCCAGTCCATGCCTTAGCTTGTACCCCCAGTTTTTCCTGCTTAGCTTGCCTCCACATCCACACTGCTTTTGCCCCTAGACATCACCCCAGTCCATGCCTTAGCTTGTACCCCCAGTTTTTCCTGCTTAGCTTGCCTCCACATCCACACTGCTTTTGCCCCTAGACATCACCCCAGTCCATGCCTTAGCTTGTACCCCCAGTTTTTCCTGCTTAGCTTGCCTCCACATCCACACTGCTTTTGCCCCTAGACATCATCCCTATCCATGCCTCTGCCCCTAGCCATAACTCTGCCACCCCTGGAAACTCATGGTGCAGAAACTTTGGGAGCTGACTTTGAGGAACCCTTGGGTTTTGTAGATGGAACTCCATCAAAGGTCTGTGCAGCTCACACACCCTGCTCAAGATATGGTATTGTAGGGTTTCAGCGTGTGTGAATGACGGACAACAGCCTGTGTTTGGACAGATGTAGGCCTTGCTAGAGTGTTTTTAGGCTAGCAGCGACTCCTGTGCACTTGCAAAAGTGGGCGCACAAGCGCCGCATTTTCAACAGTAGCTTCGGTACATTTGGGTATGTTTTCAAAAAACTTTGCACCACTAGGTTAGACGTGGGCCAAACATGGAACGTGTTGGAGGCTGGCAAGCTCCAGAGCCGCTACCAGGTTCCAGCCATTATCACAGGCGTAAAAATGCCAGGCCCCAGGTGTAGCAGGGAAAAAAAAATGCCATCTCAGCCAGGATGGCATCCCTGACCTCGGAGGCACTGTGCTGTCTGTCCCCCAAGCTGATGAGCTTCAGCAACGCCTGCTGACGTCTCCCCACACCAGTGTTTTAGCGTTTGCCGCTAGTAGCTGGGGTGGAGGTTGCAGCGTCGTAGGGTTTCAGTCTACTCCTGCCATGAATTTTGGCCTGGGAGAGGAGATAGGGTACCTCAGTTTGCACCCCGGGACCAGACTCCACCACATTCACCCTGCCTGTCCTTAAAGATAAGCAGCATCCCTGACCACAGGCGCTTGTCCAAGTGTCGGTGGTCAAGTGGACCTTGCAGCAAAGCGCGGAACTAAGGGCCCACCTGATGTTGAGTGACACGTGCTGGTGCAAGGCGGGGACGCCACACCGGGAGAAGTTGTGACGGCTAGGGACGGCATAGTGAGGTGCCACAGTTGCCATCAGGTCCGGGAAGGCGGGAGTTTCAACAAGCCGGAACGCCAACCTCTCCTGGGCCAGCAGTTTAGCGATGTTGGCGTTCTAGGCTTGCGTGGGTGGGTGGTTAGCGGTGTATTTCTGCCGGCGCTCCAATGTCTGAGAGATGGTGGGTTGTTGTAAAGAAGCGCCTGATGGTGCCTTTGATGGTGCAGGAGAAGGAGATAAGACAGAAACAGGGGAGGATGAGGGAGAAGTCAACAAAGTGGTGGAGGCAGATGAAGTGATGTCCTGGCTCGTCCTCTGGAGTGCATCGCCAGCACTGTGAGCAGAGGCAGTGGCATGAACGGCGGGCGACGTTTGTCCTGCCGTTGCTGCCTGCCACTGATTCCATTGCTTGGATTCCAAATGACGGTGCATTGAAGTGGTGGACAGGTTGCTCTTCTCAGGGCCCCTACTCGATTTCGAGAGGCAAATTGTGTAGACGACACTATATCTGTCCTCGGCGCATTCCTTGAAAAAACTCTACACCTTCAAGAAAGGTGCCCTCTATGGGGGAGTTTTTCTGGGCTGGGTACAAAAGGGAACATCTTCGGACATTCCGGGTCTGGCCTGGCTTCGGCAAAGCAGCTGACCTCTGCCTCTGGACATGTCTCTGCCTCTAGCTACCCTTTTTGGTGCTGCACCTGCCTCAACATCCACACTACTTTCCCAGCTTGACATCCGCCTTGTCCAGGTGGGGTCGGTGTCCTCGTCGTCCACCACCTCCTCTTCCAACTCCTGTCTCGCCTCCTCCTCCAGCACAATGCGCATGTCAACTGGCTGCCCTGACAGCAACTGCGTCTCATCGTCGTCGATGAGGGTGGGTTGCTGGTCATCCGCCACCAAATCGACCGGAGATGGAGGAGACTCTAGTGTTTGAGCATCTGGACACAGATACTCGTCTGTTAGGTCCGTGGAATCGCGAAATGGAGGGGCAGGTTGCGGTACAGTCAAAGGAAGGGAGAACAGCTCTGGGGAGCAGGGACAGTTGGGGTTATTGTTCTGGGAAGATTGGGAATTTTGGGTGGAAGGAGGACAAGACTGTTGGGTAAGAGGAGGTAGAGGCTGACTGGCTGGTGGACAATGTGCTTTAAGCGTTATCCGACAGCCATTGCAAGACCTGTTCCTGGTTCTTGGGCCTACTAAGGTTTGTACCATTCAGCCTAGTTAATGTGGAACTTTTGTGCAAAGCGCAGAACTTAGGGCCCGCCTGATGTTAAGGGACACACGCTGGTACAAGGCTCAACTCACCCTAAGTGCCAAAAACACTGCTGGTGCAAGGCTCTACTCATGCCAAGGGCCTCAATCTCTGCTGGTAGCTCAGCTTAAGGTCCTGTAACTTTGTTTGGAAGGGCTCATGTTAAGTGCTAGAAAAGTGAATTTTGGAAGGTCTTACCACATCACACACACACACACACACACTCAAAATGACAGTTAAGGGTGAGGGCTTTTGGAATTCCCATTGCCTATTCCATTTGTGGTTGTCAGGGGGAACGTGATTTAAAGGGGTGGTTGTTACTGTTTGTTGAGCTTAAATTGGGGTTTGTGTCCATCCATTTGGGGAGTAAAGAAGGTTTCCAGGTATTTTCCCACTTTGATAGAGGTTTTTTTGAATGTGGAAAGTGTGTAGTTGTTAGGCAGTGATGTTGGGGTAATAGAGGGTCTTTGGTGTGTTAGATGCCCCCAGACATGCTTCCTCTGCTGTCCCAGTGTCATTCCAGAGGTGTTGGCATCATTTCCTGGGGTGTCATAGTGGACTTGGTGACCCTCCAGACACGGATTTGGGTTTCCCCCTTAACGAGTATCTGTTCCCCATAGACTATAATGGGGTTCGAAACCCGTTCGAACACACGAACATTGAGCGGCTGTTCGAATCGAATTTCGAACCTCGAACATTTTAGTGTTCGCTCATCTCTAATAATAACCATATGACATTCCAGGTATGAGATAAGAACAAAGAATGCAAACAAAATAGCATAGTGTCAAAAAACACCGAATAACCAAAAGTAATCAGCTGGGGGGGGGGGGGGACAGGTCAGTAGCACTCAGTGAGAGTGAGTATTAGGAAGGCACACAGGTCACCTAAATCAAACAATGTAGACAAATCAATGTTGGGCAAGGCGGGTCAGTCCGCCGAAGCGGATAGATGGTTCACTTACGACTGCCCACCACAGTCCATTCCTTAGTAAGATGGGAGGGCCGCGCTGAGGATTCAGGAACAGATGAGAGAGATTCAACAGGAGCAAGTTTCCATTTACGGAGGAGGGACATGCCCGCCTCCACATCAGGGACGGAATGGAAAACCCCATTGCGGGGGATCAGCAGCTTGGTAGGAAAGCCCCAACGATACCGTATGCCCCTGTCTCTGAGGATCTTGGTAATGGGAGCCAGTTCACGCCTGGCCTGCATAGTAGCTGCGGATAAATCGGGAAACAAGGAAATGGATGCAAACGGAGCTGGTAAGGTACCACATTTTCTGGCTTCCGCAAGAATCGAGTCCTTAACTTGATAGAAATGGACCCTTGTTAAAACATCTCTCGGGATATCTACAGGAGCAGAGTTCGCTTTTGGAATACGATGAGTCCGATCCAGAGTGAGCTCCAGATCGGTAAGCTGTGGTAGAATTTTCTTAAAGAGACGCTGAACATAGGCCACCAAGTCCTCCGATGCCACATCCTCAGGGACTCCACGGATCTTAATGTTATTGCGTCTAGACCGATCCTCAGCGTCCGCAGCCTTAATTTTGAGCCATCTGACTTCCGCCTCAAGGGTGTTATGGGCGTCAACCAATTCATTGTGAGCAGATGAAAATTCCTCCATTTTATTCTCAAGATGGTCAGTCCGTTCCCCCAAAGCGTCGATATCCTGTCGCAAATTACCCACCACAGAGGAGACAGTCTTGGTGATCCCCGCCTGCAGGAGAACAAGCATCCCTTTCAAAGTATCACACGTTACGGGGTCTGAGGAAGCTGGGAAGTCAGAGATATCTGAGTGAGCAAAATCAGGGAGAACACCAGAGGCAGGTAGGGCATCAGCGACCCGTTTACACACCGGCTCCTTACCAGAAGGAGAACCCTGAGGGGACACAGCAAAACTTCTCTTACCACCATCGACCAGTACAGGGGGACGCTCGGCTGCAGGGGAACCCTCCTCAGGCAAAGAGTCCACCAATTCAGACCGTGGAGGCGACTTCGCTGGGGAGCGGGAGCCTGACGGTGAGGAAGGTAGAGAGTGCGACATGGTGCTGGAGAAAAAGTCAGAAAGCTTCCTGGGGGATTTGGAGGAGGATGGTTTCTTTCGAGGCACAATAGCAACAGCAGGAAAGGTCAGGGACGCAACTGAGGATATCAGGACAGGAGAGCAGATTGATGCGACCGGTACAAAATTTGCAGAGCAGCGCCACAGAACACACAGCAGCAAGATCCGGCAGGGACGTGGGGGTCGAGCAGCAGGGAGCCCAACAATCAGCTGAGAGCTGCCAGAGGTGACACTGTTGGTGGTTTAATCAGGCATGTTTAAAGAAGTGGCATGCAGTGGAGACATACAGGCATTTACAGTTCCATGGGAGCCCAGTGTGAGGAGCCCCCCCTGTTGTTGGAGTAGGGGCTCAGCACTCACAAAGAGCTCAACCAGAAAAGCAGGGTGCAAGCCAGGTGATACACAAAGTCCAGCCTAGGGGAGAGGAGAGGAGCCCCCCCTGATGGTGGTGTAGGGGCTCAGCACTCTCCTGGACTCCCCAATCAGTATCAGCAAACAGTCACTTACTTATAACTCCAGGACCAGAGAGATCAGTGACAGGCAGTGGTGCAAGGAGCAGGAGGAGATCACAGTTTGTCCTCAACACAGGTGCACAGGCAGCAGGAAATCCACAGCAGGCGGGAGCAGGCAGTGCAGCAGCCAAATCAGTCCAGGGTAGGAGTATCACTGCAGGGTCCACTCAAAATGGCCGCCGCCTCACATCCGGCTATAGGCCACAGACTACACGCCGGCTTCCACTAGCGCAGGAGGACCGGAGGAGCACAACAAATCAGTGCCCCGCAGCTGGACGGGCTCCGCTCACCACCAGGGAGGATCCGGAGGAAGCAGGACGGGACCCGACCGCCGCACAGCACGAGGATGAAGAAGGCCTGGACACCAAGATGGCGGCGCGCTTCGGAGCGGTGAGTAGGCCGCAGGCCGCAAGGAGTCCGCCGGGGTTCTCAGGGAGGGAAAATGGTCCCGCAAAACAGTCTCCAGGGGTCCGGGGGAGACCACGAAGTGCCACTGACCCAAGGCAGGTAGGATAGTTAGGGATGCCGAGGAGATTCGGGCAGGAACACCGGGAGCTCCAGTGAACATGTCCGCACTCCTAGCCGGCTAGCCACGCCCCCCATCAACTTTTAGTGCTTGTAGGCTTGGAGCTCCAGAGGAAAACACTCTCTGAGGAGAATCTTGCGAACAGAGGAAAAGACATCTCTGCTTGTTGTGACCTGATGGTTGATTGCCATTTTTCAACTCTCCATGTGCTCTGTCTGCTCGCTGTTTTTACAAAAAGGACCAAAGCAGAATGTTCCCAACCCCCCTAGAGGGGGCTGTCCTGATGGTCACCTGCTTGTACTGGACACACCTTCACACTGACAACTCAAATTACAATGGCAAAGTATAGGCAGGTGTAGTTCACAAAAACATCCACAAGATGGCGCATTAATAGACCCCTGTGTGCTGGCTCTGGTAATATAGAATGAAGGGGGAGAAAACGCTTTACCTAATATGGGTAAAGCGTTTCCTCCCCCTTCATTGGGGGCCAGCAGGAATTTCTCTGCACTGGTGCTATCGCCAGCAGGAAAAAAAGCAAACCACTGTCAGAAGTGGGATTCGAACCCACGCCTCCAGAGGAGACTGCGACCTGAACGCAGCGCCTTAGACCGCTCGGCCATCCTGACATGGGATTAGTTTCCTCAGTCCCTGAATGTCGTGCGCATGCACACTATTTGGAATCAATTAACTACTCATTAGAAAATCATCCCTCCTATGTACATTCTGTACTCATGGGAATTTTCACCTTGCCTAAAGATGTCCCAACTAGTGAACGGGGAGACAGCAAACCCCAGGACAGAGGCCGAAATAGCTCAGTTGGGAGAGCGTTAGACTGAAAATCTAAAGGTCCCTGGTTCGATCGCGGGTTTCGGCAAGTGCATTTTGAATACAAATCCACTAACATAAAAGAAAAGGCTTGCTACGTTCCTTACCAATTTGTTGGGGTTTCGATCGAGCGTAGCGCACTGCTGAAACTATAGAAGAAAAAAAAAAAGTTTGAAAACAGATCTTTCAGCAGAAGACAATGTGCTGCGCGGATGCCGAAATAGCTCAGTTGGGAGAGCGTAGACTGAAGATCTAAAGGTCCCCGATTCAATTCAGGGTTTTGTCACACCCTTGTTTTAAACATTGAACAATTGACATGAATGTTTTTGGGTTCTTTCTATATCCTAACTGAACCGAGCTTTCCTTCTTGCATAATGCGCAGGTAATCCTGGAAATGGGGGGGGGGGGAGTCCCTCTTTCACATCAGTCATTAATGTGAGAAAGACTAAATAATGCAAGGATCCGGAAATATTCAGCAGAATGCTGAATGGCAGAGACATATATTACCACACTTCTCCAAGAAGCCTTACCTCTTCTCCGTGTTCCCTCCCGAAGAACCAGCTGCCATTTTCTTTGCTGCTCGCCGAATAGCGTTCATCTCCAAAAGCACGCAGCTGCATCACCAGAAGACATGTCCTAGGTGCACAACAGCGGTGGCTGTCTTTTTTTAGCAGATAGACCCTGCTCAGCTACATTATATTGATGATATTAAGTGGGTATAGAGTCAGAGCTCGACTCTTGGCTGGTCAAAACCAGATGGCAATGTCCAATGAGCTCCAGGCCCCACTGAATGTCATTTCTCCCAGGTCTCCCCCAGGTTCCAATGCTGTAGAAATGTTATTCCATGCTTCAGCTGTAAACCTTTGTTTCTTACAATAAAGGCCGTTATTTTACCTTAATGGTCCACAAAGACAGAATGTAGACAGAATGTGTGACAGACATCATAGCGGATCCTCCGGATTGTGATTGGATTTGTCTATGGTCTCCATTGAAGTGCGCATTATTCGGAACTCTTGTCTTCACAAGAAAATCCCTTGCGGAGTCACATATTTTTAAGGAGGGTCACGCGGAAGTTACACAGAAGCAGGTCACTGAAAGCTAGGACCCTTATTACTGGCGCTACAGCCAAGCAAGCTGAGTCAGGCTATATAGTCAGAAGTAGAGATGAGCGAACACTAACATGTTCGAAATCTGATTTCAGCAGCTATTAGCTGTTCGAACGCGTTTCGAACCCCATTATAGTCTATGGGGAACATATACTCGTTAAGGGGGAAACCCAAATTCGTCTCAGGAAGGTCACCAAGTCCACTATGACACCACAGAAAATGATGCCAACACCTCTGGAATGCAACTGGGACAGCAGTGGAAGCATGTCTGGAGGCATCTAACACACCAAAGACCCTCTATTACCCCAACATCACAGCCTAACAACTACACACTTTCCACATTCAAAAATACCTCTATCAAAGTGGGAAAATACCTGGAAACCTTCTTTACTCCCCAAATGGATGGACACAAACCCCAATTTAAGCTCAACAAACATTAACAACCACCCCTTTAAATCATGTTCCCCATGACAACCACAGATGGAATAGGCAATGGGAAATCCTTCAGTCCCCACCCTGAACTGTCATTGTGGGTGTGTGTGTGTGTGTTTGTGATGTGGTAAGACCTTCCAAAATTCACTTTTAAGGCCCTTAACATGAGCCCTTCCAAACAAAGTTACAGGACCTTAAGCTGAGCTACCAGCAGAGATTGAGGCCCTTGGCATGAGTAGAGCCTTGCACCAGCAGTGTTTTTGGTCCTTGGAGTGAGTAGAGCCTTCAAAATACAGTGCTTTTGGCCCTTGGAGTGAGTAGAGCCTTGCACCATCAGAGTGTTAGCCCCTTTAAAACTCTTTGCCCCTAAAACAGTGGTTCCAGAACCATCACTCTCATTATGTTGGATTGATGCAGTGGATTGGAGTGAGGACCCAGACATTGACCTTGATTTTGATTGGGAAATTGATAACTTTTTGTCATCAAGTTCTGGGGGTAACTTTTATTTAGAGGACCGCAAAGGTGGAGAATTGGCTGCAACCACTACTAGCGGTAATGGTCCTCTAATATCGGACTCTACATTACCTATACAGGGTTCTGATCAGGTGTTAATTGGCCAAACAACATGCTCCAGTACTTTAGATGTAGATCAGAAACCAATTTCCCTTCCAACACCAGATTTAACCAAGCTTCATCATCATCATCATCATCATCATCATCATCATCCTGCTGAGATGGAGCCACTAAAGGAAACCTTGCCTTCAAAGGCATGTCCTGGAGCTGCGACTGAGCCAAATGTAAACACAGAGTCCTTTGGAACTGAACAAAATTCAAAGTGTCAAAAGACTTTAGAAAATGTTGAAAGTAATGGGATCCAGAATGAGGAGTTCATCACAAGGCTGACAGACCCAACTCCAAATGCTGCAGAACAAGCAACCAGCAGTCAGACTAAGATTGTCTCTTCTTCAAGTAATAAGGACATTTACTGTGATCGAGTCTTCATGCATATTAGTGGGCATGGACAACCTAACGTACAAGATCCTCATGCTGAGCTGGCCTCATTACTGAACACGATCAACCAGGATAATCAGGGCTGGAAACAGCCATCACATCTTACCGAAAGGAATTACCCTCGGTTTGGAAAGAAGCCATCTAAACATTGCACTTTTAATTGAGTTGAGCATTGCATCAGCAGAATGTTAGGCCCTTTGGGTGAGTTGAGCCTTTAACCAGCAGAGATTTAGTTTTTGGCCCTTTGGGTGAGTTGAGCCTTGCACCAGCAGTGTTTTTGGCTCTTGGGGTGAGTTGAGCCTTGCACCAGCATGTGTCCCGTAACATCAGGCAGGCCCTAAGTTCTTCCCTTTGCACAATGTTCCACTTGACCACTGACGCGTGGACAAGTGCATGCAGCCAGGGACACTACATCTCAATCACGGCACACTGGCTGAATGTAGTTGAGGCTGGGACCGGGTCGCAAACTGTGGCAGCTTGCCTTGTCTCCCCGCCCAATATTCCTGGCAGGAGTGCTGAAACACCACCCTCCTCCTCCTCCGCCGTTGAATCGACCCCAGCTACTGGCGTGGGGAGACGTCAGCAGGCCGTGCTGAAGCTCATCAGCTTGGGGGACAGACAGCACACGGCCTCCGAGGTCAGGGATGCCATCCTGGCTGAGATGGCAATGTGCTTTTCCCTGCTGCACCTGGGGCCAGGCATTTTTGTCATGTGTGATAATGGCTGGAACCTGGTAACGGCTCTGGAGCTTGCCAGCCTCCAACACGTTCCATGCTTGGCCCACGTCTAACTTAGTGGTGCAACGTTTTTTGAAAACATACCCAAATGTACACAAGCTACTGGTGAAAGTGCAGCGCTTGTGCGCCCACTTTCGCAAGTGTACAGGAGCCCGTGCTAGCCTCAAAACACTCCAGCAACGCCTCCATCTGCCCGAACACCGGCTGGTGTGAGACGTCCCCACACACTGAAACCCTAGGTACCATATGTTGAGCAGGGTGTTTGAGCTGCAGAGACCTTTGATGTAGTTCCATCTCCAAAACCCAAGGGTTCATCAAAGTCAGCTCCCTCAGTTTCTGCACCATGAGTTTCCATGGGTGGCAGACTTATGTGAAATCCTATCCCATCCTTTCCACTGGACACGAAATATTAGAATGTGCTCATCACAATTCCGGATATGGCAGTTGCGTTAAGCAGGGTGCAGGGTACAACGCAAACCAGGCCTGAGCTGTGGTTATGTGAGGTTTGCAGTAAGGGGACAGTGAGCAATTGGAAGAGGAGTTGGTAGACGACGAGGCCACCGACCCGACATGGACAGGGGTGATGTCTAGCAGGGAAAGCAGTGTAGATGTGGAGGCAAGCTAAGCAACAAAAAAGGTGTCTAGAAACAAAGGCATAAACTGGGGTGATGTCTAGGGTCAAAAGCAGTGTAGATGTGGAGGCAAGCTAAGCAGCAAAAACGGTGGCTACAGGCAAAGTCATGTCCAGAGGCAGCAAGGCCACTCATGCAAAACTCTACTCTGTTGCAAGACTTATTCCTAGGTCTGGGACACGTTAATGGCACCCCCTGGCCAAATTACCGCCATTGAAGGGCCTAGTGTCACCAGGAGGGACAAGTATAGGCGTATGTTGTGGGAGTACCTGGCCGACCCCAGCTCTGTCCTCTCCGATCCCTCTGCGCCCTACATTTATTGGGTCTCCAAGTTGGATTTCTGGCTGGATTTTGCGCTCTACGCATTGGAGGTCCTTTCCTGCCTTGACGCCAGCGTGCTATCGGAAAATGTCTTCAGCGCAGCCAGTGGAATCGTCACAGATAAGTACAGCCAGCTGTCAGTGCTGACCGGCTGACGCTGATCAAAATGAGCAGCCACCGCATAGACCCATCATTTTCATTTCCAGCAGTGTCAAGCACCCTGACATTAAGTTTGATGTGTGTGCTCACCCTCTACAATTCTTCCTCCTCCTCATACTCCTCCACCATCTGTGTTGCACAATTCTGCTCTGACTAGCTTCAATTCACACTAATGCCCCCAAACTCTTCTGGTTAGAGGCTCAATCCACCCTGATTCCTCCAACTGTGCTGGTTATAATCTCATTAAAAGTCATGCCAAGTAACACACTGGCACACATGGCTGACTTCATGTTAGGTTGTTTTTCAAGAGACACTGAGATGCCTAGTGTCACCAGTTACATGACAAATTTAGTGTTTGCACACTTTGCAAGTCTAAACTGAGTAGGGGCTCTGAAAAGAGCAACCTTACCACCTTTTGCATGTGCTGTCATTTGGAAGGCAAGCCCTGGGCTTAGTGGGAAAGAGCAAATGCAGGACAATCATCGCCCAGCGTTGCCGACACTGCCTCTTCCACTGTTTACACCAGCCTGGACACCTACACATCTGTCTCTGACACATTGGGGAGTTCACCCTCATCCGCCCTTTTGGCCTGCACCATCATGCGCCTCTTCCCAGCCACTCCCCATCTCCCAGGCGTTTCATTGCAGGCAGAAGTACAGCGCAAGCCACCCACATGCCCAAGCCTTTAACGGCCTCATCGAAAAACTGCTGGCCCTGGAGATGTTGGCGTTTATGCTTCTGGATACCCAGGCCTAACGTCACCAGATGACAGCTGGGGCACCTCCCTATGCTGGGCCTAGCCGTTACTATTTCTTTTGGTGTGCTGTCCCCGCCTTGCGCCTGCACGTGTCCCATAATATCAGTCGGGCCCAGAGCTCCGCGCTTTGCTGCAAGGTCTACTTGACCACCAACGCATCGACAAGTGCCTGTGGTCAGGGATATTGCTTATCTTTAATGACAGGCCGGGTGAATGTAGTGGAGTCTGGGCCCGGGGTGCAAACTGGGGTAGCCTATCTCCTCTCCCAGCCCAAAATTCATGGCAGGAGTTATCAAGAAGTTACAAGCTGGAAACGCTGTAACACTGGCGTGGGGAGATGTCAGCAGGACGTGCTGAAGCTAATCAGCTTGGGGGAAAGACAGCACACTGCCTCCGAGGTCAGGGATGTCAACATGGCTGAGATGGCAATGTGTTTTTTCCTGCTGCACCTGGGGCCAGGCATTTTTGTGTGTGTGATAATGGCGGAACCTGGTAGCAGATCTGGAGCTTGCCAGACTCAAACACGGTCCACCATGACCCACGTTTTCAACTTGATGGTGCAAAGGTTCTTTGAAACCTATACCATTGTGCCTGATATACTGGTCAAAGTGTGGCCATTTTTGTAAGTGAGAAGTAGCCTCTGCTAGGCTGAAAAGATTCAGAGCACACTCCTCTCATCTTCGCACCATTGGCTGGTTGAGGAAGACAAAGGGGATGAAGTGGCATTTCATGTCTCTGTCCCACACGAGGCTTGAGGGTGCAGTTCAGTGCATCCCATTGCTTCAGCATGGATGGTGTGAAGGGGAGTGTAAAATGGTGGAAATGTAGAGTGACCCTTACAGTTGGGGGAAGAAAAGTCATGCCAAGTAACACACTGGCACACATGGCTGACTTCATGTTGGGTTGCTTTTCAATAGACAAAGGCATAGTTCACATCATGGAGAGCAAACAATACTGGATTGAACGAAAAATTGGATTGAGCTGATATAGCATGACTGAATTGCTGTGTATCACACTTAGCTTTAGGGGGTAGACCTTTCCAAATTGGATTGAGCTGATATAGCATGACTGAATTTCTGGGTCTCCCACTTAGCTTTAGGGGTAGACCCTTAAAAATTGGATTGAGCTGATATAGCATGACTGAATATCTGGGTCTCCCACTTAGCTTTAGGGGGTAGACCCTTAAAAATTGGATTGAGTTGATATAGCCTGAATGAATTTCTGGGTCTCCCACTCAGCTTTAGGGGGTAGACCCTTAAAAATTGGATTGAGCTGATATAGCCTGAATGAATTTCTGGGTCTCCCACCTAAGTTTTGGGGTTACACACCATGAAAAACTGAAAAGAGCGGACATAGCCTGACTGAAATTCGGTCTCTCCCACCTAGGTTTTGGGGTTACACACTGTGAACAACTGTATTGAGCAGACATAGCCTGACTGAAATTCTGTCTCTCCCACCTAGGTTTTGGGGGTACACACCCTGGATATCTGGATTGAGCGGACATAGCCTGACTGAATTTCTGTCTCTCCCACCTAGGTTTTGGGGGTACACACCCTGGATATCTGGATTGAGCGGACATAGCCTGACCTAATTGCTCTGTATCCTTGTTTTGGGGTTACATAGCCTGAAAAGCTGGTTTGCACGTATGTAATTGCTGTGGATTCCTGCTATTTTTCAGGACACCCCAAAATTAAAGGCTTTTTTCAGCTCTATATGAACTTGTAACTGTTGTGGATTGCTGCTATTTTTCAGGACACCCCAAAATTAAAGTTTTTTTTAAGCTATATATAAACTTGTAAATGCAGTGGATTGCCATTTTTCAAGAAACCCCAAAATGAAAGGCTTTTTCCAGCTCTATATGAACTTGTAACTGCTGGAGATTGCTGCTATTTTTCAGGACACCCCAAAATTCAAGTTTTTTTTCAGCTATATATGAATATGTAAATGCAGTGGATTGCTGCTATTTTTTCAAGAAACCCTAAAATGAGAGGCTTTTTCCAGCTCTATATGAACTTGTAACTGCAGTGGATTGCTGCTATTTTTCAGGACACCCCAAAATTCAAGGTTTTTTTAAGCTATATATGAACTTGTAAATGCAGTGGATTGCTGCTATTTTTCAAGAAACCCCAAAATGAGAGGCTTTTTCCAGCTCTATATGAACTTGTAACTGCTGTGGATTGCTGCTATTTTTCAGGACACCCCAAAATTCAAGGTTTTTTAAGCTATATATGAACTTGTAAATGCAGTGGATTGCTGCTATTTTTCAGGAAAACCCAAAATTAAAGTTTTTTTTCAGCTATATATGAACTAGTCACTGCTAGTCCAGCTATTTTTTTTACTGCCTCCGTTGTCATAGTTCCTGTCCCACCTCCCCTGCACAGTTATTGGTGCAAAAAACGCGCCAGGGAAGGTGGGAGGGGATACAAATTTTAACTGCATATGTGGCCTGGTATTTGATTGTGAACAAATACATTGAATGCCCTGATATTCGATCGAATACCTATTGAATCGAATGGTGTTCGCTCATCTCTACTCGATTGGGTTCAGGTCTTGTGACTGTGGAGGCCAGGTCATCTGGCATATCACCCCATCACTTTCCTTCTTGGACAAATAGCCCTTACACAGCCTGGAGGTGTGTTTGGGGTCATTGTCCTGTTGAAAAATAAATGATGGTCCAACTAAACGCAAACCGGATGGAATAGCATGCCGCTACAAGATGCTGTAGTAGCCATGCTGGTTCAGTATGCCTTCAATTTTGAATAAATCCCCAACAGTGTCACCAGCAAAGCACCCCCACACCATCACGCCTCCTCCTCCATACTTCACGGTGGGAACCAGGCATGCAGAGTCCATCCGTTCACCTTTTCTGCATCGCACAAAGACACGGTGGTTGGAAC
Organism: Leptodactylus fuscus; assembly: GCF_031893055.1. Lineage (NCBI taxonomy): Eukaryota > Metazoa > Chordata > Amphibia > Anura > Leptodactylidae > Leptodactylus > Leptodactylus fuscus. Next base: position 235,755,241 of record NC_134265.1, read on the forward strand.
CAAAGATCTCAAATTTGGACTCATCAGACCAAAGCACAGATTTCCACTGGTCTAATGTCCATTCCTTGAGTTCTTTAGCCCAAACAAGTCTCTTCTGCTTGTTGCCTGTCCTTAGTTTTCTAGCAGCTATTTTACCATGAAGGCCTGCTGCACAAAGTCTCCTCTTAACAGTTGTTGTAGAGATGTGTCTGCTGCTAGACCTGGTCTCTAATCTGAGCTACTATTAACCTGCGATTTCTGAGGCTGGTGACTCAGATGAACTTATCCTCTGCAGCAGAGGTGACTCTTGGTCTTCCTTTCCTGGGGCGGTCCTCATGTGAGCCCGTTTCTTTGTAGCGCTTGATGGTTTTTGTAACTGCACTTGGGGACACTTTCAAAGTTTTCCCAATTTTTTCAGACTGACTGACGTTCATTTCTTAAAGTAATGATGGCCACTCGTTTTTCTTTACTTAGCTGCTTTTTTCTTGCCATAATACAAATTCTAACAGTCTATTCAGTAGGACTATCAGCTGTGTATCCACCTGACTTCTGCACAACACAACTGATGGTCCCAACCCCATTTATAAGACAAGAAATCCTACTAATTAAACCTGACAGGGCACACCTGTGAAGTGAAAACCATTTCCAGTGACTACCTCTTGAAGCTCATCAAGAGAATGCCCAGAGTGTGCAAAACAGTAATCAAAGCAAAAGGTGGCTACTTTGAAGAACCTAGAATATAAGACATATTTTCAGTTGTGTCACACTTTTTTGTTAAGTGTATAATTCCACATGTGTTAATTCATAATTTTGATGCCTTCAGTGTGAATCTACAATTGTCATAGTCATGAAAATACAGAAAACTCTTTGAATAAGAAGGTGTGTCTAAACTTTTGGTCTGTACTGTATATATATTGTCAGGGTCTGGGGTTGCTAGGTGGGGTGGCATAGACACACAAGTCCAGTTTCTTTAGTCCAAAAGCAAAGTAGAGTTTTATTTTCACTCAAAACAAAACGGTAGTGCAGCAACAAAAGGAAAACAATACAAAAATAAATACCTGCTAAGCTCTAACTACACACATCAATAGGTTACCTCACCTATGATAGCAGATTCAATAGCAAAATTGAAGGGTACAAGACACAGCTCCCACAGTGTGACCTTCCAGCTGGCCCTGCAGTCCAGCTCTGTCCAAAGTCTTGCTGCTGGAGCTGACCTTTTAAACCTCACTGACGAGGTCAATCCACGGCAGCTGTCATGCTGCAGAATCAGCTACAATGTCTGGACTGGAGGGGGTGTGGAATGACAGGTCCCACTGCCAATCCTACCTGCCGTTCCTAAAAAATCCAGCCCAATACTGAGCATGTAACAAAATGCTCAGCAGACAAAAGCTGCCTGCTGAGAACAAGTCATCTCTGGACTTTATCTCATCTTGCCCACCTGAGTAGTCTGGGCGAGATGTACAACCCCTCCATTATTTTGCCGGCTATCGGCTTACTATATGTATATATCTATATATATATCTATATACAGTCCTATGAAAAAGTTTGGGCACCCCTATTAATCTTAATCATTTTTAGTTCTAAATATTTTGGTGTTTGCAGCAGCCATTTCAGTTTGATATATCTAATAACTGATGGACACAGTAATATTTCAGGATTGAAATGAGGTTTATTGTACTAACATAAAATGTGCAATATGCATTAAACCAAAATTTGACCGGTGCAAAAGTATGGGCACCTCAACAGAAAAGTGACATTAATATTTAGTAGATCCTCCTTTTGCAAAGATAACAGCCTCTAGTCACTTCCTGTAGCTTTTAATCACTTCCTGGATCCTGGATGAAGGTATTTTGGACCATTCCTCTTTACAAAACAATTCAAGTTCAGTTAAGTTTAATGATGGCTGAGAATGGACAGCCCGCTTCAAATCATCCCACAAATGTTCAATGATATTCAGGTCTGGGGACTGGGATGGCCATTCCAGAACATTGTAATTGTTCCTCTGCATGAATGCCTGAGTCGATTTAGAGCGGTGTTTTGGATCATTGTCTTGCTGAAATATCCATCCCCGGCGTAACTTCAACTTCATTACTGATTCTTGAACATTATTCTCAAGAATCTGCTGATACTGAGTGGAATCCATGCGACCCTCAACTTTAACAAGATTCCCGGTGTCAGCATTGGCCACACAGCCCCAAAGCATGATGGAACCCCAACCAAATTTTACAGTGGGTAGCAAGTGTTTTTCTTGGAATGCAGTTTTTTTTGGACACTATGCATAACGCCTTTTTGTATGACCAAACAACTCAATCTTTGCTTCATCAGTCCACAGGACCTTCTTCCAAAATGAAGCTGGCTTGTCCAAAGGTGCTTTTGCATACCTCAGATGACTCTGTTTGTGGCATGCTTGCAGAAACGGCCTCTTTCTCATCACTCTCCCATACAGCTTCTCCTTGTGCAAAGTGTGTTGTATTGTTGACCGATGCACAGTGACACCATCTGCAGCAAGATGATGCTGCAGCTCTTTGGAGGTGGTCTAAGGATTGTCCTGGACTGTTCTCACCATTCTTCTTCTCTGCCTTTCTGATATTTTCTTGGCCTGCCACTTCTGGGCTTAACAAGAACTGTCCCTGTGGTCTTCCATTTCCTTACTATGTTCCTCACAGTGGAAACTGACAGGTTAAATCTCTCAGACAACTTTTTGTATCCTTCCCCTGAACAACTATGTTGAACAATCTTTGTTTTCAGATCATTTGAGAGCGGGCTGTCCATGCTCGGCGACCATCAAACTTAACTGAACCTGAATTGTTTTGTAAAGAGGAATGGTCCAAAATACCTTCATCCAGGATCCAGGAACTGATTAAAAGCTACAGGAAGCGACTAGAGGCTGTTATCTTTGCAAAAGGAGGATCTACTAAATATTAATGTCACTTCTCTGTTGAGGTGCCCATACTTTTGCACTGGTCAAATTTTGGTTTAATGCATATTGCACATTTTATGTTAGTACAATAAATCTCATTTCAATCCTGAAATATTACTGTGTCCATCAGTTATTAGATATATCAAACTGAAATGGCTGCTGCAAACACCAAAATATTTAGAACTAAAAATAATTAAGATTAATAGGGGTGCCCAAACTTTTTCATAGGACTGTATATATATGCACACATACATATATAAACAGCATAATGTTTCACAGTGGCCACTGCACAGTATAATATGCTTCACAGTAGCTCCCACACATTATAATATACTCCACAGTAGCCCCTGCATGGTATAATGCTCCACAGTGGCCCATGTATGTTAGAATATGCTGCACAGTGGCCCCTGCACAGTATAATATGGGTTGCCATACCCAGTAGTGTAGGGACCCACTATAAAGAGGTCGCCATGAAGTGGCAAGTGAGCTTATACACCTTGATCAATTTGTATACTAAGAACTTCATGTTCAGTGTTGTAGAATTTGCTGAGAAGGACAAGATTAATGTATAAGATTGGGATGCACGGTCCGTGTCTTTTTCTTCTTTTTGGATATTTTATTTTATATTATATGGCGCCACATGATGGTAGGATTCCTCGCCGCCCACTCTATGGAGGTGCTGGCCAGCACCTCCTCTTTGAACCACCCCACCAGCCCCATTACACTTAACTTTGCTTTCCTTTGACCCAGTAGGTCATCTGCAGCAGGGACCTCTATATTGCATATGTGTGGGCGGATGGCACACACAATGAAGAGAGGCCTTCCAACGATAATGTCCCGGGATCTGGATATCCACAGGAAGGTCAGGTAAGTATAATGGGGCTGGATGATGGCGTGCAGCTATCCCTTAGACTGACACTCCGGAACATCAGCAGAAAGACAAAAAATGTAATATATGTAGGTTACTGCCAGTTACTTCCATCCTTCCAGCAATGTGAATATTTTAGGGTTTTATTTGTTTATTTAACCATTTTATACACTGATAACATTTAACTCAACTCATTTTGCCTCATTTTGAAGGGTTTATTATAGTGCTCATTATCGGCGAGCATTGGAATTTGGTGGCACATTTGTGAGCTATCCCCTTCCATGTTCTATAGGTGATGTGTGCGGCTCTAAATTTCTGATGGGTACAGTTTGGCAGTTAATATTCTACTTGACTGAATCAATAAAAAAGTGAATAATGAAGAGGTCTGTTTAGCGCTTGTTGCTATTTCTATAGTTGTTATATTGTGTTACGTGCAAAGGGTGGAAGTAATGGAGGTTTAAACGCTAGAGGGTGAAGTTCAACCTCCTGAGATAATATAAGCAAATAGCTTATGGAATATCTATACTTCTAAGCCTGTGAGCTTTCCACCACAGACACACACACAGCCACCACATACCCTCTCCTGCTCACACTTGCTATCCCTCTCCATTCTTCACATTACTGCTGACAACATATTTCCTAATTCTGGGACATCTCAGCAAATACCTATGGCTGTCTCCAGTTTTCACAAACTTCTAGTCCATATTGTCAGTTCCCCATCCAATATAACTTGTCTCAGCTGAAGACTATTGCTTAACCACTTCCGGACCGCCCATAGACTATATACGTCCGGATAGTGGTTGCCTAGTTCTGACAGGACATAACGGTACGTCCAGTCCGAACACAGCAGCTGCACAGAGATCATGCAGCTACTGAAGCTGGGAACCAGCTGTAACTTCAGCCGAAGCTCCCAGAGAGATGGCAGGGAAGATTTATTACCTCCCCTGCCATCTTGATTGCTGTGTATACAGCGCTCAATGAGTGCTGTATACACAGCTATGGACGCTGCCATAATTCAGCCGCCCTCTGACCCGGCGGACACGTAATCCACCGGGAGCAGAGTCTTACAAGAGCTGCTGGGTCCTACAGGGCTCAGATCAGCTAAGTAAGCTGTGTATACAGTGTGTAGGAGGCTGGATTTCACCTGCAACTGAGGCTAAATGTAGCAGCCCCAGCTATAGGAGAAATCAGCCTACAGTACAAAAAAGTGATCAGATGTCTCTTATCACCTTATGGGGACACAATCTGAAAAAAAATAATATGTGTATATATATATATATATATATATATATATATATATATATATATATATTTAAAAAAAAGTTTTTTTAAAAAAATGTAAATAAAATAATAAAAAAAATTAATAAAAAAACGCCGTTATTAAAGGTTATAGCCTCACCCCCGACTACACCATACAAAATAAAAATTACCGTTACGGAGAGGAAAAACTATATTATATAGTTTTTCAGTGACACTTTGTGTTATAAATAAAAAAAATAATAATAAATTGAAAACCAGACATAATTTCCCTCCTATTTTGTTTATATTTTCCTGGATATAAAAAAAATTAAAACACATTTGAAAATAAAAACAACATAAAAATAAAGCCCTATGTGTCCCCGAAAAAAGACGCAAAAATTAGTTGACTGAGACATACGAGAAAAATGTTACAGACCTCAAAACCGCACATACAAAATAAATCTAAAATGTGTCTGGTCCTGGACCAGAAGTTGGCCTGGTACTGAAGTGGTTAAAGGGGCTCTATCATTGGGAAAAGTCATTTTTAACTAATCGCATCCTTAAAGAGCCTTTAGAAATTCTATTCCACACCTACCTTTAGTATGTAATTTGCCTCAGTGGTTTCTGAATAAGTCTGTTTTTATTCATATGCTAATGAGCTTCCAGCCAGCACAGGAAGTTCCCAGCAGCACTCGTCTCTCCTATTATCTCCTATGTGTGTGTGCAAACAGGAAGCTGAGTCATCATGAGCAGCAGACAGTGCATATACTCCCATAGGAAGCAATAGCAAAGAGGTGCACGATGTATCGTGCACCAGTCTAATTAGCCTATGAATAAATACGGACTTATTAAAAAAACACTGAGGCAATCTACATACTAAAGGTAGGTGTGGAATAGCCTTTCTAAAGGCTATGCAAGGGTGTGTTTAGTCAAAAATGACTTTCCCAGTGATAGAGCCCCTTTAAAGGGGTTTTTCCATCTCACTGCTAGAAGTTTTCCTGCTGTCTCTTCTTCTCACTTTCTGTATTTCTCCACCCACCACCCACACCTCAGCTTGCGGAATGACACTATGAGGTATCACAATACTTATACAGATCAGATAATATGCACATGCAGGTTAGTGGTTATGCTACTGTAAACAATGTGTTAACAATAGGAAGAATAAGTTCATATAGCACGAAAACAAAGCAGAATTTCTAAAGCAATATATTTAGGAAAAGTCTTCAATTTAAATATGCTATCAGTATAGATAGGATCATTGACAACCCCTTTAATTCAAATACTAAACCGAAATCATCAGAGAAAACCTATCTCCCCTAAATCCATACTGCTCATCTGTTTGGTGCTCTTCCTCCATAACCTGCTTCTCTACCATCAATAATGAAAAGCTCTCCACCCTAATTTCAAAAACACACCTAACCACCTGTGACCTCGACCCAATCCAGTCATACCCAAATCCCAACTTAAGTGAAGTCTTTACTCATGCTCTCACCTCTTCTACTTCTCTTTAATGAGTTCCCTTCTGCCTTTAAACACACTACTGTCACACTCATCTTTAAACCCATCCTCTCCAGCCAACTATTGCCCCATCTGACTGTACCCATATGCCTCAAAACTCCTTGTACCACATGTCCACTTTCAACTATCCTCCTATCTCTCATTCAGGATACTCTTTTTCAGAATATAGTCAGGCTTCCGACCAAATTCCTCCATTGAAACCGCCCTAAACTAAGTCACATATGACGAAATAACTGCCAAAGTCAAATAGTACTACTTCGTACTCCTCATAGACTTCTCCTCTGCCTTTGACATAGTTGACCACTCCCTCTTGTTACAAACCTCTTAACAAAAAATCCAAGTGTTTCCTCAAAAAAAATTTTCTTAATGTCACGCTATTCTGACACTCATAATTTTATTTTCATATTTTTGTTTACACGGATGCATAGGGCATTTGTTTTGCGGGGTCAGGTATACTTTTTAGTTATACCACTTTATGTTCACTTTTTATTCAAATTTTTGAGGTAAAAGTGAAAAAAACAGGGCTTCGGCACTTTCGATTTTCAGACACAGGGATACATAATGTATATGTATCTCACAGTATTTAAAGTACTTTTAAATGTGTTCTAGGAAAAGGGCGGTGACTTTTTTAAAATATTTATTAGACTTCCTAGGGGCCTTGAACCCCACGGGGTCTGATCACTAATGCAATGCATTACATATCAGCATTTGAATGCTGCCATACAAATGAATATAAAAAACAAAAGAATTTGATAGTCTTCAGTAGTTGATACCTTTTTAATGGCTAACTCATAATGATGACAAATTACGAAAACTCTTGGCTCCTTTATCAAGTAAATTTAAAACATTTCTGAAGGATGCATATTTATATACAGAGAGGGCACATAGGGTGTTAGAATTCCAGGAGGAGGGGTTATTAAATACACCCAATGTGGTGTATTTAATAATGTGCATCAAATGTTCCACTGATAATCTGTATGTTGGAGAGACCGGAGAGCAGCTTAGAATGCGGATGAACTCACATCGCCATTAGAGATGAGCGAACAGTGTTCTATCGAACTCATGTTCGATCGGATATTAGGCTGTTCGCCATGTTCGAATCGAATCGAACACCGCGTGGTAAAGTGCGCCATTACTCGATTCCCCTCCCACCTTCCCTGGCGCCTTTTTTGCTCCAATAACAGCGCAGGGTAGGTGGGACAGGAACTACGACGCCGGTGACGTTGAAAAAAGTAGGAAAAACCCATTGGCTGCCGAAAACATGTGACCTCTGATTTAAAAGAACAGCGCCGCCCAGGTTCGCGTCATTCTGAGCTTGCAATTCACCGGGGACGGAGGTTTCCGTCCATTTAGCTAGGGCTTAGATTCTGGGTAGGCAGGGACAGGCTAGGATAGGAAGGAGAAGACAACCAACAGCTCTTATAAGAGCTAAATTCCAGGGAGAAGCTTGTCAGTGTAACGTGGCACTGACGGGCTCAATCGCCGCAACCCAGCTTTCCCCGGATCCTGAATGGAATCCACTGACAGTGTATTCCCGTATACCGTATATATACACCCCCGATCCCCATTTCAACGGTGTGCCCTCCCACCTTCACCCCAGAAATACACTGAAAGTCCCCTAGCAATAGAATTGGGGCTATATACACCCACTATTTTTCCTACTGCCATATAGTGCCATTGTCTGACTGGGAATTCAAAGAATATATTGGGGTTACAAATACCTTCAAGTCCTGCCACTAACATATAGTGCCAGTTTCTGACTGGGAATTCAAAGAACATATTGGGGTTACAAATACCTTCAAGTCCTGCCACTGACATATAGTGCCAGTTTCTGACTGGGAATTCAAAGAATATATTGGGGTTACAAATACCTTCAAGTCCTGCCACTGACATATAGTGCCAGTTTCTGACTGGGAATTCAAAGAATATATTGGTGTTACAAATACCTTCAAGTCCTGCCACTGACATATAGTGCCAGTTTCTGACTGGGAATTCAAAGAATATATTGGGGTTACAAATAGCCTCATTTCTTGCTACTGCCATATAGTGCCAGTTTCTGACTGGGAATTCAAAGAATATATTGGGGTTACAAATACCTTCAAGTCCTGCCACTGACATATAGTGCCAGTTTCTGACTGGGAATTCAAAGAATATATTGGTGTTACAAATACCTTCAAGTCCTGCCAGTGACATATAGTGCCAGTTTCTGACTGGGAATTCAAAGAATATATTGGGGTTACAAATACCCTCATTCCTTGCTACTGCCATATAGTGCAAGTTTCTGACTGGGAATTCAAAGAATATATTGGGGTTACAAATACCTTCAAGTCCTGCCACTGACATATAGTGCCAGTTTCTGACTGGGAATTCAAAGAATATATTGGGGTTATAAATACCTTCAAGTCCTGCCACTGACATATAGTGCCAGTTTCTGACTGGGAATTCAATGAATATATTGGGGTTACAAATACCTTCAAGTCCTGCCACTGACATATAGTGCCAGTTTCTGACTGGGAATTCAAAGAATATATTGGTGTTACAAATACCTTCAAGTCCTGCCACTGACATATAGTGCCAGTTTCTGACTGGGAATTCAAAGAATATATTGATGTTACAAATACCTTCAAGTCCTGCCACTGACATATCGTGCCAGTTTCTGACTGGGAATTCAAAGAATATATTGGGGTTACAAATACCCTCATTTCTTGCTACTGCCATATAGTGCCAGTTTCTGACTGGGAATTCAAAGAATATATTGGGGTTACAAATACCTTCAAGTCCTGCCACTGACATATAGTGCCAGTTTCTGACTGGGAATTCAAAGAATATATTGGGGTTACAAATACCTTCAAGTCCTGCCAATGACATATAGTGCCAGTTTCTGACTGGGAATTCAAAGAATATATTGGTGTTACAAATACCTTCAAGTCCTGCCAGTGACATATAGTGCCAGTTTCTGACTGGGAATTCAAAGAATATATTGGGGTTACAAATACCCTCATTCCTTGCTACTGCCATATAGTGCAAGTTTCTGACTGGGAATTCAAAGAATATATTGGGGTTACAAATACCTTCAAGTCCTGCCACTGACATATAGTGCCAGTTTCTGACTGGGAATTCAAAGAATATATTGGGGTTACAAATACCTTCAAGTCCTGCCACTGACATATAGTGCCAGTTTCTGACTGGGAATTCAAAGAATATATTGGGGTTACAAATAGCCTCATTTCTTGCTACTGCCATATAGTGCCAGTTTCTGACTGGGAATTCAAAGAATATATTGGGGTTACAAATACCTTCAAGTCCTGCCACTGACATATAGTGCCAGTTTCTGACTGGGAATTCAAAGAATATATTGGTGTTACAAATACCTTCAAGTCCTGCCAGTGACATATAGTGCCAGTTTCTGACTGGGAATTCAAAGAATATATTGGGGTTACAAATACCCTCATTCCTTGCTACTGCCATATAGTGCAAGTTTCTGACTGGGAATTCAAAGAATATATTGGGGTTACAAATACCTTCAAGTCCTGCCACTGACATATAGTGCCAGTTTCTGACTGGGAATTCAAAGAATATATTGGGGTTATAAATACCTTCAAGTCCTGCCACTGACATATAGTGCCAGTTTCTGACTGGGAATTCAATGAATATATTGGGGTTACAAATACCTTCAAGTCCTGCCACTGACATATAGTGCCAGTTTCTGACTGGGAATTCAAAGAATATATTGGTGTTACAAATACCTTCAAGTCCTGCCACTGACATATAGTGCCAGTTTCTGACTGGGAATTCAAAGAATATATTGATGTTACAAATACCTTCAAGTCCTGCCACTGACATATCGTGCCAGTTTCTGACTGGGAATTCAAAGAATATATTGGTGTTACAAATACCTTCAAGTCCTGCCACTGACATATAGTGCCAGTTTCTGACTGGGAATTCAAAGAATATATTGGGGTTACAAATACCCTCATTTCTTGCTACTGCCATATAGTGCCAGTTTCTGACTGGGAATTCAAAGAATATATTGGGGTTACAAATACCTTCAAGTCCTGCCACTGACATATAGTGCCAGTTTCTGACTGGGAATTCAAAGAATATATTGGGGTTACAAATACCTTCAAGTCCTGCCACTGACATATAGTGCCAGTTTCTGACTGGGAATTCAAAGAATATATTGGTGTTACAAATACCTTCAAGTCCTGCCAGTGACATATAGTGCCAGTTTCTGACTGGGAATTCAAAGAATATATTGGGGTTACAAATACCCTCATTCCTTGCTACTGCCATATAGTGCAAGTTTCTGACTGGGAATTCAAAGTATATATTGGGGTTACAAATACCTTCAAGTCCTGCCACTGACATATAGTGCCAGTTTCTGACTGGGAATTCAAAGAATATATTGGGGTTACAAATACCTTCAAGTCCTGCCACTGACATATAGTGCCAGTTTCTGACTGGGAATTCAAAGAATATATTGGTGTTACAAATACCTTCAAGTCCTGCCAGTGACATATAGTGCCAGTTTCTGACTGGGAATTCAAAGAATATATTGGGGTTACAAATACCTTCAAGTCCTGCCACTGACATATAGTGCCAGTTTCTGACTGGGAATTCAAAGAATATATTGGTGTTACAAATACCTTCAAGTCCTGCCAGTGACATATAGTGCCAGTTTCTGACTGGGAATTCAAAGAATATATTGGGGTTACAAATACCCTCATTCCTTGCTACTGCCATATAGTGCAAGTTTCTGACTGGGAATTCAAAGAATATATTGGGGTTACAAATACCTTCAAGTCCTGCCACTGACATATAGTGCCAGTTTCTGACTGGGAATTCAAAGAATATATTGGGGTTATAAATACCTTCAAGTCCTGCCACTGACATATAGTGCCAGTTTCTGACTGGGAATTCAATGAATATATTGGGGTTACAAATACCTTCAAGTCCTGCCACTGACATATAGTGCCAGTTTCTGACTGGGAATTCAAAGAATATATTGGTGTTACAAATACCTTCAAGTCCTGCCACTGACATATAGTGCCAGTTTCTGACTGGGAATTCAAAGAATATATTGATGTTACAAATACCTTCAAGTCCTGCCACTGACATATCGTGCCAGTTTCTGACTGGGAATTCAAAGAATATATTGGTGTTACAAATACCTTCAAGTCCTGCCACTGACATATAGTGCCAGTTTCTGACTGGGAATTCAAAGAATATATTGGGGTTACAAATACCCTCATTTCTTGCTACTGCCATATAGTGCCAGTTTCTGACTGGGAATTCAAAGAATATATTGGGGTTACAAATACCTTCAAGTCCTGCCACTGACATATAGTGCCAGTTTCTGACTGGGAATTCAAAGAATATATTGGGGTTACAAATACCTTCAAGTCCTGCCACTGACATATAGTGCCAGTTTCTGACTGGGAATTCAAAGAATATATTGGTGTTACAAATACCTTCAAGTCCTGCCAGTGACATATAGTGCCAGTTTCTGACTGGGAATTCAAAGAATATATTGGGGTTACAAATACCCTCATTCCTTGCTACTGCCATATAGTGCAAGTTTCTGACTGGGAATTCAAAGAATATATTGGGGTTACAAATACCTTCAAGTCCTGCCACTGACATATAGTGCCAGTTTCTGACTGGGAATTCAAAGAATATATTGGGGTTACAAATACCTTCAAGTCCTGCCACTGACATATAGTGCCAGTTTCTGACTGGGAATTCAATGAATATATTGGGGTTACAAATACCTTCAAGTCCTGCCACTGACATATAGTGCCAGTTTCTGACTGGGAATTCAAAGAATATATTGGTGTTACAAATACCTTCAAGTCCTGCCACTGACATATAGTGCCAGTTTCTGACTGGGAATTCAAAGAATATATTGATGTTACAAATACCTTCAAGTCCTGCCACTGACATATCGTGCCAGTTTCTGACTGGGAATTCAAAGAATATATTGGTGTTACAAATACCTTCAAGTCCTGCCACTGACATATAGTGCCAGTTTCTGACTGGGAATTCAAAGAATATATTGGGGTTACAAATACCTTCAAGTCCTGCCACTGACATATAGTGCCAGTTTCTGACTGGGAATTCAAAGAATATATTGGGGTTACAAATACCTTCAAGTCCTGCCACTGACATATAGTGCCAGTTTCTGACTGAGAATTCAAAGAATATATTGGGGTTACAAATACCCTCATTCCTTGCTACTGCCATATAGTGCAAGTTTCTGACTGGGAATTCAAAGAATATATTGGTGTTACAAATACCTTCAAGTCCTGCCAGTGACATATAGTGCCAGTTTCTGACTGGGAATTCAAAGAATATATTGGGGTTACAAATACCTTCAAGTCCTGCCACTGACATATAGTGCCAGTTTCTGACTGGGAATTCAAAGAATATATTGGGGTTACAAATACCTTCAAGTCCTGCCACTGACATATAGTGCCAGTTTCTGACTGGGAATTCAAAGAATATATTGGGGTTACAAATACCCTCATTCCTTGCTACTGCCATATAGTGCAAGTTTCTGACTGGGAATTCAAAGAATATATTGGGGTTACAAATACCTTCAAGTCCTGCCACTGACATATAGTGCCAGTTTCTGACTGGGAATTCAAAGAATATATTGGGGTTACAAATACCTTCAAGTCCTGCAACTGACATATAGTGCCAGTTTCTGACTGGGAATTCAATGAATATATTGGGGTTACAAATACCTTCAAGTCCTGCCACTGACATATAGTGCCAGTTTCTGACTGGGAATTCAAAGAATATATTGGTGTTACAAATACCTTCAAGTCCTGCCACTGACATATAGTGCCAGTTTCTGACTGAGAATTCAAAGAATATATTGGGGTTACAAATACCCTCATTCCTTGCTACTGCCATATAGTGCAAGTTTCTGACTGGGAATTCAAAGAATATATTGGTGTTACAAATACCTTCAAGTCCTGCCAGTGACATATAGTGCCAGTTTCTGACTGGGAATTCAAAGAATATATTGGGGTTACAAATACCCTCATTCCTTGCTACTGCCATATAGTGCAAGTTTCTGACTGGGAATTCAAAGAATATATTGGGGTTACAAATACCTTCAAGTCCTGCCACTGACATATAGTGCCAGTTTCTGACTGGGAATTCAAAGAATATATTGGGGTTACAAATACCTTCAAGTCCTGCAACTGACATATAGTGCCAGTTTCTGACTGGGAATTCAATGAATATATTGGGGTTACAAATACCTTCAAGTCCTGCCACTGACATATAGTGCCAGTTTCTGACTGGGAATTCAAAGAATATATTGGTGTTACAAATACCTTCAAGTCCTGCCACTGACATATAGTGCCAGTTTCTGACTGGGAATTCAAAGAATATATTGATGTTACAAATACCTTCAAGTCCTGCCACTGACATATCGTGCCAGTTTCTGACTGGGAATTCAAAGAATATATTGGTGTTACAAATACCTTCAAGTCCTGCCACTGACATATAGTGCCAGTTTCTGACTGGGAATTCAAAGAATATATTGGGGTTACAAATACCCTCATTTCTTGCTACTGCCATATAGTGCCAGTTTCTGACTGGGAATTCAAAGAATATATTGGGGTTACAAATACCTTCAAGTCCTGCCACTGACATATAGTGCCAGTTTCTGACTGGGAATTCAAAGAATATATTGGGGTTACAAATACCTTCAAGTCCTGCCACTGACATATAGTGCCAGTTTCTGACTGGGAATTCAAAGAATATATTGGTGTTACAAATACCTTCAAGTCCTGCCAGTGACATATAGTGCCAGTTTCTGACTGGGAATTCAAAGAATATATTGGGGTTACAAATACCCTCATTCCTTGCTACTGCCATATAGTGCAAGTTTCTGACTGGGAATTCAAAGAATATATTGGGGTTACAAATACCTTCAAGTCCTGCCACTGACATATAGTGCCAGTTTCTGACTGGGAATTCAAAGAATATATTGGGGTTACAAATACCTTCAAGTCCTGCCACTGACATATAGTGCCAGTTTCTGACTGGGAATTCAATGAATATATTGGGGTTACAAATACCTTCAAGTCCTGCCACTGACATATAGTGCCAGTTTCTGACTGGGAATTCAAAGAATATATTGGTGTTACAAATACCTTCAAGTCCTGCCACTGACATATAGTGCCAGTTTCTGACTGGGAATTCAAAGAATATATTGATGTTACAAATACCTTCAAGTCCTGCCACTGACATATCGTGCCAGTTTCTGACTGGGAATTCAAAGAATATATTGGTGTTACAAATACCTTCAAGTCCTGCCACTGACATATAGTGCCAGTTTCTGACTGGGAATTCAAAGAATATATTGGGGTTACAAATACCTTCAAGTCCTGCCACTGACATATAGTGCCAGTTTCTGACTGGGAATTCAAAGAATATATTGGGGTTACAAATACCTTCAAGTCCTGCCACTGACATATAGTGCCAGTTTCTGACTGAGAATTCAAAGAATATATTGGGGTTACAAATACCCTCATTCCTTGCTACTGCCATATAGTGCAAGTTTCTGACTGGGAATTCAAAGAATATATTGGTGTTACAAATACCTTCAAGTCCTGCCAGTGACATATAGTGCCAGTTTCTGACTGGGAATTCAAAGAATATATTGGGGTTACAAATACCTTCAAGTCCTGCCACTGACATATAGTGCCAGTTTCTGACTGGGAATTCAAAGAATATATTGGGGTTACAAATACCTTCAAGTCCTGCCACTGACATATAGTGCCAGTTTCTGACTGGGAATTCAAAGAATATATTGGGGTTACAAATACCCTCATTCCTTGCTACTGCCATATAGTGCAAGTTTCTGACTGGGAATTCAAAGAATATATTGGGGTTACAAATACCTTCAAGTCCTGCCACTGACATATAGTGCCAGTTTCTGACTGGGAATTCAAAGAATATATTGGGGTTACAAATACCTTCAAGTCCTGCAACTGACATATAGTGCCAGTTTCTGACTGGGAATTCAATGAATATATTGGGGTTACAAATACCTTCAAGTCCTGCCACTGACATATAGTGCCAGTTTCTGACTGGGAATTCAAAGAATATATTGGTGTTACAAATACCTTCAAGTCCTGCCACTGACATATAGTGCCAGTTTCTGACTGAGAATTCAAAGAATATATTGGGGTTACAAATACCCTCATTCCTTGCTACTGCCATATAGTGCAAGTTTCTGACTGGGAATTCAAAGAATATATTGGTGTTACAAATACCTTCAAGTCCTGCCAGTGACATATAGTGCCAGTTTCTGACTGGGAATTCAAAGAATATATTGGGGTTACAAATACCCTCATTCCTTGCTACTGCCATATAGTGCAAGTTTCTGACTGGGAATTCAAAGAATATATTGGGGTTACAAATACCTTCAAGTCCTGCCACTGACATATAGTGCCAGTTTCTGACTGGGAATTCAAAGAATATATTGGGGTTACAAATACCTTCAAGTCCTGCAACTGACATATAGTGCCAGTTTCTGACTGGGAATTCAATGAATATATTGGGGTTACAAATACCTTCAAGTCCTGCCACTGACATATAGTGCCAGTTTCTGACTGGGAATTCAAAGAATATATTGGGGTTACAAATACCTTCAAGTCCTGCCACTGACATATAGTGCCAGTTTCTGACTGGGAATTCAAAGAATATATTGATGTTACAAATACCTTCAAGTCCTGCCACTGACATATCGTGCCAGTTTCTGACTGGGAATTCAAAGAATATATTGGTGTTACAAATACCTTCAAGTCCTGCCACTGACATATAGTGCCAGTTTCTGACTGGGAATTCAAAGAATATATTGGGGTTACAAATACCCTCATTTCTTGCTACTGCCATATAGTGCCAGTTTCTGACTGGGAATTCAAAGAATATATTGGGGTTACAAATACCTTCAAGTCCTGCCACTGACATATAGTGCCAGTTTCTGACTGGGAATTCAAAGAATATATTGGGGTTACAAATACCTTCAAGTCCTGCCACTGACATATAGTGCCAGTTTCTGACTGGGAATTCAAAGAATATATTGGGGTTACAAATACCTTCAAGTCCTGCCACTGACATATAGTGCCAGTTTCTGACTGAGAATTCAAAGAATATATTGGGGTTACAAATACCCTCATTCCTTGCTACTGCCATATAGTGCAAGTTTCTGACTGGGAATTCAAAGAATATATTGGTGTTACAAATACCTTCAAGTCCTGCCAGTGACATATAGTGCCAGTTTCTGACTGGGAATTCAAAGAATATATTGGGGTTACAAATACCCTCATTCCTTGCTACTGCCATATAGTGCAAGTTTCTGACTGGGAATTCAAAGAATATATTGGTGTTACAAATACCTTCAAGTCCTGCCACTGACATATAGTGCCAGTTTCTGACTGGGAATTCAAAGAATATATTGGGGTTACAAATACCTTCAAGTCCTGCCACTGACATATAGTGCCAGTTTCTGACTGGGAATTCAAAGAATATATTGGTGTTACAAATACCTTCAAGTCCTGCCACTGACATATAGTGCCAGTTTCTGACTGGAAATTCAAAGAATAAATTGGTGTTACAAATACCTTCAAGTCCTGCCACTGACATATAGTGCCAGTTTCTGACTGGGAATTCAAAGAATATATTGGGGTTACAAATACCTTCAAGTCCTGCCAGTGACATATAGTGCCAGTTTCTGACTGGGAATTCAAAGAATATATTGGGGTTACAAATACCCTCATTCCTTGCTACTGCCATATAGTGCAAGTTTCTGACTGGGAATTCAAAGAATATATTGGGGTTACAAATACCTTCAAGTCCTGCCACTGACATATAGTGCCAGTTTCTGACTGGGAATTCAAAGAATATATTGGGGTTACAAATACCTTCAAGTCCTGCCACTGACATATAGTGCCAGTTTCTGACTGGGAATTCAAAGAATATATTGGGGTTACAAATACCTTCAAGTCCTGCCACTGACATATAGTGCCAGTTTCTGACTGGGAATTCAAAGAATATATTGTGGTTACAAATACCTTCAAGTCCTGCCACTGACATATAGTGCCAGTTTCTGACTGGGAATTCAAAGAATATATTGGTGTTACAAATACCTTCAAGTCCTGCCACTGACATATAGTGCCAGTTTCTTAGTTTCTGACTGGGAATTCAAAGAATATATTGGGGTTACAAATACCTTCAAGTCCTGCCACTGACATATAGTGCCAGTTTCTGACTGGGAATTCAAAGAATATATTGGTGTTACAAATACCTTCACGTCCTGCCACTGACATATAGTGCCAGTTTCTGATTGGGAATTCAAAGAATATATTGGGGTTACAAATACCTTCAAGTCCTGCCACTGCCAAATAGTGCCAGTTTCTGACTGGGAATTCAAAGAATATATTGTGGCTACAAATACCTTCAAGTCCTGCCACTGACATATAGTGCCAGTTTCTGACTGGGAATTCAAAGAATATATTGGGGTTACAAATACCTTCAAGTCCTGCCACTGCCATATAGTGCCAGTTTCTGACTGGGAATTCAAAGAATATATTGGTGTTACAAATACCTTCAAGTCCTGCCACTGACATATAGTGCCAGTTTCTGACTGGGAATTCAAAGAATATATTGGGGTTACAAATACCTTCAAGTCCTGCCACTGACATATAGTGCCAGTTTCTGACTGGGAATTCAAAGAATATATTGGTGTTACAAATACCTTCAAGTCCTGCCGCTGACATATAGTACCAGTTTCTGACTGGGAATTCAAAGAATATATTGGGGTTACAAATACCTTCAAGTCCTGCCACTGACATATAGTGCCAGTTTCTGACTGGGAATTCAAAGAATATATTGGGGTTACAAATACCTTCAAGTCCTGCCACTGCCAAATAGTGCCAGTTTCTGACTGGGAATTCACAGAATATATTGTGGTTACAAATACCTTCAAGTCCTGCCACTGACATATAGTGCCAGTTTCTGACTGGGAATTCAAAGAATATATTGGGGTTACAAATAGCCTCATTTCTTGCTACTTCCATATAGTGCCAGTTTCTGACTGGGAATTCAAAGAATATATTGGGGTTACAAATACCTTCAAGTCCTGCCACTGACATATAGTGCCAGTTTCTGACTGGGAATTCAAAGAATATATTGGTGTTACAAATACCTTCAAGTCCTGCCCGTGACATATAGTGCCAGTTTCTGACTGGGAATTCAAAGAATATATTGGGGTTACAAATACCCTCATTCCTTGCTACTGCCATATAGTGCAAGTTTCTGACTGGGAATTCAAAGAATATATTGGGGTTACAAATACCTTCAAGTCCTGCCACTGACATATAGTGCCAGTTTCTGACTGGGAATTCAAAGAATATATTGGGGTTACAAATACCTTCAAGTCCTGCCACTGACATATAGTGCCAGTTTCTGACTGGGAATTCAATGAATATATTGGGGTTACAAATACCTTCAAGTCCTGCCACTGACATATAGTGCCAGTTTCTGACTGGGAATTCAAAGAATATATTGGTGTTACAAATACCTTCAAGTCCTGCCACTGACATATAGTGCCAGTTTCTGACTGGGAATTCAAAGAATATATTGATGTTACAAATACCTTCAAGTCCTGCCACTGACATATCGTGCCAGTTTCTGACTGGGAATTCAAAGAATATATTGGTGTTACAAATACCTTCAAGTCCTGCCACTGACATATAGTGCCAGTTTCTGACTGGGAATTCAAAGAATATATTGGGGTTACAAATACCCTCATTTCTTGCTACTGCCATATAGTGCCAGTTTCTGACTGGGAATTCAAAGAATATATTGGGGTTACAAATACCTTCAAGTCCTGCCACTGACATATAGTGCCAGTTTCTGACTGGGAATTCAAAGAATATATTGGGGTTACAAATACCTTCAAGTCCTGCCACTGACATATAGTGCCAGTTTCTGACTGGGAATTCAAAGAATATATTGGTGTTACAAATACCTTCAAGTCCTGCCAGTGACATATAGTGCCAGTTTCTGACTGGGAATTCAAAGAATATATTGGGGTTACAAATACCCTCATTCCTTGCTACTGCCATATAGTGCAAGTTTCTGACTGGGAATTCAAAGAATATATTGGGGTTACA
This sequence comes from Leptodactylus fuscus, assembly GCF_031893055.1. Taxonomy (NCBI): domain Eukaryota; kingdom Metazoa; phylum Chordata; class Amphibia; order Anura; family Leptodactylidae; genus Leptodactylus; species Leptodactylus fuscus. The sequence goes on from NC_134265.1 coordinate 235,774,964, forward strand.
AATACCTTCAAGCCCTGCCACTGACATATAGTGCCAGTTTCTGACTGGGAATTCAAAGAATATATTGGGGTTACAAATACCTTCAAGTCCTGCCACTGACATATAGTGCCAGTTTCTGACTGGGAATTCAAAGAATTTATTGGGGTTACAAATACCTTCAAGTCCTGCCACTGACATATAGTGCCAGTTTCTGACTGGGAATTCAAAGAATATATTGGTGTTACAAATACCTTCAAGTCCTGCCACTGACATATAGTGCCAGTTTCTGACTGGGAATTCAAAGAATATATTGATGTTACAAATACCTTCAAGTCCTGCCACTGACATATCGTGCCAGTTTCTGACTGGGAATTCAAAGAATATATTGGTGTTACAAATACCTTCAAGTCCTGCCACTGACATATAGTGCCAGTTTCTGACTGGGAATTCAAAGAATATATTGGGGTTACAAATACCCTCATTTCTTGCTACTGCCATATAGTGCCAGTTTCTGACTGGGAATTCAAAGAATATATTGGGGTTACAAATACCTTCAAGTCCTGCCACTGACATATAGTGCCAGTTTCTGACTGGGAATTCAAAGAATATATTGGGGTTACAAATACCTTCAAGTCCTGCCAGTGACATATAGTGCCAGTTTCTGACTGGGAATTCAAAGAATATATTGGGGTTACAAATACCTTCAAGTCCTGCCACTGACATATAGTGCCAGTTTCTGACTGAGAATTCAAAGAATATATTGGGGTTACAAATACCCTCATTCCTTGCTACTGCCATATAGTGCAAGTTTCTGACTGGGAATTCAAAGAATATATTGGTGTTACAAATACCTTCAAGTCCTGCCAGTGACATATAGTGCCAGTTTCTGACTGGGAATTCAAAGAATATATTGGGGTTACAAATACCCTCATTCCTTGCTACTGCCATATAGTGCAAGTTTCTGACTGGGAATTCAAAGAATATATTGGGGTTACAAATACCTTCAAGCCCTGCCACTGACATATAGTGCCAGTTTCTGACTGGGAATTCAAAGAATATATTGGGGTTACAAATACCTTCAAGTCCTGCCACTGACATATAGTGCCAGTTTCTGACTGGGAATTCAATGAATATATTGGGGTTACAAATACCTTCAAGTCCTGCCACTGACATATAGTGCCAGTTTCTGACTGGGAATTCAAAGAATATATTGGTGTTACAAATACCTTCAAGTCCTGCCACTGACATATAGTGCCAGTTTCTGACTGGGAATTCAAAGAATATATTGATGTTACAAATACCTTCAAGTCCTGCCACTGACATATCGTGCCAGTTTCTGACTGGGAATTCAAAGAATATATTGGTGTTACAAATACCTTCAAGTCCTGCCACTGACATATAGTGCCAGTTTCTGACTGGGAATTCAAAGAATATATTGGGGTTACAAATACCCTCATTTCTTGCTACTGCCATATAGTGCCAGTTTCTGACTGGGAATTCAAAGAATATATTGGGGTTACAAATACCTTCAAGTCCTGCCACTGACATATAGTGCCAGTTTCTGACTGGGAATTCAAAGAATATATTGGGGTTACAAATACCTTCAAGTCCTGCCACTGACATATAGTGCCAGTTTCTGACTGGGAATTCAAAGAATATATTGGGGTTACAAATACCTTCAAGTCCTGCCACTGACATATAGTGCCAGTTTCTGACTGAGAATTCAAAGAATATATTGGGGTTACAAATACCCTCATTCCTTGCTACTGCCATATAGTGCAAGTTTCTGACTGGGAATTCAAAGAATATATTGGTGTTACAAATACCTTCAAGTCCTGCCAGTGACATATAGTGCCAGTTTCTGACTGGGAATTCAAAGAATATATTGGGGTTACAAATACCCTCATTTCTTGCTACTGCCATATAGTGCCAGTTTCTGACTGGGAATTCAAAGAATATATTGGGGTTACAAATAGCCTCATTTCTTGCTACTGCCATATAGTGCCAGTTTCTGACTGGGAATTCAAAGAATATATTGGGGTTACAAATACCTTCAAGTCCTGCCACTGACATATAGTGCCAGTTTCTGACTGGGAATTCAAAGAATATATTGGTGTTACAAATACCTTCAAGTCCTGCCAGTGACATATAGTGCCAGTTTCTGACTGGGAATTCAAAGAATATATTGGGGTTACAAATACCCTCATTCCTTGCTACTGCCATATAGTGCAAGTTTCTGACTGAGAATTCAAAGAATATATTGGGGTTACAAATACCTTCAAGTCCTGCCACTGACATATAGTGCCAGTTTCTGACTGGGAATTCAAAGAATATATTGGGGTTACAAATACCTTCAAGTCCTGCCACTGCCATATAGTGCCAGTTTCTGACTGGGAATTCAAAGAATATATTGGTGTTACAAATACCTTCAAGTCCTGCCACTGACATATAGTGCCAGTTTCTGACTGGGAATTCAAAGAATATATTGGGGTTACAAATACCTTCAAGTCCTGCCACTGACATATAGTGCCAGTTTCTGACTGGGAATTCAAAGAATATATTGGGGTTACAAATACCTTCAAGTCCTGCCACTGACATATAGTGCCAGTTTCTGACTGGGAATTCAAAGAATATATTGGTGTTACAAATACCTTCAAGTCCTGCCGCTGACATATAGTACCAGTTTCTGACTGGGAATTCAAAGAATATATTGGGGTTACAAATACCTTCAAGTCCTGCCACTGACATATAGTGCCAGTTTCTGACTGGGAATTCAAAGAATATATTGGGGTTACAAATACCTTCAAGTCCTGCCACTGCCAAATAGTGCCAGTTTCTGACTGGGAATTCAAAGAATATATTGTGGTTACAAATACCTTCAAGTCCTGCCACTGACATATAGTGCCAGTTTCTGACTGGGAATTCAAAGAATATATTGGGGTTACAAATACCTTCAAGTCCTGCCACTGACATATAGTGCCAGTTTCTGACTGGGAATTCAAAGAATATATTGAGGTTACAAATACCCTCAAGTCTTGCTACTGCCATATAGTGTCATTTTCTGCCTGGGAATTCAAAATGCGCAAGGCTCCCGGAAAGGGACGTGGACGAGGCCGTGGGCGAGGTCGGGGGAATGGTTTTGGGGAGCAAGGTAGCGGTGAAGCCACAGGGCATCCCGTGCCTACTCCTGTGGGGCAGCAAGCATTGCGCCACTCCACAGTGCCAGGGTTGCTTGCCACATTAACTAAACTGCAGGGTACAAACCTTAGTAGGCCCGAGAACCAGGAACAGGTCTTGCAATGGCTGTCGGATAACGCTTACAGCACATTATCCACCAGCCAGTCAGCCTCTGCCTCCTCTCCTCCTATTACCCAACAGTCTTGTCCTCCTTCCTCCCAAAATTCCCAATCTTCCCAGAACAATAACCCCAACTGTCCCTGCTCCCCAGAGCTGTTCTCCGCTCCTTTCATTGTCCCTCAACCTGCCCCTCCATTTCGCGATTCCACGGACCTAACAGACGAGCATCTGTGTCCAGATGCTCAAACACTGGAGTCTCCTCCATCTCCGTTCAATTTGGTGGTGGATGACCAGCAACCCACCCTCATCGACGACGATGAGACGCAATTGCCGTCAGGGCATCCAGTTGACATGCGCATTGTGCGGGAGGAGGAGATGAGACAGGAGTTGGAAGAGGAAGTGGTGGATGATGAGGACACTGACCCGACCTGGACAGGGGGGATGTCAAGCGGGGAAAGTAGTGTGGATGTTGAGGCAGGTGCAGCACCAAAAAGGGTAGCTAGAGGCAGAGGTCAGCAGCTTAGGCGAAGCCAGGCCACACCCGGAATCTCCCAAGATGTTCCAGTTCGTACCCAGCCCCGAAAAACTCCCACCTCGAGGGCACGTTTCTCGAAGGTGTGGAGTTTTTTCAAGGAATGCGCCGAGGACAGATATAGTGTTGTCTGCACAATTTGCCTCTCGAAATTGATTAGGGGCTCTGAGAAGAGCAACCTGTCCACCACTTCAATGCGCCGTCATTTGGAATCCAAGCACTGGAATCAGTGCCGTTCACGCCACTGCCTCTGCCTCTGCCACTGCCACTGCTCACTGTGCTGGCGATGCACTCCAGAGGACGAGCTAGGACACCACTTCATCTGCCTCCGCCACTTTGTTGACTTCTTCCTCATCCTCCCCTGTTCCTGTCTTATCTCCTTCTCCTGCACCATCAAAGGCACCATCAGGCGCTTTACAACAATCCACCATCTCTCAGACATTGGAGCGGCGGCAGAAATACACCGCTAACCACCCACACGCACAAGCCTTGAACGCCAACATTGCTAAACTGCTGGCCCAGGAGATGTTGGCGTTCCGGCTTGTTGAAACGCCCGCCTTCCTGGACCTGATGGCAACTGTGGCACCTCGCTATGCCGTCCCTAGCCGTCACTACTTCTCCCGGTGTGCCGTCCCCGCCTTGCACCAGCACGTGTCACTCAACATCAGGCGGGCCCTTAGTTCCGCGCTTTGCACAAAGGTCCACTTGACCACCGACGCGTGGACAAGTGCATGCGGACAGGGACGCTACATTTCACTGACGGCACACTAGGTGAATGTAGTTGAGGCTGGGACTGCTTCCCAAACTGGCCCGGTGTACCTAGTCTCCCCGCCTAACATTCCTGGCAGGGACAAGAGAAGAATACCCCCCTCCTCCTCCTCCTCCGCCACCGCCTCCTCCTCCGCCACCGCCTCCTCCTCCGCTGTTAGATTGACCCCAGCTACGAGTTGGAAACGTTGCAGCACTGGCGATGGTAGACGTCAGCAGGCCGTGCTGAAGCTGATCAGCTTGGGGGACAGACAGCACACTGCCTCCGAGGTGAGGGATGCCCTCCTTGATGAGACGGCAATATGGTTTGAGCCGCTGCACCTGGGCCCAGGCATGGTCGTTTGTGATAACGGCCGGAACCTGGTAGCAGCTCTGGAGCTTGCCGGACTCCAACATGTTCCATGCCTGGCCCACGTCTTCAACCTAGTGGTGCAACGTTTCCTAAAGAGCTACCCCAATGTTCCAGAGCTACTGGTGAAAGTACGGCGCATGTGCGCCCACTTTCGCAAGTCGACAGTAGCCGCTGCTAGCTTAAAATCTCTCCAGCAACGCCTGCATGTGCCACAACACCGGCTTTTGTGCGACGTCCCCACACGCTGGAACTCAACGTTTCAGATGTTGAATAGAGTGGTTGAGCAGCAGAGACCTTTGATGGAATACCAGCTACAAAACCCTAGGGTGCCACAAAGTCAGCTGCCTCAGTTTCTCATCCATGAGTGGCCATGGATGAGAGACCTTTGTGACATCCTACGGGTGTTTGAGGAGTCCACAAGGAGGGTGAGCTCTGAGGATGCGATGGTGAGCCTTACAATCCCGCTCTTGTGTGTTCTGAGAGAATCCCTGATTGTCATCAGGGATAACTCAGATCACACAGAGGAGTCAGGGATAGCATCCGATCCGTCACAGCTGGAGAGTAGGTCCACACATCTGTCCGCTTCATCGCGTTTAATGGAGGAGGAGGAGGAGGAAGAGTTGTCCGATGATGTGATGGTGATACAGGAGGCTTCCGGGCAACTTCGAATCGTCCCATGGGATGGGTAGACATGGACGATGAGGAGGAAATGGAGATTGAACTTTCCGGTGGGGCCAGAGGAGTCAGACATGGCAGACATGGCTGAGTTCATGTTGGGGTGCTTTACAACCGACAAGCGTATTGTCAAAATCATGGAGGACAACCAGTACTGGATCTTTGCTATCCTTGACCCCCGGTATAAAAACAACATCTCCTCTTTTATTCCGGTAGAGGGGAGGGACAATCGCATCAATGCTTGCCACAAGCAATTGGTGCAGAATATGATGGAGATGTTTCCAGCATGTGACGTTGGCGGCAGGGAGGGCAGTTCCTCCAGTAGGCGACCAAGTTCTCACCGGTCCACACAAACAAGGGGCACACTGTCTAAGGTCTGGGACACCTTGATGGCACCCCCTCGCCAAAGTGCCGCCACGGAGGGTCCTAGTGTCACCAGGCGTGAGAAGTATAGGCGCATGTTGCGGGAATACCTTTCCGACCACAGCCCTGTCCTCTCCGATCTCTCTGCACCCTACACGTATTGGGTGTCGAAGTTGGACCTGTGGCTTGAACTTGCCCTATATGCCTTGGAGGTGCTGTCCTGTCCTGCTGTAATGTCCTGGTACTGCTAGTCCAATTCCCTCTAATAATCCTTGCAGACCGAGATAACATGGACATTTTCATATAAGGTAAATATTTTACTCCCCCTTCATTCCTTCTATATATTTCTATTCTTCCAGAGCCAGCACACAAGGGGTCTATTAATGCGCCATCTTGTGGATGTTTTTGTGAACTGCACCTGCCTATACTTTGCCATTGTAATTTGAGTTGTTACTGTAAAGGGAGTGTCCATTATGATTAGCTGACCTCCAGGACCAATCAGGCTCCCTTGACTGGCCTGGAGGGAGAGTTGAGTGACCACCCTCTCTAGAGGGGGTTGGGGACGTTTTTGGCTGATTTCTTTTGTGTGGGGCTACAAGTCTAAGACATGAGACAGCTAGCAGACTGAGCACATGGAGCATGGATGATGGCTGCCCACTATCAGGGTACACCAAGCAGAGATGCCTTCTCCTCTGTCCTCAAGGCCCTTCTCAGAGAGTGTTTTCCTCTGAAGCTCTAATCTTACAAGCGCTGAAGTTGATGGACTTGTCTTATCCGTACATCTAGGACCTCACACGTATATCTCTATCCAAGTAAGTCCTTGGGACAAATCTATAGTTAAGAAACCCATAGCTAGTCTGGCAGAAATTGAGGGTCTCCCGCTGCCGAATTGTATCTCCTCTTCTATATACGTGTACTCAGTTTTGTTGAGGACTAACCCCCTGGATACAGGCCATCTTTACAAGTATATACAAGTTAACTGCCAAGCAACTACTATCCAAAGCATTCTGCCCCATCCTCTGCTAATTGGACACTACCTACAAAGATTGCTGTATTGTATGTGAAGAAGTCCCCCATATGTACATTTGTATTACTTTGTCCTGCTAGTAAAAAGAAAAGCAACGATTACCCCCGAAGCCTGGTTGTCTGTAGTCATTGTCAGATATCACGCAGGGGAGGGTAGTCGGGGACATCAAAAAGGAGAGTTTGTGCACATTTGGGACCCAGGATTAATCCCCTGAAAGCCGGCCACATCGGATATTACCTGTGATACCAGCCCTGGCCTTCCTGAGTGTTGCAAACCCTTTCCTTTTTGTAGCGTCACGAACAGGATTGTGCCTCTGTGCCTACCTAAAGACTGTATGTTGCTTCTGGAGAACTACTGCTCCCAGACTAACCGCAATCACCAGTACTCTCTACAAAGTGGGGGTGAAAGCATTGTGCCTCTGTGCCTGCCTCAAAGACTGTATGTTATCTCTGTAGAACTACTGTTCCCAGCATAACCTAGATCACCAGTGCTTTATACAAAGTGGGGGTAAAAGCCTTATTGAGACTGTGTTGTTGTATTCCATGGTGTGACTGTATATTCCACCATTTTGGATTGACTAGCTACTTGGGCAATTCAGCAGGAGTAAACTCCACCCACCAAACTTTCCCCAAGTGCCAAAACTGGGTGTCGCCATCTTTACTAAAGCACTGAATCCAAATCCATCCCAACTGTAACAAGACTCCAGCTTCCCTGCCCCCAATTCTTTTGCAAAGACTCCTTATCTCTCCAAGGATCAAAGTGACCTTCATCCTGCCTGCAGCTCCTACCAGAACCTCCACTGCCATTGTCTGCTGTTACCTGCCATTCCTGGGATACAGATAAGTGCATTTTATAAAGTGACTTTGTATTTGCTGAGATTTGCATTTCGTAAAAGAGACAGAAGCCTTATTATTTTACTTAAAGAGACAGTATCCTAATTTTTGCAAAAATGTCTACATCGTCTCAGGATGACCTGCTTGAAGCAGATAACCATACAACATCATCCAACAGTTCTCCTGCACCTCAGGAGACAGCTACCATCTCTGCTTCAACTCCTGTTATAGCGACAGGCTTGCCTTTCTTTATAGGACCCTCCAGTCTTCCAAGTTACAGAGGGGATCCTCATACCCTTGCTGGGTTTCAGGAAAAGATATTGCGTACTCTTGAACTTGTATCACTTCCCCCCACACAGCAGGTACCGCTTCTCTTAGGACAACTTGAAGGTCCAGCTGCTGAGGAAGTTCGTTCCTGGCCACCGACAGAAAAGACCACCGTTGACCAGATCCTCACTCGTCTGAGAAAAGAATTCGAAGTCCAATCACCAACTGAGGTTCGTCTTAAATTCTATGACAGACGTCAGAGACCAGGTGAGACCCTCAGAGACTATGCACTTGCACTCCAGTCAGCATATAGGGCTCTGCGCCAAGTTGACAATATTGATCCTACTGCTGCAGAAAGCATCATTACAGACAGGTTCATAGAAGGTGTGGACTCACGACTAATACAGAGTCAACTCCGCATGCTAGCAGCCCAAAATCCAACCATGTCTTTTCTAGATTTTAAGACTTTGGCCCTACGAATAGTGGGGAATGATTCCCCTTGTGCTAATTATTACTCTGCCACATATTCCCCAGACCTGGCTGGTGGAATCTCCGCTGCATCTCCATTACCTCCTATTGCGCCCATGCAGGCCACTCAGACTGTACAGGCTCCTACTCCTGCCACTATACCCTCTACCACCGATGTTCTTGCTCAGGTAGTGGAATCTCTTTGCCAAGCCCTAAAGGAATTAAAAGGCCAATCTGCATCATGTGAGCCCTCTTTATCTAGAACATTGCCTGCAGAGCCTCACTCTAGCCGCCCAAGTCCTGATAGGCTTCCTCCTGACCGGTCTTCACAACGTGAACGTCCTTATTGTACTTACTGTGAGCGTGTTGGGCAATTCATGTCCCTGCCGGAGGTACTCACAAACCTACTACCTTCTGGTGGAATGAACTCAACATTGGGGATGCGAATACCCCTAGGGAACACATCAATGGTGTCATCAAAGTTGCGAAACGGCACAGCCAGGCTTTCAGCAAACATCCACTTGATTTTGGGAAAACCTCTTTGATCCAGCATAAAATCAACACAGGTGATCATCCTCCTATCAAGGAAAAATACCGTCCAATCCCTCCTGCTAACTACCAGCAAGTAAAGAAACTGATAAAGGAGATGAAAGACACCAAAGTCATCCAAGAAAGTCAAAGTCCTTGGGCAGCACCTATCGTTTTGGTAAGAAAGAAGGATGGTAATATCAGATTCTGTGTTGACTACAGAAGATTGAACGACATCACACATAAAGATGCCTATCCTCTTCCACGGATTGAAGAATCCCTCACTGCTCTTGGTTCAGCTGCATACTTCTCAACTCTCGACCTAACCAGTGGCTACTGGCGGGTACCCATGGCTCCTGAGGATAGAGAAAAGACAGCTTTTACCACCCCGATGGGACTTTATGAGTTTAATAGCATGCCTTTTGAGTTGTGCAACGCCCCAGCAACATTCCAGCGACTCATGGAGAGATGTCTTGGCCACCTCAATTTCCAGAGTGTTTTGCTGTATCTTGACGATGTTGTTGTGTATTCTCGCACTTATGAAGACCATCTGAACAACCTAGCAGAAGTGTTCCAGGTTCTTATTGAACACGGCCTGAAGATAAAACCTTCAAAATGCCACCTGCTAAAACCAAAGGTCAATTACTTAGGCCATGTAGTCAGTGCTGAAGGTATCCAGCCTGACCCTGACAAGATCTCTGCTGTCAAAGACTGGGAAACTCCAAGGACAGTAAAGGAAGTCAGAAGTTTTCTAGGATTCGCAGGCTACTACTGCCGCTTTATACCTCACTTTGCACAGGTAGCGGAACCACTGACAGAATTGCTACGTGGTTGTCCTAAAGAAAACTCAAACAGAAGACTCCTAACTGATTGGTCTGAAAGACAAGAAACTGCATTCCAGACTTTGAAAGCCTTATTGACTTCTCCTCCAATTCTGGCTTATCCTGACTACAGCCATCCTTTCCGTCTCTATACAGATGCCAGCTATCAAGGCCTAGGAGCTGTACTGTCACAAGTCCAGGACAACAAAGAGAGAGTCATCGCTTATGCCAGCCGAAGCTTGAGAGGTGCTGAGAAGAACGATCACAATTACAGTTCGTTCAAGTTAGAGCTGCTTGCTGTTGTGTGGGCCGTCACAGAGAAATTCAAAGACTACCTTGCGGCTACACCATTTACCGTTTACACAGACAACAATCCTCTAGCTCACCTAAACACAGCACGGCTAGGTGCTCTCGAACAGAGATGGGCTTCCAGATTGGCGAACTATTGTTTCGACCTCAAATACCGCAGTGGTAAGACCAACGTAAACGCTGATGCGTTATCCCGTTTGCCTATAGGAGAGGAACCTCCTGAAGAAGACATGTGGGAAGATGTTGAGATGCCTCCCTTCTATCAGAAGTTTGCTACGCAGAACGTCATTGCTGCTACACAGCCTGAAGAAGGTCCTCAAGAGAAATCTGACCCACTTCAAGAACTATCTAGATGGCAAACCCTCCAGAAAGAATCTCGTGTCATAGGTGAAATCTATGATTACCTAATCACTGGAAGAATACCTGTCAGACTCAGAAGACGGTATACGGATACTGAGCTCAAACGCCTATGGAGGCAGCGCAAAAGACTTTTCATCCAGAAAGGCTTGATTCTGCGCAACACCTTAGATCCTGTTTCCGGTGAGAGGTTGCACCAAATTCTCATTCCTAGGCGGGATGCCAAGATCATTCTTGATGCCTACCACGATCAATCTGGACACTTTGGAGTGCAGAAAACTGAAGCCACCATACGCCAACGCTTCTATTGGATTGGAATGCGTGCTGACATTGAGAGTTGGTGTAGTGAATGTCCAGCCTGCAACCTTACAAAGACTGGTAAGAAGGATGCTAGAGCACCACTACATCCCATCCATACTCAGAGACCAAATGAACTAGTTGCTCTTGACCATGTGAAGTTAGCCCCGACTCGTTCAGGCTACTCATATTCCCTTACCATGGTGGACCACTACTCCAAGTGGGTTGTCGTTGTGCCAGTTAAAGACCTCACCGCACGTACCACAGCCATCACATTCTACCGCGAATATGTGAGACACTACGGGTGTCCTGAAGCATTCCTAACTGACAGAGGACCTGCATTCGAGTCACAGCTTTTCCAAGAACTATGCCAGTTCCATGAATGCAAAAAGCTGAGAACAACTGCCTACCATCCCCAAGGGAATGGACTTTGTGAGAAGGTTAACCAGATCTTCATCAACATGCTGAGAACAGCATCTGTCACCAAACAAGCAGAATGGCCTCAACTACTTGATGAATTAGTGGAGATCTACAATAACACTACCCACTGTTCTACAGGCTATTCACCATACTTCTTAATGTTTGGAAGACAAGGTCAACTTCCAAAAGACCGTGCTTTAGGAATTCAGATACCAGATGTGATCAACCCTCTGCCAAAGACTGATTGGGTTCTAGAACATCAGCGCCGAATGCAAGAAGCGCAAGAGATAGTCGACTGTCGCATGAAGGAAGCTCACAGACGACAAGAAGAGAACTACAACCAAAGAGCTAATGCTACACCTTTACACATTGGTGACAAAGTATGATTAAAGAAGTACCACAGAACTGGAAAACTTGATTCCCTTTGGGAAACAGAGCCATACACCATTACAGCAATTCCCTATCCAGAGTCCGATGTTTATGAAGTAAAGAAACCAGGCATGGCTCCACAAACAGTGCATCGGAACCGTATCAAATTGTGCACCAGAGAGGACTCACTGAGAATGTCAGCACCACCACAAGCTACAACTGTCTACCAACCAGTTCCTGTGATGGCAACTCCTCCAAGACAGCCTTCTGTAGATGAATCGATCTTCAGATCTCAATTTCTTATCCCCGGCTGTTACCAGTTTGTCCCTGTTCCAGTTCCTATCCAGACTCATGTTCCGGTTCCAATTGTTGTCCCGGAACCAACACAAGAGGGAATGCCGGACTCCAGTGTTGCTGCTCCAATTGCTGCTCCTGAACCAACACAAGATGAAATTCCGGACTCCAGTGTTGCTGCTCCTGAATCAACACCAGATGAAATTCCGGACTCCAGTGTTGCTGCTCCAATTGCTGCTCCTGAACCAGCACAAGATGGAGTTCCAGTTTCCAGTGTTCCTACGCAAGTAGAAGACCAAGTGCTGAGGCGATCAGAGCGAAGCACCAAGGGAACTTTGCCAGCTCACTATAGAGACTGAGCAACCACATCCTTTCATCTATATATACTTTGCCTCTTTCATATACCTATGTTCTTATTAATTAGTTAGTTTGCAACCGTTTAAGCCTCCGTACCTGGGTAATCCCAAGCATTTTGTTATGTTCTTGTTTTGCATTACATATTTCTCTACAGCCTATGGACTACTGAGGACTGTATTTTGCCACATAGTGCCTACCCTGAGCCTTTCCATGGACAATGCCCTATTGCTGAAAGAGACTCTACCCACCTATTGGCATTATGTTTCTACTGTTTACTATGTTTTGGTTTTGCATATAATCACCGGGTATCGTTCTTGTACATAAGTCATGTCACATTGTTGTTTGCCATTATTCTGTTTATTGTTTCTCAGGTATCCAGCCCTACTACGTGTGCGCATCCCATCTCTCTAGGTTCCTCCGCGCTAGTTAGTCGCCGAGGACGGCTCTTTTCTTAGTGGGGGTGTATGTAATGTCCCGGTACTGCTAGTCCAATTCCCTCTAATAATCCTTGCAGACCGAGATAACATGGACATTTTCATATAAGGTAAATATTTTACTCCCCCTTCATTCCTTCTATATATTTCTATTCCTCCAGAGCCAGCACACAGGGGGTCTATTAATGCGCCATCTTGTGGATGTTTTTGTGAACTGCACCTGCCTATACTTTGCCATTGTAATTTGAGTTGTTACTGTAAAGGGAGTGTCCATTATGATTAGCTGACCTCCAGGACCAATCAGGCTCCCTTGACTGGCCTGGAGGGAGAGTTGAGTGACCACCCTCTCTAGAGGGGTTGGGGACGTTTTTGGCTGATTTCTTTTGTGTGGGGCTACAAGTCTAAGACATGAGACAGCTAGCAGACTGAGCACATGGAGCATGGATGATGGCTGCCCACTATCAGGGTACACCAAGCAGAGATGCCTTCTCCTCTGTCCTCAAGGCCCTTCTCAGAGAGTGTTTTCCTCTGAAGCTCTAATCTTACAAGCGCTGAAGTTGATGGACTTGTCTTATCCGTACATCTGGGACCTCACACGTATATCTCTATCCAAGTAAGTCCTTGGGACAAATCTATAGTTAAGAAACCCATAGCTAGTCTGGCAGAAATTGAGGGTCTCCCGCTGCCGAATTGTATCTCCTCTTCTATATACGTGTACCCAGTTTTGTTGAGGACTAACCCCCTGGATACAGGCCATCTTTACAAGTATATACAAGTTAACTGCCAAGCAACTACTATCCAAAGCATTCTGCCCCATCCTCTGCTAATTGGACACTACCTACAAAGATTGCTGTATTGTATGTGAAGAAGTCCCCCATATGTACATTTGTATTACTTTGTCCTGCTAGTAAAAAGAAAAGCAACGATTACCCCCGAAGCCTGGTTGTCTGTTGTCATTGTCAGATATCACGCAGGGGAGGGTAGTCGGGGACATCAAAAAGGAGAGTTTGTGCACATTTGGGACCCAGGATTAATCCCCTGAAAGACGGCGACATCGGATATTACCTGTGATACCAGCCCTGGCCTTCCTGAGTGTTGCACTGCCACCAGCGTCCTATCTGAGAGGGTGTTCAGTGCAGCCGGTGGCATCATCACTGACAAGCGCACCCGTCTGTCAGCTGAGAGTGCCGACCGGCTCACTTTGATAAAAATGAACCACCACTGGATAGAGCCTTCATTTTCGTGCCCACCTGTGTAAAGCACCCCAACATGAAACTCCATGTCTGTGCTCAACCTCTCCAATTCCTCCGCATCCTCATACTCATCCAACATAAGCGTTGCACAATTCTGCTAATACTAGGCTCCCTCCACCCTGATTTCCCACAACTCTGCTGGTTAGAGGCTCCCTCCACCCTGATTTCCCACAACTCTGCTGGTTAGAGGCTCCCTCCACCCTGATTTCCCCCAACTCTGCTGGTTAGAGGCTCCCTCCACCCTGATTTCCCACAACTCTGCTGGTTAGAGGCTCCCTCCACCCTGATTTCCCACAACTCTGCTGGTTAGAGGCTCCCTCCACCCTGATTTCCCACAACTCTGCTGGTTAGAGGCTCCATCCACCCTGATTTCCCACAACTCTGCTGGTTAGAGGCTCTCTCCACCCTGATTTCCCACAACTCTGCTGGTTAGAGGCTCCTTCCACCATGAATTTCCCACAACTGTGCTAGTTAGAGGCTCCCTCCACCATGAATTTGCCCAAACTGGGGTTTTTAGAGGCTCCCTCCACCATGAATTGGTCCAAACTGGGGTTTTTAGAGGCTCCCTCCACCATGAATTTGGCCAAACTGTGGTTTTTAGAGGCTCCCTCCACCATGAATTTGGCCAAACTGGGGTTTTTCGAGGCTCCCTCCACCATGAATTTCCCAAAACTTGGCTGTTTAGAGGCTCCCTCCACCATGAATTGGTCCAAACTGGGCTGATTAGAGGCTCCCTCCACCATGAATTTGCCCAAACTGGGGTTTTTAGAGGCTCCCTCCACCATGAATTGGTCCAAACTGGGCTGGTTAGAGGCTCCCTCCACCATGAATTTGGCCAAACTCTGGTTTTTAGAGGCTCCCTCCACCATGAATTGGTCCAAACTGGGCTGGTTAGAGGCTCCCTCCACCATGAATTTGCCCAAACTGGGCTGTTTAGAGGCTCCCTCCACCATGAATTTGCGCAAACTGGGGTTTTTAGAGGCTCCCTCCACCATGAATTTGGCCAAACTGGGGTTTTTAGAGGCTCCCTCCACCATGAATTGGTCCAAACTGGGGTTTTTAGAGGCTCCCTCCACCATGAATTTGCCCAAACTGGGGTGTTTAGAGGCTCCCTCCACCATGAATTTGCCCAAACTCTGCTGGTTAGAGGCTCAATCCACCCTGATTTTCAAAACAAATGTTGGTGCCAACCTCAACTTACTACAAGGGCCAAATTCACTGCTGGTGACAAGCTCTCCTCACTCCAAGTGCCAAATACACATGTTTCAAGGTGTTTTCCTACTGTCTGAGAGGTGGTATTGAGTGTGTAAAGTGTGTAGTTGTTAGGCTGTGATTTTGGGGTAATAGAGGGTCTTTGGTGTGTTAGATGCCCCCAGACATGCTTCCTTCCCCTGCTGTCGCAGTGTCATTCCAGAGGTGTTGGCATCATTTCCTGTAGTGTCATAGTGGACTTGGTGACCCTCCAGAGACGGATTTGGGTTTCCCCCTTAACGAGTATATGTTCCCCATAGACTATAATGGGGTTCGAAACCCGTTCGAACACTCGAACAGTGAGCGGCCGTTAGAATCGGATTTCGAACCTCGAACATTTTAGTGTTCGCTCATCTCTAATCGCCATACAATTAAAGAATGAAGAATGGACCTTCCCGTATCAAAACATTTCTGCAATGAGGATCATAATATGACTGATCACATGAAAGTTCTAGTTTTGGGAGGGAATTTCAGATCAAAGAGAGAACAACGCATTCATGAGTGTAAATTTTTATTTTATTTTAATTTATGACCCTGCTTCAAACACTGGAGAGGGGGTTAAATTTGTCACATGGTTTCATGTCACTTTACAGAAACCTGTGAACTGATAAGGACCTGTAAGTGTTTACATTGTACATCTACCAATTACTAACAACCCCCCCCCCCCCCTCCTCCTGGAATTCTAACACCCTACGTGCGTTCTCTGTATATAAATATGCATCCTTCAGAAATGTTTTAAATTTACTTGAGAAAGGAGCCGAGAGATCCGAAACGTCGTAATTTGTCATCATTATGAGTTAGCCATTAACCCCTTCCCGCCGATGGCATTTTTTGATTTTCGTTTTTCGTTTTTGACTCCCCTCCTTCTAAACCCCATAACTTTTTTATTTCTCTGCTCCCAGAGCCATATAAGGTCTTAATTTTTGCGGGACAATTTTTTCTTCATGATGCCACCATTAATTATTCTATATAATGTACTGGGAAGCAGGAAAAAAATTCAGAATGGGGTGGATTTGAAGAAAAAATGCAGTTCTGCGACTTTCTTACGGGCTTTGGTTTTACGGCGTTCAATGTGCAGCCAAAATGACATGTCCCCTGTATTCTGTGTTTTGGTACGATTCCAGGGATACCAAATTTATATGGTTTTATTTACATTTTGACCCCTAAAAAAAATTCCAAAACGCTGTTAAAAAAATTTTTTTCTAAAAGTTGCCATATTCCGACGGCCGTAACTTTTTTATACATAGGTGTACGGGGATGCATAGGGCATCTTTTTTTTGCGGGGCCGGGTGTACTTTTTATTTCTACCATTTTTGGGAAATGTTATTGCTTTGATCACTTTTTATTCAAATTTTTATCAGAATTAAAACAGTGAAAAAACGGCGGTTTGGCACTTTTGACTATTTTTCCTGCTACGGCGTTTACCGAACAGGAAAAATATTTTTATAGATTTGTAGAGCGGGCGATTTCGGACGCGGGGATACCTAACATGTATATGTTTCACAGTTTTTAACTACTTTTATATTTGTTCTAGGGAAAGGGGGGTGATTTGAACTTTTAATACTTTTTATATTTTTTTATATTTTTTTTTTACTTTTTTTTTTATTTTTTTTTGCATTTATTAGACCCCCTAGGGGTGTTGAACCCCAGGGGGTCTGATCACTAATGCAATGCATTACAATGCTAATGCATTGCAATGCATTGCAAAAAATCATCATCTCTTTTGCAGGCTGTATACACCAGCCTGCAAAAGAGAGAATTTGCAGACCGGCTGGGAGCCTTTAACAAGGCTCCCGGCTGTCATGGCAATGTGACGTCGGCCCTGGAGCATGCTCCAGGAGCCAGCGATCTCTGCCAAAATGGCGGCGCCCATGCGCCGCCGGGAAAATGGCGCCTCCGGCGCCTTTGACAGCAGCGCTGGAGGGGTTAATGCCTCCGATCGGTCCGGGGACCGATCGGAGGCATTAGAGCCGGTTGTCTACTGCTTAAAGCAGTAGACACCCGGCGGCTATGACGGACGCCCGGCTCCCGGGCGGTCGCCATAGTTACAGACCCGACACGCGCCGTACTATTACGGCGCATGTCGGGAAGGGGTTAAAAAGGTATCAACTACTGAAGACTATCAAGTTCTTTTGTTTTTTTTTTATATTTCCAACCCACTGGCTAAGACAGTACAAGAACGAACATTTTCCTTATACAAATGAATTGCAGACAAACCTGGGAGCCTTCAATAGGCTCCCAGCTGTCTTCCCAATGAGATGCCGGCCCTCGGATCTTGCTCCAGTGATTCCTGGCAAAAATGGCGCCTCAATCAGCTTTGACTGAGGTAGCAAAGTGGGGAGGGGGGAGGCTAATGCCCACGATCAGTGCAGGCACTAATCGCGAGCATTACTGCCAGGTGTCTCTCTGTATAATACAGCCTCCGAGTGTATGCTGTATAATACAGCAGACACTCGGCGGCTATGACAGCCACTCAGCTCCTGAGCGGCCACCATATTTAAACACCCAACATCTGCCATACTATAAGGGTCCATTCACACGGAGTAACGTGCCGCGTGATATGGCACGTATACGGCGTGTGAGATTTTGGAAAATCACGGCCGCAAAATAACGCGGTGTATACGTTCCAGGCTCCCACTTAAATCAATGGGAGCGTTTACGTCGTGCAAAGTCTCACACGCCGTATACGTGCCACATCAGGCTGCACGTTACTCCGTGTGAATGGACCCTTACGGCAGATGATTCTAGGAAAGGGATAAAGTTCTTGGTCTCCAGGAAACTTGGATGCGAAGTATAGCTGACACCTCAGTTTTGATAGCGGACTTCCACAGATGTGACAAAGTGGTAAGGTAAAAATAGCTTGTGTTGAGCCTTACCTCCTGCCAGGATTCCCTTCTCTCTTATTCCCAGAGATAGAGAAAAGATGAATTTTTTACAAGGCTGAGGTTAATGACAGAACACCCTTCTTCCATGACTAGGTGTCCAAGAAGCTGTAAAGCAATAAAATCTGACATGCAGGAAGAATCCTTTTATACACACATGCCTGAACATGCCTTTCACCACACCTCCCCCTTTTAGGTAGCCTGGTATTGTAAATGGAATGTGTCCTTTTTAAATGTTGGCAAACTAACCATTATCAACTGGCAAAGCCATAAGTCAGTACAGTGAACTTAGGTCCAATGTAACCTTACTACATTTATAGAAGTCAGCCTGTAGGCCTTCCACCTCTGAGTTTAGGGCTGAATGGAGAGAGGTCTCCTACTGATTTTATGACTGTGTGTACTGCAAACCATGAAAGTATTCTGATAACGCACACATACCTGAACAATACATTCACTCAGGAATATATAGACACTAGCTGGTACCCGCAACTTCGTCTGCGGTGATTGTAGAAGTGTGTAAATACAGGCGTGGGTAAGGTTTTCGTACTGTGTATAAGGTATGGGATATGAAATGTAACTTTGTATCTTGTTTTAGCTATAATTCTGAGAATACGTGAGACTTTTGTGTTGAATGTAATTTGTATTTCAGCTGCTATACGGTGTTGGTATAAACTGTACATAGTGTCTTTGGGACAGAGGTATTTCAAGTTAATATACCTCGATATACGACATTGTATGCTTTGTTATTTTCTGCCAGTGTTGTGTTGACATTTTTTTGTTTGTCTGTGTCGGCAGATGTCTTTTTTTGCGGGGCCGGGTGTAGTTTTTAGTTGTTGCATTTTCGGGAAATGCTATTGGTTTGATCACTTTTGATTGATATTTGTATGATATTGAAAATAGTGAAAAAACAGGGGTTTTGGACTTTTCAGTATGTTTGCGGCTATGGCGTTAAGCGTTCAGGCAAAATATTTGTATAGCTTTGTAGAGCGGGCGATTTCAGACACAGGGATACCTAACATGTATGTGTTTCACAGTATTTAACTACTTTTATATGTGTTCTAGGGAAAGGGGGGGGATTTGAATTTGTAATACTTTTTATTTTGTATTTTTGTTTTGTTTTGTTTTGGTTTTTGCATTTATTAGACCGCCTAGGGGTATTGACATGGGTGGGCGGTGTCGCGGATTGTCAGAGCGGTGGGGGTCGGCAAACATGGCTGCTCCGGAGCGTTAAAGAGAGCCTCCTGGAGTATCGTTAAGGTGAGGGGCAAAGTGGTAAAGTATATGTATATGAGATTGTGTGGGGTTAGGGGCTTGGCTGTAGAGGGCAATATGAATTTTGTGGCTTGCTATGGTCCAAACTGTGTGAGATTGCAGAGATGGTGATGTGAGTTTGGGTTTTGTGGGGGTCCTGGCACAAACGTATGTGCGCTATTGTGACGAAAAGTAGCCTATTGCGCAATCGAGTGTAGTGACTATGTTTCTGGAAAATTTCAGCCAAATCGGTGGAGCGGGTTTTGCGTGATTAAGGAACAAACATCCGAACATCCAAACACACAAACCCACAAACTCACAAACTTTCTAATAGGATACACATACACCTTTCCCCCAATCCACCCGGGTCCAAGTGTACTTTTTACATTTTAGGATATGTGCCATTTTTTATTCCGCGCTTGTTTTTTTATGTTTTTTTTTTGGGGGGGGGGGGGAGGTGAAAAATCGGTTTGGACATTATTTTCCCTGCTACAGTATTCACCATATAGGAAAAATATTGTTATACATTTGTATACAGAGACGGCTAATGTGTTGCTTTTGAAATACACTCACCGGCCACTTTATTAGGTACACCATGCTAGTAACGGGTTGGACCCCCTTTTGCCTTCAGAACTGCCTCAATTCTTCGTGGCATAGATACAACAAGGTGCTGGAAGCATTCCTCAGAGATTTTGGTCCATATTGACATGATGGCATCACACAGTTGCCGCAGATTTGTCGGCTGCACATCCATGATGCGAATCTCCCATTCCACCACATCCCAAAGATGCTCTATTGGATTGAGATCTGGTGACTGTGGAGGCCATTGGAGTACAGTGAACTCATTGTCATGTTCAAGAAACCAGTCTGAGATGATTCCAGCTTTATGACATGGCGCATTATCCTGCTGAAAGTAGCCATCAGATGTTGGGTACATTGTGGTCATAAAGGGATGGACATGGTCAGCAACAATACTCAGGTAGGATTTGGTGTTGCAACGATGCTCAATTGGTACCAAGGGGCCCAAAGAGTGCCAAGAAAATATTCCCCACACCATGACACCACCACCACCAGCCTGAACCGTTGATACAAGGCAGGATGGATCCATGCTTAAATGTTGTTGACGCCAAATTCTGACCCTACCATCCGAATGTCGCAGCAGAAATCGAGACTCATCAGACCAGGCAACGTTTTTCCAATCTTCAATTGTCCAATTTCGATGAGCTTGTGCAAATTGTAGCCTCAGTTTCCTGTTCTTAGCTGAAAGGAGTGGCACCCGGTGTGGTCTTCTGCTGCTGTAGCCCATCTGCCTCAAAGTTGGACGTACTGTGCGTTCAGAGATGCTCTTCTGGCTACCTTGGTTGTAACGGGTGGCTATTTGAGTCACTGTTGCCTTTCTATCAGCTCGAACCAGTCTGGCCATTCTCCTCTGACCTCTGGCATCAACAACGCATTTCCGCCCACAGAACTGCCGCTCACTGGATGTTTTTTCTTTTTCGGACCATTCTCTGTAAACCCTAGAGATGGTTGTGCGTGAAAATCCCAGTAGATCAGCAGTTTCTGAAATACTCAGACCAGCCCTTCTGGCACCAACAACCATGCCACGTTCAAAGGCACTCAAATCACCTTTCTTCCCCATACTGATGCTCGGTTTGAACTGCAGGAGATTGTCTTGACCATGTCTACATGCTTAAATGCACTGAGTTGCCGCCATGTCATTGGCTGATTAGAAATTAAGTGTTAACGAGCAGTTGGACAGGTGTACCTAATAAAGTGGCCGGTGAGTGTATATTGAATAACATAAAAATATTTATCATATAGCTAACACCACCGTAGGAGGCGGGGAGGGGGTGGAGATGTATAATCTCATCAAAATAGCCAATTTGCCTTTAATTTTTGTGTTTCCATCTCCCAAAAATAGTTATATAAAGTGATCGAAAAGTCAGACATTCCTCAAAATAAATAAAATTCTATTATATGCAAGAAAGACTGCAGCATGAAGGATATAACAAGATACTCCCACAAATAACCGATGATGACATTTTGACTGTGTGACCATTTCTAAATCACACTTGCAGCCAGTTGAAATGGATTAAAGTTGACAACCTCTGTCCTGTGTCCTTGTGTGTACCACATTGAGCATGGAGAAAAGAAAGAAGACCAAAGAACTGTCTGAGGACTTGAGAAGCAAAATTGTGAAGAAGCATGAGCAATCTCAAGGCTACAAGTCTATCTCCAAAGACCTGAATGTTCCTGTGTCTACTGTGCGCAGTGTCATCAAGAAGTTTAAAGCCCATGGCACTGTGGCTAACCTCCCTAGATGTGGATGGAAAAGAAAAATTGATGAGAGATTTCAACACAAGATTGTGCGGATGGTGGATAAAGAACCTCGACTAACATCCAAACAAGTTCAAGCTGCCCTGCAGTCCGAGGGTACAACAGTGTCAACCCGTACTATCCGTCGGCGTCTGAATGAAAACTTACCTGAGAAAGCCAAAAACGTTTTGGAAGAATGTTCTCTGGTCAGATGAGACAAAAGTAGAGCTTTTTGGGAGAAGACATCAACATAGAGTTTACAGGGAAAAAAAAAAAAAAAAAAAAGAGGCCTTCAAAGAAAAGAACATGGTCCCTACAGTCAAACATGGCGGAGGTTCCCTGATGTTTTGGGGTTGCTTTGCTGCCTCTGGCACTGGACTGCTTGACCGTGTGCATGGCATTATGAAGTCTGAAGACTACCAACAAATTTTTGCAGCATAATGTAGGGCCCAGTGTGAGAAAGCTGGGTCTCCCTCAGAGGTCCCGGGTCTTCCAGCAGGACAATGACCTAAAACACACTTCAAAAAGCACTAGAAAATGGTTTGAGAGAAAGCACTGGAGACTTCTAAAGTGGCCAGCAATGAGTCCAGATCTGAATCCCATAGAACACCTGTGGAGAGATCTCAAAATGGCAGTTTGGAGAAGGCCCCCTTCACCTCTCAGGGACCTGGAGCAGTTTGCCAAAGAAGAATGGTCTAAAATTCCAGCAGAGCATTGTAAGAAACTCATTGATGGTTACCGGAAGCAGTTGTTCGCAGTTATTTTGTCTAAAGGCTGTGCTACCAAATATTAGACTGAGGGTGCCAATACTTTTGTCCGGCCCATTTTTGGAGTTGTGTGTAAAATGATCAATGATTTGACTTTTTTTTCCATTCTCTCGTGTTTTTTCATTGCAAGCAAAATAAATGAAGATATTAATACCAAAGAGTTTGTGCTTGCAATCATTTTCTGGAAGACAACTAGTATTATCTGACAGAATTGCAGGGGTGCCAATACTTTTGGCCAACACATACATACATTTAAAAATATATATATATATATATATATATATATATAAAAAAACTTGGACAAAACGGGTAGTCTGAAGCTGGAGGTTGTGGTGTTCATTCCCTATTTGTGCCTTACTTTGGTTGGTATATCTGTATAACATCTCTACCTGGTGGGAGGATCTAGTATTTAAAGAGGACCTTTTACCTCCTGGGGCACATGCTATTTTATATACCGCTAAAAAGCCAACACTGCACTGAAATCAGCTTTCCTGTTCTCTGCCCCCGTGAAGAGCTATTGGTGCCGGTACCGTAGCTCTTCACTGTCAGAAGGGTGTTTCTGACAGTCAGTCAGGAACCCCTTTCCTCACAGTAGCATCTATTGCATTGTACTGTGAGAGCGGTGAGAAACGACCCCTTCCCTCCCGATAGTACTCCTCCATAGACAAATACTTGGGGGGGGGGGGGCATTCCTCACTGCTCAGAGCTATCGCTGGATGGTAAGCAACGCCCCCTCTTACAGTAAAGCACAATAGACGCTACTGTGAGGAAAGGCGTTCCTGACAGACTGTCACAAATGCCCTTCTGACAGTGAAGAGCTAAAAGTACCAGCACCAATAGCTCTGCACCAGGGGCAGAGAACAGGAAAGCCAATCAGTACACTGAATTCAACGCAGTCGGCTTTCTAGCGGTATATAAAACCGCATGTACGCCAGGTGGTAAAAGATCCTCTTTAAAGTGTTGAAATAAGCAATCTCACCGGGGACACACGGTGGCTCAGTGGTTAGCACTGCAGCCTTGCAGCGCTGGAGTCCTGGTGTTCAAATCCCGCCAAGGGCATAAAACCATCTGCAAGGAGTTTGTATGTTCTCCCCGTGTTTGCATGGATTTCCATCCCATATTCCAAAGACATACTGATAGGGAAACAAATGTACATTGTGAGCTCTGTGTGGGGCTCACAATTAAAAAAAAAATCTCACATGCTTAAACAATTTTTGCCAGTTATATACTATTTAGGATCGTAATATATTCATTATATCTCTTTATTATTCAGCCTTTATTTACTGGTATAAGCATTTCTAACTACTTTATATTCATTGTTATCTATCTCTCGTGCTTTTAAGGCTGGTCTTAAACTAACGTAATTTAAATCTGCAAATAGTCTGCAACTGCGGACACATTATGTTCAGTGCGGCCTCTTACACCACCAGATATTTTATCTGTGGTATGCCAGACCGCGACCGAGGTCCGCACTGAACACAGCAGGTCCGCAAAGGCCGTGAATTCAAGGCAATACACGGACTCGCCCATAGTATTCTATGGGCACGTGCGGCAGGACACAGGCTTCTGCGATGCCCATGTCCATTGTCTAGTAGTAGTGTTGCTGATTAGCAACTTGCAGACCGTAAAACCAATACGGTCGTGTAAGACCAGCCTAAGGCAATTGGCAATTTATGCTGTGCAAATTTATGCTATACAAGAATGTTATAACACAATAAGTATGTGACACTACACTTTTCTAAATATTGCATAATATTTGTATATTAACAGATTATCTGTCAGGTATATTTTTTGATTATGGGACAACATTAGCCCAACTGTTTGTACGAATGTTTATGGAGCAATATCATGACCTCCAGTTTTTTTTTTTTTATTTTGATTAATAAAATACATTTATATTTTTGGCAATTTTATGTGTGTTTGATTAGGTTACAGTGACTCCACATAGATATATGTATTTCAATGTAATACTGCCTCTGATGATAATGATGGCAACTAAGGAGGTGCTCTCCACGGAATAGTATTAGAATATGAGGAAACTTCTTTGCCACAACAAAAACTACATAAAAAAAAAAAAAAAAGCAAACTTCAAATTTTAATACAGTACTTTAATTACACAACATCTAATTCACATTATTCAAATTATTTTTCAGATGCAGGACAAAATCCAACACATTTCTGTACATAGTATTGACCAAATTAAAAAGTTTTGTTCAATTTCCCTGAGAACCAACTAAGTCATTCATGCTAGATCAATTTTACAAGACTACAGTATTTATGCAGTTATTTAGTTATACATAATGTGGGATTTTCACCTTTGAATTCAAGGCTGTCTGCAGGCTAAAACATAACTTTTAAAACATAGGTTAAAAGGTTATTTGAGATGTCAACAGTGTTTCAATAAGTAGACAATGCCAGGTAATCATTAAACGGCACAAACATGTCAGTAGATGAAATAAAAGCCATTTCTTATTTGAGTCATAGCTGTAAATGCTATGTATATTGGTCCCTTCTGAAGTCTGCCTACTATGGGTACCCCCACCATAGCTGAGCCTCAAGATCTTCATGTGCAGTTTTCAAAAACCTATTGTTACATTCTTCCCAGCGTTTAATCTTTCCATTTTCAACCATTACAAACTTCCAAGCTAAATTGGTATCTGAAGGTAATGTGACTGTACGTGACCAAAAGCCACCATTTCCAGATGTTAGAGGGACATAGGTCTCCCATTTACCAAGCTTCTCATGATCACCTGTGATGGCAATAATTTGAGAGTCCGATTGTGTGATGTAGTGTACTTTAAACACAAAATTTACATTCTGCAGCATTGGCTGAATAGTAGCAACCTTTCTTGTCTTCTGATGGTCAGCTTCGTGAATATTGGTCTCTGATGGACAGCCAAGAGAGGTCTTCTCATGCGTGTTTGACATGCCAAGACCAACCGTTTCTTCTTCCTTTAATATATTCACTGATGACCCTTTGGGACTACTTCCTAATTTTTGGACATCTGATAATCCCACTTGAGAAAATTCATGTAAGCTGCTACTCAACACACTTGCATCTTCTTGTAAACCAGTAGTTTTTGCAGAGTCAATGCACTTATACATTCTATTAATATCACCTCTCTCTAAAATGGCATTACCATCATTGTTTGATATATTGACAATCTCCAGATACAGGTCTTGATTTAAGGTCCCTTTGGCTGTCAATACATCCATGGAATTTTTATCTTTGATATCAAATACATTTTCCAGTAGACAACCTAGATGGAAGGAAGAAAAAAAAAAATATATATTACAAACACAAACCAAAAAACCCTTTTCTATCTAGAACTCTACAGGGTCCTAAACATATTTTACATTTAACTGAAGTATCTAATCACTGAAGTAACATGCAGAATGAAATTGCACCCTATAGAGGAGCAAATGACTCCCCCAAAGTGAGACAAAGTGGGTGCAAGTGGTGCACTGCAAAGCCATTGTATTACATACAGTTAGGCAACTTACATAGTCTGCACCTGTTTGAGGAACCACCTTATTTTGCATATAGATGTGCAGTGTAGCTGAGATGATAATCTCAAGAGGCAGGCTACTGTACCTTCTTAATATAGCTGTGGAGGCAATCAATCATGGCCAATGCAGTGTGTTGCAGACCTGAAGCTGAGACTATGTAACCACAAGTCAAGAAAATAAAATGCTAATTTTTTTTTTTTAATCTAAAAACAAATTTCAAGTAATATTTGCATGTCGCTGTACAATGGAGCACCATAATGAATTTAGAGATGGGCTCTAGCCACCCCAGCCCTACATAAGGCGTTTGCAGTACTTGGGTCACATTTTAAAATCTTTATGCAAATATAAAATTTGTGCAAACCAGAAGTTGAGCAATTTCACCCCAACCTTATCCCAATCCTGTGTCAATACTGAGAGGGACATTTACACAGTGTATAAACCAGAGAACTAATCAACATTCTCCTACATGTAAGAGTTATCTAGTAGTTCTAGTGTATTTAGTTAGGCAAACATTCATTAAACCATGCCTGGTTCACCCGTTCAGCAGATTGGCAGCTGGAAGCTAATATCTGCCAAATTTGATTTTTAAATCCCTTTTTGAGAAGGAGAGAGGAAGAAAAAAAAAAAAAAAAGTCTCAAATTGGCAAATTAGCATGAACTTTCTGTCACAGATTTTGCTTTGAATGGGCTCTAGTATCTTCACATGAATGCTCCGGGAATATAGGCAATTATAGATTTAGGGGTTAATTTTTAGTTCATCCTGGACAACCCCTTTAAGTGCTACCGCCTGCATTTTAGTGCATTGGGTCTTAGATTTTCTTCAGAGTTTAAAAAAGGTCTAAGATCCGGGCCAAACTTGGATGGCATATCTCAAATATCCTTTTTACACCAGGTTAAGCTGGGTTCACACCAGCGCTTGTATTACGTTCAGGGATTCCATTCTC
The DNA here is from genome assembly GCF_031893055.1 of Leptodactylus fuscus. Lineage (NCBI taxonomy): Eukaryota > Metazoa > Chordata > Amphibia > Anura > Leptodactylidae > Leptodactylus > Leptodactylus fuscus. The sequence goes on from NC_134265.1 coordinate 235,801,885, forward strand.
CTCTCCACCTTGGACCTTTACTGTATTGCTGATAGACCCCATCCAGGTTCTGACATGCCATAAACAAAAAAAAAAAAAAAAACACACACAACTGGCACTTATGACAAGTTGTGTGATTAGGAGATTTAAACTACAAGGTGCTATGGCTTGCTCGTTAGGCTGCATTCACATGAAGTTTTTTTGGTCAGGAATTTGTTCAGGGAACTGACTCAAATTCCTCCTCAAAAAACGCCTCACCATAGGACTGTATGGTGAGGCGTTTTTTGGAGGAGGAACTTGAGCCAGTTTCCTGACCAAATAACTCCATGTGAACACAGCCTAACCTTTTCCCTGCAGACAAAATAAAAGATCTAAAGTAACCTTTCCACCCAGAATGAAGCAATCTGAATGTTTGCATTGCAATAATTGACAAGTCACAGAGCAGAGGACTTTCATATAAACTCCAATGCTGCATCTGTGTCTTAGGTAAGCCAAGCTGAGAAAAAGTTAGGGCAGAGTTCCTGAGGCTTTTATTTTAGGTCCTTCTGCAAACTGACATAATGTAGCCAGAGTTTTATGGTAGCAAATTCCATCCCGACCATGGATCATATGACCCAAAGTTACATCATCAGTATGCCATGAAGGAAGGGGGGGGGAAGCGAGCGGTGTAGTGATAGGGAGCTAGTGTGGAGGGTACACTGGAAGCTACATAGCAGGAAACTAACACCATGTAAACTCACATACTGACCACTGACAGGATAGAGATACCAAACGCTAACAGGGAATATCAAACCTGAGGTACGTTCACCTGTAACACACCTAATATAGTGTATTTAATAATGTGCACCAAATGTTCCACTGAAAATCTGTATGTTGGAGAGACTGGACAGCAGCTTAGAATGCGTATGAATTCACATTGCCATACAATTAGCGAAAAAAAAAGACTGGACCTTCCCGTATCAAAACATTTCTGCAATGAGGATCATAATATCACCGATCACATGAAAATTTTGCTTTTAAGAGGGAATTTTAAATCAAAGAAAGAACGACAGATTTAGGAGTATAAATTTATGACCCTGCTTCAAACACTGGAGAAGGGGCTAAATCTGTCACATGGTTTTATGTCATCTTACAGAAATCAGACCTGAGACCCTGAGAACTGATAAAAACCTGGAATGTTTACACTGTTTCTACCAGTTACTAACAACCCTCTTTCCCCCCCCCCCCTTCCTCCTAGAATTCTATCCCTATGTGTACTTTTGTATACAAATATGCATCCTTCAGAAATGGTTTAAATTTACTTGAGAAAGGAGCCTAGAGTTCCAAAACGTAATCTGTCATCATTATGAGTTAGCCATTAAAAAAGGTATCAACTACTGAAGACTCAAGTTTTTTTTTTTTTTTTATATTGCCTACCCACTGGCTAACACTGTACAAGAACAAACATTTTCCTTATCATGCAAACATAAGCAGAAGATGAGAGGAGCTCCTACAGACACCCAGAAACCACTTCTGAAAGTATATGGGTGTACATTTCACCAATTAATAACACTAACAGACCTTTAAGATAAGAAATATAGATTTTTTTTGTTTAGAAAACTCTAAGACTGTATGTTCAATATGTAAAGGCAAAAGTCTGAAAACTGTTGTGCTGCACACGTTGACACCAATGTGAAATAAATATATATTTATAAAGCTATATAACTAATATCTTTATTCATTGAACAAGTAGCACACCATCAAGGATACTGCAGTCCCCTATACACATTTAACTTTTTTTTCCCCCCACTAGGAAGCAGTTACATATTCAGGCTTTTACATGTGGTTTTTTATGCCAGAATTGGGTGTGGACCATAATGAGAAAGAAAGGATAAATGAAAACAGGTGCATTTTTTTTTTTTTTTTAAATCCAATCGGTTTTGGATTCAAGAACCACATATATCTATATGGACCCATACAGAAAAACACAAGTTGATTAAAGAAATATACAACCTACCTGTTGCTTTCTCTACCGATTCCTTTGCCTTGCTCATTTCTCCACTTACACAGAAACCATCTTGACTGTCCTTTACGGAGTGTAAAAATTCTTTTCCTGGCCCATTCTCTGGTGTGGCCATTGTTGCATGACAGGAGTCCCCTAGTAAGCCAGGTGCCTCCGACATTACTGTAAGACACACAGCTTCTCCACTGGTCTGAGTCACTGCTTTGTCTACATTATCTTGAGGATACCCCTCTTCATATAGCTTATCCTCATTAATAAGCCTTTCCCTTGAGTCTGGGATCCCAGAGTGGTGCAGATCTACTTCACAGCTATGCAACTCATCATTCTTCTTGTGGCCTTCCTCTGTACCATTCCCCACTAGGTCATTGAGATGGCCCTCTAATAAATTGTCCTCTTTCACTGGAACACTTGTCTGCTGCTCCAGTATATTAGCTTGATCCTGTTTTTCTCCTGGGACATCTATAGGTCGCTCCTGTGTACCGGTTTGTGGCTCCTCTTCCCTTGGGGCATCTATAGGTCGCTCCTGTGTACCATTTTGTGGCTCCACTTCCCCTGGGACATCTATAGGTTGCTCCTGTGTACCGGTTTGTGGCTCCTCTTCCCCTGGGACATCTATAGGTTGCTCCTGTGTACCGGTTTGTGGCTCCACTTCCCCTGGGACATCTATAGGTTGCTCCTGTGTACCGGTTTGTGGCTCCACTTCCCCTGGGACATCTATAGGTTGCTCCTGTGTACCGGTTTGTGGCTCCACTTCCCCTGGGACATCTATAGGTTGCTCCTGTGTACCATTTTGTGGCTCCACTTCCCCTGGGACATCTATAGGTTGCTCCTGTGTACCAGTTTGTGGTTCCTCTTCCTTTGAGACATATATGAGGTGCTCACTTTGACTTAACACATTTTTTTCATGCCTCTGCAGGTTACCTTGTCCAATACTGGTTGGGACATCAGCTCCTAGGATTAGAGGGGCAATGACAGTAGCTGGTGCATTGCTTTGTCCACCTCCAGGATGATCTATATCAGATAGTACTTTTGTGTCTTTGACCTGTGACCTGGGCTTCTCTTCATTCTTGGCTTGGTCAGTTTTAGTTACTTGGATTCCTAGACAAGACGCCCCCTGCTGGCTGCGGTTAGCCTCCTGCCAGTCAGTATTGGGTTTGCACTGACTTGGAGCTCCGTGTGCAGCCAAATCCCCGGACTCCAGGTTCTCCTGTGCGGTCTCAGCTACCACAGCCGTATCCACCGTCTCCTCCTCCTTCTGAGGCTCCGGTTCTGATACCTCTCCGCTTCTCCTGTACCAGACCCATGCAATAATCGCCGTGAGAATCCCCAGCACCAGAACTGGCCACATGCTGCAGCGTGATCCGGACACTTGCCTTCCTTGTATGGGACTGCGCTGCTGAGCTGCTGCCTCTTGCACCATAACCAGTTCCACCCAGGGCACGCACTTGGTAAAGAAGCCAGTGACCGGCTGTCTCCTCCCTCATCTATTAAAGGATCAGCTGCTGGAGAGAGCTCAAACCCCTCCCTGATCCAGCTCACTTACAGGATCAACTTCTATAGACTGCCATTACCTCTAAACGGATCACATAGTACAAGTGAACGATCATCCATGCTTAGAGAACACAAAGTAAGGGAAATCCAGGTTATGTAACCAGCTTATCATGGGAAAGTAAAGGTTAGGTCTCCTTACTGAGATTTATATAACATATACCCAAAATATCAGATGGTAGGTGCAGCTGCTTAACCCTTCGGACACTAGACACCAGCAGTTACACCTACCAGTTTAGAAAATCCTGTCGTGCATGCCAGACTTCCCCCTCCCCCCTCACAGCAGTGTCTCATCCCTTAGATCGTAGTGTGTGGGGGCAGGAAGAAGTCTGCAGCGATGTAATACCTTCACTCCTGACACATGTGAGTGTGTATTTTTTTGGTAAAATATAATATTTATTATGTATATATGTGTACATTTGCTTATAGTTTGTGTCTTATATACTGTCAGTGTGTATTTTTTTTGTTAAAATATAATATTTAATATGTATATATGTGTACATTTGCTTATAGTTTGTGTCTTGTATACTGTGTGAGAACTGTATGTTTGTATACAGTTATGTGTGAGTATATATGCTGTAAGACCGTATAGGTGTGAGTATATATGCTGTAAGAATGTATAGGTGTGAGTATATATACTCTAACTAGCTTTTACCCGCGACTTCGTCTGCGGTGATTTGAGAATTGGGCGGACACAGACGTGTGAAACTGTAAAAGCGCTTTAAAAATTTTGGTGGGATAGCAAATGTGATATTTTATATTGTGTACGTAGTAATACAGACAAATTGTTGTTATTTTTGGAGGATTCTTATTTTTTTACTTTCAGCAGTACTCTGTGTCTGATTTTTTTTAAAAATGGTTTTGCGGCAAAGAGCATAAAACGCTCACCGCCGTTCATGGCCGGACCCGGTCTGACAGGTTTCCGTTTTCTGCATGCAGAAGATGGAAACCTAATACGGAGTGCCGAACGGTAGTGTGAACCCAGCATCAGCCGCGCTTAGGGGCGAACTGTGTGACAACAGAAGATGGAACCGCAAGAACGGAGAGCAGACGGTGGTGTGAACTGAATGTATGGGAGCCTTGACACGGAGCGAATGCGTGTGTATTTGTGTAAAATACACGTGTAAAAATAAGACTCCTATTGACTTCAATGACATTTTACAGGCGTGTAAAAAATATCATTGAAGTGAATGGGAGTCTTATTTTGACACGTGTATTTTGGCAAAATACACAGACGTTTACGCCGTGTGAAGGCTCCCTAAGGGTTTTTTTGCAACCACAATATGGTGGGGCCACATTAACGGTAGATATAGCATTCTGGGGAATGTGTATTGGTTAGATGAGATTTTATTGAAATGATAGTCCAAAGTGTGAACCAAAATGGTGGTTTGTGACGTTGAGGGAGTAGGGCAAATATTTTATTAGTAGACGGGGCATTTTTGGGTGGAATCGTAACTAATATGTATATGCATCACAGTAGTTTGGAGTTTTATATGTGTTGTTGGATGATTTTTTTATTTATATTGTTTTCTTTTTTTTTACTTTTTTCTTCGTTCCACTGAGGGGTGTGAACCTGCAATCATTTGATTGCAAGCCTCCATAGACGGCAATCCAAGTGTATTGCCGTCTATGAGAGATTGTGTGCCTTACTATCGCGGCTGTCCATAGCCCAGCTGCTATTCTTCCCCGCTCACACTGTACAGTGCTATAGATGCTGCTGTGGAAAAGGACGTACCTGACAGACTGTCAGGAACGCCCTTCTGACAGTAAAGAGCTAGGATACCGGGACCGAAAGCTCTTTACCCGGGACACAGATCGGGAAAGCCGACAGTACACTGAATTCAGCGCACGGTCAGCTTTCCAGCAGTATATAGAACTGTCTGTGCCCAAATCAGTGAAAGGTCCTCTTTAAGGTTACCATGAGCCCTGGGCTGTTCAGAAAATTTGACTGCCCTCCACTCATGTCAGCGATGAAAGAACTAATCATACATAGTAAATGATGTTTCCTTGATGTTCTTTTTCCTTCTTTCTCTCTGTGTAGACAACCATAACATTTCTTCAAGTCACAAGTAGAGATGGATGAACCTTTTCCTCACAAGCCAGGTTCAACCCAAATAATCCAAGCAAATGGCAATTCACTTTGGTCAAACAAAAATTGCCTCACTATGAGAAAATGGCCACCTCCATATGTTTGACTAGGAAATAGAGAGCAGACATGTGACTTGGTAGCAACAGCTAAGGCCTATTAGCTAATAGACAGTGATAAGTGGACCTTACAGTACTGATGTCATATGGTATATCATAAGCTTGTGCATTTATTCTCAGCATTTAGTTGCTGTAAATGGTGGACATGTGAATAGATCTGTGATCCATTTCATTGCATCATCATAGGCTATAGCACAGTTCATAAAAAGCAGAGCAATAGGAATTCCAGCATTAGTTAGGGGACCTAGGAGAATTTAGAGAATCAAGTAGTTTCACAGGCAGATTAGTATTAGAATTCAATAGACACAGGACAAGTTCATGGGCAGTTGTTCACACAGACAGATAACTCTTTCATTGACAATAATCTAATAGTGTCTGGTACTTCTACAATAGAACAATTTTACTCAACGCAAATTTTTCTCTTTTACTGGCAAGATATTCCTGTTAGTAAAAAAAAAAAAAAATGTTTTTTTTAAGGACTCGATTGGATGTTTTTTCATTGAGGCCTGGTTCACATCTGCATTCGGTATTCCACTCGGAGACCCTCTGGCCACTAATATACTTCTTTACATCAGTTGCAAAGAAGTCTTATTCCTATACCTGCACCTGTTTACAGCATAAGATCATGGAACAGTGAGGCAGGTGCTCAGCTGTATGCTCGCAAGCAGGCTACTAGTATAACAGCCGTGGCCGCAGCTATGGGGCCCGCAATCTTAGGAGGCCCAGCCACCTCCCCGCTGTTTTATTATTCTAGAAGGAAATGGCAGATTTTCACTTACATATGCCTGCTTCTGTGGACAGGAGTGGAAGGCTGGTTTTCCTCTATCACCTGTTGTCCAGGGCGGGGGGGAATAGTCTAGTCAGCTATTCTTATGGTTGGTTGAATTGTCATGCTAACCTGATCATCTTGCTGTCTTTCTAAGCTCTCCTTATCCAATCAGGATATCTGAAATTAGGACTGGATTTCACCTTGGCCAAACTGAAAATGATGGGGGGGGACGGACATTTTAATAGTGCAATGTTATTGATTGTTGCAGTGAATCAGAATATCAGTTATCTGCACCATGTTCCTATATCTGGGTAACTCCGCCTTCCATGATGTAATTAGGAAGACAGTTGCTGCCTCATTGTTGCAAACCAATAGAGGGCGCTCACTGGAATGTGCAAGCCTGTCTTAAGACAGGATTCCAGTGAAATAACCCAATAATGGCTGCTCCCTTTAGCCTCATGCCCGACCTTCCAAGAGGCCTTTGTTTAGCAATGACGCTGGGATTATTACCAGGTTATAGGCTAAAGGGAGCAGCCATTATTGGGTTATTTCACTGGAATCCTGTCTTAAGACAGGCTTGCACATTCCAGTGAGCGCCCTCTATTGGTTTGCAACAATGAGGCAGCAACTGTCTTCCTAATTACATCATGGAAGGCGGATTTGCATATTCTTCCCATAGTTCCTTGCAAAGTGGAGTGCTAAAGGCTTAACAAGTCTCCACACACCTATATGGTGGTCTCTCCCTAAGGAGTGACAATATCCCCCGAACTATATCTGGGTAACTCATGGAGGTACAGTACTGTGTGTAAGTGAGGCTCTGTTTCTCCATGCAAGAGGCAGCTCACATAGGGAAGTGTACTATTGGTTAGAATGCTGCAGGGATCTATGACTTTACATTATGTCCTGAATGAGAGGCTAACTAATGGGGAGGTCAAGCAGGGTATGTGTCCCTAAGGGTGAATTCACACTGAGTAAACGCTAGCTTATTCTGAACGTAAAACACGTTCAGAATAAGCGGCGTCTAAAGCAGCTCCATTCATTTCTATGGGAGCGGGGATACGAGCACTCCCCATAGAAATGAATGGGCTGCTTCTTTCACTCCGTGCAGTCCCATTGAAGTGAATGGGGAGTGCCGGCGTGTACGCTCCGGCATGAGCAGAGCTTGCCGTATACGCCCGCACTCCCCATTCACTTCAATGGGACTGCACGGAGTGAAAGAAGCAGCCCATTCATTTCTATGGGGAGCGCTCGTATCCCCGCTCCCATAGAAATGAATGGAGCTGCTTTAGACGCCGCTTATTCTGAACGTGTTTTACGTTCAGAATAAGCTAGCGTTTACTCAGTGTGAATTCACCCTAATACAGTAAAATCTGATAGAAACGGAAGCATCAGTGCAGCCTCTGTGACGCTACATGGGGTGCATAAGTCTGACACTACCTCTCACAATGACTGGAATATTCAACACTCTCCTTGATAAACCAATTTATACCCCAACAGAGATAGACAGAGCCCACAGGGCCCTCATACCAGAAGTGCAGACTCGTCTAAGCCAACAGATGATTCATTATTAAGCTCCTAAGAGGATATTGTGTAAAAGGCAACAGCAAAAATAGACTTTGATGGAGATAAAACCTTTTTTTCTGGATCTATCCCATAATACAATAGCTCTAAAATTACTTCTGAATATCTTTCAGAGCCACAACATTATTTACCAACATGACTTTCTTTTCTCCCTCCACAGGCTCAGCATTCTGTCTACTCCAAGCGACATACCTCAGCTCCTACGACCGATCCCTGGATTTGCCAGCTATGAAGATTCCAGAATGGGACTATCCAGCTCTATCAACCTCCCATGTGAGGGAATGGAGATTGTGCTGATTACCACTTGCCAACAGCACCAAAGGCATAGATCACACAACACACTGCGACAAGTCTGAGAGCTTTGAGACCTATGTCATCACAGTATAAGAGGTTACCGTGGTCCATGTGAGCCCGCATTCTACCTTATTTTAATCTATCGTTTTTTTGCCATTGATTTTATATATGTTGTATTTTATAATTTGTGATTGTTCACAAGGTTTATATTTACATTTGTAATGGCCCAAAGGTATGATGACACATTAAATTCTATCCCTACCCATCTATTTCACTGTCCGACTAGGTCTCTGCCTAGTTTTCCACTTCCCCCCCATAGGACAGTAGGCAGTAAGTCACCACTACTTCTCAGGAGTAACATCCGCTATTCCTAAAATAATTTTTCTTGGCATTCCAACTTTTGTTTTGCCTTTTTTTCTTAGTTCTCAAATAGTATAGAAGGCAGTTGAGAGAGGGACAATACTAATACCTTACTTACCTCTATATACGATTTAAGCATCCAGTCTTCAATAATCATTACCACCCAACTGGTGTAATAGCAGTAACCCCTTGGAGAAAACTCAGGGAGTGGCAATCTATTCATAAACATCTCCCTTTTTAACCCTGGGATCTTCGCACTGATTCAAAAGCTAGATATATATTAAGTGTGACATTGATAACTCTATCTATACTATAGCTTCCTTAATTCAGTATATATATACTAGCACTGATGTCCATACTTAAAACATAACATTTATTAGTATACATTTAAAAATGACTAGGGAATTTTCATTAGACCAGGGCTGTACAGGGGCAGATGTGGACTGCCCTTGTCAGGGCAGGAGTCTTTGGGGTCTTGAGGGTATATTCCAGACTTTAATGTAGGGAGAACATTCCCGCTGTACCCTCGATCCTGTTATTTCTCCTGCCTGCTATACTGACCTGGTAAGACCGTTTCATTATATATCTTTGATTGACGGTTGTAATACTGCAACATGGGTGAGAATTGAATTCACTCCTCTGTGAGTGTTATTTTCTTGACGACTTCATGTTTCCTAAACAGGAATTTATATACTGTGGTAAGGGATCATTTTTAAATGTATACTAATAAATGTTATGTTTTAAGTATGGGCATCAGTGCTAGTATATATATCTAAATATTGTCTGCTGCCAGATAGTGTGCCTGTGAAACATAGTATTGGCACCCTATAGCTCCATCTTGCTGTATGATTTTTTCCTTAATTCAGTACTTAAAGGGGTTGTCCCATCACAAGAATCCTATCTATACGCGCAGCTGGGGGGTACGGGAAAAAGGAAAATCACAGCCCACTCACTCTGTTCAAATGAAAATGTCCATAGACTTCATAAGGTGCAGTGTCCACAAACAATCGCGGATGCCCGGCTCCAGAAACTCCAACGGTGCGAGTGATTGAACAAGTACAAGCGGTATCCAGCACCAACGCGTTTTTTTTTCTTAAAACTTAGACTTTATTTTCAATGGTTAAAAACCATACATCATGGAAGAGTTTAAATTCTTACGATCACATCAGGAGATGACCTAAGGCTACGACTAAGAGGATCATATGTCCTCGAAACGTGTCAGTTATCATCTCCTGATGTGATCGTAAGAATTTAAACTCTTCCATAATGTATGGTTTTTAACCATTGAAAATAATGGCTAAGTTTTAAGAAAAAACAACGCGTTGGTGCTGGATACCGCTTGTACTTATCCTATCTATACTGCTTGTTAATGTGAATGTACCGTATTTTCCGGACTATAAGGCGCACATAAAATACTTCGATTTCCTCAGAAATCGAAAGTGCGCCTTATAGTCCGGTGCGCCTTATATAAGGCTTGAAGCGGCGGCACGCGAGGAGTTAAGCGGCGGCACGCGAGGAGTTAAGCGGCGGCCGCCGGCGGCCGCCGGCTTCCATACATTGCAATGGGAGCGCGCTATTCAAATAGTATTCGTTCATCTCTAACTATTTGAATAGCGCGCTCTCATTGTAATGTATGGAAGCGGCATGCAGACTTTGCCGGCGGCCGCTGCTTAAAGAGATTCTACTAGAGATGAGCGAGTACTGTTCGGATCAGCCGATCCGAACAGTACTCGCTCATCTCTAGATTCTACCATTAAAAGAACCTCTTCCCCCTAACCACGTCGGAATAGCCTTAAAAGACTATTCGTCTCTTACCTTTCCCATAGCCAGCGCCGCCTTCTCCCTGAGCTGTGTTCGCGCCTTCCGTGTCGTCTTCTTTGGGCCTCATGGATGACGCATGCGCAGTCGGCTCTGGCTGCGAGAGCCTGTTAGAGCCGACTGCGCATGCGTCATCCATGAGGCCCAAAGAAGACAGAGACGGAGCTGCGGAAGAAGGCGGCGCTGGCTATGGTAAAAAGGTAAGGAGATTATTCCGACGTGATCAAGAAGGAAGTTCTTTTAAAGGTAGAATCCCTTTAACTCCTCGTGTGCCGAGCGCTTCCATTCATTTCAATGGAAGCGTACCATTGAAATGAATAGAAGCGGCTGGCACGCGGGGGGTTAAGCGGCCGCCGGCAAAGTCTGCCGGCCGCCGCTTTCAATCATATAAGGCGCACCGGACAGCGCTGCGCCTTGTAGTCCGGTGCGCCTTATATATGGACCTAGGCAGGACTATAAGGCGCTCATGGGTAATGCGCCTTATAGTCCGCAAAATACGGTAAGACTTTTCCTAAATACATTGCTTCAGCAAAACTGCTTTGTTTGTCCACTATATCACTATTCATTTTTTTTTTTACACATCCCTTGACTTATCTGGTAACCCCGACCACCAATGACACAACAAAGCCGGAAGACAGAAGAATTTACTGCAGCGAAGAGTGGTGAGTGGTGAGTTTAAAGGGGACAACCCCTTTAAAAGACTTCACCAAGAGCTGGCACTTTGTGGTGATCTCAACCTAGCAATTAACCCTCTTATAGATAAGTTCTCTTGGATATCCCCTGTTGCTTATAGGAAGTGGAATAAACTGAAAAGGGAACTTCAAACCATTCCACAACTGTGATGTATACCGTCTCCACACCCCTGACATGAGAGACTATATGTTCTACTCTTATATCCATACCGTAACTCATACAGCAGACTAGATTTTATATTTTTCCACCACACCCTACTTTCTCAGGTCACTTTCCACCTACTGATTATAACCATAGGACCAGTTCACATCTTCATTCTGTATTCTGTTTGGGGAGTTCTCTTGGGGAGCCCCCGAACTGAATACCGAACGCATTAAAAAGCGGTGAGAAAAAAAAGCACATGGACACATAGACTGTGTCCACACGAATCATGCAGAGAGAAAAGTAGTTCTTGAAGTACTTCTCTCTGCATATACCCTTAACTATATTCTACTATACCAAGTTATTCAGCACAATCTACAGAGCTGGGAATATCTCTTGTTTGGGATGGATCGATATTCCTAAAATGAACATCCTTCCTCGGCTCTTATGTCTCTATCACACCATCCCCCCCTTCCTGACTCACTTCTTCAATACACTTCACAAACATTTTTGTAGATTTGTCTAGACTGCTAAGAATCCCAGAGTGGCTTTCTCCACTCTGGTGACGTGGAAGCAACAAGGAAAGGAAGGTGTTTTTCCCAACACAATTGCTAATACTACTCGAATCAAATCAAAAACACTTTATTGGCAGGTCCAAATAGACATGTGGCATTGCCAAAGCAAACAGAGTGGTGGGTATGGGGGGGTTGGGTTGGCAAAGAGAGTGGTGGGTATGGGGAGGGTTGGGTTGGCAAAGAGACTGGTGGGTATGGGGGGGTTGGGTTGGCAAAGAGACTGGTGGGTATGGGGGGGTTGGGTTGGCAAAGAGACTGGGGGGTTGGGTTGGCAACGAGACTGGTGGGTATGGGGGGATTGGGTTGGGATGTACGAAGGTCATGGGTGTTTAAAAGAGGCAGTAATGGGGTCTCGTCCTCACCTCAGTTGATGGCAGGTGGACACATATTGGGCAGCGATCTCTTTATGGCGGCTTCAGCATCTCTTATCTTAGATTGGCAGCATAACAAACAAAATGTTTCACATTTTATATTGGGTGAGCAAAAAAATATGTGTTTTGAGTATGTTGGGAGAGGGACTCCTAGAATAATAGTTTTCAGTGCTGCTAAAATCCCTGTCCTGTACTGACTATAGCATGGGACAGAGAATAGAGAGACACCGAGCACACTTATAGTGTAGATGGTCTATTATAAATATATAGATGAATTATCTGGTGTTTATGAAAAGAACTCAGGACCTGGTGGCCTCTCACCTGATCGGGTTGTGACTCCGTTCACAACTCCGTTTTCAGCAATATTAGGCTTCGTCAGAGTGAGAGTGGCAGCACGTCTCTATAACACTGGTCAAAAACCAGGAGGATGCACCAATGAAAGAACAAAAGGACGGCGCTCTCAGGTCCAAAGGAATTTATTCAAAAAGAAGTTTGCAATCTTCTTTTTGAATAAATTCCTTTGGACCTGAGAGCGCCGTCCTTTTGTTCTTTCATTATAGCATGGGACAGTATGTTGCACAGGGACTCCTATCAGCTCAGATAACTATACTGCAGGAGTTTTACAGCTGAAACCCAGTTGTGTTAATTCGACCAAAAGCCTTGTATATACATTACAGTTCTCAATGCAATGTATTGAAAATGTATTTTAAAGTTCTTTTTACTATCTCTTTTAAGATTCACTCCTGGTTTTGGATATTAAAAAAACGCATCAAAAACAGACCACACAGAGAAACCTTTTTTTAGTTCAATGGTTAGCTATGAGGTTTTTTTTTTATATGTATTATCCTTCCCAACATTTCCATATAACTGAACACTCAAATTTTTAATGTTTGCTGTACAGCTAGTCAGTTTATTACACTATCTTCATGGGTGGAGGCTGAACTGGAACGGTACCAAGTATTTCTTGCAGACGAAGCTGCTCTGGATTCCGTTACAATTGCGCAGTCTGAGGTGATGCCATCCTTCTTACAGAACAGTTTGTTGAGAAACTGAAATAGAAACATAACTATTGTTTATAAAATGAAAGCTTATGGGATAAATCAGAAAAAAATGAAAGATAGTGGAGGCTGAAATGCTGCAAACAACTACAGTTCTGTAATAAAAACGATTTTACCTTCTATCTTGTACACAATCTGCTGATAAACATTTATTTTATAGCTACATGCTCAGCTCCCATTTATGCCTCCAGCTCCATACACTGTGCAGATATCATTTAATTGGCGGAGGTGCTGGAATCTTGGACAGCCCCTTTAACTGCACCCAATCTGACTGTCTGAATGAATGCTTAGGCTAAGGCCCCACGGGTCAGAAATGCCGCGCTAAAGCGCGGCAGGAACAGGCGCGGCGTGAACGCATCGCGGTTCTTCCCACAACGCTTTAAACAGAAAGTTCACAGAGTTTTCCTCCGCAAGCAAATCGTGGCGTTTCCAGCCTGTGGGACCCCGTTCTAAGTCAGTAAATCCTGCTCATACATGGACCCAGTTTTCCAGTGTAAACTTGGCTATGTGAAAGTCATAGGATATATTCATGCACCTATATTCTGCTTAGTATTTTGTAATAGTATATGTAAACCAATATCAAGAGTGGGTCCAAAATAGAGACGGGCAAATCTCACAAGATTTATTTTGATGAATATTATTGAGGCACGACCAGAAGTCTAGGGTAGGGGTCGGCAACCCCCAGCATGCGTGCCAAGAGTGACACGCAATGCTTATTTTCCTGGCACGAGCAACCTGAGTCCTCGCTGAAACAAAACTGCCATTATTATACTGTTGGGTCTCTTCAGACTCCAGAGTATAATAAAATATAGAGTGAAGGAACAAACATAAAAAAAAATAATGTTATTCACCCCAGAGTATAATAATATAGAGTATAATAATAGCTAGTGAGTGGTACAAATTGGAATTTTGTTAAAAAGGACCTTTCATCAGATTGGGCACAGGCAGTTCTATATACTGCTGGAAAGCTGACAGTGCGCTGAATTCAGCACACTGTCGGCTTTCCTGATCTGTGCCCTGGGTAAAGCGCTATCGGTCCTGGAAGGGCGTTTCTGACAGTTAGCCAGGGACGCCCTTCTGCCCAGCAGCGCCTATAGCGCTGTACTGTGGAGCGGGGAGGAACGCCCCCTCCCTCTGCTGACACAGCTCGTCCATAGACGAGTATTATCAGGAGGAAAGGGGGGCGTTCAGTACAGCGATATAGGCACTGCTGGGCAGAAGGGCGTCCCTGGCTAACTGTTAGAAACGCCCTTCTGACTGTAAAGCGCTACGGTACCAGGACCGATAGTGCTTTACCCGGGGCACAGATCGGGAAAGCGACAGTGCGCTGAATTCAGCGCACTGTCAGATTTCCAACAGTATATGCAACTGCCTGTGCCCAATCTGATGAAAGGTCCTCTTTAAAGTTAGAATATTATACTGTATGGAGGGGCAGCTATTGGACATAATACTGTGTTCAGGGGCCGCTATGAGACATAATACTGTGTGCAGGGGCCGCTATGGGGCATAATACCGAGTTCAGGGGCCACTATGGGGCATTATTCTGTATAAATGTGTGTTTTTGCATAAAAAAAGAGTCATATTTTTCTTCTGCAAAACGCATAATGTAAACGCAGTTTTACATCGAAGTGGCCTAAAAAATTATCTGCTTCCAGATACATAGTGTGTCTCCACTAAAGATGAGCAAGTAGTATTCGATCGAATACCTACCCGCCATAGGTTTCCGTGTAAGCAGCCGAACACCAAGGGGTTAAGCGCATCGAATATTCTGCCATACAGTGCTCCAGGACACATACATTTACCACTAATTGGAGGCTGCACATGTACTGTCATTGCTTCTAATGGAATAGTACAGATGCGTCCCAGGAAATAGCAGTAGCATCCAGAAGCATCTGGTGGCAGCACTACTGTGGTATGGTTTGTGTAGTATGGTGGTCCTCAGCCTTACAATTATTGACCGAGGACCTCATCTTTTAATATTTCATTTAAATTGGCACACCGAACGAAAAAGATTGCCTACCCCTGGTGTAGCGACATCTCAGACCCAAGAGTATAATGAGCATAGAGTATGAGTTTTTGCATGCAGTTTAGGAAGCTAAAACCAAGGGTGGAATGAAAAAAGCTGAAGGTGTAGCACCAGTCATTTATATTTTCTCTAACTTTATGATCCATGTCGGTTTTTTACTTCAAAAACTATATGCAAAAACCTGAATGTGGAAAAACCGCCTCACTACTTATTGTATATTCCTCACTTGGATTGTGAACAGTGTTTTTTTTAGAATGCTCCTTACTAGCATCTTAACATTGTTCAACTAGAATCATTGGCTTAGCTAGGAACGGGCCTCCCCTCCCCACTCGCCGAAGACCACAACTCCCCCCCCCCAACCGGCGCCCACCAAAGACTGACCAAATCCCCCCCCTGCATTTCTGTGCTCTCTATTATGACCCATAGTGGCCCCTGTACACATTATTATGACCCATGGTGGCCCCTACACACAGTATTATTATTATTATTTTTATGTAGATTGTGAGCCCCACATAGAGCTCACAATGTACATTTTTTCCCTATCATGGGGAGAACATACAAAATTCTTGCAGATGGTTTTTTGCCCTTGGCAGGCCTGCACACAGTATTTTGTCCCATAGTGGCCCCTACACACACTATTATGCCCCACTGTGGACACCCATGAACAATTATTATACTCTGGGGTCTTTTCAGATGCCAGAGTATAATAATCGAAGACCGAAGGGGGGTACCAACATAAAAAACAATGTTACTTACCCATCCCGGCTCTGCTGCAGTTCTCGGTGGTGCCATCTTCAATGACGTCCTGGACGTCGCATGACCTGGGATGCAGGCCCCGGTCATGTGACATCAGGGAGAGTCACAGAAGTAGGCCCGAACCTGCCCGAAGAGGTAAGTAACACGGTTTTTTATGTTACCTTACTTCCCCTGGACCTCCGATCATTATACTCAGGGGTCTGAAAAATGTTTGTGGGGCCCGTAGCCCATGGTAAGTAAATAGGGCCCGTTACTGGCTGGAGTTACTCCAGCTGGTAACGGCCTATTAAGAAAAGAAAAAAACACAGCGGTAGCAGCTGTCGCCGGGCCCCTAATGTCCCGGGCCTTGTGGCAGCCGCTACCCCTGCTACCCCGGTAGTTACGCCACTGACTAGAACCCAATAACATATGTGTACCGTTCTGCAAAGGTAGAAAGGTATGGTTAAAATCCACAGCAATAACTGATATACAGTCATGGGTATAAACCAGCTGCGTCTAACCCGCTGCAATTATTGTAACCTTAGAGGGGTTTTCCAGGGCCTTACTATAGATGACCTATCCCTAGTGCTTAGTTACTGCAGCAACTGATTGGTAAGAAGTGAAACCATTGCAGCAGATGTGTTAAAATGGTCTAAAAGCAAAGCTGTGTTTGTTTCCCAAAACTAACCAATCACAATGCAGATTGAATTTTTCAGAATACAAAATTAAAGCTGTGCTGTGATTGGTTGTTATGAATAATAAATCTGCCCTGCTTTATCCAGTGTAGACAATGCTTTCTAAGCCAAAACATCAGATGCTATGCAAAATTCTGACAGTTTGCTACTAAGAATTAGCCTGCTCATTGCACTGCCTAGGTAGCTGTATCCACTTCTTAGCTCAGAGCAGGTACTCTAAACGTGGATAAAACAGAACGCCAAGTGGCATATAGTGTAAAACCATACAAAAGAAAAAAAAAAGAAATTATGATGTTGGAAAAGCTTGATCCAGAGAAAGGCAAAGAGATTGCACTCGCAGAAATATGTGGTCTAGGTGTGCCAAGCCACAAGTACTTATAAAGGCATAAACATGGGGTTAAACAGCGGCAGGACCTCAGGGCGTCAACATTTCAGACAGTAATAATGCTACAGAAGATGAAGGAGATGAGAATACCCTGGAAAAATAATGGTGTCCGTACTTACCAGTAGAAGATCCTTTTATTGATATCTAAACCTACAACGCATTTTGGGGCGGTCTCCTTTATCAAATATATGGCAATAATATGCTATATATACACTTGATAAAGGGGACCACCCCGAAACACGCTGTGTGTTTGGCTATCAATAAAAGAATCTTCTACTGATAAGTGCGGACACTCTTCAGAGGAATTCTCATCTCCTTTATCAGAGGAGGGGCTATTTCCAGTTTGCTCTCTCTTAATATAAACAAGAGTGTTATTCACGGACAGAAAAGTCATTTATAGAAAATGGTAAGGAATTGAAACAAAGTGTGACAGTAATTATGGCTTTTACATTAGTTTCCTGCTATAAAACAAGTTTACATTTTTAGAATTTGAATCATAAAGATATAAACTGGTACAAATACAAAATAAAATATTACTAGAATGTCCATCGGCTCACAGATGATGTGCATGTAATGGCCCAAAATGCACAACCATTATTAAAAGGTGCCATATGAAATGCCAGTCTTAATAAAATACCAGCAAAGGATATTAGAAATTTTTTTAACATTTCACATATACAGTGATTAAACTTTATTCAAATATATCTGGGAACCCCCTTTAAATTCATTTTACAGTGGGTGGTTCAATATAATCACCCAAAGATTATCATATTTTCACTTATTATGAATAGTAATAAATTACAATGATCAAATTTGACTGGCAGCACTCACCTCTGGCTTTCTATAGCCCTTTTTCTCAATAAAATCTTTAAAGGCAATGGTTCCATGAAGCTGCAGAAGGTCTTCATCCTATAATGACATATTAAGCACATTTTCTTTCATTAAAAAGAAAGCATTAAAGAGGACCTTTCATGTCCTTGGGGGGAAAAGTGTGGTTTTATATACTGCTAGAAAGCCGACAGTGCGCTGAATTCAGCGCACTGTCAACTTTGCCATTATGTGCCCCGGGGGAAGAGCTATCGGAGGTGTTACTGATAGCTCTTCACTGTCAGAAGGGTGTTCCTGGCAGTCTAGCTGGGAACGCCCCTCCTGACAGTACTGTGTGTAGCACTATAGTATGAGGGGGCGCTCCTTACTGTCCAGTGATGATGCCTAGCAGTGAGGAACGCCCCCCTTCTGACAGTACTTGTCCATAGCGTCATGGCTGGGTGGTAAGAAACGCCCCATCACAATATAGAGCTACACATAGTACTGTCAGGAGGGCCGTTCCCAGCTAGACTGTCAGGAATGTCATTCTGACAGTGAAGAGCTATTGGTAACGGCACTGATAGCTCTTCACCCGGGGCGCATAACGGGAAAGCCGTCAGTGCGCTGAATTCACAGATTTCTAACAGTATATAAAACCGCATGTGCCCGAAAACATGAAAGGTCCTCTTTAACATGGCATTGATAATGCAAACTAGCAAAATATAAATTGGCATAAAGGATTTGAGATCCCCCAGGGCTTTTTCATGCTGATGACCTATCCACAGGATAGACAATCAGTATCTGATCAGTGGGACCCTACCCAGATCAACGGATCTAGCTGCCTCCAGTCACCAGAACCTACTGCACTGCATCCATAAGAGACATAAGCAGCTCTGCTTATATTAAAGTGCATGGGTCTTCAGTATGAAAAATCATTGAGGGTGGAAAATTCTTTCAAAGCCTTATAGCATAAATTATTTATGCGATAGCAAAAATATCTTTATCTATGTTTATCTTATCTGCAACGGTTGTCCCATGCAACATATTGTGTTAAATCCAGTGTATTAAATCCAGTCAATAATTGTAAACATGTTTTGGATATACACTTGTTTCTGAGAAGCTTTTGTCCCTAGATACTACAGTTATTATGTTAGAATAATGCCACCAGTCTTTGCTGTGTCTTCTTCAGTAAATGTGCCAACATACAGTAGATAGACACGCTCAGTCTTGCGTCTCTCTCTGCTCCACCAAGTATGCATATGCATCCTAGTTGTGATGAGATAGGTGCAGTGTTTTTGGTATTTGCTGTTGTAACATTGCCATGTGACAGTGTAAAGGAAGAACTACAAATAAAGCACATTATTTGCGAGAGAAACAAGTTGTTGTGACAAGTAGACATCAGGTTCTGCCCAGTCTTGGTACAGACATCCAGAACACTAATCACAGCAGACCATAGGCAGGAGCTGAGATGAAACCAAGTGCACAAGATAAGATGCCATTAGATTACATGAGATCTGCACCAAGGCAGCAGCACCATACCATTACAGGGCAGAAGCGCCAGATGTTGACTCCTATGCTCCACCCCATCTCCTTGCTTATCTTTACTGTGCCCAAAAAAGAGACTTAACCCCAATAAAGTTTTGGATGAGTAGGACTTGGGGCTAAGTGCTTTACTGTCCCCCTGAAAACAGTACATTCAAAGACACTGTATTTTGGTCTTGTTTTAAAGCCAAGAATCTTGTCATGTCTGTAACCTTCAAATATTTAGAGATATCATGGGTGCATATACTCCAACTTTGTCTTTAATCGGTGAGTAGGAACATGAACATCTGACAGTGCAGGGGGAGGCATGGGTCCACATCCTGCCAAAGATAACATCTGCAAGGAGTTTGTAAGTTCCCCCCGTGTTTGCGTGGGTTTCCTCCGGGTATTTCAGTTTCCTCCCACACGCCAAACACATACTGATAGGGAATGTAGATTGTGAGCCCTATATGGGACAGTGACTGACAGTGTCTGTAAAGAGCTGCGGAATATGATGGTGCTATATAAGTAAGCAAATAAATTAAATAGTTGGGGGAACAGGGTTTCCTTGGACTTTCGTTCATGATATAATCCCCCAATCATCAGTCAGAAGGATACTTGCCATTTAACCCTTTATATGACCGCTGCACATAAGTCGTTGTACATACATTTTTCCCTCTTGTTAATGAATAAAAATCAAAAACGAAATTGGTATCACCACATCCATAACAACCCCTAAATTAAAATTAGTATGTTATTTATTCTACATGATAAACGCCACAAACATTAAAATTCAGATGCCAGAATTGATGTTTTCATCTCCGCTCTCAAAACCAAAACGTAAGAAAAACTGATCAAAAATCTTATGTACTGTTCTCCCCGTGTTCTCCCCGTGTTTGCATGGATTTCCATCCCATATTCCAAAAAGACATACTGATAGGGAAAAATGTACATTGTGAGCTCTATGTGGGGCTCACAATCTACATTTAAAAAAAAAAAAAAAAAATCTTATGTACCCACAAAGTACAAGGTTCATAAAGCTAGATTGAAATAAAATGTAAAAAGTTATGAAAGATGGAATGCAATGAAGATTAAAAAGTTACTGGTTTAAAGCTTAAGGTGTTAAGGGTCAAAATCTGCAATAAAAAAGTGAAAATTTCATTTTTTTTTTTCAATTTGAATGTGACTGTTAGGTGGGTTATATGATAAATTTAGTCCTGTTATATCTGCATGTGTTAAAAAAAAAATTATATAAAATGCCCAATGAAAATTTTGTCATAATTGTAACTGAAGGTGTTTTGTTTGGTGATTTTATAAAATATAAAAGTTTTCAGCCTGTAAATTATTCCTCGTACAGAATGTAATATGCTACAATGTGTCACTGAAGCACGATGCCGATTAAGAACATTGATGTGGTTATCCATGGTCCACACTGGTAAATACACAGCTCGTATTTCATGGGCCCCTGCTGTATTACAGTCCATGAGAAACAAGACATTATTTGAGACATAGAAAATGTTGAATTATGTGAAAGATACCTTTTGGCTTAGCCTTTCTGTTGGAAGTGCACCATTTTCTTTAGTGTCTATGGCTGGATCTTTCAATGGCTCGTTGACTCTCTGCCTTTTCCATGTTTGAGGATCAAGGTACCAAGCTCCATGTCTAGTTTTTACCCAACTTGGACAATATGTGAACTCCTGTAAGGAGGAAATCATACATAAGATGTAGAGATGGGCAAACCAATTCATCCAGATACAGGTTTGACCTGAAAATCTCAAATTTAATGAAACCTAACAACTAGAAATTTATCTCGGATGAACTAAGATGGCCATCGCAAAATGTATTGCAGTAAATTATTATATTCTGGGGTCTTTGCAGACCCCAAAGCATATTAGGTGGAGTCCCAGGGGAGGTGAAAAACATAAAAAACTTTTAGATTCCCTTTCCCTTACTTTTTTTTAGGCTCCCTCACTGTGTCCGGCCACAGAAATCACATAAGCATTCTGAGTTTCATGGTGCTCGGTGTGCCCATGTTACCATCGGAGCGCAATCGCAGGTATCAGCAGTGACTTTGGGCGTGTGATATCACTGAGGAGACTGAAAGAGAATGCCAGATGTTGCAAAGAGACCCAAAAGAGATGAGGAAAGGTGACTTTAAAAAAAAGTTTTTATTTTTTTACACCTCCCCTTGGCCTTTAACTATTAAACTATAATAATTTCACTTCCGGTTCTATCCAAACTTATTTGACCTGAAACAAACCATTGAACCAAGAATCTTGAAACAAAACAAATATTAGGAGATTCGCCCATCTCTAATAGGATGCAGTTCCATTCCATCTTAATTTTTTAAGATAATTAATAGGTCACAATAACCAGAATATATTAGTAAATCTTGATATAACTCCCTTAATGTGACAAGGCAGTATAAAATAATAGTCATAAATTACATTAAGGAGTTCATCAAAGCTTTCGGCCACTTATAGTAAATCTGTAGAGGATCAGAGAAAAGAGGAAGGAAGGGACATGAAGTACCAAAGGGGGTTGCAGAAAGAGTGAACAGATGAACCGAGATATGAAGAACTAATGGAGAGAGCAGAAAGCAAAGTGAACAGATGAGAAGTTGGGCATAATAAAGGATCAAGCAAGCAGAAGGAGCTCGATGAATAGTGGATGATTCAGCGACCATGAAAGACCATAGAAATGAGTATAGAGCACAGGGAAGGAAGAGAGTAGACAGAGGTGTATACAGACCATATGGAATAAGACAGGGGTCAAACACAAATGAGGAAGAAATGGACAGCACAGAAAAAGCACCATACATAGACAACTGAGGGAAAAGCCATAACGGAGGAGGTAGGTAGCATAGAGGAACAGAAGAAAAAGCGAGAAGCATGCAGCATAAAGGACAAAGGGGAGCATCAAGGAACACTGAACAGGGGATTGAAGGAGATGCAAATGGCAGCATGTTGATTTATTTATTATTTAAAGGGCTCATATACATTTTAGAATTTTCAAAATATACAAACAGAACAAGTCATAGGATTTACCATAGATTTTTGTGTGTTCTTTAAGACTGAAGTCTTTACTGTGCCTTGTTGGGGCGAGACTCCCACAGACATTCTCAGTTCTGCTGGTATGTTGTTGAGCTCTACTACGTGGATTGGGACACTTAGAGCAGGCTTTGTCTCATAACCACTGGCAAATAAACTGAATATGGTGGATTCATTGACGTTGCATGGCTCTCCTCCCTGCAGAGAATGCAAACACTCATAACATATATAAATGCATAGAATAAACTGACATAGTCATTAAGGTTGGCACAGCTTTCTCCACATTTTAAGTGGCATACAGTTACTTCCTTCTGCTAAGAGCATAATCTATAAAATTGCAAGGTTGTAGAACAGGTTCCTTCCCTAACACACAGCTACCTGCATAAAGAAAGCAATAGCAAAAGCAAAATAATAAAAAGTAAATGAGCAACTAAAAGTGAAGACTAACAAGCTCTTTATACTCAAAATGTACTATTAGGGGCTTAAATGATGATACCTGTATATGTATGAAAGGTTTTGTTTCTATATTTTAATATAATATATATAATTTTAAAGGGATCCTATCATTCAATCACATTTTTTTCTCATTAACACATCAGAATAGCCTTAAGAAAGGCTATTCTTCTCCTACTTTTCATTGTCTTCTCCGCGACGCCGTTCGCTTGATATTCCGTTTTTTGTCGGTATGTACATGAGTTCTATCGCAGCACTGGGGGCATCCCCAATGCTGCCAGAGAACTCTCCAGCGCCGCCTCCATCTTCTTCTGGCGCTGTCTTCTAACTTCTAAGCCTAGGGCAAATCCGACTGCGCATACCCGCGGCCACAAGAAAAATGGACGCTTACACAGTATTTTCTCGTGATTGAATGATATGATCCCTTTAACTGATGTGCATATGCAAACAATTGTTATCCACCCAAACTGGTTTGTATGCATGGGGTCTCAGGATTTCACTTGCTCTCCTCTCTCCACTTACTAATCTCAATAGCAAGTTTGTAGAGAGGATTAGCCTGTATGATGGACAGCAGCATGCTCTAAGACTAACCACCAAGATTTACATACAGAGACTATAATCAAGCACTAAACAACAACCAAACAAGTTCCTCAAAATATCACAAAATCCCAGATGAAGCCATTTTCTGTCTGACAAAACGTGCATCGGGGCTTTTGCGCTAATCTCCCCCTGTGTGCACTCCAGTCCTTACACCCTTGATTTATAAACATGTCTCTGGGTATGTACTGTATTTTTCGGACTATAAGACGCACTTTTTTTCCCCCAAATTTGGGGGGAAAAGAAGGGTGCGTCTTATAGGCCGAATGTGGCGCCTGGCATCCGCTGTAATAGAGAGGCGGAAGCCGGCAAGTGATAGACGCCATTACAGGTGCCGGGGCCTGCGACATCGCTGCGCTCCTCTGCCCTGCATGAAGCCAGCAGTGGCAGGGGCGATGCTATTCCGCTCCTCCGTCCCCCCGCCGCTGGCTTCATGCAGGGCAGAGGAGCGCAGCGATGTCTCAGGCCCCGGCGTCTATCCCTCACCGGCATCCGCCTCTCTAGTACAGCGGATGCCGGGTCTGCAGTCTGTATCGGTGGCCTCTTCTCCCCCGAGGCCGGTGGGTACCTGTAAAGTTGCAGGCCGGCTCCTGCGCGGCGATATCGCAGGAGCCGACCTGTTCGGGTGACAGCCGGGAGCCTAATGAGGCTCCCAGGCCTGTCACTGCTATATATTAGTACTAGCTGGTACCCGCGACTTCGTCTGCGGTGATTGTAGAAGTGGGTATATACAGGCGTGGGTAAGGTTTTCGTAGTGTGTATATGGTATGGGATATGAAATGTAATTTTGTATCTTGTTTTTTCTGTAATTCAGAGAATACGTAAGACTTTTGTGTTGAAGTTAATTTGTATTTGAGCTGCTATATATACGGTGTTGTGAGAAACTTTACATAGTGACTTTGGGACAGAAGTATTTACCCTTTTCCCGCCGATGGCATTTTTTGATTTTCGTTTTTTGACTCCCCTCCTTCTAAACCCCATAACTTTTTTTATTTCTCCGCTCCCAGAGCCATATGAGGTCTTAATTTTTCCTGGGACAAATTTTTCTTCATGATGCCACCATTATTTATTCTATGTAATGTACTGGGAAGCAGGGAAAAAATTCAGAATGGGGTGGATTTGAAGAAAAAATGCATTTCTGCGACTTTCTTACGGGCTTTGGTTTTACGGCGTTCACTGTGCAACCAAAATGACCTGTCCCCTGTATTCTGTGTTTTGTTACGATTCCGGGGATACCAAATTTATATGGTTTTATTTACATTTTGACCCCTTAAAAAAATCCGAAACTGTGTTAAAAAATTATTTTTTGAAAAGTCGCCATATTCCGACAGCCGTAACTTTTTTATACATGCGTGTACGGGGATGTATAGGGCGTCTTTTTTTGAGGGAACGGGTGTACTTTGTAGTTCTACCATTTTCGGGAAATGTTATTGCTTTGATCACTTTTTATTCAAATTTTTAGCAGAATCAAAACAGTTAAAAAATGGTGGTTTGGCACTTTTGACCATTTTTCCCGCTACGGTGTTTACCGAACAGGAAAAACATTTGTATAACTTTGTAGAGCGGGCGATTTAGGACGCGCGGATACCTAACATGTATGTGTTTCACAGTTTTTAACTACTTTTATATGTGTTCTAGGGAAAGGGAGGTGATTTGAATTTTTTATCCTTTTTATTTAGTTTTTTTATATTTTTTTTACTTTTTTAAACTTTTTTTTTGCATTTATTAGACCGCCTAGGGGTATTGACATGGGTGGGCGGTGTCGCGGATTGTCAGAGTGGTGGGGGTCGGCAAACATGGCTGCTCCGGAGCGTTAAAGAGCGCCTCCTGGAGTATCGTTAAGGTGAGCGGCAAAGTGGTAAAGTATATGTATATGTGATTATGTGGGGTTAGGGGCTTGGCTGTAGAGGGCCCGGGAACAGGGAACAATGTCACCAGCCCATCCACTGTTACTAGATAGCAGAAGTGGTCAGTAACCTAGGCAATGAGCTACAAACACAGAAGAGGCACAATCAGCTGTATCTGGCAAATGGAGCCAGAGATATAAAATAATGTATTGGGTAACAAATTTTGCTAAAAGCTTAAAGGGATTGTCCCACCACAAGGATCCTATCTATACTACTAGTTTATGTAGATTTAAGACTCTTCCTAAATACACTGCTTCAGCAAAACTGCTTTGTTTGGCCGCCATCTTAATTTATTCACTTCATTGTTTAAATTGTGTTTCCATAACCACGGTCCTGGTGCTAATCTTATCTCCTTGACTGAGTGCTGGGAGCAGCTCTGAGCTGTTTCTGTCTCTGCCACAGACAAGTAATGGAGCTCCTGCTCTCAGATAGGGGAGGGGGGAGGTGAGTGCTCCGGGTATTTCTGAGCTGTTTTATCTTGTGCTCTTCCACTTATCAGCCGCTTTAATTGAATTTGGCTGATAAGGGCTGAGATAAGGAGTCCATTACCTCTGTATGTATTACAAACTGACTCAAATCCAGCTCTGCTACATCAGCTTCACACTGTGGTAATGTATTTACAACCAATCCCTCATTACTGACAGTGAGGATCTAATTACTGCGGCCGGTACTTATACTGTTATACTGCAGATAAAACACTATTTTGATGCGTAGGTGTATTTCTTTATGTATGACATATGTTTATATTTCATAGCTAAATTGGAGTTTGTAAAAAATATAACATTATTGGCAGTTTTTGACTATTGTCTCTGCAGTGTCCCAGGGGCTGCTGACAAACATGTTGCTTTGTATTTTGCCTGTTTGGATACATAATGTGCCACTGTATGTATATATTTTCCATGCTTCCATATACAATCCCCTATCTTAGGGTTGTTTCACTGGTAATGTAGGTACAACCGTCCTTTTGAGCCATGGTCCATGACTGGTGTAAGGCGAGGAGACTTAGTCAGCTCATAGCAGTCTTTTCCTACCACTAGAGTAGAGATGTGTGTGAAGGTCCCTGCTATTGAGAGCTATTGCCAACCTTCAGTGCAGCTACAGCCCTGAAACAGAAGAATTGATGCTGACAGAGAGGAGACTGAGAGAAGTGCCAGAGAAAGGAAAAGTTGAGGTTCCAAAGAGCCTCACAGATTGGACCTTGCATCTAGTAGGTAGACAGTGTACCCTTGGAACGTATTCATTTAACCACCATATGCTGGGAAAGGTGACAGTATAGTTATATATAGAAGTTGAAGATATTTGGCACTGGACTTAGAGATCTTGATACTCATAGTTACCTGGCGTATACCGCTTCCTATAGTGGAACTCCCATTGCACTACTGCAGTTATCTGGAAGATAAACCTGTTGCTGCTGATATGATTCAGTAAATTTCCACCTGTTGTTCAGCTGCAACATTCCTCCACTTAACCTCAAGGGCACTAACCACTGACCACCATCACCTGACTCAGTGATGCTGAGGATATCTACCAATTGGAAGCACCGGGAGCGGGAGATTAGGGAGGTAAACAAGTGGCTCAAGAGTTGGTGTAGGAAGGAGGGGTTTGGGTACCTGGAGAACTGGGCCGACTTTGCTGTGGGCTACAGGTTCTATGCTAGGGACGGGCTGCATCTCAATGGGGAGGGTGCAGCTGTGCTGGGGGAGAAGATGGCTAGACGGTTGGAGGCGTGTTTAAACTAGGTACTGGGGGGAGGGTAACAGATGTAGAGGGCAAGATAGTGTAGAAATGGAAAGAGGGCTAGATACTGTAACTGGGGGTGGAGCAGGGGGTCGGGTTAGAGCAGTCAGTAGGCAGTGGAAGAGTAGGGAAGATAAATCTATGAAATGTATGTATACAAATGCCCGAAGTCTTACTAACAAGATGGAGGAACTAGAAGTGATGATGTTGGAAGACAATTATGACATGGTGGGGGTAAGTGAGACATGGCTGGACTCTAGCTATGACTGGGCTATAAATATACAAGGGTACAGTATGTTTATAAAGGAGCATACAAATAAGAAAGGGGGAGGGATTTGCTTATACGTAAAAACTGGCCTTAAGCCAGTCCTGCGTGAGGACATCTGGGAGGAAAATGATTATGTGGAGTCCTTATGGGTGGAGATTACAGGAGGAACAAATAATAATAAAATACTGATAGGGGTTTGTTATAAATCTCCAAATATAACGGAAGAAGCTGAAAATATACTAGTAAAACAAATAGATGAGGCCGCAAAGCATAATAAAGTCATTATTATGGGGGATTTCAACTACCCTGATATCAACTGGGAGGCAGAAACCTGCAGATCCAACAAAGGGAACAGGTTCTTGTCAGTAATAAAAGACAATTACCTATCGCAACTAGTGCAGGACCCAACAAGAGGCGAGGCACTTTTAGACCTAATTTTAACAAATGAACCTGACACATTATCAAAAGTGGAGGTTGGGGGACAGCTGGGTAATAGTGACCATAACATAATAAGTTTTCTTGTACACATTAAGAAGACGTTCATTAGAGGGGGTACAAAAACACGAAACTTCAGGAAGGCAAATTTTAACCAGCTGAGAGAGGAGCTTAGCAGCATAAACTGGGACAATGTCCTCAACGTGGCGGGAACACAAACTAAATGGGACATCTTCAAAAATATACTAAATAATCATAGAAAACCAATATGGCTAACTAAAACAGTACAGAATGCAATGAGGGATAAAAAGGAAGCATTTAAAGTACTAAAACAAGAAAGTAGCGACACAGCATTAAAAAACTATAAGGAGAAAAATAAATCGTGCAAAAAAACAAATAAAGGAGGCGAAGATTGAGGCTGAGAGAAAAATTGCCAAGGAAAGTAAAAGTAATCCAAAATTATTCTTCAATTACATAAATAATAAGAGAATAAAAACTGACAATGTGGGCACTCTCAAAAATAATCTGGGTGTAATGGTGGAGGAGGATGAGGAAAAAGCACAAGTATTAAATGCCTTCTTCTCTACAGTGTTTACACAAGAAAATCCATTGGCCAACAACATGATTAGGGGTAATGTAAACTCTCAATTAAATGTCACCTGCCTAACCCAGGAAGAAGTACAGCGCCGCCTGCAAAACACTAAAATAGAAAAATCGCCCGGTCCAGATGGTATACACCCCCGAGTTCTGAGGGAATTAAGCATGGTCATAGATAGACCCTTGTATCTAATATTTAAGGATTCAGTAATGACTGGGTCTGTTCCACAGGATTGGCGAATAGCAAATGTGGTGCCAATTTTCAAAAAGGGGTATAAAAGGGAACCTGGAAACTATAGGCCAGTAAAGTTTAACTTCTGTGGTGGGAAAGATATTTGAGGGCTTTCTAAGAGATGCTATCCTGGAGTATCTCAATGTAAATAATCTTATAACACCAAATCAGTATGGGTTTATGAGGAATCGGTCCTGTCAGACTAATCTGATCAGCTTCTATGAGGAGGTAAGTTCAAGACTGGACATGGGTAATGCAGTAGATGTGGTGTACCTGGACTTTTCAAAGGCTTTTGATACTGTTCCACATAAACGGTTGGTATGCAAAATGAGAATGTTGGGACTGGGGGAAAACATATGCATTTGGGTTAGCAACTGGCTCACTGATAGGAAACAGAGGGTACTTGTTAATGGTAAATATTCAGACTGGGCCACAGTCACCAGTGGGGTGCCACAAGGGTCAGTATTAGGTCCTCTCTTGTTTAATATCTTTATTGATGACCTGGTAGAGGGTTTACAAAGCAGGGTGTCTATATTTGCAGATGATACTAAACTTTGTAGGGTAATCAATAATGAGGAGGATAGTAGAATATTACAAGGGGATCTAAGGAAACTGGAAGCATGGGCGGAGACTTGGCAAATGAAGTTTAATGTTGACAAATGTAAAGTAATGCACTTTGGGCGACGTAATAAAATGTATGACTATGTACTAAATAGTAAATTACTGGGTAAGACTGTCAAGGAAAAAGACTTAGGGATTTTGGTGGACAGCAAGCTTACCTTTAATGACCAGTGTCAGGCAGCTGCTGCCAAGGCAAATAAAGTTATGGGATGCATCAAAAGAGGTCTAGATTCTCATGACAAGGACATAGTTATGCCTCTATACAAATCTCTGGTACGGCCACACTTAGAATATTGTGCGCAATTTTGGGCCCCGATATACAAGAAAGACATAAGTGAACTTGAAAAAGTGCAAAGACGGGCAACCAAAATGATTAGGGGAATGGGTGGACTGGAGTACAACGATAGATTAACAAACTTGGGGTTATTCAGTTTAGAGAAAAGACGTCTACGGGGAGATCTAATAACAATGTACAAATACATGAAGGGACAATACAAAGAACTTTCTAAGGATATTTTTACTCCTAGGCCAGTGACAGTGACAAGAGGACATCCTCTACGTCTGGAGGAGAGAAGGTTTCACCAGAAACATAGAAGGGGATTCTTCACAGTAAGAACAACGAGGCTCTGGAACTCTCTGCCCCAGGAAGTGGTAATGGTGGATTCACTGAACAAGTTCAAAGTGGGCCTGGATGCCTTTCTTGAAGAGAAAAATATAATGGGTTATGGTCTCTAGATTTTAAGGACACGTTGATCCAGGGTTTTATACTGACTGCCAGATTTGGAGTCGGGAAGGAATTTTTTCCCCTGAAATAGGGCAATTGGCATGAGCCTCATGGGGTTTTTTGCCTTCCCCTGGATCAACACTGTAGGGATTGTAGGGTTATAGGTTGGACTTGATGGACTCATGTCTTTATCCAACCTCATCTACTATGTAACTATGTAACCCAAGAGCAAATACTACCACCATCAGATACCATGCAGGCCCGCTCAGCACTGCACCAACTTAGAAGGTAGGCTGGTGGAGCAGGTTCAGTGTTTACTGGGCACCATTGACAACTACTATATCTATTTCAATCATGCCTATGCAGAGCACAAAATGATCTATATGGCTGTAATTTGTTGTATTTACTAGCATACATATGCAAGATTTATAATTTATTTAGCTTACTTATATAGCGCCATCATATTTTGCAGCGATTTACAGACAGTGTCAGTCACTGTCACATATAAGGCTCACAATCTACATTCCCTATCAGTATGTCTTTGGCGTGTGTGAGGGAACCAGAGTACCCGGAGGAAACCCACGCAAACACGGGGAGAACATACAAACTCTTGCAGATGTTGTCCTTGGTTGGATTCGAAGCCAGGACTCCAGCTCTGCAAGGCTGCAGTGGTAACCACTGTGCTGTCCAGATAGAAGTATTTAGTTCAGTAATTGAATAGACCTTTTGAGTTAGGTTAGGGTTACAGTATAAACACCCAGCATCTCAGTTTGAGAACAGTGGCTTGAGCCACGGTCACAAGATTCATTGCTGCAATGAAACCAGCTGCATGGTATTTATTACTACAGGTCCAACCAATGACTTTCAACAATGCAAATGCTAAAAGCTGCAAGGACTCACAGAAATACACAAAGGTGCGCCACAGCAAAAAACACCTGATTTGGGTTAGGTTTTTGGCACATCCACTTGAAGGACTTCTGTGGTGTGATGCCCCTCTATGGCTTTCCACAGACTCAAACATTTACTGCATTGCTGTATGGTGAATTAGTAAAATCAGCAATCTACATATATTTTTTTTCCTATGTATGCATTCTTATTCTTACTAGATTGCATTTCATTGCATGTATGAACTTACCAAAGAAGTCACCCAATCACAAAACTCTTTAGTAACTTGCTTGACATTTTCATCGAGTGCAGGAGTAAAAGACTGCATTGTCGTAGACTTCTTCTCTTCAGGAACAGGTTCTTGGTTGGAAAGCCATTTATATGGATTTTTGAGCCTAGACTGCTCACTCCTGCAAAAATAAGATTATGTTTAAGATTAATAACTGATAAACACCCCCCACCCCCGAAAAAAAAAGAAAACTTTTCTGCTGTTAGATTTCAGTTTTTGCATTATAAAAGAGAGTTTACATTTGGTCTAAATATCATGGTGTCTAGAGCTAGAAAATCAAGAAGCGCAGCTTCACCTACATTGATGATAGCCTTGTACTTGCTTCGCGTGATTTCACACTTTGTAGATCCTGCTGCTCTGCAGGTGTAAGGGATTTCTCTTCCTCCTGGTCTTCTAGAATACCTTCATAGGATCCTGAAGCACTCCTTAATCTCATCTCAGGGTCCAAAATGCCTACAATTTCCTCAAACAGCTTCACAAATAAATAATAAATGCACAGTTAAATCCGAAGTTCAAGCTAAAATT
Source organism: Leptodactylus fuscus (assembly GCF_031893055.1). Lineage (NCBI taxonomy): Eukaryota > Metazoa > Chordata > Amphibia > Anura > Leptodactylidae > Leptodactylus > Leptodactylus fuscus. Next base: position 235,833,768 of record NC_134265.1, read on the forward strand.
GATAAAATGGTGTTAAAGGGGTGAATGTGCAAAATAAAAGTGCTACTAGAAATAAGCAGAATATTTTCAAATGATATTGAATTTATCAAGACAATTATCCAAATTATGCAATAAAAGCATAAAGGTGAACTAGTTATAGTGTAACACACATTCTTCATACTTGAATCATGTTATATAGTCATACTAAAGTTATACAGTCATATTAAATGGATTGTAGACTATATCTCTTACGTCAGGTGGTACTCCTTCTTCCAGGTGAGGGTAAAGAGCAAGTGGGTGTTGAGCAAGACCATATTCTATCCCCGCAATGTATTCTCTGTGTGCCTGCTGCTGTGGAAGAAGTTTAGAAATATAAACCTGCTCTTTGGTAAACCTCTTTTTGTCTTTTCGAGTAGGTTCTGGGTTATGAGTCACATTTTGCAGGATATGAAGATGGCCTTTAGTGGCAGGGATATGAGGAGCAGCGATAGAGGAGGGAAAGCCATCTCGAAAATCATCAAGTCCTTTTGGTAAGAATTTCCATTGTTGAGTATTGAGAGCACCAGAAAGGTTCATTTTATGGTTGGATTCTTTGAGAAATTTTTTATGTAGTCTCTCTTTATACCTACAATACAAACAGAGTGCTCATTTATAACCATAGGCAACAAACATAGGTTCTACAGGACATTTATTTGGTAAGGTATATTATTTACACCACACAGTCAAACGTTTGCACACTATACATTTATATTTTCATTTTATTTTTCTACATTGTCCATTCATATTGAAGATGTTTAAATTCATAAAACAGGATCACCATAAAAATATTGTATTTATTAGTAATCAAATATAAAAAAAACATCAAAATTGTAGTTCATATAAATATCAAAAATACTGGCTAAATATAGGAGGACCAACACACCACAAAATCCGGTGAGTGGCAGGCAACAATAAACAGTAAAATATAAACATGCAAAAGTGTAACAAGGTGTATAAAACAATAATATTATAATAATGTGTCAGCTAGCTGAAAAGTATATGCACAAAAAATATAGTAGCAATACCCCTTAGTAGAGATAGAACTCAGTGTAGGTGCATAAGGGAATACACACATGTAGCTATATACACAAGTGAAAGCATGGTAGCTAAATAATGAAGTGAGTGCAAGGCTGAAAGGACATTACAAGTGAGGCATGACACAAAAATTAAGAAATGAAAGACTTTGAACACAATATATTGCAGAAATAATAATGAATATGCCTACCAAAGACCGAAACGCCCGACGCGCGTTTCACCATGGATAGCTTGGTCCCCTGACGAAGCCATCCATGGTGAAACGCGCGTCGCACAGCATCTTATATATTATGTGTGACATCAGCACATATAGACTATAAGATTTTTACTGTGCAGTGAATGATGACAAGAATTCATATATCGGGGGTGTAGGGTGAGACTGTCTCTGATGGTGTCAATTTTACTTTTGAAATAGCAGGCAAAGTCGTTAGCTGAGATAAGTGTCGTCAGAGGGGTACAGGAGGACGGAGAAGGGAGCGCAAGGTAGTGAATGGCTGTTTGGGATTGGGGGATAGAACAGATATGAGTGTGGTGAAATAGGAAAAACAAAGTTCAGGTTTCCCAGCACAGTATGCTCCACACTTGTTGTTTGTATAAAACTTAACTTTTATTCTGTACCATCATACAGCCGATAAAAAAAGTATGCCAACATGATGTTAGATAGGAGGGGGTCTGTGCCCTTGCGCCTACGCGTTTCGGAGGATAACCTCCTTATTCATGGCATGGAAAACATACTAAACAAGTATCCTTAAATAAGATAAAAACATAAAAAAGAGACTCAACCCCTTCCGTTCTCGTGATCACAAAGTTGTCAATCATTGTAAGTATATGCAAACAGCTGAGCAGAAGGCAGGTTAACACAGAGAGATGTGAAAAGCATCATGAATTATAAACAAACTTCTTGGTATTGTACGGTAGATATGTCCAGAATTCTGAACACATTACGTTAGGTTGATATTAATATACAGATACGTATACATATATTCCAATAAATAAGTTTCGTAACAGAATGAAAAAAGAGATTGCATAAGAACACAGAAAATTGTTGGTGCCATATCATAACATTATACTTTGAATCGAAACAAAGTGTCAGAGTGACTAAAAGGTCCGGTGACAGCCGCTACCGCTGCGTTTTTTGTTTTTTTTAATAGGCCGTTACCGGCTGGAATTACTCCAGCCGGTAACGGGCCCCATATACTTACCGATCCTGGCAGGGGCCGGGATCGGTAAGTGACACCGCGGGCCCCACAAGCACTGTTATACTCGGGGGTCTTTTCGGACCCCCGATAATAACGATCGGAGGCCCGGAGAGGTAAGAAACATAAAAAACACTGTTACTTACCTCTCCAGGCTCTGCGCAGGCTTCGGCCTACTTGCGTGATGTCATATGACCCGCGACGCAGGGCCCTGTCACATGACGTCCCGGAAAATGGCCGACGGAGAGGAGGGGAGTTGGGAGAAAGGTAAGTAAGAGAGTTTTTTATGTTTGTATCCCCCCTTGGGTCTCCGATTATTATACTCTGGGGTCTGAAAAGACCCCAGAGTATAATAATTGTTCATGGGTGTCCACTATAGGGACATAATACTGTGTGCAGGGGCCACTATAGGGACATAATGCTGTGTGCAGGGGCCACTATAGGGACATAATACTGTGTACTGAGGCCACTATGGGGCATAATACTGTGTGCAGGGGCCACTATGGGACATAATACTGTGTGCAGGGGCCACTATGGGGACACAATACTGTGTGCAGGGGCCAATATGGGGGCCAATATAGTGTGTGCAGAAATGCGCAGGGGGGTGGCGGCGGTGGTAGGGGTCAGTTGGTCGAGGTCTTCAGCGTCGGGGGGGGGGGGGGGGCCATGGTAAAAGTTCACCACGGGGCCCCGCCTTTCCTAGTTACGCCACTGGGTCTAAATCTTAGTGCCCAAACATATTTGCTTACCCTGATTCCATCACTGAAGATGGTAACAATAAAAATAGCAGTGAAAAAATGAGCATGCGCAACTGTGGTTGGTACATTCCCTTAAAATAGATGGCGTCTTTGGTGCCGTACACATGGGCACTATGATGTTTGTGCATGCTCTCAGAATCGTCACTACAGATGACTATAGTGCTCCCTTCCCATAGGCAGCGCCGCACCTCCCATGAGGCGACCTGAAGCGAGCGCTTCAGGCGGCGCTATGCCAGGGCCCCAGGGAGGGCGGCATTTTTTCTTACCTAAGCCAGTCCAGGACAAGCTGTCCTGGACTGGCTTAGCACGGAGCAGTGGATTGGGGAGGCCACTGGAGCAGCGGTGCTCCAGCGGCCTCCCCTCACGCTCAGGCAGAGAGCAGGTCTTCTCCGTGCCTGCTCTCTGCCTGCAAATGGCGCTAAGCCCCACCCCCTTCACTAAGCCCCGCCCCCTCCATCACGCCCCTTCCTCGGGGGGGGGGGCTTTCTGTCGTTCGCTTCGGGTGGCGAAAGGGGTAGGTTCACCCCTGCCCATAGGTATCATGTATATATCTATGCTGTAATTCTATTAGTCGCACATGCTCACTTAATCAAGCGCCTGACCAAATGGAATAAACACAGCGCGCCCTGGGATACTCTGCTGATAAAGAAGGGAGAAGACACGCTTGAAGGTAGGTGATGTAAATAAAAAAATAAAAAATTGGACCACGTTCTTCCAGCGGGGGAAGACATCCTGTGCACTCCATTACTCCTGATGATCCACCAGTGATACTTCATACCGGGGTATGTAAGTGCGTTTTTTGACTTCAACAATTTTGCTGTCTATTTGGGCTGTTTTGTGAATCGACTTTTTGTATGTGGTGAAATAGACCTGATTAGCAGAGGTGAGTGCGTTCTTGAATGCAAGAATTGTCTGTTTATAACTGAGGAAGTCTTCCTGGGAGTGACTTTTCTTCCAGAGGCGCTCTGCAACCTCTGTTTTTTAGTCAGGTCAGTATGCCAGGGTTGCCTATTGATCGCTTGGCTGAAGTAACGGTGGAATTATAGAAGGCAGCAGCGGTATCTGTGTCCTGGAGTGAAGATGTGACAGTGAATGGTAAGAGAGAGTCTTAGGCTGCATTCACACAGAGTAACGCCAGGCGTCATTTGTGTGTAATTTGTGTGTCTTTTACGGCCGTCATAAAACGTTTACATAGAGTTCTATAGGAAAAGACGCCCGTCATTTACGGCCGTCATTTACGGCCGTCATTGTAATGACGGCCGTAAATGACGGCAGTAAATTACGGACGTCTTTTCCTATAGAACTCTATGTAAGGCTGCATTCACACAGAGTAACGCCAGGCGTCATTTGTGTGTAATTTGTGTGTTTTTTACGGCCGTCATAAAACGTTTACATAGAGTTCTATAGGAAAAGACGTCCGTAATTTACTGCCGTCATTTACGGCCGTCATTACAATGACGGCCGTAAATGACGGCAGTAAATTACGGACGTCTTTTCCTATAGAACTCTATGTAAACGTTTTATGACGGCCGTAAAAGACACACAAATTACACACAAATGACGCCTGGCGTTACTCTGTGTGAATGCAGCCTAAACGTTTTATGACGGCCGTAAAAGACACACAAATTACACACAAATGACGCCTGGCGTTACTCTGTGTGAATGCAGCCTTAGAGTGTGTAGATGTCAAGGCGGTTAAGGTTCCTGCAGGGACGTGTTGGTATAGGGTTTGGGGGTGTCTATTACAGAGGAGAGGGCAGAGAATGTCAGTGGGTTGTGGTCATAGAGTATAGACAGAGTTAGAGAGGCTGAATATAGAACAGAGGCGGGTGAATATGAGGCCTAGCGTGTGCCCTTTTATGTGGGTGGCAGAGGAGGACCATTGGGAGAGAGCAAAGGAGGCAGTGAGGGACTGGAAGCTGGGGGGGGGGGGGTGGTCTGTGATAATGGGGATGTTGAAATCACCCATGATGATGGTGGGGGTGTCTGTGAAAAAGAAGTGAATTAGCCAGGTGGTGAAATGGTCGATGAAGGTAGTGGTAGGTCCTGGCGGTCGATATGATGGCCATTTGGACGGTGAGTAAATACGGACACAGTGCACTTCAAAGGGGGGTGAGGCCAGGTAGCGGTTGGATTGGGGAGCAGGAGCAATTGTCAGACAGGAGTATGCCTACACCTCCACCAGGTTTATTGTTGGGGCAGGGAGTGTGCGAAAATTGCAGACCTCTATAGGAGAGGGCAGCAGGGGAGGCAGTGTCTAAAGGCGTTAGCTATGTTTCTGTGATACCGAGAAATGTTAATTCATTCATTGTTCATCCCAGACAAATTAAAAAAAAAAAAAAACACAACTTGGAATATTTGGGTCACCCATCTGTAAAAACATCGCAAAAAAAATTGCACATATCACTGCACTTGCCATAGAGATCTAGTTATTTTCCTGTGCCATCTACATAGCTGGTCATGAAATAGTTGCTGCAAACATGCCAGTATGAACAGTATTCATCTAAAACACTGTATGGTACAATACATGTACTATATATTTTCAATGACCTACACTGCTGTCTACTCTTTCAGTAGAGTTCAGGAGGTTCTGCTCACACGTATAAGTTGCCTATGAAGGAGGCCGAAAGAGAATCTTTTTCAATAACACACCTTTTCGAATAAAGGTTGATTCCAGAAGTATTAAGTTATTATCTATCCGCAGAAAAACCGGAGCCAGGAGGAGTGAAATGAAAGCAATGTTTATGTATGCCGAAGCCATAAGATGCTAGTTTAAGTGTTTAGTAAATGTTAGTAGACTTTCACCCTAGAAAAAGTTTGTGAATCTGGGGTAAAATAAATAAATACACCGGATAGATAGGAGATAAATAGGTATGTCCACTTTATTAATGGAGAATTATGCCTATCCATTTATTTTGCTGACTATTAAGTATAATAATATATGTACTCACCAAGGATAACGAGGAGGCGGCAAGTCACGGCCCAGTCCTGTCCCAACAGACATGGCTCCAGAGGGAAGATATTTCTCACATCAATGAGTACATATATTTGTGGATGTAACTATTTAGACTCATCCGATACATGGATAAAACAGAAGCAACACACATGAAAGGATACTATGGGATATACACACTAGCTATTTTGTTTGTGTTGGTTTCCAGGGCAGCAAGACTTGCATAGCTACCAATGGCGAGCATTGATGATGTATCACATGCCTTCTGCCTACAGTTTACATACTGAATAATGGGTAGAGATCGCCATCTAGTGGTCTATGAAAACATTACTTGAAGAAAAACACTGAACACGGTACAGTATACAACAGAAGTACTCAACTACTTGTAGAAAAGGTCCACTAACCCGGGATTCAATATCAGGTGAAGGTCCAAGCTGAGCATGTCCAGTACATGTCATTTGTCTATAAAACGCACCACAGGTTTAGACCAGAAACATTTGGAAAAAATATGTCATTAATTTACCTTTCTCTGGTGGTCAAATGAAGTAGAGAGGTCAGCGTCAATAACTAGTGAGGGGCCACTACGGATGGGCAAACCTCTGAAGATTCATTTGGTCTTGGAAGGGAGGGGAGAACAGAGCACACAGTGTAATTGACATGGTAGTATAACCAGGGTCGGACTGGCCCACCGGGGAATCAGGAAATCCCCGGTGGACCCCAAGCCTTGACTATCAGTTCTCATTTCCCGAATGCAGAAGCATTGGTCAGGGGCCCGATCGGGATTTTCAGTGGCCGGGTCGGGCCCCTGAACCAATGCATTTGCATTGACAAACTGAGCACTGATAGTGGCAGGGGCCAGATCAGTAAGCTCGGAGCCCCAGGCTGTAGTAGGCCCCCAGGACCGTAATGATTAAAGATGGCTGGTTGCCGGCAGTTTCCCAGGGCCCTGACACTTACAGAGGCCTCCTGCCAGTGGAATACTTTCCCTATTAATATAGGGAAAGTATACATCGGGAGGACTGAGGACATCGGGGGCAGCAGCTGCAGTAGCTATCGCTGAAATCTTATGAAGAGCTTTCTGTGCAGCCCGGACTTTCCCCCTCCCAGCAGTGAGTCATCGCTTAGATCGTATAGTGTGAGGACAGAGACAAATCTGCTGCGATATTCCACTTTCTGCTTCACCAATGTGAGTATATATTTTTTCTTTTTTTGGTAAAATGTAATATGTATATGTGTACATTTGTTTCACACTTAAGTACTATCATACACCACTACCATACACATATCATTATGATAGACACCATGATAGTACTTAAGGGTTAAAGTATGTGTCTTGTACAGTGTTGGCCAAAAGTATTGGCACCCCTACAATTCTGTCAGATAATCCTCGTTTTCATCCAGAAAATGATTGCAAGCACAAACTCTTTGGTATTAATATCTTCATTTATTTTGCTTGCAATGAAAAAACACAAAAGAGAATGAAAAAAAAAAAGTCAAATCATTGATCATTTTACACAAAACTCCAAAAATGGGATGGACAAAAGTATTGGCACCCTCAGCCTAATACTTGGTAGCACAACCTTTAGACAAAATAACTGCTTCCGGTAACCATCAATGAGTTTCTTACAATGCTCTGCTGGAATTTTAAACCATTCTTCTTAACAAACTGCTCCAGGTCCCTGAGATGTGAAGGGTGCCTTCTCCAAACTGCCATCAAGAGATCTCTCCACAGGTGTTCTATGGGATTCAGGTCTGGACTCATTGCTGGCCACTTTAGAAGTCTCCAGTGCTTTCTCTCAAACCATTTTCTACTGCTTTTTGAAGTGTGTTTTGGGTCATTGTCCTGCTGGAAGACCCATGACCTTTGAGGGAGACCCAGCTTTCACACACTGGGCCCTACATTATGCTGCAAAATTTGTTGGTAGTCTTCAGACTTCATAATTTAGGGACCATGTTCTTTTCTTTGAAGGCCTCTATTTTTTTTCCTGTAAACTCTATGTTGATGCCTTTTCCCAGAAAGCTCTACTTTTCTCTCATCTGACCAGAGAACATTCTTCCAAAACGTTTTTGGCTTTCTCAGGTAAGTTTTGGCAAACTCCAGCCTGGCTTTTTTTATATCTCTGGGTAAGAAGTGGGGTCTTCCTGGGTATCCTACCATACAGTCCCTTTTCATTCAGACGCCAACGGATAGTACGGGATGACACTGTTGTACCCTTGGACTGCAGGGCAGCTTGAACTTGTTTGGATGTTAGTCGAGGTTCTTTATCCACCATCTGCTCAATTTCTTGCGTTGAAATCTCTCGTCAATTTTTCTTTTCCGTCCACATCTAGGGAGGTTAGCCACAGTATCATGGGCTTTAAACTTTTTGATGACACTGTGTACGGTAGACACAGGAACATTCAGGTCTTTGGAGATGGACTTGTAGCCTTGAGATTGCTCATGCTGCCTCACAATTTTGCTTCTCAAGTCCTCAGACAGTTCTTTGGTCTTCTTTCTTTTCTCCATGCTCAATATGGTACACACAAGGACACAGGACAGAGGTTGAGTCAACTTTAATCCATTTCAACTGGCTGCAAGTGTGATTTAGTTATTGCCACCACCTGTTAGGTGCCTCAGGTAAGTAACAGGTGCTGTTAATTACAGAAATTAGAGAAGCATCACATGATTTTTCAAACCGTGCCAATACTTTTGTCCACCCCCTTTTTTATGTTTGGTGTTGAATTATATCCAATTTGGCTTTTTGACAATTCTTTTGTGGTTTCCCATTAAAGACACATTAAATGAAGATAATAATACCAAAGAATTTGTGATTGCAATCATTTTCTGGAAGAAAATGAGTATTATCTGACAGAATTACAAGGGTGCCAATACTTTTGGCCAACACTGTATACTGGGTGAGGACTGTATGTTTGTATATAGGTATGTGTGTGTATACACAGTATGCTATAATAATATGTGAGTATGTATATAGGTGAGCATATATAGTATTCATACATTCATATATGTATGTGTATATATATATATATATATATATATATGGCTTATATATGAATGAATATGAATGTATATGTGCTATAATAATGTATATGTGTGAGAGTATGGCTATATATAAGTATATATAGTATTTATACATTCATATAAGTATATATATATTTGATTTATATATGGTATACAAGCATGTGCCTGCGACTTCGTCTGCGGGTTGGTTGCAGCGCTGAGCCGCTTATATGTAGCGATCTCATGGTGGTTATGATCCGCCGCACTCCTTACGCCATCGGGCCCTCTCCCTATTTACGGCTTGCCCCCATCCCAGCATTTCCCCGCGCACCAGGTCCCTTCCCCCATGCACATGCTACCGCGCCCAGGCACCTTTCCCCCCGTACGCCTGCCCGCGTCCATGCCCCGCCTTCCCTTGCAACGCAACCGCAGCCGCCCCTCCCGCTCACAGGTTTCCTCCCCTCGTAGTAGTATGTAGCCTATATTTCAAACCAGGACAAAATATATGTATGTGTAAAATTGCAGCCAAATCCGTGCGGCTGTTATATACACACACGTGTGAGTATATATGAATGTATATGTATGAGTGTCTAAGTAACTGATGCATTTTTAGAATTTGCAGTATGTCACTTATACCTACAGAAACACCGGCGGTGTCCCTATAGGTATAATGGAAGCAGAAAGTCCTCAGAGGAAACCTTTGTGGAGTTTCTGCAAATAGTGCTGCAAGAAAACTGATGCGTTGCCGCCGGGAGTTTTCACACAGTGCTTTTTGGCTGCGGGACGCTGTGCTAGGCCTTGTCCTTATAGTGTGATGTACAGTATTTTGAAATGTTAAAGAGGACCTTTCACCTCCTGGGGTACATGCGGTTTTATATACCGCTAGAAAGCAGACAGTGCACTGAATTCAGCACACTATCGGCTTTCCCGTTTTGTACCCCCGGTGAAGAGCTATCGGTGCAAATACCGTAGCTCTTCACTTTCAGAAGGGAGTTTCTGACAGTCAGGAACGCCCCTCCTCACAGTAGCGTCTATTGTGCTGTAATGAGAGCGGTAAGGAACACCCCCTGCCCTTCTGATAATGCTCGTCGATAGACAAGTACTAGGGGGGGCCACTGTATGCTCCTGTATTGAACTAGAAGAGCAAGAGAAGACAGAAGAGGCGGAGTTGCTACTGAAGAAGGAGGCGGCGCTGGAAACAGCTCTCTGGCAGCAATGAGGACGCGCTCATTGGCATTTCAGCGCTGGGGCCCGCCCTCATTGCTGCGGAGAGCTCATTTGCATACCGGTTAAAACCAGTATTTCTATGGAACGGCGCAGCGGAGACCACGTCTAAAGGTAGGAGACGAATTGCCTTTAAGGCTATTCCGACGTGGTCATTAGAAAAAAAAGTTAGTTTAGTGGTAGAATCCCTTTAAGGATTAGGCACAACAGTGAGACGCAGTGTTTTTCATTGAGTTTTTGACCGTAGCACCTTGTTGTCTCCCGCCTGTGTCTGTTTGGTCTCATGGCCTCATTTCTGGAAATCCTGTACCTAAATAGTCTCAGTGATCACGAGGTGCAGGACTCCCAGGAAGGAGGCACCAGCACGAGACTAAATGGACACTGGGAGCAGACAGAGTAACGGGGACAGGTGAAGGCACTTTCTATTTATTTATTTTACACCTCCCTCCCAACACATGGGTTGAGCCAATTCCTGGACAAATCTTTAAAGGATTTATCCATCTTTGTAATATTGATGGTATGTCCTCAGGATAGGCCATCAATATTACATCTGTGATGATACAACAGCCAGAACCTCTGCAGATCAGCTCTTCCAGGACAGCGTGGCTACAGGTAATAGTAACATTTCTAGGAGCCATGATGATCACTTTCCATACAGTGTGTAACAGTAGGTTTAGGTAGTGCATTGTTGCACATAGTATGGCAGGTGAGCAGCATGGCTCCCGAGATGGTATTACCTTTAGCTGCCCTGTCTTGGTATCGCTGGCCTGCAGGTGGGCCCCTAGAGACAATTCCACTGGAGGGCCCTAGACACCCCAGACAGACCCTGAGTATAACTGATACTTACCTACAGCAGCGCATTCCCACCTACTTGTAAGGCATTAACTATATGTCTGGCCATCACTTATTTGCCTTCACTCCTAACCTTGTGTAAGCTTTCAAAGTGTTATCTATACCATCTCGGTTTCTTTTATTACACCGAGTTGGTGTGTGTAAAATAAATAAATAAATAAAATATATATTATATATACACACACACACACAAATACACAACTTTTCTCCTTATGTTGGCACAGTAACCCATTTTTTTTCTTTAGTGTGGTTTCTATGTATCCTTAATAGAACATTGAGATCAGCTCCATAAGATTATTATATGATCCCACTATAACTACTAAATAAATTAAAAAAAAAATATGGAAATATATAGAACAATTGTATGCCCTTTCCCAACTCTTGGTTGAACATTGAAAGATGTGACTATACCAACTATGTAACTATACGGATGTAACCTACAATAGGCAATAGTTATAAGATTGGTGGGATACAACTCCCAGCACCCCCACTGAACAAGTGACTGAAGGCTTTCCTTCATTGTGTACCAGTCAGCCTCCATGCTTTGATCAGGTCTGTACTTGGTATTGCAGCTAGCCCTATTCACTTAGCTGAGCTGAATTGAGATGCAATATGAAGGCAGTGTCAAAACTACAAACTACAGAGCTTTCCAGATAAAAAGTGAAGGGTTACAGTGCTCTTTGCTTGACTCTGCCTATCGGCAGAGATACTAGGAGTAGGACCCTTACCGATCAAAATTGATAATATATCATTAGCTAAAAAAATAACGTAGCAAAATCTTCATTTCTGCAATGTGGGGCCTCAGCCTTGAACAGTTTATATGTATACATTTTAACCTCAAAATGAACCATTTAATATAAAAGTCAAAAGGAACAAAGTTTTAATGAAGTTGATGAGTCAAAATTCTGCCACATATAAAATGCAAAAATCTAACTTGCTGCTGGGTCAAAACCTATTATGTGCAATATATAATACTAGTATCTTCTACAAAGAGTAGCAATTACAATTATGACGCCATGCCCTGGGAAGTTTTTGTGACTGCTATCTCTGCAATTCCTGTAACTATTATAGTCCCCTGAGGTTATATGAGAATAAAAGATTGGCACAAAACTAATGATTCCACACTGCATGTAGGAAATAGTGTCAATTTTCATGACTAACAGCAAAAATGATTTCAGAAGATAAAAACACACAAACAATTTATTACACTGATCAATAATAACGCTAGACTTTCATAAAAAAAAAAAAAAAAAAAAAAAAACACATTATGTTCATAAGTCATAGGCAAGCACTGGCCATAGCACTTTTTACAACAAAAAATCCAAAACTCATAGAAGGGAGTGTAAGAAGAGAGCCTGGATCCAGCTGTTTTCCATTCAAAGCTGGCAAAGTTTTTTCATCCACCATCTTTAAAACCTGACCATTCAGCAAGACTGTTCTAAAGGAGGAAGAGAAATAATGGCTTCAGTAAAACTTCTTAAAAAGGCATAAAGTGTTATTACATAATATACTAGATTACCAGAGTCTAAATAAAAAAAAATAATAAACACTACATTTTTCTTACATAAATGGATCCCCAGTTAATACCAATTTACTATTATATTGTAATAGTATTCCCAGCTCCTTTCTTATTCACAGGATTGTAAAAATATACTAACAAAAAAAAAACTATTGGTATGGCTGCATCTGAAAAAGACAGAGCTATTAAAATATCAGCATTAATACAGTAAGTATTTATTCCATACAGAATGCCACACAAAAAAAGGCAAATCAACCTTTTTCTGCATTTCTTTGCTTCCCAAAAACAAATTGGCTAAAAGGTAATCCAAAAGTATTAGATTGACCAAAAGAGTATCAATAAAAACCACATATAACATAATTATTGTGAAATATATGCATAGAATAAATTCACAGTAACTTTTTGTACTTTTTTGCTGTAAAAACCAAATTTGTAAAAAAAAATAAATAAAATAGGCACAACTGTCTCTCCCCCCCCCCAATACCACCACTGTAATCTTTTTTTTCCCAGCTTCCTATAAAACGGTATGGATTATAAAAGTTAAAAAAATTGGAAAAAGTCCATATGTCTGTCTATGTGAATGGAAATATCAAGTTATCGCTTATGAAAGGCAGGGGAAAAGATTGATTAATGGGTTAACAAGATGATCTGTGACAATAGCTGAAATGTAATCTACAACTGTTATAAGTCTAGTAAACACTGTAAAAAGATATTGATTTATTTATCTATGTGCCATATAACATCCTTCAGTCATGGAACCTACCTAGAAAGCAGTCCTCCCTCTCCAGGTAAAAGAAGATATTCATCGACAAACTTTCCAGATAAGTAGCTTGGCAACTGCATTTCCTGAGTGTGGTTGTTCAAGTTCATGGCAAACAGTGTAACATCTCCTGCTTTGTATTTTGTGCTGATAGAATTATATGATAGGTTAAAATTAGGTTGATTTATAATACAGCATGCTATTTAAGTACGGTTTAAAGCAATCCCACATTTCCCTATAATAATTTTACAATGAAATACATAGTTAACATATCTGTTGAGGTTCCTCCATTCCCAGTCTCTACTTCATTCCAGTAAATTGGCCACCAGTTTCTCAGACTACTCGATACACACTGTCAGTGGCGCAACTAAAGCCTTGTAGGCCCCGATGCAATCTTTTATCCAGGGCCCCCTACCTCATCCTTACAGTGAATCCTTGATAGTAATGGTTACAGGTTCTACGGGGTTTAATCTACCTTAGTGTGGTTAGGGTAATCTGTAGGTCTCCATGGCTTATGGGTCACATGGGAGCTGCAATTTCCATACTGATGCCAGTGCTTTGGGCCCCTGAGGCCCGATGCGACTGCACCCCCTCAAGTTACGTCCTTGCACACTGTGCTTTCGTAAAGACACTCCCCTATGCCCTGGAATGGTCTAGCTGATCGGGGAGGAGCATCGTAATATCCCCTGCGTGGAGGATTCATCCAATTTATGACTAGGTGCACGCCTTGTACAAATGAAGCAATATCTAAGTCAGCTCGTAGCTGACATAAATTTCAGTCATAATACAGAATACTAGGGTAAATGCTGATAAATCTGCTAATACAATGTGCACTTTTCTGAAAGTGGCAAGGGCAGCATAAACACATCATTTGGGTGAATATTGTACAAACAGTGTTTGAGGCCGGGGCCCCACGGGTCGGAAACGCTGTGGCTTCTTACAGTAACTGCAAAGTGGATGGGATTCTTGCAAAACCTCTGTCTACTTTGCAGTAAAAACCGCAGCATGGACACATCACGATTTCCAAAAATAGCGCAGTTTTGGAAATCGCAGCATGTCAATTATAACTATTTATAATTAACTATGGAAACGCCGGCAGTTTCCCCATAGATATAATTGTAAAAGAAAGTCCAGGGAGAAAAAAATTCTGTGAAATTTCTGTTTAAAGCACTGCGGGAAGAACCGCAATGCTTTGCCGCCGCGGTTTTTCCCACAGTGCTTTATAGCTGCGGATCATCCTGTGGGGCCTTAGCCTAAAAGTTGAAAATTCATGGCTTGCAGTTTCTTTGCTTGTAAAACCCTTCTGTGTGCCATTCTCAGAAGCTGGTAGCTAATTTACAGAAATGAAGACAGACCTTTCCAAAAAAAAAAAAAAAAAAAGGCTGGGCACCAGATATCCCACAACTGCATTTACTATGAGACAATGGTAAACCAGAGTGGTGTTTGCTTTATTATATCGTATATATTTGATGATAAAATTTGAGGTTACTTAGTATTAACAAAATAAATCAAATATTTATCTTTACATCTCAATCATTATTCACTTAGGCTGGGTTCACACCACCATAGGTGTCCGACAGCTAGTGTCCGTAGCTAATGTCCTACATGTAAGATTTTTCTGTCCGCTTGAAAAATTGGACATGGTTGTAGACGGACACTTAAGGACACACGCAGAGACAACATAATATCCCATTTAAATGAATGGAAATTGTAAACTGACACAGACAGTATACAATATACTTATAAAATAAGACATGTTAGATGAAAACACAATAATATACATACTTGTCAATGTTTGTACAATGAAGATAAACCCTAAGGTTTTCCACATTTACATTCTTGGAGCTTCTAAAAGTGGCATGCAAAACCACGGACCCAACCAAATTCTTAAAAACCAGCGACAGCCAGTAATCCTAAAAGGAAGTATTTTATGAGAATATAAGTGATCAGTTTTTTCTGCAGTATCAGTAGTGTCACACTTTAAAGCTCACTTGAGGTTACAATCACATCTGCACCGAGGTCTCCATTGCAGTGTCCACCAAAAATTTTTGGAGGAAAAAGTCCTGCACAGAGTACCTATTCATCTGCCGATTTCAGTTTAAAAACGACAGACACCCAACAGACTCCATTAGTCAATTTTGGCTTTGTGGTTACCATTTTAGCAGTCCACCTGTCTGTTGTTTAGGTCACCCGACAAGCCCAAACAATAGAGAGAGGCGCTAGTGTGAAGTTTTGAGGGAACCTCATGAGAGTTATCTCATCAATAATAAGGTTTGCCTAGTAGTTTCATTTCCGACCTGGAACTGGTATTATACTGTATGGTCATTTTAGAACCTAGAGTATAATAGGATGAGGCCCAAGGGAAGTAGATAGACATCTCCTGGGCTCCATCGTCGGTCCTCAGCCTCTTTCAACCTACTAAATGAGGTCAGGAAAAAAAATGGAGACCACTGAGGCCTGCGATTCATCCTCAGCGATCATGTAAGGTGCAGTCTCATGATATCTACAAAAAAATAAATAAATAAATTGTATATATATATATATATATATATATATATATATATATATTGTATATAATGCTAAAAGTCCATAGAAAGGGCATCCATTTTACAAACGGATGGCTGAGTGATGCGATGTGAAGCTAGCCTATGCTAGTCTGTTTAAAAAGGATAAATTTAGTAGTAGACTATGAAATGAAGTGTTTTACAGCACAACGTCAAAGAGAAAATAAATAAAATTGTCTCACATAGATCTAGCATACACCACTGTAATACATGCTGTATACTACCTCCTGATATATACCACATCACAGGCCTTTATGCTGATGTGTCCACCCTTGGGGACAAAATAAATTATACACCAATTACATATACTATATGCCTACTTCATATTTACTTACAGGTAAAGGTTCAAAATCAGAATCCACCAAATTGTATGACCCAGCACCAAACAAGGCCTGTCTCATAACCACATCAATTCCCAGTTTAGCAGACAGTCCCAGCTTATCCAGCCACCTGGTTGAAGTAAACAACATTTCATTGAATTTTGGTTAAATGGAACAGTAAAATTAGTGCATTTGCATGCATATGTGTGCTTTCCCCTTGTGACAGGCTTTATAGAATAATCAGAGCCCTAAGGCATGGCGGTGTGCTGGCGGTATACTTACAATGTTGTATCAGATTTCAAAATCTCTTAGTAGCATTAAATGGGTCTAAGTAATCGGTTACCTTTTATTTTGGAATCTTGTGATCAACTACACATACTTTATTAATATCTATGGCATGTCAAAGATCATTTTAACTGGATGTAAGCACGAGTTCTGCTCAGACTCTGGCAATTTAGCTTTATTAGCAAAAATGCAATTGTACATGATCGGCATCTGACCCTCTTTTCCGTACTGCTTGGCATCTGTCATTGCAGTATATACAATGAACAGGATTAACAATGTAAGTGCCATGCTCACTACCTGTCATGTCTGTCACTGTGGCTCACATTTCAAGACCTGCATGCAGGACTATCTTCTGTTACAAAAGTAAACATACATGAAAGAAAATATCTTCTGCCATGTTTTTTTACATTAGTGTCAATAGTAACGGACACAGAATCGGCCTGCTTCTGTTCTCAACAGTTTAATGTCCGTTGCCATTATCCTATGACAGAAGACAGCAACAGACATTAACAGTAGTAGTGTGAATCCAACCTTACTGTTCAAAAGAAGAAGAAAAAAAGCTAACAATTTTAAATCTGTCCCACATTTGCCACTTTCTCAAAAAAGGGGCATGGGCAGGGTGTGCTGGGTTAGGGGCCATTGTTAGAAAACTGGTGTAAAGGATACTGTAAATGTATGAACAGTTATATGAACAGGCATAGATTTCCCCTGCAAGCCACACGGCCTGGTGGAGGGTGAGCCTCATTTACACGCTCTGCCAACTCTGGGGTTTTAAAGACCGGCTCCAGTCTTCATAAATATGCACCCAGAATGTATTTAAAAAAAAAAAAAAAGTGTTGTGTTTAAAGTTTTAGTTATATATTTTTTTTTTTCCTCTTTCATTTTTGCTTTTCTATAACTGGAATTTTTATTCACTTATTCCAGGCTTCTATGCGTTTGATTATAAAGGTCTATGGAGGAGCAACTTAACCAGGCAGATTATGCCACTTTGAGAATGCAGGGTAACATAATACCACAATCTTGACCATCATAGTTGTCAATTTTGCTAAAACAGCAAATGAAGAATCAGCAAGAATGAAAAACAACTGAGGATAAATACATTATCATGTCATCGTGTCATTAAAAAAAAAAAAAAAAAAAGGCACCTACCGCAACTTTATTCTACAGAACAGGGCATTATCTGTGCATATACTGTAGATGTAATAGTTATTTTGATAGCTAAAAGACAGTGTTACTTACATGAAGCCATCAATATACGTATTTGTTAATCCTGGAGATCCTCCACCATATGCTGAGCTGGTTTCACCCAACCAAACCAACTTTCCTGGAACAATTTCATTTACTAGCTAAAACAAGAAATAAGTATATAACAAAAGGTGACCCCAATAGTTTTCCATGATCAGACATACATAGATATTTTTCTTTCAAAAGAATAGCTTCTTGGAATGAAAACCACACACCACTCAGTCCTGAAGGCCTAACATAGGCAGGCATTTAATAGCTTAAACCAAAGGTTTGCAGATGGCTACATTTTAAACAATGCAGACGGTCCTAATATCACTTTTTTGTTATGTAATATTTTTATTTAAATTAAAATTTATATTTTAAATCATCTTCGGAGAGCTGCTGGTTTTCCTTTTTTCCATTTGTTGGTCCTAATTTGCTCTTTGCTGCTAATTTTGCCACCTTCTAGCTCATTTACCTAATTTTTTTTTTTCTTAAGAAAACAGTTTCACATATATTTATGTACATACCCTTAAGACAGTCCTTATTTCTGAAGATAAAGTATCTAAAATGGTAGGGTTGATACAGTCTTTCACAGATGCAGTTCGACCATCAACATAGTAGCTGTTTCAAACCAAGAAGAAGAAAAAAAATATTATTCATTAATGGAGAAATATTAAAACCTTCCCTATCAGTTCTATAAAAATAAGTGAAGAGTGAAATCTGAAGGCAAAATATGTTAACATGCTTTGGTTACCTAATAATTGTCTCTTGGAAGGAAGGAAGGAAGGAAGGAAGGAAGGAAGGAAGGAAGGAAGGAAGGAAGGAGAGAAAGAGAGAAAGAGAGAGAAAGAGAGAGAAAGAGAGAGAAAGAGAGAGAAAGAGAGAGAAAGAGAGAGAAAGAGAGAGAAGAGAGAGAGAGAGAAAGAAAGAAAGAAAGAAAGAAAGAAAGAAAGAAAGAAAGAAAGAAAGAAAGAAAGAAAGAAAGAAAGAAAGAAAGAAAGAAAGAAAGGAGACTACTGATGGTAAATCGAGTGACTACCATTATTTAATGAGGTTGGCAAGTTTTCAAATGTATTTTAACACTTACTGGTGCCAAGTAACAGAATCAATGGCTTCACCCCCTGCCTTTAAAAAACTGCAAAATAAATAAATTGTAAAGAATATTGTGCAGAAGAATACAAATCACTAAGACTATTATGCATACCTTTCATAACTTCTGATTAAAATCACCTGAAGGTGCTAAAGCCTAAAAGCTGTCATATGCTGCTTTGGTAAGCGCTAAGAGTATGTTCACACAAAAGTTTTTTGCAGGAGGATTTTGAAGCAGAATACATCTCATTCATTTCAATAGGAGTCATCAGCAGATTTTTTTTTTCCCCCATTTTTTTCAGCTGGAGGTTAAAAAAAAAAAAAAAAAAAAAAAAAAAAACGCAACATGAACTACCTTCAGGCAGATTTTTTTTATTTTTAAGGGCTCACAGTGTATTCCCCCCCCCCCCCCCCCCATCAGTATGTCTTTTTTAGAGTATGGGATGGAAATCCACGCAAACACGGAGAGAACATACAAACTCTTTGTAGATGTTTCACCTTGAAATACCCATTGAAATCAATGGGATACGGAAAAAAGGTGACACGGTTTTTCCAGGGCAATATAGTGTGCTGGCGCCAAAAAACATGACAAAAACCACATCATGTAAAAAAGAAATGCATAAAAAAAAAACAAATTTCTGAAGCAGATTTTTTTCAGCCTGCAAAAAACTCTATGTGAACATACCCTAAACTGGCTCTTTCCGCTCACTAGCCATTAAAATACTATTAGTTAGGATTGGGGTTGAGCCGATCTTGAAATTTCAGGATCGTTTTTAAAATCCGATTTCTGATCATTTTCCATTTGAACCCAATCCCAATGCAAATCAATGGGATTTTTTAAATAATCGGAGATCGGATTTTAAAAACGATCCTATTCACAGGGAGTAGGCGGGGCTTAGCGCAGCTGGAGAGTGTGGGCAGGGAGACATGAGTGCATCACTCACGCCTCCCCCTCCCAGTACCCGCCCACACTCTAAGCCCCACCTTTTCTACACTACTAGTCTAGGGAGGCGGGGGCAGGGCAAAGGGCACTCTGAAGCCACATGAAGGACAGAGGACCGGACCAGCAGAGGGCAGCGGCGGCAGCAGCAGCACTTCTGAGCAGGTAAGTTGAGCGAAGTTCATGAGTAGATAGCTATTACTGTTCATTGACTTGTCTAGTAGATAAGTCAATGTACAGTGGTATCTATCTACTCGTGAACTTGTCTCGTCGTCCTCAAAGCAGTGCAGCACACAGTGATTTACCGCAACCTGCCACTCTTCTGCTTCTTCCCCGTTTTACCGTATATTCAGCCGACTATACGGTAAAACAGGGACGAAGCAGAAGAGTGGCAGGCTGCGGTAAATCTATAGGAATGAATGGACGCAGCCGGCATGCAGGGGGTTAAGCGGCTGGCTGCTTCCATTCATTCCTATGGGTGCTAAGCTTTTCCCACAATGATTGGCCAGTAGCCAAGCGTTGTAGGAAATAAGCCCCGATCTCGATCCCGCCCAAAAAGATCGGGATCGGAATTCAGATCGCAATCGTGAAATTTTCTCGATAGCCGATCGAAATCCGCTCTTTTCCGATCGCTCAACCTTGGGTAGGATTGGTCTTCTGGGATTTAAGAACTATGCAACTTTTCAACTATAGGTTTATAGATTCTATGTATATAAAATATCAAAAATACAGTATTCACCTAATAATCTTTCCTAAAAATACCACCCTGTTTTGTGTATGCGGTTCCTATACAGATCTATGCGTCTCCATACTAGCCATTAAGAGTCAAGGAGGCCCTTTCTTATGCCAAATTTGCAGAACATTCCCAGTTGTGTGCCCTGCTCGCCACTTTCAGCCATTGCAAGTGAAGTAGTGGTGACGTCTCGGCTGAGCATATTTATGACTCTCAACAGTTTTCTGGTGTGAGATATACACAAGTTAGGCATTTGCATAGATTGAATGTATATCTCCAGTCTGGTACACGGTTGTGCGTCTCATTTATTAAGAGATTGGAGATTGTTCATAAACCATTTGTGCCTTGCGCCTGTCAGGGCCTTTATTATGACTGGCGTACAATACGCCAATCTTAATAAATCTTTTCCAATGTGTTAATCTCTCCCATCTGATTGATCTTTCAAAATTGCTTTAATTTTTTTAGATGCATTGAAAAAAAACAAAAACCAACGAATCACTGAGGCCTACACAGAACAGGTATATTTATACTGAGACTAAAATAGACACAGCTGGACTATTAAAGTGACTTTTGAAGGCAATTGTGTGCACTGGATTTTATTCAGGGGTGTCAGAGTACAGGGGGCTGAATACTTTTGCACATCACACTTTTCAGATTTTCATTTGATTGAAAACGTATAATTTTCCTTCCATTTCACAATTATCTGCTACTTTGTGTTAGTCTATCACTTAAAATCTGAATAAAATACATTTGAGTTTGTGGTTGTAAGTGAAAAAGTACAAGGAGTATGAATACTTTTGCAAGGCACTGTACAACAAGAAAGAATAGAAAAGTTTTGTTCACTTCCCCTGCCTGTGCCACTGCCAGGTCTATTTCCATATACTACGGCGATGCCTTTTGATGCGAGAACGTGGAGCTGTTATTCCTACATTCGTTCCTGCATAGTCATAGCTAAGTTTCCACTTGCAGATCTTGCACATTGCCATAGATGTGGAAAATGTAGGAAAACATTCCCACATGTGAATGTAGTTGCTGTAGCCGCCAACACCATCGGCAGCAGAAACCTGTTTGTCACTAACACCACCAGTGGCCCCATCCTGCGGTCTTCCCCAGTGGGCTTTATGGATGTTGGGCCTGCTTAACGGCTGAAATCATTACTGGTCATGGTCAAGTGCTACCATCCTCTTCATCTTATGTCAGCTTGTAACCCTGACCTTGTTGCCGGTGTCAATTTATTAACAAATGTCTTCTGTTTTTGGCTGTCAGGTGGCAGGCAGCCCTAATTCTAGAGAAAAGGTTGCGCATCAAGGCCAATTGAGAAGTAATGCTCTAGGACACATAAATATATATTAAGTTCATATGTGCCGTCATACTGGTTAAAATTCTCCTCTTGTTTTTTTTTTTTTTTTTTTTTTTTTTAATGTAGATTGTGAGCCCCACATAGAGCTCACAACGCACATTTTCCCCTATCAGTATGTCTTTGGAATATGGGATGGAAATCCATGCAAACACGGGGAGAACATACAAACTCCTTGCAGATGGTTTTATGCCCTTGGCGGGATTTGCTCTTTTGGTTGTTTTATAACAGCACAGATCAGAAGCCAAAGAGGTCATGATATTTTTACCTTTTTAGCATTTTCTGGGTTGCTTTCTTAGGCTGTCCGATGTCTGGGCCAAAGAGACCTGAGGTTCTGTACCTGCTGTACTTTTGAAGCAGCTCATGTAAAGTAATAAAATCCTTGCCAAGCTGTGAGCCATCAATGTACTGTCCAGACTTCTTCTTAAAACTGTTTGGTTCTGATCACAAATTAAAAGGGAAAAACCAAGAATATAGTTCACACTCAAACATAGTATACGTAAGGTTACATTTACATGTAAATATACTGAACCTGTGATGTCCATTTGTTTTGTTGTTTTTAAAAAAAACAAAAAAAAAACCACGATCATCATGTCCTGTTTATGGTCATTTTCACGGATCGTTCCACATAACTAAATTTATGGGGAATCTGTTAAAACAGATGCCACTTGGGTGCAAGACGACTGAAAAATGTACTTTTTTTTCACGGCCATTTAACACCTCTTTTGTGTCAATCTAGCCTTAAGGGGCTCTCCAGATCTAAAACATGAATGGTCCATCTATGGGATAAATCGTAAATCAGTGGTGATCTAACCCTCAACATCCCCACTTTTAACTGACTGAAGGGGCTGTGGTCCTCCAGTCACGCTGATTCAAGTGAATGAGCTAGAACTGCAATACAAGGCACAGGTGAATTGTTGGAATTCAAGCATATGGTAATAGTTCAAGGGCCTACAAGCCACAGGGTACATAGGAAGATTTCCATCACTCCAGCACCATTAGGGTTAATAACCATCTATTTATTTACACATTTAGAAACTTTTTGGTACATGGCAGCCTACATATTTAGAATTACCATGTTTCTCTTATATATGGATAAACCATTCTATTACTAATAGCTAGAGATGAGCGGGTATATTTGAAACGGCCATTTCGAATAGCACACAACCATAGAAATGGTTAACTCCCTGCGTGCTGGCTACTTCCATTCATTCCTATGGGTGTGTGCTATTCGAAACTGGTGTTTCAAATAGTACTCGCTCATCTCTAATAACACTAAGGCTATGGCCTCACATTGCAGAAACACAGCGTTTCTGTCTGCTATGGGAACAAATGGAGCATGTTGCAATCTGAGGAAAAGTTGCGTTTAATTTGCAAAATTGTAGCATTCTAATCTTTACTGTGGAATTGCAAGATTTTTACCTACAAATTCAACCCCTTTTCTGCTGCAGTGTCATGTTATCTGTATTCTTTGGGTGTGCTAGATGAGTGTGATTCCTGGATAGCACACTGACTCATTCATTTGTGTTGGCCCATGCACATGACAGTGAATTACACGCTCCTGTGTGCGGTTCTATTCCTATCCAATTTTGCAGCCATGCTTTGAATAAATGGGGCGATGGAAACATGGCCAATGCTCGGTTACCCATGCACTAACTGTGCCATTCATCCAGCAGCTAGCACACGGTTGTGTGCAACCCGATTTATAGTTATATCATTTTGGGGAATGTCTATTACTTTGCTTTTTATTAAAAAATGTTATAAGGCAAAACACTGGAAATGGGGACATTATATATCCATATACCTGAAAATGCAAGGTCTACAAACTTCTAAAAATATTTTTCTCGCATGGTGGAGACTGTAGCGGGGGCGGGGGGGGGGGGAGGAAGACATTGAAGTCAATGGCAGGCTCTTCTTTCAGCACTAAAATTCCACACCAAATTGCTCACCATTTTCCTCCATGTGAATGGACCCTTAAGGTTATCGTGCTGACCTGGGAAACTCCTGCAGTGACAGACTTCTCTGGGCTCACCCATTTAGCAGATCAGGAGACATATTTAAAAACTCTTCCTCCTCAGCCAGGTGCCTGCAATTGGTTGAACTTAGGGCAAGTTCAGGTGGGATTTTTTGAACCGAAACCTGAAGCGGAGGCCGCCTCAGGTTCCGGTCCAAAAGACGGGTAGCCATGACTGGAAGCCGATGCACTGCACCAGCATCCAGCCGCGCACGCCGCTCCAGATTAGGCCCGATGAATAGGCCTAGTCCGGAGGAGGTTGTGTCTTCAGGACAAATCGCGAGGCGAAATGCCCTGAAGAATGAGCATCTTGCTTCTTTTTCTGGGAGCCAGAACAAGCTGGCTCCTGGAAAAAAAAACTTCTGAGCGGCTCTCATTGATTTCTGATACCGCCTCAAAATCCTGACCAAAAATCACTGCGTGAACTTAGCACACAGAATCCATTATGAAAGACAGACTAAGGCTATGTAGCTTCATCCGGACCTCTAGTAAATAACCCTTGGCTTGACACCGGAAAACTACTTGTCTCAAGATTCTGATGTGATCTCTAGGAACTGACTCTTGGCTTTATAGCAGAAAACCGCTCGTCTCCTGACACTGGCTTATATGTTTCCTCCTGAACTATTGGCCTGGACATTCACTCTCTCTTGATTTATCCTACTGATCGGCCCTGTAAGGTTTTGGTTTAATTTCAGATGGTGTAGTTCTTATACAGTTTCTGTGGAGATAACTTGGACCCAAAATTCAACAAAAGCCTTGGGTGCTGGTAAAGGCTTTTAGGTGTGTGTCATCATCCAGATCCTGATATTTTCTGAGGAGGAGAAGGTGGCAGCTGAGGAGGAGGAGTCTTTAAGTGTCCATTCACTGAGTTTTCTGGCGCAGATTCTGACGTGGAATTTGCGTCAGAATCTGCGTGGAAAATAGGCCTCCCATTGACTTCCATTTTCCACACGAATTCTGACGCAAATTTTGCGTCAGAAAACTCAGTGTGAATGGACCCAAAAACTAAATTACCATTTAAGATATTAAAGCCTTCTAACAGATTAACAAAAATTAAAGAATATTTCAAGTTTGATGCCAACATAAAGCAAAAATATTGTACATAATATTACTACATAGTATGACTGAAAAGCAGATAATTAAAATTTTTGAAAAATGTGAATTTTTCCAAATTTTCTGAAAATATAGTATTTTGTTCCATTAATAAGCAAAACATTTTGACCATATTTTAACCACGAATTAACAATATAATGGTTGTGAAAATAAAAATCACTTCGGTAAGTGACTGGAAAAATGAGGCTGCCCCCCTTAAGAGGTTCACGTATCAACTAGTGATGAGCGAGTAGTATTTGATCGAATACCTCACCGGCAAAGGAATGTGTGTAATCGGCTGAACACCAATGGGTTAAACGCATCGAATATTCAAAGCTTTTAACCCCTTGGTGTTTGGCCGATTACACGCATTCCTGTGCGGGCGATCAAATACTACTCGCTCATCACTAGTAACAACAAGCTCGCCTTTATTTCATATATTTACATTCTACCTAATGGTGCTGCACAAATTAAAACTTCTCCTTGTAATACAAGGCAATTTTGGATAGTTTTGTACAGTTGGAGAAGTTACATGTGATATTTTGCATAGCAAGATATACAACAAAAACCAGGATTAGTCCATAAACACAATTCGGTGAGAATAAAAAAAAAAAATAATAATAATATTTGAAAGTCAAATTGATTTGGTTAAATTCAAATTTAGGTTTGTTGTACTTGACTGACTTTTTTTTTTTTTTTTTTTTTTTTAACGCTTAACATGACCTCCAGACTCTTCTGTACTTTTCATTTTACATTGTTAGTCAATCAACAGTTTGTAAAGCTTACCATTTCCTAATTCCCAGGAGAGATTATATTTCTTAAAGTCACAGTAGTCGATCAGTAACTTAGCATTCGAACTGTTCCACTGACCATTTTTATCCCTGACTAGAGCATTTAGTCCAAATATGAGATGAAGGCCGGAGCAATTTGCAAATCTGTAGAGCAGGTCAATTGTGTGCTCTGGAACAATAAGGAGGTGAAAACGTCAAACTTACACATACACTAAATGGCCAACGGTACATAGACACTCCTAAGGTATTACAGGGGTTATCCAGTTTTTAAGATTGGTGGCTTATCCTCAGGATAAGCCATCATGGGCCATTGCTGGTTATCCAGTAAGTAACTATGAATGACCCTACATATATAGCATCCTTCCCTATTTTCCTCTTTTGGATTTCTCTCTCAAGTTTTCTCAGGCATTTTCCTATTGATTTAATTACAAGGGGGGAGAAAAAAAAAAAAAAAAAAAAAAAAAGCTTGAAAAGTGTTGAATAAAAATGAACAAGAATGCCAAGGGGATGATAATTATCATCTCAAATAAAATGCTATTATCCTAAGGCCCCACGTTTGCAGTTTTTGAGCCAAAGCCAAGAATGGCCACAAAAGGTAAAAGAAATATATAGGAAGCTCTCCCCAGTGTTCTATGGGTTCTGGTAACTCTTTTTCCCACTAGCGGCAAAAAATTTTTTTACTAATTCTTTTTTTTTTTTTTTTTTTTTTTTTTTTTTTTTTTTAAATGTAGATTGTGAGCCCCACATAGAGAAAAAAATGTACATTGTGAGCTCTATCAGTATGTCTTTTTGGAATATGGGATGGAAATCCATGCAAACATGGGGAGAACATACAAACTCCTTGCAGATGGTTTTTTGCCCTTGGCGGGATTTGAACACCAGGACTAAAGCGCTGCAAGGCAGCGGTGCTAACCCCCTCATTTCCTAATTCCTGAAGCGGATGTGTGAATGGACCCTATGAAGAACTGTGATGCATTACCGCTGCAGTTTTACCCGCAGCGCTTTTTTGCTGTGGGACGTCCCATGGGGCCTTAGCTTAAAACTAGAACTTCAAGTTTATTTACCCTCACCCATAAAGCTGCTCCTTACTTGTGATTGTGGTATTTTTGTAGGTGTTAGAAAAAGCTTCTTTGAGAATGACTTGTTCCTGGGTCGGCCATTGAAACCAGAGCTTCTGCTGTACACAAGGGGGGCCATTGCTTCTATGACACACGTCTACTGAAGAGAAAAGATTTCATCATCGTGTACAATTGAGTAGAACTTTTCAACAGCAAGTGTTCTTCATTTGTTCATAAAGTGGATGCCCAGCAAGGAGCTCATAAATAAAAAGCAAATCAATGTCTATATTGATTTTTACTGCTTAATTTTCTCCAGGGTTTACTTCTTTGCTATGGAACAAAATGTAGTACTGTTATGTGTGACTACAATGCCTACAGGGAGGCTGAGGGGGCATCACACGATGTAATGGTGTTGATACTGACACGTAAACTCGTGTCAGAATCAGCGCTGCAAAACAGAATCCCATCGACGTCAATGGGTTCTATTTAGTGTGCGTAACACATTGAAATCAATGGGTTAAAAAGCCTCCCATTGATTTCAATGTGTTACGCACACTATACGAAACCCATTGAAATCAATGGGATTCTGTTTTGCAGCGCTGATTCTGACACGAGTTTACGTGTCAGAATCAACGTAGCGTTACATCGTGTGATGCCCCCTTAGACACACTGCTTGTCTTATCATTGGTTCAGGCTGGTGGTCTCTTAATTCCTTGTAGCTGTCCCTCCTCAGATTGGGTTTGAAGAGGTCTTTAAAGGGGAATGGTAACACCCATATGTCAATGTATCTAGACAAAATAAGGGCTCGTTCACATCTGCGCCCAGGTGTCCGTTCTGCAGGTTTCCATTTCCTACATAAAACAGAGCAGGATACGGAAACCTGCAGGACTCTTTCTCACCCATTCATTTGAATGGGTGAGAAAGCTGTGCGGCAGTGAGCGTTTTATGCTCTCCGCCGCAAAACCGGGTTTTTTAATCCGGACACAGAGTCGGACATGCAGTACTCTTTGTCCAGATTAAAAAATCCGGTTTCGCGGCGGAGAGCATAAAACGCTCACCGCCGCTCACGGCCGGACCCGGTCTGTGCTTTCCGTCTTCTGGCATGCAGAAGACGGAAAGCACAGAACGGAGACCAGAACGCAGGTGTGAACCTAGCGTCACAGAAGTGGCACAATGCAGAGTTTAAGAAAAGGTGATCCAACATGGTTACTTCATGAAGAATACAAATATACTAAAGGTTAGTGCACAGGTTTTTTTTTTTTTTGGGCACTGATTCTGACTCTGAATCCGCCTCACTTTTTTTGGAGGCTGATTTTGAGGCAGATTCTGCGCCAAAAAAAAAAACTCTGTGTGCACTGACTAAAACAGACAGATACTAATGATACATTACATGGCTTGCAATACAATGCACAGATTCAATCCGTAAAACTGTAGAAATAATAAAGTAGCCAAATACTCAATCACAATTCTCAGTTTGTCTGTATTATATAGAAAATTCTGACATTCTCCAAGTGATGAGACACTACAATGTATTATGTCCAGTTACAAGCTGTGTTATTGAAAAATAAAATTTATTCAGCCAATCCTACCAGAATACTTAGAGCAGGAATGCTCAACTAGCAGACCAAAGTCCTAACCAAGACTGTGTCCACCTGCTGTCCGGAGCCCTTCATCTCCTTAGGGGTTTGTACTATGGGAGCGGTGGCCATATTTGATGTGTCTCTGATTTAGACTGAATGGTGCATATAGGTATGTGTATGGATCTTGTGATTGTGGGTTATGAGTATTAGAGTATGTATTGTTGTGTGGTTGTAGTTATATGTTGCATAAACTCACAGGTGTAGGGTATTTTGTGAGTGGCGGCCATGTTTGGTGAGTGACATAGATTGAATGGTGTAATGGTTTATGTGTGTGGGATCTTGTGATCAGTGGTCATGTGATATTTGAATACTATTCGCTCAACTCTACTCCTCATCTATTTGCTATTACTAAGATGAAATGTCTGCCTTCATATTTAGGGGAGATCAAGCATGGTTATATATAGTTCTACCGCGTGATGATGGAATAATTGGCATAATATTATGCATGCACTTTTACGCGATGTATGCTTGTGAAGGCACCATGACCCTACCCTTTTTTCTACATTGATTTTAGTTTACATGTTTTTAAACTTCCTTGTGAGAAATAAATGTTTTCATGTAGTTAATATTGGTGTGTTATTAATTTATGTTTTTCCAAATAAACCTGTTTCCACCAGACATCGTGTCCCTGTCTCTGACTGGTTGGGGCCGCACCATTGCTGCTACTGAGCTACCTTCCCCACAGTATATACATCCATTGTATAACATAAAGGCATGCAGGCTGTACGCATGCTATAGTTACAGGCACAGAAACTACACAAATACTTTTTTCATAGAAGCACTGGAGTTAAATCATAAAGTAGTTTTCAGTCAGGACCAAGGTGACTTCCATCTACAAATACAAGGCACCCCCATTTGCTTATGTCTCATTTTGAGGAACAGTTCTTTTACTCATTATTCATATCTCATTGTTCATGCTGGAAGAAGTACATTGACAATATCTTTTGTATCTGGGAGGGCCACCTGAACACCCCACCATCCTGAGGCCACTAAGTGTTCATTGCCCATTTCTCAGTTTCAGAGGGTAAGAAGGAGTGTGTGCAATCCTGATCAGAAAGAAATAAGTTTAGAAAAAAAAAATACTCTTATAAACCCTGATCATATTTTACAACAGTGAATTGCGTACCCTAATCCACATTGGGGGAAGAAAAAAAATAAATAAAATTCAAAAAAATATCGGGTACCTTAGGAAACACTAACACGGTCTGTGTGTTTTCCATTCATTTTACACTTGAAAAGGGCAAAAAATGTGGAGCGGGAAATGGAATTCCTGTACGGAGACCAGGCACAGATGTGAACTGAGCCTTACTTTGATAGCCTTTGGCTACTTTATTTTTTGACCGATCGACCCCCACCACCACCACCACATTCCTGCATGCTCTATTATGCCCCATAGTGGCCCCTGCTCACAGTATTATGCCCCATAGTGGCCTCTGCTGTGGCCCCTGCACATGGGATTATGCGCTCAACTGTACTACATCTGAGATTGAACCACAATGGAGACTGCTGTGGAAAGATCTTAGACTCCGCCTCCTGACAGACGAGACTCCGGCCGAACCAGTGTTGATTGGCCAATGCTGTACACTGTATGGCATTCGGCCAATCAACGCTGGTCAATGCATTCCTATGAGAAAAAGGCATCTCCTGCATAACGCAAGCTGCCAGGGATCCCGACTAGCATATAATGGACTGCCACGAGATGTGCCTGCAGGTGAAGTTTGAAAGTGATGAGACCTTGCCAGCCAGAGCTAAATGTGAGAGTAAGTTCAGTGCAAACACATCGTGACAGCGCACCATATGCTAGTCCAGATTGCTGGAAGCTTGCGATATGCGGGAGCTGACTTTTTCCTATAGGAATGCATTGACCGTACTCTTGCATGTATCTCGGGCTGGCAAGGAAGGTATATAGAGCACCAAAGAGCTGTTTGACTAAGATTCCTACCTAAATAAAACTAATTCCTAGCTAACCCCGTCTCGTTCACAGTCTCATATGAACCAAATCTGAAATCCACTATTCGTATAAAGTGGAGGTCACCTGATTTAGCCAGCCAATTACTTTTTCCGATTTTTTTTCAATGCCTACATTTTCCTACTTCCTATCCCACCTCCCCTGCACAGTTATTGGTGAAAAAAAAAGCGCCAGGGAAGGTGGGAGGGGATTCTAATTTTTAGTGCGTTTGCCACGTGGTATTCTATTGGAATCAAATACCTCGAACAGCCTGATATTCGATCGAATACCAATTCGATTGAGCACTGTTCACTCATCTCTAGTTATTTCTATTAGATTCCTTTGAAGACCACTTTAGAACTGAACGGGTCGCTTGAAAAATATGTTTTGGAAATATCATTAATTTGGAAAATTACTGCTTACAGCCACACTCTCCTAAGCCACAAGCCCCACCTTCTTCCTAGGTCTGTAACACTAACTTTGGAGGAAGGGGCAGCGAGACGAGAAGAAGTAAGAAGGGGAGCGAGAACAGCAGGGACCAGACCAGTGGCAGCGCTTCTGTGCAGGTAAGCGGACAGCAGGGGGATTTTTAAGTCACACAACAGCGAGAAGTCTAACAATTAAAGTGTTTAATTTTTAGACTCCATGCTGTGTAGTGAATAGGATTGTTTTTAAAATCCGATCTTCGATTATTAAAAAAATCCCATTGACTTGCATTGGGATTGGGATCGGGTTTGGGTTTGAATTGAAAATGATCGGTAATCGGATTTTAAAAACAATCCTGAAATCTCAAGACCAGCTCAACCCTACTTAAAGCACCTTCAAAGTTATTATCAGAAAGGTCAGATTTGAAAAACAAGGCTGTATCCTCCAGGTACTTTTGGGCTGTGTCCACAAGGGGTTAAGGAAACTCTTACAGCAGAGATATAACAGTAGGGAAAAACACTTGCCTTAAAAATTGTTTATCATGGAGAGAAAGAAAAACATCTAAATAAAAGCTACAGAAGAGCTGTAAAAGAGTACAGGTTGAAAAACATTAACACACTTCACAATGACATTAAAAAAAAAAAAAAAAAAAAAAAAAATTATGATATGTCAACAAAATTGTCACCTTGCTTTATTGGAAGGTCCCAGGTAATATCGTCTTCTATTGATGTATTTCTTATCGGATCAAAGAATAAAAAGTCAGATTTTGTTCCTCCAAATCTTAGGAAGGCAGGAGAAAGCCCTCTTGATAAAGTGATAAGTTTCTGGGACCTAAAAGACATTTCAGATTTGTAAAGATTCCCATTTATTATTTGTAACATCCTAACACTGCAGCTACTGTATAAAGAGGTGCAAGAGGGATGACAAAGCCTTTTAGGTAAAACGTGTCAGGGCAGCTTCAATCCTGGTCAGTTTGTATGGTGGTTACCTATACATTGCTTTTGTCTCTTTTTCTCCTTGCCCTCTTCTATATAAAGTACATATACAGTTCTATGAAAAAGTTTGGGCACCCCTATTAATCTTAATCATTTTTAGTTCTAAATGTTTTGGTGTTTGCAACAGCCATTTCAGTTTGATATATCTAATAACTGATGGACACAGTAATATTTCAGGATTGAAATGAGGTTTATTGTACTAACAGAAAATGCGCAATATGCATTAAACCAAAATTTGACCGGTGCAAAAATATGGGCACCTCAACAGAAAAGTGACATTAATATTTAGTAGATCCTCCTTTTGCAAAGATAACAGCCTCTAGTCGCTTCCTGTAGCTTTTAATCAGTTCCTGGATCCTGGATGAAGGTATTTTGGACCATTTCTTTCTACAAAACAATTCAAGTTCAGTTAAGTTTGATGGTCGCCAAACATGGACAGCCCGCTCTCAAATGATCTGAAAACAAAGATTGTTCAACATAGTTGTTCAGGGGAAGGATACAAAACGTTGTCTCAGAGATTTAACCTGTCAGTTTCCACTGTGAGGAACATAGTAAGGAAATGGAAGACCACAGGGACAGTTCTTGTTAAGCCCAGAAGTGGCAAGCCAAGAAAAATATCAGAAAGGCAGAGAAGAAGAATGGTGAGAACAGTCAAGGACAATCCACAGACCACCTCCAAAGAGCTGCAGCATCATCTTGCTGCAGATGGTGTCACTGTTAGAGATGAGCGAACACTAAAATGTTCGAGGTTCGAAATTCGATTCGAACAGCCGCTCAATGTTCGTGTGTTCGAACGGGTTTCGAACCCCATTATAGTCTACGGGGAACAGATACTCGTTAAGGGGGAAACCCAAATCCGTGTCTGGAGTGTCACCAAGTCCACTATGACACCCCAGGAAATGATGCCAACACCTCTGGAATGACACTGGGACAGCAGGGGAAGCATGTCTGGGGGCATCTAACACACCAAAGACCCTCTATTACCCCAACATCACTGCCTAACAACTACACACTTTCCACATTCAAAAAAACCTCTATCAAAGTGGGATAATACCTGGAAACCTTCTTTACTCCCCAAATGGATGGACACAAACCCCAATTTAAGCTCAACAAACAGTAACAACCACCCCTTTAAATCACGTTCCCCATGACAACCACAAATGGAATAGGCAATGGGAATTCCAAAAGCCCTCACCCTTAACTGTCATTTTGAGTGTGTGTGTGTGTGTGTGTGTGTGTGTGTGTGTGTGTGTGTGTGTGTGTGTGTGAGATGTGGTAAGACCTTCCAAAATTCACTTTTCTAGCCCTTAACATGAGCCCTTCCAAACATAGTTACAGGACCTTAAGCTGAGCTACCAGCAGAGATTGAGGCCCTTGGCATGAGTAGAGCCTTGCACCAGCAGTGTTTTTGGCACTTAGAGTGAGTTGAGCCTTGTACCAGCGTGTGTCCCTTAACATCAGGCAGGCCCTAAGTTCTGCGCTTTGCACAAAAGTTCCACATTAACTAGGCTGAATGGTACAAAGATTAGTAGGCCCGAGAACCAGGAACAGGTCTTTCAATGGCTGTTGGATAACGCTTAAAGCACATTGTCCACCAGCCAGTCAGCCTCTACCTCCTCTTACCCAACAGTCTTGTCCTCCTTCCACCCAAAATTCCCAATCTTCCCAGAACAATAACCCCAACTGTCCCTGCTCCCCAGAGCTGTTCTCCCTTCCTTTGACTGTACCGCAACCTGCCCCTCCATTTCGCGATTCCACGGACCTAACAGACGAGTATCTGTGTCCAGATGCTCAAACACTAGAGTCTCCTCCATCTCCGGTCGATTTGGTGGCGGATGACCAGCAACCCACCCTCATCGACGACGATGAGACGCAGTTGCTGTCAGGGCAGCCAGTTGACATGCGCATTGTGCTGGAGGAGGAGGCGAGACAGGAGTTGGAAGAGGAGGTGGTGGACGACGAGGACACCGACCCCACCTGGACAAGGCGGATGTCAAGCTGGGAAAGTAGTGTGGATGTTGAGGCAGGTGCAGCACCAAAAAGGGTAGCTAGAGGCAGAGACATGTCCAGAGGCAGAGGTCAGCTGCTTTGCCGAAGCCAGGCCAGACCCAGAATGTCCGAAGATGTTCCCTTTTGTACCCAGCCCAGAAAAACTCCCCCATCGAGGGCACGTTTCTTGAAGGTGTAGAGTTTTTTCAAGGAATGCGCCGAGGACAGATATAGTGTCGTCTACACAATTTGCCTCTCGAAATCGAGTAGGGGCCCTGAGAAGAGCAACCTGTCCACCACTTCAATGCACCGTCATTTGGAATCCAAGCAATGGAATCAGTGGCAGACAGCAACGGCAGGACAAACATCGCCCGCCGTTCATGCCACTGCCTCTGCTCACAGTGCTGGCGATGCACTCCAGAGGACGAGCCAGGACATCACTTCGTCTGCCTCCGCCACTTTGTTGACTTCTCCCTCATCCTCCCCTGTTTCTGTCTTATCTCCTTCTCCTGCACCATCAAAGGCACCATCAGGCGCTTCTTTATAACAACCCACCATCTCTCAGACATTGGAGCGCCGGCAGAAATACACCGCTAACCACCCACCCACGCAAGCCTAGAACGCCAACATCGCTAAACTGCTGGCCCAGGAGAAGTTGGCGTTCCGGCTTGTTGAAACTCCCGCCTTCCCGGACCTGATGGCAACTGTGGCACCTCACTATGCCGTCCCTAGCCGTCACAACTTCTCCCGGTGTGGCGTCCCCGCCTTGCACCAGCACGTGTCACTCAACATCAGGTGGGCCCTTAGTTCCGCGCTTTGCTGCAAGGTCCACTTGACCACCGACACTTGGACAAGCGCCTGTGGTCAGGGATGCTGCTTATCTTTAAGGACAGGCAGGGTGAATGTGGTGGAGTCTGGTCCCGGGGTGCAAACTGAGGTACCCTATCTCCTCTCCCAGGTAAAAATTCATGGCAGGAGTAGACTAAAACCCTACGACGCTGCAACCTCCACCCCAGCTACTAGCGGCAAACGCTAAAACACTGGTGTGGGGAGACGTCAGCAGGCGGTGCTGAAGCTCATCAGCTTGGGGGACAGACAGCACAGTGCCTCCGAGGTCAGGGATGCCATCCTGGCTGAGATGGCATTTTTTTTTCCCTGCTACACCTGGGGCCTGGCATTTTTGCGCCTGTGATAATGGCTGGAACCTGGTAGCAGATCTGGAGCTTGCCAGACTCAAACACGGTCCACGCATGGCCCACGTTTTCCAACTTGTTGGTGCCATGTTTCTTTGAAACCTACACCATTGTGCCTGATATACAGGTCAAAGTGGGGCCATTTTCGTAAGTGAGAACTAGCCTCTGCTAGGCAGAAAACATTCAGAGCACACTCCTCTCATCTTCGCACCGTTGGCTGGCGGAGGAAGACGAGGGGGTTGGAGTGGCATCTGATGTCCCTGTCCCACACGAGGCTAGAGGGTGCACTTCAGTGCATCCCATTGCTTCACCACAAATGGTGTGAAGGGGAGTGGAAAATGGAGGAAATGGAGAGTGACCCTTACAGTTGGGGCCAGCAAAGGCATGCCAAGTAACACACTGGCACACATGGCTGACTTCATCTTGGGTTGCTTTTCAACACATATTTCACATCATGAAGAACAAATAATACTGGATTTTTACAAGCCTCGAACCCCGGTCTAGGTCTAATGTCTGTTCCTTTCTTATATTAGGGGAGAGGGGAAAAAAAATTACTTCAGTGATACGTTTAGCGTACATAGACTGACTATTAATGTGTATCCCACTTAGTGTTGTTAGGGTTACACACCGTCACAACCTGGCTAAAGCTTCTATAGCTGTTAATAAAGTCAACATAACTTTACGGTATCCAAAAAGACAGCTGGTACCGACAGAGAGCGAGACAAATGTCAACCAAAGCTGTGAGCTCTGAACACCCACAGTGACTTTGGCGTCATCATCATTATAAGGGAGCGGGTGGTAATAAATAACTTGGCAGTGCCTAAAACCCAAAAAGCTTATACAACTATATTTACATTAAGATACACAAATGACACTTTTCAGTAGCATGTCATGAGACAGGCTGATAAGATCTTCCTTTGTGCAGTGCTATTTGAAAGTTAAACGCTGCCTTTATTTTAATTCTGGAGAAGGTGCAGACATTAGATTTAGAACATGTTGTCTTCATTGTCCAAATCCTCTATATAGGTAATGTGTTTTTCGGGCCGAGCTGTCTGGGAACGAGCTGGTG
Source organism: Leptodactylus fuscus (assembly GCF_031893055.1). NCBI lineage: Eukaryota > Metazoa > Chordata > Amphibia > Anura > Leptodactylidae > Leptodactylus > Leptodactylus fuscus. Next base: position 235,869,811 of record NC_134265.1, read on the forward strand.
CAGCACTGACAACCTGGGTGAATATGGCAAGAGCCTGAGATGTAGGGTGAATGAATCCCCAAATTATTTGTGGAATTCCCAGTGAGACAATGGCACTGTATAGCAGTAGCAAAAATTGTGGGTGCACGTAACCCCAATATATTCTTTGAATTCCCAGTGAGACAATGGCACTATATACCAGTAGCAAAAATTGTGGGTGCACGTAACCCCAATATATTCTTTGAATTCCCAGTGAGACAATGGCACTATATACCAGTAGCAAAAATTGTGGGTGTATATAGCCCCAATTCTATTGCTAGGGGACTTGCAGGGTATTTCTGAGGTGAAGGTGGGGGGGCACACCGTTGGAACGGGGATTTGGGGTGTATACGGGAATACACTGTCAGTGTGTTCCATTCAGGATCCTGGGAAAGCTGGGTTGCGGCGATTGAGCCCGTCAGTGCCACGTTACACTGACAAGCTTCTCCCTGGAATTGAAGTTATATGTAAGCCCAATATATTCTTTGAATTCCCAGTGAGACAATGGCACTATATGGCAGTAGCAAAAATAGTGGGTGTATATAGCCCCAATTCTATTGCTAGGGGACTTGCAGGGTATTTCTGGGGTGAAGGTGGGGGGGCACACCGTTGGAACGGGTATCGGGGGTATATATCGGGTATACGGGAATACACTGTCAGTGTATTCCATTCAGGATCCGCGGAAAGCTGGGTTGCGGCGATTGAGCCCGTCAGTGCCACGTTACACTGACAAGCTTCTCCCTGGAATTTAGCTCTTATAAGAGCTGTTGGTTGTCTTCTCCTTCCTATCCTAGCCTGTCCCTGCCTACCCAGAATCTAACCCCTAGCTAACTGGACGGAAACCTCCGTCCCCGGTGAATTACAAGCTCAGAATGACGCAAAGCTGGGCGTCGCTGTTCTTTTAAATTAGAGGTCACATGTTTTCGGCAGCCAATGGGTTTTGCCTACTTTTTTCAACGTCACCGGTGTCGTAGTTCCTGTCCCACCTACCCTGCGCTGTTATTGGAGCAAAAAAAGCACCAGGGAAGGTGGGAGGGTAATCGAGTAATGGCGCACTTTACCACGCGGTGTTCGATTCGATCATGCCGAACAGCCTAATATCCGATCGAACATGAGTTCGATAGAACACTGTTCGCTCATCTCTAGTCACTGTGCATCAGTCAGCAATACAGCACACTTTGCACAAGGAGAAGCTGTATGGGAGAGTGATGAGAAAGAAGCCGTTTCTGCACGTACGCCACAAATAGAGTTGCCTGAGGTATGAAAAAGCACATTTGGAGAAGCCAACTTCATTTTGGAAACAAAGATTGAGTTGTTTGGTTATAAAAAAAAAGGCGTTATGCATGGCGTCCAAAAAGAAACAGCATTCCAAGAAAAACACTTGCTACCCACTGTAAAATTTGGTGGAGGTTCCATCATGCTTTGGGGCTGTGTGGCCAATGCCGGCACCGGGAATCTTGTTAAAGTTGAGGGTCGCATGGATTCCACTCAGTATCAGCTGATTCTTGAGAATAATGTTCAAGAATCAGTGACGAAGTTGAAGTTACGCCGGGGATGGATATTTCAGCAAGACAATGATCCAAAACACCGCTCCAAATCCTCAGGCATTCATGCAGAGGAACAATTACAATGTTCTGGAATGGCCATCCCAGTCCCCAGACCTGAATATCATTGAACATCTGTGGGATGATTTGAAGCGGGCTGTCCATGCTCGGCGACCATCTAACTTAACTGAACTTGAATTGTTTGTCCAAAATACCTTTATCCAGGATCCAGGAACTGATTAAAAGCTACAGGAAGCGACTAGAGGCTGTTATCTTTGCAAAAGGAGGATCTACTAAATATTAATGTCACTTTTCTGTTGAGGTGCCCATACTTTTGCACCGGTCAAATTTTGGTTTAATGCATATTGCGCATTTTCTGTTAGTACAATAAACCTCATTTCAATCCTGAAATATTACTGTGTCCATCAGTTATTAGATATATCAAACTGAAATGGCTGCTGCAAACACCAAAATATTTAGAACTAAAAATGATTAAGATTAATAGGGGTGCCCAAACTTTTTCATAGGACTGTATCTATTTGCACTTTGCTGTGTTTTTGAACATTGTTCTGGTTTATGCCATTATCTGCATATTTTGCTATGGCTTTCTCTAATATGAATCACTCACCCCATACTACTTTCCTTGAATTTTTTCCTATACAGCAGTCTCCCTTTATCTATCTATCTATCTATCTATCTATCTATCTATCTATCTATCTATATTGCACACACACACACATATTGTAAATTCTTATTAATATTTTTGCCGTGTGTTTGCTTGCTTGGCTTCTGCTTAACTTAACCTAGCCAAGCGGCTGCATTACTAAAAGAAAGTACGTAACTGTAAGTACGTAATTTAGTTACTGAGCAAGTCAAAAGGTATCTTACTAATTCCCATATACAAGTCACTGCACACAGAGGCATAACAACCTCCGTAGTAGCCAAAGCAGCGGCTGGGGGCCCATAAGCCATTAAGTTGTTTTTCTACCCAGTTTCACCAAATCTTGCAAATGGATGGAACTGAAGTCAGCTTCAAGCAGCATCATTCGACTTTCCAATATAGACGTTTTTTAGGGCTCTTATAGAAATTTACCATCTCTAACATCTCAGATAGAGAAATATATTTTGTCTTCAAGCTTATGGAAAGCTACCAAGTCACAATAATATCTAAATTACTTCTGCTTTTCAGATGTTTAGATCAGAACATCAGAATTTATAATCTTTTGTAACATGCCAGACAGAGATAAAATGCTATCTTGCAGTTGAGGACTGGGGAGGGGATAGATCAATCAAGACTGTATGATGTCTGTCGCTGGGCACACTTATGTTTTGATTAATATAAAGGTTTATGTTGTACGCCAAATAAAGAGGAAATAGCCTTAAGCACACTTCCTGTGTTTGACTGGTCATTTCTGTGAGCTCACAATATTTTAAGATCAGGCACTGTGGGACTAAAGGTCATTAACATCTGAAGATGATGGTTTGACATCTGGCAGTCTCAGCGATCAGCCATTCTCAGCAGATGATACACAGAAAATGGAGCAAGAAGCAGATAGTTGCATTCATTGTGTAGAGAGAAGGGAGGGTTAGACCAGGTTACTACAAATCAGTTAGCATTCACCGTAATGGGAGCTTAGCTGCTGTGAATTAGTTCCACAACTATAAAAATAAATAAAATTAATATACAATATTTAACACTGTATTCTGTTTATCAGCTGCCAAAATTGGATGACTCATGGAGTTCCAAGTGACAGACCCCCACTGATCTTATATTGACAAGATACAGGGAAGGTTATCCATCCCCATGGAAGCTGGGAACATATTGAAGGATCCCATGCCCGCTTTAAATAGATTTCTAGTACAGGCTGCATATAGCCTGTAAATAGAGGTGAACAGACTTTCCAATACAATGCAATAAAGTTGTATATTACAGCACTGCAATACAGTAGTACAATATAGCACAGGTTATGTTGGATCTTGCCAGGATAACATTTAGGCTGGGCATAGACTTTCTTATTGTAGAAAAGTCCACACAGGTAATAGCATTCATAACAAAAAAAGGTCCTAATATACACTTCGAGCGGCGAAGGAAAAGCACTTAAATAAGAATGTCACCACTCCACATTACTCTGTCCTGAACTAGAATTCTTATCTCGGTCCCTGATCAAGAGCGGAGCATGGAGTGGTGATGTGCTTTTATATTCACTTTTCTTCTCACCGTTTGAAGTTTGTATCAGTCAGAATAATTGTGGTATTTCTGTAAGGATTTTCTCCGCCTCAGGGTCCGATCCAAAAGACCCCATGTGAACTTACCCTTGGAGAGGAAGCATCAGTATGGCTGCCATTGTAGAGAAAACCTGTAGTTGGAAGCAGCTGAGCATTTTGTTTTAGGGAGAGCTAGACTCCCGTACACAAACCAGGCAGCTGAAGACATTGTTGAATGTATTTACTATTCTGTTCACTGTTCCTTGCTCAACTCTGTTAAGGACTTCAGTAATGCCCATTTGTACCAATACCTTGTTGTCATTCTTGTGTCCTACAGTGCATGTTTAGCTTGGCATTAGTTGTCAGGAAGAATAAAGGTATGAATCCCACGCAGGAGGAAATGGTGCCGTCCCAGAGTGAGACACCAGGACCAGCAATCTCCAAGGCTGAGAAACCAACTCCCCTCTCCAAATTGGCATGGTATTAACCACAGGGCCAGGGGGCGTGCTACTGCCAAAGTTACCATCCAGTTTGAACGCTCCAGTGTGTGTTATTAGAGGACTAGAAGTAGAGGATGGAGTCATTGGTGAAGTTGTAAAATGTGGCCAATTGTATGAAAACTGGACTGGCCCTGAGTACACTGGAAGAAAAGCCCAGGAAAGTGGTGATATTAGTCAATTGCAAGTACCCAAAAGTTAGAGGAAACTCTGTCCCAGAATGTTAACAGATTACAGGAGCTTCTGGCAAATAGTACAATAGAGGAAGGATATGAATGGAGATGCAGAAATGCTGCTGCTAGACCAGTTTCAAATGGGTCTCAGCAATAAAGTGCTTTGAAAAAAAACAAACACACACCATTGAAAGAAGCTGAAGGAAGCCATTACCCTAGAGAAATTGGCCCCTCATTTGAAGCCACTCCTACAAAGGAGGCTCCTCCAACTGCAGACACCCTTCAACATTGTTAACCTCAATAGAAGTGAGGTGGCATAAATCAAAAGTCAGCAATCAGGTCAATGTCATCACCCTACTAAGAGTGTTACCAGTAGGGAAATTTGCCAGGGACTGCCTACTTCAGGCAACAACTTTCTGCCAGAGAAATTTAAAGGAGTTTTCCCACAAAATACATTTATGGCATATCCACAGGATGCGCCATAAGTCTGACAGGCGTGGGTTCCATAGATGGGACCTGCATCTACCCCTAACCTGCAGGTCAGGAGGTCTTGGAGACTTGCCAGGGGGCACTAGCATTTGGCTACGGGTGCTACAGTCATGCTATAAACCATGCTACAGAAGAGTGGCAGGGGACAGGACAAGGTCTGCTGTACCACAAGGCCAAGTCTGGGAAGAGATCATGGATCTTAAGAAACATGACATAAATCTTATTTGTACAAAATTGATGGCTGATGTACTGTATATCTTGAACAGGGAGTATAAATGTCAAAAGCAATGCAATGGTGTGTAAAAACTACTATGGTGGATACCATTGCGTTGTTTTTGGTTAGGGGGGTGGTGACATGCAGTGGTGACTGATCACTTGGTGTTGAAGGTCCGCCTAAACCTAGACAGAACCTAGTCCAAGTCCTGGGGGCACAGAACAAGGATTTTTTCATGTTACAAAGCTGATTTTGGGCTGACAAATTTAAACATGAAATTCCAACTAGGAACATCCAAACTACACATAGCGGTAAAGGTAAGTAGCACTTGTCCTATAAGTAGACCAAGACACTCTTAAGGCAGCTTAAGGATGGCAAGATTCCTTTGGGGTCCCCTATTGTGCTGATTAAGAAGAAGAATGGCACTCTGCTTTTTTTTTTTTTTTTTTTGTGGACTACTACCACTTGAATGTCTGTATGGCACATAATATGCACCCACTTCCCCACATTAAAGACTGAGGCATGGTATTTATCCACATTGGGTCACACCAGCAGGTCTTGTCATGTGCTTGTGGCTAACATGGCCCAGGAGAGAACAGTTTTTGTCATTCTGATCAAACTGTTTGAGATTTTGCAGATATGTTTAGATGCATATTCCAGAGGCATGTGGACCTGTGTCTGGGGAACCTGAATCATGAATGCTTACTAATTTACTTAAAGGACATCAACATCAACTTTTTCATTACGTTTTATGAGCACCTAGAGCTATTAGACCAAATCCAGACACAATGTGAAGAACATGGTTTTAGACTGAAGGTTCACAAGTGTTACTTATTTGAGAGTTTCAAGTACCTGGGACGTTTGATGTCCAAGGAAGGGGTCTAGCCCATGGATTCAAACATTCAGTCATTTCAGCAGTGGTCAGGGCCTATTAACATGAGTAACTTGAGAAGGCTCTCTTCTGGAGCTGGTCAATTATTACAGGAGGTTCAATATGGCTCTCTTGTATGCCATCCAGTCTTTTGGCTTCACTGTGGATTACTGACCTGAATATGCTCCCATAAAGTCTCAAGGCATGACAAGATTTTTCATTGATGTGAAGAGGCTGTGATCAGCACCCCATGCGGACCAAAATCCTGCTGATTAGCATGGGAGCCTGAAATGACTGGGCTGATTACAAGAAGGGACCTCCTAAAATATAACTTATTATCAATCTCATAAACACTAACAATTCAAAGTTTCTAGATCACCAACATAAAAAACATCCAATGTCAATCAGGCTTAGTAAGCAGGTACAGGGAGTAAAGTACCAAATACCACTTGAATAAGCCCTCTGACATTAGACAGGTGGCAATATGAAAATAAGGTCTACAGGATAAGTTTCCCAGAGGAGGGTAAGAGAGCGTAGTGCATAAAGTAGGAGGGCCAGCCCCTCTGCCGACATTACCAGTACACAAACTTTGGGAGGCAGCGTAACCACTAGGAAGAATTTACCATTAACACTGAAATTGCTGAAAAACAAAAACACTAAATCCAAAGGAATGACCATAAAGGGCAGCTGGCAGGGCCTAAAGGGATCTCAAATAAAGACAGGGAAGGTGTGAAGTTGAGTGGCTTGCTGATGAGAGAGACAGGACATGGTGGCTGTAGGGCAGCCAAGATGAGGAAACAAGTAGGTCCATGCTAGGCAAAACAGCTCTCACAGCAACCGTGAAGAAAAGGAAGAGGTACAGGTGCCATCACAGAGGAACCATGAAGTTTGAAGAGATTGTCCAAAGAGAACAAACCATTTACTGTAGATTTTTCACCAAAATGTAAAATTATCTGTATATTATGTTGTTTTGAAATCTCCTGCTAAAAATAATTACCAAAGTTTTTTTTTTTTGTACCGGATTTTAACTCCATCCAGCCAGCATTATTTAAAAAAAAAAAAAAAAAAAAAAAAAAAAAACACACACACACACCACAACAACCTTTTACTTTATGCTCCTGGGCAGTTCTTCAGTGATGCTGTGGTATACGTTGGGGAATATACGTTGGTATACCCCAGCATCACTGCACAAGTGCCAGAGGTACAGAGCATGTGCACTGAAGCCAAGGTATACTCCTCTTGCTTCAGTGAAGAACTGTCAGTGCAAGGAGAGTATAAAGTTAATTTATTTATTTTATTACAGGGACGCTAAACCCCTGGTCCATAAGCCCCTGTGGTTGGCTTAGAGTAAGTTCACACGAAGATATTTGGTCAGGATTTTGAGGCCGTATTTGCCTCAAAATCCTGACCAAAAAGACGTCTCCTATTGAAATCAATGGGAGCCGTTCAATGGGAGATGCTCATTCTTCAGGCCATTTCGCCTCGCGATTTGGCTTGAAGACACTCCCTCCTCCCGACTAGGTCCATTCATTGGGCCTAATCCAGAGCGGATTTCGCGACTGGATGTCGGTGCAGTGCAGCAGCATTCAGTCGCAGTACCCGTTTTTTGGACTGGAGCCTGAGGCAGCTTCCGCCTCAGGTTCCGGTCCAAAAAACTCTGTTTGAACTTACCTTTAGTGTCTCAAATCGCCCTGACAGATTCCCTTTAAGGGTATGTTCACACAGATTTTATTTTTCAGGCAGATTTTTATGTGGATGCACTGCATCCCGTTGCAGCTAGCCGTCGCGGAGAACTCACACAGCGGAAAAAGTTTCCACCGTGTGAATGGGCCCTTACAGTTAACTCAAAGATAATGGAGCTATATGGCTGCACTTCCTACGGTCACAAAGCAAATATGATCAAAACAGAAAAATGCCAGTAAATAAAACCAATAGAGTTACAACATCTACTGCAGTAACTTTTAATACGCTGTTTGGCCAATTTTACGTTTTGGGCAAAGGTTTTCTTTAATAATAGAATGTTTCTCCAATTACAAATGATAACTAGCTTATGATTGCTGACTTGTATACACATATAGAATATGGAACATGATACTTACTCAAGAAAGGCAATATACTTTGGCTCTGACGCAAGGCTGGCATCAATAGTTACGGAAAGAAATCTTGCGTTTAGAGGTGATCTGTTACTAGTCTTCAGATGTAGTTGTAGTTCCACAGGTGGTTCCAGAACATTGTTGCTGACCTTCAGCAGAGCACCAAGAAGAAATACAATATAGGCAAGAGTATACATTAGTCAGGTGCTATGTGGCGCGCTGTGAAAAAGAGGTGACTAAGATAGGCTAAACAGAAAATGCTGCACAGCCTGAAAGCAGGAAGAGATTTTTTCCTCTCTGGATCATGTCACATGCAGAGGAAGCTGTGTATATACAACCACAATGAATTGACTTTCTGCTTGGGTTGCATATGTTCTCAACTTCTCTAATCATAGGTCATTGGTTCTCTACTTCCTCCAAACACATTCATGTAAATAGTAGCTACAGCATCTCAGTGCATAGGTGACCAGAGACAGAGATAAGAAGCGTAGTAAATGTGGGACAGATAAAAACAAATGAACAGGTTTTCTCTATAGTCAGGTGATCCCAGGCAACTATAGGGAGGAGGCTCACATAGAAATAGCTAGCCCCACCCTGATAGCATGCCTGGCATAGCACCTGTTGTATCAGACCTAATGGACAGGTTATAGCTGTAGAAGACGTGCGGAATTAAAATTGTCATTTTCCTATGTGCAGATAGTGATTAGTTGAATATTTTATACAGGAAAAGCAACCAGGAAGCTTCACAGGATGGGGGAAAGTATACAATCTCCATTTCCAGCAGAATATATTTGAAGGCAAATACAGAGCTAATACGTGGGATCTCCAAATGATTGGAATAGCGGAATTGACAGGGCAGTAATGGTGATTCAGTGCCATCTGGAATACCCAATTTTCTACATGCATTACTGCTTGTGTCCGCAAAAGTCATGCGGAGAGGAAAGTAGTTCATGAAGTATTTTTCTCTCCGCATGACTCATGCGGACGCCGCATGGAAAACACATGGAACTCATTATAGTCTATGGCGTCCGTGTGCTTTCCTAAGCTCACCGATAGTCAATGCGTTTGGTGTTTCGTTCGGGTATCCCCGAACAGAATACCGAACGCAGATGTGAACCAGGTCTTAGATACAACAGATGGCAATGAATCACATAGAAAGGGAAAAGAGCATGAAAAGCAATCACAGGTGTTACACAATGCCATCTTATGTGCGCAGTTAGTACATTACCCTGTGACATAGACTGAAATTTACTATTATAGTTATGATTAGACGCGTGAAATAACTACTTTGGAAATCATTTGGATTTATCTACATTTTTTAACATGATATATCTGTGGGTGTAGATTTTGGGTAAAGGACATGGCTTAAGGCTAAGGGCCCATGTTGTGGAAACACAGCATTTTTTGTTTTAGATTTTGCTGTGTTTTTTTGAGTCAAAGTCAGGAGTGGCTTGGAAAGGATTGGGAAATATAAAGGAAACTCTTAGGGCCCCTTCACACGGCGTAAGTGTGCCACTCATTTAGACAGGTATACACGTGTCCGAGCGTGGTGCTTCAAAACAGAGCCCATTGATTTCAATGGGAAGTGCGCGTATATCGGCATATATGCGCACTTCCCATTGAAATCAATGGGCTCTGTTTTGAAGCGCCACGCTCGGACACGTGTATACATGTCTAAATGAGTGGTGCGCTTACGCCGTGTGAAGGGGCCCTTAGACATTTTCCGTTCTGTTAGATCCACTCCTGACTTTGACTCAAAAAATTGCAACATAAAATGCTGCATTTCCGCAATGTGTGGCTTTAGCCTAAAAGTATCACAATGCAGCAAAAATGCACAAAAATAGTGTTGAAAAATTCCACCTCAAAGTAAACCCACAAAAAGGTGGTATAATCATAGGCTAGATCATCTATGGCTAAGGCCCTACATAGTGAAATGCAACTAAAAATGCTGCAGAAAAAAAATTCCAAAAAATGCTTTGCTTTTTTTCTGTGGCATTTTTTCTTGATTAGGCTAAGGCCCTACGGGACGACCCACAGTTATAAAGCGCTGCAGGAAAAACCGCAGCGGGAACGCATCGTGGATCTTACCGCAGCACTTTAAACAGAAAGTTTGCTGTGTTTTCCTTCCTTACAATTATATCTATGGGAAACCGCCGGCTTTTCCGTAGATAGAATTAACATGCTGCGATCTCCAAAACCGTGCCACTTTGCAGTTACTGTAAAATGCGATTTTCCCCAACCCGTGGGGTCCCGGCCTAATTTGTCTTTTTCTCAGTGTTTTTTCTTTTTACATTATATATAGGGATTAGAGATGAGCGAACGCCGTTCGATCAAATAGGTATTTGATTGAATATCAGGCCGTTCGAGGTATTTGTTTCTAATCGAATACCACGCGGCAAACACACTAAAAATTCATATCCCCTCCCACCTTCCCTGGTGCGTTTTTTGCACCAATAACTGTGCAGGGGAGCTGAGACAGTAACCACGACAACGGAGGCATTGAAAAAATTTTAAAAAACCATTGGCTGCCGAAAACATGTGACCTCTGATTTATAAGAACATCGGCTGCAATCTTCGTGACATTTGCGGTGAGAGATAGGGAGAGAAAGAGATCTGCTGAGGGCTAGATAGGTATTAACTTCTAGTAAGCAGGGAGAAACAGAAGAAAAACAACAGCTCTTTTCAGAGCCATATACTGCAGGAAGAGGAGTCCAGTTTTCCACGGGGTGTCCCCCCAAAACAGGGATACAGAGCAATTCAGTCCAGATATATAAGCTAAACCCAGCTTTGCAGGCGGTGTCTCCCCAAAACAGGGATACAGAGCAATTCAGTCCAGATATATAAGCTAAACCCAGCTTTGCAGGCGGTGTCTCCCCAAAACAGGGATACAGAGCAATTCAGTCCAGATAAATAAGCTCAACCCAGCTTTGCAGGCGGTGTCTCCCCAAAACAGGGATACAGAGCAATTCAGTCCAGATATATAAGCTAAACCCAGCTTTGCAGGCGGTGTCTCCCCAAAACAGGGATACAGAGCAATTCAGTCCAGATAAATAAGCTCAACCCAGCTTTGCAGGCGGTGTCCCCCAAAACAGGGATACAGAGTAATTCAGTCCAGAAATATAAGCTCAACCCAGCTTTACAGGGGTCATATTTTTTGATCGAGTAGACGGATTAAAGAGATAAATAGGGGGCGTGTCTAAGCAATGGCCGCATGAAGACATCTTTCACCTCAGCTCCCAGACCCCGAGTCGTTCTAGCTGTTCCCTGGGGGTTCTACAGCTCTCCTGCTCCCCCCAGTCATGATGGTTCGCCGCCTGGGTAGAAAACCTACCTCTTCTTCCCTGGGCAACTCGCAGATAGCCCGGTTCCTGCTATCTGCAGCTTCTCCCTCAGTGCCGCGGACCGGATCCAAGATGGCACCAGCGCGCGCCTCCTCTGCTGCTGCCGTCCCGCCCGGCGCTCTTCAGCCTTTCCTGCAACCGACATCGTCGCAGCCTGGGCCCTCCACGCTCCTGCCACCACCACCGGACCCAGGATTGATGCCACAGTGCAGCCAGGTACCGTCTTCCCTGCCCCTGCCTTTACAAGATGGCGGCCGCGACGCTGCTGAGCGGCTTCCATCGCTGTCTCCTCTGGCGGCAGGCTCATTAACCCCTGTGCCACCACTGCTGCCCTCCATAATGGCACTACCCTCACTGTTGGACTCTGCTAGGGGCCCCCCAGCCTGCCTCCACATCCTCCTCTACCTGCATGCCTCCACCTGCCACCTCTCCCTCTCTGAACCCTTTCTCACAGACTCAAGGTCCATCCTCAACTGACCCTAATGGGGGACCCCTCCATCCCTCCTTGAATGTGGACTCTCACATGTTTGTGCCTCCTGCTGCTATGGGTCTTACCAGCCCTGCTCTCATTACTCCTGTGCTACAGTCCCCAGGCTCCCATGCTGCTGCCTCCGCTGACATGGACCTGGATTTTTCAGCTACTCCAGTGGTGCTACGAGCCCACCCTCCGTCTGATTCCTCCGATTCTTCCATGCAGGGCGAGTTGTCCAGGTCCTACCGTCGTCTTAAACGTATTAAGCTAGAATGGAACCTCCTGGGTACCCTGCCCACTATCGGACCTAGAAGCTATTGTCCGCAGGGTTGAGGAGAAACAGGAGACCGTCCTAGCAGAATTTAAATCAGAACTCCAATCCCTTGCTGGTCAGGTTTCCACCCAGCAGCAACAGTCGGCTCCCCTAGATCAGCACCTCACTGAGGTCGAACAGTTTATCTCCACTCAGCGTGCCTTCAACCAGCAGGTCTTGCTCCAGGTGGATGACCAAGAGAACAGAGGCCGCCATAATAATGTGAAGCTGAGAGAGGTCCCCGAAGTTGTTTCCTCGGCTGAACTTCGCTCCACAGTAACTGCACTCCTCAATACGGTCCTGTCGTGTCCTGTGGAGACGGAGATCAATATCGACAGGGTCCACCGTGTCATGAGTTCAAAGCGTCCTGCCTCGGATCCCCAGGATGTCTTGTGCAGGATCCATTTCTTCAGGGAAAAGGAGGACATTCTCCAGGCCGCCTGGCGGCTTGGTCCAGTTTTCTATCTTGATTCTTCTATTCTGATTCTCCCAGATGTCTCCCGCCGCACTCTTGCCATGAGGAGGATGCTCAAACCGCTTCTGCACTTGATTCTGGACTCTGGTGCTACATATCGATGGGGTCATCCTTTTCACCTGCAGATCCGCAAGAATGGAGTATTGTTCCTCCTCCGTTCTCCTGACCAAGCAACACCCTTGGCCCAGTTCCTTGATCTTCCAGATTTGTCGTTGCCGGACTGGCTGGCTTTTCCGCTGCCCCCTCCTTAGCCTGCTGGCCTCCTCTCCATCTCGTCCTCGGCAGCAGTGTCCAGTGGAAAGTTCCTAGTGGGACTTCGGCTGTTACTCTGTATCCTTCTCCTTGGCATTGATCTTTGGACTCTGTTTTGCCATAACCTGTTTGTGCCCCGGCCTGGCCTGTCATATGTTATTCTGTTGACATCAGCTTGTGTTACTTAAGGTTCGTACCCTGGCGGTGGTCACCGCGGATCTTAGTCTGCGGGGTCCTCCATTATTGTGTCCTGTCCCCACCTGTGGAGGCGCGCCACAGCTTGACCTCTCTTCCTCGGCTCTCGGGTTGGCGGTTTTGCCGTCTCCCGTTCTGAGAGTTCTCCCCTTCTTTTTGTCGAGAGGCGGGTCGCGGCACGGGCTCACAGGCTTGTTTTGGCCTACCCAGGCCGCTTCCTGATTAATAGGGATGGATTTTCTTTGTCCCCCCCTCCTCCTCTCATGGGTTTGTTAGCCTTTAAGGTTATTTATTGATACTGCTCGGGGAAAGGGTGGCAAAGAGTATTAATTCCACCTTCCCCCCGTTAGTTAGGGCTTTGGCAGTTCTCCGGGTGTGTGCTGCGGCGTGCCCCTGAGACCTGCTTTAGTGGGTTTTCCTCCACTGTTTGGTGTTACCCACTATGGGAATACAGTAACTTAGATCGGGATAGCTTGTATTGTTTGTTTTCTTTATGATTTTGCTTGTCTCTTTTTTTCTTTTTTTTTTTTCTTTTCTTCCTTTCCCTCCTTGTTCCCCTCTTTCTTCGTCTTTTTTTTTTTTTTTTTTTTTTTTTAATTAAGATCTCCGGTGACCAGGGATGGATTTCTTGGTGTTCTCTCCTCTCAGCACCTGAGAAGAGATTTTTTTTTCTTTTTTGCTCCGGCTACTGTGGTGTAGGAGGTCCCTTGTTGTGTTCATACAGGTGACGTATCTCTGTGATGGCGCTGCCCCCACTTTCTCATCACCCAGGTACCTTGACTTGTATCACAGTTATTGCTCAGAGTCCCTTTCTGGGAGAGTTGATATCTTGATAGAGCGCTCTGTGTCATGGCAGTTTAAGGTCGCCTCTTCTGATCATTCGGGTGGGTTCCTGTTTGTTGTGGGGGAGCTGGCACCATGTTTATCCTTGCCGATCTTTATCTATGCTCCAGAAAGTGTTGGACTGGTGCCATCGATCCCCCTTCGGACAGTGGGTCACCTGGGAATGCGCCTTCTCTGACTCCCCTCCTCGCCTGCTCCCCCAGCTGGACTCCACATTCCCTGCCTCTTTGACTTCTTGCCCCACTATAGGTGCCACTTCGTGATTGTGGCTTGGAATCCATGGATACTTTTCCAGGGGGCGCTGGCCTACCTGAGGTGTTGTAACCACATGACTAGCTGTGTCCTTGTCTCTGGTGACCGGAGTTGCTATCCTTCCTCCCCCTTCTTCCCCCCACTCTCTGATGGGGATTCCCTGGTTTCTATTACCGCTTTTGATGCACGATTTACCCTGCATTGTTTTCGTTTGTCTTGGCGTGTTCTATTTACGGACCCTCTTTTTGTGGGTTGTCTTGTTAATTGCTCTGTCAATGTTTTTCTGTTTATTTTTTGTTATAAATACATTTATAAAAAAAATTATAAAAAAGAAAAAAAGAAATAATCACCAAGATGTTTAGTCTCACAAAACGAATCATAGCTAAATAAAAACACAGCGAAAACTAATTGCGTTTTTATCAATTACCATTAAAACAAACATGCTAATTAGTCCCACCATGCACCCTGGGCATTCCGTGCATGCCCCCCCCCCCCCAACGTCATACCTTAAGCACGCCCACCTTTCTTGTTTCTGCCTCCAAGCCCTCCTCCTCCCTGTGATTCAACGCGTCCAGCGTCTGTCTTCCCAGCGGTTTCGATTAAAATCTCATGCGATCTTTTTGCCAGCAGTGGGTTTTTTTTGGTGGGTGGGTTTGGTTGGGTAGTTTATTTTGGCCAGGATTTTATTTTTGGTGGTGGTGGGGAGACACCCCCAAATTTGGCAGTGTAAATTGGGCCAGCAGTTTAATTTTTTTTTTTTTTTTTTTTTTTTGGGGGGGGGGGGGGTTTAAAAACCTGCGGGCCACAATAATCTGACCAATTTTGGGGGGGCACCCCCCCTCCCAAAAAAACCAAAGAACTGCTGGCCCAATTTACACTGCCAAATTTTGAGGCTCCCCCCACCAAAAAAAAACACTGCTGGCAAAAATAAACTGGCCCCTCCGCAAACCAAAATAAACCACTCTGGTGTTCAAAATCTAAGCAGTCATACGATGCTTGACATGTTTGTATTTGTTTCAGACCAAAAAAGCAAAGCAGAGTTTGGCATCAGCAGAAGCGTGCCGATACTTACCTTTAGATGGCTGCCTATGTACTCCCAGTGAAGCCATACACTTCCGGGTGTACAGAGGGACTGAGCTACTGAGCATGCTCACTATGCTGAGTTCTCCTGAGAACTACGCGAGCATGCTATGCATGCGCAGTACGGTCGCAAAGTTCTCTACAGGAAAATGGCGTCGGAGCATGCGCAGTAGCGCTACGGAGGGAGCGCTACTGCGCATGCGCAAGATTTTAATCGAAACCGCCGGGAAGACAGACGCTGGAGGCGGTGAATCACAGGGAGGAGGAGGGCTTGGAGGCAAAAGCAAGAGAGGTGGGCATGCATAAGGTATGACGCTGGGAGGGCGTGCACGGAACGCCCAGGGACTAATTAGCATATCCATTTTAACGGTAATTAATAAAAAGAGAGAGGGGGTCTTCTGTGAAACGATTAGCAGCACCTGAATAGCCTTTTTAAAGGCTATTCAGGCATATGTTTATTTCAAATTATGAAAATCTAGTGAAAGAGCCCCTTTAAATTTAGAAAAAATATATTTGTGTTTCCGCAGCTAAAATTGACATGCTGTGCATGTTTGAAAACGTAGCTTTTCCACAGCATTTTTTTTCTGCAATGTGTGGATGGGATTAGCCAGGGTCTCATTCACTTTGCCGGTACTATAAAATGCAGAAATTTATATTTTCTGCTGCGTTTCTGAAGCAGCCAAAAATGTTGCGTTTTCACAATGTGGAGCTTTAGCCTAAAGTGGCTAAAGGGGTTGGCCACTTTCAGACCAATATTGAGAGACCAATGTTTTATTGCATGATAAAAAGTAAATACTTTCTGTATACTTTCTGTATTGTAAGCCGATGGCTGGTCAGGTAATGGAGGGGGTATACATCTCACCCAGACTACTCAGGTGGGTGAGATGAGAAAACTCCAGGAATGTTTGTTCTCAGCAGACAACTTTTGTCTGCTGAGCATTTTGGTAAATGCTCAGTACTGGGCTGGATTTTTAGGAATGACAGGTAGCATTGGTAGTGGGACCTGTCATTCAACCCCCCTCCAGTCCACACTTTGGGGATGTTCCAGCAGCGACTCAGCTGCAGAGAGTCTCCTTGTCAAGGAGGCTTAAGAAGCCAGCTCCAGTAGCAACACTTTGGCAGAGTTTGGCTGGAGAGCTGATAGAGAGGTCATATTTTTGGAGTTGTGTCCTGAGTGATTCTACTGGCTTTTTGGATTTCTGTTATTCTAGGTAAGGTAACCTATTCTATATTTAGTTAGAGCCTAGACGGGCAGGTATTTAATTTTGCATTGTTTCCTTTTGTTGCTGCACTACCTTTTTGAGTGAAAATAAACTCTACCTTTGTTTTGGACTAAAGAAACTGGACTTTTGTGTCTATGCTACCCCACCTAGCAACCCCAGACCCTGACAATTGGTGGAGGATGCGGGCATACAGTGATTGCTAGGGGCAATGATACGTCCACTCCTTGCTGGAGAATTATTTTTTTTTATGTCCTGGGTAAAGGCTGCTGTTGCTATACAAACCCGGACTGAAGCATCTCGTGCAGTCAAATGTGCAGCAACAGGAGACCAACCCTTTGCTGCTGGAGCAGATTACGCTCCTTAAAGAGACTGATGTCACTGGCCTGCAGAGACCTGTGGAGCACAGAGATGAGAAGCGGGCTGTGCAAAGAGCTTCGCAAAAGATGACCCCAGATGATGACGTGGAGGCCTTCATGACTGTGTTTGAGAGAGTGGCCGAACGGGAGAAACTGCCAGCTGCTGACTGGGCAGACGTCATTGCTCCCTATCTAACCGGTGAACCCCAGAAGGCCTATTATGACCTCTGCCAGCAAGATGTCCAGGACAATGATAAACTAAAGGCGGAAATTCTTGCTCAGTTGGGGGTAACCACTGCTGTCCATGCCCGGCGGGTACATACCTGGAGCTACCATATGGACAAGCCTGCCAGATCCCAGATGTACGACCTGATTCACCTGGTGAAAAAGTGGCTGGAACCAGGCACCTGTACCCCTGCAAAGATGGTGGAGAAGGTGGTCCTAGAATGGTTTACCAGAGCTCTTCCTCCTGCGTTGCAGCGCTGGGTTGGATATGTAGACCCCAAAGATGCCAACCAGCTTGTCAGCCTTCTGGAAAAGTACCTGGCGACTGAGGCGGAACTCCGTGATGACCCTACAGCATGACCATCCCCCAGGAACACCCGGCGGAGGGCACCTCCCGGTAAGACTGTTCCGTTATTTGAGAGTGGAGAGAAAAGAGCTGGAGATGTGTTTTCTAGGCAGTCCACCACCCAAGGGACTCTCTGCTGGAGAAACCAGGGCTGGTACAGTGTTGGAGATGCAATGAGCGGGGACATATTGCTGCCCAGTGCCCATTCACCTCTGAGCCAATGGACTGTGACGCTGGTGGGCGTAGATCATTATTTGCCAGACCTGTCTGTGCTGCGGCACTGGGACTAGAGACTGGGCCTCAGGTCTGTCAAGTTGAGGTGAATGGCCATTCTGTCCAGGCGTTGTTGGACTCTGGTAGCCTGGTCACTCTGGTGCATGCCGTACCAGAGATTTGTATAGAGGCATAACTATGTCCTTGTTATGAGAATCTAGACCTCTTTTGATGCATCCTATAATTTTATTTGCCTTGGCAGCAGCTGCCTGACACTGGTCATTAAAGGTAAGCTTGCTGTCCACCAAAATCCCTAAGTCCTTTTCATTGGTAGTCTTACCCAGTAATTTACTATTAAGTACATAGTCATACATTTTATTACGTCGACAAAAGTGCATTACCTTACATTTGTCAACATTAAACTTCATTTGCCAAGTCTCTGCCCATGCTTCCAGTTTCCTTAGATCCCCTTGTAATATTCTACTATCCTCCTCATTATTGATTACCCTACAAAGTTTAGTATCATCTGCAAATATGGACACCCTGCTTTGTAAACCCTCTACCAGGTCATTAATAAAGATATTAAATAAGAGAGGACCCAATACTGACCCCTGTGGCACCCCACTGGTGACTGTGGCCCAGTCTGAATATTTACCATTAACAAGTACCCTCTGTTTCCTATCAGTGAGCCAGTTGCTAACCCAATTGCATATGTTTTCCCCCAGTCCCAACAGTCTCATTTTGCATACCAATCGTTTATGTGGAACAGTATCAAAAGCCTTTGAAAAGTCCAGGTACACCACATCCACTGCATTACCCATGTCCAGATACACCACATCCACTGCATTACCCATGTCCAGATACACCAAGTCCACTGCATTACCCGTGTCCAGTCTTGAACTGACCTCCTCATAGAAGCTGATCAGATTAGTCTGACAGGACCGATTCCTCATAAACCCATGCTGATTTGATTATTTACAGTGGGGCAAAAAAGTATTTAGTCAGTCACCAATAGTGCAAGTTCCACCAATTAAAAAGATGAGAGGCGTCTGTAATTTACATCATAGGTAGACCTCAACTATGAGAGACAAAATGAGAAAACAAATCCAGAAAATCACATTGTCTGATTTTGTAAGAATTTATTTGCAAATTATGGTGGAAAATAAGTATTTGGTCACCTACAAACAATCAAGATTTCTGGCTCTCACAGACCTGTAACTTCTTCTTTAAGAGTCTCCTCTTTCCTCCACTCATTACCTGTAGTAATGGTACCTGTTTAAACTTATCAGTATAAAAAGACACCTGTGCACACCCTCAAACAGTCAGACACCAAACTCCACTATGGTGAAGACCAAAGAGCTGTCAAAGGACACCAGAAACAAAATTGTAGCCCTGCACCAGGCTGGGAAGACTGAATCTGCAATAGGCAACCAGCTTGGATTGAATAAATCAACTGTGGGAGCAATAATTAGAAAATGGAAGACATACAAGACCACTGATAATCTCCCTCGATCTGGGGCTCCACGCAAAATCTCACCCCGTGGGGTCAAAATGATCACAAGAACGGTGAGCAAAAATCCCAGAACCACGCGGGGGGACCTAGTGAATGAACTGCAGAGAGCTGGGACCAATGTTACAAAGCCTACCATCAGTAACACACTACGCCGCCAAGGACTCAGATCCTGCAGTGCCAGACGTGTCCCACTGCTTAAGCCAGTACATGTCCGGGCCCGTCTGAAGTTTGCTAGAGAGCATTTGGATTATCCAGAAGAGTATTGGGAGAATGTCCTATGGTCTGATGAAACCAAACTGGAACTGTTTGGTAGAAACACAACTTTTCGTGTTTGGAGGAAAAAGAATACTGAGTTGCATCCATCAAACACCATACCTACTGTAAAGCATGGGGGTGGAAACATCATGCTTTGGGGCTGTTTCTCTGCAAAGGGACCAGGACGACTGATCCGGGTACATGAAAGAATGAATGGGGCCATGTATCGTGAGATTTTGAGTGCAAACCTCCTTCCATCAGCAAGGGCATTGAAGATGAAACGTGGCTGGGTCTTTCAACATGACAATGATCCAAAGCACACCGCCAGGGCAACGAAGGAGTGGCTTTGTAAGAAGCATTTCAAGGTCCTGGAGTGGCCTAGCCAGTCTCCAGATCTCAACCCTATAGAAAACCTTTGGAGGGAGTTGAAAGTCCGTGTTGCCAAGCGACAGCTCCAAAACATCACTGCTCTAGAGGAGATCTGCATGGAGGAATGGGCCAACATACCAACAACAGTGTGTGCCAACCTTGTGAAGACTTACAGAAAACGTTTGACCTCTGTCATTGCCAACAAAGGATATAGAACAAAGTATTGAGATGAAATTTTGTTACTGACCAAATACTTATTTTCCACCATAATTTTCAAATAAATTCTTACAAAATCTGACAATGTGATTTTCTGGATTTGTTTTCTCATTTTGTCTCTCATAGTTGAGGTCTACTTATGATGTAAATTACAGATGCCTCTCATCTTTTTAAGTGGTGGAACTTGCACTATTGGTGACTGACTAAATACTTTTTTGCCCCACTGTATATTGAGATACTCCAGGAAAGCCCTCAAATATCTTTCCCACCACAGAAGTTAAACTTACTGGCCTATAGTTCCCAGGTTCCCTTTTACACCCCTTTTTGAAAATTGGCACCACATTTGCTATTCGCCAATCCTGTGGAACAGACCCAGTCATTACTGAATCCTTAAATATTAGATACAAGGGTCTATCTATGACCATGCTTAATTCCCTCAGAACTCGGGGGTGTATTCCATCTGGACCGGGCGATTTTTCTATTTTAGTATTTTGCAGGCGGCGCTGTACTTCTTCCTGGGTTAAGCAGGTGATATTTAATTGAGAGTTAACATTACCCCTAATCATGTTGCTGACCAATGGATTTTCTTGTGTAAACAATGTAGAGAAGAAGGCATTTAATACTTGTGCTTTTTCCTCCTCCTCCATTGCACCCAGATTATTTTTGAGAGTGGCCACATTGTCAGTTTTTATTCTCTTATTATTTATGTAATTGAAGAATAATTTTGGATTACTTTTACTCTTCTTGGCAATTTTTCTCTCAGCCTCGATCTTTGCCTCCTTTATTTGTCTTTTGCACAATTTATTTTTCTCCTTATAGTTTTTTAATGCTGTGTCGCTACTCTCTTCTTTTAGTTCTTTAAATGCTTCCTTTTTATCCCTCATTGCATTCTGTACCGTTTTAGTTAGCCATATTGGTTTTCTATGATTTCTGGCCCGCTTATTCCCATAGGGTATGTGTTTTGTAGTGCTCTTATTTTGTATATTTTTGAAGATGTCCCATTTAGTTTGTGGAAGAATGACCGATGGATGTGAAGAAAACTGCGCTACTCTCTTGGGATAAACAACACACGCACTTTATTCCGCTTTCTTAAAAACACGACGCTACACACAGCGTTTCAGGGATTCCCCTTTTCCAAGTGTAACAGAAACACACAATATACCCGAACAAGGAATCAGGAGCAGAAATCAGGAGCAGAAGCTTCCTTGCAGGAGTACAATGTGATGCACAGCGTGGACGTGGGTATATTGTGTGTTTCTGTTACACTTGGAAAAGGGGAATCCCCGAAACGCTGTGTGTAGAGTCGCGTTTTTAAGAAAGCGGAATAAAGTGCGTGTGTTGTTTATCCCAAGAGAGTAGCGCAGTTTTCTTCACATCCATCGGTCATTCTTCTGCATCTGTCGTTCCCCAAGGGGTTTTTGGATGAAATCACTGCTGCTGTAAATCTCCCTTGTATTTTGTACATGATTAATTTGAGCGTATTTTCTGTGGTTGCTCGGTATTATTTCTTTGCCATTTAGTTTGTGTTCCCATCACGTTAAGGACATTGTCCCAATTTATGCTACTAAGCTCCTCTCTCAGCTGGTTAAAATTGGCCTTCCAGACGTTTAGTGTTTTTGTACCCCCTTCTAATGAACATCTTTATGTGTACAAGAAAACTTATTATGTTATGGTCACTATTACCCAGATGTCCCCCAACCTCCACTTTTGACAGTGATTTCTTAAAACACATCTTTTCAGATAGGCCTATCACAATTCTTAATCTAAACACATCTGCAGTTAGAATCCCTAAAACTGACCTCTCTCTGTTCACTCTCCCGCACTATCCCACAGGTTAAGATGGTGATGGCTCATACAGCTTTATTTATATGTGTAAGGAAAACAACCTTTACCTCAAAACCGGCTGGACCACTGTATAAGAAATACTACCTCCTATGTTGTCCCTGATCTCGCAAGCAGGATAGGATCCTGAATCTCATTGTGTGAATTGATTTACAGTATTACTCTGTTAAAATCCTGCCAAAGACAACATCTGCATAGAGTTTGTATGTTTGCGTGGGTTTCCTCTGGGTACTCCGGTTTCCTCCCACACTCCAAAAGAAGTACTGATTGGGAATATAGATTGTCAGCCCTTTATGGGACAGTGACTGGCAATATCTGTAAAGTGCTGCGGAATATGATGGCATTATCTAAATAAGCACTTAAAATATATTATTATTACATAATAAATGGGATCTTTGGGAACTTATTTTTACCACATTTAAACCTCTTTTCTTTTTTTTTCTCCCAATAAGGGACTAGAACCAGCGATCAGAGAAAATAAGCATTTTCAAAGGGTGAAAACAAGTAGAGCAGCAGATAAGGGCTCGTTCACATCTGCGCCCGGGAGTCCATTTTGCAGGTTTCCGTTTCCTGCACAAAACAGAGCAGGAGACGGAAAGCTGCAGGACTGAATGGGTTTGAAAGGTGTCCGGTGTGAGCACCGGTGAGCGTTTTATGCTCTCCACAACGAAACCGTTTTTTTTTTTTCCAGATGGACACAGAGTCGGACATGCAGTATTCTGTGTCCGGTTTTAAAAAAAAAAAAAAAAAAAACGGTTTCGCCGTGGAGAGCATAAAACGCTCACCGACGCTCACGGCCGGACTCGGCATGACAGGTTGCCATCTTCTACATGCAGAAGACGGAAACCTGAGAACGGACTGCCGAACGCTAGTGTGAACCCAGCATCAGGAGGTGGTATTAGCAGCTAGGTATGGCATTTCTCATCTAGGCGAAAGTGGAGAAGCATCTGCTCATCAGTGGCTATATGCACATGACCAACCATAGTTGTTTTTCCATATATTATCTGCAACTACAGCCCATTCATTTCTATGTATTTGTGAGGTAGGACACAAGTTGCTTGCAATCTCTGTTTCACCTCTCATGAGTTTGATGGAGCTTGAGGACAGGGATTTATGTGGGTCATTGAGAGCTTCCACTCCAAAATATCAAACACCAATCTCACCCAGCCATGCCTTTATGGACTTTTCTTTGTACACTGGAGCAGAGTTATACTGTAACAGAAAGGCGTGGTCCTCAAAATTTTCCCACAGATTTGGAAGCATACAATTGTCCAAAGTGTTTCCATATGCTGAAGTATAAAAACTTTAAAGGGGTTTTCCCATCTCACTGTTTCAGCAGTTTGCCAGCAGTCTTTTCTTCTCACTTCTTGTATTTCTCCTCCTCCCTCCCACCTGAGAAGTAACATAATACTTATGCAGATCAGATAATATGCACATGCTTGTAGAGAATAGACTCAGTGTTATCTATGTGTTCACAAAAAGATATAACAGACGTTATCAGCTGAACGGATTGTCCTGCTGCCACTGAGTGAATGACGTCACTTGTCTCACAGGTTATAGCGATGTTGTGTAAACAATGGGAGGAATAAGTTCACATAGCAGGCAAACAAAGCAGAATTTCTAAACCAATATATTTAGGAAAAGTCTTCAATTTACATACACAACCAGTATAGATAGGATCCTTGAGATGGGACAACCTCTTTAGTCCCATTTTGGCAAATCACAGAATAACAGGACTAACTAGCCACAAGCCCTGACTATCAGGATGGAACTTACTAGGCAATGTTTTATGCTGTTCCCATAACTCCCATGGAGATTAATGCAAGCCATGAAAAAATCACAAAACACCTATACTGTTTCCTTAGCAACACAGATACGGCGGGTTCACACCTGCACCCGGTCTCCACTTTGCCGGTTTCCGTTTCCTGACTGAGAAACTGTACAGGAGACGGCAACCGGCAGCCAGTTTTCAACCCCATTCATTTGAATAGGTTTGCAAAGTGAGTGCCTGTGAGCATCTTCTGGTCTCCGCGGCGAAACTGTTTTTTTTAACTGGACACAAAGTCAGACATGCAGGACTTTGTGTTCAGTTAAAAAATCTGGCTTCATCGCAAAGACCAGAAGACGCTCATGGGCGCTCACAGCCGGACACTGAATGCCGGGTTTCCATCTCCTGTCAGCAGAAGATGGAAACCCACAAATCGGAGATTGGGCACTGGTGTGAACCCGCCCTTACAGAAACAGAGTAGTTAGTAACTAGTTTCCATAGCTTCCATTCACTTCAACTGGAGATATGGGAACAGAATTGGGCACTGTTGCTTGCCTGTTTTTGTAAGTCCTCCCTTTGTGGGCAGGAATTGCAGTACGTTTTTCCCATCTCCGCCATGATTTGTGCAGATGGCAATAACCCTGGTGGAGTCTTTAATCAGGTTTACTCATGGTTGGATATAAATTATGCCGTTTCCAGTGACTATATTTCTTTTTCCAGATGTTCTTTTTTCCTTTAAAAATAAACTTTATGCTAAGACCCCAAAATGCGGAAGTGCAGCATTATTGATTGCTGTGCAAATGCAGCGGGGGAAAAGACACCCTGCATTAAGCAGTACCTTACATTGTGGAGAAAAAAAAAAACTTTTTTTTTTTTTTTTTTTTTTTGTTACTTTTAGCTAGTTTCCTTACATATTTAATAGGGAAAGAAAAAAAAAAAAAAAAACTTTGAGAAACACAAAGCAAGAACTCAATGAAAAATACTGAGGACAAGACCACAATGATTTTTCACCATGTTTCCGTACATGGGGCCTTAGTGTAAAAAAGTACAAGAACTTAACACTCCACTGAATTAGCCATTTGCTTTGAATAATATTTACACAGACGTATATATACAGCTAACCAACAGATACATTTACATTTAGGCCAAAAAAAAGTGCATGAATAGAAATAAATTATGCAGCTCATTGATGTATATAGTTTACTTGGATTAGAGCTGTAAAAATTGTATGTAGAAAGTCT
Organism: Leptodactylus fuscus; assembly: GCF_031893055.1. Lineage (NCBI taxonomy): Eukaryota > Metazoa > Chordata > Amphibia > Anura > Leptodactylidae > Leptodactylus > Leptodactylus fuscus. Next base: position 235,894,705 of record NC_134265.1, read on the forward strand.
GCTTATCATGCCTACACATATCTTTAAAAACAAATCCCCAAATTTATCATCTCCCCCCTCGACTATCTATGCAGCCCTTAGATAAGACAGAGTAGGAGACCCACTAAAGGTTTTCATTCATTCATTTTAGGTATTTCTGTTTCCATGATTAGAGATGGCAGATCAGGTGGAAGACGAAGCAGCTCTTCCACTTCCTCTTGTAGCGCTTCGGCCTTTTCATTTATTAACATCTAGAAAATAGGTATTCAATGGGTTATTTAAAGTCCAGTGCTCAAGAGTCAGAGTTTATAATATGCATTATCAGAACTGGCAACAAAGCTTTAAATAATAAAAACATAACATGTTTGATTGTGAAATATATTAAAAGACTGTAAATGGTTAAAGAGGACCTTTCATGTCCTCATGCATAAATGGTTCTATATACCACTAGAACGCCTTAAAAGACTAAATGGCTTTCCCATTATCTACCCCAGGGCTGGAGATAACAATGAGCTATGAGGAACAGTAGGGAAATATTGGTGCTCAAACTAACGGCATCGATATCTCCAACTCTGGGGTACATAACGGGAAAGATGACAGTGCGCTAAATTCTGCTAAATTCAGCGCACTGTCGGCTTTCTAGTGGTATATAAAACCACATATTCCTATGAAAGGTCCTCTTTAAAAGACAGTAAGAAAAAAAAAGAAGAAAAAAATTGTATATTCCTCACCTTGGCTGAGCAAATTATTTGGTTTGCTTGACGTTTTGACAAATGTTCTATGGTTTTTACCATCAATTGTGGATCAGCATTGGCCAAATGAGCAAGCGTAGTATAACCTGCATTGTAAAGTTGTCTGGCTCGGGCCTATAGAAAAAAAACAAAAAACAACTCAGATATTACTATATGTTATGCTATTTTTAATTATCACCCATTCCAATTGTACTGTACATGTACTTTTGCCTGTAGTGAGAACTTATGTGGCTGCAGGGTCATTTGTTGAATCAAGAATGTGTAAGGCAGCGGTATGGAATTATGACAGAAACATTTAATGCAAACAGCACAGAGGAAAAAAAAAAAAAAAAGTCATAAACCATGAAATTTTTCTTACTACAGTTATTGTAGATATTCTGTCTTTTATTGAAGTGAAAACTCTATATGTAATCCTGAAAATCATCTGGTTTAAACCTCCTTTCCCTCGTGAAAAACCTCAGATTTTTCCAAGTGTGTAAGACAGCTCTCGCCCAATGCCCTGTCTCCTATAGCAGACCAGCCACATTAAAGGCTTTATCTAGAAACTGAAGGTACTTTTTACGCTAGGTTCACACTAGCGCCCGGAGTCCGTTCTCAGCTTTCCGTCTTCTGCATGCAGAAGATGGAAAGCTGTCAGACCGGGTCCGGCCGTGAGCGCCGGTGAGAATTTTATGCTCTCCGCCGCGAAACCGTTTTTTTTTTTTTTTTTTTTTTAAATCGGACACAGAGTACTGCATGTCCGACTCTGTGTCCAATTTAAAGAAAATGTTTTCGCGGCGGAGAGCATAAAACGCTCACCGGCGCTCACGGCCGGACATCTTTCAAACCCATTCAAATGAATGGGTATGAAAGAGTCCTGCAGGTTTCCGTCTCCTGCTCAGTTTTGTGTAGGAAACGGAAACCTGTATGAACAGAGATCAGGCGCAGATGTGAACAAGCCCTCACTGATGACCTATTCCCAGGAAAGGTCATCAATATCAGATTTTGGCAGCTGGTAGCCATATACAGTGAAACCTCTCCAAAAGATCACCTCTTTGATAAGACCAGCCCCTAAGAACATATTCTGTAGAGATGAGCGAGTACTGTTCGGATCAGCCGATCCGAACAGCACGCTCCATAGAAATGAATGGATGCACCTGGTACTTCCGCTTTGACGGCGGCCGGCCGCTTAACCCCCCGCGTGCTGGCTACGTCCATTCATTTCTATGCGAGCGTGCTGTTTGGATCGGCTGATCCGAACAGTACTCACTCATCTCTAATATTCTGTTACTAATTTTCAGTTTTCTATACTAGCAATCTTCTTTGAGAAGACCCATCCGGAATATCACTTTTTAATGTAATTTTGGGTGGTCATCTCAAAAGAAGTTCAACTGTACTAGGTATCCAGTGTAAGCAACATGGCTCCACTTCAAGACCTTGGCCGATCTGATACTGATGACCTATCCTGTGCATATCAAATAACTTCAGATCCTGGACAACCCATTAAAGCGGTTGTCCAGCAAGTTAAATTTACCTTAATTCATCCAGTAGATTCTTCATGATGGACCTGGGAGTTCCAGCCTGGTTCAGAACAAGCCCCATCCTTGGATCTCTTTGGTGTGATGTGAGGGCTCGTTCTGATAATGTGGCCCAGGGGTCAGAACCAGGGTAGAACCCACTTTAAGTCCATTCTTTGAGAGATTATACAAGACGTTGATCAAGGAGTTTTGAAGGTGTATGGCTCTAATGAGAGTGCATGGTTATGGGACTGAGAACAGATCAGGAGATAGCTTCATAAGAATGATAGCAGCATGTTTTAAAGAAGAGGAGAAGGTGCCATTGGTTAGTGACAGGTTGAGGAGGTGGATTAGGGCTGAGATAAACAGTGGTAAAGTTGGGGATCAGTTGTAATGAGATTGGGTAAAATGGGCAAGTGGTCAAGTGTGAGTTGGAAAGTTTTTTTTGTAATGGTAAGGAGGGTGGTTAAGTGGGAAAGGCACAGAGTGGTTGTCTGAAGGTTTTGCGGATTCGGTATGTTGAAGCTGTCTCTAATGTTGTCCATTTTGTTTTTGTAATGTGAAGCAAAGTGCTTAACTGAGACGAGAGGTGTAGGAGGAAAACAGTAAGGAGTTAAAGGTGTTAAATAATTGTCTGGAGTTGTAGGATAGAGAAGATATAAGAGCAATGAAGTAGTTCTGTTTTGCAGAAATGAGTGCACATACTGTATATGTTTGTTGTTAGATCATCCTTGAAATCTGTTTTCCATCGCCATTCAGCAACAATGGCAGCCTGCCTCAACTTTTTTGCTAGATCAGTGTGCCAGGGTTGCTCGTTTTGTTTTTTTTGCCAAGTACTAGTAAAGATGAGAAGAGTGACAAACAAGAACTGAGCTAAAAATAATAGAATAGAGGTGAGTGAAAATATGGTCTAGTGTGTCCCTTTTTGTTGGTTGCTGCGGAGAACCCCTGTAAGAGGCCAAAGAAGGACAAGAATTGTCATCAATGACAGAGGAGCTGCAGTAACTGCACCACTGCCACTATACAGTGTGTGGAGCTATCTGCTTCCAGCTCTATGCACTGTATAGTACAGACATACGCTGCAGTCCCGATCACCAGATCTATGTGGACGCTGGCTGTCACCTGCCAACAATCACATATTGATATTTATTTTTAAAACATCCCAAAAACCCTATAATATTTTGTTGGCCACTACTGCCCCCAGTTTTCTTACAAATATATATTCCAGGTTACTAACCTCCAAAACACCAGCTACTTCCATTAGAGGTATTAGCTCTGATTTAACACAATAACTAAGTTTCTTGGTGACGTCCAGAAATAGAGCTTTATAGGCCCAGAATTCATCCAGTTCCTGTATTAAAACAGAAGGACTGTAGTAAAACAAATACTAATAATATCGCACATTTTCAAAACAGATCACAAAACAAGTTATCCAAAAGCATACATTGACAAGATCAAGATGATAAAGTAAAGTAATTTAGAGGTGCTGGTTTCTCTCTACTACAATCGTAGAAGGGCATGAATGCCACCACAACTTATTGTGAATGTTATGTGTGAGGAGCTCTGGATGCCTCTTCAACTGAATGTCACCTCTGTTCCAATATACAGAAAATAATGGAACCAATATGGATTTAGAAACCTCTCGAAACTGATAACAATGGTACATTGTTTTTCACCCATCTCATATATGATGACATTTTTTTACTTAGCTTATAAGGCAAACTTTACAGCTTAGTTTATCTCAAGTCAGGTCACAAGGATTCCTTAACCCCTTAATACTCTGTGCCATAGTATAAGGTAGCACTGAGCGAGTAGTTAATGCTCAGCACTGTAATAACATGGTGCTTTCCTGCTGCAGGAACAGTAGCTGTGGGACGTGGGACTAGCCTACGAAGTCAGCAAATAGTCCGGCTCTTGCAGTTTAACCCCTCAGATGCTGTGATCAATAGAGAATATGACATTTGGGTGTAAAGTAAACAAACAGTGTTAATTTATACATGTACACCGTAAATAAATATATATATATATATATATATATATATATATATATATATATATATATATATTATATATATGTTAATGTGAAAAATTGCAATAGCAATAAAAAGTGATCTAAAAGTCATATATACCAATTAATGGTACCAATAAAAACTACAACTTGCCATACAAATAAAGAACTCTAAGGGCCCGTTCACACGGGCACAGAGGGGGCGGATTATGGCGCATAATCCACGTCATAATTAGCCCCCACTCTGCCGCCTTTCTTCAGGCGGATTCCGCGGTTCGTTAAGCCGCGGCGTCCGCCTGGCGGCAGCAACCTCTGGTGTCGGCCCATTCATTTCAGCAGACTCTGGAGTGGGAAGCCGCGACAGTCGTGGCAGGCGGGTTTTGACCAGAGAGTGCAAAAAAAAAAAAAAAGATAAAAAAAATAATAATAATAAAAGTTCTTAATCCCTCCTTTCCCTAGAATACATATAAAAGTAGAAAATGACTGTGAAACACATACACATTAGGTATACTGTGTCTGAAAGTGCCCGGTCTACTGAATATAGGGTATCTGCAGTGCTCCTGTTCTGTCGGGAAGGGGTTAATAGGAGCACTGCAGATACCCTATATTCAGCCAGACTGAATTTAAAGTGGGGGAAGAAAAAAAAACAGTCCTCAAGCTCAGGGAAGGGGCAGACAGACAACCAAAACACACCCTCCCCTTTCCCAGCACCCAAAAACTCCAACCATTTTAATTTTTGAAATTTTCCAGTAGCTGCTGCATTTCTCCCCCTAGGCTTATACTTGAGTCAATAAGTTTTCCCAGTTTTTTTGTGGTAAAATTAGGGACCTCAGCTTATATTCGGGTCGGCTTATACTCGAGTATATACAGTATTTGTTTATACTTCGCCATATTTTGTACCAGACATCTAGCTTGATATTTCTTTACTTTTTTTTTCTTTTGTATTTTCAAACAAATGGTTGAAAACAAAAATCTACCATAAGATTATGCTATTTTGACTATTCAATTATAATATCCAATCAAAAGAGAGACAAAAGCAGATATGACAAATTAGGACTCCTCTTCCACCCATAGTTATGTTACTATACAAGTTAAAGTACTGTCCAGAGAGATCATTTATGCTACATAATAGATATGGGAATATTCATCTAATGTGTTCATCTAGTAAAATTACCTCGCAAAAATGCAGTACACAGGAACTGAAAGAAGCGGATGAGCTAAGAAGGTTCTGAATAAACCCTCGAGGCATGTTAAATTTTGTAGCGACAGTCCATATATCCAGCTCCTTCGTGAGGGCATGTAGAACGAAGGATAGATAAAGCCGATTCACCACTCTTTCCTCTGTACTCTGAAATGGATTATTATTAATGTTAAATACTACTATTAATACTTGTGAAAGCAAATTCAGATAATTAACAGTCCAAGACTTTCATATTAAAATGTGTCCTAGATCTCTGATAAAGCTGTTTTGTCATAAAATTTGACCCCTCAATGCCTCGGGCAAAGGTAATCGAGGTGCCTTTTCCAGGTGGTGCATGGGCCCTGCCATTTTGGAATGGATCATTGGTCAGACAATCCAGTTCTATAATTTTTCAACATACTTTCTGTACTGATTCCTCACATTTTCTAGATCTCTGCCTGCTGTCATTCATTCTGCTTACTTCCAGCCATTTGTCATGGTCACGTGATGGACACACAGGTGCACAGCTCATTGCAAAGCAGAAGTTTAATTACTGTGCTGTGACGAGCCGTTCACCTCCGTGTTCCATCCCATGACCATAGACTGATTTTTATCCACCTGGAGTAAGAAGAATGAATGACAGCAAGCAGAGATCTAGAAAACCGGGAGTAATTGATACAGAAAGTATATTGGAACATTATATAACTTAATTATACAAATAATAACATTTACATGCTGCGACTGAACATCTCCTTTAATGTGGTTGAGAAGAATCTGTTTTCTTTTCCTCCTCGAAAAGGTGACAATGTTCTGCATGTGGGATTGCAGCATACAGTGTTGGCCAAAATTATTGTCACCCTTGCAATTCTGTCAGATAATACTCATTTTCTTCCAGAAAATGATTGCAATCACAAATTCTTTGGTATTATTATCTTCATTTATTTTGTCCAATGGAAAATTACAAAAAGAATTGTCAAAAAGCCAAATTGGATATAATTCCACACCAAACATAAAAAAGGGGGTGAACAAAAGTATTGGCACTGTTTGAAAAATCATGTGATACTTCTCTAATTTGTGTAATTAACAGCACCTGTTACTTACCTGAGGCACCTAACAGGTGGTGGCAATAACTAAATCACACTTGCAGCCAGTTGAAATGGATTAAATTTGACTCAACCTCTGTCCTGTGTCCTTGTGTGTACCATATTGAGCATGGAGAAAAGAAAGAAGACCAAAGAACTGTCTGAGGACTTGAGAAGAAAAATTGTGAGGAAGCATCAGCAATCTCAATGCTACGTCCTTCTCCAAAGACCTGAATGTTCCTGTGTCTACCGTGCGCAGTGTCATCAAGAAGTTTAAAGCCCATGGCACTGTGGCTAACCTCCCTAGATGTGGACGGAAAAGAAAAATTGACGAGAGATTTCAACGCAAGATTGTTCAGATGGTGGATAAAGAACCTCAACTAACATACAAACAAGCTCAAGCTGCCCTGTAGTCCGAGGGTACAACAGTGTCAACCCGTACTATCCGTTGGCGTCTGAATTAAAAAGGAACTGTATGGTAAGATACCCAGGAAGACCCCACTTTTTACCCAGAGACATAAAAAAGCCAGGCTGGAGTTTGCCAAAACTTACCTGAGAAAGCCAAAAACATTTTGGAAGAATGTTCTCTGATCAGATGAGACAAAAGTAGAGCTTTTTGGGAAAAGGCATCAACATAGAGTTTACAGGGAAAAAAAAAAAGAGGCCTTCAAAGAAAAGAACACGGTCCCTACAGTCAAACATGGCGGAGGTTCCCTGATGTTTTGGGGTTGCTTTGCTGCCTCTGGCACTGGACTGCATGACCGTGTGCATGGCATTATGAAGTCTGAAGACTACCAACAAATTCTGCAGCATAATGTAGGGCCCAGTGTGAGAAAGCTGGGTCTCCCTCAGAGGTCATGGGTTTTCCAGCAGGACAATGACCCAAAACACACTTCAAAAAGCACTAGAAAATGGTTTAAGAGAAAGCACTGGAGACTTCTAAAGTGGCCAGCAATGAGTCCAGCCCTGAATCCCATAGAACACCTATGGAGAGATCTTAAAATGGCCGTTTGGAGAAGGCACCCTTCAAATCTCAGGGACCTGGAGCAGTTTGCCAATGAAGAATGGTCTAAAATTCTAGCAGAGCATTGTAAGAACCTCATTGATGGTTACCGGAAGCGGTTGTTCGCGGTTATTTTGTCTAAAGGTTGTGCTACCAAATATTAGGCTGAGGGGGCCAATACTTTTGTCCGGCCCATTTTTGGAGTTTTGTGTAAAATGATCAATGATTTGACTTTTTTTAAATTCTCTTTTATGTTTTTTCATTGCAAGCAAATAAATGAAGATATTAATACCAAAGAGTTTGTGCTTGCAATCATTTTCTGGAAGAACAAGAGTATTATCTGACAGAATTGTAGGGGTGCTAATACTTTTGGCCAACACTGTAGCTCCATCCCCTTGAATGGGGACATGCTGCAAAAAGAGATAATACCCTTGAACAAGTGTTGTGCTATTACAATATCTTGATATTTCCATAGTCTATCTTTCAAATACAAATACAGATCGCTGATAATATACACAACTTTGTAGATTTTAAATGTACACAATACGGCTATAAACATTACCTTCTTCACACTCTGACCCGATACTTTTTTTGCAAGAAAACTTTCTGGCACTCCCACACTCCCGGCCACTTTCTGATCAACAGCATCAAGGAGGTTAAACTGGAATATATTTGGAAAGTACGGAGGTGAATAATTTTTAAAGATATATCATTTGACAAAGCAGGTTTAATATACTATACAAACTTCATATCACGTTTCTGCTGTCCAATCAGCTGATCCGTTTATCAGATGTATTCCTCTTTTTAAATAGTAAAAACATACCCAACTATGCACATTTTCTTACATTAAAAAAACATCTGTTTGGTTGAGCATGGACATGGATACTAGCGTGCAGAGATACAGTGGGGCAAAAAAATATTTAGTCAGTCACCAATAGTGCAAGTTCCACCACTTAAAAAGATGAGGCGTCTGTAATTTACATCATAGGTAGACCTCAACTATGAGAGACAAAATGAGAAAACAAATCCAGAAAATCTCATTGTCTGATTTTGTAAGAATTTATTTGCAAATTATGGTGGAAAATAAGTATTTGGTCAGTAACAAAATTTCATCTCAATACTTTCTTATATATCCTTTGTTGGCAATGACAGAGGTCAAACGTTTTCTGTAAGTCTTCACAAGGTTGGCACACACTGTTGTTGGTATGTTGGCCCATTCCTCCATGCACATCTCCTCTAGAGCAGTGATGTTTTGGGGCTGTCGCTTGGCAACACAGACTTTCAACTCCCTCCAAAGGTTTTCTATAGGGTTGAGATCTGGAGACTGACTAGGCCACTCCAGGACCTTGAAATGCTTCTTACAAATTTCGAATTTCTCCCTCCCCCCCCTCCCTCACTCCCTCCCTCCCTGTCTCCCTAGCTAGCCCACCTACTACTAGCCCTTCCCAACTAACTGAGACAGCAGACAGGGACGGACAGTTGACCAGAGTCAAAAACAGCTATTTTTTTTTTTTAACACTATATGTCTACAGGCAGATACAGTTTTGTTTAGAAAAATGTATCTGTTAAATGGAGTGCATTAATGTAATGTGAATGCCCCTTAGGGCTTGATTAGATACTTAATTTTAGCAACATTTCCCTTCCATAAAAAAAAAAAAACACTATCTACTGTGTGTTGCAGACTGCTGAGCAATGGCATGAAAAATGAAAACAAGGAATGTATCGCAAGAAAAAATTTTAAAGTCAGGTTTGCTGGAACTTGCGAGAAATTTATCTAAAGCTGCATGAGATTTGATAAATTTGAAGCATCTGTAAGTCTACCACTTATACCCTAAAATGTACTCCACTTTCTACTAAAGTGAGATTGTTTGGTGCATAGACAGTGAAAAGAGTGCGGAAAAATTATCCATCATTTTTATGCACATGAGCTCAAATAGTTGTAAAAATCGACCCTGCACCCAATTCACCTATATTTATACCTCAAAAGTAGTTTTTAGAGTTTATTCATACGACCAAGCCAGTCTGTTAAACCCTATCCAATTGTGTGCCAGATTTACCCGTCTGAAAAGCATGCAGGTAGGGAGATGGATCCCTACTTGGTTTATACATAACTATAATGTTAGGAGACCCTAACTCTCTATAAAAGACAGGCCCAAAGTGATCACACTATTGGACAGTACAGTATTTCATTACTGAAACAGGAAGCCCTAGCATCAAAGATACGTAATGCTACGAGTCTGTGTCTCTGCAGACTGTTCAGCTCAGTAAATCTAGCATACAAAAGGGGAGAGATTTACGATAGAGACTCAAATGAAAATAAGCTCTTCTACTTTAAGAAAACTTATCACTTTACCTGTCTGAAGTAAATCATCCAGTCTGGGCTGCAATGAGTCACCATATCATAGGGGGTCACAAGGTAAAGAAGATGAAGATGGCTCTGAAGGACTAGTCCTTCCAGTCCTTTCCGCAGATCACTATATAGCACCTCACAGTAGGATAAATCAATTGACCCTACAGAAGATGACACATATTTGTAGCATGCAAAAAAGTCAAACACACTATTATAATGTTTGTAAAGTGGATACACATCTCAACTACCCACCTTTGTAAGTAGCCTGTCCCAGTCTTGACACCTCATATACAAGTTGCTTTGTTTCAGGGCAATGTTTGGTGCATACAAGACTTTTGCTTGTGAGATAATCCAGCGATTCTTTTGTTATATCCCATAAAGACTTTTCTTTAATTAGATGTTTTTGTTGAATACTGAATAATGTATGACACACAAAGTGATAGATCTCATCCACTGTTTTTGCAATCTTTAAAAAAAAAAAAAAAAAAACCTAAATAAATAATGAACTACAATAGCAGTGTCATATTATACTCCTCTAGTGACTTTATTTATGATGGTCCTTTATTTGGAAAATTTGGTTATGCGCTAAGAGATATACATTGGAAGCCACTGGGGTCAACCTGGTTTGCTGGCAATTTCCATCACATGATGGATTCAGCCCTTCATCATGGCTTCTGTCATAAATGACTAACATAACTGCTAAATACAGTATCTCACAAAACAGTACACCCTTCACATTTTTGTAATTACTTCATTATATATTTTCGTGGGACAACATGAATAAATAACACTTTGATACAATGTAAAGTAGTCAGTGTACAGCTTGTATAACAGTGTAAATTTAGTGTACCATCAAAATCACCCAACACACAGCCATTAATGTTTAAACCCCTGGCAACAAAAGAGAGTACACCTCAAGTGAAAATGAACAAATTGTGCCAAATTAGCCATTTTCCTTCCCTGGTGTCATGTGACTCAAAAGTGTCTCAGGTGAGATGTCTTAAATTTGGTATTATTGCTTTGACAAAGAACTTGAGTGCCCGTGCTCAGCATGATATCCAGAGTTTGGCTTTGCGAAATAGAGTGCTGCCAGCACTGCTGCAGAGGTTAAAGGAGTCGGAGATCAGCCGGTCAAAGCTCAGATCATACACCGCATCACATTGGTCTGCAGAAAAAAAAAAAGTCTCTTCTAAAGATGATGCACAAGAAAGCCTGCAAACAGTCTGCTGAAGACAAGCAGACTAAGGAAATGGAACCATGCCCTGTGATCTGATGACACCAAGATAAACTGATTTGGTTCAGATGGTGACAATCGTGTCTGGTGGCAACCAGATGAGGAGTACAAAGTGTGTCTTGCCTATAGTCAAACATGATCCCATCATGATAATGACCCCAAACACACCTCCACATGCACCACTGCCTTGGTGGAAACTGAGGGTAAAGGTGCTTGACTGGCCAAGCATGTCTCCAAACCTAAACCCTATTGAGCATCTGTGGGGCATCCTCAAACGGAAGATGGAGGAGCACAAGGTCTTTAAAATCCACCAGCTCCGAGATATTGTCATTGAGGAGTGGAAGAGGATTCTAGTGGCAACTTGTGACGCTCTAGTGAATTCCATGCCCAAGAAGGTTAATGGGATCCTATCATAAAACTCCTTTTTTTTTGTGAGTAACACATCGGAATAGCCTTAAGAAAGGCTATTCTTCTATTACCTTTCGTTGTCTTCTACACGCCGCCGTTCCATAGGAATTATGGTTCTTGTCAGTATGCAAAAGAGTTCTCTCACAGCACTTGGGGCGGGCCCCAGCGCTCACACAACACTGAGGGCATCCGCAATGCTGCGAGAGAACTCTCTCCGGCGCTGCCTCCATCTTCGTCAGCAGCGTCCTCTTCATCCTCTTCTTCTGGCGGTGGCTTGTAACTTCTAGGCCTCGGGCAGAGCAGACTGCGCATGACCACAGGCCATGAGAAAATGGCCGCTTACAATACTGTGCAAGCGGCCATTTTCTTGTGGCCTGTGGGCATGCGCAGTCTGCTCTGCCCAAGGCCCGAGGCCTAGAAGTTACAAGCCACCGCCGGAAGAAGTTGATGAAGAGGACGCTGCTGATGAAGATGGAGGCTGCGCTGGAGAGAGTTCTCTCGCAGCATTGGGTACGCCCCCAGTGCTGTTTGAGCGCTGGGGCCTGCCCCCAGTGCTGCGAGATAACTCATTTACATACCGACAAGAACCAGGATTCCTACAGAACGGCGGCGCGGAGAAGACAACAAAAGGTAGGAGAAGAATAGCCTCTCTTAAGGCTATTCCGATGTGTTACTAACAAATAAAGGGTTTGTATGATAGGATCCCTTTAACGCAGTGCTGAAAAATAAATATACAATTAAATAATTCCAAACACGTGATGGGTGTGCTCACTTTTGTGAAATACTGTAGGTAAGAACAACATTTAACACAAAGGACATATTCCTGAAATACATTCACCAACAACAAAAATAAATTAAATTATACACCCAGATAGAACTGGCAGATTGGTGCAAAACCCTGCTTGCAGTTGTCTCAGGCAGATATGTAAATGATTACGGGGGGCTGATCAGACACAAGAGGGAGATTAAAACGGTTTCCCCACTGCCATACTAATATACTCTGAGGCTACTTTAGTGTAACCCCCTCCACCTCATAGATTGTAAGCTCTTGTGAGTTGGGCCCTCATTGCTATTGAGTGAATTTATTACAATGTAATGTCTCATTTTATAGGTACATGCTTAATAAAGTTCTGCAGAATATGTTGGCGCTATATCAATAAAATATTTATTATTACTACACATGTCTTTACAACACACTAGAAGACATTCTGCCAAGGTGAGACTTCGAGAGAGGTTCTATCACCGGACTGAGAGAAGCAGCATAATAATTTCAGTGAATTTCCCATTATCTAGGCCCTTCTCACCTAGTTGTTTGATGGTGTTGGAAACAGTGACTACACGGGAGCATGCACACATGACAAAAAGGCTGCAGGTAAGGCTGCAGGTAGCCCACCCCACCACAACAGCAGGGAGGATCATTTGATCTGTTGACCAGCATGAACAACTCCCAGTTTTCTTCACCATCCAGGCAACAGGTGGCAGCTTCATTACACATCCCTGTCTTTCCCGGACTATTTCCAAGTGTTTAGCAAAAGAAAATTTGGTGCCACTGCCATTGACAGCCAGCCACAGTCTCCTTTTGCTATGAAAAAAATCAATGACCCTGTTAGTGATCAGAAATATGTGCAGGACATATGGTGGCCATATGTGTTGATTCTTATAACAAGTCTTCCAACATGCATTTTTCAAGCAGGTTATGCTCACCCACACTCAACAGGGTATTCTAGGAACATCTTTGTCAGATTGCAACACATTTTTGTCCTGCCCAGTTACCAGATTTAATCGCCATTCAAGCATTTAAGGGATAAGCTGGAAAGCCAGCTCTGGCGACCTAGGAGTGTACAGAATTTATATCCCAGCTGCATATCTGTGAGCAGATATGCATCAAAACTATACAGAACCTGTACACCTTTATGCCCAACCTTATCTCATCTTGTATCTTGGGTAGAGGCAGCTCTAATAATCTTATCTTACATTACATATATAATCATTACATAGATCATTATATAAACAACATTTGATTCCAACAACTCCTTTTTGTTGTGTTATTTTTTTTTTTTTGTCAGAATGTAAAAATTCATATTTTGGCTGATCACATCTTATATGCAGATTACGGTATATAAAATAATTGTTTGTCACCCGCACATTTTCCACTGAAAAAAAAGAGGATTTGCTACCAATATAATATGAAGTGTAGGATATTTAAAGGGGTATTCCCATAAACATAATCATACCTGTATTTGTAGATAATTAAAAGTTAAACATTTTCCAAATATAAGTATTTAAAAATTCTGCAGCGTTTTAAAGATTTTCTCTAACTTAGTGGTGACAGTCTTATCTTGATCAGTTGCCAATGGTTATGACCACAAATGCAGAAACTTTCTATGGTCTGGGACTGGTCAGGAACCCAGCTATGATTTTCTTATTGTAGCAGAGTTATCAGGCAGGGACATTACATGTATCAGAAGATATCCCGGTCACAATTGGCTGATTTTCTGACCTTACAAAGTTCCTGTATTCATGGTCGTATCCACTGGCAACAGATCAAGACAACAAGACTGTGACCACAAGATATTTAGAGAAAATCTTTAAAACTGTACTAAATATTTAACTACTTGAATTTGCCAAAATGTTTAACTTTTAATTGTCTTAAAATTTAAAAATGGGTGTGTTCGTGGGAATACTCCTCTAATGATCACTTGTTCGCTCCCTTCACCATCACTCAGCAGTGAAAATAACAACTAGCACTATATGATTTGCATATCATCGACAATATTGAGTCCAGAGACTTTTCCTATGTAAAAGGATCCTTAAATATTGAGGAATGGAAAAGACTCTGGGGGACTTTTGATGTGTGTATATATGGGATCCCCCATCTAATTCTGCCAGTTTATAACATCAGTGTCTGCTTAGTGGAGTACTATAACATCTGCATAAAATAATTCCCAATACTACACATATCTGAAGACTTAAAGGGGTATTTCCATCTCAATGATCATATTTATATTGCCAGCGTAAGTAAATTCAAGAATTTTCCTAAATATATTGGTTTAGCAATGTTGCTTTGTTTGCCTGCTATGTTCGATTATTCTTCCCATTGTTTACACAGCGTTTCCTTGGTGCTTCACGTGTGATAAGACATGTGATAAGACAGGACAGAACGATGAGTTACTGCTCTCTGGGGGAAGTGAGAAGAGGAAACAGCAGACAAAGCTACTGAAACAGGGAGATGGGAAATCAAGGACCGTGAAAGGACCTATTATTATGCATAAAATTACAACTACTTTCAAGGTATACCTTTAATCCAATTAGTGAAAGCAGCAAACTTTGGAAACCTTTTCCATCGTCATGCATAAGGTTGCTGTGACAATTCTCTGGTGGTTTACTAACCAGTTCTCGAGTCTGAAAGGGGAAAAAACAAAACAAATAGTTAGGGAATACTTTAAGGGATTATCCAGTTTTTAAAAAACACGGGCCAAATAACAAGATGCATCAATACAAAACACTTCCTAATATATATCCTGTTATATTCAGCACCGTTTATCCAATTTATTTTCAGGTCATTGACCACAGTTGATAGACATTCGCTACTACCAGCACCATTAGGTGCTCCTGTCACCCACTCTAAGTCACATTTTACTCAGAGACAATGTTGACACTTTATCAATAGGTTACTGAGCCACCAAAACATTTTACCTCCTCGTTATACTTTGAGCCCTCTCTTTGCCAACAAGGCTGATCCACACTGTTTCAGCCCTAAATGGGATGTTAACCATGAATGTTTCCACAGTTTTCCATGTTCAAGTTCTGTGTGGTGCATTTCCAGGCTGATTTTCCATTTTTTTATTTTTTTTTTTATAGATTGTGAGCCCCACATAGGGATCACAATGTACCTTTTTTTTTTTCCTATCAGTATGTCTTGTGTGGGAGGAAATCCACGCAAACATGGGGAGAACATACAAACTCCTTGCAGATGTTGTTCCTGGCAGAATTCGAATCCTGGACTACAGCACTGCAAGGCTGCAGTGCTAACCACTGAGCCACCATGTTGCCCCCATTTTCCAAATTTATACTAAGATGAATATCTCTGCACTGCTTCATGAGTCTGTGGCCACAAAGGTATAGTTCAAATCTTATTAAAGACACCTACACAGTATTATTTCCAAGGCATTTGTGTCCTTATATACTACATTTAAAAAGGAATGCATCATCAAGTTTGGGATCCCTAAACCAGCAGCATTTGCAATGAGACAACATGTACATTCCCCAGCTTAAATTGCACAAACTAAGAGCAGTCGAAGACAAGAAATACAAAATTACAATGCGAGTTCACAGCCCATCTTAACTCAATTCTGGCATGAAAGTGCACGGACCAGGGGCCACACAGTGGCTCAGTGGTTAGCACTGCAGTCTTGCAGCGCTGGACTCCATGTGGGGCTCACAATCTACATTTAAAAAAAAAAAAGAAAGAAAGTGCACAGACCAGTTCCCCGGGTCGGGACAGCAAAACAGACAAGAAAAAAAGAGATCATAGTCCAGCATCATATAATGTAATGCGCTAAAACATAGCTTTTAATTAAATAACAAAATTTTTTAAAAGCATTCCAAAAGGCACACAGTACACAAAAAACATCTATACTTTCTTCTAATTTGTCATGTATCCATAAATCTGCAAAAGCAGATGGACAAAAACGAGCATGAATGTGAAAAGAAAAACAAACCAAGTCCACGTTCACATGGTGGAAGATCTGACGCGTTTCGAGACCGTTGTCTCTTAGTCGTAGCCATAAGACTAAGGCTACGACTAAGAGACAACAGTCTCGAAACGCGTCAGATCTTCCAACATGTGAACGTGGACTTAGTTTGTTTTTCTTTTCACATTCATGCTTGTTTTTGTCCATCTGCTTTTGCAGATTTATGGATACATGACAAATTAGAAGAAAGTATAGATGTTTTTTGTGTACCGTGTGCCTTTTGGAATGCTTTTAAAATTTTTTGTTATTTAATTAAAAGCTATGTTTTAGCGCATTACCTCATATGATGCTGGACTATGATCTCTTTTTTCTTGTCTGTGTTGCTGTCCCGAAGACAAGTAATAACTCATTTCCAGCAGGTTAAAACTTTAAGGGCTCCTGCTCACAGACTATACAGTCCAAAAAATTTGGTCTGTAGATTAACCAGCTTTCCAAGCATTGTAGTATTAGATGATGCTAGGAGGTTCTGTCTTCTCACTGCTATACTGTCTCACACTATATACAATATTAGCATGTGATCTTTGGGATTCCAGCACCAATACCTTCAAACAGATCAGCTATTGCCGCAACCTCTGGAAGCTGCTAAAGAACGAGCAGCATATGCAGCACCGCTCCTATTCAAGAGCAGCACTTCAATGCCTCGAAACCACCACTATGGACTATATTTAACAAGGAGTGGTACTGCATGCCCTGCAGCTTCTGACACCCATAGGATGCTGCAACAGCTGATCTGTGTGGGGTCTAGGATTTGCATCTCTGCAGTTCACATACTGATGGTCATCAGTATGAGGAAAAATTATTTGGAGCTGGAAAACCTCTTTAGAAGGTAAAAAAAAAGAAAAAAGGATAAAGTATTGGAATATATATTACCATTTCTTTGTCTTTTTCCTGTATAATAAGAATACTTTCCCCTGCACTGTCAATACCAGCTCGACCAGCCCTGCCAATCATCTGTTTATACTGGGCCCTCTTAAGGAAATCCTTAGCTACATAAGGTGCTCGCAAAATAACCCTGCAAGACAGAGTACAACATGGTTTAACAGTTTAAACAGATATGAGGAGACACTATACAACTAATTCAGAAGTGTCACAGGTGTAACTACGGTTGCATATAAACTTCTCAAACCTCCCACCTCTCAGCTTTCATATGACACAAGAAACACTTTTCTAGGTAGTATAAAATCGGAGATACAGTTATAAGGCTAAATGCTACATACACAAAAAAACTGTGATTCTACCTTACATGATAAGATTTTGGCAACATCAATCTATATTTAAATACCCAACATCTGCCATAATAGAACGGCGGATGTCAGGAAGGGGTTAACTGAAAATTTATTTATTGGATAACAGGCACAGCAGCGTACATTGTGAACCAATTTTTGCAGACCAATCTCAATCACTTCAATGGGACTGGGCTCTGATTCTCTATGTGGGCAAAAATCTTTTGTATTTCTCTGGGAAACTAAAAAGGCTCCCACCCATATGGAGAATCAGAACTAGTTCACATATAACCTTCCAGGGGGTCATATCTTTAAAACGGGTGGTCGGGTTTAAAAAATGATAAAACACTAACTCGTTCAGGACCACAGTGAATCAAACGATGTCTGGCATTTAGCATTTTGTACATGGTGATAGATTCCCTTTATAGTAATCAGGAATATTGGTTAGCACTGACCTTCTGGCAGGTAAATTGACCCCAGCTGCTAATGTAGAAGTGCAAGTTAGGAGACATAAGACTCCTGAAGAATAGGCTTCTTCCACCAATTTCCTTTCATCACTGGTCAGCCCACTGTGATGGTAAGCAATACCAAAAGGAATGGTGCGTTTCAAAACTGAGCAAACCGTTCCATTTCCTGTATTCTTCAAGTTTTCAATCAGAGTCTTCTTTTCTGCTTCTTTATGACTCAAGTATATGCTTCAATACATAAGCAAATTTAGAAACCATTATATAACCTACATGGAAGTGTGGACTTCTTCGTTCAAGGAGATGTTTTTTTGGCATCTATTACTGATGTGTGAGGATGCCTACAGCTGACTGGTATTTCTTTCTATTACTGTGGACACGTGGGACTCTGTTACAACCTGGGAACCTACCATCACCCACCTACCCCATGAGTTTAAGGAAGCTTGGCAAGAGAGCAGCACCATATATACCTGGATGGCTTCAGACTTCTTTGGGGAAGTAGAACACAGTGGTAAGGAGGAAGGAGGAGAAGGAGGGTTTGTGATGAAGGACATTTGGGGCATTTTTTTTGTGGTTAATGGACAATAGTGCTGATGCAAGATACCGAATTATCAGCTGTGAGCAGGAGATCTCACTACCTACCAAAGGAACTGCCACATATTATCATGATAGCTGCCTATGTCCCCCACCTCTGCAAAAATGTTTTTCTGCCTGTTATATCTACATGCTGTGACCCCCCTCCTCGTGTCCTACAACCACATTCGGCTGTACTATTAACATCACTTCACACAGAGAACTAAATGATCCTGCAGTGTGTCTGTTTCTTTCCTGTTTAGTTGCTATGATTCCTAGGATTTCTCTATCTGCCATGAGCTTGTATGTGTTTCTCTCTTGTTATATACTACTGTACCATCTATGAAACTGTATCACTGAAATTTCCCCATTGTGGGACTATTAAAGGAATATCTTATCTTATAAATGAACTTTTTCCAAAGTTTACAAAACTATTCCAAACAGGCACATTTTAGTCAATGTATACATATATAACTAAACAAACAAAAATTCTTACTTGTTGAGGTATTTACAAATCATTTGTGCTACGTTTTCACAGTTCTTTTTGGTAGGGCAGAAGACCAAACAGGAGTGATTTGGGATGACCTCCGTTACCAAGGCAATGATGTGATCAGGATCTAATCTAAGCATGTTACTTGAATACTAATAATGAAAAATAAGAATTATACCCTTATTAGCAATCCAAAAATGTATTAATTTATCAAATTTCCCATAGCAATAAAAACAAACAAAAACCCTTAGCCTGTGGCACCACGGGCTGGAAACGCTGCTGGAAAAATCACGCCATTTAACAGTATCTGCAAAGTGGATGGGATTCATGCGAATCCCATGCCCACTTTGCATTTCAAACTCGCAGTACGGACACGTTGCAATTTCCAAAGCTGGCACGGTTTTGGAAATGGTAGCATCTGAATTATATCTATGGAAACGCCAGCGGCTTTCCTGTAGATATAATGGTAACAGCAAGGAAAACTCTGTGAACTTTCTGTTCAAAGCACTGCGGGAAGAACCGTGATGCATTCCTGTCGTGGTTTTTCCCGCAGCTCTTTAGCGCTGCATATCGTCCCCTGGGGCCGTAGCCTAAGGATGTGGTAATGGCTACTTTACATTTTAGAGTGTTGTGACTGGAGAATATAATTTAAAGTGTAAAAAAACACGTAATACAACGAGAGTACAGGAGAAATTGTACTCTATTTCTGGTATGGCTTGATTTCTACATTTTTGGTTTTGGCAGTTTTCCCCTCTGCATTTTTAGCTGTCTCAGTTGACAGGTGGAGAATAGCTGCTATGTTGTCTTTCATACGACAGAATATAGAAAATAGGGGAGAACCTGCTCCATAACACTCTATCAGCAGGATGATATTGAACATTACTGTACTACTGACCTGTACTGATTTGAATATGTAACTACGGCTTTCCATCATTTGCTGTAGTCTCCATTTGTCTCTCACTCAGCACCTCCTCATTCCATTCCCTCCTTTCTACAGACTACCATTTAAAGTTTAACAAGACAAATCTATGACCTCCTCTAGCAAACAGAAGGCATTTTTCGATTTTTGATTTTTCCATTCACAGAGCCATATGAAAGCTTAAAAGGGGCTCTATCATTGGGAAAAGTATTTTTTAACTAGGCACCGGAAGTCTCAGCGAGCACACTCTCTTCTATGTGTGTGTGAGAGCAGGGAGGGCTAACGAGTCATCAGCAGCAGCATGTGCTGTACACACAGCAGTGAGAGTTCTTGCTGAGACTTCTGGGTGCATGCTGGAGGCTAATTAGCAAATAAATAAAAACGGTTTCATTCAAAAACTACTGAGGGGATTAACTTACAAAAGGTATGTGTGGAATATATATAAAATATAGGCTTAGTTAAAAATGACTTTTCCCAATGATAGAGACCCTTTAAAGGGGTTTTACCATCTCCTTGTTTTTACATTCTCCTTGTTTTAGCTTTGCCTGCAGTGTCTGCTTCTCACTTCCTGTATTTCTCCTCCCCTCCCCCTTCCCTGCTGAACAAGACACATAATCCTTCTGCAGATCAGATATTATGCAGATGCTTGTACAGAACAGACTCAGTGTTATCTGTGTGTTTACATAGAGAGATAACGGGGCTTTATCAGCAAACTGCAATTAGCTGAACGATTGCGCTGCCGGCACTGATCACCAATGCAATGCATTACAGGCGTTGACAATCCTTCCCAAAATGGCGGAGCTCATACGCCAGCGGGAACCTCAACACAACCCCAAATGATCCCAATATAAAGTAAGGGGGTCTGTTAGGAATCATCATACGTCAAGACCTAGTACAGCACTGTGATTTTAACTGTAAATGCAGATTTTTTGAACACTACAACTAATTTGTTCTATTGAAGTAGTTTTAATAAATAGGGTTAAAGTCTTCTGAAAGTTTGACTTACCTTGTAGTTTAGCACTCGTGATAATGTGAAGTTATTTTCTGCTCTATTGTCAACCTCATATATACTGTCTTTTAACTTTACATACTCCTTTAATTCAACCTGGAAAAACATGAAAATGATGTATTACAGAATTTTTAATCACATGCTGGCTCAATGGTTAGCACTGTTACCTTGACGCACTGGTGACGTGAATAAATTTGACTACATTTTCTGTATATTTATACAGTATTTGTGTGGATTTCCCCACAATCTCCAAAAACGCTCTGGCTTTCCATGAATTTGGCCTGCACTTAAGTGTGAGTCAAGGAATTCAGATTATTACCCCACTGACAACAAAAACTATCACAGGTGATGACAATTGCTGTTCTGCGCTACAGTATAGGCACTGTGTAATCAAGTTTAGGGGGATATCCAGTCTGGGGGCAGTGAAAAAAAAATAAATTGATACTCACCTTTCCACGGTGCTCCGGTGGCTCCATTGCGCGGTTACGTCTTCTCAGTCCCGTGCTGACATGTGGCAGAAGACCCAGCCACACGTTACTGTTGAGGCCAATCAGCAGCCTCAGCGAAGGGCAGGTGATGTTACGACCTGTGACATCAAGGGTCTCTTCCTGAGGCCCGTTGAGGCCAGTCAGTGGAAGGGCACCCTGATGTCACAGCCAGTGACATGGAGAAGACACTAGAGCAAGAAGACCAGAACATGTCGGGGTGGGGCACTGGAGGACAGGCATTGATGATTTTTTTTTTTTTCCCACCTCCCCCGATTGTCCAGGCATTAAAAAAAAGCCTGGACAACTTTCTTAAGTCAATTTTAACTATAACTAATCTACATACAACCCATCAATCTTGTGAATACATTCACCAATGCCTAAAAAGTATATATCTATACACACACACAAATATATTCTGGAAATTCTGCATTTATACCCCATAGAGTGCCAATTTTGATTATTACAAAAAAAAACCCAAACACTTACTGGTCTAAAATTATCTGTATAATAATCGGCCTTAAGAAATTGTTGTAGCTCATCAACATTGTTTAACGTTGCACTCATTCCAATTATCTGTGTGTTTTCTGTAAGGAAACAAAAAAAGCCTCATTTTATTTTAAAATCTTTTCCAGGAAGAGCTCCCTTGAGTGCAGTATCAAGAAAGATTGAAAACATATACAACAGTAAAACATTTTCTGATATGTCTAGACACAAGTGAGATAATAGCATTGCAAAGATTGCATGAACTGTTACACTAAAAATACATCATACAACATTATATGGTACTGTTGTAGTGTAAAAAGTTGGAAACTTCAGGTTTTGTTACGTGACTTGTAACAAAATTTGGTAAGAGGGTTGCAGTAGGAGTAGTAATGGTGGTGTGAGCGTAGGGGCCCAACCCAACTTGATCACAAAACTTGTAACAAAATTTGTCACACAATATTTTTTGCCATGCTCTCGCCACTTTCCTTAAACTGTAACTCCAATTTTAATATATATATATTTTGCTATTGTGACAGGGGATGTGTTATGAACATTTTTGTACTATACTTTATTAACCTTAAAGTTGGAAATGTGATTTTACATGCAGAAAGAACTAGTGCATATTAAGTTCAAATACCACTAAGTGTCATAAAACCAAAGTTATAGCCATCCATCCCTTGGTAAATGCTTCAGGTCTGCATATTAACAATACAAATGTGTTCAGACTTTCCCTTGTAACAGCTCAGTTAGATGGTTGCAAGGTAGAATCCAGATAGTAGTCAGGGAAAATCCAAAAGTTAGCAGTACTTCCAGTAGGGCCAGAAAAAGCAGGATGCCGCAAAATGGCCATTCCTAATTTGGAGAGATACACTGTTATGACCTGCTGAGAAGCAAAGAATAAAGATACCGTATATACTCGAGTATAAGTCGACCCGAATATAAGCTGAGACCCCTAATTTTACCACAAAAAACTGGGAAAACTTATTGACTCGAGTATAAGCCGAGGGGGGGAAATCCAACATTGCAGATAAAAAGTCTGGTCATGTGTATTGCAGCTTAGTAACTCCATGGGGATCATAGTAATAGCAGCTAACCCCATCATGTCCCTCACATTAACCCCCTGTGTGCCTCACATAAGAGTTACTGATATGTGGAACATATGTAGGTAATAATTAGGTATCTTCATAATGAAGGTCCTTCATTAGTACCCTCATGTGTCTCACATATTAATAACTCTTATATGGAGCACACAGGGGTTAATATGAGGGACATGATGGGGTTAACTGTTATTAATGTGAGGCCCATGGAGTTACTGAAACTAAATTAATAACCCCAAATGCCTGACATTAATAGGCAGAGTAACTAAAGGAAGGTCCCTGTGTGTCACGTTACTGTAGCTTCCTCTCCTCCATACAACAGACATCTTCCATAAGACACAATGAATCCTGGCCACTCATCTGCAGGGTAGATGCTAAATCCTAGTGTGCTAAAGGACCTCTGATGACGTCATGACCATGTGATCGGACTCTGGTGTGGGCGGAGCTATTAGGATTTAGACTCAACCTTATCTGCAGATGTTACATACCAGTGGCTACAGGACCTTTGATTACATCAGTGTCACGTGACCTCATGACAAGCCAATCACAGAGCAGTAGCACTAAAGGACCTCCCCTTTCCAGTTTTCTGTGCTCCGTGGACCCTGACTCGTGTATAAGCCGAGGAGAGCTTTTTCAGCATGAAAAATGTGCTGAAAAGGTCGGCTTATACTCGAGTATATATGGTAAGTGTTTTGTACATCTAATCACAAGTGCCGATTATTTTGGGATTTGTCCTGACTATTATTTGTATTTCTATAAAACAGTTGCTGTTAGATTGGAGCACCATGTGGCTGTTGAAGAAAGAGAGTTACACATTAAAGGGGGCATGACAAGAAGCATTGGTGGGTGGAGTCACTGGCCCCAACTGATTTATGTTAGTTTAGTGAATCATGCCTGAAAGCTACAGTCCTGTGAAAAAGTTTGGGCACCCCTATTAATCTTAATCATTTTTAGTTCTAAATATTTTGGTGTTTGCAACAGCCATTTCAGTTTGATATATCTAATAACTGATGGACACAGTAATATTTCAGGATTGAAATGAGGTTTATTGTACTAACAGAAAATGTGCAATATGCATTAAACCAAAATTTGACCGGTGCAAAAGTATGGGCACCTCAACAGAAAAGTGACATTAATATTTAGTAGATCCTCCTTTTGCCTCTAGTCGCTTCCTGTAGCTTTTAATCAGTTCCTGGATCCTGGATGAAGGTATTTTGGACCATTCCTCTTTACAAACAATTCAAGTTCAGTTAAGTTTGATGGTCACCGAGCATGGACAGCCCGCTCTCAAATCATCCCACAGATGTTCAATGATATTCAGGTCTGGGGACTGGGATGGCCATTCCAGAACATTGTAATTGTTCCTCTGCATAAATACCTGAGTCGATTTGGAGCGGTGTTTTGGATCATTGTCTCGCTGAAATATCCATCCCCGGCGTAACTTCAACTTAGTCACTGATTCTTGAACATTATTCTTAAGAATCTGCTGATACTGAGTGGAATCCATGCCACCCTCAACTTTAACAAGATTCCCGGTGCCGGCATTGGCCACACAGCCCCAAAGCATGATGGAACCTCCACCAAATTTTATAGTGGGTAGCAAGTGATTTTCTTGGAATGATGTTTTTTTTGGACGCCATGCATAACGCCTTTTTGTATGACCAAACAACTCAATCTTTGTTTTATCAGTCCACAGGACCTTCTTCCAAAATGAAGCTGGCTTGTCCAAATGTGCTTTTGCATACCTCAGGCGACTCGGTTTGTGGTGTGCTTGCAGAAACGGCTTCTTTCTCATCACTCTCCCATACAGCTTCTCCTTGTGCAAAGTGCGCTGTATTGTTCACCGATGCACAGTGACACCATCTGCAGCAAGATGATGCTTCAGCTCTTTGGAGGTGGTCTGTGGATTGTCCTTGACTGTTCTCACCATTCTTCTTCTCTGCCTTTCTGATATTTTTCTTGGCTTGCCACTTCTGGGCTTAACAAGAACTGTCCCTGTGGTCTTCCATTTCTTTACTATGTTCCTCACAGTGGAAACTGACAGGTTAAATCTCTGAGACAACTTTTTGTATCCTTCCCCTGAACAACTATGTAGAACAATCTTTGTTTTCAGATCATTTGAGAGCGGGCTGTCCATGCTCGGCGAACATCAAACTTAACTGAACTTGAATTGTTTTGTAAAGAGGAATGGTCCAAAATACCTTAATCCAGGAACTGATTAAAAGCTACAGGAAGCGACTAGAGGCTGTTATCTCTGCAAAAGGAGGATCTACTAAATATTAATGTCACTTTTCTGTTGAGGTGCCCATACTTTTGCAGCGGTCAAATTTTGGTTTAATGCATATTGCACATTTTCTGTTAGTACAATAAACCTCATGTCAATCCTGAAATATTACTGTGTCCATCAGTTATTAGATATATCAAACTGAAATGGCTGTTGCAAACACCAAAATATTTAGAACTAACAATGATTAAGATTAATAGGGGTGCCCAAACTTTTTCATAGGACTGTATGTCAAATATGTCTTTGGTGCAGGCGAAGGGTGAGCCTTATTGTAAATTAAGTGCCTTTTCTGGCAATAAAGAGATTGTCAACACTGGCTTTCTAAATGCATGCCAGTTTTGATAAATCCACCCATTGTATACTGTATATAATAAGTATTTCTTAATAAAGCACCTTATGGAGTATGTCACAATTTTAATCCTCTGTGTGCTATGGACCAGTGCTAATACCCCTGCATAAGGACTGGGCAATTACATAATTAATTAAAGAATCTGAAAAATAACCAAAGTCAAAAGTCAGCTTAAATTAATTATTTAAATTATTTTACACCCATTCCAACTTGTCTCACACTATCGTTGGCTATACGTGGTGTTTCTCGGTCACATGCATGATTTATTTGGCTGTATTTTGTATTTGGAAATCAGCAATTCATGCAGCAGACTGAATTTCTGATGGTGATTTTTTTTTTTTTTTTTATCTCTTTACAATGTAAAGTGCAATGTTTCAACAACATTACAAATTATACTCAGAAATACCTTGAACAACTTTACTAGTTGTATTTTTAATAGATTGCAATGGTTGGCAAATAGAAGCTAGTTATGTATGATATAGGGCACAAGGAAAGATTTACAAAAACAAGTGCAATCATAAATACTTGCACAGCTCACAGCAGCCGAGACTCCTGCACTAACTTCGGAAGGGTTGGGCTACTAAAGCAATGATCTAGTTGTCTGTAATGCAAACTCTGTTCGCTTTCCTTTTGACTGTTTTTTTTTTTTTTTTTTTAATGTAGATTATGAGCCTGATATAGGAATCATAATGTACATTTTTTTCCCTATCGGCATGTCTTTGTAGAATGGCAGGAAATCCACGCAAACACAGGGAGAACATACAAACTCCTTGCAGATGTTGTTCCTGGAGGGATTCAAACCCAGGACTCCAGTGCTGCAAGGCTGCAGTGCTAACCAGTAGTTAGGGAAAGTAGTTGCCCCTACTTTCCTTTTGACTGTTTGTAAATCAGTGTGTGTGTGTGTGTGTGTGTAATATATATATATATATATATATATATATATATATATATATATATATATTTTTTTTTTTACGGTATATATTATAATTGGTATGCAGTCTCTAGAGGTGATTTAAAAAAAAAAACAACTTACCACTTGTATACAGAATCTTAGCAAGAGTCATTTCTATAATTGCACCTCGACTCCCTTCACTAAGCATATGCAACTAATGGAGCAAAAAGAACAAAAGGAGATTTAATACAGTGCAGACACATCAACTACTCACAAAATTAGTGGTGTTTTTCCGGAACTTATGTGCTGATGACCTATCCTTAGCATAGGTTATCAATTATTGTTATAGGCACAGCATCGTACATTTGTACATGAGCTATGCTTCTCAGCCAATTCACCTGAGTAGGGCTAAGCTGTGACCAGGCTGTGCGCCCAAAGGATATGATGTTATATGGCTTGTGAAGCAGAAGTTGCAATTACGGAGTGCTCCTGCCGCTTCAAACGGCTGATCGGTGCCAGGCTCCCGTGGATATTCAGTTCATGACTTGACATGTCAAGGACTTAGCAATTAATAGGTTCTGGAAAACCCCTCTAAACTCAACATTACACAATAAGTCTTTTAAATGGGTTTTTCAATCGAGGCCACAACTGTGGTAGCCATTGTATCCAAAAGAACGTGTAGACATGGGTGGCACTACTCACACAGAGATATACATCTGTACGGGAGACAAAAAAAAACGCTGAATGTGGTGGTGCTCTAAGTCCAGAAAAAAGTATAATATGAAAAAATAAGAAGAAATTACTTGGCACTCACCAAAAGTAGCGTAAAAAGTTGAAACTTTATTGAAGAACGTCCATACAAAGTTGAAAAGCGGGAGGAAGCACGCTCAGCAACCGGGCGACAGCTGTTTCGTACGAGCTTGAAAAAGTATATTTTGTATACGAAACAGCTGTCGCCCGGTTGCTGAGCGTGCCTCCTCCCGCTTTTAAACTTTGTATGGACGTTCTTCAATAAAGTTTCAACTTTTTACGCTACTTTTGGTGAGTGCCAAGTAATTTCTTCTTATTTTTTCATATTATACTTTTTGTGGTAGCCATTGTACCCACATTTCTAAAAAGATGATGTTGGGGAAAGCAATGATTGTGTGGTGTTGTAGGACTGACCCCTTGTTCTCACAGGCTATACGCTGGCATCAGAAGTGTAAGATAGCGGCTTATTCCCATGTCACCCCATTGAGAACATATGATCAAGCAGAGTGTGACTGTGTATGAGAGGTGGTAGGCAGGAACTGTATTCAGTTAAGGTGAATGGCTGTAAGATGCTCTTATTAAAAGGCACATCCTGAGAACACAGAATATCTTGCCCACATACATAGAAGACTTACCTCATCTACAACAACAAGGCCTAATTCAGTGATACGTTGTGTTTCAATCAGTGAGTTTACAAGACTGTGACCTTTTTCAATGGTTGCAATATAGAGAGATTTTTTTGTTCTTCTTTTTGTAGGGGGAAATCTTCCTTTGCTGCCAGCATACTCCTCTATTAAAAACTCCAGCTCCACACCAAAACTGGACAAGCCGCGAACCTTGCAAAGGAAATTAACTATCAGTTATTTTTGTGAAAGTTTTGTAAAGATTCATGTATGCTAGTTAAGACTAAACGGGTGGTCTGAGACCCCAAATGTTTTGGATACTAACTATATATATCTGCTGGAGGGTCGTCAGTTATCTGGTCGATAGGGGTCCAACTCCCACATCAAACAGCTGATCCGGCTGGAAGAAGCTGTACACATTGTAAATAACTAGAAACAGCCGTGCTCCTATTCAAGTGAATGGGAGCAACATTGCAGTTTCCTCGTCCACCACTAAAGAGCTGTACACTTTAGTAAGGGAGCGTTCACACTACCGTCGGTGTCCGACAGCTAGTGTCCACTGCTAATGTCCGTTCAAAATCTTGCGCGGACATTAGCATCGAACATGTGACATTTTGCATTGATTTAAATGGATATCGGGTGTGTTCTTTTAGGGCTAGTTCAGACGTGGTGCGCCCGCGCAGGTCAAAACCCGCCTGCCACGACCATCGCGGTCACGGCTTTCCCCTCCTATGTCGGCTCAAATGAATGAGCCGACATAGGAGGGTGCTGCCTGAAGAAAGGACATGTCGCTTCTTTTCTCCACTAGCAGGATTTTGAAGTGAAATCCGCTGTCAAAATCTGCCCCTTTGGTCACGTGTGAACGAGCCCTTATAGTCCGTGTCTGTCCTTAACTGTCCGTTCCCAAAGATGTCCGACTTTTCAAGCGGACAGCAAAAACCTACATGTCGGGATTTAATGAAGAAGCTAACACAAAATCAAAATCTGGCCACTAAAACAAAACTTACCTTTTCCTGTACAATAGCTACATAAGGCAAGATCATCAGTACATCCCTTTTTCTGCACAGAAGTTCCTGAAGTATTACAATTTCTGCAACAAGAGTTTTACCACCACTTGTAGGTAGGGAGTAAATCAAGTTCTTCCTCTGTCGTAGAGATTCCAAAGTTAGGCATGTGTGCTGCCAGTCTGAAAAATATACACTAAATATTATAGCTGTTAAAAAAAAATCCAATTACTCCATAACACAGTGCAGTCATCTTTCACAAAATGTTGTACATATTCACAACTAGTACTGCATGGGGTGGTGGAGGGACATGTAAAAGAAAAAATTTACAGCTAGCAAAAACTACAATGCATTTTTTACTGCACTACCAGTATGTTTAAATACACCCTTCAGGCTAGTTTCAAATCTGCGTTCAGGTTTCCGTTCGGGGGTCCGCTTGGGGATCTCCTGAACG
The DNA here is from genome assembly GCF_031893055.1 of Leptodactylus fuscus. NCBI lineage: Eukaryota > Metazoa > Chordata > Amphibia > Anura > Leptodactylidae > Leptodactylus > Leptodactylus fuscus. The sequence continues at coordinate 235,924,053 of NC_134265.1, forward strand.
GAAACCTAATCCACATAAAAAAAAGGGGTCTGCATGGTTTCTGCACCAAAAATGCGGAGAGAAAAATGCTGCTTGCAGCGCTTTTCTCTCCGCATTTTTCATGCGGAGAAGGGAACAGAATCCCCAAACACAGATGTGACCAGAACCTAAGAAGAATAATTGTTGCAATTACTTACTGTCAATATCATGAATTAAAAACTCAATTCTATGTACAATAACCAACAAAAATGTGCCAGAAATAAAATGTGAAATATAGAATATCCTACTCAAAAAAGCTGATCAAATAGTCCAAAAGTCAGACAGAATACAGAGCTAGGCAAGAATACTTTTGGGCCTTTGCACCAAACTTTATAGCTGTAGGAGGCAGAGAAGTGTCTTCCTAGTATAAGAAATGTTTTTCAGGAGTTGCCCTATAGTAATAAACTTGCAAATTCCTACTCAAGACATCATGGTACTTTTAAAAGGCATCACAACACAGAAGACTCCATTTACCATATAATTTTTTAATGCCTTTATACTGTTCAATAAGGTCAGCGACTTTGCTGGGTAAACCATAAAAGGGACCCAAGTCAATTTCAGAGGAGGTTTCCACAGCCTTTTGAGCAACTTCAAGTTCCTCCATAATAGTGTTTTCTTTCATTTGCACAGTCCTAGAGATTTGAGGTGTATGTACTTTAGCATTCCCAGCCATTGTGTTCTTAAGACTGTCCCGTAGACTTTTCCTTTTTCCATCTTTTGGATTTGTAAGAGAAGCAGTGGTTGTATATACATCACCTACTCGATCAATGCTGCACAAATTGTATGTTTGTTCAGTATTTGTTGCAGTATCAGAATTTTGTTTTGCATCTTCATAAGAAAGCTGTGAACAAGGAATATCGTCAAATAAATCCTCAGTTAAATGTTTTGAATCATGATTTCCTGAAGTAAACAATACATCTTCCTTCAGTTTTTTTGTCAACTCTTCTTGAACAGTGGACTTAGAGGGGTTGTCCTGTGTGTCAGTCACAGGTATACTGTTTGCCGTCTGCTGATTACAATTTTCTAAGTAATCCATCTGTGCAAGCAAAGATGGGTCCTCAGCAAAGCTGTCATATTCTCCAAAGAGGTCATCATCGCTGTCATAGTCCTTAACAGAAAAAAAATAAAACAATAAATTTACTTTCAAAACATATATATATAAAAAAAAAAAAAAAAAAAAAAAAAAAAAAAAAAAGGTTCTACCGTGTTTCCCCAAAAGTGAGACATCCCCTGAATATAAGACATATTGCAGTTTCTTATAGGGTAAGAAATATAAGGTGTCCCCTGAAAATAAGACGTAGCGGTCTAGCAGATGTTGCATACACTGTCACATTGCCACACCACCCCCAACGCCCTCCTCCCCACTAACATTAGCGCTATCTGATTAAATAAGCAAGTTCTTACCCAAAGCATTACAACCACTTCTGCCTTCAGGGAACGCTAGGCAGACTGTTCTGTGTCTGCTGCCGCTGCGCTGTGTCCACTGTCCCTGCTGCTGTGGGATGAGCTAGGACAGGCCCGCTGTGCATACACTGAGCATCACATGCAGCGGGGGTCCACTCTCACAGCTTATCTCACAGAAACAGGGACAGTGGATACAGCGCAGCGGCGGCAGGAGCACGCTCTCTTGTGCGCACATGGAGCACTGTGCACAGCGTTCCCTAAAGGTATCAGTGGCTGTAATGCTTTACTTCATATGTTCTTAGCCCAGCAAATATATCTCATGGGTAAGAACTTGTTTTTTTTAATCAGATAACACTAGTGTTTTGCGGGTGGAGCAGGAAAAATAAGACATCCCCCAAAAATAAGACATAGCACATCTTTAGGACCAAAAATTAATATAAGACACTGTCTTATTTTCGGGGAAACATGGTATAATAATACATCAAAAGTTCAGAATCAGTCATGTTGTAATGTTTTTTCATAAGGACTGAGGCTTCATATACAAAAAAACTTAAAGGGAGTTTGTCACGGAAGCCCAGCATATTAGTCCAGGCCACAGATAGGTTAAAGTCACCTGAATGAAGAATTTTTCCTGTTTTTGTCAATATGCAAATGGTGCTACCAGTGCTCCAAGGAGGTAAACAGCAACACCCTTGTTGCTACAATGAGCTCACTGCATATTCACAAAAACAACATTTCATAAGGGACACACAAGATTTGATTCAGGTGACCCTAACCTGTTTATCTGCAGGATGGGTTGATATACTGGGTTCTAGTGACAGATCTCCTACAAGTATACTATAGAGTTCAATGGGTCCATATGCAACCTAACAAATTCAGATGTCACTTGGGTGTCCCATGGGCTCTAACAGGCAACAGAAAACAGGGGTACAATACTTCAGAGGTTATCTTTGTACAGAAAACGGCTAGATGAAAATATTGTAAATTCTGGTATTCATATCCTACCTGTTGGGAAGAACATCCTTTATTCGTCTCTTTAATACAATCATCTAAGTTATGGGACTCAGATGTTATGTTCATCTCCTCTATTCCACTTGGCTTCTTTTTAACTGGTGTGTAAAGGCTATGTCCCAAAGGAAGACTTCTTTTCCTTACTGGTGGCCGCCTCTGAACTTTCAGTCCACCAGTTTCCATCACAACATGAATTAAACCATGCTATGACTTGGATATTATATCTGAAAAAATATTCACTATGGTCCCCGGGTAAAAACATGAGATCCAGTCTACAAGTTCCTTGAAATTATTATAATGTCTTGGAATCCACAGGAACCTTAAATTCTATTTTACAGAAAACATGCATTTGTGGTGAAAGTTTCTTCTCTTTGGATGAACAGACATGAAAGGAAGCATAACACCTTGTACTCTCATAGTAATCGTCACATATCTTAATTTTCTCCACAACTTGCAATGCAGAAGTCTAAAGAAGATAAAAAAAAAGAAAGTTATTAGTTGTCTAGAAACCTAATGCAGGGGAGTTCAAATCCCAAGAGTCAGTTAGACAACATACCTAGAAATGTACTTACTGGTGCCTAGATTTGCAAGGTTTCTTTAGTAGGGTCTGTCAAAGTTTGGATTGTGCCCTGGAAGGATAAACCTAGTTATTACAGTCCATATTCCCTTGCAGCAGAAAAGTGGTGTTTAAAATTTGCATAATTTAGTGCTATACTTTTTTGTGTGGGACTTAAAGGGGTATTCCCACATCGCATACTTACCAGTCTTCGTTGCTGTAAATTCTTCTTTCTTCCGGCTTTGTTGCGTCATTGGTGGGCGGCGTTACATATGCAAAGCCAACGACGAGATGCCGCTCGCCCTGCATGCACGCTCATAAACCAGTCTAGCCTTCACAATGCGAATACAGACCCGGCATCCGCCTCTCTCTATTACAGCGGGTGCCGGGTCTGTATTCGCATTGTGAAGGCTAGACTGGTCTATGAGCGTGCACGCAGGGCCAGCGGCATCTCGCCGCTTGGCTTATGCATATGTGAATATGTGATCCGACATCCGCTGTAATAGAGAGGCGGATGCCGGGGAGTGTAGACGCCGGCATAGATGCCAGCAACATCGCTATGCTTCTGCCCTGCATGAAGCCAGCAGCAGCAGAAGCGATGCTGTTATTCCGCTCCTGTCCTGGCTCTTCCCTGCCTTGATCTTCTGTTCTTCTGGCGGGTTTGGTTCAAATCTCGCATGTGTGCAGTACTGCGCACGCTCTGGAGCCATTTTTTAGTAGTTCTAAGATCCCCTTAGAACTACGCGAGTGTACTGCGCATGCACAGTACGCTCGCAATCCTCTTCATTCCGGAAGAACAGAAGATCAAGCCGTAGAAGAGCCAGGACCGGAGGGCGTGACAGCAAGATAACGTCAGACAGTGCATGACCGCCCACCGTGCACGGGTAATAGAGATGAGTGAACACTATTCGAAACAGCCGTTTCAAATGGCATGCTCCCATAGAAATGAACAGAAGCGTCCGGCGTGTCCATTCACTTCTATGGGAGCGTGCTATTTGAAACGGCTGTTTCGAATAGTGTTCGCTCATCTCTAGATCATTTGCATATTCATTTTTAGGGTATTATTTTAAAATGGGGGGGGGGTAAATAAGATTAGCGGTGCCCGAATACCCTTTTGAAAGGCTATTCAGGCATATGTGGGGCTCTATCAGCATAATCAGGCTATTCAGGCACTGTAAATGTTATATTAAACTACCCCCCCCCCCCCCCCCCCCCCGTTTTAAAATAAAACCATAAAAAAGAATGTTATCTACTTACGCATCATGCATTCAGGGTGCACCGTCTTCTTCATCCACGCCTCTTCATCCTCCGACGTCCTCCGGTCCCGTCCTCCTCTGGCGCTCGCGAGCGGACAATGATATAAAAAAATGGCCTGGGCGCCTGCGCAGTAGCATACGGCTTCTATTACAGCTACTGCGCAGGCGCCCAGGCCATTTTTTTATATCAGTGTCCGCTCGCGAGCGCCGGAGGAGGATGAGACCGGAGGAAGAAGAGGCGTGGATGAAGATGAAGACACACCCTGAATGCCCGCCCAACGTGCACGATCCGTAAGGGGGGGGGGGGGTAGTTTAATATAACATTTACGGTGCGTGAATAGCCTTTTTAAAGGACCTTTCATCAGATTGGGCACAGGCAGTTCTATATACTGCTGGAAAGCTGACAGTGCGCTGAATTCAGCGCACTGTTGGCTTTCCCGATCTGTGTCCCAGGTAAAGCGCTATCGGTCCCGGTATCGTAGCGCTTTACAGTCAGAAGGGCGTTTCTGACACTTAGCCAGGGACGCCCTTCTGCCCAGCAGCGCCTATCGCACTGTACTGTGGAGCAGGGAGGAACGCCCCCCTCCCTCTGCTCACACAGCTCGTCCATAGACTAGTATTATTACGGTACCGGGACCGATAGCGCTTTACCAGGGGCACAGATCGGGAAAGCCGATCAGCCGGTCAGCTTTCCAGCAGTATATAGACCTGCCTGGGCCCAATCTAATGAAAGGTCCTCTTTAAAACCAGGCGTGGAGACTTCCCAAAGGTAAAGTACAATAGAAAAAGATTCACACCTGTTCTGTGTTTTCAATGTATACCTGGTTTTGGCAAATCAGAACACCCTAAGCTGCATAGGAAGCACTTCCATGCCGCAGCTCTTCTTATAGGACACATCTGTGACAGGGAAGGGTCAGAGGTGGAGCAGTTTCCTCTCCTATGTTCTCCATCATATGGCTGGAAGGGCATGCTTACCAATGACTAGATCTGACAGGTTGATACATTTCGTTTACAGTCTGACATTCTCATTAATAAAAGGCAGTGAGGTTTATCTATGCAACTACAAGCTTTCTCTAATGAAACTGCAAACAGTGGGGGCGGATATATAGATTCCCAGCCCACCATGGTCTCACATACAGACTATATAGCAATGTAACTGGAGGCACTCTAACTACAAACTGGTCAGATGAAGTGGCCGTGCTGCGGGCAGGAATTGATTCTGTGCATTGTTTCACGGCCTAGGGGACTGTATGCATTACATTGTTATACAAACAGGCGCAGCAGTCCGCAGCTGCTATAACGTACGTTACCTCACGTTTCTGTTGCTTTTTTTTAATCAATACGTGTATGGCCGCTCTTAACCAGTAGTCCCGAAGTAGACCCAGTTCTAACATGAGTTTATTTGAATCTTTCTGGCAGAATACTACGCATGCTCCTACCAACCCTTTAGCCGGCGTGGACTGATGACGTAAGACACCATGGAGGAGCCATTTTTCATTTGGGAATATAATATCTATACTCTAATTTAGGCACTCGTATAACTCGTATAATAAAGCTGCACGGTTATGTCATATGTCACGTGACTAGGTCCGTTTATTCAGCTGTAGTATTCAAGATCATATTGGTGGTTCATGTTGTTGTCACTTTCAGGATACGGAACTATAATGTAGGGCGCAGTGTTGTGAGTCGAGCCGGTGAGGTGACAGGACGGGACAGGCATTTGCTTCCTCTCCTTCTGCAGGTCACAGACTATAGTGTGGAGTAGGATGCTGCTGGTCAGGTTACTGCGGGGTGCTGTGCTGAAGCGGCATCAGCTGCCAGGATTGTGCACCTCCTCCTCAGTACACAGCACAGGTAAGAGCTGCTACAGGCACACACAGTGACATGTATGAGCCCTCTCTATGTCTGCATCAGAAGCTAGAAAGTAACTAGTGCCAATGGACTACTACTATAATTATTGTCTGTTGTGGCACAGCCTTTTTAAAGGGGGTGTCCAGGCTATTTTATATGTATTTATTTTGATTAGGCCAAGGGAAGTGAAAAATAAAATAACAAAAAACAAATTAACCATACTCTCCTGTCCCTGGTGCTCCGGTGTCTCCCAGCGCCGTCCTGCAGCTCTGTTGTTTTCTTCCAGCAGAAGTCCCCGCCACATGTGATGACTGAGGCAAATAAGCGGCCTCAGCGAAGAACACGCGACGTCTCTACCTGTGATGTCCCTGGCTTCCTTCTGTAATCCAATCAGTGGAAGCAACACGAAACGTCACAGCTGACAATGACTTCCAGCTAAAGAAGACAGCTGAGCAGCACGACCGGACCTCCAATCATTACACTCTGGTGTCTCTTCTCTGCAGTTTTGGTTCAGACATGTTTGGTCCGAACGAAACTACAAATATTGTTCGAACTGAACCGAAATAACCACCGTGAACAAAATCACGTCGTTTATCCTGGTTGATTTGTTTTGGTTATTTTATTTATTTAGCTTACTTATATAGCGCCGTCATATTCCGCAATTGCCCAAGGTTAGTTTCAGCAGTCAGACCCCTACTGATCAGCTATATCTATTCTATGGATAGATGATACATGCTCTTTGTGGAATAGCCCATTTAAGTTTGCAATGATGCCTTAAAGGGGCTCTATCAGCAAAATCATGCTGATAGAGCCCCACATATGCGTGAATAGCCTTTAAAAAGGCCATTCAGGCACCGCTAAAGTTATATTAAACTAACCCCCCCCCCCCCCCCCCGTTTTAAAATAAAACCCTAAAAAAGAATGTTATCTACTTACGGATCGTGCACTGTGGGCGGGCATTCAGGGTGCGCCGTCTTCTTCTTCCACGCCTCTTCTTCCTCCGATGTCCTCTGGTCCCGTCCTCCTCCGGCGCTCGCGAACTGACACTGATAAAAAAAATGGCCTGGGCGCCTGCGCAGTAGCCGTAGTAGAAGCCGCATGCTACTGCACATGCGCCCAGGCCATTTTTTTTTTATATCAGTGTCAGTTCGCGAGCGCCGGAGGAGGACGGGACCAGAGGACATCGGAGGAAGAAGAGGCGTGGAAGAAGAAGACGGCGCACCCTGAATGCCCGCCCACAGTGCACGATCCGTAAGTAGATAACATTCTTTTTTAGGGTTTTATTTTAAAACGGGGGGGGGGGGGGGGGTAGTTTAATATAACTTTAGCAGTGCCTGAATAGCCTTTTTAAAGGCTATTCACGCATATGTGGGGCTCTATCAGCATGATTTTGCTGATAGAGCCCCTTTAAGAACTCTACCAGGATGTACCAAATATGTATTTGATATGTATTATTTAATTGATCTATTTATTTTTTCTAGCAACCCCAGACAGTAACCATGCTGCACTTGAAGATTTGGTAATTATAAACATTTCCTATTATAGAAGTATAGTTTTTATCTATGTATTAATATCATTTTTTTCTGGTGATCAGTAGTTTCTCTCACAAAAGTTCCTAGGACCCGGGGAACTTTTGCTGCCAGCCTTTATTTTGTATCATTGGTGGCTCCTTAGGGTATGGTCACACTGAGAAATTTGGTGCAGCAGGAAGTTGAAGTTGATTTGGTGTGTTTTCTGAAATTTTACTCCAAAATCTGCCTCCCATTCATATCAATTGGAGTTTCAGGGAGAATCCACCTGAAGAACAAGCAGGACACTTCTGTTTCCCATTGAAATGAATGTAAGGCAGATTTCAGGTAGAATTTCAAGCTGATTTAGAGACTCTTTAAACGGCGGAGATGAAAAAGGAATTTGATCCTAACTCCAGTCTTGGCTGTTTTCACTTGTGGATTGGGCCAATTCCTCTTAGCCTAATCAGTGGAGTGTTTCGCACCAGGGGTTATTATTATTTATTATGCTTACTTATATAGCGCCATCATATTCCGCAGCGCTTTAAAGATATTGTTAGTCACTGTCCCATACAGGGCTCACAATTTACATTCCCTATCAGTATGTCTTTGGTGTGTGGGAGGAAACCCACGCAAACACGGGGAGAACATACAAACTCCTTGCAGATGTTGCCCTTGGCAGGATTTGAACCTAGGACTCAGCACTGCAAGGCTGCAGTGCTAACCACTGAGCCACCATGCTGCTCTGCATTTGAATCAACTGCAGATACTGTGGCAAGATCTAGCGGATTCTTATTTTTTTTAGCATCCTTATTTGATCTCTGCCTCCCTTAGAATTACATTGAGAGGCAGATTCAGCGCCTATCTAGTGCTAATAATGAGACAGAATCCTCGTTAAAGGGATTCAATCATTAAAACTGCATTTTTTCTCGCTAACACATAGGAATAGCCTTAAAAAAGGCTATTCTTCTTCTACCTTTAGATGTCTTCTCCATGCCGCCGTTCCGTAGATATCCCGGTTTTCATCAGTATGCAAATCAGCACATGTGCAATCAGCCCTGCCACTACTGGTTCGGGCAGAGCTGACTGTGCATGCCCGGGCTGCCATTTTGCGGTGGTTTGCTACACGATGCTGTTTGTGGTTCAGAGGAGAAAGAGGCCGAAAGAGGACTGAATTTCCTGTTTTACTATCCCTTTAATTTTTTCTATTAATGACAGCTGATCTTCAAAAATAAATAAATAAATACATTTGTACATCACTGAGGAAACTGGCTTTTTACTGGAGGATGTTTTTTTGCAAAACTTTCATAACTAGCCTTCTTTTTGAGAATAAGGAGGGACAGCCTTAGCTTCTTTATCTTAGAAAAATACATAGTAGGCGAAAGGTAAGGATTCCGTCTTAATTAGAGATGAGCGAGTACTGTTCGGATCAGCCGATCCAAACAGCACGCTCGCATAGAAATGAATGGACATAGCCGGCACGCGGGGGGTTAAGCGGCCGGCCGCCGTCAAAGCGGAAGTACCAGGTGCATCCATTCATTTCTATGGAGCGTGCTGTTCGGATCGGCTGATCCGAACAGTACTCGCTCATCTCTAGTCTTAAAGGGGTTGTCCCATCACAAGGATCCTATCTATACTGCTTGTTAATGTGGATGTAAGACTTTTCCTAAATACATTGCTTCAGCAAAACTGCTTTGTTTGTCCACTATCTTACTTTATTCAATTCTTTGTGGCCACAGCCCTGACTTAGCTGCTTATGAGTCAAGTGATATATCGGCTGCTCTCAGGGGGGAGGGAGGAGGGGCTAAGTGCAGGGAGCGAGCCTGTGTATCTAGCTATTCCTGTGTCTACACCACACATGTGACCTAGCTCCTGCTATCAGATAGAGGAGAGGAGCTGCTTTCATTTCTTCTGTTCTCCCAGTTATCAGGCTAGCTAATTCAGTTGTGTTCATTATGGCAGAGACAGGCAGTCTCTGTATGTAACACAGAATGGAGCTGCTCCTGCCTGTACTTCATAGTCCAATATGGGTGGGCGGAGCTACATGTGAATTTGGGGGCAGAGCTAAACGGCAGGTTGCATGTGAAACCCCGCCCACCAAATGATGCAAGAAACCAGGAAGAAAGAAGATTTTACAGCAGTAAAGACTGGTGAGTATGTGACGTGGGAATACCCCTTTAATATGTGACAACCCGTAGCCAGAATACTTACTGGTTCAGGAGCCACAGATCTGGGGGGATATTTAAAGAGGACCTTTCATCAGATCGGGCACATGCAGTTTTATATACTGCTGGAAAGCTGACAGTGTGCTGAATTCAGCGCACTGTCGGCTTTCCCGATCTGTGCCCGGTGTAAAGTGCTGTCGGTCCCGATACCGTAGGGCTTTACAGTCAGAAGGGCGTTTCTAACACTTAGCCAGGGACACCCTTTTGCCCAGCAGCACCTATCGCTCTGTACTGTGGAGCGGGGAGTAACTCCCCCCTCCCGCTCCTGATAATACTCGTCTATGGACAAGCTGTGTGAGCAGAGGGAGGGGGCGTTCTTCCCCGCTCACACTGTACAGCGCGATAGGCGCTGCTGGGCAGAAGGGCGTCCCTGGCTAAGTGTCAGAAACGCCCTTCTGACTGTAAAGCCCTACAGTACCGGGACCGATAGCGCTTTACACCGGGCACAGATCGGGAAAGCCGACAGTGCACGGAATTCAGCGCACTGTCAGCTTTCCAGCAGTATATAAAACTGCATGTGCCCGATCTGATGAAAGGTCCCCTTTAAAGTTGCTACCGATGGCCAGGTGCCGTATTCCCTCACTAGGAACATCTCTTTCCTCCTTGCACCTCCTAAGAAAAGGAGGGAACACTGAGCTTTCATATCTCCTCTGTTGCTATGTGGTCCAGTGTGATTCGCACTCTCTGGGTGTCAGGAGACCCAACAGGGGATGCAACTCCCTTGGAGAACTGAGCAGCGTTATGGGGACACCATACTGGACGGTACACAACAAACCTCTGTCTGCCCTCTAATAAGAACAGGAAAAACACTGAAGAGGGATGTGAGGAGGGACTGTTTAATTTCTTGTGATTTTCCTGTGCCTAATAGGGGATGGAAATTCAGCTTCCTCATGACCGGTTCCCTTTTAAGTATTTTAAATATGATTACTTTATTTAATGGCTTCATAAAAAAAAACTTGACATTTGTCCTTTTCTATTACCGACAGCCGCAGAAAATGGAAAATCCTTATCAAGAGCCTCCAAAGAGATGTATTTTGTGCGGTATCCCAGTAGATTACAAGAATACACAGGTCTGTATTAGAAGCTTTAATATTGTAAGGACTTTTGACTGATAAAAATGATGTAAATGATTATAATTCAGTATTTTGTTGAAATATGTGGCTTTGATGAAAGAGATATAGGTATCTTTCCATAGGTAAAACAAAAAGCAGTAAATTAAACTTTGAACTAGTAACCTAATCTTAATTTGTGATACTGTGGGTTCATTGTGTCTAGGATATCAGGGCTGGACCTTTAAAAGGGGTTGTCCAGGGTTGTGTGTGTGTGTTTTTGTTTTTTTTGTTTTTCATTTTAAATATGGCCTATCTTCCTGGATAAGCCATTACTATATGATTGATAGAGAACCTTACCCCTGGACCAATCATCTGTATGGAGTCGCTTTCGGCTGGACTTCATTGGGAGCCGCTGCAATGAAGACGCCAGGCAGCTAGATAATGGAGAGAGATTTCTGCTTCCAGCTCCATATGGTTTAAAGGAAGCACACTTTAAGCAGCTCCCTACAGGTGACCGGTGTGGGCCTTCAGGTGATCATGTGTCAGCCTCCTGTTCATGGTCTGAGGATCGGCCTTAAAAACAATAAGGCCGGACAACCCCTTTAAAGCTAGCACAGTCAATGTTGGTGCTTCGGTATGCTAGTGTCCACTCCTGCACATACATACTTTCGGATAACTTTTTATTTTCTGGCAGCATTTGTGTCATAATTATTGTAATATAATTTATAATTTATTAACAAATATTGGCTACTTTTTTGTGAAATTCTTCATTATTTTCACTTTTTTTTTTCATTGTGTCTCTATTGATATCTGTCCCTGCTTCTCATTATGTATGAAGTAGGGGCTGCGTCAAGTGAAGCCAAAATGACGGTGTGGGGAGAGTTCCTTCAAATGACTATCTCTGGCATTATAAAACGTAGAAACTTTATTTTGGTGTCATACGAAGAGGAGAATCATCATTAATGATGTGGTTCTACCTTTATGATTTACAGAGAGAACACTGGTTGAAAACAAAGTCAGGGTTGATGTATCTATAGTTGTGAGCTACGTTTTAAAGGGGCTCTGTCATTGGGAAAAGTCATTTTTAGCTAAGCACATCCTTGCATAGACTTTAGAAAGGCTATTCCGCACCTATCTTTAGTATGTAAATTGCCTCAGTGGTTATTGAATGAGCCTGTTTTTATTCATATGCTAATTAGCCTCTTGGTGCACCCTGGAAGTCTCATTGTGCACCCTCTGCCTATTCTTTCCTATACATTTGTACAGCACAGATTGCTGCTGATGACTTCCTGCTTCCTGTTTGCACACACAGATAGGAGGGAATAGGAGACAGGAGTGCTGCTGGGAACTTCCTGTGCTGGCTGGAAGCTAATTAGCATATGAATAAAAACGGGCTCATTCAAACACCACTGAGGCAATTTACATACAAAAGGCATGTGTGGAATAGCATTTCTAAAGGCTATGCAAGGATGTGCTTAGTTAAAAATGACTTTTCCCAATGATAGAGCCCCTTTAATATCCCAATCCTGACTGTGTTGTGTATAGAGCCTGGTACACAGCCTGATACTCTATACACCATGAGAAAATGAGAAGTAGGGTACAGCTCTCAATAGAACGGCAAAGAGTGAAATGCAGGATTTCACAGAAAGGAGACAAAATTTGTTAAAAGAATATAAGAGAAATTATTAGGCTAGGTTCATATGCATTGGAACCTCTGTAAGAGACTATTCTACAGATTCCTTCTAAAATCATGGGAGGACAATTCTCTCTGCCAGCTTCAGTATAAAACCAGCGGAAAGCTTAAGGACCCCATTATAATCCATGGGTGACCACTTTTTTTTAGACTAATGCTTGTGTGAACCTAGCGCTATATATATTTGGCAACACATCTACAATATATGATTTACTCATTTATCTTTACTGTTAGAAATTATTTTTACAAAGTTTGACATCAGTTACCCTTCTATCATAGCTCCTGTCTCAGTTTGTTTCACCTCACACTGGTCGCATTTACGGAAGGCATATAACAGGTATGGATCTGCACTTATTTTTGAAACATTGTGAACTGTGCCTTAGTGTGGAAACACTTTCTGCAGTATGAATTGTACAAAAGGTTATCCCCATCTCCATATACTTCCCATGTAGTAATAAGGGAAGAGAATATGTTAGGTTATGTACACACTGTGCTTGAGCCTGCTATTGATCGTATATGAGCAAGATGTATTCATCTGATGAAGATTTTTTTGATGAATGTCATACCCTACTGGCATTCATCACCCAAACTAAACAGAAACCAGACAGTATACTTGTTGTGGTGGTCTTCTATATAGGAATTTGCAGTCTGCAATTGCTATCACAGCTTTCAGTCACATATAGAACATTATTTTAGGATACTGTGATTTTACAAGGAAATTTCTATTTTCCTTTCCAGCAGAATACATCCCTGTTTTCCCTGCTGTCACTTCTTCTGGGCAGCCGGCATCTCCTCTTCGTGACGGGTGACAGATTGCCAGCATGTGCAGTAGAGTTAGTACACACTACTGCGCATGCCAGTGTTCCTGCTCTGTAGAGCAGGCATGGGCGAGTCGTCTGGCACCTACGCGAAGTGCCGGAATCTAGCGCCATTCATATTATACTGTGAAGGGGCCACTGTGGTGTATTATACCGTTTATGTATTTGTGTGTATATATTTACCAAATGTCAAAAAAAGCATGAAGAAGGAATTGTTGCCCTGAAGCTTTCTCAGTGTGTCTGTAATGATGATATACAGAAGTCATTATAAGAGCTATTTCACACGGGCTAAAATGGTCAGGATTTTGACGCGGAATCCGCCTCAAAACAATAGAGTCCTATGTGTTCTGCTAGCGGTTTGTTTTCTTCCGCTAATGGGAAAAAAAAGCGACATGACCTTTCTTCAAGCATATTCCGCCTGAAAAAAACAATAAGAGTCAATGGGAGGCGAAAATTGCGGAATTGGCAAAAAACGCGACCAAAACCTCAAGGCGGTTTGTTGTGTCAAAAATCGCCTGATGACATCCGGAGCAGATTTTTCCCTAACAAAATTCCTCGACACCTTGTGAACTAACCCTGATATATAGAGCCAAAGGAGAAGGTTAGTGACTGAGCAAGAACTAGTAGTCTAAAGCTGGCTGCTGAGGGTGTAGTGAGCAGGTAATTTAGGGAAACAGGAAGAGGGAGTGCATCAGCTCTAAGTGCAGCTCAAGGAATCATTGGAGCTGAAGTAAAGGCCCAGAACATAGAGGTGCATATGTAAACTAATGCAGAAGGTGCCAGGAGCTCCCAGAAGTCACTGCTAAAGTTTTTGGGTGCATTTATTAGCCTATTTATAGCACTAAGACCTTTTTTTCTGAAAATTATTTTTTTCCCATCAAACCCCTTTAAAGAGGACCTTTCATCAGATTGGGCACAGGCAGTTCTATATACTTCTGGAAAGCTGACAGTGCGCTGAATTCAGCGCACTGTCGGCTTTCCCGATCTGTGCCCCAGGTAAAGCGCTATCGGTCCCGGTACCGTTTTACAGTCAGAAGGGCGTTTCTGACAGTTAGCCAGGGACGCCCTTCTGCCCAGTAGTGCCTATCGCGCTGTGCTGTGAGAGCGGGGAGGAACTCCCCCCTCCCTCTCCTGATAATACTCGTCTATGGACGAGCACTGTGAGCAGAGGGAGGGGGCGTTCCTCCCTGCTCCACAGTACAGCACGATAGGCGCTGCTGGGCAGAAAGGCGTCCCTGGCTAACTGTCAGAAACGCCCTTCTGACTGTAAAGCGCTACGGTACCGGCACCGATAGTATATAGAACTGCCTGTGCCCAATCTGATGAAAGGTCCTCTTTAAGCTATTTCTGGCACTACCATTGAAATGATTGGGAGGGATAGTGTGATTTCTGCGGCTGCTGGTATTTCTTCAATGGGAGCAAAACAAAGTACCTTAAGATTAATGGATGTGTGTTTCATGGACTTTCATTGGGGTTCATTGTAGCGTGCCCGTGATGTAGATCAAAACAATGGCATCTGCAGTGGACGACCCAGCACAAATGTGAACACAGTCTTACTATTGCACTGTTATTTCTTCCACAGGGCTATGTGGTGTAAAACAAAAAGCTGTATCAAAAGCCATTAAAAGGGCAACCATTATGGGTAAGATGATGTTTGTGTTTTTTGTTTTTAATTTTTCTATATCGTCATAACAAAATCCACATGAAATTTTATTTGTGTTCCAGGGTTTATGCCTGTCACATACAAGGACCCTGCCTACCTCAAAGATCCAAAGATTTGTGATGTTTAAAAAAAAAAATAATAATAATAAAGGAATGTTTTGCTAATATGTGTGAATATTTATTAAGCTTGGAAAACACAACAGCAGCCTTTTTAAAAGCTTTTATATATTTACTTCATTCACTACTAATATCAGCAAGGTCAAATGAACTGATCATAAATTATCCATTCACATAGTTAAACTCCTATGTAGGCACAATCCAGGAAAATACCAATAACTTTAGTATATTTGAGTGCTAAAAAGAAAATAAAATGGTTACATTGAATAAAATAAAATACAATTATTTTTAAACAGAAAAGGAAGAATAGAGATAAACATCTCATGACCTGAACACTCCCACTTTTTACTAAGTTCTTAAAACGTCGGGGACTTTGAACCCATCCAATCCATTTTTAAGGGCTCGGAATCGTCCGTTTCTGTGCCACTACTGAACAGTATTTTGTTGTTGGTGCTGCTGTTCTGTCGTGTGGTTCTTAAACTAGTCTTCCGTTGAGGTGGTCTTTTTCGCTTTCCAGTTTTCTGCATAGAGGCTTTGGGGAGGTCACTCTGTTGTATTATTAAGGTAAGATTATTTAGGTCATAGAGCTTATGGCTGACATCACAGATATGTGGTATTATCTCCCCATTTAATCCCAGGGAAGTGGACTGTAGAACAGCAGAATTAGGGAAGAACTTGTGTAAAGCTTGACAAAGGAAAACATTTTCTTCAGGACTTGCAGATGTTATCTCCCCTAAAATACAAATGTAAAATATTATTCAGTTTCTAGAGCAAGTGCTGCAAATATAAGCCTTGAACTCGATAATGTAATTATTCTCATAGTGTTACTTATGAAGGGGGATGGGCAGGTAAAAATTTGCTTCTGGCATACTCGAAGAGATTTTTCATCTTCCATATAACACTAAGGTTGCTATGGATATAAATATCACTGGTAGAAATCATTGTCAGGATTGGGATAGCTCTGGAAATAACATGAGTAAAGCCTTCATGTCATATGAAAGATGAATATCTTTCATTTGACACCAGAAACAAGTTTCTATGTTTTATAATGCCTAAGGTATAAAAAAAGGTTTGAAGTGATCTTCTCCCACATTTTTTTTCTCTTCAAAGCACACATAAGAAATGCAGAATTTCACAGAAAAAAAGCCAAAATTTAATAAACTATATAACAACTGCCAGAAAAATCAAAAAGTTTGAAGATATTCTTTAACCAGAACAGTCCCAGTTCAGCTACAAGCACGGTAAGATAGCTGGGGTTCATGTGAATAAAATGCTTTCTGCTCCCTGATTTGTTTGTCTATGGTCACATCCCACACTCCCTCAGCATCTGATAAAGACAGTGATAAGTCAGTCCTGCTTGTGCAGGTCAGTGAGAATAAGAAAGATACGGGGAATAGAAGAAGCATAAAGCAAGTGTCATGGGATGCACAGGAGCTGAGCATACAAGCAGCTGAAGAGATGGAAAAGGTACTAAAATCATGGAAAACATCTTGGTTGCATAGTATTGAGCTTACTTTGGGTTTATATCTGTGTGTCTACAGCTCCAGATCAACTGTAGATAAAACTTGTCCCATGGTCTAGTTTCTCTGTTAAGCAATAAAATGCAATCTATTGTTCCCCATTATCAACCATTTCAGTCAGCCGAGTGTGGTCCAGGTATTACAGTATGTTTGGCAGCATTTCCAAACTCACTACATTATAGTAATTCATGATGCTATAAGTTCCAGTCTGATTGTCAAGTCTGTTCTGGTCTACTGTCATAAACTGAATTGAGTCTGACAGTAAGCTTCCAGGCGAACTGAAACTCACAACATCAAGGATCTACAGTTCATCCAAGAAAAGCAGCTGTCATGTATACCATATTACCTGGACCACACACAGCCAGCTGAAATGGCGCTTAAATGAATAATCAAAGTTAATTTACATTATATGACTTTTTTGGGTTTCCTGTGTTTTTGTTTTTTTTCATGCCAAAAATGAAAACACAGTGGCATGGTGAACATAGCATTACTCAGATATACAACATTGCCTTCTGCTTGAGCTGGCTCCAAAACTAATCTCAT
The DNA here is from genome assembly GCF_031893055.1 of Leptodactylus fuscus. NCBI lineage: Eukaryota > Metazoa > Chordata > Amphibia > Anura > Leptodactylidae > Leptodactylus > Leptodactylus fuscus. The sequence continues at coordinate 235,941,287 of NC_134265.1, forward strand.
AAAAGTAACTAAATCAACTAAATTTCTGTAACTCTGCAGTTAGTTGTTGATCTGAATGCTTAAAACTATAGCCACTATAAAATTGTAAACCATTACCTTCTTTACGAAGCTGCCGCTTCTCAGCTATTTGCTTCTTCAGCTGCTTAACTTGTTTCAATAGTCTTTCTACACAACTTTCACTTTCTGCTACACGACCACAGGTTTCCTGGATAGAGAAAAGATTACAAAAAAATTATAAACATTGCTTGTAAAAGAGAATATACTATTAAACTAGCTTGTTCTTTATTAATATAAAGAAAGGTTTTTTGGGGGAAAATAAGTGACAGATTTTACTGTTTGTTTTTGTGAGCCAAAGTCAGGAGTGAATTTAACTGAAGGAAAACATTTCTTTTATTTTTTACATTCCTTTTCAAGCCACTGCTGGCTCAAAAAAATAAAATTGCAGGATAAACTTCACCAAAAAATGCTGTTTCCACAGCAGAAAGGGTTTTTTTTTTTCAAGTCGCCCCCAATGATCTGCCTGTCCCTACAGAGGTCAAAAGCCCCATTCTTTGTTTCCTCCCATCAGTGTTTCCTGTCCCTCCAGCTCTGTTTGCAGAGAGTAAAAAGTCTCTTCCCTTCATGGGGGAGATGTATAGTGTTTTTACTAACTTTAAAAGGATTCTATCTGAATGGTGTCCAAACTGTCTGTACTGTCCCGGAAGCCTCATTTTTTTTAATGTCTACAATAAAAAAATAAATATATATATATATATATATATATATATATATATATATATATATATATATATATATATATATATTGTCCTTCGTGGCCACCTTCCTTTTTTTTTTTTTTTTTTTTTTTTTTTGCTGAAGGTGGTTTCTTCCTTCCACACCACCGAGGATATTGTCTTACCATCTCTCTGCCCAATCAGGGCAAGCTGGGTCTATTTGTCTCTCAGTGACCACTTCTATCATTTGGTTACCTTCGTTCTGCTTGAGGGCCCTCACATGGGCCTGGCTGCCTCCATCTCCAGATGAATTCGGTTTGCTAACAGGGAGGCCTATATACTCAAGGATAGTCTGCTGCCTCTCCATGTGACTGCCCTTTCATGAGAGCCTTCAGAGCTGCCTGGTCTATTCGGCATCAGGTTTCCACTTCCCAGGTCTACAAAGCTGCCACCTAGACCTTTGTTCACACTTTTAACAAGTACTATCAGATCCAATCTGTGGTCACTGACTATGCCAGCTTCGGTTGTAAGGTTTTGCAATCAGCTGTGCATTAGGATGGCTGGAAGCCCCGCAGTCTTAAGATTCTTGAGAACCCGTAGGAGAAAAGTAGGGAACACTTACAGAAGGTGGAAATCCAACCAACAGATTGGAATAAAAACCCTGGGAACACTCTGAAGTCGTGATGGGGACAATGGCTCTTTGCTGCAAGAGTGGAAATGGCCTGAAGAAAGGCTGCCGCTCGAGTGGGGGGAAGGTGGCAAAGTGGATGGAAAAAATCTTTCATTTGGAACAAAAGAGAACTCTAAGGAGAAGCCGGTCAACACCACCTCTCAGTTCCAGGTGTCATCATTGCTGGCAAGCCAGACCTCCCAAACGTAGAGCATCCATTCCCATAACCAAGGAGCCCTGAGTGGGGGGAAGACCTTCAAGCAATGGAGGGCTTGGTTTGGGACATCCATGCAGATCTTGGCTTGAAAGAGGGCTTTTTGGAGAGGGAGTTCCAGGAATACTGTCCTCCAGAATGAGAGGTGTAGCCACGAAAGGAGCAAACACTCTGAGAATGCCAGCCACCCTTCTCCAGATACGGGAAAAGAGCACTTTCTCCCCCTGTAACTTCAGCAATGAGCATTTCTGTGCCCTTGCCAAAAAGCCGGCCCTGTTCCTCCTGCAAAAGGGGAAGAGTCATGACCACCTTCCTGGAGGTGGATTTCGTGGTCCACAAATGGATCTAAACTGTATGGTGGACAAAATGGCAAAATGAAGAGCTGTATTCAGGAAGCTTCGCAGAGGTACTTGTAAACGTTCAGGATTTGAAAGCTATCAGTTGGTTGTCCTGGAGAGGGGCTGTATTGGAGAAACCCTTCTAGAGCCAAGAAGCAGCGTAGGAAGGCCACAGGAAAGAACCACCTTGGCGAAAGAATCCACTCTCTTGTCGGGATTTCTGAGAGAGGCGGTGTGTGTTAAAGGCAGAATGGTAGACTTGGATGCCTAGCTATCACTGGGTCCACCACCACAAGTTCTAATCACTTGGAGACACACTGGTCTGGGAAGGGAAAGAGAATGTAGGTCTTCCTAATGCAAGACGGAATGGTGCGGCTGAAGCCATTGTTCCTTTAAAATATGGTGAAACACCCTATGGTTGAGGAAGACCAGAGGAGAGCGGTGCCTATGGCAGAAGGAGACATCCTCTTGAGAAGCAGGATCTGGTTTCTCTGAGAAGGGGTGGAATCTATTGGAGAGGGTGCAGGAGGGTACAGCACTAGCTTAGACGAAAGGCAGACAGAGCAGATGGCCTCAGTCTAGCCATATGATAACTTTTAGTTGTTTTGTTTGGGGACCAAGGGACAGGTTGGCTCTTAATAGGAGGACATAGCGGAGGGAGTCCAAGGAAAACAGGGTTAACCCAGGAGGAGGTTAACCTATCAGTCCACCAGAAAAAAGTCCTATTGCCAGAAAGGCTGAACAGAGAAGATTGCTCAGGTGCTCTCTCTCTCTCAAGAAGACAGAGTATCCCTGAGGAGCTTGAAGACTGCTGGAGAAGAAAGAAAAATAGGAAATAAAGTAAAGAAATTTCCTAAGAACTAAGGGTCTTTTCCGGCACAGTGCCAGGCGAGAGCTTTGGAAGGCCAACTAAGGCCTAAAAGAAGGTACCGGGGCCAGGAACAGGGATCCCCAATATAAAATGGGTGTCACCCACCCTTAATGATTGCCTTTTGGATGAGCGGTAAAGATGGGCCAGACTGCCGATGCTACAAGTTGGGGACTGGGTGACCAACGAGGCGCTCTTTGTAGAGCACAGTGGCGAACAAGTAATGTGGCATATGCCTGCATCTGAAAGAAAGAAAAATGATGCAAGACAGATCTGATTCAGTTCATGTCTCCCTATTACAGATAAGGGAGACACGACAGACCCTTAGCATAGTGTCTGTGGAGACGGTAGACCAGAGGAGAAGCCAACATATTTTTCTATTCCTAGTAGCCAGATTGATGCTCATGGTGCCATGTTCCTCAATGAAATCAGCGAGAAAATGGATTTTTGTACTTGCCATAAAACTCTTTTCTTGTACTCATTGGGGGGGGGACACAGATCTCAACCTTGTTTCTTCTTGTTCCTGCCCAGTGCGGTTTTGGTTTATTTTTGGGTTCAGGAAATGGTGGTGGTGTTGGGTCCATGTTGATTTTTTTTCATTATTTGCGTGTCTTTCCTCTTGCTGCAGTATAAACTGATTAGTATTGTGTCTGTGGTGAGAGTGGAGCCCAGAGGCAGAGCTGACTTATTTTGCTATTCCTAGTGTTAAACTTTTATCCAGGTCTATATGCAGCCAACTGCAGAACACCAAAGCTGAGCCTAAGGTATCTAATGCAGTCTTTGCACTGATTTAGCCCCATTTGGCCTTATCGCTGTTTTTTGTCTTGGAACCTGGACAAGATAGGGTAGGACTCACTAGCCTTATATTCCATAATGCTGCTCCTTCCTACATTTCCTCCCTCATCTCTGTCTAGCACCCAACCTGTGCTCAGAGCCTTCCACTCCCATATCCAAGACTTCTCCTACGTTGTACCACTTCTCAGAAATACTGTACCCTAAAGCATCAGATTAATTTAAAACTTTTACAGCTTCTAGCACACCCTGAAGACACATCACTTCAGGCAGCACTATCACAATTCCTTATCCAAATCTTTCTGCAGCTATACTGACCAGCTTCCCTGTCTCTGCTGAAGAAAAGCCTCCCTACAGCATGATGCTGCCACCACCATGTTTCACAGTCGGGATGGTATGTTCAGGGTGATGAGCAGCGTTACTTTTCCACTTTGCATTTAGGCCAAAAAGTAAACTTTAATCTCATGTGACCAGAGAACCTTCTTCTACAGGTTTGCTGTGTCCCCTATATTGATTGTGCCAAACTGCAACAGAATTTCTTATGTCTTTATTTCAACAATGGCTACTTTTTCATAAAGGCCAGATTTGTGGAGTGCACCACTTATAGATGTCCTGTGGATAGATTCTTCCATCTCACCTGTGGATGTCTGCAGTGTTAGGGTGCATTCACACTGAGTAAACGCTAGCTTATTTTGTAGAGTAAAATTACACTTGTAAATTTTGCTATCCCATTGACTTCAATGACATTTTACAGGCGTATTTTTACAGGCGTATTTTTTACAGGCGTATTTTTACACTTGTAAAAAAATATCATTGAAGTCAATGGGATAGCAAAATTTTTACTCTACAAAATAAGCTAGCGTTTACTCAGTGTGAATGCACCCTTAGAGTTAAGTCCTCCATCTTTGTATTTTGGCAGCCATCTTGTAATCTTTCACATATAAACTGTATAAGTATGTATTTTTTCTGCTTAAGTCAAGGAGGCCCTTTGTTAGACTTTAAGGAATGTGATAATGAACAGTAATACATAGGTTGCTAATCCTTATCTCTCAAGGGCCTCACTTTGAGAAGATGCAGCTGACTTTGTATATCTCTTACCTCCTTTACATGATGTATGGACACATAACCAACAAGAGTATTAATCTTATGGTATCTGGGCACTTTGTCATATTTTATGATATATGAAGGTCACTTAGAGTGTGCATAGACTTAGGGTCTATGAAGCATGTCATCTTATCTCTTTTGCCATGATATATACATATAGACATAGTCTGGGATGTTAGCTCACACATAAGTATTTTGAATCCTTCTTTGTTTCATGGGAAAGTCCATCCCAGTGTGGAAAGCTATAATGAGATGCAGATTATAATGAGCCTCAGCCAATAGTCATGTGCCAGGCTTGTCTTATATCTCTATGACCAATTATGTTGCACTGATTAGAATAGCCAAGCCAGCTCTTTGTCTGTAATGTATTTAAACTACCTTTTTCTTACAATAAAATCAGAACTCACTTGATACACTATCAGCTGCGTGTGTGTGTGTGGCTTCTCCAGGCCCAATGGGTGGTAGCCCATCTAGGCCTGTTAATTAATTATTAATTTGGAACTCTGCAACATACTCTTATGAGGACCTGTTAATGTCCCCGACAGCAGCTCCTCCAGAGTGACCATGGGCCTCGAGCTGTTAGTTTAGGTGGAAAACTATGTCTTAAAAGGTTTTCAGTTGTAGAATACTTTTTCTATTTTATTGGTTGAACAGTGCTCCTTGGTATGCTCAAAGCCTGGGATCTGTTTTTAGAACCTAACCCTGCTTGAAGCTTCTCCATAACTTTATCTCTGATATGTCTGGTGACTTCCTTGGTCTTCATGATGTTGTTTGTTCACTAATGTTCTCTAACATACCACTGAGGTCTTCATAAAACAGGTGTATTTACACAGAGACTAAATTACACAGTTGGACGCTTAACTAATTAAGTGACTTCTGAAGATAATGGATTGCTCTGTATTTTATTTAGGGATATGAGAGTACAGCAGGCTGAGTACTTTCACACGTCACACTCTTCAGATTTTTATTTGATTAAAATTTTGAAGACCATGTATCATTTTCGTTCAACTTCTCAATTATGTGCTGTTTTGTGTTGGTCTATCACTTAAAATCGAAATAAAATACATTTAAGTTTGTTGTAAGGTGACAAAATGTGAAAAAGTTCAAGGGGTATGAATACTTTGGCAAGCCACTACTCAGCAAATTGACTGGACATCTTAATGTCAGTTGCATCTTCTATAAGGTAAATCTTATGAAATGTACACATTGCTGTTTTAGAACATGCTGGGTTTTTTGCAATCACAAGATATTATAAATACAGTAACTTTTTAGTAGCTACCGTATATACTTGATTATAAGCCGACCTGAATACAAGCCGAGGCCCCTAATTTTACCACAACAAAATGGGAAAAGTTATTGACTCGCGTATAAGCCGAGGGGGGAAATGCAGCAGCTACTGGAAAATTTCAAAAATTAAAATGGTCGTAGTTTTTGGGTGCAGTAGTTGCTGGGTGCTGGGGAAGGGGAGGGGTGTTTTGGTTGTCTGTCTGCCCCTTCCCTGAGCTTGAGGACTGAGTTTTTTTCCCCCACTTGGAATTCAGCCTGTCTGACTATAGGGTATCTGCAGTGCTGCTATTAACCCCTTCCCGACGGAACAGGAGCACTGCAGATACCCTATATTCAGTAGACTGGGCACTTTCAGACACAGGGATTCTATACATTGATATTGTGGCTGGTCATAGACCCCCCCCTCCCCTCCCCCAATAAAAAAAAAAAATTTTTTTTTTTTTGCTTGACTCGAGTATAAGCCGAGGTGGGCTTTTTCAGCACAAAACCTTGCTGAAAAATTCGGCTTATACTCGAGTATATACGGTAGACCAAAGAGATCTCTTAAAAAATATGAAAGATGTACATTTATTTACCTCGAGTTCTTCTTGTAGACTTGTACACATAGCAGTGATTTTATTCACTTCCTTTAAAGTACCATCTTCATTAAAAAACTCTGACCTGTTCAAACACAGAAATAACCTCATGTTCTTTAACTATTACAAAAAGTCAATAAGTAAACTTACTGATCAATGTTTTTAAAGGGAACCTGTCAAGACGATTTAGGACACTAAACCACCCACAGGTCCTTATGAACCGGGTGTTTAGTGTCCAAAATCTCCGACATAACGCAATCCACAGCTGCATTTAAAAAAAACAAAAAAAAAACCAAACAAGCTTTATACTTAGGGGGCGTTCACACTACCATCTGTGTCCGACAGTTACTGTCCGTTCAAAATGTCGCACGGACATTAAGAGCGGACACTAGCTGTATCCGTGACACTTGTCATTCACTTAAATGGCGATCAGGTGCGTTCTTTTGCACTCCGTGCCCTTCCTTCACTGTCCGCATGTAAAGATGTCCGACTTTTCAAGCGCACAGAAAAAAAAACGTTTTTCTGTCCGCTTGAAAAGTCGGACATCTTTACATGCGGACAGTGAAGGAAGGGCATGGAGTGCAAAAGAACGCACCCAATCGCCATTTAAGTGAATGACATGTCTCACAGACACGACTAGTGTCCGCTCCTAATGTCCGTGCGAGATTTTGAACGGACACTAGGAGCAGACACTACCTGTCGGACACAGACGGTAGTGTGAACGCCCCCTTACCTAAAGAAGAGTTCGATGAAATTCACCACGCACGTGCCAGAGGTCATATTCCAAGATGTACATCTCCAGCTTCACTGAAGAACCACACCAATGTGGGAAGTACAGCTAATAGGTGAATATAACGCATGTTTATTTTTAAAGGGGCTCTATCACTGGGAAAAGTTATTTTTAACTAATCACATGCTTGCATAGGCTTTAGAAATGCTATTCCACACTTACCTTTAGTATGTAGATTGCCTCAGTGGTTTCTGAATAAGTCCGTTTTTATTAATATGCTAATAAGCTTTCAGCCAGTACAGGAAGTTCCCAGCAGCCTCCTCTCTTCTATTATCTCCTATGTGTGTGAGGCAAACAGGAAGCTGAGTCATCATCAGCAGCAGCCTCCCATAGGAAACAACAGGAGAGGAGTACACGATGTATCGTGCACCAGTCTAATTAGCATATGAATAAAAACAAACTTATTCAGAAACCACTGAGGCAATCTATATACTAAAGGTAGGTGTGGATTAGACTTTCTAAAGGCAATGCAAAGATGTGATTAGTTAAAAATGACTTTTCCCAGTGATAGAGCCCCTTTAATGCTGCCATGGACTGCGTTATTAGGACACTAAAATCCAGCCCATAAAGACCTGTGGTTAGTTCAGTGTCCCAAATCACCCTGACAGCTTCCCTTTAAATCTTTAAAAGAGAAAGATAGTTAGTTGGAAATGTACATTATTGAGATAATAAAAATCAGCAGTTTGTTTTCCATGATGGTCACGCAGGCGTAGTAACATGTCATTTATCTATGAACCGTTATAAACCCATAGTAGGTACTTTTTGAATAAACCATATTTTCTCCATGACAATCCAGTTTCCCCTCCATACCTATGATTTGCAACTGCACGATTAAATCCAGTAGACACACAGGATCCAAATAAAGTGCTGTATCCCTGTTGATCTGACAGTCCCAAGTTGGCAATTATTAGAGGCACTTTCTGAAAAAGACTGAGATTGTAATAAGAATGTCAGCCTGAAAAAAAACAAAGGACATATGTATTCTCAAGCTCTGCCTTCTTTTCAGACATTAAATGGATCCTATCACTCAGACATGATTTTCTTCTAAGTACCACATAGCAATAGCCTTAAGAAAGGCTATTCGTCTCCTACCTTTCGTCGTCTTCTCCACGTCGTTCTTGTCGGTATGCTAATGAGCTCTCTCGCAGCACTGGGGGCGGTCCCCCGCGATCAGACAGCACTGGGGGCGTCCCCATTGCTGCGTGAGAACTCTCTCCAGCGCCGCCTCCTCTTCTTCAGCAGCGTCATCTTCATCCTCTTCTTCTAGGCCTCGGGCCGAGCAGACAAGAACCAGGATTGTAGGCGAATGGTGGCAGGGAGAAGAGGACGAAAAGTACGAGACAAATAACCTTTCTCAAGGCTATTCCGACATGGTACTTAGAAAAAAATCATGTCTGAGTTAAAGGATCCCTTTAAGGCAACAAAATCTGTTCCATCCATCTGAATGGAGTTTGCTTCTTCAACAAGTAAATCTTTTTTTTTTTTTTTTTTTTTTTTTTTTTTTTTTAGGTGAAAGATGTTTGCTGAATATTCTGCAACAAATCTACTTAAAGAGGACCTTTCATCAGATCGGGCACATGCAGTTGTATATACTGCTGGAAAGCTGACAGTGCGCTGAATTCAGTGCACTGTCGGCTTTCCCCATCTGTGCCCGGTGTAAAGCGCTATCGGTCCTGGTACCGTAGCGCTTTATAGTCAGAAGGACGTTTCTGACACTTAGCCAGGGACGCCCTTCTGCCCAGCAGCGCCTATCGCGCTGTACAGTGTGAGCGGGGAGGAACGCCCCCTCCCTCTGCTCACAGTACTCGTCCATAGACGAGTATTATCAGGAGAGGGAGGGGGGAGTTCCTCCCCGCTCTCACAGCACAGCGCGATAGGCGCTGCTGGGCAGAAGGGCGTCCCTGGCTAAGTGTCAGAAACACCCTTCTGACACTAAAGCGCTATGGTACCAGGACCGATAGCACTTTACACCGGGCACAGATCGGGAAAGCCGACAGTGCGCTGAATTCAGCGCACTGTCAGCTTTCCAGCAGTATATAAAACTGCATGTGCCCGATCTGATGAAAGGTCCTCTTTAAAAGATTTTAATGGACAGTATCTATTTTAACAATATATAAACATAATAATATACAGCTATCAATATAGCACCATTAAATTACAGTCACACATGATTAAAAATAACAGCAATAACATATTCCGGACGTGTCAGGTCATGTGTGGGAATTTAGGAGCTGAGAGTCTCACAATGTCCTGATCTAAAGAGCCATGGCATTTATTTTTTTCAGTCAAATCCATAAATATTAAGGGGCTGGTTGACATTTCCAATGGTGTGTATCAGTAGTGCTGGTGTGCTGCAGGTATATTTAGTTTTTCGGAAGATAACCTGGATTACCTTGATAACTAATCTTAGTCTGGATAGAACTACAAAGATTGTTAGATTTGGTGTATCCAGTTAGATATTGCATGTACCAGGCAAGGTCAAGGGTGTACTGTTGGGGTATTTAAGGATCCTCTTAAATTCTAATTTCTGTATTAGACTTTTATTGACAAATAATACTGAAATACTTACTTGTCTTGGGCTTTATGCAAAGCATATTCCATGAGATGCGTAGATTTGGTTTCTGTTATAGATTGTGATGTGACCAATAGGAAAACAAGCTCTGGATTAGATAAGTACGTCTGAAGGTTAAAATGTAAAATCCTTTCCCTGAAACTTATAGTCTCTTCAGTGTTATGGCGAAATTTATACCATCCAATCACTTCCTGCAGCCCCCAAAAAAGGAAATAAATTAATATTAAAGAAGCAGCTCACAAATTTTTATTATCACACAACAATGTTCTGGTCTGAACACAGCTGTTCCTTTGACCAGTTTTTCATTTTCAGTATGCCATAAAATGACAACTCATCGTAATAATCGTAATAAACTACTGGATGGAAGACCATCGCTATAGCACAATTATACTAAAATGGTAGACTTGGGTCTTACAATGACAGTGTATGTGGAATCTATTCCCTCCCTGTCTGCATGGGTTAATTTAAGACAAGGGATCAGCAATCTTCAGCACCCTAGCTATTGTGAAACCATGACTCCCAGCATGCACACCTGCTTGTCTATTCTAAGAACTCCCACAGAATAAACTGGTACATACTGGACAAACTGGAGTTATAGATTCACAAAGCTGGAAAGCTGAAGTCTACTGATTCCTGTTCACCCATTTACTCACCCATAGTTAAGTTGGCTTCATAGAAAATTAGAAGCGAGGCATTTGAGAGGCAAGGTTAAAGGGGCTCTATCATTGGGAAAAGTCATTTTTAGCTAAGCACATCCTTGCATAGCCTTTAGAAAGGCTATTCCACACATACCTTTTGTATATAAATCAGCTCAGTAGTTTTTGAATGAGCCTGTTTTAATTCACATGCTAATTAGCTTCTCCGTGCACCCTGGAAGTGTCTGTGAGCACCCTATGCTATTCTCTGCTATGTGCGTGAGAGCAGAGCGGCTGCTGTGCTGCTGCTGACTCGTCTCCCTGCTCTCACGCACATAGCAGAGAATAGAAGACTGTTAGATACAAAAGGTATGTGTTAGATACTAAAGGCTATGGAAGTATGTGCTTAGTTAAAAATGACTTTTCCCAATGATAGTAGACCTATTAACAGTGAAAGGGTGGCTTCATGTGGAAACCATGGCAGTGACAAAGTTCTGGCCCCATTTGTCCTAACTCAAAATGGGGTCCATCAGGTTTTTACTGCAATAACAACTGTACATAATGCACAGCTCAACACAAATGTGAACAGAACTTAAGCAGGTAGGGAAATAAAAATTAAGTTGTAGGACAATGTGAATTTTCAGTCTACAACATACTATATCTATAGTTCTATAACAGGATGTCTCCTTTTTACATAAACTTGCCCCTGCTTCTATTTCCATTTATATTTCTGCTTATATGCACCATAACTTTTTTATTTTTCCATTCAGCAAGCCATAAGAGGGCTAATTTTTGCAGTACAAATTGTAATTCCTAATGGTACCACGTAATATTTCATACAATATACTAGGAAAGTGTAAAACATATATATATGTGGCTGTTTACGTGAAAAGGGCCCAGATCGTCGATACTAATTATAGAGAAAATAGTCCAAAACATATTTGGGTAAAAAAATCACAATTTTGTTTTATGCAAAAATTTTATTTAAAAATATGTCAAGTTTACAAATTTGTTGAGACTTTTAAGAATTCGGACAATGTTACACCATAACCGTTACAATGATACCAAGAACTCCATATCGACAGTGTGGGCCCTTTTCACATAAACAGCCATATATATATATATATATATATATATATATATATATATATATATATATATATATATATATCTCAATGTGGTAGATTTGGAAAATAACATGCAATTGTGCTATTTTCTAAATGGGTTTTTACAGAATTCACTGTGCAGTATAAAAAAATAATAAAAAAAAAATAATATTATGTTAACTTTATTTTGCAGGTCGGCATAAATTCTGGTAAATTCTGCCCAGCACTGAAAATGCAACATAGCATAGGTTTAAGAGGTGTACAAGCACCCTCATAAGCAGATTTCAGCCGTAACAGTATGTTAACCTCCCCTAGCAGAACTTACGAATGTTATTATCAGACAAAACTGCTTTGGCATTTATCCCAGATAGTGAATGCTATAACAAAAAATGCTGAATTTTGTTACTCAGGTGCCAAAAACAGCAATTAAAAGAAATATTAACAAGTTCTTAAGTACCCCAGGCTGGAACCAATGAAAACCACAGCTCCTTCCACAAAAATAAGACACCCTCATAAAGCATGTTGATGGAAAACTACAATGCAGAAATATAAATTCTAATTATTTTCTAAAACATTGTTTCCACTGTGCAAATGAAATAATATGCATTTAGTACTTCCGCACCCATAATGACCTGCAAAATGAAGTTATCAGGGCATTAACTTTTCCAATAAGCAAAATATAATTTACCGTATTTTTCGGACTATAAGACGCACTGGACTATAAGAGGAGGAGGTTTTAGAGGAGGAAAATAGGGAAAAAAAATTTTGAAGCAAAAACTGGTAAAATATTTAATATATGGGAGTTGTAGTTTTGCAACAGCTGCAAGGCCACATTGACAGGTGACCCTGCAGCTGTACGGGGATGCATAGAGCGTTTTTTTTTGCGGGGCCAGCTGTACTTTTTAGTTATACCATTTTGGGGGATATCTATTTGCTTAGATCACCTTGTATTGAAAAAAAAAAAGAGGAGGTGATTTAGAACTTTTATTTATTTCATATTTTTAAAGCTTTTTTTTTTTTTTACTATTTTATTCCCCCCCGGGGGCTTGAACCTGCGGTCACTTGATCGCAAGTCCCATAGACGGCAATACAACTGTATTGCCGTCTATGGGACATTCTGTCTATTAGTATTACGGCTGGTCATAGACCCAGCCGCAATACTAATATATAGCAGTGACAGGCCCGGGAGCCTCATTAGGCTCCCGGCTGTCACCCGAACAGGTCGGCTCCTGCGATATCGCCGCGCAGGAGCCGGCCTGCAACTTTACAGGTACGGGGCCGGTGGGGACCGGCCCCGGGGGAGAAGGGGCCGCTGATACAGACTGCAGACCCGGCATCCGCTGTACTAGAGAGGCGGATGCCGGGGAGGGATAGACGCCGGGGCCTGAGACATCGCTACGATCCTCTCCCCTGCATGAAGCCAGCGGCGGGGGCACGGAGGAGCCCCTGCCGCTGCTGGCTTCATGCGGGGCAGAGGAGCGCAGCGATGTCGCAGGCCCCGGCACCTGTAATGGCGTCTATCACTTACCGGCTTCCGCCTCTCTATTACAGCGGATGCCAGGCACCACCTTCAGACTATAAGATGCACCCTTCTTTTCCCCAAAAATTTTGGGGAAAAAAAGTGCGTCTTATAGTCCGAAAAATACGGTAATACATTGAAAAGTGTCACTGAAAAATACAACTCTTCCAACAAAAAAATAAGGCTTTCTAAACTTTCTAACAACTTTTTGATTTTCTGCCAGCACTTATGAAACAAATACATTTTTTTAATATACATTATTAAAGAGGACCTTTCATCAGATCAGGCACATGCAGTTTTATATACTGCTGGAAAGCTGACAGTGCGCTGAATTCAGCTTACTATCGGCTTTCCCGATCTGTGCCCGATGTAAAGCGCTATCGGTCCCGTTACCGTAGCGCTTTACAGTCAGAAGGGCATTTCTGACACTTAGCCAGGGACGCCCTTCTGCCCAGCAGCGCCTATCGCGCTGTACAGTGTGAGGGGGAGGAACGCCCCCTCCCCTCCTGATAACACTCGTCTATGGACGTGCTGTGTGAGCAGAGGGAGGGGGTGTTCCTCCCCGCACCACAGTACAGCGCGATAGGCTCTGCTGGGCAGAAGGGCGTCCCTGGCTAACTGTCAGAAACGCCCTTCTGACACTAAAGCGCTATGGTACCGTGACCGATAGCGCTTTACACCGGGCACAAATCGGGAAAGCCGATAGTGCGCTGAATTCAGCGCACTGTCAGCTTTCCAGCAGTATATAGAACTGCATGTGCCCGATCTGATGAAAGGTCCTCTTTAAGGGAAAGTGTATGACAAAAATGCCAACATACATTCCCTTCAGGCCTAGCCAGTTTTGTCCTAATAATTTGGTTATTTGGGGGGGGGGGTTGTCTTCGCATTGTGCAAGCCATTTTTTTTTTCTGGTTAGCTGTCAGGAGCATAATAGTACATCCATTTGCGTTAAGGCAAGTACTATTATGCCCAAGGTCATTAAAGAGTTACAGTACAAGTACAGTACCAATTATAGAGGCTGTGGATAATCCTATATCCACAAGCCTGTTCTACATGAGTACAGAGTAAGAGATGATTCATAGAAGGGTCCCCAAACTTTCTGAAATTTTTTGGAGACAGCCTCTATCTTTGTATACAATTTGATTAAGTGGGAAGATTGACTTTACCATTTTTTCTCCACATAGATAAAGGGGGAGTGCATAGAGCCATTCACCATATAGCTACTGTTTTTCTAGCTACAAATATAGATTCACGTAATACGACTCTTGGGTGTTGTAACCAGACCTCTTCAAAGAACATACTGAACAAACCGACCTCTGGGGAAAGAAGGACAAGTAGACCCAATACTTCAGACAGGAAGTCCACAAACTATTCCAGAAAGCTTGTGTAACAGGGTAACCCCACATCATGTGCCAAAAATCTGATTGCACGCACAGGCAACTACCCCAACTTGGGTGCAGTAGTCTTGTACTCCTGTTTTGGAGAAACGTAGGAAGACAGTGCACCATTTATGGATAAGCCTGCACTGATTGATCCATAAATTAGTGATATCCAGTTAAAGAATCCTTCCCCGAATCATCCAAGAACTTGTAAAAGAAAAGGCCATTCAATCGAGTCATATGCCTTAATGGTATCTAGTGAAGCTAATGTTTAAACCTGTTTAAGAGTAGCCCCTATTTGAGCAACTAACAGGACCCACCAGAGATTTTCAGAAGTGGACTTCCCCGGCATGAAGCTTGTCTGGTCAAGAAGCATCAGATCATGAATGACAGTATTTAATCTATTAGCCAACATCTTAGTCAATAATCGAACAAATCTGAATGAATCCTGCTGATGCAATCGGTAAGGGGGGCAGTAATTATTTCTAGTAGAAAAATAATTTCTGGGGTATACCAGTGTTGGGCTAAATATGACGGAACTCTTTAAAAAAAAAAAAAATAGGGCAAAGTAATGTCTGGGACTTGGAAAATAATTGGTAAACAGCCTTAAAAAGGTTGGCCAGGCAAAAGTAGACAACCCCTTTAACTTTTAAATCAGCAGGGGTACAAAATTCATACTCCCCTGTCCCCGAAACACCACTGATGCCATGGAATGTCATTGCCTGTGACAACACAGGTCTCTTCCTGAGGCCTGCCGAGGCTACTGATTAGCCTCAGTGGTCACGTTACCGCTGAGGCCTATCAGCTGCTTAAGCGGAACTCCGGAAGAGACCCATTCAGCAGAAGAACCTGAACACGTCAGGAGGACACCGGAGCATCAGGGCAGGCGAGTATGATTTTTTATTTTTTTTTCTTCTCAATGCCCTCGGCTGATTTAAAAGTTAAAAGGATTTGTCCATTTTCTCCTGAGAGATAAGGGAATTCCTAAAACATTTGTAATGTTTGGCTACACCCTCTCCAACAATATGTATGAGGGACTGTACGGGGGCGTTCACACTACCGTCAGTGTCCGACAGGTAGTGTCCGTTCAAAATCTGGCACGGACATTAGGAGCGGACACTAGCTGTGTCCGTGACACTTGTCATTCATTTAAATGGCGATCGGGTGCGTTCTTTTGCACTCCGTGCCCTTCCTTCCCTGTCTGCATGTAAAGATGTCCGACTTTTTTCTTATGGTAGAGTTGGAAGGGACCTCAAGGGCCATCGGGTCCAACCCCCTGCGAGTGCAGGTTTTCCTAAATCATCCCAGCTATATGTTTATCCAGATTCCGCTTGAAGATTTCCATTGATGGAGCGCCCACCACCTCCCGTGGCAGCCTATTCCACTCTCTCACTACCCTCACTGTCAGAAAGTGTTTCCTAATGTCTAATCTGTATCTCTTTCCCTTTAGTTTCATCCCATTGCTTCTTGTACTTCCTTGTGCTAATGAGAATAGGGTAGATCCCTCTGCACTGTGACTACCTTTCAGATATTTGTAGACTGCTATTAAATCTCCCCTCAGCCTTCTCTTCTGCAAACTAAACAATCCCAGTTCTTTTAGCCGCTCCTCATAGGACATGGTTTGCAGACCTTCCACCATTTTGGTGGAATTTTCATTTCATTGGTGGATTTTCAAGCGGACAGAAAAACCCGACATGTAGGTTTTTTCTGTCCGCTTGAAAAGTCGGACATCTTTACAAGCGGACAGTGAAGGAAGGGCACGGAGTGCAAAAGAACGCACCCGATCGCCATTTAAATGAATGACAAGTGTCACGGACACAGCTAGTGTCCGCTCCTAATGTCCGTGCCAGATTTTGAACGGATACTAGGAGCGGACACTACCTGTCGGACACTGACGGTAGTGTGAACGCCCCCTACCACTGAAAGAATTTATAGTACACCTCAAGTATGATATAATAGGCTTATGCTGACTCCTGCATTAAGAGGGAAATATGGATATCCCTTTCCCAACTGAATTTATGGAGTGGTTTCTTACAGTTCATAAATTAAAGTGGAGATGGGTGGTTTTATTTTGAAATCTTCTGAGGAGGGAGCCATGTTTAATGCCCAGAATCCACTGTATCATTAAAGCAGATGTCTAACTTGATTCACCCCACAATACTGTTAAAAAATAGAATGGTCAGAAACACTATGAGCGGATTAATCAAATGTATTCAATTAATCATGCAGCTCTAGATAAAAATATAGCATAATTAGAGATATCGCCTACAATGATACAGGTAGAATTGCAATCTTGGTAGCATATGAGAATCACTATTCCTGGTTTTATAATGCCTGAGATGTAACAGTTTGAAGTGATACCCCTGCAGACTCTGCATTATACAGAAGCCCATCCACTTATACTGAATGTGAGATTCCTGGTGACGATAGAGAAACGGGAAAGAATAAAGAAAGGACAGAAGGTGACATTCAGCACAAAATTTTTTTTTTTTTTTTTTTTTTTTTTAAGGAAGAAGACAATATCCATTAAAGTTAATTACAAGATTTATCAGTAAGTGCTGGCAGAAATTCAAAAGTTGTTTGAAAGTTTAGGTAGACGTTAAGGTCTAAACTAGGTGGTGTCCATTAAATGGCCAACAAATAATACTCCACTACAGGAAATTACATGGCCAGTTTCTCACAGTGATCACTAGCTTAGAATCAATGTAAACATTATTGATATAGCAGACAGAGGAAGCTTAACGTTCACTATAGGTCTTGGACAGATGCAACATTATAAATCTATGTATATTAGTTCATGCCTAACTGTGGGTTGGTTACCTTTTCTTGGCCAGCAAGTAGCTTCTGCAATGCAAGCTTGTTCAATTCACCCACTCCACTGTAAAACCTATACATATTTATATACCATTAGACATGCAGAACTTTATTCCTGTAGTAGCTCTTACAAATTGACTTCTACTATTAGCTAACATGTCTGTATCAGAGATTCACAATAGCCAATCTCTGACAAGATATCACCGAACTGGTGGAAGAGAGAGATCACCCTGCTGTAACTACTACCGTCTGTGAGTACCGTAGAACAGAGGAAAACAATGTGATACAAGCACTGTAGAAAACAGAAGGCACTGCAATGACTACTGGAGAGGAAGTGAGCTTCAGCCTGATCCATCAATATAGCCCTAAATGTTTCTATTGTTATTATGGTGCACTTGAGGCATATAGAATATAGAGATTCACTTAAAGGAGTCTATCACCTACCCCAGTCACTTTGAACCACTGCCATAGTGCTGTAAATGGTGTCATCACAATTAAAATCATACCTTTGTAGTGTTTCATAGTCCTAGGAATGGCTCTAAACAGCAGTTTTATCTTTTAATGAGGACATTGGAGCACTGGGTGGAGCTTTCTTAAATCACTGAGCAGAGCCGCATTGTTGGTAAAAATGCCTATGGTGGATGTAGTTAGATCTTCCAACTGCTCTGCCCACATTGAAGTGCTGTAGTCTAGGCTATATCTGAACATACTGCACAAACACCCCCTGTGCTCTGAGATACTCATTTGCATAAAGAATAAAACTGCTTTTTAGATCCATTCCTGGTAATCTGAAAAACTACAAAGATATTGTTTTAATTGTGATCACAACACTATGGCAGCAGTTCAAAGTGGCTGGGGAAGTGGTGATAGACATCTTTAAAGGGTTTTTTCTGGATCAGAATATTGATGGCCTGTCTTTAGGCCTCCCATCAATAAGCTCATTGGCTTCTTCAATGATCTGTCTAGCTGTGCACCAATCACCTAGTAGAAATGGCGCAGATAAAACTTGGTCTTTTTCAAGTAAATGCAATCCAAGTGTATGACAGGCTGATGTAAAGAAAGATGTCATAGAGCTTGGCCACTTCAAACAGCTGATCAAAGGGGTTGTCAATAGTGATAGGCCATCATTATTATGATCCAAGAAAACCCCTTTAAAGGGGCTCTATCAGCAAAATCATGCTGATAGAGCCCCACATATGCGTGAATAGCCTTTAAAAAGGCCATTCAGGCACCGCTAAAGTTATATTAAACTACCCCCAGTTTTAAAATAAAACCCTAAAACAGAATATGATCAACTTACCCATCGTGCACGGTGGGCGGGAATTCAGGGTCCGCCGTTTTCTTCAGCCACGCCTCCTCTTCCAGCGATGTCCTCGGGGCCCGTCTAACTCGCGAACTGACATTGATAAAAATGGCGTGGGCGCATGCGCAGTAGCCGTATTAGAAGCAGCATGCTACTGCGCATGCACCCACGCCATTGTTTAACAATGTCAGTTAGCTAGTTAGACGGGACCCGAGGACATCGCTGGAAGAGGAGGCGTGGCTGAAGAAGACGGCGGACCCTGAATGCCCGCCCACCGTGCACGATGGGTAAGTTGATCATATTCTGTTTTAGGGTTTTATTTTAAAACTGGGGGGTAGTTTAATTTAACTTTAGTGGTGCCTGAATAGCATAATTTTGCTGATAGAGCCCCTTTAAGCTTGTAATTCAGAAGTTACATTTTGTATTAAAAAATAGTGTGACTATTGGGAAATGCGAACACTCTATTGAGAAATAAAGGATACTGTCAGTCACCAGATGGCCGTACCCTATCAGAGGGAAGCATGGCTCCAACTGAATGTCTAAGTGAAACAAGTAACAGAGACTAAAAAATATTTTATGTTTTAATGGGGTTATCCGGTTTCTAGTATCTATGGCCTATACTTAGCGTGGGTTTGACAGGGCACTCTGTAATGTTTACATACCACGAGGTGCACTGCCTCAGTAACAGTGCTGTTCCATAAATGGGACAGTGCTGCAGTATTTACATTCACTGCTACAGTTTGTATGCTGAGCGAACATTGCATATTGTGAGTACCATGCGGCCCCGGTACATGTGCTCTGCTGGGAGCCTGGATGTCGGACCCCGCAGTTGTAATATTAATGGCCTATGCTAAGGATAGACCATCAATACTAGAAACTGGATAGCTTCCTTAAGTTTAATGGCTCAACAGATATAAAGATCTTAGATGAAAAGATGGCTGGTAATGCTAGGGAAAATTATTTCATAGTGATCTAAACATGGGAATACAGTTTATGGTAGAAAGCAAGAAATTATTATACTGTTCTTGGAGCAAACTGCATTTACAAACCTGCACAGATGATAAAAAGGTATATTTCTTTGGATATCTATGGGATTAAAAGAGAAATAACTTGAGTCACAACAATAAAAGTTTACATAATAAGAAACTAATGCATTTAGTATAAAATATAGAGAATGCCTCTGCCCAACACAGTTCAAGAAAGCAGGCTTTATTACTGTACCATAGGTGCAAAAGAGATGTCTAGTACCAAGAATAGCAAAAAATGGTGGGCAAAAGTAATGTAATATCATTGATAAGATTGATAACGGAGCTGCAGGGTAAAAGAGTTATGCCTAGGATTGGGAAATGAATCACAAAATAACCAAAAGTCAGTTCAAATAATCCTTGAGAACTTACTGACAATTATTTCAATTATTTTGTGCCCATACCATCCCATCCTGTCTAAAGGTAAGTTCACACTGAGTTTTTTGCAGGAGGATTTTAAGGCTGAGGCCCCATGTTGCAGAAACGCAGCTTTTTTTATTGCAGATTTTGTTACATTTTTTTTTGAGCCAAAGCCAGGACTAGATTGAACAGAAGTTAGAAGTATAAGGGCTCGTTCACATCTGTGCCGGGTCTCCGTTCTGCAGGTTTCCGTTTCCTGCACAAAACAGAGGCAGGAGACGGAAACCTGCAGGACTCTTTCATACCAATTCATTTTAAAATCGGACACAGAGTCGGACATGCAGTACTCTGTGTCCGGTTTTAAAAAACCGTTTCGCGTCAAGGAGCATAAAACGCTCACGGCCGGACCCGCTCTGACAGCTTTCCGTCTTCTGCATGCAGAAGACGGAAAGCTGAGAACGGAGACCCCAACGCTAGTGTGAACCTAGCGTCAGAGCTTTCTATACGTTTACCATTCCATTTGTAGCCATTCTTGGCTTTGGCTCAAAAAACCGCAACAAAATCGGCAACAAAAAAAGCTGCGTTTCTGCAATGTGGGGTCTTATCCTTAGGTTGGAATAAGACTCAAAAAAAGGTCTCCCTACTCTCCCATTTATTTCAATAGTCAGAAGCAGAATTTTAACTTAGTTGATTTTTCTGATAGAGGAAAAAAAGAAGCATCACAAGCGATCTTTAGGCAGATTTTGCCTTGCAAAGTCCATTGAAATTAATAAGAGGCAGAAAAAAAACACCAAAAACACTAGTTTTATTTTTTTGCAGTGTAGAATGTGCCTGGTCATGATGCTTCTTTGGAAAAAACAAAACAAAAAAAAAAACAGGTTAATAAAAACAGCTGGGATGTTTGTTTGTATTTTGTTTAAATAGAAGCCTCCAAAGTCCACCTGCAAAATAATTCAAATTGCAAACTTAAACCTAACACTGCCATTGGCTAAGGGACATGTCACTAATGGTAAACTATCCAATCAGGATTGCTGTCATGTGAATAATTGAAAACAAAAATGAATAGCATGGTGTGGCATATTAAAAAGGGGAGAAGTGTCCTAACATAATTGTTCATTAATCATAATTAAGGTAAACTGTTCATTTAGCCGTGATTATGACTTAGGTGATAATCACCCAGCCCTAGTTATGCCACAAAGAATATTTATCCTCTATCCATAGTATGTGCATAGAGGATAAATATCTGAATGTGGGTTCTGTCCATTGAGACACACTGTTCCAGAGAATAGGGGTGCTTTACCCCCACTGTGTATTCATCTAGCCTGCAGTCCACACTGGATGTAATGCATCCACATTCCCTTTCACGTCAATGGAAGCGCTGGAGACAGCTAAGTGCTTTACTTAGGAAATCTCCGGCACCTCCAATGCAGTGAATGGGAGTGTAGATTCATACCGCTCACCAGGTGACACACATACATGCAGCTAGCAGCTGCAGGGTGGCCACATGCATAATGGGGGTAAAGCACCCACCATTCTCAGTATCGGTGGTGGTCTCAGCTGTCAGGCCCTCACTGATCAGATATTCATCCACTTTCTCAGTGGTTCTGAACCTGAAGTAAGCATACCCCAAAGGGTATGCACCATGGTTGAAAAATAGTACTCTGGAAAAGTCAAATAAAATTGTGGGATGCATCAAACGAGGCACAGAACCACATGACAAGAACATAGCTATGTCTCTATACAAATCACTGGTATGGCCACACAAACTATTGTGAGAAATTTTAGGTCCCAGCGCAGAGAAGGGTGACCAAGATTATAAGGAAAATGGATGGACTGGATAACAGAGATAGATTATCAAGCTTGGGGTTGTTCAGTTTAGAAAAAAAAAATGTCTACAAGGAAATCTAATAATGTAACATTAATAATACATGAAGGGGGATAGAGAGTTTCTAACAATTTTTTTTAAGGGACATACACTATGTCTACAGGAGAGAACATTTCACCATAAACATAGACAATGATTCTTAAGGGCTAGTTCACACGGAGTTAAATGAACTCCGCATGTACATATTCTGTCGTGGCATTACACCAGCATCCTGTCGCGGCATTCCATGATGGATTATGTCCAAATGAATGTGCCGGAGCCTCGCACCGCGGCTGATTCAGCCACGAAATCCACAGAAAGATAGGGCAGCTACTAGCTAGCGGAAAAAAGAAGCGAGCGGCTCCCATTGAAGTCAATGGAAGCCATTTTTGGCAGCAGATTTTGAGGCGGATTCTGCGTCAAAATCCACTGCCAACTTCGCCCTTGTGAACTAGCCCTTACTGTAATAGCAGTAAGGCTATAGAACTCAATGTCACATGATGTGGTAATGGTGGATTCATTGTAAAAATTCAAGGAGAGCCTGGATGCCTTCATTGAATGGGAAAATATTACAGATTATTGGTTTTAGATTTTGTCATACACATGTTGATCCAGAGTTTTATAGTGATTGTCGGATTTGGAGTTGGAAAGGAATTTTTTCCCCAACATGCGGCAAATGGCATCAGCCTGTTAATAAAGGGTTACACAATAGTGTCATGTGAAACACCAATTGTTTGTACAGTCACAGGCCACTTTATTAGGTACACCTGTCCAACTGCTCGTTAACAGTTAATTTCTAATCAGCCAATCACATGGCGGCAACTCAGTGCATTTAGGCATGTAGACATGGTCAAGACAATCTCCTGCAGTTCAAACCGAGCATCAGTATGGGGAAGAAAGGTGATTTGAGTGCCTTTGAACGTGGCATGGTTGTTGGTGCCAGAAGGGCTGGTCTGAGTATTTCAGAAACTGCTGATCTACTGGGATTTTCACGCACAACCATCTCTAGGGTTTACAGAGAATGGTCCGAAAAAGAAAAAACATCCAGTGAGCGGCAGTTCTGTGGGCGGAAATGCGTTGTTGATGCCAGAGGTCAGAGGAGAATGGCCAGACTGGTTCGAGCTGATAGAAAGGCAACAGTGACTCAAATAGCCACCCGTTACAACCAAGGTAGCCAGAAGAGCATCTCTGAACACACAGTACGTCGAACTTTGAGGCAGATGGGCTACAGCAGCAGAAGACCACACCGGGTGCCACTCCTTTCAGCTAAGAACAGGAAACTGAGGCTACAATTTGCACAAGCTCATCGAAATTGGACAATTGAAGATTGGAAAAACGTTGCCTGGTCTGATGAGTCTCGATTTCTGCTGCGACATTCGGATGGTAGGGTCAGAATTTGGCGTCAACAACATGAAAGCATGGATCCATCCTGCCTTGTATCAACGGTTCAGGCTGGTGGTGGTGGTGTCATGGTGTGGGGAATATTTTCTTGGCACTCTTTGGGCCCCTTGGTACCAATTGAGCATCGTTGCAACGCCAAAGCCTACCTGAGTATTGTTGCTGACCATGTCCATCCCTTTATGACCACAATGTACCCAACATCTGATGGCTACTTTCAGCAGGATAATGCGCCATGTCATAAAGCTGGAATCATCTCAGACTGGTTTCTTGAACATGACAATGAGTTCACTGTACTCCAATGGCCTCCGCAGTCACCAGATCTCAATCCAATAGAGCATCTTTGGGATGTGGTGGAACAGGAGATTCGCATCATAGATGTGCAGCCGACAAATCTGCGGCAACTGTGTGATGCCATCATGTCAATATGGACCAAAATCTCTGAGGAATGCTTCCAGCACCTTGTTGAATCTATGCCACGAAGAATTGAGGCAGTTCTGAAGGCAAAAGGGGGTCCAACCCGTTACTAGCATGGTGTACCTAATAAAGTGGCCGGTCAGTGTATTTGTCTCTCATATAAGCCAACTTGATGACTTATCCAAGAGACACTTGTAGATTTTGTACAACCTTGGAATCTGGTCTATGTATTGTCTTCATTGTGTTGTCTTATCTATACAATGGTATAAAAAGCTGGACTCAGTTACAATAACATAGGACACATATATACCATTAGGCTGTATGGCTGTGTCCCTCACGCATGTGATGTGTTTGTTTTATCATTTAGGGCTAGTTCACACGTGGGCAAAGGGGAGGTTTTTGACAGCGGAATTCGCTTCAAAAACCTCTCCTTTAACATGGTGGTCTATGTAGACCACTAGCTTTTTTTTTTCCTCCTAGCGTTTTCCGCCTGAAGAAGCGATATGACCTTTCTTCAGGCGGAAAACGCCTGAAGAATTGCATAGAAGTGAATGGGAGGCGAAAACCGCGCGGTAAAAAACCACGCGTTTTTTTGCACACAAAACCGCGCGGTTTTTTGCAAAAAACCGCGCGGTTTTCGCCTGCAGTTTCTATAGCACATATAGGAAAAAAAAACCCTAGCGAAAACCGCTAGCGAAAACCGCGTCAAAAAAACTCCTCGAGGTTTTTTACCTCGCACAAATAAGCTAGGCGGTTTTCACGTGTGAACTGACCCTTAGTGTTTCATGGATAGGTAATGAATATTTCATAAGTATTTAGCAGAATTTGTTCTGCACATTTAATTGCTACAAGCTTGATGGTTTTTTTGCCTTCTTCTGCAACACTGTGGGGTTATAGGTTGGACCTGTGTCTGCATCCAACCTCATCTACTATGTAATTGACAAAGTATCAATAAAACATCACACAGCTACATGAGAGACGGCTCCCAATCTGCTGAACATACCTACCAATAGTGTAAACCACTTGAACATCACTCATCTGAGAATCTGTGATGCTATCCTTTGCTTCTCCTTTCACAACCCCAAGAAGAAAGCCTTCCTATGTACAAAATGAAAACAAAGACATTACATAGTACTAAGTCTTCTACAGAAGAATAATATAGTGCAAATATTGTACCATAAGTACTGCAGCATTTAAAGGGAGTCTGTAGGGAATAGGGATATTAAGGCAATTAATCAAGAAATAATCGAAAGTCAGCTCAATTAGTCCTTGTAGACTTGCCCTCATTGAGTATTTCAATTATTTGTGCATCCATGCCATCTTATGTCACATTGCATTGGGTATAGACTATGTCACTATCTGAATGGTATCCAATCAAGATTGCCGACAAATGAATAACCAAAACCAAAATTCAGTGGCATGGTATAACATATAAATAAGGAGTGTGTCAAATAAAATGGGGAGAGTCCTAAAATAATTGTTTATTAATCGTAATAGAGGTAAAATTCTGACTTAGGCAAGGTTCACACCTGCGCATGGGTTTCCGTTCGTGAGGTCTGCTTGGGAACCCCCTGAATGGAATCCTAATCCGCATAAAAAAAGCGGTTAACTCAGGAAACCCACGGACCTTATAGACTATAATGGGGTCCGTGTGGTTGCCGCACAAAAAAATGCAGAGAGAAAAGTGCTGCTCGCAGATGTGAACCAGGCCTTACTCCAGATTTTGATTTAGGTCATAATTGCCCAGTCCAAGAAGGAAATATTATACTGAGCATCATCACAAAACACACCTTTAGATACCATTTTTTTTTTAATCTGTTTAGAAATGAGGCTGAAGTGCAAGGTAGGGTCTCAGAGTCCACAAGGGCTCCAGCTTCAAATAGCAACCCATATTCACTTGACTGACAGCCTGTTCTCATCCTACAGAAATCACAGACAGTGGAGGAGAACCTTAATTAAAGCACAATATCACTGAAGAAAAGCCTACTAAAACTTAACTTTTAATAAATAATCTAAAAGGATGACGTACAGCCAACTAACTTGTGTAAAATGTCCAGACACCAATAGGTAATAAATGTCCAGTACTAGGAATGATAGAAAACAATGTGTGTCTTCCTACTAAGATAGGACAGAGGTGCATATAAAGTAGCTGGTCAATGTATGTCACTGTAATCTGCCTCGTATGTAACACTAAGCACTTGTGAATAAACAAACAGGTGCTAATAGCTGAAGATCCCAAAAGGGATCTTCCCTTAGGGTTAATCCCTAATCAAGGATAGGTATGATGACCCAACCCCAAACACTATACAGGGAAGCCCCAGGCAAATATAACCTATCACTATCCCTGGGTAAATATGTCACAGGTAGTTGCTGTTTATGTATATGAGTAAACAAACTCGATGACAGTTAACAATACTAATTAGTCGTGACCAGCAGCCTCAATGATGGAGGCAACCCCTGCACCTATCATAAAAGAAACACTGGCAGGCTGAGGGTGCCTAAACCAGAACAACATAGATAGACTCAGCTAGACTGTTGAGGCCAGGTTCACACAGGGTTTTTTGGTCCGGAACCTGAGGCGAAGACCACCTCAGGTTCCGGACCAGAAAATGGGTAGCTGCAACTGAATGCCAGTGCACTGCATCCAGTCACACACTCCACTCTGGATTAGGCCCAATGAATGGGCCTAGTCAGGAGGAGGGAGTGTCTTCAGGTGGATGTCGCAAGGCGACTCGGTCTGAAGAATGAGCATGTCGCTTCTTTGTTCCGGAAGCCCATTGATTTCAATGGGAGACGTCTTTTTAGTCAGGATTTTGAGGTGGATACGGTCTCAAAATTCTGACCAAAAAACCCAGTGTGAACTTACCCTTAAAGGGGTTGTCCCATGAAAAGCATCCTATCTATACTGCTAGTTTGTGTGGATTTAAGACTTTTTCTAAATGCATTGCTTTATCAAAACTGCTTTGTTTGGCCGTTATCTTAATTTATTCACTTCATTGTTGACACTCAGTTTCTATTGCCATGGTTTAATTGAATTTGGCTGATAAGGGCTGAGATAGGGAGTCCTAGAGAGTACCTCTGTATGTATTACAAACTGACTCAAATCCAGCTCTGCTACATCGGCTTCATACTGTGGTAATGCATTTACAACCAATCCCCGCCCACCAAGGTTCCCGAGAAAACCAGGAAGTGAAGAGAGCACAGAGCCTGCAGAACAAGAGTTATGGGAATACCCCTTTAAAGTTACTTCACTAAAAACAGATCATGTTCAGTTCCCTGCTTGCTGCTCTACTCTACGAGTTTCACCACTTAAAGAGGACCTTTCATCAGATTGGGCACATGCAGTTTTATAAACTGCTGGAAAGTCGACCGTAGCGTTTTAGTGTCAGAAGGGCGTTTCTGACAGTTAGCCAGGGACGCCCTTCTGCCCAGCAGAGCCTATCGCGCTGTACTGTGTGAGTGGGGAGGAACGCCCCCTCCCTCTGCTCACACAGCTCGTCCATAGACGAGTGTTATCAGGAGAGGGAGGGGGGAGTTCCTCCCCGCTCACACTGTACAGCGTGATAGGTGCTGCTGGGCAGAAGGGCGTCCCTGGCTAAGTGTCAGAAACGCCCTTCTGACTGTAAAGTGCTACGGTCCCGGGACCGATAGCGCTTTACGCCGGGCACAGATCGGGAAAGCCGATAGTGCGCTGAATTCAGCGCACTGTCAGCTTTCCAGCAGTATATAAAACTGCATGTGCCTGATCTGATGAAAGGTCCTCTTTAAGGATTATTTGGTGTCCTCAGAGGCTTTGGCATGGAAACACCAGTCTTAATAAATCTTCTCCAATGCACTTTGGGGGATACATTTGGCACATACATCTGATGAATGCATCAAAAAAAACAAAAAAAAAACATATTTAAAATGCACTTTATGTCAAAACAGCACTATCCAACATAAAAACCATAATAGCTTGAGTTTTCCAAGACATCAAGAAAATTTAAATTCCAAGCCCGATGTAATGGTGCAAAGTGGATGACAAATTAACCCTACTATAAGTCTTTGGGTAGTTAAGGAGGACCTTACATGCGGTTATATATACCGCTAGAAAGCCAACAGTGCGCTGAATTCAGTACACTGTCAGCTTTCCCGTTATTTGCCCTGGGGCAAGAGATAACAGTGCATTTACTCAGAAGTTCCTGACAGTCTAGCCGGGCTGTGAGGACATTACTGTCCATAGCTCTGTACTGTCAGAGGGGGCATTCCTTACCACTCAGCCATGACACCAAGCTTTCCTCACAGCCCAGCTAGACTGACAGTGAAGAGGTATCGGTAACTCATCAATATCTCCAGCCCCGGGCACATAACGGGAAAGCCGACAGTGCACTTCATTCAGCGCATTGTGAGCTTCCTAGCGGTATATAAAACCGCATGTGCCCGAGGACATGACAGGTCCTCTTTAAATGAGCGTGCTTGGGCTGTTTGTTTTTAATGTGAACAATGCCTTACAATTGCATACATCTGAACATAGCTGCCAGACATATCCAGGGCATTTCACCTGCTCAGCGCTTGTGCCAAGTGAAGGGGCTGAGAGCCCTATAATGGCATCTTCTGATAAGTCACCATGACGTACTAAGTGACAGCTAAAATCTACACTTCAGTGTTTACCCCCCTGTCCAAATACATCCATCTTGCAACGACGTTTAGTAACTAAGGACACCTCTAGGAAGTTGTGTTCTTGTTATACACCAGGGGTAGGGAACGTACGGCTCTCCAGCTGTTGCAAAACTACAACTCCCAGCATGCATACTGGCTCTGCTGTTCTGGGAACTCCCATGGAAGTGAATGGAGCATGCTGGGAGTTGTAGTTTCACAGCAGCTGGAGAGCCAAAGGTTCCCTACCCCTGTTATACACGGTCACCTTCCTCGGTATACCACTAGTTATGTCCCCGGAGACAGCTGTGATAGTCTGCTCTACTCACCGAGTCTGAGCCCGAGTTCACGTGCTGGAAGGCGAGGGCGCCAAAAACAAACCCAGACATGAGCGCTCTGGTGCTCTCCCCCGCCATGTTGGCAGCTCACTCTGTGCAATCTGTAGCTTGCTGCTAGCATCCCTGTCTATAGAGCACGGTCCACTCAGTCACATCATGCAGGAGAAAAGCAGTAGAGAGACATTCACACTAGAAGGAAAAATAACGCGTTAGAGTTGAGTCCAGGAAGTATCTCCGCTGATTCCGCATACACACACAGCAGAGAGAGGGAATTGCGGACAGATAGGCAGCTATAGTAGGACGTGAGAAGAAATAGTGACCTCTGCTGGATACAGTGTATAATGCGCCCATCAGAGAACTACACCTGAAAAACTGCTACACCATTCATGGCCGTAGTCACACAAAATAACCCATTAGACTCGGTTCACACCATTCCTGCAGTATTGAGAAATTGCTATATATTAAAGCTGAGTACCTCATTTCTTCCATTTTTTGAAAAGTCGTCGAGGCCTGCACTAAAAAGCCTAAGGGTAAGTTCACGGAGTATTTCGGTCAGGATTTTGAGGCCATATCCGCCTCAAAATCCTGACCAAAAAGATGGCTCCCACTGAAATCATCTTGCGATTCGTCCTAAGGACACACCCTCTTTCAGGCTAGGCCCATTCATTGGGCCTAATCCGGCGCAGAGTGCGCGGCTGGATGCCGATGCAGTGCACCGACTTTCAGTCACAGCTACCTGGTTTTTGGTCGGGAACTTGAGGCGGCCTGCGGTTTCCAGACCAAAAAACTCTGTCTGAACTTACCCTAAGGGGTAGTTCACACGGAGTAAACTGGCGTGTATTTCGGCACGTAATTTTACACGTGTAAAATAAGACTCCCATTGACTTCAATGACATTTTATACGTGTATTTTGATGTGTATTTTGGCGTGTTTTTTTTTCATTGAAGTCAATGGGAGTCTTATTTTACACATGTAAAATTACACGCCAAAATACACGCCAGTTTACTCCGTGTGAACTACCCCTTATACTCCTCTGCACATGGACTCCCAGTGCTGGGGCAGTTCATCAGCATACCTCTCAAATTTCAAAGGACAGGCCTGGTTCACATCTGCGTTTGGTATTTCAGGGACCCCCTCTGAACGGAATACCAAACGTATTAAAAAGCGGTTAACTATGAAAGCACACAGAACCCATAGACTGTAATGGGGCCCATGTGTTTTCATACTTCCCAACTTTCAAAGGACAGAAAGAGAGAGAAAAAAATGTGGCACGCATAGCCAATTTAGCTCCTCCCACTTCTAAATTGACTCCGCCTATTCCAATCCATTTCTCTTTGTGCTCCCTACACGATAACCCTAATATTATATACCCCTACATTATAATGTTCTCCTCAAATTCACCCCACAGCAGTGGCGTAACTACCGCCGTAGCAGCAGAGGCAGCTGCTGGGACATTAGGGGCCCGGTGACAGCCGCTACCGCTGCTATCATTATACTCGGGGGTCTTTTTGACCCCTTAAAAAAAAATCCAAAACTGTGTTAAAAAATGTTTTTTCTAAAAGTCGCCTTATTCCGATGGCCGTAACTTTTTTATACGTAAGTGTACAGGGATGCATAGGGCGTCTTTTTTTGCTGAGTGTACTTTTTAGTTCTACCATTTTCGGGAAATGTTATTGCTTTGATCACTTTTTATTCAAATTTTTATCAGAATCAAAACAGTGAAAAAACGGCGGTTTGGCACTTTTGACTATTTTTCCCGCTACGGCGTTTACCGAACAGGAAAAATATTTTTACAGATTTGTAGAGCAGGTGATTTTGGACAGTGGGATACCTAACATGTATGTGTTTCACAGTTTTTAACTACTTTTATATGTGTTCTAGGGAAAGGGGGGTGATTTGAACTTTAATACTTAATTTTTTTTTTGCATTTATTAGACCCCCTAGGGGTGTTGAACCCCAGGGGGTCTGATCATTAATGCAATGCCTTACAATGCTAATGCATTGCAAAAAATCATCCTTTCTTTTGCAGGCTGCATAGACCAGCCTGCAAAAGAGAGAATTTGCAGACAAGCCTGGGAGCCTTTGACCGCGGCGCCGGAGGGGTTAATGCCTTCGATCGGTCCGGGGACCGATCGGAGGCATTACAGCCAGTTGTCTACTGCTTAAAGTAGACACCCGGCGGCTATGGCGGCCGCCCTGCTCCCGGGTGGTCGCCATAGTTACAGACCCGACATGTGCCGTACTATTACGGCGCATGTCGGGAAGGGGTTAAAAAATCCAAAACTGTGTTAAAAACTTTTTTTTTCTAAAAGTCGCCATATTCTGACATCCGTAACTTTTTTATACTTCCGTGTATGGGGATATCTAGGGAGTCTTTTTTTGCGGGGCCGGGTGTACTTTTTAGTTATATCATTTTGGGGAATTGCTATTGCTTTGATCACTTTTTATTCAAATTTTTAATAGAAGCAAAACAGTGAAAAAACGGCGGTTTGGCACTTTTGACTCTTTTTCGTGCAACGGCGTTTACCGTATAGGAAAAATATTTTTATAGATTTGTAGAGCGGATGTTTTCAGACACAGGGATACCTAATATGTATGTGTTTCACAGTATTTAATTACTTTTATATGTGTTCTAGGGAAAGGGGGGTGATTTGAACTTTTAACATTTTAAATTTTTTTAAATATTTTTTTTACAACTTCTTTTTTGCATTTGTTAAACCCCCTAGTCTGTCATAGTAACGTGAGATTACTCTGGGTGCCAGTGATCACAGCAAGAATGGCGCCTCGGTCAGCTTTAACCGAGGCATCCGAGGGGTTAATGCCCTCGATCAGTGCGGGCACCAACTGGAGGCATTAGCGCTGGTTGTCTACTGTAAAAAAAAAAAAAGTAGACACCCGGTGGCTATGGCGGCCGCCCAACTCCCGGGCGGTCACCTTAGTTAAACATCCATACTAGTACGGCGATGTCGGGAAGGGGTTAAACTGTGTCGGCAAATGGAGGGGAAACATTAAAGTGGGGGAAGATGAAAAGTTGATATTAAACTGGGGGCAGATGGAGGGAGGAACATTAAACTGAGAGCAGATGAAAAGGAGACATTAGACTGGGGCAGATTAAAAGGGAAAATTAAACTTGCGACAGATGAAGGAGGGGACATTAAACTAGGGGCAGATGGAGGGGCAGATAGAGCATGACATTAAACTGGGGGCAGGTTGGAAGGAGACATTAAACTGGGAGCAACTGGAGGAGGCATTAAACTGGGGGAGAAGAAGGGGGGTAGATAGAGCAAGACATTAAACTGGGGGAAAATTGGTAGTGACCTCACTTACCTCGCACCTGCTACTCCATAAAGACTCCGGGACCAGAGAGGAGTGAATTGGGGAATGGGTAAAGGTGAGTATTAAGGTTTGTTTTTCTATGTGATATATTCAGTTGGGGACACGAAACTGTGGGGGTAACCTAAGGGGTGGGGGGACATGATACTGTGGGGGTGAAACATGAAGAGTGGGGGGACATGATACTATGGGTGCAATCTGGGGGGTGGGGGGGACACATGACACTGTGGAGGCAACTTGATAGGGACATGAAACTGGGGGGGGGGCATGACACTGTGGGGAAAATCTGCAGGGGGGGACATAACACTATGAGGGTAATCTGTGGGGTGAGAGGACATGATACTGTGGTAGCAACCTGAGGGGGACATGACACTGTGTGTACAACCTCAGGGGGACATGAAACTGCGGGGGCAACTTGAGGAGGACGTGTCATTGTACGGGGGGGGGGGGGGATGACATGATACTGTGGGGGCAACTTGAGGGGGACACATGACACTGTGGGGGCAACCAGGAAGACATGAATCTGGGGTGTATCCTGAAGGGTGACAAGAAAATGTGGGGGAAACCTGGAAGGAAACATTATCAGGGACATTATATTGTATGGGGCCACTAGAGAGGCATACTGTGTGAGAGCCACTAAGGGGTATTATACCATGTGGGGCCCCATTTAGGGGGAATTATAATTTGTGCAGGTCAAGTATTTCTAAGTGGTGGGAGGGGGGGGGGGCCCACTTATGAAACCTTCACATAAGGCCCACCAATGTGTTAAAATGGCCCTGCCTATCAGTGTTTTCTGACTACAGGCAGAATCGCCAAAGACAACAGGGAGCCGTGCTGGAGTCCAGGGAAGGTGAGTAACAATTGTTTTTGTCCTGACAACTTACATTATAAAGTTTCTTATATTCGTTTGTATTATACATTTATAAAAAAAAAAAATACTGAACCAGTCGTTTACAACACAAGCCTAGATAGAAACTGGAAGAACTACAACTATTACTGTATTTCAGGACGTAGCAGTGATAGTCTATTCATTGTGTTAAAGCATAAACTCATATAGGTGTAGTAGACCGAGTGTAGTGTTAATTCAAGCTACATTCAGTGATCACATACAGCTCAGACACAAAAATTAAGATTTAAACAGTTTTATTCGAGAATGCATTAACTTTTAAACAATTACATTGTAGTCAATCACAATCAAGATCCAACTCTTGTTGACTCACATACAGAATAACCATTAATTATTTCAGCAACATATTTTGCAATACTGTACAGATTATCATCATTCACGTTACCCTGTCCCCATTAGGGCTCACAATTTAAACTTTTAAATACAGTTTGCCAAGTCAGCTCTTTTTGGTAGGGTTTGCTATTAAAACGTATTGACATTCTTACAATCCATTCATGGCATACTAATGCAGAGAGTCTAATATATACCTCTCTACAGATTATCATCATTCATATTATTACCTGTCCCTGTTAGGGCTCACAATCTAAACTTAGAAATACAGTTCACCATGTGGTGCTAGGGCACAGAGTCCTCACCAGGTCTAGGGTCAGGGAAATCACCATTCCTCTAGACCAGTCTTTCTCAAAGTGGGCGATAACGCCCCCTTGTGGGCGCTGGAGGCCTATAGGGGGGCAGCAAAGGGCACAGAGAAGATTGGGGGGCGTTGAAGCGGTTTAGGGGGGCGATGGCTAATTTAAAGGGGTGGTATCATAACAATGATTCTATCTATACTGCTTGTTAATGTGGATTTAAGACTTTTCCTAAATACGCTGCTTCAGCAAAACTGCTTTGTTTGTCCACTATCTTACTTTATTCACTTCATTATGGACACTAGCCCCTGGCCCCCTGCTCATTGCTGAGGGAGCCACATGACGTAGCTTCCTGCTGTGTGGGGGCTGAGTGTACGGAGCCAGCCTGTGTCTGCACCACACATACACATCACATACACATCATCTAGCTCCCTGCTGTGAGATAGAGGGGGGGGGGGGGTGGAATAAGTGCTGCTTTCTTATATAAAGCAGTCTAAATCCTACTGGGCTAAAGGACCTGGTCTCTCTGTTCACTAGGATAAAGCTTTATTATATAGAGCAGGCTGCTAGTGGGCAGAGGAGCCAGGTCCTTTAGGAAACTCCGTACAAGGTAAATCCAAGTCTACAGAACCTTTTGATGACATCACAGGCCCTTCAGTCATCCCATAGGATCACGCTGTGTGGTGGGCGGAGCTACACACTAATTCGGGGGCGGGGCTAATTGACGCAAGCAAACAGGAAGAAAGAAGATTTTTAGGCAGCTTAGAAGGCAGATCAAGCTCCATGAGGCTACCCCTTTAAAATTGTTTTTTTGCTTTTAACACAAACTTTACCGCTCCTTTACGCTTAACACGCGTTTCCTCGTGTAACGCCATCTAGGGGACTAGAAAGTAACTATTTCCTGTCCAAAAGTTGTCAAACTGTACCATTGATAGCGGTAAGCTCCAATGTTAACATAATGACTGCGATTGTGATTCTTAAGATGTCTAAAGTAAAAAAAATTGGGGGGGGGGCGCTAGAAAATAATTAATTCTCGAAGTGGGCGGTAGACAAAATAAGTTTGAGAACCTCTGCTCTAGACCTTCAGGTTGTGAAAGAGTCCAAACTGCACTTCAAGCACCTCATGGAGCCCATTCTAATGAAGACAATGTCCTCTGCCCGATTCCAAATCATTGAGGGACCACTCAAAGAAAGGGGCAGTCGAGCCAAAGCCACAGACAGTCGTCTATATCCTGTATTTTTATCTATTCACATTACAATTTATGTGAATTTGTTTAACCTGTAAGAAAAAAATACCTTTCTGACAGCACACTTCTATTGTCACCTGTATTTTACATTGTAAACTTCCACCAGCCTTATAGAGAGCACTTTAATAGCTTCTTATTCATGCTATTGTCAAAAGCAAGTGACAAAGGGCTAGAGGGCTTGTGATAAGCGAATATTAATTCTGTACAGATTCACTTGATTTAGGTGTAAATTGAGTTTTGGATCTAATAAATTTGATCTGAATCTAATGTGCCCTGAAAAATTTATAATGGCTATAAAGATTTGTTCAGACCCCAAATTATATTAAACTGAGGGCACCAGATCTAAGTCCAGTCACCAAACTTCTGATTCCCTTCTTGGTTTCGTCCACCATATTGCTGACATCACTGCTGAGGTCTGTGTTTGATCTCATTGGTCACGTAGTTGCACATCATCATGCTCCAAAACTCCAGCACCTTTCTGTTAATGTTGATGTGATGACGCTGGAGTTTCCGAACATGATGATGTGACCAATGAGACCAAACACAGAACTCAGAAGTGATGTCATCAATATGTAGAACTGTAATGATGCCATCATTTTACATAATCTAAGCTTTAGGGGAGATTTATAACAAATTTTGTCTGTTAGGGGGCGTTCACACTACCATCGGTGTCCGACATGTAGTGTCCGCTCCTAGTGTCCGCTCAAAATCTGTCACGGACACTAGGAGCGGACACTAGATGTGTCCGTGACACCTGTCATTTATTTCAATTGGCATCGGGTGCGTTCTTTTGCACTCCATGCCCGTCCTTTCCTGTCCGCAAGAGAAGATGTCCGACTTCTCAAGCGGACAGAAGAACCCTGCATGCAGGGTTTTTCTGTCCGCTTGAGAAGTCGGACATCTTCTCTTGCGGACAGGAAAGGACGGGCACGGAGTGCAAAAGAACGCACCCGATGCCCATTCAAGTGAATGACAGGTGTCACGGACACATCTAGTGTCCGCTCCTAGTGTCCGTGACAGATTTTGAGCGGACACTACATGTCGGACACCTACAGTAGTGTGAACGCTCCCTTAGGAATAGATGTGCTCATCTCTAGTCAGAGATTTAACCACTCATTGTTAAAATTGATTGCCTTAGTGACAAAGATCTCACTCAAGAGGGACAGTTGCCGGAACCCTGCACATATAGGCTGAGGCCCCACGTTGCGGAAACATAGCCTTTTTTTATTGCAGATTTTGTTGCTGCTTTTTTGAGCCAAAGCCAAGAATGGCTACAAATGGAATGAAAAATATATAGAAAGCTCTTTTACTTCTAACTTCTGCTCAGTCTAGTCCTGGCTTTGGCTAAAAACAAAAACGCAACAAAATCTGCAACAAAAAAAGCTGCATTTCCACAACGTGGGGCATTAGCCGTACACTCCTTCCTGCTTCTTGGGCATATACAGTGAAACCAGGTGTACTAGTGTGAGATTTCGGGTGCTGTTCCTCTGAAGTGAGACCTTTTGTGCCATGTCAGTCATACAACAATGGATATGCTTAATTCTCTGACACATGACTGTTTAATGATGCGGACTCGCCGTAGTGGTTGGACGGGTAATAAATATCTTGAATAAAAGTGTTTTTAATATGAATTATATTGATTTTGACAATAGCATCACTAGGAAGCTGTTAAATTGCAGTTTATTAATTTTTTATTTTTACATTTTATTTTCCTTATTTTTGGAAAATAAAATTCAGGGAATTGTGATTGAAAATCATAAGATCGATTTGAATATTTCCAATTTTTGGCCAGTAGAGGAATCATCATGTGTGTACTATGTCAATGCACAAGACAGTACACAGATTATTTCTAATTGTAATATGACCTTGATTACAGCAAGAATCCTTGTCTAGCAGACACAGCACAACTACATATATGGTATATTACACACACAGCTCAACTACATACAGTGAACCTCAACTACATACATATCACACACGAAGCTCAACTACATTCATATCACACACGAAGCTCAACTACATTCATATCACACACGAAGCTCAACTACATTCATATCACACACGAACCTCAACTACATTCATATCACACACGAACCTCAACTACATTCATATCACACATACATATTAACTTTATGCACATCAAACAGTCATCTACATGTACTTCACACAAACAGCACAATTACATGCACATCACATACACTACTTAAAGGGGATTCTATCATTAAAATACCTTTTTTTAAACTAAATACACGTTGGAATAGCCTTAAGAAAGGCTATTCATCTCTTACCTTTCTTTGTCTGATCCACGCCACCGTTCCTGAGAAATTTCTTATTTCTTCTATATGTAAATGAGCTTTCAGACAGCACAGGGGGCATTCCCCTTTGCTCAAACAGTGCTGTCTGAAAGCTCATTTACATAAGGAAGAAATAAGAAATTTCTCAGGAATAGCGGCACAGATCAGAAAAAGAAAGGTAAGAAAAGAATAGCCTTTCTTAAGGCTATTTCAACATGTACTTAGTTAAAAAAGGGATTCTAATGATAGAATCCCTTTCACTGTGCATGCAAATCACACCAACTATGTGCATATCATACACAACTAAATGCACAACACATATACAGCACAACTGCATACACATCATACAGCCAACTACTTGCACAACACTCACACAGCTCAACTGCATGCAAATCACACACACACACAGTTTAAAGGGGTATTCCCATGTACATAACTATTTTTACATTTGTAGATAAATAAAAGTTAAACATTTTTGCACATATAAGTAATTAAACATTTTCCAGAGTTTTAAAGATTTTCTCTAAATATCTTGTGGTCACAGTCTGTTGTCTTGATCGGTTGCCAATGCATACGACCATGAATGAGGAACCTTCTAAGGTCAGAAAATCTGCAATGATTTCCTTATTGTGGCCGGGATATCTTCAATAAGAAAATCATAGCTGGGTTCCTGACAAGTCCCAGACCATAGAAAGTTTCTGCATTAGTGGTCGTAACCATTGGTAACTGATCAAGACAAAAGACTGTCACCACTAAGATAGAGAAAACCTTTAAAACTCTGTAGAATTTTTAACTAGCAAAAATGTTTAACTTTTAATTATCTACAAATATAGATATGATGAGGTTTATCGGCATACCCCTTTAACTCACCTAATACACATCTGAGCATATAACTATGCTCTGCTCCTATTCATTTGGATACTAGCAGAGATACTTCCAGGTCTATACCATGTATATAACCTCTGGCAGGTAGAGGCTTCCAGGTCACTGATCGGTCCAGGTGTCGTACCTCCACAATCAGATACTGATGACCTATCCGATCAGCATCCTATCTATATAGATGGGATAACGCCTTCAATACATTACTAGAGATGAGCGAACAGTGTTCTATCGAACACATGTTCGATCGGATATCAGGGTGTTCGCCATGTTCGAATCGAATCGAACACCGCGTGGTAAAGTGCGCCAAAATTCGATTCCCCTCCCACCTTCCCTGGCGCCTTTTTTGCACCAATAACAGCGCAGGGGAGGTGGGACAGGAACTACGACACCGGGGGCATTGAAAAAAATTGGAAAAAGTCATTGGCTGCCGAAATCAGGTGACCTCCATTTTAGACGAATAGTGGATTTCAAATCCGGGTCATATGAGAATGTGAACTTTGTGACTATGAGACAGGGATAGCTGTACAGGCAGGGATAGCTAGGGATAACCTTTATTTAGGGGGGAATGTTATTAAAAATAACTTTTTGGGGCTCTATCGGGTGTGTAATTGTGATTTTTGTGAGATAAACTTTTTCCCATAGGGATGCATTGGCCAGCGCTGATTGGCCGAATTCCGTACTCTGGCCAATCAGTGCTGGCCAATGCATTCTATTAGCTTGATGAAGCAGTGTGTGCACAAGGGTTCAAGCGCACCCTCGGCTCTGATGTAGCAGAGCCGAGGCTGCACAAGGGTTCAAGCGCACCCTCGGCTCTGATGTAGGAGAGCCGAGGGTGCACTTGAACCCTTGTGCACCCTCAGCTCTGCTACATCAGAGCCGAGGGTGCGCTTGAACCCTTGTGCACACACTGCTTCATCAAGCTAATAGAATGCATTGGCCAGCGCTGATTGGCCAATGCATTCTATTAGCCCGATGAAGTAGAGCTGAATGTGTGTGCTAAGCACACACATTCAGCTCTACTTCATCGGGCTAATAGAATGCATTGGCCAGCGCTGATTGGCCAGAGTACGGAATTCGGCCAATCAGCGCTGGCTCTGCTGGAGGAGGCGGAGTCTAAGATCGCTCCACACCAGTGTCCATTCAGGTCCGACCTTAGACTCCGCCTCCTCCAGCAGAGCCAGCACTGATTGGCCGAATTCCGTACTCTGGCCAATCAGCACTGGCTAATGCATTGTATTGGCGTGATGAAGCAGTGCTGAATGTGTGTGCTTAGCACACACATTCAGCTCTACTTCATCGGGCTAATAGAATGCATTGGCCAATCAGCGCTGGCCAATGCATTCTATTAGCGTGAACTGAGTTTGCACAGGGGTTCTAGTGCACCCTCGGCTCTGCTACATCAGATTGCTACATCTGATGTAGCAGTGCCGAGTGTGCATCAGATGTGTAGTTGAGCAAAACTGACTCAGCACTGCTAAGTCTCTGCATTCGCATAGGAATGCATTGGCCAGCCTTCGGCCAATCAGCGCTGGCTCTGCCGGAGGAGGCGGAGTCTAAGGTCGGACCTGAATGGAGACTGGTGTGGAGCGATCTTAGACTCCGCCTCCTCCAGCAGAGCCAGCGCTGATTGGTCGAGTTCCGTACTCTGGCCAATGCATTTCTATGGGGAAAAGTTAGCTTGCGAAAATCGCAAACTGACAGGGATTTCCATGAAATAAAGTGACTTTTATGCCCCCAGACATGCTTCCCCTGCTGTCCCAGTGTCATTCCAGGGTGTTGGTATCATTTCCTGGGGTGTCATAGTGGACTTGGTGACCCTCCAGACACGAATTTGGGTTTCCCCCTTAACGAGTTTATGTTCCCCATAGACTATAATGGGGTTCGAAACCCATTCGAACACTCGAACAGTGAGCGGCTGTTCGAATCGAATTTCGAACCTCGAACATTTTAGTGTTCGCTCATCTCTATACATTACATAAGTGATGCTCCCTCTAGTGGCCAACAACGAGAAATATTAAATATTATTTAATTATTTTTTAAAATTTTGTTATATCTGTAAAAAGAAGGTAAATTACCAAACATTAATAAGCAGAAATTTCCATCAATAATAGTGGTGAGGATTTACAACATAAAATACAGGTATTACCAATTACTACTAAAAGGCTAGAAACGATGAAACGTCTTCTTCTGGTCCTTTGTCTGCTTGAGGCTGAAGTAGATGGAAGTCATATTAGATCACCGCTGAGGATCAGGACTCTGGATTTGGTGGTGAAATAGAGATCTTCTCAGACTAATAACATCAGGTCCTCCTCTGCAAGTCTCTATGAGCAGCTCTCAATAGTACGTTCGGGTCTTCATAGTATATGCAGCTTTCTTCACCACGATCCACGCATTGTCTCTCTCACACTTTGCTATCTGTAAATTAATCAAAAAGAAAAAACACCTTCAGTCTAAGGCCCCACAGGCCGTATCCGCAGCACTAAAGCGCTGTGGGAAGAACCGCTGCGTGAATGCATTGCGGTTTTTTCCGCAGCGCTTTTAAGAGAGAGTTCATAGAGTTTTCCTCTGCGGACTTTCTCTTAACATTATATCTACAGGAAAGCTGCTGGCGTTTCTGTAGATATACCGTATATACTCGAGTATAAGCCGCCCGAATATAAGCTGAGGCCCCAAATTTTACCACAAAAAACTGGAAAAACTTATTGACTCAAGTATAAGCCTAGGGGGGAAATGCAGCAGCTACTGGAAAATTTCAAAAATTAAAATGGTCGAGGTCTTGGGTGCAGTAGGTGCTGGGGAAGGGGAGGGGGTGTTTTGGTTGTCTGTCTGCCCCTTCCCTGAGCTTGAGGACTGGGGTTTTTCTTCCCCCACTTGGAATTCAGTCTGGCTGAATATAGGGTATCTGCAGTGCTCCTATTAACCCCTTCCTGATGGAACAGGAGCACTGCAGATCCCCTATATTCAGTAGACCAGGCACTGTCAGACACAGGGATACCTAATGTGTATGTGTTTCACAGTCATTTTCTACTTCTGTATGTATTCTAGGGAAAGGAGGGATTTAGAACTTTTTTTTTTTTTTTTGCACAATTTTACGGGAGATTCTATACATTAATATTGTGGCTGGTCATAGACCCCCCTCCTAAAAAAATAACTAAAAATAATTTTTTTTTTTTTTTTTTGTTGACTCGAGTATAAGCTGAGGGGGGCTTTTTCAGCCCAAAAACTGGGCTGAAAAATTCGGCTTATACTTGAGTATATATGGTAATTGAGATGCTGCGATTTACAAAGCCGCAACGGCTTTGCAAATCATAGCGTGTCCGCGCTGCAATCTTTTCCGCAAAGTGGGGATGGGATTTGCATGAATCCCATCCACTTTGCCTGCACTGTACAACGCCGCGATTTTTCCTATAGTGTCTCCGCTGCGTGCAAATTGCGACGTTTCCGGTCCGTGGGGTTCTGGCCTCAATCTATTGATATTAATACATTTGGCCCTGGTCTGGGATCAGGGGAAAAAGGTTTATATTTAGGCACAATCATGGCCAAATTCCCTTTGCAGATATTTCACTAGAAGAGATTTCTCTGTTCTCAGAGCTGTATTCAGTAGTGTAGTGCGCCATGTGTCAGGATAATGTTATTCTAAAACACTGAGGGTATGGCAGTGACCTCTTCACATGGTACACATGGTCACGGTCATAACTCTGTAGTGCATTAGTTGCCTTGAGTTTGCAATAGGCCTTAAAGGGGTTTTTCAATAAATTGAAGTCTGTCATACAATGTACAGCACTGTACTATATGTTGGTGCTATACAGTTGAAGGATAATAATAATAATTGTATACTTTACATTTAAATCTAGTAGCTGTTTACTGACTCCTGCTGATTCTTTCAAAATGGCTGCCGCTACCATGGTAACCGCAGCCACACAATTCCAAATAGTCCTTAACTTGTCTCTATAATTATCCTGTTGGATTTACAATATTTGAGAACATGGCAGCATTATTTATGTGTACATTTCGGTCCATTGACCCCTCTTGTGACCTGCTCACCCACCACACCCAAATCTGACTTTACCTTCATATTCTCAAGATCTTGCGCTCAATGTATTTGCTGGTCTAGACCAGGGGTAGGGAACCTTCGGCTCTCCAGCTGCTGTGAAACTACAACTCCCAGCATGCTCCATTCACTTCCATGGGAGTTCCAAGAACAGCAGAGCAAGTATGCATGCTGGGAGTTGTAGTTTTGCAACAGCTGGAGAACCGTACGTTCCCTACCCCTGGTCTAGAGGGTTCTTTATGGTGGCAGCCATGTTGGTCGATCTGAATGGAGATTCAGGCTGTGCTTGTA
The DNA here is from genome assembly GCF_031893055.1 of Leptodactylus fuscus. NCBI lineage: Eukaryota > Metazoa > Chordata > Amphibia > Anura > Leptodactylidae > Leptodactylus > Leptodactylus fuscus. The sequence goes on from NC_134265.1 coordinate 235,983,637, forward strand.
CAATGTTCTTGTGATGTGGATTTAAGCCCCGTCCAGACTGGAAACAAGCAGTAGGAATTAGAAAATAATTCTTTAAGGGATGTAACAACTAATATTATACATGTGGGCGGGGCAGTATTGGTTGGTTTTGCCAGTTATTATGGCTAGCACTAATACTTGTTGTATAATCAAAATGGCTGCCGCTACCAGGGCAACCAATGCATCCTGTTGGCTCCAGTACAGCATTAGGTTTATTCTTATCCTTAGGCCGGGGCATAGTTATGGGCCTTGCTGGGCATGTACCACAGGGGGTGGGTACCCTCAAGCCTTGGCAATGGTGTTTGGAAGATGCAGCTCTAGTCACATTAACCCCTTAACACCCTCCTAGCTCCACCCACTGGTGCACCTCATCAGTTTTTAGCCCCTCCTCTTCTAGATTTTTTCTGACTATCTTCATGTTGTCAGGGCTTTGTGCTCCAGTTGTTCTCTGCTCCAGGCCAGGCTCTGTCTCTGTGATGTGTCCCTTTCACCATATAGGCGGCAGTTACAAGATGTGGCAGTTGGAAATGATGCATTGTGGGATATATAACATGGGGGCGGGGCTTGTGCACAGAACCTATACATGTCATAGGAAATCATAGCAGCCAATCAGATCACTGCTGTAAATTCTCATCTTGTCCTGCAATAATGAAAGGTGCAATCTGATTGGCTATAATAGATACCATTCGTTTCAAATGCAGCAGCGAGTTTGGCATTTTTGGGGTCCTCCCTAAAAATGTGTTTAGGTCATGTTCCTCTTAACCCCTGACAGTCACATTACACTCCGGAAATTGAATTTATGGCTGAAATAAATATTACTGTCACATAACTCTGGGTGGACCTATCTACATTTTAACCCTTTAGCGACCTAACATATTTAGCCTTAAACTAGTAACATTTTATCTCTCTCTGCTTTCATAATGTTTTACATTTTATTTCAATGTAGCTTTACAACACCTTGTATTTGGTAGGTACAGATTTTTGATTAGTTTTTAGCACGTTTTTTTTTTTTTCTTCCTCTGAGGTGAGATGATCAGAAAACATCAATTTTGGCATCTGAAGGATAAGGTATATGGCATTTATCATGTAGAATAAATAATGCACTAATTTCATCTTAGGCATTGTTAAGGATGTGGTGATACCAATTCTATGGTTTTGGTTTTTTTTTTAATTAACAAGGTGGGAAAAAGTCTCTTTTTACTCTTTTCTGTAATACGACTTAGGTGCTATGATATGACTACGGCGTATAAGGGTTTAAATGGCAACTATGCCTGAGACTGATAAAGGGGAGGGGAGAATATTATGAAGAAAAGTCCATAGTGCCCCCTCCCCTGGAGTTATCTGAAAGGACAGGAAAATAACAACATATTTTTCTCCTCTCACTGAATTGTCAGCTGCATGTGTCCCACTGACATCTCAAAATCTATGGAGGCTGGACATGGACCTGGTCTTGTTTTAAAGCCAAGACTCTTCTGGGCCCTGCAGCTCCAGAGTTAGAGCTGTACAAAACACACACAGTATAATGCTGACATAGTACCCCCAAAGACTATAATATTCACTAAGGCTAGTCTTACACGACCGTAGTTTTCCACCGCAAATGGTCCGCAATTGCGTGTTTAAAATTGCGGACCATTTACGGTACCATAGTTGTCTATGAGGCCTCTTACACGACCGTAGATGCAAAAACGTTCAGAATGGAGTGCTAATGAACATTTCGGCATGATGGTGGTAAGGCACATGGAGAAAATCCCTACTGAACGCCAGCTCTTGTGCCAGTCGACAATTATCAGCATTCTGAACCAGTTCCAGGGTGAGCAGGATCCGAAACATCTTGCCAGTCTTGTACAGTCCGGTCCCATGCCAGCACAACAAGCCCAACAACAGTTTCGGCCATTTGAACAACAGCGCCAGTATTCCCAGAAAGGTGCGTTGTACTGCAGTCAGGGTCAGGGTCAGTATCCACAGCAAGGTGTACAGTACCAGCCTTCTCTTCAGGGGCAAGGGCATGCTAGACAACCAGCTGACACTCGGGCATCCACTAGCCATACAACTGGCTCCTTTAGCCAAGAGCTGTTCACCCTGTAAAATGTTATTATTCTGTAAGAAAGTTATAAAAAAATTTTATCTTTGCCCAAAAAATATATCATATTTATATTTTTATAATATTTTATAACAGTTTGTTACAGTTATTTAACAAAGTAAAGTTTTGTACTGTGTTGGCTTTTTTGGTATAAATAAAAACCTTTGATAAACCCAGTCATGAGTCCTGATTGTTCTTTACACACATAGCAGCACAGTAGAATTGAGCATGGGTTATAACCATGCGGTAACTATGCAGTGATTTCCTTTTTTGTTGCCAGGGGGTGTGTGTTGTTTTTTGCGGATCCGCAAAAAAACCAATGCACACGTGCACACTTTGCGGTTGAGCACGGTCGTCTGCGGAATGAGTTTTTTTGTCTTTTTTTAGTGAATTTTGCGGTTGCGGATCCGCAAATTGTGGACCGCAAAAACACTACGGTCGTGCAAGACCAGTCTTAGCCCCCCCCCCCCCAGCATTATGATGTAAGTGTAGAGGAGGCAGTGGACGGCAGGCAAGACTGGAGAGTGGACAGGTAAGTCAGAATTATTGGCAGCTGCTTTTTCCAATAACACAATAGGTAGCTGTCGAATAAAAAAAAAAAAAAAAGTTTATTCCATGAGGCGGCACCTGTTACTTCATACACTTGAGTACTATATGGGTATGAAAAGGATGACAGATTTGCAGCTACAGTCCCCAGATCTCAACCCAAATGAATAGTTGTTGCTAGAATTCAAGAAGAAACTGTATTTATGCGTCAACCAGTATGTACATTGGGAATATTGGGAACATGTAGAAGAGACCTGGGATCAGATTTTGGTCAAGACATGGTTGTCTTGGACACGCGGAAAGATTCAGACAGTGTTGAAAGCAAAAGGTGGATTTACAAAATACTAAAAATACAAATTTAGATTTTTAGGAGCAAAACGGTAACAATGGAATTACATGAGAAGACTCTGCATAACTAATCATATGCTAAATAGCTGCAAGTCAAATTCATATAGTCAAGATCTATAAGTACCTGGATGTGCCAGGCTGGGCTGATAACATGGATGCACTGTACAGAAAGGGTCACAGGAGGCTCTACCTGCTCAGGAGTCTGACGACCTTTGGAGTGAGGGGGCCACTTCTAGGGCCTTTTTCAACTCTGTGGTAGAATCAGCCATCTTCTTTGGAGTGGCCATCTGGGGGAGTAGCATACCAGCCAGGGACAGAAATAGAAGTGACAGGCTGATCAGAAGGGTCAGCTCTGTCCTCGGGAGCCCCCTGGACAAAGTACAGGTGGTGAGTGACAGAAGGATACTGTCTGTGGTGAGCTCCATGCTGAAGAATAACTCCCACCCCATGTATGAGACCATGACAGCACTGGGCAGTACGGTCAGTCGACTGCTTCACCCTAAGTGTGAGAAGCAGCGCTATTAGAGATCCTTCCTCCCAACCGTGGTCAGGCTGTATAATTAACATCAGGCTAAGCGAAGATCACTCCGCACAGAGAACTAAATGATCTTGAAGTTTTTCTTTTTAGCTGTTACGATTCCTAGTATCTTTTCTATCTGCTATGAGCTTGTATGTATTTTTTTCTTGTTAAATTACTGTATTATCCAGGGGGGGTATTCCTTGGGTACTCCATTTGGGGAGTCCGCTTGGGGATCCCCCGAACAGAATACCGAACACATTAAAAAGTGCTGAGCAATGAAAGCACATGAACCCCTAGAATATAATGGGGTCTGTGTGTTTTCCGTGCGGTGTCCGCATGAGTCATGTGGACAGAAAAGCATTACTTTTCATTTTGCACGATTCATTGCTCACCGCTCTTTAACCCTTTCCTGACATCCACCATACTAGTACGGCGCATGCTGGGTGTGTAACTATGGCGACCATCCAGGATCCGGGCAGCCGCCATAGCCGCCGGGTGTCTACTGCTTTACGCAGTAGACAACCGATGCTAATGTCTCCCTTTCCTGACATCTGCCGTACTAGTAGGCGCATGCCGGGTGTGTAACTATGGCGACCGCCCGGGAGCTGGGTGGCTGCTATAGCCGCCAGGTGTCTACTGCTTTACGCAGTAGACAACCGGCGCTAATGTCTTCAATCTGTCCCCGGATCGATCGGAGGCATTAACTCGTCCGGCACCACGGTCAAAGCTGACCGAAGCGCCATTTTCCCGGCGGCGCGTGGGCACCGCCATTTTCCTGGTGATCGCCGGCACCCGGAGTAAGCGTCATGTTACTGTGAAGGCTCCCCGGCTTGTCATTACATTGCTTCTATAGCAGACTATGCTACATAGCCTGCAATAGAAGTGCCGATACTTTGTAATGCATTACATTCATGAGCAGACCCCCTGGGGTTCAAGACCCTTAGGGGTCTAATAAATGCAAAAAAATATTTAAAAAAAAGTAAAAAAAAAAATTAAAACATTTAAAAAGTATTAAAAATTCAAATCACCCCCCTTTCCCTAGAACACATATAAAAGTAGTTAAATACTGTGAAACACAGACATGTTAGATATCCCTGTGTACGAAATCGCCCGCTCTAAAAAATATTTTTCCTGTACGGTAAACGCCGTAGCGGGAAAAATAGTCAAAAGTGCCAAACCGCTGTTTTTTCACTGTTTTGATTCTGATAAAAATTTGAATAAATCACATCTGCGCCCGGCACTCCGTACTTCATGTTTCCGTTTCCTGCATAAAACAGAGCAGGAGACGGAAACCTGCAGGAGACTTTCTCACCCATTCATTTGAATGGGTGAGAAAGCTGTCCGTCCGTGAGCGGCGGTGAGCGTTTTATGCTCTCCGCCGCGAAACCGGGTTTTATAATCCAGACACAGAGTCGGACATGCAGTACTCTGTGTCCAGATTAAAAAAAACGGTTTCGCGGCGGAGAGCCTAAAACGCTCACGGCCGCTCACGGCCGGACCCGGTCTGTGGTTTCCGTCTTCTTGCATGCAGAAGACGGAAACCACAGAACGGACAGCTGAACGCAGGTGTGAACCTAGCGTCATATGGGTTTTAAAGCCGACCGCTCGCAAGCCGTCTCCTGTTCGGTTTCCCCTGACACTCCGGGGCGGACAACAGCGGCAGTGTGAACGCCACTTTATTGAAAAGCACCATTTTCTATGATTTTGCATGTCAGTGAAGCCAAAGTACTGTCAGTTAGTGATTTATGGTGGTTGTACAGTGATAAGACTGAAATCTTCCTTCCTGTGTGAACATACCCCGATAGTAGCCAGTAGTCCTCAGTGAAGCCTGACATACAGAGGCAGTGCATATCTATGTGGAGGATCTCAGCAGGAGCAGAATAGTTCACCTGGCGGTCAGGGCAAAGAGCAGCCCCGGCTTGTACTCTGTACAGGAGGGAGCAGAGGTCGGCAGCCAGGGCTGTGCCATAAAGGAGGGAGGAGGAGGAGCCGGCGGTGACTGGAGACTCGAGGAAGTCGGAGAGCTGCTCCACACAACATCGGAGTTTCCTGCCCTCAGCGGAGGAGGAGAGACAGATGACAGAGTGTGAGGCTGACAGCTCAGCTGAGCCATGGACGACTTCAGAAGCCTAGCAGGCAACATCTTCGCAGTATGGTTCAGCGTGGTTCTAGTCTTCATCATGTTACCCTCCATGTTTGGCATGTCGCTGGGCATATCCGAGGTCTATATGAAGATCCTGGTGAAAATGCTGGAGGTGAGCCGCGTTCAGACTGCTTGCACTCCCTGCGACTTTTGTTCCTCACACCTCAGTCATTGCAACATAGGCCATTGCTGCAAACTTAACACATGTGATGTGACTTGCAGAATTATCCTGAGTGTCTTCAGATCGTAGTCCAAGACTGTGACTAAAACGATCAGTTCTGACTAGTGGGACTTTAGTCTGAGTTGTAACAGGTGCAGGATTAAGCAGTGTCCATGTTTGTCCCGGGAGGAATTCCCTGATATCTCTCATCTACTTGTGGCTACCAGTTTTATATTTAGAAATGCATTCAGATCCTTGCAGAATTCTTAGGACCTATTCACACTGGGCAGTTGTCCTTTTGTGTTATCGGGAGCCACATGTAGTGACTGTGATTCAAGTGTCAACGTTGAGTATAGAGCAAGGTTGGTGCAAGTCTGCACAATGTTTAGCGCCATTCACCTGCTATTGTTACACTGAGATTCCAGCTAAAATCGGTGCAGGGAAAAGACCTGCAAGGAAGAATTTTCTCTGTCAGTTAGTTTCAGTATAAAACCATTGAGTTTTGATGGAATCTGCACGGTATTTCCTACAAAGACTGTAATGCAGATCCGGTCTCTTACCTGTTACATTGCTGACTAAATGACTGTATTTTTTTTTTATTTTTTTTACCTCCAGTGGGCAACTTTAAGAATTCAAAAAGGTTTTGAAGAACAAAAAAAACTTCGAATGGTTGCATCTAACGGTAAGACCTGAAACTGACTAGATTATCAATTCATTTTAGAATTGTGATGCCAAGTGTGAAGAGCTCATAAACCAATACTGAATGAATACAATGCATATATATGAAAATACCTCTCCATCCCAGGCTGCAGCATTTCTACTGTTGAAGGACTTTTCTGAGCAAAGAAATTGTATCTTCTGTCTACTGGATAGGAGATAAATATTTGATTGCTGGAGTCTGATTGCTAGAAACCTCAGAAATCACGATTCCAAGTGTCCTCTGTAAATAGAGTGTTGGTGCATTCTCAGACGCTTCTCCTTTTACTTCTATGAGCATGTGCAGCAGTGTTTCATTCATATTGGCCCTTGGAGGGGGTACCCCATTCTTCTGATTGGGTCCTAGAGATCAGATCCTTATCTGCTATCTTGTAGATGGGGAATAAGGGAATATTGGGGAAAAACTGATAGAGTTTCTTTCTCAAACTGGGAGATAACGCCCCCTTGTGGGCGATGAAGGCCTACAGGGGGGCATTAAAGGGCCCAGAGAAAAATGGGGGGGGGGTGTTGAAGTGGTTTAGGGTGCGATGGCTGATTTGTATTTTTCTAATATTTTAAACTGAAATCAAAACCTACCAATTACCCTACATCAATTATTTCGTTCTTATTCCTGCCCTGTTTGATTGTATAAAATAATTTGACAACGCTACTGACTAAAAAGATAAATCATTTGCATGTTACCGAACGTGGTGGCTTACGGCTGTTTTTGAGTAAATTCGAAACTTTTTAAATATCATCATATTCACCCTTCACATTGCAATAGATTTAAAATTAAAATTGAAAAGTTTGTTTTAATTTGAATAAAAGCTTTTCTAAATATTATTTATAAAGTTGCATTTTATTACTCTCATTAGAACAGTCTCATTTAAAATGTAAGTGTGAACTTGGAAACAGGATAAGACTCATATAGCTGCTATAATTAAAGTAATGATTGTGATTTTTTTTTTTTTTTTTTAAATGTAGATAGTGAGCCCCATATAGGGATCACAATGTACATTTTTTTTTTCTTTTTTCTATCAGTATGTCTTTGTAGAATGACTGACATACAATGAAATCCACACAAACACAGGGAGAACATACAAACTCCTTGCAGATGTTGTTCCTGGCGGGATTCGAACCCAGGACTCCAGCGCTGCAAGGCTGCAGTGCTAACCACTGAGCCACCGTGTTGCCCCATGATTGTGATTTTTAAGATGTGGAAAAGTTACAAAATTTAGAGGGCGCTAGAAAATAAGTGATTCTCAAAGTGGGCGGTAGGTGAAATAAGTTTGAGAACCTCTGCTCTACATTCTCTGGGTTAAGTACCTGTACCTGTGGTAATGTACTTAAATCTCATGAGGTGAAAGGGTAGGCACAAATTCTGTGAGGAATATTTGCTCTGTCTGTACACAGCAAATTATTAAAGCATTGGGTAGCATTGATTATTTGGGTAGAGGGTATTTGACTAAAAAATAAAATAAAAAAAACACTTAAAATCTCCCTGGCTGCAGCGCACTCCCCACTAATATCTTCAGTGCTGGACCGAACGTCACCTGAGCCGGGGCTTGCGTTGCGACGCATAAAGACGCAGGCCTTGGCCCATGTGACTTCAACAAGTGGGCGGAAAGCCTGCTGGAGCTAGGAGAGATAGGTAACACTTTGTTTGTTTTGTTCCCTCACCTCTCCTAGCCCTTCAATCACTGTTCTCGGGAAGTAGGGGACGGATCTGAAAATGCCCCCCTTCCCACAGTATAAGTATCCAATAGTGTCCTTTCAGTCACATAATAAAGTATATATAAAACATAACTTGGTTAAAATCCTCCAAATTGGAAGTGGTATTGTAAAGACGTCCAACCATCAACTAAAATCAGGCAAGGTGCTGTCACTAAGGTAAGTATTCCCCAGAGAGAGTAAAAGGATGACAACCTATCCTCCAGGTAAGTCCTCAGTTATAGCGTGTCCGACCACCCAATACTATTGACTATACATCAGCAATGATTTGGGGTTGATCCATGTACCCCAATATCAGACTGTCAAGTACATATATAAATGGGATACCGTCATATACTAAATAAGTCTCACTAGTATCCACAATATAATTTCACTTTGAGCTGAATAGTCAAATATTAAATGTCCCAATGCCACTATAGTAAATAAATAAATGAATTCCCCGTGGCTCGGTCAGTGCTAGATTATGTAGCAAGATCGTGTATCTGGATAGTGCAACAAATAATACGCTCAACCCCTTGTCATTAAATTGTTAGTGGAGCCCATTGGCCAATATATTAACCCCAGCTCCTCTCCTATCTCCTATGACAAGTTGCTGAACTGTTACAGCGATAAAACTAGCTGACTAATTGCTCTCTTTGCTATCTCAACGCGTTTCCCCTGAATTGACAGGTTCGTCACGAGCTAAGCACTGACTATCTTTTATGTTAGATAGTATCTTGTGTGGCAAAAATCTCAGAGACAAAATATCCGGCCGGTATCCGTCGATGTAAGACTCCGCAACTGAGTCTACACAGTCTTAAATAGACTCTTACTCCTGACACAAGTCTAGCCACGCCCCCTCACGTGATCGGGCCAGGAGCCAATCACGGTCACGCATAGCAGTCCGGCCTTCCATGCGTCATTACAGAGGCGTGTACTTGCTTCCGATACCAAAACAAAACAATGATCATGCCTGCTGCTCCGCTACATACAAGGCAAGTGTCATACCGGTGGGACAAAGTTACAGACATCAGTATATGTCATCTCTTTCTGTGTCACAACCGGGAGCCAGTCATTCCAATACTCAACTATATTGGCCTCTGTTAGGTGTAATCAATTTTAATTGAGAATTTTTCAGACAAGAAATAACAAACATAGAAATAAAAAGGTCAAACAAGTGATGAGGGTATAACAATCCCAAAAGGAAACAGGGAGGCCACACAGGGCCTCAATGTAAAGTAGGCACTAGGGGGAAACTTCTTTAGGCAAAACATAGTCCTCATGGAGACCACAAAAACCTAACAATTCAAATAAAGACCAAACAAGAAAAGGGAGTGGGAAAAAAAAAAGGGAAAGAGAGATAGACAAAGTAAGACCCACATACTAGGAACAATGGGGGGGGGGGAGAGACACTGGACACACAAGTAGGAAGGGGGAGAGACAAGGGTAACGTACAGTCACAGGCAGACAGACATCGGAGAGCAGGGAGCAGACATAAGGAGATCAGGCGAACAGGGCGGAGAAGTCGGAGGCCTCCTGGAACACCACCCATGGCCGCCAGAGGGTTTTGAACTTGGAGGAGTCGGGCAGATCCATCGCCACCAGATACTCCATTCTACGAATAAGGAGAAACTCCTGTAACCATTCCAACAGAGAGGGAGGGGTGCCAGTGGCGGGGGATAACCGTTCTGGTGGCCATGAGGAAGTGGCACAGGAGATCGCCCTTAACACTAGAACGTTTGCCAGGGATAAGGGAGAGGAGAGTGACTTGCGGGAAGGGGCTCAGAGAGCGGCCAGAGACCTTCTCCTACAGTAAGAACACGGACGTCCAAAAGGGCTGAATCTCTCCACAATCCCACCAAATATGTAAGAGAGTACCCTCCGCAGCGCCAACACCGGTCAGAGACCGCAGGGTAAATTTTATGGAGGAGAGTGGGGCAGTGATACCATCAGGTCAGCAATTTAAAATTTTTCTCCTGAGCGCTACAGGGTAAGGGCAGCTTGTGCGAGAGGAGAAAACAGCGATCCCAATCAGCGGCAGAGAGCCCTGTTCCTAAGTCAGACTCCCAGGCTATATTGGCCTCTGTTAATACATCAGAAGCAGAGCATGATATACCTAATTAAATGCATGACCATGATCATGTTTAGCTTTTAGAGTGGACAAAACGTGTTCTGGAGATATGTTTAATGCAGCAATTCCTGAATCCTCATCAGTCACAACAGCACATCTACCAAATGTGAACTGATGTATGTATTTATGTGATGTATCACAAGGGGAGGCTACTTGAAATTGACCATAGGTTGACTAAGTGTTCCCTATAGCCTATAGAACCCTATAGTTCCCTATATAAAAAAAAGTCCTCAGCGGTTGTTGCCAGGCCCCCTAATGTCCTGGGTCCTGCGACTGCTGCTACCCCGGTAGTTACATAGTAACACCCCTGAGGTCGCTCATCTTTTGGCAGAATGCTAGTCGTAATGAATCTGCCCTATTATCTATGGATTTGTGTCTTCCCTGCTAGCTGATGTTAATGAGATTATGGGACTGTCTTTTGTGTATAAGCGGCCTCTAGAGTCTACTGCAATGCCACAATAGCCAATCCTTTATTATGCAAGATATTAGCTGTGTGTGTGTGTGTGTGTGTGTGTGTGTACACTCACCGGCCACTTTATTAGGTACACCATGCTAGTAACGGGTTGGACCCCCTTTTGTCTTCAGAACTGCCTCAATTCTTCGTGGCATAGATTCAACAAGGTGCTGGAAGCATTCCTCCGAGATTTTGGTCCATATTGACATGATGGCATCACACAGTTGCCGCAGATTTGTCGGCTGCACATCCATGATGCGAATCTCCCGTTCCACCACATCCCAAAGATGCTCTATTGGATTGAGATCTGGTGACTGTGGAGGCCATTGGAGTACAGTGAACTCATTGTCATGTTCAAGAAACCAGTCTGAGATGATTCCAGCTTTATGACATGGCGCATTATCCTGCTGAAAGTAGCCATCAGATGTTGGGTACATTGTGGTCATAAAGGGATGGACATGGTCAGCAACAATACTCAGGTAGGCTTTGGCATTGCAACGATGCTCAATTGGTACCAAGGGGCCCAAAGAGTGCCAAGAAAATATTCCCCACACCATGACACCACCACCACCAGCCTGAACCGTTGATACAAGGCAGGATGGATCCATGCTTTCATGTTGTTGACGCCAAATTCTGACCCTACCATCCGAATGTCGCAGCAGAAATCGAGACTCATCAGACCAGGCAACGTTTTTCCAATCTTCAATTGTCCAATTTCGATGAGCTTGTGCAAATTGTAGCCTCAGTTTCCTGTTCTTAGCTGAAAGGAGTGGCACCCGGTGTGGTCTTCTGCTGCTGTAGCCCATCTGCCTCAAAGTTCGACGTACTGTGCGTTCAGAGATGCTCTTCTGGCTACCTTGGTTGTAACGGGTGGCTATTTGAGTCACTGTTGCCTTTCTATCAGCTCGAACCAGTCTGGCCATTCTCCTCTGACCTCTGGCATCAACAACGCATTTCCGCCCACAGAACTGCCGCTCACTGGATGTTTTTTCTTTTTCGGACCATTCTCTGTAAACCCTAGAGATGGTTGTGCGTGAAAATCCCAGTAGATCAGCAGTTTCTGAAATACTAAGACCAGCCCTTCTGGCACCAACAACCATGCCACGTTCAAAGGCACTCAAATCACCTTTCTTCCCCTTACTGATGCTCTGTTTGAACTGCAGGAGATTGTCTTGACCATGTCTACATGCCTAAATGCACTGAGTTGCCGCCATGTGATTGGCTGATTAGAAATTAAGTGTTAACAAGCAGTTGGACAGGTGTACCTAATAAAGTGGCCGGTGAGTGTATATGTATGTGTGTGTGTGTATGTATATGTATATATATATATATATATATATATATATATATATATATATATATATATATATATATATAATTATAATGAGACCATCTCCTCCAAAATGCCTCTCAAACTAATAATGTTCGCAGTACACTAGTGTTTGAGTCTCAGTATAAGTCTCCATCCCCCATTCCAAATTAAATGAGTGGACAGAAAAGTCCTACTGGTCCTATACTATAAATATACAAATTCATGCACTTTAAAAGTAACAATAAATAAAAAATTGCGATCATACATATTAATATGTACGATGTGCAACGTAATATAATGATAGGCTATATCACTGTTATGCCAACATAGCAATAATACAAAAAACAAACAAACTTGAAATCAACTTTGTAAGGAGTTATGGACAAAACAATAGACACTATAATACAAAAATGGTCCTATGTAAATCATGACCCAGGTAGTCAACAAAACGGACATAAACATAAACCTGTGTACTATAATGTATAATAACCAATATGCTATCAAATCAATTATAGCTCCTAGCCTTGGTTGGATGTAAACTTCTCATCCCACGCGTATCGCCCTAATAAGAACCTCCTCAGGGGATCATGACACGTGTGCTATGCCATGGACGCATTTGTATAGTACAACATGGTGTAATGCGCCAGGTCTTTCTGGGGGAAATGTTCTCTCCGGTTTGGTTTTTGTTACATTTACGCTATATTACCCATATTTGGTGAGGTCAGTACCATCACGAAGATACTAAATTTATATAGTTGTCATAATAGGGAAGGGTTCAGTGAGTGCCTGCTATTAACGTGCTTCATGTTAGGACAGGTTTCTTAATAGTTTGCAGTGACTGGTTTCTACTGTATCTTTTACACTGGTTTCTACTGTATCTTTTACTATTTCCTGCTTAGACTATGAACAAATCCCAGTTGTAAGATTTAAGAGCATTACTCCAAATTGTAGAACTATATTGTATTCTAGCAGGTAACAGACTGTAGATTATACAAGTGTTCTAGATGGTAACAGCAGGGCAGATTACTGTTTTGTGCTTTACACTAGTCTACACACAAGCAACTGTTTTTCTTTGTTCTGAACAAATGGGAATATGTGGGAGAGAAGTAAATTAAAGTGTCTGGCATAAATGCAAAAAACGGTCGCTGTAATCCCAGTCCCTGGTTTAGGGTGCAGCAGAGCATTGTACCATGACATAGTTGGCACATAAGAGCAAAAGCAGATATGTTGGACACTGAAGTCAGTATTGCTGCCATCATATGAGATTCTTGGACTCTGTCCAGTTCACACGTCTCAAGGGCATTTGTTGTGTTCTTATTAGAAATAAGGCAGCAATCCATAGTCTTTCTTTCATGTGCTAATAAAAATAGTGTGTAGTAGAGAAAAAAAAAAATCCCAATATGCTCGAGGAAGTTGCCTGTTAAACCAGTTATTGCCTGACATATACTGTTAATTTTTTGCTGCAGTTCTGAACAAATCCCACAGAACCCTGGCGGGAAAGGTGGCTATTGAGATACAGTATATAATATGCAGCCGTATAGAAATCAAATATACTGAATTATTCACAACAGAACACAACTATTAATAAAAGTGTGCTAGCAGTGTGGCATATTATGGCAGAAAATTGGCAAACGTGCTGTACAAGTACGTCTAAATAAATTAGAATATCTTTGAAAAGTTAATTTATTTCAGTCATTCTATTCAAAGAGTGAGACTCCTAAACTTTATAGATTTATTACTGTGGTCTATTCCAAGTGATTATTTCTTTCAATGTTAATGATTATGGCTTATACTAATGAAAACCCAAAAGTTTACCATCTCAGAAAATTAGAATATTGTGAAAAAAGGTCAATTTTGTAGATTTCTTTTTTTAAATTAATTACATTTTTTTTTTTTTTGGACACGAAGTAATTTATAAGGTGGGTCGGGGGTGTTTATCTTGGGGTATGTTCACACTGAATTTTTTGGCAGCGGAATTTGATGTGGAATCCGCCTCAAAATCCACTGCCAAAAACTTCAATGGGAGCCGATCGCTTCTTTTTTCTGTTAGCTAGTAGTGTAAAAAAGAAGCAACATTCCCTATCTTGACGTGGATTCTGCAGATGACTGAGCCGCGACATCCGCAGCACGAGACTCCCTCTCGATTAGGTCCATTCATTCGAGCCTAATCTGGAGAGGAATGCTGCAAAGGGATGCCAATGAACTGCATCGGCATTCCGTCGCGGCTAGCCACGCGGTATGTTCACACACAGAATCCATTTTCCGCCATGTGAACATACCCTTAGATCTGAGATATCCGGGACAACTCCTTTCAACATACATTTCCCACCTGACAGACTCTCTTTTAAAGGGGCCATGATACTCATTTAAGTCCTGCATCCTTTTCATAGTTTAGATGACACGTTATCAACATACAATAGTAGCGGATATATAAGGTAGTTCATCTATGGTAGAACTGAAAATTTATTTTTTTTGAGCAGTATTATTGGATTTTAAAGTGGCTTTATCAGCAAAATTTTGCTGTAGGAGTCCCACATTTACCTGAATAGCCTTTAAAAAGGCTATTCAGGCACCGGTAATCTTATTTTAAACCTCCCCCCGTTTTAAAATAAAACCATAAAAACATATATGTAAATCATAACTTAGCGTGCACGCTGGGCAGTCGAGCACTGTCCGACGTCCTCTTCTGGCACGCCTTCCTCTTTCTTCTTCCACCGACGTCCTCCTGTCCTGGCTCTACCCTGCCTTGATCTTCTGTTCTTCGGGCGGGTTGTGTTCAAATACTGCACACGCGCTGGCACCATTTTTGTTGTAGTTCTAAGCACCTCTTAGAACTACGCGAGTGTACTGCGCATGCTCAGTATGCTCACGAACTTCTTCATTCCGGAATAAAAGAAGATGAAGGCGTGGAAGAGCCAGGACTGGAGGACGTCGCTGTAAGAAGAAAGAAGAGGTAGGCGTGCCAGAAGATGACGTCGGACAGTGCATGACCGCCCAGCGTGCATGCTAAAGGATGACTTACATATATATATTTTTATGGTTTTATTTTAAAACGGGGGGGGGGGTTAAAATAAGATTACTGGTGCCTGGGTAGCCTTAAAGGCTATTCACGCATATGTGGGGCTCATACAGCATAATTTTGCTGATAGAGCCCTTTTAAATGTCTATTTAAACAATGCACATGTCCAGGATTTAGAGCAGCCCATGAGGTTGCCCAGGAAGGTGTAAGATTAAAAAATAAAAAAAAAATGTTTACATGTCTCCTGTGGTGCATTGTATGCCACCGGTGCCCTTGCAATTTTGTGCTGGTTCTGTGTTGCCGGAAGTTTTGGGGCTCATGTGGCTACTGAAGTTGCTGGTAAGGAACCAATGTTTTATGTTACCGATCCCTCTCCAGAAATAGCTGAGGTCACTGAGCCTCAGGACTTCTGTGGCCAATAAGCCAAGACCCAGCATAGGGTAGTAGTATCAACAGTCTTCCATATCCACAAAGTTCAATTTTGCTTCAACTTTTCTTTAGCAAAAACCAGGCTAAATGTGAAAAGGTTTTTCCATGTTTTGCGAGTTGACTTTAAAACAACCATCTATATAATTTTCTGTTTGTTTTTTCTTCAAAAAGTTATCATTCAGCGAGATGAGTTACCAATGGAGGAAGAGATTGTGGGCCTGAGGCAAAGCAGAAGCCAATGCTTACAGCGTGGCGATTTTGAGTTGTCGGATGTGTTCTACTTCTCCAAAAAGGGGTTTGAAGCTATTGTGGAAGATGAAGTTACTCAAAGATTCTCCTCAGAAGAGCTAATATCATGGAATCTTCTGACTAGGACAAACTACAACTTCCAGTATCTCAGTCTCCGTGTGACACTTATTTGGGTGCTTGGTGTTTTTGTACGTTACTGCATTCTGCTACCACTACGGTAAGAAATGGTTTGTTCTATCTTGCTTATCTTATTATCTTCTCCTTTTAGTCGAGTAAGGGTCAATTTTGAAATAATTAACCATCACTATTTTTGCGAGGGATCTTGTACCCCAACAAGCTAGATGAACTCTTGTTCCACTAGTGACTCTTATTTGCCTGTCACCTTTTTATTGTCATGTGTTCCAAAAGAGGGGGTTCATAGGAACCTTCTCAGACTCATTTCCCATAGTACAATAAAAAAGGGCTATAAATTTGTGAACTTCAAACATGCAATTAATTATCCTGTGCCTTTATAATATTTATACAGAATCTTTTTGAAGCGTAAGACTAGGGCTCCACGTGGCATAAACGCAGCGGTTTGCCCATGGCGAATCCCATCTCCCTCTGCGTTATAATAAACCCTTCAAACAGGCAGCGATTTCCAAAATTGTTGTGGTTTTGGAAATCGAAGTATGTCATTTATACCTACGTAAACGCCGGTGGTTTCCCTATAGGTGTAATTAAAGCTGAAAGTCCACAGAGGAAAACTCTGTGGATTTTGTTAAAAGCGCTGCGGGAAGAACCGCAATGTATTGCTGTCGTGATTTTTCCCAAAGTGCTTTTTTGCTGTGGAATACCACGTGGGGCCTTTAGTCTAAAGCAGACCTCTTGAAATTCAGAATATCATCTGCCACACAGCCCAGAAATACATTGCATGATCTGTTGCTACATGGTTTACTTTCCTACTTTCTACCCTTCCTTCTATCTTTGTGAAATTCAACATTATATTGCTGTTCTGAATTGTCAGATTTCTGGACTCAAATCTGTATAAAACTGTAATGAGTTTCTATGGTGGGGAAAATCAGAATCAAACTTGCCACAGTCTTGATACATCTGACAGGGCTAGACAAGATGTATCTAGAATGCTAATTTCTCCTGTAAAATATCACTGTTATATTCCTGCAACTCTATAAAGACTTGGCATTGGGCTTGGGTCAGGGCTCGTTCACATCTGCGTTGTGGTCTCCGTTCTGCAGGTTTCCGTTTCCTGCATAAAACAGAGCAGGAGACGGAAACCTGCAGGAGTCTCTCTCACCCATTCATTTGAATGGGTGAGAAAGCTGTCCAGCCGTGAGCGGCAGTGAGCGTTTTGCGCTCTCCGCCGCGAAACCGGGTTTTATAATCCGGACACAGTCGGACATGCAGTACTCTGTGTCCGGATTAAAAAATCCGATTTCGCGGCGGACAGCCTAAAACGCTCACCGCCGCTCACGGCCGGACCCGGTCTGTGCTTTCCGACTTCTGGCATGCAGAAGACGGAAAGCTCAGAACGGACAGATGAACGCAGGTGTGAACCTAGCGTCATATGTGAGGAAAAAATTTCAAATAATGACCAAAATGTACATCATTAGTGGGGGGCACAAGGGAATCCCCTCCAGGTATGTCCTGTATATATGCGTAAGGACCAGCCACAAGCTGACTTATTTGTTGTTATTGTTATGTAAAATATGGTTTCCTATGCGCTATTTGCTTAGCCTTTTTGTATGGAGCTGCATTCTTGTCTAACGCATTGCTATTGTAGCATTTGTTAACCAGAGAATGTGGTTTGTTTTGTTTTCCGAATATTTGCTATTTAAAAAAAAAGTCACCTGGTTTACTCTTTCAGGGTTACCTTGGCTACCATTGGGATCAGCTGGCTGGTCGTGGGAGCCACACTTGTTGGCCAGCTGCCAAATGGCAGGTAAACAACTCTTCCAAAGAGAGAACAGTCTGTATATGTAACAGTGTAATGTTAAAGGGGTGGTGACATTAACGACACTTATCCCCTATCTATTTACTGCTATGGGGCTGTGGGCACACTGGAGCGCCATTCACAAGGAACTTTAGGGGGACGTATGGTCCTCTTCTCCTGACCACTAGGGGATCTGGTAGCTGGACCCCAATATTCTGACACTTATTTCCTATCCTATGTCTAGGAGATAACTGTCCTTAACAGCACAACACCTTTAAGTCCAAAATGCCATTCTAAAATCGTTAGTAACACAAAATGAATATTTTCATGCATTTCAGAGGAATTAACTGTTATTATGTATACACATGGGAATGGCTCATGTATTTTTAGTTTTTCTCTTTTACGTACCTTGTTTGTAGAATTGCTATATTGCCTTGTCTATGCCCCCGAAAATACAATAGACTTGTCATTAAATGGCTGTTCCCATCTGGACCTTTATGGATAAATCAATAATGTGACAAAAATACCCAATAGATGAGTATGTTCTTTTATAATCTTTGTTTTTCCAATTTGCCTATAGAGTTATCCACCGGTGATTTTTGGATTACTTATACAATAAAATAAGGAAAAAAATGCTGGCAATCCTGCTTTTTTCCATGAGTTTTCTTAAATATATTGCTTTAGCAATGGTGATTTGTTTTCCACATATGTGAAAGCATTCCTTCCATTGTCTACACAGCGTTTCCATAGAGCTGGACCTGCGTGAATAGACAGGACAGATGAGCTAATTACAGTTTGCAGATAAAGCCTTGTCTGTTATCTCTCTACATAAATGCACAGATAACACTGAGTTCTTTAGAAGCATGTGTATATTATTTCATCTGCATTTATATAAGATTTCTAGTAACCATAATAAGTGGCTTTTAGAGATGAGCGAACAGTGTTCTATCGAACACATGTTCGATCGGATATCAGGGTGTTCGCCATGTTCGAATCGAATCGAACACCGCGTGGTAAAGTGCGCCAAAATTCGATTCCCCTCCCACCTTCCCTGGCGCCTTTTTTGCACCAATAACAGCGCAGGGGAGGTGGGACAGGAACTACGACACCGGGGGCATTGAAAAAAATTGGAAAAAGTTATTGGCTGCCGAAATCAGGTGACCTCCATTTTAGACGAATAGTGGATTTCAAATCCGGGTCATATGAGAATGTGAACTTTGTGACTAAGAGACAGGGATAGCTGTACAGGCAGGGATAGCTAGGGATAACCTTTATTTAGGGGGGAATGTTATTAAAAATAACTTTTTGGGGCTCTATCGGGTGTGTAATTGTGATTTTTGTGAGATAAACTTTTTCCCATAGGGATGCATTGGCCAGCGCTGATTGGCCGAATTCCGTACTCTGGCCAATCAGCGCTGGCCAATGCATTCTATTAGCTTGATGAAGCAGAGTGTGCACAAGGGTTCAAGCGCACCCTCGGCTCTGATGTAGCAGAGCCGAGGCTGCACAAGGGTTCAAGCGCACCCTCGGCTCTGATGTAGGAGAGCCGAGGGTGCACTTGAACCCTTGTGCACCCTCAGCTCTGCTACATCAGAGCCGAGGGTGCGCTTGAACCCTTGTGCACACTCTGCTTCATCAAGCTAATAGAATGCATTGGCCAGCGCTGATTGGCCAGAGTACGGAATTCGGCCAATCAGCGCTGGCTCTGCTGGAGGAGGCGGAGTCTAAGATCGCTCCACACCAGTCTCCATTCAGGTCCGACCTTAGACTCCGCCTCCTCCAGCAGAGCCAGCGCTGATTGGCCGAATTCCGTACTCTGGCCAATCAGCACTGGCTAATGCATTGTATTGGCGTGATGAAGCAGTGCTGAATGTGTGTGCTTAGCACACACATTCAGCTCTACTTCATCGGGCTAATAGAATGCATTGGCCAGCGCTGATTGGCCGAATTCCGTACTCTGGCCAATCAGCACTGGCTAATGCATTGTATTGGCGTGATGAAGCAGTGCTGAATGAGTGTGCTTAGCACACACATTCAGCTCTACTTCATCGGGCTAATAGAATGCATTGGCCAATCAGCGCTGGCCAATGCATTCTATTAGCGTGAACTGAGTTTGCACAGGGGTTCTAGTGCACCCTCGGCTCTGCTACATCAGATTGCTACATCTGATGTAGCAGTGCCGAGTGTGCATCAGATGTGTAGTTGAGCAAAACTGACTCAGCACTGCTAAGTCTCTGCATTCGCATAGGAATGCATTGGCCAGCCTTCGGCCAATCAGCGCTGGCTCTGCCGGAGGAGGCGGAGTCTAAGGTCGGACCTGAATGGAGACTGGTGTGGAGCGATCTTAGACTCCGCCTCCTCCAGCAGAGCCAGCGCTGATTGGTCGAGTTCCGTACTCTGGCCAATCAGCACTGGCCAATGCATTTCTATGGGGAAAAGTTAGCTTGCGAAAATCGCAAACTGACAGGGATTTCCATGAAATAAAGTGACTTTTATGCCCCCAGACATGCTTCCCCTGCTGTCCCAGTGTCATTCCAGGGTGTTGGTGTCATTTCCTGGGGTGTCATAGTGGACTTGGTGACCCTCCAGACACGAATTTGGGTTTCCCCCTTAACGAGTTTATGTTCCCCATAGACTATAATGGGGTTCGAAACCCATTCGAACACTCGAACAGTGAGCGGCTGTTCGAATCGAATTTCGAACCTCGAACATTTTAGTGTTCGCTCATCTCTAGTGGCTTTGACTGTTTGATAAGGAATTCAGGAAGTGAGAAGAGGAGACAGCAGGCTAAGCTGCTGAAACAGCGATATGGGTAAAGCCCATTTAATGTTTGCAGGACAAGTTTTACTTTGTAATCGTACCATTTAATATTCTGTGCGATGTACTGGAAAGCTGGAAAAAAAATCAGAATGGGGTGCAATTGGTGCAAAATTGCCTATGTGTGAAGGGCTTTGTTTTTATGGTATTCACTGTGCAGCCAAAACGACTTGTCACCTGTATTCTATGGGTGGGTGTGATTGCAGTGATTTTTTTTCTTTTTAACCCCTCAAAAAATTCACAAAGAAAGAAAATGTACAGGGATGCATATGGCCAAGGTTATACCATTTTAGGGAATGTCTGATGTATTGATCACTTTGATCCAAATTTTCATGAGTGGTGAAAATCGTGGTTTGGCTCTTTTGTTTTAACACCCCTCATTGTTCTCCTGGAGCTCTGCAGCTTTTGTTTACAGCTTGATGCATCAGGTCTTCCCCAAACATCACAAGCATATGCCAGAGTGATAGAGCAGGGAGCTAAAGGCTTCCTGCTTCACCATTCTATTCAATTTTACTATAATTTGCACCATTTGCATGGTATAAATGACGGCTCAAATCTACGACACCAAGGAACTGGCATAGATTTTAGCCTAGATGCAGGGACACCCAGAGGATGACCTTAGTTCATGATGTGGTGTATGCTGTCATGAATTGAGCATAACCTGGACTAGTACATAGGACATCAGAGCCAGTGTAGAATACTCTGGTCTTTGTGAACCCCCTCAAGACTTCTTCAGTATGACAAGCTCTCTTAAGGGCTTTTCTCTGGGTCTTAAATTTTCCTTTGGCTAAGTCATCAATGGCAAACAAGTGGGGACTGACTCTCACACTCCTACCAATCATCTGCCTGCTGCACATTGGAACCAGGTACTGTTCAGTACACTGTGTACTCTTCTTTGCATCTGAATGATACACTTAGGCCAGACCGGGTGGTCAATTGACTGGCAATCAGCTGATTTGATGGGGGAACCCCTTTTAATCGCCTATAACAGTGGAAGCTTGTATACAGTATGTTGAATCTTTACTATTTGCCTTCATTTTGTAACACTATTACAGGGTAAAAAACTGGTTCAGTGAAAATGTCCATTTGGTCTGTTGTCGTATTTGTGCCCGAGCGCTCTCCAGTGCCATTCAGTACCACAATAAGTAAGTCGAAACAATGGAGTTTCTAAAATTCATGACCTCAGGTTAATGTCACATGAAATATGTTTGTGTGGTGGTGGTCGTGGTTTTTTTTTTGAGCCAGAGCCAATTAAAAAGGAATTTGAAGTATTAATATAAAATTGCTAGAATACGGCAGTGGCAGTATAATCGGAGATTAAGTAAGGATATGGAAAGAGTAAGGATATGTTCAAACTGAGAAATTTGGAACAGAATTCTGCTTCTGAAATCCTGTAGCTGAATTTTTCAGCTTCTAAAATTCTGACATGTAAACAACATTAAGAAAATTGGCCAAAGTGGGAGACGAGTTTATAATCTGAGGATATAGTGGTGAAACAAGAGTTAAAAGTGCTTGTTTTGTACAGTGGCCACTGTTATACTCAGTTATAACAGTGAATGTATATAAATGTTACATTTTGTTGTATAATATAAAATCAATAATTGTTTAAACACTTTGCATTCATAAGTTGACTTACATTAAATATTGCAAACATTAGAAATGCTAGGTACCCATCATATATATTATAGTAGATACACATACATGTGGGTTCTTATTCAATACCATAGGTGACCGTTACACATGTGAGAACTAAATCTATATGAATGGGATGGCACAGAATGTGACCTGTGACTGCCATGCCTAGAATTGAGGCTCATTGCTGCTTATGAAGCTACTTTTGAAGCCTCTATCACAGACAGTGATAAGTCATAGATGGAAAAAGTGTTTTTACAGATCCAAAAGAACATTGTGGCTTAGAGTTAATAAGAAAGCCAAGGCATGTGGGAACATTAGTATTAAGTAATGTGAAACAAGTTCATTTTGTTAAATTAGAATTTATTTATTTATTTTTTACTATTTGGTATTTTATTTTCACAGAGAAAACCGGCCTAAAAAGGGGGGAATTTGTGTGGCCAATCACACATCACCAATTGATATAATTATTTTAGCTAATGATGGTTGTTATGCAATGGTAAGTACTTCATTATTTAAGCCACATTCTGTTTTAGGAAAAAAGTGTGTGATCTAGTTTTTGCTACACATGTCAGGAATTGTTTTTGACTACTTATTGTCATGTTGCATGTGCTCATTCAGGTTGGACAGGTTCATGGAGGACTTATGGGTGTCATCCAGAGAGCTATGGCAAGGGCATGTCCACATGTCTGGTTTGAACGTTCTGAGATGCGTGATCGCCACCTTGTGACAAAAAGGTATATTGCCTTGTTTTCATTTTTACATGTGTACTGGATAGAGATGAGCGAGTAGTGAAATATTCGAGATTCGATATTCGTTTCGATTAGAGCCTCAATATTCGACTACTCGATCGAATATCGAATCCCATTATAGTCTATGGGAAAAAATGCTTGTTTCAGGGTAAACCACTATTCGACTAAAGGAGAGTCACCAAGTCCACGAGTATCAGGAGGAGAGTGTTTAGGAGGAGTGAAGTGCAGTTGAGGAGGAGCTCTGTGCAGTTAAAGCACACGGCACCCATAGACTATGGGCCGGTTCACATTAGCGCTTGCTTCCTGTCCTGAAGGAGTCTGCAGGAGGACTCCCCCCCCCCCCCCCCCCCCCAAACGGAATATCAGAGCAACTGCAGTTAAGCACACGGACCCCATAGACTATATTGAATAATTCATGCGGGCAGTGCGCTGCAAGCACACGGAGACCATTATATGCTATGGGGTCTGTGTGCTTAACTGTCAGCAACTTTTAGTTGCGCTGATATTCCGTTCGGGGAGGTCCTCCTGTGGACTCCTTCCGGACAGGAGGCAAGCGCTAATGTGAACTGGCCCTTACTCATCCTGCAGAACCAGTATTGATTGGGCGAATGCTATACACTGTATAGTATTCGGCCAATCAACGCTGGTTCTGCAGCAGGCTCGTCTTTGCTAGTCGGGAGAGCTGGCAGCTTGCTGTTATGCGGGAGCTGACTTTTTCTCATAGAAATGCATTGACCAGCGTTGACTGGCCGAATGCTATACAGTGTACAGCATTCGGCTAATCAACGCTGGTTCTGCCGGAGGCTCCTCTGTGACAAGGCGGAGTCTAAGATCGGACCACAATGAAGACTGCTGTGGTCCGATCTTAGACTCCGCCTCATCACAGAGGAGCGTCCAGCAGAACCAGCGTTGATTAGCCGAATGCTGTACACTGTATAGCATTCGGCCAATCGACGCTGGTTCTGAATTGAATCTTTACTGCGACTAGTTAGTAGTATTCGATCGAGTATGAGTATTTTGAATACATACTCAATCGAATACTACTTGCTCATCTGTAGTACTGGATACTAGTGAGAAAATGGCAAGGAGTACTAATAATCTAAAAATTATTAACAAGCACTTCCACCCAAAATAAGAAGTTTGATAAACACAAAGGTATTGGGGAAAATAAACAATTCTTGACTAGGTCCCACTGTAATATAATATCAGTTTTACTTACCAATTCTGACTTGTCTATTTTAGTAAATAATGTTTATCTCCATAAATTAATAGTTTTAATGGATACATTGAAAACTGAGTTGCTATCCCCCTTATCAAAGGATTGTGTCATTACACACAATTTGATACTATCCATTCTGTGCGGTGTTTTATTCCTACAGTATTGCTATATTGCACAGTGGGTAGTCAACTTAGCTTAGTTTATGATCTACTCTTAAATCTTTAAATAGGCTCCGAGAACATGTGTTTGATAAGGAAAAACTACCCATTTTGATTTTCCCAGAAGGTAAGGCTGATGTCTTAGTTACAATTATGTTTATATACTGTGATGCTGCTATTGTTGCTCGTTGAACATGTTCTTGTGTATACGGGGGCAGGCAGTGCAGGAAGTCTATAGCCAATAGTTGCAGAGCAGTGATGTCTTGTAAGGAAGTAGAAGAAAAAGAATAAAGTAAAGAATAAACATGCACCTTGGAAGATAACAGCAAAATCTGAAATAAAACAAACAAACAAAAAAAACACCTTTACTTTTAAAGTTTTTTCTCAACAAGGATTGTCATCTAAACTAGGCTAAGGCCCCATCGGATGACCCGCTGGAAAAAAACCTGGCATTAACGCATCACAATTCTTTCTGCAGCGCTTTAAACATAAAGTTTGCGGAGTTACGTTGGGTTCACACAAGCGTTCAGCAGTCCGTTCTCAGGTTTCCGTTTTTTGCATGCAGAAGACGAAAACCTGTCATGCCGAGTCTGGCCGTGAGCGCCGGTGAGCGTTTTATGCTCTCCACAGCTAAACCGTTTTTTTTTTAAACCAGACACAGAATACTGCATGTCTGACTGTGTCCGTTTAAAAACAAAAAACCGGTTTCTCTGCAGAGAGCTTAAAACGCTCACCGGCGCTCACGGCCGGACACTTTTCAATCCCATTCAAATGAATGGGTTTAAAAAGATGCCGGCAGGTTTCCGTCTCCTGCTCAGTTTTGTGCAGGAAACGGAAACCTGCAGAACGGACTCCCGGGCGCAGATGTGAACGAGCCCTTATCCTCCGCGGACTTTGTTATATCTGTCAAGAAACCGCTGGCATTTCCTTAGAAATAATTGACAGCTGCGATTTCCAAAACTGCAGCTTGTCTGTGCTGCAGTTTTTACCGCAAAGTGGGCAGTTACTTTGCAGTTACTGTAAAACGCCGTGGCATTTTCACGGCGGGCAAATCACGGCGTTCCCAACCCGTGGGCCCCTGGCCTTAAACTATTCAACATGGGTATGGTTTGGGAGCGTGTATCAGCTGAGAATATGTAAGGCCTGCCTCCCACATTTCCTGTTTGTTTTCTGTTTACAATATTCAGAATGGGTCTGGCAGGTAAGTGATAAAATATACTTTTTGGTTCTATACTTACATACTCACAGCTGATACACTGTATAATGTGCAGTAACAACATGGTGGAAGGGATTACATGAAATCTCATTCATATGCTATGGTTTTAAACCATAAGGCTACCGTGTTTCCCCGAAAATAAGACAGTGTCTTATATTAAATTGTCGCCCTAAATATAGGACATGTCTTATTTTCGGGGGGTGTCTTATTATAACCAGCAGTCATGCCGGCACTTCCTTAGCGGAGAGTCAGCATGACTGCCGGTTGTAGGTAGTGTAGGGGAGGGTGGGAAGGTATCATACTTACTTACCTTTCCCATCTTCCTATTATCACTGGTGCTGCTGTGTTGTCCCGGCAGTGGTGGGCGGGGCTTAGTGATGCTCTGGAGGCGGGTCTTAGTGGAGCTTTTGTGGGCGCGGCTTAGCGATCCCCACTTCACTGACACAGCAGCCGTGCACTGTGCTCCGTGTGCACAGCAAAGCCAGCTGCTGTCTCTTCTGTATGCCGGCTGCTGCCTCTGGGATGAGCTGGGAGAGCTCTTCCTACAGCAGCAGGGACAGTGGACACAACAGCAGAGGCAGCAGCCGCTTTGCTGTGCACACAGAGCAAGGCTGCTGTGTCAGTGAAGTGGGGATCGCTAAACCCCGCCCATGAAAGGTCCGCTAAGCCCCGCCTCCAAAGGCCCACCCACCACTGCCGGCATGCCTTATTTTCGGGGGGTGCCTTATATTAGGCAAATTCAAAATGTTCACAAAATATGATGGCAATAAACTAAATAAAAAAAAAAACAACCTATTTCTTCCCTTGCTGATGCAGGTACCTGTATTAATAACACATCTGTCATGATGTTTAAAAAAGGAAGTTTTGAAATTGGTGGGACCATATATCCTGTTGCGATAAAAGTAAGAAAATCTTTACTTCCATATGGTATACACTTATACATTTTGTGGACACTGCTTCTGAAGCTGCTCAGTCTCCTCTTCATGGTGCAGACTGTGCCATTCCTAGGAGGAGAGGTGATGAAACCTTTGAAGGAGGATGTATTGTGAAGTAAGGAATGGTACTGCCAGCGGCAGAGAGGATGGGGTGGGGGTGCGTCGGTATGTGAAGACAACCCCCTGCACAGGCCTGCTAATTTGCATATTGGATACAACTTTTTTTTCTAACTACTAATCTGTTAAACATAACAAAAGTATATTATTTAACATGGTAGTAGGCTCTGTTTATATATATATATATATATATATATATATATATATATATATATATATAATTTCCTCATCTTGTTACTAACACCCTCGCCTCCCTCCAGTCCACCTTAAACTGTGCTGCTCGCTTAATCCACCTCACGCCCGATCTTCATCGGCTGCTCCCCTCTGCCAGTCCCTCCACTGGCTACCTATAGCCCAGCGAATTGAGTTCAAGCTACTAACGCTACTATACAAAGCCATCCACAACCTGTCCCCTTCATATATCTCTGAACTACTCTCCCGCTACCTGCCCACACGTAACCTCAGATCCTCCAATGACCTCCTACTCCGCTCCTCTCTCATCTGCTCCTCACACAACCGTCTCCAAGATTTCTCCCGTGCATCCCCCATACTCTGGAACTCCTTACCACGACACATAAGACTGATCCCCACAATCACAGGATTCAAGAAGGCCCTGAAGACTCACCTATTCAGGAAGGCCTACAACCTCCAATAACACTATCACCGCACCACCATCTATACAGTCTCCCCCTCTCCTTCTATCTCTACCCCCCTTCCCTCATAGATTGTAAGCCCTCGCGGGCAGGGCCCTCTACCCCACTGTGCCAGTCGGTCATTGTTAGTATTATATCTACCTGTATATTCTGTGTATTGTATGTAACCCCCAAATTGTATGTAACCCCAAATGTAAAGCACCATGGAATTAATGGTGCTATATAAATAATAATAATAATTTTATAATTTGTGTTTACCACTTTATCC
The DNA here is from genome assembly GCF_031893055.1 of Leptodactylus fuscus. Taxonomy (NCBI): domain Eukaryota; kingdom Metazoa; phylum Chordata; class Amphibia; order Anura; family Leptodactylidae; genus Leptodactylus; species Leptodactylus fuscus. The sequence continues at coordinate 236,011,149 of NC_134265.1, forward strand.
CCTTGAGAGTCATGCAAAAACGCTGAGGAGGGGGTAGGGGCTTATGTAGGGGGGGATAATGCCATAAAATAAATAAGCATTACATATCTGTTTATTCTCCTGATACTTTGGTCTTCCAGTACCTGTAAAAATGGGAGAATAAATATGGTAGGTAAATTTTAGAAAATTATATATATATATATATATATATATATATATATATATATATATATATATATAATTTTTTTTTTTTTCTTTGCAGCCTTTTTTAGCAAAAAAAAGTGTTTGTCATGTTATGGGTAGAATCAAAGCATTTCTGCAACAAAATCTGATGCAAATTTCCAGCGGGAATGCTGCAGAGCTACCTTTTAAAATAAAAATAGATGTTTCCAAATTCTCTTCATTTTGGTGTATTTACAGTATGATCCCCAGTTTGGTGATGCATTTTGGAACAGCAGTAAATACACAATGGTGAAGTACTTGTTGAGAATGATGACAAGCTGGGCCATCAAGTGCAACGTCTGGTACCTTCCTCCAATGACGAGACAGGTATCGTATACCGTAGTGTTGCTTATGACTTCTTACAGCTTTGTTTCAAATGGGAATGTGTATTTGTAGCTTATACTCTGTACAGGGCTGTGTATGGATTGATATTGGTGGCCAAGAGATTGTGAGAGTTGTGCGAGAGCATTGCATGTTTTGGGATGTGATAGAACAACCATTTTTGCTGTTAAGATAATGGTTGAATAGAATTAACTCTATGTAAAAATAGAGCTGTGTTACTCTGACTGCCATTTTAAATTCCCTTCACTCTTTCGATTTCCATCTTTGCTTCGTATTCCTAATTAGTGCTGTAGGAGAATTTAGAGTAAATAATGCCTTTTATTTAAAGGGAGCCTGTCCATAGGTGGTACCCTTCTAAACCCTTCCTATCATGGTGTAACCCTAAAACCTTAGTAAACTTTATTGATTCTCTTTAGCACTGCAGACCATGTTCCCTTGATTGATGTGGATGACTCGCCCAATGTCATCCAAAACCAATCCAGGAGAAAACAGGACCATGCGCAGCAGGTTTTCCCTTTACATGCGCAGAGAAATCCTATTAATTCTGTACATGTGCAGCAGTCCCCATCATTAAAAAAGTGAGTGACCCCAGAAGTGAGGAGACTGGTGCATGTGCAAAATGGCAAAGATTCCTTTGCCCACAAAACCAGGGAAAACCTACGGAGTGTACATTTGCTTGTGGAATGATATTGGAGGGGTTTATATCAGTAAAGGGAACAGGCTATCTAAGGCTAAGGCTCCACTTTGTGGATAACAGGTTTTTTTTTTTTTGTTTTGTTTTTTGAGCCAAAGCCAGGAGTGGAGTGAACAGAAGGTAGAAGTATAAGCGATTGTTATATATTTCTCATTCTTTTTGTAGCCATTCTTGGCTTTTGCTCAAAAAGCCGCAGCAAAATCTGCAAAAAAAAAGTTGCATTTCTGGAACATGGGGCCTTAGCGATTCTTCCCGCAGCACTTTGAACAGAAAGTTCACTGAGTTTTCATCCGCAAACTTCCTGTTACAATTGACGTGCGGCGATTTCCAAAAATGGGCCCGGTTTCGGAAATTGCAGCATGTCCGCACTGCGGTTTGAAAAGCACAGTAGGCATGGGATTCGCACGAATCCCATCCACTTTGCAGATACTGTAAAACACTATGATTTTTCCCGCTGCGTTTCCGGCCCATGGGGCCCCAGCTTTGGGGGGCATTCACACGATGTAATGCAGCGTTGATTCTGACACCATAATTTGTGTCGGTCAGCACTGCAAAACAGAATCCCATTGACTTCAATGGGTTCCGTTTAGCGCGCGTAACACATTGAAATCAATAGGAGGCTTTTTAACCCATTGATTTGAATGTCTTAAGCACGCTAAACGGAACCCATTGAAGTCAATGGGATTCTGTTTTGCAGTGCTGACTGACGAGTTATTGTGTCAGAGTCAACACTGCGTTACATTGTGTGAATGCACCCTTAGGGTGAGTTCACATGGAGGAAAGTGGAGCGCAGTCTGGCACGTATACACGTGTCAGCAGATTGCGCTCGCAAAAACATACCATTCATTTCAATGGGAGTTAGGATCGTATACGCCGCGTTATCATGCGGCTGTGATTTTGCGGCCGCAAAATAACGCAGCGTATACGATCCTAACTCCCATGGAAATGAATGGGATGTTTTTGCAAGCGCAATCTGCTGACACTTGTATACGTGCCAGATTGCGCTCCACTTTCCTCCGTGTGAACTCACCCTTAGGCTGATTTAAAATGGCAAATTCAGGCAAGAAGATTCTGTCTCAGCAGGATTTTTACTGGCCTGTACTTTACTTAGCTTAATTAAGAGAAGAGAAGATAATCCTTTAATAGTCCCACAGTGGGGAAATTTCAGCATGTTACAGCAGCATAGTAATACAGATACAGGATAATACACAGTAATATAATACAGACGTAGACACACATATGCTGAGAAGAGAAGATATACTAGGAGTCCATAGCAGCTAAGGAACAGAAGAATAAAGAAGGAAGACTTCATAATCATAATCATTAGTTCTCTGTGCGGAGTGATCTTCGCTTGGTCTGATGTAGATTATACAGCCTGATAGGTTGGAAGGAAGGACTTGCGATAGCGCTCCTTCTCACACTTGGGGTGAAGCAGACGGTCACTTACAGTGCTGCCAAGTGCCATCAAGGTCCCATACATGGGGTGGGATTTGTTCTCCTGCATGGAGGTCACCATGGACACTATCCTACTGTCACCCACCACCCGTACTGGGTCCAGGCGGCTCCCCAGGACAGAGCTGGCCCTTCTGATCAGCCTGTCAAGTCTATTTCTGTCCCTGGTTGATATACTGCTCCCCCAGCAGACCGAAAAAGATGGCTGAAGCAACCACAGAGTTGAAAGGGCCCTAAGAAGTGACCCCTGGACTCCGAAGCCCCTCAGCCTCCTGAGCAGGTAGAGCCTCCTGCGGCCCTTTCTGTGCAGCGCCTCCAGGTGATCAGCCCAGTCTAGCTTGTTATTGAGGAGCACACCCAGATACTTATAGGTCCTGACTATCTCAATGCATGTCCCTTGGATCTCCACCGGGGTCTGAGCACTTCTCTGTTCACTAAAGTCCACCACCATCTCCTGGCAATTCAGATTACAAATTTACCTGCATGCAAAGTAAAGCCATTGGTTAATTTTTTTTTTTTTTTTTTTTTTTCAGGAGGATGAAGATGCAGTTCAGTTTGCCAACAGAGTTAAATCTGCCATTGCTAAGCAAGGTGGACTAATTGAACTACCGTGGTAAGTAGACAACACTTACTACTGTAAGTTAAACTGGGACTTCTGTCACACTGAAAGGATCTGGGAAGCAGAGATTGGAGCAGTTGCCTGCTGTGGTTCTCATTAAAGTTTGATCTGCAGCAATCTGTTGTATAGAACGAATGCTATGGTCACTGGTAAACTTCTTTACTTGAGTTGGGCTGATTTGGGATGAGTTAGAAAAATAATAATAATAATAATTTAAAAATAGTGTATGTATGTGTGTATATATATATATATATATATATATATATATATATATATATATATATATATATATATTAATACATAGTTTAGCTACAGTTTACATCTTGTTACTTTTTTTGGCATTTAAATCGTATCTAAGGGCCCCTTCACACGGCGTAAGCGCGCCACTCATTTAGACACGTATACACGTGTCTGAGCACGGTGCTTCAATACAGAGCCCATTGATTTCAATGGGAAGCGCGCGTATATCGGTATATACGCACGCTTCCCATTGAAATCAATGGGCTCTGTTTTGAAGTGCTCGGACACGTGTATACATTAAATGAGCGGCGCGCTTACGCCGTGTGAAGGGGCCCTAACTGATCCTGTTGTTCTGCTTCTAACCCTTTCTCCTTCTGCTCACTATTCTTTCCACCACTCTCAATAGATCCCTGTAGATATGTGACGCTGAGATATGTGACCTACAGTCTCTCTCCAGACTAAAGTATTAGTCGTTTTCAGAGTGAGCATTTGTTTACCATAAAAAGAGGGAGCATTGAAACATTCTGATAAGAGTAGAAGAAACTATATGTAATATATCTTGTCAAACCAAATAATCTGTTCTATTAACTTATGCAGAGTTGTTTGAAAAATGGAAGTTCTATTGTAAAGGCTATGATAGCAAAAAAAAAACACCATACCTATCCAAATGATTCATCAGACGGCAATGCGTCTGTTTTTCCAGCAGCACTTTAGATAAAGTTTGCAGAAGTTTCCACTGCAGACTTTGTTTCAATTATACATATGTGGAAACCGCTGGCATTTCAGTAGGTATAATTGACCTGCTGCCATTTCCAAAAAATTGTGCCTGTTTTGGAAATCGCCGACTATCCACGCTGAGGTTTTTACCGCAAAGTAGACATGGGATTTTCTGGAATCCCATCCACTTTGCTGTAACTGTAAAACGTCATGATTTTTTTATGGCATTTCGCCGTGGGCAAATCACTGCGTTTATGCCATGTGGGGCACTCACCTTAAAAACAATTATATGAATAAATAAAATTCTACTGACCCTTTAAAACAGATTTCTGGGGTCCATCTATCTGGTCTTCCAGTACTCAGAGGTTGGCATGTGTCACTCAACCTCTTTAAAATACTACAAAGATGTCAAAATCCAAAGCACTGTGTATTTACACGTCACGGAGTACGGAAAAAGAAAGCCTTCAAAAATGCATTCCATGCCATGTGCCAAACTCTTCAGAAATCAATAGAATCCTATTTCTTTGTGTTTGTAGGGATGGGGGTCTAAAACGAGATAAAGTGAAAAATTCATTCAAGGAGGAGCAGCAGAAGAACTACAGTAAAATAATTGTAGGTGCAAATAATGAATTTCAGAAGAAGGAGTGATCAAGACCATATCCGAATACGTTTTATAGACTCCAATGGTACTGCTGGTCTATTTTTCTACTTCATCTCCAATTTCTAGGATTACCCGTCATCCTATTAGATATTTTCTCCTTTTTTTTTTTTTTTTTTTCTTGAACAGAGGACTCTACAAATAAAAAGTGCAACAATTCAAGTGAAATCAACCGTGATATGGTACCAATGGTTTATTAAATAATATGTTGGGTGATGTTGAGTAGGGGAAATTATATTGATGAAAATATTTTTTATAAGCTTTCTCAACACTTTTGGTTAAGAATATCAGGAATATGATGGGTGATAGCTTTACTAGATACAAGGCCAAGACAGGCTTATTCATGTGCACTGTATATTCACCATTTTCAAAGCTCTGGTACCAATGACTTAAAAATGAATTGTAATGAGATATAATAGTATCACTGTTTGTTGTAAAATGATATTTTTATTTACTTGTTAATGTTTGGTTGTATGTTTTATTGTTGTAGAGTTTAGGCCTCCAGTAACTAGGAGTTACCACTATGTGTTTAAAGGGAACCTATCACACTGAGAATGCAATGCAGGGCAAGCAGGATATTCTACAGCAAGAGTAGTTTTGTGGGAAAAGATTCAGTATAAATTGTCGTCTGTTTATTCTGGGTTTAGAAGTCTAGTGGGTGGTCCTTATTTTGGGTTTAGAAGTCTAGCGGGCGGTCCTATCAGTGATTGATACAGATTTACACACTGATACAGGGAGAAAGATCACTGGCTAGGACTGCCCACTTGACAACTAAATCAAGAATAAGTAGAGATAGATTACGAACTGTTTGAAATCTTTTGACACATAATTCTATGTATGTTCTTAGCTACTCTTGTTCTATCATATGCTGCATGCCGTTTCTTAGATTTTCTCTGTGACCTGTGCAGAAGTCCTTATTCAATGAAGGGGAGTAGCTACACTGTGACCACTACCTATTATGAATGATGAATCCTATGTCGACTGTATGTATAGACAATGACTGTCATTGTGTTCCCCCATGTACTGATAATAAGTTGACTGCTGCAAAAAATCTCCAACAGAATAAGTGTCAGCCTGTTTTAAAGGGCGGAATAGCCAAAATGACAACTGTAAGTTTATCATAAATTCTTGTTAAATATTTTTAACATAATACTTGATTAAAAAAAAAAAAAAATCTGACCACACTTTCATGTGCATGATGTTTTATGGGTTGTGGCTGCATACAGAGTGATTGCAGGGTTTAGCAGCCTTGAAATCACTGGGGGCAAATCCCCTGTGATCTACAGTAGGATCACATACACTTTCACCCACTGAGATCTGCCATATGTGTTATTGCTGCGGGGGTTACAGACCACCTCTCAACCTTTACAATGTTCAATGTGGTCCTGGCCTTAGACACTATTCACTCACATCTGATGTCCATGTTAATCACAGCCCGCACATGATTCTCCTGAAGGTTCATTCACACGGAGTTTTTTTGGTGAGGAAAAATAATTTCCTAATTCCTGAAGTGGATTTTTTCCTAGCCAGTGTATGGATCCAGTGGTTTTTCCATGTAGTTTTTGCTAATACCTTGTAGATTTTCCGTCTCCCATTGACTGCGTTGTGCTTTTTTTTTTTTTTTCTGCTAGCAGAACCCATAGAACTCTATGGGGAGGTGTTTTTTTTCACCTGGCTTGAGTGCCAAAATGCTCGCCAAAAAACTTTTTTTTTTTTTTTTAAATTCTTTATTTATAAACATTTTACAAGTAAGCAAAACACAGGGCAAAACAAGAACAGGGTAGGCCCAGAGCTAACGGGCCCGCAAACCAAGCCACACACAAGGACCCAGCAAAACAGGACAAAGGGAGAAAAGAGTCGGAAGGGTGGAAATGAGAAAGGGGTAGAGGGGGGAGAGAGGGACAACCCCAAAATCTGAAAGGCGGGAAGGAGAGGCAACCAACCACGAGGCCAGGAGGCTAATAACGAGTAGAAATCCAAGAGAATACGTCCTAAGGGGTCAGAACCAGAGTAATCTCCTCAAGTAACAAACGAGAACTATCAAACCCGGGGAATCGGGCAAAGAGAAGAGGTAGTGAAAATGAGAACTAGAACTTCCCCGGGTTTGAGCCCCAAGTTGCAACTACACCTCACATCAGGATGTCTGAGAGGGCCAAAGGCCAGGGGTCCATAGGAAGAAAAAGAAGGGGACGAAAAAACAAAAGACAAAGTACAGGAGCAGGGAGAAGTGAGACGGGGAGAACAAACAAGCGAAACCGCTCCAGGCTAGTCCGGAGCGGACAACAAAAAGAACAGTGGGCGAAAACCCACTAAAGCAAGTCTCGAGGACGCACCGCAGTGCGCCCTCAGAGAGCCGCCAATCCTAACTAAATGGGGGAGAGGCCGTAAACCATGACACACAACCCGCACCCCAAGCAGTAACAAGAAACACCAACGAAGAACCGGGCAAATAGCCAGGAGTGGGAGGAGAAGGAGCGTCAGACACCACTGGGAGCCGCAGCTGGTCGGGACCAGCCACAGCCACCAGCAGGGCAAAAGACTTAAGGCAACAGACAAAGTGAAAAACCGTAAACATAACAAAGGGTCAGGGACCAACAGAGTAAACAAAGTTCACACAAAAAGGCTGGCACCAGAGGAACCTAAGACAGCATCCGCGAGGAATCAGCAGGCCAATCCAGCCGACGTGGCAGAGAAGAGGAGGAAGAGCAGTCCGCAACCTGGGCAGCCGGGAGAGGATAGTCCAGCCAGTCTGGAAGACGTAGATCCGGCAGATCCAGAAAATGGGCCAGCGCTGCCGCCTGATCCGGAGAATGAAGAGCAAACATGGCACCATTATGGCGTATCTGGAGGTGGAAGGGATGACCCCATCTATAAGAGGCCCCAGCATCCAGGATCAGTTGAAGAACCGGTTTAAGGAGACTTCTCATGGCTAGGGTGTGACGGGAGACATCAGGAAGAAGCCGAATCTGGAACCCCTTAAAAGGAACCGGCCACGACGCCAAGCAGCTTGCAATATGTCCTCTTTCTCCCAGTAGAAATGCACCCTGCAAAGAACATCACGATGCTCCGATGCAGACGCCTTACATACACCCAGAAGACGGTGAATCCGGTCAATATTAATCGCAGTGTCCAGCGGCCAGTCCAGGACAGCATTGAAGACAGTGGTGGCAACCTCACAGAGCTCGGCAGGCTGAACAGAGTCCGGAATGCCCCACAGCTTAATGTTGTTCCTGTGCCCTTTGTTCTCCTGATCATCCGCCTGTAGCAGGACATGTCGGTTGAACAGGTGCTGGGAAGTAAGGGATTGCTCGACCACAGTCAGATGGAGGTCCAAATCGGTCATCACCTGCTGTTGAGCGGAGACCTGCGTTGACAGAGACTGGATATTGGACCGAAATTCCGCCACAATTTTCTCCTGCCGCTCCCCCACTCTGCGAATCAAGGCCTCCAAGTCCATTTTAGTGGGTAAAGCATGAAGAAGCTGCCAAACGTCAGAAAGTTTAGGGCACTTAGAGCGGGGCAACTGCAAGGCTGCGTCCTCCCGTGGAGAATCAGAAGAGTCCGAAGCTGACGGGGAGCAGAGGGCAGTGGGGGTCAATGAGTAATCAGGGTCCAAGTTAGAGGCGACAGCCACAGCAGAGTAAGAGGTGGAGGTCATCTGATCAAGGCCCTGGGGTGGGCCTGTGAGCCGTGCAGGTGGTATCATGGAGGGGAACTGTGCCACGTCCTTAGGAGACCCAGCTGAAGGAGGGGGCAGTCCAAGATGGGAGACCTTGGCACCCAGGACAGGTTGCAACAGGGGAGACTGGAGGTCAGGCTGACCAAAAGTAGCAGGCAGTACCCCAACTGCCGAGGGGGGCTGCTGAGGTCCACGAAGGAGAGGAGCCCGGCCAATATGAGCGCCTGAGAACTCAGACCCAGAAGATGAGGGAGGCAGGTGCTGCAGGGGAGCTGCTGGAGCCGAGGCCGGAACAAAAGCTGCAGGGGGAGGGGGGAGAGCCTGCTCCCCAGTGCGATCACCAACCTGATGGGCTGGGGGGGATATCTGCACCGTCTGGGGCCATGCGTGCTGCAGTCCTGGAGATGACTGGGTGTCCGGTGACTCGGAGGAGAGACAGGAGGCTCTGGCAGCAGGTGGGAGCGCTGCAGAGTGGGGTCGGCACGTGCCGGCGCCATCTTGAATCCACCGACCACAGGCGTGGAGGAGGCCGCAGGCAGCAAAAATCGAGCCAGCGGCGGTTCCACTCTGGAGGAAGCAGCTTCCTTACGCCCCAGAAGCTTCACCATAGTAGGAGGGACCCAGAGGAAGGTAGGCACCCGGAGAAAAGTCTGTGAAACTGCTCAGGGATATGGGACCTGTGTGAATCTGCTTCTTCACGCCACCATGCCTAGGCCATGCCCCCTGCTCACCAAAAAACTTTTTTGTGAATGGACCCTAAGTCTCAAGTTATGTGCCATCCCATTGTTGATCAGTCCATGAAAAACAGTTCTTCTTTTTTTTTTTTTTCCTCATGATGGCATACTGTGCAGTCTGATTTTCAAGGATCCATAGACCATTCATGTGAATGAGGCCTTAGTCTTTTTACATAGACCTTTGTATAACCTCTGTAGTGCTAGACTTGCTGTTACAAGACAGAACTCTCATTGTAATAAGCCATGCACTAGCAGTATACATGCCAGGTTTCTGACAGTTACTCGCACTGTGTTTTTCTTACGACTAGCACAGTGCATGATCATTGCCTTAGGGCTTGTTCACATCTGCGGCCCGGTCTCCGTACTTAGGTTTCCGTTTCCTGCCTAAAACACAGGCAGGATACGGAAACCTGCAGGAGACTTTCTCACCCATTCATTTGAATGGGTGAGAAAGCTGTCCGGCCGTGCGCGGCGGTGAGCGTTTTGCGCTCTCCGCCGCGAAACCGGGTTTTATAATCCGGACACAGAGTCGGACATGCAGTACTCTGTGTCCGGATAAAAAAAATCCGGTTTCGCGGCGGAGAGCGCAAAACGCTCACCGCCGCGCACGGCCGGACCCGGTCTGTGGTTTCCGTCTTCTGGCATGCAGAAGACGGAAACCACAGAACGGAGACCCCAGACGCAGGTGTGAACCCAGCGTCATGGGTACTTTTATTACCATGTTATTTTGGTAAAAAGTGTACTTGACTGTGGAATGCTGAGGAAACTCTGATCTAACAGAAGATATGTAAATCTCCGTTTGGTACATATGAGAGCAGAGGTATAAAAAACATACATAGGAAGTATAATAATTTCATGCATTTTTTTGGAGCATGTTAAAGCAATCCCTTTTTTTGTTTTATTGTTCTTTTTTCCAAATATATTTACCTTCATATAGTATTTGGAAAAATAGCACAAATAAATGTACAAATGTTACAATATAAAACATTGGTACCAAAAATGCCTATGAAAAATGCTTCAAATTCCTGGTTTGTGCTGATGAAGTTGTTTTGGTGTGTGTGTGTATCCTTTATTGAAAAATCAAGATTAAAATCATCGGGATGTTTTTAGACAAAGATAAAAATTCCCATACTGGAGAAAAGCGTTCTGGGCTGACACGTTTCAAAAGCAGTTCTTTCTTAGTTGAAGCCTGATGCAACTATGAATGGTAAAACTATAAGTAGCTGATGTAAGCAATTTAAAAACAGGTGTTGCAACTTGTGTAATTGCATTGTAAGATTATGTATACACCCATATAACACATAAACAACAAAAAGATACAAATAAAGCTTACCTATACAAATACACACAAAAGCTTATACCAGTTACGGGAATGAAACATCAGAAATAATGTACGATAATTCAAATGACAGCCATGATAAATGAACAGGGACACCAACTACTTTACTTTTAAAGCTATTGACCATATTAGAAAACCCCTGCGAGGAGACAACAGAGAACATCAACTATGAATTCAAGAAGCATTTTGGATTTTTAAATTAGACACACACAACATCCCAATGGACTCAATAAAAGGAATGATCCCTCTTACATTTATTAGTCTTAATTTGTTAGTTTATTTAATTTTACAATATTATACCAAATTATTATGTAGACACTTCACAATACTAGGTTGTTCCGGTAACCTATAGATTCTCAAATACTAGAATTTTATATTCTGAGTTGGATTAGCATATTTATATGCATACACACACCTTTGGCTTCATTGGCTTGAATATATTGTTGATAAATTTTCATGTCCTTCAGTGCTTTCTTATATCAATGTACTTACCTGCTTTTCTGGGTCCGCTCCATCATGGATTTTTTTCCGTGTGCACGGGCCATGATTGGTTGCCTCTTGTGCATCCTGTTCTTTACAACGGGTTTAACAGCTCAGGCATGCGCGCTATTCCTTATCATACATGTAATGGCCATCTTTCTTGAGGGCATAGTTCAACGGTAATCCCTTGAGGGAACACGTGCATATCCTGGATTGGTACTGATATAATCATTGCTTCTATGTTGGACATGATTGATCTCCCATTTGATTTTTGTTTTTTGTTCTGTTGGTCTTGTACGTTCTCTTGGCATTTTCCAGTGGGTAGTGGCCTCGGCATGCGCATTAGTTCCCATGACACATGGGACAGCGATCTTTTTTGAGGGCACAATACAATATTAATCTCTGTATTGGGCATGCGCATTGCCTGAACCGTTATAACTAGAGATAAGCGAGTGGTGACAAATTCGATATTCGTTTCGAGCAGACCCTCGATATTCGACTATTTGACCTAATATCAAATCCCATTAGTCTATGGGGAAAAAAATGCTCATTTCAGGGGAAACCACAATTCGACTAAGGAGAGTCACCAAGTCCACAATGACACCCCAGGAAATGATGCCAACACCTCTGGAATGCAACTGGGACAGCAGGGGAAGCATGCCTGGGTGCATCTAACACGCCCAAGTACCTGTATTATCCCAATATCACAGCCTATCAACTAGACACTTTCCAAACTCAATATAACCTCTATGAAAGTTGAAAAATACTTGGAAACCTTCTTTCTTCCACATTAGTATGGACACAAATTTAAAGCTAAAGAAACATTAGCATGCACCCCTTTAAATCACGTTGCCCATGACAACCACAGATGGCATAGGCAATGGGAAATCCAACAGTACCCACCCTTAACTGTCATTGTGCATGTGTGTGTGTGATGTGGTAAGACCTTCAAAATTTCACTTTTCTGGTCTTTAACGTTAGCCCTTCGAAATTAAGTTAGAGTCCCTTGATCTGAGTTACCAGCAGAGATTGAAGCCCTTTAAGTGAGTTGCACGTTGCACCAGCAAAGTGTTTTTGGCCCTTTGGGTGAGTTGAGCCTTTAACCAGCAGAGATTTGTTGGCCTTTTGGGTGAGTTTAGCCTTGCAGCAGCAGAGTGTTGGCCCCTTTAAAATTGTTAGCACCTAAAACGGTTGTTTCAAAACCATCACTCTCATTATGTTGGATTGATGCAGTGGATTGGAGTGAGGACCCAGACATTGACCTTGATTGTGATTGGGAAATTGATAACATTTTGACATCAAGTCCTGGGGGTAACTTTTATTTAGAGGACCGCAAAGGTGGAGAATTGGCTGCAACCACTACTAGCGGTAATGGTCCTCTAATATGGGACTCTACATTACCTCTACAGGGTTCTGATCAGGTGTTAATAGTCCAAACAACATGCTCCAGTACTTTAGATGTAGATCAGAAACCACTTTCCCTTCCGACACCAGATTTAACCAAGCTTCATCATCATCATCATCATCATCATCATCATCATCATCATCATCCTGCTGAGATGGAGCCACTAAAGGAAACCTTGCCTTCCAAGGCATGTTCTGGAGCTGCGACTGAGCCAAATCTAAACACAGAGTCGTTTGGAACTGAATAAAAATCAAAGTGTCAAAAGACTTTAGAGACTGTTGAAAGTAATGGGATCCACCATGAAGAGTTCATCACAAGGCTGACAGACCCAACTCCAAATGCTGCAGCACAAGTGTAACCCCCCTCACAGGAGTTACTAATGGTTATTTGGCCATAGAAGTGCCTTACATGTTATGATAGTTTGTATATGTTGTTATGTTTATTCTGTATTCATTTGTGTAATGTTGTTAAGCTATTGTTCTCTGGTTTCACTAGTCCTAGTGAGCTGTGGTCTCCATAGCAACACACACTATAGTGGGTGGATCTGTAGCTGGAACAGGAAATAGTCAAAACAGGGAGAGGAAGTAGTATTCTGTAAGCAGCCAGGGAAGGAGCAAGGAGAAGTGTGTCAGTGGCCATCTTGTGTTTAAGACACTGAGTGCTGTGAGGATTGCCACAGCAGCAGCAGGACAGAGAAGCTGTGACAGCGCCCTCCATCACTATCAGTAAGAGGACAGGATTATATCAGGCTAAGCAGAGCTATAACCCTGCCAGCCTGCATCTACCTCTACAAGGTATGAGCCCCTGCAGTAAACCAGCTGGACCTGCAGACATCTTAGACTCTCTGCTAATACATGGGAAGGTGTCAGCCATCTACAAGCCACTGTGCCACAGCTCACTGCTACAGGACAAGTGACCAGCAGATGCCTGTTACAATAAAGCAGTGAGCACTTCTACTGATCCTGGCCTGGACATTGCCTTCTTTGTAGCTAAGCCCTGGGCAAATGCTCTTTGTTGGAGTAGAGCACTGGCACCCACATCACCATCTCAGCCCAGGGACCAGCGGGTGTCTCAATACTCCAACTGGCGTCACATCTAACTGACTCTGCCTATTACCCTGTGCACCTCTCCTGGGAGTTCTGGTGCCTATAAGGCCACCGTGACAGTCCAGCCTCCTGCACGGTTCTCCAGGGGTGGTCGCACAAGCAACCAGCAGTCAGACTAAGATTGTCTCTTCTTCAAGTAAGACACAAGATTCTTTGGAACCAGAACAGGAAAACCCAGTGATTGCCATTGCTGCAGTGCCTAGGCCATCTTTCAGAGCAGTTCATTCAGAGATTGACGCTGAGTGGTGAGGAACACCCCCTCTCCTCCTGATAGTACTTGTCCATAGACATCACTGGGCGGTAAAGAACGCTCCCTCTCACAGTACAGCGCAATAGGCGCTACAGTAAGGAGGGGTGTTCCTGACAGACTGTCAGAAATGCCCTCCTAACATTGAAGAGCTACGCTACCGGCACTGATAGCTCTTCTGCGAGGGACACAGAACGGGAAAGCCGACAGTGCGCTGAATTTAGTGCACTGTCTGCTTTCTAGCAGTGTATTACACCGCCTGTGCCCTGAGGACGTGAAAGGTCTTCTTTACTATTTCAACATTCATAGATATAACAGTAAAATGAATTGATACAAAGCAGTACTCTGAATCCTAATGGTTCTTGGTCTCTAGTTATTTATCACACTATATGCTGTTTCATTAACTTGTGTCCTTTTTCGGGTATGCTGTGAATATGCCAGTACGAAGTTTAAACAGGTATAACTAGCAAATAAATATTATTTGTGATGATCAAAGCTGCTCAGATCTGCTAACTGCACTGTACATATCTTGCACCATTGTGTCAATCACATAATCTATAGGAATGCAGGACCAAATCCAAACCGGTTGGTATACAGTTCAGAAATCCAATGGAACCAGCGCCAGTCACACCATAGGGTACAATAAACAAATTCCTTTATTCGGTTTTCAAATCCATAAAACACCACGCGTTACGTGTGAAAAACCAGGGGAAGAAAGTGGGCATGCATCCATCTTGTACACTTGACAAAGGAGCTTGTCTCCGTAACGCGTGGTGTTTTTATTGATTTGAAAACCAAATACCTACCATCGAGGTGCGTGAAAGGTGGTTTTTACGGCCACATTTTGTACATCTACGGCTGAGTTTAGGAATGGCAACAATCATCTTTCTTTTATAAACCGCTAGTCCGATACTCTCCTGATGAACTCCAGTTATAGTGAGGGAAACACATAGAGAGCAAACTTATGTGGTTAGATATTGGAGTACTTATTAGCTATTCACCACTAGCATACGGGTGGGCAGATTGCAATATTGTATCTAATGCCCATTTTGTCCTGTTACGGCTATTGGTTATGTACAGTGTTGGCCAAAAGTATTGGCACCCCTGCAAGTCTGTCAGTTAATACTCATTTTCTTCCAGAAAATTATTACAAGCACAAACTCTTTGGTATTAATATCTTCATTTATTTTGCTTGCAATGAAAAAACACAAAAGAGAATGAAAAAAAGTCAAATCATTGATCATTTTACACAAAACTCCAAAAATGGGCTGGACAAAAGTATTGGCACCCTCAGCCTAATACTTGGTAGCACAACCTTTAGACAAAATAACTGCGAACAACCGCTTCCGGTAACCATCAATGAGTTTCTTACAATGCTCTGCTGGAATTTTAGACCATTCTTCTTTGGCAAACTGCTCCAGGTCCCTGAGATGTGAAGGGTGCCTTCTCCAAACTGCCATTTTGAGATCTCTCCACAGGTGTTCTATGGGATTCAGGTCTGGACTCATTGCTGGCCACTTTAGAAGTCTCCAGTGCTTTCTCTCAAACCGTTTTCTAGTGCTTTTTGAAGTGTGTTTTGGGTCATTGTCCTGCTGGAAGACCCATGACCTCTGAGGGAGACCCAGCTTTCTCACACTGGTCCCTACATTATGCTGCAAAATTTGTTGGTAGTCTTCAGACTTCATAATGCCATGCACACGGTCAAGCAGTCCAGTGCCAGAGGCAGCAAAGTAACCCCAAAACATCAGGTAACCTCCGCCATGTTTGACTGTAGGGACCGTGTTCTTTTCTTTGAAGGCCTCTTTTTTCCTGTAAACTCTATGTTGATGCCTTTTCCCAAAAAGCTCTACTTTTATCTCATCTGACCAGAGAACATTCTTTCAAAACGTTTTTGGCTTTCTCAGGTAAGTTTTGGCAAACTCCAGCCTGGCTTTTTTATGTCTCTGGGTAAGAAGTGGGGTCTTCCTGGGTATCCTACCATACAGTCCCTTTTCATTCAGACACCGACGGATAGTACGGGTTGACACTGTTGTACCCTCGGACTGCAGGGCAGCTTGAACTTGTTTGGATGTTAGTTGAGGTTCTTTATCCACCATCTGCACAATCTTGCGTTGAAATCTCTCGTCAATTTTTCTTTTCCGTCCACATCTAGGGAGGTTAGCCACAGTGCCATGGGCTTTAAACTTCTTGATGACACTGCGCATGGTAGACACAGGAACATTCAGGTCTTTGGAGATGGACTTGTAGCCTTGAGATTGCTCATGCTTCCTCACAGTTTTGCTTCTCAAGTCCTCAGACAGTTCTTTGGTCTTCTTTCTTTTCTTCATGCTCAATGTGGTACACATAAGGACACAGAACAGAGGTTGAGTCAACTGCAATCTATTTCAACTGGCTGCAAGTGTGATTGTTATTGCCACCACCTGTTAGGTGCCTTAGGTCCTCCTCCCACTTCCTGTTTCACTAATACTTCCTGAGACAGGAGGGGGGGGGGGACACTTTAAAGTCCTGTATCTCAGGACTCGTTTGGCCTATGAAGATAATTTTAGATTCATTTTAAAGATGGGAATCTCATATTTAAAATGATGCCAAGATCATCCTACTAGTCATTAGATTTTTAGCAAATTGCTGTTAAAACCGCTGTTGGGAATTGAGATCTTCAATGAGATCTCAATCCCCAATAGCATCTTCAACAGTGAATCACTTTGGCACAGTAAGGGTGAACATGAAGACCTTCATATCATTTTAAAGATGAGGTTCACATCTTTAAAATGAATCTAAAATGATCTTCACAGCCCAAACGAGACCAGAGATATGGGCATTAGAAGTAAGGATGTAGCAGCTACGTCCTCGGCTAGGCAAGTGACACCCTCGGAGGACGTAGAGCTACGTCCTTGGCAGTGAAACAGTTAAATTGAGGCAGCTAGAAGGTAACATTAAGCTAGGGCAGCTGGTGGGGAACATTAAATTGTGGGGGCAGCTTGAGGGGGCACTAGGAGAGGGACTTTATACTGTGGGGCAGTTGGAGGGAAACATAATGGGGGGGCATGCAATATTAGGGTGACTGTAGGAGTATTATACTGTGTGGGACCACAAGGAGAAATTGATGGGAATGGGAGGAGTCAACACATGTGGGTGGAGCAAAATTTGCTGCAGCAAACTATGGGCGCCTCACATTCTGTCCCTGTGTTTTGAAATTTTGGAGGTATGCCCTAGTGCACACTGTGCGGTTCCTGACTCTCCAGGTTGTTGTGTTCCTTTTTGTTGCTCCTTTCGCCTATAGGTATACCAGGTTCACCTGACAGCTACACTAAGCCAATTCCTGACTGACTCTGACCACTTGGTCTGCTATATGTTCTGGCTGAGCAATGTTATGGATGTATCTGTCTGAGCTCTATATAATATGTATGTGGCTGACTTAGGAACGTACGTATTGTTCAGTTTCTGTAGCCTCCAGGCTTTTCTGTAGCCTCCATGGCTAGATTCCTGTGTGAAGTTTATTATTATGTAATGTATGAAAAATCATTGTCATCCTTAAAAGCTGAATGCTAGATAATGCTTGAAACTGGTATAATGTTAAATGATAAGATGGCGCCTGCAACCAACATGGGTGCAAGAAAAACAAATGCGTGGCTTGTTGCCAGAAGACAACTCCCCAAGGTTAACATGCAGGAGCTGGAGCAGCTGGCTATATATGGCACTGCTTAAACTGTTTCTGTTTGATTGAGATGTACCATACCAATCAGGAATGAATATGAAAACTTACGTTATTGTTATATCACTTCCTTTCTCTGATACTATTTAACCCTGTGTTTTCAATAAAAAGTGTGTCAGCACAGATTCTTTGGTTGAGAAAAGAACGAATACCAACACATAGACTGGTGTAATTTCTTTACCGCCTGGTTCTCAGCCTAATTAATTAGGACAACAACAATTACCCGAAATTATTGGTCAATTAGTCATAAATGCAACTATGACCTTATCACCTGTATGTGCAAAAATTTGTATAAGCAACTGTTTAACAAGGAGCTATAATAGGGAATATTATATAAACTGGATAACATGACTGTTGAAGTTAAATCTACTTAACTAAACATTTGTACTTGCTTTTCAATTGTCATGGCTTTACAGATTTGCCTTCCAGGGTCCTGGGAAAGATGGGTAACATACAAAGTAAAGCTGTAATAGGATCTGCTGAGAATTAAATATACCGAAATAGCCTTCCTTGCTCTGTAATTGTTTCATAAAGATGACCTGTCATGAAGTAGAAAATGCTGAATAATTCTTGTTGTTCCCCTGGACAAGTTGTTTTTATTTTTAAAATTCGTCCACCCATTTAAAACATATGACCTCTGCAAGATTATATGTAAATTAGCTCTGATTCTCCATGTGGGTGGGAACCTAATGGTTTTTCTATGAGAAAATAAAAGGTTCCCACCCACATGGAGAAACAACTAGTTTACATATAATCTTCCAGGGGTCATATCTTTTGGATGGATTTTTAAAAAGAAAAGAATCAAATGACCATGGTCCAGTTGGCTGAACAGCTCCAGCCTCACCACTGTGCCCCCTGTGTGAGCTGGCCCAGGGAGCTGTAGGTGTGATGTAATAATGTTACTCACATCACGCCTGCAGCTTCCTGTATACTCTAGAAGCAGTGGCGTAACTAGGAATGGCGGGGCCCCGTGGCGAACTTTTGACATGAGGCCCCCCCGACACCGAAGATCTTGACCGAGTCCCTCCTACACATTCCTGCGCGCTCTATTATGACCAATAATGGCCCCTGCACACAGTATTATGTCCCATAGTGACCCCTGCACACAGTATTATGTCCCATAGTGGCCCCTGCACACAGTATTATGCCCCATAGTGGCCCCTGCACACAGTATTATGTCCCATAGTGGCCCCTGCACACAGTATTATGTCCCATAGTGGCCCCTGCACACAGTATTATGTCCCATAGTGGCCCCTGCACACAGTATTATGTCCCATAGTGGCCCCTGCACACAGTATTATGTCCCATAGTGGCCCCTGCACACAGTATTATACCCAATAGTGGCCCCTGCACACAGTATTATGTCCCATAGTGACCCCTGCACACAGTATTATGTCCCATAGTGGCCCCTGCACACAGTATTATGTCCCATAGTGGCCCCTGCACACAGTATTATGTCCCATAGTGGCCCCTGCACACAGTATTATGTCCATTAGTGGCCCCTGCACACAGTATTATGTCCCATAGTGGCCCCTGCACACAGTATTATGTCCCATAGTGGCCCCTGCACACAGTATTATACCCAATAGTGGCCCCTGCACACAGTATTATGTCCCATAGTGGCCCCTTCACACAGTATTATGTCCCTTAGTGGCCCCTACAGGACTAAATACTGTCACGTCACCCGCTGACCGCTATACCAGGACAAAATGTGGATAAAAAATCTGGTCCTGTGCATTACAATTTAGTAACTCCATGTGCCTCATATTAATAGCAGTTAACCCCATCATCTCCCTCACATTAACTCCTGTGTGCCTCACCATAAGAGTTACTGATATGTGAGAGACATGGAGGTAATAATAAAGGATCTTCATTACTATTACCCCCATATGTCTCACATATCAGTAACTCTTATGGTGAGGCACACAGGGGTTAATTTGAGTGACATGATGGGGTTAACTGCTATTAATATGAGGCACATGGAGTTACTAAAACACAAGTAATCCCCCCATATGCCTGATAGTAATAAGTAACCCCAGTACGTACCTGTGTAGCTTTAGTTTCATTTTCCTGGAGCAGCTTCTTCCTCTTCTTCTCTTGCTGGACGGCAGGGATAAGCCCCGCCTCCTCCTCTCATTGGTGGGCAGAGGACAGCAGAGAAAGGGAGGGGGGAGAGAAGGAGATCTTCCTGAAGCGCTGACAGGAGCCAGACCTGCAGCTCCTGTGTCTCAGCCGTTGCTGCAGCTTCGGGGCCCCCTGTTGGTGGAAAGTATTCCACCAACAGGGGGCCCCGATCATTATACTCGGGGGTCCGAAAAGACCTCCGAGAATAATGATAGCAGCGGTAGCAGCTGTCACCGGGCCCCTAATGCCCCGGGCCCTGTGGCAGCTGCTACCGCTGCTATGGTGGTAGTTACGCCACTGTCTAGAAGTAAAGCAGTGGAGCAAGGAGAGGTGAGTATCAGTGATTTTATGATGGGGAATATGCAGAATCCGTTTTCCAGGATGTAATTAGGAAAACAATGCCTCTGCTTGCTGCCTCTAGGACAGCCCCCTTAAACATCAGTACATGACTTTTTCAGATAGCCTAATACCATGATGTGAGGTTATTGCCAAATAGTAAACAAGGAAAAATAGTAATCTGTGAGGTAGGTGCAACCTGAATTAGAATTCTCAAACAAAAATAGGTGAATGCACTAAAACTCAACTTTTATTAGTCATCATTAAAAAGTGGCATAATTGACTACCACCAAAGTGTAGGGGAATTAAAATGGAGTAGAGCGACGTTGGTGCTCCTGTACGCTGCACTGAATGATATATAGCTATTCGCACAGCCTATTCTGGTTTATCCCTTTTCCCCACCTCCAGTTAGTATAACCAGTAGGGCTGAAAGAGCTGAGGTAAGTATAGAGGGTGCAATAAACTCCACTAGTCTCAATTGAAAGTCTATAACCTATTACCCTTCCTCTCACTCTCACTTACTCATTAATAGGGAGACCTCAAGCATATGAGTCGCCCCGGCTCGGCCTATGTAGATTCACGGTGCGAGCAGGCCCGACACCGGGGGCGGCAGCGCCTTGAAAAAGGGGAGTTTTAAGCAAAAATGGATGAAAGAAAAATAAAGAAAAATAAGTTTGTCGTGACGCCAGTTGGGGTTTCGGCTTGAGGTGAAGCCGGGCACTGTAGATTGGGCCTCTGGGAATAGGTGGTGATGCAGTGCCAGATGTTATACCCTCCCCAACCAGGGCAGGTCCCAGGGCCAGATGATATAGGTGAAGAAGGGATGTTTCCGGGAGGAGTAACAGAGGATCGATGAAAGAACACAGTCCAGACAGGGGTTAACCAAACACTTACAGTTTACTTCTGTAGTCAGCAGGAGATAACAGATGTTACAGGAGGAGTCACCTTGCTCCAGTATAGTGAGATGCTAGTCCTCCCTTTTACCACTAGTATGATTCAGCCTTCCACTGCTGCTCAAACTCTCTAATAGATTTCCTCTGGTCCTGGGTTCCAGGAGCTCAAAGGTACAACTGGGTAGATCCCCCTTCTGGACAGCAGGTAACGCGAGTTCTTTGGGATGCTGGATACACTCACCCCAACTCTGTATGTTACTGAACCTCCAGGAATCTTGCATTCACTAGGCCTCGGTCCAGTGAGTCTCTCAATTTTCTAAGTGTTTCTCACACTAGTTAGGAATTGATGGTCCTATGACTGCAGCTCCGTGCCTGTGAGGTCTCATCTCACCTCTGCAGGTCCACGGCCTCCTGTGCTATCACACCATGAGGCTTGCAGCACACACTGCACCTCCACATACCTCTCCTCTCTCCTGCACACTCTGATCTGGAACTGAAAAGAGAGACCCTCTTCCAGTCTGTAGCTCCACCCCTTTTCTTAAAGAGATAATGGCTGTGGAACTTTGTGTGTGCTAACAGGTTGACTGGATCTCACTATACCTTCACAGTACACAGTGTAGATCACATAAGATGACATTTGTAGTGACCCACTCTGTGGGGCACTACATTCCCCCCTTGTTAAAAGTAGCACCTCTCGGGCTACCCTTCCGGTGAACTAAGAAGAGGGTTAGTAGACAGTAACACGAACATCATAGTGTTTGAAGGACATTACATACAAGTGTAAACTTCATATGTAAGTAAATTCCCTAAGGAGAAAAGTGCAACTTACTGAAGATCAATTTAAACTTTGAAACAAACAAAAACGTTCTGTAACCCATTAGTCTCTGGTTATGTACTCCTTACAACCCAGCAACATTCACAGATGCTTTCCTTGCGGATTACAGCCCCAAACCGCTCAGTCCACCTCCTTAACTCCGAGTGAAGCTGCGGAGTATTTTGGAATATTCAAAATTCTTCACTGCACAGGCTGTTTTGATGGCTCCTATCCGACAGGCCGCCATATTTGAAACATCCCCCAACCCCTGAGAGCGTTGGTGCACCTGCATAAATTGCATTCCATGCACTTGAAGAGGTTGGTAGGCAAATGCAAGTTTTAAAAGTTTCAATACCACAAGAAAGTTATTGTGGTAGGAACCCTGAAAAACTAAACATGTTAAACACTGGCTCAGTTCCTTTAGTCCATTCTCTCTTGGTAGCGCCATGCTCAGGAGAGTAAGTATTAATGCACAGTTCATATTTCTGACTCACCCATTAGTGCAATCCGTTAGGGAGCCGGCACTGCAATTAAACCTTTAACGTTGCATAAACTCAATTCAATATATACAAATACACCACAACTATCTGTAAACATATTGGGTTAGTATGCCTCTACTTATTGTCCCTGTAACGTATGGGGAGTTGTCCCTGTGTATTGCGCTGAGATCTACGCAAAAATGGGATTCCTGGCAGTCTTCTCCTACTCACTGGAGTCATCAGGGGAACGGTAGGCATACTTTCACTAGCAATCGGGCTTACTGGAATTTGCTCTGGTACATCATCCACTTGTTTAATAGCCCACAAGGCCTCTTGCAGATTGAGGGCAAAATCTCTCACAGTATCCTGCGGTTTTTGCCTACAGCTGAAAAACCGCATCTTTATCTCTGATGTGGTGCGGGTGTCAAAGGTGATCCTGAGTTTGGTAAAAATGTCCTTTACAGTTCTTTTATCACTCAATGGCCAGGATTTCACTTCCCTTTGTGCTGCACCACCAAGTTGACTTATTAATATTGTGACCTTTTGCTCCTCTGTCATAGGGTAAAGGTCAAACAGGCTACTCAGCTTTTCTTTAAAGTCTCTGAGGCTATGGGACTCGCCTGTATACTGGGGCAGCCAGGATGCACCTGGAATGTACGGCATTGTTAAGGGTAATATAGGTGCCATAGTTACTTGGGTGTGACCACGGTTAGAGTCTATGGGGGGATCAGAGGGGCCTGGGGCTGGAGATGAGGATCTACTTGCTTGAGACATCACCCCCCCTTGTTAACCCCAGCAAGGCCACACTCACCGCACTTGATACTGTGAAGCGTTGATCCGGATGGATGGATGGATTGAGGATTTATCACTGCAGTTGGGGATGATGCAATCTGTATCTTTCACTGCTCCTTGCACAGGCATGTCACATGTTCTGCACTCAGTGTGGCTTGCAAGGAAGAGACACCAACCCTGCAGTTCAGTGTAACTTGAATCATGCAACTGCTGTTCATTGCTATTGTGGAAAGCAGGGAAAGTTTCGAAAAATGCAAGGTCTTTTTCAACAAAAATAAAAGTTTTGCGCACTTTCGCAATCCTGTTCGTGACGCCAAAAAGGTGAGTCGCCCCGGCTCGGCCTATGTAGATTCACGGTGCGAGCAGGCCCGACACCAGGGGCGGCAGCGCCTTGAAAAAGGGGAGTTTTAAGCAAAAATGGATGAAAGAAAAATAAAGAAAATTATAAGTTTGTCGTGACGCCAGTTGGGGTTTCGGCTTGAGGTGAAGCCGGGCACTGTAGATAGGGCCTCTGGGAATAGATGGTGACGCAGTGCCAGATGTTATACCCTCCCCAACCAGGGCAGGTCCCAGGGCCAGATGATATAGGTGAAGAAGGGATGTTTCCAGGAGGAGTAACAGAGGAGCGATGAAAGAACACAGTCCAGACAGGGGTTAACCAAACACTTACAGTTTACTTCTGTAGTCAGCAGGAGATAACAGATGTTACAGGAGGAGTCACCTTGCTCCAGTATAGTGAGATGCTAGTCCTCCCTTTTACCACTAGTATGATTCAGCCTTCCACTGCTGCTCAAACTCTCTAATAGGTTTCCTCTGGTCCTGGGTTCCAGGAGCTCAAAGGTACAACTGGGTAGATCCCCCTTCTGGACAGCAGGTAACGCGAGTTCTTTGGGATGCTGGATACACTCACCCCAACTCTGTATGTTACTGAGCCTCCAGGAATCTTGCATTCACTAGGCCTCGGTCCAGTGAGTCTCTCAATTTTCTAAGTGTTTTTCACACTAGTTAGGAATTGATGGTCCTATAACTGCAGCTCCGTGCCTGTGAGGTCTCATCTCACCTCTGCAGGTCCACGGCCTCCTGTGCTATCACACCATGAGGCTTGCAGCACACACTGCACCTCCACATACCTCTCCTCTCTCCTGCACACTCTGATCTGGAACTGAAAAGAGAGACCCTCTTCCAGTCTGTAGCTCCACCCCTTTTCTTAAAGAGATAATGGCTGTGGAACTTTGTGTATGCTAACAGGTTGACTGGATCTCACTATACCTTCACAGTACACAGTGTAGATTACATAAGATGACATTTGTAGTGACCCACTCTGTGGGGCGCTACACATACACCCGGTCTAAACATCCATGTAATGTCAGGAGGTATGGCTGCATTGTTAGAACATGGAGGCTTGCTGCAATCATCCCAATCCAGCAGGGGGAGCCAGTTCTCAGCTAGAGACAATAGAGTGACCTGGGAAAGTAGAAGCTGGGGGCACAGGAAGTGGAGGAGACACAGTGTTTCCAGGGGAAGAAGACTACAGTGCTGGAGAGCAGAAGCAGTGTCTGCCAACAAAAAGCAAGAGTGCTGTCATATAGTGACCAGAGCCAAGCAGAACAGCCCAGTGAAGCACAGAAGTGCTGAAGCAAACACTGAAGAAGGAGAGCAATACAGAGCAGTGCAAGTAACTGTAGTGCAGAGCACATGTGATAGAAGTGCAGAAAAGACACAGAAGTGTGCAGCCAGCTTCCCCACTGCAATAAGGAGAAAGGTACTACCTTGGAAAGAGACAGAGCATGAGCCCCAGAGGAATCCAGTGCCCTCCAGCAGGATCAGTAAGCAAAGCCCATTGAGAGACTGTAACAAGTGACACAGTGCCACTAAAGCTGTAGCTATACCCCTCCTTTACATACCCACGTTCTTATAGAGATTATGTCCCTCCAGTATATGATTTACCTGTTGCAATAGTTCAAGAGCCTGTTGCTGTGTTCAAGACTCATAACAAGTAAAGCCATTCCTGTTTTATTCCGTTGTCTGAGTGAGTTTGTTGCCAGTCACCTGCACCTCTTACACGTGGCGTAGTCGGCAGGATGGAAACAAATATGGTGACAGAAGGGGCAACATCCTCAGTGAGTGGGACACAGCCTATAATTCCAGTGGGGGCGCTACTGAGCCATCTGCCCAAGTTTAATGGATCTAATGTGTTACTAGAGGACTGGAAAGAGAGGCTGGAGGGAGCTGCACGTCTATGTAATATTGCCTCACATCTGAAAGCAGAGCTTGCCTTGAACACATTAGAAGGGGAAGCCAGAAAGACAGTACTGCTGCAGCCGGCGAGGTCAAGACAGACGTTTGAACAGATCTCAAGCATCCTGGAAGATGTATATGGGGATACGACATCTGAAGCTATGCTGAGGAAGAGATTCTTCACCAGATACCAGGGGGAAGATGAAACACTACCCCAATATGCAAATGGCTTGCAAGAGCTTATGGCCACATTACAAAGAAAAGAAGGACAGGCAGTCACATCCATCACTAATACAGAAGTGGTCCTGCGAGAGCAGTTTCTCCTTGGCCTGAGGAGCCAACCATTACGGAGGATCCTACGTGAGAGATTCAAGTCGGAGCCCCACTCAACCTTACACCAGGCGCTAAAGGAAGCCATTGTCTTGGAAAAAGAGGAACTGGGTACTATGAATCCAATAGCCCACCAAGCAGAGGTGACACCATCCAAGGAGAAGGGTATGGAGGCCCGGCTGTCATCATTAGAAGAGGTGATTAGAGAACTGAAACAGGCACTGACTGTGAGAGAGGAGAGAGTGGCACCTCAGACCCATGATAGAGGGCAGTCCTACCCTGTTCCCAAACAGTCCTACAGAGGGGCCCGACCTGCAAGAAGATGCTGGACATGTAACCAAGAGGGACACTTAGCAAGGAACTGCCCCAACCGTGGCCTTAGCCGCAACCAGAGGGATTTAAACTAGCCCCACCTGCGATTGAGGGGCAAATCGCAGGAGGAAGCACAGAATTGCGCCCCTTTCTTGAAGCTATGGACTTAGTGGGAGAGAGCCCAGTCGTTACAGCCAAGTTCAATGGAATAGAACTGTCCTGTCTACTGGACACGGGGTCACAAGTGACAACAATGGCCAGGGAAATCTTTGAGGCTCACTTTCCCTCCTCCCTACACCGGGACAGTGCAGACTGGGTGAATCTGAAAGCTGCCAATAGTCTTCCTATTCCAACAGTTGGAGTCATGCAGGTCGACATTGAGCTTTGGGGCCGGACCATGAAGAAGAAAGGAGTGGTGGTGGTACAGAGAGCAATGGACTCAGAAGTCCCTGTGATACTAGGAATGAATGTATTGCGAGAACTAGATGGACTGATGGCTCGAGAGTTGGGTCCCAAATATTGGAAGAATGTCCCAAACTTGAAACCACCACAAGTGGCCCTACAGAGATCACTCAAACAGTGTCGGATGCAAGCGACCTTATCCAGCTTAGCAGGAAAAGTGGGATGTGTGAGAGTACCCTGTTCAACTACCTTGGAAGTGCCAGCTGGCCATGAGGTGTTGCTGCCCCTGCCAGTGGGCACCAGTCACAGATTGCTTGGGGCTACAGTCATGATAGAGCCTGTGCTACAGAGAGAAGGGATAGCTGTGGGACGAACTTTGTGCACAGTCCAGGATGGCCAAGTACTGATGAGATTAATGAACATTAATAACCACAGTGTTGTTCTGGCACCCAGGGAACTGGTGGCAGATGTGTTTCCCATCCAGGAGGTTCAAGCTCTACAGGAACCTAGCTGGCACATCAAGTCGACTGACATGACTACTACCACTCTCACCTTGTGTCAAGTAATGACTGAATCTGTCGGGACGACAGGAGCACAGCTCCTGAAAGAGGTACATTTGGAAGGTGCCGAGATGTCTAAAGAGGAAAGGGAGCAGTTGGCCAGGGTCCTGGGGTCTCACCTAAGTGCTTTCTCCCGTCATGAAGGAGACTTTGGAATGACACACACAGTGGAACATGAAATTCCTACTGGAGATGCTCGACCAGTGAGGGAACGCTACCGACAAATACCACCAGCACTGTACCAAGAGGTCAAGACCCTGCTAAAGCAAATGCAGGAAGGTTGCATTGTCCAGCCTAGCAAGAGCCCGTGGGCCTCACCCATTGTACTTGTAAAGAAAAAGGATGGGACTCTGCGATTCTGTGTGGACTACAGACGCTTGAATGCATGTACAGTTCGGGATGCATACCCACTCCCTCGTATAGAAGACTCCTTGGCGGCCCTGGGCCGTGCCAAATTCTTCTCTACTCTGGACCTGGCAAGTGGATACTGGCAGGTGCCAGTGGCAGCAAAAGACAGAGAAAAGACAGCGTTTGTTACGCCCATGGGGCTGTATGAGTTTCTCCGGATGCCCTTTGGACTGAACAATGCCCCAGCTACTTTCCAGAGACTAATGGAGTTGTGTTTGGGTGACTTGAACTATGAATGCCTGCTGATCTACCTAGATGATATAATCATCTTCTCATCCAGCTTTGCAGAACACTTAGAGCGGCTGGATGTGGTCCTCAGCCGCTTAGAGAAGCATGGGTTGAAGTTGAGACCCAGTAAATGCCATTTGTTCCAGAAGAGCATTGAGTATCTAGGCCATGTAGTGACAAGGGAAGGAGTCCAGCCCATGAATTCAAAGATTCACGCTGTACAACAATGGCCTGTACCCAGTAGCGTCAGTGAACTGCGGGCCTTCCTGGGCCTGGTAGGGTATTACCGGCGATTCATCAAGGATTTTGCCCAGGTAGCAGCACCCTTATACACCCTCCTCCATGGATGCCCAAATGGAGAAGCAAAGAGGAAGATTTTCAATTGGAATGAGGAGGCAGAACTGGCTTTTAGGGAGCTCAAAAAGTTATTGACCAGTGCTCCCATTCTGGCCTATGCAGATTTCACAAGGCCCTTTGTGTTGCAAACAGATGGAAGCCTGAAGGGACTGGGAGCTGTACTGGCCCAAGAACAAGAAGGCCAAGAGCGAGTGATAGCCTATGCCAGTAGAAGTCTGCGGGAGAGTGAGAAGAACCCTGACAATTACAGCTCATTCAAACTTGAACTGTTGGCAGTGGTGTGGGCAGTGACTGAAAAGTTTGCAGACATCCTGACTGGAGCAGAGTTTGTACTGATGACTGATAATAACCCACTGGTTTACCTGAATACTGCCAAACTAGGAGCCTTAGAGCAGCGGTGGGAAGCTCGCCTCAGTAAATTTAACTTTAAGACGCAGTACAGGCCAGGACGGAGTAATGCTAATGCAGACGCCTTGTCTCGTAACCCGTTGGAGAATTCCAGTGGTCCCACAGATGAAGAGCGAGAGGAGGTCGAGACCCCCGATTTCGGTAAAGCGCCTCCACCACTGAAGAGTGCTCCAGTCCAGGAGAGGGAACCTGCAGTTGAGGTCACTGCTGGAGGGTCCATGGAAGAGTGGAAGGACTGTCAGCAGCGAAACTCACAGATTGCCAGAGTAAGAGAATGGCTCCTTAACGATTACCAGCCAGCATACAGTGTGCGGGAGACCTTGACACCATTTGAGAGGAAGTTGTGGCAGCAGAGAGACCGTCTGACCTTCCGTGAGGGAGTCCTATGCAGAAGAGTACAGCTCCCTACAGAGATTGGTCCCACCTGGCAAGTAGTAGTGCCGGATAGTGAAATAAGGAGAATAACAGAGTGGATGCATGAAAGGAAAGGGCATTTTGGACCGGCCAAGACTTATGCATGGTTGCAGAGATTCTACTATCATCCCAATTTACAAAGAGTGGCCCACGACATTTGCAGAAACTGCCGAAACTGCAACCTAGCAAGAGCTGGGGATCAACAGGCCCCAATTGGCATTATACAGACTGGTTACCCACTACAGCTTCTGATGATGGACTATCTGTCGGTAGGAGAGTCCCTGCGTGGATACAAGTATCTGCTAGTCATGGTGGACCACTTTACTAAGTTTGCAGTAGCAGTCCCGACCCGGGACCAAACTGCAGAATCGGCAGCACAAAGCCTGTGGAAGAATTTCATCCTGCCTTATGGCTGTCCTACGCAACTGCACTCTGACCAAGGGGCTTGCTTTGAAGGCAGAGTGATTGAAGAGCTATGTCGGCTGTACCAGATTCGAAAAACACGCACAACACCCTACCATCCACAGGGAAATGGTGCATGTGAGCGCTTGAACAGAACACTACTACAGCTGTTGCGAACATTGGAGGAACAGAAAAAGGAGAGATGGCCAGACTTTATTGCAGAATTAGTGTGGGTGTACAACAACACAGTGCATTCAGCCACCGGTTATTCACCCTTTTTGCTGATGTTCGGGAGAAATGGAAGGTGCCCTCTGAATATGATGATGCCTGTCAGTGAAGAAGGTGAGGGGTGGACCCCTGAGACTTGGATGGGAGACCATCGGAAGAAGGTACAAGAGATGTATGACCTGGTTGCCCAACGGCTGGGCCCCCGCACATTATCTGCAAACAAGAAATTGAGGGAATTGCCGTTGCAGGTGGGAGATCGGGTAATGGTACGAAATTGGACTGCCAGAAGGGCTGGGAAGTTGCATTGGCGGTGGGAGACCACTCCTTACGAAGTACTCCAGCAACCCAATCCAAGCATTCCAGTGTTCAAGGTGAAACCTGAAGGTGCAAATGGACCTGTGCGCACAGTGCACCGAAATATGCTCAGGCCATGTACTTTTCTGAGAAGGGCTCCTGAGCCCATACCAGAGAGCCCCAACATGACAGCAAGGCCGTCTGGGGAAGAGGAATGGTGGGTACCACCTCTACCAGAACCAATCTCCTTGGAAAGAAGGGAAGAACCAGTTGTTCAACAAGAGGAGAACAATGGTTCACCTGTGGAGCAGCCAGTTGAGCTACGACATTCTCAGCGTTCTAACTTTGGAAGGATGCCTGCCCGTTATAATGACTGTGTCCGGGGTACTCAGGTTGCCGGGACGGCCACCCTCAAATCGGGGAGAGAAGGTGTAATGTCAGGAGGTATGGCTGCATTGTTAGAACATGGAGGCTTGCTGCAATCATCCCAATCCAGCAGGGGGAGCCAGTTCTCAGCTAGAGACAATAGAGTGACCTGGGAAAGTAGAAGCTGGGGGCACAGGAAGTGGAGGAGACACAGTGTTTCCAGGGGAAGAAGACTACAGTGCTGGAGAGCAGAAGCAGTGTCTGCCAACAAAAAGCAAGAGTGCTGTCATATAGTGACCAGAGCCAAGCAGAACAGCCCAGTGAAGCACAGAAGTGCTGAAGCAAACACTGAAGAAGGAGAGCAATACAGAGCAGTGCAAGTAACTGTAGTGCAGAGCACATGTGATAGAAGTGCAGAAAAGACACAGAAGTGTGCAGCCAGCTTCCCCACTGCAATAAGGAGAAAGGTACTACCTTGGAAAGAGACAGAGCATGAGCCCCAGAGGAATCCAGTGCCCTCCAGCAGGATCAGTAAGCAAAGCCCATTGAGAGACTGTAACAAGTGACACAGTGCCACTAAAGCTGTAGCTATACCCCTCCTTTACATACCCACGTTCTTATAGAGACTATGTCCCTCCAGTATATGATTTACCTGTTGCAATAGTTCAAGAGCCTGTTGCTGTGTTCAAGACTCATAACAAGTAAAGCCATTCCTGTTTTATTCCGTTGTCTGAGTGAGTTTGTTGCCAGTCACCTGCACCTCTTACATCCACACACTAATAGGGGCCAACAGTAGCACCCCTTTAGAAGAACGCCCTACTCCACACATACACGAATGAACATTAATTCGCATTGCTAATGGGTCAGCCTGATGGTCCGTTTCGCCGACCAAAGTCGGTTCATCTATATGAGCAAATTAAAGATGCTTATAGTATCACATAGCATAACTGCCAATAGCCAGCTGTAATGTATAGCCGCGCTGGCGGCTTATAATAGCCTGCTTAATATAGTTCACGAGCCCCGCCCCTCCAAATGATGTCAGAATGGGCGTGCCAAATCACATGGCAAACGTCCACACGACGTCAACACTCACGTCAATGTAGGGGGTGCGGCACATGCTGCAGGTCTTACCCACTGCCAGACAGAGAATAACAAAAACTAGGAACACCGCCCCAGAGGGCGTGTCCTAGCAATGGGTATGGCGTCATAGTAACTCCAGGTAGAACATCGCGGAAAGTGATCGACAAAGTCAATAACCAGGCAGATGATTGCGTAAAACCAGGTAAGACAAGAAGAAGGTCCATAGTGAATAAAAAGACCAATACCCAAATAAATGGGTTAATTATGATGCACACAAATGGCAAAGTATGCCTGTACATACACCACTCAAAGAAAGCAATTGTAGGAGATCAGTTAATTCGGTCCCCTAGGTTGCACAGTGTCAAGGAGGAAGGTCCAGCGGGCTTCCCTCTGTAGGACCTTTCGGTCATAATCAGCCCCCCTGACCGGCTTGGTGACCAATTCAATACCTTGAAATTGTAAATTAGAGACATCCCCATTATGATGCTCCCAAAGATGTCTTGAAATTGGTGTAAGCTCCCTACGTAAGTTATCATTAACATGCTCCCTTATCCTCCTGCAGAACTCCCTGGTGGTCTTACCCACATATTGGAGTCCGCAGGAGCAGGTGGCCAAATGTACCACAGCAGTGGTCTTACAGTTGATAAATTGGCATATGTAAAAGATCTTGCCAGTATTAGCACACCTGAACTTATTCCCCTTCAAAATATGACCACAGGCTTTACAGGATCCAAACTGGAAGGTACCGGTGGTTATCCGAGAAAGTTGTTCCAACCATGTAGGTTCAGCCCTCATCGGGCCTAGATTGCTATGGACCAACTTATCTTATCTATTACCTCCTAAACGTAATACTAGGATGTGGTCCAACCAAGTTGCCAATGGATGGATCAGTACTCAGAATACTCCAAGCGTCTTTCAAAATCTTTTTGACACTCTCAGCTGCCTGGTCATATGTGGCTATAATCTGGATCTGTGGGGATTCCTGCACTGATTGGTTGGAAACCCGGGGGTTCAGTAGAGATGTACGCTCTACACTAAAGGCATGATGGTAAGCTTTTTTCAAAACCTTATTTGGGTATCCACGTCTCCTAAACCTAACCTGCAGATCCTTAGCCATTGCCCTAAAGTCAGAAACCTCAGAGCAGTTCCTGCGTATCCTAAGATACTGTCCCTTAGCGATCCCAGCCCAAAGCGACAATGGATGACAACTATTCCCAGGGGTGAACCTTCCCCTTTCGCCGCCCGAGCTAACTGCAGAAAGCCGCCCCCCCCCCCCCGCCGGAGGAGGGGGCGGATCGGGGGCGTGACCGGGTGGATCGGGGGTGTGGCCGGGTGGATCGGAGGCGTGGCCGAGTGAAGGGGCGGGGCTTAGCCCCGTTCGCTGGCAGAGAGTTGGCCCGGAGACTGCCTGCTCTCTGCCTGAGCGTGAGGGGAGGCTGCCGGAGCAGCGCTGTTCCAGTGGCCTCCCCAAACCACCGCTCGGTGATAAGCCAGTCCAGGACAGCTTGTCCTGGACTGGCTTAGGTTAGCAAAAATGCCGCCCTCCCTGAGGCCCTGGCATAGTGCCGCCTGAAGCGCTCGCTTCAGGTCGCCTCATGGGAGGTGCGGCACTGACTATTCCACAGGAGCAACAAATTCGTTGATGTAGATTTCCTGTGGACAGTCGTCCATAACTAGCCTGACCATCTCTTACTGATAGTTAAGTCCAAGAAAGTAATTTTATCCGAGTTGATCTCAGCCGTGAAGAAGAGGCCCAGATCATTTTTATTCAGCGCCTGGACCATGGAGAGAAACTCCCCCCCCCCTCGGGTCCGTCCCAAAGAATCAATATATCATCAATTAAACGGACCCAGAGGAGGATATACTAGGTCCATCTCCCCATAGCCTCAGAAAACACGACTTCCCTCTCCCACCAGCCCAGGTAGAGGTTTGCAAAACCGGGGGCACAAGGGCTCCCCATAGTAACCCTCCTGAGCTGGTGGAAGAGGTGACCGTCGAATGTGAAACAATTTCGTTCTAACACAAAATGTTGGACAGACATGTAATTCCCCCTAGTGGCAAGAAAGCTCTCAATAGCCTCATATCCCTTACCATGGGGTATAGAGCCATATAACGATTCAACGTCCAGGCTGGCCAGTTTGACATCAGGGGACACCTGGATGCCCTCCAAGTGACGGAGGACATCCATGGTGTCCCTAACGTAAGATGGAAGACTGACCACAAAGGGACATAATATGTCATCGACATAGAGGCTGGCTCCCTGTGTCACAGAGCCAATACCGGCCACTATGGGATGTTCCTTAAGGGGACTCAGCCCCTTGTGGATTTTGGGTAGGGCATAAAATGTTGCCTGAACTACATTAAGCGGGTTGTTATCAGTCGCCAGCTATACATTACAACTGGCTATTGGCGGTTATATGCTATGATTTATTGCTTGATGCTATGTGATACTATAAGCATCTTTAATTTGCTCATATAGCCTCTGATGAACCGACTTCGGTCGGCGAAACAGACCGTCAGGCTGAGCCAATAGCAATACGAATTTATGTTCATTCGTGTATGTGTGGAGTAGGGCGTTCTTCTAAAGGGGTGCTACTGTCGGCTCCTATTAGTGTGTGGATGCTTAGACCGGCTAAGACCGGGTATATGCCTGAGGTCTCCCTATTAATGAGTAAGTGAGAGTGAGAGGAAGGGTAATAGGTTATAGACTTTCAATTGAGACTAGTGGAGTTTATTGCACCCTCTATACTTACCTCAGCTCTTTCAGCCCTACTGGTTATACTAACTGGAGGTGGGGAAAAGGGATAGACCAGAATAGGCTGTGCGAATAGCTATATATCATTCAGTGCAGCGTACAGGAGCACCAACGTCGCTCTACTCCATTTTAATTCCCCTACACTTTGGTGGTAGTCAATTATGCCACTTTTTTATAACTTTTAATGATGACTAATAAAAGTTGAGTTTTAGTGCATTCACCTATTTTTGTTTGAGGTTATTGCCAAACCAGTATATCTATTCCAAAAGGAACAGAGTCCCAGCTGTGGACAGTGCTGTTCTGATCTGTTGAATCTCATCAGCACAGCGTAGTGAAACTAGTTTGGCTAGGTGAGAGACTCTAGACCAGGGGCAGGGATTAAGAAAACTCCTTAAGGAGAGCACCTTTGCATTCATATGGAGACTTACAAGCCATTTTCGTTCCACTGGGGGATTCTGGGGAATATGCAAATCTGTTTTCCAGGATGTAATTAGGAAAAAACAATGCCTCTGCTATGCTGCCTCTAGGACAGCCCCCTTAAACATTAGGCATGAATTTTTAAGATAGCCTAAAAGTTTGGGGGGGATGGGGGGCAGATGAAGAGAGGGTAATTTAACTGGGGGCAGAGGTAGGGGCAATTAGACTGGTGCCAGATGAAGGGGGATATTAAATTGGTGGCAGATGAAGGAGGACAATAGACTGGGGACAGATGAAGGGGGAAATTAAACTGACGGCAAATGAAGGGGGGCAATTAAGCTGATGGAATTTGAAAGGGGACATTAAATTGGTGGCAGATAAAGGGCGGGCCATTAAGCCAATGGTAGCTGAAGAGTGACAATAAGCTGGGGCAGATGGAGGTGTACATTAAGCTGGTAGCAGTTGAAGGGGGCAATAAAACTGGGGCAGATGAAGGAGGCATTAAACTGGGGTCAGATGGAGGAGTGGACATTAAACTGGGGTGGGGCAGATGGAAGGTGACATTAAACTGGGGGCAACTGGAGTAGGACATTAAACAATGGGCGCAAACAGAGAAAAAATGCAGCCCACTTACTTATGAATCTTCATCCAACATTCTTACTGGGAATTCTATGTAGTCTTGTAGACTTGAGGACGGAGGAAGCCCGGAAATCAACCCCACCGGCTATGGGTCACGTAGCAAGAAAATCCAATGGAAATAAAAGATTCCAGCTTACATCCACGGTCCTTATAAAACGTAGCGTTTATTCCAAAATTAAAAAACACACATGTTCACAAGCAATATTGTCTCGTAGGTATATCCATCCCTTACATAGACTCGCTGACGCGTTTCGAAGACATAAAGTCTTCTTAGTCGTAGCCTGTTTTGTTTTTACCTTACGTGGCTATAAATACCTTCCGGTATAATCATCGCCATCTGTGATGCCTGAAA
Source organism: Leptodactylus fuscus (assembly GCF_031893055.1). NCBI lineage: Eukaryota > Metazoa > Chordata > Amphibia > Anura > Leptodactylidae > Leptodactylus > Leptodactylus fuscus. The sequence goes on from NC_134265.1 coordinate 236,046,402, forward strand.
ACTATCGTTAAAACCAACGTTAACCCTTTATGGGTATAAAACCACATACGTGTCGAAATGATAATACCTCAGAAAATTTGCCATACATAGCTGTATACTCATAATAGTACAGACTTAAACCTCGTTGTTAATTTTTATATGAAAAAGTTTGGATAATTACGGGTTTGTTTGTTAGTACCATTGCATGCACAAAATACATAAATTTTCTTACATTTTATAGTGAACAGCAGAATAATACATCCAATCAGGATATTTCGATTTTACTATGTGTCACCCATGTTCCAAACCTGAGTGACAATTTTTTGCCGGATATCCATACCCGATTGAACCTACTATTTTTGAAGTGCACTGTGCTGGAGGAAAATAAAGAGTAAGTCCTACATTGTAACAATGTTATAGAATGCTATTATCATATAAAGACTCTGATAACGGAGAGTAAACACTCACCGAATAATGGAACTGGAGTGACACGCAGATCTGAAGTAACGCGCCCTTACTATGTATGGATGCTATTCAATTCCCTATGCACTATGTTCAGAATTTTAGACACTGCGCATGCGCATTAGAACCCATTTAGGCGCATGCGTCTAAAATTGACCAGCCCAACCATTCTCTTCGGTCCTTAATGGACGGGGATCAAGATGGAGAACTAGATTTGGATATACAGGTTAAAAGCAGTAATCCACAGTATTATCCATTGGCAGCTGGAGTAACAGCTTTAGATCAATTCCAAACCAACATTGAAAAAGATCTTACTGATCTATATCGGGACCCTAAAAGAAGGAATAGAAACAACAAAAAGAACAACTTGACTGATAGTGAGAGAGCTAGTTTATATAAGCTTAAGGAGGATAAGTCTGTTACTATAAGGATGGCGGATAAAGGGGGTCTGATTGTGGTTTTGGATACCAAAGATTACGTGGAATCTGTGTATAACATCATTCACGACACCAAAACATATAGGCAGATACCATGTGATCCGACCACGGAATTTTCATCAGTACTAGACAGACTACTTATGGAGGGGGTTGCAGTGGGTATGTTTATGGAAAGGGAAGCAAACTTTTTGAAAAATCAATTCCCAATAGTACCCATATTTTATGGACTCCCCAAAATCCATAAAGGTGTGCTCCCTCCTCCACTCAGACCTATCATCTCAGGAATCAACTCCCTAAATGAGAAAATATGTCAATGGGTGGACCAAATTCTTCAACCCCTGGCCACCAGATGTCCCGGATACCTCAGAGACACCAAAGAGGTTCTGAGGGTTTTTGATTCGTTTGAGTGGAGGAGGGGGCACACTTGGCTTTCTTGCGACATTGTCGCGTTATACTCGTCTATTCCCCACGATGTTGCCATTCGTGCAGTAATCCATCACCTGAAGGAATACTCGAGTTTGCCCCCTATTCAATGTCAATATATAGTGGATGTGATAGAATACCTATTGAGTCACAACTATTTTCTCTTCAATGGCCAATATTATATTCAAACCTGTGGGGCACCCATGGGGGCCAAGTTCTCCCCATCCCTAGCAAATTTGGTGGTCTCCTGGTAGGAGGAAGAATTCATTCTGTGCAGCAATAATCCATACAGAAGGTATATTGAATGGTATGGGAGATTCATTGACGATACGCTCATAGTATGGACAGGTGATAATGAAATCATTTCTGATTTCATTAGGTACATAAATGACAATCCATATGGTCTCAAATTCACACATGAAACTAAACCAGAAAGTATTAACTTTCTGGACATCACACTTACAGGAGTGGTATCAGAGAGTAGAGTTATCACCAGTACCTATCGCAAGAAAATGTCGGGAAATACTTTACTGCATGCAAGCAGCTCCCACCCCAAACATACAATACGTTCTTTGCCTGTAGGAGAATACACTAGGGTAAAGAGAGCTTGCACAGAGAATAAAACATATGAGACACAAGCCCAGGAGATTACCAAACGATTAAGAGATCGGGGTTACACCAAATGGATGACAGATAGGGGTAAAAACATTGTCTCCAAGAAAGAGAGGATGACCCTCTTACATCAAAATAAAGTGAAAAAAACAGGAAAGGGAGTATATTTTACAACCAAATTCAGTAATGAATATGGAGACATTGTAAATATCATCAAAAATAATCTCTCCATTTTAAATCAAGATGACACATTGAGATCTATCTTATCGGAGGGCTGCAATTTTGTGGCCAAGCGAGGGCAATCCCTAGGCAGTTATTTGTCCCCTAGCATGTATATGGAAAAGAGTAACACTAAGGACACATGGTTGTCACTCAAAGGCTTCCATAGATGTGGACTCAGCAGGTGTCAAATCTGCCAATATGCTAGGAAGGGTACTACATTTATGGATGCATCAGGAATGAAAAAATATGACATAAAAAGCTTCTGTAATTGTACAACAGAGTATGCTATCTACATGATCACATGTGATGCATGCAATCTTAGTTATGTGGGATGCACATCTAGGTCCACGAAAATTAGAATTTCGGAACACTTACAAAGTATACGTAATCCAAATTCTAACAAAAAAACAGGAGTGTCTAAACACTTCATATCAGAACATTCTAGGAACTTATCCTCCTTTTCTTTCAAAGTCATAGAAAAAGTCATGAGACCCCTGAGAGGGGGTAATTGGGCCACAAATTGAAAATCCGCGAGGCCTTCTGGATCTTGAAATTAAATGTTAGATTTCCACATGGACTCAATCGCAGAAATGATCTTGACTATATATATTAATACTCACCAATATAGATGTGGGACAGGTCGTTAGTAGCTTTGGATGAGTGCAGACTCTGTTCTTCTTCTCTTCTACATAACATCGCGTATCAGCTAACCATTTGAGTCCACAACACGCATGTGCACTAATAAGTGTTAGATCCGGGCATCCTTTTCGGAGTGTATGCGTCCGATATAGTGCCCTCACGCATGCGCATAATTGACATTCAGGGTAGCACGGAGAATGGTTGGGCTGGTCAATTTTAGACGCATGCGCCTAAATGGGTTCTAATGCGCATGCGCAGTGTCTAAAATTCTGAACATAGTGCATAGGGAATTGAATAGCATCCATACATAGTAAGGGCGCGTTACTTCAGATCTGCGTGTCACTCCAGTTCCATTATTCGGTGAGTGTTTACTCTCCGTTATCAGAGTCTTTATATGATAATAGCATTCTATAACATTGTTACAATGTAGGACTTACTCTTTATTTTCCTCCAGCACAGTGCACTTCAAAAATAGTAGGTTCAATCGGGTATGGATATCCGGCAAAAAATTGTCACTCAGGTTTGGAACATGGGTGACACATAGTAAAATCGAAATATCCTGATTGGATGTATTATTCTGCTGTTCACTATAAAATGTAAGAAAATTTATGTATTTTGTGCATGCAATGGTACTAACAAACAAACCCGTAATTATCCAAACTTTTTCATATAAAAATTAACAACGAGGTTTAAGTCTGTACTATTATGAGTATACAGCTATGTATGGCAAATTTTCTGAGGTATTATCATTTCGACACGTATGTGGTTTTATACCCATAAAGGGTTAACGTTGGTTTTAACGATAGTTTTCAGGCATCACAGATGGCGATGATTATACCGGAAGGTATTTATAGCCACGTAAGGTAAAAACAAAACAGGCTACGACTAAGAAGACTTTATGTCTTCGAAACGCGTCAGCGAGTCTATGTAAGGGATGGATATACCTACGAGACGATATTGCTTGTGAACATGTGTGTTTTTTAATTTTGGAATAAACGCTACGTTTTATAAGGACCGTGGATGTAAGCTGGAATCTTTTATTTCCATTGGATTTTCCTATTAAACAATGGGGGTAGCTGGAGGGTGACATGTCTGTCTCTAGTTTAATGTCCCCCTCCAGCTACTCCAACGGTTTAATGTCCCCCTATAGTTACCCCATGTTTAAATTGAGGTATGAGGAGAGGGACTTCATACTGTGGGGCAATTAGAGGGGAATATAATGTGGGGCATAGAATGGTGATCATGGGAACATTATACTTTGTGGGGCATAAAGAATGGGTAAGAAACTTGCTGCAGTGCGTCAAACATTTTGTCACTCTTTCTGTCCTTTGAAAGCTGGGAGATATGTCCTTATGAAAAACAAGTCATGGGTTTTGGAAGGCAGGGAGTCGAAAACAAAAATTTAAAACTGTCACTAGTGGGAAGGAGTTAAAAATTCTCCACAGGACAGACCTGACCATGGAGACCTCCTGATATTACTGCAGGTATCACTCAGCCCAAAACCTGTTTTTTCCTCAGTGCCTGTATCAGTGACACTCCCTGGACCTGTACCGGCTACCACCTTATCCTCATATATCTATCTATGTGGCCTCTGCTCCGAGACTCTCTGCCTGATTTCACACTACATCAACCAATGTCTCTCCTGCACGCTGCGCAGTGCGGCCCTCACGACAACAAAAAAGCAATGCCTCCTCAGTGGGCTTAACTATGGCCTGTAGTTCGCCTTAGGCAGTGTGTTCCATCCATAACTCCCCCGAGCATCCTTCATACCAGTTACCTGGCCTTCCTTGGAGGAACTATACGCAACACCCTCTAGGTACAAACAAAAAATTATTTGGAACAACCTGTATCCTCTTTCCTCAGGCCACTGCCATTTGACCTCTTCATGGCATATATTTTCCTCCCATTCCATTTATATAACATATATATCCATCTATATATATTTCTGACTCCCAGCAGCAAGGTGCCTGTGTAATACACCTGCAACAGGCAGCAAACGTTACTGTGCATCACCTCATTCTGGGCCACCAATATGCAACCATAGGGGTTGGTGAGATCCGATCCTATGTACTTCTACTTAAAGGATCCAGAAACTTTACATATTGAGGCTAATTTGGATTTAACTCCTAGTGCTCTATAAATTATTGGCCTGTCACCCCATATAATAACATTGAAAGTCACTGTGGACATAACCTACTGCACTATTGCCATCTAGTGGCTAAATGTTGTAAATACAACTCATCTGTCAGGACTGTCGCTTTCTATTCTACCCAACAAAGCATATACAACCTCAAGATAATACACTACTTTTACCAACTTTTACCAATTACTAGTTAGGGCTTCAAATAATGAGTGTATTCCAAAAGAAAGGTAAAATGCCTAAAACCTCAGTCTCTCAAGTCTCAATCCCTGCCTTATTCTGATGAAATTCTGCACTTGCACTCCTACAGGATTAGGACTCTCTGAGCCTCCCAAACGTCCCTAATGGCTGGGGGTGATGTTTGACTCCCTTTTAAAAGGGTTGTTCAAGAAAAACTGTTTTTTTCATGGAGGCTGGAGAAGGTGAACAATAAGAAACAAAAAACCATACTCACTTGTCCCTGGCGCCCCGGTGTAGCAGCCCGTTGTCCGGTCCCATGGCACGCCGTGGCTTATTCTGGCAGAAAACCTCATTTCTAATCTGTTAGTTTGATACATAAGGATGTGGATCCTGTTTTTCCATTGTTATGTTCTAAGCCATAACTTTTTAGTTTTAGTGTTGACATAGTCTTGTAAGGGTTAATTTTACTTTTTACTTTTCTATTACACCATTTTAATAAATATTTAGCTTATTGAGAACATTTTAACTCTTTCTTAGCAGGATTGCAAAAAAAGTACATTTTGCCATCCTGCTCTATGCAGTCTGCAATAGAAGTGCTGACATTTTGCAATGCATTAGCTTTGTAATTCATTGCATTAGTGACCAGAAGCCCTGGGGTTCAATAAAAGCAAGAAAAAAGTAGAAAAAAAATTAAAAATTAAAACCTCTTTTCCTAGAACACTTAAATAATGTGTTGCATATGCACATTAGGTTTCTGGGTGTACGAAAATCCCTTTCTACAAATTTCTAAAAATATTTTTCCCATACAGTGAATGCTGTAGCATGAAAAATAAATCCAAAGTGCTATTTTTTCGCAGTTTTGCCTCTGCTAAGAATTTGAAAAAGTTCAAAAGTTTGCCACAAGCCACCTGGGAGACACCAAACATGTGGAAGAAGGTGCTCTGGTCAGATGAAACCAAAATCGAACTATTTGGCCACATTGCAAAACGATATGTTTGGCGTAAAAGCAACACAGCTCATCACCCTGAACTCCCCACTGTCAAACATGGTGGTGGCAGCATCATGGTTTGGGCCTGGTATTCTTCAGCAGGGACAGGGAAGATGGTTAAAATTGATGGGAAGATGGATGGAGCCAAATACAGGACCATTCTGGAAGAAAACCTGTTGGAATCTGCAAAACACCTGAGACTGGTATGGAGCTTTATCTTCCAACAAGACAATGATCCAAAACATAAAGCAAAATCTACAATGGAATGGTCCACAAATAAACGTATTGAGGTGTTAGAATGGCCAAGTCAAAGTCCAGACCTGAATCCAATCGAGAATCTGTGGAAAGAGCTGAAAACTGCTGATCACAAACGCTCTCCATCCAACCTCACTGAGCTCCAGCTGTTTTGCAAGGAAGAATGGGCAAGAATTTCAGTCTCTCGATGTGCAAAACTGATAGAGACAAACCCCAAGTGACTTGCAGCTGTAATTGCAGCAAAAGGTGGCGCTACAAAGTATTAACTCAAGGGGACCGAATAATTTTGCATACTCAATTTTTCAGTTTTTTCATTGTTAAAAAAGTTTAAATCCAATAAATTTCGTTCCATTTCACAATTGTGTCCCACTTGTTGATTCTTCCCCCCAAATTTAAATTTTATATCTTTATGTTTGAAGCCTAAAATGTGGCAAAAGGTTGAAAAGTTCAAGGGGCCGAATACTTTCACAAGGCACTGTATATTTATTATTGTATAATTATTTATCTACCCTTTCTCTCCCATTTCTGCGCTTTCTGTCCCCTTTTTTCCAGGAATAGAAGTTAAAAATAAAAAAAAATTAAAGTTTTTTTTTTTTTTTTTGCATAATATATGGGATCTCTGTTCTCTTTTGTAAAAACTTCTACGACAGATCTCCTATCTCTCTATGTGGTTCTAATATGACATAAGTTAGTTGTGTCAGAGATAGTGGAGGTTTGCCACTGTGGTATGGATCTATGGTATAGACAAAGGTGGGGCATTAGTTAGGTGTGCACCAGTCCTGGTAATTTTTGCAGTCACATTAAAGTTTTTTTTATATGCTAGAGCAACATGCAGTAGCTGAGCAGGACATGATACATCCTTTGCTAGATAATATGGTGGTTATAGCCATGGTCATATTTTTACCTTGCTTCAAGTGGTTTTAATGAAAATATATGTTGCGTATAGAATTTGGTGATTGTAGGAAACTAATAATTGGCTCTTTGTCATAAGGGCGCAGATTGGTTGTTACTTATGTAAATTGCACTAGAGTAGATGTGTTTATTTGCACTTGAGAAAGGTTCCTGTGAGGACCGATACATGGTGTATCCATCCATACAAGTTGCTGGCAGACCGGATTGTTTTATAAACATATATATATATATATATATATATATATATATATATATATTGCACCTTGGAATTAAAGGTTCTCTAAAAGAAATAATAATAATACTATCTTAGATGGCTCACCCTAAATACCATATAAGCAATAATATTAGTTATAATTTATACCAGCTCCAGAATAATCCAGAGCCATGTAAGTAATAAGGACTGACAAGCAGCTGTCAGTGAGTACAAAATGATACTATTATAGGACACCACTGAGAATTCACATAGTATATGCCATAGTAATGGGACCAGCTGCATTATATGATGCCATAGTAACATATAATAATAGTAATCCATTTAATTATCCGGATAGAGACTGTAAATGCTCCTAAATCGCTAGTTACGCATGAAGAGTAAGAAATGCAATAATCTAGTGCAGTATTTTTCTGGTACTTTTATCGACATGTGGTGGACACTCAGAGGTTAGACTACAACATGGGAGTCAGTATATCACTGTATATACATGGATATAAAACTATAAAAATCTGTGTATCCTACTGAGCAAGGGGCACCCGGACCACCCACATCCCTACCATGTGCTGAGCCCTCCATGAACACCTTTCAGAGCTATAGATATGAGCTAGATATAATATATACTTCTGAAGGCTTTGAGAAAACATCTAGGTAAGGCTCCACGCAAAAAATGTCTATTGGTACTAATAATTGGTTAGTAAATGTACCTATATACTTTTTACTGTGTTTTGAGTGAATTCTGGGTGTCTTTGGGGGCCCCTAGTGTCTTCTGCTTTTGTTTACATCCTTCTGCTTCCCGCTGTGTAACTTCCTAACGAGTTACCTCTACTGCGCATGCGTAGACATGCAATAGTGGTGATTTCCTGGCAGCAGTGAGTGCACTCTGCTAGGAGAAGAGCACGCACCCTGTCAGCACAGGAGGAGGACCCATTTTGCCGGAAGAAGCCGTGGATGGGTAAGTATGAGTGAAGTGGATGGGGGAGAAGTAGCGACGATCTGTTTCCATAAATGGGGAAACGGATCATAACCGGATTATCAGAAAATGTCACTGAAGTAGTTACATGACTGCTCCAGGGATATGAGTAAATATACATTTTTTTTATTAATAATGCTATTTAGAAAGTGAGAGGGGGGAGGGTGTTTAGATTAGTGTAGAGTTTTTAAAACATCCCGGACAACCCCTTTAACATTTTTCTTCCTTAGCCCCTACCTAGGGGTTTGAACCTGTGATTATTAGTTACACTGTAACTATCAAACATTGTAAGTATTCGGGCCTACCACAGGAAAGCCTTAATATTTATATACCCATCACAGACCTAGGAGCCTTCTTAAGGATCCCGATTGTCATAGAAAATGGATGGCTCTCATGATCTCTCTGCACAGGAGTTGTTCTGGCATCTGAAGGGCATCACACAGTTGGGGGACAGTCCAATGGGGGTAGGAGGCCAAAGCACTGCTTAATGCCCACAACCAGAGAGGACACATTACAGGCATTACCACCTTGTTTTTTCTGTGTAAAACTCCTGAATGGGTGTCTTATTTAAAGACCCTACATCTGCTATACTATTACGGCAGATGTCGGGAAGGGGTTAAAGGGAATGCGTCATGAGAAAATGACATGTTGCTTAAATGAAGTTTAAACAATAGGATGTGTTCATGGACATAATAAGGCTCCAAAAAATGTGCATGAGACTTCTGCTGTACTGACACCTGAGTGGTTCTAGAGGACAGGCTTCAGGCTTCAAGAGCCCTATCTGTTTATAGGACCAAACTGCATTTGTTGCATGACAGCGGCAATGACAATGTCAGAGACTCTCTCACTTTAACTGCTGAACCACCTTAAACATTGACACAGATGTACTTTGATAACTCTAAAGGATCAGCTGATAGATACTGATGCAAACACTCAACTTTTATTTCATGTAATATCCCAAGTGGAGAAATAAACCAGTTTTGTTACTTGTAAGCAATTAAGCTGGCCGTCCCTAGCTTCAGAGTCTACTAAACAAAGTCTGTTAAGAGGGACAGTATAAGGGCTTGCCAGAACATCTGGTACAGCTTGTGCTTTTCATTTGACTCCCAGTGTCTGAGGTCGGCACTCAGTCACTGTTCTCAAGTGAGTCTTTAAGTTAAATCTTTAAAGAGGACCTTTCATGTGCTCGGGCATATACGGTTTTATATACCGTTAGAAAGCCGACTGTGCACTGAATTCAGTGCACTGTCAGCTTTCCCATTATGTGCTCTGGAGCAAAACCTATTGGTGCCATTACCGATAGCTCTTCACTGTCAGAAGGGCGTTCCTGACAGTCTAGCTGCAAATGCCCCTCCTGACAGTACTGTAGGATGAGGCCAACTTAATTATTGGGCATGTGGATACTCAATCTATTGGTAATAAGTTTAGCAAATAGTGTCAGACAATACTGTATTGAAGGCTTGGAGCAGGAAGGGGGTGAGTTATGCATTACACTTTGTCATCATCTCTTTGTGTACCTTCATACATTGTTGCTACCTATCCTGATTTTCTTTCTCTAATCCATTTTTTACTCCCTGTACTAGTCTATCTCTTTTCTTTTCCACCTACCATTTTCCTTGAAGTTATATCTTTCATGCCCTTAATTAATATAATTATTTCTTCTCATACAGTTGATCATTAGCTCACACTTCACCACCATATCCATTTTCCTTCTGTTTCATTATTTCACTCTTCTTGTTCGTTTTAGCTCCCATTATTTCCCAGCTGTATATATGCTTTTCCAGTTAGTCTCAACAATTTATCATTTTATTAATACTCATCCATTTTCCTCTTCCCAGTCCTATTTCTTCCTTGGTGCCATTGAGTCCCTATTGCGCAGGCGTCATGGTATCTGATGTAACGGCAAACTTCTCTTATATACCTAACTGAATTGGTGATTATGAACAATATCAATAACAATAGTGCCCTCTGCAGCTAATGTCTCAAGGCCTCGGCATATCTAAGCTGCAAGGTTTTAGTGCATGATGGGCTTATGCTGTGTTCACACATCAGTATGCCATCCGTCCGTTTGAATTCAGTTTGACACTTCAAAACGGACTGATGCACATACTGATTGTATACTGACAGCTTTTTATGCTAATAACAAACGTTCTCTGTCCGCTAGAGGACAGATAAGGGGATTAAAAGTAGCAATTGTAAACAAAGTAAAGATAAGGAGATATAATAAATGTCCGTGTCCTCATTATCTCTACTTTGTTTACAATTGCTACTTTTAATCCCCTTATCTGTCCTCTAGGGGACGGAGAACGTTTGTTATCAGCATAAAAAGGTGTCAGTATACAATCAGTATGTGCATCAGTCCGTTTTGAAGTGTCAAACTGAATTCAAACGGACGGATGGCATACTGATGTGTGAACATACCCTTAGTCAGTTTCAATATGAGTATCAGCAGCATGGTCCAGAAGCATATTGAAGATACCTGTGAGAGTAGGAATGAGATCAGCTGTTGGCATGGCTTCTGGAAGGCCCCTGAACCTGATATTGTTGCAACATTTGTGATTTTCTATTTCATTGACATGGGCTGTCAGTTTGCTGTGTTAGATGGCAACGGTAGCAGAAGACTTCTGCAAGGCTTGGCTAGAAGAGTTTACAGAGGTCTGGAAAAGTTCAAGGCTATTAACCTGCTGCTGTAAAGTTGCTATATCCATTTTGACCTCCTTAAGATCATGGCTCCAGGCTTTCTTCAGGTCAGAGGCAAGGTCATACATATCTTTCTTGCTAGGAAGGAGCTCCAGTAGAGCTTGTAGTTCAGCATGACCTTTCAGGGTATACACTCATTCAGCTAGCGGGGGCAGTTGCAACATATCAGTGTAATCAGAGATCTTCCGCAGAGTGGGGTTGGATGTCTCTGGAGAGAGCCTGTAGTATGTTGGAGGCAGAATGATGTCTTCCTCTGATGATAGGTTATTGTCTGGGAGAGGTCTAGTAAGCCTGTTGCGGGGTCTTCTTAGGGATGTGGACTGGAACAGGCATTTTTTTAGTGGGTGGGCTAGACCCTGTGTCCCTCCCTCTATAAAACCCAGGGGACTGTTGTTTGGAGTTCTGAGGAGGAGTGGTGGAGAAGGTCTGTGGCTGAGGAAGGGTAATAGTGGCTCTAACTGGGCTTGAACAGGACTCAGATCAGGTGGTCTGAGCTGTGGGGATGTGTTTGAAAGATGGCCATCGTGCCACAACTGCAGGCGAGAGGATAGGCACATCTGCCCACATAGGGCGATTCGGACTCACCAATGGGTCTGAAGCAGTCTGGCTGGAATGAGGAGCACTCTCCAGATCGGTGAGTAGTGGAGGCTGCCAGATTGAAAGAGTTCCTTTTGCAGCCTCAGCTGTACAGGAGGCTTGATTGAAGACACTTGCTCATGGACATGCATCTGGCAAGATGGCTGCTGGGCCATTGCAGCCATGGAGACCTCAGTGGACCCCTCAAGTTATGGTTTTATAATAAAAAATGAGTTTAGATTTGGTAATAAAATATATTACAAAAATGGTCACCGAAACCCCCCAATACAATAGCGAGAAGAAAAAATTGGAGTTACACTTTAAAAATATGCTCTTACACCCCTGAAAGCTAATAAGTGGAAGCAGTAAATCAATATCTTATCAGTATGGACTGAAGTTCATCTATTAGTTGTGCAGCAGTGGTTATCTGTTAGCACTGTTACAATTATTGTTAAACAACGTCCTACAAATTATCAGGGTGACAAAGGTCTAAATAAGTAGGATTCTTAACCAAGGAAAAAGATAAATCATCTTACCCTAATTGCCCTTTACCCTTCATAATTTCACTACCCCTTAAAGAATTGTCTCATGAAGACAACCCCTGCTCATATGCTCTACTGAGATATATAATCATACTGATAGGGGTGGCATCTATATTAGAGATCTTAGAGGAGGTATACCTGTTTTAGTTAGACTATAGTATTCAATAACTGATTTTGGCTAAGGTTACCCTTTGTGATAACGTAATTTTTTTTGTTTTTACAAATTTTGCTGCATTTTTTTAGGTTAGGAGTGGACTTAACAGAAGGGAAACATCTTCCTTTTATATACTCCATTCCTTTTCAAGCCACTACTGACTTTAGCACAAAAAAACACTGCAAAATCTGCAATAAAAAACACTGCGTTTCTGCAATGCGAGGCTTTAGCCTTAAAAAGTTCCCTAAGAGCTGCATTTTCAGACATAGGGATGCATAATGTGTATGTGTTTAACTTTTATTTATGTATTTTTATATGTATTTCAGGGAAAGGAGGTGATTTGAAAATTTAGTTCTTAATCTATCTATCTATCTATCTATCTATCTATCTATCTATCTATCTATCTATCTATCTATCTATCTATCTATATATACTGTATATATATTAAGTTGTAACTGTGGTAGATTAATGCCCACAATCAGTGCAGGCAATGATCGCTGAGGCTAGGTTCACATCTGCGCACGGGTCTCCGTCATTCAGGTCCGCCAGGGGATACCCGTGGACACCCACGGACCCCATAAACTATAATGGGGTCCATCGGGTGTCTGATGTTTTTATAATGAAATCGGGGGACAGACAAGTCCTCTGTGCAGGATTTTTCTCTCGGCCAACTTTTTTAGATTTCTGAGAACCTAGCCTAAGGGATCAAAAAAATTATTACATGGTAACAGATTAGGGCTCATTAACATCTGCGCCTGGTCTCCGTTCTGCAGGTTTCTGTTTCCTGCACAAAACAGAGCAGGATATGGAAACCTGCAGGGCTCTTTCTCACCCATTCATTTGAATGGGTGAGAAAGCTGTCCGGCTGTGAGCGGCGGTGAGCGTTTTATTCTCTCCGCCGCGAAACCGTTTTTTTAAATCCGGACACAGAGTCGGACATGCAGTACTCTGTGTCCGGATAAAAAAAAAAAAAAACGTTTCACGGCGGAGAGCATAAAATGCTCACCGCTGCTCACGGCTGGACCCGGTCTGTGGTTTCCGTCTTCTTGCATGCAGAAGGCGGAAACCACAGAATGGAGTACCGAACGCAGGTGTGAACCTAGCGTTAGGCTAAATGTTTTGTAATCTGTTTCAATGGAGCCATAGCAACAACAAACTCAGTACTCATACTGTAGTTTTACATAAAAAAAATTAATATAATCAAACAGGATATTTTTAACCAAGACCATTTTGTAATTTTATTTTATTTTACATTGTATGAAACCCATGAAACCAACATGGTACATTTACAAGCAATCAGTGTATTATTGACATTATTGTTTATTATTATTATTATTATTATTATTATTATTTGACTGAATATATGGAAATTCCAGTAAGTCAATTTTTAATATTTTTCTATTTTTAATCATCTCTAGTTGTTATATTAGTCATATAGTCCTTCAATAGCTATTCTGGGTTCATTTTTGATTTTGCTTCATCCTATTGGGACAAAAACATGTCTACATGTTAGTAAATTGGATCAGTTGTGTTATTTTCAAGCGATCATAAAATAAGTCAGAATAGGCAAAATAGTGCATTCAGAGAATGTAGCTTCTCTCTGTCATGTTATTACATTTACTGCCGTCTTTGGTGGATAGAATCTATACAAATAGAATACAGACACTCTGAGTAAATAATAATGAAAAGCTAAATGAATTTCCATGGCAAGGCTGTTGCCTGCAAGACATTGCCTTGACTGATATTTCTGAGCTGATCTCTCAGCTATTAGAGTCTTTTAGAAGTAATAGATTTGGCTTTTAGACATTATGATAGAGTAAAATAGTTTCTGTGCGATATTTAGAAACCTTTAGATACATTTAAGCAATTACATTTGTTTCAATGCTCTATGAATAACAGTACGTTTTATAGGCAGGGCATTCAGACTTGAAGATAACAATAAAGTGCCTCATCTCTAAGCCAAATTAATTTACAAAATCAATTTTCCTCTGGTGTCATATTATTCCAACAAATGTTTCCTCCCGAGAAATATACTCTGCAAAATATATCTGTGCATATATCTTATTGGTTTGTCTATACTTTGGAGGGAAAGTCCCACAGCAAAAATAAAATAAAACCACACATTTGATTGGGCGCCCCTACCCCTGTTCTCAAATTAAGGGCACTTTAAAGAGAACGTGCAACATGGATTTTGCATATAAAAACCTCACCACCAAATGCTGCCCAAGTTCTTTAGCCCCTTGCCAACAGTGCAATTTTTTTTTTATGTTGTTTTTTTTTTTTTTTTAACTCCTTGCCTCCTAAACAAAAACTATTTTTTAAAAAAACATTTTTGGTTGACAGAACCATATTAGGGCTCGTTTTTTTTTTTTTTTTTTTTATTGGACTTTAATTATTTCCATGTACAGAGCTTTTTCATGGGGCAAGTTGTAGTGTTTAATATTCTCTCCAATCAAGGCAATGGTCAACAGACACTAGCGCATTGTATAAGGCCTAAACTCTTTCTCAAGTCAGACCATGAAGAAAGGAGCATGTGGAAGGTAACTCGGTGAAAGCAATGGTGCGGACCCAACCAGCCAGAGACAGGGACACAAAATCTGTAGCAAACAGGTTTATTTATTAAAAAAAAAAAAATAATAAATCAGTGAAATAAATAAACCTTCACTTCTGGCACAATGTGAGCAAAATAAAATACAACCTTAACTCCAAGCTAAAGAACGTGAAACAAAATCCTGCTCATCTGAGCAGTAACTAAAGAGTAAGTACTAACTGTATGGGTGGCTTACTACCAGCCACACAAAGCAACAAAAAGAGCACAATATGGTCTATCCAGACTCAAAGTATCAGGACAGTCCTAGGCACCTCCTCTCGCTCCCAGATCTGCCCTGAAGTGCAGGCTTTGCAGCCTTTTGTGGCCCAGTAAGGAGCCCAGGACCACACCTGGGTCTTAAGCCTATTCAAGATCTGCCCTGGACCACACATATCAGAAATATGGGGGAGATATACCGTGATTCCAGCACCTTCTCACGGGGGTTATCAGCCAGGGTGCTCTTTTTAATTATGGTCCATCACATCTATCTTCACCATAAAAGACAAAAGACTGGCACTCTCCACTCACTGAGGTAAAACCACAAAGTCCTTTATTCAATGTTACTATCATCAATGGCAGTTCATTGGGACCATGAGGCAATGGGCCTTTTTGTGCCATGTCAAACCTAGTGACATGACCCTCACTTGGACATAACATTTAAACCTTCCCTGGGGTCATCTCCCTGTTAACCTAATAACAAATGATATAGAAAGGAAAGAGACAAACAAAAAAATATGCAAATTGTAATTTAAACAACGCTCAAGGTACAAAAAGACACCTTTCATTTACACTCATTGGTCCAATCCCATTTTTATTTTTCAGTCTGCCTCTGTCTATGTCTATCTCCTCCTGCTCGGGTACTATTAACCCTCTCAATGCCTGCAAATGACTAAACCTCTGGGTTAACAGCATGACCTTATCTGACATGTTCAATTAATCTAGGGGAATCTTTTCCAGACAAGACTGATTTCCACTGTTCCCTAAAGCGTATATATAGACTCCTGATGCTTCTGCCAATGTTAAAGTGTTTGCAGGGGCAAAAGATAACATACATTACTCTGACTTGCAGCTAATGATCTGTAGTACTACATGGGTAAGGGTCCATTCACACGGAGGAATTTGTTGTGGAAATTCAGTGCTGAAATTCCACATCAAATTCCTCACCATGTTCCTCCGTGTAAATGCACCCTTACAGTTCCTCTGCTACAATCCTCCGTTCTACATTTTTCCTACAAAAATCACAAAGGCACTGAAGTTTGGAACAAACCTTTTTTACTAAGCCTACCTTAAATCTACTAACATACAGAATTTTTTAAAGTGGGACTTCAACTAACAGCTACAGATGGAGTTTCCAGGAGTATTTCTCTAAATTGTGGATCCCTCCTAAGTTCTTGCAAGTTTCCATTTGAATAACCTTTTTTGCATGGGATATACTGAGAAGAAAATGCAAATGTACTCCCTTCTCTTGCTTGCCTAGTCTTCTGACTACCACATAAAGTTCACTTTGAGTAAAGTTAGTTGCTCTATCTAGAGCCCAATCCAGCAGAGGTTTAGGCAGTGGCGGATCCAGGGTTTGCGGGGCCCTGGGCAATTAACTTTGGCGGGGCCCTACACGCAGCGCGCCGCAACAAATTAGGCCCCGTCCACTTTTATGTTGACTCCGCCCATTCTCATTAATTTTTCATGTGATTCCACACAGTATAATCCTCCTACAGTCACCCATAAATTATATGTCCCCCCCTCCATCTCTCCACCATTTTCATATACACCCTTCATCTACCCCTAATTTCATGCCCCCCCTCTATCTCTGTCCCCAGTTTCATGCCATTCTCCCCCTTTATCTGCCCACAGTTTCATGTCCCCCCCCGTCTCTGCCCCAGTGTCATGCCATCCCCCCCTTCATCTGCCTCAGTGTCATGCCGTTCTCTCCCCCTTCATTTGCCCCAGTGTCATGCCGTTCTCGCCCCTTCATCTGCCCCAGTGTCATGCTGTTCTCCCCCCTCCATCCACCCCAGTGTCATGCTATTCTCCCCCCTTCATCTGCCTCAGTGTCATGCCGTTCTCCCCCCCCCTTCATTTGCCACACTGTCATGCTTTTCTCTCCCCCTTCATGTGCCCCAGTGTCATGCCGTTCTCCCCCCCCTTCATCTGCCCCAGTGTCATGCTGTTCTCCCCCCCTCCATCTGCCCCAGTGTCATGCTGTTCTCTCCCCCCTCCATCTGCCCCAGTGTCATGCTGTTCTCTCCCCCTCCATCTGCCCCAGTGTCATGCTGTTCTCCCCCCCTCCATCTGCCCCAGTGTCATGCTGTTCTCCCCCCCTCCATCTGCCCCAGTGTCATGCTGTTCTCTCCCCCTCCATCTGCCCCAGTGTCATGCTGTTCTCCCCCCCTCCATCTGCCCCAGTGTCATGCTGTTCTCCCCCCCTCCATCTGCCCCAGTGTCATGCCGTTCTCCCCCCTCCATCTGCCCCAGTGTCATGCCGTTCTCCCCCCTTCATCTGCCCCAGTGTCATGCTGTTCTCCCCCCCTCCATCTGCCCCAGTGTCATGCTGTCCCCCCCCTCCATCTGCCCCAGTGTCATGCCGTTCTCCTCCCTCCATCTGCCCCAGTGTCATGCTGTTCTCCCCCCCTCCATCTGCCCCAGTGTCATGCTGTTCCCCCCTCCCCTTCATTTGCCCCCAGTTACTTTGGGCCCCCTCCATCTTTGTCCCCAGTTTCATGCCGTTCTCTCCCCACCCCCTTCATCTTCCCCAGTGTCATGCCGTTCCCCCCCTCCCCTTCATTTGCCCCCAGTTTCATGGGCCCCCTTCATTATGTTCCACCTTAATATTTAATACAAACACTTACACTCACCTTCCATCACTCACCTTCCATCGTTCCCCCGACGCTCCTCTCTCACTCCAGTGCAGTCACATACGCGATGCAGGAGCTGTGAGATCAGCTCCTGCTTAGATGCGGCCCGGCTTGCGTGTGTAAGCGTGATGACATCATCGCGCCTACACACGCAAGCCGGGCCGGAGCTTTAAAGCAGGAGCTGATCTCACAGCTCCTGCATCGCGTATGCATTCAGCTCATCGGCGGACGGACGCCGATGAGCTGAAATCGTGACAGGCAAGTGCCGGGGGGCCCCCAGAGGCTCTGTGGGCCCCGGCACTTGCCTGACCGGGACCATTTTGTTAGGGCCGGGCCGCGGGACCCCGCTAAGCGGTTGCCCGGCTCGCCCGGCCCTGGATCCGCCCCTGGGTTTAGGATAACCTCTCACTGATAAGGGCGGGTTCACAACTGCACCCGTGTCCGCTTTAGGCAATCCTGCTGGGTTTCCGCATGCTGCCAAGAGAAACTGGACAGGGGACGGATACGCGGCAGTCAGTTTTCAAACCCATTCACTTGCATGGGTTTGCAAAGTGACTGCCCATGAGTGTTTTGTGCCTGTCCACAGGGAAACCGTTTCTTTTTAATCGGACACAAAGTTCTGCATGTCCGACTTTATGTCCGGTTAAAAAAAGCAAAAAAACGATTTCGCCGTGGACAGGCACAAAACACTCACGGGTGGTCACTTGCAAACCTTGCCAAAAATTTTCATCAAATTTTTGGCAGGTTAAAAAGAGAAAAAACTGTGATTCTGCATTTTGATTTTTGTCTGCTACGGTGTTCACTAGAGAGGATAAATATTGTTATGTTTTTATATTTTGAAAATTTTCATACACAGGGATAACTAATAGGTTTATTTTTATACACTCACCGGCCACTTTATTAGGTACACCTATCCAACTGCTCGTTAACACTTAATTTCTAATCAGCCAATCACATGGCAGACAATCTCCTGCAGTTCAAACCGAGCATCAGTATGGGGAAGAAAGGTGATTTGAGTGCCTTTGAATGTGGCATGGTTGTTGGTGCCAGAAGGGCTGGTCTGAGTATTTCAGAAACTGCTGATCTACTGGGATTTTCACGCACAACCATCTCTAGGGTTTACAGAGAATGGTCCGAAAAAGAAAAAACATCCAGTGAGGGGCAGTTCTGTGGGCGGAAATGCGTTGTTGATGCCAGAGGTCAGAGGAGAATGGCCAGACTGGTTCGAGCTGATAGAAAGGCAACAGTGACTCAAATAGCCACCCGTTACAACCAAGGTAGCCAGAAGAGCATCTCTGAACGCACAGTACGTCAAACTTTGAGGCAGATGGGTTACAGCAGCAGAAGACCACACCGGGTGCCACTCCTTTCAGCTAAGAACAGGAAACTGAGGCTACAATTTGCACAAGCTCATCGAAATTGGATAATTGAAGATTGGAAAAACGTTGCCTGGTCTGATGAGTCTCGATTTCTGCTGCGACATTCGGATGGTAGGGTCAGAATTTGGCGTCAACAACATGAAAGCATGGATCCATCCTGCCTTGTATCAACGGTTCAGGCTGGTGGTGGTGGTGTCATGGTGTGGGGAATATTTTCTTGGCACTCTTTGGGCCCCTTGGTACCAATTGAGTATCGTTGCAACGCCAAAGCCTACCTGAGTATTGTTGCTGACCATGTCCATCCCTTTATGACCACAATGTACCCAACATCTGATGGCTACTTTCAGCAGGATAATGCGCCATGTCATAAAGCTGGAATCATCTCAGACTGGTTTCTTGAACATGACAATGAGTTCACTGTACTCCAATGGCCTCCACAGTCACCAGATCTCAATCCAATAGAGCATCTTTGGGATGTGGTGGAACGGGAGATTCGCATCATGGATGTGCAGCCGACAAATCTGCGGCAACTGTGTGATGCCATCATGTCAATATGGACCAAAATATCTGAGGAATGCTTCCAGCACCTTGTTGAATCTATGCCACGAAGAATTGAGGCAGTTCTGAAGACAAAAGGGGGTCCAACCCGTTACTAGCATGGTGTACCTAATAAAGTGGCCGGTGAGTGTATATGGTTTAGGAAAAGGGAGGTCTTTTTCATATTTTTTTAAAAAATGTTTCTGAGCCCCTAGAATGTTCCTCTTCCTAGTAGTTAGTGGGAAAATAGTGTGAGGTTTCTTGCACCACCTACTTGGACCAGGGTTGTCCCCTCTATGTGGATAACTTCTACACCAGTATCCCACTATAAAAATGGGTTATTCAAGTTAACATTTTATGTTTTACATAGGCTGGAGAAGGTAAAAAAAAAATAAAAATAAAAACATACTCAACTGGTTCTACTGCTCTGGTGCATCCCAGCGCAGTCCTGTACTGTAGCTCTGTTGTTTTCTTCACATGTCCACTGAGGACAATTAGTGGTCTCAGTGGAAAGAAACTGGGATATCACAGCCATTGAGGACTTCCACAAAAGAAGACAGCCAAGTAGCAGGACCGGACCGTAGTAGGAAGACAAGGGAACATTGGAGACAAGTATGTTTTTTTTTTTTTTTTTTTTTATCTTCTCTGACCCAAAGCTGTGGGTTTTCAGTTTTGCAGAATAAGATAAGATAAGATAATCCTTTAATAGTCCCACCTTGGGGAAATTTCAGCGTGTTACAGCAGCATAGTAATACAGATACAGGATAATACAGAGTAATATGTTACAGACGTAGACACAGATAAGCTGAGAAGAGAAGATATACTAGGAGTCCATGGCAGCTAAGGAAAAACAGAAGAGAAAGAGGAAGACCTCATGGTCATCCTCATAATCATTAGTTCTCTGTGCGGAGAGCTCTTCGTTTGGTCTGATGTAGATTATACAGCCTGGTCGCGGTTGGAAGGAAGGACCTGCGATAGCGCTCCTTCTCACACTTGGGGTGAAGCAGACGGTCGCTTACAGTGCTGCCAAGTCCCATCAGGGTCCCATACATGGGGTGGGATTTGTTCCCCCGCATGGAGGTCACCACAGACAGTATCCTTCTGTCACCCACCACCTGTACTGGGTCCAAGGGGCTCCCCAGGACAGAGCTGGCCCTCCTGATCAGCCTGTCAAGTCTATTTCTGTCCCTGGTTGATATACTGCTTCCCCAGCAGGCCACACCGAAAAAGATGGCTGAGGCAACCACAGAGTTGAAGAAGGCCCTAAGAAGTGTCCCCTGGACTCCGAAGGCCCTCAGCCTCCTGAGCAGGTAGAGTCTGCTGTGGCCCTTTCTGTGCAGCGCCTCCAGGTGATCAGCCCAGTCTAGTTTATTATTGAGGAGCACGCCCAGGTACTTATAGGTCCTGACTATCTCAATACATGTTCCTTGGATCTCCACCGGGGTCGGAGCACCTCTCCGTTTACTAAAGTCCACCACCATCTCCTTGGTCTTCCCAGCATTAATCCTGAGCTGGTTCTGCTGGCACCATTCAACAAAATCCCGGTTTAAGTCTCTGTATTCCCTATCATCGCCATCAGTGATAAGGCCGACTATAGCAGAGTCATCGGAGTACTTCTGTAAGTAACAGCTGGATGAGTTGTGCCTGAAGTCAGCAGTGTACAGTGTGAAGAGGAATGGGGCAAGAACTGTACCTTGAGGTGCCCCCGTACTACAGATCACAGTGTCAGACACACAGTCCTGGGCTCTCACATACTGAGGGCGGTTTGTCAGGTAGTCTAGGATCCAGTTGGACAGGTGATGGTCCACACCACCAAGGTTCAGCTTCTCCCTCAGTAGCCCTGGCTGAATGGTGTTGAACGCACTGGAGAAATCAAAGAACATTATTCTCACAGTGTTCCCGGGTTTCTCCAGGTGAGAGAGAGCTCTGTGAAGAAGGTGGATGATGGCGTCATCTACCCCAATGCCTGGCCGGTAGGCAAACTGGAGGGGGTCCAGAGCGGAGCTCACTAGGGGGCGTAGGTGTGTCAGGACCAGTCTCTCTAGGACCTTCATTAGGTGTGATGTCAGTGCTACAGGTCGGTAGTCATTGTAGCCCATCGGGTTGGGTTTCTTTGGGACTGGTACCACGCAAGATGTTTACCACAGTTGAGGTACCACCCCCAGCTTCAGGCTCATATTGTACATGTGCGTTATAATACCACACAGCTGGTCACTGCACATTTTAAGAACTCTTGCGCTTATACCATCAGGTCCCCCCGCTTTGTTCGCTCTAATATTCTTCATTTCCTTACACACTTGAGACTCCTGCAGGATCAGATAGTCAGATTGCAGTTGACCGCAGGTCGGTGGGGGTTGGGTCTTGGTGTGTGAGGGGAGGGCGGTTAGCTGACATGCTGGTGGAGGGAGCATTTGCTTGGAGTCGAATCTATTGAAGAATAGATTAAGCTCGTTAAGCCACTTCCTGTCCCCTACTGTTCGGTGCCTTGTCTTTTCCTTGTGTCCTGAAATTGCCTTAAGGCTGTCCCACACCTCAGAGATTCTACCCTCCCCCATCTGTAGCTCCATCTGCCTACTATGCCTACTATGTTGCTGTTGATTTGGCCCAGATTATTGCTTTGGCTTTCATCCTCTACCATGCAAATGAGAAATTCCCCAACAGTATCTACATGCAAAATATGTGTTCAGAATCTCAGTTTAGCTACTGTTGCTTTAACACTGTCCCGAGATCCGCTAAAATAGGGGAAATGTTTGAATATACTGTATACAGATGCTCATGTCCTGAGCTGTATTGTATAACAGAGACTTGGCACTAATGCTCATGATTTTCTCAGTGGCCATTTTCCATACGCCACCATTTTAGGGAGGATCATCAGCGCCCAGAAAGAGGTTCGGGGACAGTGATCCATTTACATGACAGCCAGAAGCCTGCCATGGAAATGACAGGCTTTTACAGACCAAGTGCCCAAACTGAAACCCAAAACCAACTAAATTATCGCAAAGTGCCAAATTTAACCTTAATACTGTGCGGCTCCACAATTGTGGGCAGTGAATGGGGCATTACAAAGCTTTCAACACTACAACTTTGTACTGAAAGGTAAAGGTCTCTGCATTTGGTACTTTTGAACAATTAATGTTCACTATTTATATCACACAGGATCTGTTTTATAGTGCAATGTTAGTAAGGCCTGTAATAATCCCACATGTCTGTTATAAAACAGATACTGTGTGATATAAATAGTGAGGGGACCCCAGACAGTACAATCTACCCCAAAGTGGGTCCCCATAGAGTATTATATACTCCATAGTGGCCCCCACACAGCATTACATGCCCCACAGTGGTTCCCACACAGTATTATATGCTTCACTTTGGGCCCCCAGACAGTATTATATGCACCACATTGGGCCCCCACACAGTATTATATGCTCCACAGTATTCCCCCCACAATATTATATGTTCCACAGTACACCCCCCACAGTATTATATACTCCACAGTGAGTCCCCACCCACACAGTATTATATGCTCCACAGTAGCCACCCCCACAAAGTATTATATGCTCCAAAGTAACCCCCGTCTACACACACACACACACACACACACACACACACACACAAACACACACACTATTATACTTATCTGAAGTCCCATGAAGAGCAGCCATCCTCCTTCTTACTGCAGGCGCCGATGACTTACGTCATCACCCTGCGTTGTGGCAGAGATCACAATCTGCAGTCCATGTAGGCCACAGTTTTCTGCAATTTCTGATATTTGCTCCAGAGCTTCTATCATGACAGTATGATTTTGCTGCACAGATTTGCTGTGTGTGTCTCAACTAACCAGAGGCATAACTTGAAGGGGTGAAGAGGATGCAGTTAATCTTAGGCCCTGGAGACCTTGGGGGTCTATAAGATGCTTCTTCTCAATATGAAGAGACCAGTTATATTAATGATACATTATAGTTAGAGGCCTGGTACAGATTTTGCATCTGGCCCAGGAGCTTCATGTTACATTTCTGTAACTGACTGTTATACTTAATTTGTGAATCCACTTTTGTTCACAACTAGAGATGAACGAACAGTGAAATGTTCCCATTATAACCCCATTACAGTCTATGGGGAAAAAATACTCGTTTAGGGGGAAACCAATATTCGACTCAAGAGGGTCACCAAGTCCACTATGACACCTCAGCAAATGATGACAACACCTTGGGAATGCAACTGGGACAGCAGGAGAAGCATACCTGGGGGCATCTAACACGCCAAAGTTCCTGTATTACCCCACTATCACAGCCTATCAACTAGACACTTTCCAAACTCAGTAGAATCCCTATGAAAGTGGAAAAATATTTGGAAACACAAATTTAAAGCTAAAGAAACATTAGCATGCACCCCTATAAATCACGTTGCTCATGACAACCACAGATGGCATAGGCAATGGGAAATCCAAAACCCCCCACCCTTAACTGTCATTGTTTATGTGTGTGTGTGATGTGGTGAGACCCTCAAAAATTACTTTTCTGGCCCTTCATGTGAGCCCTTCCAAATTAAGTTAGAGGCCCTTAAGCTGAGCTACCAGCAGAGATTGAGGCCCTTTAGGTGACTTCAGCCTCTTACCAGCAGAGTTTTAGGCCCTTTAACTTGGTTCAGCATTGCACCAGCAGAGTTTTTTTGCCCTTGGGGTGAGTTGAGCCTCTAACCAGCATAGTTTTTGGTCCTTTAATTTAGTTCAGTTTTGCACCAGCAGTGTTTTGGCCCTTGGGGTGAGTAGAGCAGAATTAGGGGGAATCAGGGTGGATTGAGACTCTAACCAGCAGAGTTTGGGGGAATCAGGGTGGATTGAGCCTCTAACCAGCAGAGTTTGGGGGAATCAGGGTGGATTAAGACTCTAACCAGCAGAGTTTGGGGAAATCAGGGTGGATTTAGCCTAGAAGGATGAGAATTTTGCAATGCAGATGGTAGAGGAGTATGAGGAGGAATTGTAGAGGTTGAGCGCAGACATGACAATTCATGTTAAGGTGTTTGATACTTGTGGGCACGAAAATGATGGGTCTATCCAGTGGCTTTTCTTTTTGATGAAAGTTAGCCGGTCGGCACTCTCCTCTCAGATAGCATGCTGGCGGCAGGACAGGACAGCACCTCCAAGGCGTATAGGGCAAGTTCAAACCACAGGTCCAACTTCGACACCCAATACGTGTAGGGCGCAGAGGGATCGGAGAAGACAGTGCTGTGGTCGGACAGGTATTCCTGCAACATGCGCCTATACTTTTCCCGACTGGTGACACTAGACCCCTCTGTGGGGGGAGTTTGGCGAGGGGGTGCCATTAACGTGTCCCAGACCTTAGACAGTGTGCCCCTGCCGGGTGTGGACCGGACAGCACTTGTTCGCCTCATGGAGGAACTGTCCTCTCTGCCGCCAACGACACTTGATGGAAACATCTCCTTCATGTTCTGCACCAATTGCTTGTGGCAATCATTAATGCGATTGGCCCTCCCCTCTACCAGAATAAAAGACGAGATGTTTTTTATACTGAGGGTCAAGGGTTGCAAATATCCAGTATTGGTTGCTCTCCATTATTTTGACTACGCGCTTGTCACTTGAAAAGCACCCCAACATGAAGTCAGCCATGTGTGCCAGAGTGTTACTTGGCATGACTTCGCTGCCCCACTGGAAAGGTCACTCTTCATTTCCTCCTTTTCCTCCTCCTCCCTTTCACCCCATCCGCGCTGCAAGAATGGGACGCATTGAACTTCCCCGGTAGCCTCCTGTGTCACAATCATATCATCTGCCACGTCTTCATCCTCCTCCTCCTCCATCATTAAACGCTGTGAAGCAGACAGGTGTGTGGAACTACTCTCCTGCTGTCACGGTTCTGCTGCTATCCCTGACTCCTCAGTGTAATCTGCGTTATCCCTGATGGCAATGAGGGATTCTCGTATCACACACAAGAGCGGGATTGTTACGCTCACTAGTGCGTCGTCACAGCTGACCCTCTTGGTGGACTCCTCAAACACCTGTAGGATTTCACATAGGTCTCCCATCCATGGCCACTCATGGTTGAGAAACTAAGGGAGCTGACTTTGTGGCACCCTAGGGTTTTGGAGATGGTACTCCATCAAAGGTCTCTGCTGCTCAACCACTCTGCTCAACATATGATATGTTGAGTTCCAGCGTGTGGGGACATCACACAACATCCGGTGTTCAGGCAGATGTAGGCGTTGTTGGAGTGTTTTGAGGCTAGCAGCGGCTACTGTAGACTTGCAAAAGTGGGCGCACAAGCGCCAAACTTTCACCAGTAGCTCGTGCACATTTCAGTATGTCTTTAAAAAACATTGCACCACTAGGTTAAAGACGTTGGCCAGGCATGGAACATGTTGGAGGCTGGCAAGCTCCAGAGCTGCTACCAGGTTCCTGCTGTTATCAGACACGACCATGCCTGGGTCCAGGTGCAGCGGCTCAAACCATATTGCCGTCTCATCGAGGAGGGCATCCCTCACCTTGGAGGCAGTGTGCTATCTGTCCCCCAAGCTGATGAGCTTCAGCACGGCCTGCTGATGTCTACCCACGTCAGTGCTGCAACGTTTCCAGCTCATGGCTGGGGTCAATTTAATGGCGGAGGAGGAGGAGGAGGGTGTTGCTTCAGAGCCCCTGCCAGGAATGATAGGTGGGGAGACGAGGTGCATCGGCCCAGTTTGTGACCCGGTCCCAGCCTCAACTACATTCACCAGTGTGCCGTCAGTGAAATGTAGCGTCCCCGTCCGCATGCACTTGTCCACACGTCGGTGGTCAAGTAGACCTTTGTGCAAAGTGCAGAACTTACGTTCTGGTGCAAGGCGGGGATGGCACACCGGGAGAAGTAGTGATGGCTAGGGATGGCTTAGCGAGGTGCCACACTTGCCATCAGGTCACGGAAGGCCTGAGTTTCCACAAGCCGGAACAGCAACATTTCCTGGGCCAGGAGTTTGGAGATGTGTGCGTTTAAGGCTTTTGCATGTGGGTGGGTAGTGCTGTACTTTTGCCTGTGCTCAAAGTCTGTGAGATGGTGGATTGCTGGGAGAAGGCGCAGGATGGTGCAGGAGAAGGAGCTGAGACAGGAACAGGGGAGGATGAGGGAGAAGTCCCCAAAGTGGCGGAGCCAGATGTAATGGTGTCCTGGCTGGTGCTCTGGAGTGCATCGCCAGCACTGGCCACAGTGGGAGAGGCAGTGGCAGCAACGCCAGATGACGATTGTCCTGAGTTTCCTCTCTCCCACTGAGTCCAGTGCTTGCATTCCAAATGACGGCGCATGGAAGTGGTTGAAAGGTTGCTCTTTTCAGAGCCCCTACTCAGTTTCGAGTGGCAAATTGTGCAAACCGCACTATATTTGTCCTCCGCGCATTCCTTGAAAAATCTCCACACCATTGAGGAACGTGCCCTCGATGGGGGAGTTTTTCTGGGCTGGCTATGATAGGGAACATCTTGGGCCATTCTGGGTGTGGCTTGGCTTCGGTGAAGCAGCTGACCTATGCCTCTGGACATGCCTCTTCCTCTAGCTACACTCTTTGGTACTGCACCTCCCTCCACATCGACACTGCTTTCCCCGCTTGACATCCCCCCTGTCCAGGTCGGGTCAGTGTCCAATTCCTCTCTCGCCTCCTCCTCCTGCACACCGCACATGGCAACAGGCTGCCCTGATGGCAACTGTGTCTCGTCATCGCCTCTGAGGGTGGGTTGCTGGTCAACCCCCACAAAATCAACAGGAGATGGAGGAGGCTCCAGTGTTTGGGCATCTGGACACAGAAACTCCGTGGAATCGGGAAATGGAGGGACAGGGAGAGGGACAGTTAAAGTACCGGAAAACAGCTCCTGGGAGGTGGGAAAGGTGGGATTACTCTGCTGGGAAGATTGGCATTTTGGGAGGAAGGCAGAACAGAATGTTGTGTAAGAGGAGGAGTTGAGGTAGAGGCTGACTGGCTGGTGGAGAATGTGGTGGAAGCATTATCCGCCAGCCATTGTAACACATGTTCCTGGTGCTTGGGCCTAGTTAGGTTTGTACCCTGCTTCCTACTTAATGTGGCCATCAAGCTGGGGACTGTGAAGAAGCGCAATGCATGCTGCCCCTGAGGAGTAGGCATGGGATGCACTGTGGCTTCCCTGCGACCTTGGTCCCCAGCTGCATTCCCACGCCCCTGGCCTCGCCCCCGGCCTCGTCCACGTCCCTTACCGGTAGCCTTGAGCATTTTTAGATGATTTTGATGGTTTGGTGGGTACACACCGTTACAACCTGGATGAAGCGTCTATAGCCTGCAAATTAGAATGTATATCTCACTTAGTTTTGGGGGGTGGTACACACTGTTGAAACCTGGATTAAGTGTATATAGGGTATATAGGCTGACAATTTAAGTGTATCCCACTTAGTTTTTTTGGGGGGTACACACCATTACAATCTGGATTAAGCATATATAGGCTGACAATTTCAGTGTAT
Organism: Leptodactylus fuscus; assembly: GCF_031893055.1. Taxonomy (NCBI): domain Eukaryota; kingdom Metazoa; phylum Chordata; class Amphibia; order Anura; family Leptodactylidae; genus Leptodactylus; species Leptodactylus fuscus. Next base: position 236,074,627 of record NC_134265.1, read on the forward strand.
CCCACGTACTTTTGGTGGGGTACACACTGTTGAAACCTGGATTAAGCATATATAGGCTGACAATTTCAGTGTATCCCACTTACTTTTGGTGGGGTACACATCGTTACAACCTGGATTAAGCATATATAGGGTATATAGGCTGACAATTTCAGTGTATCCCACTTAGTTTTGGAGGGGTACACACTGTTGAAACCTGGATTAAGCGTATATAGGCTGACAATTTAAGTGCATCCCACTTAGTTTTGGTAGGGTTCACACTGTTGAAATCTGGATTAAGCATATATTGGGTATATAGACTGACAAGTGATGTGTATCCCACTTAGTTTGTTTTTTTGGGGGGATACACCCCGGTGAACCCTAGATTAAGCATATATAGGGTATATAGGCTGACAATTTCAGTGTATCCCACTTAGTTTATTCCACACCGTGGAAAGCTGGGTTGAGCAGACATAGCCTGGCTTAATTGCTGTGTATCCCACTTTGGCGTTTGTGGGTACACAAAGCTGGATTGAGCTTCTCCCTTTAGTGTAGTTCTTAAAACATCTGTTGTTCTTCTTCTTTTGATTTCCTGCCTAGCAGAATCTAAATCTAAAACCTAACTAGCCCTCAGCACATGAATTTCTCTAACTAAGTGCAAGCCGCAAATGAATCGGAGATGATGTCGCTTGTTCTTATGAATCAGAGGTCACATGTCCTTGGCAGCCAATGGCTTTTATCTAGTTTTTTTCTAGTTTTTTTCATGGCCTCCGTTGTCGTAGTTACTGTCCCACCTCCCCTGTGCTGTTATTGGTGCAGAAAAAGCGCCACGGAAGGTGGGAGGGGAATCGAATTTTAAGTGCATTTGCCACACGGTGTTCGTATTGAATCGAACATGCCGAACAGCATTCTGTCCGATCGAACATCTACTCGATAGAACGCTGTTCACTCATCTCTATTCGCAACCAATCTGTCCTATGAAAGTTTTTGTCTGGAGCTGTCACAATTAAGGTGGTACCACAAGATGTACTGGATGTGGCTATAGATCCCAGGCTGCTGGTGCTTTCACTTTTCTATAAATGAAATACCTATTAATTTCAGCAGTATCTCATTTTTTTGCCATATAATGATGAAATTAATTGGTGTTTCACTTACTGAAAAGTGAACACACTGGAGGCCTTGGATGTGACGCCCTTTTATAAATTTGGTGAGTCCTACATGTGATTGACAAGCACTATTGTAGGAAGATAATATTATCCAGATCACCTGTTTAAATGAAGTTTGTCAGCACAAAATTGAGATATAAACTAATCACAGGTCTGTGTAGAGATGCCAGTGCAGTTTACAATGATGTATTTCTTATTTTGGACTGTTGCTCCATTCTTGTAAAAATCATTGTGGCAAGCACACGGATCCTATTATAGTCTATGGGCTCCGTGTGCTTTCACTGCACACCGCTTGCAAATGTGTTCAGTATTCCATTCAGGGGCATCCCCATGCGGACTCCTCGAATGGAATACCAACACAGATGTGAACCAAGGGTAAAGCCCAGTTTACATCTGCGTTCATGTTTTTTTTAATGCGGAAACCTATACGCATTAAAAAGTGGTTACCTTCAGGAAACTCGCGGACTGCCTAATTTATATAAGAATGATGTTTTTCTCCAAATCTACAAAAGTAGCATACATAACCAATGTCCCCATTTTTCTAAAGTGGCAAAGAGGTTGAAGCTATCTTTGCTTATAGAAAATGGGTCTCTGATTTGGATGAGTTGGAATTTTGGAACTTTTGACCTTTAGCGTAATCACTACAGTCCAGAATAAAGATTCAGTATTTGTAGAGTAAAATGTAGATAGGTACAAATATATTTTGGTGGCTACCCTTTAAATTTTTGTTTTGACCCTTAATATATACTACATCCTATTAATATTATAAAGGTGAAAGTTTGTGAGTTTGGATGTTTGTGGGTTTGTGTGTTTGGATGTTTAGATGTTTGTTCCTCAATCATGCAAAACCCGCTCCACCGATTTGGCTGAAATTTTCCACAAACATAGTCACTACACTCGATTGCGCAATAGGCTACTTTTCGTCACAATAGCGCACATAAGTTTTTCCCAGGACCCCCACAAAACCCAAACTCACATCACTATTTCTGCAATCTCACACACTTTCGACCATACGATTTGGCTGAAATTTTCCACAAACATAGTCACTACACTCAATTGCGCAATAGGCTATTTTTTGTCACAATAGCGCACATACGTTTTTCCCAGGACCCCCACAAAACCCAAACTCACATCACTAATTCTGCAATCTCACACACTTTCGACCATACGATTTGGCTGAAATTTTCCACAAACATAGTCACTACACTCGATTGCGCAATAGGCTACTTTTCGTCACAATAACACACATACGTTTTTCCCAGGACCCCCACAAAACCCAAACTCACATCACTATTTCTGCAATCTCACACACTTTGGACCATAGCAAGCCACAAAATTCATATTACCCTCTACAGCAGAGGTCAGCATGCCAAGAGTGGCACTCCTGCCATATTTCACTGGCACACCAGCAGCCCAGGACTTGCAAGAGTTAAATGAAGTCAGAGTCTCTTCAGTGGGCTGCTAGAGCTCAAGCATAAGGACACTCCCCTTTGAGAGGGGTGCAGGAAACCCAGGGGGTGGAGCTTAATCGCTCAGGTCTGTGCCTGCTATAGTGGTCTGCATCCTGCTAACATTCCCCGAGGAGAAGAGGAAGCTGCTAGCAAAGTGACACTGAAAAACACACAGGTACATAGGATTACTGTTCTCATTAATGTCCGGCATTTGGGGTTATTAGTTTAGTCTTAGTAACTCCATGTGCCTCACATTAATAGGAATAACCCCCATCATGTCCCTCATATTAACCCCTGTGTGCCTCACATTAATAGGAATAAACCCCATCATGTCCCTCATATTAACCCCTGTGTGCCTCACATTATTAGGAATAAACCCCATCATGTCCCTCATATTAACCCCTGTGTGCCTCACATTATTAGGAATAAACCCCATCATGTCCCTCATATTAACCCCTGTGTGCCTCATATTAATAGGAATAAACCCCATCATGTCCCTCATATTAACCCCTGTGTGCCTCACATTATTAGGAATAAACCCCATCATGTCCCTCATATTAACCCCTGTGGGCCCCATATAAGGGTTACTAATAAACCTCAATAATGAAGATACTTAACTATTACCTCCAAGTCTCTCACATATCAGTAACTCTTACACAAGGGTTAATGTGAGGGACATGATGGGGTTAATTGCTATTACTAAGAGGCGCATGGAGTTACTAAACTGTCATGTACAGGGCCAGACTTTATGTGGCTGCTCGAGAGTATCCTGTGCCCAAAACTGACATGTACTGGCGGAAAATAACAAATCATACAATGTCGTATATCGAAGTATATTAACCTGAAATACCTCTGTCCCAAAGACACTATGTACAGTTTATACCAACACCGTATAGCAGCTGAAATATAAATTACATTCAACACAAAAGTCTCATGTGCTCTCAGAATTACAGCAAAAACAAGATACACAGTTACATTTCATATCTCATTCCTTATACATAGTACGAAAACCTTACCCGCGCCTGTATATACCCACTTCTACAATCACTGCAGGCGAAGTCGCGGGTACCAGCTAGTTGAATATAAATTGTGTACTTCAAAAATAAAATGTGGATCATTTTTTAGATAAGTTACTACTTTTTTACACTAGGTGGCAACATTTCACTCTCCTTTGATGAAAAATTTGCTTGACACATCCAGAGTTTCACTAGTTCACCGTTTACATTTCTATATTACTTGCCATTTACAGATGTTCTTTGTCTTCCATAGTCACATTATAATAGTTTCTTTTAATGTTTCTGTTTATTCTCATAATTAAGCTTACAAGATTATATTGAGAGCTTTACTTTGTTTCAGATATAATTGTAACTATCTTGGAATTTACAGAGTTATTGCAAGTATATTACAGTAATTACATATAAAGAATAACTTGCAACATTGTTGAAGCTGACGGTCATACACTTTGCACCAAATTTATAAAAACTACATACACAAGGAATGATAAATTTTGTGTGGCGTACAAGACATGTTACAGACAATTTCTTATGTGGTGGTAAGACTGCAATTCTATTTTGCTCATGAGCGCACTTTGTCAATTTATTTGTTGTGTTTTATGACTTATAGAAATGTCCTTTTTTAAACTTTCAACTAAAGGGTAAAGAGTGTGATGATATATGTATATTATACTGTGTCATAGTTGGGTGTCCATGTAGGAATTTTTTTTTTAATAGTTATTTTGCAGTGGTTAGCACTGCAGCCTTGCAGTGCTGGAGTCCTGGTGTTCAAATCCCGCCAAAGGCAAAAACCATCTGCAAGGAGTTTGAATGTTTTTCCCGTGTTTGCATGGATTTCCATCCCATATTCCAAAAACATACTGATAGGGGAAAAATGTACATTGTGAGCTCTATGTGGGGTTCAGGGGTCTATAAATCTATAAATTCACAGATAAGTCCCAGACTTAAACCACCAAGTCTGTACGTTATCCCCTTTTATTTTACACTCTGTACGTCTTTGTGTGGATGCTTCACTCCTGTGTGGCCTGGTATGATGGGTGAGAGGAAGGGAGTGTGGAAGCGGAGTTCCCTTTTATGATTGCATCGGATTCAACTGTGTGTGTGGCGAGTAAGGTGAATGGATAACCTCTAGAAATAGCATACATGAATAGAGATGAGCGAGTACTGTTCGGATCAGCCGATCCGAACAGCACGCTCCATAGAAATAAATGGATGCACCTGGTACTTCCGCTTTGACGGCGGACGGCCGCTTAACCTCCCGCGTGCCGGCTATGTCCATTCATTTCTATGCGAGCGTGCTGTTCGGATCAGCTGATCCGAACAGTACTCGCTCATCTCTATATATGAATGGATATATCTGTGGGTGTGATTCCTGACAAGAGTTTCTAAAACACAATGAAGTTGGCAGATCTAAAATACTTTATGTCTTTGCCACAGTTTGCAAAAGATTTTTTGGGTATTGTATAGTATTTTGTTTAGTAACTCTTCCCCAACATCTTATAAAAAATAAAATAGTGTCCTACAAACACATTTACTAAGCTGTTCTACACAGGGCAAATATGACAATTTATGTATGGTACATGGTGTAGCTTTTCTGTTTTGTTAACAAATATATCACTGAACTTTATTTAATACACACAATGATTTTCTACAAAAGAACACCAATGGGATGGCAGTATACTGATACAGACATCTCAGGTTTGCTTGAATGTGTAATCTCTTCCCAATTGGGAATGGTACCTGCGGCATTACTTCTGGAACTCAGATTGTATTGTACAACTGATGCCCGGAGTTGGTAAATACTATGACAGCAATCATGGCATTACCTATATGCGATGTGCTCCAATAACATATATTACAGTACACTGAGGCTCCCAGAGTCAAGTAAAATAAAAATAGTGAACACTGTAAAAACAAAGACCCTGCAATGCACAAATTAACATACCGTATATACTCAAGTATAAGCCAACCCGAATATAAGCCGAGGCCCCTAATTTTACCACAAAAAACTGGGAAAACTTATTGACTCGAGTATAAGCCGAGGGGGAGGGGGGAGGGGGAATGCAGCAGCTAATGGAAAATTTCAAAAATTCAAATGGTCAGAGTTTTTGGGTGCAGTAGTTGCTGGGTGCTGGGAAAGGGGAGGGGGTGTTTTGGTTGTCTGTCTGCCCCTTCCCTGAGCTTGAGGACTGGGGTTTTTCCCCCACTTGGAATTCAGTCTGGCTGAATATAGGGTATTTGCAGTGCTCCTATTAACCCCTTCCTGACGGAACAGGAGCACTGCAGATCCCCTATACTCAGTAGACTGGGCACTTTCAGACACAGGGATACCTAATGTGTATGTGTTTCACAGTCACTTTCTACTTTTGTATGTATTCTAGGGAAAGGAGGGATTTAGAACCTTGATTTATTTTTTTTACCCCACTTTTTTATGGGAGATGCTATAAATTGATATTGCGGCTGGTCATAGACCCCCCCTCCCAAAAAAAATAAATAAAATAAAATAAAAAGATATATATGTTTTTTTTTTTTTTGCTTGACTCGAGTATAAGCCGAGGGGGGCTTTTTCAGCATAAAAACTGTGCTGAAAAATTCGTCTTATACTCAAGTATATATGGTATTTTGTTCACCTCACTGTCTCCAAAAAATAGCAATAAAAAGTGATCAAAAAGTCACACATACCAAACATTGGAACCAATAAAAAGTACAATTTTCCCCACAAGTAAAGAGCCCTGACATTACTCCGTCAACAAAACAGTAAAGAAGTGTGAGACTATGGTGACCCCAGGAAAATCCTTAATTTTTTGAAAAGGGTAAGTCTATTTGTAAAAGCAGTAAAACGTAATAAAATCAATATAAATATGATATTACTGTAATCGTAATGACCCGGTAAACAAAACTGCCATGCAATTTTTATTGCTGAGTTAAAAACAAAATGTAAAAAATTATGATAGAATTGTAGGTTTTAAATCTTAGAGATGAGCGAACATGTTCGATCGGATATCAGGCTGTTCGATGTGTTCGATTCGAATCGAACATCACGTGGCAAACTCCAAAAAAATTCGAGCACAAAATGTGCACACTCGGCTCTGCTACATCAGATGGGCTGACTGGCACACTCGGCTCTGCTACATCTGATGTAGCAGAGCCGAGTGTGCACACTCGGCTCTGCTATATCAGATGGGCTGACCGGCATCAGATGTAGGAATGCATTGGCCAGCCTTCGGCCATTCAGCGCTGGCTCTGCCGGAGGAGGCGGAGTCTAAGGTCGGACCTGAATGGAGACTGGTGTGGAGCGATCTTAGACTCCGCCTCCTCCAGCAGAGCCAGCGCTGATTGGTCGAATTCCGTACTCTGGCCAATCAGCGCTGTCCAATGCATTCCTATGGGAAAAAGTTAGCTTGCGAAAATCGCAAGCTGACAGGGATTTCCATGAAATAAAGTGACTTTTATGCCCCCAGACATGCTTCCCCTGCTGTCCCAGTGTCATTCCAGGGTGTTGGTATCATTTCCTGGGGTGTCATAGTGGACTTGGTGACCCTCCAGACATGGATTTGGGTTTCCCCCTTAATGAGTATATGTTCCCCATAGACTATAATGGGGTTCGAAACCCGTTCGAACACACGAACAGTGAGCGGCTGTTCGAATCGAATTTCGAACCTCGAACATTTTAGTGTTTGCTCATCTCTATTAAATCTAAACTATTCAGAACATAATATGTATCCCAAAATGTGCAAAATCAAAGTACAACTCGCCATACAAAGAATAAGCCCTCACCTAGTGATGTAAAAAAATAAAATAAAAAAGTTATGAACTTTGGAAGGTGGAGATGGAAAATATGACCATTATTGTAGAAACTACCCTGCACCCTCAGAGGGTTAAAAGAGTCTATCACCATTTTTTAAATGTATTTATTAACACCAGATTGTAAAATAGCTCTTTTTTTTATTTTTAATTTAGGTTTTTATTTTTAGATTTTGTTGTTTCTTTTCTTTTCTGCATATGATTATGGGGGTTTCCATCTTGCCCAAGCTTCTCTTCTGCTCTGGACACAGGTAGCAATAGATTGGAACTGATGCATTTAAGTTGGCATTAGAAAGCACAGATGTGACATTATTTTCATAAAGTGTATGAAATAAAAATAAATCTGTACAAACATTGTAAAACAAAGTAACGTGGTCCCTCAATTTACATTTGCCTTGGATTAGAATATATGACCTTCTCTAGCTCATTATTAGAAATGAGTGAACACTGTTCGGATCAGCCGATCCGAACAGCACGCACCCATAGAAATGAATGGAAACACCTGTGACGCCGGCCGGCTGCCGGCAAAGTCAGCGTCACAGGTGCTTCCATTCATTTCTATGGGTGTGTGTTGTTCGGATCATCTCTACTCATTATCATTTGGAACCTTAATTAGCTTTAAGTGGCACAATTAGCACCCATTTGTGGTACATGTGATTATCTTGACGAACAAGCCAAGCCACTAGAAAAACACTTGTCCATCGTACTTCACAATAAAGGGGGGTTGTTCAGACAAAAATGGGCAACCCTTTTAACGAAAGTAAGCTGGTGACAGTAAAAAATTTTATTAAAAACCCCGCATACTTACCTGTCCTTGATGCTCCGCTGTTGTCCCGCATCTCCCGGTTCATCTGCTCTGGTGGGTCTTTTCCAAAGTTGTGCTGAAACTGATATCACAGGTCCCCTGCTGAGGTCGCTGATTGGCCTCAGTAGTCATATGATCACTTCAGCACAACTCCAGAAGAGAACCTCCGGAGCAGATGAACTGGGACTCGTGGATTCACGATCCACAGGGAGGTCAATGGTCAGACGCCTACCAATCTGCCCTGTACTTGGCATTGATTGTCAGAGCCAGGGCACTCCTCAATAAGCTAAACCATCAGAACAGATAGAAGCATTCATTGCCCTGTTAACAATCTGGGAAGCATTATGTCCTGCTAACTTCATGGTCTCCCCATTCCTTCCTTTCTCTCCCACTTACAGGCTTATTTATATGGAAACTCAAACAAGGAGCCGGGAGACCGCTCACTGTGGTTCTGCCAAAAGGGGTGGTGGGCATATGGGGCCAGGAGCCATTATGCTGTCTGGAGGGAAAAAGGGGCTTTTTTATTCTATATGGGGGAAAAAGGGGGCCATTAAATGGTATGGGGCTAAAAAGGGACCATTGAACTATGTGGTGGAAATTGGGCTATTTTACTCTGTGTTTTGCTGCATACTTGCAATCAGCTAACCTGCTGCCATCTACAGCAGAATTGTGTTTCTACAAATCTTATCTACATGCGGCAAATAAGAGTACCCATAGCTTGTCAATTATATCTGCCAGTCACAACCAGTTTTTAACTTTTGCAATGCAAATGTTGAAAGCTACAGAAGTCCTACAGCAACTCTAGCAGGGGTTGTTGCACAAAAATTAACCAATTTCAGATGGATGACAATTGGGGCTTTATAACCAACTCATAGTTTTCCATAGTCTATAACCAACTCCATAGGGTTATAAATTCTGACATTACACTATTTGAAATCGGGGGTGGATGAAGACTACCATGAGCACTGGGCTGTATGAATACTGTGGGTGTCTCACCAGGCTACAGTTTGCAGGGCCTTTAAATGGGTTGATTGTTAGCTGAATGAATATTGATAGATGTGCTTATTCTCATTCAATTGGCAGTTTTAAATTGGGTGTGCACATTGTCCATACAATGTGTACAACGTGCACCTGGAATGCTGCTGAATGCAGGGATCAGATAAGTGTAGCTGAAGACAATTTTATTTTTAATGATCATGGGGTACAGGAGGGGAACTTCAATGTGAAAGAGCAATAGGCTCCCTCGCTATACCTATAATGTAGGCACATACAGCTCACACCATATTGCTACTCACTTGTTATGTCAGTCCAGGTAGCTGCAACGGGGCTAAGGGATTGCAGTAGGGAATCTCGCCCTGCACTACTCCCACTAGCTAACCCGGTCCCTGCCTCACGGGTGTAGGTCGGCTGTTCTCAGGCTAAACCTGACCCCGACAGCTCCTCTCTCACTGACACCGTAGGCCTAGAGGGAAGTGGGAGAAGGAATGCCCTATAAGATCTCTAGGGACTGGAGACTAAAGGGGGTCACCCCTAACGAACAAGTGAAGCTGCTACTGACAGGGACTGACAAGGGTGTGCGCTGACTAACAACACAAGCAGCACACAGGAAACATGTAGGAAAGGAATTCCCCAAACCAATATGGGAAGGAACCATACACTAGGAAACAAACACAGGGAAACTGAGTAGAAATCAAAGGATAAGGCAATTCACTCACACAGTCAATTATACACGGAGGGAGGATTGGTGAACACAGAAGGGAAAACACACAAACCAACTTGTTCACCCAAAACCTCCCAAAAACCAACCACGGAACTTCCTCTATCCAAGATAACCACCTACTCCTCCTGCTAAGGCCTAGCTCTGTAAAAGCGACACTCAGCACAGAACCATGGGAGGCATGGGTTTATATACAGAGTAGAGACCACTCCTCCCAGGTGCAAATGGGAGGACAGACTAATGAACCAGGAAATAAAGCTGCCTACCAACAGTGCGTGCGAGCAAGTCAGAAGGTGTGCACCAATACCCACGACACAAAATACTCCTAACAGGATCCTCCCCTCAAGGAGAAGACTCCGGATTCTCTAGGAGCATCCTTCTTCGGGAACTCCTTGTGGAATTTCTCCACGAGTCTGGGGGCTGACATATCCGACTCCAGAACCCAAGAATTATCTTCAGGACCGTATCCCTTCCATGCCACCAGATACCGTAGCTTCCCCCGAACATATTTGCTATCCAGAACTCGGGATATCTCATACTCCCCGGACTCAGAAACTGGTGGAACTTTAACTGGAGACGTTCCCTTCTTGGCCTTCTTTAACAAGGAGACATGAAACACCCGGTTTATCTTCCACCTTTTAGGTAGTTGCAGCTGCGCCGCCACTTCATTTACCATCTTGATGATCTTAAAAGGACCCACAAACCTGGGACTCAGCTTCTTGCTAGGAACCTTCAACCTGATATTCTTGGTGGACAACCAAACCATCTCACCAGGGAAGAACTGCAACTCCCCTCTCTTCCTATCCGCCTGGACCTTAGCCTGGTGCGACGCCCGCACCAGATTCTCTCGGATACGGGACCATACCCCTTGCAGCTTTTTAGAAAATAGCTCCTCCTCCGGAACTGGGGACGAAATGGAAGAAAATACTCCGAAAACAGGATGTCTACCACCGGAGCAAAAAAAAGGTGTGGTACCTGTGGCGTTGGAATCATGGTTGTTTAAGGAAAATTCTGCCAGGGGAAGAAAGTCAGCCCAATTATTCTGATTCTCTCGAACAAAACACCTCAAAAACTGTTCCACATCCTGATTCTTCCTCTCTGTTTGCCCGTTAGACTCCGGGTGAAACCCGGAGGAAAACGACAGTGTAACTCCCAACCTGCTGCAAAAAGCCCGCCAGAATTTAGCCACAAATTGCGGACCCCTGTCCGAAACGATCTCCTCAGGAAGACCATGCAACCTTACAATTTCTTTAATAAATGACCCTGATAGTGTCTTGGCACATGGCAGCCTGGAAAACGGGATCAAATGGCACATTTTCGTGAAGCGGTCAACGACTACCCAAATGACCGTGAAACCCTTAGACACTGGAAGGCCCGTGATGAAATCCATAGACAGATGAGTCCAAGGTGCCTTAGGAGGTTCTAACGGATGTAGAAGACCGTGGGGACGGGTATGCGACGCCTTGGCTCTTGCACAGACCGAACAATTTTGAACAAACTGCAAGACATCCTTACTCCACCCTGGCCACCAAAAATTCCTAGACACCAATCTCATGGTCTCTGAAACCCCCGGGTGACCAGCAAGAACCGACTCGTGACACTCCCTCAGTAGACTTTGTCGGAGAGTAGTTGGGACAAACAGCTTGTTTCTAGGTATCTTGGAAGGTGCAGCGTGTTGCGCTTCGATCAAGGCTTTCTCCAATTTCGTGCCCAATACTGCTACCACCACTCCATCCCCAAGAATAGTGGCCGGCGCCTCTCGTTCCTCCTCAGTCGACATATACCGGGATAAAGCATCAGCCTTAACATTCTTTGAACCCGGCACATAAGTCACGGTAAAATGGAACCGCGCAAAAAATAGAGCCCATCTGGCCTGCCGTGCATTTAATCTCTTCGCCGACCCAAGATAAACCAAATTCTTGTGATCGGTAAATACCTGGACTGGCCTTCTGGCCCCCTCCAGGAAATGACGCCAATGTTCGAACGCTAGTTTTATTGCCAGTAGTTCTCTATCTCCGATGTCATAATTCCGTTCAGAGGCAGAGAATTTCTTAGAAAAGAAGGCACAGGGATGCGTACCCTCCTCGAACTCCTGAGAAAGTACTGCACCCACCCCCACCGAGGAGGCATCCACCTCCACTCGGAAGGCCAACCTCTCATCCGGCTGTCTCAAAATGGGAGCGGAGGAGAATCGCTTCTTCAATTCTTCAAACGCGGCTAGCGCCTCTGGCGACCACTTAGCACAGTCAGCCCCCTTCTTAGTCAAGTCCGAGATGGGTTTCACAACCTCAGAAAATCCCTTAATAAACTGGCGATAATAGTTGGAGAATCCCAAGAACCGTTGGACCGCCTTTAGGTTCTCAGGTCGCGGCCACTCCAAGACTGCCCTGACCTTCTCAGGATCCATCTCGAACCCCTTGTCCGATAGGATATAGCCAAGGAAACATAATTTATTGACCGCGAACACACATTTCTCCAGCTTAGCACTTAATTGGTTAACCCTCAGGAGATTTAAAACCTCTCTCACTCTCTCCCAATGAGTCTCCAAATCCGGGGTGTAAATGAGTATATCGTCCAGATAGACCACAACCCCCCTCCCTATGACGGCACTTAGTACATCATTAATAAAATTCTGAAAAAACGCAGGCGCATTGGTTAGACCGAAAGGCATCACCAGATTCTCAAAGTGTCCTAGGGGTGTGTTAAACGCTGTTTTCCACTCATCCCCCTTCTTGATTCTCAGCAAGTTATACGCCCCACGTAAATCTATTTTACTAAACCAGCGAGCTCCCGTAATCTGGCTGAAAAGATCCGAGATCAACGGGATGGGATAGGGATTCCGCACCGTGATTTTATTAATCTCCCTAAAATCCAAACAAGGGCGCAACCCTCCATCTTTCTTCTTAACAAAGAAAAACCCCACTGCTACTGGGGACTTAGATGGGCGAATATGCCCCACCTCTAGACTCCCCTCAATATACTCTTTGAGCGCCTCCCTCTCCGGAATAGTGAGATTGTACAACCTTGTCTTGGGTAGCACAGCATTTGGTATAAATTTAATCGAGCAATCATAGGTGCGATGTGGTGGTAATGTCTTGGCTGCCCTTTCCTCAAAGACCTCCCTGAACTCACATATTTCTTGAGGCAAATTATCTATAGACAAAGACATCACGGATATGGGCAGACATCGACCATTACACCCCTGCCCCCAAGAAACTACTGTCTCGGTCTCCCAGTTGATAATAGGGTTATGCTGCTTCAGCCAGGGCCACCCCAACACTACTTGTGCTGGTAATTTAGACAACAAGAACAAGTCAATCTCTTCCCTGTGGCCACCCACAATAAACTCCAGACCCTCCACCTGTTTGGAGATGACAGATTGCTGTAGAGGGGTCTTATCAATAGCCCACACCGGTATCTGAGACTCCAAGACCAAAGGACTCACCCTTAGTTGCTCGCAAAACTCTGAGTCAATAAGGTTGACTGCCGAACCACAATCAACCAAAATCCGGCACTTCTGCCCATTTACCCATCCATCAAGGGTCAACCCGGCAGTCTGAGTACAGGAAATATGCACACCTCCCTCCTTAGTAGGTTTTCTCCCCTTACTCTCAATAGACCTGGGGTTATTACTCTCCTTGGCGAACCATTCTCTGGAGGGGCATACCCTTGCTACATGTCCCATCCCTCCACACACAAAACAGCGTACTGTGCGGGACCCTTCACTCTTGGGTCTTGCACTTCGCACAGTGGCCCCAATCTGCATGGGTTGGTCCCCCGGGTCCTCTCCAAAAACAGAGAATTGAGGAGGGCTAACCCCCCCAGGACTCTTGTCTCCACGCTCCCGGAGGCGCCGTCCAACTCTAATTGCCAGCTGCATGGCCTCATCTAGATCTCCAGGAACAGGGTGAGAAACTAGATGATCTTTAACCTGGTCCGAGAGCCCTGTCTCAAACTGACTAAGTAGAGCGGGGTCATTCCAGTGTACTTCTGCTGCCCACCTACGAAACTCTGTGCAATATTTCTCTATAGCGTGATCCCCTTGCACCACACGTCGTAGGTTATACTCAGCCGTGCGTACCCTGTCTGGGTCGTCATACAGTAACCCCATTGTGGAGAAAAACGCCTCTACAGTTAGTAAGCAAGCTGAGTCGGCTGGTAACGAATGTGCCCAGATGAGGGGATCATCTCTCAATAAAGTAATAATAATCCCAACTCTCTGTACCTCAGAGCCGGAGGAAAACGGCCGTAGCCGGAAATACAAAAGACAGTCCTTTTGAAATCGGAAAAAATCTGACCTCTTACCTCGGAAGGGTTCAGGTAAGCTGACTTTTGGCTCCAGAGGCCGACCCACAGGGGCGCTACTCACCTGCCTCTGTATGCCCTCCACCTGAGAGGCTGTGTGTTGAGCCAACTGCTGTACTTGAGATACGCCAGAAGCTTGGATGGCATCCATTCGTAGCTTGATCCCCTCCATCTCAGTGGAGATCTGCTGCACCGCCTGGTACAACTGTTTCAGGTCCGTCATAATGCAAACGAACCCTTTTTTTTTTTTTTACCGGCTGAGTGTACTGTTATGTCAGTCCAGGTAGCTGCAACGGGGCTAAGGGATTGCAGTAGGGAATCTCGCCCTGCACTACTCCCACTAGCTAACCCGGTCCCTGCCTCACGGGTGTAGGTCGGCTGTTCTCAGGCTAAACCTGACCCCGACAGCTCCTCTCTCACTGACACCGTAGGCCTAGAGGGAAGTGGGAGAAGGAATGCCCTATAAGATCTCTAGGGACTGGAGACTAAAGGGGGTCACCCCTAACGAACAAGTGAAGCTGCTACTGACAGGGACTGACAAGGGTGTGCGCTGACTAACAACACAAGCAGCACACAGGAAACATGTAGGAAAGGAATTCCCCAAACCAATATGGGAAGGAACCATACACTAGGAAACAAACACAGGGAAACTGAGTAGAAATCAAAGGATAAGGCAATTCACTCACACAGTCAATTATACACGGAGGGAGGATTGGTGAACACAGAAGGGAAAACACACAAACCAACTTGTTCACCCAAAACCTCCCAAAAACCAACCACGGAACTTCCTCTATCCAAGATAACCACCTACTCCTCCTGCTAAGGCCTAGCTCTGTAAAAGCGACACTCAGCACAGAACCATGGGAGGCATGGGTTTATATACAGAGTAGAGACCACTCCTCCCAGGTGCAAATGGGAGGACAGACTAATGAACCAGGAAATAAAGCTGCCTACCAACAGTGCGTGCGAGCAAGTCAGAAGGTGTGCACCAATACCCACGACACAAAATACTCCTAACATCACTTGCTTCTGGAAAGACTAGTTGCAGGCTTGCGTACATTTACAGGTACATGCAAAAGTCATACTTTTCTTTTGGCCACTTGTAAGGCCACACACACTTGTTAAAGTTAGTGAGAAATTCGGGCTCCAGGCAACTGCCCAGAGAGGCCACCTTAAAATCTACCAGTGTTAGCAAATAGCAAAGATTGCTCCAGAACAAATTGAGGCCTGAGTATGTGTTAAATTATTCATCTTTTATGAAGATTTAGGCCCTGGCACACGACCATGTACTAGATCAGTTTGCTATCCTGTTTTTTTTCCAGATAGCACACTGACCCATTCATTTCTTTTGGGCCACACACACGACTGTGTATTACATGGTTCTGTGCATGGGCCGACGGTCCGGGCGTCAAAACTCAGGATAGGTTCTATTCCCAAGGTCAGACTAGTGTATATGAGTAAACTATTGCATCCAAATAGCACTTTCATAGGTCATACACCATTAAGTGAAACTCTAGGTACTGACAGTATTAGGTGGCAACATTCCCTTCTTCAAGGAACAATTCTGTGGTGTATTGAGAGTGGTAGAAGACATGGATTTAAAAAAAAATGTTTATTCAAGTCTTGAATTTTCCAGCTTGTCCAATACAAAAGGGGGCATTCAAACGGAGTAACGGCGGGCATGTATCACAGCCGTACACGCCGGCGTTACGGCAGACTGCCGAACACTTCCCATTCACTTCAATGGGAGCGCTCGTAAACGCCGCTGTTACGATCGCTCCCATTGAAGTGAATTGGAAGTGTTCGCCAGTCTGCCGTTACGCCGGCGTGTACGGCTGTGATACATGCCCGGCGTTACTCCGTGTGAATGCCCCCTTTGATAGATTTCTACTCTTGCAGAAATTAGTTTGTTACCAAATTCATCAATGGTGATCGCTCATTATTAGTCAGGAAGCATTACCTTGTGTGCATAGCGCTCTTATTAATAGAATCAGTTAGCCGACATGCTGATCATCAGTTCAAGCCAGGCCTGTTCGGGGCCACTTTTGATCCTGTAAACAACCAGATTTAATATCCTTGTCAGAAATAATTAGAAAACTTTAGATAACTACAGACCATTTAAAGTTTCCTTCTTCTTGTGCCTCGGCTCACAGCTAGAGACCAGTAAATGCATGTAAATGATAGCTCTTGCCTAATTGCGTTCAGTGCGCTGCCTTCCCTTGGGTAGATACTCATTTGTATGTTTCCCTATTTACATACTCTAACGAGATGGGATATAATTGGTCTTTATTGATTTTGTTTTCATTGAGCTACAATAGAGTAAGAACTTTGTAAGCCAGGAGAGTTGATTGATTTGTGGCAGGATTCAGGACTATTCAGTTGTAGAAATAATTAATTATCTTCTTATTTACTAATAATGCACAGATTATTCTATGTGTAACACAGCTTTGCCTACATTAAAGTTTGACAGTGTTGTTTAGGCTAGAAATCCTGGGAGCGACTTGTTTAGGACTTTAGGAGGTTTTTAGCCAAGTTCAAGTACCTGGGGGAAATACAAAACACTTTCCCAAATGCTTACTTGAGAAATCAATGTTCTTAGCCTATATTCACATGACTGTGTCTGTTTGTTTCACACCCGTAAAAAACTGATAAACTGGTCTGTTTTTAATGACTGTTCTGCATCCTTTCAGTGTCCGTATGTCTATTTTTGATGGTTGAGTGTCATCCATTTTTAACAGATCATTAAAGGGGTATTCCCAGGAATATAATCATATCTATATTTGTAGATAATTAAAAGTTAAACATTTTTGCAAATATAAGTAATTAAAAATTCTGCAAAGTTTTAAAGATTTTCTCTAACTTTCTTAGTGGTGACAGTCTGTTGTCTTGATCGGTTACCAATGGTTACGACCACTAATGCAGAAACTTTCTATGGTCTGAGACTTGTCAGGAACCCAGCTATGATTTTCTTATTGTAGCTGGGTTATCAGACAGGGACACTACATGTATGAGAAGATATCCTGGCCAAAATAAAAAAATCATGGCTGATTTTCTGACCTTAGAAAGTTCCTGCATTCATGGTCGTATCCACTGGCAACCAATCAAGACAACAGACTGTGACCACAAGATATTTAGAGAAAATCTTTAAAACTCTGCAAAATGTATAATTACTTATATTTGCAAAAATGTTTAACTTTTAATTATCTACAAATTTAAAAATAATTATGTACATGGGAATACCCCTTTAAGAACAAATGAATTTTTAGTCTTTTATTTACCCAGCCCACTGATATATTTTTAACCCTTTTCCACTCTTTCCCTTTCAGTCACCATAGCTGCCAGATCTCAATCGAGGCTCAGCAGAAATGCCCACAATCACTGCCTGCACTGATCAGGGCTGTTTTAAAACATTGATGGACCCTGTTCAAAGGTTTAATAAGTGGACCCTCCCATCATCACCCCTTAGAAATACTTGACCTGCACAAATTATAATGCCCCCACATAGTATAATGCCCCTTAGTGATTCTCACACAGTATCCCCTTTCAGGTTGTGCCCACAATTTCATGTTCCCCTCCAGATTACCCCCACAGATTCATGTCCCCCCACTCCTCTGGTTGCCCCCCACAGTGTCATGTGTCTCCCTCATGTTGCCTGTATACTGTTATGTTGCCCTCAGGTTGCGATGAGTTGGTGCATCAAGGACCCACTGGCCCTGGACAGTGGGACATCAAATGCAGGACTGTCTTGCTGTGCAAAAGGGGTCCTGGCACTGATCACAGGCATTAACTGCCCTGGCATCTTAGCAGCGAAAGGCCATTTTACCTCCCATTAAAAAGCTTATGCGTGGGGGTGAACCTAGACTCCCTGTTTCCTGAGGCAAAATATAGAATTATATCCTCCCCCCAAAATAAATACTGACCTGGCAATATTTGGTTCTGTACTGGTTCTCTCATAATTAAAATTGTAGGATACTCCCCTTCATTTGCATATCAAAAATTTGGCCCAGACACAGCATAACTCTCCCTTTACTGACCCACTGTTATGACCCGGTCTCAGCAGTCTCGGCCTGTTAGGTTCAGGCGCAGAGTGTCCGGATGGCATTCAGCGCGTGAATCACCTGATGCACGGCAGGGGAATGTTCACACCAGACATGCAGTTTCTGCTCTGGCACTCGGGCGTGGTTCACGTGGTGAGTGGCCTGGTGGATCAGTGCCTGGTGTGTCTTGGCCTCTGAAGGGGTTAAGTTCTCTGCAGTGCTGAATACTTTACAGGCCATGGGCGAGGCCTTCTCTTCAGTATATAAGGCTGTTGTACATGCTACCTGATGCTGGTCTTAAACGTCTGTTCCTGTTTTCAGTGAATGTCTGTTGTCTGAAGCTGCTCCATCTGCATCCTGGCCCATCCAGTTTCTTGCTCCTGTTCACACAGGACTGGTTTATTAAGTATTGAGCTCCTATCCAGACATAGTGTTCCGGGCGCAGTGAGCCCTAGGTATTTTTCTGTTTGGAAGTTTGGAATTTTGGTAGGGGTTTTTTGTGTGTGATCCTAAGTTCTGTTTTTCCCTATCCCTTGCTTAGTTCAGTTATTCTGTGTTTCACGTTTATGCTCTTCCTATGCTTTTGTGTACTCACGTTCACCGTTAGTCCAAGTCTGGACATCCGTGGGGGGCTTTTTCTGTATCTGCCTCTCCTTCGTAAACGTGAAGCTAGACAGGGGCTCTATTTCCCTTTGCAGGTTAGCTACTTCTCCGGCTGTGCTCGTGCCCCTTCAGGCAAGTTAGTCGTGCCCACGGCTACTTCTAGTTGTGCGAGGCAGGGTGTAGGAGGATCCACACTAGAACTCCAAACTGCTCGTACTTATTATTGTTGGTTTTTATATATGTTTTTCCTGTACCGTACTGAGAAGTTATCAGTCCGGGGCCAGTCCGTGGTCAGGGATCCCCAAACCATAACACCCACACAGTATATCACCCCCTTTACTGGACCCCAAAGAGTATTACCCACTTTATTTACCCTCACACAGTATAGCACCCCGTTTACTGACCCTCACACTGGATATTTCCTGCTTTACTAGTTCCCACACAGTATATTTCCCTCTCTACTGGTTTCCACATATTATATTGCTCCCTTTACTAACGCCCACAGTATATTGCCCCTTTTACTGGTCCCTTCACAGTATATTGTTCCTTTTTAGAACCCCACACAATATATTGCCCTTTTTTGCCCCTGTGGGGAATCGCTCAGGTAGATGCTTGTAGCAGTGCAGGAAACAGGGACACAAACACTGGATTGCACACAAGTTCAGGCTTTATTCACATGTAACACATACACTGCTTTTGCAAAGCCACAGGATAAACAAAACAAAATCCTTCTCGGCTAAGAAAACTAACTTAAACGTAAGGAAACTTTTTCCTGACTATACAGGAGACTGGCTACCAGTCTCCCACCTTGGCAACAACAACGGGTGGCACAGTACCTGCTTTGGTGGTCCAGTCAGACAGTTCAACTCTGTCAGTGTGGTACCACACTCCTAGTCTTCACACACAGACTGTTATTAGGACCTGATTAGACAGCTGACCTCCCTGGTGTGAATCTTTACCATACACCCTTTAGGTGCCTGGCTGGGACATACCTGTTTTCCCAGACCACTCCCTTCACTCTCTCACACCCCCCCTAAAGTATAATGCCCTCTTTCACAGTGATATGTCATTCTTAGCTTCAACCCAAATTTTCCAAAAGATTCGAGCTCAACCCGAGCTGAGAACTTTGGGTTTCGTCACCCACAAGCCGCTATTATTCTGGTATCTCCTCAGATCCTAGTGTATAATAAGAGGAGGCTCAGGGAGGGGTTAAGAAAAATAACAAACACTTATACTCACCTTGCCTCAACTCTCCTGGGCATCTTCACAGCATCTGACATCTTCCTCAGAATGCTGTCTGACATCATGAACCTCAGTGGTTATGTGTGTTATGCTAAGCTGATAAGACAGGCACAATCACAGGCCTCAGCAGTGATCCTGTGACATCAAATTCAGGTCAGAATAGGCCTGAAGAGTAGAGACGAGCGAACGGCGTTCGATCAAATTGATATTTGATCGAATATCAGGCCATTCTAGGTATTCGATTACAATCAAATACCATGTGGAAAACGCACTAAAAATTCATATCCCCTCCCACCTTCCCTGGCACTTTTTTGCACCAATAACAGCGCAGGGGAGGTGGGACAGGAACTACGACAACAGAGGCATCGAAAAAAAATCGGAAAAAGTAATTGGCTGGCTAAATCAGGTGACCTCCAATTTATATGAATAGTGGATTTAAGATCCGGGTCATATGAGACTGTGAACTATGTGACTGTGAGACAGGGATAGATGTACTGGCAGGGTTAGCTAGGGATTACCTTTATTTAGGTGGGAATTTTACTCAAACAGCTCTTTGGGGCTCTATCTCGTTGGGATCCCTGTCAGCTTGCGATATGCGGGAGCTGACTTTTTCCCATAGGAATGCATTGACCAGCATTGTTTGGCCGAATGCCATACAGAGTACAGCATTCGGGCTCTGCTACACCGGAGCTGTGCACTCAACACTTTTACATCTGAGATCGGACCAGAATGGAGACTGCTGTGGACCGATCTTAGACTCCCCTTCCTCCGGCAGAACCATAGACTATAATGGGGTTCGATATTCGTTCGAATAGTCGAATATTTAGGGGTTATTCCAAACGAATATCGAATCTCGAATATTTCACTGTTTGCTCATCTCTACTAAAGAGAATGCTAGGGGACCGCAGGAATCCCACAAGAGTTGAGTATAACTGTTGTTTTTACTTGCCTCTCATTGTGCTGCACAAGTTTGGTTGCTACTTATTTGATTATTCCAACAGTTTGTGGCCAATATTTTACTCAATCCTCGCTTCTGTCGTGTTTGGTCTCTGCTTCTGTCTCCAGGGTGCGGACACTGAAAAATGCTGCAGTGCTCTCTGGAGGAAGAAGTGAAAGTTGCACAGTACAAGAGTAGGGATCAGAAACATATGCTATTTGTTGGAAAAAAAGCCATTCAAACATTTTTTTTCTCCAATTTCACCCTAACCTGAATTTTTTTCCAGCTTTCCAGTATATCATACAGAATATTAAATGGTACCTCTATGAAGTACAATTTGTCCTGCAAAAATTAAGCCCTCATATAGCTCTGTGAATGAAAAAATATGAATAGTTATGGCTTTTGGAAGACAGGGAGTCAAAAACCAAAATCAAAAAATGCCTGTAGTCTGAAGGGGTTAACGGTCATCACTTGAATAGAAATGTGTTCTGATGGGTTTAAACTTGATTCACTGGTTAAACCTTAGCTTCCTACGGTAGCATGCAATAAAATATGGTATTAAATGCCAATGAAACAAGATCAGGAAATATAGTAAAGTGTACCAGTTAAAGGAATGACAAGCACTGAGCATTAGGATCTAGATACTTATCTCTGTGTCCCAGATCTCTGGGCAACTGCTCTTTAAACTGTCCTTAGTGCATTATAGTGACTTGTAAAAGTAAGTTGCAAATCTGTTTTAATATCTAAATATATTTGTTAGCACTTGAATACAACTAAACAAACTTTTTAAACCGGTATTTTCATCTATAAGATTTATGGCGTTTCCAGGGAAAACGCCCCAAATGTACAATAGTTGTGGACCCACCAATGGAGCCTCATCTATTACGGGTCCTCTGACAAGAGGCAGTTTCATCACATAATTGACTAGAATCTGGTCTGTTGGTTTCCATCATTATTCCAGAAAATAATAGCACAACATACTACACAATTTTTTTTTCTCTAGTGTTAATGCGTTTTGTAACTAGTTCCTAATGGGATCTCCAACATAGGATCGTGGATGGAGCCTAAACATAGCAGAATACATTCTTATCTAGACTGATATAATGTAACAATCCCCACCCAATATAATGTCACCTAAGCGGCCACACACTGTATAAAGCTCTTTTGGTGATTCCCAAATAGTATAATGCTTCTTTAGTGGCCCCCACACAGTATAATGTTCCATTAGTGGCCTCCACAAAGTGTAATACTCCTTTATACTCCTCTTTTGTGGCACTACACAGTATAATGATCCCTGATGGCCCCCACGCAGTATATTGATCTTAATGGCTCCAACACAGTAGCTTTGACAATTTTTTTTTTAAAAAAAGCAATACTAACTTATGCTAGGTTCACACTAGCATTCACCTGTCCGTTCTGAGCTTTCCGTCTTCTGCATGCCAGAAGTCGGAAAGCTCAGACCGGGTCTGGCCGTGAGCGGCGGTGAGCGTTTTATGCTCTCCGCCGCAAAACCGGATTTTTTAATCCGGACACAGAGTACTGCATGTCCGACTCTGTGTCCGGATTATAAAACCCGGTTTTGCGGCGGAGAGCGCAAAACGCTCACCGCCGCTCACGGCCGGACAGCTTTCTCACCCATTCAAATGAATGGGTGAGAAAGACTCCTGCAGGTTTCCGTCTCCTGCCTCTGTTTTAGGCAGGAAACGGAAACCTGAAGTACAGAGGAGAGAACACTGATGTGAACGAGCCCTTAGCTTGGTTTTCTCCACTGGTGCATACTGTCTCTGCCAACAAGTGGCAGGATAATGACATCATTGTATTGCCCTTGCCTGTACCAAAAACAGATGGTGGGTGTTGCATGTTACTGGTGGGAGTTGAAAAGTCTCTGCTCCACCACTGTATTCATAAATTATAACATATGGATGATAGGGGCCCCACCACCACTTGAAGGTGGACTGTTTGCCCTTTGGTTAAAGCATTATTGGAAGCAAGACATTTTTAATCTCCATTACTAAAACCGTTAGAAAAATTATAAAACTGAGAAAACTAAGGTATTAATAATAAAAAAGATAATGTTGGTGCACTTTGGTTTTGGTTAATATCTAATATATAGTTATAGTACTTACGTTCTCAATCATAGTTATTAATTGCGTCTTTGTGATAGTTTTGTTTATTTTAAAAAGTAAAGATTAAAACCCAGAGAAATCGATCAAAGAAATGGAGGTTGCTGAATTTTTCAATTAAATGAACTTTAGATCAGCAACAGGTATTGTCTTGTCTTATAAAATGATGAACGTCTTCCAATTTATGAGAACAGTTGTTAGATAAAGATGAACAATATGCTTGAGAAATTCTTCACATTGATGTGTCAACTCAAATATGGAGACATATCAAGCCGACCTATCTCCTAGTGGGCTTTGTAGATTCTATCCAAGGGATTTATATTAAACTTGTAATAAACCTCATTCAGTCTTTGAATGGTTCATTACGGAGACACTGCCTTGCAATTATGATAAATTAGATTACATTTATGGAAGTATGTTATTTGTACAAATCAAAAAAAAGGGCCAGGTTGAGGGGAATGATGGATGATGAAAGAGTTTGATAAATGAAGAAAACAGCTGAAGTAAATTGAATGTGTATTCATCCGTTTTCACTTCATAACTAATGATAAATTGGGCATGTCACATTTAACAATACATGTCTGGGCTTAAGCACAAACTAAGCCTCTGTGCCTTAATCGCCATGTCACTTGCCTTGAATGTGATATTTTGCTTAAGGGCGGCACATGTTTTCAGTGTGTACACTTACATGAATTATTTACATGCTGTTTCTTTACAGACTTGCTAGTAGTACCTATATTCTTATACAGTCCTATGAAAAAGTTTGGGCACCCCTATTAATCTTAATCATTTTTAGTTCTAAATATTTTGGTATTTGCAACAGCCATTTCAGTTTGATATATCTAATAACTGATGGACACAGTAATATTTCAGGATTGAAATGAGGTTTATTGTACTAACAGAAAATGCGCAATATGCATTAAACCAAAATTTGACCGGTGCAAAAATATGGGCACCTCAACAGAAAAGTGACATTAATATTTAGTACATCCTCCTTTTGCAAAGATAACAGCCTCTAGTCGCTTCCTGTAGCTTTTAATCAGTTCCTGGATCCTGGATGAAGGTATTTTGGACCATTTCTTTCTACAAAACAATTCAAGTTCAGTTAAGTTTGATGGTCGCCGAACATGGACAGCCCACTCTCAAATGATCTGAAAACAAAGATTGTTCAACATAGTTGTTCAGGGGAAGGATACAGAAAGTTGTCTCAGAGATTTAACCTGTCAGTTTCCACTGTGAGGAACATAGTAAGGAAATGGAAGACCACAGGGACAGTTCTTGTTAAGCCCAGAAGTGGCAGGCCAAGAAAAATATCAGAAAGGCAGAGAAGAAGAATGGTGAGAACAGTCAAGGACAATCCACAGACCACCTCCAAAGAGCTGCAGCATCATCTTGCTGCAGATGGTGTCACTGTGCCACGGTCAACAATAGAGCGCACTTTGCACAAGGAGAAGCTGTATGGGAGAGTGATGAGAAAGAAGCCGTTTCTGCACGTACGCCACAAATAGAGTTGCCTGAGGTATGAAAAAGCACATTTGGACAAGGCAGCTTCATTTTGGAAACAAAAATTGAGTTGTTTGGTTATAAAAAAAGGCGTTATGCATGGCGTCCAAAAAGAAACAGCATTCCAAGAAAAACACATGCTACCCACTGTAAAATTTGGTGGAGGTTCCATCATGCTTTGGGGCTGTGTGGCCAATGCCGGCATCAGGAATCTTGTTAAAGTTGAGGGTCGCATGGATTCCACTCAGTATCAGCAGATTCTTGAGAATAATGTTCAAGAATCAGTGATGAAGTTGAAGTTACGCCGGGGATGGATATTTCAGCAAGACAATGATCCAAAACACCGCTCCAAATCCTCAGGCATTCATGCAGAGGAACAATTACAATGTTCTGGAATGGCCATCCCAGTCCCCAGACCTGAATATCATTGAACATCTGTGGGATGATTTGAAGCGGGCTGTCCATGCTCGGCGACCATCTAACTTAACTGAACTTGAATTGTTTGTCCAAAATACCTTTATCCAGGATCCAGGAACTGATTAAAAGCTACAGGAAGCGACTAGAGGCTGTTATCTTTGCAAAAGGAGGATGTACTAAATATTAATGTCACTTTTCTGTTGAGGTGCCCATACTTTTGCACCGGTCAAATTTTGGTTTAATGCATATTGCGCATTTTCTGTTAGTACAATAAACCTCATTTCAATCCTGAAATATTACTGTGTCCATCAGTTATTAGATATATCAAACTGAAATGGCTGTTGCAAATACCAAAATATTTAGAATTAAAAATGATTAAGATTAATAGGGGTGCCCAAACTTTTTCATAGGACTGTATCTACAGGTCTTGTGGGGACAGTTATATATTAAATTTCAAAATGAAATTACTATACATGAAACGATGACACTTGTTGGAGAAACTGTGAGTCTATATGACTCCTAGTCTGCATCATTGGATAGGAGTCTGACCAGATGCTAAATATTCTAGGTCCAGATATGAAGGAGTCCATTTGTAACATATGCTGTTGGAGTGTTCCGTCATTGGCCCGTATTTTAATATAGTATTGCAACTTATTCATGAATTATATCAAATATAATTGCAGGCAGTTCCTAAAGTGTGCCTTCTTGGTCTACTGGGTGTAGAAATGGAAACCAAGGTGCCTGTGGGCATCTTCTGAATATTATATCAAGCCAGGAAATTAATGGCCTTACCTATTTGATAAATAGTTTAAACACTATTATACATCTGGAGCGAGGGGTGTATCTCAAAGGCAATGTCTCCCACAAATACGAAGGAGTATGAGGAGCATGGTTGAATACCCCGAATCTCCCCACAGAGGTGTTGCTGAGAGATTGTACTTTCCTGATGGGGTTGGCGGCCATATTTGATGTCCTCTGCTTCCATGATCTATTAATATCTACTTCACGCTGTATGTTAGCTGACACTTTTCTGTACTTCTTGACAGAAATTGTAACATACCACTGTGTTGTTCTCAGATGAAGAATTTCTGTATTTTGTCTAACCTAATTCTGCTATTTTTAATAAGTGGATATTGACTCTACTGCTAGACACCACGTCTGCATCTGAGGATGGAGGGTTTCTTTATTCTTGGTTAAAGGGATTCTACCATTAAAAACCTTTTTTTTCTCGTTGACACTACGGAATAGCCTTAAGAAAGGCTATTCTTCTCCTACCTTTAGATGTCTTCTATGCCCTGCCGTTCGGTTAAAAACCCCTTTTTTTGCTGGTATGCAAATGAGTTCTCTCGCAGCACTGGGGGCGGTCTCCATACTTGTTCAGTATTTTTCTAATTGTACTGTCATGAATTTGAACCTTTAGCATGTTGACTGAGGCCTGTAGAATCTAATGAGGCTTTCATTTTTTTTTTGCAATTTCTCTGAAAATTGCACAAATTCACCTTATTATTCTTCTCAGATTGATGGACAGCAGCAGTTACTTCTCTTAGATCATTGTTGATGTTTTTCCTCCTTGGCATTGTGTTACACATGTATGAGTGCTCCAAACCAGCAAGCTGTGAAACAAGTGTATTTAATTTTTCACACACTGATTTTGCATTTTGGCATATTCTATGTTAAAGAAGGAATTTGTCATGTACTGTTCATCCTAGATGGTTTTCAAGTATTTAAGTTTGTAACTTGGCTTTTTTCTTTATTATATCCCGAGATATATAACCATAAAATTCAAAGAGGGTGTACTTTGTTCTTTTGCATTGTATATGCAGCCACTGTAGTGTAATACTACAATACTCTTGCCCTGTGTACACAGACATTGCACAGTGTTAATGTTCTTGCTCTGTATATGTGGACTCATAGGAAACCAAATAATCACCAAAAATCAAAAGCCACCACATGAAATATGCATGATAATAAGGAAGCACCTACCCACTTAACCAGGCGTTGCCTGTTTAAGTGTGTGTATATGTGGTTACTTTGTGGCCCCTATTTCTGCTTATATACCATATTTTTCGGACTATAAGATGCACTTTTTTCCCCCCAAATTTGGGGGGAAAAGAAGGGTGCGTCTTATAGTCCGAATGTGGCGCCTGGCATCCGCTGTAATAGAGAGGCGGATGTCGGCAAGGGATAGACGCCGGGGCCTGAGACATCGCTGCGCTCCTCTGCCCTGCATGAAGGTGGCAGCAGCAGGGGCAATGCTATTCCGCTCCTCTGTCCCTCCCCGCCGCTGGCTTCATGCAGGGCAGAGGAGCGTAGCGATGTCTCAGGCCCCGGCACCTGTGATGGTGTCTATCCCTCGCCGGCACCCGCCTCTCTAGTACAGCGGATGCCGGGTCAGTATCGGTGGCCCCTTCTCCCCCGGGGCCGGTCCCCACCGACCCCGTACCTGTGAAGTTGCAGGCCGGCTCCTGCGTGGCGGTATCGCAGGAGCCGACCTGTTCGGGTGACAGCCGGGAGCCTAATGAGGCTCCCCGGCCTGTCACGGCTATATTAGTATTGCGGCTGGGTCTATGACCAGCCGTAATACTAATAGACAGAATGTCCCATAGACAGCAATACAGTTGTATTGCCGTCTATGGGACTTGCAATCAACTGACCGCAGGCTCAAGCCCCCAGGGGGGAATAAAATAGTAAAAAAAAAAGCTTTAAAAATATATAATAAAAATATGAAATAAATAAAAGTTCTAAATCACCTCCTGTCCCTAGAATATATATATATATATATAAAAGTAGAAAATCATATATCATAAACCACCGGTTTTTTTTTTCAATACAAGGTGATCTAAGCAATAGATATTCCCCAAAATGGTATAACTAAAAAGTACTTCTGGCACCGCAAAAAAAAAACACTCTATGCATCCCCGTACAGCTGCAGGGTCACCTGTCAATGTGGCCTTGCAGCTGTTGCAAAACTACAACTCCCATATATTAAATATTTTACCATTTTTTGCTTCAAAATTTTTTTTCCCTATTTTCCTCCTCTAAAACCTAGGTGCGTCTTATAGTCCGAAAAATACTTACCTGGACATTAATATATCCATGACTCACATGTTAATGTTTCAGATTTTTCACCTCCTACTCACTATTGTCTGGCTTTAGATATTACCTGGTATTCATGTAGACTTTCCCAAGTCTCTCCCATTTATGTATTGTTTTCCATTGTTGTTCTTGTATCCATACTTATTTTATTGGATGTTTAATAAGCTTTATATTTTATTATTTTTTGTGTGGGATCTCTTTATATTTCATACAATGGAACTGGCAGTGGCACTATCAGACACAGTGCTCCAAGGCCAGGTGCTAGTACTGACGCCACCCCGTTGGTAGAGGCCCAGTTCCAACACCAGATGGAAAGTCATTCACATCCTCCAGTTTCTCCTCACTGGAGCATACTTCGGACCCAATTTCAACAGGGAAAGCCATTGCCTCCTCTCCCCATCCTTTATTTTATTGCTGTAAGGTGAAGAACACATGGGGTTGCACATCCTTGAGCAGGCCAAATAAAGATATGTGCCACCTTCTGAAGCCATGAATTTGTCAGCACCAAAGTTAACTGTTCGATCACTTTCCAACCAGGAATGCTGCCAAAATGTTTTATTCAAAATAACAATCACTTTGGATTAAAGGGAGTCTATCATTGTTCCCATCTACTTTAAACTGCTCCCATAGTGATGTAGATGCTGCTAGCAGAATAAAAACAATACATTTCTTAAGTTTCGGAACCCCAGGGATGCGTAGAAAAAGCACTTGAGCAAATGAGGATCTTGGAGAAGAGGAGAAGTTTTTTTCAGGCACTGAGCACTCCTAAATCATCACTAAACACACCATCCTGCATTCAGCTACTCCCCCAGGACAGTGTGAGGATCAACTGGCACTGGGAGGAACAAATTACACTGCCCAGAGGGAAGAGATGAATGCACGATGAGCGTGTTTAGTGATGATGCAGCCGTGCTCAGCAATGGAAGAAAACCCCCTGTGCTCCAAAATCCACAGGGGTTTTTCTTCCATTACTAAAGAATAAAAATGCTTTTTCTCTGCATCCATGGAGCTCTGAAACATAACAAAGGTAAAGTTTCTATTTTACTAACGACATTTACATCACTATGGGAGTGGTTTAAAATAGCTGGGGAAGTGATAAACTCCCTTTAAAAATCCCATAAATGTACAGGGCAGTCTAGGTTCTCTTCCAGCTCCCAATCCTCATGAGAGGGTCTTTTGCAGGAGATATTCCGCCTTACCTTTAACCAATTAATTTGTAGCCAGACCACTGTTTACCATCTGTTTTTTTTTTTTTTTTTAAATCAATTTTTCACTTCTCCAATTGTCATTCATTCATTCATTCATCTACTGCAATGATATATTAGCAGAGGTCTTGAACCGTCTAAGTACACTACAGAGAACGGTATCTTTAACTTTTCAAATAAAACATAACTTTTAATAATATCTGTTAAAAACTGTCATAAAAGGCAAAATAGAGAGCATCTCACATCAACATACACAACAGCTGTGTATACCTGCAGTATTATTAGTAATAAACCCCTTTCCAGAGAGAGTTTGAAGATAACTGCCTCTGCTCTAGGTGTATTTCAAATTGCAGTATGCACAGCACAATTCTGGTTGGAACAATCCCATCTGGGTTTATCTGGGAAGTACCCTATTTTGAATGTAGTGGAAAGGCTAAGTCCTAGACAACGTGATATTCACCTATCGTGTCATATCCCATTTCCACAGATAAGATAATCTAGACAGATGGGCTATCCAAAAAGACCAAGACAGCAGGTCACTATAGCGTACAGTTGTATACCACTATAGCACCACGTCAGTTTTATTTGAAAAGTTAAAGACACTGTTCTCTGTACTGTACTGCAATGATGCTGTGACATTTTCTGCCATAAGGCAATCATTTTTGTTGGATTTTTACAAATTCTCTTCAACTAGCAGGACAGGCACAGTGACGGTGTAAAACAATCTCTCCACCAAATGGAAAACTAATCTGCTTAAGAAAGTGATTAACCACAGAAACCCGCGGACCTCATAGACTATAATGGGGTTCGCCAGGTTGCTGCTTAGTTTCTACCCTTAATGGGCAGAAAAATGCAGAGAGAGAAGTCCCACTTGCAGGACTTTTCTCTCTTCAGTTTTAAAGCGGAATGGGGAACAGAATTCTCGAACAGAGGCCGAGTGCTAGTGTGATGCTAGCCTTACAAGTCTGCATAAAGGGCTTTGTATACAACCATTCCTGCCAGTGTGTCTAAATGTATGCTTATTAGTTTTATCTAGACTAGCTTTGTCTTCTTATCAAAATGACTAGATCCCTGAAGAGGTGCACTTAGGAAGTGTATAGGGTCATGCTTTAAGTGTTTGGAGGCTGGGCTCTAGCTAGGCTGCTGGGAGATGTATGACTGACTATAGCTACGTTGTAAGTGTATCGCTCAGGATAGGCAAGTCTACTCTCCTAACTAGAAGTTACTTTATAAAAGCCAGTACATATTGCTATGTTGAATATTAATGGGGATAGTGATCCATATAGTATATACATATTTTGAGTAAAATATACATTGTTCTTTTATCATATAAACTACTGACATCTTGTCTCCAAAATTCAAAGCAAAAAATGTTGTATTTATTTGCAGCAAAGAAATCGTCAAAATAATAAAAAAAGAAGCAGCGCTGTCAGACCTCAAATAATACAAAAAAACAAGTTCATACTCATTTAGAAACAGTAATACTAATGTTATAACTCAGTAAGCGTTCAGAAATCAATATTTGGTGGAATAACCATGATTTTTATTCACAGCTTTCATGCATCTTGGCATGCTTTCCACCAGTCTTTCACACTGCTTTTGGGTGACCTTATGCCACTCCTGGCACAAAAATGTAAGCAGTTCTTTGTTTGATGGCTTGTGACTATCCATCTTCTTCTTGATTACATTCCAGAGGTTTTCAATGGGGTTCAGGTCTGGAGATTGGGCTGGCCATGACAGGGACTTGATGTGATGCTCCTTCATCCACACATTGATTGACCTAGCTGTGTGGCATTGTCCTGCTGGAAAAACCAGTCCTCAGAGTTGGAAAACTGTGGGGGTCAGCCACAGCTTTATTAAATAATGATTAACATAAAAGCAGAACCCCATGACCACTTGTATGACGTGCTACCAAGTGCCCGCCACCATGTCCACGGTGTGCATGTGTCAGATGTTCCACGGGTGACGTGTCTGTCCTCGTCTCTACTGCTGAAAGTTGGGACAAGGTCCTACAGATATGCCAGCTGTGACACCTAAGAACAAGAAGAGAAATAAATAACACAAAACCATACAAAAACACAAAACAGAGAAATCAAAATGGGCTGGGAGGGTGGGAACAGCCTGCGTCGGTTCTGGCAGAGATCCAAGAGGAAGTTCCCACCCAGCGTCGATGTCTATATACCCCCTGGAGGCCCTGCCTCCTCCTGGAAATCACGAAGTCGAAGGAAGGGAGGAGGGAGCCGAATGCTACAAAACACGACAAATCAAGAGTCAGCCAGCTTAGGGCTCTTCACACAGAGTTTTTTGCAGGTGGATTTTGACAAGGAGTCTGCCTCAGAATCTGCCTGCAAAAAAGGCTCCGCATTTTTTTCTGCTAGCAGGAATAAGAAATGAAATGCCGCTTCTTCCCGCGGCTGTCTCAGCGACGGTGTCCATGGTGCAAGACTCTCTCCTGATTAGGCCCATTCATTTGGGCCTAATCCGTGACTGAATGCCAGTGCACTGCATCGGCATCCCATCACGGCTAGCCGCGCGGAAGTTCACATGGCGGAATTTGGTTTCCACCATGTGAACATACCCTTAGGCAGCCGGCTGGCTCACAAGAAAAGTACAACCTAGAATAACAGTCAGTAAAGTTGCTGCTGTCTGTGAATATCATCCCAACTGTAACCCCACAAGCAGCCAGAAATAGATATACAAATACATAGAATATTTTTTTTCTTACATTGTAAGCTGAGATGTGCAGAATGATCAGTTTCCACAGTTTGCAGACCTATGAGGCTGGAAATAGAATCAGCAGCTCCCATCTGCATTCACTTTGAGAAGAGAGAACAACTCTCACCTCCTGTCTTTCCATATTCCTTCTAGGCATGTAGGTTTCTGGTAACAAAGCAGTCAACTACAGTATAAATTAGCTAGAAGGGAGACACCTAGTTGCAGGAACATTAGAGAGGTTTTTTCAGAAAAAAGCAGCAACATTTTTTTTTTCTTAAAGTGCATTATATGTTGGTCCAGAATCACATGCTCTATGAAGTGAGACTAAATGGTCTGAAAAGTTAGTAACCATTTAAAGGCATCAACAACAGAATATTTCCTTCTTCTATGTAATGAAGAGAAAGTTTAATTGTCATGTGTATGCACCCTAAAACAATACAAATATCCTCCCTTAAAGGGGTTAGCCATGTTCAGACCAATATTAAGAGACAAATTTGATTGTTTGTACAATAAAAAGATATACAATTTTCCAATATACTTTCTGTATCAATTCCTCATGGTTTTCTAGATCTCTGCTTGCTGTCATTCATTCTGTTACTCCTAGTGGATAAAACTCTGACCATGGTCATGTGATTTACGGCCCAGGTCATGTGATGAGCACACAGGTGCACAGCTGATTACCAGGCAGATGTCTGATTACTGGGCTGTGACTATAACGAGCGGCACCTGTGTGCTCATCACATGACCATGGACCGTAAATCACATGACCTTGGTCAGAGTTTTATCCACTAAAAGTAACAGAATGAATGACAGCAAGCAGAGATCTAGAAAACCGTGAGGAATTGATACAGAAAGTATATTGGAAAATTGTATATCTTTTTATTGTACAAACAATAACATTTGTCTCTTAATATTGGTGTGAAAGTGGACAACCCCTTTAATGTTATACAATATTATTCGTCTTGTATACACTAAACAATAGCATTCATAGAAATACTGTATACCACCATGTTATATTGTACCTATATTTGATATCAACTCTGATGTTGGAATAGTTATATCAGTTAAGTGACTGCACCTTTAAAGTGAATGGTGAGTCATTAAAGGAGAGGCTTTATATTAGCAGTCATATAACGATTACGGTTTCCTGTAATAATGGGAGTGATGACTGCACGGCAACACTTCAGTGTTCATTGAAAGTTAATTCACAGCCTTTTAACTAATATGCTACAATTTAATCCCTTTTAACATACACTTAAAATATACTTGGCATGAAAAGTGCTGTGGTACTAAAGAAAAAGTTGATTGTTGTCGGTGTGATTGATCGTCAAGTTTTTCCCTATCACAGAAAAGACTACATTATTATTTGCTTGTAAAACACGTCTTGTACGTGATTAAATATTATAGATATCTGCAAATCTATTCTTTTAAACAGAAATATTTTATTCAAGGTTAAAAAAGGCATGTTAATGTTATTTAATGTCAATGGGATGTACTTTGTGAATCATTTTTGACATAGGATTAGCTTTTTCGGGAATATTGGTTTTTGTGTCTCTAGATTTATAAACCATTCCTATTTGTTCTTCGTTACAAATGTACTTATTACAGGGAAGAAAACTGATGATGTAGGAGCTAAGGTACGGTTAGGGTTTGTCTCTATCCACATTACTGGAAATGTAAATCTATTACTTCTCCATTCTTGCAAGTGATGGGGCATAAGTTAGTCAACGGTTTATACAGAAATAGGGATTAGAATTAGTAATGGAACAAAATATTTTTACCAGTAACAACAGCTTGCTTTTAAATGAATTACGCTAGGTGTATACATGCATGTGAGTTTCCGTTCTTCAGGTTGTGCTCAGAAGAACCCACAGAAAAATATTAGGGTGCATGTCTCTGCTGACATAAAGTGGCCTCTACATATTGAGAACTTGCTTGAGGGGTGTAGGTTCTAAAAGAGATTGTTTATTTGGGGTAATTTTTTTCACCTCAGAGCCTCTGCTGTTGCCTGCCAGTGTAGTATTACTGACCAAAGACCTGACATGTTACCAGGCTAAAGATTAGGACCACATGTAGGGTGTCTCTGAAATTGGGAAATACAACTTATTAACTAGAATTGACTTTTCACAGTGTCACAAGCTGGACATGGCATATTGGGCACTGCAATGTCCTATACCTGGAAAAATGTAATTTGCATCTTGCACCATGCTGCACATTTATTTTTGGAAAGCATCTCTGGGGTCAAAGTGATCACTGCACACCTTGATAAATTTCTTGAGGGATATCGTTTCCAAAATGAGGTCACGTTTGGTTGTTTCCACATCCCTGGCAATTTAGGGACTATGCAAATTCATCATAGTGTCTAAAAATGAATCCAACAAAATATACTCTCCAACAGCATAATGGTGCTTCTACCTTTCAGTGCACTGCCATGTACCCATGTACTACCATGTAGCAGTTTTTATCCACATAAGGGCTATTAAATCAGAAGAATTTGCATAACAAATTGTGGCGTGTGTTTTCTCCTTTTAATCTCTTGTGAAAATCAAAATTGTAATTTTTAACTTTCATTGTCCAATGTTAAAGTTTAATTGATTACCTATTTTCCAAAATAGGTTATTTAGCTCTATCTGGGCGCCATGGTATACCTTCTCTAATGACCCCAAATGGGCTCGCTTGTTGGACCCTTGGTTAAATATGATATAGAAAGGCTATTCCAGACATACCTTTTATTTAGTTATCCTCCCAGCCATTTTTTAATTAGCTCGCTTTTATTGATATGCTAAGTATCCACCACAGTGGACTCCGAAAGTCCCTGTGATGTTAAGCACTGCTAGTGTAATATGTGTAAACAGGGGGCAGTGAGAGCAGGGAAGGCTGATGAGTCATCATCATCATCATCATCCTTCCCTGCTCTCACCTCACCACTGTGTACACACAGCACACATTGCTCTGAGAGCATCAAAGAGACTTTCAGAGTGCACTGTGGTGGATAATTAGCATATCAATAAAAGTGGGCTAATTAAAAAATGACTAGGAGGATTAATGAATAAAAGGTATGTCTGGAATAGCCTTTCTAAAGGCTATGCAAATATATGCTTAGTTAAAAATCACTAGAGAAAATGATAGAATCCCTTCAAGGGCTAGTTCACATGGGGCAAAATGGTCAGGATTTTGACGCGGAATCTGCATCTAAATCTTGCCGCCTCCCATTGAAATAAATAGGAGCCGGTCATTTACTTTTTCCGCGAGTGGTTTGTTCCCGCTCACAGGAAAAAGAAGCCTGCTGCCCTTTCTTCAGGTGGATTCGACACCGCCCTCCGGAGTAGGCCCATGCATTTGGGCCTAATCCGGAGCGGAAAGCTGAGATGGAATGTGTTCACGTGGAACCCCATGTGAACTAGCCCTAAAGGGTTGACAAACTTTCAAAATGCTCTTTTGAATAGCTTGAGGATTTAGTTTTGAAAATATGAAGATTTCTTATTTATTTATTTAATATTGGTTCTAATAATAATTCTAATAATTGGTCCCTATAAAATGGCTTTTGTATTTTTCCTGAGATTTGGAAAATTACTGTTAGACTTGTAAGCCTTCTATTATACTGAACTACTAAACTACTGGGTAAGTTACGCATAGACAAGGTGTCCAGAAAATAAGCCATGCTGAATATAAAATGATATCAAACCAATTTTTTTTGTTGAAAATTATATAAATGTGTAGCCCCTGTGATCAGAACAACTAGAAAATCTAATTTTAAAGGGGCTCTATCAGCAAAATTTTGCTGTATGAGCCCCACATATGCTTGAATAGACTTTAAAAAGGCTATTCAGGCACTGGTAATCTTATTTTAAACCCCCTGTCCTGTTTTAAAATAAAACTATAGAAACATATATGTAAATCATACCTTTGCATGCACGCTGGGCGGTCGTGCACGATCTGACGTCATCTTCGGTCCTCTTTTTTTCTTCCGTCGGCGTGTGCGCAGTAGTGCTCCTGAGGGAGCGCTACTGCGCGCGCGCGGGATTTGAACACAACCCGCCCGAAGAACAGAAGATGAAGGCAGAGAAGAGCCAGGACAGGAGGACGTCGCTGGAAGAAGAAAAAAACAGGAAGGCGTGCCAGAAGATGACGTCGGATGTTTTTATAGTTTTATTTTAAAACGGGCAGGGGGTTTAAAATAAGATTAGCGGTGCCTGAATGTCTTTTTTAAAGGCTATTCATGCATATGTGGGGCTCATACAGCATAATATTGCTGATAGAGCCCCTTTAATATGTTTGTATGCAATGGTATATATATAAAAACTATTTTTTTAGGTAAAAGAAGCACAATTTACATTTTTTTGCACATTTTATAAAAACTTAGTTAACAAATAATACTACATAATTATTTGAAGCTTTATTTGTCCTGAAAAAACAAGGTAAAAATAGTTGAGATAGGCAAAGCCATTAAAAAGATATTGTGGTGTAAAGCAATACCAAAGTGCTAAATTTGACCTGAGCATTGGGGCAATGGCGCTTGGTACTGAAAGGGTTAAGCCCCATTCCCTTGTTGGGTTAGGATCAGAAAGTTACACAATACATGTTAGCAAACTGTGCCTGAATTGTGTCAAATTTGGTCATAAACCTAAACCCAGCACCTTGTAGTGCTGTTTCTACAGTTTCCAAATATGCTTTTCTTACTTTGGTGCTGCATTTTCATGTAAATTGCCATTTTATGGTAGTTTACAGCTTAAACCAAAGCCCAGGCAAGCAAAGACATTATCCCAAAGGACCTTTCTCTTCATTTGCATATGTATAAAACTGATAAACAGAGACATATTTATAAACGGTAGAATACTCTCTATAACTAAAATGGTCGCTGGGAATAGATGAAAGCAAGACCACTACTGCTATTATTAGCGGTGGTCCTACTATCATAAATGAACCGCAGCCGCTATTGATTTCAATAGCGGCAGGCTCTTTTGTCTTGGCAGGACCGCCTCTAAAACAGCTGCAGTGGCTCCCTATAATCTATCCTTGTGCGGTGACATTATGATGTAACAGTACAGGGCTAGTAAAAAAAAAATGGTGGTAGTGGGTGATAACCCCCCCATCGCTAAGCTACTTTGGCCATTTGAATTTATTTTATTTTTTTTATCTTTTCTAAATGTAGATCGTGAGCCCCATGTAGAGCTCACAATGTACATTTTCCCTATCAGTATGTCTTTTTGGAATATGGGATGGAAATCCATGCAAACACAGGGAGAACATACAAACTCCTTGCAGATGTTTTTTTGCCCTTGGCGGGATTTGAGCACCAGGGCCCAGTGCTGCAGGGCTGCAGTGCTAACCACTGAGCCACTGTGTGGCCCCCTGGCCATTTGAATTTAGTGCCAATGGACCAATCACATGAGAGCTGCTGCTGCTGCTGCTATTGGATTCAATAGTAAGAGTGGCTCTTCTGTGATAGTGGGATCACGGCTGCTATGATGATCACCGCTGCTATAATCCTGCTATGAACTATGCCTGTATAAAAAAATTGACGGCAGTGGCTGAAAAAAAAAATCATAGTTGTTGCATCTCCCCTATGTTTTTAATTGGTTCACCCACTGCCAACACTTTTTCTTATACTATCCCTGTACTGTGACATCATAGTGTTAAAATGCAGGGATAGATTATAGCGGGATCACTGCCACTATTATCAGCGGTGATCCAGCTATCACAGGAGAGTCAAAGTCGCTACTGAATTCAATAGCAGCAGCAGCTCTCCTGAAATTGGTCCATTTGCATCAAAGCACCTGCTCTGGAGCTAAATTCAAATGGGCCAATCACAGGAGATCCATTGCCATTATTGAATTCAGAAGCAGCAGCGGCGCTCTTGTGAATGGCCCATCTGAGTTTAGCTCTAGAGCAGGTGCTTTGACGCTCAATTCACCAGCAGCGATGGAAACTCCCCTATGCTTTATTTTTTTTTATCAAGCACTACCAGCATTTTTTTTAACTACTACATGGGACCACATGTAAGATACACTGAAAAGAACACCTATTTTTTTTATAAAATGTATGATTAGTTTCCTCTATCTATCTATCTATCTATCTATCTATCTATCTCATAGCTCTCTATTTTATCTATATTTCAAAATTTTTCTTAGTGCCTTCTTAAGCCACTCTCTGATGATGAGGTCCTGCCTGCTAACAGACTATAATAAGATGAACATGGTGGGGATAATAATGTTTATTTATAGGTGGGAAGGGTGATAAGGGGGATCAATTTGCAAGCTTCTAGTGCCTTATCTAAAGTATCTGGAATGTTTTTTTCTGGGCTGTTCACAGATCACCACATCCATCCATTGCCTGACATCAATAATAGCATGCACTAATTGCCATTGCTATTGCTTTTCTATGGGATCCATTGAAGTCTATGCAGCCCATAAAAGTCTATGGACATAGTTCAGCACGCTCGGGAATCCAAATTGCGCATTCTTGTCCTGCTAAGGGCACATCTAACCGGGATGAAAATATGATTTATAGACCACTTCCTGGATTAGACAGAGAGAATAAGGTACATTTATAAACCTGCAATTGTGTATTATTTGAAAGTATATTAGAAAGATCTTTACTATATGCAAATTAATTGAGCACTGTTAGTTTTATAGGAAAACACAGGATTAATTTAGAAGAATCGTTAAATAAAGGATGGATGTTCCTTTTCTTTTTACATAGGTATGAGCTCTTGTTGGCATAATATAGGAATATTCCTGGAGAACAGTAACCTTAATTTATTAGGGACGATTAGTAAGCCCTTTTATTTAAACATTTACTGTAATCCATTACTAGTTCCTCGCTTGTTTTGCACTTTTTTAATGGCCATAATGACATTGTTCATTGATAATAGACTTCTGCCTGAATGTCAGGTTTGTTTATAGGTACTGTGTAGCTGCTTTAAGAAATGTATGGATGTCTCAGCTTGAAATCTTTTTAAGGACCAATTCATTCAATCTGGTCATTGGAGTATGGATGTTCAACTCCTTAGGGAACTTCTAGAAAATGGGTTTTTATATATATCTTTCTTTCCTTTCTGTATTATTCTCACTCCCATTTTACTCCTTGGGTTCCCCATTTAGGTGCCTATTAGTTCTCTCTTTCAATAATTCTGTTGCAGCAGGATAAAAGTGCTTTTTAATACAGGATATTTACTTCGGTCAAGACGCACGGGTCACTTGCTGAGCAACATTTAATAGAATTGAACTAAACTTTAGCACCATAATTGTTGACTTTACAGGTGAAGGATCAAACTCCATTGTGGGTAGTGTGAGGACCAGAGATTTTTTTTTTGTTTTATGAAATAATAATACCCCTGTGAGTCATTATGAAATAATAAAAACATGTAAAAATTAAATAGTTCCTAGTGCACTAATAAAGTAAATGACAGCAAATACATTTAGAAACCTAATTGCTTTTAAATTGGAATGGTGGAATGCTGTATACATTCTGCAGCTGCAAATACTAGAGATGAGCGAACAGTGAAATATTCGATAATCGTAATTCGTTTTGAATAGCCCCTCAATATTCGGCTGTTTGAACGAATATCGAACCCCATTATAGTCTATGGGGAAAAACCATTTGTTTCAGGGGAAACCCAAATTCGACTCAGAAGGGTCATCAACTCCACTATGACACCTCAGCAAATGATGACAACACCTCTGCAATGCAACTGAGACAGCAGGGGAAGCATGCCTGGGGGCATCTAACAAGCCCAAGTCACAGTTTTACCCCACTATCACAGCCTATCAACTACACACTTTCCACTCTCAATACAACCTCTATGAAAGTGGAAAAATACCTGGAAACCTTCTTTCCTCCTCAATTGTATTGACAGAAAACCAAATTTTACGCTAATGAAACCTTAATAAGCACCCCTTTAAATCATGTTGCCCATGACAACCACAGATGGAATAGGCAATGGAAAATTCAACAGCCCCCACCCTTAACTGTCATTGTGGATGTGTGTGTGTGTGTTTGTAATGTGGTAAGACCTTCAAAAATTCACTTCTCTGGCCCTTAACGTGAGCCCTTCCAAATTAAGTTAGAGGCCCATAAGCTGAGCTACCAGCAGAGATTGGGGCCCTTGAGGTGACTTCAACCTTTTACTAGCAGAATTTTACATCCTTTAAGTTAGTTCAGCCTTGCACCAGCAGAGTTTTTTGTCCTTTGGGTGAGTTGAGCCTTGCACCAGCAGAGTGTTAGCCCCTTTAAAATTGTTAACCCCTAAAACGGTGGTTCCAGAACCATCACTCTCATTGTGTGGGATTGATGCAGTGGATTGGAGTGAGGACCCAGACATTGACCTTGATTGTGATTGGGAAATTGATAAAATTTTGGCATCAAGTCCTGAGGGTAACTTTTATTTAGAGGACCGCAAAGGTGGAGAATTGGCCGCAACCACTACTACTGGTAATGGTCCTCTAATATCGGACTCTACATTACCTCTACAGGCTTCTGATCAGGTGTTAATAGTCCAAACAACATGCTCCAGTACTTTACATGTAGATCAGAAACCACTTTCCCTTCCGACACCAGATTTAACCAAGGTTCATAATCATCATCCTGCTGAGATGGAGCCACTAAAGGAAACCTTGCCTTCCAAGGCATGTCCTGGAGCTGCGACTGAGCCAAATCTAAACACAGAGTGCTTTGGAACTGAACAAAATTCACCAGCAGTGTTTTTGGCCCTTGAGGTTAATTGAGCCTTGCACCAGCAGTGTTTTTGGCCCTTGGAGGGAGCAGACTATTGCACCCGCAGTGTTTTTGGCCCTTGGAGTGAGTAGAGTATTGCACCAGCAGTGTTTTAGGTCCTTGAGGTTAGTTGACCCTTGTACCAGCAGTGTTTTTGGCCCTTGAGGTTAGTTGAGCCTTGCACCAGCAGTGTTTTTGGCCCTTGAGGTGTGTCGAGCCTTTAAACAGCAGTATTTTTTGACCTTCAGGTGAGTTGAACTATGCACCAGCAGTGTTTTATTTTTTGGCTCTTGGGGTGACTAGAGCCATGCAGCAGCAGTGTTTTATTTTTTGGCCCTTGGGGTGACTAGAGCCATGCAGCAGCGTGTTTTATTTTTTGGCCCTTGGGGTGACCCCTAAAAAATTAGATTTCAGGCCCTTGGGTGTGAGCCCTAAAACATAAATTTTCAGGCCCTTGGGGGGAGCCCTAAAAAATTATTTTGCAGGCCCTTGGGCTAGAGCCCTAAAAAATTGCTTTGCAGGCCCTTGGGGGTTTTTCCATGAAAAATTAATTAGATTTTTTTTTTAGTTTTTTAACAATTACATGGGTGAAGGGGCTGGGGTTAGAGGAGGAGGAGGAGTGAATTGGGTGCTGGCAGCCCCTGTCCAGTACCTGGACTGTGGACTGCATACCCAGCTGGATATCCATGTCCACGTTCTCGTCCCCTACTGCTACTGTTGAGGGGCACTGCTGGCAGACCCTCTCCAGTACCTGGACTGTGGACTGCATACCCAGCTGGATATCCATGTCCACGTTCTCGTCCCCTGCTGCTACCGACGAGGGACACTGCTGGCAGACCCTCTCCAGTACCTGGACTGTGGACTGGATACCCAGCTGGATAACCACGTCCTCGCCCACGTCCCCTGCTGCTACTGTTGAGGGGCACTGCTGGCAGCCCCTCTCCAGTACCTGGACTGTGGACTGTATACCCAGCTGGATATTCACATCCCCTGCTGCATAATTGGCAGGTTCACTTTATGTTTCTCACACTGAGAACAAGCTCTCCATATCACTCCAAAACGAAAATGAGACGAAGATGGCCGACACTATTCTTATGTATCAGAGGTCACGTTTTCGGCAACCAATGGCTTTTTCCAATTTTTTTTCAATGCCTACGTTGTCGTAGTTCCTGTCGCACCTCCCCTGCACAGTTATTGGTGCAAAAAACATGCCAGGGAAGGTGGGAGGTGATACAAATTTTTACTGCGTTTGCCGCGTGTTATTCGATTGGAATCGAATATACCGAACAGCCTGATAATCAATCAAATACCAATTTGATCGAACGCCGTTCGCTCATCTCTAGCAAATACACAAAGTTTTAAGAGGAACCTATCAGCACATTTGAGGGTACTAAACCAGCAGTATGTTCTTAGGCTATGTTCACATTTGCGCCATGCTCTCCGATGTTCGTATCCACCGTAGGACTCAAACAATGGAAAGCTTTGCTATAATGGGATCTGCCGGGTGTCCATTGGTTTTCTTCTGGACTTATAATGAAAAGTCCTTTTCTCTCCACCGATTTTTGGTGGAATTTGCGATCGAGTCTCTTATCTTATTACTTATCTGACTGCGGGTATATGCTATTATTTTTATAGTGGTTCGCACTGGTTTTTAAGAATATTTAATAAAAGTTATGTTTCATGGTGCTATGTTTTTGTTCAGTAGATAAAACTCATCCACCGTGAAAGCAGAGGGGAAGGGCTCTTTTCCTTACAGACTGCACACTACAAACTGATTTCCCTACCTGTACACTGCAGTAATATTTTGTTACTTACAGGAGACGTTTTCTCACATTTCCCGTCTTTTCCCTTTGGACCACCATGATGAACACTTCTTCCAGTTGTGACTTGACTCTTTAAAGTTTGAAATACAAGACATCATTTGCTAGGTTGCTAGGTGGGGTGGTATAGACACACAAGTCCAGATTCTTAGTCCAAAAGGGTAGTTTTATTTTTACTCCACAAGAGACAAGAGGACAAAAAAAC
The DNA here is from genome assembly GCF_031893055.1 of Leptodactylus fuscus. Classification (NCBI taxonomy): domain Eukaryota; kingdom Metazoa; phylum Chordata; class Amphibia; order Anura; family Leptodactylidae; genus Leptodactylus; species Leptodactylus fuscus. Next base: position 236,117,482 of record NC_134265.1, read on the forward strand.
AATACAAAATAAATACCTGCCTGGCTAGGCTCTAACTGAACACATAAATAGGTTACCTCACCTAGAATAGCAGATTCAGTAGCAAAAATTGAATGGTAAAAGACACAGATCCCACAGTGTGACCTTCCAGCTGGCTTTGCAGCCCAGCTCTGTCCAAAGTCTTGCTGCTGGAGCTGACCTTTTAAATCTCACTGATGAGCACAATCCACAGCAGCTGACATGCTGCAGAAACATCCACAATGTCTGGACTGGAGGGGGTGTGGAATGACATGTCCCACTGCCAATCCTACCTGTCATTCCTAAAAAATCCAGCCCAATACTGAGCATGTAACAAAATGCTCAGCAGACAAAAGCTGTCTGCTGAGAACAAGTCATTTCTGGACTTTCTCTCCCTTTGGTCAGAGGGAAGTGTCGAGTCTCTAAGGGACTGTTTTAATATAACATTATGGGAAATGTTTCAAGACTCATTTCCAGAGGACATTGAGGGACTCACACACTGCTTAACAGACTACAGTAATTTCTGCATGGACAGCACGGTACCAACTAGAAAGGTGAGGTGTTTCTCCAATAACAAACCATGGATCAACTCTGAAATTAAAACTATTCTCAAGGAAAAATAGAGAATTTTTAGGTCTCAGGACAAAAATAGCCTTGGGGCGGTGCAGAAACAGCTAAGACAATTGATCAGAGAAGGGAAAGCCAACTACAGGAGGAAGATGGAACTACAGATGGGGGAGGGTGGAATCTCGGAGGTGTGGGACAGCCTTAAGGCAATATCAGGACACAAGAAAAAAACAGGGCATCAAACAGTAGGGGACAGGAAGTGGCTTAACGAGCTTAATCTATTCTTCAATAGATTCGACTCCAAGTGAATGCTCTCTCCACCAGCATGTCAGTCAACCCCCCTCTCCTCACATACCAAGACCCAACCCCTACCGACCGGTGGTAAACTGCAATCTGACTATCTGATCCTGCAGGAGTCTCTGGTGTGTCGGGAAATGAAGAAGATTAAAGCAGACAAAGCGGGAGGACCTGATGGTATAAGCGCAAGAGTTCTTAAAATATGCAGTGACCAGCTAGGTGGCATTATTACGCACATGTACAATATGAGTCTAAAGCTGGGAGTGGTACCTCGACTGTGGAAAACATCTTGCGTGGTACCAGTCTCAAAGAAACCCAACCCGATGGGCTACAATGACTACCGACCTGTAGCACTGACATCCCACCTGATGAAGGTCCTAGAGAGACTGGTCCTGACTAGAGATGAGCGAACAGTGTTCTATCGAACACATGTTCGATCGGATATCAGCGTGTTCGCCATGTTCGAATCGAATCGAACACCGCGTGGTAAAGTGCGCCAAGATTCGATTCCCCTCCCACCTTCCCTGGCGCCTTTTTTGCACCAATAACAGTGCAGGGGAGGTGGGACAGGAACTACGACACCGGGGGCATTGAAAAAAATTGGAAAAAGTCATTGGCTGCCGAAATCAGGTGACCTCCATTTTAGACGAATAGTGGATTTCAAATCTGGGTCATATGAGAATGTGAACTTTGTGACTATGAGACAGGGATAGCTGTCCAGGCAGGGATAGCTAGGGATAACCTTTATTTAGGGGGGAATGTTATTAAAAATAACTTTTTGGGGCTCTATCGGGTGTGTAATTGTGATTTTTGTGAGATAAACTTTTTCCCATAGGGATGCATTGGCCAGCGCTGATTGGCCGAATTCCGTACTCTGGCCAATCAGTGCTGGCCAATGCATTCTATTGGCGTGATTAAGCAGTGCTGAATGTGTGTGTTTAGCTCAACTACACCGGTGGAGTAGTTGAGCTAAGCACACAGATTCAGCTCTGCTTCAATCAGCGCTGGCCAATGCATTCTATTAGCTTGATGAAGCAGAGTGTGCACAAGGGTTCAAGCGCACCCTCGGCTCTGATGTAGCAGAGCCGAGGCTGCACAAGGGTTCAAGTGCACCCTCGGCTCTGCTACATCAGAGCCGAGGGTGCGCTTGAACCCTTGTGCAACCTCGGCTCTGCTACATCAGAGCCGAGGGTGCGCTTGAACCCTTGTGCAGCCTCGGCTCTGCTACATCAGAGCCGAGGGTGCGCTTGAACCCTTGTGCACCCTCGGCTCTGCTACATCAGAGCCGAGGGTGCGCTTGAACCCTTGTGCTGCCTCGGCTCTGCTACATCAGAGCCGAGGGTGCGCTTGAGCCCTTGTGCAACCTCGGCTCTGCTACATCAGAGCCGAGGGTGCGCTTGAACCCTTGTGCACACTCTGCTTCATCAAGCTAATAGAATGCATTGGCCAGCGCTGATTGAAGCAGAGCTGAATCTGTGTGCTTAGCTCAACTACTCCACCGGTGTAGTTGAGCTAAACACACACATTCAGCACTGCTTCATCACGCCAATAGAATGCATTGGCCAGCACTGATTGGCCAGAGTACGGAATTCGGCCAATCAGCGCTGGCTCTGCTGGAGGAGGCGGAGTCTAAGGTCGGACCTGAATGGAGACTGGTGTGGAGCGATCTTAGACTCCGCCTCCTCCAGCAGAGCCAGCGCTGGTTGGTCGAGTTCCGTACTCTGGCCAATCAGCGCTGGCCAATGCATTCTATTAGCCAGATGAATCAGAGCTGAATGTGTGTGCTTAGCACACACATTCAGCTCTACTTCATCGGGCTAATAGAATGCATTGGCCAATCAGCGCTGGCCAATGCATTCTATTAGCGTGAACTGAGTTTGCACAGGGGTTCTAGTGCACCCTCGGCTCTGCTACATCAGATTGCTACATCTGATGTAGCAGTGCCGAGTGTGCATCAGATGTGTAGTTGAGCAGAAATGGCTCAGCACTGCTAAGTCTCTGCATTCGCATAGGAATGCATTGGCCAGCCTTCGGCCAATCAGCGCTGGCTCTGCCGGAGGAGGCGGAGTCTAAGGTCAGACCTGAATGGAGACTGGTGTGGAGCGATCTTAGACTCCGCCTCCTCCAGCAGAGCCAGCGCTGATTGGTCGAGTTCCGTACTCTGGCCAATCAGCACTGGCCAATGCATTTCTATGGGGAAAAGTTAGCTTGCGAAAATCGCAAACTGACAGGGATTTCCATGAAATAAAGTGACTTTTATGCCCCCAGACATGCTTCCCCTGCTGTCCCAGTGTCATTCCAGGGTGTTGGTATCATTTCCTGGGGTGTCATAGTGGACTTGGTGACCCTCCAGACACGAATTTGGGTTTCCCCCTTAACGAGTATATGTTCCCCATAGACTATAATGGGGTTCGAAACCCATTCGAACACTCGAACAGTGAGCGGCTGTTCGAATCGAATTTCGAACCTCGAACATTTTAGTGTTCGCTCATCTCTAGTCCTGACACACCTATGCCCCCTAGTGAGCTCCGCTCTGGACCCCCTCCAGTTTGCCTACCGGCCGGGCATTGGGGTAGATGACACCATCATCCACCTTCTTCATAGAGCTCTCTCTCACCTAGAGAAACCCAGGAACACTGTGAGAATAATGTTCTTTGATTTCTCCAGCGCGTTCAACAGCATTCATCCAGGGCTACTGAGGGAGAAGCTGAACCTTGGTGGTGTGGACCACCACCTGTCCAACTGGATACTAGACTACCTGACAAACCGCCCTCAGTATGTGAGAGCCCAAGACGGTGTGTCTGACACTGTGATATGTAGTACGGGGGCACCACAAGGTACAGTTCTTGCCCCATTTCTCTTCACACTGTACACTGCTGACTTTAGGCACAACTCATCCAGCTGTTACTTACAGAAGTACTCCGATGACTCTGCTATAGTAGGCCTTATCACTGATGGCGAAGATAGGGAATACAGAGACTTAAACCGGGATTTTGTTGAATGGTGCCAGCAGAACCAGCTCAGGATTAATGCTGGAAAGACCAAGGAGATGGTGGTGGACTTTAGTAAACGGAGAGGTGCTCCGACCCCAGTGGAGATCCAAGGAACATGTATTGAGATGGTCAGGACCTATAAGTACCTGGACATGATCCTCAACAATAAACTAGACTGGGCTGATCACCTGGAGGCGCTGCACAGAAAGGGCCACAGCAGACTCTACCTGCTCAGGAGGCTGAAGGCTGAGGCTGAGGGCCTTCGGAGTCCAGGGGACACTTCTTAGCGCATTCTTCAACTCTGTGGTTGCCTCAGCCATCTTTTTTGGTGTGGCCTGCTGGGGGAGCAGTATATCAACCAGGGACAGAAATAGACTTGACAGGATGATCAGGAAGGCCAGCTCTGTCCTGGGGAGCCCCCTGGACCCAGTACAGGTGGTGGGTGACAGAAGGATACTGTCTGTGGTGACCTCCAGGTGGGAGAACAAATCCCACCCCATGTATGGGACCCTGATGGGACCTGGCAGCACTGTAAGTGACCGTCTGCTTTACCCCAAGTGTGAGAAGGAGCGCTATCGCAGGTCCTTCCTTCCAACCGTGACCAGGTTGTATAATCTACATCAGACCAAGAGAAGATCACTCCACACAGAGAACTAATGATTATGACGATGACCATGAGGTCTTCCTCTTTCTCTTCCATTTTTGCTTAGGTGCTATGGACTCCTAGTATATCTTCTTCTCTTCTCAGCTTATGTGTGTCTACGTCTGTAATATATTACTGTGTATTATCCTGTACCTGTATTACTATGCTGCTGTAACATGCTGAAATTTCCCCAATGTGGGACTATTAAAGGATTATCTTTATCTTATCTTGCCTACCTAAGTAGTCTGGGCGAGATGTACCATTCCATTATTTTGCCGGCCATATATAGTGGGCCATTTATATGGATACACCCAAATAAAATGGGAATGGTTGGTGATATCAACTTCCTGTTTGTGGCACATTAGCATATGGGAGGGGGAAAACTTTTCAAGATGAGTGGTGATCATGGCAACCATTTTGAAGTTGGCCATTTTGGATCCAACTTTAGTTTTTTTCAATTTAGTTTTTTTTTATATGTAAAATAAAAGCTACGTTTTATGATACATGGATGGCTGATCGTTCGTGCTGGACCTTGCTACTTTTCATTAATTAGTTTTTTCAATGGGAAGAGGGTCATGTAACACATCAAACTTATTGAGAATTTCACAATAAAAACAATGATGTGCTTGGTTTTAACATAAACTGTATTCTTTCATGAGTTGTTTACAAATTTCTGACCACTTATAAAATGTGTTGACAGTGCTGCCCATTGTGTTGGATTGTCAATGCAGGGGGTTGCAGGGGGCCACTTTGGGGCAAAATAGACTTTGCAGGGGGCCACAGTGAGGCATAATAGAGGTTGCTGGGGCTGCTGTGGGGCATAATGGAGGTTGCAGGGGTCACAGTGGACCCTGCAACCTCTATTATGCCCTACAGTTTCCCTCCCAACTCTATTATGCCCCATAGTGGCCCACTCATGAACTTTTATTATACTCTGGGGTCTTTACCTCTGAGTATATATATATATATATACACACATACACACACACACACACACACACACACACACACACACACACACACACACCATGTATATATTTTAAATGTAGATTGTGAGCCCCAGAATGGGAGGAAATCCATGCAAACACAAGAAGAGCATACAAACTCCTTGTTGTTCCTGGCGAGATTCGAACCCAGGGCTCCAGCGCTGCAAGGCTACAGTGCTAACCACTGAGCCACTGTGTCACCCACCCCTGAGTATATTAATCAGAGACTCAGGATAGATGAAGAAACACAATAAACAATAAACACTCCTGGATCTGCTGTTACTCCTAGCACAGGCTTTGGACCGTTATGATAATGTTCCAAACGTCATGTCGCCTGGGAAATTACCATACAGGCCCGAAGCCTGCTAGGAATAACACTGGATCCAGGCAAGGTGAGTAATAGTGTTTTTTTTAGGTTTCTTCACCTCCCCTGAGGCCAGCAGGTAGCGGCCTATTTAAAAAAAAAATAAAGAAAAAGTATCCTCACCTACCCAGCGTGATGACACCATCTGTGCTGAGATGCAGAGGCCTAAACCAGCCCAGGAAAGGGCCGATCAGTTTGTTTTCAGAGTGGCCTGTCCTGGGCTAGTTTAGGAAAAAAATTAAAACAAAAAAAAATAGTCAAATTCCTGCCCCACCGAAAGTGTTGCCTGAAGCGACCGCCTCGCCTTGATAGAGGTGCAACCCTCCTTGTGACTACCTTTTTGGGTTATTGCTGATGAGATATCAGTCATAGATTGCAAGCAACTTTCCTTATTGTGGTCAGATCTCTCTTTTTTTGTGTAAGTGAACTTTTTAGTTGTATGACAACCTGCATTTGCAATCTAGTGTCCCTATATTACCGTATATACTCGAGTATAAGCTGACCCGAATATAAGCCGACCCCCCTAATTTTACCACAAAAAACTGGGAAAACTTATTGACTCGAGTATAAACCGAGGGGGGGAAATGCAGCAGCTACTGGAAAATTTCAAAAATTAAAATGGCCGAGTTCTTGGGTGTAGTAGTTGCTAGGAAAGGGGAGGGGGTGTTTTGGTTGTCTGTCTGCCCCTTCCCTGAGCTTGAGGACTGGGTTTTTTACCTCCACTTGGAATTCAGCCTGGCTAAATATAGGGTATCTGCAGTGCTCCTATTTACCCCTTCCCGACGGAATAGAAGCACTGCAGGTACCCTATATTCAGTAGACCGGGCACTTTCAGACACAGGGATACCTAATGTGTATGTGTTTCACAGTCATTTTCTACTTTGAAGGCAGGTTCACACCAGCGCCCAATCTCCGTTATGCAGGTTTCCGTTTCCTGCCCAAGAAACATTCATGGGTTTGAAAAGTGTCCGCCGGTGAGCATCTTCTGCTCTCTGCATTGTGTCCGGCAAAAAAAAACATGGGCAGCAGAAGACGGCTCACCCACAGACACTGAATGTCAATTTCTGCCTTCTGCCAACAGAAACCGGAAACCTGCATAACTCAGATCAGGTGCTGTGAACCCGCCTTTATATGTATTCTAGGGAAAGGAGTGATTTAGAACTTTTATTTATTTTATTTTTTATTTTTTATTATATTTTTTTTTAACTTTTTTTTTTTTTTACTATTTTTTTAGCCCCCCCCGGGGGGACTATGAACCTGCAGTCATTTGATTGCAAGTCCCATAGACGGCAATACAAGTGTATTGCCGTCTATGGGAGATTCTCTACATTACTATTACGGCTGGTCATAGACCAGCCGTAATAGTAATATAGCGATGACAGGCCTGGGAGCCTTCATTAGGCTCCCGGCTGTCGTCGGAACAGGTTGGCTCCTGCGAGCTCGCTGCGCAGGAGCCAGCCTGCAACTTTAAAGGTATGGGGCCGGTGGGGACCGGCCCCGGGGGTTAATTTTGAACTTGGAGGGGGGAGGGCATCTCCGCTGTAACCCTCACAGCGGAGGTGCCGGTTTCTATGGCGACCGCTCTGCAGAGCGGCGCCATTACATTTACAGACCCGGCATCCGTACCCGGCATCCATACACCGGGGTGGGTGCCGGGGCCCACAGCATTGCCACGCTCCTGCCAGGAGCGCGGCGATGCTGTACATTAAAATCTGCAGAAGTACTTACGGTACTTCTGCTAGCAGGCCAGGAAGCAGACACACGCCGGGTGCGGGCCTGAGCTTACGTGGCCACGTCACCCGGCGTGTGATGGAGTGGGGGGGGGGGGTCTGCTATCCTGGCCTGCTACCAGAAAATTACCGTGATGACCCAAACATAAGCCGAGGAGCACTTTTTCAGCACGAAAACTGTGCTGAAAAACTCGGCTTATACTCGAGTATATACGGTATGTTCTCTTGGGTTTTTCTTAACTATTTGTTTGGCAGAATTACATGTAAATAATGGATGGGCGGTAAATGTCTCCTTATTGTACAGCCTGAAAGAGAAATGTAAAATGTGTAGTATCCATAATGTGAATATTAGCATCAGAAAAACTGCTAAGATACTTTGTGTGAAGGCTTATACAGCCAGAGAGCTGTAGATATTTTATCTTTTCATGAAAACTCAGGTGCCCTTTTAAGTGGTAAAAATCTTTCATCTCCATACTCACTCCAGCTTTCTGATTTGTTTTTAATGAACTTAAGATGCTTTGAAGAGAATTGTTGAAAGTAGGCACATTTTCTACTGCAACAGCATGTGACACTTAGTACAGACTGCAAACTGATGAAAAGGAGAATTAAGACCTGTTTATATCTTGATCTACTCTTTGAAATACTTAAAATGTAAAAGAAACAGACCAGAGCATCTAAGAAATTAAAGCTCATCAGATTTGTGGAGGTTTAATTCCAGAAGTAGTGCATGTGATAGAAAATATGCATTGGACACAAGTGGATACCAGAAACTGTAGTGAAAACTGCAAGATTAATGTTTTACAAGTAAGTTGAGTTGTGTTTTCTAAGGAGACATATCTACCAACTGGGAAGCAGAGCTGAGAACTGCTTACCACCTACTATTAAAAAGGTACCTTGATTTACCAATACACCCCACACCCTAGTGATCCTTCTCCTATAATACAATTAATGGCTGGGATTTTGTAAGATCATATTTTTCCATGACAGTCTTGATAAACCTTTGAGGACACAGAGTAATTTAGTTTGGTTATTAAGACTATCTGTATATTTTCTATATCTGGCTTCAAAATCCATAACTTCTTTATTTTTTGTGGACATGGCCATATGATGCCTTATTTTTTGAGTAACAAGTTGTTTTTTGTCGTTGGCACCATTTTAGGGTACATATAATGTTTTAATTAGCTTTTATTTACTTTTTGGGGGGGTCTGGGTGGAAAAAAAACGTAAAATACTGTACAATTTTAGTATTTTGCAAAATTATATGTCAATCTTTTCCATCGGATTATTACATTTACAGTGAGACCATTGGTACATCAGGTTTATTAAAGTTTCAGGCTTAGTTCACATCTGTGCCCGAGTCTCATTTGGATCAGAACCACGGAAAGGTGATGCTTGTGTGAAGTGTTTACCAATGTCACTACACAAAACATCTTTTTTAGGCCAAGGGCCCACGTTGTGGAAACGCAGCTTTTTGGTGCAGATTTTTATGTGTTTTTTTGAGCCAAAGCAAAGAATGGCTACAAAAGGAATGAGAAATATAGAGGAAGTATTTATATTACCTTTTGCTCCATCCACTCTTGGTTTTGGCTCAATAAAATCGCAAAACATAATCTGCATAAAAATGCTGCGTTTCTGCAATGTGGGGCTTTAGCCTTAAATAATAAAGGACTTGTGGCACTTTTTGTAGTTTCTACTGGTAGCATTTTGTTTGGTATATACAGCTTTTGATCTCTCTTTATTGCTTTTCTGGGGGTTGGCGAGGTTTCCAAAACACATTAATTTGTGCATTGTGATATTCACTGTATGGGATAAATAACATTATTTTTGGATAAAGTCCAAAAAACATGTGGGAAAACGGGAAAACATGCAGCCCACTTACAATATATCCAAGCTTGTTTGTAATCCACTCCAAGAAGAAGTTCAGCACGGATTTGAAAAACCCCTTTGGCTGGGGCTGAATGCACAGCCAAAAAACAAGGAAATTTTAATTAAATCATCCTGAAAAAGTTAAAATACATGAGAAAGGGGAGAAAACAGAGGAGAAAAAAACCCATGTCCATAGGGGGCCCCCGGCTGACGCGCTTCGGAGTGTCCTTATTCATAGCCTATTCATAGTACAACGTGTAACAGGCCACAGGTACGTCTAAATTAAAATACTACTGAAATAGCTGAAAATACTCTTCAAGGCTGTTCCAGACGTCTAACATTAAACAATTTCAATCAAACAACATAGAATTTTTCATTATATGTTCACATCACATTGTAAAAGAAAATATAACCTAACATTTGCGCACCATGTTATATTTTCATTATTGATCTGTAACTCACAGTCTTATGAATAAGTAAGAACCTCAGGCGCTTTCAATGCAATATCATTATACACTTATCAGTACATTTAATCCTCAGCTTAGTTGCAATACACAGCTCATACAAGTCAAGAGAATTGTGGGTGAAATGTAATTTTTATGTGTCTGACTTAAACCAACTTATAATCATTTTACGATAGGCTAGATTTGTGAAAACTATCTCCTTGGGTTTTAGGCAATTTAACGTTGCATGGACAGTTTAATAATTTAATATGTCACCTAGCCACCACATTTACTAAAATAAGTAAATGGTAATTATGTTCTACTACTTTGATATGTAAAGCCATAAAGACAGTCAGACAGACAAATTATACATAACGAAATGTTTTTCATTGACACATCCATAAAAAAAATATCTGTTTAACTTTCTGATGCCATAATATATTGATTACACCAATATGCAGAGTGTACCTAAAATCTCTACATGTGTCATGTTATGTAATGAGTGTGATGTCATGAGAGTGTTGTCATTGACTGATTCAGCATGGCCTTTGGAAAAAAAAAAAATACGATTACTAAAAGTCCCTAAAGGGATATCCAGCTGATAGAAGGAGCCAGTTCTGTAGGGAGCTGGAAAACACAGCTCTGCCCATTCTGTAGTGGTTGGGTTGGGATGCTGCGGCCCAGTTTCCTTTGAATAAAGGGGAGCTGAGCTGACATAACCAGGCAGAGCTACTAAATTGCCGCTTTCCCAGCTCTGAATACTGTGCTCCAAAATTTTTGGTGCTGTGGCTCCTGCTGTCAATGGATTAGTGGCGGTGCCAGGTGTCAGATCATCACCAATCTGAAAATTGATGACCTTTCCTATGGATAGGTCATCAATCCTTACACCCTAGAAAACCTCCTTAAAAAAATGAAAATGCCCTTCTAATACTATATAGTACAACTTGCCTAATAACAGAATTACATAGATGTATTCTGAAACTATAGAATCACCTCTACAAACTACTGTGATTAGGTTTATAACGAGAGATGAGCGAATGGCGTTCAATAGAATTGATATTCGATCGAATATCAGGCCATTCGAGGTATTCGATTACAATCAAACGCACTAAAATTTTTTATCTCCTCCCACCTTCCCTGGCACTTTTTTTGCACCAATAACTGTGCAGGGGAGGTGGGACAGGAACTACAACAACTGAGGCATTGAAAAAAAATCGGAAAAAGTAATTAACTGGCTAAATGAGGTGACCTCCAATTTATGCAAATAGTGGATTTAATATCTGGGTCATATGAGACTGTGAACTATGTGACTGTGAGACAGAGATAGATGTACTGGCAGAGTTAGCTAGGGATTCAAACAAACAAATACGATACACAGCCAGACCCCCGTACCAATATAATGGAGGCTCCGCACCTGCCCGGACGCCATCCTCCAGGCAAGGACAAAACTGCAAAAATATCTAAGTAAAGAACTTGTATCCAGCACGAAGTGGTAAAGCCTCTAAAACATAACTTTTATTTCAGTAGCAAATTGTCCATAAAACTTTTCTCACAATACAACATTTAAGCATAAAAATAAAATCCAAGAGACATACCAGACACGAGACGAGACACTAGCAACACGGTCCACGGCAGTCTCCATTGTGGTCTGATCTCAGATGTAGCAGTATTGAGCGCACAGCTCTGCTACACCCGAGATGTAGCAGAGCTGAGTGTGCGCTGAGCTCTGCTACACCAGAGATGTAGCAGAGCTGAATGTGCGCTGAGCTCTGCTACACCAGAGATGTGTTTAATTAAACTGATTGCACTTGATTATATAAGACCTCACAGCTCACAGTGCAGGGATATCGTCCATGTGCTGTCTGTGACCATTTCTCACGGATCCATAGATATTCATGTGCATGCTTCCCAAACTGCAGACTCAGCAGTTCACAAGGAGAAGAATTTTTGCTCTATAAGCTTCAAAAGTGTTTTTGTTTCCATGATATACCATAATATTGAGGTATATAGAGATATACTGTAATGTGCTCATATATTCTGTGCTTAATCTAACTAACTATCTATCTATCTATCTATCCATATATATATATATATATATATATATATATATATACAGGTATATATATATATATATATATATATATATATACATTTCTTTAAACCTACAATGTACTAACATATAAAGATATTTATATACCAGTACAGTAAGAATTGAAAGAAAAATATTAACTATTTTAGTTACAGAAAATCTTTTTATGAAGAGCTGTCCAATCTGTTCTCTACCTTCTTGAGTCGATTGATGGTGGTCACAAAGGCCCTGATGGTGGGTATAGGCAGACTCGGGAGATAGTAGATTGGTTGAAACAAATGATGAAACTTTATTGAGGTGACAAGAGCCAATGCAACTTTACAAATGGGGATAGTTCCACTGGGTAGGAGTTCCACTGTGGACTTGGTATCAATTCCTACCCAGCAATGGGATCTCAATTAATAGATGTTCAATTCAGTGGCCTTTATCTCCACTATATGAATACTATACGCATCCAGTATCTTTATGTGGGATCATGTGAGTCACTCCCAAGCATCTCTATATACCTGTGTAGTGCAGAGTCCAGGCTGTGTGGGAATTTTCAATCTCTCCTCCAAATTGGCACTCTTTTCCCTTCAGGGGGCTGACAGCAATTACTCCAATCTCAGAGCTTTAGCAGTAATGATGCTGAGCAGGTGACTCTGAAATGATCCCACCACTAGAGATGAGCGAGTAGTACTCGATCGAGTAGGTATTTGATCGAATCGTACTCGATCGAGTAACATTCGCTGTTCGAATGTAAAAGTTCGATGCATAACCAGCATTAATTGGCCGAATGCTATACAGTCGGCCAATCAATGCTGGTTCTTCTCCTACCTTTAGAAGTCTTCTCCGTGCAGCTTCCCCGCGGCATCTTCCGGCTCTTCCTTCACTCTGCCAGGCATTGGGCCTGGGCAGAGTCGACTGCACATGTCCGCTTGTAGTGCGGGCATGCGCAGTTGGCTCTGCCCAGGCCTGATGCCTGGCAGAGTGAATTCAGAGCCGGAAGACGCAGTGGGGACGCTGCTCGGAGAAGACTTCTTGGAGGATCCAGCCCGACCCTCACTCGTGGACTTGGTACGTATAATTTGATCGAATGTTGCCTACCCCTGAAACGAGCACTTTACCCCATAGAGTATAATAGGATTCGATATTCGTTTTGAGTAGTTGAATATTGAGGGGCTACTCGAAACGAATATTGAATCTCGAACATTTTACTGTTCGCTCATCTCTACCCACCACACTTCCCTCATAGGCTTCAATGGTTACTCAGCAATGGTAATCTGCTCTGCTGTATGGACTAACCTTAATTAAAGGGGTATTCCCACGTTGCATACTCACCAGTCTCCACTGCTGTAAAATCTTCTTTCTTCTTGGTTTCTTGCGTCATTTGGTGGGCGGGGTTTCACATGCAACCTGCTTTTAGCTCCGCCCCCAAATTAGCAGTTTTGCTGAAGCAGTGTATTTAGGAAAAGTCTTACATCCACATTAACAAGCAGTATAGATACGATCCTTGTGATGGGACAACCCCTTTAACTCACTCCTTCTGGTGACTTCAAGTTTCCTCCTCTTCCCCAGCCAATGATGTCTAGATTAAAGGGAGTCTTTCACCTATGTCATCTGTTTTAAGCTACTTCCACAGTAATGTAGGTGTTGAAAATACAAGTTCAGGAATACATTTTAGGGTGCATTCAAACTGAGTAAACGCTAGCTTATTCTGAACGTAAAACACGTTCAGAATAAGCGGCGTCTAAAGCAGCTCCATTCATTTCTATGGGAGCGGGGATACGAGCGCTCCCCATAGAAATGAATGGGCTGCTTCTTTCACTCCGTGCAGTCCCATTGAAGTGAATGGGGAGTGCCGGCGTATACGGCAAGCTCTGCTCATGCCGGAGCGTACACGCCGGCACTCCCCATTCACTTCAATGGGACTGCACGGAGTGAAAGAAGCAGCCCATTCATTTCTATGGGGAGCGCTCGTATCCCCGCTCCCATAGAAATGAATGGAGCTGCTTTAGACGCCGCTTATTCTGAACGTGTTTTACGTTCAGAATAAGCTAGCGTTTACTCAGTGTGAATTCACCCTTATATGAAAATTATCCTGCCAGGTTTCTCATAATAATCGTTTTTATCATTATGCACTGGGGGCATACACTTTCCTCCTGAAGTACAGCCACGCCATTGCCAAGTACACGCATCCATTGCTGGAGTCCGTCCCCATCACCATATTCAGTGCTACATCATCCACAGTTCTTAACTTAGCTGAAAACTGAAATATTGCGCTCCTGTATTTTGTACCACTTCAGCTACGTAAAGAGTTGTGGATGACTGTACTTCCTGAATGGAAACCTACTGTATGTGAATAAAAAGGAAATCGACAGCCCCCATAGACTATAATGAGGTCCGTGTGGTTCCTGCATGAAACATGCAGAGAGAAAAGTGCTGCTTGCAATGTGAATAATACACCCCTCCTTTAGAAGGGACTTGTTTTAAAGGGAGTTTATCACCTATGTCATCTGTTTTGAACTACTGAGAGCAAATAGACCATAGCAAACAAATGACGATCGTTCCCAAGCGGACTCCCCAGATGGAAACTCGAAAGCAGATGTGTATAGGACCTCAGGGGATTAAATTGCCTTTATAAGAGATCACCCCTTTGGAGTAAGCTCTGTAGATACCCATAGATTGCCTTATAGGGCTTTTTCCTTATTTGGTACATGCCACAGATAAAGTGCCTTTGTATGGGAGTATGGGAGTAACCAAGGTATGTTTTTTTATCACTGTGATATGACCTGTAATGCAGGAGTAGCAGCTGAATATGTTTGGGGGAAGTGTTAGACTACCTTTAATCATATTTTGAAGGTGATATAACCTCCAAGGATGGTTTGTGACTCTGTTGAATTGGTAAATATATACTTTGGTAATTGCAATTGCACCAAATAGAGCTCAAGATAATATTACATGCAAAGTAATTAAAAATGTGAGCATACTATGCCAGGCTTCCCTGGTTCTGTGTGAAGATTTTAATATTCCTGTTGTAGGATCACTAGCTTGTCCTAAAACTTGTTGGCAAACAGACTCTAGTTGTATCAATTACTAATAGTGGAGGAACTCTACAATCAAGGTCGTAACTAGAAAAAAATGGGCAGTCTGTCAGACCCTCCAGCCCATCGCAACTAACACACCCAGAGCCTTGGCAATTTCGATTGGTGCGTGATTCAAGTAGAGATTAACTATGCATCTCCTATAGGTAACCCTAATCGTATTGGTTTGACCTATACACAGTGAGTAGCACCTCATACTAACAGCACTTTATTTTGCCCACTCCATTATATTATCTACTGTCTCCCCTCCCCCCACTTTCTTAGAGGGCTTATACTGTGTAATGTACAACTAAGGCCACAGTTCTCTGTACTTGAGACTGACATACAGAGATATCTTAGACACTGCTCAAGCACTGTTTAGCCCTTAACAGGAGTTATCATCTAAATGCGATTTCTAGAACTATTAGCCATCAATGACAGTCAAAAGAAGAGAAAGAAAAGTGGCCAGGAGCAGGGGCTGAGTCAGCTGACCACTACATCTAAATAGCTAGATAGAGGTCTGAAACCTATTCAATTAGCTGTAAACAGTAAGGATACAATATATATTTAGCTGTAACAGACAAACTGATAGAGCAATGTATTGGGTAAAACACTCCAAGCTAGGTCCACACTAGCGTACGACTCTGCGTACAAGACTACGTCCCACATTCCTCTTAAAATCTGCAGAGAGAAGTCCTGCGATAAGGTGGAAACCAGGCAGAACCTTGGCGGACCCCATTATAGTCTATGAGGTTCACAGGGGACCATGTGTAACCACTTTCTTAGCAGATTGGGTTTCTGTTTTTCGGGTCCTTATGTGGACACAAAGGATGAAAACCCGGATGTTAGTGTGAACCTAGTGTGAGTTAGCTTAAAGGGGCTCTATCACTGGGAAAAGTCATTTATAACTAATCACATCTTTGCATACAGTGTTGACCAAAAGTATTGGCACCCCTGCAATTCTGTCAGATAATACTCAGTTTCTTCCAGAAAATGATTGCAAGCACAAACTCTTCGGTATTAATATCTTCATTTATTTTGCTGGCAATGAAAAAACACAAAAGAGAATGAAAAAAAAGTCAAATCATTGATCATTTTACACAAAACTCCAAAGATGGACCGAACAAAAGTATTGGCACCCTCAACCTAATAATTGGTAGCACAACCTTTAGACAAAATAACTGCGAACAACCGCTTCCGGTAACCATCAATGAGTTTATTACAATGCTCTGCTGGAATTTTAGACCATTCTTCTTTGGCAAACTGCTCCAGGTCCCTGAGATGTGAAGGGTGCCTTCTCCAAACTGCCATTTTGAGATCTCTCCACAGGTGTTCTATGGGATTCAGGTCTGGACTCATTGCTGGCCACTTTGCTTTCTCTCAAACCATTTTCTAGTGCTTTTTGAAGTGTGTTTTGGGTCATTGTCCTGCTGGAAGACCCATGACCTCTGAGGGAGACCCAGCTTTCTCACACTGGGCCCTACATTATGCTGCAAAATTTGTTGGTAGTCTTCAGACTTCATAATGCCATGCACACGGTCAAGTGTCCAGTGCCAGAGGCAGCAAAGCAACCCCAAAACATCAGGGAACCTCCGCCATGTTTGACTGTAGGGACCGTGTTCTTTTCTTTGAAGGCCTCTTTTTATTGTTTCCTGTAAACTCTATGTTGATGCCTTTTCCCAAAAAGCTCTACTTTTGTCTCATCTGACAAAGATGAGAACATTTTTCTAAAAGTTTTTGGTTTCTCAGGTAAGTTTTGGCAAGCTCCAGCCTGGCTTTTTTATGTCTCTGGGTAAGAAGTGGGGTCATCCTGGGTATCTTACCATACAGTCCCTTTTCATTCAGACGCCGACGGATAGTACGGGTTGACACTGTTGTACCCTCAGACTGCAGGGCAGCTTGAACTTGTTTGGATGTTAGTCACGGTTCTTTATCCACCATCTGCATAATCTTGCGTTGAAATTTCTCGTCAATTTTTCTTTTCCGTCCACATCTAGGGAGGTTAGCCACAGTGTCATGGGCTTTCAACTTCTTGATGACACTGCGCACGGTAGACACAGGAACATTCAGGTCTTTGGAGATGGACTTGTAGCCTTGAGATTGCTCATGCTTCCTCACAATTTTGCTTCTCAAGTCCTCAGACAGTTCTTTGGTCTTCTTTCTTTTCTCCATGCTCAATGTGGTACACACAAGGACACAGGACAGAGGTTGATTCAACTTTAATCCATTTCAACTGGCTGCAAGTGTGATTTAGTTATTGCCACCACCTGTTAGGTGCCTCAGGTAAGTAACAGGTGCTGTTAATTACACAAATTAGAGAAGCATCACATGATTTTTCAAACAGTGCCAATTCTTTTGTCCACCCCCTTCTTATGTTTGGTGTGGAATTATATCCAATTTGGCTTTTTGACAATTCTTTTTGTGATTTTCCATTGAAGATAAATTAAATGAAGATAATAATACCAAAGAATTTGTGATTGCAATCATTTTCTGGAAGAAAATGAGTATTATCTGACAGAATTGCAGGGGTGCCAATACTTTTGGACAACACTGTAGCCTTTAGAAAGGCTATTCCACACTTACCTTTAGTATGTAGATTGCCTCAGTGGTTTCTGAATAAGTCCATTTTTATTCATATGCTAATTAGGGATCATTCACATCTGTGCCCGATCTCCGTTCTGCAGGTTTCCGTTTCCTGCCCAAAATTGTGCAGGAGATGGAAACCTGCAGGCATTTTTTAAACCCATTCATTTGAATGGGTTTCAAAAGTGTCCGGCCATGAGCGCCGGTAAGTGTTTTATGCTCTCCGCGGCGAAACCATTTTTTTTTTAACTGGACACAGAGTCGGACATGCAGGACTTTGTGTCCGGTTTAAAAAAACGGTTTCGCCACGGACAGCATAAAACGCTCACCGGCGCTCACGGCCAGACCCAATCTGACACGTTTCCGTCTTCTGCATGCAGAAGATGGAAAACTCAGAACGGGGATCGAACACTGGTGTGAACCCAGCGTTAGATTCCAGCCAGCACAGGAAGTTCCCAGCAGCACTTGTCCCTGCTATTATCTCCTATGTGTGTGCAAACAGGAAGCTGAGTCATCATCATCATCATCAGCCCCTGTTGTATACACCATAGGAAACAATAGCAAAGAGGTGCACGATGCATCGTGCATAAGGCCAATTAGCATGTGAATACAAACAGACTTATTCAGAAACCACTGAGGCAATTGACATACTAAAGGTAAGTGTGGAATAGACTTTCTAAAGGCAATGCAAGGATGTTATTAGTTAAAAATGACTTTTCCCAATGATAGAGCCCCTTTAAGCTACAAGTTCTTGGGGATGGGAATTTCCCTTTAAGCATCAAAGACAATGAGAGAATAGTTTTTTTTCCCTATTCAACCTCCATAGTGTTCTGCAAGACATTAAATTGAAAATTACATGGTGTAATTAGAAAATACAATTTGTCAATTAAAAAGTAATTAAAAAGTAAAAAGGGTATGCCTCTTGGAAGCATTATTGGATTATAATATAAAAAATTTTTTTTTTGGATAGCCACTTAGAGTTCTGGGGGTTTCATGGACCTCCGATTTTCCAACATATTTTATGTCTCTTAGAAGTGAGCTATGGTGGCAATAGAATACAAATGAAGAAGAATCTGAAGAAGAATCTGAGGTAGATGTTTCTAAAGTTCCTCTTCATTTTCTACAGTGTAAACATACACTAAGGGTGATACACTTCAATATCACAAAGGGGTGGATTTTGACAGTGGAACCCACGTCATAATCCGCCCCTTTACAATGGTGGTCTATGGAGACCACTAACGTTCTTTTTTCCGCTATCGGCAACTGCCAATAGCAGGGGAAAAAAAGCGAGCTGCCCTTTCTTCAGGCGGAAGCCGCGACTCGCTGAGCCATGGCTTCCACCTGGCAGTCGCAACCTCCGGCGTCGGCCCATTCATTTGAGCCTACTCCAGGGTGGGGGAAGCAACGACCGCGACATTGTGGCAGGCAGGTTTTGACCATATTTTGACTTGGCTCCCTGAGTCAAAATATGGTAAAAATCCGCCCCACCGCCCCCCGTATGAACGAGCCCTAAGATTTTTTGGAAGTGTTCATCTGTGAATTTTGGTAATGGTGGATAGTACAGATTATTGAGTATTGATGGTATAATAGATCAATCTGCCTAATTCCAACAAGATTAGGTTTGTGAAATGTTATTGTGTCATTCTAAGCCTCAAAACCACAAGTTAGATTGTCCCCACTTTAGGAAAGTGTTCTTTTAAACATACAACATACAAATTCAACACAGTAACAATGCTCTTAGTGTTTGCTTTAGGCCACACATAGTAATATGCTCCTCTTAGTGCCTTACACAGTTATAATAACTGAAAAAAAAACTGAAATCAATCGCTTCCTATAACCATCAAAAAACTTCTTTCACCTCTTAACTGGTATTTTCTTTCGCAAACTTCTCCAGGTATCTCATATATGAAGGGTAGCATCTCCCAACAGCAATTTTAAGATCTCTCCACAGTTGGTCAAGAGGATTTAGATCCGGACTCATTGATGGACACTTTAGAACTCTCTAGCACTTTGTTTCCATCCAGTTCTGGGTGATTTTTGAAATGTGTTTGGAATCATTGTCCTGCTGGAAGACTCATGATCTAGGATGCAAACCCAGCTTTCTGACACTAAGCCCTACATTGCGATCCAAAATCTTTTGGTGATCTTCAGATTTCATGTTGCCTTGCATATAGTCAAGGTTCCCAGTGCCAGAGGCAGCAAAGTAACCCCAAAACCTCCACCATATGTGACTGTTGGTACTGTGTTCTTTTCTTTGTAGGCCTCATTCTTGGTAAACAGCATGTGTAATGATGTGCTTTACAAAAATGATCTATAGTTGGTCTCATCTGTCCATGAGAGTTTTTCAAGAAGGATTTTGGCTTACTGACATACAATTTGGCAAAATCCAGTCTAGCTTTTTTGTGTCTCTGCGTCAGCAGTGGGGTCCTCCTGTCAGTGTGTTTCATTTCATTGAAATATTGATGGATAGTTTGTGATGACATTGATACACCCATAGGCTGCATTCACACTGAGTAAACGCTGACTGATTCTGAACTTAAAACACGTTCAGAATCAGCGCGTACAAAGCAGATCCCACTCTTTTCAATGGGAGCCAGCATACGTGAAATGAATGGACTGCTTTTTTCCCTATTGGTTTCAATGTGATATGCGCGTATCGCATTGAAACCAATAGGGAAAAAAGCAGCCCATTCATTTCAATGGGGAGTGCACGTATGCCAGCTCCCATTGAAAAGAGTGGGAACTGCTTTGTACGCGCTGATTCTGAACGTGTTTTAAGTTCAGAATCAGTCAGCCTTTACTCAGTGTGAATGCACCCTTACTGCAGGACAGCTCGAATTTCTTTGGAACTTTATTGGAGCTGCGTTGCAACCTTTCATCAATTTTTCTCTTCTGTCCACGTCCAGGGAAATTAATGTCATGGGTTGTACATTTTTTGATTATGTTGCGCACTATGAACAAAGGAACATCAAGATCTCTTATAACCTTGAAATTGTTCATATTTTTTCCACAATTTTGGTTCCCAAGTCCTCAGACAATTCTCTTCTCCTCTTTTTGTTCTCCATGCTTAGTGTGGCACACACAGATACACAATACAAAGTTTGAGTCAACTTCTCTCCCTTTTATCTGGTTTCAGATGTGATTTTTATATTGCCCACACCTGTTACTTAACTAAGGTGTTTTTAAATGAACATCACATGCTTGAAACAAAGTGGCAACAATTTTGTACAATATTTTTTTTTAAGTTTAGTGTAATTATGTCCAACTTGCCTTTTTTGTCTTTTTGTGTTGTTCCAATACACACAAAGGAATTAAACGTGTGTAACAAAACATGTAATTGCAATAATTTTCTGGGAGAAATACTTAATTTTCTGGAAAAATGTCAGGGGTGCCAACACTTATGGTAATGACAGTATATTATATATAGTTGGGAGCTTGTAACACTAATATCATTAATATTTTCTCTTTTATAATTTCATTAAAAAAAAAGTTTAAAAAACCATGGTGCTACATGTGAGAATGACCAGTCCATAAAAAGCAAATTAACATTAGCAACTCTTTCCAATATGATATATATTTCTTCCTATATTCTTCCCAAACATCTGCCTCACAAGGATCACAGAGTGCTGCGTCTGTGAAATAACTTTCTCCATTTAGTTGTTCAATTTGATTCAAGGATTTTGTGATTAAGTATTCAGCCTTATGAATAAATAAGAAGCAGCAGCACTATAATTGGGATATCATTACTATCTTAGCAGCACATTTAATCCTCAGCTTGGCTGCACCGCACAACCTTCCCCTTATATCTTCCACCCTCTTCACCCTCCCTCTGTCTGCACTGGCAGAAGAATAAGGGAATGTCATTGCAAGCTTCACAAGTTAGCATTAAAATGAATACTTTTTAATTTCTTCGGATGAGATGGGCTAGGAGCTCTGGGACAATGCTGATGGATGATGTTTTAATGCAGCCGAAATGTTATTTTTACTGAACCAGGGAAAACTATAAATTGTGCTTCATTGCCACTGATGGCTCTATGCATAAGACTGGTGGCGTTCACTGCCCATGAATAATCACCTCCGTGTGGCAGATGTTGCTTTGCGGGAAAGCAATTCTTATGCCGAAAGAATTGTGGAAAGATTAATTGTCTACAGCTGTTTCATGGCTCACAGCAATCTTGATACATTTATGATAAGTTTAAGAGCTCATGAGAGGCAGCTCCTATTCCCTATAGTAAAAGAGAAGGGGGGTGGAAAGGAGGCTTTATTTTGACACCTGGATTCATAGAATGTGTCATCTCCATTACAGCCTGGGCAGGCAGCTACTTTTGGCAGCTGAACACCATTGTAAGTCTCAGTGCAGGAATTATAGGTGGGCTTGCAAAGAAAGGGAGGTTGAGAGGAATTATTCAAATTTGTGCAAATGGATGGCATCCATTTTTTTCTTGTGTCTGCCAAGTGGAAATTGAGCATGACCTACACTGACCTCCCTCTATTAAGTGTTGCAAATTGCAGTAAATGCACAGTTCTGAGTGCCCTAATGAGACAAAGCTCTCCCAATGCCTTATTAATAAGGGAAGTTTAACCTTGCCGGTCAGCCCTTCATTCGATATTGAAAAGAAATAGGCAAAAAGAAGAGCTGACCTGTTGTAAATTCTTGACAAAACCTTTTATTTAGTCTGCATGGACTTCATGCCATGTTCTTCCCAAACCTTATTATCAGCCACAAAGGAGATGCACAAGTATTTGCTGTCAAAATTATCCTTTGGCCAAGTCAGGTTGCCGAACATTAGAGACAGTAAGGCACATATTAATGAAAGGCAAGTTGTATTCTTTTGCTTACAGGTGGAAAGTAGCAATGTGGTTGAGAATTGTTGAACTCTCTTTAGTGAATCAAGAAGCATACAGTTTAGATACTGAATAATGGCCACCCAGAAGTTGAAGGCAGAAGAATGGAACTTGGTTACACACAACTGTGTCTTTCTTAAAAAACTTGAAAATGATCATTCAAATGTAGCCTTGCTATTGTAAGTAGAGCCAGCTTTAGGGTGAATCGCAACCTGTGTGGACTCTTCTTTTAGTGCTTCCACATCCCTTGTAAAAAAAACAGGGCATATATACCCTCTAAGCATCTTTTTCATCATTGATTTCCAAGAATCATAACTTTTTCTTTTATTTTCCCATTACCTAGAAATATGGAGGTTTTTTTTGTGAATGGAATAGCTTTCAGAATTTTGGGGTGCAAATAATCGATTTATCAATTCATATTATTTTTGTTTTTAATGAGCGAGGAGTTAAAAAACGTCACTCTGTTTTCCCTTTTCTAGTGTTTTTAACCCCTTAAGGACCAGGCCATTTTTTGGTTTCGCATTTTCGTTTTTCCCTCCTCACATTTCAAGAGCCATAACTTTTTCATTTTTCAGTTCACAGAGTCACATGATGGCTTATTGTTTGCGGGACAAATTGTACTTTGTAATGGCATCATTCAATATGCTGTGCAATGTACTGGGAAGCTGGAAAAAAATTCAGAATGAGGTGCAATTGGAGAAAAAATGCATTTGCGCCATTTTCTTATGGGTTTAATTTTTACAGCGTTCACTGTTTGGTACAAATGACATGTTACCTGTGTTCTACGTGTCAGTACGAACGCGGTGATACCAAATTTATATAGTATTTGAAATGTTTTGATACTTTTAAAAAAATGATAAACTTTGCAAAATAGAAAATTTTTTTTGTGTCATCATGTTCTAACACCTGTAACTTTTTCATATTTCCATGTATGGAGCTGGTTGTGGTGTCTTTTTATGCGGGACAAGATGACGTTTCTATTGATACCATTTGGGGAAAGATCTGATGGTTTGATCACTTTTTATTAAATTTTTTATAGGAGGCAAAGTGTTGAAAAAAACGCTTTTTGGCTGTTTTTATTTTTTTTGCCGCTACGCCGTTCGCAGTACGGGATAAATGTTTTAATATTCTAATAGTTCGGGCATTTTGGAGCGTGGGGATACCTAATATGTTTATGTTTAATGTTCTTTAATTACTTTTATAGCTAATCTAGGGAAAGGGGGGTGATTTGAACTTTTATATTTTTTTAATTTTTTTAATACTTTTAAAAACTTTTTTTTTTCTTCTGTTACATTTATGATCAGACCCCTTAGGTACCTTGAAACCTAGGGGGTCTGATCGCTCATACTATTCACTGCAATACTACAGTACTGCAGTGAATAGCAGAATCCCAGCACTTCTATTAGACGATGCCTCTGGCATCGTCTAATAGATCTCGGGCAGAGACAAGCCTGGAAGCCTTCAATAGGCTTCCGGCTGTCATAGCAACCGATCACCGCCCTCATGTGACGTTCAGGAGGGCGGCGATCGGGGGAAACATGGCGGCGCCCATGCCGCCTGCGCTGTTTACACGCTGCGGTCGCGTTTGACCGCAGTGTGTAAAGGGTTAACAGCAGCGATCGGCTCGGGCACCGACCGCTGCTGTTATTGGCAGGTCCTGGCTGTATTATACAGCCGGCATCTGCCGTGTATGGAGCGAGCTCAGCGTGTGAGCTCGCTCTATACATCCCCATGCGACCCATGACGTACAGTTACGTCAAGGGTCGCTAAGGGGTTAAGTCATGGGTTGTGCAATATAAATAATAAGATAACTTTATTCTTTGGTTTACAGTACAGTTGTCTTGGGCTATTCACTTTTGCTGCATATCCCCATAACTGTGCTCCTTGAATATAAAAGCTCCATAAACTGTGACCCTGAATAAAAATACATGCTATTTCAGAATTTAAAAAGTTCCCACACTGTGACCCAGATTACAAAAATATCTACAGTATGTCTCTTGATATTGTGAGAAGGTGACAGGTAGAGTGCTAGAGTCACAGTATATTACCCACATATTCCTGACATACATGTGGTCCAGGGCGGGTCTTGAATAGGCTTCAGCCCCAGGTGTGGGTCCTGAGGCTCGTTTCCGGAGCCATACATGCTGCAGTGCCTACACTTCAGGGCAGATCCTGGGAGCAAGAGGAGGTGCCTGGGTCTGTCCTGACACTGCGAGTCTGGTGAGAACGTATTGTGCTCTTTTTGTTGATCCGTAATGGTCAAGTGGAGTAAAGAGACTGAGGGGACATTCCAGGAGTTGAACTCGATTCTCTGTAAACAGCAGTCACACCTGACTTTACGAAGGAATTTTTAGTTCAGACTGATGCCTCTGATGTGGGGTTAGGTGTAGTGCTGTCCCAAATGGTGAGTGGCCAAGAAATAAAGTATTGTTGATAGGGAGTGATTAGTCCTTAAGTAGGCCCTGAGGTATTCCCAACTGGGCCGACACTTAGCTGGTTACTGATCTCTCACCTCTTACATGGATGTTCTGCGCTAGGAGAGAAATGCCAGAGTCACCAGGTGGTTTCTGGCTTTACTAAATTTTAAGTTTACTCTGGAACACAGGGTAGGCAAGCTGCAGAGGAGTGCTGATGCCCTATCCAGGACCCATTGTATGATGGCCAAAAGTGTCCGCCCCTATAGGTCTGAGTAAAAGGTGAGGGGTACGTGAGAAGGTGACCGTCTGGTGATACCATATTGTGCTCTTTTTGTTGATTGGTGTGGCTGATAGTAAGCCACACGTACAGTTAGTATTTAAGTTTAGTTAGAGCCTGACGAGCAGGGTTTTGTTTCATGATGTTTTGCATGAAGTTAAGGATGTATTTTATTTTACTCATTTTGTGCCTGAAGCTAAGGTTTATTTATTTTGCTGTTTTTTCTAAATAAACCAGTTTGCTACAGATTTTGGTTCCCTGTCTCTGACTGATTTTGGTCTGCATCATTGCTGCTACCAACCTATCTTCTTCACAATATATAAATTATAAAAATTCTCTTACTGTGCCCCTTAATGTGTATGCCTTACACCATGTATCTTGATTAAGATAACTGACACATTGTGCCATCAGATTACAAAAACTATACTTCCACTGTGCCTATTTAATATATTATATTACATTTAATATATATCTATTACACTGTGTCTTTAAAAAAAAATCCTACCACCTCAGTACACAATACTCACTTCCTGATGCACCAGCATCCAACGTGTGGCTTGCTCCTGCGGACAAGCATGGTTTGATGCCATCTAAGTGTTGCCTGCACAGGCAATGAATATTCCAATATATTCCAATAATATTCCGAATATTAAGGATACAGATACAACTGAATTTAAAGAAGGGAGGTAGGCTTACAAGTGTTTCCCTTACAGTCTGGCACCTTGTGAGAACATACAGATCACACTTAGTTGAGGTTGACCATAATTGTACAGCAAGTAGTTCCTGGGAGCAATTTGGGTTCTAACCCAGGTTTCGGGAAGATACTGGGATTCATTGGCAAAAAGTAATTGTCTCCATTACAGTACAACCTCATAATCAGCTGTATTGGATTCTACCACAGTAGAACATGGGAGTCTAAGTGTTCATTCACACAGAGTTTTTTGGTTTGGCATGGAAAAATCCACTTCAGAAATTAGGAATTTTTTTTTTCCTCCAGCACAGTGTATGGACCTTGAAAAAACCGCTAGCGGTTTTTACACGTGGAGTTCACACAGAGTTTTTTGGTCAGGATTTAGAGGCGGAATCTGCCTCAAAATTCTCCTCCAAAAAACACCTCACCATACATTCCTATGTAATCCGCTTGTAATTTTTTTTCCGCTAGCGGAAAAAAGAAGTGACATGTCCATTCTTCAGGCGAATTCTGCCCGAAAAAAAATCAATGCTAGTCAACGGGAGGCAGAAGTTCTGCCTCGAGGTTTTTGGACACGGATTTTGACGCATTTTTTGATGCTGAATTGGCAAAAACTGCTTCAAAGAGGCATTTTTGAAAAGATGATTCACAGCCACAGTCCAAAAACACCTCTAAAAAAAAGTCACAAAAAAAGTGTCAAAAAACGCTTCAAAAAATGCCACACCAAAAAACTCCATGTGAACTCAGTCTTTGCCAATTCCACGTGGATTTCCTGCCTGCCATCGACTGTGTTGGTTTTTGCAAGCAGAATCCGCCTGAGGGAAGCTTTTTTTCTGCTAGCAGAAAAAATCCGTTAGCGAAAAAAAGCTAGCAGAACCCATACAACTCTATTGGGAGGCTTTTTTCCATGTGGATTCTGACACGGATTCAGTGCCAAAATCCTTGCCAAAAAATTCAGTGTGAATGGACCCTACTGCTTCCTCCTTTCTCTGCCGCTTAAATAACCTGATATTGACCTTAAAGAGGACCTTTCACCACTCCAAGCCTGTGCAGCTTTCTGCCCCATGTTATAGATGGAACGAGCATCTGCCCCTATACAACGAGCATTAACCCCTATAGCCCCTAGGCAATGCTCATTGCCTAGGGGCTATAGGGGTTAATACTCATTGCCTAGGGGCTATAGGGGTTAATGCTCGTTGTATAGGGGCTAGACCTAGGTCCACAGGGTGTACTGGGCACTTATAAGATAAGATAAGAGATAAGATAAGATAATCCTTTAATAGTCCCACCTTGGGGAAATTTCAGCGTGTTACAGCAGCATAGTAATACAGATACAGGATAATACAGAGTAATATATTACAGACGTAGACACAGATAAGCTGAGAAGAGAAGATATACTAGGAGTCCATGGCAGCTAAGGAAAAACAGAAGAGAAAGAGGAAGACCTCATGGTCATCCTCATAATCATTAGTTCTCTGTGCGGAGAGCTCTTCGTTTGGTCTGATGTAGATTATACAGCCTGGTCGCGGTTGGAAGGAAGGACCTGCGATAGCGCTCCTTCTCACACTTGGGGTGAAGCAGACGGTCGCTTACAGTGCTGCCAAGTCCCATCAGGGTCCCATACATGGGGTGGGATTTGTTCCCCCACATGGAGGTCACCACAGACAGTATCCTTCTGTCACCCACCACCTGTACTGGGTCCAAGGGGCTCCCCAGGACAGAGCTGGCCCTCCTGATCAGCCTGTCAAGTCTATTTCTGTCCCTGGTTGATATACTGCTTCCCCAGCAGGCCACACCGAAAAAGATGGCTGAGGCAACCACAGAGTTGAAGAAGGCCCTAAGAAGTGTCCCCTGGACTCCGAAGGCCCTCAGCCTCCTGAGCAGGTAGAGTCTGCTGTGGCCCTTTCTGTGCAGCGCCTCCAGGTGATCAGCCCAGTCTAGTTTATTATTGAGGAGCACGCCCAGGTACTTATAGGTCCTGACTATCTCAATACATGTTCCTTGGATCTCCACCGGGGTCGGAGCACCTCTCCGTTTACTAAAGTCCACCACCATCTCCTTGGTCTTCCCAGCATTAATCCTGAGCTGGTTCTGCTGGCACCATTCAACAAAATCCCGGTTTAAGTCTCTGTATTCCCTATCATCGCCATCAGTGATAAGGCCGACTATAGCAGAGTCATCGGAGTACTTCTGTAAGTAACAGCTGGATGAGTTGTGCCTGAAGTCAGCAGTGTACAGTGTGAAGAGGAATGGGGCAAGAACTGTACCTTGAGGTGCCCCCGTACTACAGATCACAGTGTCAGACACACAGTCCTGGGCTCTCACATACTGAGGGCGGTTTGTTAGGTAGTCTAGGATCCAGTTGGACAGGTGATGGTCCACACCACCAAGGTTCAGCTTCTCCCTCAGTAGCCCTGGCTGAATGGTGTTGAACGCACTGGAGAAATCAAAGAACATTATTCTCACAGTGTTCCCGGGTTTCTCCAGGTGAGAGAGAGCTCTGTGAAGAAGGTGGATGATGGCGTCATCTACCCCAATGCCTGGCCGGTAGGCAAACTGGAGGGGGTCCAGAGCGGAGCTCACTAGGGGGCGTAGGTGTGTCAGGACCAGTCTCTCTAGGACCTTCATTAGGTGTGATGTCAGTGCTACAGGTCGGTAGTCATTGTAGCCCATCGGGTTGGGTTTCTTTGGGACTGGTACCACGCAAGATGTTTTCCACAGTTGAGGTACCACCCCCAGCTTCAGGCTCATATTGTACATGTGCGTTATAATACCACACAGCTGGTCACTGCACATTTTAAGAACTCTTGCGCTTATACCATCAGGTCCCCCCGCTTTGTTCGCTCTAATATTCTTCATTTCCTTACACACCTGAGACTCCTGCAGGATCAGATAGTCAGATTGCAGTTGACCGCAGGTCGGTGGGGGTTGGGTCTTGGTGTGTGAGGGGAGGGCGGTTAGCTGACATGCTGGTGGAGGGAGCATTTGCTTGGAGTCGAATCTATTGAAGAATAGATTAAGCTCGTTAAGCCACTTCCTGTCCCCTACTGTTCGGTGCCCTGTCTTTTCCTTGTGTCCTGAAATTGCCTTAAGGCTGTCCCACACCTCAGAGATTCTACCCTCCCCCATCTGTAGCTCCATCTTCCGTCTGTAGTTGGCTTTCCCTTCCCTGATCAATTGTCTCAGCTGTTTCTGAACCGCCCCCAGGCCATCTTTGTCCCCAGACCTAAAAATTCTCTTTTTTTGCTTGAGGAGAGTTTTAATCTCAGAGTTAATCCATGGTTTGTTATTGGAGAAACACCTCACCTTCCTAGTTGGTACCGTGCTGTCCACACAGAAATTAATGTAGTCCGTTATGCAATGTGTGAGTCCCTCAATGTCCTCTGGAAATGAGTCTTGAAACACTTCCCATAAAGTTATATCAAAGCAGTCCCTTAGAGACTCGACACTTCCCTCTGACCAAATCTTCACGGTACGGGTAACCGCACCAGTGGAATGTATGTGGGTCGCAGATGTACCAGGTTGTGATCTGATCTGCCTAGGGGTGGTAGGGCAGATGAGTTATATGCATCCCTTACATTGGCAAAGAGCAAGTCCAGCGTCTTGTTGTCTCTTGTATGGCAGGTTACATACTGTGTGAAGCCTGGTAGAGTGGATGCTGAGACATAGTTGAAGTCTCCAGACACTAGGAGCAGGGCATGGGGGTGAGATGATTGCAGCTCACTCACAACAGCATGGAGGACTTCACAGGCAGCGTCAGCTTTAGCAGAGGGGGGGACATAGGCAGCTAGTACAATATGTACTTACAGTACTTATGCTCATTGCTTAGGGGTTTCTTTACTTACCTGTAGCAATGTCAGTAAAGTTCTCCTTCATCCACTTCAATACACGGCCTGGATCGCTTCTCCGGGTCTTCTGTGCAGCCCTGTGAAGAGACGACTACCTGATCTCCGGAGAACTCACGAGAACATGCAGCTGGAAGCAGCTCCGACACCGTCCAATGCTAATTGGACAGTGTCAGACTGACGTAGCTCTTGTCTTTATAGTCAGAAACGCCCTTCTGACACTGAGCGGCTTCATTAACATACAGGGCGCCAGAACTAACGGGCTCAGAGCTCCAAAACGAGGGGGGCTAGGGAGATAATTCAAAGTGCACCAGAGTCTGTGCAGCTGCATCTATAACATGGGGCAGAAAGCTGCACAGGCTTGGAATGGTGAAAGGTCCTCTTTAAATATACCTGATGGAGTGAATGTATTCACTTATACGATTATATTGACACCATATTTGTGTAGTTTGCAAACTAAAAACCGTTTATCTAATAACATGTTTGCATCTATACATTCCAGTACCTACAACTTAATAATTTTTTTTCCACAGAATTGTGTGCAGGCTTGTTTTGAGGGAAGACCTAATGTTTCCATTGATGCCACTTTGGGGAACATAACACTTTTTTCATACCCTCTTATAATGTTTTTTCTGTAGCAAACAAACAAAAAATTGCAAGTCTGGCATTGTTTTTTAAGCCCCCCTATAGTGAACTCAGACTATGTAATGCAACATATACTGTGTATCAAAAGCCATGCCAATGACATGGCCTTATACAGGTTTACTGAAGGCAGATTAGGTTGCTGCCATGTTATAGCATCGACCTGTGATCACATTTGTAATGCACCTTTCTAATGGAGACTCCTCACAGATATTGCGGAATAGGGGAGTTATTGGTTGCCATGAAGACACATTTTACTTATCAGTATATTTGCAGGAGGAAATCAGAGTTTCCCTGAGGAAACCCACACAAACTCGTTTTCCTTTGCAGACTTTCTGGCCCTATTAGGGTGAGTTCACACAATGTCTTATGGCTCGTAATCTGGCACGTCTACACCGCGGGAGCTTTTGCGGGCCGTATACGCTCCCATTGATTTCAATGGGAGCCGGGATCATATACGCGGTGCTATTTTGCAGCCGCAAAATCACGGCCACAAAATAGCGCCGCGTATACGATCCCAGCTCCCATTGAAATCAATGGGAGCGTATACTGCCCGCAAAAACTCCCGCGGCGTAGACGTGCCAGATTACGAGCCAAAAGACATTGTGTGAACTCACCCTTATTCTTATATGGAAAGTGTCAGTGTTTCCACAGGTATAATTGACATGCTATAATTTTCAAAAATGCAAGCACTGCTTTCTCGCTGCAAATTTTTTTCTGAAATTTGTGGCTGGGATTAGATTCCTATCCATTTTGTAGGCAATGTAAAACACATGTGTTTTTTGCCATTACTGCCCAAACCCTGGTTTTTTTTTCGCAAGGTGGGGCCTTGGCCTAAAAGGGTTAAAATCCAATGGTTTTTTTTTTTTTTAATCCTGGGCTAGTCTGGTACGTGCTTCATGGAGATGAAGGGAGACCCTGCATAATTCTGATGCAATTCATATGGAATGTTAAATACATTAAGTTATGCCCATTAGTGGCCAATGTAGTAAGTTTATACGTTAGTCATTAACAGGTTAAATGACAATATGGTCATGAAAGTATATTTCCAGAAAGAAAAACCTAATGCACATGCCCACAACTAATAGTTCTACCAAATTTCAATACAATCCCAAAGAAAGGAAGATACAAAGAATTACCAATATATACCTATAAACATGTTAATATGTTCCACAAAAAAAAAACGTAATCGCCATAAATATTGACACTCAATACAATCAAATTTGTGGTTGTGCTGTCTAAATTTTCTTTTGTGTATTACAAAAAGGGGTTGGACAAGCTAAAACTCCAATGGCAAAGTGGGACAGTTTTGCCACAGCTCTAACCTACTAGCTCAGAATTCGATGGAGTCTTGTAAAATATATGCAAATCTGTCTTTCATGATGTAATTAGGAAGACAGTGCCTCAGTCATGCAGTCGGCTGAGAGACTGTACTTGGTAAATTCCCACATCATTGTAGCACAGGCCTCTGGGAAGGTCGGGCATGATGTTAAAGGGAGCGCCCTCTATTGGGCTGCATGACTGAGGCACTGTCTTCCTAATTACATCATGGAAGACAGATTTGCATATCCTCAGGAAGCGCCCTCTATTGGGCTGCATGACTGAGGTACCGTCTTCTTAATTACATCATGGAAGACAGATTTGCATATTCTTCCCATGTTCCTTTGCACAGTGGAGCGCAAATGGCTTAATAAGACACCACACACCTAAGTGGTGGTCTCTTCCTAAGGAGTGACGATATCCCCTTAACCTTGTAAAATATAGGATAACTTTTACCTACTCATGCAGCCGGTGGGTGTCAGTTACCTGCTATGGATCTGGTTGGTGCTAAATACAGCCACAAATGGTAATATGACAAATTTATCTCCATTTGGGAGGCAGGAAAGAATTCACCAATTTTTGCTTTAGCAAAAGGGTCTAAAAGCACAGTGATCCAGTACTCATCCCTCTGCTTCATGCTTCTAATACGCCTGTCACAATGTAAATAGCAAAGCATACTGTATAGCCTGCCAAGCTTGCATGTGTTTGCATTGATCCAGGGACCTGCCATAGTTGGTCTTATTGGCCAGTGTGGTCATAATCATCATCATCATGTCAAAAAAAAAAAAAATAAGGGGTGAGATTTCTCCCCTGGTTGTGACATATCAAGGTCCCCCTCTGCATCCGAAGCAGAGTCTTCCTCTTCCTCTTCCAGACTGAGCCCCAGGTCATCTGCCACCATGACCCTGACCTAGTTCTGCATCTTTCTTCAGTTCCTCTTGCATAAACTCAGGGCAATGACTATGACCAAGAGGTGAAAGCTATTCTTCCATCCCTCGTGAGTGTTTTTCTTGTAATATATATGATAGTGATTACATCACTCAAAGTGGCCTCCTCAAAGGGGTTCAGAAAGCAACACACTTCCCTCATGAGCCTCCAATGGTGGATCTCAAAATAACATTGTCCGTGTGGTCTATGTAGTAATCATTCACACCTTCTGCTGCTCACATAGTATTGGCAATTTCATTGCCATAGTTAAAATTTGTGGCACACTGTCAGTGTGCCACTCAGTTACATGTGTAATTGCAGCAAGTTGTTATTTTGCAGATGACATGGCGAAAATGCAGACTGTTTTGTTCCTGCCAGTCCAGAAGGGTGTTTTTAGCCACATAAGAACAGCTGATGTATGCAGACACTTTCTGGCCTTGAGCAGCACCTCCTTTAAGCCATTGTATATGTTAATAAAGCAGCACGACACCAAATTGATCATATGCAAACTGCCTGTGGGCAAAATGGTGAAAGGTCCTCTTTAAGCTGAGAACTGCCGGATGATTGGACACATATTGCTGTTTCCTAGACATACGTTCCCTTATTCGTGACTGATGTTGGTGTGAGGGAGGAGATTCAGTTGGTAATCATAATGACAACTAAGTGCTAGGTGTGGATGTGGCGTGCCTAAGAGGAAGATCACGAGGAGGGGTAGGACAGCCTAGCTTGCTCCCCCTGCCAGTGCCAATCTAGTTCTATTTTGCCAAATAAGCTGGCATCGCCATTTCACGTGAGTACAGAGAGGTAGTTCCTACATCCCACCCTGCAGGTCAATGGCTAACTTTATGCTTACATTTCTTGCACATTGCCATGGAGTTGTCATTTAGCAATGTATGAAGAAATTCCAACATTGGAGATGACTACTTGTAGCTGCTTCTGACAATACCAGCCGCTGGCTTTGCATATGTAACCCCGCCCACAAATGACGCAACAAAGCAGGAAAACAGAAGATTTTAGAGCAACAAAGACTGGTGAGTATGTGACGTGGGAATACCCCTTTAACACAAAGATGAGATTTAGCAATAAAAAGTTTTGGTTAGCATTATGTTAGCTTGGATTTTGGCACTTTTCCTATATTAGTTAACAAAAAACAGTATTGCCAAAAAAAATTAATAAAATAAGATTCTGCACTAAAACATCAGTGTCAATGAATATTAATGAAGGGGCAACACTAGACTCAACTTGAATTTTCCAAAAGTTTCAGGATTGGCCCAAACCCAAATCTTTTTAGGCTTGACTTCCACCAAACACTATCCCACTCAGCAGTGGCATAACTAGGAATGGCAGGGCCCAAACCACTTTCCTGCACACACTATTATGATTCATAGTGGCTGCTGAACACACTATTATTTCCCATAGTGGCTCCTGAACACAGTATTATGCCCCATAGTGGCCTCTGCACTCATTATTATGCCACATAATGACCCCTGCACACAGTATTATGCCCCATAGTGGCCCCTGCACACAGTATTATGCCCCATTGTGGACCACCCATGAACAATTATTATACTCTGGGGTCTGAGCAGAGCTAGCAGAGCTAGCCGTACACGCGAGGACTTTCCATTCACTTCAATGGGAGTGCTCGTAGTGAACAAAGCAGCCCATTCATTTCTATGGGGAGCGCTCGTATGCCGGCTCCCATAGAAATGAATGGAACTGCTTTATACGCCGCTGATTCTGAACGTGTTTTACGTTCAGAATAAGCTGGCGTATACGTAGTGTGAACTCACCCTTAGGGGGCATTCACACTACCATCGTTAGTGTCTATTGTTAGTATTCGTTAGAGAATTTTAACAATGGACAAAAAAATCCCCAATGTTAAATGTGTCTGGTTTTTTTTTTTTTTTTTTTTTTTAAACTGATCCATTAAATGGATCATATAAAATTAGGTCCACATTAACATCAGTTAGTGTCCGTTATGGTTGGTGTCCATTGTTTGGGATTTTTTACAGACCCTCTTATAATGTACTTCCATCTTTAGTGTGTGCACCCTTAAGCATAATTGGTTGTCTGTGTCCATCAGTTCCTGTATATTACAGATACACCACACTATATAGAGCAGGACAACATCGGGACACTACAAGGAGCTGCTAGCGGCATTCTCACTGTGAAAATCTTCTTGCTCTGTTGAATTTCATTTGAAAAATATATCATAATGATGCTACAAATGTGGAAAAGATAAATTTTATTTTATTTATTTTTTATGCATTGTTGTCAGTAATCTAAAGCGCTTGACTTTCCTTTGCTAAAATGAAAGATTTTCGATATTTCATCCGACAATCAGACATGAAAATGCAGCAAATGTGTTTGATGTTTCTGGCAAGCAGAAGACCAAAAATATGAGTGTTTGGCAGGATCGGTCACTTTAGATTGCTTATCAGCCAGCTTGCACAGACTCACTGGGTGAATGGTCAGTATAGTAAAAAGGGGTAATTTTGAGCTAATTTTATCTCCCAGATAACCCCTTTAATGTTGATGGCCTTGTTCATCCAAATGATCCCACCATCAATCAAATGACCACATCACAGCCATCAAAAAAATGTTTGTGTATGGCCAATTTGAACACGTATTTATTTCGGTGTGTATATCCCACCAGTGAGAATAACTAAATGTGGGGGGAGTAGAGAACCCTTAGGTGGTTACAAGCACAGCACAATCTATTGGTAAAACCAGCAATGAAGCTGTTGAGAAGACTACTTATGAGGTGTTAGTAAGGGACCCCACTCTGAAATTCCATTTACAGACATTCTTTATAGATCAGTTGAAAAGGGAATTATATCTAATAAGGTGGCAGACATCATAGTACCTTCAACATCCAGAAAAACACTATTGGTACCCCTTAAATCTGCAAGTGACCCTTCTCACAGTCGCCTGATTGATTTAGGTAAATAGCCAGCGGCGGTCTGGAGCCAGAGCCATCGTTAAATAGGCTCCTACCGGCCGCTAGTCCAAAAAAATGGAAGTCCCTCGTTCTGCTTGGGAGGAAACTGGCAACCCCCGCACATCACTGTGGAGGTTCCGGCCTGGAAGCAGGGGCTTGGGAGCCCAGGGAGGAGAGGGCTGGAAACCTCTGCACAGTGTTGCGGAGACTCCATCCCTACTCCTAACACTCCTGCCCTGACAAGGGCAGTACCAAACTGTACCCTAGTTTGACCCTAATAGTCCCTACATGTTTCCTGGTACAGTATTACATCAATCATTAGAGGACTTCTTGAGCTATACTATCGAACGAACATGATCAAAGTAAATAGGTAGGAAAAGTATTACACCATCACTGGGACATTTTGGTCCTGGATCCTGAAATCAAGGCAATTGTGGGTGAAAGACCCCAAATAACCTTCAGAAAGTAAAGATTCCTTAAGGATTGGGTGGTGCATAGCCACTTTAATATGCAAAAACCTTCTTCGTGGCTATCTCCATCAAAAGTTTGTTTCAAGTGTGATGCACCCTCATCGTGTTTACACCCGTATTGGTAAGATCTTTCCGTATTTTTACTATACTATACTATACTATACTATCAGGAGTGGGCATTCCTCACTGCTCAGTGTCATCGCTGGGTGGTAAGAAACACCCCCTCTGACAGTATAATGCTATGGACTCTACTGTCAGGAGGGACATTCCTCACAGACTGTCAGAAACACCCTTCTGAAACTGAAGAGCTATTGGTAACGGCACCAATAGCTCTTCCCCCGGGGCTTTCTAGTGGTATATAAAAGCGCATGTGCCCGAGGACATGAAAGGTCCTCTATAATTAAACATAGCTGAGCTGTAATACCAAACACAGTCTACCAGCAAGAGTGGTGCTGTTTAAAAAAACAAAACAAAAAAAAAACCCAGCTACTTTTTTGAATCTCATAAACCCCTTTAATACCAATCATCCATAAATTTTGCCCTATTGTCCATAGAATCTTTGTAAGTGCTCATTTCTGTCTTTCTGGCCACCTGCCTCCTGAATGATGTTTATCTTTATGAGAATAGCAGCCATGTAATTTCTTTCTCCGCCGGTTGAAAAAGAATGAAATGTAAAATGTCTGTGCGAAGCTCATCAAGTCTTCACTATTCTGCTACCTGTTGATAAGGGAGAAAAGATGAATCGCTTGATTATGTCTGTGGCAGCTTGCTTGAAATGAAAAAAGGGTCTGGTTGAAGCATGCAGCTCTTCGCTATCACTCTTATAATAACCTGTAATACTGCAGCAAGATCGTTTTGTCACACCACATCTGATTGATGGTCTTGGATATAAGACATTACATGGTTAGAGTAAATCGACATCTAAACATACAAATTATTTAAAGGAAAGCAAGTGAGGGAGCCTGTTATCCATTGGCCTCCTGGGAAGAGCAAGCAGACAGCTTTTAGTTAAGATGATCCTATTTCCAGCTGCAATTTATAGTCTATTGAGTTGTGGCAGCACCTTTTCATATGGGAGGAAATTGTCATCTATTGCAAATGAGAAGCTGTTTTGACATTGGTATCTACGGAAGGGTCTGTGAGGAATGATATCAATGATTAGGCTGTTAAGGTTAAATGACGCTTTGTAGCAGACAGTCTGCATTCATTTCCCTTTCTCTCCAGGCTTCCACTATGTACAATTACTCTGTTTAAGATGAGTAACAATGTATTTCAGGCTGCCATTGTATTGACGGCTCTGCCAGAGGCCTTTGCTGAAATGATGCTACCTACTCATTACCAAGCCACTTAGAAAGCTGAATAGGAAAGGCCCGTTGCTGTCAGTTGAGTCCTCCACTTGTTAAATGATCTCCATACCTGCATTTGAACTAGATTAATATATGTCATTACTATGAATTTATGCTCACCTCTTTGTGACCTATAAGAGACAATCAAATCCTTCTCTTTACTTTCCCATATACATGACAAAATAGAACTTTTTCTTCTTAAAATGTAATGTGCCTATCATGAGAAAATAAAATAAATAAAGCATAGTATAGCAGTGACAATTTCGTTGAGTACTGTGTTAACAGTATATAATAAAGAACTTAAATTCTTTTCTGGAGGGCGCTACAGATACAAATGCTTTAATCCAAATACTTAATCT
Organism: Leptodactylus fuscus; assembly: GCF_031893055.1. Taxonomy (NCBI): domain Eukaryota; kingdom Metazoa; phylum Chordata; class Amphibia; order Anura; family Leptodactylidae; genus Leptodactylus; species Leptodactylus fuscus. The sequence continues at coordinate 236,155,182 of NC_134265.1, forward strand.
TTTAAGACCAAGTAGCGCTAACTTAAATGGGTTTCTGGGATAAAAATATTGTTGACCTATCCTAAGGAAAGGTCATCATTATCACATTGGTGGGGTTCCAATAAGCTTATAGGTCATCAATATGAGATTGGTGGGTGTCTATAACATCTAGAACCTCCATTGACTAGATGTTTTCAGAAGCTGATAAACAGAAAATGGATCAAGCAGCAGGCAGCTCTGTTCTCTGTGTAGCAGCCAGATCAGGGTATTGCAAATCATCATCTGTCAAACTCTTACGCGTTACGCTGCAGTAACTTGCTTTGGCCACTAAACAGAGAACGGCGCTGTCTCTTACCATTCTCTGAGCATCAGACACTTGCTGCTGTGATGGTTGTCAGACACCCACGAATATGATATTGATAACCAAGCCTTAGGATTTGTCCTGAATATTTTTAGAATGGAAATCCCTTTTTAAGCTTTTCACACTGCTACAATATTTTGTTGTTTTTTTCTAAAAATTGATGATTTTCAAAAACATTTTAAATCAATCAAGAGTGTTTTTTTTTTTTTTTTTTTTTTTTTTCAATATACAGAAATCCTGCATAGCCAAAGGGATAAACTATAACATGCTGACTGCTGAAGCCACTTGAGGGAGTCTACCACATAACATAATGCTATCAGAGTAATAAGGCATTATGCTGTGTGCTGTTTCTAGCGTCAGCTACATGTAGCCAGAATATTATGTATTTAAATTATTGAGGAAATTTATGAAGCTGTGTCCTCCAGAATTCTAGTGTAAAATCAAAAAGTAGAGATTTAGAACTTTTTGAGCTCATTTGCGCAACAGATTTCCAACTTTTTGCATTTTTACGCTGCTCATTCCTTTCTAGTTCTTTCTCCTTTCATTCCCCAAACAGAATTTTCAAATGTGACTTTTTAAAAAGCTGCAAGAATTGTCACATGCTCACTCCAGGTAGGGGGCGATGTAGAAAGTATCACAGAAGTGTTAAGTGTTAAAGGGGCTCTATCAGCAAAATCATGCTGCTAGAGCCCCACATATGCGTGCATAGCCTTTACAAAGGCTATTCAGGCACTGTAAATGTTATATTACACTACTCCCCCCCCCCCCGTTTTAAAATAATAACCTAAAAAAGAATGTGATCTACTTACGGAACGTGCACCCTGGGCAGGCATTCAGGGTGTGTCTTCATCTTCTTCCCCGCCTCTTCTTCCTCCGATGTCTTCAGGTCCCGTCCTCCTCCGGCGCTTGCTCGCGGACACTGATAAAAAAAAATAGCTTGGGCGCATGCGCAGTAGCACGCGGCTTCTACTACGGCTACTGCGCATGCGCCCATCAAATGTAACTGAACTTGAATTGTTTTGTAAAGAGGAATGGTCCAAAATCCCTTCATCCAGGATCCAGGAACTGATTAAAAGCTACAGGAAGCGACTAGAGGCTGTTTTCTTTGCAAAAGGAGGATCTACTAAATATTAATGTCACTTTTCTGTTGAGGTGCCCATACTTTTGCACCGGTCAAATTTTGGTTTAATGCATATTGCACATTTTCTGTTAGTACAATAAACCTCATTTCAATCCTGAAATATTACTGTGTCCATCAGTTATTAGATATATCAAACTGAAATGGCTGATGCAAACACCAAAATATTTAGAACTAAAAATGATTAAGATTAATAGGGGTGCCCAAACTTTTTCATAGGACTGTATCTGTTCATATTCCCCTTTCCTAACACTATATCTTGACTGAGTGGCAGTGCCTGTACACAATCCACACCTTTTGGCTTTAGCTTATGCAGATGAATGATCATACTACAAACCAACCGAAGGGATGTTTAGATTTACATTCATATGAGGATGGATGATAGAATGAAAGACGATAGATGAATGAAAATATGCGTGAAAGACTGCTAACAGCCAATATGATATAGCAAAAAAATTTACAGCTAGAAAAGCTTGCACTGCATATAGACAGGCATAGGAGATGTTTATTCAGTATCTCAGTCCAACCACCCAAAGTTCCTAGTTGTTATTAGGCAACAAAACAATCTAACATTGAGAAACTAGTCCAACAAGTTGTCATCCCATATAGTAAAGTAGAATTCCTTTTCCCCACCAGTAATGTGCATACATGATAGACAGGGGTAATGGTCGCATCTTTTCAGAATGTATTTACACAGTTCACCACGTTTTATCAAGACTTATATAGTACACAATTTGATTACGACCAGGCCACATTAGATTCATATATTGATGTTATTCAGTTTCCTGCCCTATCTGACAATAGTAAATGACTGCTTCATTCTCCTTTCACAGATTGCCAATACTATGGTTTGCACAGCCAAGAGAAAGCCATCTTTTCCTGAGGGACTCCCCTAAAAGAAATATCTACTATTCACAGACCAATGTAAAACAAACATGGTAAATAAGGACATCACCACATGGTTACCAACCGTTGAGTCCCAAAACCTGTAGGTCCAGAATAAAGGGTAAGCTCCAAAAATCACAAGAGAATACTAATGAAAACTAGAAAAAAAGCGACTGGAGCACAAAAATATATTCAAAATACAAAAAATCTTTATTAATTATGTTAAAAGTACATGAAGGGAGGACAGAGTACTAACAGACAGGAGAAACCGGCTATAGTAGGTGCATGGGTAAGTATATAAGTAAAAACATGTAGGTATATAGTAATTGAGATCTATCTATCTATCTATCTATCTATCTATCTATCTATCTATCTATCCTAGAGGGAGGACCCGCTTCGCACGGGTATATTACATTTTATGTTTGTGTAGTGGCCCCATAAGAATTGTCCAATATTGCACTGATGTATTTTGTATGTGGTTTGTGTGTATGTCCATAAGCGTCATGTGATTATGTGTATCTCATTTTGGATGTCAGTGAAAAATCTGTGATTAGTTATGGATACCTGGAGTAAAGCTGTATCTAATCCTTCCCCGTGTAGTACTGTGTTTAGATGCAAGTATCCAATCCTTGTTGGTGTGGTACTTTGTGCAGATGCACATATCTAATCCTTCCTGTGTGGTATTGTGTGAAGAGGCGCATATCTAATCCTCCAGTAAGTGAAACTGTGTGCAGACGCGCATATCTAATGACTCTGGCGTGTGGTACTGTGTGCAGATGCACGTATCTAATACTCTGACGTTTGGTACTATGCGCAGACGCGCGTATCTAATCCTCTCCCATGTGGAACTGTGTGCTGAGACGCGTATCTAATTCTCTGGCATGTGGTACTGTGTGCAGAGGCCTGTGTCTAATCCTCCAAAGTGTGGTACTGTGTTCAGATGCACGTATCTAATCCTCCCCTGTGTGGTATTGTGTGTATCTAATCCTACGGCGTGTGGAACTATGTGTAGATGCACGTATCTAATCCTACAGCATGTGGTACTGTATGCAGACGTGTGTATCTAATCCTATGGCGTGTACAACTGTGTGAAGATGCGTGTATTTATTCCTCTGGCGTGTGGATCTGTAAGCAGACGCACGTATCAAATCCTACGGCATGTGGTACTGTGTGCAGACCTGCTTATCTATCCTCTGGCATGTAGTATTGTGTGCAGACGCATGTATCCAATCGCCCGGCGTATGGTACTGTGTGCAGACGCGCGTATCTAATCCTCCGGTGTGTGAAACTGTGTGCAGACGCACGTATCTAATACTATGGCATGTGGTACAGTGTGCAGATGTGCGTATCTAATCCTCCAGCGTGTTGAACTGTGTGCAGATGTGCGTATCTAATCCTCCCCCGTGTGGTACTTAGAGCAGACACACGTATCTAATCCTTCAGCGTGTGTAACTGTGTGCAGACGCGCACATCTAACCCTCGGTTGTGTGGTACTGTGTGCAGATGCACGTATCTAATCCTCCCCTGTGTGGTATTGTGTGAAGAGGCGCGTATCTAATCCTACGGCATGTGGAACTGTGTGTAGACGCACGTATCTAATCCTACGGCATGTGGTACTGTGTGCAGACGTGTGTATCTAATCCTACGGCGTGTACAACTGTGTGCAGACACACGTATCTAATCCTCTGGAGTGTGGAACTGTGTGTAGACGTGTGTATCTAATCCTACGGCATGTGGTACTCTGTGAAGATGCATGTACCTAATCCTATGGCATGTACAAATGTGTGCAGATGTGCGTATCTAATCCTCTGGAGTGTGGAACTGTGTGTAGACGCCTGTATCTAATCCTTCGGCATGTGGTACTGTGTGCAGATGCGTGTATCAAATCCTTCAGTGTGTGGGACTGTGTGCAGAAGTGCGTATTTAATCCTCTGGTGTGTGGGACTGTGTGCAGACCCGTGTATCTAATCCTCTGGCGTGTGATACTGTGTGCTGATCTGTGTATCTAATCCTCTGATGTGTGTATCTCAGTTTGGATATCAGTGTTGTATTGTGCATGTGCAGTGACCGTGTGTATTGCAGTTGGAATATGAGTGAAAGTCCTGCAGGTTTGTATTGGCTAAGGGGGGGGGGCACTGTGTTTGGAATGCTGTATCTCAGCAACGGTACGTCCGAGCGAGTTGGAGTCTCATCTTAAACCTTCCCGGATATCTGAAGTATCTCTGTACCAAATTTGGTGAAGATCGGTCCAGTCGTTTGGTTAGCATTAGAGAACAGACAGACAGACGGACGGACAGACAGACAGACAGACAGACAGACAGACAGACAAGAATTCATTTTTATAAGATAGAGAGAAGAGATATATATATATATATTGTGTATGGCACAGCTAAACCAAGTGGCTGAAAGGTTTGTAACGGTGCATGAAACCAGATATAAGTAAACTGTATGTGCAGTACCAAAAGTATAAAACAGCATTTAGGGCCCCTTCACACATGCCCCTTCGCGCATGTATTTTGGCAAAATATACGTGTAAAAATACACGTGTAAAATGTCATTGAAGTCAATGGGAGTCTTATTTTTACACGTGTATTTTGCCAAAATACACGCGCATTTACTCCATGTGAAGGGGCCCTAATATATGCCAAATGAGGCAAGGTACAACACTGTGTGCAATATGTCAGTAAATATAGACAAAAATAAACCACAAGCTGATAAAGATGGCCAAATACACAAGGTGTCAATGCAATAATACCTACAAAGGAGACAGTGCAAGACTCAACAAGTTACATGTAAACTATACAATTAAATAGACATACCCATGATGGCAGTGTTACACATCTAACAAGGCCGGATCCCCTACACGCGTTTCGGGGAGGTGTTGTATGGGATTCAGGTCTGGACTCATTGCTGGCCACTTTAGAAGTCTCCAGTGCTTTCTCTCAAACCATTTTCTAGTGCTATTTGAAGTGTGTTTTGGGTCATTGTCCTGCTGGAAGACCCATGACCTCTGAGGGAGATCCAGCTTTCTCACACTGGACCCTACATTATACTGCAAAATTTGTTGGTAGTCTTCAGACTTCATAATGCCATGCGCACGGTCAAGCAGTCCAGTGCCAGAGGCAGCAAAGCAACCCCAAAACATCAGGGAACCTCCGCCATGTTTGAAGGTAGGGACCGTGTTCTTTTCTTTGAAGGCCTTTTTTTTTTTTTCCTGTAAACTCTATGTTGGTGCCTTTTCCAAAAAACTCTACTTTTGACTCATCTGACCAGAGAACATTCTTCCAAAGCGTTTTTGGCTCTCAGGTAAGTTTTGGCAAACTCCAGCCTGGCTTTTTTATGTCTCTGGGTAAGAAGTAGGGGATTCCTGGGTATCCTACCATACAATCCCTTTTCATTCAGACGCTGATGGATAGTACGGGTTGACACTGTTGTACCCTCGGACTGCAGGGCAGCTTGAACTTGTTTGGATGTTAGTTGAGGTTCTTTATCCACCGTCCGCACAATCTTGCGTTGAAATCTCTCGTCAATTTTTCTTTATCGTCCACATCTAGGGAGGTTAGCCACAGTGCCATGGGCTTTAGACTTCTTGATGACACTGCGCACAGTAGACACAAGAACATTCAGGTCTTTGGAGATGGACTTGTAGCCTTGAGATTGCTCATGCTTCCTCACAATTTTGCTTCTCAAGTCCTCAGACAGTTCTTTGGTCTTCTTTCTTTTCTCCATGATCAATGTGGTTGTTCTGTCCTCCCTATGTGTGTGGTACATAAGTTGACAGGCAGCTAAACTCCTTCCCCTTAATTCATTAGACTCTGGAGCGGCGTCCAATTTTTAACTTTTATTACAAGGATAGGGGAACTGGGGAACAGAAAAACAGTACATTGCAGTTACAATGGGCATGTGGTAATCTTCTATGACACAAACTATGTATGTAGTATTAGGGCCCCTTCACACGGCGTATACGCTCACTGCTTTGGAGCGTGTAAACGTTCCGTAGCAGCGGCGTCTAAAAGCAGATCGCATTGTTTTCTATGGGAGCCGGCAGACGCGCGCTCGCCATAGAAATGAATGGGCTGCTTTTTCCATTCATTTCTATGGGGAGCGCACGTCTGCCGGCTCCCATAGAAAACAATGGGAACTGCTTTAGACGCCGCTGCTACGGAACGTTTACACGCTCCAAAGCAGTGAGCGTATACGCCATGTGAAGGGGCCCTTACTGTGCCAGACATACATGCGCCAATTTTCTATGACATGGCTATGCAGACATTACTATTACATAACAGCACGCTACGACACAAACTACATATGTAATGTTACTATGGCATGTGACAATTTTCTAGGACATGGCTATGCAAGTATTACTATAACATAACATCATGCTATGACACAACATACATATGTAATATTGCTGCAAGGAACATCAGATGTGCACATTGGCAGTCGGGAGGTAATGGATATCTATGAGGCCTATGTCTACATGTGGTCCGGAGTGGGGGCTGGGTCTGACTCCAATGAGCATGGTGTACTAGCTAGAACAACTACAGGTAGAAATTACACTAGGGGGGTGTAATAACAATAATATACATGAAAACATGAAGGTATAGTGCTGGGTATAGCTATTACATACCAACAATGCTACTAAAGGCCAGGAATCCTGGAGATCACTCTTGATGGTGTTCCTTGGACCATACTTGAAGTCAAAAGGGCTAACTACAGGGTCACCTGGTGATGACATCAGGTTGTGAGTGTGACTACGGTGGCTGTAGTAAGGCACACAAGGAGGGGTAAGGTGGTTGCAATTTTCACAATGGCCGCTAGATGGGGCCAAGACGGGTAATACGAGATGCCTTGCAGGAGGCATAACAGTGGTACACACAAGGACACAGGACAGAGGTTGAGTCAACTTTAATCCATTTCAACTGGCTGCAAGTATGATTTAGTTATTGTCACCACCTGTTAGGTGCCTCAGGTAAGTAACAGGTGCTGTTAATTACACAAATTAGGGAAGCATCACATGTTTTTTCAAACAGTGCCAATACTTTTGTCCAACCCCTTTTTTATGTTTGGTGTGAAATTATATCCAATTTGGCTTTTTGACAATTCTTTTTGTGGTTTTCCATTGAAGACACATTAAATGAAGATAATAATACCAAAGAATTTGTGATTGCAATCATTTGGAAGAAAATGAGTATTATCTGACAGAATTGCAGGGGTGCCAATACTTTTGGCCAACACTGTATATATCATCATATATCTCTAGCTAGAACAGAAACAGCATATAAATGTTGCATTCCCTACTGTATTTTTAACTATTGATTTCTCCATTTCTGTTATATCTAGATCTAAAACTGTTCAGCAACTCCCGGCATAAAATAGCAAAAAAATTTAAACAACAGTTACACTTTAATTAGATTGTCTCACTACGATAATAGATTTCTATGTACCATTTGCTATACAGTAAGTTAGAGGGCCGCTATTGTGGTGGATACTCCCCATGCATGAATTACATGGCTGGCTGTACATACATATGGTCAGTTAAACTATCCCTGGTACTAATATAAAAAAAATTTAACCCCTTCCCGCCGATGGCATTTTTTGATTTTCGTTTTTCGTTTTTGACTCCCCTCCTTCTAAACCCCATAACTTTTTTATTTCTCCGCTCCCAGAGTCATATGAGGTCTTAATTTTTGCGGGACAATTTTTTCTTCATGATGCCACCATTAATTATTCTATATAATGTACTGGGAAGCAGGAAAAAAATTCAGAATGGGGTGGATTTGAAGAAAAAATGCATTTCTGCGACTTTCTTACGGGCTTTGGTTTTACGGCGTTCACTGTGCAGCCAAAATGACATGTCCCCTGTATTCTGTGTTTCGGTACGGTTCCAGGGATACCAAATTTATATGGTTTTATTTACATTTTGACCCCTAAAAAAAATTCCAAAACGGTGTTAAAAAATGTTTTTTCTAAAAGTCGCCATATTCCGACGGCCGTAACTTTTTTATACATAGGTGTACGGGGATGCATAGGGCGTCTTTTTTTGCGGGGCCGGGTGTACTTTTTAGTTCTACCATTTTCGGGAAATGTTATTGCTTTGATCACTTTTTATTCAAATTTTTAGCAGAATTAAAACAGTGAAAAAACGGCGGTTTGGCACTTTTGACTATTTTTCCTGCTACGGCGTTTACCGAACAGGAAAAATATTTGTATAGATTTGTAGAGCGGGCGATTTCGGACGCGGGGATACCTAACATGTATATGTTTCACAGTTTTTAACTACTTTTATATCTGTTCTAGGGAAAGGGGGGTGATTTGAACTTTTAATACTTTTTATATTTTTTTATATTTTTTTTACTTTTTTTTTTATTTTTTTTTTGCATTTATTAGACCCCCTAGGGGTGTTGAAGGCCAGGGGGTCTGATCACTAATGCAATGCATTACAATGCTAATGCATTGCAATGCATTGCAAAAAAGCATCATCTCTTTTGCAGGCTGTATACACCAGCCTGCAAAAGAGAGAATTTGCAGACTGGCTGGGAGCCCTTAACAAGGCTCCCGGCTGTCATGGCAACGGGGGGTCGGCCCTGGAGCATGCTCCAGGAGCCGGCGATCCCTGCCAAAATGGCGGCGCCCATGCGCCGCCGGGAAGATGGCGCCTCCGGCGCCTTTGACAGCAGCGCCGGAGGGGTTAATGCCTCCGATCGGTCCGGGGACCGATCGGAGGCATTAGAGCCGGTTGTCTACTGCTTGAAGCAGTAGACACCCGGCGGCTATGACGGCCGCCCGGCTCCCGGGCGGTCGCCATAGTTACAGACCCGACACGCGCCGTACTATTACGGCGCATGTCGGGAAGGGGTTAAAGTCTTCAATAGTTGATACCTTTTTTAATGGCTAACTAAAATGATGACAGATTGCAAGCTTTCGAGGCTCTAGGCCTCTTCCTCAGGTATAGTTTCAACTCAATTTCTGAAGGATGCAAAAGAGACACATAGGAATAGAATGTTTGGTGAGAGAGTAGATGGTAATCAGTACACACAAGCAAACAAATCGTCAGTTCACAAGGCCCTTATCAGTTCAATGAGTGGTCTTTATGGCTGCTTTGATTATTGATGTGATGGCTTGTTCCAGTAGAAGGACATAAACTCATGTGACAGATTCAATCCCCCCCCCCCCCCCCCGAGTGTCTCAAACAAGGTCATGATCTTATATTCATACACTTTTTTGTAGTTTTTGGATTTGAAGCTTCCCCTTAAAACCAAAATTTTCATGTCAGTGATATTATGATCTTGATTGCAAAAGTGTTCTGGCAGGGGGAGGTCCATTTTCTGTAATCGTGTGGCGGTTTTTCCATTGTTTTATGGGAGATTCTATACATTGATATTGCAGCTGGTCATAGACACCCCATCCCCTCCCCCCCTCCTAAAATTTTTTTTTTTTTTTTTTTTTTGCTGACTCGAATATAAGCTGAGGGGGGCTTTTTCAGCACAAAAAAACTGTGCTGAAAAATTTGGCTTATACTCGAGTATATATGGTAAATACTATGCGCATGTTCTTAAAGATAAGGTTGTCTTAATGTGCCTACAGGTGTGGGTGTTGATGAGGACAGGGCTGGAGATCAATCTGTCATGATTAAGTAAGAATGACACCACTGGACACTTTAAAAGGAGGCTGGTGCTTGGCATCATTGTTTCTCTTCTGTTAACCATGCCTATCTCTAAAGAAACACATGCAGTCATCACTGCACTGCACAAAAATAGCCTAACAGGGAAGAGTATTGCAGCTAGAAAGATTGCACCTCAGTCAACAATCTATCGCATCATCAAGAACTTCAAGGAGACAGGTTCCATTGTTGGCAAAAAGGCTCCAGGGCGCTCAAGAAAGACCAGCAAGCGCTAGGACCGTCTCTTAAAAGTTTTTCAGCTGCGGGATCGGGCTACCAGCAGTGCGGAGCTTGCTCAGGAATGGCAGCAGGCAGGTGTGAGTGCATCTGCAAGCACTGTGAGGCGGAGACTCTTGGAGCAAGGCCTGGCTCAAAGAGGGCAGCAAAGAAGCCACTTCTCTCCAGAAAAAAACATCAGGGACAAGGGGCCACACGGTGGCTCAGTGGTTAGCACTGCAGCCTTGCAGCACTGGAGTCCTGGTGTTCAAATCCCGCCAAGGGCATAAAACCATCTGCAAGGAGTTTGTATGTTCTCCCCGTGTTTGCATGGATTTCCATCCCATATTCCAAAAAAGACATACTAATAGGGAAAAATGTACATTGTGAGCTCTATGTGGGGCTCACAATCTACATTAAAAAAAAAAAAAATTGTAAAAAAGCATCAGGGACAGACTGATATACTGCAAAACTTACAGGGAGTGGACTGCTGAGGACTGGGGTAAAGTCATTTTCTCTGATGAATCCCCTTTTCGATTGTTTGGGACATCTGGAAAACAGCTTATTTGGAGAAGACGAGGTGAGCGCTACCACCAGTCTTGTCTCATGCCAACTGTAAAGCATCCTGAAACCATTCATGTGAGGGGTTGCTTCTCAGCCAAGGGAATCGGCTCTCTCACACACAATCTTGCCTAAAAACACAACCATGAATAAAGAATGGTACCAGAATGTCCTCCAAGATCAACTTCTCCCAACCATCCAAGAGCAGTTTGGTGATCAACAATGCCTTTTCTAGCATGATGGAGCACCTTGCAATAAAGCAAAGGTGATAACTAAATGGCTCAGGGAACAAAACATAAAGATTTTGGGTCCATGGCCTGGAAACTGCCCAGATCTTAATCCCATTGAGAACTTGTGGTCAATCATCAAGAGATGGGTGGACAAACAAAAACCTACAAATTCTGACAAAATTGATTGTGCAAGAATGGACTGCTATCAGTCAGGATTTGCTCCAGAAGTTGATTGAGAGCATGCCAGGGAGAATTGCAGAGGTCCTGAAGAAGAAGGGTCAACACTGCAAATATTGACTTGCTGCATTAACTCATTCTAACTGTCAATATAAGCTTTTGTTACTCATAATATGATTGCAATTCTATTTCTGTATGTGATAAAAACATCTGACAAACACACATAAAAACCAGAGGGCAGCACTTAATTAGGTACACCATGCTAGTAACGGGTTGGACCCCCTTTTGCCTTCAGAACTGCCTCAATTCTTCGTGGCATAGATTCAACAAGGTGCTGGAAGCATTCCTCAGAGATTTTGGTCCATATTGACATGATGGCATCACACAGTTGCCACAGATTTGTCGGCTGCACATCCATGATGCGAATCTCCCGTTCCACCACATCCCAAAGATGCTCTATTGGATTGAGATCTGGTGACTGTGGAGGCCATTGGAGTACAGTGAACTCATTGTCATGTTCAAGAAACCAGTCTGAGATGATTCCAGCTTTATGACATGGCGCATTATCCTGCTGAAAGTAGCCATCAGATGTTGGGTACATTGTGGTCATAAAGGGATGGACATGGTCAGCAACAATACTCAGGTAGGCTTTGGCGTTGCAACGATGCTCAATTGGTACCAAGGGGCCCAAAGAGTGCCAAGAAAATATTCCCCACACCATGACACCATCACCACCAGCCTGAACCGTTGATACAAGGCAGGATGGATCCATGCTTTCATGTTGTTGACGCCAAATTCTGACCCTACCATCCGAATGTCGCAGCAGAAATCGAGACTCATCAGACCAGGCAACGTTTTTCCAATCTTCAATTGTCCAATTTCGATGAGCTTGTGCAAATTGTAGCCTCAGTTTCCTGTTCTTAGCTGAAAGGAGTGGCACCCGGTGTGGTCTTCTGCTGCTGTAGCCCATCTGCCTCAAAGTTGGACGTACTGTGCGTTCAGAGATGCTCTTCTGGCTACCTTGGTTGTAACGGGTGGCTATTTGAGTCACTGTTGCCTTTCTATCAGCTCGAACCAGTCTGGCCATTCTCCTCTGACCTCTGGCATCAACAACGCATTTCCGCCCACAGAACTGCCGCTCACTGGATGTTTTTTCTTTTTCGGACCATTCTCTGTAAACCCTAGAGATGGTTGTGCGTGAAAATCCCAGTAGATCAGCAGTTTCTGAAATACTCAGACCAGCCCTTCTGGCACCAACAACCATGCCACGTTCAAAGGCACTCAAATCACCTTTCTTCCCCATACTGATGCTCGGTTTGAACTGCAAGAGATTGTCTTGACCATGTCTACATGCCTAAATGCACTGAGTTGCCGCCATGTGATTGGCTGATTAGAAATTAAGTGTTAACGAGCAGTTGGACAGGTGTACCTAATAAAGTGGCCGGTGAGTGTATAAGATTTGTGTCATTCTCAAAACTTTTGGCCATGACTGTACAGCCTTGGAAGGTTGTTTCAAAAATGAATTAAACTCAAACTCAGGAATAAGATTTTTATTCACCACTCTTTTTTCTGCATATAAGGATTTTCTTCAAATTTACTGATTAGTCAAACACAAGAAACTTACAACACATATGGGTGTCATAAGAAGGTAGTCACCGAAAATTGTCAACAATTCTTATCCTCCATTTTGAATGCTCATGGGTGACAGCCATATTACATTGTCTGCATCCACTGATGGGAAAATTGCAGATATTACTTGCTTTTCAGTCTTCTTTCTTCTGTGTTTTTAAAAACTCAACAAGACTAAAATGAATACATTGCTGTGCTAGCTTTAACCAAGATGACAGTCTGTCTACTACGATAGCACACAGCTAGATATAATGTGGACAAGCAGCAGTGTATGTGTGCTTTTCACAAAGAAATAAAATCCTACTGTATCATTGTACTTATGCAGACATTTTATATAGAATTCATTGAAATGGGATTTTCTATGATTTGCAGAGTAAATGCAAGCTACAACCTGATCTGTGTTGTCAGACTGAAGTGCAGTGGGTCACGTAAAAGGACATACCTAATGGTCTCATCAATAATTTCATGGCAGTGGCCTAATAGATTTTGTGAGTTTTAATTCTTATTTATAAGCAGCCAGTAAATGGAATCTGATACGGAAACTGAGGAGCTCTTAATATTTACTGTTACATTATTAAAGAAAATCCCCACAGTGCAGAAAAATGGACCTTATTGTTACAGTAATATTTAATGGTGGGCATATACCATATCAAGGATAGTGCTAGGTATACAGTTTAACAATTATGATGTAATGCAGGATTCTGTGGCCTAAATATACATGGAATGTAACTCTACCTGTAAATTTGTAACTATATTCCATTTTTCCCTTCCATAGAAGGATTTTAATACCATTAAAACTTATTCTATCTTTTATTTCATGTTATTGTGAGGTGTTAACATGGAGAAAGAAATTCATGACCTTTTTGCTCTCAGGTTAAGCAAGGATTCTAGTGGTTGTATCCCCATCCCCAACCTGATATAAAACACATTCTGGAGATAGTGTATAAGAGATTTATCTGACATCTAATAACTATGGTATGGACCAGAACTTAAATTGACTTAAAACAGGGGTGCTCACACTTTTTCAGCATGTGAGCTACTTTATAAACTGACCAAGGCAAAAGATCTACTACCCACTTCTTGTGGGTGGGGCCGGGACGGGCCTGTGGGCCGGGTGGGGTGTGTCTGTAGGCAGGGCTGGGCATGTGGGCGGGGTCGGGGCAGAGCGTGAGAGCAGGAATCAGCAGCGTTCTGTGGCCGCCCAGGGATCCCCGGTGTCTGCTTGTTCACAGCGCAGGCTGAAAGCTATCTCTGGACACTGGCAGGCTGGGGCTGCCAGTGTCCGGAGATGACTCTCAGCCTGCACTGTGAACAAGCAGCACCTTGGCTCCCTCCATCCCTAAGAGCGGGGAGCGCATTATCCCCTGGAGCTGCTGCTGCCCGGCCTGCAAGTGTCCAGAGTGCTTGTTCACAGCGCAGGCTGAGAGTCGACTCTCAGCCTGCACTGTGAACAAGCAGACACTGGGGAACCCTGGCTGCATCCCGCGATCGACCCATACGTCCTTTGAAATCGACCAGTAGATCGCGATCAACGTATTGGGCACCCCTGACTTAAAACATTGTGTATGACACTGTCAGGGCTCAATGTTCAGCTCTTTAAGGGTGGGTTCACACCTGCGCCCGTTTCCGCTTTTGGTAATCCTAAGAGAAATTGGACAGGTGACAGAAACCCGGCAGTCAATTTTCAAAATGATTGAATGGGTTTGCAAAGTAATTGCTCGTGAGCGTCTTGTGCCTCTCCGCAGCGAAACTGTTTTTATTAACCGGACACAAAGTGGGTCATGCAGGACTTTGTGTCCGGTTAAAAAAATAGTGGTTTCTGGTTCAGTTTTTTTCTATACACACATGGTGGTTTTATTGCAAAAAGAAATGGTTGTACAGTATATACAAATTAGTCAGTTTGATGACTTGTAAGTGCTAAAAGGCTTGTTATTTGGGAGACAAATTTGTGTACTGGACTTTCGAAGTCCAATTTAGAATATTCAGCCCAAATTCGACTTGTGACAAATTGGTTTGTCCATCTCGATTGCAAAGAGGTATGTAAATGAAGCACATAGCCATATAATCAGTATAGAACCGCCCTCAGTATGTGAGAGCCCGGGTGTTATGACCCGGTCTCAGCAGTCTCGGCCTGTTAGGTTCAGGCGCAGAGTGTCCGGACGGCATTCAGCGCGTGAATCACCTGATGCACGGCAGGGGAATGTTCACACCAGACATGCGGTTTCTGCTCTGGCACTCGGGCGTGGCTCACGTGGTGAGTGGCCTGGTGGATCAGTGCCTGGTGTGTCTTGGCCTCTGAAGGGGTTAAGTTCCCTGCAGTGTTGAATACTTGACAGGCCATGGGCGAGGCCTTCTCTGACTATATAAGGTTGTTGCACATGCTAGCTGATGCCGGTCTGAAATCTTCTGTACCTGTGCTCTAGTATGGTCTGTGTCTGAAGCTGCTACCATCTGCATCCCGGCCCATCCAGTTTCTTGCTCCTGTTCACACTGGATAGTTCGCTAAGTATTGAGCTCCTGTCCAGACATAGTGTTCCGGGCGCAGTGAGCCCTAGGTATTTTTCTGTCTGGAGGTTTGGAATATTTTTGGTAGGGGTTTTTGTTAGGAGTATTTTGTGTCGTGGGTATTGGTGCACACCTTCTGACTTGCTCGCACGCACTGTTGGTAGGCAGCTTGATTTCCTGGTTCATTAGTCTGTCCTCCCATTTGCACCTGGGAGGAGTGGTCTCTACTCTGTATATAAACCCATGCCTCCCATGGTTCTGTGCTGAGTGTCGCTTTTACAGAGCTAGGCCTTAGCAGGAGGAGTAGGTGGTTATCTTTGATAGAGGAAGTTCCGTGGTTGGTTTTTGGGAGGTTTTGGGTGAACAAGTTGGTTTGTGTGTTTTCCCTTCTGTGTTCACCAATCCTCCCTCCGTGTATAATTGACTGTGTGAGTGAATTGCCTTATCCTTTGATTTCTACTCAGTTTCCCTGTGTTTGTTTCCTAGTGTACGGTTCCTTCCCATATTGGTTTGGGGAATTCCTTTCCTACATGTTTCCTGTGTGCTGCTTGTGTTGTTAGTCAGCGCACACCCTTGTCAGTCCCTGTCAGTAGCAGCTTCACTTGTTCGTTAGGGGTGACCCCCTTTAGTCTCCAGTCCCTAGAGATCTTATAGGGCATTCCTTCTCCCACTTCCCTCTAGGCCTACGGTGTCAGTGAGAGAGGAGCTGTCGGGGTCAGGTTTAGCCTGAGAACAGCCGACCTACACCCGTGAGGCAGGGACCGGGTTAGCTAGTGGGAGTAGTGCAGGGCGAGATTCCCTACTGCAATCCCTTAGCCCCGTTGCAGCTACCTGGACTGACATAACAGTACACTCAGCCGGTAAAAAAAAAAAAAAAAAAAAAAAGGTTCGTTTGCATTATGACGGACCTGAAACAGTTGTACCAGGCGGTGCAGCAGATCTCCACTGAGATGGAGGGGATCAAGCTACGAATGGATGCCATCCAAGCTTCTGGCGTATCTCAAGTACAGCAGTTGGCTCAACACACAGCCTCTCAGGTGGAGGGCATACAGAGGCAGGTGAGTAGCGCCCCTGTGGGTCGGCCTCTGGAGCCAAAAGTCAGCTTACCTGAACCCTTCCGAGGTAAGAGGTCAGATTTTTTCCGATTTCAAAAGGACTGTCTTTTGTATTTCCGGCTACGGCCGTTTTCCTCCGGTTCTGAGGTACAGAGAGTTGGGATTATTATTACTTTATTGAGAGATGATCCCCTCATCTGGGCACATTCGTTACCAGCCGACTCAGCTTGCTTACTAACTGTAGAGGCGTTTTTCTCCACAATGGGGTTACTGTATGACGACCCAGACAGGGTACGCACGGCTGAGTATAACCTACGACGTTTGGTGCAAGGGGATCACGCTATAGAGAAATATTGCACAGAGTTTCGTAGGTGGGCAGCAGAAGTACACTGGAATGACCCCGCTCTACTTAGTCAGTTTGAGACAGGGCTCTCGGACCAGGTTAAAGATCATCTAGTTTCTCACCCTGTTCCTGGAGATCTAGATGAGGCCATGCAGCTGGCAATTAGAGTTGGACGGCGCCTCCGGGAGCGTGGAGACAAGAGTCCTGGGGGGGTTAGCCCTCCTCAATTCTCTGTTTTTGGAGAGGACCCGGGGGACCAACCCATGCAGATTGGGGCCACTGTGCGAAGTGCTAGACCCAAGAGTGAAGGGTCCCGCACAGTACGCTGTTTTGTGTGTGGAGGAATGGGACATTTAGCAAGGGTATGCCCCTCCAGAGAATGGTTCGCCAAGGAGGGTAATAACCCCAGGTCTATTGAGAGTAAGGGGAGAAAACCAACTAAGGAGGGAGGTGTGCATATTTCCTGTACTCAGACTGCCGGGTTGACCCTTGATGGATGGGTAAATGGGCAGAAGTGCCGGATTTTGGTTGATTGTGGTTCGGCAGTCAACCTTATTGACTCAGAGTTTTGCGAGCAACTAAGGGTGAGTCCTTTGGTCTTGAAGTCTCAGATACCGGTGTGGGCTATTGATAAGACCCCTCTACAGCAATCTGTCATCTCCAAACAGGTGGAGGGTCTGGAGTTTATTGTGGGTGGCCACAGGGAAGAGATTGACTTGTTCTTGTTGTCTAAATTACCAGCACAAGTAGTGTTGGGGTGGCCCTGGCTGAAGCAGCATAACCCTATTATCAACTGGGAGACCGAGACAGTAGTTTCTTGGGGGCAGGGGTGTAATGGTCGATGTCTGCCCATATCCGTGATGTCTTTGTCTATAGATAATTTGCCTCAAGAAATATGTGAGTTCAGGGAGGTCTTTGAGGAAAGGGCAGCCAAGACATTACCACCACATCGCACCTATGATTGCTCGATTAAATTTATACCAAATGCTGTGCTACCCAAGACAAGGTTGTACAATCTCACTATTCCGGAGAGGGAGGCGCTCAAAGAGTATATTGAGGGGAGTCTAGAGGTGGGGCATATTCGCCCATCTAAGTCCCCAGTAGCAGTGGGGTTTTTCTTTGTAAAGAAGAAAGATGGAGGGTTGCGCCCTTGTTTGGATTTTAGGGAGATTAATAAAATCACGGTGCGGAATCCCTATCCCATCCCGTTGATCTCGGATCTTTTCAGCCAGATTACGGGAGCTCGCTGGTTTAGTAAAATAGATTTACGTGGGGCGTATAACTTGACTAAGAAGGGGGCTGACTGTGCTAAGTGGTCGCCAGAGGCGCTAGCCGCGTTTGAAGAATTGAAGAAGCGATTCTCCTCCGCTCCCATTTTGAGACAGCCGGATGAGAGGTTGGCCTTCCGAGTGGAGGTGGATGCCTCCTCGGTGGGGGTGGGTGCAGTACTTTCTCAGGAGTTCGAGGAGGGTACGCATCCCTGTGCCTTCTTTTCTAAGAAATTCTCTGCCTCTGAACGGAATTATGACATCGGAGATAGAGAACTACTGGCAATAAAACTAGCGTTCGAACATTGGCGTCATTTCCTGGAGGGGGCCAGAAGGCCAGTCCAGGTATTTACCGATCACAAGAATTTGGTTTATCTTGGGTCGGCGAAGAGATTAAATGCACGGCAGGCCAGATGGGCTCTATTTTTTGCGCGGTTCCATTTTACCGTGACTTATGTGCCGGGTTCAAAGAATGTTAAGGCTGATGCTTTATCCCGGTATATGTCGACTGAGGAGGAACGAGAGGCGCCGGCCACTATTCTTGGGGATGGAGTGGTGGTAGCAGTATTGGGCACGAAATTGGAGAAAGCCTTGATCGAAGCGCAACACGCTGCACCTTCCAAGATACCTAGAAACAAGCTGTTTGTCCCAACTACTCTCCGACAAAGTCTACTGAGGGAGTGTCACGAGTCGGTTCTTGCTGGTCACCCGGGGGTTTCAGAGACCATGAGATTGGTGTCTAGGAATTTTTGGTGGCCAGGGTGGAGTAAGGATGTCTTGCAGTTTGTTCAAAATTGTTCGGTCTGTGCAAGAGCCAAGGCGTCGCATACCCGTCCCCACGGTCTTCTACATCCGTTAGAACCTCCTAAGGCACCTTGGACTCATCTGTCTATGGATTTCATCACGGGCCTTCCAGTGTCTAAGGGTTTCACGGTCATTTGGGTAGTCGTTGACAGCTTCACGAAAATGTGCCATTTGATCCCGTTTTCCAGGCTGCCATGTGCCAAGACACTATCAGGGTCATTTATTAAAGAAATTGTAAGGTTGCATGGTCTTCCTGAGGAGATCGTTTCGGACAGGGGTCCGCAATTTGTGGCTAAATTCTGGCGGGCTTTTTGCAGCAGGTTGGGAGTTACACTGTCGTTTTCCTCCGGGTTTCACCCGGAGTCTAACGGGCAAACAGAGAGGAAGAATCAGGATGTGGAACAGTTTTTGAGGTGTTTTGTTCGAGAGAATCAGAATAATTGGGCTGACTTTCTTCCCCTGGCAGAATTTTCCTTAAACAACCATGATTCCAACGCCACAGGTACCACACCTTTTTTTTGCTCCGGTGGTAGACATCCTGTTTTCGGAGTATTTTCTTCCATTTCGTCCCCAGTTCCGGAGGAGGAGCTATTTTCTAAAAAGCTGCAAGGGGTATGGTCCCGTATCCGAGAGAATCTGGTGCGGGCGTCGCACCAGGCTAAGGTCCAGGCGGATAGGAAGAGAGGGGAGTTGCAGTTCTTCCCTGGTGAGATGGTTTGGTTGTCCACCAAGAATATCAGGTTGAAGGTTCCTAGCAAGAAGCTGAGTCCCAGGTTTGTGGGTCCTTTTAAGATCATCAAGATGGTAAATGAAGTGGCGGCGCAGCTGCAACTACCTAAAAGGTGGAAGATAAACCGGGTGTTTCATGTCTCCTTGTTAAAGAAGGCCAAGAAGGGAACGTCTCCAGTTAAAGTTCCACCAGTTTCTGAGTCCGGGGAGTATGAGATATCCCGAGTTCTGGATAGCAAATATGTTCGGGGGAAGCTACGGTATCTGGTGGCATGGAAGGGATACGGTCCTGAAGATAATTCTTGGGTTCTGGAGTCGGATATGTCAGCCCCCAGACTCGTGGAGAAATTCCACAAGGAGTTCCCGAAGAAGGATGCTCCTAGAGAATCCGGAGTCTTCTCCTTGAGGGGAGGATCCTGTTAGGAGTATTTTGTGTCGTGGGTATTGGTGCACACCTTCTGACTTGCTCGCACGCACTGTTGGTAGGCAGCTTGATTTCCTGGTTCATTAGTCTGTCCTCCCATTTGCACCTGGGAGGAGTGGTCTCTACTCTGTATATAAACCCATGCCTCCCATGGTTCTGTGCTGAGTGTCGCTTTTACAGAGCTAGGCCTTAGCAGGAGGAGTAGGTGGTTATCTTTGATAGAGGAAGTTCCGTGGTTGGTTTTTGGGAGGTTTTGGGTGAACAAGTTGGTTTGTGTGTTTTCCCTTCTGTGTTCACCAATCCTCCCTCCGTGTATAATTGACTGTGTGAGTGAATTGCCTTATCCTTTGATTTCTACTCAGTTTCCCTGTGTTTGTTTCCTAGTGTACGGTTCCTTCCCATATTGGTTTGGGGAATTCCTTTCCTACATGTTTCCTGTGTGCTGCTTGTGTTGTTAGTCAGCGCACACCCTTGTCAGTCCCTGTCAGTAGCAGCTTCACTTGTTCGTTAGGGGTGACCCCCTTTAGTCTCCAGTCCCTAGAGATCTTATAGGGCATTCCTTCTCCCACTTCCCTCTAGGCCTACGGTGTCAGTGAGAGAGGAGCTGTCGGGGTCAGGTTTAGCCTGAGAACAGCCGACCTACACCCGTGAGGCAGGGACCGGGTTAGCTAGTGGGAGTAGTGCAGGGCGAGATTCCCTACTGCAATCCCTTAGCCCCGTTGCAGCTACCTGGACTGACATAACAGTTTTTGGGTGTGTGATACTTAGTTCTGTTTTTTCCTATCCCTTGCTTTAGTTCAGTTTCTGTGTTTCACGTTTATTCTCTTCCTATGCTTTTGTGTTCTCATGTTCACCGTTAGTCCAAGTCTGGACACCCGTGGGGGGCTTGTTCTGTGTCTGCCTCTCCTTCATAAACGTGAAGCTAGACAGGGGCTCTATTTCCCTTTGCAGGTTAGCTACTTCTCCGGCTGTGCTCGTGCCCATTCAGGCAAGTTAGTCGGGCCCACGGCTACTTCTAGTTGTGCGAGGCAGGGTGTAGGGGTATCCACAGTAGAAGTCCAAACTGCTCATACTTACTATTGTTTTTTATATGTTTTTTCCGTTACTGGACTGAGAAGTCATCAGTCCGGGGCCAGTCCGTGGTCAAGGATCCCCAGACCATAACACCGGGACTGTGTGTCTGACACTGTGATCTGTAGTACGGGGGCACCACAAGGTACAGTTCTTGCCCCATTTCTCTTCACACTGTACACTGCTGACTTTAGGCACAACTCCTCCAGCTGTTACTTACAGAAGTACTCTGACGACTCTGCTATAGTATGACTTATCACTGATGGCGACGATAGGGAATACAGAGACTTAAAACGGGATTTTGTTGAATGGTGCCAGCAGAACCATCTCAGGATTAATGCTGGGAAGACCAAGGAGGTGGTGGTGGACTTTGGGAAACGGAGGAGTGCTCTGACCCCGGTGGAGATCCAAGGAACATGTATTGAGATAGTCAGGACCTATAAGTATCTGGGTGTGCTCCTCAATAATAAACTAGACTGGGCTGATCACCTGGAGGCGCTGCACAGAAAGGGCCACAGCAGACTCTACCTGCTCAGGAGGCTGAGGGCCTTCGGAGTCCAGGGGACACTTCTTAGGGCCTTCTTCAACTCTGTGGTTGCCTCAGCCATCTTTTTCGGTGTGGCCTGCTGGGGAAGCAGTATATCAACCAGGGACAGAAATAGACTTGACAGGCTGATCAGGAGGGCCAGCTCTGTCCTGGGGAGCCCCTTGGACCCAGTACAGGTGGTGGGTGACAGAAGGATACTGTCTGTGGTGACCTCCATGCGGGAGAACAAATCCCACCCCATGTATGAGACCTTGATGGCACTTGGCAGCACTGAAAGTGACCGTCTGCTTCACCCCAAGTGTGAGAAGGAGCGCTATCGCAAGTTCTTCCTTCCTTCCAACCGCGACCAGGCTGTATAATCTACATCAGACCAAGCGAAGATCACTCCGCACAGAGAACTAATGATTATGAATGTCCTCCTGCTTTCTTCTCTGTTCCTTAGCTGCTATGGACTCCTAGTATATCTTTCTCAGCATATGTGTGTCTACTACTTCTGTAATATTTAGTATGTATTATCATGTATCTGTATTACTATGCAGCTGAAACGTATTGAAATTTCCCCACTGTGGGACTATTAAAGGATTATCTTATCTTAGAAAGTAATATGTTTCTTACTGGAAAAAATCAATGACATTGTCATAGGATACCACCTTTGCCAGTCAGTTTGCAAAATTTTGGATGTGCTACATCTCCTAATTCTAAGAGTAACAACAGATCAACCACAGCACTGTACACTTCACAAAAGAACCACTGTTTTGTTTCTGTCTTGAAATGGAATTAAAGGTAGAGCAGCACACGTCTGAGACTATTATGGACAATACCAAGGATCCACTAGAATGGGGAAAGCACACCACTGGCTCTAGAGAAATGGGTTGCCTGGAGTAATGAATCAAATTGATGAAGACTGAATATGTGTTTTTGTTGATGCTTTAGGCAATCCTGCCCGTTTCCGTCTTCTGCCCAGAGAAACTGGACAAGGGACGGAAACCTGGCAATCAGTTTTCAAACCCATTGAATGGGTTTGCAAAGTAACCGCCCTACTTAATGGAAAACAGCACCTAGAGCCTACTGTAACATTGTTGGAGAATTGATACTTTTACGGGGCTGACTTTTAGGGCTTGGTTTAAAATGATTATTTTAGATAAAGGATCATGTTAATACTCCAGCATATAAAAATATTTTAGACAACTGAATCCTTCCAATTTTGTGGCAATATTTTGGGGTAGGCTCCTTCCAGGCCCCTGTGCACAAGCTCCATGCAAAACCTTAGGCATAATCTTAGTATTAAAAGGTGTTGTATCACTATGACATTATTATTAGAGATGAGTGAGTAGTACTTGATCGAGTAGATATTCGATTGAATACTACGGTATTCGAAATGCTCGTACTCGATCGAGTACCACTCGCTATTTGAATGTAAAAGTTTGATACAGAACCAGCATTAATTGGCCGAATGCTATACAGTCGGCCAATCAACGCTGATTCTTGTCCTACCTTTAGAAGTCTTCTCCGTGCAGCTTCCCCGCGGCGTCTTCCGGCTCTGAATTCACTGTGCCAGGCATCGGGCCTGGGCAGAGCCGACTGCGCATGTCCGCTTGTAGTGCGGGCATGCGCAGTCGGCTCTGCCCAGGCCCGATGCCTGGCAGAGTGAATTCAGAGCCGGAAGATGCCGCGGGGACGCTGCACGGAGAAGACTTCTCGGAGGATCCAGCCCGACCTTCACTCGTGGACTTGGTAAGTATAATTTGATCGAACATTGCCTACCCCTGAAATGAGCATTTTCCCCCCCATAGACTATAATAGGGTTCGATATTCAATTTGAGTAGTCGAATATTGAGGGCCTACTTGAAACGAATATCGAACCTCGAACATTTTACTGTTTGCTCATCTCTAATTATTATATATATGATATTACATATATTATGATAATACATATATTATGATAATACAAAAAGGTACCAAAGAATGTAAAGTGCCCTGTAACATTTTCACTCTTTATCAGTTGTCTACTTCTAGAATTATCTAGTCATCCTTACTATTTTATATACAAATTTTTACTGACATCGCCACTTTCTAAAGTAGTTATTTTTATATTACTATGTTAAAAAATTAGTGAAATACTCATAGAGATAAAATTAGTATCCATTCTATAAACAATTAAAAGACCAGACATGGTATTTTTATATCTTTATTCATGTTTGTCAGAACTTCCTAAAATAAAATATGATCAATCATTGCTCCTAACTTTCTATATAAAATAAAGAATAACCATTCTAGATAAACAGCTTCATGTGCCTGAAAGTTTTTATACCCAATTGAAAATGACTAAAAATAATTTTGAGGATTGACCATTAGCTTGGCATGGCCCAGTTGGTGTGTGTTACCATGCTGGGATAATGCTACTTACTGAGCCACTAAAGTCATCACTTTGGCCTGAAGGCTTGCCGTTTCTATGAGGTCCAGCATTTTCACAGCAGGGCTAATTCCTGTGATGCATAATTATTAAACATTTATAGTAGCTGAAACATGGAGAAAATTATCTTTTAGGGTTGACAGTGTTTTAGAACCCATTAAACGTAATCTTCCACCCAGCTGGTAAGTTATGACATTTTGTTTATGGGGTTAAAAACTATATATAAAAAAAATCATAATAATAAAATATGAAGCCATATTTATGTCATCATTAAGAGAGTTCAGACGGTTTGCCTTTACATATGTATATATACAAATAACTGTTTTCTGCATTATTTATTACCTTCCAAATGTATGGCATTAGTAAATGCAAATATAAGCATAATACAGCATAATAAGACAGACAACTCTTACCGGTACAGTAGATTTCATGGATAAAACTTTCAATAATTAAGATATTGTCTAATGTAAACATGGATATGATGTGAACTGTAAATCCATAAAGCTTATTATTTTTCTAACTATGTTAATAAGAGGACCTTTCATCATCTCCTCAAATTCAAGACCTTAGCATCTGTTAATAATCGCCACTTCATTGATTCCAGCACAGTTGGAGTTTTTTCTCTAGCCCCCCACCATTCCTGATCAACAAGTGCAGTTAGTTTTGGTTTCTGATTTGCTTTTTAATCTCTGTAATGCAGGATAGAGTGTACAGGATATTTCCAAAAAAGGAAAGAAAGTTATATAAAACTTCACCTTTAATAAATAAATTTAAAAAGAGGACAAGGAACAGACAAAGACAAACATAGATCAGCTGTGTCTGAGTCTAGGAAATAAGAAAATAGTGTCCAGCTCCGTCAGATTGACTGTACTAGACGTGGCATTGTTTATCCAAAACCAACATATGAACCCTTAATAGTCTGGCGTGTGTACTGTGTTACTTATAATATATGCACCATCCGTCCAATAGCACCTGGGATGTGTACACTCTTTTCTGGAGTATATAAATATCATGAGCCAAGTTCATGCCTTTAATAACCTTTAACTAGTAGGGTTGAGCGATCATGTTCGGAAAAGACCGGATTTCGATCGCCGATTGAGTAAATTTTACGATCGCGATCGGAATTCCGAACACAATCTTTTTAGGTGGGATCGAGATCGAGGATTATTTCCAACAATGCTTTGCTACTGGCCAAGCATTGTGGGAAAGGCTAACAATGTAAGCTAGGTCCTATTGGAATGAATGGATGCAGCCGGCACACAGCCTTAACCCCCTGTGCGCCGGCTGTGTCCATTCATTCTAATGGGAGACTAGCTAACATCTCTATTAGCTACTTACCTGCATAAATCGCTGGTCTGGTCCCCGCTGTTCTCGGTCCTCTTCGCCTCGCTGCCCCTGCCTCCCAGGTTAGTGTTACAGACCTAGGAAGAAGGCGGGGCTTGTATGATTACTCTTATGTCTTTGATTTTTTATTATTTTATATAATTTTTTTTGTATGTTGTTGATTTTATTTTTCACTACATTATTATTTTCTAGTCTATGCACAATATTCTTACATATATTGCATTCACCGGTACACACACTGTGTCACCAATATAGCTGATTTTATTTTTTATTTATTTATTTATTCATCTCTACACACATATATTCTGTTCTTCACGTATTACCTTGTTTGTGTAATTCTTATATTTGTATTTGGTATCATTTGTAGGTGACACTCACCTGTTTTGTTTTTTTTTATCATTATTATTGATCCTGCACCTTTATCATTGGACTATGTATGGAGCAATCTTAGTTTTTCATATTGTTTGTTACTTATATTGTGTGTCCTCTATATGCTCTTTGCAGCTCGGGCTCCTTGACAGACGAGCCTCCAGCAGAACCAGCGTTGGTTGGCCGAATGCTGAACACTGTATAGCATTCGGCCAACCGACGCTGGTCAATGCATTCCTATGAGAAAAAGTCATCTCCCGCATAACCGCAAGCTGCCAGCTCTCCTGACTAGCAAAGAAGAGCCTGCTGCAGAACCAGCGTTGATTTGCTGTAAAGCATTCGGCTAATCAATGCTGGTTTTGAATCGAATCTTTAATGCGAATAAGAGTAGTATTCGAACAAGTACAAGTATTTTGAATACCGTAGTATTCTATCGAATACCTACTTGATCGAGTACTACTTGCTCATCTCTAATACTTAACTTTTGGTACTTCTGATATATATTTGATATTCTTGGCAATATGAGGCATTTAATCCACTACTGTATATTTGAATTTATATACTTACCTTCAACCTCAGGCATTTGTAATTTATTGTTGTATACTCTTTTCACAGCTGCCGGTTTTCCTTTTATCTAATTTGATGTATATATCATGTTTAACGTTCCCTTGATACCATGTTTGTTTTGTAGTTTGCGTGTGATTCCTCTCAGTGTCTCCAGGTGTGGGTTGTACGTGATGACCAGGGGCACCTGATTGTTTTCCTGTTTGGTATTGTATTTTAATAAATCCAATCTTGGTATTCTGGTGGCCAGGGCTATTTGATTTTCAACTCTTTTTCGATGATAACTCTGCAGCAAGAATGTATTTTTGAGATCACCCAGGTGTTTGTCCATATCTACAGGGTCTGAACATATGCAATGGTATCTGATAGCCTGGCTGTAGACAATGGAGTTCTTTATGTGTTTGGGATGAAAACTATCCCATTATAGGTAGGTTGGGCAGTCGATACAGGGATATCTCAATTTTGTTGCTCTGTATCTTGATGACTGTGTCCAGGAAGTTTATTTCAGTAAAGGAGTAGTTGAGCGTCAGGTTGATGGTGGGATGGAACTGCTTGAAATGGTCATGGAAGGTTTTCAGCAGTTGTTCAGACCCAGTCCAAAGGATTAGGATATTGCCAATGAAGCGATTGTATGCCAGAGGCTTGGTGATGCAGGTGGATAGGAAGTCACTCTCAAACTTTGCCATGAAAAGATTAGCGTACTATGGTGCCATTTTGCTCCCCATTGTTGTGCCCGTCATTTGTAAATAGATGCAGTCACCAAAGGAAATTGTGTCATACCATGCTTGATGAAGAGACCTAGTAGTCTCGAAAGCTTGCAATCTGTCATTATTTTTGTTAGCCATTAAAAAGGTATCAACTACAGAAGACTCAATCTTTATATTTCATATCCACTGGCTAATACGGTACAAAGATATTTATATACTCCAGAAAAGAGTGTGCACATCCAAGGTGCTATTAGAGGGATATTGCACATATAAGGGCTAGTTCACACGTGAGTATAAGGGGAGGTTTTGACAGCGGATTTCGCGTCCAAAACCTCCCCTTATAATGGTGGTCTATGGAGACCGCCGGGCTTCTGTTCTCCGCTAGCGGCGAGCTGCTGCTAGCGGAGAAAAGAAAGGACATGTCCTTTCTTCAGGCGGAAGCCGCGCTGTCTCAGTCGCGCGGCTTCCGCCCCCCGCAGCTCCCTCCTATGTCGGCTCATTCATTTGAGCCGACAGCAGAGGGTTAAGCCGCGACAGCGATGGTCGCGGCGGGCGGGTTTTGACAAGAGAGAGACGCGGCTCGCCGCATCTCTCTCGGTGTCAAAACCCGCGCGGGCAGTTCACGTGTGAACTAGCCCTAATGAATAACACAGTACACATGCAAGACCATTAAGGGATCATATGTTAGCTTTGGATAAACAATGCCACGTATAGTACAGTCAATCTGACGGGGCTGGATATTTTCGTATTTTTGTATCTTTATCTTACCCCAGACTCAGACACAACTGATCTATGTTTGTTTTTGTCTGTTCTTTGTCCTCTTTTTAAGTTTATTTATTAAAGGTGAAGTGTTATATAATTTACTTTCCCTTTTTTGAAATATCCTGTACACTCTATCTGCTTTGAAAAATACTGAATTTTAGAGGGAATAAAGTGGATTAAACCTCCAACCAAATAAATTGGGAGATTTTTGTGATAACTAATCTCTGTAATGTCAGGAGGTCAGTGTCAGGAAGGGGTGTGATTCAGAGCAACCTTGGAGCAGTGGTGGATCCAGGGTTTGCGGGGCCCTGGGCAATTGACTTTGGCGGGGCCCTACGCGCAGCGCGCCGCAGCAAATTAGGCCCTGCCCACTTTTATGTTGACTCCGCCCATTCTCATTCATTTTTCATGTGATTCCACACAGTATAATCCTCCTACAGTCACCCGTAAATTATATGTCCCCCTCCATCTTTCCCCATTTTCATATACACCCTTCATCTACCCCTAGTTTCATGTCCCTCCTCTATCTCTGTCCCCAGTTTCATGCCATTCTCCCCCTTTATCTGCCCACAGTTTCATGTCCCCCCCCGTCTCTGCCCCAGTGTCATGCCGTTCTCCCCCCTTCATCTGCCCCAGTGTCATGCTGTTCTCCCCCCTCTATCTGCCCCAGTGTCATGCTGTTCTCCCCCCTCCATCTGCCCCAGTGTCATGCTGTTCTCCCCCCCTCCATCTGCCCCGGTGTCATGCTGTTCTCCCCCCTTCATCTGCCCCAGTGTCATACTGTTCTCTCCCCCTCCATCTGCCCCAGCGTCATACTGTTCTTACACACACTCACCTTTCCTCATTCCCCCGCAGCTCTCTCCCTCATACACATATTGTAGCCGCGATGTGACGTCATCACATTGCGACTACAAATGCCGGAGCTCAGCGTTAAAACAGGAGCTGAGCTGTGACAGCTCCTGCTTTAAACGCCTATGCATTCAGCTCATCGGCGTCCGTAGGGACATGCTGACCCAGGACTGGCTCCAGGTTTTTATGGGCCCTTGGGCGACAGAGCCTCAGTAAAGGAGGCAGGGGGAGTCGAGACACTGTGCGTCGCAGATGAAGCGAGTGACATCATGCAGGAGTGTGGCGTCACTAACGCTATACCTCCCAATTTTTAAAGAGTAGAAAGAGGGGTAAAATGTGCGGCGTGCTCTGCGCGCCGCAGCAAATCTGGCTCCACCCACTTTTATGTTGATTCCATCCATTCTCATTCATTTATCATGTGCTCCCACACAGTATAATCCTCCTACAGTCACCCGTAAATTATATGCCCCCCCTTCCATCTCTCCATCCCAGTTTCATATACACCCTTCCTCTGCCCCCAGTTTCATGTCCCCCCTCCATCTCTGTCCCCAGTTTCATCACGTTCTCCCCCTTCATCTGCCCACAGTTTAATGTCCCCCGTCTCTGCCCCAGTGTCATGCTGTTCCCCCCTCCCCTTCATTTGCCCCACAGTTTCTTTGGGCCCCCTCCATCTCTGTCCCCAGTGTCATGCCGTTCTCTCCCCACCCCCTTCATCTTCCCCAGTGTCATGCCGTTCCCCCCCTCCCCTTCATTTGCCCCCCAGTTTCATGGGCCCCCTTCATTATGTTCCACCTTAATATTTAATACAAAACAAACACTTACACTCACCTTCCATCACTCACCTTCCATCGTTCCCTCGACGCTCCTCTCTCTCACTCCAGTCACATACGCGATGCAGGAGCTGTGACCTCAGCTCCTGCTTAGCTGCGGCCCGGCTTGCGTGTGTAAGCGTGATGTGATGACGTCATCGCGCCTACACACGCAAGCCGGGCCAGAGCTTTAAAGCAGGAGCTGAGCTCACAGCTCCTGTTTTAATCGCGATTCAGCTCATCGGCGGACGGACGCCGATGAGCTGAAATCGTGACAGGCAAGTGCCGGGGGCCCCCAGAGGCTCTGTGGGCCCCGGAACTTGCCCGACTATACTGAGCTGACCGGGACCATTTTGTTAGGGCCGGGCCGCGGGGCCCCGCTAAGCCCGGCCCTGGATCCGCCCCTGCCTTGGAGGAAGCCATGTACAGTACAGAATGACAGCCCTTCTCTGCTCTGCCTCACACCACCCTCCTGACAATACAGAATCTAAGTAGCATGTCAGGCACCGAAGATAACAGCCGTGTTTGCTCGGGAATGGTAAGGGCTAGAGAAAAAAAATCCCAACTGTGCTGGATCAGAAGAGCAACGCCTATTAACAGATGCTAATAGTGGTGTATTATTTGCTTATTTAATGGGTGTCAAAATCAGGACCAAAATACGCGGTCACAACTCCCATGTGGACTAGCCCTTAGGCTAAAGCCTCATGGTGAAAATATGCAGCATTTTTGCTGCGGTGGAAACTCTGCGAAAAAAAAACCAAACCGCTGAGTTTTACAGTACCTGCAAAGCGAATGAGATTCTGGCTAATTCCATTCACACATTTCAGAAAAAAAAATCTGCTGTGGAAAAGCAAAAGAAAAAGAAAAGCTTGTGTTTTTAAAAATCGCAGCATGTCAATTATACCAGCAGCTACGCTGACATTTTCCCTATAGGTTTAATAAGGGTGGAAATCTGCTGAGAAAAACTCAACAATAACACAATGAAAACTGCAGAAAAAATGCTATATGTTTATGCTGCATTTTTCCATAGAGTTTTTGAAGTTTCGTTTTGCTAAACCACTTTTACTTCATCATTTAGTAATTGCCATGTATGTATGTAAGGAAGCATCTTACCTTTTTATTTAACCAAGCATTTTGTATCAATTGCTTATCATCCGTTTTCACAGAGACATATAAATTACTGTTAGTTTGTCTGTGTTTGCCTTAGGCTAAGGACCCACGTGTTGTCCTGCAGCCATAAAAGCGCTGCAGGAAAAACCGTGGCGGCAACGCATTGCAGTTCTTCCCACAGAGCTTTAGACAGAAAGTTTGCAGAGGTTTCCTCTGCGGACTTTCTGTTAAAATTATAACTATTGGGAAATGACTGGAGTTTCTGTACGTATAATTGACATACTGCAATTTCCCAAACTGCGCCGGTTTTTGAAATTGTGGCGTGTGAGCACCAGGGATTACTGCAAAGCTGGCATGGGATTCACTAGAATCCTATCCACTTTGCCCTTTCTGTAAAATGCTGCAATTTTTACCGCGGCGGAAAAGTTTCCATCCTGTGGGGACTCGGCCTTAGCGAAATATAGGCTTGATACAGTTCTAATAGTCCTGACAGTGTTGCACACTATGTTTTAAGCCAGTAGACTCTAATTTTTGACTTTTTAAACCTGAAATTAGTCTTTGAACCGAACCGGAAATGAAACAAGTCTTGAGAGGTTCTCCCATATCTAGCATTTACAAGGTGATTGTAATGTTTGTCGGTTGGGATATAATGTCATGTAACTACTGGTTGATGCAGGAATCTTCAACAGGCTGAACATTACTGCATAGTTCTCACAGAATAAAGGGATTCTGGTTAGAGATGAGCGAGTACTGTTCGGATCAGCCGATCCGAACAGCACGCACGCATTGAAATGAATGGACGTAGCCGGCACGCGAGGGGTTAAGCGGCCGGCCGGCGTCAAAGCGGAAGTACCAGGTGCTTCCATTCATTTCAATGCGTGCGTGCTGTTCGGATCGGCTGATCCGAACAGTACTCGCTCATCTCTAATTCTGGTATTTGGGGAACATAAAAATTATAATGACAATTATGGTAGGATGTTCCCTCCTCTAGATTTTATAACTTTTTAGATATATTGCTAATTTATATTGAGTATATTTAACATTCTTTTATGCTTATTCTTTATATATCCTATTAATATTATAAATGTGAAATGTTTGTGAGTTTGGATGTTCGGATGTTTGTTCCTCAATCACGCAAAAACCGCTCCACCGATTTGGCTGAAATTTTCCACAAACATAGTTACTACACCCGATTGCGCAATAGGCTACTTTTCGTCACAATAGCGCACATACGTTTTCCACAGGAACACCACAAAAAACCAACTGACATCACCATCTCTGCAATCTCACACACTTTGGACCATAGCAAGCCCCTAAACTTTCACATTACCCCCTACAGCCTAGCCCCTAACCCCACACACTCACATTCACATATATTTTCCCACTTTCACCCTCACCTTCACCATGCTGCAGGAGCCGACCTCTGTCACTCCCCGGACCAGCCATCTTTGCCGACCTCCCACCGCTAGGAGGATCCGCGGCACTGCCACCACACTACTCCACTAGCTTCACAGGAGCATGCCCACTGTGCACACATCAACAACGTGTTACTAGCGCACCACCATTTTGCCACTCCACCTTAGGCCGCAGCACCCCAAACACTGGCTCCAGGCCGCAACAGTACCCGACGCTGCTATCACCTCCCTGCTGTTTCCTCTACAGGATACATCCACTGGCCCGGCACTGTTAAGTTCACATACCATTCTTCCACTGCCCGGCCTTCTGCCTCTTACGCTCCATAATAACCTTACCCCTCGCTCTCAATGGCCGATCCTTCCACTTCTCCTCTCCAAACACACCTCCCACTCACTTCCACCTCACTTCAACCCCCTTGCTATGGGCCATGCCGCCTATGCCAGCCGACCGCCATAGCCGCTGCTCATTTCAAAACCACCAGTGAGTTCCCTGACACTGCCTCTCCTTCCTGCCGGCATACCCACCCCCACTAAAAGCAAACCCTTCCCTTCCCCAGTCGCATACACTGCGCTACCCCCCTCATGTCTCCCATTCAGGCCCATTCCGTCGCCTTCCCTTACCTGTCCCGCAGCTCCGGTCTGTCCCTCGCTGCACGCAGCCTTCCTCCTGCTAATCTCCGCCGCCTACACTGAGCTAGGCTGCCGACGGCACCTTCCAAAAGCTGCCGCTACCTCTCCCCCCCTCCCATTCAGCTGACTGTGTCCAGCCTGCGGTCACTTCACTGCCTCTGCCCCCTGCACCAATACCCCCTTCCTTTAAAAAATCACACTTTCCCTTCCCCAATCGCGCATACACAGCGCTACCCCCCTCATGTCTCCCATTCATGCCCATTCCGTCGCCTTCCCTTATCTGATCTAGGCTGCCGCCGGCAGATTACCATAGCTACCGCTACCTCTCCAACCCCTCCCACTCAGTTGCCTGTGTCCAGGCTGCTGCAGGCTATGCTACATAGCCTGCAATAGCTCTGGCTCTATTACGCAATACCTTGCAATACATTACTATTGCAAGGCATTGCATTCTAAAATTTCACCCGCAACTCTATTTACACACTTCGACACACACCGCAGACGAAGTCGCGGGTACCAGTTAGTACATATATATATATATATATATATATATATATATATATATATACAGTCCAGTCATATTAATGTGACC
This sequence comes from Leptodactylus fuscus, assembly GCF_031893055.1. NCBI lineage: Eukaryota > Metazoa > Chordata > Amphibia > Anura > Leptodactylidae > Leptodactylus > Leptodactylus fuscus. The sequence goes on from NC_134265.1 coordinate 236,188,328, forward strand.
ACCGCTTACTAGCGCAGCTGGACATGGCACTGGAGTCGGCATGGCTCAAGATCCCAGTGAACATCATCACAACATCCCCTCTCTTCCTGCACATCTCGCAACGCTCCGCTCTGCGAAAGGTGGTTATTCTGGATTTTGACAGGTGGTCACATTAATGTGACCGGACTGTGTGTATATATTTATTCTTCTAAAAACCAAATGTTTAATATAGTTGTCTATTAAACCCTCTGTCCTTAGGTCCGGACATGTTCCTAAACTGCCTTGTTGGTGGTGATAATGGCGCATACCCCTTGCTTACTTTTGTTACTTGTCGTCAAAGATACGATGGCAGTCTGACTTTTTAATACAGCATTGTATTTTTCATGTGAACGTACTACTGTAAATCACCATATATCTTTGGTATAAAGAAATGTTAAATGTGGGTTCTTTTCAACTTACCTGTCCAAAGCAGTGAAGAAGGAGGCAATGCTTTTGAAAAATATGGGCCAGCTGCTATTTCTCCTCAGCTGTTTGATCTGACTGACGGCCCCTGTCTGAACTTACTAGTTATTTGCCGTTTCATTAGCTGCCAGGTTTTCAATTTCTGCCTCTTGGAAGTTACAGCGCTTTGAACAAGTCCCCACAGTAATTGAATTTGCCACAGAAATAGAACGCTGGAAAATTTCATTTTCTACCTAACACGAAAGCAAGCAAGCAGGCAGACAAATATTCCTGCCGGACCACAGTTAACACCCTTCTTTCTCTGCTAGATAGCCTGATGACCTCCTTCTTTTCCACTTATATATACACAGTCACAAAACAGGCCTCTTGCCTAATAATCTCCCAGTGCATCAGCTTGTCACTTTGTCATTTCCTCCTAAATGCCTTCCACAAATAATGGTTTTCAGAATGAGCATTAACAGGTCTGATTACACGGAACTGTCCTTTTAATTTACACTAGGATTCTATTGATCACACAAGTGCAGATTAAAGTGTTCAATGAAGATGTGATGAGGTATTAACCAGCTAAGGGTCCTCCAGGGGCTGGCGGGGAGGCCAGGAATATGCTAGAAGTGTAAAGTTATTTCCCCGTAATGAAGTGGCACTATGCGCAGACATGAATTGCTAGCAGAAAGAATAGATCGGAGATGATAAGCTCTTCAAAGTCATTTCTCCCTCTCTCATTCAGACTCATGCCCAGATCCTATTGCGATTCTTCTGCATTACTTGTCGTGAAATGCCAGGATTTACTTAGCCGCTTGATGCAATTTTTATGACCCTATTGCTTTTCCACCATAGTAATAGTTTTGAATCAATTTATCAATCTAGCAGTACCATCAGACACCTTGCCCTAAAGATCAAGTCCAGGTCATTCCATCAATTCACTGTGGTCCACAAATATAGAGAAAGGAGCTAGGCTACGTGAGCTATCAACCTTTGATGGCTTAGTAAACATACTTTTTTGGCGATTTAACTACTTCTGTCCTGAATATATAAACAGATAAGTATCATAGGCACAAGAAGATGCGGACGGAACGGTAGACCTGTAATTGTGTCATTATCAAAATATTAGCTAGCGTTTTCACTTGTCACTCCATTTAGTGGAAGTGGCCTCTGTGACCTTTTATATTGTAACATTTTCTTTGTATAAATAAATGAAGAGACCTCGGCTGCGATGAGGTATTAAACCGGGAGGCAATTTTCACCGACACAGAAAATTCATTTTAAATTCATATTTCATTCTTATCTGGTTTCATGAAAACCTAAATATGAAAAATAACTTGAAATAAAGTGTTTTTATACTTAAATATTTTATTTTCTAATTGATTAATGTCTGAATAACTGGGGGGCACTAAAAAAAAATCTTAAAATGCTAATAAAGATTATTTAGAACAAATAACCTAAAAGCTTTTTCTTGTTTGATTGAATTTGTGTATGTGGAGGTTTTTTTTTTTTTTTTCAATGGGCATTTAAGGGATTGTATAACAGAATGAACTGCAATCCAATTTAAAACAAATATTGTTAAAATATTTTCCTTATTGAGATAAAAAATGCTTGAAAATTAGGACTGAAAATGTGTCTAAGGCGAGGGCCCCATGGGACCAAAACGCTGTGATTTATCCGCAGGGGAAAATCGTGGTGTTTTACAGTAAGAGCCAGGTGGATGGGATTCTAGTGAATCACATGCCCACTTTGCGATAAAAATCACCATGTGAGCACGTCACGATTTCCAAAGACAGCGCAGTTTTGGAAATTGCAGCATGTCAATTATACCTACGGAAACTCCAGCGGTTTCTCCATAGGTATAATTGTAACAGAAAGGAAGACTCTGCAAACCTTGTATCTAAAACACTGTGGAAAGAACTGCAATGTGTTTTTCTCGCAGCACTTTGTCGCTGCAGGGCCTAAGGCTGAATCCCCATTTTGCAGAAACGCAGCTTTTTTTGCTGCAGTTTTTTAAGCCAAAGCCAAGAATAGCTAGAAAAGGAATGGGAAATATATAGGAAGCTCTTATACTTCTACCTTATCCTTATTTCACTCCTGGTTTTGGCTAAAAAAAAAAAAAAAAACGCAACAAAATCTACAACAAAAAAAGCTGCATTTATGCAAAATGCGCCTAAGCCTTAAAGGGGTATTCCCATGTGCATAACTTTCTTTAAATTTGTAGATAATAAAAAGTTTAACATTTTTACAAATATAAATAATTAAATATTTTGCAGCATTTTAAAGATTTTCAATAATATCTTGTGATCACAATCTTATTGTCATAAACGGTTGCCAATGGATATGGCCATGAATGCAAGATCTTTATAAGGTCAGAAAATCAACAATGATGTGCTTACTATGACCGGATTTTCTCCTCATACATGTAGTGTCCCTGCCTGATAACCTGTCTACAATAAGAAAATCATGTTTGGTTTTTGACAACTGAAACTGAAAGTTTCTGCATTCGTGGTCGTATCCATTGGCAACCGATCAACACAATAGACTGTCACCACTAAGAGAGTTAGAGAAAATCTTTAAAACTCTGCAGAATTTTTAACTACTTATATTTGCAAAAATGTTTAACTTTTAATGACCTACAAATATGGATATGATTATGTACTACCCCTTTAAGGTAGGAAATGCTTTTCATATGAATGAACAAACATATCTGAATATCACTTTTACCATTCTTCATATTTTCAGGCTCATGCAATACATCCTTGTTTACACTTTTTGTATATGGCAGTGTCAGTGCTAACCAGGCAGCCTTTCTCAGAATCTACCACTGCACCTCCTAGCAGTTGTACCTCCTCCTTACATCCTCTTTCCTCACTCAGTGCAGTATTTCTTGCATTGCTTTTCCTTTTCCTATATATATATATATATATATATATATATATATATATATATATATATATACAGTCCTATGAAAAAGTTTGGGCACCCCTATTAATCTCAATCATTTTTAGTTCTAAATATTTTGGTGTTTGCAACAGCCATTTCAGTTTGATATATCTAATAACTGATGGACACAGTAATATTTCAGGATTGAAATGAGGTTTATTGTACTAACAGAAAATGTGCAATATGCATTAAACCAAAATTTGACTGGTGCAAAAGTATGGGCAGCTCAACAGAAAAGTGACATTAATATTTAGTAGATCCTCCTTTTGCCTCTAGTCGCTTCCTGTAGCTTTTAGTCAGTTCCTGGATCCTGGATGAAGGTATTTTGGACCATTCCGCTTTACAAAACAATTCAAGTTCAGTTAAGTTTGATGGTCGCCGAGCATGGACAGCCCGCTCTCAAATGATCTGAAAACAAAGATTGTTCAACATAGTTATTCAGGGGAAGGATACAAAAAGTTGTCTCAGAGATTTAACCTGTCAGTTTCCACTGTGAGGAACATAGTAAGGAAATGGAAGACCACATGGACAGTTCTTGTTAAGCCCAGAAGTGGCAGGCCAAGAAAAATATCAGAAAGGCAGAGAAGAAGAATGGTGAGAACAGTCAAGTACAATCCACAGACCACCTCCAAAGAGCTGCAGCATCATCTTGCTGCAGATGGTGTCACTGTGCATCGGTCAACTATACAGCGCACTTTGCACAAATAGAAGCTGTATGGGAGAGTGATGAGAAAGAGGCCGTTTCTGCAAGCACGCCACAAACCGAGTCGCCTGAGGTATGCAAAAGAACATTTGGACAAGGCAGCTTCATTTTGGAAGAATGTTCTGTGGACTGATGAAACAAAGATTGAGTTGTTTGGTCATACAAAAAGGCGTTATGAATGGCGTCCAAAAAAAAAACAGCATTCCAAGAAAAACACTTGCTACCCACTGTAAAATTTGGTGGAGGTTCCATCATGCTTTGGGGCTGTGTGGCCAATGCTGGCACCAGGAATCTTGTTAAAGTTGAGGGTCGCATGGATTCCACTCAGTATCAGCAGATTCTTGAGAATAACGTTCAAGAATCAGTGACGAAGTTGAAGTTACCCCAGGGATGGATATTTCAGAAAGACAATGATCCAAAACACTGCTCCAAATCGACTCAGGCATTCATGCAGAGGAACAATTACAATGTTCTGGAATGGCCATCCCAGTCCTCAGACCTGAATATCATTGAACATCTGGGGGATAATTTGAAGCGGGCTGTCCATGCTCGGCGACCATCAAACTTAACTGAACTTGAATTGTTTTGTAAAGAGAAATGGTCCAAAATACCTTCATCCAGGATCCAGGAACTGATTAAAAGCTACAGGAAGCAACTAGAGGCTGTTATCTTTGCAAAAGGAGGATCTACTAAATATTAATGTCACTTTTCTGTTGAGGTGCCCATACTTTTGCACCGGTCAAATTTTGGTTTAATGCATATTGCACATTTTCTGTTAGTACAATAAACCTCATTTCAATCCTGAAATATTACTGTGTCCATCAGTTATTAGATATATCAAACTGAAATGGCTGTTGCAAACACCAAAATATTTAGAACTAAAAATGATTAAGATTAATAGGGGTGCCCAAACTTTTTCATAGGACTGTATATCCTGAACAACCTCTCTAAGCCAGACAAATTAATTTAATTTATGCCAGAAAACTAGCCTGAGCTATATCATAAAGCTATGCCAGTCCTCTGCCAGGGCCTTTCAATGTTTTAGATACATGCCAGCAGGGGTAATTGATTAAGGCTGGCATAAAAAAAACTCCAATCGTAATACATTTTTATTTTATGTATCGCTTTATTTATTTAACAGGCACTGCAATTGTTGATGCTGTTTTGAAGGAAATGTAAAAGTCCCTTCCTTATATAACCCATTTCTTTTGAATCCACTTTTGTCCATTGCATGAAAAAGTTCTTCAAAAACTGCATTATTTAAAAAAAACAAAAACAAAAAAAACAAAACACTAAGGCACATTTATCTTTGCCGGAATTCTGGTGTGTTTTTCCTATTTTGCCCTTCTTTTCTTGTGCTTCTAATTTACTAATCATATGCTCAAGTTGTTTTTTTATTTTTTTATTTTTTTGCATATAATGTTAAACAAAATGATGAAATGTGGGCATGGTTTACTTGGTGCATAGGTATACATAGGTATACACATGTCACTATATGCAACTTTTAAAAAGTCAAATTTTTAGCACAAAGAAACTTCATTTCTAAATTTACTTAAAAAATGCACCAAAAATACCCAGATAACTCTGCAGCCTTTCATCTCCAGAATTGCAACAAAGTTTTGAACATTTGTCAACAAAATCCTGACCAAACCAGACTACCTGTGCGGAAAGTGTTTCAGAATGATGGTCCTATGACTCCCGTCTCAGACAACTCAGACTTCCCTGCCACACTTCGCTCTTTTTTTCTTTGTCATATCACACACAAGTTGTCCCTCAAATTCCATCAGGTTGCCACTAGGGTGGAGCGATCGGGATCGGAAAAGAACGGATTCCGATCAGCGATCGAGTAAATTTCACGATCGTGATCGGAATTCCGAACCTGATCTTTTTAAGTGGGATCGAGGTCAAAGGTTATTTCCCACAATGCTTTGCTACTTGCCAAGCATTGTGGGAAAAGCTCTGTTAGCTACTAGAGATGGGCGAGTACTATTCGAAACTACCGTTTCGAATAGCACGCTCCCATAGGAATAAATGGATGCACACAGCCTGTGCTGGCGTCCAGCCGCTTAACCCCCTGCATGCCGGCTGCGTCCATTCATTCTAATGGGAGCGTGCTATTCGAAACGGCAGTTCGAATAGTACTCGCAAAACTAGCTAGCATCTCTAGTAGCTAACACTTACCTGCACACCTGATGCACTCACGTCTCCCCGCCCTGTACCCGCCCACACTCTCCTACGCCACAAGCCCCAAGCCCCGCCTTCTTCCTAGGTCTGTAACACTAACCTTGGAGGCGGGGGCGAGAAGAGGCAAGAAGAGGAGCGATAACTGTGGGGAGCATCAGGGGCAGCGATCTGTGCAGGTAAGTGGACATCAGGGGGGACTAAGTAGCCAGAGGATTTTTTTTTTAATCACTACACAGCGTGGAGTCTAAAAATTAAAGTGTTAAATTTTTGGACTCCATGCTGTGTAGTGAATAGGATCTTTTTTAAAATCCAATCTTCGATTATTAAAAAAATCCCATTGACTTGTATTAGGATCGGAATTGGGATCGGGTTCGAATGGAAAATGATCGGAAATCGGATTTTAAAAACTATCCTGAAATCTCCAGATCGGCTCAACCTTAGTTGCCACTGCTTCTTCCCTCCTCCCTCGTTCCAAGTTACTCACTCCACAGGTGGACCCTGACTCCATTTCCTTCCATTGGCAGTATGCCCAGATGCCCTATACAGGGCGTTATTGCTCTTTGAGCGCTTGTGTCTCTCACCTGGAACTCCGGCCCACACTGTCTCGCTAATCTACAGCATGCTGATGGAGGACTCCGCTGACTGTCAGCATACACGAGTGCTTGGGAAAGGGAAGGGAGGCCTTATTCTCGTCAGATGTGTGTTCCTCTGTCTTTCAGGCATACCATAAATTTTCTATAACTTGTAAGGCACAGCAAAGAAAATTCTCTCTCGCTGGTACAGAACGCCCTCTTTCCTTAATGAGATTTACCCCTCCGTGTCGGACCGCTGCGGGAGATGTAATGCCAACCGGGGCACAATGTCATACGTCCGATGGGGATGTATGCTCCAACGGTCCTTCTGGTCAGATATCTGATGTATTACACAGATGGTCACTGGCATCACTCTGACTGATGGCCCAGCCCCCCTCCTCCTCTCTATTTTTCCCATGTAAATTACTATTACTCTGCTATTTTTCAGTCTGCCTTCACTTCTATGTCTTCCTAACCTTCTCTCCCCCTGTCTTTCTCTTCTCCTCTTGTTCACATTCTGTTATATTAATGTTAGGTGTATTTACCTGATCTTTGTTGTTGTATGTATTGTTTGACTTCCTTGACAGAGGCTGTCTGGTCCCCCCCCTTCCCCAATTACTTCCCTTCTGCTTCCTATCTACTCCCTGAACTTTGTCTTCTGCCCTCATTTCTCCTCTCCCCTTCCTTCCCTGTATTGTACCTGTTTGACTTGTTTTTTTTCTGTTCATATATAAAAAAAACTTCAATAAAACTTTTAATGCAAAAAAACAAGAAAATAAAAAAAGCTGACTATTAAAACCATTCTAAATCAGAAAAGTGGCATAAAAAATCCCCTTATGATAACACAGCCCCAATATATGCTAAAGGCCCTTGAAGCTAAAGCCCCAGATAGCAAATTGCAGCTAAAAACACTGAGAAAGGCTATTTGTCTCCTACCTTTCGTCGTCTTCTCCACACCGCCGTCCATCTACAATCCTGGTTCTTGTCAGTATGCTAATGAGCTCTCTCACAGCACTGGGGGCGTGCCCCAACGCTCAGACAACATAGGGGGTGTCCCCAATGCTGCGAGAGAACTCTCTCTAGCGCTGCCTCGTCTTCTTCAGCAGTGTCATCTTCAGCAGTGTCATCTTCAGCCTCTTCTTCCGGTGGTGGCTTGTAACTTCTAAGGCCTCGGGCCTTGGGCAGAGCAGACTGCGCATGCCCACAGGCCGCGAGAAAATGGCCTTTCTTAAGGCTATTCCGACATGGTACTTAGAAAAAATCATGTCTGAGTGATAGGATCCCTTTAAGTTTTTGCTGCATTTTTCTCTGTTTTATTTCTTACACTATTCAATATATAAGGAAAATAATTCTGATTCTGCAGCAGTGTTTCTACCATATAAAACCTTTGCCTTAGGTTGGAGCTCCACCTTGTAGAAAAGCAGCTTGTATTTTTTGCAGATTTTGCTTTAGATTTTTGAGCCAGGAGTGGATTGAGCAGAAGGTAAAAACATAAGTAATTCCTATATATTTTACATTCCTTTTGTAGCCATTCTTGGCTTTGGCTCAAAAAAAAAAAAAAAAACACAGCAAAATCTGCAACCAAAAAAATCTGCGTTTCCACAAAGGGGGGCCTCAGCCTTAAAGACAACACCTTTTAAAAAGAAATTGGCCTGAGGATCAGCTGAATACAAGATGTTTGACGTTTCTATCTCCTAGTGATCAGTTATTATTCCTAGAGGAAAGTGCAGTTCAATTTCCATTTACATTCATGTCAAATTCTCAAATAAATGTTTCATCACATAATTGAAGGAAGTACCAGATCAGCAAGAATTTGAGCCACTTTAAAGCTAAAGCCCCATTTAGCCCCTGTGGCAAAAAAAAGGTGCTGTGAGAAAAACCGTGGTGTCAATGCATCGTGGTTTTTCCTAGCAGCGCTTTTCACAGAGTTTATAGAAGTTTGTAGAGGTTTCCTCTGCAGATTTTCTGCTTCTATTATACATATAGGGAAGCTGCCAGTATTTCTGTAGGTATAATTGACATGCCACATTTCCACTGTGAATATTTTTACTGCAAAGTGAGGATGGGATTCATTTTGCTGTTACTGTAAAATGCTGTGTTTTTTCCACCATGTGCAAACCACGGCGTTTACACCACATGGGGCCCTTACCTAACTATGAAATAAAGTTTCAAACATGCACCAAAATTTAGCTTTAGAAAACTTACTTACAGTGTGTTAACAGGGTTTTCGCCATCTCCTTATTTCAGCATTCTGCATGCTTTCTCTTCTCACTTCCTGTATTTCTCCCCCCTTAATGGGACACTGTAGTATCCCAATATTTATGCAGATCAGATAATATGCAGGTGCTTGTATAGAAGGGACTCAGTGTTATCGGTGTGTTTACATAAAGAGATAACAGACCAGGCTTTATCAACAAACTGCAATTAGCTGAACTTATTGTCCTGCCAGCACTAAGTAAGTGATGTAAGTGATGTCACTTGTAATATCTCACAGGTCCGTGGTTATAGCAAAGTTGTGTAAACAATGGGAGAGATAAGTTTACATAGCAGGCAAACAAAGCATTTCTAAAGCAATATATTTAGGAAAAATCTTCAATTTACATAAGCTATCAGTATAGATTGGATCATTGAGATGGGGCAACCCCTTTAAACTGGACACTGTAGAGATATTCAACATTTATCCACTATCAGCCACTATGCTGAATCTAGTGCATTTTAAGACTGTCTAGCTTAAGTTTTCATTGTCTATTAGACAGGATTTATAATCATCCTCAGCATTTGTTTCTACTTCTATTGCTGACACAAAACACAATAGCACTTTGGTCTAAAGCCCTATTCATATGCTCAATGATAACTACCACAAAAAACACCGATACAACTCAGTAGACTGAAGCTCACATGTTTTTCAAATCCAGATATTCAAGTAGGAAATTTCGTTTTTACAATGTATGATTCCAATGTATGAGGCGCCTAACCCTAGTGGAATTCATGCTTGGAGGACTTTTCTCTCCACGTTTTTCAAATAAAATGGGGGACTGAATCTCTGAATGCAGCTGTGATCATTGCCTTACAAGGTTATGCAATAATTGATGCTGGTTTAACAACCAGTGCTAAAGCCGCATTTTAAGTAGATCTTGTCATATTTTATATACAGTACTTTAACTGTTAGAATTTTGTTACAGCCTTGTGCCCACAGGTTTCCCAAATATCTCTTCAAGTTGCCAATAAAGATAACCAAACAAGCATCAATTGAGAGAGACAATTGCTTTGTGTTTCTCAAATTTACAGCCTCACCATTTAATTACCTCATTAATGATGCATGATACTCGTCCATATAAGGGTCTAAGGGTATATTCACACACAGCAATTTGTTGCTGAAAATTCTGTGACTGTTTTGTTCATCTGGGTTCCAGAAATCAATGTACTTGACGCTAAGATACAAATCTACCACGTAACACCGTAATGTTATATTTAATCTAATTACCTGAGTAATTCCTTCATATTCTTTTTCTTGTCTTCTTCTTACATTCCTATATATCTGGGATCTGGTGAGTAAACTGACGGCACACATGTACCATGCATATACCTGTAAAGGACACATGGACTTTAAAATGGATTCCTACACAAATAGTAAATTGCTTGAGTGACCTCATGGCTGGTTCAGTGATTTAGTATTTACAACTGAAGTTTAACCTTTGCATCAAAAATGCAGGAAACTGAGAGTGGAAAAGATTACTGAAAGTGACAATGTAAAGCAGCAAGCAATGTTTCAAGCAACTACTGGTCTAATTCCAAATTTATGATCCACTACACTTACCTAAGTAATAAATATATACTGCACTTACCTAAGTAATACACATATACTGCTCTTACCAAAGTAATGCATACATACTGCACTTACCTAAGTAATACATATATACTGTGTTTACCTAAATAATACATATATACTGCACTTACCTAAGCATACCTCCCAATCGTCCCGATTTCCGCGGGACATTCAAGAATTGGGTGTCCTGTCCTGTTGCCCCAGTCAGCGGGAGGTATGAGTTGAACACATAAGCGAGCAAAGCAGGAGCTATCACAGCTCAGCTCCTGCCTTACCGCTGCGCTCCGACTTCTGCATGTATAAGCGCCATGTGATGATGTCACGTCGGGCCTACAACTATGTGAGTGGAGTGAGAGAGTGGAGAGATCATTCCAGCAGGATAGTCAGTGCACACTCCTGTCTGCTTCACAGCGTATATTGATGAAGGAAGAGGAGGATGACGAAGTAGCAGATGATTTCATTGTCACACAGGAGGCTAGCGGCATCCCTGGCCGAACTACCACCACTGAGGTGCCTAGTGTCACCAGTTACATGACAAATTTAGTGCACACTTGCACAGTCTAAACTGAGTAGGGGCTCTGAAAAGAGCAACCTTACCACCTTTTGCGTGTGCTGTCATTTGGAAGGCAAGCCCTGGGCTCAGTGGGAGAGAGCAAACACAGGACAATCGTCGCCCGGCATTGCCGACACTGCCTCTTCCACTATTTACAGTGCTGGTGCTGAAGTCCAGACCACCAGTCTGGACACCTACACATCTGCCTCTGACACATTGGGGAGTTCACCCTCATGCGCTCTTTTGGCCTGCACTATCATGCGCCTCTTCCCAGCCATTCCCCATCTCCCAGGCGTTTCATTGCAGGCAAAAGACAGCGCAACCCACTCACATGCCCAAGCCTTTAACTGCCTCATCTAAAAACTGCTGGCCCTGGAAATGTTGGCGTTTATGTTTCTGGATACCCAGGCCTTCCATCACCAGATGGCAGCTGGGGCACCTCCCTATGCTGAGCCTAGCCGTTGCTACTTCTCTTGGTGTGCTGTCCCCGCCTTACGCCTGCACGTGTCCCATAACATCATTCGGGCCCAGAGCTCTGCGCTTTGCTGCAAGGTCCACTTGACCACCGACTCATTGACAAGCGCCTGGGGTGCAAACTGGGGTGGGCCTATCTCCTCTCCCAGCCAAAAATTCATGGCAGGGGTTCTCTGAAAGCCTACTCCTGCGCTGCAACCTCGACTACTAGAGATGTTAGCTAGTCTCCCATTAGCATGAATAGCTTTTCCCACAATGCTTGGCCAGTAGCAAAGCATTGTGGGAAATAATCACCAATCTCGATCCCACCTAAAAAGATTGTGTTCGGAATTCCGATCGCGATCGTGAAATTTTCGCGATCGCCCATTGGAATCCGATCTTTTCCGAACACGATCGCTCAAACCTATTGGTTACACGTTGTTTGAATGGACACATTTAGCAGATAATACCATATTTCAATGATTCGATTCTGGTTATTTTGGTAGGCTGTCCCATAGTAAAATTCCAACCTGTAAATGAATGCATATGCTTTGGGTCACTTTTAGAAAATAGGTGTTTTGATTATTTTGGTATTTCTCTATTGATTATTCTATAATAATAATTATAACTCTCCTGCTACAGGATTTTGGATCACTTTTTCTATTACTGCTTTTTCATGATTGAAAATTCCCTTCTTGGGAAGAAATTAAAAAAAAAAAAAAAAAAAAGTTTTATGTTCAATTATATAGTGTTTATATTTAGAAGTTTAATCCTTGTTTGAAGATAAATTATTTTAATTGGATGGGGCAGTTTTATAAGATTTCTAAGGCTCGATTCACACGAGCCAGTTTCACCCTGGTTGTACCTATGAAAATGCTGAAGGTTTTCCTATGGGTTTAATAAATCTCTGCAGACTTTCTGTGAAAAACGCTGCAGGAGAAACTACAATGTGTTTCTGCTGCGGTTTTTCCTACATCGCTTTTTTGCTGCAACCCGCTATGTAGGGCCATAGCCTAAGGCTAGAGTCACATGACTGAGTTTCACCCATGAAACTCTGTCCATATGTTCTCTGCATTTACCTGCCTGAATTTCATGCTAGGAGTGGGACTTCTAGCTCTATACGGTAATTCTATGCTGCTTGGACTCCCTGACTATATGTTACAGGGAGGCAAAGACTTCTAGTATCATAGATATCTATACTGCTAGGAGTCCTGCTCCTGGCATATTGTTCAAGTCAGAAATGCAGCAAAAACAAGGACCAAGTTTCATGGGTTAAACTCGGCCATGTGAATCTAGCCTCAAGGTTTTATTTTTGTATGGTACTTTAAAGGGGCTCTATCATTGGGAAAAGTCATTTTTAGCTAAGCACATCATTGAATAGCCTTTAGAAAGGCTATTCCACACCTACCTTTTGTATGTAAATCGCCTCAGTAGTTTTTGAATGAGCCCGTTTTATCCATATGCTAATTAGCCTCGTCCGTGCACTCCGGAAGTGTCTGTGAGCACCGTCTGCTATTCTCTATCTGTATGAGAGCAGAGAGGTTTCTGTGCTGATGACTCATCTCCCTGCTCTCACACACATAGAGAATAGCAGACAGTGATCACAGACACTTCTGGGGTGCATGGAGGAGGCTAATTAGCATATGAATAAAAACAGTCTCATTCAAAAACTACTGAGGCAATTTACATATAAAAGGTAGGTGTGGAATAGCCTTTCTAAAGGCTAGGCAAGTATGTGCTTAGCTAAAAATGACTTTAACTCCATTGGGACTAGGAGTAGATTTAGTGACTTCTGGATTCAAGAAATAAGGTTTATTCTGGATCCAACCTTGAGTAGAATATTTAAGTATTCATCTCTTTACTTGATGAACAAACCTTACACATTAGTACAATATAAAACTGTATATAGAGTACACTTCTCTCTTAAATAGTTGTAAAAGCTGGAGTAGAGTTCAGTCTTGAAAGTACTTTGTTTCTTTTTGATTTTATTTTTTCACACCTTGAGACTCGTCAATGTTAAGACCTTATAAGAAAAGTGTCCCATGAATTTTATTGTCACCTGCTCTATTAGACCAGCCATACAATAATTTCTTCACACCCCAGGGGGATCATCTTTAAAAAAAGAACATTAGGGGAATGGCTAATGGAATTAAGGGCAAATAATAGAAGGATATAGTGAGGGTATTGTATTAACAAGAAATAAATTAAGATGAGCATAAGGTAAGTGTTTTTTAATTGATGGATTGGAAGGATATTCTGTGGGTTTTTATCAAGACAAGCAGCCATTTACCTTGGTATCTGCATTAAAAGGCCTGATGAAAAAAGCGACAAGAGAATTATACAGTTTTGAGGGATAAATTATTCACGGAATAGAGCCATTTTCTCTCGACATCCCTAATGTGAAAAAAAGCTTTAAATCTTTAACACAGGTTTCATTCTTGTAGGGGATCTGATGGTTTGTAGGAAATATTGGTCACAGTCTGTAATGCATTTAAGGTTTTTAACAGTCAAGTATCATTGTACTTTCAAGGTTGAAATACCAGGATTTACGCTAAAATATAGACACATCTTAAGTTTGCCAGTGAAAATAAACACAGATACTATTTTCACTTGTGTGATAAGCAACATTTACAAATAAGCAGATTCATTTTATGTACGCTTGTATGTTTGCTTAGAATTTTGCATCTTTTTTAAAAAAAAACCCAAATACAAATAAAATTAAGAGCGGATACAAAAAAGACAATACTTTGATCAGTCATAACATTAAAACCTCTGTATTATTGAATAGGGTCCCTTGACAGCTAAGGGTAAGTTCACACATGAGTTTTTTGTACCAGAATTTGACGCAGAGGCCGCCTCATATTCCGGTCCAAAAAACGACTAGCTGCGACTGGACTGCAGTGCACTGGCATCCAGTAACGGCAATCCAATCTGGATTAGGCCTAAATGAATGGGCCCAGTCGGGAGGGAGGTGTCGCGAGGCGGACGTCCGTGGCTGATTCAGCCTGAAGAAAGGGTAGGTCGCTTCTTTTTTCCGCAAGCCAGAACAAACCGCTCGCAGAATAGGGAAATGACCACGATTTCAATTGATTTCAATGGGAGGTGTTTTTTTGAGCCGGATTCTGACGTGGATTCCGTGTCCCATGTGAACTTATCCTAACAGCTCTGACCCATTGAAACATGGACTGCATAAGTCTTGTGATCTTTTACACCAAGATGTTAGCATCTATATGGAGCCCCGGGCTTAAAGAGAGTTTACAACTAGCAAAATCAATTCTTGACCACTTGTATGCTATTGTATTAGATGTTAGTGGCATAGTGAATAAACTATGTCAAAGTGTAATCTTGCTGCCAAATAAACTAAAAATCCACATATAAATGAGCTGTTTGGGGCACTCAGGGCACAACTGTGTTGGAGCGTCCAGTTTCACCTGTGGTTGCTGAACATGTCAATTTTTATGTTAGGGGCAGTGCTGAGCGACCACAGATGGAAACAAGTGATCTGGCAAGCATGGCCAGTAGCCTTCTCTGGAGCACGATGACTGCTGTACATTTCCTCCCCATTGCTGCCACCAAATGTTGCTGCTTTTTTCCTTTCATTTCATCCTTCCATGCTAATAACCTTACAACACAATTCCACACAGTGATATAAAAATAGGGATTGCAGAGCTGACTTTCTACCTTCATCATGGATCAACTTTACATTTTCCTGGTATAAGGAGAGAACACATATTTCACAGTCTAATAATTCTTTGGTGATTATTTGATATGCTCTGTCCTGTCCTGTCCAGAAGTAGAGTACAAATTCTATATATGGTGAAACATAGGATATAAATTACACAAGAAAAAATATTATTCACCAACTAAGAAAACACAACATCCCTTTCCCCTCTCTCACCAGGACCCAACCAATAAAATTAATTTATGGGGTCCGCTATACAGCTACATGCAAATGTTACTTGACCCCCATTTGCATGTAAAATATTATCAACATAAATTTAATCTTAGTAGTAGCTTCCTACCTAGCCCTTGTCTCTGACCATTTCTGTCCAGAGGAGGCCCTGTCAGTAACATGTTGAGTGGCCCTTGCCTGGAACTGGGGCCCTCTTAACTCAGGTAGCAGAAAGACACAGCAAGATGATTGGTTATTGGGGACTCCAGTGTAATTGAGAAGACGGGGCCCAGGGAAGAAGGGTACCATATGGCCTGAATCTCCACTTAGATGTTATCTCACCCTTATAGTGTGTCTACAGTATAAAAATAAAGCTGTTAGTTTCTTTAATTATCTATGCAGTATATAATACTGATACGTAACCCGGTTATGGCGAGTGTATTGCACCATGTCACTGTGAGCTGGATGTCCATCTGACTCAGAGATACACCAGTGGATTCACCTGTGGGTCAGCCTGAGACTGGCCCTTTCATTGGGTCCCATGTATTCCAGAAGACTAAATCCATGTTACATCCAGTAGCCACATTGCAATCATGTGCTTAACTGTTTTATTCAATGGGAAGTTTTAGTCTTCCTAAGTTACCAATGAAGTTTTATATCAGATACTAGATGGTAACTCCACAGGGGATCATTAATTCCTAATCTCTTTGTCTCCCAAAAATCTAACAATAACTGGGGACCACTTTTTAAAAAAGCTTTAGCATGAGTCCCCAGATGCTCTATCAGCTTTGTTTGAGAAACAATCTCAGAAATGGAGGGGACAAATAGAGTACTCAGTTCCATAAAGATCAGTTTATTTAATATTTGGGATAATTTTTGTTGTGTCAGTTTGGATATGGAAAAATAAACAAATAAGGAATAAGTGGAATAGATATGTGCCTTTTTTAGAGGATCAAGTCCACCATTTTCT
Source organism: Leptodactylus fuscus (assembly GCF_031893055.1). NCBI lineage: Eukaryota > Metazoa > Chordata > Amphibia > Anura > Leptodactylidae > Leptodactylus > Leptodactylus fuscus. The sequence continues at coordinate 236,204,850 of NC_134265.1, forward strand.
CCCAATATTCTTGAGTATATGTACAAGACCATATCTCATGTGTTAAACTGGTTCCTGGTAGATCATGTAATATTTCTAATTAACATTACACAAAGGAAATTAGTTCATGAGGTGAAATATTGCATTATTTTTTTTTTTAGTTGTTAACATGGTACTATACTATTTTTTCCCTATGCCTGTTACATCATATTTTTGGCAGGCCATAAGGCGTTTTGACCTAAGTGTGCTGGCAGGAAGATTGAAGCCATATCTAGCTCTATCATAATCTTTCTACCTTTCACAAATTACTAATAAACAGATGTGGCCCAGCCATCTGAATAAGTCCAGGTATGTAAGTATCCTGAAAAGTTTTTGCCCAGCTGTCAAACAGTTTTGCACAAATCATGTTCATAAAATGTTCCCGTAAGTGGGCATAGATATATAATAAGGAGCGTATTGAATCCAACTTGTTAAGGAAGCCATTGGAAGGCTGAGAAACATGTTCTTTTGACAGGTCTATAAGGAAGGAGGAAAGGAATTCTTGCATCTGGGCACAATTCAGAAAGTGTGAGTTTGGTAATTGGTAGAAATCTTTCAACAGTGTTGGACTTGGGACCACTAAAACTCATTTTGGGAGTCTACTGTGAGCTACATGCAAATATTATCTAATTCTCAATTGCAAAGTGCTAAAACTGTGCCTCAAATATATTTCTGAATACTAACTTGCTTGGTAGACCTTGCTTTGATCTGTTTATGTCCTGAGGGGGGGGGGGGGCGCTCTCAGTAGTCTGCTGACTGACTCTTTCCTTGGACTAAGGCCATCTTAGCTCTATAATGTAATGATATGTGTTCACATCACAGCAGACTTCAGGTATCAAGAAGATGATTGGTGAATGGGGCCCCACAGCAACTTTGAGAAGGTGGGGCCAAGGAGAGGGTGAATACTGGTTGGACTGTCTATGTACCTAGATGTTATCTTAACACATTTTAAGATTTTCATATATAAATTAACGTATGTACGTATGATGTTGGAAGAAAATTATGACATGGTAGGGGTAAGTGAAACATGACTGGACACTAGCTATGACTGGGCTGTAAATATACAGGGGTACAGTATGTTTAGAAAGGAGTGTACTATTAAGAAAGAGGGAGGGGTTTGCTTATATGTAAAATCCTGCCTTAAGCAGTCCTGCATGAGGACATCTGGGAGGAAAATGATTATGTGGAGTCCTTATGGGTGGAGATTACGGGAGGAACAAATAATAAAATACTGATAGGGGTTTGTTATAAATCTCCAAATATAACGGAAGAAGCTGAAAATATACTAGTAAAACAAATAGAGGAGGACGCAAAGCATAATAAAGTAATTATTATGGGGGATTTCAACTACCCTGATATCAACTGGGAGGCAGAAACCTGCAGATCCAACAAAGGGAACAGGTTCTTGTCAGTAATAAAAGACAATTACCTATCGCAACTAGTGCAGGACCCAACAAGAGGCGAGGCACTTTTAGACCTAATTTTAACAAATGAACCTGACACATTATCAAAAGTGGAGGTTGGGGGACAGCTGGGTAATAGTGACCATAACATAATAAGTTTTCTTGTACACATTAAGAAGACGTTCATTAGAGGGGGTACAAAAACACGAAACTTCAGGAAGGCAAATTTTAACCAGCTGAGAGAGGAGCTTAGCAGCATAAACTGGGACAATGTCCTCAATGTGACGGGAACACAAACTAAATGGGACATCTTCAAAAATATACTAAATAAGACCACTAGAAAACACATACCCTATGGGAATAAGAGGGCCAGAAATCATAGAAAACCAATATGGCTAACTAAAACAGTACAGAATGCAATGAGGGATAAAAAGGAAACATTTAAAGTACTAAAACAAGAGAGTAGTGACACAGCATTAAAAAACTATAAGGAGAAAAATAAATTATGCAAAAGACAAATTTAGGGTCCATTCACACGGAGTAACGTGCCGCGTGACCTGGCACATATACGGCGTGTGAGATTTTGAGCGCCGTAAAAGCTCCCATTGATTTCAATGGGAGCCTGGATCGTATATACCGCGTTATTTTGTGGCCGTGATCTCTGTGGGATTAAGGTCTGGAGACTGCCTAGGCCACTCCATGACCTTAATGTGCTTCTTTTTGAGCCACTCCTTTGTTGTCTTGACTGTATATTTTGAGTCATTGTCTCAGTGTCATGGTACCAGTTCCAAAGATACCTCATCCAACAGACTTTAATGGCTACAGACCTGTAGCATTGCCATTCCACTTGATGAAGGTCTTAAAGAGACTGGTTCTGACACATCTCCACCCCCTAGTGTGCTCAGCTATGGAACCTCTCCAGTTTGCTTATTGGCTGGGCAATGGAATGGATGATGCCATCCTCCACCTTCTACACAGAGCTCTTTCTCACCTGGAGAAACCAGGGAATACTGTGAGAATAATGTTCTTTGATTTCTCAAGTGCTTTTAACACCATATAGCCAGGGCTATTGGGGAACAAGCTGGACCTTGTTGGATCTGGCCATCACCTTTCCAAGTGGATACTTGACTACCTCATAAACTGACCTTAGTATGTGAGAGCTCAGGGCTGTGTGTCAGACTCCGTGATCTCTAATACGGGGGCACCTCAAGGTACAGTTCTTGCCCCTTTCTTCACCCTGTAAACTGCTGCTTACAAAAGTACTCTGATGACTCTGCAATAGTAGCCCTCATCACAGATGGAGATGATGGAGTACAGAGAAATAAACCATGATTTTGTGGAATGGTGTCACCGAAACCACCTCAGAATTAATGCTGGGAAGAACAAGGAGATGGTGGTGGACTTTAGTAAACAGAGATGTGCTTCAAAACCAGTGGACACCAGTGGAGGGGTATTGAGATAGTCAACACCTACAAGTACCTGGGTGTGCTCCTCAATAATAAGCTAAACTGGGCTGATCACCTGGATACGTTGCACAGAAAGGCTCTACTTGCTTAGGAAGCTGAGGGCCTTTGGGGTCCAAGGGGCCTTTTTCAACTCTGTAGTGGAATCAGCCATTTTCTTTGGAGTGACTTGCTCAGGGAGTAGCATGTCAGGGATAGGAATAGACTTGACAGGCTGATTAGAAGGGCCAGCTCTGCCCTGGGGAGCTGCTGACTCTGTCTATGGCGAGTTTCGTGCTGTATAATAACTCTCATCTCATGCATGAGACCATGACAGCACTGGGCAGTACCGTCAGTGACCAATTGATTCACCCCGAGTGTGAGAAGGAGCGCTATTGGAAGTCTTTCCTCCCATGCAGTTAGGCTGTACAACCAACACCGAGCTAAGTGTAGATCACTCCATACAGAGAACTGAAAGATCCTGAATTTGTGATATGCCTTCTACTATTTTCTTTACCTTTTTTTCTGAACTTTTTGTATGTTGTATTCTTGTATTTTTATTGTATTATCCATGCTGCTGTAACACATGGTGGGACTATTAAAGCATTATCTTATGTTATATTATCTAATATTATCATATGAGTATAGCTATTTTCTGTGTATCTATTTTGGTTTTCTCAGTGTCACAATTCAGTAAACTAGAGTAGACACCAGTGATCTGGGTAGTGTTGAGAGATCTGTGTGCAAGAGACCTAACATTGACCATGAATGCATTAGATTGGCCACTAGAGTTCTGTTAGAGTAGCTTCTATGATTTTAATGTCATGCCTAATTGCTGTAAATGTTTACCTTTTTTTTTTTACCTCTATTTTGATTTAACTCTTTATTGACCAGCCTGTTTTAGGACTCAATTACCAAACCTTTTTTTTTTTATTGCATTATTCCAATGTCACATACCAAGCCCTATAGAATTTTTATTTTTCCATCAATGTAGCTGTATGAGGTGATGTTTGTTCTGGGACAAGTGATAGTGTTTAATGGCATTATTTTGTTGTAGATAAACTTCATTGATTAACTTTTATTACCTTCTTCTGGGAAGCAATAGAAATAAACAACAATTTTGACATATCCTTTTTATGCCATAAATTTGAGCGCCATTCACTGTATACTTTAAATAAATTGATACACTTACTCACTGGGTTGATACAATGAAATTGATACCAAATTTCTATAGTCTATTAACCCTTTTATTGCCAGGCACGTAGCTATACGTGCTCCCAAGGTGGCACTTCAGTAGCGGAGGCCGTAGTTACTACGTCCTCCCTACTAATGCCGATATCTCTGGACTGCATCAACATATCTTGATGCTTTAAAATGCATTTTAAAGAAGAGACTCTCATCTTTAAAATGATACCAGGGACTTGATGATTTTACTTACAGTCTTGGAGGGATTCACTGTTGAAAACACTATTTGGCATTGAGATCCAACTGCAGATCTCAATTCCCGACAGCGTTTTAACAGTGAATTGCTCCAAAACTGTACATCCAATCATCTTGATATCATATTAAAGATGAGATTCTCATCTTTAAAATGCAATTGAAAGCATCAAGATATGTTGATGCAGTCAAAAGATATAGAGCTCCAAAGTGTCCCCCCCTCCTGTCTAAGCAAGCAATTTGCGATCTTTAACAAGAAAGGAAGAGGGACACGAGCAGTTCACCAGAGAGAGAGAGAGAGACAGTGAAACAATCTGACTCTCTGCATAACTTGTATGTGACAGCAGGAGGGTGGTGGCAGGGACTCTATTGTCCCTATTAACCCTTCTCCTGCCAATCAGAGCGTATACTATACTCTTGCACTCTGATTGTCACATACAGTTATAATGTAATTCCCCCCTGAGCCTTACTAGTGGGGTATTCTTATGTTATACCTCCTGAACATAACCAGGAAGTTTATTGGCGCTGTGACCCAGGCATTTACCATTGTCCAGGTCGCAGCGCCAAAAAAAAAAAGTTGCACCAAACAGTTACACAACATATACATATAGTCGCAAATAAAGTTTACAATTCACCCAATCCCTGTCCTGTCTATACCTGAGCTTTCTACAGTAAAATACATCTCTAGTGATGTCCGTTACACACTAAAATAATAGTAATAACGATTATCCCTAGAGATGAACGAATAGATTGCTAAAATTTTTATAGGGGGATGGAAAATAACATTTTTATGTAAAGTCCTATTTAATTTGCATGCACAAAATGGGATGGTGCATTTCTGGGATTTTGGCGATTCTTTAACACCCGCCCCTGTAAATATATACATGTGTGGTATGTATGAACTCCTCACATATTGCAGTTTTATGGACAGTACATTATGTTTGCAGAAAGGGATTTCTTGAGCCGCACTTTAGTGGCAAATTTGAATTTTTGCGCAATTTTTTCTAGCAATCTCTGTTTGCCGCAAAGTTGAATGAAGGTGCTTGTATATATAAACTATTAAATTGTGTTTTTACATACGGTATGCTGTGTACACTGAAAAAAGTTTGATTTTGGTATCACAGTCACAGTTTGGTAGGTGCAGTATAGCTTTATAACATATTAGTGAATAACAGCAAACTCCTGCTTGTCTTCTGTATTCGTGTTTTTGGGAGTCCGAGCTCTTGTTGTAGTTGATGTTTATCTATATACATATAGTATATTTACACATTGTATACACCTTACACTATTATTTTAAAAGTATTTTGTATATGAATGTGAGATTGAACATGAGTTTTAGGTGCAAATATGTGTTTTAGCGTATTTTTTCAAAAAATTATTTGTGTTTGTTGGAAAGTTGCATGAAGGTGGATGTGGCTATCGATGACCCATTAAGACATTTGTAATCTTCAGGTTGTCTACTTTCAAAAAATATATAGGGTTTAGGGGTTCACTTACTTTTCATGGTGTGTAATCCCTACATTTTATAGGATGATACTTTTTTAACATTTCCAGCTTCAAAGCAGATTTTTGTTCCGTCCAGTTCTAGCGATTTTCTGAAGACACGTGCATGCAGGTTCAGGCCATAGTAATATGTATGAACTCTGCACATGTTGAACTCTTATTTTTAGGAGGTTTGGTGCATTTAATTTTTTGTTTGGTTTCTGCTTTTAACAACTAATAAACACTTATTTGCATTTTTTCATAAAACATTCACTTTAAATCAAAATTGCATGAAGGTGCCTGTTTGTATAAAGTACCAAGTGGCATTCTGACAATGCTGCAGGTGTCTACTTTAAGAAAATATATAGGTATGGGGGGGGGGGGTTGGATGCTTTTTTAATGTTGCAATTTAGGTTTGATTTACCCATCTCAAAACTGTGAAAATTGCTCTGGCTGCTGGAGTTGCAAAATGTCCAGAGACCCTTGGCAGCGAAAAGGTTAAAGGGATCCTATCATACAACCCCTTTTTTTTTACTGAGTAACACGTCGGAATAGCCTTATTCTTCTCCTACCTTTCGTTGTCTTCTCCACGCCGCCGTTCCGTAGGAGTCTCTTGCAATACTATGCAAGCGGCCATTTTCTCGTGGCATGTGGGCATGCGCAATCTGCTCTGCACAAGGCCCGAGGCCTAGAAGTTACAAGCCACCGCCGAAAGAAGAGGATGAAGAGGACGTTGCTGACAAAGATGGAGGTGGCGCTGGAGAGAGTTCTCTCGCACAATTGGGGATGCCCCCAGTGCTGTTTGAGCTCTGCGGCACGCCCCCAGTGCTGCGATTGAACTCATTTGCATACCAACAAGAACCGAGATTCTTACGGAATGGCGGTGTGGAGAAGACAACGAAAGGTAGGAGAAGAATAGCCTTTCTTAAGGCTATTCCGACATGTAACTCAGAAAAAAAGGGGTTGTATGATAGGATCCTTTTAAGTTTTACTACTTTTGCAAAGTAAAAATCCTTTTTGTAATAGCATTTTTTTAATTTCCATTTTCCATGGCCCAAAACTTAATAATTTTTTTGTTAACATTTTTGTGCAATGGATTTTTTTTTTTGCGCCATAACTTGACATTTTTATTGATGCCAATTTGGGGAACATAACCCTTTTTGATAGTTTTTTTTATATATATGCTTTATAGGTGGCCAATAGACAAAAAATGTAAATTCTGGCATATTTTTTTAAGATTATTTTCATACCATTCATTGTATAGGAAAAATAATTTTACAGTTAGATTGCTTGGTTCTTATAAATGTGGGAATACCTGATATTTTTGTTAATCTTTAATTTTTTTTTGTTTTAACCCTTTCCATCTGGAGGAATTACCAAACCCGTTAACTTTTTTACTTTTCCATTCACAGAGCCATATGAGGGCTTAATGTTTGAAGGACAAATTGTTCCTCATAATGGAACCATTTATTATTCTTTACAATGTACTGAGAAGCTGGAAAAAATTCAGAATGGGGTGGAATTGGAGAAAAATACATTTGTGTGACCTTCTTACAGGCTTCGTTTTTACGGTGTTCACTCTGCAGCCAAAATCACGTCACCTGTATTCTATGTTCTGGTATGATTTATTAAGCGCTTTACTTATTGAGAATAGACAGCACTGTAGGCTATAGCTGCATCAGGGACACAATTTGTCTCTACACTTAGGAAGTTGTTTTTCATTAAAAAAAAAAAAAAATACACAGCTTAAAGGGGTTGGCCACTTTCAGACCAATATTGAGAGACAAATGTTATGGTTTGTATAATAAAACATTTATATATACAATTTTCCAATATACTTTCTGTATCTATTCCTCACGGTTTTCTAGATTTCGGCTTACTGTCATTCATTCTGTTACTTCTAATGGATAAAAATCTGACCATAGTCATGTGATTTACGGTCCATGGTCATGTGATGAGCACACAGGTGCCGCTCGTTATAGTCACAGCCCAGTAATCAGACATCTGCCTGGTAATCAGCTGTGCAACATTTGTTTCTCAATATTGGTCTGAAAGTGGCCAACTCCTTAAAAGGAAACCTATCAAGTGGTTTTCTATGCTAAACGTACCCCAGCACATAGAGTTGCCTGCGTGATGTTATAGACATGCCCATCACTGTCGGACATCAGTTGAATACCCTACCTATCTTCTGACTTTACAAGGTATGGTTTAGCACAACAACTTCATGACTAAATTAAGTTGCTCGCTGACCCCGTGACTAGTTATGGTAAGGCCTGGTTCACATCTGCATTTGAACCATTATGCTCACCTCTCTGCAAGCAGCACTTTTCTCTCCACAATTTTCGTGCAGAAACCGAACAGAAACCACACGGAGCCCATTATAGTCTATGGGGTCCGCCAGTTTCCTTAAGTAAACGTTTTTTTATTCGGATTAGGTTTCCATTGGGAAGGTCCCCAAGCAGACAGATGTGAATTGGGCCTAAATGTACATATGCCAATCTAAGGTTGTAAAATGTTATAACTTGACTTTTCAGCAACAGAAAGCTTAGTAAGGGGCACCATGGGAAAGGTTATGATTGGATGTTACACATACTGGGGCCAGTTTATGGTGAAAGCTGACATTACCTTTAATTTTGTAGTTTTTCATGGTATGTCATAGAATTTAGCACCATAAGTCATATAAGCATCAGTAACTTTGATGTTTATCTACTTATAACAAAACCGAAAAGAGCAAACCATTTCATACTGATCCAGAGAGTGTAGGACTGTTTGTGTTAACCCTAATAATGAGCAGACACCACAGTCAGCGGTCTTGTTGCATACTCAGTTTGCAGATTGGATTGCTCATATGATGTACCATCTGGAATGTTTGCGTGAATCGGAGATTTAACTGCAAATAAAACAGCATGCTAGGAATAGAAAACAAATGATAGCAATGTAAAAGGAATGCTAAAAAAATGAAACAAATATATAAACAAATGGTTTATTACATTACAACTGTGATGGAATTATTTTATCATGACCACGGAGATCTTGAGTTTTCCAGTTGCTGATGGCAATGTCAATGAAATCATAAATAATATTAAGTCACTAGGAAAAACACAATTACAATTTTCACTTATTTCACATTAAGGCTAAAGCTCCATGTTGCAAAAATGCAGCGTTTTGCACTCCCTGCAAAGTGGATGGTGTTCTAGCTAAGGAAAAACGCTATGGAAAAAAACATGATGCATTTGACCGCCGTCAAAAATGGTTATTGAAGAAAATAGTCATGCAAATAGATACATTGAAATCCATGTACTCTCAAAATCTGATGGTTATTCAGATTGCAGCAGTCAGTGTTGTGCGAGTCGCTGCACTGGTTACCCATACCACACTCACCCGCAAATCCCTCCATAGCACTGCACCTCGCTACAGCTTCTCCCTCATCTCTGTCACACACACTAAAGCCCCTTTCACATGGCAGAAATTGCTGCTGATACTGAGGCAGATTCCATACCAAAATCAATAGCAGATTCAATCCTGATTCTGCCTCCCATTGTTTTCAATAGGAAGCAGAGATCAGAGCAGGAAGCTGAAAAAAATAAGTGAATTCAGTGGCAAATTCATTGGTGGAGTCTGCGCCTTGAGACTCCCTGCTGAGGAAAGCCACATCAAAATGCTAATACTCTGCACCGGTATTCCATAGTGAGTCGTTATCCTGCACTCCATGTAGTTAGTATCTGTTAATCTACAGATACAAGATGATGACTGGGTTCAGTTATGAGACCTTATTTATTAAAAAATGGCTGGACTCTTGTTTGATGTTGATAGGGAAATCAATATGTTCATATATATTCCCTATATGTGTATACATTCTTACAATAACTTAAGCTTGTAACATGCCTCTCCAGGTCAGCTTGACCCATATTCCATATTAATCAGAATATTTGCAGACATAATGCCGCACCCCATAATAAACAGAGTAATAAAGTGGCTGGAATAAAGTGATAAGATGGTTATTAAAATAGCTTAAGATGAGACTAATGGAAAAACCCATGTCAAAATAGACTTTGTTATGCTACGCGGTAAGGTGACTAAAACATACACTACGTAATGCGCACTGAGTTAACCTCATCATCAGATGTCAGAACAGTTAGAATATTCATGATTAGGGGCGGGATATTCTTGTAATACTCATGTATAGAAATTGCTGAATCCCAACGGTTAATGATTACTCAATGACACACCCATATATGCCTACCGAGTTAATGATTACTCTATAATACACCCTGTATGTACGCCCACTTCTTTGGGTATAAGAAGAGATGATTTGTTCAATAAACTTTATGCTTTAGCTCAGATTCATCTTGTTTCTGTGTTGATTGCATCATTGCGAACCTCGAGGTTTGACATAATTTGGAATCCATCCAATATACTTAAATGGTCCCATTGAGACCACCCTAACAATGTGTTAATTATTTTGTTACACTGCATTGTCTGATATTGCCTGTTCTGATTTGTAACCTGCTGTGGAATTTGTTGGCACCATATAAATTAAATTATTGTTATGATTATTATTAATTGGCAATACATTCCTTTTAGGCCAGGTTCACATCTGCGTTTGGGATTCCGTTCCCCCCTCCAAGCAAGCAGCACTTTACTCTCTGCATTTTTTGCACAGGAACCACATGGACACCATTATAGTCTAAGGGGTCCGTGGGTTTCCTAAAATAACTTTTTTATGCGGATTAGGAAACCCATGTGCAGATTGTGAAGCAGGCCTTAGATTTAATAACATTTATTTACCAGTGATGAGTATAGTAATCATCTCTACACTGGACACCCCCGGCACCACTCTGCCCAACTGCTCATTGCTCCTCATCCTTAACTTGCTTCTCCATCATCACTGATGAAAAACTCTCCTCCCTAATTTCTAAATCTCACCTCACCTCACCCAATTAGGTACAGGATTTCCAGAAATGAGGCACAGCCATGAGACCAAACAGATACAGGCAGGGAACAATGGGGTGCATCACAGTGATCACTACAGTTTATGGATAACCTCTTTTAAGGGGTAGTTTGGGCCAAATATTTTATGGCCACTTCACTGGTCCCCCCATACAGAGGCCTCTTCACTGGTCCCCCATAATGTATGGGGAACAGTGGTGGGGCCATATTGTGTGGGGGCAGTGATGGGGCTAACATCCTGTTGCTCAAGATCAGCCATAAATACCTGAAGCCCCACATTGCAGAAACACTCCGTCGTTGGCTACTGCAGAAAAAAAAATTCTGTGTTTTACAGAACCAGCAAAGTGAATGAAATTTAATCAAATTTACCTCATCACACACTGCAGGAAAAAAAGATGTGGAAGATGCTGCAAATTCCTAAATGTGTGCAATTCTCAAAAACATGGCCTGTTACTTTCAGCTGAGCAATTGGGAGAAAGTGCTGGAAAATGCATCAAAAGTGCAATGAAAAACACTGTAGAAAAAATACATTGAGATTCAGCCCTATTTTTTTCCACAGTGTTTTTTTTAGCTGCATCTCACTGTTGGGTCTAATCCTTATCATCTCAATATATTGTACATCACATTATAAGGCTTAGGCCACATCTGAGTTGGTATTCCGCATGAGGACTCCCCGAATGGAATACAGAACGCAAATGCAAGTGGTGTGCCAGTGAAAGCACACGGACCCCATAGACTACAATGGGGTCCATGTGCTTGCCGCCAGATCTCCGCAGGGATCATGCAAACAGGAAAGTAGTTCACAATCTACTTTCCTGCCCACATGATTTGTGCGGGCAGTGCGTGGCAAGCACACGGACCCCATTATAGTCTATGGAGTCCGTGTGCTTTTACTGCACAGGGCTTGCAGTTGCATTCGGTATTCCGTTTGGGGGCAGACTCCCCCAAGCGGAATACCGAATGCAGATGTGAACGAAGAGTAAGGCCTAACACAGTGTCCTGTAGCAAAAAAGCGCTGCAGGAAAAATACCGGCGGCAATGCATGAGTTTTTCCCGCAGCGCTTTTTGCTAAAACTCCACAGAGGTTTCCTCTGAGAACTTTCTGCCTCCATTATATCTATAGGGACACTGTAGGTGATTCTGTAGATATAAGTGACACACTGTGATTTCCAAAACTGCAACACTTTTGGGATGGGATTGCACGCATTGTATACCTAAACATTCATAGATATACTATATATACTCACAGATATACATTCATATATGCTCACACATATACATTATTATAGCATATATACATTTGTTTACATGCGTATACCATATATGTCATATATATACTTATATGAATGTATGAATACTATATATACTCACATACACTCACACATACAAATAGTATACTGTATATACTCACACATACCTATATACAACCATACAGTACTCACACAGCATACAAGACTGGCTTCTGGCCCACTGTGGAATGAAATCTATACACTTGAGAAAGGGCTTTTTAGCCAGAAACGCGTTGTGTGTGTCAATAAAGGAGTAATTATCATCACGTACTGACGAATGCTGTTTTCCTTTAGCCGAATCCTGCGAGGAGGCTGGTCCTTACCTTTCCTGCATCTTCACGTCCGTGTGACATCTACAGCTGCTGTTTTTGTGGACCTTAACATCAGGGCATTACAAGCTTCTAGGGTGTTGTGCCATTGCAGAACCCCACCAGGTGAGGGGGCATTTGTCCCATATAATTCTGGCCCATTGTCTTATTTAATACATGAGGATCTGCTTGGTGTGGCTCTCTTTTTTGTTTTCACGATCTAAGGGATGACTCTAGTTTATAAGGGGGAGGGGGGGAGTTCAGGCAGCACGGACAAGTCTTTATGAAGTTGCAGCTAGTGGCAGAGATAACTGAGGCTGGTAAGTGTCCGGAAGGGTTAAAAGACAAGTAGTCATTAGCTGATGCTGCAGCATTAATGATGTCCTCCCGATAGGAAAATTATGCACTGGCAGGGGGCCCCTGTGTGCTGAGGACATGGGCAATCGCTGGCAGACGGCCAGCTTTAATTATTACATTGTTACCTGCAGCCTGGGGCCCCAGAGGTTACCGATCCGGCACCTGACACTATTAGCCCTCATTTTGTCAATACAAATGCATTGCTTAGGTAGCCGATCGGAGCCTCTGGCCATCCCGATCGGGCCCCTAACCAATGTATCTGCATTAAAAAAATGAGTACTAATAGTCAGGGCTCGGGGCCCACCGGGGGATTCACCATTTCCCCGGTGGGCCAGTCGACACTGCTTAAGGCTATTCTTACATGTTAGTAACAAAAAATGGCGTTTTAATTATAGGATCCCTTCAAAGTGTCTTAGTCATTTTGTAATACACTATAGTAACATGGCATAACCACAACAAAAAGTCCCTCAATTGTGGAGCAATGAAGATTACATTATAAATTGTTCTCTAATTTTGATCTCCAGTGTTGTTATACTTTTTGTCTTTATATTGTGAACTTCCTACAGTATAATGTGTGACAAGTGTTGGCACTTTTCGAAATCCACTCATCAAAAATCAAATTTATAACAAATAGTCCATGAATTATATATTTGAGCTTCCTACCTTCAAAAATCGCTCTACCTTGTGCATGGCCATATTCAGCATGCTCCCTCTCTCTAGTTAGCTATCTAATTCTACGTCACAGTTGCACACATGAAGTGAGAGACGTTCCCTTGATACTGATCAGTTCAGCTATTATGAGCACCACAAACAGATGACAAATCTTTGAACACAGGAAAGTAACAAGGGCCAGATCAGTAGCTTCAGTTATCTTTCCTTCATGTTTATTGCAGTCTGCTGCAGTTATTATAAAAAAAGGCCTGACATTGATCGACAGCTTCTATTAACATCTATCCGCGGCAGCTGGAGGGAACAGATACATTAAATAAGGCAGTTATTGCTTTTCATTGCCTTTCTGTAAAATATCACTACTAAATAGCTTCTGCCATCAGATGCAGTTAGGTACATGGTTTTAATTTGAGCGACTGCTTTATAACACTGCACAATTGACACAGGCCTTTGTTTCCCCAACAATAATGGTTGTGTATATCTTGGAGAATTGATGGGCTGTCTGTTATATTGGTGGGTGGAAAGTGGCTGCTGCTTTGTCATTCGGCTTTTTATACATGCTTTGCTTGTCAGTTCTTTGCAGTTCAGGCAGGAATAATGACAATCCAGCCACCTTATCTTGGGATGTTGTAATGTGTAGCTGCTGTAAACCCTTGCATGAAGACCAGATAAGGGAATTCTTACAAGTCGAGCACACAGCAAAGAAGATGAGCCTGGGTGTAATGAAGACAACAATGGCAGATATGTCAGTCGTGCATAACATCTCTTTCTGGCACCAAAAAATATGTGCACGCTGAGTAGGGAATAACAAGCATAGAAATAAAGGCTCCAAATGTTCATCTAATAATGATACATTTCCAACAGGAGAATTATGGTGGCCAATGATATTGTATCTTTTATCTCGCCGCTAAACGGTAGGGCAGCTGTGTGCTTTGGCACGGTGAGCTGTCCTTTCCCTTTGTATTTTGCATATTAATTCTTTATTGAAGAAATTAAATGTGCGCTTAATGGCAATGAGCAGGGTGAAATGAATGTACAATTGAATTAGCAGTGATGATTGGGAGCATGCTGCAAGATTAACTAAATGCAATTACTGTAGGCATTCCTTCCTCTAATCTGGCTACATGACATGACTTCATTACCGCCTGTTATACACTAACTCTCTGATCTTCTGCTCAAATATTAATATTTTAGTCACACGGAACATTAAACACATGCTTATATGGAATGTATAAAGCATATTTTCCCTCCACATTTTATTCGTACGATAACTATTTATGTGGTCTCGCATCTGGTAAAATCACAATTTCTGCATTTTATCATGTGAACATCAAATTTAGCAAAATTATTTCTGTAATTACATTATTGCTGGTCACTCATATTGGTATAATAAAATAAAGAAGAAGAAGGGACAAAATTGCACTTCTGTACCCAAGAAATTAAAAAGGGACATTGAATCTAAAAACGCACTCTGAATCTACATCCACAAATAAAGGAATCTGACATTACAGTCATATCCTGCTTCTCTTAAAGGGATTTTCCAGGTAGAAAATCTTTTTTTTTTAGAAAGGTTTTTTAGCACTAGTAATGGGTTAATAAGTACAGCCATTTACCTTTAGCAGTATTTGGAGTGATTTCTTGGTGTCTCTGGTTGCTTCTGCATTCTCTGCTTTTGTTTACACAGTGCAAATTTCTGCTGTGAAGCTTCCTCTGTAGCTGCTACACTAGTTCCCTCTTACTCAGCCCTCCTCCTCTCTCACTCTTACACTGCCCCTCCATGTCCTCCTAGCCTAGAGATCCCGCCCATCACTAGCCCCTCCCACGTCTCCCTAGCCTAGCAATTCCGTCCATGACTAGCCCCTCCCACCCTCCCCTATCTCTTTAGCTAACCTATTCTGACAACTAACAGAGAAGATGAGGGGAGGAGCTGTTCCTCAGACACAGGAAGTCTTGGTAAGTATTGATGTGGATGGAAGGGGAAAGAGTAATTGTGACGTTCCGTTTTGGAAACAGTGAAATGGAACATCACCGGATTATCAGACAGTGTACCTGAAGTGGTCACATGGTAATTATTGTTTTTTTTTAAATTGAAGTAAATTAGAAGTAAGGTGGGGGAGGGGGTTTAGCTTAGAGGTTAATTCTTAGTTTATCCCCTTTTAACTTATGGACTCCAGTGCCATACATTGGCACTACAGAATTTTAAGATGCAGTATAGTTAGAGATGAGCGAACACTGTTCGGAACAGCCGTTCCGAACAGCACGCTCCCATAGAAATGAATGGACGTAGCCGGCACGCGGGGGGTTAAGCGACCGGCCCCGGCAAAGTGTACGTGCCAGCTGCTTCCATTCATTTCTATGAGAGCGTGCTGTTCGGAACGGCTGATCCGAACAGTGTTCGCTCATCTCTAAGTATAGTCCTTTGATTTCTGATAATTATCCAATAATCTAATACATGTCAACATTACTTTATAAGGAAAGTTAAATTTCTTAAAATACATTTATAAAACAGATAGTGGCATATAAAAGAACTATATATGGGTACCAAAAGTATGTGACCACCTCACCTGTACAACTATATGAACTTATAGAATATCTTAATTCAAAACCTTTAGTATTAACATAAAGTTGGGCTTTTTACAGTTATAACAGCCTCCACTTTTTTCTTTCTATATGATTTTGGATTATGTCTGTGAGAAGTTCTGTGTCTGTGAGATGAAGTATCATAACTGACAGGTGTTTCAGACTGAGATTTCTAGGGCCCATAGCCAGGACTCCTGCAAATCAGCTGTGCGGAGACAGCATGGCTACAGGTAATAACATGTTGGGAGCCATGCTGCATGCCCATCATACGATGTGCAACACTTCACTACCTAAACCAACTGCTGAACACTGAATGGAATTGCAGATTGCACATTGTAAATTGCTTTTGAGGGCTGAGGAACTTTTATACATGTTTTGCACTGGCAGCCTAGGGAGCCATGGATACCCTATACACATAGAAAGATTTTAAACGTCAAAAAAGATGCTTGGAATAATAAGTAGGTTAGGGGCAAACAATCTAACAAGACACATATCCAAACATACTGTATACAAGACTTAAACCACAGCTGATAGGAATCCAGCAGGGACTGTGTAAGGCAGGGGTGCCCAATATGTCGATTGCGATCTACCGGTCGATCGCAATGGACGTATGGGTCGATCGCGGGATGCAGCCAGGCATCCCCGCTGTCTGCTTCTTCACAGCGCAGGCTGAGAGTTATCTCTGGACACTGGCAGGCAGGGGCTGCGGCAGCCCTGCCTGACAGTGTTCGTAGATGACTCCCAGCCTGCGCTGTGAACAAGCACTTGCAGGCCGCTCTTAGGGATGGAGGAGGCCGGGGTGCTGCTTGTTCACAGCGCAGGCTGAGAGTCGTCTATGGACACTGGCAGGTGGGGCTGCCGCAGCCCCTGCCTGCCAGTGTCCAGAGATAACTCTCAGCCTGCGCTGTGAAGAAGCAGACAGCGGGGATGCCTGGGTGGCCACCTCTCACGATCCGCCCAGCCACGCCCTCATGCCCAGCTCGCGCCGCCCACAGACACACCCCGCTCTGCCTACAGGCCCGACTCGGCCCCACCCACAGGCCCACCACGGCCCCGCCCACAGGCCCGCCCACGGTCCCACCCACAAGAAGTGGGTAGTCGATCTTAGGGCTTGGCCATTTAAAGAAGTAGTTCACATGCTGAGAAAGTGTGAACACCCCTGGTGTAAAGGAATTGCAATAGGAGCAATTCCCCAGTAGCTGCTGGAAACCCTGGAGGAAGGGGCACAAGAGACAGTGAGCCCTGGTCTGAAATCCCCCACTATCCCTTCCTGCTTGCTGATCTTATTCTAGGTAATAGGCGACAACTGGACGACAAAACCCTTCCTAAATACGTGACACACAAAACGCGAACAAGACAAACAACAACAATGGTGGTCAGCTAGCCAGGGGTCAGTAATAGTTGAGCAATGCAGTGTCAAAATCGATATCCAAAAGAGTAGTCTATAGAGAAAGCCAGAGGTCAAAAATCAGAATACAAGAATAAACAGAAAGAGAAAAGCCAGCACGCAGAAGGCAATAGCAAGCCCCAATATGAATGTGAGCCAAGAATAAATAGGGAGGAAGAACCTGCCTTGGAGTTGACAGGCGGATAGGCTGTCAATCACAGGGCAAGACTAAACTTAAGTATTAGAGGGCCACAGAGAAATGAAGGTGAAGGCAGACGGGTATGGTGGAAAATCAATTACAGAGATTGCACAGTGTGAACACTGCTCAATGAAAAATATTGCGCAAAGAATCAAACTGGATACACCTCCTACGCCGCAGCAAGAGAGCGGAGGGTGGCGCACAGACCAGAACAGGCAGAGACGTTACAGACTGGTTGTGAATCATGGAGGGGGTTATATAAATTATTTTACAATTTTTTTTCTTAAAATGTATTAACTCCTTGCCCTGTATACACATGTTATGTTTGTTTGTTTTAGTTAAAGTTGTTATTTAATATTCTGTAAATGGGCTAGGAGTCTTTGGTTCTGCTTAAAACAGAAAATATATAAAACATCTGGACATGATATTTCATTGGCTGAATGGGAGAAATAACCAGCCCCTGAGGACACAAGTTACAAGTTACCATTGTACACACTGCTATAAATCAAACAACATGGTCACAGTTTTTAGATGTAAAATATATTTTAATTCTCTTTTCATTTCAAGATAATATAGCGAGGCGTTTGGTTGCCATCACTCAGGGGAGTTTGTTTTACAGCTTTCATTCTCTTTTTCACCATGGGTCATAAATGAAAAGCTTTCAGCCCTAATGACCAGAATGACTTTCCTCGATCATGTTATTGCTGGTTTGGCACATTTATTGCTTTCACATGCACTAATGGATGAGTTGGGATATGTTAACAATTTATATATCATTTAATCCGGGAGAGGAACCCCACAGAACTAACTTAGTCCTTAGGATTGAGTAGCTTTTAAGGAGTATAAATGAATTTAATGCTTTAGAAAGAGCTTCTATAAATTATGGCTATGACACCTATTACATTAAGCTGCATTAAGCATTCATACATCTTCATTACTGGCAGATTGCCCACGATTCCAAGGTTGAAAAAGCTGCCAGATTTCCCCAGCGTTACACTCACCTACCTTACTGTGTGAGTGACCGGGGGCAAAAAAAGTGATACATTCACTTGTGCAACACTAGTGTGTACACTGATATGGCTGGTTCATTGAAATGTAGGTTTATTTATACATATTAACATATAAGTATTATCATAATTCATACAATATTCATACAGTCATTGAACTAACAAGTGCAAAAACCCAGTAAATATGTGCATTTGTATATATACAGTATATGTATATGTGTTTATATTGATAGTTGTGTACATATGTATGTATGTGTGTGTGTGTGTATGTATGTAGGTGTGTGTATGCATGCCATGCTGGGGTCCAGAATGGGGGGCATGCTGAGAAACAAGATTTTAAGAGATATCATGTTGGCTACTAAGAATAAGAACCCAAGCTGTAGTCCTTGATTTAAAGGAATATAATGTTTGAGACATGTATGAATGAAGAACCAAGGTAAGGACCACAATTTAAAGGGATACCATGCTAGGAAATAGTAAAGGGGAACCATGCGAAAGCTCTTTTTTAAAAAAGGGATGCCGTGTTATTGACTAGGAACAAGAGGAACAAAGCCATGCTGGGAACCAAGAACGAAGAGATTGTCATGAACTAGGAAGTTTACAGATCACCAGGAGAGTACAAAAATGTGTTTGGGCCCCCCTATTGTTATGTGTGATTTTTGTACAGTAGCTTGACTGTTTTCTTTGTCCCAGTCTAGGCCTGGTTCTGTGTAAACTGCAAGGGTGACACTGGATTATGTTTAATATGCCGAAGCATGAAATACATGTTTTTGACTATTTTGTAATTATTTAGGTGTTTGATGATTTTTATGTGCAAATTTGGGTAGTCAACTCAAAGAGGTTTCACTGTAGATATACAGTCATGTCCGTAACTGTTGGCTTCCAGAAAATTATTGCAGTTACACATGTTTTGTTATACACTTGTTTAGTTCATTTGTGTGTATCGTGCTGACACAACAAACTGGGAAAAAAAGCAAATTGGACAAAATTTCACACAAACTCCATAAATGGGCAGAACAAAGTTGTTGACACCTTTTCAAAACTGTGGGTAAATGACTTTGTTTCAAGCATGTGATGCTCATTCAAACTTACCAGTGGCAAGTAACAGGTGTGGGCAATATAAAAATCACACCTAAAACCAGATAAAAAGGAGATAAGTTGATTCAATCTTTGCATTGTGTGTCTTTGTGTGCCACACTAAGCATGGAGAACATTAAGAGGAGAAGAGAACTTTTTGAGGTCTTTGGAACCGAAATTGTGTAAAAATATCAACAATCTCAAGGTTACAAGTCCATCTGCAGAGATCTTCATGTTCCTTTGTCCATGGTGTGCAACATATTCAAGAAGTTTCCAACCCATAACACTGTATGTTCCCTGGACGTGGATGGAAGTGAAAAATTGATGAAAAATTACAATGCAGGATAGTCCAGATGGTGATTTAGGAGCCATCTCATACAATAGTTGGTCACTCCTAGTAGTGATACAAGAGATACTAACAGCTCAGCAATATGTGCAGGATATCCAGCAGTCACATATGTTGCCTCTCATGACAAAGCTTTCAACTGGCATTTTTCATCAGGATAATGCTCACCTACACACAGCAGGGTTTCTCAGGGATGTCTCCACCAGATTGCAAAATTTACTTAGCCTGCCCAGTTTCCAGATCTATCACCAAAAGTATGCAGGATCTAAAAGCTCTGCTGCAACATCTGTGGACAAATATGCTGCAGGACACCATACAGAATCTTTACGGCTCCATGACAAACCTAATTTCATCTTATATCTAGGCTGGAGGTGGCCCAACAGATTACTATAGTCTTCATTCAGTTTTCCAAGAATACACTTTCACATATACAGTATATCATCCTTACATTCACACATATAAAGTTTCATTTGATTCCAACAACTCTTTCTTGGAGCATTAGTTTTTCTCAATGATTACATATTGTCCAGA
Source organism: Leptodactylus fuscus (assembly GCF_031893055.1). NCBI lineage: Eukaryota > Metazoa > Chordata > Amphibia > Anura > Leptodactylidae > Leptodactylus > Leptodactylus fuscus. Next base: position 236,225,332 of record NC_134265.1, read on the forward strand.
GAGTTTTTGTGATGGACACAATGGTATTATATATGTATACTAGCAGGAGGACCCGGCTTCACATGGGTATATTTAATTTTTTGTTGGTGTATTGGCCCCATAAGAATTGTCCAGTTTTGCACTGGTGTATTTTGTATGTCGTTTGTGTGTGTGTCCATAAGCGTAATGAAATCATGTGTATCTAATTTTCGATATCAATGAAAAACCTGCGGTCAGTTATTATGGATACCTGGAGTAAAGCTACGTGAATGTGACCTTGTGTGACAGTATCATCCACATTGCCCTACCCCTCTAAAGCTGACATACAGCAGTGAAGAAAAATGTCTGGGTTGCTATGGAAACCTGGAGTAAAACTAATGTGCAGAGCCACATATCTAATACTCTGGCATGTAGTACTGTGTGCAGATGCGCATATATAATCCTCTGGCACGTGGAACTGTGTACAGACGCACGTATTTAATCTTCCGGCATGTGATATTGTGTGCTGAGGCATGTATCTAATCCTCCGGTATGTGGAACTGTGTGCAGATGCACGTATTGAATCCTCCAGCGTGTGAAACTGTGTGCAGATGAGCGTATCTAACCCTCCAGTGTGTGGAACTGTGTGAAGACATGCATGTCTAATCCTCTGGCATGTGGAACTGTGTGCAGAGGTGCGTATTTAATCCTCCGGCATGTGGTACTGTCTGCAGATGCGTATCTAATCCTCTGGCATGTGAAACTGTGCGCAGACGCGCATATCTAATCCTCCGGTGTGTGTAACTGTGTACATATGTGCATATCTAATCCTCTGCTGTGTGATATTGTGTGCTGAGGCACGTATCTAATTCTCCATCGTGTGGTATTTTGTGCAGTGGAGTGTGTTTAATCCTCCGGCATGTGGAATTGTGTGCAGTGGTGTATATCTAATCTTCAGGCGTGTCATATTGTGTGAAGACGCGCATATCTAATCCTACAGTGTGTGGAACTGTGTGCAGATGTGCGCATATAATCCTTGTAGTTGGAATATGAGTGGAAGACTTGCAGATTTGAATTTTCTAAGGGGGATCATTGATTTGGGAATGCTGTATCTTAGCAACAGTACATCCAAGCGAGTTTGGACTTGGTCTTAAACCTTCCCGGACACCTGAAGTATCTGTGTGCCAAATTTGGTGAAGATCGGTCCAGTTGTTTGGTCATGCATAAATAACAGTCAGACATACAGAAACTCATTTTCAAGCTATACTGCTTTTTTATGTCTGTGATTATGCTGAATAAACCTTTGTTATCATATTCTGTGGAGGGCTCAATGAACATAATGCAGGGGAACACTGGAGTGATAAAATAGAATTTCAGTGTGCTTGGAGTATGGCTTCCTCATTTTTCACCTGTTGGAAGGATTGGACAATTGGATCACTGAAGATCAATGAAGATTGTTGCAGTCTTGACTCCCGACCTTTATATCATCACAAGATACACTAATCTGTCCAGGTTAACTATATTGACTAAATTTTTTGCATATATCACAAAGTTTATTTTATTTTACACCTTTCATATTAATATTTTAAGGGATTTTCAAGGGATAAAAATGGAGCTAAGCAGTCTCTGTGCTGAACCTATGACCAGTTATATAAAAGGACAGAGAAAGACCCTTCCGCCATTGTGGTGGGGTACTCATCTAGGGTGGTTGTGTAAAGACACAACAATTAGGAAAACATGGATAATAATGGTGGGATGGCACAGATTAACTGCTCCTGGGGAACCCAAAACCGTGCATGTATAGATATCAAAACAGCGCAAAACCCCACCAGGCTGTGAGCCTCTCCAAAGGATTGGTATCATAGTGGTGCCATGGTCTATTGTGATACCAATCATTTGTTGAGAGGATCTTAGCATGGTGTTTTTTTTTCCATCTATAATATGTTTTAGGATACCAATAGCCAACCAGCCTGTCATAATATTAAGCATATACATAAAAACAAAAGCTGTTAACAACCTTGAGACAGAATCCTACAAGCAGTTTTCAAATAAATAGGAATGAATTTTGTAACCACTAAATCCAGCAAATATTATACATATTGCATTAGTTCTAATGTGTCAGGCATTTATACCACCTGCAATGTGGCAAAAGGGGTCTCTAACATGGACATTACTATACACTCTGAATAGCTTGCACTACAAAGACCAAAGCTCTCAGTTTCTTGTTCATTAGTAAATTCATCATGCGTGACACTTGTAATCCTGCCATAGACATAAAAGTATTGTTAGACAAAAGCTCTTTCAGCTGACAAATTGTCTGATTCCATGTTAACATGCTTGTTTGGCTCAACTGAACATGCATGCAAGATGCCGAGATGAATGTAAGACGCTTCGGGCATTGCTTATTTTAACAGAAACAAAAGAAACAAATAGGAAAAATCTAAAATAACTGATGGATTTTTCCATCAACATAAGTTGCTAGGTGAGGATCACTAACTAGCTGAAACTACATCAGATTGTAGGCTGATCTCAATGGAAAATATCTAATTTGTAGAAGCAGTTTTCAATGGAAGTATACAGTAAGGACCAGATGGCTGATCTGAAAGGTCAGGGCTGGATTTTTATTCATGCAGGTGAAGTAGAGCAATTTTCTTCATTCAATATTGTGATTTAGTTTCTCTATAATGTAAGTGTTACCATAAAAAAACATAATTGTATTGCATTTTGATAAAATTATTGGTATTCATAGGGTGGTAAACTTGTCTCTATCACAATTACACAAGCAAATCAGAATTTTATTGGACAGCATTTTGTGAGGAACAACTCTTGTACTGATGCAGGAATCTGTACCATAAATGAAAACTAACTTTTAGTATTTGTGTGGTAAACTGAATTTATTAACAAATATAAGACAATCTTGTTCTCCTGAGAACTCTAGCTTGTTTCAAGTCTCTTCGTTTTAGAATATTAATATAGCATCCATCTTACCAGTTTTCTATCCTCATCCTGAGACAGAGGAACAGATGCGTTTCCATATCTTAGTTGTTAAAAAAGCAATCCTAACCTAAGTGCATTCCTGACCTAAGATTTCAGAAAACAAGAAAATGTATTTGTAGTCTTTTCAGGCACTAGGAAGGGGATGACATCCTCTAAAGACACATTGACCAGGTGGATTAGTAGATTATCTCTCTTTAACAATTTTACCATTCTACACCTTCCACAGCAATTTCATGGGCTAAAAACACACAAGGATCTATTCTGGATATTTGTAATGCTTCTTCCTAGAGCTCTTCTTCTACATTCATCAAGCATTATTGCCTGGACATCCACTTTGGCAGTCCAGACTTTGGCAGTACTTAATACGAAATGATAATCCTCCCTCCCTTAGGTAGCTAGCTAGGTCCCTTCTGTGCTGCCGTAGGACAAATAAGAAAGACAAAATTGGGTTTTGCTATAATTGGACAAGAATCTCAAATATGGCTTCTTGAGGATAATGCCTGTAACTTTCCCAGCCTTTTAGCAAATATAATGGATACTAGAAAAGCCACTTTAACAGACAGCCATTTTGGTCTATCTCCTGGATTGATTCAAACAGATGGGATTTCAGAGTATTGAGAACAACAGATAAGTCCCAAAATAGGCACAGGATGTTTCACTTCCAGTCTCAGATTCCTATTTTCTTCAAAAAATCTTGATACTAAAGGATGACCCAAAAATTTTCCCAGTCATGGCATTAATGGCTGCCATATATGCTTTCAGATTATTAAATTGAAGGCCTTTTTGAAAGCCATCTTTTAAAAATTGTAGAAAACTGGGAATTTCTACTAAATTAACTTGTGTATCACTAAGCCAGGAAGTGAATTTAAACCAAATTTTATGCTAAATCTTATTTGTTCAGTCCTTATGAGCTGCAAATAGAGTATTACTTACTGATGTAACCCTGTATTCTTCAGTCTTGACTCTTCACAAAGCAAGCTGAAAGATGGAATTTACTCAACTCTGGATGGATCAGGCCTTTCTGGATTAACAGATCTGTATACTGCAAAAGAAGCCATTGCTGGTTGTTCAAAATTTAAAATAAAAGAGGAAATCAAGCCCTCCGAGGCCAGAATGGTGCTACTATTATCACTGATGGACCTTCCAACAACATCTTCTGCAGGACTCAGTCTCTGAATAATCTGGACTGGAGTAAAGACGTAAAGAAATCACTGTCTACAGCTCATGTAGAATGCATCCACTGCATATGGGTGATCTTGTGCATTCAGAGAACAAAACTCTATAAGTTTTGAATTGTTTCTGGTTGCCATCAAGTCTATCTGTGGCATTCATCAATTGTCTGTAAGGAGATGGAAATATGTGGGATTTAGTTCCCACTCCAAAAATTTGTGTTTTTTCTGGTCCAGAAGATCCACTCTGGTATTCAGAGATCCTTTTATATGCAGATAGTCCAACAGGGCAGATTTTGCCAATTGGAAAATCTTCTTGCATACTATCATCAATAACTTGTGTTCCACCCTGCTTGTTCAGACTATAGGCCACTACTTGGTTGTCTGTTTGAATTGGGAGAGATTTGTCCTGGATCAATGGCTTTAAATGCAGAAGTGTCAACCTGACAGCTTTCTTCTCTGGAAAATTTAAAGACTGAAACCTGTTCAATTTTCCCCATAGACCTCGTGCCCAAAATGAGCACCCCCAAACTCTCAGGGAGTCCTCTGTGGTTAAGATGACTGACTTGAATTGGACTTGACTTGAACTGGAGACTTTTTCCCTTTTCCAGGTTGCGTAGACTGAGCCACAATTTCAAGTCTTCTCTTGTAGCTTAATCCAGACTTATTTTTGTATGCATCCTCTTCATATCTTCAATCCAATGACAGCATATTGTACTGGAGACTCTGGTCTGTGTACAATAGCCCAAGGTACTGCATCTATCAAAGCTACTAACAAACCCAAAGTCTTCATGCTTTGATAAATCGTAGAAAGAGGGGAGTTGATGAGAACTTTTACTGCTGATTTTTTTTTTTTTTTTCCATTCAGAAGGAAAAATGACTTGCAATTCTGTTTATTATGAAGCCTAAAAAGGATTTTGAAATTTCTGGCAGTAAGTGGGATTTTTCCTAGTTTATTTACAATCCAAGTGTACAGTCATGGCCAAAAGTTTTGAGAATGACACAAATCTTCTATTTTCACATGATCTGCTGCCCTCTGGTTTTTATGTGTGTTTGTCAGATGTTTTTATCACATACAGAAATAGAATTGCAATCATATTATGAGTAATAAAAGCTTATATTGACAGTTAGAAGGAGTTAATGCAGCAAGTCAATATTTTCAGTGTTGACCCTTCTTCTTCAGGACCTCTGCAATTCTCCCTGGCATGCTCTCAATCAACTTCTGGACCAAATCCTGACTGATAGCAGTTTATTCTTGCACAATCAATGCTTGCATTTTGTCAGAATTAGTAGGTTTTTGTTTGTCCACCCGTCTCTTGAAGATTGACCACAAGTTCTCAATGGGATTAAGATGTGGGGAGTTTCCAGGCCATGGACCCAAAATCTCTATGTTTTGTTCCCTGAGCCATTCAGTTATCACCTTTGCTTTATGGCAAGGTGCTCCATCATGCTGGAAAAGGCATTGTTGATCACCAAACTGCTCTTGGACGGTTGGGAGAAGTTGATCTTGGAGGACATTCTGGTAGCATTCTTTATTCATGGCTGTGTTTTTAGGCAAGACTGTGAGTGAGCCGATTCCCTTGGCTGAGAAGCAACCCCACACATGAATGGTTCCAGGATGCTTTACAGTTGGCATGAGACAAGACTGGTGGTAGTGATCACCTCGTCTTCTCCGAATAAGCTGTTTTCCAGATGTCCCAAACAATCGAAAAGGGGATTCATCAGAGAAAATGACTTTACCTCAGTCCTCAGCAGTCCACTCCCTGTACCTTTTGCAGAATATCAGTCTGTCCCTGATGTTTTTTCTGGAGAGAAGTGGCTTCTTTGCTGCCCTCCTTCAGACCAGGCTTTGCTCCAAGAGTCTCCGCCTCACAGTGCGTGCAGATGCACTCACACCTGCCTGCTGCCATTCCTGAGCAAGCTCTGCACTGCTGGTAGCCGGATCCCGCAGCTGAAACACTTTTAAGAGATGGTTCTGGTGCTTGCTGGTCTTTCTTGGGCGCCCTGGAGCCTTTTTGCCAACAATGGAACCTCTCTCCTTGAAGTTCTTGATGATGCAATAGATTGTTGACTGAGGTGCAATCTTTCTAGCTGCGATACTCTTCCCTGTTAGGCCATTTTTGTGCAGTGCAATGATGACTGCACATGTTTCTTTAGATATAACCATGGTTAACAGAAGAGAAACAATGATGCCAAGCACCAGCCTCCTTTTAAAGTGTCCAGTGGTGTCATTCTTACTTAATCATGACAGATTGATCTTCAGCCCTGTCCTCATCAACACCCACACCTGTGTTAATGGAGCAATCACTGAAACGATGTTAGCTGGTCCTTTTAAGGCAGGGCTGCAATGATGTTGAAATGTGTTTTGGGGGATAAAGTTCATTTTCTAGGCAAATATTGATTTTGCAATAATTGCTGTTAAGCTGATGACTCTTTATAACATTCTGGAGTATATACAAATTCCCATTAGGAAAACTGAAGCAGTAGACTTTGTAAAAATTAATATTTGTATCATTCTCAAAACTTTTGGCCATGACTGTAATGTCTCTGCCTGTTTGGGTCTCTGCGCCACCCTCTACCCGCACACTGCGGCGCAGGAGGGGTGTTCAGTTAGGATTTCTTGCTTTAGCTTCTTGTTGCTCTGTCTGAACACTGCTCTATTCTCTCATCTCTGCAATTGATTTTCCACCACACCCATCTCCTTCACCTTGATTTCTCTCCAGCCTAATAGTTAATCTTAGCCTTACCTTTGTGATTGACAGCCAATCTACCTATCAAGCCTAGGGTGAGTTCTAGACTTCCTATAAACAGGTCATCAGCCCACACCTGTTTGCCTGCTATTGTGACTTTGTCCTTTCTAAGCTGTTCTCTTGTTATTATATTGTATTACTTACGTCTGACCTGTGGCTTATCTTGTGACTGCTTTTTTGAATTGAGATTTGGTAGTGCGTTGTCTCTCTGGCTTTAACCCTTGGCTTGCTGACTCCACTTCTGTGTTGTTTTGTCTTGTCCTGTTTTGTGTATTACTTATTCAGAAAAGGGACTGTCGCCCAGTTGTTCTGCTAACACCTAGGGTAGCTGAGGCAAGTAGGTAGGGACAGGGGCTGGGTCAAGTTTAGGACTCACTGTCTCTGTCTTTCCCTTCCTCCCTGGTTTCAGCAGCATCACTAGGGAATTGCACAACTAGCAGTTCCCTTACACCAAGTTTTCTGAGAAGACTGATGAATACTTGAAGGTGATCTTGTAGGAAAGATGCAAATGGAGTAGCTATAAGCCAATCATCAAGATATGGAAAACTTTCAACCGTAGAGCTGCTACTATTACTGTCACTTTGGTGAAAACCCTCGGAGAAGTTAGGCCAAAAGGGAGCGCTTTGAATTGGAAGTGAAAGATTGATCCTAAATGATTTCCTGCTATTCTCAAGAATATTCTTGAAACTGAATGATTGGGAACATGCAGATATGCATCTTTTAGGTCCAAGGGAGCTAGGACTTGGCCTTTTTGTATGGCTGATGTGACTGTTCTTATTGTTTCCATCTTCAAGTTAATTTTCTTTAATTCAGGGATCTGAGATCTATACTTTAATCTCCATGAACTGCCGACCTTTGGAACGGGAAAAATTCTTGAATAAATCCCATAATCTTCTACCTGTTTTGGGTTTTCTTCTATGGCATTCTTTGTCAGAAAGTCTTGTTTAAGAAGAAAAACATGAGGAATCTGTTGCTTGTTTAGAAGCAAATGATCCTTTGGATTGTGTAGAATTTCAGTTACATAACCCTTCTCTATGCGATCCAAAACCCACTTTTCTAAGTAGTACTGCACCATACTGGGAAAAAAGCAAAGTGACCAAAATATGTTAATTTGCCCATTATGGTATATATTATTTTATGGTATTCACATGTATCCACAGCTATTTTTTAATTAGTGGAGACTTATTTGTACATGGGGATACTTAATATGTTTGTTTCTTCTCATAAAATCCAAGGCACATGGCTTAGAGTCCTTAAGTAATCCACAGATTGTTGGGGGTTCCATTCCCCTCTCAGTTGAACAGTACAGGGCACATGGTACTTACACATCCAGTAAGGATTATAATCTATTACTATCCAGGGTAGTGGAACACATGGCCCCATCAAAAAACAGTCCAAGACAGGCCAGAGCGCATGGCTTCTTTAGTCCTAGCACATGGTATCCATAAAGTCACAGTCAATAGTATCACAGTCCAATAGTATCCAGAGTAGTGGAACACACAGCCCCACCACATAACATAGAAAAAAAATAGAGAGAGTTTTTAGTCCATACCAGTACATCAGCCCATCATAATCCATGAGAGGTCAATCAGTCCACCACATGGCTTCCAGTCCATTTGTCCCCTCCCACCCTCAGGGGGAAGTCAGCCAAAGAGCATGACCTGCTCACATGGTGTCCAAGATAGCAGGGCAAGAGAAAAGAGAGAGTGCTCCCCCCAGGTGAGAACATACATTGGCACTGGTCTCCTCCCTCGAGTGATGTCATCAGGGCTATACACCTGCCCTCCATCTTTGCAACCAAATAACTATAAACGGTCATAATTCCTCATCAGGTGACATATTGTCAAGCCAGGGGATGACGGGGTTCCCAGCGAGGTCCCCATCAGGTAGACACCAAGGATGACACCCCAATCCCCTTTGGATACATACATGGTTGAAAATACAGAATTGAGGGTCGGTTCATCACACTGATCATCTTCCTACTCCCGAAGCTGGTCCTAACCTTGGATGTAATGCCACAGGTTCAGCTTTTGTGCCCATGGCATTACAGCACCATACTATTACTGAACTAAGCGTTAAAGGGGTATTCCCATGTACATAATTATTTTTAAATCTGTAAATAATTAAAAGATAAACATTTTTGCAAATATAAGTAATTAAACATTTTGCAGAGTTTTAAAGATTTTCTCTAAATATCTTGTGGTCACAGTCTGTTATCTTGATTGGTTGCCAGCGGATACGACCATGAATGCAGGAGCTTTCTAAGGTCAGAAAATCAGTCATGATGTCCTTATTGTGGCCGAGATATCTTCTGATACATGTAGTATCCCTGCCTGATAATCCAGGTACAATAAGAAAATCATAGCTGGGTTTCTGACTAGACCCAGACCATAGAAAGTTTCTGCATTAGTGGTCATAACCATTGGAAATGGATCAAGATAAAAGACTGTCACCACTAAGAAAGTTACCACCAAGAAAATCTTTAAAACTTTGCAGAATTTTTAATTACTTTTATTTGCAAAAATATTTAACTTTTAATTATCCACAAATATAGATATGATCATGTACATGGGAATACCCCTTTAACTATATGCTCAGCTCGATGTAATAGTACGGCCCAGAGCATTAAAAGGTTAATGTATCAAAGTCAGAAACAAAATTTGCAGCTAGTTTATGGGAATAAAATTGTTCCATTAATTCTTAATATCATCTTGATGTCTATTCCCAACTGATTTAGCCATAATCTTAATGCTCTAGACACAGGCTGCCATGACGGCTTTAGATTAGGCTGGCAATGAGACATATGATGTTTTTCAGAAAAATATCATAACTACAATCCATTGGATCCTTAAGAATTTATGAATCATGTGCTGGAAAAAAAGATTTTCTAGAGGTTTGCCACTGCTGGATCTACTTAAGCTTCACATTCCCCAGGATCTAGTTTGTACACAGTTTTAAATCTGGAAACTAAGCTCAAATCTTCCAGATGGAAATTCCATCTCCATTATGGATTACCAGATGCCCAAGAAGGATTGTAGCCTTTCTTTTGGGGAAATTAAATGGATTCTATCATTTGAATCCCATATTTTTATAATAACATGTAGGAATATCCTTAAGAAAGGCTATTCTTCTTGTACCTTTAGAAGTCTTCTCCACACCGCCCATCAGTAGATATTCCCGGTGTTTTTCTTTATACTAATGAGGTTTCTCACAGCACTGTGGGCGTTCCCCTGCATTCAAACAGCACTGGGGGCATCCACTGTACTGCTTGAAAACACTCCAGAGCCGCCTCACCTTCTTCTGGCACGCTTCTCCGCCACGTCCTCTGCTTTGTCTTCTTCCAGTGATTCTGTCCTCTGAATCTAAATACAATGCATGCGCATTCAACTCTGCTATCAGGCAGAGCTATCAGTGCATGTCTGCGGCCATTTTCTTGTGGTCGCTTACACAAGCTTACTGCATGAACAGCATGCTCGTGTAAGCGGCCACAAAAAATGGCAGCAGAAATGCGCAGTCATCTCTGCCCGATGGCAGAGCCAATTGCGCATGCGCTGTATTTAAATGCAGAAGACAAAATCGCCGAAGAAGACATTGCAGAAGACGTGGCGGAGAGGTGTGCCGGAAGAAGATGAGGCGACACTGGAGAGTTTTCAAGCAGCACAGGGAACGCCCTCAGTGCTGTTTGAGCGCAGGGGGAATTCCCCCAGTGCTGTGAGAGAACTCACTAGCATAACAAAGAAAACTAGGAATATCTACTGAAGGGTGGCGTGGAAAAGACTTCTAAAGGTAGAAGAATAGCCTTTCTTAAGGCTATTCCTACGTGTTATTATTAAAATATGGGATTCAAATTATAGAATCCCTATAAACAAGCTCTCTGTCCAGAGAGGACAGAACAGTTTGTCCTGTTTTCTTAACTTATTAACATTTTTAATTAACTTATTAGTATTTTCTTTTCTATACAAATAATTATCTTTAGAAATTGCCAAAATCTGAATCTGATTCTGTTATTCTGAAACTCTGAAGAGTTAGAAGAATCAAACAAATCAGAAAAATCATTGTAGAATTTTTTCACAATTTCGACCAAGAAAACAACTTTTTCTCCTCCTTATCAGTCATGTGTTCATCCTCAAAAACATGAGTCCAGGCATTGCAGATTTTGGAAGGATAATCCTCAGGAAGGTGTTGGAGGCAGCTAATGCTGCCTTCAGATTTAGTCTTCTGCTAGTTTTAGAAGATGCATGAGGACTAGTAGGAGAGGCTTGACTTTGAGTACAGATTATACATATGGCAGGCACATGGTCATCGGGTAACAACTGCTGACACTCAGTACAAAGCCCCAAAGGAAAGCCCCAGAAAGGCACAATAACCTAATGCTCTAAAGGGTTTCGCTTGCCAGACACAACACTCCGGCTCTCATACACCAATTCCGCTCTTGGAGCTCCACCCCTTCTATGATTTGACATACCTATGCAATTGGGGAATCCTTTTGCCAAGGTACGGTACTTGCTCTGTTTCTCAGCTTCTCCTGCTGCTTACTTCGCCTTCACTGACCTGCACACTAGGCACGGTAGACACAGCATATTGATGATAAAATCCAGCTTCAACCGTGATGCAATTCATCCAAACTTACGTGGTTACGATAAAAAATAACTTTTATTGAAAAAAGTATAAAAAAGTTACATAGTAACTTCAGGAATCAGTATAGAAAAAAGCTATGTGTTTCGGGAAAAATTCCCTTCCTCATGGCATCAAGGGAATTTTTCATGAAACGCGTAGATTTTTTTTATACTGATTCCTGAAGTTACTATGTAACTTTTTTATACTTTTTTTCAATAAAAGTTATTTTTTATCGTAACCATGTAAGTTTGGATGAATTGCATCACAGTTGAAGCTGGATTTTATAATCAATATACTATTCCATTACCTTCAAATCCACAAGGGTTCTGTGCTTCCTGGATTCAATGCTTATACAAGTGAATACAAGTGAATATGGTGAGCTGGATTGATACGTTTGTTTTATAATTTGCCGCACGGTAGACACAGTGTCAGTGAATTCCGGACAGAAAGGTGACTGCATTATCTGCTGTACCCTCAGCTTCTTTCTCCATCCACCTGCTAGCATCATAGCTAGACTTACAGCAGCTCATTCTTTCACAGGAGGAGCCTTCAGGCACGTTTTTAAACAGCTTTCTAAGAGCCCCTTGGAATATGTAACAAGAAAACAAAGAAACCTGTGTACTTAAAGAAAAACTTCGTATCATATCGTGGCTGTCTTAGCATGACTTGGATCAAAGCAGGGATACTTCTTATCTGACCTCAGGCAAAAAAATATCAGTAGCAAACATGCCTCATATCACAATGCATACCTAGATCAAAATGGAAGTTAAAAGAAACTTGCTAATGTTGTACATACCTGGTTCAAAAGTCAGATTTGTAATGAGAGAGAACATTATTATAGATATACTCTAATGTACCATTAAGGCTGCTCATCCATAGATTGACGTATGCTTATTGAAACATACCCGTCTTGATTGACTATTGAAATATATAAAGTCTAGGGTACCAGCCAATGAAACATAACTAACATTTTGTAAATTGCTTAAATCCATTAAATAAATTAAGCTGCTACAGTCTTTGAGTATCATGATTTTACAGAGATACACTTTAGCTATTACCATCCTGGAGGCAGCCAAATCCATCAAAACTGCGTGGTCATGCAAATATAGTCAAGGGCTAAGAAGCTTTGGCCTGAAAATTTCAATTTTAAAATTAAGTTCAGTTAAAACAGACTTAGTCTATAAAAGTATTACATATACGGTTAGAACAATAATCTGCTATTTTTGCACATTTTATATGCTCCTTCATTTCCAAAATTTAATCAGAAAACACGTTGGAGAAATTAAACAAAATCACATTGATATTGTTTGTTGACAAACATCAGCTACTAAAATAAGTTACTAAAAGTATTTTTAATTTGTTGTAGTAAAAGTGGATCAGTCACATGGATGTATAATTCTAGAAGAACGCAGATCTGCTTGGGTATTATACCAAGGATACTTAGAAGAATTGATTCTGTTTTGAAGGTAAAGGGTGGTCACATCAAATATTGATCTCATTCATATTTCTTGATTGTTCATTCATTTTGCATTAAATTAATTTTAAAAATAAACTATTAACTCTAAGGCCCCACGTAGTTGGCCGCAGCAAAAAAGTGCTCGCCACAGAGTCTGCAGGGATTTCCTAGAATCCCATCCACTTTGCAGTGACTGCAAAATGAAGCTGTTTTTGTCACGCCGCAGCCTAAAACTTTTATTTCTTATTGCATTTCCACTTTGGATCATTTATCAAGCCTAAAACATTTGCACAGCACTGTATGTGTTTCTACTATTAGAGAAAAATACAGTATTGTCATAATGGCATCTGATAGAACAAGGCGCAATTGTTTAATTCTCAATTCGATTGGAGGCATAAGCAATATAGCTGTGCAATTTTGTGTTCTATGCCCTCTTACGGATACTATCTGCAGTAACTTCTTAAAGGGGTATTCCCGTAATAACAGTCATATTTCATAATAAAAAATATCACTGTCACCCATTGAAAGCAAATATCAAAAGTGTATATGTCACTAGAAAAAGCCCAATGAAATGCTCCTATCCCTACCACTGTTTGTTCACTGTTGTCAATGGATTTGACTTGTAGGCCATCTTCCTTCTGGACGAGCATGTCAAATTTGTTTCCTTCACTTTCCTATAGTTGCTTATTCGATCAGGGCTACATAACCATGCTTGTGCTATCATAAGAGATGGTGTATGTGCAGTGCATGGACAACTTCTGTTAGGAGTAATGGTCAGTGCTGCAGTTAGAAAGCAGATAGAGCAAGGTATACGTGGGGAATGTAGTTTGTAAGCAGTCACATGTTCCATAGTAAGGACTGCCCACGCTGGCCATTGCAAGCTGAAAATGTAATGGTGCTATTGGGTGCAGATCTTGATAGAGAGCGCACATAGGAGGTGGGTAACGTTACATGTACAGTGCAGACACTTTATCTGTATGGTTGTTCAACTTTAAAAAAAAAACTTCAAAAACATTGTATGTTGGGAAAACCCTGTTAAATCTTTTTTCTTGAACTTTTCTAATTATTTAACCATCAAGGAATAGATGGAATTGAACTTGCAGATGCTATTTTCAAATGTTTTATCAAGTAAACTGAAATTACTGTACTTTACTGTATTTTAGGAAAAATTTACCCCATTCTGCAAAATGAATAACATGTATATTGTGGAAAAGTTACTGTAGTCAATGGAAATCACGTAGTAGTGAGTCACATGTATAATTATGCTAATTCTCCTGTGAGAGTGGTGATGGTTGTAAGTGAATGCTCTGATGGCTGGTTGCGAGAAATTTGGCTTAAGGACCCCTGTTTTGGGACATTTGCCAGACATCTCTGTCCTATTAGAGGTCTCCGTAGCTATGTCTTTGTGCTATGTTTATTATCTCTATCTATAATGCTTTTATACTGTAATCTCACTTCTGTATAAACTTCCATTGGTTTTATCCACCTGGGAGACAGTTTTTTCATAAATAGAGATCATTTCACACAATAGGAGTGAAGGCCCTCCTTGCATTTTCAGCTATTTTGAGGATTACACTGTCTACCAATAAGTATTTGGACACCTGTGGTAGAATAGAAAAACAACATTTATTCCTATTCAATAGTTGGTAGAACCCAGAAGATGTGTTTCCTTACACATGATATTGATTGACACAATACTCCTGGATGCCTGGTGAAACTCCTGGTGTATGTGAGCCATCGGTTGGGTGCGGTTTCTCTGGTCAGCACCCATCGGTCTCTATCTCCCAGTTTCGGGGGTCTGCCAACTCAGGGCACATTCCGACAATCACCGTTCACCTTCCACTTCGGTATCACATAGGCCACTGCCGATTTTGGGTAATTCAGTTCGCTTGCTATGTCCCTTAAGGATCAACCATTTCTATGGTACCCCACAATTACCCCTTTCTCGAAATTGGACAACTCTGCACTTCGTGGCATCTTGCATGCGACTAATGCCAGTGCTGTTTCCTATTTAACAGCAGAAGGCGTGACGTACTTCACAACCACAGATATCTTAATTTGCATGGGTGTTCAAATACTTATTGGCAGACATTGTATAAGCTAATGACAGACTCTCCTTAAAAGTAAAGTCTATAAAGGTGCTAAATAAACCCATATACCATGTATATTAGGCATCCTTGTATTTGTAACATCCCTGACATCAAAGTTAGTTTGTCAATAAAGATAAAAAGTAAAGCTAATAAAAAAGATGATAATAACTGTGGTGAAATTGTTTTTTTTTTCATGCATTTCCATTATAAAAAAAATCATATAACTGAAATGTTAATTTACCTCTAATATCAAATCTAAAAATCTAAATTTCAAGTAAAAAACAATAGCTATGTAGACATAGAATAAAAAGTTATGGCTGATGAAATGCAGTAAAACTAAATTTCTTCTTTTCTAAGAATTGTCCTCGTCCTTAAAATGTTAAATCGTCTTCTTTCTCTACACTATTCTTCCTCATAAAATTGATATAAAATAAGTATTTGCATATACAACAATGTGGGTTTTTATTTTATATTAGAAAATCGGTTTGTTACAACACAGTCTTATCTGAAAAGGACGTCTTTTGTTTGAGTTGAGTTAGTGGTGTCTCGGTATTCACAGTTTCCTTTTAAAAGAAGCAGACATGGGTATGAAGACCCTCACATTCCTATTAGTTGACTTTAGACATAAGAGACACACATCAAAGCTTAGTAAATAATATGACTAACATTTTGGATGCTTCTGCGGAGGGGATGATATTCCTATGTAGAACACCCAAGTATTTAAAAAGAATTGAGAAAGAATTGTGTAGGTTTAAATATCTCACTGTTTTTTCTTCCTTTGGCTCCATGCTGAGGGTTGTATTATTCTTTGTAATGCTTATGCTTCTGAAACTCTTTAGTAAGAGCTATGGTGACGTTAGTCAAAAACAGCAGCTTGTGGGCACACCGTGACAAGTTTATTTGTAGTACACCCTGAGCTGCACTTGAGGATTCTCTGCTGTTTCAGAAGGCTCAAAACGCCTTCAGTATCAGTTGCACTTCAAAAGGGTAAATGCTGGAGCCTACCAGACATACTGCACCAAATGTCTATAGACTAGTCCAAGAACAAAGTTCATGGCGAAATGAATTAATTCAATTCTCCTTAGCATCAACAAAGATATTATCTGAGTCTGTGGTTCTTACTGATATTGAAATTAGTTCAACTCGAACTTCTCAACCGACAGATCCATAAGAAAAATTACCCTATTTTAAACCTACCTTTTTTTTTTCTTTACTTATGACCGCCAAGGTGGCAATTTAGTGTTCTCCAGGAATTTTGTTAATTTATGGTCCTAAAAAGTGTCACCCAGTTTCAAACCACTATTAAGAGACAAGTCATTGTTGGTATAATGATAATTATATACAATACTTTCTATAAATTCCAGTTTTCTAGATCACTGCTTACTGCTTTTCATTGTGCTTGCTTACAGTGAATACAAATCTACTCATGGTTATGTAATATACAGGTACTGAATGGTTGCAACCATCTAGAATACATATTCTGTTGTGCGAAGCTCCATGGAGAATAATAAGGCTCCTTTAAATATTCAATAACCTTTTAAATGCTCAGAAACTTTTCAGAAAACTTAGTCTTATTTAATAGAGCATGTGATTCTGGACCAACATGTTATGTAGCTCAATTAAAAATTTTGCTGCTTTCTGCCTGAGAAAAACTTTCTACATCTCCTGCATCTAAGTGTGTCCCTTCTTGATAATTTACTGTTCAATACTTGTTACTATGCAAGTTCCTTCTTTAGAAACCAGTAAGCTCAAAACAGGAATATAAGTGAATAGGAGAGGGCAGGTCTCCCTTCACTACCTTAGAATGTTTCCTTACAGCTTTTACTCCTTGTACACAGCTCAGAGATCTTCACTATTTGCTTGCTTTTATCAATTACTCCTGGAAGAGTTATGTTTGAAGAAACCAGTAACAGTAATTAGAGATGAGTGAACACTAAAATGTCCGAGGTTCGAAATCCGATTCAAACAGCCACATACTGTTTGACTGTTCAAACGGATTTCGAACCCCATTATAGTCTATGGGGGGAAATGCTCATTTCAGGGGTACGCAAAATTCGATAAAATTATACTTACCAAGTCCACAAGTGACGGTCAGGCTGGATTCTCCTTGAAGTCTTCTCCCGGCGCAGCGCCCCCGCAGCGTCTTCCGGCTGGAATTCACTCTGCCTAGGCATCGGGGCCTAGGCAGAGCCTACTGCGCATGCACGGTCGGCTCTGCCCGGCCCGACGCCTGAGCAGAGCCAACTGCGCATGCGAGGGCATGCCCGCGTATGCGCAGTTGGCTCTGCCTAGGCCGGATACCTAGGCAGAGTGAATTCCAGCCGGAAGATGCCGCGGGGACGCTGCATGGAGAAGACTTCTAAAGGTAAGAGAAGAACCAGCGTTGATTGGCAGAATGTATAGCATTCTGCCAATCAACGCTGGTTCTGCATCGAACCTTAAACTTCGAACAGCTAGTAGTGTTCGATCGAGTATGAGTATCTCGAATACCGTAGTATTCGATCGACCACCTACTCGATCGAACACTACTCGCTCATCTCTAACAGTAATATTGAATGGGACAGGGGGACACCACTTATGAAGGCTTGTACATTCCAGCTGAATGTATAATGCTGAAATTTCCCCAGAGCATCCTCCCCTACTCTATCGTCTGCTAGGATTCCCAGAAACAGGACATTCCCCTGCACTGTCACAGTGCAGGTGGATTCTGCTCTCTGGGGAGTGAATGGGTGAAGGAATCAGAAAACCTTGAGACTCCCAGTAAAAATGAGTAACCTGACATGCTGCCTTTTGCCCCCCACAACAGGTGCCATTTCTTTTTCAACGGTAAATAGGGGCCTCAGGTGTGCCATTGGTATGATCATATCCGATCATAACAGAGAAATGGCTTAATAGGCTTGCATAGACAGGCTATAATCCTTTGGAATATTAATAGTAATAGCTTCAAGGCCTCTATAGGGAGGAATTAAAATATAATTTATAGGGGTTGTCCGGAGAGCTAAAATTACCTCAATTTGTCTCCCTCTTTTCCTTGTTCTGCAGTTGATTGTTTTACTGTTCTCCCCTCCTTGTTGCCGATATCGGCATTGTTCGTATTCACTCCTGCTTGAGCACCAACCCTGCGGCCTAGCTGTGGTTCTCAATGCCACTGCCTTGATACTATTGATGTTGCTTATACAGCTATTCCATGCACCTAATGGCCTGAAGTACATATTTGTATCTGCAGTATTCCTTTTCTTGTGTTTTTGTGGCTTGTAAGTCTGTATATTTGATGTATTTCCTCTATTAAACTGGAAAATTATTCAATAAACTCTGATTAAAAATAAAATTACCTCAATTGTTCTGGAGGACCCTTGATGATGGTCCCAGGGGTTATGGCCTGGTTACGACCCACCCCTCCACTGAATCTATAGGTAAATAACTGTACTATAGTCATTATAGTCATCCAGCCCCATAGAACAGTATTATCTGTGAGATCAGTGGAGAAGGTGGGTGCAGTAGTTTCATTTATGAATATCACTGAGCTGTCAGTTAGAGGGTCGGACCTTACAGCTCAGTGTCGTTGTTGGCTGGTGGGGAATGCTCCTGATTTTACATTTATATAGTCTTGTTCTGTGAAGTGATGACCCTGAGCTGTGTGGCTGGCCCTTCTAACAATCAAGCGGCATTGGTAGCTTAAAGTAACTGGTTAGATATCTCTGGAAGTGGGGCATATTCCTGCTAAACTAAATGTCCACTGAGTTCTGTCATCTTTGCAATGGTATATAACATGCCCTTTCATGGAGGACATGAAGGTTCCACTTTGACTGTTTGTAGAGGGAAAATGAACTTTAGTTTGTGTTGGCCATGAATGGGATTCTGAAGCTTATATTTAGAGTGAAATAAAATTGGGATTAATGGTGCTCTAAAAATAAATAAATAAATAAATAAAATAATAATAATAATAATAATAATAATAATAATAATAATAAATTGCCAGAGATCTATAGGAATATAGGTGTTTTGTTCCCATTACTGTAGCGTTCAGTCAAGGCCACGTTCTGCTCTCTGAAGTGCAACTGTACCATCATGTTGCCCCAGTATCCTTATGGCTGTGCTAAATACTATAAAACCCAAAAAACGTACCCTACCAAATAATAAGTAAAGTTCCACTATAGAATAAACATAACAACCAAAGGAAACATAGAAGAATGGACTTCACACAAGTGTTGTGAACGTAATTACTGTTTAATTCACAGGTGTATAGTGTAGAGTTACAGAGTTAACGTTTTCGGTCGTGACGCACCATTCTACAGCTGTACACAGCCTTTTCACTAGCAGCACCGAACTACTGGCTGGGCTACCACCCCACCAACGTTACCATTGGCTTATTTTCCCTTGCGGGCCCCCTTGTTTTTTCTGTGTAAGAGTCTGAAGAAGGTCACTAATGACCGAAAACATTAACTCTGTAACTCTATACTATACACTTGTGAATTAAACAGTGATTAAGTTCACAATATTTGTGTGAACTCCATTGTTCTATTGAGACGGGTTGGGACCCTACCTTCACACACCACTGGAAGGAATACTGCATCCTGATTGCAACCAAAGGAAACATGAGACAAATACAAACATATGTATAAAAAGTATGAAAAATATTCATTGATAATCCAATAGTTAAAAAAAATAACAGGAGACATCCAAAAATAACTCACTAAAAATAGTAAGCAGACACACAAATCAACCCACTTAGTAAAGTGCAGTGCAGCTCCTAGTCATAGGTATATATTACAGTATCTCTGAGCCAAAGAACGTGCATATACAACACTCCACCCAGGGAACATAAGGGCTCGTTCACACGGTAGACGCTGGGGCGGATTTTGGCACCGAGAGTGACATGCGGCTCTCCCCTCCAGAGTTGGCTCAAATGAATGGGTCAACTCCGTTTGAAGAAAGGGCGGCTCGCTTCTTTTTTGCCGCTAGCGGAAAAAAGAACGCTAGTGGTCTCCATAGACCACCATTGTATGGAGGCGGATTTTGAGGTGAAATCCGCTGTCAAAATCCGCCTCCTTGCCCCCGTGTGAACTAGCCCTAACAACTAGCCAGCTAAACAACTAGCCAGTTAAATAGCAACATCATATATCAAAAATTGCATACCCAGAGACATGGTAAAATAGTGAGCACAGCACCAATGGGAGTAAACTGCTGAACGCTGAACGTGCATTTCGCCTAGGATGGCTTAATTAGGAGGTCAGCTAAGTACTATATTCTAGCTCCTATTTAACACTACTATCTACTTTCTCTATTTATGGGCTTTGTCAAATTAATGGAGTCTATTAAAGGTTCTGGACATTTTCTTACGTGGAAGTGAGTACTGTTACTTCTCTATTTACTACTTTACCTCTTTAGATAGGAGCCTCCAGATCATCACTGTATTAGACATTATGTAGACATGTGGGCTCACAAAAACTAGAATTTGTTTTAGTTCTAAACCCTCTCCCAAAAGGTGGTCTCTAACTGCACCTGCATAGACCTTTTTCTTTCCTGCCACCATTTCTTAAAGGGAGTCTACCACCTCCCAAAACATAGTCACCTGTCACCACCTTGCTATTGAGCAGATTGCAGTAATAATACTCAGTGCTGTGTTCACTGCGGATACCCACTATTCCACTTGCAGCTCTTCCACCACTATATGTGATCATATTTATACTTACTTTACTTCTTTCAGAGTCTGATAAAGGTCTGAATAGGACCGAAATGTCATGTTATACTCGCATTACACGCATTACTCAAGTGAATAAATCACTCTTGTTTGCATCAATTCTCTTGTCCACGGAGTCAGTTGTAAATAGTGAATGGGTCACAATGCTCTCAAAAGCACAACAGTCCCATCAAACAGCTGATCAGGAGGGGCCCTGGGCATTGGACCCTCATTGATCTCTTATACAGTATCTTAGACTGTTAGGACCCCTGCAATCAGAAGTTTCTCATAGCAAACAGCTCACAATATTGTTTGCACGCTGGACATTGTTCTGCTCACTCAGCATATTCTTGTTAACTGCAGTTGTGGTACTATAGCTATATCTCCTTCAAGTACCGTATCTGAGATACCTCTGCAGAACCCATTGCCATCATTACAAAAAATATAATGTGGGAGGGGGTAAAATTTGCAGCAGGCCACAAGACTTTAGTTACACCCCTGTACTTACCATCTCCTACCTACACCACCCTGTGCAGTGGACATTGATACTCCCCATCACCAATCTTTCTTGAAGTGTAAGAGCAGTCCCAGGGCTGACGTTCCACCCCAATTATACCAACTGCCTCATTTGTATAACACGTCAAAGTTATTTTTCTCCAAATCTACAAAAGTGAGACACCCAACAAAGGTACGTTGGTAAATATTGCAATGTGCTTTGTAAATCATTGATAACAGTTGGATATGTTTGAAGGAGATTGTAGATTCCCTTTAATGGGTTCCAATATTAATTCTTAATAAGCCAATGGCTTCAGAATTTCCAAACAACCTACTTTCATATATAAGTGGTTTACATTCCCCACTATTTTATATGCCCTTTGGCCCTTCATTTCTAATAGCCCAGTTATGTATTACATGGTCATGATCGATGCCCTTAAAATACGTGGCTACCTACAATGTCACCCAGTAACATCAGCGAACTGACAAGATTTCCAGAGGCCAGGCCTGTTTTTATAAAAATTTTCATTACCAGTTTTATTTCGTATTATATCTAAATTCTAAATATCTATTGTAACATAAATATATTGAATTATAATATATTATTATTATTATTATTATTATTATTATTATTATTACTATTGTTACATCTCAATAATTATTATAAATCAGTTTAGATTAACTACAACTTTACTTCTGAAATAGTTTCTGGTTGACAATATATATCCCAGTTTTTCAACTCCACAATCCGATGACTTCCATATATAATGGTTTCTAGAAGGATATTGCTTTTCTGTGTTACTCTTAGTAGAATGTGCAAATGTTTCCTTCATACCAAATACATTTAGAAATCTAGAATGCTACATACTTGATGAATAGATTCCAAATAGGAACAAACAGCTAGAGGAGAATATATTAAAGCAGGAACCTGCACCGTCCGAACCATCTTTATGCTTATCAGAACTAATTCTGAAATGTTCAACATTCTTGTAACTTAAGTCAGAAAGAGCTAAAAGATATTTTACAAGTTTAAAAATACTAAATATTAAATATGAGTCAGTCCATGAATATCTGCACAGTATTCTGATTCTTCCCTAGATTTTAAAAATCCGAAAAGCTTATTTATATTTGGTGTTCTCCCAAAGCGCCAGATTTGTATTTAGGGCACATAAAAGCTTTTATAGTCTGCCCTTTGAAACAGTTGCACTGTAAAGCAGTATTTAGACGTAGCACTAGCAAGCCAGAATAAACGTTGATTCATTTCTATTGTATGCTACTGTGATGTTTAGTCATAAATCTGAAAAGGGAACATCCAGTCATATCCAATTTCTTAGTAACTTACAATTCAATAGAAATAGGAGTAATATTGGGCGACTCAAAGCAAAACATTCATCATTTGGCCTGGAAGAGCACAGCTTGAATGGCTGTCCATTGAGTATTTTGCATGACTTTAATGAGCATGTTAGCAATTCTTACAACATAATAGCACAATGCAGAATAGGGGCCACCTAACTAGCCTTCAAAGTCTTCCAGATAAAGATGACTTGCAATAACTGTATAAATGTTTTAATATATTTTTGTTATTTTTACGAAAGATAAGAATATTTCTATGGATATATTTGAAATTTTATATAAAATGTAGCCGTAAGAGGAGAAGTGTTGAATGTTCTAAAATTTGGAAAGAAAACTGATAAACAAAATATTCTGTTCTTTTCAAGGAGGAAAATGTCCAAAAAGTATGATGGACTATAAAATTAGGAATAGGAATCTCCTATAAACATGCCTTGCCTCAAATGTCTTCTATATATTCAATAGAATATCCGAATGGAAGTGAGATGGAAACATCCATAGCCAGCACAGACTTATGCTAAGGCCCCACGGGCCATAAACACAGTGATAAAGCGCTGCGGGAAGAACCACTGCATGATCGTAGATATAAAAGCTGCCGGCGTTTCCCATAGATATAATTGACATGCTGCGATTTGCAAAGCCGCAACAGCTTTGCAAATCGCAGCGTGTCCGCGCTGCGTTATTTTCCGCAAAGTGGGCATTGGATTCACATGAATCCCATCCCCTTTGCTTGCACTGTAAAATGCCACAATTTTTCCTGCAGTGTCTCCACTGCAGGCATATTGCGGTGTTTACGTCCCATGGGCCCCGGCCTTAGGGCAGTTTTAGTCATCTGAAATATGAGCTCATATAGTGCTAGCATTGTGACAACAGGACCAGCAACCCCAAGTCAGTTGAAATTAGGTCATCATTGGGGTCTATAGTGATTTAAATTCAGTTCAGTAAAATGTGGGGGTTCATATGGTCAGATTGAAACTGACCATTTTTACATAACATTAGCAAAATTAGCCTAACTTCAAGTCCTTTAAAGAGGATCTATCATTGGGAAAAGTCATTTTTAATTAACCACATACTTGCATAGGCTTTAGAAAGGCTATTCCACACATACCTTTTGTATGTAAATTGCCTCAGTAGTTTTTGTATGAGGCCATTTTATTCATATGCTAATTAGCCCCCAGCAAGCACCCCAGAAGTCTCAGTGAGCACGCTATGTTGTGTGTGAGAGCAGGGAGATGAGTCATCAGCAGCAGCCTATGCTGTACAACACAGCAGAGAGACTGTGCTCACTGAGAACTTTCAGGTGCTTGCTGGAAGCTAATTAGAATATGAATAAAAACGGGCTCATTCAAAAACTACTGAAGGGATTAACATACAAAAGGTATATGTGGAAGGCTAAAGGCTATGCAAGTATGTGCTTAGTTAAAAATGAGTTTTGCCAATTATAGAGCCCCATTAAGTCTAATATTTTACTTTTGTAGAACTCACAGTTAATAATATTGCTTACCAGATAAATCCTCCTCCTCCTCTCCAGCGCCACAATTCTGGTGATCTTCATTGGTCTTTTTTTAAATTTCCTGCAGTAGTGATTTACAATAGACTGGTGTGATTGTTTCAGTCACTCACGGGCCATAGCAGTGATGCTAGCGTGTATGGCCTGAGACTGCTGAGGCCAGTGATTGAAATGCCTACAGTAGCATACATTGCTCATAAAACAAGATAGCAACAAAAGAGTACCTGCACGTCTTTGTGGATATACTAAACCTTTACACTGGAAATAAAACCCTTTAATCTTAGACATGTTTTATTAATCATTATCAAGAATAAGAGTTCTAGTTTCTCTGTTATTAAGGCCTCATGCAGACAGAGCAATCTTTGGCTGCATTTCCTGGACCAAACCCAGTCAAGAGAATGGGAAGACTCCAGGCAGCACATACCTGATGCCTTAAGGGAGTCCCGGAGAAGTCAGAAAAGTTTAGTGTCAGTATTTATTTTTCTGCCCCTCTCCTGGGTCTTATTATTCTCCTGGGATCTGAAGAGACAGATTTCAGGGAGGTTCATGTCCTAGAATATGAGATACCATATTCAGTGTTAACAGCCCATGCCTCCATTGCTGTATCTGGAAGTGGAAGTCCTACTGAAGTAGACGCAATAGAGTTGAGTTATGCAACCCAGCAGGAGCCCTTGGAATTATTCAGCACTGGCCAAATGCTGGCACTGCTCAGATGCTTATATACTGCCAAGAATTAAGGAGTCACTAACAGCCAGGTAGACTGAAGGAACTTTTCTCTGCACACTGATAGTGGCCTAAGAGAACTTTAAGAAGTAGTGCTGGACTTAGGGACTAAGCTGAAGCGTGAAGCCTCTGCTCACTTGACTGATTGCCAAACCCAACTGTGTCAAATATCATTTTGCCTAATGGAATCCCTTCTTTAATCCCCGATTGACTTCCGAGCCCAAATTAACCCCTTCCCAACATCTGCCATACTATTATGGTGAATGCCAGGTCTTTAAAGATGGATGTAATGTACAGCAGATACCACTCTTGCATTGCCATTACACATTGCCACTTCCAAGCCCCCTCCCCCCCAAGTTAAAAAGATGTCCCCTAGGCATTTGCTGCCCTCTAGGGGCAGCCCCCTTAACATCATGCACAACTTTTTAATAATCCTAATAACATAATGCGGGGATTATTGCCAAACTAGTATTTCTATTATTAAAAAATCATGCATGATGTTAAGGGGGCTGCCCCTAGAGGACAGCAAACAGAGGCACTGCTCTCCTAATTACATACTCTCCCTAAGGAGTGTTGCTATCCTCTGATCCTGGTTATAGGAAGTGATTGATTTCAGTATTTTTTTTCCAAAGAGTGTGCAACCAAATATTAAGCTGAGGGTGCTGGTAACCATGTTTGAAGATTTGTGTGGAATTATATAATTTCTGTCTTTTTTTTCTCAGTTTTGTTTGTATTATTGTTCCAATACACACAATATACACAACATATGCGTAGTGTAACTGTGCAGGTTCATGGTTTCTATCCCATCTAAGATGACAGCTGCCTGATGTTGCCACTGTTACTAGAAGATGATAGAATTTTACCTTTGTGTTATCTCAGGAAAACAGAAAGTGATAAATGGTGCAAATTACTTTTCTTTCATTTAAAATCGAATAAAGAGGTATTAATAATGTACCCCAATATGTTTACATAAATATATTATACACAGCAGATGTTTTTTAGCAGTAGATTTTCAGATTATGTTTATGATAATTCAAGACTTTAGAAACGTATTGTAAAAAAAATTGTGCATTTAGGTCTAAAAATGTTGTACATTCTCACACTGTTAAATATGTATATTATCTGTTGAAATAACCTTTAAAAAGCTACATTTTACAGACATGTTTGCGAACATGTCATTGAGAATCTATATGATTCAGTTCTACATTAACAATAACATGGCTAGCAGATGTGTAAAGTCAAAACACCTGCTAGGAAGGGGCAGAGCCTTTATTGCCATGGCCTTTGCCTGCCTTGATGGGATTATATTTTCCAGTGTGCTTCTTGCTGTGACGCAGCAGTATCTGCTTTTAGTTCAGTTTTGCAGGCAGTGTCTGCGGTGGGTCTTGGATGCTCCATTCAATTAATGTGCCAGGGCTCTTTGATAATATTGCCAAGCTGTGTTGGCTGCAATACTCTATATGCCAAAAGCTTACTTTGCATCTGCAAACCAGCTTGTGGCCCCAGACATATGTGAAGAAAAAAACATTAGGATTAAATAGACATGGAAACCAAGAATACTAAGCTATATTGTATGCTGAATGAGCCTTCCGAATTTGCTGCATGGCGTAAAACAAACCAATACAGTTTTATGGGAAGCTTACACATCATTGGGGCAAATTTACTAAACTTGTCTAAGATGTAGTTATTGTAAATTTAGATTGTGACCTTTTTTGGTACAGTTTTTGAAAGATCGCTAAAAGTTTATTCAAAGTAGGTGGCAAGTATAAAGTTTCTTTTCCACTTCTAAATTTGGTGCCAAAACTGCCTCAGATCGGGGCCCATATTGCAAAGACGCAGCCAAGGCAGAAGAAAATGCTGCATTTTACAGAACCTGCACAGTGGATGGGATTTTGGCTAAGCCCATCCACACATTGCAGAGAAAATCTGTAAAAAAAATTCCATTTTCAAAAACGCTCATGTTTTTGAAAATAACAACATGTCAATTATAACTATGGAAGCCCTGGTGTTTTCCATATGCATATTATGGGGACAGAAAGTCCACAGAGGAAAACTGTGAAGAGTTTCTGCAGAAAAAACAAACAGATTAAATTCTTCTGCGGTCTTTTCTGCAATGTTTTTTTGCTGCAGCTCAATGCTTGGAGGCTTATGGCTCGATCACACGGAGTAAATGCGGCACGCAATGTGTGAACGCGTTTACTCCGTGTGAACGAGCCCTTAGCCTCAAAAAAGACAATGGGACACATTCACTAAAAGGTTTCTTAATAATTTTGTCATCTAGATTGATTTGTGCACAAGAAACTGAAGCCTACTCCAGCTGGAGTGGATTTCCGGTATTACTAAGGGGGCATTGACAGGAGGAAGTTGGCGCTGATCCTGGCACGATAACTCGCAGCAGAATCAGCACTGAAAAAAAGACTCCCATTCTGTTTTCCGCGCGGAACCCACTGAAATTAATGGGAGGCTTTTTGTCCCATTGATTTCATTGGATTCTGCATGGAAAATGGAACCCATTGAAGTCAATGGGAGTCTTTTTTTCAGCACTGATTCTGAGCTATCGTGCCAGAATCTGCGCCAACTTCTTCCATGTGAATGCCCCCTAAAGGGTTGTGCCATTAAGGGCACTTTATCCACAGCAGTCAGATCACCAGCGAAAGTTCTCCATGCCTTTCTCTGGTGAATAGACCGCCAGGATGTTTGTGTGATTGGCGCTCCATTCACTGATTTTCAACATTTTACCTTAAAAAAAAAAAAGCAATGCAAAGTTAATGGCATTACAAATAACATCTTTAGAATAAGGCCCCACATAGTAAGCCGCAGCAAAAAAAGCACGTATCACAGAAAGTCCACAGAGGTTTCCTCTGTGGACTTTCTGCTTCCATTATACTTATAGGGAGACCGCCAATGTCTCCGTAGGTATAATTGACATTCTGCCATTTCCAAAACTGTAACGGCTTTGGAAATCGCAGCATTTTGGCTGCATGTATCTTTCTGCAATGTGTAGATGGGATTTGCTATAAATATTGTAATATCTAAATAAGGAATTTATGAACTATGTGAACCTGTTTTTTCTCAATGATACAGCTTGCATGCCTCATATATGTCAATTCTAAGGCTTTGTACATACAACTGTAGTCTACTACCCTATAAGTAGAATAGACATACCAGTTCTACTCATCCCACACACAACTGTAAAACCATGGATTTGCATATGGGGCCCTTAGAAGTGAATGGGTCTGTCTGCTGTCTGTTGTCAAAGATCCATAATAACAGATAGCCTACTGAAAAAAAACAATGGTCATATGCATGGGGCCTTATTTCTCAAACTCGTGACAGATGTGTGTCCAGGATTCAGAGAGATAGTCTTCGAAACAACGAACTGTCTCATGGTGCCCTACATCTATCATAAAATAGAACCTTTCCAATTGAATTTTACATAACTGAATATTGGGATTGCCAGATGCAATAGCGACACACAAGTGGCTACTAGCTGATTGGCTGTTACGATTAAGGAGATTTGGAGGGCCATAAACGACATGAGGAACTACAATATAAAATGTCTGGTAGTTGCCACTACTTAGCATGTACTTTGTGATCCCAATATGCAGATATTTAGCTGTGAGTACTACATTTTGGAACATGATGATGATTATTATTATGATTTCTATGTTGAGTTTCATTGCAGTAGGATCAAAACTTGTTACTGAATTCTGGAATTTTTTCCTTATTCAATTGATTAGCATGAATTGATAAAAACTCTACATCTTTTCCGTAATTAAAAGTAACTCAATTTCCCATAAAGATATATAAAAGATTATATTTCTGTCTGGAAATTTTCATATTTCTACATGAACTGGAAGCTACATTAACTTTAGATTGTTACAAAAGCCCTGTGCAAATGCATCTCTATAAATACATTGGCACATGAAATATTAAAGTTTCTTTGTTGTACCTGATCTTAATATCTCATCAAGCCATAAATGTTAATAAAACGACTGTTCCAAGAACTAGAAATAAATTAATGTAACAATGTATAGTTAACGCACAATCCATAGTGATTATTTACCATATCAAGTATTGGATAGAAGCGAAAAGTTTAATTTCATGTATTTGATTTTTAATCTTTAAAATAATGTTGGTATTGGTAAAGGGGCTTTTCCATCTCAGCCAGTCATGGGGATGGTATTAAGACTACCAGGCTCTACACTCTCACCACGTATATCTGAATGTAATGTGCTATTCTTTTTCCTGAACGTCTATAGAAGTTGATGTGAGCTATGGAAACTGTAGTCAGTGAGTTACCCGTATATACTCGAGTATAAGCCGACCCGAATATAAGCCGAGGCCTTTAATTTTGCCACAAAAACCTGGGAAAACTTATTGACTCATGTATAAGCCTAGGGAGGAATCCACCATTGCTCATAAAAAGTCTGGTCATGTGCATTACAGCTTAGTAACTCCATGGGGATCATAGTAATAGCAGTTAACCACATCATGTCCCTCACATTAACCACCTGTGTGCTTCACATAAGAGTTACTGATATGTGGGACATATGGAGGTAATTAGGTATCTTCATAATTAATGTCCTTCATTAGTACCCTCATGTGTCTCACATATTAGTAACCCTTATATGGGGCACACAGGGGTTAATATGAGGGACATGATGGAGTTAACTACTATTAATGTGAGGCACATGGAGCTACTGAAACTAAATTAATAACAGCAAATGCCTGACATTAATAGGCAGAGGAACTAAAGGAAGGTCCCTGTGTGTCACGTTACTGTAGTTTCCTCTCCTCCATACAACAGTCAAGTATTCAATGCAGCGAACATCCTTCAACCGAGCAATAAAATCCGGGTCAGAAGGAGGGGAACTCCTTTTCCAATTGAGAGCAATGGAGGCTTTTTTTTCAGCGCTGAAATTCCACACCAAATTCCTCACCATTTTCCTCCATGTGAATGGACCCTTACTGGGTCAGAGCATCCCTACTGATCAGCTGGCTGATGAGCATTGAGCAAAAAAATACCAGTTAAAAAATGGCCATGTGAATAGACAAATTGAAATCAATGTGTTCCCAAATGACCATGTGATTGACTATTTTTCACCATCATGACTAAAGGCTAGATCATGAATATTAAAATTCCTGAAATTTTTTATATGTTATGCAATGAGGATCTTTCTAATAGAGAAGCCAGTAGAAAAAAAATATGGCTGCATAGCCTAAGAATTGAATGCTGAATATTTCAGAAGGTAAGTAGGACGGTAAATAAGAAGAAACAGGGAAATGTGTGTTAACCTGTAACTGATAAATGGTAGATTTATGGGGAAGAAATTGAAAGTAAATTGAAATTAAAGTATAGGTTTTACATGTAAAATAAATAAAACAATAGGGCTTGCTGAATGTGGGTGAAATTTACATTCAGGATCACAAATGAAACACCTTCTACTATAGCAGTAAAAAAGACAATGTGACAGCACATAGCTATCAGGTGCTATGTAAAAGAAATATTTATAGTCTGTTTAGTAGGGTTAGCTCCCAGATAACCTTTGGCACCATCGTTCATGCAGTAAAGAGCTCATTAGCTATAAAAGTTTGTGACATGTCAATTGTAACAGGACAAAGGCTGAATTTGTACTGGTAATTTGCAAGATAGGAAGGCCTGTCACATTCAGATAGCAGCACATTAACATTTGCATTGCAAAAAATTCCAGGTCCTTAAAAAAAATAAAGAAAGAAAAGAAAGAAAAATTCAAATATTAACTTTGAGATAGTTGAAAATTGATAAAAATTACGTTTTGAAACAGTAAATGGTGGGTTAAGAGACATTAGGCTCTGTTTCATAGTAAATAGCCACAGTTTATTTGCTTTCTCTCCAGTTAGCATAATCGGCAAGTTCACATAATTGGAACATCTGGCTACTGTTGAGCGCCCTACAATTACATTTATTTGCTTTGGCCGCTTCTATCTCATCTGCTAAGGAAAGATATGTTTAAGGTTTATTTACACTGCGGTTTTTATTTCTTTGTGGGTGTTTTAATAAACAAATGTTGCAGTTGTTTGTGTTTTATTTTACAGGCAACATGACGCTGCTATTGTGCAAGTCTAAATCATTACTTATATAGTATATCTAAAGGTTCTGTCGTTTTACCAAGCTATTGACATACAAGAAATAAATTAGGTAACACACTTGGTTTATTATTATTATTATTATTATTATTATTATTATTATTATCATTATTATTATTTATTTATTTTTTTTCTTATCATATAAAAAATAATCTGTTAGTAATTTACAAATTGGTATAACAAGGTCTTCAACACTCTAACACACAGTAAGATACCTGCCAACAGCCCCTGCTACTAATAATTTACTTTAAAACAATAATAATAATAATAATAATAATAATAATAATAATAATAATAATAATAATAATAATAATAATAATAATAATTAAAAACAGCACAGAATACAATAAATATGATTTTAAACAAATCATTTTTCTTTCATAAAAATTTAAAGCTGTTAAGATATACTCATATTAGTCATTCCCATATCTTACAGTCTCTATTTATTCTAATGGGATGGACAAATCAGCTCGTAACAAACCAGATTCAATCCGAATATTCCAAATTGTTTGGCTCTTAGTAGAGATGAGCGAACACTAAAATGTCCGAGGTTCGAAATCCGATTCGAACAGCCGCACAGTGTTCAATTGTTCGAATGGATTT
This sequence comes from Leptodactylus fuscus, assembly GCF_031893055.1. Taxonomy (NCBI): domain Eukaryota; kingdom Metazoa; phylum Chordata; class Amphibia; order Anura; family Leptodactylidae; genus Leptodactylus; species Leptodactylus fuscus. The sequence continues at coordinate 236,256,859 of NC_134265.1, forward strand.
CGAACCCCATTATAGTCTATGGGGGGAAATGCTCGTTTCAGGGGTAGGCAACATTCGATAAAATCATACTTACCAAGTCCACGAGTGACGGTCGGGCTGGATTCTGCTTGAAGTCTTCTCCCAGCGCAGGGTCCCTGTGTCTTCTTCTGCGCAGACGGCCCGCGCATGCGCAGTCGGCTCTGCCTAGGCCGGATGCCTAGACAGAGTGAATTCCACCCAGAAGATGATGCGGGGACGCAGTGCGAAGAAGACTTCAGAAAGGTAAGAGAAGAACCAGCGTTGATTGGCAGAATGTATAGCATTCTGCCAATCAACGCTGATTCTGCATCGAACCTTAAACTTCGAACAGCTAGTAGTGTTCGATCGAGTACGAGTATTTCGAATATCGTAGCATTCGATTGAACACCTACTCGATCGAACACTACTCGGCCATCTCTAGCTTTTAGCAAAACTGAACAAATGTCAATTAGCTTTGGGCAAACAAAAATGGAGCGCTATGAGAAAATAGCCTCCACCACGAGATTGACCAAGAAATACAAAGCATGTATGTGTGCAATGACTCACTCACTCTCTGTGATGTAGCACTGTCTGACAGCCTCAATAGACAATGGTAGGTGGACCTTACAATGCTGATGCCATATGATGCATAAAAAATTTGTGCATTAGTTTTTTGCCTTGCTGTAAATGGTGGACATGCAAACAGAACAATGATTCATCTCACTGCATCATTCCTTGTCCAGTGTAACCTGTAACCCAGTGTTGCTACTGAAACCAGGGAGGAAGGGAAAGACAGAGATAGGGAGTCCTAAACTGGACTATCTCTGTCCCTTTCCCTACCTACTTGCCACAACTGTCCAAGACAGGGACAACTGGGTGCCAGTCCCTTCTCTGAATCAGTATAAACACTAAATGCGGACAAGACAACACAACAGAGAAAAGGAGTCAGCAAGCCAAGGATCAAAGCCAGAGAGACAAAGCAGTACCAAATCGCAATCTGAAAGAGTAGTCACAAGAAAAGCCAGAGGTCAGAAGTCAATACGTACAATACAATAAGAGCAAGTCAAAAGCTTAGCAAGGACAAAGCCAGAATAGACAGCAAGCATGTGTGGGTAGATGAAATGTCTAAGGAAGTCCAGAACTTGCCCCAGGTTTGATTGGCAGATAGGCTGTCAATCACAAAAGTAAGGCCAAGATTAACTATTTGAGGACCAGTGGGAAACAAAGGTGAAAAAAATGGGTGTGGTAGAAAAATCAATTTCAGAGGTGAGGGAATAGATGAAAGTTCAGACAATACAAGATGAACCTAAAACAAGGAATAATAACTGAACATGCCTCCTGCACCTCAGAGGGTGAAACAGAGACCTGAGCAGACAGAGATGTTACAGTACATCTCCTTTTATGAGGGGCCATTGGACCTTCACCAGACAAACCATCTTTAGAAGGATTCAGTATTTCCTTTGTCCCATATTCTAGAGTTCCCTGAGCAACAACAGGTGTTGGTGGACCAGACAAACGTTTTTTATTTGCCTGGAGTTTCTGATACTTTTGGGTTTTAAGACTACAGGGGCGTTCCCATCCTTTAGTAGCCCAGAGCGTCTCTTCACTGACACAATCTAAGGTGTGCAAAGCAATACAGTCGGATGAGCACTGATCTCCCCATTTTACCAATTCCCTTTTACCCCAATCAAAAATAAGGTGATGGAGGTTCAACCAGGGAAGCCTCAAAATAGTATCATAACACAAATGCCCCATTATGAAAAAGCTTATGACCTCCAAATATGCAGAGCCCTCTTGTAAAGTGATTAAGGGGGTCTTGAATTGGACCTTACCCCTGGCCAGTGGGGAAAATCTTTCCCAGTAACCATGAGAAGAGTATTGAATGGCAAAAGTTCAATGCCTAAAGCTGAGACAAATGAAAATTTAACAAAGTTTGCCACAGCCACAAAATCAACTAGGGCCTGGCCAGAAACAAGTTGTCCCCGGAAGACAAAGTGACAGATAATTGCAACTTATTGCTATTTTCCGAAAATACCTAGTTGCCTGAGTGGTTCTTCCGACTACCCTTCAGGAACTGAAGGTTTTTCAATGGTGTGCAGGGTCTGATTGAGCATTCTCGAATGATACAACCTGAAGTCCCACAGTACAGGCAGAGGTTATTCCGGAGATGATGCTCTCGTTAAGTCTTGGCGTACACAGCTCCCAGTTTCTTGGGTTCCTCACTAGGAGTGATAGGAGAAAAAGTAGGTTTTTCAGAACAGAGGAAGAGACAGAAAACTTGGAGGCAATAGGCTCTACTCTCTCTTTGAAATTTTCGCAAATTCTACGTGCAGCATCCCAGAGTGAGCAGCTATTTTTTTGTGTTTGTCCTTTGTACCTGCAGGCTGTCTTGGTTTGACCAAGGCATGGGGAATTGAACTGTATCTGTAACCCATCTGTAAGCTGCTTGTGAAACTGTTGATGTTGTTAATAAAGAGTCCTTTGGTTTACCCTGCAACACTGGACTCCTGAGTTGTTGCCTACATCACCATCAAGGGCCCTTCTAAACACCATCACATCGGCTCAGCTAGGAGAGATCCCCTCTCCCAAATAGAAGTGCCCCAGAAGAAACAAGACCACTATCACCTCCATCAGGTAGTGCTGCAGGACCCCCCTCGGCTGTGTACAGCCCTGGAGAGGGATTGGAGTGAGTGAGGAGTGTCCCCAGCCTAGCAGGTGGCACAGCCAGTATCACTACAACTCCCATCCTCCGGTCTCCTCCACTGGGTTGCTGCATACGGTCAATACAGACGACCAAAGTCATGGCCTGCTAAACCCAGACCTCCTTAACATGATCACACAGGCCTTGTTTAAAGTAAATGTTTAGAGACAACTCACACCAACCTGCAGTTACACTACACTTGAGAAATCTGAGCAATGCTTATTGTCAGAGCGTTTTCCCTGCCGCATGGTGAGGAGTTGAGATTCAGCAAGCGCAATGTGGTCTAGCTCAGTATAAATAGATCCCAGAAACTTTCAAAGTTTGACAACTCTGCCCCAGGAGGGAGTTTAAGGGCCCAAGCTTGTGGATCCCCCTGTAGGAGAGATATAACTACTCCCACCATTTGGGCCTGGGATGCATGTGGATATGGAAATACAGACAACAAGACCTGTTAATCACAAAAGAAAGGCCAGGATTAACTACATGAAGACCAGAGGGAAACAAAGGTGTAAGAGATGAGCGTGGTGGAAAAATCAAGGTGAGCAGTGGTGTAACTTGGAATGACAGGGCCCCGTGGTGAACTTTTGACATGGCCAGCCCCCCCCCCAACCGACCATTGTCAAAGACCCTGACCAACTACCCCCCTGCACGCACTATTATGCCACAAAGTGTCCCTTGCACATAGTATTATGCCCCATAGTGGCCCCTGCACACATTATTCTGCCCCATAGTGGCTCCTGCACACAGTATTATACCCCATAGTGGCCCCTACACACAGTATTATTTCCCCTAGTGGCCCCTGAACGCAGTATTATTTCCCCTAGTGGCCCCTGCGCACAGTAACCGCCACTATCAAGAATTCACTCTAGGAAGGTGTTAGTGGGCCTCAGACAAAAATTTGCACCCGGGCTCACAAGACTTTATTTACGCCACTGGTAACTCACCCATATTGACCCTCCAATATTAACCCCTCAGAACTACAGTTCTATAATAAAACTATCAGGTCTTTAATCTGCTTACATTGTAAGGTTTTGATTTCTTCAACCCCTATACAGTATAATATCCTCACTCATCTTCTGACCTAGTTTGTTCTTTTTGGGTCTGAATCTGAAAAAGGGTTGCACGGAGTTTGTATGTTCTCCCCATGTTTGCCTCACACATGCCATAAATATACTGATGGGTAAATTGGCTTTCTGTAAAACAGCTGACCCTTGGGGTGTTGGGGATGAGCATGGCATGGCAGTCACTAACTCAACAACACTCCCTGTGCCCTGGTGAGAAGAAAATGCATTACAAATGTTTGTCATTGCATGTGTCTATCAAACCTGTTCTTGTAAACTCCATTTCCCTGTATGTAACGTCTGGGTATAATACAAAAATAAAACCGCACTCTTAAAAACACTACAATTACTCTCTGGATATGAAATTGATAACAGCAATAACTGAACTTTGTAATGTTCAGAATGAATTTATATGATTTGGGTCTTATAACCAAGATCCCCATATTTCATTATTACTGAATTAACCACATCTGCAAAAACAAATTATCAGCTGGAAGTCAAGGATGCATTACAATGAAATTGTATTTAATATTCATTGAGTTTACTTGCAATTTAGAGTTTGTGGTCTCATGAGCTTAGCTTGCATATACGATCATGAGAATTGCAATAGTTATACCAGCGAAGTCATTGAGGGGCATCTAAAAATAAAGTTTCATGGCTGGTGATTGGTTTGTAGCTTTACAATCTGTGCACAGCAGAAGTTCCAGCTTAATCACCATGCTGTCATCTTCAGTTACTGTAACCACAGCTGAGACTTCTGGAGATGAAAGGAAGCAACATTATTGTCATACCTCATATTTGCAATATATGAACATGTCACTCTTCAAGGTTTTTTTTTTTAACAAACGGGTGTGACAGTAACACACAAAGTAACACACAAATACCAAACTAACAAACAGTTCAGCATAAAGTGGAGTAAAAAAAAAAAAATAGTATGAGGCATAATGTAAATGTTATGGAGGTGAAGGAAAGAAGGGAAGGGGATAATCAGATGAAAGTTGGCTAGAGTAAGAGAAAAAAAAGAAAACATTTTTAGGGAAGAAAGGGAGAAGTAGAGGGAGGTTGTTGGAAGGGGGTTCAGAAGGTAGTTAGAAAGGAAAGTAAGTAGGGACCTAGTGGAAAACAGTAACCCAGTGCCAGTATAGTGATAATATGGAGTGTGTGAAAGTCTTTATCCCTGTGAGAGGGAGGTCTATCCCAGGAGTCTAAAGTACTCTGCAGAGGTGTGGAATTCCACCCATTTATACCAGGACATGTAAAATTTGTAATAAGAGTCATTGATGGAAGAGGTGAGATTTTCCATGTGCATCACGTCATTGACCCTGGAAATGTAGAGGGACAGCAATGGCGAGATGGTCTGTTTCCACATAAATGGTATGCAAGCTCAAGCTGCCATCACTAGGAAATAGAGAGCATTTGTAAACTCATAGTGGAATGTCACTGTGATTTAAGGGATCCTAGTTGTGGAGTTTCTGCTCTCTGGACTCTATGGACATGCCAATCAAAACGCTATTAGTAACCATGCTAAAAATAGTCATAACTCTATTTTGAAATTCGTTTTGTTGCCCCACTCAAGTGGAACCTTGAGCCGTATGTTATTCCGCCGGCCGCCATTCTCTTGGTCAACTGAGAGAGTGAATGATTGTACTTGGGCCTGCACACAGGTATAAAACGCTTCTGAAGCCGACATACAATTCTGAGACATTATCGACTGCTCAGAGGCCTAAGTTCTAGAGGCAAGTTGAATAACCTCCAGGGCCTGCTGTTGGGTCTGTTGAAGCTGAGTCACTACCAGCATTAGTTCTTGTTTAGTATGGGAAGCTTGGATAAGCTCCTGGAGGAGCCAGAGCTTTGAGGCCTTAGAGAAACTTTGCCCCTGGAGCTCTATATCTTCAACTGCATTAGGATGTGCGATGGATCTATTGAGGCTGAAGCAGAAAGCATCTTGGGACCCCAGTTATGGAATCAATCCTCACTATATATATATATATATATATATATATCCTACTAATATTATAAATGTGAAAGTTTGTGTGTTTGGATGTTTGGATGTTTGTGAGTTTGGATGTTTGTTCCTCAATCACGCTAAAACGCCTGGACGGATTTGCGTGCAATTTTCCACAAACATAGTTTTCCCTCAGGATTGAGTCACAGGCTACTTTTGGTGCCACTAAACAACATGGCTTCCTAGCAGGAGACTCACAAAAGCAGGACTCCTAGCCCCAGCTATAGACTCACACACACTGCCTGGCATTTCCTGCCTCAACCTGCCTGCACACTCCTTACTGTCACCTCAGGAGTAGCCCTCACTCTACTCACTCACATTTACATATAGCTTTCCACTATACATACACAATACAACACATCACATTGTAATTACATGTATCTCCTATCACTGCTATATACAGTACCTGATACATATATACTCCTGTACACAGGCTGTATATACTATATAATTACATGTATCTCCTATCACTGCTATATACAGTACCTGATACATATATACTCCTGTACACAGGCTGTATATACTATATATTACATGTATTACCTATCACTGCTATATACAGTACCTGATACATATATACTCCTGTACACAGGCTGTATATACTATATAATTACATGTATCTCCTATCACTGCTATATACAGTACCTGATACATATATACCCCTGTATACAGGCTGTATACTGTATACTATATAATTAAATGTATCTCCTATCACTGCTATATACAGTACCTGATACATATATACCCCTGTACACAGACTGTATATACTATATAATTACATGTATCTCCTATCACTGCTATATACAGTGCCTGATACATATATACTCCTGTACACAGGCTGTATATACTATATAATTACATGTGTCTCCTATCACTGCTATATACAGTACCTGATACATATATACTCCTGTACACAGGCTGTATATACTATATAATTACATGTATTTCCTATCACTGCTATATACAGTACCTGATACATATATACTCCTGTACACAGGCTGTATATACTATATATTACATGTATCTCCTATCACTGCTATATACAGTACCTGATACATATATACTCCTGTACACAGGCTGTATATACTATATAATTACATGTATTACCTATCACTGCTATATACAGTACCTGATACATATATACTCCTGTACACAGGCTGTATATACTATATATTACATGTATCTCCTATCACTGCTATATACAGTGCCTGATACATATATACTCCTGTACACAGACTGTATATACTATATATTACATGTATCTCCTATCACTGCTATATACAGTACCTGATACATATATACTCCTGTACACAGGCTGCATATACTATATATTACATGTATCTCCTATCACTGCTATATACAGTACCTGATACATATATACTACTGTACACAGGCTGTATATACTATATATTACATGTATCTCCTATCACTGCTAAATACAGTACCTGATACATACCGTATTTTTTGGACTATAAGACGCACTGGACTATAAGACGCAGGTTTTAGAGGTGGAAAATAGGGAAAAAAAATTTTGAAGCAAAAACTGGTAAAATATTTAATATATGGGAGCTGTAGTTTTGCAACAGCTGCAAGGCCACATTGACAGGTGACCCTGCAGCTGTACGGGGATGTATAGAGTGTTTTTTTTTGCGGGGCTAGATGTACTTTTTAGTTATACCATTTTGGGGGATATCTATTGCTTAGATCACCTTGTATTGAAAAAAAAACCCGGTGGTTTATGATATATGATTTTCTACTTTTATATATATATTCTAGGGACAGGAGGTGATTTAGAACTTTTATTTATTTCATATTTTTATTATATATTTTTAAAGCTTTTTTTTTTTTTTTTTTTACTATTTTATTCCCCCCCCCGGGGCTTGAGCCTGCGGTCACTTGATCGCAAGTCCCATAGACGGCAATACAACTGTATTGCCGTCTATGGGACGTTCTGTCTATTAGTATTACGGCTGGTCATAGAGACCAGCCGCAATACTAATACAGCAGTGACAGGCCTGGGAGCCTCATTAGGCTCCCGGCTGTCACCCGAACAGGTCGGCTCCTGCGATATCGCCGCGCAGGAGCCGGCCTGCAACTTTACAGGTACGGGGCCAGTGGGGACCGGCCCCAGGGGAGAAGGAGCCACCGATACTGACCCGGCATCCGCTGTACTAGAGAGGCGGATGCCGGGGAGGGATAGATGCCGGGGCCTGAGACATCGCTGCGCTCCTCTGCCCTGCATGAAGCCAGGACGGAGACGGAGGAGCGGAATAGCATCACTCCTCCCGCTGCTGGCTTCATGCAGGGCAGGGCAGCGATGTCTCAGGCCCCGGCACCTGTAATGGCGTCTATGACTTTCCGGCTTCCGCCTCTCTATTACAGCGGATGCCGGGCGCCACCTTCGCAATATAAGACGCACCCTTCTTTTCCCCCCAAATTTGGGGGAAAAAAAGTGCGTCTTATAGTCCGAAAAATACGGTATATACTCCTGTACACAGGCTGTATAACACATCACATTGTCTGTATCACTACATACACAATATAACACATCATATCACATTTGCTAGCCCACCAAACTTTTTAAAGCACTTTTACAGTTTCACATGTCTGTGTCCGCCCAATACTCAACTCACCGCAGACGAAGTCGGGGGTAAAAGCTAATATATATATATATATATATATATATATATATATATATATATATTTGGAGTGCTCTTCAATCGTTGCATTATCTACATGTGATCATATGCCTGATCACTTGGAACTTGCACCCACTGACCGGGTCAGGTCTTTTTCTGGTGCTGCTCTTTACATCTGTTTTGGGACTGAGAAGAATTATAGGGAGTTTGTCAGGTCCAAAATGCAATCCAAACCAATAATAGTGCAGATATAATAATCTTTTTATGGATATGCAAATCAGCTGGCAAGTGCACCAGCAAAGGCCCTATTTCCCAGATTTACCTAGATAGTTGTGTTTAAGGTATGACAGTAGGCAACAATTTTAGAGGACATTATTCAACTTTGATACACACAACAAAAACACACAGTCTGCAACTTGTAAAATATATTTTAATAAAGGTCAAAAATGCAATAAAATTTTACATGTTGCTTTGCTGTATGTTTTTTTGGGGGTATATGAAACAGTTAATTACAGCACACAGTTTGCATTTGTGTTAGACTTGGCATTACAGTTGAGATCTTACACTTTGTAGCAGCCCACAATGCACGGCACATTATATCAAAATAAGTCGTATGGTCCATGATTTTAAACATTGTGTATTAGATGCACATTATTCAAAAACTATTCAACAGACCGTGCTTTTATTTTAAATAGATCATTAAAAAAAAATTGTTTGCTGTCTAGCAGCATAGAGTTCATTCTATGAGGCCTATCCATAAAGTATGGGCGGAATAGGTGATCACATCTTGAAAGGTATCATTACAAAATGACAAATTACTTAAACCAGAGCAGGTTAGTCCATCTTTACTTTTGAGTTGCTGGTGTTTTATGCGGCTACCTACATTTAAAAATTTCACACTGACGCAATAGGGCAGATTTACACTACTTGCACTAGTTTACTGGCATAAATGATGCCTGAAATCTACTGTACATCAACCAAATAATTTTGCCAAATACAATAAACAGCTGTTTTAATGTGTTTTTTTTTTGCATGCTGTTTATTTGTAATGCAGTTTTGATGCAATTTTAACTGAACATTAACTGCAGTGTATGAATGCACCCTCAAAGGTATACAATCCTATACTTTCCACCCAACCACCCACACCAAGCACCATCAAAATTCATCTTTCACCATCACCCATAACCACCAATCCACAGTAACATCATTATCATAATAATAATAATAATAATAATACATTTTATTTATATAGCGCCAACATATTCTGCAGCGCTGTACAATTTGTAGGGTTCAAATACAGACAGAAAGATACATTACAAAGAAAATCATTTCACACAATGGGACTGAGGGTCCTGCTCGCAAGAGCTTACAATCTATTATCATCATACTTTCTTAGTGTCTCCTACATAGTAGAATGCCTCTTAGGGGCCCCACACAGTATAATGCCTTTTAACTGCCCCTTCATGCGCTATAATGTCCATTTAGCATCTCCCAAAAAGTACAATGCCCACTTAATGGACAACACATAGTATACTGCTCTTTTGGCCCCCAAACAATATAATGCTCCCTTAGTGACGCAAACACATAAGTCATGCCATACAAATATAAAGTAATTCTTTACCAAGATCACTTCCCATGGAGCTCTTTACAATTTGCTATATTAGAAGTATATACTATCTACCAGTATCTACCAGAAATAGACTTGACAGACTGGTTAGAAGGGCCAGCTCTGTCCTGGGGAGCCCCCTGGACCCAGTACAGGTGGTGGGTGACAGAAGGATACTGCCTGTGGTGACCTCCATGCTGGAGAACAACTCTCATGTATGAGACCATGACAGCACTGGGCAGTACTGTCAGTGACCGACTGCTTCACCCCAAGGGCTTACAATCTATGAGGGAAGGAGGGTAGAGACAGAAGGAGAGGGGGAGACAGTTCAGATGGAGATGTGGTGACAGTAGTGTTATTGAAGGTTGTAGGCCTTCCTGAATAGGTGAGTCTTCAGGGCCTTCTTGAAGCCTGTGATTGTGGGGGTCAGTCTTATGTAAAAAGAAAAAATAGTCCACAGCTCACCTATATATGAAAAATCAGCAACACCTTGAGTGCACGAAAATACACCCACCCCCCCACCCCCGGCTGGGGCAAAACAAACCAGAAAAAAATCCACTGTCTTGTCTGCTGACACCACTGTGCATATGTACGCACAGGACAAATCTGTGAGTTTTTTTCTATAACTCTTTATTCCTGTACCTGGTACCTATTTTTATGCTTTTATAAATAAAGGCTAAGTTTTACTTTTTACGCCCTCTGTGTGCTGAAAAGTATTTGAATTTTTTCTGGTCAGTCTTATGTGTCTTGGTAAGGAGTTCCAGAGTATGGGGGATGCATGGGAGAAATCTTGGAGACAGTTGTGTGAGGAGCAGATGAGAGCAGAGTGGAGTAGGAGGTCATTGGAGGATCTGAGGTTACATGTGGGCAGGTAGCGGGAGAGTAGTTCAGAGATATATGGAGGGGACAGGTTGTGGATGGCTTTGTATGTTAGCGTTAGTAGCTTGAACTCAATTCGCTGGGCTATGGGTAGCCAGTGGAGGGACTGGCAGAGGGGAGCAGCCGATGAAGATCGGGGGGTGAGGTGGATTAAGCGAGCAGCACAGTTTAAGGTGGACTGGAGGGGGCGAGGGTGTTAGCCAGGAGTCCATGGAGAAGGGTGTTGTAGTAATCTAGGCGGGAGACTATGAGGGCCTGGACGAGTGTCTTAGTCGTTTCAGGGGTGAGGGAGGAGAGGATTGAGTGGATGTTCTTGAGTTGGAGGCGGCAGGAAGTGTTGAGGGTTTGAATGTGTGACTTGAAGGACAGGTCAGGGTCCAGTGTTACTCCAAGGCATCGGGCCTGTGGGACAGGGGTAAGTGTGGTTCCGTTAACTTTGATAGATGGGTCTCGTGGAGGGGCCATATGGGGGGGGGGGGCAAAGATGATGAACTCCGTTTTCTCCATATTGAGTTTGAGAAAGTGGGAGGAGAGGAAGGAGGTTACAGCCGTTAAACAATCTGGAACTATGGCCAGGAGAGAGGTAATGTCTGGTCCAGAGATGGTGTCATCAGCATAGCAATGGTACTGGAAACCTGAGATTCTATGAGTTGGCCCAGGCCAAGGGTGTAGATGGAGAACAGGAGGGGTCCTAGGACAGAGCCTAGGGGGACACCTACAGAGAGAGGGCGTGGTGAGGAGGTGGTGTGCAAGTGGGAGATGCTGAATGTGCGGTCGGTGAGGTATGAGGAGATCCAGGAATGGGCCAGGTCTGAGATACCAAGGGATGAGAGAATTTCTAACAGGACGGAGTGGTCGACTGTGCCAAAGGCAGAGGAGAGGTTGAAGAGGAGGAGGACAGAGTAATGGCGCTTGGCTTTGGTGGTTAGCAGGTCATTAGTGACTTTTGTTAGGGCAGTTTCAGTGGAGTGATGGGGTCTGAAGCCTGACTGTAGTCTGTCAAAGAGCAGGTTGGACAAGAGATAGGAGGAGAGTTCTGAGTGGACGTGCTATTCAAGCAGTTTTGAGGTGTACGGGAGCTGTGAGATGGGACAATAGTTGGCTGGAGAGGACGGGTCGAGGGACGAGTTCTTAAGTATGATTGTGACTGTGGCGTGTTTGAAGGCGGAATGGAAGAATCCATTGGCTACAGATAGGTTGAAGAGGTGGGTTAGGGCCGGAGTAATGACTTCAGTGAGTTTGGGGATGAGATGTGACTGGATCGGGTCAAGTGTGCAGGAGGTGAGGTGCGATTTAGAGATTAGGGAGGAGAGTTTTTTATCAGTGATGGTGGAGAAACAGGTCAGGGATGAGGATCAGCAAGTAGTTGGGTAGAGGGTTTGTTCGGGGGAGTAGGGTGAGACTGTGTCTGATGGTGTTGATTTTTAGTTTTGAAGTAAGAAGTAAAGTCGCCAGCTGAGATAAGTGATGTCAGAGGGGGCACATTAGGACGGAGGAGGGAGTTGAAGGTGGTGAATAGCTGTTTGGGATTGCGAGAGTGTGGTGAAGTAGATCTGGTTTGCAGAGGTGAGTGCATTCTTAAATGCGAGAACTGCCTCTTTGTAACTGAGGAAGTCCTCCTGGGAGTAGCATTTCTTCCAGAGGCGCTCTGCAACCCGCGTGGCACGTCTCAGTTTTTTAGTTAGGTCTCAGCATCATAAATAAAGAGCCAAGCATTTTACTTAAATAAGTTATACAACAAAGTTTGTTATATTCACCTGTGCTATTAATTTCTGAATTCTCTTGTAGGCTAAGACTACATGCTGAGGAAACACAGAAACACTGTATTTTTGTCCATTGCAGAAATGCAGCAGAAAAAAAAAGCTGCATTTTACAGTTCAAGTAAAGTGAATGCTTTAACTTAATCTAACCTACACATTACAGAAAAAAACACTGCATGTTAATTTCACCTGCTGCATTTCCTACGTTTTTCCTACATGGGGCAAAAGTGCAATGGAAAAGCACTGAAAAACACAAGTATTTTTCAATTGATTTTTTTCCTCTGCTTTTCCACTGTGATTTTTCCCTCACCATTTTTAGATGCATTTCAGTTTTTGTGGCCTCAGTCTTGCCCTTTGATGTGCGCTTTAAATTGAAAGAAAAGTCATATATATTTTTATTAATTTAACCGATTGACTAGAAGTTATTTTCAAATATCCATACAGAACAGATGACTGTGTGTTGTTGTTTTCTATGCTGGTCCTTATTAAGTCTTCACAATCTATGCTAAAGATGTTGACAAATGTAATCAATAGAGTAATGGACGATGAAGCAATGGAAGGATTGTAACTATACAGTTACTATGGAATCATTATACTGCCACACTAACATTTCTGTTTGTACTAAATGGTAGCTGCAAGAAATGTAGACTCAATAATTTTAAACCTTAACCAGCATACAAATACGTTAACCAGCATATAAATGCATTTTATTTTCTCTGGAGACATTGGCGACTTGCGCTCTTGCTTGCACACTATTCTCATAGTATATATAATGTATTATAACTCAGTAAAGTTAGGACACATATGCGAATTGCTGACCCTTATTATGCAGTTTCTGACTCCATAACCTCACACGTAACGGAAAGCTAATAGTGCAATTCCCTAGCACTGCTGCTGGAACAATGGACGAAGGGGAAGACAGAGACAGTGAGCCCTAAACTTGACCCAGTTCCTGTCCCTACCTACTTGCCACACTGTCCTAATGACAGGAGATGACAGCTTGAAGATGGTCCCTTCTCTGAAATAAGTGTCACATAGAACAAGACAGAACAAAACAACACAGAAGCGAAGTCAGCAAGCAAGGACAAAGCCAGAGAGACAAAGCAGTACAAAATCATAACCCAAAGGGGCCACACGGAGGATCCGTGGTTAGCACTGTAGCCTTGCAGCGCTGGGTCCTGGTGTTCAAATCCCGCTAAGGGCAAAAAAAACATCTGCAAGGAGTTTGTATGTTCTCCCCATGTTTGCATGGACTTCCATCCCATATTCCAAAAAGACATACTGAAAGGGAAAAAATGTACATTGTGAGCTCTATGTGGGGCTCACAATCCACATTTAAAAAAAAAATAAAAAAATCATAATCCAAAAGAGTAGTCACAAGGGAAGCCAAAGGTTAGAGGTCAGTAATACAATAGTAAGAGAAAGTAGGAAGCTAGCGAGGACAAAGTCACAGGCAGGGCTGCAACTCTAATGAGGCGACTTGAGGTGACGGCCTCAGGTAGCATTAACAGGATCGGCATCTGCAAGACAACGATCTATTTAAAACTAATTCTGTGTTGCTGTAGACACAGAGAAGACAGACAGACAATACGTTTGCTTCTCTGTGTGGGAGGCCTGATGCAATGATTTCACGTGCCTCCTACGCTGAGACGCAGCAGAGGTCCTGCGCACTGTGATCCCGGCTAATGAAAAGGAGACGCCGGCTGCCTCAAGCACTCCTAGGTAGGAGAGTTTAACTTTTTTTTTTTTTTTTTTTTTTTTTTTTTTTTAGGCTAGTTGTGGGTATTTAAGGGGTCATTAGGAGGGGGCACGTTATTGATTAACAGGAGTTATTTATATAAGGGCTATTATGGGCATTATTAATACAAGGGGGTATTTTAAATACCCCCTTGTATTAATAATGCCCCTAATAGCTCTTATATAAATACCCCCCACTCTTTGTATTAATAATGCCCCTAAAAGCCCTTGTATAAATACTTCATAACATTAATACAAGGGGGGGGGTTATATAGGGACTATTAAGGGCATTATTAATATAAGGGGGTATTATTAACAAGGGGCACTATTTAAAGAGGAAATACTGTTTTATATACCTCTGGAAAGCCGACAGTGAGCTGAATTCTGTGCACTGTCAGCTTTCACGATCTGTGCCCTAGGTGAAGAGCTATCGGTGCCGATACCGTAGCTCTTCATCGTCATATAGCGACGTACTGTGAGAGTGGGGAAGAACGCCCTCTCCTCTCCTGATAGTACTCATCCATAGACGAGTACTGGGGGAAGTGTTCCTCCCCGCTCTCACAGTACAGCGCTATAGGCGCTGCTGTGTGACTGTCAGGAACGCCCTTCTGACAGTGAAAAGCTATGGTACCAGCACCGATAGCTCTTCACCTGGGGTACAGATCGTGAAAGCCGACAGTGCACTGAATTCAGAGCACTGTCAGCTTTCCAGCGGTATATAAAACCGCATGTGCCCCAACTCATGGAAGGTCCTCTTTAAGGGGCTTTGTGTAGGTGAGGACAATATGGGTCGGGTGCCTGGAGAAGTGAAGAGTCAAAGATGTTTGTGTTGCAAACTTTACAGAGACAAATCACATGGAAGAAGTGATCATGGCAGTGCAGAGGGAAGAGATGGGGAATGTGAGCGAGTAGTCAGGGACGTCCTGGAAAGTTACCACAAAACGTTACGCACTGTATCACTGTATTCACTGTAATGTTACCACTAGCACCCCCCTCCCCCGGTATTCAGTCCGGCGGAGGGGCGCCTTTCTGTCGTCCGCCTCAGGCAGCAGAAAGGCTAGGTTCACCACTGGTCACAGAACAGAGTCAAAATAGCCAGCAAACCTGTGTGGGATGATGACCTGTATATAGGAAGCCCAAGACTTGACAGACTGTCAATCACACAGGCAAGGCTAAGATTAACTATTAGATGAACAGAGAGAAACAAAGTGCATCAGATGAGTGAGATGGAAATTCAATTACAGAGGAGAGGAAATAGAGCAGTGTTCACTCAGAGCAACAAAACACTGTAAGTAAAGAATCAAACTGAACACACCTCCTGCGCCGCAGCGTGCGAGCAGAGGGTGAAGCAGAGACCCGAACAGGCAGAGACATTACAGTACTACCCCTTTTATGAGGGGCCACCGTATCCTCACCAGACAAAGCAGTTTTAGAAGGATTCTGAATTTTCTCTGCCTTGTATTCTAGATCTCCCTGAATAACAACAGGCGCTTGAGGACCAGTCAAACATTTTTTATTCGCATGGCGTTTCCGATATTTTTGACATAAGACTAGAGGGACGTTCCCAAACTTTAGTAGCCAAGAATATAGTTAATATATTTCCAGATGCTTTACATGCGTAACATAAATGATTCCAACATTGCAAAAATGCATCTCTGTTGTATTTTGCTAGAACACTGATCATCACATTATTAATGAATTTTGCAGCAGTGACACTTTGCAGTGTCAGACTTGCTCCAAAGAGGTCAATAATGGTTAGAAACCAAGCATTTTGTACCAGGACAAATGAGTTTGTCATTGTGAACAGTCAATACAATGATAAGATTCTTGGCATATGTTAATTATTCTGATCATATTTGCTACAATCAATACAGAAATCTTGTTTCATTTCTGGAGAGCACTTGTAAAATAATTTGCACAATATATTTAAAGTTTAACTGTCATTTCATTTTCATAAAAAGCTGCTATGTCTGCTTGCAAATTAATACTATTTCTGGGTATTACATGGACTTATATTCTGCAATTAGTAGCAAGCTGTAGAAGGTGCAGTAATTATAGGTACTGTTGGGCTCTGGACCCTGAGGGGGCCTAAGCCCGAAAGGTCACTTTTCCACATAAATTCCACTGACAAGCCAAAGGGTAACAATGTTTTGAACTTTTTCTACTAAAAGTTTAAATTTTTGGATAAAGACATCAGTCCATCAAGTCCAACCTATAACCCTACAATCCCTACAGTATTGATCCAGGGGAAGGCAAAAAAACCCCATGAGGCTTATGCCAATTGTCCCATTTCAGGGAAAAAATTCCTCACTGACTCCAATCTGGTAGTCAGTATAAAAACCCTGGATCAATGTGTCGTTAAAATCTAGAGTCCATAACCTGTTATATTTTTCTCTTGGTTGGCGCATGTGTCTGATACAGGCAGGCGCAGCGCTGCACCTCCCATGAGGTGACCTGAAGTGACCGCTTCAGGCAGCGCTATGCCAGGGCCCCGGGGAGGGCGGCATTTTTGCTTACCTAAGCCAGTCCAGGACAAGCTGTCCTGGAATGGCTTAGCGTCACCGTCACCGAGCGGTGGATTGGGGAGGCCCTGTGGACGCAGCGCTGCTCCAGCGACCTCCCCTCACGCTCAGGTAGAGAGCAGGTCCTCTTCCTGCCTGCTAACGCTGCTTCGCCACGCCCCCTCCGCTCCGCCCCACCCCCTCCGCTCCGCCCCCTCCTCCGGGGGGGGGCTTTCTGTCATCCGCCTCAGGCAGCAGAAAAGGTAGGTTCACCCCTGGGCAGGTGCACTGCATGTGAGCCAGTGGCATACATACAGGTTAATGTTATGTTTGGAGGTAAGAAAACAATGTTAAATTAAAGGAATTTTCCGGGATTAATGGAAATCCCTACACTAATCTAAACACCCTTCCCCCTCCTACTTTCTAAATAACATAATTAATTTAAAAAAAAGGCATATTTACCCATATCCCTGGGGCGGTCATGTAGGGCAGATGTGAACCCAGCTCTATAAGAGGAGAAAGATAAAGATTAACTTTTATAAAGTTTCTTATATTCATTTGTTAAAAGTTGTTTTTATAATTGTAATAAAGCTTTGAAGTTTTGGAATAGCCAAATCAAAGTCTTTTGCCAAATAATAAAAAGCCAATAACAATGTTGCGGAAGGACCTGGAGCAAGAAACTCATAGAAGAAAAGCCACCAATGTAACAGAATTGAAATTGTTTTGTATGAAGGAATAGGCTACAATTCCTCCAAGATGAAGTGCAGGACTAAAAAAGAACAAAATGTTTAGCTGCAGTACTGCTGCACAAAGGGCTTGCACCAGATATTTAAAACAAAGGTTCACATACTACTGCCACTCACCGATATGAGATATTGATATAGAAATGAACAACAGTGTCTAATATTTTCAACTCATTTGTATCTATTTTGTTTTTCTGCTGTAATTGTTCTACAAAAGATTCATGTCATGTCCATAGATATTTAGCATCCCATGTTTATCAGTAAATTATAGAAATATTCCTATTGTGAGAGCTATTAAATGCTTAGTGTTTTAAAATCCTATTCGTCAGCGTATCTACTTAAAGAACTGCGCTGAACTGCTATTATAAGTTGATTTGATAAATCCATTGCAATTTATGACTGTTGAGAATCATTGCTCTGTCTAATGCAGCGCTTTTTATGGGTTGCTGATCATCTAACACAGAGCACGGTTACTGATCCATAAAACGCACAGACTGGAAAAGAAAAATGTATAAAAAGGTATAAGCATTTACCAGGAAAAGGGAACATTTTATGTGCGAAGCTTAACCTCTTGTGGGTAAGGTGCACCAAGTTCTTTCTCTATTTAGTATCTCCCTTAAAAGTGAACAATGCTACCAGACTCAGTTATGATGGGGCATTCAATGATTCATTTACAATTTCTGTCTAATGATAAGTGGAAGAATTACCAGTTATAGATTTACATATATGCAAGTACACAACACTTTTACAGCTCCATACAATTGTAGCAGCCGTAGTTTGGCCCTAAAAAACGTCTATGGGGCTCTACTATACCTCGACATGACTTCAATTTCATACAAAGGCACCACATTTTTTGTTGTGCATGATGTCTAAAGCAATCTGTGCATATATCTTAGCTATTGCACATTTCTTAAATTTCCATAAACCTAACATAAAAAAACGAAATGTTTTTATACATGCCTTTCAAACGCAAATGCTACACTTAACCAGACATTTACCTGGTCTTCAGTGCTGTAGGCTGCATTGTAAGATTGTACAGGACTGGCACTCACGCTGAAGATGGTTGCCACAGTTGGACGCTTTTCCTCCTACTGTCTATCTATAGTGGCTGGTCAGACTATAGCTGATTTATTTTGTGGATTAAAAGAGTAACCCCCAGTGCACTGATTTGGAAAAATGATTGTATTTCCAAAACTTGCTCTATGATAATTTTCTTTATAACTGAAAATACACTATAACTATGTCCATCTCTATTATGTACTGTTATGCCAGCGGTGGAAGTTTTGGCAAAATGATAATAGTAATAGTATGTCATGAAGATGGTATGGGCTCTGAAGCTGAGTCGGCTCATTCGGGAGAACGTCAGCTAACAGCTGTGTTGTATTTGCCCCGCATTGGCAGGGCAATACATTTGCAGGATGCCAATGCATCATAGGAGGCGTGTACACATGCTTTGTGCTCTGGACTAGTTGAACTCACCTGACATCAGAGGGGGCATGAGCTGTGGAGTGAGCTTTGGCTTTTTATGCCTGGGATTTGGCCATGAGTGGCAGCTGAGCATTGAGTACTATCATCCAGGGCCATGAAATACAGTTTTTACTGCTATACTATAGGGTTGTATGGTAGTATAACCTCCTGATGAACCCTATATTACTATCTGTGCACATAGAGGTAATAAAGAGAGGTAGGCACAAGGGCTTCTGAACATTATATTTGTGTTTGCCCTATACAAGTATCATTTCAACCAATGGCCTTAGAACACTAGGTCTTCTATTGGACCTTGATACCCACTCTATTGTCTATGAGGAGTGGTACGTGTCTTACTCTCAAACGATGGTCAATAGCTGCATGCCTTGTGCATGTGACTAATGTACTGTATCACTTTTGGATTTTATGTGGTACAGGTGTATATAAAGTCCCAGGGTTTTGGTTCTGGCAGGGCAAAGAGATATCCAAATGACCCCAGATATGTACAAAAACAGTGCTGTATGATGTAACCAGATTATCTGTTCTTTGTCTTGGGCACAACAAAGATTGTGTGAATTTGAAATTTTGATTAAATATTGATATTGATTGAATATTTAATATTAAAATTGTAATTGAGATTGATGCATTTCTGCTTCACATTCACACTAGCACTTTACGTCACTGACATACTATGACATACAGAGACTCCTATCTCTTTCAATTAAATGTAGGTCTTTTTCCCACTCCTTCTACGCAGCTCCAGAATTTCCACAGAGTATTATCTTTGTATTATTACTCTCTCTCATGTTTAACTGCCTAGGAGCCATGATCTGGAGACCATTGCCCCTCACTATTGGCTGTCCCTTGTATGGGCTCAGTCAAACCCCAAATTTTTGAAAAGTTTGAGCTGAACTAATCTGGTTTGTATCCTCAGCACCACTTAAGAATAGACACTTTTTTTTTTGCAATTGTTTGCTTGTTTCTTTATAACACAGTCCACAATCACTTTTTAGGACATGAATTTTTTGGCATGACACATGCTATATTTAGAGGCTTTGTCTATATTTAGAGGCTTTGTGGGACATTCAGTCAATGACTTGATGTTTATTCTTTGTGTCAAGATTGTATTTTAGAGCAAGAAAAAACCAAAGTCTTTCCGGGTTTCTTCTTCATATAAAATCACTTTGATAGATCTGTAGGAAGAGATTTAGTTTCAGAAGGCGGAGGTCACTGTATTGTGTATTCAATGTAGTCAATAATAAAGTCAGGGCTTGTGCTGCCAGCATGTTAATAAGGCATAGCAAGGACTTTGGAAAGTCATTATGTGTGGTCATTTGCTTCATTATGTTGCTCCAGCAAGACTTGAGAGGTCAGCAATAAGAGATTAAAACATTTCAATCTAAACTGGTCATGTATTGATAGAATAATACATAATAAGTTATCTTTGCTAAAACCACTGACATGAATTAAACAAGGCCTTAGACATATTAATGACTATTATCTATAATTAATATAAATGGTAATCAACATACCACTTATACATTCTGCAATAAGAGGATAGTGAACTAAAATACCTAAAGTGTATTGTTTAGTGTAGCACACATCCCTGCGTGCAACGTCTTACATCCTAGAGCATAAACCTTAGTCAGGCCTGATGAAGACTCATGTTGTAATTGGAAACATGTTGCATAGAGTGTTACAATAAAAGGAATTGTATTAAAAGAGAAGATCTGTCTCACTCGTGGGGAACAGCTACCCAAATATTTCTCTTGATACTTCTGGTAACAGCCTTCTTATTATACAGGTAAGAGACTGGCTGGTAAGGATTTGCTGACAACTCCGGCCTGCAAAATTGGTCTAAACACACTTTATGAAGTTATCCCCTCCATTACCATATGTGCGGGTGAAAGCCGAAGCTTTCACTCCATATCACACCAAAATAGCAACCCACTGTCTTTTTAATGTTTCCTCTCCAAAAATTATAGACAGTTGATTTCTTCTGTATGGCAATTCTCACTTCACCACCCATCAACTGTCCGATTTCGAGAAAGGGGTAATTGTGGGGTACCATAGAAATGGTCGATCCTTAAGGGACATAGCAAGTGAACTGAATTACCCAAAATCGACAGTGGCCTAAGTAATTACGAAGTGAAAGGTGAATGGAGATTGTCATAATGTGCCCCGAGTCGGCAGACCCCCGAAACTGGGAGATACAGATCGACAGGTGCTGGCCAGAGAAATTCGGAAGAACCGCACCCAACTGATGGCTCACAAACACCAGGAGCTTCAACAGGCATCCGGGAGTGTCCATCAATACCATCTGTAACTAAGCATCTGCTGGGTTCTGCAAACTATTGAATATGAATAAATGTTGCTTTTCTATTCTACCACAGGTGTCCAAATACTTATTGGTAGACAATGTATAATAAATAATCTGCAGATAAATTTCATACATACTTTTCTTATGAATACAGAATTAGAAGTTTGGTCCTACAGTAATCGTGAACCCAAGAGTGTTGATCCAACCAAGTATAGCTTCTATGGAGGTGACACCTTGTTACAAAGAATGGCCAAAAGTTTGACAATTTTAGAAATGCAGGTTATTGTTAATGGGGTTTCCCAGGAATTACAGTTGAGGGGCAGGAGAAGGTGAAACATTTAAAAAAAAAAATTCACCTAATCACCTATCTCCTACTACTGTCTAATCCAGTTGTGCTGGGGGCTTGTTACAGTGGAAACATACACTCACATACATCACCAGTGATATCCTGGCTTCAGCAGTCACATGCAGCAAAGACCTCAGGTGGAAGAAGCTCTTTGGCCAGCCTGGACCAGGCAGCTGTGGGGGTCACTGGAGTACAAGAGACAGGTGAGGTCTTTTTTTTATATGTTTCAACTTCTCCAGCATCCTGGCCCAGAACTGTATTTCCTGGACAATTGTTTCAAGCAAATAACAGAGGTCAGTATGTCCCTGAGCCAACATGTAACATCTCTGCCTGTTCGGGTCACGGCACCACCCTTTGCTCGCATGCTGCGGCGCAGGAGGCGGGTGCAATTTGGTTCTTGGATTAAACCTTTTGGTCGCACTGTGTGAACTCGGCTCTAGTTCTGTGATTGCATTTGCACCACACCCGTCTTCTGCCTATGTTGCCTCTGTCCATTAAGTGGTTAATCTGGCCTTGCCCTGTGATTGACAGCTGCCTTTCTGTGAACTCCATGGGCGGGTTCTTCCTCCCTATTTAGCCTTGGTTCCCATTCACACCAGTGCTTGTTATTGCCGTGTGCATACCTGCTCTTACTGTCCCTGTTTGCTTATACTATTATACTTGACCTTTGGCTTTCCTTATTGACTATTCTCTTGACTCCGATTTGGCACTGCATCGCTCTCCTGTTACTGAACCCTGGCTAGCTGACCTTCCATTGTTGTTGTTCGTCTTGTCTGCGTTTTGTGTTTCACATATTCAGGGAGGGACTGTCCTCGTGGTTGTCGCCTATTACCTAGGATAGGGTCTAGCAATAGGAAGGGAAAGAGGGGGGCTTCAGCTTAGGGCTCACTGTCTCTTGTGCCCCTCCCAGGGTTTAACAGTTCTGGGAATTGCTGTCTTAGCAATTCCCTTACACAACAATTACGTTTCTTTCAGATTCAGATTTGTTATAATGCATAAAAATTGCTTAACAAGCACCCCTTTAAATCACGTTGCCCATGACAACCACAGATGGAATAGGCAATGGGAAATTCAACAGTACCCACCCTTAACTGTCATTGTGGATGTGTGTGTGATGTGGTAAGACCTTCCAAAATTCACTTTTCTGGCCCTTAACGTGAGCCCTTACAAATTAAGTTAGAGGCCCATAAGCTGAGTTACCAGCAGACATTGAGACCCTTTAGGTGACTTCAGCCTCTTACCAGCAGAGTTTTTGGCCCTTTAGCTTAGTTGAGCCTTGCACCAGCAGTGTTTTTGGCCCTTGGAGTGAGTTGAGGCTCTGACCAGCAGAGTTGGGTGAAATCAGGGTGGATTCAGCCTCTAATGAGCGGAGTTTGGTGAAATCAGGGTGGATTCAGCCTCTAACCAGCAGAGTTTAGTGAAATCAGGGTGGATTCAGCCTCTAACCAGCAGAGTTTAGTGAAATCAGGGTGGATTCAGCCTCTAACCAGCAGAGTTTAGTGAAATCAGGGTGGATTCAGCCTCTAACCAGCAGAGTTTAGTGAAATCAGGGTGGATTCAGCCTCTAACCAGCAGAGTTTAGTGAAATCAGGGTGGATTCAGCCTCTAACCAGCAGAGTTTGAGGAAATCAGGGTGGATTCAGCCTCTAACCAGCAGAGTTTAGTGAAATCAGGGTGGATTCAGCCTCTAACCAGCAGAGTTTGGGGAAATCAGGGTAGATTCAGCTTCTAACCAGCAGAGTTTGGGGAAATCAGGGTGGATTCAGCCTCTAACCAGCAGTTTGGGGAAATCAGGGTGAATTGAGCCTAGAAGGATCAGAATTGTGCAACGCAGATGGTGGAGGAATATGAGGAGGAATTTTAGAGGTTGAGCACAGACATGACAATTCATGTTGGGGTGCTTGACACTGGTGGGCACAAAAATGATGGGTCTATCTAGTGACTGTTAATTTTGATGAAAGTCAGCCTTTCGGCACTCTCAGCTGACAGCCGGCTGCGCTTATCCGTGATGATACCACTGGCTGCACTGAAAACCCTTTCAGATAGCACACTGGTGGCAGGACAGGACAGCACCTCCAAGGCGTATAGGGCAAGTTCAAGCCACAGGTCCAACTGTGACACCCAATATGTGTAGGGCGCAGAGGGATCGGAGAGGACAGGGCTGTGGTCGGACAGGTATTCCCGCAACATACGCCTATACTTTTCCCGCCTGGTGACACTAGACCCCTCAGTGGCGGGAGTGTTTGGCGAGGGGGTGCCATTAACGTGTCCCAGAGCTTAGACAGTGTACCCCTTGTGGGTGTGGACAGGACGGCACTTGTTCGCCTCATGGAGGAACTGTCCTCTCTGCCACCAACGACACTTGATGGAAACATCTCCATCATGTTCTGCACCAATTGCTTGTGGCAGTCATTAATGTGATTGGCCCTCCCCTCTCCCGGAATAAAAGACAAGATGTTATTTTTATACCGGGGGTCAAGGATTGCAAATATCCAGTATTGGTTGCTCTCCATTATTTTGACTACGCGCTTGTCACTTGAAAATCACCCCAACATGAAGTCAGCCATGTGTGCCAGAGTGTTACTTGGCATGACTTTGCTGCTCCTACTGGAAAGGTCACTCTCCATTTCTTCCTCTTCTTCCTCCTCCTCCCTTTCGCCCCATCCACGCTGCAAGAATGGGACGCATTGAACTTGCCCGGTAGCCTCCTGTGTCATAATCAAATCATCTGCCATGTCTTCATCCTCCTCCTCTGTCATTAAACGCTGTGAAGCGGACAGGTGTGTGGAACTACTCTCCTGCTGTGACGATTCTGCTGCTATACCTGACTCTTCAGTGTGATCGGCATTATCCCTGATGGCAATGAGGGATTCTCGCATCAAACACAAGAGCAGGATTGTTACACTCACTAGTGCGTCATCACAGCTGACCCACTTGGTGGACTCCTCAAACACCGGTAGGATTTCATATAGGTCTCCCATCCATAGCCACTCATGGTTGAGAAACTGAGGGAGCTGATTTTGTGGCATCCTAGGGTTTTGGAGATGGTACTCCATCAAAGGTCTCTGCTGCTCAACCACTCTGCTCAACATATATGCTGAGTTCCAGCGTGTGGGGACGTCACACAACAGCCGGTGTTCGGGCATATGTAGGCGTTGCTGGAGTTTTTTGAGGCTAGCAGCGGCTACTGTAGACTTGTTGAAGTGGGCGCACAAGCACTCCACTTTCACCAGTAGCTCGTGCACATTTGGGTATGTCTTTAACAAACGTTGCACCACTAGGTTAAAAATGTGGGCCAGGCATGGAACATGTTGGAGGCTGGCAAGCTCCAGAGCTGCTACCAGGTTCCTGCCGTTATCAGACACGACCATGCCTGGGCCCAGGTGCAGCAGCTCAAACCATATTGCTGTCTCATCGAGGAGGGCATCCCTCACCTCGGAGGGAGTGTGCTGTCTGTCCCCCAAGCTGATGAGCTTCAGCACAGCCTGCTGACGTCTACCCATGCCAGTGCTACAACGTTTCCAAGTCGTAGCTGGAGTCAATTTAACGGCGGAGGAGGAAGAGGAGGAGGAGGGTGTTGTTTCAGAGCCCCTGCCAGGAATGATAGGCAGGGAGACGAGGTACACCGGCCCAGTTTGTGACCCAGTCCCAGCCTCAACTACATTCACCCAGTGTGCCGTCAATGAAATGTAGTGTCCCTGTCCACATGCACTAGTCCACGCTTCGGTGGTCAAGTGGACCTTTGTGCAAAGTGCGGAACTTAGGGCCCGCCTGATGTTGAGTGACACGTGCTGGAGCAAGGCGGGGACGACACACCGGGAGAAGTAGTGACGGCTAGGGATGGCATAGCGAGGTGCCGCACTTGCCATCTGGTCCCGGAAGGCTGGAGTTTCCACAAGCCAGAACGCCAACATCTCCTGGGCCAGGAGTTTGGAGATGTGCGCATTCAAGGCTTGCACATGTGGGTGGTTAGTGCTTTATTTTTGCCTGCGCTGAAATGTCTGAGAGATGGTGGGTTGCTTGGAGGAGGCGCATGACAGTGCAGGAGAAGGAGATGAGACAGGAACAAGGGAGGATGAGGGAGAAGTCGCCAAAGTGGCGGAGCCAGATGTTGCGGTGTCCTGACTGGTGCTCTGGACTGCAGCGCCAGCACTGGCAACAGTGGGAGAGGCAGTGGCGGCAACGTTGGACGACGATTGTCCTGTGTTTGCTCTCTCCCACTGAGCCCAGTGCTTGGATTACAAATGACGGCGCAAGGAAGTGGTCGAAACGTTGCTCTTTTCAGAGCCCCTACTCAGTTTCGAGTGGCAAATTGTGCAAACCGCACTATATTTGTCCTCCGTGCATTCCTTGAAGAATCTCCACACCATCGAAGAACGTGCCTTCGATGGAGGAGTTTTTCTGGGGATGGTTACAGTTGCTAAATAGTAGGGTAATAGGGTCTCCTTGGTTTATGGGCCATATGGAAGCTGCAATCTCAATGCTGATGCCAGTGCTTATGGGCCCCCTAAGGCTCCTGGGCCCCGCTGCAACAGTTCCCTCTGCACCCCCTCAAATTACGCCCCTGGTGGTACCTGTGGCAACATGTGTTGCAATGCAGCACAGCATAATATGATGGATCAGGTGCAGGACATGTCTGACTGAGTCGTGGCAATGGTGTTAGCTTTGGCAATGTATGGCAGTACAGAAGGTAGTAATATAATGGACCAAGCTGCAGGAATGTCTGACAGTTGTGGTAGTGGTGGTAGCTTTGGCAAGATGTGTAGCAGTACAGCAGGGTCTAATTTTATGGACAGAGTTACAGGACATATATGACTGAGTGATGGCGGAGGTGGTAACTTTGGCAATTTATGTGCTAGTTCAGCAGGACGGTTTATGATGGATCAAGCTGCAGGACATGTCTGACCGAGTTATGGCAGTGGTGGTAGCTATGGCAACATATGTGGTTGTGTGGCAGGGCATATTTTGATGGACTAAGCTGCAGAACATGTCTGGCTGAGTGGTGGTAGCTGTGGCAACATATTGGGCAGGGTATAATATGATGAACCAAGCTGCAGTACATATCTGGCTGAGTGATGGCAATGGTGGTAGCTGTGGCAACATGTGTGGTTGTGAGGCAGGGCATAATATAACGGACTGGAATGCAGAACATGTATGACTGGGTGATGATAGTCATGGCAACAAAGCAGGGCATAACATGATGGACTAGGCCACAGGACATGTTTGGTTGAGTTCTGGCAGTGGTGGTAGCAGGAAGCATTAACAGTACAGTAAATGGAGCATGATGATAAAGGGAGATGGTTGCACTAATATTTAGAAGCATCAGCCAGAGGTGTGTGAAAATCCTCATGGATCCATGCATGATTCATATTGACTAAAGTAATTTTTTCCACACTTGTGGTGGACAGTTGTATCCTGCCACCAGCAGCATTGATCACCCTTTCAGCCATTATGCTACAGGCCAGACAAAATAAAACTCTAATGAAAAACTGGGTCTGCCTTTTCCACTGCTATAATATTTTGACCTAGAATTCTATGGGGTTACAATTATCTGCTGCATTATATGTGCAATCTGGGTACATCTCGGTGTCAGTTATGTCTTTGTTTGATGCTGCAAGCTGAAAAGTTCATCATGTTCCAGATACTGTATTGGACTTGGCTGTTGATGACACTCCTGACAGTTTTAGCTGTGGCACTGGTAGAGAAGGCTGAATGAGGTAGACTGGAAGTGACACTTGGATACACATGTGACTGGCAATTGCACTGGTCTCCCTAAATGCAATGATGAGCAGGGTATACAGCCTTTCCTGACAATATTCCAATTTTTCTTCTCTTTGGGAAGCAGGGAAAAATTCCGCCATTTTTGCTTTATAGCAAGGGTGTAAGACCGCTACAATCTAGTACTTATTCCTCTGCTTGATGCTAATAATACACTTGTCTCTGTACAGCCTGCCATACTTGCCAGTGTGTGCATGGACCCTGGTGCCTGCCTTGATTTTGTGTTCTTGACCAATGTGGTCATTGTCATCATCATCATCATCATCATCTTGGAAGAAGTAAGAGTCAGCCCCCTTCTCTGGCTGTGTGTCTGAAAAATCAAGGGCCCCCTCTGCATCAAAAGGAGAGTCTTCCTCCTTTTCTTCCAGTGTAGGAGTCCCAGTTCCTCCACCATAATGCCCCTCACTGAGATACTCATCCTGCTCCATCAACCCAGGATGATGACATTGATTAAATAAGTGGAAACGTTTCCTGTCCCTCATTGCATGAGTTCCTGTAAGATACCCACTAAAGGAACACATCGCTAATACTGCAGTTGCCCTGTTAGCTGATTTTGTGGCCTCTTCAAAGGGAATGAGAAGCTGACATACTTCCCTCATACACCTCCAATGATGTATCTCAGAATATCACATTGTCCCTGTGGTCTGCTGCATGCAATAATCTTTCACTACCTTCTGCTGCTCACACAGATGTTCCAGCATGTTTAAGTTGGATTTGGAACATTGCAGATAACGACAGATTATGGACGTACGCCATACAAGGATAATGTTTTATTCATTCTAATTGCAGCAGAGCAACAATATTAGCGTCATTGTTGCTGGCAACTCTGCCCAGTTGATATTGGCAAGGATCCAGGGGGATACTTGCTGCAAGATAAAGTAAAGTATCTGCTCTGCTGCATGGCTCCTCTATTTATTAATTGTAAAACCTCATGGGAGCACTTCATTTTACACCCATAAAACGAGGGGGTAGGAGAAGTAGTGTAAACAATGGCAGCACTCTTTCTACCATGAGTGGTGTTATATACTACTAGCAGTACAGGACAGAGGGTAAAGGTAAGAAAGGTAAGAGAGTAAGTGAGTATTGTATGTGTATGTTTTTTTAAAAAAATTTGTACAATGGCAGATGCATGCTTCTTTGCTACTTATGGTCATGTAGATGTTTATATCTGGGGCATATGATTAGTAACATTTAGAGATGAGCGAGTAGTGTTCGATCGAGTAGGTGTTCGATCGAATACTACGGTATTCGAGATACTCGTACTCGATCGAACAATACTAGCTGTTCGAAGTTTAAGGATCGATGCAGAACCAGCATTGATTGGCAGAATGCTATACAGTCTGCCAATCAACGCTGGTTCTTCTCTTACCTTTCTGAAGTCTTCTCCGCGCTGTGTCCCCGCGTCTTCTTCCGGGTGGAATTCACTCTGCCTAGGCATCCGGCCTAGGCAGAGCCGACTGCGCATGCGTGGGCATGCACGCGTATACACGCGCATGCGCAGTCGGCTCTGCTCAGGCGTCGGGACTGGGTGTGAATTCCACCCGGAAGAGGACGCGGGGACCCTGCGCCGGGAGAAGACTTCAAGCAGAATCCAGCCCGACCGTCACTCGTGGACTTGGTAAGTATGATTTTATCGAATGTTGCCTAGCCCTGAAACGAGCATTTCCCCCCATAGACTATAATGGGGTTCGAAATCCGTTCGAACAGTCGTACAGTGTGCGGCTGTTCGAATCAGATTTCGAACCTCGGACACTTTAGTGTTTGCTCATCTCTAGTAACATTGTTTAAAATACTGCTATTGATACAATCCCACCCTTGGTGTGAAACAAGCAAATTTATTGCATAGCAATATCAATAATTTTTTTTTTCAAATTCCACCCATTTTTTTCTCTTATACATACTCCTCCAGGAAACATTAATACTGAGCCAAATTAGAGGTTGTACAAATATGGACCTCCATACAGTCTTCACCTTTATAGCTTGCCATTTCTAGGATAAGACTTTCCAAATAAAATTGTCTGATGTCTCACATTAATGTGGTAGATTAGTAGTTCATTTACTAAAAATGTATATAAAATGTGGACAGAAAGGAGAAAGACTCACCATAATTCAAAGAGAATATGTTAATATGTTAATTGAAGACTATCTCAGTTGGCCATGCATTGAATGAATTTATGGCAATGACGTTTTTATATCAGGAAAAGTGTTTTCTTCCTTTTGGCAAGAGGAGAGTAACTTTTATTGGCAATATTTTAATGAGACAAGTATATTTTTAGATTTTAATGTTGTTAAAGTTAGGCTAAGTAAAACTGTTTATACAGTATAGTATGTACTCTTGGTGGATTGCCTTTTTTTGTGGAATATCTACTTTTAAAGGATACTTTTTTTGTATTGTTTTTTAAGATCACATGTATAGAACAAAATTCAAAATTTTTGTTTAGCTTTTTTTTTTTACTTTTGTCTTTGTTTATTTATTATTATATACTGTTATTTTCAGAAAATACATAATTGGCTCATTCAAATAAGCAAAATCCCTAAAAGCCAAATACTGCAGACTATGTTGGCATTTTATACGAATTATTATTGTTTTATATGTCATTTTCTGCCAATGGTTAATAATAATAATAATAATAATAATAATAATAATAATAATAATAATAATAATAATAATAATAATAATATTGTTGTTGTTGTTAATATTAGTCTTATCATAATAATATTTTCAATTATTAAAAAGATAACTTTTCTGAATTTTTCTAATTAAAAATAAAGCATAAAGTGTGACAAAATTGAGATATCACGCAGAAGCATTATTTTAAAGTATTAGAATATTTACATACATCCAATTTCCAGTTCCTATCTTGTGAAAGACATAGGGTCAGGGTAACAGCTTTGTGTTGACATCTTCAACAAAATATTTATTTCACAGAATAGCTTTGACAAAAGACAAATGTTTCATTCGAATGCAGCAGTTCTTATATTGGACACAGTAATGAATTTGTATATGCCTTCTACATAGTTCACAGTGTCAGCTTCACATATTGAGGTAGTTCCAGCTCTTTCCAAAAAATTAAATTTAGTGTTCCACCCACTAGTCTAGCGCTGCATAAATCAATGGTCTGATTTGCATGGACTCGGGAGAACAGCTGTATTCTTTGCACATATAAACCCAGCTTTGAATATTATGTCAGGGCTGGGAACAAAGCAATCTAAGAATTTCAATAGATGTCCTGATAGAACTGTAATTCATTCATGTAATATGCTGCTCTTGTGTCAATTCTGTTATTAAAACTCTTGTTTCTGACTCCTTTTTTCATTTCAAAGAAATTAGTTTTTTCTGACCTTCTTGTACTCAAAATTCAACATGCGCCATAACTTCTTCCTGCTGACATAAGTGTAAGTTCGCTCTCTGAACTCGCTGCCACTCAACGCTATAAATTATTGTGAAAACTTGAACGCATACGAAAACTTGCATAGCTTATTAAGGCTGATCTTCCAGCATTGATATTAGAGGGGCCTTTAATGAATATTTTAATAAGATGTACCAGGTAAAATGCCAGATAAACTTTTATCCTTATTTCCTAATTCAGCCAAAAATCTATATTATATATCTTCAATAATGGAGGAAATTTGCATATCTTAAAGGAGACACTGACAGATTCATTTTATTATATAATATTGTATTGAGATAATGATATTTATGCAGTAACAATCCAGGTACTAGACTAGTGGTCTGCCATCTTTGACTTTCCATCTATTGGACTCTAACTTACATCATGTCCTTACAGTTTACGGGCATGCTGAGAGTTGTTATTTACCAATAGCTGAAAGTCTCAGGTTGCAGACTACTATACTAAACCATTGTCATACACATTTCTGACACTTCCTTCATTAGGATACCTTAACAAGTGTTCAAAGTGCAGCATTGTGCAAGAAAAGTAAGAAAAATTATCACTCCCCAGCAATCCTACTAAATGTCTGTCCAATCCCAGCATTAGGAATGATATAGTAGCCTTTAGCTCCACTTTATTACTATTAATTCTGTTGTTTACCCACAAATATATTATATTGAGTTAATAATCAAATGAAGTCCATCATCTATACCGTCTCATGATACATATTATACACAAAATCAGAAGGTGGCATGTAGCCACAGATTGTATTAAAGGATCCATGACAAAGTGATCACGGAGCTGTGGTTATTTGTCCATTTTTTTTCTATTGAAACTATATAAAACTGCATGTGCCCAAATCAGTGAAAGGTTCTCTTTAAAGCAATTGTCAAACTGTGCCCCTCACTTAAGATATGGGCCCCCTTTATTTTCCTTTGTTTGACCCTTGGACCAATGTGCCTTCCATTTGCTTCATAACAATGCAGTTCTTTTGGAGCAAGGAGTCCTGGTTGTTAACTTCCAGTAACTGAAAGGATAAGTCCTCCTTTTCCCAGGCACATACTCTGCCGCTATGGTAAGTATGTCGCTCTATCTATCTATCTATCTATCTATCTATCTATCTATCTATCTAAAAAAATAAGAAATATGCAACAGTACAAACTTCAGGCGCCTACCTCCCCATGTGCATAAAAGTAGCTTATCTCAAGTTTGGGTAAAAAATAGTCAAAAATGTACTTCTACCAGCATCTTGTAGAAAATGTAGAGATCTGTATATGAGCCCAAAACATCAATAACAATGTTCCCAATTTTTTGCAAGATGCTGATAGAGATAAAGTCAGAAAAGTATCAGCTTTGATCTACTTTTTATTGTAGAGTTAATGACCATAGGTATATTTTTTTGTAAATTGTGGACATACCAATTTTCCAATTCATCCAATACACATTCTACAGTATGTGGGGAAAGTAGCTTGGTAGAAGCAGTGGTGCGGACCCAACAGTCAAGACGGGGACACAAAATATGTAGCAAATGGTTTATTTAAAAAAAAAAAAAAACAACAAAAAAAAACAAAAACAGGAAAATAAATAAACCTTGACTTCAGGCAAAAATAAAATAAAACCTGCTCGTCTGAGTGCTAACAAAACAAAGGTACTCAAACTGCACATATGGCTTACTACCAGCTATACGGTCAAAACAAATCAAAACAGAGGCTATGATCCACACTGTTCTCTCACCAGATACCATGATGTTGGGACAGAACCCAGCTTCTCCACTCTCCCCCAGGAACTGCCCTGAAGTGTAGGTTCTGCAGCCTTTTATGACCCAGTAACACGCCTATGACCTGCTCTGGACCACACATAAGTCAGGAATCTGGGGGAGATATACAGTGACTCCAGCACCCTGCCTGTCACCTTCTCAGAAATAGCAATCACCAGCAAAGAGAACATTTGCAACAAGTACAGGTTTTTTTCTAGCACTGCAATAGATTTCTTTGGCTAATAGTAAATAGCAGTAATGACATATTGTACATAGTTGTGCTGTTGTATACAATCTTTGGTTGTCTTTCAAAAATGTTTCTTTTACAAGGGAGATTTTCCATCATTCTTCACTTAAGACAGATTCAGTCTCTATCCCATTATAAATCGGATGTTCAGATTAACATTAATAATATGCTGATTCAGCATGCTAAACCCTACAAGTCTGGCTGACAGCCACTAATGGACATGTGCCAAATTTGATCAACAATTATATATGAGCTATCTGTCACTTGATTATCCATTAGCTCAATGCTTACCAAGCCATCACCTTGACATTTCCAACACAAGAAGTGTTATCATTTTTTCCTCCTCTCGTATAATGTACAAGTATTTGATTTTCACTGCTCTCTAACCTTCTTTTATCATTGATATAAATAATATATAATTAATGGGATTGCAAGAAAATTGCTTTGTAATAGTTTAGCCATTGAAGGTGAACTCAAGTTTTCTACTTGACATAATTTGATGGTATTTCTTCAATAGATGTCAAGTTGAAATTCCATAGTTTTAATAAAAAATGGAGGGCCATATATTGGTGCAAACATTTAGTAAAATGAATTTCATTTTCATTTTAGTGTTCACCTAATTGTAACAGAATGTTCTACATTGTTTTAAAGGTACAAACACATGAAGAGGCAATACAAAAACTTTCTGATAATCTTTTTACTCTTAGGCCTGCAACAAGGGGACATTTCAGTAGCATCACAGATGGGAATTTTAATTGTAAGAACAGTGAGGCCATATAACTCCCTACCACAGAATTTGGTGATGGCGGTTTTACTTTCCAAGTTCAAGAAGGCCCATATGCCTATATTGAAAGGAATAATATTGCAACTTACAGCTTTTGGATTTTTGCCTGGCAGAGTGCATTCAGAGCTGGAAGATGCCGCGGGGACGCTGCACGGAGAAGACTGCACGGAGGATCCAGCCCGACCCTCACTCATGGACTTGGTAAGTATAATTTGATCGAACGTTGTCTACCCCTGAAACAAGCATTTTCCCCCCATAGACTATAATAGGATTCGATATTCGATTCGAGTAGTCGAATATTGAGCGGCTACTCGAAACGAATATCGAATATCGAACATTTTACTGTTCGCTCATCTCTAGTTTTTAACAATGTTATGCTTATAACTTTCAGGGATGCCCTTTTCTGTTCCAGCATGGATTGTATATTTGGGTATATTGTAAAATTCTGTGGGTTTTTTTACTGTTACATTTTGCATAGTAATTTCATACAATGCCTTCTTCCCCAGTTTTGAACTACTTATAGAACCTTGATTTCTAAATACAAACTAGGCCGTGTGAAATTGCAGACAATTTATCACATGACCCATGATGTATGATAATTTTTTAGCATCATTCTAGAAAAACTAGACACAGTTTTAGCACATGTTGCATTCTAAGCCATTTTCCTTACTACTAAGCCACGCCCTATAATCTCTAAACCACACCCCTTGTTGAGTGAGACGCAAACATGTTTGAAATGCATACAATAAGTGGTGCAAGGCAGATACATCAGTTGTTTAAAATTGGCTAAGCTGGGGGCAACATGGTGGCACAGTCGTTAGCACTGCAGCCTTGCAGTGCTGAAGTCATGGGTTCAAATCCTGCCAGAAACAACATGTGCAAGGAGTTTCTACGTTCTCCCCATGTTTGCATGAATTTCCTCCCATACCCCAAAGACATACTGGATAGGGAAAAATGTACATTGTGAGCCCTATATGGGGCTCGCAATCTGCATTTAAAAAAAAAAATTGGCTGAGCTGAAAATTAAGTTCGGTACCCCTTTAATCATTTATAATGGATATAATATAAAAGGTCAGAAGCCAAGTGGTAACCTATTTCACAAACAAATGATGCTAGAACATTCCTAATTAATAATTTATGCACTAAGTGGCCAATATTTATCTAATATTTAATGTAGAATTAAAGCATAGTGTTATTTTTGTTCATGGCATTTCTCCAAGCCAAGAATATTGTTAATAACCTAATTGTTTCATAGATGTGTCTGAACTCTGACTTGATAGATTGTATTTTATATTAATCTACAAAATAAGTGCAATATATCCCAGCCTGTATGACTCAATGCTCCTACTCAGTTTCATCATAAAGAATTATAGATGAATGAATGCAACAATTGTATCATTTGAATGCGGATATTTGCTGTCCAACTAATGAGAAGAAAATATAGTATGTACTGGCCTCCGGGCTTTCTTTGCAGCCTATACTGCATTAACAAAGCTTCAGTCAGCACAATAAGTTACTTTGATGTGACCCATTGAACAGTTTCATTCTTCAGTATCCCTTAAGATTACATTTAACCAGCATTATCTAGACATACTATTTCACTTTATATGTCAATACTATCATTAGAAAAATCTATCAAAAATGTTTGCCTCTTTTCAAGACATCAAAAGATATATTAGACAAAAATATAAAAGATACTGTTAAGGGAATTTAAAAAAAATGTTATAGGTTTCTCAATATAGCAATGTAAATAAATTTTTGTTTCTTTCAAAAAAAAAATTTTTTTATTTAAATTTTTTTTAATTAATTAATTTTTTTTTTTTTTTTTTTTTTTTGGGGGGGGCAACACGGTGGCTCAATTTCCTTGCAGTGCTGGAGTCCTGGGTTTGCATCCTGCCAGGAACAACATCTGCAAGGAGTTTTGTATGTTCTCCCTGTGTTTGCGTGGATTTCCTTCCATTCTACAAAGACATACTGATGGGAAAAATGTACATTGTGATCCCTCACAATGTACATTTGAAAAAAAAATAAAAAATTTAATGTATCATCACCGTGATCAAAATAACCTGCAGAATATAAGCAATGTCAGTTTTAATTCACATTGTAGAAACAAAACCAGTTAGAAAGTAACATATCTGTGTTTTTTTTCAATTCC
Source organism: Leptodactylus fuscus (assembly GCF_031893055.1). Lineage (NCBI taxonomy): Eukaryota > Metazoa > Chordata > Amphibia > Anura > Leptodactylidae > Leptodactylus > Leptodactylus fuscus. The sequence continues at coordinate 236,292,733 of NC_134265.1, forward strand.
ACCTAGAGATGAGCGAGTAGTATTCGATCGAATACCTCGCCACCATAGGTATGCGTATAAGTGGCCGAACACCAAGGGGTTAAGTGCATCAAATATTCGATGTGTTTAACCCCTCGGTGTTCAGCCGCTACACACATACCTATGGCGGCGAGGTATTCCATCGAATACTACTCGCTCATCACTAATTCCACCCCATTCCAAGTACAGAATATTATATGGCGCTGTTATGGAGTCAAAATTGTGTAACAAAAAAGGTTATGTTTTTTGGAAGGTAGTGAGTAAAAAGTTAATACATTAATATTTCCGCATAAAAATGTGGAAATGAATAATGGATTTTTTGGGAAAAGGTTAAAAGAAATATACTAGTATCAGGTCTTTTAAACCAATAACACCAATTCTGTGGCTTGCATGTTGTTGGTGCATTTAATGTTCCCTTTCTTGTGTCAATGTGAAATCTTGCTGCCAAGAAACTTTTATTCTATATATAAGTGAACTGTTCCTTGCCTGCTGGAGATCTTGATTGTTTTTTGGTCACCACTTGCCTCAGTAGATTTTTAATAAGTGCAAAATGTCAACAATCCAGCTCACCCTTATATCTTTAAACTCTTCCTAGGTTGCATGGATGAAGGCGGACTTAGACCCACGAAACCATCCAAAAAATGAAAATCCAGCATCCACCAGACAAGAGGATAAAATTTAACTTTTATTCTTCCGTGCTAAAATCATTACAGGTTACCCAAGGGTAGTTGCAGTTGACACAGCATTGGAAGCAGCTACGCGTTTCGGGACTGGCTTAGCGTCCCTTCCTCATGGGGACGCCATGAGGAAGGGACGCTAAGACAGTCCTGAAACGCGTAGCTGTTTCCAATGCTGTGTCAACTGCAACTATATTCAAAAATTAAAGTAGAGATAACCAATGCTACGTGCCCAGTTAATTAAACAAAAAATGGAGATAGGTAGGTAACTATCAGGGACGTATTTAAAATTTCACTTTTATTGATATGTATTAAAAGCTATACTTAGTACAAGACAACATAACAAAAATGTGGTATAAAATACACCAAAATTCACAAAGGTAATGATTATGTGCAACCACCTAGCCTGTGGGGGAGTGGGACACACCGTCCTCCACAATCGTTTATTTACCCCACTAGTGTTACACTTCTTATCTTTGTTGTGGATAATGGGATCAAGAGCAGGGCTGGAGAAACGTGTGCTATAGCCGCCTTTGTTATCTGTTAGGAGTATTTAGGTTCTTTACTTTCTATTTTTCTTACCTGGGGAGTTTTTGGCTGCGCAGTGTCTGGGGTGGCATCCTGGCGCTGCGGGGTTGTCCTGTCGTGGGTATTGGTGCACACCTTCTGACTGGCACGTGCGCACTGATGGTAGGCAACTTTATCTCCTGGTTGATTAGTCTGTCCTCCCATTTGCACCTGGGAGGAGTGGTCTCTACTCTGTATTTAAACCCATGCCTCCCATGGTTCTGTGCTGAGTGTCGCTTTTACAGAGCTAGGCCTTAGCAGGAGGAGTAGGTGGTGTTCTGGGATAGAGGAAGTTCCGTGGTTGGTTTTTGGGAGGTTTGGGTGAACGAGTTGGTTTGTGTGTTTTCCCTTCTGTGTTCACCAATCCTCCCTCTGTGTAGAATTGACTGTGTGAGTGAATTGCCTTATCCTTTGATTTCTACTCAGTTTCCCTGTGTTTGTTTCCTAGTGTAAGGTTCCTTCCCATATTGGTTTGGGGGAATCCTTTCCCACATTTTTCCTGTGTGCTGCTTGTGTTGTTAGTCAGCGCACACCCTTGTCAGTCCCTGTCAGTAGCAGCTTCACTTGTTCGTTAGGGGTGACCCCCTTTAGTCTCCAGTCCCTAGAGGTCTTATAGGGCATTCCTTCTCCCACTTCCCTCTAGGCCTACGGAATCAGTGAGAGAGGAGCTGTCGGGGTCAGGCTTAGCCTGAGTACAGCCGACCCACACCCGTGAGGCAGGGACCGGGATAGCTAGTGGGAGTAGTGCAGGGCGAGATTCCCTACTGCTATCCCTTAGCCCCGTTGCAGCTACCTGGACTGACATAACAGTTATCTATAGAATACTGACTGGCAAATAACTCCACTGCTATAGATTTTTCCTTCCCATAAGCTGGAGCTACAGTTAATAATCCATTTTGTTAAAGCACTGAAGCTCTCTGCTGTGCATTAAAATGCCTACAAAAGAGGACTTGTTAGCAGGCTGGTACACAGCAGACGCTATATCCAATCAGCGTCTTTTCCCTGTGCAGTATCCCCGTGTAGCTGGTACCAGGATGTTGTGCTGAGTGAGTTCCCCTCTGGGAGGGGATCCCAGTGTTCTGTCATATAGTCATGGTGTTTTATATATTCATCAGGTCATATACTCACCTGTATAGACATTTCCTTTGTAAAAATTGTGTATTTGAACTGCAGGGGGGCAGAGTTGGAGAGTTATTATGAATGGTCTTTCTGGCAGTTCTCATCTAGCTGATGTCATTGAATGTGCAGGGAGCTCGGGGCGGAGTCGGCCGTATGGAGTAAGGACACACCTCCGGCTTCTGAGTGGTGCTCGCCTGCACATGTGCAGTAAAGACACAACGTCACATGCCGGCCGTCAGAACTATTGGTCTGGTTTGCACACGCTGATTGGATATAGCGTCTGCTAGGGGGCGTGGCTTTGCACATTTAAACTCAGCATTTTCTCGCGCCCCCCTATGGCTAAACATCAATGCCATGGAGTTATATCATAAGACACTAATGTGATTTAGATAGTGGTCAGTTAATCTCCTGTGCACAACAAAAGCCTCTGATGATTCATGCTGACAGGGAGAGTATTAGTATGTTGAAACCCTCAGGCAAAGATTAAGATAATCTCGGCTATTGTTTTAGCCCTAAAGCAGGCAAGGGGAATTGAGCTGTCTGAGCTGCCTGTGATTTATCAGCAGCAGAGCAGCTCTACCCGGATAATCACTTTAGCCTATAGATAGGTGTTACTATCCGGTTACTCTGTATACCAGCCTGCTAACAAGTCCTCTTTTGTAGGCATTTTAATGCACAGCAGAGAGCTTCAGTGCTTTAACAAAATGGATTATTAGCTGTAGCTCCAGTTTATGGGAAGGAAAAATCTATAGCAGTGGAGTTATTTGCCAGCCAGTATTCTATAGATAACAAAGGCGGCTATAGCACACGTTTCTCCAGCCCTGCTCTTGATCCCATTATCCACAACAAAGATAAGAAGTGTAACACTAGTGGGGTAAATAAACGATTGTGGAGGACGGTGTGTCCCACTCCCCCACAGGCTAGGTGGTTGCACATAATCATTACCTTTGTGAATTTTGGGGTATTTTATACCACATTTTTGTTATGTTGTCTTGTACTAAGTATAGCTTTTAATACAGATCAATAAAAGTGAAATTTTAAATACGTCCCTGATAGTTACCTACCTATCTCCATTTTTTGTCAACTGCAACTACCCTCGAGTAACCTGTAATGATTTTATCACGGAAGAATAAAAGTTAAATTTCCTCTTGTCTGGTGGATGCTGGATTTTCATTTTTTAGACTTTTAATAAGTCCGTTTTTAATCATATGTTAATGAGCTTCGACCGTGCATCGGAAGTGTCTGTGTGCACTATCTGCTCTATGAGTATGCACAGCAGAGACAAGTCATCAGCACAGCAGCCTCTGCTATACATACACATAGAGCAGACAATGCACTCAGACACTTCCAGTGCATGGTGGAAGCTCATTAGCATATGAATAAAAAAAAGACTTATTAAAAATCTACTGAGGTAATTTACATACAAAAGCTAGGTGTGAAATAGCCTTTCTATGCAAGGATGTGCTTATCTAAAAATGACATTTCCCAATGATAGAGCCCCTTTAACCAATATATATTAAAATTGAATCACTATACATTACTATTATATATATACTGTATATATATGTATATACATATATATATTTATAAGGTATATATATACAGTGGGGCAAAAAAGTATTTAGTCAGTCACCAATAGTGCAAGTTCCACCACTTAAAAAGATGAGAGGCGTCTGTAATTTACATCATAGGTAGACCTCAACTATGAGAGACAAAATGAGAAAACAAATCCAGAAAATCACATTGTCTGATTTTGTAAGAATTTATTTGCAAATTATGGTGGAAAATAAGTATTTGGTCACCTACAAGCAATCAAGATTTCTGGCTCTCACAGACCTGTAACTTCTTCTTTAAGAGTCTCCTCTTTCCTCCACTCATTACCTGTAGTAATGGCACCTGTTTAAACTTGTTATCACTATAAAAAGACACCTGTGCACACCCTCAAACAGTCAGACTCCAAACTCCACTATGGTGAAGACCAAAGAGCTGTCAAAGGACACCAGAAACAAAATTGTAGCCCTGCACCAGGCTGTGAAGACTGAATCTGCAATAGGCAACCAGCTTGGATTGAAGAAATCAACTGTGGGAGCAATAATTAGAAAATGGAAGACATACAAGACCACTGATAATTTCCCTCGCTCTGGGGCTCCACGCAAAATCTCACCCCGTGGGGTCAAAATGATCACAAGAACGGTGAGCAAAAATCCCAGAACAACGCGGGGGGACCTAGTGAATGAACTGCAGAGAGCTGGGACCAATGTTACAAAGCCTACCATCAGTAACACACTACGCCGCCAGGAACTCAGATCCTGCAGTGCCAGACGTGTCCCACTGCTTAAGCCAGTACATGTCCGGGCCCGTCTGAAGTTTGCTAGAGAGCATTTGGATGATCCAGAAGAGTATTGGGAGAATGTCCTATGGTCTGATGAAACCAAACTGGAACTGTTTGGTAGAAACACCACTTTACGTGTTTGGAGGAAAAAGAATACTGAGTTGCATCCATCAAACACCATACCTACTGTAAAGCATGGGGGTGGAAATATCATGCTTTGGGGCTGTTTCTCTGCAAAGGGGCCAGGACGACTGATACGGGTACATGAAAGAATGAATGGGGCCATGTATCGTGAGATTTTGAGTGCAAACCTCCTTCCATCAGCAAGGGCATTGAAGATGAAATGTGGTTGGGTCTTTCAACATGACAATGATCTAAAGCACACCGCCAGGGCAACAAAGGAGTGGCTTTGTAAGAAGCATTTCAAGGTCCTGGAGTGGCCTGGCCAGTCTCCAGATCTCAACCCTATAGAAAACCTTTGGAGGGAGTTGAAAGTCCGTGTTGCCAAGCGACAGCCCCAAAACATCACTGCTCTAGAGGAGATCTGCATGGAGGAATGGGCCAACATACCAACAACAGTGTGTGCCAACCTTGTGAAGACTCACAGAAAACGTTTGACCTCTGTCATTGCCAACAAAGGATATACAACAAAGTATTGAGATGAAATTTTGTTACTGACCAAATACTTATTTTCCACCATAATTTGCAAATAAATTCTTACAAAATCAGACAATGAGATTTTCTGGATTTGTTTTCTCATTTTGTCTCTCATAGTTGAGGTCTACCTATGATGTAAATTACAGACGCCTCTCATCTTTTTAAGTGGTGGAACTTGCACTATTGGTGACTGACTAAATACTTTTTTGCCCCACTGTATATGGATGTATGTATCAGAACATGTAATCTTTAGAGATGAGCGAGTAGTTAAATACTCAATATTCGATATTCGTTTCGAGTAGCCCCTCAATATTCGACTACTCGAATTGAATATCGAACCCTATTATACTCTATGGGGGAAATATGCTCGTTTCAGGGGTAGGCAACATTCGATCAAATTGAACTTACCAAGTCCATGAGTGAAGGTCGGGAAGTCTTCTCGGTGCAGCGTCCCCACGGCGTCTTCCGGCTCTGAATTCACTCTGCCAGGCATTGGGCCTGGGCAGAGCCGACTGCAAATGCCCGCACTTACAGTCAAAGCGGCCATTTTCTTGCATTCGGCCAATCAACGCTGGTTCTGCATCGAATTTTTCTATTCGAATAGCGAGTAGTATTCGATCAAGTACGAGTATTTCGAATACCGTAGTATTCATTCGAATACCTACTTGATCGACTACTACTTGCTCATCTCTAGTAATCTTCCATTTTGGAACTGTATTATGATATATTACTTGCAATGAAACTTGTAGCAATGTTACTTATAGTGTAGCATGATTTCCATAGAGTCAAACTTTCATTCCTATTGCCAGGGTCGGACTGGCCTGCCGGAGCACCGGGGAATCCCCCGGTGGGCCCCAGGCCCCAACTATAAATTGCTGCTCGTTTTATTTAATAAAAAGCATAGGCAGGTTCGGACTGGTCTGCCGGGGAACTAATAGTCAGGCCCCCGAGCCTGACTATTAGTTTTATCTAAATGCACTTGTCAGGGGCCCGATCGGGATCTTCATCGGCCCGATCGGGATCCTGACCGTGCCAAAATGGGCCCCTGTACCAATCGCTGGGAGTGTGTGTCTCTACTCCCTGCACTGCACACTGCCGTCACTAGCAGGAGCTGTGCTGCCCCTCCCCCACACAGATCAGAGTGTGCAGGGGGAAGTCTGCCGGCTGCTGTAAACGAAGAGCTCTCACCACAGCCAGACAGGACAGACAGGACACAGCCAAATGTAAGTACATTTTTTGGGTAAAATATGTATATTTAATGTGTGTATATTTGTGTAAAGTGTCTGATATACTATGTGATTCCTGTATATTTGTACACAGGTGTGTGTGTATAAATGTATGTTATATGTATTAGGCCTGGTTCACATCTTCCCTTTTCGGGAAGTCCACTGTGGGGAATAATACAGTGTGCAGGGGCCATTATGGCACATAATATTGTGTGATGGGGCCACTGTGGGGGATAATACTGTGTGCAGGGGCCACTATGGGGTATAATACTGTGTGCTGGGGCCACTATGGGGTATAATACTGTGTGCAGGGGCCACTATGGGACATAATACTGTGTGCAGGGGCTACTATGGGGCATAATATTGTGTACATGTGCCACTATGGGGATAATACTGTGTGCAGGGGCCACTATGGAGCATAATACTGTGTGCAGGGGCCACTATGGGGCATAATATTGTGTACAGGGGCCACTATGGGGCATAATACTGTGTGCAGGGGCCACTATGGGGCATAATATTGTGTACAGGGGCCACTATGGGGATAATACTGTGTGCAGGGGCCACTATGGAGCATAATACTGTGTGCAGGGGCCACTATGAGACATAATACTGTGTGCAGGGGCCACTATGGGACATAATACTGTGTGCAGGGGCCACTATGGGACATAACACTGTATGCAGGGGACACTAATGGGGATAATACTGTGTGCAGGGGCCACTATGGGGCATAATACTGTGTGCAGGGGCCACTACGGGGCATAATACTGTGTGCAGGGGCCACTATGGGGCATAATACTGTGTGCAGGGGCCACAATGGGACATAATACTGTGTGCAGGGGCCACTATGGGGCATAATACTGTGTGCAGGGGCCACTATGGGGGATAATACTGTGTGCAGGGGCCACTATGGGGTATAATACTGTGTGCAGGGGTCACTATGGGGGATAATACTGTGTGCAGGGGCTACTATGGCGCATAACACTGTGTGCAGGGGCCACTATGGGGGATAATACTGTGTGCAGGGGCTACTATGGCGCATAATACTGTGTGCAGGGGCCACTAAGGATTAGGCCCTACTGAGCAAAACACAGTTAACGCTGGGTTCACACCAGCGTCTGGTCTCCATTCTGAGGTTTCCATCTTTTGCATGTAGAAGACGGAAACCTATCGGTTCGAGTCTGGCCGTGAGCGCCGGTGAGTGTTTTATGCTCTCTGCGGCAAAACCGTTTTTTTTTTTAAACCAGACACAAAGACCTGCATGTCCAACTCTGTGTCTGGTTAAAAAAAAAACCATTTCGCCGCGGTGAGCACAAAACGCTCACAGGAGCTTACGGACGCACACTTTTCAAACCCATTCATTTGAATGGGTTTGAAAAATGCCTGCAGGGCGGAGACCCCGGGCGCAGATGTGAACGAGCCCTTAAAAACACTTTCTATTTTTTTAAGCACACTGCCGATCGGAGTGTGCAGGGGGAAGTCTGCCTGTCCCAGTGTCTCCCAGTGCAGTCCAGTCCGGCATGTAACTACCAGCAGAACTGCAGGACCGGAGCACTGGGAACAGATGAGTGCAGGGTTTTTTTTTATGTGTAATTTGTTTTTCACCTCCCAGGACTAATTATAAACCAAAAAAAATAAATTATGCTGGACAACCTCTTTAAAGTGTGGGGCATTTTGGGGGAAAATTAAAGGGGTTGTCCAGGCATAATTTTCTATGGTTTATCGTCAGAATAGGCTATAAATGCCTGATCTGTAGGGACCCACACCCAGGCCTCAGACCGATCAGCTGTATGGAGCTACTTCTGGTACCAGTCCTGTACACAATACGGGGCCTGAAGCAGAAAGCTCTCTCCACTGTATATCAGCCGGCACCTTCTCTGCATCTCCGCACTTATTGAAGTCAGTGGGAGCTGAGCTGCAGTGAATCTGCCACACAACTATACAGTGGATGAAGCTTTTTGTTCCCAGTCCTGTGTCGTGTACAAAACGAGCGCGGAAACGGAAACCTCTGTGGAGTTCTGCAAAAAGCGCTGCAGGAAAAACTGATGTGTCGGCGCCGGGGGTTTTCCCGCAGCATTTTTTTGCTGTGGGACGCTGTGTTAGGCCTTATCCTTATAGTGTGATGTACCGTATATTGAGATGGTAAAGAGGAGCGCTCACCTCCTGGGGTAGGTGCGGTTTAATACACTGCTAGAGAGCTGACACTGCGATGATTTCAGCGCACTATCGGCTTTCCCATTCTATACCCCCGGTGAGGAGCTATCAGTCCGTAGCTCTTCACTGTCAGAAAGGCGTTTCTGACAGTCAGTCCGGAACGCCCTTCCTCACAGCAGCGCCTATAGCACTGTACTGTGAGAGCGCTATAGGCGCTCAGCGTCATCGCTGGCTGGTAAGCAACGACCCCTCTCACAGTACAGCGCTATAGACGCTACCGTGAGGAAGGGCGTTCCTGACTGACTGTCATAACGCACTTCTGACGATGAAGATCTACGGTACCGGCACAGAACGTGAAAGCCAATAGTGCGCTGAATTCAGCGCACTGTTGGCTTTCTAGCGGTGTATTAAACCTCATGTGCCCCAGATGGTGAAAGGTCTTCTTTAAGGATTAGGCGCAACAGCAAGATGCAGCTAAAAAAACATTGTGGGAAAAAATTGCAGTGAATCCCAATATATTTTTTTCCACAGTGTTTTTCATTGAGCTTTTGTCCCCAGCACTCCGTTGTCCCCGCCTGTGTCTGTTAGATACAGGATTTCCGGAAATGAGACGTAATTGGTTTCAGTCGTCCCATGAGGTGCAGGACTCCCAGCATGGAGGCACTGGCGCAAGACTGAATGGACACTGGCAGCGGACAACGGAGCAACAGAAACAGGTGAAGGCGCTTTTTATTTTATTTTTTATTTTACACCTCCCTCCCAGCACATGGGTTGCTCCAATTCCTGGACAAATCTTTAAAGGGTTTATCCATCTTTGTAATATTGATGGTATGTCCTTAGGATAGGCCGTCAATATTACATCTGTGATGACACAACAGCCAGGACCTCTGCAGATCAGCTGTTCCAGGACAGCGTGGCTACAGGTAATGGTAACATTTCTAGGAGCCATGCTGTTCACTTTCCATACAGTATGTAGCAATAGGTTTAGGTAGTGCAGTGTTGCACATTGTATGGCAGGTGAGCAGCATGGCTCATTACCTTCAACTGGTCAACTGTCTTGGTATGGCTGGTTTGCAGGGATCCTGATGGTGGGCCCCTAGAAATAATTCCACTGGTGGGCCCTAGACACCCCAGTCCGACACTGCCTATTGCAATTGTTAAACTATTTATTTTATCTTTCTTACTTCATAGTTTACATCTCTCAACTATCGATGCAAAATTCTATGGCTTTGATAGTCGGTGTAGACTGTGTAAAATATAATATATGAATGGCATACCACAAATCTTTGCACATTTGAAATATAATTAATATATGAGCACTACTATAAATGTGAGCAGGAGACATAGGGACATCTCTTTGTAGACTACCATAAATTATATTTAGTTCATTATTTACTGGAAATACAAGAACAAGACAGATATTGATTACTAGAGCTGAAGATTTATGATACGATTGTATGCTATGCATCTTTAGTGGTTTCATCTTCTGCCGAGATTTTAAATACATATAATAGAAATAGACACTTTTTGTTGCTGTCTCATCTTGGAATAAATTCGGTTAATTGTAACAAGTCCCATACTTTATATGACTCAAAGCATACCTAACCTTTGGGACATTTTGCTTGGTGCTTTTGCCTAAATCCTTTGGCATAGGCAGGTTTGGAAAAAAATACTGCAAAGTTAGAATTCAAAAACAGAGTTAATAAAGTGTTAATAATCTATTATACTAGTTAACAAAATTAAGTAAATGAACAAATGAGAAATCTAAACGAAATCATTATTTGGCATGGGCACTCTTTGGAGGAGGAGTCCGGAAAGTCTGACCAACAAGTCTGTCTAGGATTACATGAAGAGACAGAAGGCTTTGAGCAGGGATACATCCTCAGAAGATCTGTGGTTAGTTCTGAAAGTTGTTTAGAACCAGTGGTTTAACTAAAGTCTTTTGAGCCCCGATGCAATCTTTTGTCTGGGACCCCCTACCTCATCCTTACAATGAATTCTTGATAGTGATGGTTATAAGAGCTAAGGAGTTTAATCTACCTTAGTGTGGTTAGGGTAATCTGTGGGTCTCCTTGGTTTATGGACCACATGGAAGCTGCAATCTAAATACTGATGTCAGTGCTTATGGGCCCCTAAGGCTCCTGGGCCCCGGTGCAACTGTACCCTCTGCACCAACTCAAGTTATGCCCCTGTTTAGAACAACCTCCCTGCTGAGTTCCTGCAGAAAGTGTGTGCAAGTGTTCCTAGAAGTATTGATACTATTCTGAAGGAAAATACTGGTGATATCAGATATTAATAGAATTTAGATTTCTCTTTTGTTCCTTTACTTCATTTTGCTAATTGACAAATATAAAGTATTAACACTTCTATTTTGAAAGTATTCTTGCAATGCACTCACGTGTGGGCTTTGAACATAAAACAATGGATCCCGAAAATGACAGACATGAATGGAGTGAATTGCTGGACAAAGAGTCAGGCATAAAGCACTTTTTTCTGAAATTTCTGATTGAACTGATCCAGATAGACACTTGGTGCAGATGTGAATATAACCTTACTTTGCAGTACTTCTTCCAATTCTTGCACAGTACTTAATATACATATATATATATATATATATATATATATATATATATATATAGAGAGAGAGAGAGAGAGAGAGAGAGAGAGAGAGAGAGAGAGAGAGAGAAAACAGCAGCACTCCACAGATTCCAAGAACTAGTGTCTTTATTTCAAAGCAGCAATGTTTCAGTCCCAACTTGAACCTTTCTCAAACGCAAATGGGCGACCAGAGCAACATTTTATAGGAAATACAAAGGTTGTCTTTGTTATTCTTTAAAATTAATCACTCAATACAAAATGCCAATAAATCTACCACAAATACACAGTAAAAATTTCATTTGATCAAATTCAATACAAAATAAAGTGCTCTAGTGCATGTAATAAATATTAATTACAATCCATATTGTGCAATATCCGTAAAAGTGTTATTGATCACTGATTAATTATATACAACAATCATGTCTCATACCAGAATAAAGGTGAAGATGCTAATGATAATTATTTTATAAATATGGATACATCCCCCATAAACACTTACAGAAAAACACCATCTGGTCCAAGTTGCTTCTATCGGCATATCAAATGACACAGTGTGCATGCGCGTACCATGTCATTGTAAAGAAATCAAGACACATCTATCGTGCATGTATGCGCAGTTCCAATCAAACTCATAGGGAGGCCATCTTAAGATAGGGCGTACCAAAGATCATTAATAAGCATGCAAAGACGTGTTTAAGTATTAGAATGTTCTATCTTACCAAAAGAGATGTCTAAATTTATTAGGTGCAAATGCGCATAATAGAACCATAAGTTCAGTTTTTCTTAAGGGAAACTAAGCATCTTATCCAAAATGTGGAACTAATTTATAAAGACAAAATCCATTATATAATGACAAAATTATTTGAGAATGAAATCCATTACTCAAAGAATTTATATATTTAAGGGAAATGATGATAACTAGAGCAGTCACTCTAGCTCTATGATAAATAAACACATATAGACACAATGCAAAGACTGAGTCAACTTCTCATCTTTCTATCAGGTACATGTTGGGTTTTTCTGTCCGCTTGAAAAGTCGGACATCTTTACATGTGGACAGTGAAGGAAGGGCACGGAGTGCAAAAGAACGCACCCGATCGCCATTTAAATAAATGACAGGTGTCACGGACTCAGCTAGTGTCCACTCCTAATGTCCGTGTGAGATTTTGAACGGACACTAGGAGCGAACACTACCTGTCGGACACTGACGGTAGTGTGAACGCCCCCATACTGTAATTATTTTCTTGGAGAAATACTTCATTTTCAGGAAAAATTCCAGGGGTGCCAACGCTTACAGCTATGACTGTATTTAGATATTTCCTTTGGTAAGATAGCCCATGCTAATACTTAAACGCGTCCACGCACTTGTATTTATGATCCATGGTACTCCCCACCTTAAAATGGCCTCCCTCATGAATTTGATTGGAACTGATTGATGTGCATTAATTTCTTAGCAATGACATGGTACACGCATGTGCACTGTGTTATTTGATACACCAATAAAAGAAACGTGCCGTATAATGTTTTCCTGTAAGTGCTTATGGGGGACATATCCATGTCTATAAAATAATCATCATTGGCATCTGCACCTTGACTTATTCTTTTACGATACAAAATTGTTGAATATAATGAATCACTTTTAAGGATATTGCACAATATGGATTTCATATATTTATACAGATAGATAGATAGATAGATAGATAGATATTACATGCACAGGACTTTATATAGAATTCAATCAGGGCTCGTTCACATCTGCGTCGTCGGTCCTTATTGCAGGTTTCCGTTTCCTGCATAAAACAGATGCAGGAGACGGAAGCCTGCAGGAGACTTTCTCACCCATTCATTTGAATGGGTGAGAAAGCTGTCCGGCCGTGCGCGGCAGTGAGCGTTTTGCGCTCTCCGCCGCGAAACCGGGTTTTATAATCCGGACACAGAGTCAGACATGCACTACTCTGTGTCCGGATAAAAAAATCCGGTTTCGCGGCGGAGAGCGCAAAACGCTCACCGCCGCGCACGGCCGGACCCGGTCTGTGGTTTCCGTCTTCTGGCATGCAGAAGACGGAAACCACAGAACGGAGACCCCAGACGCAGGTGTGAACCCAGCGTCACCTGTATTTTTTGACACTGTAGATTCATATTGATTTTATATCAATTGATTAATTGTAATGAATTACACAAACACCTTTGTATTTCCTATAAAATGTTGTAGTCACTCACTTCTGTTTCAGAAAGGTTCCATTTGGAGCTGATACGTTGTTGCTTTGGAACAAAGACACTAATTATTCGAATCTACGGAGTGCTGTCGTGTTTACTCTTTGTATAAATATTGGAAGTGACCGTCTTCCTGAGGATTTACACCCAGATTATACATTTTTGGCTGTGGTGCTTTGGACTATATATATATATATATATATATATATATATATATATATATATATATATATATCCCTTTTTTAATCTCATGAAGTTTTGGCTTCAAAAACTGCATTAACAAAACCCAAACACCCTGATTTGAGCTTTTGATTGTCCATTTCATGTAACTTATTAGCTATAGAAATGAATGCACTCATTGTGGTCCCATTACCTTTAGTGCAATTCTTTGTTATTGGCACATAAACATTGCTACCCAAGACTCCGGATGATAAAATGAGGATAGCGGTAAATTTCACCATCAATGGTTTCAAGAAGCATTTTTAGCTTTTAGAGACATGATACTTGGTGCAATATATTTCATCAGTTTCATATTTCATTTACTCTGAACAAACAAAGAAGGGAAGTGTTAAAAGGTTAATCTAATGAAGATTCCACACTTAAGGAATGTAAACATAATTTGAAGGATTTTCCCATCAGGTTCCATATTAAATAATGGTAAGTATGTTTATTTTATTTGAAGATTAATGTAATTGGTTATCAGGACAATGCCTATTTTGTCTGACTAAAGTAAGTACAGCAGTTTTCCTGTTTTTCTTTTTTAGTTTTTTTCTTAAATTATGAAATGTGTGATGTTAAATACTTTCATGAGAAAAATACATTTTTCCAAGAGTGCCTCCTTAATAAATATAAAAATTATCTTTGGAAAAGCAATTTTTCTAGTTAGCCAATAAAGGAATCACCTTTGTGTTTTTTACATAAATTTTTATATCATCAGCTACTCAGCTTATTATTGAGGAACCCTTTTAACTGAAAGGAGTTATCTACAGCATTTGATATAAATATATATTTTCATCTGTTTTTTTGAGAATTCAGTTTAGTCCTCATTTATACTTACAATCTAAGGCCTTATTCACATGTTCACATTTCATGGTAGAGTGCAGAGTGTGTCATGTTAAAAATAAAGGGATCCACGTTGCTTTTTTATCACAGAGTTTATTAAATCTATTGATAAAAAGCAAGCGTTTCAACAAATAAAATTGACATTCTGCCTTTTTACAAAAATGCAGCTTTTCTGCATTTTTTTGCCACAATGTGTGGATAGGATTAACCAGAACCTCATTCACTTTGCTTGTATTGTAAAACGCAACTTTTTTTTCTGCTCTGTTTCCACACTACAATGACTGTATTGTGATAGATAACAGCTCTACAGGGGCTCTGCAGTACGTTGAGGTGACTATAGGACAGGAAACATTTAGTGACTTACAGGTGACATCTCTAAATGTAATTCTTTATATTTCTCCACTCTTTCACTACGGACTGCCATGATCACTTTTCGAGCAGTGTCTTGTCTCTGTAAAGCTTATCAAGCAGATACAGGGGCACACCTTGCATTGGGGCAACCTCAGTCGATGGCCTCAGCCGGCACCTCATGGAATAAACTGGGAGTGGGATTTTCTTTTTTTTAATTGAAAGCAACTTATTGTGTTATTGTTTTCACTCACCTGTCCGCGTACCTGTCCTGGCCTCCCTCCACTTCTTCCTCTAGGTGGTGCTACACTTACATAATACTGTAACTGCCTTGGCGTCTGCAGTTGAATGTGTAACCTGAAGGAGGTGTTTGCAGCAACATTGATTGGGGCCCTGTAGAGTCATTGGGCCCCCCTTCCTCCCCACAGTGTAAAAGGACTCTCATCCCCTTGGTCAGATTTGATTGTTCAGGGCCCGAGGGTTGGCAGGGCAGAGCAATCTTTCCCCAAAACAACCGGATGCTGTGATCACTATTGATCACAGCATCTGAGTATTTTCCAACTCTGGCAGCTATTCTCAAGATTCAGTTGTGTAATACAACCAGGACGTGTGAAATAATGTAGCAAGAAGTGCTGCTGTAGCTGCAGCATTATAGGGTCGTACTATTACAGCTTTGGCCATTAGCTATACTCTCAGTGTGACTTAATAGTACAGTGCTGAGCAGGAAGAAGTTAAACAAAATCTCAAGCAATTTGCTGGTTTTGTAAAACACATTGTTTTTCCTCTGTGTTTTTGCAGCAGCCAAAAAAGTTGTGTTTCTGTAATGTGAGGCCATACAGTTGCCTTTATTAAAAAATACAGCTTATAGTCTATATATCAGTCTTCCAAACGGGATTTCTAGGAGCAGATGAATCCAAGGTTGCTTGTATGTCCCCTGAACGAAGATGTCTTTCTTTAATAGAGCAATTACTCAATCTTTTATTGATGCTGTACATACATTGTTGTTCTGTAATTTAATAAAGAGCTTAAAAGGTTTTTTCCCCGTGTCCCTCATTTAGCACATTATATTTCAATTAAATCTAACAAATATTAAAAACAATGAAAGGAACAAATGACCTTTCTGACTTCAGAAGCTTTAGGAAAGGGTTAATTTCTATATAAATGTCAAAATCAATCAGTGTCTGTGATTAATGTAATTAAAAGGCTGATTTAATTGTGTTACCTTCCATTAGCTTCCACTTGATTTTTATTTTTTTTTTTCATTTTTTTTACTACATATTTTCAATGACATTCCAGCTCTGTCCCCACTGGAATTGTTCTATTGTAGCCGCTCTCTCTGAAACAGTATCTTTCATCAATCCTCTATTAATTAGCTAAATGTTGGATGATATTATACATCTATCTATCCTCTCTTGAAAGTGCCACACTTAGACAGAGCTCCTTCATCTGCGTGCTGAACTTTGAAGTTGGTCATTGGTATTCTAGCACAAGTCAGCTTACTGTAATTTGAAATCGGTCTGCCGTCCCATTAGGAATCTGCCCGATCAATACCAAGTGAATTAGAGTTTCAGTGATCTGATTAACTCCCCATTATTTTCTAGCCTGCCTGATTTAGAATGCATGATGAGACAATATTCCAGTTTCTTTGCTTTATCCCAGTTTAAATGAAATATAGACATCTCAGGAAGCAGCGGCTGTGCATTTGATTTGGCATCTGCGTTAATAAAGTCAAACACCATGAGTGTCTCTCTGACTTTTCATGACAGTCGTGACTGACTGAAGTCTGCCATGAGCAGATACACAGTACAAAATGGACAGGAGGGAAACAAGATAATGTTATTCTTGGGTTGATATAAGAGTTCCATTCATTTATCTGTTTGTTTTTCTTAAGTCATTATGATAAACCTTGCAAGATATTAAAGTCTGCAAAGTAATCAAGACGGAAGAGGATAATGTAAGCTTGTACACATGGGCGCAGCAAAAAATTATGCACTCAATAGTAAAGCCACTTGATGTTGTGGATTATTTCTGGATATTGACAGACAGCAAAGCTTAAATGGTCACTAAGTTTTGCATAAATCAACAGCGGAATTATATATAAGAAACTTTGTAAAATATTTTATAAAATATGCTTTAATGTTTACAGGTTAAATCCTTCCTGACTGTAAACTTTACTGTGAAATCTCTGTTAAGGCTAGGTTCACACCTGCGCCTGATCTATGTTCAGGTTTCCGTCCCTGAGGCTAAGGCTGAAGCCCCACGTAGTGGAAAAACAGCTTTTATTAATTGCAGAATTTGTTGCGTTTTTTTGAGCCAAAGCAAGGAGTGGATTGAGCAGAAGGGAGAAATAAAAGAACTTCATATATATATATATATATATATATATATATATATATATATATATATATATATATATATATATATATATATCTCCCATTCCTTTTGTAGCCATTCTTGTCTTTGGATAAAAAAAATGCAGCAAAACCTGAAATAAAAAAAGCTGCGTTTCTGCAACGTGGGGACTTAGCCTAAGGCCCCATGGGACGACACGCAGCGCTAAAGCGCTGTGGGAAAGACTGCGGCGGGACCGCGTTGCGGTTCTTCCCGGAGCACTTGGAGCCAAAAGTTCACTGAGTTTTTCTCCACAGACTTTTTTTTTACCATTATATCTACGGGAAAGCCGCTGGGGTTTCCGTAGATATAATTAATATGCTGTGATTTCCAAAACCACGCCAGTTTTGGAAATCGCAACATGTCCGTGCTGCAGTTTTAAACGCAAAGTGGGCATGGGATTTGCAAGAATCCCATCCACTTTGCAGATACTGTAAAATGCCACGATTTTTCCCACAGTGTTTCCGTCGTGGGCAAATCGTGGCGTTTCCGGCCTATGGAGTCCCGGCCTACAGCCCCACATTGCTAAAATGCACCCTTTTTTTGTTGCAGATTTAATTGTATTTAAAAGGAATGGGAAATTCATAGGTGAGTTCACACGGGGTATTTTGGTCAGGATCTTGAGGCCGTATCCGCCTCAAAATCCTGACCAAAAAGACAGCTCCCATTGAAATCAATGGAAGCTGGTCAGTTTTATTTTTTTCCCGGGAGTGGTTTGTTCCAGCTCCCGTAAAAAAAGAACGGACATGCTCATTCTTAAGACCGAATTGCCTCGCGAATCCACCTGAAGACACTCCCCTCCTCCCGACTAGGCCCATTCATTTGGGCCTAATCGGGAACGGAGTGCGCAACTGGATGTCTACCTTCTGCTCAATCCACTCCTGACTTTGGTTCAAAAAAACCTCAGCAAAATCTGCATCAAAAAAGCTGTGTTTCTGCAATGTGGGGCCTTAGCTTAATCTGCTTAAAGATGCAGAGAGAAATGTCCTGCAACCAAGACTTTTCTCTCTGAATTTTTAGGGGCGAAATACACTTTTTAAGCAGATTGTTTTTTCCGAACGTAGCGTCAATCTGTTTTACTAGAGCAAGACAAACTGCAGCTCACAAAGGTATCACTTTATGTGTGCCATAAGAGCTTGTGGAGGCTGGAAGGGAAGCAGAGAGAAGGAGCTGAGTGAGAGAAAAAAGACACACACACAGATGGCTGCTGCTGGAGCTAAACAGGTTTTATCTCACCTCTTGTGCTTTATTCTCATCACTACCTCTCAGTAAATGATGGTGGTGTTTCTTTGTGTGCTGTGAAAAGGAGACATCATAGTTAGAGATGAGCGACTAGTATTCGATCGAATACTACTATTCGATCGAATAGTAGTATTCGATCAAAAACCTCCATTTGCATAGTTATTGGTGTACTTAGTCGAACACCACGTGGAAAGGTGGGAAATATTTGTTTCCCTTCCAACCTCCCCTGGCGCCTTTTTTTTTAACACCAATGTCTATGGAGTGGAGGTATTCGATTGAATATACTCGATCATCTCTAATTCATAGTAACTCAGACAGATTTGAAAGTTAGATACAGAGAATGGTGTGGGGAAAATGGTATAAGAAATAGAGAATACAAGTCGCATACAAGTCACATGATAGTCAGAACTTAAAGCAACATTCAGGGTTGTAACTAGTAAAGTGTGGGTCCCAAAGCAAACTTTTGGTGTGTCGCCCAGCTGTTAAATTAGGTAGGGGGTTCGAGCAGGTGATGGGGGCAACTGTCTATATAAATGAGTTCTCCAGGTATTTGGAATTTAGGAAAGGCCATAAATATCTGTCCTCTTCTTGCACAATCTATAAAGATGGCATTCCCCAAGTATAACTTGTACAGTTATGCTCCCTCCCCTATTTTTTGCCTAAACTGTAATATCCCTCCTCCACACAAACCCTATATAATAATGATACCTCCCTTTTATATAGCCTATATAGTAACAACCCTTTCCCCATACACAGTGGTGTAAATAGGAATGGCGGGGCCCAGTGGCAAACTTTTGACATGCCTCCCCCCGACCGACACCGATGCCGAAGACCTCGACCGACCCCTCATACGCATTCCTGCGTGCTTTATTATGCCCCAAAGTGGCCCCTGCCCACAGTATTATACCCCATAGTGGACCCTGCACACAGTATTATGTCCCATAGTGGCCCCTGCACACAGTATTATACCCCATAGTGGACCCTGCACACAGTATTATGTCCCATAGTGGCCCCTGCACACAGTATTATGTCCCATAGTGGCCCCTGCACACAGTATTATACCCCATAGTGGTCCCTGCACACAGTATTATGTCCCTTAGTGGCCCCTACACACACTATTATGTCCCTCAGTGGCCCCTACACACAGTATTATCCCCCATAGTGACCCTGCACACAGTATTATGCCCCATTGTGGACACCCATAACCCTTATGCCCCATTGTGGACACCCTTTTCAGACCCCAGAGTATAATAATCAGAGACCCAGGGGGAGAAAAACATAAAAAAGCACTGTTACTTACCTATCTCCCGATTCTGCTGCAGTCCTCTGCTGTCAGCCTCCGCTGTAGTCCATCTTCAATTACGTCAGACGTCAGATGACCCGGAACACAGGCTGGGGTCATGAGACATCAGACGACTAGGTCTGAAGCCTGCCCGGATCATGCAGAGGTAAGTAACAGTGTTTTTTTTGTTTCTTACCTCTCCTGGGCCTCCAATCATTATACTCACTGGGCCCCTAATGTCCTAGGTCCTGTGGCAGCTGCCTCTGCTGCTACGGCGGTAGTTACGCCACTGCCCATACACAAAACCTATATAGTAATGCCCCTCCCCCACACAATTGATCTACAAAGAACTCCCTCACTTCTTAAATATATCATTTCCAGATGCCCCATCCTCCCTTCCACATAAAACATTGTATATCCATAAATTAAATTATGGCACCTGCTCCTACCAGATTTCTATGGTTCATGATGGACCCTTCACTGTGCTAGGAAGCAAAAGAACTGTGTGCTCCTGAATGTGCACCCCTCCAGTCATTTTGTCTTCTTTCTAGTTCACTGAGTGAGTTGTAAAATTCACTCACTCAGTGGAGAAAGTTCTCTACTCTGCTGCAGCATGAACATTGGAGCTCAAAGTGTTCTTACCTGCTGCTGATCAAAATAGAGATGGCCCTCGTTCACTGTAGGTGAGAGGTCTGAAGCTGTCTGGCCACATACTGCTGCAGTTTAAAGGGAACACTAGTACCAGGCCCCCTAATATAGTGGTCCTGCAACTGCACTACTAAAAGGTAAATGAGTAATGATGCCAGGTTGGGGATCACAGAAGCAGACCCCCCTAGTGACAAGGTCCATATAGCAGCAGATACAGAAGTTGTGGCAGTATTCTGCCCCTGGTAGTATTATTCCTCTTGTATACACATTGTAAAGTGTTTTGAAAGTCTAGGTATGCCTTATCTCGCAATCAGTGCCAAGTAGCTCCTGCCAAGGCAATATACTCATGGGATGCATCAAAAGAGGAATAGGTGCTCATGACAAGAACATCATTTTGCCTTTGTGTAAATCACTATTCAGACTACACATGTAATATTGTGTACATTTATGTCCACCTGCGTATGAGATGGCATAGCTGAATTTGAATTATTGCTGAGGAGGACCTAAATGTGTGATTGATATCTTTCCTTCCAAACAAATCTGGATCAGGTTCTTTCTTCCTATATATGGTTTTTCCACCCTCACCTTAGTGCTTGCTATTTGCCTTTCTCTGCATGCTGGCTCTATACTGTTACTGTTTGTATTTACATTTTGAACCTTTGGCTTTTCTTGTTACTGTTCTCTTGGATTTTGATTCTGTACTGCACTGTTCAAATTGTCTGACCCCATGACTAGCTGACCTCCCATTTCTTATTGTTTGTCATGTCTGCATTCTGTATTATCACCTATACCATAAGAAGAGACTTTCGCCCAGTTGTCCTCTGTCGCTTAGGGCAGTGAGGCAAATAGGCAGGGATATGGGAAGGGACTTGTCGTTCCCTCCCTCCCAAGGTTCACCAACAGCTAGTGGGGAATTGCTCATCCAACAATTCTCTTACACCACCTTTGTATTTGCTATCTGCTATATTGTTCTCATTCATGGTGGCATAAGTTTAGATGACCAATGGGATTGAGACCTGAAAAGTTTGAAGGCCAGGTCAACAACTTTTTATTTATATAAAAAACACAAACCACAAAATACAACCTGGCAAATAAGAGCTTCTGTATGCAGTAAAAGTGTTTGAGTCATGGCTTTTGACCTTGGCTAATTGTGTTACATGACCTTTTGATGAATCAGAATAATCATTGCTTTAAACTTCATTTTTTAAGGGCAAGTTCTGAACTATATGAACTATCATTTTGACGTGTAATAAAGTTGGGTACCGTATTATGAATAAGACTTCAAGAGTAACAGGAATTTCACCAATTTTACCTAAGTAATAAGGTTCCATGTTGGCTACAATATTATTAATAAGACTCCGGGACTAACAGTAATTTTACCAATTTTACAAAAGTCTATTGAAATAATTCTGATTTAGCCGTCAGAAGATATTGTTTTCATATTACCTCCATCCATCGTCAAGTCCCTTCGTTCCTTAATTTCTATTTATCTATATTGTCATATGTTTAAATCAGGTTTATGTTTCACTAATTTGAAAAATGCAATGCTTCTGTAATTAGATCTTCATTTACTAGCGTATTTATTTTTCTTAATTATAACTGAATAATTCTCCATGCACAGTAATTTAAAAATATTATTAAAATTACAAATACATGTTAGTGCCATAACTGACTTCTTTCTTTTGTAGTCTCCTTCTATCATTTTCTCATTACAATTAAAACCAAAGCACTTTGCTAATTATAAAAATTAGATTAGCACCATTCGATAAATGAGAAGGCCGAATGCAATAGATGTTTGCTTGGCTGAACAGTACGATCCTTTCTTTGAAAATTTGAAATCGTTTGTATGCGAAATTATATTAATGTTCAAATTCATGCTGCAAATACCTATAGTAATTCTCTTACAACCTGACATAAATTATTATTGATGAATTGTCTGTCATGTGGTGTGTACATCATATTGCTATTTATCTTTTATCTAGCATTAGTTACATGAGCGGATAACATCTACAGTGTATGTACAGTATGTATAGTCACAATGTTATACTTGAATCTAAAGGTGTATATATATATATATATATATATATATATATATATATATATATATATATATATATATATATATATATATATATATTAGTAGAATTCCTGCGGCTTCGCTCGCAGAAAATATGTTACATTATTAGTTATGCTAAAGTAAAATTTCAATGTCATAATAAATTGACATTTTCAGAGTGCTACAGTAAATTTTTTTTCCACTTTAAATTTTTATTATTTTGGGATTTTACTAATTTTTCGTAACTTTTTAAAAAAAATTTCAACGTTAATGCCAGCTACTTTAAGTGATTGACCTTGTGCTTTGTTTATAGTTATAGCAAATGCAAGACTGTTTGGGAACTGCAGACACTTAAAATTGAAGGGCATGTCGCTTGGTAGCAACACCTGACACTGATAAGAGATATAATAGGAGGAATAGTAAATACAGAGCAGCCCTCACACAGTATTAGGGTACTACCACACGGAGGAAAATGGCGCTGTATTTGGCGCTGAATTTTCAGAGCTGAAAAAAAGCCTCCCATTGATTTCAATGGGTTCGGCTAGCTTTTTTTTCCACGCACGGAATTTTCCGCTAGCTGAAAATTCACCGCCAAATACAGCACCATTTTTCACATGGAGATTTTTGGCGCTGATTTTGACGCTGAATCCGCATCAGAATCCACGTGGAAAAACCACCTCCCCAAAGAGTTCTATGGATTCCACTCGCTTTATCTTTCCACTTGCAGAAAAATAAAGCTTCCTTCAGGAGGATTCTGCTTGCAAAAACCAACACAGTGAATGGGAGGCATAGAACCCATGGCACGGATTTTGGCACGGAATTGGCAAAAACCGCACAGAAAAAACGCTAGCGTTTTTTTTTTCAAGGTTCATACATTGTGCTGGAGGAAAAATACAAAAACAAAAAAAAGACTAAAATAAAAACCGCTTCAAAAAACCATTTCTTAATTCCTGAAGCTGATTTTGTCCTCGCCAAAAAAAACCCTCTGTGCTAGCAGAAAAAAAGAACCCATTGAAGTGGTGTTGTGGTATTTATGAGGTGGTGTTGTGGTATTTGTGGGGTTGTGTTTGTGTTGTGTGTGCCTAGAGTGGTCTGGTGTTTGTGCGGTGTGTTGTGGCATTTGTGTGGTGCTGTGCTTGTGGGTTGGTGTATGTGTGCTGTTTATATGGTATTTGTGACATGTTTGTGTGTTGTGTGTGGCGGTGCGACCTCTTTAGCAGCGAATCTTTGGCGCCGTCGCTATCATCCATCCTTGTCAGTCACAACTGTTGTTTTCCCCTCAGCACTTTCACATTTCCCCATTATATGTATAGGGCCTAACTTCGGGGGCCCCAATCTCATGACAGGGGGGATGCTAGCGAGATGTAACATGCGCAGTATTCTGCTCCTGTGGGTGGAGAGGGGGCGTGCCAAATTTCACCCAAATCGGGTCAGAACACTGTGGATTTGTGTAGGGCAGACTACTACAGAATTTGATATATATATATATATATATATATATATATATATATATATATATATGAAGAGCTCAACGGAAAAATGGCCTAAGTCCAAAAATCAATATTGTGAGAAAAACGAAATTTAAAGTTTTAGCCTAAAGCAAACGGGCATTATTGTGGAATATATCTATCCAATGTAATCAGCTAATGAATAGAGATGAGCGAACACTAAAATGTTCGAGGTTCGAAATTCGATTCGAACAGCCGCTCAATGTTCGTGTGTTCGAACGGGTTTCGAACCCCATTATAGTCTATGGGGAACATATACTCGTTAAGGGGGAAACCCAAATCCGTGTCTGGAGGGTCACCAAGTCCACTATGACACCACAGGAAATGATGCCAACACCTCTGGAATGACACTGGGACAGCAGGGGAAGCATGTCTGGGGGCATCTAACACACCAAAGACCCTCTATAACCCCAACATCACAGCCTAACAACTACACACTTTACACACTCAATACCACCTCTCTGACAGTAGGAAAACACCTTGAAACATGTGTATTTGGCACTTGCAGTGAGGAGAGCTTGTCACCAGCAGTGAATTTGGCCCTTGTAGTAAGTTGAGGTTGGCACCAACATTTGTTTTGAAAATCAGGGTGGATTGAGCCTCTAACCAGCAGAGTTTGGGCAAATTCATGGTGGAGGGAGCCTCTAAAAACCCCAGTTTGGACCAATTCATGGTGGAGGGAGCCTCTAAAAACCCCAGTTTGGACCAATTCATGGCGGAGGGAGCCTCTAAAAACCCCAGTTTGGACCAATTCATGGTGGAGGGAGCCTCTAAAAAACCCCAGTTTGGACCAATTCATGGTGGAGGGAGCCTCTAAAAACCCCAGTTTGGACCAATTCATGGTGGAGGGAGCCTCTAAACAGCCCAGTTTGGGCAAATTCATGGTGGAGGGAACCTCTAAAAAACCCAGTTTGGACCAATTCATGGTGGAGGGAGCCTCTAAACAGCCCAGTTTGGGCAAATTCATGGTGGAGGGAGCCTCTAAAAACCCCAGTTTGGACCAATTCATGGTGGAGGGAGCCTCTAAAAAACCCAGTTTGGACCAATTCATGGTGGAGGGAGCCTCTAAACAGCCCAGTTTGGGCAAATTCATGGTGGAGGGAGCCTCTAAAAACCCCAGTTTGGACCAATTCATGGTGGAGGGAGCCTCTAAAAACCCCAATTTGGACCAATTCATGGTGGAAGGAGCCTC
Source organism: Leptodactylus fuscus (assembly GCF_031893055.1). NCBI lineage: Eukaryota > Metazoa > Chordata > Amphibia > Anura > Leptodactylidae > Leptodactylus > Leptodactylus fuscus. Next base: position 236,318,021 of record NC_134265.1, read on the forward strand.
TAAACAGCCCAGTTTGGGCAAATTCATGGTGGAGGGAGCCTCTAAAAACCCCAGTTTGGACCAATTCATGGTGGAGGGAGCCTCTAAAAAACCCAGTTTGGACCAATTCATGGTGGAGGGAGCCTCTAAACAGCCCAGTTTGGGCAAATTCATGGTGGAGGGAGCCTCTAAAAACCCCAATTTGGACCAATTTATGGTGGAGGGAGCCTCTAAACAGCCCAGTTTGGGCAAATTCATGGTGGAGGGAGCCTCTAAAAACCCCAGTTTGGACCAATTCATGGTGAAGGGAGCCTCTAACCAGCCCAGTTTGGGCAAATTCATGGTGGAGGGAGCCTCTAAAAACCCCAGTTTGGACCAATTCATGGTGGAGGGAGCCTCTAAAAAACCCAGTTTGGACCAATTCATGGTGGAGGGAGCCTCTAACCAGCCCAGTTTGGGCAAATTCATGGTGGAGGGAGCCTCTAAAAAATCCAGTTTGGACCAATTCATGGTGGAGGGAGCCTCTAAACAGCCCAGTTTGGGCAAATTCATGGTGGAGGGAGCCTCTAAAAACCCCAGTTTGGACCAATTCATGGTGGAGGGAGCGTCTAAACAGCCCAGTTTGGGCAAATTCATGGTGGAGGGAGCCTCTAAAAAACCCAGTTTGGACCAATTCATGGTGGAGGGAGCCTCTAAAAAACCCAGTTTGGACCAATTCATGGTGGAGGGAGCCTCTAAACAGCCCAGTTTGGGCAAATTCATGGTGGAGGGAGCCTCTAAAAACCCCAATTTGGACCAATTTATGGTGGAGGGAGCCTCTAAACAGCCCAGTTTGGGCAAATTCATGGTGGAGGGAGCCTCTAAAAACCCCAGTTTGGACCAATTCATGGTGGAGGGAGCCTCTAAAAAACCCAGTTTGGACCAATTCATGGTGGAGGGAGCCTCTAAACAGCCCAGTTTGGGCAAATTCATGGTGGAGGGAGCCTCTAAAAACCCCAATTTGGACCAATTTATGGTGGAGGGAGCCTCTAAACAGCCCAGTTTGGGCAAATTCATGGTGGAGGGAGCCTCTAAAAACCCCAGTTTGGACCAATTCATGGTGGAGGGAGCCTCTAACCAGCCCAGTTTGGGCAAATTCATGGTGGAGGGAGCCTCTAAAAACCCCAGTTTGGACCAATTCATGGTGGAGGGAACCTCTAAAAAACCCAGTTTGGACCAATTCATGGTGGAGGGAGCCTCTAACCAGCCCAGTTTGGGCAAATTCATGGTGGAGGGAGCCTCTAAAAAACCCAGTTTGGACCAATTCATGGTGGAGGGAGCCTCTAACCAGCCCAGTTTGGACCAATTCATGGTGGAGGGAGCCTCTAAACAGCCAAGTTTTGGGAAATTCATGGTGGAGGGAGCCTCTAAAAAACCCAGTTTGGACCAATTCATGGTGGAGGGAGCCTCTAAACAGCCCAGTTTGGGCAAATTCATGGTGGAGGGAGCCTCTAAAAACCCCAGTTTGGACCAATTCATGGTGGAGGGAGCCTCTAAAAAACCCAGTTTGGACCAATTCATGGTGGAGGGAGCCTCTAAACAGCCCAGTTTGGGCAAATTCATGGTGCAGGGAGCCTCTAAAAACCCCAGTTTGGACCAATTCATGGTGGAGGGAGCCTCTAACCAGCAGAGTTGTGGGAAAGCAGGGTGGAGGGAGCCTCTAACCAGCAGAGTTGGGGGGAAATCAGGGTGGAGGGAGCCTCTAACCAGCAGAGTTGGTGGAAATCAGGGTGGAGGGAGCCTCTAATCAGCTGAGTTGGTGGAAATAAGGGTGGAGGGAGCCTCTAACCAGCCCAGTTTGGGCAAATTCATGGTGGAGGGAGCCTCTAACCAGCAGAGTTGTGGGAAAGCAGGGTGGAGGGAGACTCTAACCAGCAGAGTTGGGGGAAATCAGGGTGGAGGGAGCCTCTAACCAGCAGAGTTGGTGGAAATCAGGGTGGAGGGAGCCTCTAACCAGCAGAGTTGTGGGAAAGCAGGGTGGAGGGTACCTCTAACCAGCAGAGTTGTGGGAAAGCAGGGTGGAGGGAGCCTCTAACCAGCAGAGTTGTGGGAAAGCAGGGTGGAGGGAGCCTCTAACCAGCAGAGTTGTGGGAAAGCAGGGTGGAGGGAGCCTCTAACCAGCAGAGTTGTGGGAAAGCAGGGTGGAGGGAGCCTCTAACCAGCAGAGTTGGTGGAAATCAGGGTGGAGGGAGCCTCTAACCAGCAGAGTTGGGGGAAATCAGGGCGAAGGGAGCCTAGTATTAGCAGAATTGTGAAACGCTTATGGTGGATGAGTATGAGGATGCGGAGGAATTGGAGAGGTTGAGTACAGACATGGAGTTTCATGTTGGGGTGCTTTACACAGGTGGGCACAAAAATGAAGGCTCTATCCAGTGGTGGTTCATTTTTATCAAAGTGAGCCGGTCGGCACTCTCAGCTGACAGACGGGTGCGCTTGTCAGTGATGATGCCACCGGCTGCACTGAACACCCTCTCAGATAGGACGCTGGCGGCAAGACAGGACAGCACCTCCAAGGCATATAGGGCAAGTTCAAGCCACAGGTCCAACTTCGACACCCAATACGTGTAGGGCGCAGAGGGGTCGTAGAGGACAGGGCTGTGGTCGGAAAGGTATTCCTGCAACATGCGCCTATACTTCTCACGCCTGGTGACACTAGGACCCTCCGTGGCGGCACTTTGGCGAGGGGGTGCCATCAAGGTGTCCCAGACCTTAGACAGTGTGCCCCTCGTTTGTGTGGACCGGTGAGAACTTGGTCGCCTACTGGAGGAACTGCCCTCCCTGCCGCCAACGTCACATGCTGGAAACATCTCCATCATATTCTGCACCAATTGCCTGTGGCAAGCATTGATGCGATTGGCCCTCCCCTCTACCGGAATAAAAGAGGAGATGTTGTTTTTATACCGGGGGTCAAGGATAGCAAAGATCCAGTACTGGTTGTCCTCCATGATTTTGACAATACGCTTGTCGGTTGTAAAGCACCCCAACATGAACTCAGCCATGTCTGCCACAGTGTTAGTTGGCATGACTCCTCTGGCCCCACCGGAAAGTTCAATCTCCATTTCCTCCTCATCGTCCATGTCCACCCATCCGCGCTGCAACAATGGGACGATTCGAAGTTGCCCGGAAGCCTCCTGTATCACCATCACATCATCGGACAACTCTTCTTCCTCCTCCTCCTCCTCCTCCTCCTCCTCCATTAAACGCGATGAAGCGGACAGATGTGTGGACCTACTCTCCAGCTGTGATGGATCGGATGCTATCCCTGACTCCTCTGTGTGATCTGAGTTATCCCTGATGTCAATCAGGGATTCTCTCAGAACACACAAGAGCTGGATTGTAAGGCTCACCATCACATCCTCAGAGCTCACCCTCCTTGTGGACTCCTCAAACACCCGTAGGATGTCACAAAGGTCTCTCATCCATGGCCACTCATGGATGTGAAACTGAGGCAGCTGACTTTGTGGCACCCTAGGGTTTTGTAGCTGGTATTCCATCAAAGGTCTCTGCTGCTCAACCACTCTATTCAACATCTGAAACGTTGAGTTCCAGCGTGTGGGGACGTCGCACAAAAGCCGGTGTTGTGGCACATGCAGGCGTTGCTGGAGAGATTTTAAGCTAGCAGCGGCTACTGTTGACTTGCGAAAGTGGGCGCACATGCGCCGCACTTTCACCAGTAGCTCTGGAACATTGGGGTAGCTCTTTAGGAAACGTTGCACCACTAGGTTGAAGACGTGGGCCAGGCATGGAACATGTTGGAGTCCGGCAAGCTCCAGAGCTGCTACCAGGTTCCGGCCGTTATCACAAACGACCATGCCTGGGCCCAGGTGCAGCAGCTCAAACCATATTGCCGTCTCATCGAGGAGGGCATCCCTCACCTCGGAGGCAGTGTGCTGTCTGTCCCCCAAGCTGATCAGCTTCAGCACAGCCTGCTGACGTCTACCAACGCCAGTGCTGCAACGTTTCCAAATCGTAGCTGGGGTCAATCTAACAGCGGAGGAGGAGGCGGTGGAGGAGGAGGAGGAGGGGGGTGTTCTTCTCGTGTCCCTGCCAGGAATGTTAGGCGGGGAGATGAGGTACACCGGGCCAGTTTGGGAAGCAGTCCCAGCCTCAACTACATTCACCCAGTGTGCCGTCAGTGAAATGTAGCGTCCCTGTCCGCATGCACTTGTCCACGCGTCGGTGGTCAAGTGGACCTTTGTGCAAAGCGCGGAACTAAGGGCCCGCCTGATGTTGAGTGACACGTGCTGGTGCAAGGCGGGAACGGCACACCGGGAGAAGTAGTGACGGCTAGGGACGGCATAGCGAGGTGCCGCAGTTGCCATCAGGTCCAGGAAGGTGGGAGTTTCAACAAGCCGGAACGCCAACATCTCCTGGGCCAGCAGTTTAGCGATGTTGGCGTTCAAGGCTTGCGCGTGTGGGTGGTTAGCAGTGTATTTCTGCCACCGCTCCAATGTCTGAGAGATGGTGGGTTGTTGTAAAGAAGCGCCTGATGGTGCCTTTGATGGTGCAGGAGAAGGAGATAAGACAGGAACAGGGGAGGATGAGGAAGAAGTCAACAAAGTGGCGGAGGCAGATGAAGTGGTGTCCTGGCTCGTCCTCTGGAGTGCATCGCCAGCACAGTCAGCAGTGGCAGTGGCAGAGGCAGAGGCAGAGGCAGTGGCAGTGGCGTGAACGGCAGGCGGCCTTTGTCCTGCCGTTGCTGCCTGCCACTGATTCCAGTGCTTGGATTCCAAATGACGGCGCATTGAAGTGGTGGACAGGTTGCTCTTCTCAGAGCCCCTAATCAATTCCGAGAGGCAAATTGTGCAGACAACACTATATCTGTCCTCGGCGCATTCCTTGAAAAAACTCCACACCTTCGAGAAACGTGCCCTCGAGGTGGGAGTTTTTCGGGGCTGGGTACGAACTGGAACATCTTGGGAGATTCCGGGTGTGGCCTGGCTTCGCCTAAGCTGCTGACCTCTGCCTCTGCCTCTAGCTACCCTTTTTGGTGCTGCACCTGCCTCAACATCCACACTACTTTCCCTGCTTGACATCCCCCCTGTCCAGGTTGGGTCAGTGTCCTCATCATCCACCACTTCCTCTTCCAACTCCTGTCTCATCTCCTCCTCCCGCACAATGCGCCGGTCAACTGGATGCCCTGACGGCAACTGCGTCACATCATCGTCGATGAGGGTGGGTTGTTGGTCATCCACCACCAAATCGAACGGAGATGGAGGAGACTCTAGTGTTTGAGCATCTGGATACAGATGCTCCTCTGTTAGGTTCGTGGAATCGTGACGTGGAGGGGCAGGTTGAGGGACAATGAAAGGAGCGGAGAACAGCTCTGGGGAGCAGGGACAGTTGGGGTTATTGTTCTGTGAAGCTTGGGAATTTTGGGAGGAAGGAGGACAAGACTGTTGGGTAATAGGAGGAGAGGAGGCAGAGTCTGACTGGCTGCTGGACAATGTGCTGTAAGCGTTCTCTGACAGCCATTGCAAGACCTGTTCCTGGTTCTCGGGCCTACTAAGGTTTGTACCCTGCAGTTTAATTAATGTGGCAAGCAACCCTGGCACTGTGGAGTGGCGCAATGCTTGCTGCCCCACAGGAGTAGGCACGGGACGCCCTGTGGCTTCACTGCTACCTTGCTCCCCAGAACCATTCCTCCGACCTCGCCCACGGCCTCGTCCACGTCCCTTTCTGGGAGCCTTGCGCATTTTGAATTCCCAGTCAGACAATGGCACTATATACCAGTAGCAAAAATTGTGGGTGCACGTAACCCCAATATATTCTTTGAATTACCAGTCAGAAACTGGCACTATATGGCAGTAGCAAGAAATGAGGGTATTTGTAACCCCAATATATTCTTTGAATTCCCAGTCAGACAATGGCACTATATACCAGTAGCAAAAATTGTGGGTGCACGTAACCCCAATATATTCTTTGAATTACCAGTCAGAAACTGGCACTATATACAAGTAGCAAGAAATGAGGGTATTTGTAACCCCAATATATTCTTTGAATTCCCAGTCAGACAATGGCACTATATACCAGTAGCAAAAATTGTGGGTGCACGTAACCCCAATATATTCTTTGAATTACCAGTCAGAAACTGGCACTATATACAAGTAGCAAGAAATGAGGGTATTTGTAACCCCAATATATTCTTTGAATTCCCAGTCAGACAATGGCACTATATACCAGTAGCAAAAATTGTGGGTGCACGTAACCCCAATATATTCTTTGAATTACCAGTCAGAAACTGGCACTATATGGCAGTAGCAAGAAATGAGGGTATTTGTAACCCCAATATATTCTTTGAATTCCCAGTCAGACAATGGCACTATATACCAGTAGCAAAAATTGTGGGTGCACGTAACCCCAATATATTCTTTGAATTACCAGTCAGAAACTGGCACTATATGGCAGTAGCAAGAAATGAGGGTATTTGTAACCCCAATATATTCTTTGAATTCCCAGTCAGACAATGGCACTATATACCAGTAGCAAAAATTGTGGGTGCACGTAACCCCAATATATTCTTTGAATTACCAGTCAGAAACTGGCACTATATGGCAGTAGCAAGAAATGAGGGTATTTGTAACCCCAATATATTCTTTGAATTCCCAGTCAGACAATGGCACTATATACCAGTAGCAAAAATTGTGGGTGCACGTAACCCCAATATATTCTTTGAATTACCAGTCAGAAACTGGCACTATATGGCAGTAGCAAGAAATGAGGGCATTTGTAACTCCAATATATTCTTTGAATTCCCAGTCAGACAATGGCACTATATACCAGTAGCAAAAATTGTGGGTGCACGTAACCCCAATATATTCTTTGAATTACCAGTCAGAAACTGGCACTATATGACAGTAGCAAGAAATGAGGGTATTTGTAACCCCAATATATTCTTTGAATTCCCAGTCAGACAATGGCACTATATACCAGTAGCAAAAATTGTGGGTGCACGTAACCCCAATATATTCTTTGAATTAGCAGTCAGAAACTGGCACTATATACCAGTAGCAAAAATTGTGGGTGCACGTAACCCCAATATATTCTTTGAATTCCCAGTGAGACAATGGCACTATATACCAGTAGCAAAAATTGTGGGTGCACGTAACCCCAATATATTCTTTGAATTCCCAGTCAGACAATGGCACTATATAGCAGTAGCAAAAATTGTGGGTGCACGTAACCCCAATATATTCTTTGAATTACCAGTCAGAAACTGGCACTATATGGCAGTAGCAAGAAATGAGGGTATTTGTAACCCCAATATATTCTTTGAATTCCCAGTCAGACAATGGCACTATATACCAGTAGCAAAAATTGTGGGTGCACGTAACCCCAATATATTCTTTGAATTACCAGTCAGAAACTGGCACTACAGTCCTATGAAAAAGTTTGGGCACCCCTATTAATCTTAATCATTTTTAGTTCTAAATATTTTGGTATTTGCAACAGCCATTTCAGTTTGATATATCTAATAACTGATGGACACAGTAATATTTCAGGATTGAAATGAGGTTTATTGTACTAACAGAAAATGCGCAATATGCATTAAACCAAAATTTGACCGGTGCAAAAGTATGGGCACCTCAACAGAAAAGTGACATTAATATTTAGTACATCCTCCTTTTGAAAAGATAACAGCCTCTAGTCGCTTCCTGTAGCTTTTAATCAGTTCCTGGATCCTGGATAAAGGTATTTTGGACAAACAATTCAAGTTCAGTTAAGTTAGATGGTCGCCGAGCATGGACAGCCCGCTTCAAATCATCCCACAGATGTTCAATGATATTCAGGTCTGGGGACTGGGATGGCCATTCCAGAACATTGTAATTGTTCCTCTGCATGAATGCCTGAGGATTTGGAGCGGTGTTTTGGATCATTGTCTTGCTGAAATATCCATCCCCGGCGTAACTTCAACTTCGTCACTGATTCTTGAACATTATTCTCAAGAATCTGCTGATACTGAGTGGAATCCATGCGACCCTCAACTTTAACAAGATTCCCGGTGCCGGTATTAGCCACACAGCCCCAAAGCATGATGGAACCTCCACCAAATTTTACAGTGGGTAGCATGTGTTTTTCTTGGAATGCTGTTTCTTTTTGGACGCCATGCATAACGCCTTTTTTTATAACCAAACAACTCAATTTTTGTTTCCAAAATGAAGCTGCCTTGTCCAAATGTGCTTTTTCATACCTCAGGCAACTCTATTTGTGGCGTACGTGCAGAAACGGCTTCTTTCTCATCACTCTCCCATACAGCTTCTATTTGTGCAAAGTGCGCTGTATAGTTGACCGATGCACAGTGACACCATCTGCAGCAAGATGATGCTGCAGCTCTTTGGAGGTGGTCTGTGGATTGTCCTTGACTGTTCTCACCATTCTTCTTCTCTGCCTTTCTGATATTTTTCTTGGCCTGCCACTTCTGGGCTTAACAAGAACTGTCCCTGTGGTCTTCCATTTCCTTACTATGTTCCTCACAGTGGAAACTGACAGGTTAAATCTCTGAGACAGCTTTTTGTATCCTTCCGCTGAACAACTATGTTGAACAATCTTTGTTTTCAGATCATTTGAGAGTTGTTTTGAGTAGCCCATGATGCCACTCTTCAGAGGAGATTCAAATAGTAGAACAACTTGCAATTGGCCACCTTAAATACCTTTTCTCATGATTGGATACACCTGGCTATGAAGTTCAAAGCTCACTGAGGTTACAAAACCAATTTTGTGCTTCAGTAAGTCAGTAAAAAGTAGTTAGGAGTATTCAAATCAATAAAATGATAAGGGTGCCCATACTTTTGCACCGGTCAAATTTTGGTTTAATGCATATTGCGCATTTTCTATTAGTACAATAAACCTCATTTCAATCCTGAAATATTACTGTGTCCATCAGTTATTAGATATATCAAACTGAAATGGCTGTTGTAAACACCAAAATATTTAGAACTAAAAATGATTAAGATTAATAGGGGTGCCCAAACTTTTTCATAGGACTGTATATGGCAGTAGCAAGAAATGAGGGTATTTATAACCCCAATATATTCTTTGAATTACCAGTCAGAAACTGGCACTATATACCAGTAGCAAGAAATGAGGGTATTTGTAACCCCAATATATTCTTTGAATTCCCAGTCAGAAACTGGCACTATATGGCAGTAGCAAATATAGTGGGTGTATATAGCCCCAATTCTATTGCTAGGGGACTTGCAGTGTATTTCTGGGGTGAAGGTGGGGGGGCACACCGTTGGAACGGGTATCGGGGGTATATATAGGGTATACGGGAATACACTGTCAGTGTATTCCATTCAGGATCCTGGGAAAGCTGGGTTGCGGCGATTGAGCCCGTCAGTGCCACGTTACACTGACAAGCTTCTCCCTGGAATTTAGCTCTTACAAGAGCTGTTGTGGTTGTCTTCTCCTTCCTATCTAGCCTGTCCCTGCCTACCCAGAATCTAAGCCCTAGCTAACTGGACGGAAACCTCCGTCCCCGGTGAATTGCAAGCTCAGAATGACGCGAAGCTGGGCGTCGCTGTTCTTTTAAATTAGAGGTCACACGTTTTCGGCAGCCAATGGGTTTTGCCTACTTTTTTCAACGTCACCGGTGTCGTAGTTCCTGTCCCACCTACCCTGCGCTGTTATTGGAGCAAAAAAGGCGCCAGGGAAGGTGGGAGGGGAATCGAGTAATGGCGCACTTTACCACGCGGTGTTCGATTCGATTCGAACATGCTGAACAGTCTAATATCCGATCGAACATGAGTTCGATAGAACACTGTTCGCTCATCTCTACTAATGAACACCGTTAATCCTAATCATAAATTGTATTATTTATTAAAAAAATTGCAGCTTCATGTATAAATATTATTTATTTAATATTATTAATTAATTACTACTATTATTAAACGATGAAGAATAATAATTACCTGCCTCCCTTTTCTTCGCTAAATATGTGCAAAAGTCGATTTAGAGCCTTTTAAACGATAAGACAAAGTTTTTACACTAATATAAACAACAGACCGGAAGTCACGATTTCAATGAAAAAATGACCAACGAGAGTGAAGTAAGTAAGTTTGTATTGGACTTAGGCCATTATTCCATTGAATGTAAATTCTTCTGCATTGAAATATATGGACTTAGGTCATTAATCCTAGGTACCTTGTAAACCCAATGCATAGAACGAGGTACAAAGAAGCTTTCTAGGTAATAATTTGAAATATGACAAAATGTGGACTTAGGCCATTTTTCCGTTGAGCTCTTCATATATATATATATATATATATATATATATATATATATATATATATATATATATACATATATATATATATATATATATATATATATATATATCTTTGAATTCAATGATTTTATGTATTAGGACATAATAAAAAAAAAATGGGTACATAAAAGATCTTAGAATTAAGTAAAGACAACCCCAGATGAACAACAACATACAACAGATTTCACCATGTCATTATTAATTTAAGGTAAAGAATATGCAAATAAGACCTGGTGAAAAAGAGGAATTTGCTCCTAGTGTCACCTTTTGGAAGGTAGCTCCATATAGATTATACCTGGATTCCATAAAACCTAAGGACATAATCTATGATTAATAGCCAAGCCAGGATAACTCTTCCAAAAGAAAGAGGGTCCCATCTGCACAGTTTTCTTTTTTTTTTTGCATAAAATGTATTTTGTATTTATTAACAATCAGTTAAATTCAAGCATACAATGTACTGCAATGCTGTGCAGACTGAGACACCGTACACAATAATTACAGTTGTCGTATATAACATGGTAGCATGACATTCAGTACAAGTTACCCTACATTATACATTACACCGCATACTAAACTAACATCCTCCAATGTTCATACTTAATATAAATAGAGTTAACAAGGAATACAGACAAGTGATAGCTCAAGGGAATTTGAAGGAGGGGGGAAGGAGGGGAAAATCACAGGCCCATAGCTTTATTGAGACAACACACTGGAGGAAAGAGTGAGAAGAAAAGATGGTTAATTTAGGGTGTCTAACAGGCTCTTTGCAAATGGTTACTCCCAGAAGATGAAGATATGTTTCCTCTATGAAGGGTTACCTGGTGCAGTACCAAGTATTTTATGAGTTGTGGGTATGGATGAACTCAAGTCCCCCTTGAATAGTCATCCATGAAATGTCTTTGTGGCCGTTGCTCAGCTTACTTGAAGTCCCCATGGTCTCCAGCTTACAGACAGTCTCCATGGTGTCCCTGGAACATACACCACCAAGTCTTTGGCATCTACAAGTTGGGTTTGAGACCCTCCCGTTGGTATTCCCACACAAATCAGGTGATATCTCCATAGAACCAGGAAGCATGCAAGTTGTAACCTGTCCCATTTGTCTCTGCTGAGTCCTCTCTAAAGAGGAAGGAGGAAGAAACAGGACATGGCCTTGCCCACAGAGCTATTCGCAGTCTTCAGAGTCCTGCAAATGTAATCAAATTCAAAGGCTATCTGAAGAAGCTTTGGGATATCCGAAATATCCATCCCGCCTCTGCAAGGTTCTTGTTCATGATGAAATTTACCCTTTTCTGAGACCTAAATAGAGTGAAACACTGTCCTGGTGATAGCCCTAGAAATGGTAGCAAGAGAGGGACACCCTGTAACCAACAATGTTGCAGATGCGGTCCGGGTCAATGATTCTGCCGATGGCAACCTTCAGTCTATTTGCCAGTACCTTTACATATATCTTGTAGTCCATGTTCAGTAAACTGATTGGACACAAATTCTTTAGGTTACATCTCTTCACCTTTGACTTGTACAAGATTGTGATTTTGCCTTCCCTCAGTGAACCACATCCACAGACACCAATTTCAAGGTTTTTGCCTCTCATCAATGCAGAGTAGGGTACTGACGGGCTGTGTGAGAGGTCTCAATGTGGGTCAGAAGGGGTAATGTCTCTCATTAGAGAGGCATTGGTAAAGGGACTTATTAGATCATGCATAGCCTGCTAAGAATTCTGGGTAAGGAATATGCAAATATTACTTACCCTGCTAATTCCTACAAATGGTCTTGCATAAGCTACTTAAATCTAAATTGCATAATCTACTTCCTCAAACTTTTTTTCTACTTTGACACCTATGACTTGCTACTCATGCTCAAAGAAGATATCAAAATACTAATAGTTGGTTAATTTACATCTACATTTTCTAAGCCCAAAGGGCAATTTTTTTACGGCTAACATTTTAGAAAGTTGTCCATTACTCTACAGATTTGAAAGATCCTATGCCCTTTGTGAAGGCTCCTTCATAAGAAATCTACTTGATATCACATTATAGTTACAGTTAAGTGAATTGCTTTACACCCAATACAGGAAACCATATTCTCTAATGTTAATATTTGTCCTGGTAACAAATGGTGTTTAGCCATCAAAGAAGGCTTTTTGTTAGTTATTTACGGGTGTTGAATGTCTATATCTAAAATGATACTAAAACCAATTAACTTAAAGATTTTGTGATTTTTCAACATTTTCTTTGCAAAGCATGCTATTTTTCTTTTTCATGTTTTATAACTTCTGAGAAACCAATATACAACTATATTAATTGAAACAGAGTCCAACTCTTCCCTTTCTGTAAGATTTAGGAATTAGTGTGATTTCATCTCATCAGATCCTTTATGGCTATGTTCATCGTTTTAATTAAGCATTAAGCCCCTCCAAGCAATGCTCTATCATCCAGTAACACATTTAGACCTTAGATGCTTGTCTAAAATCACATTCCTTGGATGGAATCCATTTTAAGAGTGTATTTCCATAGATCGTGCCAGAGTAATTTGCTACATAAATAAAAAGTATTCTAGGTACTAAATGAAAAGAATAGTCTGTCATAATATCTACCAAACGCCTTATAGAAATATTACATGTTCTTGCATGACCCTACACAGTGCATCTACTTATACTGTTAACAGAATGTAGAGGTTAAAAAAAACTACAGGATTACAGAAAATTTATATTCCTAATACATCTACAAAAATAGCTTGTTATAACACTGTTCCATCATCCTGTAGCGTACCTCTCAAATAAATTAAAGGGATTGTCCAGTTTGTCATTTTTAAATAACTTATTTAACCAAAAGAAACAAAAGGAAGTCATACAATTTTCTAAAGCTTATGAATTTCCTGACATCGAGCTTCTGGAGTCACACAGACCTCAAGGTGTAGAATCCTCCATAGACTTGAGTTGTGCATAAATCGCCCAGCTCTGAACAGTGCTCACAAGCATGTTGTCATTCATGTGTCCCTCACAAGCAAATTATATGACACCTATGGTAATAATGCAGTGGCTTGCAAAGTATTTATACCCCTCGAATTTTTTTTTACATTTTGTCACCTTACAATTGAAAGTATTTCATTGAAATTTTAAGTGATACAAAGTAGCACACAAAGTAGCAGATAATTGTGAAGTGGAATGAAAATGATACATAGTTTTCAAAATTTGAATCAAATAAAATCAAATAAAAATCTGAATAGTGTGATGTGCAAAAGTACAGCAAAAGTACAGCTCCCTGTACTCTAACATCCTTAATAAAATGCAATGCAATCAGTACCTTCAGAAGTCACTTAGTGAATAGAGTCCATCTGTGTGTAATGTAGTCTCTGTATAAATACACCTTTTCTGTGAAGGCCTTAGTGAACAAACAGCATCATGAAGACCAAGGAACTCACCAGACAGGTCAGAGATAAAGTTTAAGGAGACAATTAAAGCAGGGTTAGGTTCTAAAAACATATCCCAAGCTTTGAGCATCCCATGGAGCTCTGTTCAATCCATCATCCAAAAATGGAAAAACTATTCTACAACTACGAACCTACCAAGACATGACCGTCACACTAAACTAACAGATCAAGCAAGGATAGCACTGGTCAGAGAAGAAGCCAAGAGGCCCATGGTCACTCTGGAGGAGCTGTGGAAATCCATAGCTCAGGTGGGAGAGTCTGTCTACAGGATAACTATAAGTTGTGCACTCCACTTTATGGAAAAGTGTGAAGAATAAAACCATTGTTTAAAGAAAGACATAAGAAGTGCTGATAGGGTATACAGCAAACATGTGGAAGAAGGTGCTCTGGTCCGATGAGACCAAAGTTGAACTTTTTGGCCTAAATGCAAAGTGCTAAGTGTGGCAAAAAAGTAACACTCCTCATAACCATGGACACACCATCTCCACTATGAAACATGGTGGTTGCAGCCTCATGTTGTGGGGAGGCTGTTCTTCCGAAGGGACAGGGAAGCTGGTCAGGGTTATTGGGAAAATGGATGGACATAATACAGACCAATCCTGGAAAAAAATCTGTTGGAGGCCGCAAAAGACTTGAGACTAGGAAGGAGATTCATCTTCCAGCAAGACAATGACCCTAAACATACAGCCAGAGCTACAGTGGAATGGTTTAGATCGAAGAATATTCATATGTTAGAATGGCCCAGTCAAAGTCCAGACCTAAATCCCATTGAGCATATGTGGCAAGACATGAAACTTTCTGTTTACAGACGGTCTCCATCCAATTTGGCTGAGCTATTTTGCAAGGAAGAATCTGTAAAAATGTAAGTCTCTACAAATCTGGTAGAGACAAACCCCAAAAGACTTGCAGTTGTAATTGCAGCAAAAGGTGGCTCCACAAAGTATTAATATAGGGGGCTGAATAATTTTGTATGTAACACTTTTCATATTTTTATTTGATTAAAATGTTTTTGTTTTTTGATTTGTATTTTTTTTTTTATTGATCTCCAAGCCTTTATCAGGAAATTCTCCTTGACTTGTTATTTTCAAATAACAAAATTAAAAAAATAAATAAATACAGAAATGTAGACATTCTCATGGGTATTGCTCAAAAACAATAGATATTTCCCGATCTCAAATATCAATAGTTAGTAATAGTATTAATCAATCATAATTAAATCAAATCCATAATCTGTAATCTCAATCCATAATATATAGTTGTAAAATACCCATAAAGACAATTAAAAACGTATTACGGACAGTATGGCACACATCGACATGATACATTACCAAAATATTATATAAATATTCTCACTTCTTAATTAATCATTATGTTGGTTATACAGTTATATGGTACATATAACCCCAAAAAATACAAAGAGCAAATCTCCAAAAATATTACAAAATTCATGAATATATAACTAATCCTCAATTCATAAATATATAAATAATCCCATCAACCCTAAACTCATAATACAAACAATCCATTAAAGGGGTTTTCCCATCTCACTGTTTCAGCTCTGCCTGCAGTGTCTGCTCCTCTCACTTCCTGTATTTCTACTCCCTCCCCCTGCCTCTTAATAAATGGGCCAGAGAAATCTCACGACACTTCTACAGATCAGATAATCTGTAGATACTTGTACAGAATGGACTCTGTGTTATCTGTGTATTTACATAGAGAGATAACAGTCCAGACTTTATCAGCAAATTGCAATTAACTGAATGGATTGTTCTGCTGGCACTGAGTAAGTGACATCACTTGTCATATCTCCCAGGTCCGTGGTTATAGCAACACAGTGTAAACAAAATAAGGTCACATTGCAGGCAAAGAAAACAGAATTTCCAAAGCAATATATTTAGGAAAAGTCTTCAATTTACATAAGCTACAAGTATAGATTGGATCCTTGAGAAGCAAAAACCCATTTAACCCCTTCCCGGCATCCGGCTACTGTAGACTTGCGAAAGTGGGCGCACAAGCGCTACACTTTCACCAGTAGCTCGTGTACATTAGGGTACGTTTTTAAAAACTGTCACACCACTAAGTTGAACACGTGGGCCAGGCATGGAACGTGTTGAAGGCTGGCAAGCTTCAGAGCCGCTACCAGGTTCCAGCCGTTATCAGACACGACCATGCCTGGGCCCAGGTACAGCGGCAAAAACTATATTGACGTCTCATCGAGGAGGGCATCCCTCACCTTGGAGGCAGTGTGCTGTCTGTCCCCCAAGCTGATGAGCTTCAGCACGGCCTGCTGACATCTCCCCACGCCAGTGCTGCAGCATTTACAGATAGTAGCTGGGGTCGATGTCACGGCGGAGGAGGAGGGTGGTGGTTCAGAACCCCTGCCAGAAATCTTGGGTGGGGAGACAAGGTAGGCCACCCCAGCTTGCGTCCCAGTCCCAGCCTCAACTACATTCACCCAGTGTGCCGTGAGTGAAATATAGTGTCCCTGTCTGCATGCACTTGTCCATTGGTGGTCAAGTGGACCTTTGTACAAAGCGCAGAACTAAGGGCCCGCCTGATGTTACATGACACGTGCTGGTGCAAGGCGTGGATGGCACACCGGGAGAAGTAGTGGCAGCTAGGGATGGCATAACGAGGTGCCACAGTTGCCATCAAGTCACGGAAGGCCTGGGTCTCAAAAAGCCAGAACGGCAACATCTCCTGGGCCAGGAGTTTGGAGATGTGACCGTTTAAGGCTTGTACATGTGGGTGGGTAGCGCTATACTTTTGCCTGCGCTCAAACATCTGGGAGATGGTGGGTTGCTGGGAAGAGGCACATGATGGTGCAGGAGAAGGAGCAGAGGCAGGAAAAGGGGAGGATGAGGGAGAAGTCCCCAAAGTGGCAGAGGCAGATGTGGAGGTGTCCTGGCTGGGGGTCTAGACTGCAGTGCCAGCACTGGCAACAGTGGGAGAGGCAGTGGCTGCAACACCAGACGATGATTGTCCTGCGTTTTCTCTCTCCCACTGAGCCCAGTGCTTGCATTCCAAATGACGGTGCATGGCAGTGGTCGTAAGGTTGCTCTTTTCAGAGCCCCTACTCAATTTCGAGTTGCAAAGTGTGCAAACTGCACTATATTTGTCCTCTGCGCATACATTGAAAAATCTCCACACCATTGAGGACCATGGCCTCGATGGGGGAGTTTTTTTTGAGTGACTAGAAGAGGGAACATCTTGGGCCTTGCTGGATCTGGCCTGGCTTCAGTGAAGCAGCTGTCCTCTGCCTCTGGACATGCCTCTGCCTCTAGCCACCTTCTTTTGTGCTGCAGTACCCTCCACATCTACACTGCTTTCCCCGCTTGACATCCCCCCTGTCCAGGTCAGGTCGATGTCCTCGCTGTCCTGGACTGGCTTAGCACCGAGCGGTGGATTGGGGAGGCCACTGGAGCAGCGCTGCTCCAGCAGCCTCCCCTCACGCTCAGACAGAGAACAGGTCCTCTCCATGCCTGCTCTCTGCCTGTGAACGGCGCCAAGCCCTGCCCCCTTCGCTAAGCCCTGCCCCCACCGCTCCGCCACGCCCCCTCCTACCAGGGGGGGGGGCTTTCTGTCGGTCGCCTGGGGCGGCAAAAGGGGCAGGTTCACCCCTGGTATATGTACTGACAGATTTGCTGTATACCACTTAGGTTTTTGGGGGGGTATACACCAAGGAAAGGTGGATTGAGCCAGCGGCATAACTACCGTGGTAGCAGTGGAAGCGGCCACCACAGGGCTCGGGACATTAGGGGGCCCTGTGACAGCCGCTACCGCTGCGTTTTTTTTTTTTTAATAGGCCGTTACTGCTGGAGTTTCTCCAGCCAGTAATGGGACCTATTTACTTACCCATCTTGGCTGAGCCGGGATTGGTAAGTGACACCGCGGGCCCCACAAAGACTATCATTATACTTGGGGGTCTTTGCAGACCCCCGAGTATAATGATCGGAGGCCCTGGAGAGGTAAGATGCATAAAAAACACTGTTACTTACCTCTCCACGATCCGGGCAGGCCTCAGCTCAGGCCTAGTTGTCTGACGTCTTTGATGTCCCATGACCCCGGCCTGTGTCCCGGGTCATGTGATGTCCAACGTCACTGAATAAGACCAACAGCGGATGCCAACAGCATAGGAGCCAGGGACAGGTACTCGGAGTACTTTTTCTTTGATCATAATTTTGAGTCATGTAGTTCTTATGAGGCATATATAAGACACAAATATCAAATAAAAACTAATTTTTTATATTATGTATTAAAGTAGATGATTGTATTGTCTGGATTGTTTTAATGTGAGTCAATAAGTATCAGGAAGGTATAGTACACATTCACTCTAAATAGTGAACTTGTGCTCCTAGAAAATGATAGGATTATACAGTCAACATAATTGTAATATATCCCTGACATTGGTCCAGATACCAAACCGTTTTAAGGAGATTACTCAGCATTGAAAAAACATAAAACCTCTCTTTTGCCTTACCTTGTTAGTATGAAGGCACCTGTTTGGGAGTTTATTAAAGGAAATGGCTTTTTATTTTATAGAATTATCAATCCAGAGCTAGAATAGTAGCATAGCTGCCATGAATGAAGATTTTAGTGTTTGTAAATAAAATAGATAGGAAAGGAAATGATGATTAGATATCTGAACTTTATGGAGGATGCACTTAGATCAAAAGGGATTTCTGTGAAAGATCATAACCTAAAACAAATGGACAACCGAAATTCTTTAAAACTGTACAGCATTTGAAAAATGAAAAAATGTCATTATGGTATTGTTTATCAGTACGCCTAAGCATTTCTTTAATCCTTTAAAGGTAAAGATATAGTCCATAAAAATATTGAATATAACAGATAAAAACTGCATGGACTGTATCACAGCTAAAATACAACATACTAAGCTTTTTTACATTGTATAACTTATTTGTGTGATCTAAAAATGTTCCAATATTATAGATAAAGTATGTAGTAGTCTGAAACGCATTCTAAAAAAATCCATTTTATATATTACAGGTTATAGAACAATATTACGGGTTATGGATTAAAGACACCTTGATCCAGGGTTTTTGTACTGACTGATAGATTGGAGTCAGGAAGGAATTTTTTCTCCGAAAGTAGGGTTTTGCCTTCTTCTGGATCAACACTGTAGGGGACTGTAGGGCTATAGGTTGGACTTGATGGACTGTTGTCTTCACCCAACCTCATCTACTATGTAACTATATGCTTAATAATTTCATGTGCAGCACATACAGATATAATACATTTGATGGGTATTAACAGGGCTGTCTTCAGGTGTGTGAGAGCTCTAGGGAGACAGAATCACAGTGGGCTCCAGTGTCTCCCACCCTTGAGTTGACGAATGCACAGTATGTCAGACTTGCCATCTTCTTAATTTTGCCTGATAACAGCCCTGGTCATTATAGTTAATGTTATTGTTATCTGGCAGCTATGAATTTTTAGAACTTGATGGAGTAGACATTAGAGTACTGAAGTGATGAGCAACTCAACTGGTGGAGAGCGGGCACATCTGTTGAATACAAACCTAGTGAATCAGTCTATTCCAAACCTATGGAAGACCACGTAATAGCCATAACAAGAGCCCAGGGGTCAGTAATCTGGTCAACTATTGCCCCATCATATTTACAGCACAGGTTATGAATGTCTTCTAGAGAATTGTGCTCTGGCACCAAATGGCCTGGATTGCCCCTGCCCTAGACAAACTTCAATTTGCTTATTCACCCAGTGTGCGAGTAGACAATGCAATCAACCAAGAAGTACATTCAAACCATCCATCCTAGCCCAGAAAATGGTGCCACTGAATGTGAATTGGACCATGGATTACCTTATTAACAGATTGCAACTAGTCAGGCTGGGCAGCTGTTTATCCAACAGTCTTGTTAGCTGCACTTTGTTACACTACCAATATCTGACAAGACTCAGGATCCTGTTTTCTGCAATAATTCTCAAATGTCTCTGTAGATGATGGCCTTATCAAAAATGGGAAAGACAATGAGTGGAAATTCTCAGAGTTGAGAATAAGTATAGAATGTAAGAAAAACCAAGCAGATGTATATTGACTTTGGAAAGCAGAGCTCAAAACTCCCAACGCTTGAAATAGGAGCGTAGTCAGTGGAGAGAGTCTGTGTCTACAAATATGTGGGCATCTTTATTGATAACATACTGGACTGTCAGATCATTGGCGAGAAAGTGTACAGCAAAGGGGCCAGTAGATTGGACTCCTTAAGCCAACTACATTCATTTGACATCTTTATACCTTCTACCACTCTGTAGTAGCTGGGGCACTGTTCTTTTCTGAGACATCATGGGGAGGCAAAGCCATAGTTTCAGATGTCTGGAAATAATAAGCTAATTAGGACATTGGGCACTGTTATTAGTAGGCAACTGGATAACTGAGCAATTGTTCTAAAGCAAAGGGTGGACCTATGGGCATGGCCAGGGCGGGCTTATGGGCGGGCGTGTTTGTGGGTGGGGCCGAACAGATCGTGAGAGCTGGAGACAGTGGCGTTCTGTGGCCGCCCAGGGATCCCCGGTGTCTGTTTGTTAACAGCGCAGGCTGAGAGTTATCTGTGCCGCAGCCCCAGCATGCCAGTGTCAGGAGATGACTCTCAGCCTGCACTGTGAACAGAATTTTATATAGTGTTGATAGCATATTTTTTCAATATTGAAATGCCCTTTCCTCTACTTCTGATTACGTTTATTTACTGTAAGATGGGGGAGGGCATTTGACTGAACATATACAAGTCTAGTTATATCTGTATAGGCAATCAGCAACAACCTCAATGCCAAGACCTATATTTATTCTGTGTATGGTGATTTGACAGTTGCATGCCCGTTTCTGTGGGTTGTCCGGTTCTTTTGAATCTTGGTGTTCTGTGTCTTGTTCTTCATATTTTGTGTGTATATATTTTTAATATGAATTTTTCATGAATAAAAAAACGTTTTTCATAATTATTGTTGTATATGTTGAATATTTCAACCTTTTGGGACTGTATGTCCTTCTTTCGTTTATACTCCTAGTTTTTTCGGTTGAAGTATGCTTTCTACAATTGGGCTGATTTATGAGAGTTAATTATGTGTACTTGACTGTATCAGAACTCTCCTGTGCTATGCTTGTTTTCTATGCACTGTGAACAAGCAGACACCGGGGATCCCTGCATCCTGTGATCGACCCATACGTCCTTTGCGATCTACCAGTAGATCGCGATCGACGTATTGGGCACCCCTGATGTAAGGGGTTTGGATCAGGAGTAGAGATGAGCGAACACTGTTTGGATCAGCCGATCCGAACAGCACGCTCCCATAGAAATGAATGGAAGCACCTGTGACGCCGGCCGCCGGCAAAGTCAGCGTCACAGGTGCTTTCATTTATTTCTATGGGAGCGTGCTGTTCGGATCGGCTGATCCAAACAGTGTTCGCTCATCTCTAATCAGGAGCTTTCTAGCATTAAGAAATATATGTAGCCAGTAAATGCTTGTGCCCCATGACAGTTTCTTTGCATAATTTTTGTATCATATGTTTCCATACGTAGTAATAACTGATTATGTTATGAGCTATTTATATACCAGATATGTATTTTATTAGATCAAATGGAGGCAAAAAATTTCCTTTAAACCTCGTCTAATGTTTATGGTCTGTAGCTTTGCAAAGCTAATCATAGAAACTGAATGACCTAACATTTATAACTCTAGTCCCATGTTGCGGAAACGCAGTGTTTATATTACCTGCAAAGTGGATGAAATTCTGGCTAATCCCATCCTCCCATTTCAGAAAAAAAATAAATAAATCTGTAGTGGAAATGCTGTGATTTACAAAAAAACATTTTTGTAAATCACAGCATGTTAATTATATCTATGGAAACACTGGAATTTTCCATATAGGTCTAATAGAAGCAGAGAGTCCACAAAGGAAAACTCTGTGAACTTTCTGCTGCAGAAAAAAACGCAACACCATTCCGCGGAAGTCTTTTCCGTAGCTTTTTTCGCAGCGGTTCGCTGCATGGGCCTTACATTTAAAGTGCAAAGAAGCCAGTTCAAGTAGCAAACCTATTTTAATGGCATTTAGCATCCATCATATTTTCTAACTTCATCTACATTCTTGCAAAAAGAGGCATCAGTACATGCTCATTGGATAATTGCGATGTTGATGCATTAAAATTCACTTGCCCTTTCCCTTTTTCCCCGTGGTTGGGGGAATCAGTTGTAAAAAGGTCAAACACATAACTTTGCAGCCTCTAGCCGTCTCTATTCTTTTCTTTTGCAATTCTTCTCTCTGATTAAACTGCCAGATAAATCTAGGCACCATTGCCCGGCCTTTCACATTGAATGATCTCCTGCATCTGTTGCTATGAGCATTGTTAAGATAGTATGTAACTATAGTTGTTTCACCTAAATATTGCTTTGTGCCTTCGTTCATTAATTCTTGCTGTAACTTCAGAAGTAATAGATTTATGAAAAATTAGACATTTTTTGAAAAATTAGATATAGACCAAAACAGTCATACACACGAATGGAGAAATGAGCATGCACACTTCATTTTAGAGCCTTTACCACAATCTGTTTTTCCACTACATGCAACTACTTTGGATAACCGTATGGGGACACGAAAAAGACAAGATGTTAAGATCGGCTTATGAAGGGGTCAGCTAATAGTCTTTTTTGCAAAGGTGTTCCTTTGGAAGCAGTTACATTTGATTTTGCTGTGGTTTTATAGTATTTGGATAAAACTTTGTTCAATGTTCTTGTAGCTGCTAAGATGGTGATCAGTTTCTTGGATTACTGCAAAGTGTACTCTCCTACAACTAATATAATATTGTCATACTTACATCTTCAGTAAAACAAATGAATATCTTTATTCATAAGACTCCAGCATATAAAAACTTGGTGACTAGACTAGATAATAAAAGATTGATTTTCCCCACAATAGTTTAGGCGCTGAATAACCTTCTGACTACTATATAAAAGGGGCTTTAACAATTCTCAGACTGTCTGTTGACTTTATCCTGGTGGTCCATGATTAACCCTACATAGACATACAGTATATGTCCTTGCAGCTGCACAAAATCATGAAGCTGTAGGAGTGTGGTAAGAGGCACATTGCCCTATTAACCATAATGGTACCGTCCAATTACTGGTCCAGGACCAGACACATTTCCAGAGTTTTTTTGTATGTGCGATTTTAAGGGCTGTAACATTTTTATCATTTGAGTTATTCAACTAATTTCTGCATCTTTTTTTGGAGACACATAGGGATTTATTTTATGTTGGTTTTATTTTTGCATGTGTTTTATTTTTTTATAATCGTGGAAATATAAACAAAAGAGGAGGGAAAATGTGTCTGTTTTTTATTTATTTTTTTATTTTTTTTTATTTAACAGCACAAAGTGCTACTAAAAAACTTTTTAAAATAGTCTTCCCATCTCCATTATGGTAATTTTAATTTTGTATGGTGCCATCTTATCACATTGTCTGACAGACCAACCCCTTAATAAGTCACACGATCATAATAAGAACCCTTTTTTCTTGCATAAATTGCTGCTCAAACAGGAAGTGTTTTCGAATAGATACTATTTAAAGCAAACATATGGCTGCAGATTCATCAGTCCCCCCCCCCCCTTTGGTCTACCTTACCTCTTCTGTAAATTCCCCTCTCTGCTCATAGTTCTCCTCTCTCACAGTCAGGTCACCATGTCTCCATTACTTTCCCCAGTCTTACTGGCAGTGGTTTCTCCAGTTTTCGGAACCTTTGGTGACATCATCCTCACAGTGTACAGTCCTGGCATTAGTACTGAATTCTGCAGTGTTTTGCAGGAAAAGGAGATACATGACATGAGTGACAGCATCAGCAATAGCAATTTCTGAATCTATTTCCATGATTACCTTGCATAGCTAACAAGAAAAACCCTGGAGTATCACCCTAATTTGTCAATAATCTCACAACCACCTAGGTATGGTTGTTCACATGCAATCACTCAGCAAACACACCTTTGTTGTGTGATGTCATCCAACATATAAAATGTTCGATTGTCAGCAGCATGCTGCAGGGTGTAAATATGGAGATGTGCTGCTGTCAAATGCAAACTGTAGGGGGATGATCCTCTGCAATTAATTGATGAGCGTTCAGGAATGAAAGTTCCTAGGATTATCTGTTGCTGACCGTTGCCTACCAGTTTAGACCATGTAAATGAGTATTTACAGCTTCTTATTGTGTGAAAACTTGTGCCCTCCCTAGTATCATTTGGTACACTAGTAGGGCGTAATGATGGGCAAACCTCAGAAGTTTTATTTCATTTCGGTTGGGGTTGGTTGGATCCAAAGATTTGTTTGGGGTTGAATAAGTTTGGCATGAACCAGATCTTAAATAGACTTAAAACAATGTATGACACTAATGTGTGCTGTGTGCATACTTTAAAGGGATGAAGAAGACATGGCTTTCCAAAGCAATAAAGCATCAAACTTGATCCCTTCATGGGATCAGATGTGAAATTACATTGGTGTTGGCATTGACATTTTTTTTATGTGGAGACCTTTTTCAATATAGCTGGCACTAGCAATGTATATAGTAGAGTAGTATGTGATGGACCAGGCTGTAGAACATACTGAGTGGCAGTAGTGGTGGTAACTGTGGCAATATGAGTGGTAGTACAGTATGGAATAATATGATCGATGTGGCCAAAGAACATGTTTAGCTGAGTGGTGGTAGTTGTACCAACATGAGTGGCAATACAGCATAGAATATTGAAATGTACCCGGCCGCAACATACAATATTTGGCTTTATTAAAAATTCAGGTCGATATTATTCAGGTTGAATCTTGTAACAACCTCATCATATGCTGGTGCCATTGAGTATGAACATACCATATTTGTGGCGTCACAAGTGCAACATGGTGCAGCACGCAACCAGTTTTGTGTAACGAATTGGTTCACCCATCTCTAGTAGGGATGTGCCATTAAGCTGCTTAAAATGGAAAGGAAAATGGCAACCTCCAGAATATATTATAGATCCCATATGCCAAAATATGTACAGTCATTAAAAAAAAAAAAAAATGCAACCCTCAGTATAAGTACACAGATTCTCAAAACAATTGCTAACATAAGTACAATAGTAGAAAGTAGACTCTAATAATGAACTTCCTAAGTCAATATAGACCTAATGCTTGACCTCAGACCTCAAATTAATTGTATTAGTTGTATTCCAAGAGATCACATCAAAACAAGAATCAGTAGACAAGTCATCTCCAGTAACAAAAACCAAAGACTTAAAGGGGCTCTATCAGCAAAATCATGCTGATAGAGCCCCACATATGCATGAATAGCCTTTAAAAAGGCTATTCAGGCACCGTAAATGTTATATTAAACTACTCCCCAGTTTTAAAATAATAACCTAAAAAAGAATGTGATCTACTTACCGAAGGTGCACGCTGGACGGGCATTCAGGGTGTGTCTTCATCTTCATCCACACCTCTTCTTCCTCCGATGTCCTCCAGTCCCGTCCTCCTCCGGCGCTCGCGAACGGACTTTGATAAAAAAAAATGACCTGGGCGCATGCGCAGTAGCCGTAGTAGAAGCCGCATGCTACTGCGCATGCGCCCAGGTCATTTTTTTTAATCAAAGTCCATTCGCGAGCGCAGGAGGAGGACGGGACCGGAGGATATCGGAGGAAGAAGAGGCGTGGATGGATGAAGATGAAGACACACCCTGAATGCCCGCCCACCGTGCACGATCCGTAAGTAGATAACATTCTTTCTTAGGTTATTATTTTAAAGCGGGGGGGGGGCAGTTTAACATAACATTTACGGTGCCTGAATAGCCTTTTTAAAGGCTATTCTCACATATGTGGGGCTCTATCAGCATGATTTTGCTGATAGAGCCCCTTTAATATTCCAAGAGATCGCATCAGGGTTTGAATCAGAAGACAAAGGTTATCGGATCACAATCCAAAGTTTGATTTCCAGGAGATGAGTCTGAAGCAGTGACACACAAAGGCATGGGTCACAAAGCCAAACAAGGTAAATTATTGCAGGCAGGTGGCTGAAAAAGATGGAAGGTTAAATAGTCCTCCTTAATAGGCAATTAGACAAAACCAGAGAACTCTAACATTGCAAAAGCTATTCAAGTCAGCATAGTAACATTAAAGCAACAGCGGCAGGACTGATACTCCTGAGAGGTACTGTGCAGAGTCCAAAAATACAAAAGGTGAGAAGTGGTACTGTTCTGTGTTTGTATATACAGAGAAGGAGATGTAGTACTGAGAGGTGTCTGTACATTCAGGGCATAGGTACAGTCCATTCACTTCAATAGTAGTTATTAGGCGAATCCTACTTGTAAATTGAGCATGACACAAATTTTTTTCTGCTAGCAACAATCAGCTAGAGGAAAATATTTAGCATTGGCCTTCACTGAAATGAATGGAAGCAGGGTCGGACTGGGGTGTCTAGGGCCCACCAGTGAAATTATTTTTAGAGGCCCACCGCCAAGATCCCTGTAGAGAATTTATACCAAGACAGGGCGGCTAATGGTAATAACATATCAGGAGCCATGCTCCTCACCTCCCATACGACGTGCACCACTGCACTATCTAAACCCACTGCTATATCCTGTATGGCAAGTGAACTAGAATTGTCACCATTACCTGTAGCCGCACTGTCCTGGAAAAGGTGATCTACAGAGGTCCTGGCTGTCAGACTCCCACAGATGTAAAATTGATGGCCTATCCTAAGGACAGGCCATAAATATTAGAAACATTGATAAATTCTTTAACCACTTCCGGACCGCCCATAGACTATATATGTCCGGGAAGTAGTTACCTTGTTCTGACAGGACGTACCTGTACGTCCAGTCAGAACACAGCAGCTACACGGAGATCGTGCAGCTCCTTTCAATGGGAGCCAGCTGTAACTTCAGCCGGAGCTCCCAGAGAGATGGCAGGGAAGATTTATTACCTCCCCTGCTATCTCAATGAACGCTGTATACACAGCTATGGACGCTGCCATAATTCAGCTGCCCTCTGACCCGGCAGACACGTGATCCGCAGGGAGCAGAGTCTTGCAAAAGCTGCTGGGTCCTACAGGACCCCAGATCAGCTCAGTAAGCTGTATATACAGCATGCAGGAGGCTGTATTTCTCCTGCAACTGGTGTTAAATGTAGCAGCCCCAGTTATAGGAGAAATCAGCCTCAAGTACAAAAAAATAAGTGATCAGATGTCCCCAAAGGTCTCTTATCACCTTATGGGGACACAATCTGGAAAAAAAAAAAAAAAAGTTTTAAAAAAATGTAAATAAAATAATAATAAAAATAAATAAATAATATGCTAATAAAACGCCGTTATTAAAGGTTATAGCCCCACCCCCGACAACACCATACAAAATAAAGATTACCGTAAGGGAGAGGAAAAACTATATTATAAAGTTTTTTCAGTGATACTTTGTGTTATTAAATAAAAAAAATAATAATTTGAAAACCAGAAACAATTTCCCTCCTATTTTGTTTATATTTTCCTGGATATAAAAAAAATTAAAACACATTTGAAAATAAAAATAACATAAAAATAAAGCCCTATGTGTCCCCGAAAAAAGACGCAAAAATTAGTTGACTGAGACATACGCGAAAAATGTTACAGCCCCCAAAACCGCACATACAAAATAAACCTAAAATGTGTCTGGTCCTGGACCACAAATTGGCCCGGTACTGAAGTGGTTAAAGAGGACCTTTCATCACTTGGGGCACACGCGGTTTTATATACCACTAGAAATCCGACAGTGCGCTGAATGCTTTCACGATCTGTGCCCCAGGTGAAGAGCTATCGCTGCTGGTACCGTAGCTCTTCATTGCTATACTGCTATACTGCTATTGCTTTAGCGCTATACTGTGACAGTGGAGAGGAACACGTCCCCCAGTATGTGTCTATGGACGAGTACTGTGAGGAGAGGGAGGTGGCTGAAAAAGAGTTTAAGGTTAAATAGGCCTCCCTAATAGGCAATTAGACAAAACCACAGAACTCTAACACTGTTGGCTTTCTAGCGGTATATAAAACCGCATATGCCCCAAGTGATGAAAGGTCCTCTTTAAAGATATTGTCCAGGAATTGGAGCAACCCATGTGCCGGGTGGGAGGTTTAAAATAAAAAAGCATACTCGCCTGCCCTCAGCACCCTGTTGTCCGCTGCCAGTGTCCATTTAGTCCCGTGCTGGCACCTTCTTGCTGGGAGTCCTTCACCTCATGTGATCACTAAGACGAACTGGGTACAGAATTTCCAGAAATGAGGTGTCGCCATGAGACCAGACAGAAGCGAAGGACAACAGGGTGCTGGGGACAGGTGAGTATGTTTTCATTTTATTTTTTATTTTTACACCTCTGTGGAAACCACAGGGGTTACTCCAATTTATAGACAACCTCTTTAAAGGGGTTGTCTGGGCCAAATTTGTTTCTGACCACTTCACTGGTCCCCTACATACAGTGGCCTCTTCATTGGTCCCCATAGTGTATGGGGAACAGTGACAGGGCCATTATATTATGTGGGGGCAGATATGGGGGCCAACATCCTGTGGGAGGAAATTAAACTGTGTGGGACATATTAAAGGGGTTGTCCAGGTTTAATTATTTTTATGGCCTATGCTCAGGATAGACCATAAATACCTGTTTGGTGGGGGGAAGGGGGGGCTGACACATGGCCCCATCAGCTGTATAGAGCCATTTCTGGCATACGTTCTGTACACAAAAGAGGGCCAGAAGCAGAAAGCTTCATCCACTGTATTGTAGCCTGGAACGTTCACTGCAGCTCAGATCTCACTGACTTCAATAAGTGCTGAGATGCAGTGTAGGTGCCAGCTGATATACAGTGGGCAGAGCTTTCGGCTTCTGGCCCTCTGTTGTGTACAGAACGTACGCCGGAAATGGCTCTGTACAGCTGATTGGTCTAGGGGCCAGGTATTTGCCCTACAGATCAGGTATTTATGACCTGTCCTGAGGATAAACCATAAAAAAAATTATGCCTGTACAACCCATTTAATATACTCCCTAACGCCTCACACTTTAAAAAGGTTGTCCAGTATAATTTTTTTTTTAAACAAAAACATACCCCCTGTCCTGATGCTCCAGTGTCCTCCCAGCCCGGTCCGGACCTGCAACTCCGCTGTCTTCTTTTACCAGAAATCCATACTGGCTGTGACGTCCCCAGTCTCTTCCTTTAGGCCGCCAATTGGCAGAGGGAACTTCAACAGAGGTGCAGGACCGAATCACACTAGGAGACACTGGGAACAGGAGAAAAAAAGGTAGTGATATTCAGGTCCTTCGCTGTTTGTCCTCAGTGGTCAGCAGCTTTTGCACAACATTGGAAGACACTGCGGGAGCAGATGAACTGGGAGGTGCCGGACAACAACGGAGCAACGGGGATAGGGGAGTATGCTTTTTTTTTCACTGTCCCCAGCTTATTTAAACTTTAAAATGGTTGTCCATTTTTGTTTGGACAACCCCTATAATATCCTCCAGGATATTGCCCTCCATCACTGACTCCCTTCCCCACAATATAATAGCCCCATCAATGGTCCCCATACAGTATAGAGAACCCTTTATGGGGATGGGGGGAAGAGAACCAGTGTATGGGTGAAAATAGTGAAGGGACCATTGTAGGGGGGTGTGACAGGTGAGTTGGCCACTGTATGGGGAGAATATATATCCCTTATACATGGTCAAGTGTATCGGGGACCAGTGTATGGAGGGGTTGTGAAGGGACCACTATATGGGTGGTGGTGGCGCTAAGTGAGTTGGCAACTGTATGAGGGGGGGGATAGTGAAGCGGCCACTGTATGGCTGATACAGTAGCCCCTTCACTGGTTCCCCCCAATGGCAGCATTATGTTAGTACTTACCTATCTGCTCACTGGTCCCACTCCTTCTTGCTCAGAGCGCACTGATATGACGTCATGTTCGCCCACAGCAGGAAGAAGCAGGCGGCAACAGGGCAGTCAGGTAAGTATAGGGGATTAGCTTATAGGCCACAGGCTCATTGGGAGCTGTGACCTACAAGCCTGTGAATGATAGAACAGGAAGTCCGCAGCTTTTTGCTCTACTAGTGTCAGAATCGGGTCGGCAGTGCCACTTCACCATGGTTTTGTGATCCGGTTATTAGAACCGAATCGCAAAACCTAGGAGAACCTGGCGGCATCCCTTACCTCTCCTGATCCTGCTTATGGCCTCTCTTCTTCCCGCGTCAGCCTGGGCCCCGTGCGCAGCGCATTACGCTTTAATGACATAATGCGCCACGTACGAGGGGGGGGGGGCCTGGCCAGGATCGAGGAGAGGTAAGTGGGTGGAGGACTTACCAAACCTCCACTGCCTTATAAGGCAGTGGAGATCCAGTAGGGCCCCACAAAGGCCCCCATAATGAGGCCTAATAGTCAAGGCTCAGGCCCCGATAGGCCAGTCCGACCCTGAATGGAAGGTAGATTTCAGGCAGAATCTGCCTCAAATAGAGCTACAAAATCAGTCATGTGAACATGCCTTAACAGTTGACATAACTTTTTGCACCATATTTAGGTATTTAAATTATTTGAACATTCTACTTATATAACACTACTTCTTTTAAAATATACAGTAATATTTCTTTTTTAACTTATTAAAAAGCCTTCTAGTCCAATAACAACGGCAGAGTATACATCAAAACATTCCATCTACCTATCAAGATCAGATTATGTTTTCCTGCTCCATCCAATCTTCCCACAAACCCATATCTTAAGCGGAAACTCCTCCTCAAACTAGTTATCTGAAAGAAGCAATTCCTAGCAAATTCTTGGAAAATGATTGCAGACATTGCATATCTTAAAGTAGAAAAGAAATGAAGGGAGATTCCATACAGAAATGTCCAAGTATAATAAAAAAGGATACTTCAAGAAATTTTACAATTAATATTTCATATTATAAAATATTTAATTTAAAAAAATCAGTTTTTCATACTATTCCATCAATGTATCATATTTTCCATTGTAAAATAACATGAGTGCTGTTTCTCATTTACTGTAGAAGTCACACCAAGTAACAATCCATTTAAACAGCCCGAGCTCAACATTCACATTCCTGACAAATTGATTTTTTACGAACCCCTGTTGCTGTTAAAATAGTGAAATCTGTTATTGCTGCCGGCTACAGCACAGTCAAAGGGGTAGACTGATCACTATTCTGGGACTGTTTAGTATTTGCCTATAGTGAACTAGCTTTGCTGGACCTGCAATTATTACTTATTTTTGTCATAGACATTACAGTATACGTAATGACACCAACAAAACCTAAGGGAGAAAATAAGGATGAAAATGCATTTTTATGACTATTTTGTGGCCTTTAAAGACAAAACGATAGCTGGAAAAAATAACATTTTCACTGACAGTTCGGGGTAATTAGTTTCCCAGGGAGAAGGCGTTGGTAGCAAGGGGCTTTACACAGGGAGCCTTTGTCATTTTATAGATGCTCATCTGTCAACTGTCGAGTTCTTTCAATGGAGTCCTAGCCATAATGTTTTTCTCCGAACCTTTCCCATCCTGGTGGTCCAAATTTGCCTGAATAATCATTCATCTTCCTATTTGCCTAGTCTGGACTCTTACAATGATCTGCGATACAGCACTCCTGTTGCAGCTGCATAGAGGTGGGGGTGGAAGACCATTTTATAAGAGCTTTGGTACAGAAAGATGCAGTGACTGGACACATTCCTTTATGTGTAGACAAAGTGCACTTAGCAAATTAGTCAAGCTATTCTACCTGTGAAATGGAGGATGAGGGATGAGATTGCTACTTGGACAAAGATACAATAGATGACACTAGGTTTAAATGTAATGGAAGTTTCAGCCTTTCTTCATCCACTAGAAAATCAGTAGTCTTTCCCCGTAAAGTATATCTTTCCATTGCAAAGAGGGAGGATACATTAAGATGTGTTCACCCAAATGTAACAATTAGTTGTGCCTCCTTTGTAAAGCGCTGCAGGTTTAGTGTTATCACCAAGGATCTACAGTACCATAAGGAGTGATTTAGGTCCTTGAGATTATTTAGAAAGCTAAAAGTTGATTGTTGTGTTCCTTTCCATATATTTGTAACATTTTTTAAGATGGCTTTTTTGGGATGAGATAAATAATTTTCAATATGCATTTTATTAGGAGCATTTTCTCTATTGCAACCAATAATAAAATTGTCCTGGGTCCATCAGAAAACTATAGACTAATTTTTACAATTGCCTTTAAGCTGGCCATACATATTATATGTATAGTGACTGAACCTAGTCAGATGCGGCTAATCAAATGTCCTTTATTAATTGATCATCAGTAAGTGTGACCACCTCTATAAATACAGCAGATTTGGAGGTTGGCTGGTCTGGAGTATTCAGGCATGTGTTAACACAATGACAAGGGGTAAAGACTAGAGATGAGCGAGTAGTGTTCGATCGAGTAGGTGTTCGATCGAATACTATGGTATTCGAGATACTCGTACTTGATCGAACACTACTAGCTGTTCGAAGTTTAAGGTTCGATGCAGAACCAGCGTTGATTGGCAGAATGCTATACATTCTGCCAATCAACGCTGGTTCTTCTCTTACCTTTCTGAAGTCTTCTCCGCGCTGCGTCCCCGCGTCTTCTTCTGGGTGGAATTCACTCTGCCTAGGCATCTGGCCTAGGCAGAGTGAATTCCACCCGGAAGAGGACGCGGGGACCCTGCGCCGGGAGAAGACTTCAAGCAGAATCCAGTCCGACCGTCACTCGTGGACTTGGTAAGTATGATTTTATCGAATGTTGCCTACCCCTGAAACGAGCATTTCCCCCCATAGACTATAATGGGGTTCGAAATCCGTTCGAACAGTCAGTGTGCGGCTGTTCGAATCGAATTTCGAACCTCGGACACTTTAGTGTTCGCTCATCTCTAGTAAAGACTAGAGATGAGCGAACAGTGAAATGTTCAAAGTTCGATTCGAATAGGCGCTCAATACTCGACTGTTCAATCGAACATTGAACCCCATTATAGTCTATGGGGAAAAATACTTGTTTAGGGGGAAACCAATGTTCAACTCAAGAGGGTCACCAAGTCCACTATGACACCTCAGCAAATGATGTCAACACCTCTGGAATGCAACTGGGACAGCAAGGGAAGCATGCCTGGGGGAATCTAAGAAGTCCAAGTCACAGTTTTACCCCAACATCACAGCCTATCAACTACACACTTTCCACACTCAAAAAACCCACTATGAAAGTGGAAAAATACCTGGAAACCTTTTTTTCCTCGCCAATTGTATGGACAGAAACCCAAATTTTACTCTAATGAAACCTTAACAAGCACCCCTTTAAATCACGTTGCCCATGACAACCACAGATGGAATAGGCAATGGGAAATCCAACAGTACCCACCCTTAACTGTCATTGTGGATGCATGTGTGTGTGATGTGGTAAGACCTTCCAAAATTCACTTTCCTGGCCATTAGCGTGAGCCCTTCCAAATTAAGTTAGAGGCCCATAAGCTGAGTTACCAGCAGAGATTCAGGCCCTTTAGGTGACTTCAGCCTCTTACCAGCAGAGTTTTAGGCCCTTTAACTTAGTTGAGCCTTGAATCAGCAGTGTTTTTGTCCCTTGGGGTGAGTTGAGCCTCTAACCAGCAGAGTTTAGTGAAATCAGGGTGGATTCAGCCTCTAACCAGCGGAGTTTGGTGAAATCAGGGTGGATTCAGCCTCTAACCAGCAGAGTTTGGGGAAATCAGGGTGGATTCAGCCTCTAACCAGCAGAGTTTGGGGAAATCAGGGTGGATTCAGCCTCTAACCAGGAGAGTTTGGGGAAATCATGGTGGATTCAGCCTCTAACCAGCAGGGTTTGGGGAAATCAGGGTGGATTCAGCCTCTAACCAGCAGAGTTTGGTGAAATCAGGGTGGATTCAGCCTCTAACCAGCAGAGTTTAGTGAAATCAGGGTGGATCCAGCCTCTAACCAGCAGAGTTTGGGGAAATCAGGGTGGATTCAGCCTCTAACCAGCAGAGTTTGGGGAAATCAGGGTGGATTCAGCCTCTAACCAGGAGAGTTTGGGGAAATCATGGTGGATTCAGCCTCTAACCAGCAGGGTTTGGGGAAATCAGGGTGGATTCAGCCTCTAACCAGCAGAGTTTGGTGAAATCAGGGTGGATTCAGCCTCTAACCAGCAGAGTTTAGTGAAATCAGGGTGGATCCAGCCTCTAACCAGCAGAGTTTGGGGAAATTAGGGTGGATTCAGCCTCTAACCAGCAGAGTTTGGGGAAATCAGGGTGGATTCAGCCTCTAACCAGCAGAGTTTGGGGAAATCAGGGTGGATTGAGCCTAGAAGGATCAGAATTATGCAACACAAATGGTGAGGAGGAATTGCAGAGGTTTAGCGCAGACATAACAATTCATGTTGGGGTGCTTGTCACTTGTGGGCACAAAAATGATGGGTCTATCCAGTTGCCTGTTCATTTTGATGAAAGTCAGCCGGTTGGCACTCTCAGCTGACAGCCGGCTATGCTTATCAGTGATGATACCACCGGCTGCACTGAAAACCCTTTCAGATAGCATGCTGGCGGCAGGACAGCACCTCCAAGTTGTATAGGGCAAGTTCAAGCCACAGTTCCAACTTTGACACCCAATACGTGTAGTTTGCAGAGGGATCAGAGAGGACAGGGCTGTGGTTGGACAGGTATTCCCACAACATGCACCTCAGTGGCAGGAGTTTGGCGAGAGGGTGCCATGAACGTGTCCCAGAGCTTAGACAGTGTACCCCTTGTGGGTATGGACCGAACGGCACTTGTTCGCCTCATGGAGGAACTGTCCTCTCTGCCGCCAACGACACTTGATGGAAACATCTCCATCATATTCTACACCAATTGCTTGTGGCAGTCATTAATGCGATTGGCCCTCCCCTCTACTGGAATAAAAGACAGGATGTTATTTTTATACTGGGGGTCAAGGATTTCAAATATCCAGTATTGGTTGCTCTCCATTATTTTGACTACACGCTTGTCACTTGAAAAGCACTCCAACATGAAGTCAACCATGTGTGCCAAAGTGTTACTTGGCATGACTTCGCTGCCCCCACCAGAAAGGTCACTCTCCATTTCCTCCTCTTCCTCCTCCTCCTCCTCCTTTTCGTTCCATCCACACTGCAAGAATGGGACGCATTGAATTTCCCCGGTAGCCTCCTGTGTCACAATCATATCATCTGCCACGTCTTCATCCTCCTCCTCCGTCATTAAATGCTGTGAAGCGGACAGGTGTGTGGAACTACTCTCCTGCTGTGACGGTTCTGCTGCTATCCCTAACTCCTCGGTGTGATCTGTGTTATCCCTGGTGGCAATGAGGGATTCTCGCATCACACACAAGAGCGGGATTGTTATGCTCACTAGTGCTTCGTCACAGCTGACCCTCTTGGTGGACTCCTCAAACACCCGTAGGATTTCACATAGGTCTCCCATCCATGGCCACTCATGGTTGAGAAACTGAGGGAGCTGACTTTGTGGCACCCTAGGGTTTTGGAGATGGTACTCCATCAAAGGTCTCTGCTGCTCAACCACTCTGCTCAACATATAATATGTTGAGTTCCAGCGTGTGGGGACATCGTACAACAGCCGGTGTTCGGGCAGATGTAGGCGTTGCTGGAGTTTTTTGAGGCTAGCAGCGGCTACTGTAGACTTGCGAAAGTGGGCACACAAGCGCCACACTTTCATCAGTAGCTCATGCACATTTGAGTATGTCTTTAAAAAACGTTGCACCACTAGGTTAAAGACGTGGGCCAGGCATGGAACATGTTGGAGGCTGGCAAGCTCCAGTGCTGCTACCAGGTTCCTGCCGTTATCAGACATAGCCATGCCTGGACCCAGGTGCAGCGGCTCAAACCATATTGCTGTCTCATCGAAGAGGGCATCCCTCACCTCGGAGGCAGTGTGCTGTCTGTCCCCCAAGCTGATGAGTTTCAGCATGGCCTGCTGACGTCTACCCACGCCAGTGCTGCAACGTTTCCAACTCATAGCTGGAGTCAATTTAACGGCAGCGGAAGAGGAGGAGGAGGGTTTTGTTTCAGAGCCCCTGCCAGGAATGATAGGCGGGGAGACGAGGTACACCGGCCCAGTTTGTGACCCAGTCCCAGCCTCAACTATATTCACCCAGTGAAATGTAGCATCCCTGTCCACATGCACTTGTCCACGCATCGGTGGTCAAGTGGACCTTTGTGCAAAGCATGGAACTTAGGGCCCGCCTGATGTTGAGTGACACGTGCTGGTGCAAGGTGGGGACGGCACACCGGGAGAAGTAGTGACAGCTAGGGACGGTATTGCGAGGTTCCGCACTTGCCATCAAGTCCCGGAAGGCCGGAGTTTCCACAAGTCGGAACGGCAACATCTCCTGGGCCAGGAGTTTGGAGATGTGCGCGTTCAAGGCTTGCGCAAGTGGGTGGTTAGTGCTGTATTTTTGCCTGCGCTCAAATGTCTGAGAGATGGTGGGTTGCTGGGAGGAGGTGCATGATGGTGCAGGAGAAGGAGCTGAGACAGGAACAGGGGAGGATGAGGGAGAAGTCCCCAAAGTGGCGGAGCCAGATGTTGCAGTGTCCTGGCTGGTGCTCTGGACTGCAGCGCCATCACTGGCAACAGTTGGAGAGGCAGTGGCGGCAACGACGATAATTATCCTGTGTTTTCTCTCTCCCACTGAGCCCAGTGCTTGCATTCCAAATGACGGCGCATGGCAAAGGTTGTAAGGTTGCTCTTTTCAGATCCCCTACTCAGTTTTGAGTGGGAAATTGTGCAAACCGCACTATATTTGTACTCCGCGCATTCCTTGAAAAATCTCCACACCATCGAGGAACGTGCCTTCGATGGGGGAGTTTTTCTGGGCTGGCTATAATAGGGAGCATCTTGGGCCAATCTGGGTGTGGCCTGGCTTCAGCGAAGCAGCTGACCTCTGCCTCTGGACATGCCTCTGCCTCTATCTACCCTCTTTGGTGCTGCACCTCCCTCAACATCGACACTGCTTTCCCCGCTTGACATCCCCCCTGTCCAGGTCGGGTCAGAGTCCTCGTCGTCCACCACCTTCTCTAACAATTCCTCTCTCGCCTCCTCCTCCTGCACACCGCACATGGCAACAGGCTTCCCTGATGGCAACTGTGTCTCGTCATCGCCTCTGAAGGTGGGTTGCTGGTCAACCCCCACAAAATCAACAGGAGATGGAGGAGACTCCAGTGTTTGGGCATCTGGACACAGAAAGTCGTCTGGTAGCTCTGTAGAATTGGGAAATGGAGGGACAGGGAGAGGGACAGTTAAAGGACCAAAGAACAGCTCATGGGAGCAGGGAAAGTTGGGATTACTCTGCTGGGAAGATTGGGCATTTTGGGAGGAAGGCTAACCAGAATGTTGTGTAGGAGGAGGAGTTGAGGTAGAGGCTGACTGGCTGGTGGATAATGTGGTGGAAGCATTATGCGCCAGCCATTGTAACACATGTTCCTGGTGCTTGGGCCTACCTAGGTTTGTGCCCTACACCCTACTTAATGTGGCCAGCAAGCTGGGGACTGTGGAGAAGCTCAATGCTTGCTGCCCTTGAGGAGTAGGCACAGAATGCACTGTGGCTTCACCGCGACCTTGCTCCCCAGCAGCATTCCTACCCCCCTGGCCTCACCTACGGCCTCGTCCACATCCCCTACCAGTAGCCTTGCTCATTTTTAGATGGTTTTGATGGTTTGGTTGGTACACACCGTGACAACCTGGATGAAGCGTATATAGCCTGATAATTAGAATGTATATCCCACTGATTTTTTGTGTGTACACACTATGACAACCTGGATGAAGCGTCTATAGCCTGAGAATTAGAATGTATATCCAACTGATTTTTTTGTGGGTACACACCGTGACAACCTGGATGAGCATATACAGTCTGCTAATTAGAATACAATAGTAAACAATAGAGGCAAATATAACAAATTATGTGTGGGTAAATGACCATAGCAACAAAGTGAACCAGCCACACAAAATATATTATAACCAGTAGTTAGAACATAATTAGAGACATCAGACCAACATAAATACAAATAAACAAAACATAACAAAAAATAAAAAATGAATGAGAGAAAAAAATTCTTCGAAGAATTTAGAAGAATTTTTTTATTATTATTATGTATGCATATATGTTGCTACACCTTTTTAGGAGCACTCAATAAAAGTTAATTTTTATTCTGCTAATTAGAATGTATATCCCACTGATTTTTTTGTGGGTACAAACTATGACAACCTGGATGAAGCGTCTATAGCCTGAGAATTAGAATGAATATCCCACTGTTTTTTGGGGGGTACACACAGTGACAACCTGAATGAAATGTATATAGTGCATATGGGCTGAGAATTTCAGTGTATACCCCTTAGTTTCAGGGGGGGGGGGGAACACTGTTGAACCCTGGATTAAGCGTATATAGCGTATATGGGCATACAATTTCAGTGTATCCCACTTAGCTTAATCCCCACCGTGGAAAGCTGGGTTGCGCAGATACAGCCTTGCTTAATTGCTGTGAATCCCACTTTAGCGTTTGTGGGTAGACACTGTGCCAAACTTATTTGGGCTTCTCCCTTTAGTGTAGCTCTTAAAAGAGCTGTTGTGGTTCTTCTTCTTTGCTATTCCTGCCTAGCAGAATCTAAAACCTAACTTGCCCTCAGCAGATGTCTCTCTCTAACTAAGTGCAAGCACAGAATGAATTGGAGCTGATGCCGCCTGTTCGTTTGAATCTGAGGTCACATGTCCTCGGCAGCCAATGGCTTTTTCCTAGTTTTTTCGTGGCCTCCGTTGTCATAGTTCCTGACCCACCTCCCCTGCTCTGTTATTGGTGCAGAAAAAGCGCCAGGGAGGGTAGGAGGGGAATAGAACTGTAAGGGCATTTTTAACGCGGTGTTCGTATGGAATGGAACATTGTGAACAGCGTGATATCCGATTGAACATGTACTCGATCGAACGCTGTTCGCTCATCTCTAGTAAAGACTTCAGCAATCATCTTAAGAAAGCAATTGTGGCTGCTCATCAATATGGTAAAGGTTATAAACCCATTTCCAAACAATTGGAAGTGAATTAAGTTATAGAATGAGAGTGGATTGGAGAGAAAAACACAGATATGTTTGTGCTCCGGTTGGGTCATTAGTAAATTGTTCAAAACGGTAGTTCCGTCCAACCCTGCAACCCATCGTCCCAATTCTGGGGAGTCCACAGTCCAAAAAAGAGACTATTAGTCTGAAATGAGGGTCACAAATACCCCTGGCAAACCGACTGGCAAACTGAAGCCGTGGGTAGTCAGTGGTGCAGAGCTGAAGAGTAAACTGGGGCACAGTGATGAAAAAAACAATGCATACCAACGCTATATAAGCTGCTTCTCTTGGCATCAAAAGCATATTGTGCTTTCTACATAGGAATCTGCTGCACCACATATCTGGAGATCTGATGAAGGGGTGCGTTCTTATTACGCCAAACCCCGAAACGTGTTATCCAATAAAGTGTCTTGCATCCTTCACCTGTTTTTTCATCACTGTGCCCCAGTGTACTCTTCAGCTATGTTATAGAATGATATCTTTTAGAAATATTATTACTGGTGGAAGAAATTCAAGACAGTTGATAATCTTCCCAGGGGTGGACATTCCAGTAGATGAGGCCATGTAATGCTCAGAGAAATTCCCAAAAAAGCCAAGAGCCACACATAAGAATTCACAGGTCTCAGTTTGCATGCTAAATTTCAGGTTCAGGAACTAAGAAAACTCCTTTAAGGAGAGTGCCATTAAGGCCTCCTTTGCAGGCGTATGGAGACTTAAAAGCCATTTTTTCTCCACTGGGGGATTCTGGGGAATAGGCAAATCTGTTTTTCAGCATGTAATTAGGAAAACAATACCTTTTTTGCTGCCTTGTGAGTTCATGACAGTACAAATACTGACAAGTAGGAGAAAGAACATGGTAGCCATGGCATAGTTGCAACAAACCATACAAGTTTGGGAACAATGTCCTTAGGACAGTTAAAGCAGAAGTGAAGATTTTTGGCCCTAACGCACAGCACCATGCCAGCACAAACACCTCATACCAACTGGAAAGCATGATGGTGGAGGGATGATGATTTGGGCTTGTTTTTCATCCACTGTACCTGGCCATTTTGAAATCCTTCAGTCAACCATGAATTCCTTTGTATAAAAAAGTATTCTAAAGTTAAATGTTAAACCATCTATCCAACAGTTAAAGCTTGGCCAAAAATGGATCATGCAACAGGACAGCGATCTAAAGCATGCCAGCAAATCTACAACAGAACGACTGTAAAAAGAAAAGAATCAAGGTATTGTCAAAGTTAAGATCTCAACTCAACTGAAATGTTTTACGTAAGTGAATGTTAATAAACATCAATAAACTAAAGAAATGTAAAGACGTAAAGTCGGCCAAAATGTCTCCAGAACAATGTGAGACGTTGAAGTCATACAGAAAAATACTCAGTCTGAGGTACATTCACCTGTAACACACCTAATATAGTGTATTTAATAATGTGCACCAAATGACCCACTGAAAATCTGTATGTTGGAGAGACTGGACAGCAGCTTAGAATGCGTATGAATTCACATCGCCATACAATTAGAGAACGAAGAATGGACCATCCTGTATCAAAACATTTCTGCAATGAGGATCATAATATCACCGATCACATGAAAATTTTAGTTTTAAGAGGGAATTTGAAATCAGAAAGAGCTACGGATTTATGAGTATAAACTTATGACCCTGCTTCAAACACTGGAGAAGGGGCTAAATCTGTCACATGGTTTTATGTCATCTTACAGAAATCACTGACCTGAGACCCTGAGAACTGATAAGAACCTGGAATTGTTTACATTGTTCTTACATTGTTTCTTCCAATTACTAATAACCCTCTTCCTCCCCCCCTTCCTCCTAGAATTCTATCCCTATGTGTCCTTTTGTACATAAATATGCATCCTTCAGAAATGGTTTTAAATTTACTTGAGAAAGGAGTCGAGAGTTCCGAAACGTTGTAATCTGTCATCATTATTTGTTAGCCATTAAAAAGGTATCAACTACTGAAGACTATCAAGTTTTTTTGTTTTTTGTTTTTACATTTCCTACCCACTGGCTAACACGGAATGAGAACAAACATTTTCCTTATACAGTCATTTCTGCTAAAGGTAGTTCTACAAACTTAGGTTGTACTTAATTTTTCACCAATTGCTCTTCCATTTTGACTGTATTTTGTTAAATATATAATAAAACTGTGGAATCTGTTCTGTGTTGTTCATCTGAGGTTGTATTTAACTAATTGTAAGGACCAGTTATTCTTTATTACGTGTAACACCATAGAATTCAAAGAGGGTGTACCTTGATTTTTTTATTGACTCTGCTTTACTAAATTTAATCACTAACCTAACGTTGAAGAAAAATTACAGGTGTTTAAACCTTTTCATAACTAAACAGTACAGGTAAATTTCAGAATTTTTTGTAATGCTTCATTCTCCACTTCTTCTTTTTTTTTTTTTTTTTGACCCTCGACTCCTCCTGTATGGCTAGGAACATCAAATAAAACTAAGTGGATAAATCATTTTTCTCTGAAAAAGATATAGTTAAACGTTTGTTATAGTCACCTGTACTATTTATTAATGGAAAAACTTGAAAACGCATATTCTTTAATCTTCTCTAGAGACGAGTTATTTTGAAAGTTGGAAAATATATCTGCCTTTATGTAGTAAATGGAAAGAGCTGAGATTATTTTAGTAATTATTTCAGAAGAAAAAAGCCAAAACATACAGTAGTTTAACCCCTTCCTGACATCAGCTGTAATGGTTCGGCGGATGCCAGTTCTTTTAAGATGGCACCCAACCAACCTCCGGGATACCTTTGAAGGCAGTCTGCTGTCATGCAGTGAGATCACAGGAGCCAACCTGTTCCTCTGACAGCCTGGAGCCGACAAGACTTTCAGGCTTGTCATAGTGATAGTAACATGTGAATCTCCCATATACTGAAATTCAGTTGTATTGAAGTCTATAGGACTTGAAATCAAATGCAGGTTCAGGCCTTCTGGGGTTCAAATCACACACCTTTCCCTAGAATACATATAAATGTAAACTATTACTGTGAAACACATACACATTAGAGTATCCCTGTATTCAAAAACACCCAGTCTACAAACTTATGAAACTATATTCCCCATACAGTAAATACCGGGAAAGAAAATCAAAAGTGCCAAACAAGTGATTATGAAGATAATCTTGTTTCCCTTAGTCCTAACAGCGGCACAATGTGGGGTATTTCTGCCCCTGTGTGCTGGTAGGACAGGCGGATTTTTAATTAGCCAATCAAAAGCGTGGCTGGCCCTATAAGAGGGCACAAGAACCTCCCCTCTG
Organism: Leptodactylus fuscus; assembly: GCF_031893055.1. NCBI lineage: Eukaryota > Metazoa > Chordata > Amphibia > Anura > Leptodactylidae > Leptodactylus > Leptodactylus fuscus. The sequence goes on from NC_134265.1 coordinate 236,360,116, forward strand.
CGTGTCAATACAAAAGTACCTCCATATTTATACACAGTTTTATACATAAGATATGATTCCCAGGGTGGGAAATCTTGTGCCGCTGTTAGGACTAAGGGAAACAAGATTATCTTCATAATCACTTGTTCCCTGTCGTCCGTACCAGCGGCACAATGTGGGGATATAGCAAGTAGGCCCAAAGATGGGCGGGATTACTCCATGACAGAGCTCAAAATAGTTTGGGCAAAGGCAGAGGAATCGGACACCCGGTCCCTCAGGCGGTAATGCCGAATGAACGTGGACTCAGATGCCCAGGAGGCAGCTGCACAAATCTGATCCAAGGACAACGCACTCCTCTCGGCCTGAGAGGTGGACACTGCCCTGGTCGAGTGGGCATGAAGAAAAGATGGGACCAGACGCCCTTGGGCGGTATAGGCGACTTTTATGGTATCGGAGACCCAGCGGGATATCGTGGCCTTGGCGGCCTTGGCGCCTTTATTCTTCCCCGTATAACTAATTAACAGGTTTTCGGCCTGCCTAAAAGGGCGAGTACGCTGCAGATAAATTTGCAGACATCTGATAACATCCAGCCTGTGCCATCTTTCCTCTTCAGATGAAGAGGGGAAGGGAAAAAATGCTGGAAGAGAAATAGTTTGGTTCCTATTTGCAGCAGATGGAATCTTGGGACGAAATCCTGGGAGGAACCTAAGCTGCACATGGTCCGGAAAAAATATAGTATATGGCTCCTCGGCAGACAAGGCTTGTAGCTCACTAACTCTTTTGGCAGTTGTAACTGCCAATAGTAGAGCCATTTTGCCAGTTAGTAACTTAAGTGAGACTTCTTCCAGGGGTTCGAATGGTTGGTCGCAAAGAGCGTTCAGGACCGGAATCAGGTCCCATTGGTGGACAGGGGTGTTCACCACCGGTCTCAGCCTAGTTGCCCCTTTAATAAAGGTGCTCACTAAAGGATCCTGAGACAAACGCCTCCCCAGATAGGCGGACAGGGCCGCTACGTGTACTTTGAGTGTGGCCGCAGCCAGACCTCTGTCTAGTCCGTCTTGAAGGAAGTCCAGGATCGCCTCAGTCGGGGGACCAGTGGAGTCCACTTGATGCTGCAGACACCAGGCATTAAAGATGTTACTAATTCGACGGTAATTCCTGTTAGTCGAATCCGCTCTGGCGCTGGATAGGGTCTTCAAGACGGCTTGTGACAGTCCTCTATTCCTCAATAGGGACTGGTCAACCTCCAGGCTGTCAGGTTGAGTCTCCTCAGATCCTGGCATCTCAGCTCTCCTTGGGTTACCAGATCTGGGAGAGGGGGAAGCCTCCAATATATGCCCTGACTCATTAGTATGAGCTGAGCAAACCAAGCCCTTTTTGGCCAGAACGGGATTATGGCTATTCCCGAGGCTTGGTCCTGTCTTATTTTGATCAATACCTTCGGTATGATTGGAATTGGAGGGAATATGTAAAACAGCCTGAACCTCCATGGGATGGACAGGGCATCCACTGCCAAGGGATCGTCCTCCTGGTATAGGGAGCAGAAGGTCCCTACCTTGGCATTGAGTCGGGTAGCCATTAGATCGACCTCCGGGAGACCCCATCTCTGGACGATCTGTTGAAAAACGTCTGGATTGAGAGACCATTCTCCTGATACGGTAATACCCCGACTCAGATGATCCGCTACTATGTTCAGGGAGCCCTTTATGTGAACAGCGGATAACTGGGCTAGGTTCTTCTCTGCCCAGGCAAATATAAGATTCGTCTCTCTCAGTAAGGTTGGTGACCTGGTGCCCCCTTGTTTGTTTATGTAAACAACCACCGTCATGTTGTCTGACCTGATCTTGACAGACTTGCCTCTCAACTCCGGGGCAAAGTGCACTAGGGCCAAGTACACAGCTCTGAGTTCCTTGAGATTGGAAGATCCCAGCTCCGGACATCTCCATCGTCCTTGTACAGTCCTGTCCTGGCAATGGGCTCCCCATCCCCACTGGGATGCATCTGTTGTCAACAGGGTCCACAATGTTGGGACCGTGGACCTTCCGTCTTTCAGGTGTATCCACCATCTGAGGGAAAGACGGGTAGCGGGAGAAAGGCAGATCTTCTTGTGCAGTCCCCGTGGAGACCTGTTCCAGGTTGTCAACACTTCCATCTGCAGGGGACGCAAATGCCATAAAGCCCAAGGGACTGCTCTGGCCGAGGATGACATTAGGCCGAGGACCCTCATGGCGGTGCGGATAGTTACCCGCCGGGTGTGTAATAGAAACCGTGCACCGGCCTGGATCCTTTCCTTCCTTGGGCTGGAGAGGAAGATCTGCATCGTTTCTGAATCCACTATGAACCCGAGGAACTTCCTCCGTGTGGAAGGAACGATTTCGGACTTCTCCCAATTGATGATCCATCCTAACTCTTGTAGGAAACTGATGGCAAGGTTGAGCTGCTGGAGGAGAGCAGCCGGAGACTGAGCTTTCAGAAGCCAGTCGTCTAGGTAAGGAACGATGAAGAGGCCCTGTAGTCTGAGGGCCGCAGCAACCGGAGCGATCACCTTGGTAAATACCAGGGGGGCGGATGTGATGCCGAACGGCAGAGCTGTGAATTGAAGGTGCTCCCTGTGGCCGGCCATAGAAACGGCAATCCTGAGGAATTTCCTGTGGGAGTGAGCAATAGGGACATGAAGGTAGGCGTCCTTCAGGTCGAGGGTAACCATCACGTCTCCTGGCTGGAGAAAAGCAGACACGGAATCCACGGTTTCCATACGGAATGACCTCTTCTTGATAAAGCGATTGAGATACCTCAGGTCTATTATCATTCTCCAGCCCCCGGTGACTTTGGGGACCAGAAAGACGGGGGAGTAAACTCCCAGACCGAGATCTGAGGCTGGGACCTTCTCCAGGGCGCCTTTGATGACATACTCGGCGACCAAGGCCTCTAAACTGGCCTGTTGGGAAGGTGGAAGGGTTCTGGTGACAACAAACCGATCTGGAGGTGGAAGGTGGAATTTGATAAGATAACCGTGCTGTATAATTCTTAGCACCCATGGATCTTGAATATGGGTGACCCAAGCTCTGAAAAAAACCGAAAGACGTCCTCCCACAGGAAGGGGGGCCACAGGGAGCTGCCCCGCGTCAAAATTCCGGCTTCCTCTTGGTGTCCTCCCTGGAAGCACCACGTCCGGAACCTCTAGGACGATATCTGGGACGTCTTTGCTGGGTTGGGCGTCTATAATTAGAGGCGGAACCTCTGCCTCTAGAGGGGGCACGTCTGCCCCTGGCAGCTTGAGGTAAGGACTTCCCCTTACCTTCAGCTAATCCCTCTATGATAGTATCCAAGCCTTGCCCAAATACTCTTCCTGGCTCAAAAGGGAGCGCGCAAAGAGCAGCCTTGGATGCAAAGTCTGCACGCCAAGGCTTTAGCCACAGGGGTCTGCGGGCCGCAGTGGACAACGCCATCGACTTGGCTGAAATTCTCAACTGATGGCGAGAAGATTCTGCCAAAAAATCTGCGGCCCTATGAATATTCTTCATGGAAGCCAAGATGTCATCCCTGTCCACACCGGAATCAATATCCCGCTCCAAGGTGGCTAGGCGGTTACGAAGAAAATCGCCCACAGTGGTAGAGGCTATGGCTACTGAGGCTTGGGCAGAGGAAGCAGAATAAACCTTTTTTAGGGTGGCGTCAGCCCTGCGATCCAAAGGGTCCTGAAGATTTGATCCATCTTCAAGGGGCACCAGGGTTCTATGAGACAACTTCGCCACGGCTAGATCCACCTTCGGGGGAGGCCCCCAGGAATCCCACTGAGTTGAATCCATAGGGAACAGGTGCTTAAAGATCCTGGATAATGAATGTCCTTTTTCTGGCTGCTTCCACTGCTGCACCATGAGGTCGGTCAGCGTGGCGTCCGCATGGAAGGCAATATGTCCCCCAGAGGCAGACGTGGAGGCTTCCCCGTCAACATCTCGGCCCACTGTAGACCGGATGGACTTCAGCAGCCTGCCTGTTTGTTCATAGTGGAACACAGGTCTGCTGGAAACTACAGAGTCGTCCTCGGAGGAAACATCCTCTGCCACCCGTAGATGTTCCAGGGGAGGGAGGGACGAGGAACGATGCTCTGTGCATGGTCTCTTGGCGAGCTGAGACAAGGTAGACTGTATGCCTTTGAGGGAATCATCCTGCAAAAAATAAAGAGAGAGTACAAGCAAGGGAATTATCCTTACCCAAGCGATGCCCAACTCACCATCTCCTTGACCCAGGCCATCATATCTCTAGGAGAAGGCTCCTCAGGTGGGGGGCCTCTGCAACCACGACAACGGGCCCACTCATAGCCTAAAAATAATAGGCGGGTTATAGGGCCGGTAGTACCCAGAGGGATAACCTCTTAAGCCGCTACCTACCATCAGGGAGCGGTGTGTCACAGTCAAAACAGGAAAGGTGCTTCCTTTTAGCAGTAGATTTCCTCCTATAATCCCCAGGGGGGGTAGTAGAGGAAGACATATCCTACAGAGAGACCATAGACCATGCAAAATTGTCACCAACATATTCTACCAAATATCAAAAGAAGGGGTAGATCTTACCGTGTCCTAGACCTGGACAGCAAGGTGACAAGAAACTGAAGATTTGGTTTGGAGGCAAAAACAGACCTGAAGCTAAGCAACAACCTCTGATGCACAGCCTTCCGCCTTAGAAAGGAGAAGGTAACTAATAACCGGCCGGCCTGACCTTTAACCCGGCCGGCCGGAAATGGGAGGGGCCATAGTCACATGAACCCTCCAGGAAAAGAAAAAGGTTACCCCCCCCCCTCTTCATACAGCCCCAGCAGGGGCGCCTACCCCCTCAATTCCTGGCCCGGACGTGCGTGCAGGCTAGATTCTGCAATAAGCAGAAAGCCGGAGAAAACATCCTTCGCCGGCGCCAGGACCTTCAATGGCGCCGCTATACTTCCGGGCACAACAGGAAGTGTGCGCCCGGCAAATGCGGACGCAGGAAACTCTCCGCCGGGAACTTTAGTTCCGGCAGAGCACGTCCGCAAGCGACAGCGAGAGAGCCCCGCGGCAGAGTGCCGGGCCAACTCACCAGCACGAGATGTGCCGACAGGTGAGCCAGAGGGAGAAGGAGGGGAGGGGGGGGGGAGGGAGGGAGGAGGGAAGGAAAGAAAGAAGCCACGCAGGCTAAAGAGAAACTTTTTTTTTTTTTTTTTTTCCCAGACAGGGGAAGGGACCTTCAATCAAGAAGGTCAGAAACTGAAGAAAGAAGAATTATGCTCCAAAGGTAGGTAACCCATAGAGCCTAAAATAAGAGGACACAAGTCCTCCCCACCTGTCCTTGACCACACAGGACAGAAAAAAACACGCAGAGGGGAGGTTCTTGTGCCCTCTTATAGGGCCAGCCACGCTTTTGATTGGCTAATTAAAAATCCGCCTGTCCTACCAGCACACAGGGGCAGAAATACCCCACATTGTGCCGCTGGTACGGACGACAGGGAACTGCCATTTTTTCACTGTTTCATCTGTGATAAAAAATTGAATAAAAAGTGATCGAGCGAAGCAATAGACATTCCCAAAAATTCCCCCAACTAAAAAGCACCCCTAATCCACGAAAAAAGATGCAGTATGCAATCTGGTATACGAAAATATAAAAAACAAAAAGTTACAGTTTTGTATACACATATATACTGTGTATATATATATACATATATATATATACAGTTATATGGCGACAAAAGGTAGGTGTGGAATAGCCTTTCTAAAGTATGTTTAGTTAAAAATGACTTTTCCCAATGATAGATCCCCTAATAAGATACATATTGTTGTGAAGTCAAGTTACCATAAAATTTCAGCCACTAAAACTTTGCACCTAGTGAAGAGAAATCTCGACTTGTATGTATATATCTCCCTATATTATAAACCAAACGACTAGACCGACCTTCACCAAATTTGGTACAGAGACACTTCAGGTATCCGGGAAGGTTTAAGATGAGACTCCAACTCGCTCGGACGCACCGTTGCTGAGATACAGCATTCCAAACACAGTGCCCCCCCCTTAGCCAATACAAACCTGCAAGACTTTCACTCATATTCCAACTGCAATACACACGGTCACTCCACATGCACAATACAACACTGATATCCAAACTGAGATACACGCATCAGAGGATTAGATACACAGATCAGCACACAGTATCACACGCCAGAGGATTAGATACACGGGTCTGCACACAGTCCCACAAACCAGAGGATTAAATACGCACTTCTGCACACAGTTCCACACACTGAAGGATTTGATACGTGCATCTGCATACAGTTCCACATGCCGAAGGATTAGATACAGGCGTCTACACACAGTTCCACACTCCAGAGGATTAGATACGCGCATCTGCACACAGTTGTACACACCATAGGATTAGATACACGCGTCTGCACACAGTACCACATGCAGTAGGATTAGATACGCGCGTCTACACATAGTTCCACACGCCGAAGGATTAGATACGCGTCTCTTCACACAATACCACACAAGGGAGGATTAGATACGTGCGTGTGCACACAGTACCACACTTTGGAGGATTAGATACATGCCTCTGCACACAGTACCACAAGCCAGAGAATTAGATACGCGTTTCCGCACACAGTATCACACGGGGGAGGATTAGATACGCGCGACTGCACACAGTACCACACGGGGAGGATTAGATACGCGCGACTACACACAGTACCACATGCCATAGGATTAGATACACGCGTCTGCACACAGTACCACATGCCGGGGGCTTGGATATATGCGTCTACACACAATTCCACATGCCATAGGATTAGATACGCGCCTCTTCACACAATACCACACAGGGGAGGATTAGTTACACGTGTCTTCACACAGTTGTACACGCCATAGGATTAGATACAAGCGTCTGCACACAGTAACACATGCCGTAGGATTAGATACGCGCGTCTACACACAGTACCACATGTCGTAGCATTAGATACGCGTGTCTGCACACAGTACCACTTGCCGTAGGATTAGATGCGCGCATCTACACACAGTTCCACACTCCAGAGGATTAGATACGCGCATCTGCACACATTTGTACACACCATAGGATTAGATACACACGTCTGCACAGAGTACCACATGCCGTAGGATTAGATACACACGTCTACATACAGTTCCACACTCCAGAGGATTAAATACGCGCGTCTGCACACAGTACCACATGCAGTAGGATTAGATACGCGCGTCTACACATAGTTCCACAAGCGGAAGGATTAGATACGCGCCTCTTCACACAATACCACACAGGGAAGGATTAGATACGTGTGTGTGAACACAGTACCACAGTTTGGAGGATTAGATGCATGCCTCTGCACACAGTACCACAAGCCAGAGAATTAGATACGCGTCTCAGCACACAGTATCACACGGGGGAGGTTTAGATACGCGCGTCTACACACAGTACCACATGCCATAGGATTAGATACGCCCGTCTACACATAGTTCCACACGCCGAAGGATTAGATACGCGCCTCTTCACACAATACCACACAAGGAAGGATTAGATACGTGTATCTGCACACAGTACCACATTTTGGAGGATTAGATACATGCCTCTGGACACAGTATCACAAGCCAGAGAATTAGATATGCGTTTCGGCACACAGTATCACACGGGGAGGATAAGATACGCGCGTCTGCACACAGTACCACACGGGGGAGGATTAGATACGTGCGTCTACACACAGTACCACATGCCGGGGGATTGGATACGCACGTCTACACACAGTACCACATGCCATAGGATTAGATACGCGCGTCTGCACACAGTACCACATGCCGGGGGATTGGATACGCGCGTCTACACACTGTTCCACATGCCATAGGATTAGATACGCACCTCTTCACACAATACCACACAGGGGAGGATTAGATACACGTGTCTTCACACAGTTGTACACGCCATAGGATTAGATACACACGTCTGCACAGAGTACCACATGCCGTAGGATTAGATACACGCATCTACATACAGTTCCACACTCCAGAGGATTAGATACGCACGTCTGCACCCAGTTATACACACCATAAGATTAGATACACACATCTGCACACAGTACCACATGCTGTAGGATTAGATATGCGCGTCTACACACAGTTCCACACGCCAAAGGATTAGATACGCGCTTCTTCACACAATACCACACAGGGGAGGATTAGATACATGCGTCTGAATACAGTACCACACTTTGGAGGATTAGATACATGCATCTGCTCACAGTACCACATGCCAGATAATTAGATACGCATCTCAGCACACAGTACCACACGGGGAGGATTAGATACGCGCATCTGCACACAGTACCTCATGCCAGGGATTAGATACACCTGTCTGCACACAGTACCACACGCCAGACAATTAGATACACGCGTCTGCACATAGTACCACATGCTGTAAGATTAGATATGCAGTTCTGCACACAGTTTCATTTACCGGAGGATTAGATACACACATCTGTACACAGTACCACACCAACAAGGATTAGATACTTGCGTCTAAACACAGTACTGCATGGGGAAGGATTAGATACAGCTTTACTCCAGGTATCCATAACAACTGATCACAGGTTTTTCACTGATATCCAAAATGAGATACACATAATCACATGACGCTTATGGACATACACAGAAACAACATACAACATACACCAGTGCAAAACTGGACAATTCTTATGAGGCCACTACACAAACATAACATGTAATATACCCGTGCGAAGCCGGGTCCTCCCTCTAGTATATATATATATATATATATATATATATATATATATATATATATATATATATACACACTCAGTGGCCAAAAGTCATGGGAAGGTGTGTCTCAATGCCGGTTGTGTCGGATTTGATGCTCAGTGTGACGCGATGCGGCCTATGGCGCTAGTGTCGCCAGGATATCTGAGCAGTCTGATGCAGAAAATAGTTTCATGAACATGGCAGCACGTCGTGAGTTAAGTGACTTTGAATGTGGGATGATAATCGGTGCAAGGAGCATGGAGCATAACATTTTGGAGATTACCCAAGAATTTGAGTTTCCGAGGTCAACAGTGTCTCAGGCGGACCTGCAATATCACAGAGACAAATTGGCAGCTGCGTAAACAGTGCATTGGTCGACCATGAGTGTTTAATGAACAGACATCACGTCACCTCCGCAGAGTTGTAACGGGCTCTCAACAGTCTACTGTGGGTCAAATCGCCACCAATTTGAATGTGGAGCGCCATTTCCACCAGGAGTGTATGCTGAGAACTGCACTGCATAGGCTTCAACAGTTGACACCCTGACACATGTCCCTTTGCTGACACCACAACATAGAGCTTGAAGACTGGTATGGGCTTGCGTCCATCGTCATTGGACCATGAAACAGTGGTGGCATACGCATGGTCTGATGAATCATGGTTCCAGTTGTACAGAGCCAATGGGTGAGTGAGAGTGTGGCGTATGCCCCAGGGAAGTGTCCAGGCAGGAGGTGGCTCCATCATGGTCTGGGCCGTGTTCACATGGTCTCGCAATTGGGCCCCATTGTCTGGGAGCAGGCATCAATGGCCAAGGATCTAAATAAAAAATAGCCCATTTTCAGGACTTCTAAGTGCTTCAGGCTTGTTATTTTGGACAAAGCCCCCAGCTGTGTGTCTATCTGAAAAGTGATGAAGAAGTGGCTTTCCAAAAGAAAAAGGTGACAAAAATGATCCCTTTATGGGAACAGATGTGAGATCAAAATGGCGTTAATATTGGAAGAAGCAATGGAACAAGGTTTCAGGACCTTTTTCATACACTATGTGATCAAAAGTATCCAGACACCTGGCTGAAAATTACTTACAAGTTCGTGGCTCCCTCCATCGGTAATGGAGGGGGCTTGTACCACTTGTTGTTTTGTGTGGCACTATCACAGCACAGGCCTGCATTTATGTTTTAAAGACCTTCTTGCTTCCCACTGCTAAAGAGCAATTCAGGGATGGCGATTGCATCTTTCAACACGATCGAGCACCTGTTCATACTGCACGGCCTGTAGCGGAGTGGTTACACGACAATAACATCTCTGTAATGGACTGGCCTGCACAGAGTACTGACTTGAACATAGAACACCATATAGAACACCTTTGGGATGTTTTGGAATGCCGATTTCGTGCCAGGCCTCACCGACCTACATCGATACCTCTCCTCAGTGCAGCACTCCGTGAAGAATGGGCTGCCATTCCCCCAGCACCTGATTGAACATATGCCTGCGAGAGTGGAAGCTGTCATCAAGGCTAAGGGTGGGCCAACACCATATTGAATTACAGCATTACCGATGGAGGGCGCCACTAACTTGTAAGTCATTTTTACCCAGGTGTCTGGATACTTTTGATCACATAGTATATAATTTTTGTTTTGTCTAGAACAGTATATTGTGATGGATCAGGCCATATGACATGTCTGGGTGAATATTGGCAGTGGTGTTAGGGCTCGTTCACATCTGCGTCCGATCTCTGTCTGTCTGATTTCCATCTTCTGCAGACAAAAGACGGAAACCTGACAGACAGTATCCGGCATTGAGCGTCAGTGAGCATTTTGTGTTCTCCATGGCAAAACCGTTTTTGTTTTAACCAGACACAAAGTCCTGCATGTCCAACTTTGTGTCCAGTTAAAAAACAAAGGGTTTCGCCGTGGAGAGCACAAAACGCTCACCTGGGTTCACGGCTGGACAGTTTCCAAGCCCATTCAAATGAATGAGTATGAAAACTGACCAGCAGGAAAGGAAACCTGCATAAAGGAGGCCGGGGCGCAGATGTGAACCCAGCCTTAGCTGTTTCAGCGTAAATGGCAGTACAGTATGGAATAATATGATGGACCAAGCCTCAGGACATGTTTGGCTGACTGCTTGCACTGGTAGCGGCTGTGTCAACATGAGTGGCAGTACAGAATGGAATAATGTGATGAACCAGGCTGCAAGAGATGATGTCCAGCTGTTTAGGAGTAGCAGGCAGCATCAGCAGTACAGTAAAGGGAGCATGATACCGGGAGACATTGGCAGATTCTTTTGGTGGCATCAGCCAGAGGTGGGTGAAAATCCTTATGGGAAAGTATTTTTTTTCTACACTTTCAGTGGATATTTTGGTCCACTTTGGTGTTACAATGCCACTGGCAGAACTGAAGACCCTCTCAGCCATTACGCTTAAAACCCAAGATAAACCTCCCATGGCAAACTGGGACAGTTCCTTCCACTGTTCTAAACTATTGGTCTAAAATTCAATGGGGTAGAAGTTATCTGCTGGAATATAGGAACTCAATGTAAAACAGTTACCTGTTGGGCTCTGGTCAGTGCTGCAAGGTGAAAAATTTCTAGTTCATTATGTTCCAGATACTGTACAGGCTATTGATGCTGTTGCTTTTTCTCATACTACTTGTAACTGTGGGAATGGCAGAGGGGGTGGAGCACTAACTGTGAGGTGGCCAAGGAGAAGGCTGAGGACACCTGGGCAGACATACAACTATCACTTGGAATGGTCTCCCTAAAAGCTGTGGCAAACTTAACAATGAATCCTCATAATATGCAAATTTTTCTCTCCCTTGGTATAGCAGGTAAGATTTCCCCCATATTGGCATTATAGCAAGAGTCTAAAGACACAGTGATTCAGTACTCATCCCTGTTTTATTCCAATAATACATTTGTCACCATGGAATCAGTGAAGCATACAGCCTGCCATGCTTGTAACCTGTGCACGGTTGGTCTTCATGGCCACCTTGGTCATTATTTTCATCACCATCTTGAAATAAGTAAAGGTTAGCCTCCTCCCTCTACATCCAAAGGAGAGTCTTTCTCCTCCTCCTCCTCCTCCTCAAGACTAGGACTCGCAGGTCCTCTACGATGATGAACCTCACCCAGTTCTTCAGCAACTTTCAATTCCCCTTGCATCAACCCAGGGTAATGATAGTGACCAAAAATTGGAATTGTTCCCCTTTTTCCATCCCTTGTTGCATAAGATATTTCATGAACAATTCCTTGTCATCCCACCAGCGGCACAATACGGGGTATTTTCTGCCCCTGTGTGCTGGTAGGACAGGCGGAATTTTTAATTAGCCAAATAAATTACACATGGCTGGCCCCTATAAAAGGTCACCGATACCCTCCCCCCATGTGTTTTTTTTCTGTCCTGTGTGGGACAGGTGGGGGAGGACTCTCTGTCCTCCTTAGGGGTCAGCTCCGGGGCTTACCGGGTCCTGAAGTCCCCTATCCTCTTCAGTATTCCTTCAGCAGAAGTACTGTTGGCTCTGCAGTTTCTCCTTCCTGAAAAGTAGAATTAGCTGTGTCAGTTTTTTCCCTGCTTACTCGCAGGGTTAACAGGGTCTCACAGTCTCTTCCTTTCCCCTGGAATCCTCTCCCCTTGTTCAGAGGATTCCTACAAGGTCTGTGACTCACCTGCTTCCTGCTGTGCAGTCCTCTCCCCTCTCTCTCTGTGGCTGGGGAAGAGGGTTCCATGTGCTGCAGCCGGCCGGGACCCAGGACCCTAGATGTGGTTCCTTGTGCCGAGGGGGAGGAAGTTCTCAGCCTCACACTTCTGGTGCGGCCTGTACTTCTGGTCGTTCGTGCGGCCGGAGGCTAAAATTGCATGCAGTTCTGCTCAGAATAGAGCAGGGGGAAGGGGGCAGGTCCCCCCCCCCCTTTCCTCCTCCTCCTCATTCCTAGCCCCTTTTTTTCTGCGGTTGCAGAGATTCTCTCAGTAGGGGCAGGTCCTTCCTAAGCCCCGCCCCTATATTTGGCAGCAGTTTTAAAAAGGAAGTGCAGGTTGCCTTCCTGGTTCAGTCTAGTGGGGCTCCCTAGAGATTCTAAGTGTTTTGCCGCAACTGCAGACCTGCTGTACAAGCTCCTGCTGCCATACTCTGACAGTTGCCAAACCTTCTCGCCGCAGTCGGTAAGGCTCCCGGGTAAGTCTTTTTCTTACTTGCAGAAGAAAATGTATACTCCTCCTTGTTTACCCTGTATTTGGCTTAAGGTAGCCTCTGTTCTGCCAGATCTTCCTCCACTACTCCTCTTGGGGATCATGAGAGAAGGAAAACTTCCTCTAAAAGGAAACATTTCGCCTGTTTGGAATGCAATATTCCCCTACCTGATGGTAAGGGTATGCAAAGGTGTATGCATAGCTAGGCTTTCCCGTTCGGGAGTCTAAAAGCCATATGTTTCCTAGGTTACGAATGGGCTCGCTCCTCCTTCAGGGACATAGTGGTTTGGGTAAAGAAGTATATGCTGAGTACGTATTCAGAATAACAAGTGGAAAAATGGTTTCCTCACGTCTGGTAAGCATCCTCTCTTTTTTTGTTAGGAGGATTCCTTAAGGGATATCCGTGACTCCATCAACCAGCTCTCAAAAAAAAAAAAAACAGCGCACTGATATGTGCTCTACATCTTTACCCTCAATGGATACATCACATGTTGAAATAAAAAGGAAAGACACAATCGAGCAGTATATAGTGTAGTAGTGACTAACAGATGTTTAGTATTCTCTCACCTGGTGAAGTTGTGAAAAATTCACAACTACCATAAAAGCTTGGGAACCAATCAAAGGGGGTTCCTCCCCATCTGAGGCAAAGCAGCTAGATCCTTATTCACCAATGGTGTTGAGGATATATGCGAGGACCAGGATAAAGGACAGCGCTTCACTTGGAATAGTTGATATCCGCTTTATTAGAGTTCAGCACAACGCGTTTCAGGCATAACTAGCCCTTTCTCAAGTGCAAAAAGAACTAAAAAAGTATACAATACAAAGATACATATATACAACAAAATACGAAAACATATAAATAAAAATATATATATAAATATATATTAGAACGCTTAGGGAAAGAATAAATAAACACCGCTCCAATGTTATAAATACATTTCTCAAACACAGTGTGTCTCGCCATGCAGCCGCAGTACATGGTGGATCATGCACGAATTTTACCATCACTCCGATTGATCATGTACCCCCATCCTGTTACAACAGATTCAATACATTATGTAAAAAAGAAATGTACTGGATATATAAGATGAACACATTAACCCCGACTGGCCTCAATAAGGCATTGGAAGACATGGGAGGTACCTGAAGGACTTTTTGTACATAAATATACCGTTAAGAATTGGCTTTATATATTTTTTCTCCTACCATGTTGTAAGGATTTTTATGTACCTGTTTGTATTTTTAGATTTATGTTTTATATTTATATGTAAGTTTTCATATTGTTCATACCTTTAAATGTAATGGCGCAAATGTTGAGATTTACTAAAGGACCCACGCGTCATCACACGACACATCCAGAAAACCCTTCTTGTATAGTTCAGATTAGATTTTAAAACATTTTAAAACATTTTTTCACATCCTCAGGATATATATTTATTATATTTATTCACTCTTTTTATTCAAAATGTAAATAGCATGTGCATATTTATTATGTAATTGGTTAGCTTATCTTTGAGGTCATGGATGCTATATTTATATATACTTTCACAGCACCTGCTAGTTTTTTGTTTATTCATCACCTTTATAGCTCCATACAATTGACCTTCATGAGATTGCAACTAAATAACTCATCCCCACAGAATTCACTGTGTGGAGGTCTAGGCTGGGAAAACCCAGCATTAATGTATCCGAGAAGCGCTCAGTGTAACTTCTTTTGATGGGCTTATCCAGTTACAGCGCCTACACTGACAATGATAACCCTGGATCTAAAGGACGCTTATCTTCATGTCCCCATCTATTGTCCACATAGAAGATATCTAAGGATCACCATCAGTTCACCGTCCTTCCCTTTGGCATTTCTTCAGCTCCCTACATCTTCACCAAGGTGGTCGCCCACGTCGCTGCCGCACTGAGACTAAGAGGCCTATTCGTGGTTCCTATGTTTGTATGACAAGACCATACAGGGATGTTGGAAACGACCAGAAGAAGGAATCTCCAATCTGAAGGAGCTTCAAGCGGTGTACCTTGCCTTGTGTCATTTTGCCTCTCTCCTCAGGGGAGGACAGTCAAAGTCTGGTCGGACAATATGACCACGGTAATATACATCAACAAGCAAGTGGTCACCAGGTCTCCACCCCTCTTGGAAACCACGAACTTAATCTTCACTTGGGCAGAGAAAAACCTGTCCCATCTATCCGCTGTTCACATCAAGGGCTCCCTGAACATGGTAGCGGATCAGTTGAGTCGGGGTATTACCGTATCCGGAGAATGGTCTATACATCCAGATGTTTTTCAACAAATCATCCAAAGATGAGGTCTCCCAGAGGTCGATCTTATGGCGATCCAAACCAATGCTAAGGTGGAAACCTTCTACTCTCTGTACCAGGAGGACAATCCCTTGGCAGTGGATGCCCTGTCTGTCTCCACCTGCCTTCCTGAGAGCACATTCTACGAGGTCAGTGGTGACCTCATGGGCCGAGAAGCGTGCTTTGCCTCTAGAGCAGATCTGCGCTGCAGCTGCATGGTCCTCAGACTCCACTTTCACCAAACACTACAGATTATGTAGCCATTCTCCAGAAGCCTTCGCCTTTGGGCGAGCGGTACTAAGCTCAGTTGAGTGACAAAACCTGACCTAGGGGATTACTTGATATCTCCCCGTATTGTGCCGCTGGTGGGATGACAGGGAATGGATGATTATGTAGATAATCTGTTTTCCCTTAGTCTCAACAGCGGCACAAGGCTTCCCGCCCTATTTTTGCAGTGACTATTGTGGAAAAAAAAACAAAAAAAAAACAACTTTGTATATAAAATTGTCTGTATATTATACTCTTGTACTGACACATGGGGGTAGGGTCTCGGTGACCTTTTATAGGGGCCAGCCATGTGTAATTTATTTGGCTAATTAAAAATTCCGCCTGTCCTACCAGCACACAGGGGCAGAAAACACCCCGTATTGTGCCGCTGTTGGGCCTAAGGGAAAACAGATTATCTACATAATCCTCCAGTCTATGTCATAAAAACTACGTGATCCTCCTTCTCTGTATTTTAACTGTACAATACAGGTCATAGCAGCCATTTTAGTTTTCCTGAACTGAATTGCAAAGATGTTGGTTTGAAACTTTTTGAAAATTTGGATCAAAATGGGTTTGTTGTGATTCGGTTTGTTCATCTCTAACAACATCCTACTGTATTGTGCAAAATTCTACAAAATGGTGCTTATGACTAAATATAAAAATATAACATTTATTTTAAATAGATGAACGTAGTTGCTGGTTAAAAACAAAACAAAAACAAAGCTCAAATTATATTTTTGTGCAAAAAAATAGTGTCATAGATTTTCACCTGGAATTCATAAACATGACAAACAGTGCAGATTTGCAAAATTATATTTTTATTATTTCTTGCAAATCATTCCTCTTTATTCATGCCTTTGCATTTTAGGATGGTACTACACTTACTAATAAGCAGACAAAAACAGAGAGAAACCAATCTGTTTATAAAAAGCCAACAAGCACCAAAAAATACCAGTAAAACAAGAAATAAAATTCTTTCTATGTAGAATTTGTCATAATTTCTTATAGTCTCCGACCTAATACTATTCCTGTCTACAGTATTGAAGGAAAATAGAAAAATAAATAAAATAATGCCGTCAATAATGTGCATGAAATCAAGTTTTCTAAACCAGACAACCCATTTAACATATATGAAAAGTTTTGTAGGCGTGCAGTTATTATCATTTATTAATATTTTTGTATATGCATATGTAATAGGTTATATACAGTAGTTAAATAGATGAACACATTTTTGCTAGACATATGTTAGAAGGAAATATTGTGACACCTATATGTCTTGACAACAGAAAGTCACTTTTTAAATATATCCGATATCATATTCTTACTTTCTAGTTTTGGTAAAATAAACATCTTGTTAAAAAGCACTTTGTTCACATTGCTACACGTCTCGAATTTTACACTTAAATGGTATATATTTAAATGTAGAAGAAAAAGTTCTCCAGTTCTTCAGGCAAGGAGACCCTGGAGGATTGCATTGCAGTCAATGTTGCTTTAATTAAATTTAATGCTGTGTGACACGCACTCCTGAGAAACTTTGATGAATGACTGGGGTAATTCACACAGCTCACTAAAGGGCATCCAGCCCTTGCAGGGGTGTCAAGCCAGGATGAATTGGTTATTACAGGCATGTTTATAGACTGTCTGAGGGACCTTGTATCTTGTGTGGTAATGTCAGAGATAATGTTATGATTCTCTGGAGCTTGGGGGTCTTTGATGACACGGTTAATGAGATGTACCAGGGAGCATCCCAGCAGGTTGCTCTCAGACCTCCCACATCAAAAGGAGCAACTTTACCCCTTCGAAGCTGTAGTCCCAAATCCCTCATCTGGGCTTTTTCTTTCCAAACCTTTTCTCGTTCTTTGTCAACATTAACTTTGTCTGTCAGTTCAAATTCAAAAGTTGTTACTTTGCAAGTTTTTTCTCTTCCTTTCCTTTGACCTTCCCTCACAATAGATTCTAGAACTACGTGGAAGCATGTAATAGAGGAGAGAAAGTGATGTTCAAAGAATTGCTCACTGATATATATATATACATATATATATATATACATATATATATATATATACATATATATATATATATATATATATATATATATATATTAGACAGATAGATAGATAGATAGATAGATAGATAGATAGATAGATAGATAGAGATATAGATATAGATTATAAA
Organism: Leptodactylus fuscus; assembly: GCF_031893055.1. Classification (NCBI taxonomy): domain Eukaryota; kingdom Metazoa; phylum Chordata; class Amphibia; order Anura; family Leptodactylidae; genus Leptodactylus; species Leptodactylus fuscus. The sequence continues at coordinate 236,377,803 of NC_134265.1, forward strand.
AATGAGTTTCTGTCTGTCTGTTCTCTATGCGCGACCAAACCACTTGACCGATCTTCACCAAATTTGGCACACAGATACTTTAGGTGTCTGGGAAGGTTTAAGATGAGAATCCAACTCACTTGGGCATACCGTTCTGGAGATACAGCTTTCCCAAAACCCTGACCCCCATTAGCCAAAACAAACCTGCAAGTCTTTCACTCATATTCCAACTGCAATACACACGGTCACTCCACATGTACGATCCAACACTGATATACAAACTGAGATACACACATCAGAGGATTAGATACACAAATCAACACACAGTATCAGATGTCAGAGGATTAGATACGCGCGTCTGCACACAGTTCCACATGCCAAAGGATTAAATATGCGCATCTGAACACAGTTCCACAACCCGAAGGATTAGATACATGCATCTGCACACAGTTCCATATGGCAGAGGATTAGATACGTGTGTCTGCACACAGTTCCACACACCAGAGGATTAGATACGCACGTCTGCTCAAAGTACCGCACGCTGAAGGATTAGATACACAGGTCAGCGCACAGTATCACATGCCAGAGGATTAGATATGCATGTCTGCACACAGTTCCACAACCCAAAGGATTAGATACGCATCTCTGCACACAGTACCACACCCTGTATTAGATACACAGGTCAGCACACAGTATCACATGCCAGAGGATTAGATATGCATGTCTGCACACAGTTCCACAACCCAAAGGATTAGATACGCATCTCTGCACACAGTACCACACCCTGTATTAGATACACAGGTCAGCACACAGTATCACACGCCAGAGGATTAGATACGCGCATCTGCACAAAGTACCACATGGCTAAAGATTAGATATGTGCATCTGCACACAGTTACACATGCCAGAGGATTAGATACTCACGTCTGCACAAAGTACCACATGCCAGAGGATTAGATACACAGGTCAGCACACAATATCACACGCCAGAGGATTAGATACGTGCATCTGCACAAAGTACCACATGGCTAAAGATTAGATATGTGCATCTGCACACAGTTACACATGCCAGAGGATTAGATACTCACGTCTGCACAAAGTACCACATGCCAGAGGATTAGATACACAGGTCAGCACACAATATCACACGCCAGAGGATTAGATACGTGCATCTTCACACAGTACCACACGCTGGAGGATTAGATACGAACGTTTTAACACAATACCACGTGCCAGAGGATTAGATACGCACGTCTGCACATAGTTCCACATGCCGCAGGATTAGATACATGCCACTGAACACAATACCACATGCCGGAGGATTGGATACACGCCAATGTACATAGTTACACATGACGCAGGATTAGATACACACATCTAAACACAGTTCCACATGCCACAGGATTAGATACACGCCACTTCACACAATACCATACCCCGGAGGATTGGATACATGCCAATGCACACATGCCAATGCACACATGCCGCAGGATTAGGTATGCACATCTACACACAGTTCCACATGCCACAGGATTAGATACGTACGTCTGCACAAAGTGCCACATGCTGGAGGATTAGATATACAGGTCAGCACACAATATCACACGCCAGAGGATTAGATACGCACATCTTCACACAATACCACACGCCAGAGGATTAGATACGCATGTCTTCACACAGTTCCACATGCCGCAGGATTAAATACATGCCACTGCACACAATACCACACGCCGGAGGATTGGATACATGCCAATGCACACAGTTGCACATGCAATAGGATTAGATACACATGCCTGCACACAGTTCCACATGCCAAAGGATTAGATACGAATGTCTGCACACAGTTCCACATGCCGGTGGATTAGATATGCATATCTGTACACAGTACCAAATGCCGGAGGATTAGATACGCACGTCTTGGACTATTCTCATGGGGCCACTACACAAACAAAAAAATTAAATATACCTGTGCGAAGCCGGGTCCTCCTGCTAATATATATATATATATATATATATATATATATATATATATATAGTTATATATACACTTGTATTTATTTTATTATATTCTTAAAAGTTAATATTATAATTTGCATTTATTTATTTATGTTTAGACATACAGTGTGCCTTCACTAGCAAAATTCTATATTTTACTTAAAAATATATATATTTTTCCATTCCCATTGAAAGCAATGAAGACCCTAACAGTAAGAATAATTTTTAATGATTTTAACTCTCATTATTCAAGAGATGTCATATTGCTGTTTCTATGGAACTGTAACAAATGAATGTTGACTAAGGCTAGGTTCACATATACACACAGATTTGCATTACCCACTGGCACCCACAGACCCCATAGACTGTAATAGGATCCACTGGGTGTCTGTAAGGTTTCTGACATTGTTATACTGAAACCGGAGAGAAAAGTACTCTGTGCTGGAGTTTTCTTTCCTCCAATTTTCAGCCATTTCTGCGGCAGATTCCGGTGCAGATGTGAACCTAGCCTAAGTGAATGGTATCATAAAGTATGAGTGAAGTCGGCCTCTTGTGGACATAGGAATGAGAATACTAATTCCACCTTCCCCTGGAGAACTGAAGGAACCTCAGGGTGATACTATTTTTTCTGCATAGCATGATAGAAACTGTAGTAAACTATAAGACTCCAGTTATGATTTTGCTGACTAGTAGGAAAGAACATTTGTATAAATATCTCCAAACATTTCTGAGATGCAACAAAACTGAAGTGTAATCCCTTTTTTTGGCAGAACTTGGCAGTTTACCTATTTACTGTAGGTGTCAGTACTATTCAGAAAAGTAAATGTATCATATAAATTCTGTATTAACTTAGTGTCTCCATTAATGTTTTAGACACCAAGTATCATTTTTGACTGAAGTCTCTTTATCCCTCTCTACTTCTGAAATGTCCCTCTGTGGTAAGTAAGCTTGTAACTGTATTTGTAACTTGTTTTGTTATTGTATTACACTATGTTGCCATTTGCTGCTTAGAAGTTTATATCTTGTGCTTGAAGTAGAGTAGAGTAGTAGAAGAAGTAGAGACTTAAACCGGGATTTTGTTGAATGGTGCCAGCAGAACCAGCTCAGGATTAATGCTGGGAAGACCAAGGAGATGGTGGTGGACTTTAGTAAACGGAGAGGTGCTCCGACCCCGGTGGAGATCCAAGGAACATGTATTGAGATAGTCAGGACCTATAAGTACCTGGGCGTGCTCCTCAATAACAAACTAGACTGGGCTGATCACCTGGAGGCGCTGCACAGAAAGGGCCACAGCAGACTCTACCTGCTCAGGAGGCTGAGGGCCTTCGGAGTCCAGGGGACACTTCTTAGGGCCTTCTTCAACTCTGTGGTTGCCTCAGCCATCTTTTTCGGTGTGGCCTGCTGGGGAAGCAGTATATCAACCAGGGACAGAAATAGACTTGACAGGCTGATCAGGAGGGCCAGCTCTGTCCTGGGGAGCCCCTTGGACCCAGTACAGGTGGTGGGTGACAGAAGGATACTGTCTGTGGTGACCTCCATGCGGGGGAACAAATCCCACCCCATGTATGGGACCCTGATGGGACTTGGCAGCACTGTAAGCGACCGTCTGCTTCACCCCAAGTGTGAGAAGGAGCGCTATCGCAGGTCCTTCCTTCCAACCGCGACCAGGCTGTATAATCTACATCAGACCAAACGAAGAGCTCTCCGCACAGAGAACTAATGATTATGAGGATGACCATGAGGTCTTCCTCTTTCTCTTCTGTTTTTCCTTAGCTGCCATGGACTCCTAGTATATCTTCTCTTCTCAGCTTATCTGTGTCTACCTCTGTAACATATTACTCTGTATTATCCTGTATCTGTATTACTATGCTGCTGTAACACGCTGAAATTTCCCCAAGGTGGGACTATTAAAGGATTATCTTATCTTATCTTGAATGTCTAATATGGACGTCTACTGCTCACAGATAACATCCACCTTCACGGTAAGTCCACCACATTAAAAATAAGACAAAACAACTTTCTATTTCTTCAAATCCTGTTTTTCTAGGTGAGATGGTATTTGGTTATTGTTTCCATGAAGGAAAATGAGTGGAGACATTACTTAGAAACAATGTCCACAACCATTTAAGATATTCAACATATTCTCTACTAGGAGTACAGGTAACTTTGTTGTCTGTTACTTGGTGATGTGACATTGTAGATTACAAGGCTGAAAATAAAATACGTCCATCCAGTTCAGCCAATTATTCTACAATGGTGATCCATATTTGATTTTTCTGATTTTAGGATAAAAATCCCATCTTTAGAAATATAGTAACTATAACTTACAATATTGTTATAATTAAGATAAGGCATTAAGGGCCTTATTGAACTCTTTATTTTTAAGCAATTTCCCCATGCCAATTTCCTTTGGCAGAAAGTTTCCTAGTCTCACCCTATTCAAAATATAGTTCCTAGGGAAGTAGAATATTCCTGAAACTAAAATTAACTTGAATAAAATGATGAGAAATGATAAAAAATAGTAATCAGTGTCTATTATGAAGGCCCAAAAATACTCTGGAACTGAATTAGTTAATGGTCAATGATATAGTATATAATAACTGATCATAGTGTCAGTGACCAGGAACTGAAGGTCATTGGCTTATTCAGTACAAAAAATAATCTTACTGACTTATGTTCCATCCTCTGACCATAATATTCATAATTACTGTCTACTACTAACAATAGACGAGAGAACCAATTTGTCACGAGCTGGGTATGACTTGAATAGTCCACATTGTTAAGTTTTTAACAAAACCAAATAAATGGCAATTCGTCCTGGACAAACAAAAATGGCAGCTGCCACATGTAGAGGACACTATGACATCCTGGCATCACCTGACAGCCTCTTTGCCAATAGTGGTAGGTGGACAGCGCCAATGTCATTTACAGAAAATAAGTTGCTGTGGGCTGGAATATTAGGCATTTCAGTGAATTTTGGAAGTAGGAGATTGCTGTGTTATTCATCACTACATGATACAGTGATGAATCATGTAGCACATGACCTACATATATTACATTTTTTTACCTTTCTGCTGATGTAACTGGTCCTCGGTGTAATCCATATCATGATCCGTTACGTCAGTGTAAAGGACTTGCCCCTACAGCCCCATTCTACCTACAATTTCCTCTGGACCTGGGCCTATGTGTCATCATCTGAAGCCTGCCTCCTTCTGTTAGCACCCCCCCTCCCCCCATGCAGCAAAATAATGCCAGAATGCCGGCATATGCAGTGTGCTGGGAAACCAGCACACAATACTCACCTGTCTTCCCTTCCTTCCGGATGTGATGTCATGCACCACCTACAATACATCTGCCCATGGCTGGATTTAGATAAACTGTAGCACGAACAATGCCAACATATTTCCAGTGACAGCCCATTAATAATGCCCCCTTTCTGGTCCCAAAACAGTAACAACCACCCTCCTTATGACCACACACAATTCAAATAACAACCTTTGTACTGCCTAACAGATTCTTGCACCCCCTCATCGGTTATTATAGAACCTCCTTATAAATAATAGTCCCTGCTTATAAACAGTGTCCCATATCAGTAATGGTTCTCCCTTATCAATAATAGCCCCCTCATAAATAATAGCCACCTTTCCCTCTTAGAAAAAGCGACCATTATAATAGCTACCTCTATATATATCATATATATAACAGTCTCCCCCTTATAACAGCCCCCTCATATACTTACGTGGACCCTCATTTAATGAAAGAAAAACCCACAATATTCACAGAAATAACTTGAATGTATTGTAAGCGGCCATTTTCTCGTGGCCGGCAGGCATGCGCAGTTTTCTTTGTCTTTGCCCTAGGAACGAGGCCTAGAAGTTAGAAGACACCGCCGGAAAAAGACGCGGTGAAGACCTCGTTCCAGACGAAGATGGAGGCGGTGCTGGAGAGTTTGCTTGCAGCATTGGGGCTGCCCCTAGTGCTGTTTGAGCACCGGGGCCCGCCCCCAGTGCTTCGAAAGAACTCATTTACATAGGTGAACAGTGGTGCGGAGAAGACAACGAAAGGTAGGAGACGAATAGCCTTTCTTAAGACTATTCTGACGTGTTAGAAAAAAAAGGGTTTGAAAGATAGGAACCCTTTAAACACAAACCTAAAAGTGAGTACCGGTATATTGCAAGCTGACGTGTGGTCCTGTAGCACGTAAGTTTGGGATAATCATCACCTAACAAATCCAGCTCTGCTACATCAGTTTCATATTGTGCATCGTCCAGTGATACTGTGCTAATTTATTTACAACCGTCACTCATTACTGACTGCAAACATGTACTGCTATGAAGAGAGATAGCAGAGCTGGCTTTGTCTGTGTGATGCAAGTGAAACCCCGCCCACCAATTCACTGAGAAAACCAGGAAGTGAACAGAGCACACAGCCTGCATGGTGGTGAACAGGGGAGTTGGAAATACTCCTTTAAGGGGTTTTTTTTTTGCTCACCCTATAAACAATGTGACAGAGCCTGCTTATTTGAAAACTTTTTTGTTGCTCACCCAACAGCCTCCAACAGCCTATGCTAGTCTGAAAAAAATGTCCTTTATTAAAAGGGTTTCTTGTTGTTCAACCAATAAGTCAGCTCGCAACATGTGCTAATCTAATGCCCTGTTCACATCTGCTTTTGTATTCCATCCGGAAGGAGTCCGCATGGAGACCCCCTTAATGGAATACAAACACAATTGCAAGCACTGTGCTGTAAAAGCACACGGACCCCATAGACTATATTGGGGTCTGCGTGCTTGCCGCACACTGCCCGCACAAATCATTATTGGTAGGATTATCAATCCTTGAATAAGATCCAGTATATAACAGAAGTATATGAAATTTACAATACATTGCACTGCATATAAATATATTTACATTTCGTATCAATGTAATTCTGATACGGCATAAAAGCAAAACCTATGTGGTGCAAATGCAGTTTTTCTCGAATTCCAACCCATTCTGATTTTTTTTTTTCCAAGCTCCTTAGTACATTGTATGGAAGACTAAATTGTACCATTACAAAGTAGAGGTTACCGTAGGAAGGTGCTATATGAAAAATACTACCTACAGTTTTAAAAATGAATTAAACGCATACAAATCTCTTCTCTTTTTTAGGAATGTTTAATGGAAAAGTATACATTTGATTTGATTTTGTTTCACAAAAATTTTATTTGTTTGTCATCAGATGTGGAATAATGGGGTAAAAAAATAGATCTTGATCCATGTTTTTCTTACCTATCTAGACATTTAATGTAATATTTAACATTTGATTTAATAATATAAAAACTGATTAAATAATAAAATGATGTCATATATTATAGTTAATGTATTGTCATTTGATATCTCTATCAACACAAGATAATATGATTTTATGACACATTCTTTCAGCTTACTATGCTTCTCATAATCTTTTAATTGTAGAATCTAAACGCTGGTAATTATCTCTATATACTTTAAGAACATCAATATTTCAATATACACATTATTCTGGAAAGTACAATATACTGCAAGTGGGAAACCAGACTTCCTGGAAAGTACTTGAAGCAATGGATGTCATTGAGATTACTACTACATTTTACATTTTACTTCTTGTATATCATTAAGTCATAAAATTATTTGAATATATATTACAAGAAAGTTAAGAAAATCTCTTAATATTAGAGGGATTTACAGGGACTATGATCTTTGGATAGGTCACTAATATCACATTGGTCAGGTTCTGGCATTCAACATCCCAAAAGATAAGAAAAGAGATTTCCATTAGTTCCATGTTTCTAGACCTGTATACATCAGCTATTACTAAATTGGGACTACCTCTGAAGACCAGATCCTTGTATGAGGGTTAGAAGGTGAAGACCATGGGATCATTAAGATAATGCAGCAGCCCTAAGTCAAACCAACTGTCTTCTGCATCATCTACTTCTCAAGCCACCTCAACATATCCCCACTGTCCAGTTAGAAAAACCATTGGTTGTTGCCTCTATTAACAAAAAATCTCTTCTGGAAAAGGTCCTGTATGTCAAAGTCCCTTTAGATCTTCAGGTAAGAGGCATGCAATGTGAGAAGATCGTCTTCTATGAAATTTGCCATGCCTTTACTCCTACCTTCATGAGATTGTGTATATCTTTTTTCCTCTTACTGAAACTAATACTATGTTGGACTATCTTCCTCTCTTCCTGGTTCTGGGTTTTTTTTCGTCAAGAAGAAAGATAGATCTCTTTGTCCTTGTATTGACTTCCATGAACAAAATTACCATCAAGGATAAGTATCCTTTGCCATTGATCTCCTATTTCTTTAATGGAATTCAAGAGACTATGGTCTCTTCTAAACTGAATATTGTAGAAAGCTGTTTTTGCAGTTCTTCGACTTTTATGAGAGAACTGGCTTTACAAGAAACTCAATGTCTGAGAAATCTACTGTTCCTTGGATATGTGGTCTTTACTTTCGGCCTACAGATGGTTCCTGAGAAGCTATCTGCAATCCTCTACTGCCATGTCCTCTATGCTTTAGAGCTATCAAATGATTCCTGGGATGCACCAATTATTCCAGACTAGAGATGGGCGAACTTCAAGATTCTTTTTTAGAAATATATTCAAGAGGTTCACTCCCAAGTGTTGTTTTTGACCAAAGTCGTTCCAAACAAAAAGTGTTATTATTATACTCTTGAGCCTCTTCATAAAATTATGAAGTTTATGTAGTTTATGTTCCCATTTCTCAATGCTCACTGCTACAGTCCGTGCATAATCAATCCTTGCTAGATTGTTTCTGTGACAGGCGCAAGTAAAGAACATTTTACCTTGTTAGAACTTTGTCCCAGTTCCAAGAAGAGACAAAATATGTCTTGGGACTCCAACATCAAGATGGTTGGCCATCCCAGTGTTCAAAAAACCTTTTACTAAGCTTCCACTTGATATCTGTGACTTCATTCTAGCTCAATTAATCTTACCTTTCGAGATTGGTGAACCGCACCTTTTGTTTGTCTTCTTATGATTCTATGGTAGACATGAGCAGAGTTACCTAAAGCAGAGAACAAAGCCCCAAGAGAAAACGACATACTCCTTAAACCATTTTAAGCTAGTTTGCATATGAATACAATATTTCATTACTACCAACTGAGAATCCCGGAAAACTAAATTTTTCTCAGTCGGCAATTGAGAATGTTTCTATTCCATAAAATTTGCTCTCAGACTCCCATTAATTTCTTTTTAAGAATCTTTTATCTTCCTTAGAATAATGGTCCAATTTTTTTTTTTGCAGATGTCCTAACACTTCTGTTTGTGATCTTCAGTTGTTTTGGTACCTATCTCACACAAACTTTTTGAAACCCAAGACTGTTGTGAATTATTGCATAGGCATTCTTTTACCACATCATCCACTATCACTTGTCTATCCAGAATGAGTTCACATACACCCTCATTGTCATGGACGTGGACGGGAGTCTAGCTCTTTCTTCATGGCTGACACTTCCACAAACTTCTCTATCTGTTCATAAACATTTATTCCCAACAAAGCACATCCCCCATATTCTACGCAAGGTTTTCAATAAATATTGTCACCAGACACCACCTCAGACCACAAAAAAATAAACGCTGCACATTACTCTTTTCTTGTGCAAACAACAAGTTGGTAGCCATTTTTTCTTGCACTGCAGTCATGAAATCCACACAGCATTGAATAGGATACAGCAAAATTGTATTGAAAGTGTTGATAAGACAAAGTCTTATTCCAATAAGAGTACAGTATATATATGACCGACTGCTTCACCCCAAGTGTGAGAAGGAGCGTTACTGTAGGTCCTTTCTCCCAACCTCAGTCAGGCTACATAATCTACATCAGGCTAAGCGAAGATCACTCCGCACAGAGAACTAAATGATCCTGAGTCTTTCTTTTTCTTCTTAGTTGCCATAACACCTAGTATCTTTTCTATCTGCTATTCTGAGCTTGTAGGTGTTCTTTCTTGTAATATATTACTGTATTATCCATGCTGCTGTAACACACTGAATTTCCCCATGGTGGGAATATTAAAGGATTATTTTATCTTATCCTATCTATATTTATTTTTATACTATGGGTGCTGTAATACGAAATAAGATTTTTTTAATGTTTTTCTATTTTTTGAATGAAGATGCATTTTGCAGTGTATTATGGCTGTTAGGTCCTACCTGACCAATTACATCTCATCTACATTGTGACTTACCCCTAATTGTCACAGTTGTTGTTAAGCACCTGAAATCAGACCTATCTCTGAACACAAGTGTTGCAGCATGGTATCACTTGTACATTACAACTGACATCTCCTGCTTATGGTATCAACACCATCATTGTGCCATTCAAGTATGATACGGCATCAGCAGTAAGATCGATCAAGACATTTATTTCTTATTATTATTTGGGGGCAGAATCCGTCCTCAAATTTATTTGTGTTCTTTCAAGTCTTTCTCCTCTGGGTAACAAATATTAGCCTAACCTCACAAAAATTCACAATTTCCTTTATATTTATATTAACCAGCAAATACTTTACTTTATTTGTTACTTTTTAGCTTTCAATTGTAGTAGGGAAACTCATACAGGGAAATACTGGATTAATTTCTGAGCAATCTGTAAATAAAGCCATTTTACAAGATCAGAAGCAGCCTGAGCAAAAAACATTTCTGAAGTACCAATATTCCTGAAATGGAGCATTGTAGTGTTGGGGGGCTCTGGGGAGTATATTATGCTGTATGCGGCCACTGTAAAGCATAGTATTGTTGGGGGGCTCTGGGGAGTATATTATGCTGTATGCGGCCACTGTAAAGCATAGTATTGTTGGGGGGCTCTGGGGAGTATATTATACTGTATGCGGCCTCTGTAAAGCATTGTATTGTTGTGGGGCTCTGGGGAGTATATTATACTGTATGCGGCCACTGTAAAGCATTGTATTGTTGGGGGGCTCTGGGGAGTATATTATACTGTATGCGGCCTCTGTAAAGCATTGTATTGTTGTGGGGCTCTGGGGAGTATATTATACTGTATGCGGCCACTGTAAAGCATTGTATTGTTGGGGGGCTCTGGGGAGTATATTATACTGTATGCGGCCTCTGTAAAGCATTGTATTGTTGTGGGGCTCTGGGGAGTATATTATACTGTATGCGGCCACTGTAAAGTATTGTATTGTTGGGGGGCTCTGGGGAGTATATTATACAGTGTGTTAACACAGTGGAGCATTATACTGTGTGGGGGGCTCAACGGAGCTTTTTATACTGTGCATAACTGCAGTGGAGGATCCAGGCTTTGCGGGACCCTGGGCAATTGGCTTTGGCAGGGCCCTACTTACCAGGGGTCTGGGGGGATTTTTGAAAAAAAATTGCCCTAAAAATGCGTTTCTGAGGCGTTTTTTTAACTAGTTAGCTGTGTTTGACCAACTTATAAAACTGACCTTATTTGTGTACTATTATAGTAGTTTCTAATGTACTAAATTAGCAGCCTGAAAATTTGATCAGTTGGCACTATAGGTAGTAGGCATTGACTGAATTTTTTATACAAAATAATGCATTTTCGGTGTATATTTTCATGTTTTAGCGTGCTGAAAATGGTTAGCTAAACCGAAAAGCAAAAAGTTGACATGGTTTATCATAAAATATGCCAATAGCAGGTCAAAACTGTAAAATATAGCCAATATTCATATTTTCTGCCAACGTCACGATCGCGAGAGGCCATTGTAGATGTATATAAACATACGCCGACTCACACAATCACTACTACATACATGAACAGCACTACTCAAACGCGAGAACAAAAGACTGGCGCGATGAGAACTAACTCCGCCATCTACACTACTCAGTCGCATACGTGACACTGAGAGTGAATCGCCAATGTGTGTCTGCGTGTGTGGAGAGTGGGGTTGGGGGAGGAGGGTTGGGAAGGGCCCCGCGCTTATGAATCAGCTTTCTTTAGACCTCTGCTGCTCGAATTGAATATAGAATAAAAATATTCCATTCTATATTCAATTCGAGCCTCTTTAGGCCCAGGAGGGCTGTACAAAAAAAATACTAACAATAAATACCAGATTGTGGTTTTATTTAAGTATTTCACATTGATTCACTCTTTGCTTGCTTATGGGGCTGGTTAAGGGCTCGCGCTTCTAACTGACCTGCGTTTTTCGGTTAGGTCCGGATGGCAGGGCCCCACTTCCTCGCCCGGCCCTTTTTTTGTGGGCTTCTTTAAGTATTTCACATTGACGTAATAATTTCGGAGTGATAAATTTCAATATAACAGATTTCTTTGTCTCTTTGCTTGCTTATGGGCTGGTTTAGCTTGAGGGTCTCGCGCTTCTAACTGACCCATCCGACCTGTGTTTTGTTATGTTTCCCGACTCGCCCGGCCCTGGATCCGCCCCTGCATAACTGCTGTGGATCATTCTATGAAGGGCCCTGTAGAGAATTATATTGGGGGGACCTCTGAGGAATATATTATACTGTGTGATGCTACGGTAGAGCATTATACTATGTGGTGGGCTCACGGTAGCATTTTATACTGTGTGTAACTGCTGTGGAGCATTCTGTGAAGGGCCTTGTGGAGCATTATAAACCACATAGAGCATTATACTGTGGGTAGGAATTGGGGAGTTTATATTATGTGGGGAGCACTGAGGAACACTATATACACTGTGTGGGGAGTATTGTAGAACATTGTGTATACATGCTGGGGACACAAAAGGAAACTGTAAGATACATCAGGGAGGAGGGGAGCCCAAAAATTTTAACTGCATATGACCCTAGAAATTGTGATGTCAATTTTGTGTGCTATGCCAACATCACAGCTCCCTGACTATAATCTTACACATGCGTAGAATTCCCCATACAATACTGTGCATAAACCAGTCATGGAGCTATTGGGGCGTACACAGCACTATAGGGGATGACAATATAGGAAAATGCTCAGTAATGCACAGTGGTGGTTGCCAGACAGTCAGTACATATGATAGATGTCAGTGAAGGAGCCATGATGTAGGCTATTACCAGGAAGCTGTTGGGTGGGCTCACTGAACAATTTCCTCTGGTGGATCCTAGGCACTTCAGACTGCCACTGACTGACAGTATATGTTCACCAGCATTTAACATTAAGTTGACCTGCCCGTGGCTATACACTTTGAACAGCAGGTGGGGCCATTCCATATAAGTAAAGGTCATAGCTTTTTATTAATATTTTTACAGCATGTAGAGTAAATGGTAATCATCCATTATTTTAGGATCTATGCAATAGATATAACTATGACACAACCTTTTTAAGTACATGTAGTTATTTTAAGTCTAGGCTACAGGATGAGATACTTTACAGCACTACTTTTCACCATTATAGTTAAAATGATATTATTGAACAATTTAAGACAAATACATCTGTGCCAAACATGTTTATAAATTATTAATAAATGTAAGCAATTGTTTTTAAAACAGATAATTGAACTTTTTGCATTGTATCAATTTTAGTCAAAAACTTTATCCTTTTATTTAGTCCAATTAGCTAAAATATAACAATCTATACCTTGTATCGCTAAAATTCCATTTTAGCAGTGAGTATACTGAACTGTCAGTTCTATCCATCAAATTTACATATTGACACCATTAAAAATGTTAAAGACAATAATGTGCAAATATATAAACCCTGTGTGTGTGTATGTGTGCGTCTATCTATCTATCTATCTATCTATCTATAATATATATATATATATATATATATATATATATATATATATATATAGTGGGGTTTTTTTCAATTTGTAGTGTTACAATCCAAATATGAACCAGTTATTATCTATTATTTGTAGTTTACGTTATCAATCTCTAATATTGTTACAAATACATTTTTTCTTTTTACTGATGCTTACAGTATTTGCTTATATTTTACAACTGTTCAATTATCCTTATTATTGTGTGTATACATGTATTATGTATTATATATTTTTTATAAATAAGTAAATGACAATTGGCTTTATACATGAAAACAGTTCAGAAATGTAAGCAATGTACTTTATACAAGTGGCGTGCCAAAATCAATTAGTAATGAAATAATGTCAATATAACAACAATAAAGGTTTGTCTTAGCTGCATGAATCTCACATTAGTTTATATCAATGTATAAGTATGTAAAATTAAAAAGTAAAATTTCAGGAAACAATATTTTCTCAAGGATCTCTGGTTAACTGTAAATTCTACAGTTATTATAAATTTCACTCATAACCACAGGGGGTCAGCACTGCACTTTTCCAGTACATGAAAGGATTCTGGAGGGATTATATCTAAGTGAATATTCATATATAGTCAAAATCATACACAGATATACACACCTAAATATACACATTAATACATACATATACAATTCCATATAAATACATGCATATACATCATATGTTTAGTAAACTTCTGCATGGTAGTTGGTGAAGTAAGGACTATATCTGAATTCTGTTACATTTCCAAAATGGGAACAGATATTTTCACACTATGCTTAACCCTATATTAAAAAGACTACTACCAATATTTTGTGTACTGGGCATTCGGGCCTTAGTAAGGGGAAGAAAAATTGATACTGATGAATTAATTAGTTGATTGACAAAATTCTGTAATTTATGAGTTGTCCCTCTAACCTGGACCATATTAGGTACAAGCCTAGTTTGTCTTCATCATAAATGCAACCCAGAGTGATTTTTTTGTAAGATTTCTTTTGTCCACTTTATTTCTTAATTTAGCCTATTAATAGGAATTAAATTAGAAGCAAGACAAAACAATTTCCAAATCAATAAATATGTATAAAGTAAATCTAGTATCATATAAGATTAGATCAGTTCATTAGTTCATTACTTGTTTGTACAGAATTTCTCAAATCTGGGAGCAAAAGACTGAGCAGAAAGAATCCAGGAGGGATCTATTCAAAGTTAAAAGGAAAGTTAGCTAAGAAGATTTGATGCTAACAGATTAACTTGGTTTTTATGTCTGTATGTTCCCCTTGTTACAAATGGGTATATGTACTGTTCTGTTACTGTTTGATAGCCTGGAATATATTATAATCTATCATCACGCCCCACTGATACCATAATATGAATTATATCTATCTATCTATCTATCTATCTATCTATCTATCTATCTATCTATCTCTCTCTCTCTCTCTCTCTCTCTCTCTCTCTCTATATATATATATATATATATGTATACAGTATATATGTGCTGTATATAATATAGATACAATAGATAGAAAGATGGAGAGACACAGTTTTAAGACTTCTGTCTGTTTATATCAGTGCTTTATCTGAACTTGAAATGTAAACCTTCTATGAATGAACATATCTATAACGATAGGAGGTCCTTAGCACTATTGCCATAAATCACTAATTTATTACTTATGTAGGTCATAATATTTCCAAATAATATTGATCCAAATGCGGGTGAATTTCCTGGTATCCTCAACCTTGAATATAAAAAATCTGGTATCTATCAAATTCTATTAATGCTGGATTAAAATAATTGAGTAGTAAGTATCTATATAGGTTTTAAAAGATGATTTTACAGTGACTGACATGCAGCTGAAATAAAAAAAAAATTAAATAGGAATTATTGAATATTTATCCTCCAATCAAGATGTTATAATTCAGGTAAGCGTTATATAAAAACTGATATTCACTTCTTTCTAAAGACTTGATGTTTGTGGCTATTTCAGGCTTGGTTACACTTTTTTTCTAGCATCATCAAACTATCTTGGATTGCAAAGAGTAACCAGATTATTTGGAGAAAAATGGAGTTCATTCTGATTATATTACATGCCTAGTTAAAGTAATATGAGGGTAAAGTTGAGTAAAACAATACCGTTATTAAACCATACATTCAGAATTGTAAATGTCAGCTATATCCATAAACAATGTATCCTTGTATAACTCCACCGCAGTACCATTCACGTAGTATTTAGCTTATATTAAAAAGTAAGGCATTTTTCGTCACAATATCTAATCTGGAGTAGTGAGGCAGCAACACATGAATACATTGTAACTGCAACGATAAACCTTTTCCTTCCCTGTAAAGTAAACACAGGGGAATGGAGAGATTTACTGTAAAATATTGTCACACTCTTGTTTTTTATTTATTTTTTAATTAAAATGATTGAAATTTATATATATATTTTTTTTAGCTAATTACTGTCTGCATGGCAAGCAAAGAATCGGCTACATTGGGTTTTTGATACTCAGTAGAGTAATTTATTTACGGGCACTATCACCCCATAAGAACATTTACTTTTGCTGATCACCCCCTCTGCCAAATCATAACACTTGTGGCATCAAAATGGCACCAAAGTTTAGCACTGCAGTTTTGAATAGCAGTGAATAAATAAAGATACAAATATGTATGTTGATGTGATGTGTGAACTTTGATATCTACAAATTTCAGGAGCTATTATGAGTCTCAAACTCTGCTTGGATACGGTTGGTTAAGTGTTATGTTTGATGTAAAATTCCATGAAGTTGCCCTTTGGTTTAAAGTGTTGGGCAAATTTTTCACAAAATTTCACAAGTTTGATTGTATGACAGAGTTGGATCTGTGTATAGGGGCTCTTCTTATATAAAAAATAATATTTTAAACTATAAGAGTTCATATTTATGCATGGAGTTTGTTCTCCCCAGGTCTCCATTTGCATGTTTGCGATTCTTCCAGGTACTCCAGTTTTCTTTCAGATGACAAAATCTGTACGATATCAGAGGAATATGTTACCACTACTGTATATAAGCAAGTAAAATAAATAACTGATAACGCAGGGATAAGTATGTAATGTGTCACTATTGCTATTATTAATTCCTAGCATTGCCATAAAAACTAAATGTTTCCAATAAAAAAGTGGAGTATGAAGGAAAAACTTCAACATCTCTACTTGAATACATTTACATACAGAAATGGTATTGTAAATACCCTGATAGAAAGGGCATTATATAAAGTAGCCTGCTATTTTCTCTACACTCTGTACCTGGCACTTACGGGCAGAAAAACATAACACCAAGAAGGAGTTGATGAAATTATATAGAAATTTTATATGCGTGAATGTAATAATATATGTAAGTAATTACAATACTAGAGCAAAGGGATAATTTTACTCGGGAACCAAGAAGTACAATAGTCTGAGAGCCTATTTATAGGGCAGCAGAGGAAGCCCTTGTACTCCATTTTATGGCTAGACCCAGTAACTATTCAAACCACATCATGTACATACCTACTTGGCACTTACTACATGCCAAGTTTTGCAGCAATTTGACATTTCTATCTCGATGCGTTATTTCTTTTGTCAATAATGGAGAATAAAGGGGATCCCATCAGTGAAAACCCTGTCCATATGCAATCTTACATTTCGACATCATAAAGAAGGATCCATTTCAAACACATCAATGAACTAGAGAGTAAGTTCGCTAAGAAGCAGTAAAAGGGAGCTTTGGTAATAAAGTAAAGATAGTTACAGGGGGGGCAAAGTGAGGGAGGCAATGCATTAGTGCAAATTTTTAGTACACACAATAGTAAATATGATGATCCATAGATCTGCATGAGACCTGCATACTCAAAATGGTAGAGGTTTTGAATCAAGATTTGCAAAGTTTCTTCACCTTTTTATTTTAGATGGACTAGAGCAATATAAATAACTAGAAAATTGCACACAGCTCTTATATACCACTAGAAAGCTTACAGTGCATTGAATTCAGTACACTGTCAGCATTCCAGATGTGCCCTGGGTGCAGGAGATATTGGTGCCATTAATTTCGGCACCAATATCTCACCACTGTCAGAAAGGCGGGCCTTATCACCTAGCGTCATAGCTGGGTCGTAAGGAATGCTTCCCTGACAGTACTCTTCCATAGTATTGTAATTTCAGAGGGGAGCTTTCCTTACCACCCAGCGATGACACTGAGCATTAAGGCCCGCCCTTCTGACAGTGAAGAGATATAGGTACCGAAAATAACGGCACCAATATCTCCGACATCTGGCCACATATAGTCTGTGTAGCTGACAGTGCACTGAATTCAGCTCACTATAAACTTTCCAGTGATATATGAAACCTCCAGTGCTAGAGGACGTGAAAGGTCCTCTTTAAGGGTGCATTCACATGGAGTAAAGTGGCGCTGATTTAGACGTGTAAAAATAGGCAAGGCCTTTTGTTATGCGTTTTTGTCACAAAGTGGTTTTTGATGCTTTTTATGTCGCGTTTTCTGTCATTTTACATGTGTAAAAAAACACGACAGAAAACGTGTCAGAAA
The DNA here is from genome assembly GCF_031893055.1 of Leptodactylus fuscus. NCBI lineage: Eukaryota > Metazoa > Chordata > Amphibia > Anura > Leptodactylidae > Leptodactylus > Leptodactylus fuscus. The sequence goes on from NC_134265.1 coordinate 236,396,065, forward strand.
ATGCACCAAAAAACGCGTCAAAAAGACCTCGTCTATTTTTACACGTCTAAAAATCAATGCCTAAATCAGCGCCTCTTTGCTCCATGTGAATGCACCCTAACCCTTCTAGACAGTCAAAATGCAGCATTTACATGTTAACAGCCTAAAGTCCATGCTATCCTTAAAAGGATGGCTCATATCAAACTTGGGCATTGTCTTTCTGTAACTAGTTGTGATTTGTGAATTTGGAATGGAATGGCATCCTGCACTGTTATTATTATTATTGTTTATTTATATAGCACCATTAATTCCATCGTGCTTTACATTTGGGGGTTTACATACAATACACAGAATATACAGGTAGATATAATACTAACAATGACCGACTGGCACGGTGGGGTAGAGAGCCCTGCCTGCGAGGGCTTACAATCTATGGCGGAAGGGGGAAGAGACAGAAGGAGAGGGGGAGACTGTATAGATGGTGGTGTGGTGATAGTGTTATTGGAGGTTGTAGGCCTTCTTGAATAGGTGAGTCTTCAGGGCCTTCTTGAATCCTGTGATTGTGGGGGTCAGTCTTATGTGTCTTGGTAGGGAGTTCCAGGGTATGGGAGATGCACAGGATAAATCTTGGAGGCGGTTGTGTGAGGAGTGGATGAGAGAAGAGCGGAGTAGGAGGTCATTGGAGGATTTGAGGTTACGTGTGGGCAGGTAGTGGGAGATTAGTTCAGAGATATATAGAGGGGCCAGGTTGTGACTCACTTTGAATGTTAACGTTAATAGCTTGAACTCAATTCGCTGGGCTATAGGTAGCCAGTGGAGGGACTGGCAGAGGGGAGCAGCCGATGAAGATCGGGGGGTGAGGTGGATTAAGCGAGCAGCACAGTTTAAGGTGGACTGGAGGGGGGCGAGGGTGTTTGCTGGGAGTCCATGGAGAAGGGTGTTGCAGTAGTCTAAGCGGGAGATTATGAGGGCTTGGACAAGCATTTTGGTAGTTTTAGGGGTGAGGAAGGAGTGGATTCTATGGATGTTCTTGAGCTGGAGGTGGCAGGAGGTGTTGAGGGTTTGAACGTGTGACTTGAAGGATAGGTCAGAGTCCAGGGTTACCCCAAGACATCGGGCCTGTGAGACAGGGGTAATTGTGGTTCCGTTAACTTTGATAGATGGGTCAGGTGGAGGGGCCACATGGGGTGGGGTGAAAATGATGAACTCCGTTTTCTCCATGTTCAGTTTGAGAAACATGTTCAGTTATACCTGGAATATAGAAATCTTAGACCCATTAGACATCAAAACGACATCAAATTGTTCTACATTTTACAACAATCCTAAGTACTTAGATCATTAAGAGAAAATAATGACTTCAACTATAGAACGCGACATTTGTTCAAACAAAGGACAAAAAAGATTTGTCATCTCTTTACCCAAGCAATAGTGAGTAATGTTTTGTAGGTGCAAAATCTAAATCAATAAGTTTCTTACACTTCTCTGCAGGTGTGGAAGCCTGTGCACACATGGTACATCAAAGCATTTCTCTGGAGACATTTACATTACTGGTGAACGACCCCCGAATATGTAACGTATTAACAACTGTAAAGGTGTTACCAGAGGCCTTTCATTTGTTCCTAGCCCTCCACACACGTCTTATACCAGATGGGGTTTCTTCTCCTACACATATAATAAACATGCTAACTATGAACATGCTATATGTTTGAGTGCACTGATAACCTTACACCTCTGGATCATGGTGGGGGGTCATCAACCTCTCGCCTTTAACACTTTGAAATTTTTTTATACCGCGTATAGACTATACAGTCACATGCCTGACATTGCATTAAATATAATTATAGACGTAAGAGGAAAAATAGCTTGCATTAAAACATTTGCTTTAATTAGTAGCATGTTAGGGTCATTAACTTCTCAGGGACAAATCTAGTGATACTTAATTTTCTAGTTATAATATTTACTTTATTAACTTATGTAACCACTTAATCATGTGCGGTGTCATTAATTACAAATAGGTATATTATTCTGTGCAATCCAAATCACTAAACACTCCTATATACAGTACATATTTGTTAATATAAAACTATGCTTCTTTTTTTTCCTCGTTTTTATTTTTCTTCATAATTATAAATTTCATTAAACCGTTAGGATTTTTATTTTTTATTTTTATTGCAATCATTTATTCCCTACATTTCAAAAGTCATAACTTTTATATTTTTCTGCTCAAAGTCATATGAAGGCTTATTTTTTTTGTAGGACAAAATATATTTTTTTAATGGCAGTTGGAAATAAAAATTCAAATGAAGTTTGATCGGGAAAAAAGTTTTTGTTTTTTTTTTATGCAGAATTCACATTGCAATAAAAATGACAGGTTACTTAAATTTTGCAAATTGGTATGATATTGATAATACCAAATGCATGTAGTTTTTACTATGTTCTACAAAAATTTTAAATTTTAAACAATTGAATAATTTCTTTCCATTGCTATATTGTAACACCTGTAACCTTTATATATTTACGTGCATGTTCTTTAGAGGAAGCCAATTGTAGATTTGTACATTTTGGGGAATGCACAATATTTTAATTTGTTATTATTCAATTTTTGGGGGAGGTGAAACTTTTTTCTTTTTCTTTTATTTTACAGCCCTAGGGGACTTGATCTTTAATGGTTCAGATTCTTCATACATTATACTGCAATACTAATGTGCTGCAGTATATTGTGAAATGCACCCACAATGGCAGGCATGGGAGTTGTAAATAGGATCCAGGCTTTTATAACAAATCATCACTGCTCTCCAGTGATGTCCTGAATGCAGAAATTGGGACCAATATAGTACAACTATACACTGCTGTAATTTATTTGCCTGGATCACAATTAAAGGATATATTTCCATCTCAAGAATCCTAACTATAGTGCTAGCTTATGTAAATTCCTAAATAAATTGCTTTATAAATTATGCTCAGTTTGCCTTCTATGTGAAAGTCCCCCCCCCCCATTGTTTGCACAACGTTGTCATGGCACCTAGCCTGTATCTGATAACACAGGTCGGAGGATGAGTCACTTCTCTCTGGGAGGACCGAGTTCTCTCCCTGCTCTGTGGTCAGGTGGCAGTGACAGGGAGTTAATGTGTAAGGTACACAGGAAGCTACATAGCAGGAAACTAATGCCAGGTAAACCAATGCAGAAGATGCCAGGAGCTTCCACAGAAACTCAGAAATCACTCAAAACACTGCTAAAAGTATATGGGTGTACTTTAAACCCATTAATAGCATTAACCAACTTAAAAAAAACAAAACAAAAAAAAAACATTTTGTTAGGGAAATGCTAGGACAGCAATTCCCTAGAAGCTGCTGGAAACCCTGGAGAAAGGGGCACAAGAGACAGTGAGCCCTAAGCTGAAGCACCCCACTGTCCCTTCCTCTTTCCAGGCCCTCTCCTACACAATAGGCAGCAACTTGGAGACGATCCCTTCCTATATATGTGACACACAAAACGCAGACAAGACAATAACAACAAAGGGAGGTCAGCAAGCCAAGGGTCAGTAACAGTCGAGCAATAACGTGTCAGAATCCAAAAGAATAGTCAATAGGGAAGGCCAGAGGTCAAGAATCAGAATATAAGTAATAACAGCAAGAGGAAAGGCAAGTACACACAAGGCAATAGCAAGCACCAGTGTGAGTGTGAGGCAAGAATAAATAGGGAGGATGAACCCGCCCTGGAGTTAATAGGCTGTTAATAGGCTGTCAATCACATGGCAAGACCAGAATTAACCACTTCATGAGCAACAGCAAACAAGGACCGAAGATGGGTGTGGTGGAAATTCAATCACAGAACTAAAGCTGAGTTCACACAGGGCAACCAAAGACTTTAAGCAAGGAACCAAACTGCACACGCCTCCTGCACCGCCGCATGCGAGCAGAGTGTGGCGCAGTGACCCGAACAGGCAGGGATGTGACACATTTTTTGTCCAAAAACCCCTTTAAATAGCACATCAGGCACCAATACTAACGGCGCCTGTTGCTTGGCAATGGTGGAGACTAGAGTAAAAATTCCAACTGCAATGGAGCAGTGCTTATTAACAGATGCTAAGAACTAGAATTGGTGGAGGTGGTGAAAGGTCTTCTTAAATAACTTTGGCACTGAAAATTAAAAAAAATATATTTATTTTTTTTACAAATGGGGTTAAAGAAGAATCACTGCACAATTTTTTTAATGTAATTTCTCTTGAATGCAGAATTAACTCATACGTGGTTGTAAATTGCTATATCGATACATGACGTGGATTAGAAGAGAAAGAGCACTATTTGGCTTTTGAAGGTCAAATTTTGCTTGAGTAGTTTTTGTGTGCTACGGTTCAATTGTAGAAAATATTAAGAAATAAATAAACTCCCCAAAGTTTTTATCTATTTTGAGACCACAGGGATTTATTAACATTGGGCAGTGAAAATTAAATTTATTTTTAATTTTTTGCACCAAAATGTCTTTTTCATTTTAACAAGGAGTAGTAGAAGAAAGTACACCAGGAAAATTTGTTGTGAAATTTATCCCCCATGTGGAAGAAAACTGCTGTGGAGTCGGGAAGGAATTTTTCCCCAGGAAATGGGGCAATTGGCATAAGCCTTATGTTTTTTTTTTGGTTTTTTTTTGCCTTCCCCTGGATCAACACTGTAGGGGTTTATAGGGTTATAGGTTGGACTTGATGGACTTAATGTCTTCATCCTACCTTATCTACTGTGTAACTCAGTCATATGACAGGTCATAGAAGGGGAGAAGTACCATTAGGTTTTTAGAGGACAGATTTTATTGGAATCATTTTCAGGCACCATGTTGCATTTGCAGAGCTCCTAAGGTGCCAGTGCTGTGGATGGTACCAAGAAGCAATCCCATTTTGCAAAGTACACCCCTCAAGAATCTATCAAAAGAAATAGTAATCATTTTGACCCCATATATGCAAAATGAAAAATTATTTTTTAAGATATATGCTCAGTATGTCATGCTCTGCTAATGGCAATGTGAAAAGTCTCTGTTTACTGATTTTATAAATATCCTACATGTTGTCCTAATATTTTCCCCGGAAATATGACAGGATTCATAAATGAAAGAGCACCATGCACATTGGAGGCCCAATTTGATAATTTACACTGCATTGGCAGGCTTCTACAGGGGCTCTGGGGCAAAATAAAATTAACCCCAAAATAATATGACTCCATTTTAGAAACTATACATCTTAAGGAATTTTGGTCATTCTATGCAGGAGAGAAGCTTTGCCATTTAACTTTCAGACCGCTTATTTAGATGGTTTGGCCTTTGAATGCCATATTTGCAGTGCCACTGAGGTGCCAGTAAATCGGAGTTTTCCAATGAGGTGCCAGTAAATCGGAGTTTGCCAATGAGGTGCCAGTAAATCGGAGTTTCCCAATGAGGTGCCAGTAAATCGGAGTTTACCAATGAGGTGCCATTAAATAGGAATTTCCCAGAATTGACTTGATTTTCTAAACTGCAGTCCTCAAAATAATTATTATTGGGGTGTAATGAGCAATAGTTTTCCAGACTGAATGCATAGCAGATGGCGAAAAGTGGATGCATAACTTGTGTGGAGTACAACAAATCCCACAAGGTTTTCCCATTAGCTCTTAGAATGCTTTAAATTTGGGGTGTACCCTGATATACACTCTTACAGCTCATGTATTATTCTTCCTGCCGTGGCCAGTTTTGCCCTGACGGTTATGGTGATTTTTGGATTTTATTGCTCTCCCATTGTACAAGCAATGTTTTTTTGCAGCATGAGATGCTTTTTTGCAGTGACACCATTTTGAGATGCCTGTTGACTAAATTTTATTAACACTTTTTAGGTTACAAAAAACCTCATCAATTTTTATGATTGTCTTTTAACATTTAAAATGTTTTGCCGTTTACTGTACAGCCATTTTACCATGCTACCTTTATTCTATGGGTCACTACAATTACGATTACATAATTTAGCTTAAGTTGTTTTTAAGGTTTTTTTTTCCAGTTTTTCTGAATAAAAATCCATTTGGTCAAAATATAGTTTTGCATCATTACAATCTGAAAACATAACATTTTTATTTTATTGTATTCGAAGAATTTTGTGGACTTGTTTTTTGAGGGATGAAATGTACTTTTTGTTGAAATCATTTTGGGGAACATATGACATTTTGATCATTTTTTATCTAATTTTACATAAGGCAAGAAAAATCATTTTTCTGATTTTTTTTATGGTGTTCACTATTATGTAATACTTTAGTTTTACTAAATTACTTCTTCAATAATGAAGCATTTTTACAGAGGGTGTCAATAAGGTATTGAAAGGTTAGGAAAGCCCATTAGATGTTGCAGTCATGAATTACTGTGGCATCTTTGGGGCTAACAGACACCATAAAGATGGTTATACAAAAATCTCTAGTAACATTATACTCGAGTATAAGCCGAATTTTTCAGCACAGTTTTTGTGCTGAAAAAGCCCCCCTCGGCTTATACTCGAGTCAAGCAAAAAAATTATTTTTTTCTTTTTTCTTTTTTTTTTGGGGGGAGGGGGTGTCTATGACCAGCCACAATAGTAATGTATAGAATCTCCCATAAAATAGTGAACAAAAAAAAGCTTTAAAAAATAATAATAATAATAATAATAAAAAAATAAAGTAAATAAAAGATCTAAATCACTGAATCCTAAATACCCTATATTCAGCCAGGCTGAATTCTAAGTGGGGGAAAAAAACAGTCCTCAAGCTCAGGGAGTTTTTTGTGGTAAAATTAGGGGCCTCGGCTTATATTCGGCTCGGCTTATACTCGAGTATATACGGTAGTTCAAAAATTTCTAAAAGGATTTACCCTGGCTTATTAATTGATGTCCTATCTTAGTACATGTGCTGAAGATCAACAATGGTGACGTCATGTCTATGTGACATCATATTCATCAATCACTTTACCGCTCAGCCCAGTGACTAAGCTGTGATACCAAGCACAGCTTCTATGCAATTGTATGGTGCTGTACTTGGTGAATAGTAAAGAGGTGCAGTGCTTACCAAAACCTGCAGCATCTTCAAACAACTGCTTGGTGGGGTTCAGGGTGTAAGGTTCCTGTTGATCTTCAATTTATGACCGATCCTAAGGATAGTTCAGCAATTAGTAACCCCCTTTAACTTTTGATTGTCTACATGGTTAAATATGGTTTTATTAACCTACAAAATTCCACCAAGAACATATAGTCATAAATCAAAAAATCGGTACAAAATAAGGTTTTGATCATGGAAAAATCCCTGTAGCACAATATTGCAATATGTAGACGAAGAGTTACACACATTCAAAAGATGGAGATCTCTGGACATAGTTAAGGTCTATATGGGCAAATATAGCATGATGTCTGTATAGCACTGTATCTGGGCACAGTATATTCTTTTGGACAGTAATATTGAGAGTTGGATTACCGTATTTTTCGGACTATAAGGCGCACCGGACCATAAGACGCACTAAGGTTTTAGAGGAGGAAAATAGGGAAAAAAAAATTTTAAGGAAAAAAAATTGGTGAAATATTTAATAACCTAATAATATAATATTTCACCAATGTAAATAGAACCGGGGGCTTTCGGACACAGGGATACCAAATGTGTATGTGTTTCACAGTAATGTTTTTGTTTTATATGTATTCTAGGGATATGGGGGTGATTTGAACATATATCTCTATCTATCTATCTATCTATCTATCTATCTATCTATCTATCTATCTATCTATCTATCTATCTGAGCTAATGATCTATCTATCTATCTGTCTATCCGTCTATCTGTCTGTCTGTGTCTGTCTGTCTTTCTGTCTATCTATCTATCTATATCTAATCTATCTCATCCATGGATGGAAAGAGACACCCTGCAGTGAAGCTATGCAAGAAGAGAAAAAGGGGCGGGCCAGACGGGTGAAGGAGGTGTGGTTTTCTAAGCAAACTTGAAAACTTGCCTCTTTCACCTGTCTGGCTCGTCCCTCCTTCACTGCCTCTCACATCTTGCTCCGGCAATGAAGCCACACAGACAGGGAAGGAGGGGCGGGCCAGACGGGTGAAGGAGGCGTGGTTTCAAGCTTGCCGAGAAAACCACACCTCCTCCTCCCGTTTGACCCGCCCCTCCTTCCCTGTCTGTGTGGCATCATTGCAAGAGCCAGATCTGAGAGGCAGTGAAGGAGGGGCGGGCCAGACGGGAGAAGGAGGCGTGGTTTTCTCGGCAAGCTTGAAACCACGCTTCCTTCACCTGTCTGGCCCGCCCTTACTTCCCTGCCTCTCATATCTCGCTCCTGCAAAGACGCGACACAGACAGGGAAGGAGGGGCAGAGAAGGCAGGCACTGTGCTGCTCTCCTTTTGATTCACACAGACGGGACACAGACGCTGCACAAGCTGCATTCAGACTATAAGACGCACACACATTTTCCTCCCATATTGGGAGGAAAAAAAGTGCGTCTTATAGTCCGAAAAATACGGTACTTAAACTGTGCACTCAAGTATTAAATTGTGCACTTTATACAGTAAATGGGTGCTATATGGCACTGTCTGGATACTGCATCATGGTTTTTCTCTGAAAATCATATTCTCAGTTTATCAAGTGAAAAAAATTACAATCTTTTTTTCATTTAGATACAGTATATACAAGTATGTTTGCTATTGTATTTGAAAATACTGTTAAATATTGTTGCTTTTTTACTGAATATTTCATTATAAGGATATGATTTGCATGTATTTTGCACTTTTATACCTGTAACATGAATAGATGTTTTTAAAGTAATAATCAAAATCTTTATAACATGACTGCAATAAACAGTTTTTCTTTTTTTCTTTGTCTCCTCGATAAAATTGATAGTTTGGGTTCGATAAGATTTAGAATTATAGTTTGTTAGTATAAAGAATTCTCCCAAATATGTAATTTATCTACAATGACTTATTAAAGTTAAAATGATTTCACTCTATTTGTGGGAATCAATAATAACATTGTCTAAATTTTCCTAAAAATGCCTCCTTTCTAGCCTTTACATCTGTTTTCCATCAAACATCAGAGCTAAACAAAGACTAACAGAAATAAAGAATCACTTTGGCTTAATAAAGATGTCTAGATTGACCAGAAATATAGATAGAGTATTCTCTATGGCCAATTCAGTGGAGGACTATTACACAAACATTGTATTGGCTGAAATAAATGGCTGATATGGAAATACTTGCCAAATTGAATCTATGTATATAATAAGTCTTTTATGCAAAGAATTTGACTGTGTTTGGTTTTGCATCATGAATGTTTTTTATTTTCAATTAAACAGAAATATTACAGATATAAAATGGGTAGCATGCAGAGGTATAACTTAGCTTTTAAGTTATAAATCAAAAATTTCCTTATTGCCATGTGCCATTTGGTCTTCTTATATAGTAGAGGGGCGTTCAGGAGAACTCCAGGACCTATTTGTGATACATATGCAAACTTTAGTTAATGAAATACCCATGATGTGGCCCAAATACCATACACAAAATTTATAGAGAGCACTTATGTACACTACAGGATGTTGATGAGGTTTGAAGGTAGTGATCTTTCACGTTGAAAGTTTCAGTGTGGGAAAGTGTGTGTGATCATTCTCAGTTCTTATGTTTTTTTTTTGTTGTTGTTTTTTTTAAGGGATTCTACCTTTAAAAAAAATGTTTTCCTCCCTAACAAGTTGGAATAGCCTTAAGAAAGGCTATTCATCTCCGACCTTTAGATGTCTTCTGAAGAAGATGGAGGCAGCGCTGGAGAGTTCTCTGGCAGCACTGGGGACGCCCTCAGTGCTGTTTGAGCACTGGGGACCGCTCTCTGTGCTGCGAGATAACTCATTTGCATACTGGTGGAAACCGTTGATTTTAACTGAACGGCAGGGCGGAGAAGACATCTAAAGGTAGGAGATGAATAGACTTTCCTAAGGCTATTCCGACGTGTTAGGGAGAAAAAAAAGTTTTTAATGGTAGAATCCGTTTAAGTCTTAGATTTTTATAATGATGTCACATCTTGGGTCTCTATCTTCTGGCAGTAATTAATTTAAGTATCAATCGCTCTCATTACACTACACTATTGTTTTGAATGACAATAAATTATCTGAATGATATATTAACCGATTAAGGACCAGGACTAAAATTGCCATATGGACCAGGCCTCATTTTTCAAAACTGACATATGTCACTTTATACGGCAATAACTTTGAGATGCTATAACTAAACACAAATAATTTTGAGACTGTTTTTTCATGATACATTGTACTTGATGTTAGTGGTAAACAATAATCTAAATTTTTATATTGATTTATAAAAAATTTGGAAATTTGATGGAAATTTGGAAAAAATTCACAATTTTCAAAATATAAAATGCACTACTTATCAGACAAATAGTCATATCACCCAAATACATGAATAAATGTCATCTACAATATCTCTGCTTTATATTGGCATCATCTTTTAATCGTCCTTTAATTTATTTAGGATGTTAGAAGGCTTTGAAGTGTAACAGTGATTTTCCAGATTTACAAAAAAAATTCATGTTTGACCGCAGCATCCAAGAGGTTAAAAAGTCTGCTTGGAGCTCAGCTCTGACCGGACGTTATTGAGGCATTAGCTGTTGGAGGAGGCGGAGGTGTTAGCTGTTAGTAACAGCTAACATCCACTCCCTATCCCTGTCAAGGAGTCTCTGAAGAGCCGGCCATGCTTTTACAATTGCCCGGTCTTTAGCGCACGACCACTGGCTGTAAATTTACGGTCAGTGATTGTCAACTGGTTAAAACTTGCAAATGTTGCTGGTTAAGTAATGCAATATAATTACAGTGAAAACAGTTGTCACATTACATTAGCTCAGTTAGCTTGTGGGTATACAATGCATATAATTTTTGGATTAAGACAAATAAAGTGACTGCAGAAAAAAAACCTGTTGAAAACAAATAGAGGTTAAAGAAAACCTAAAAGCAAAAGGTATTTTTTGGCACAGCTGTAAAAGAGAAATCCAACAAGGCTTCAATGCTATGCTAAACTATGATTTAGAAAGTGTATAAAAACGTCCAAACTGCTAGGACAAAAATTGAAAGTCTTGCCTTAGTTTGTTTATAGAAGCAAAGAAAAAGTACAGTGTATCCGTCTGTAAACCAACATCAAAGACCTTTCAGTGCTGAATTAGTATATTTGGAGTCACAGTATGAGATCAGACTGTTACTGAGTCACCGGGTTGTGAGGTTTTTTTTTTAAAGAAAGGTAAAGGCTAATTGTGGTCCCATCACATTCTGCTATGTATTATCACATCGTGCTTAACATATGTCTACGGACTGGATTAACACCACATTTTTGGCAATGAACACAAGTCTCCCTGTTCAAAGGTGAACTTCTAAAATAAGTCAAAAGATGATATTTTTCTTCTCACTTAAAAATAGTATCCTTTCAGGAATTTCTTTAATAGTTGAGGGATATTAAGACTGTACTGTATTGATGTACTGTATTTATATTAAAAAAAAGAAAATCCAATGCAATTTACGTATTGATCCTAAATTCTAGATTTTCAGGTTTAAGTCTCTACTTCATATCTGTTTGACTATTTGATATATTCCATCTTATTATGTATTATTTATTAATATGTAGCATCAAAGCATACTGATACATCTATTTCTATTTGACATAGAACTAATGAACTCAGGTCTTAAAAAGATCTGTTAGGGTGACCTGAAACAAAACCAGTTTTCCCCTTTTGAGCCAGTGTCTCCATTACCAGATACAAGATATTATTACATTATATTGCTGTTCTTGTCAATATGTAAAAGAGCTCTATGGGGCAGTCAGGGGGTTGCCTTTTCTTCAAAGAGATAAGAGGTAATGTCCTCAATGCTCCAAAATACAAATGTTGACAAAAATAGAGATATCATCGCAATTTCAAACTGGATTGTATGTTTACCAGTGTCAAGCTGGGATGTCTAGTGACCACCTGTGGAATTGCATTGGTGGGCCTACTGCCAGGACTCCTGCAGATCAGCTGTACTGAGACAGCGCAGCTAGAGCTAATAATAATGCCATGCTACTCACCTGCCATACAATGTGCACCACTACACTACTTAAACCCACCGCTATGTTCTGTGGCTTCTTTATTGGCCCTCCATACAGCAGTATTAGGCCATTACTTACATGTCTGCTCCCTGTCCCGCTCCTTCTAGTCCTGGGTGTGCTGTTATGATGTCATGTGCACCTGGAGCGGAAAGGAGTGGGAGGGGCTGGAGAGCAGACAAGTAAGTACAAGCAATCAACTTGTAGACCACAGGCCCAATTTGACAGGCTTGCCAACAGACCAGAGAAATGCCAGAAGATACTCAAAATATCAATCATGGCTAAAGGAATGGTAGTTCCAAAGGAGATCACAGATACTTGTCAATGTCTGCAGGCAAGTCTGATAATTTTAGCATTTTAACCCTATGGCTGTTTCACAGATTTTACTAAAATTAGAATGTGTAAACGAAAAATGACTAAAATGTCACTTTATCTCCAGTTTTCATTTTCACAAGCGGTTAAAGAAGAAAAAGACCCCCCCCCCCCCACACACACACACACACAGTTTGTTAAACAATTTCTCCTGAACACGGCAATACCCCATATGTGGTTATAATCTGCTGTATGGGAACATGGCGGGGCTTGGAATGGGCAGAGCGCTATTTCACTTTTGAAGGACAGATTTTGCTGGAATATTTATCAGGTGCCATGTCGCATTTGCAGAGCCCCTAGAGTACCAATACAGTGGAAACCCCCTAAAAGTGACCCCATTTTGGAAATTAGACCCCTCATAGAATTTATCTAGGGGTAGAGTGAGCATTTTGACCTCACTGATGTTTCATAGATTTTATTAACATTGGGATGTAAAAATGAAAAATTACTTTTTTCCAATAAATTGTCCATTTAGCGCCATATTTAAAATTTTTGCAAGTAGTTAAAGAATTAAAATCCCCCCACAGTTTGTTACACAATTTATCCTGAACACGGCAATACCCCATATGTGATCATAATCTGCTGAATGGGTACATGGTGGGGCTCAGAATGGAAGGAGCACTATTTGGGTTTTGTAGGGCAAATTTAGCTGGAATAGTTTTGAGGTGCCATGTCACATTTGCAGAGCCCCTAAAGTATCAACACAATGGAAACCCCTCAAAAGTGACCCCATTTTAGAAACTACACCCATCAAAGAATGTATCAAGGGGTATTATGATTTTGAGACTAAAGATGCTTCCCAAAAATTGAAAATTTAAATTTTAAAGAAGTATGTCATTTCGGTACCCTATATGTTGCACCCACTTTGTGTTGTCAGAGACCTGCACTCCTAAAACTATTAAGTGGGCCATCCCCAGGGGAAAAAAAATTATATATTTGGGTGTAAACTGCTGCTTGGGCACACAGCAGGGCCCAGAAGGGAAGGAGCACTGTACTTTTTAGCTTTTGGGGTACAGATTCAGAGGGTCTTTCATGATGTTTTTGCAGAGCCCTGGAGGTGCCAGTAAACTGGAATTCCCCAAGAAGTGACCTCATTTTGTAAGGGCAATTTTAGGGTCTCTGCAAAAGTGTCATGGCATCCAAAAACCAAACCATCTAAGGTTGTGTGTATATATATATATATACTAGCTGGTACCCGCGACTTCGTCTGCGGTGATTGTAGAAGTGGGTATATACAGGTGTGGGTAAGGTTTTCGTAGTGTGTATAAGGTATGGGATATGAAATGTAACTTTGTATCTTGTTTTTGCTGTAATTCAGACAATACATGAGACTTTTGTGTTGCAGTTACTTTGTATTTGAGCTGCTATATATACGGTGTTGGTATAAACTTTACATAGTGACTTTGGGACAGAAGTATTTGAAGTTAACCCTTTCCCGCCGATGGCATTTTTTGATTTTCGTTTTTGACTCCCCTCCTTCTAAACCCCATAGCTTTTTTATTTCTCCACTCCCAGAGCCATATGAGGTCTTAATTTTTGCGGGACAAATTTTTCTTCATGATGCCACCATTAATTATTCTATATAATGTACTGGGAAGCAGGGAAAAAATTCAGAATGGGGTGGATTTGAAGAAAAAATGAATTTCTGCGACTTTCTTACGGGCTTTGGTTTTATGGCGTTCACTGTGCAACCAAAATGACATGTCCCCTGTATTCTGTGTTTTGTTACGATTCCGGGGATACCAAATTTATATGGTTTTATTTACATTTTGACCCCTTAAAAAAAATCCAAAACTGTGTTAAAAAATTATTTTTTGAAAAGTTGCCATATTCCGACAGCCGTAACTTTTTTATACATGCGTGTACGGGGATGTATAGGGCATCTTTTTTTTGCGGGACCGGGTGTACTTTGTAGTTCTACCATTTTTGGGAAATATTATTGCTTTGATCACTTTTTATTCAAATTTTTATCAGAATCAAAACAGTGAAAAAATGGCGGTTTGGCACTTTTGACCATTTTTCCCGCTACGGCGTTTACCGAACAGGAAAAATATTTGTGTAGCTTTGTAGAGCGGGCGATTTCGGATGTGGGGATACCTAACATGTATGTGTTTCACAGTTTTTAACTACTTTTATATGTGTTCTAGGGAAAGGGGGGGGATTTGAATTTTCAATCCTTTTTATTTATTTTTTTATATTTTTTTACTTTTTTAAACTTTTTTTTTTGCATTTATTAGACCGCCTAGGGGTATTGACATGGGTGGGAGGTGTCGCGGATTGTCAGAGCGGTGGGGGTCGGCAAACATGGCTGCTCCGGAGCGTTAAAGAGAGCCTCCTGGAGTATCGTTAAGGTGAGGGGCAAAGTGGTAAAGTATATGTATATGTGATTGTGTGGGGTTAGGGGCGAGGCTGCAGAGGGCAATATGAATTTTGGGGCTTGCTATGGTCCAAAGTGTGTGAGATTGCAGAGATGGTGGTGTGAGTTTGGGTTTTGTGGGGGTCCTGGCACAAACGTATGTGCGCTATTGTGACGAAAAGTAGCCTATTGTTTAATCGGGTGTATTAACTATGTTTGTGGAAAATTTCAGCCAAATCGGTGGAACGTTTTTTCCGTGATTGAGGAACAAACATCCGAACATGCAAACATCCAAACACACAAACCCACAAACCCACAAACTCACAAACTTTCACATTTATAATATTAATAGGATATATATATATATATATATATATATATATATATATATATATACAGTATATGGGGGCCTATGTGTGGAGAAGTGAGGAGTCAAAGACATCTGTGTTGCAAACTTTATAGAGACAAGTCACAGCTAAAAGAAATGGTCATGGCGGTCAAAAGGGAACAGACAGTCCCGGTGAAGGAGGGGGGGTGCCTTTCTATCATCCACCTCAGGCAGCAGAGAAGCTAGGTGCACCACTGTATACGCCCTAGTCAAGGAGCATTTATTAGTAGTATCTGTTGTAACCCTGACATCATGAAACCTACACCTCAAAATCTAAACTTTTGTAGACAACGCCCTACTCTTCATTACCCAACATCTGACTACACGTCCCTCCCTACTATGGGAAATAGCCACCTACAGCTTCTTTAGCAACTACAAAATTAATCTGTTCAAAAGTTACTCTCTTGATATATCTCTACCTGACTCCTTAGTTCGCTCACTTTGCATTATCATCAGGAGTACATCTTCCCAATTCACTTTCAACTTCCTTCCTCCATTGCAAACACTCCAGTCTGATCTCACTCAATGGTACTCAAGAGGCTTCTCATGGATGGGCCACATCAACCTCCTAAAAATGAGTATCATCCCCAGACTCCTCTACCTGTTCCAAATGATCCCCTTCATTCTCCCTAAGGCTTTCCTCTCCACAATTCAGAAGACCCTTTCTAAATTTGTATTGGCATCGAACCCCTCCCCCCAAAAAATTTCCAAACAGACCATGACTAGACCTAAATTGAGAGGGGGGTTGGCTGTCTATGATTGCACTCAATATTACCAAGCTGTGATGACCACACGTATTCTTGACTGGCACCACTCTTCACCTTCACATCTGGGTCACTCTAGAGAGATCTCAGTGTCCTCTTCCACTCATGTCTTTCCCTTGACTTTATAAACGCCACTGGTCAGACAAGGTTCTCATCAATCTCCCCTACGTGGCTCATCAAGTCCTGGGTCAATGTCACCTATATCGTGCAGCAACATGACTCTTCATCAATGATCGACCACGCACACCTGTCTTAGGCAACTCAGACTTCCCCATGTCTCCTCACTCCTCCTTCAATTCCTACTCCACTGTTCAGAACCCTATCACTTTTCATATGTGCTAGATAGATTATCATTCACACCCTACACTGAATTGGTAACCTCTGATAACCATAGCCTAATCTCATGCTGGAAACACCTACAATTACACTACTTTTACACCTACTTGAAAAAGGCACAGAAATTGCAAAGAATTTGAACTCTTCAGTACTTCTTATCCATTCGCCCTCATTCTATCTCTATAATTTACAGTCTATTTTCTGATGATTTTTTCTACCAAGTGCATGACTTTCCACCTTCTAGTCAAGACATACATTTTCCATCTCTTGTAGAGCACAAGAGAAAAATAAAAAAATCCTCTAACACTGGCACAGAGTTCCTTCTGCCCTTGAAGCAACACGGTGGCTCAGTGGTCAGCACTGCAGCGCTGGAGTCCTGGGTTTAAATCCTGCCAAAGACAACATCTGCAACGAGTTTGTATGTTCTCCCCATGTTTGCGTGGATTTCCTCCCATACTCCAAAGACATACTGATAGGGATAAAATGTACATTGTGAGCCCTATATGAGGCTAATAATCTACATAAAAAGTTCCTTCTGCCCTTCATGTGATATTTCTTTCAGCCTCTGATCTAGGCTAGAGCTGTGGCACTGCTCTAGGAACGATGCTACATATCAGGTTAAACTGACCTCTCCCACACCAATTTTGGCATAAGGATGGCAGGATCATACAATTGGTCACCAAAGTTGCCTTAGAGGATGACCTAGCTTCTTTGCTTCTCTCAAATTTTCTCCTTAAAAATCAGAAACACAATCATGAATTGGTTGATTTTTTTGTTAGTGGTGGCAAGGTCCCTCATACTCATACTGCAGAAATCTACTTTTACTCCATTTCTGTCAGATTGACTTAAGGAAATTCTTTAGATTCTGCGTATGGAGGACCTGGTTGTAGAACTCAGGTCTAATGACCATGCCCACTGAGTGGAGCACCTTCTACTATTCTGCCTTGTTTCACTCCTTCCTTACTACTCCTTCCTAACTACACACACCCAGTCTACCTACCAGCTACTTCTCCTTTTCCTGTCCAACAACTGTCCCCCCTTTCCTAACCCCTCTTTCTTAGCTTAACCTCCCATGTTGTTACCCGTACTGCCCCAAACATCTGCAGACTCTTTCCTGTTCCGTTTATCATAATCTTTATGTTATGCTATGTTTTTAAACTGTTTATAGATAAGTTCCTTTGCTGCGATGGAGCTTCCTGCTTCCCTTTTTCCCATGCCCTAGAATCCTATCCTACCAAAGTTTTGTATCCCCTTTTGTTTCCTCCCATCGCTCA
This sequence comes from Leptodactylus fuscus, assembly GCF_031893055.1. Taxonomy (NCBI): domain Eukaryota; kingdom Metazoa; phylum Chordata; class Amphibia; order Anura; family Leptodactylidae; genus Leptodactylus; species Leptodactylus fuscus. The sequence continues at coordinate 236,413,625 of NC_134265.1, forward strand.
GCACCTTATCCTTGTTATTCTTGTTTCTTATTATTCTTTATACAATAAGACTCAATAAAAATTTTAATGAAAAAAATTGTACATGTGAATAGGCCTATAATAAAACCACATGATGGCGGTTAAATTGGACGTTTTTCACTTTTGCATGAGCAGAGTCCAAAACATAGAATATACATTTTGGGTCAACTTGTAAAAAAGATACACAGAAGTATATTCTCTGCAGACAAAGGTGTTCAGTTCACCCATTTTACTAGTTTCTATAGATCTAGGTATATAGTAAGTTAGATTGAAACTTCTCACCATTATATTTGTGTTTGTTTAACATTTACCATGAATATGAAGTTGATCTCTATTTTGTTTTTAGAAATAACTGATTATCCAGCTCCGCTTCAATTTATTTGGTCTTATATGTATTTCAGACTGATTCTTGAATGCAACATCATTTTGTCCACCCATGCACTACTAATCCCATGTTATTCGCTTGCAATCTGTGTTTAAGCTCACTTTAAAGAACCTTTTCAACCGTGAAAGATCACTTAAAACCCCGGCACTGTGTTTTGAGAACAGCAAAATGCTTGTAGAGCAAACAAAATATATAAAAAAAAAATATTTTAGATCCTTTTGCTTATTTCTCTTCTTAAATGATGACAGATTCTATGATATTACTATCTTAAGGGGTTTTTCAAAAACTTTCTATTATTTTGTTTTCAATTCTCTTTAAAGAGACTGTCCATCTTTTTATCATTATGTAATTTTAAGATCTATTATTTGGCATTTATTTTTCTAAATATATATTTATATTAATCACAGCTTTTCTCACCTTCTAACCCCTGCATAGACCTAACATTGTGTGATAAAATTCTGACTGGCCATAGCTGGGACTAGCATGAATGCATTAAGTGTTACCATAGAGTTCAATATAGAGCCATAGAGCCTTAGAGCCTTTTGGCATGCCCAACGGATGTTACTGGAATCTGCCAACAATCTTCTCTTTAACCCCATGCCATCATATAGCGATCACTCAGAAGCAGAGTTCTCTCTCATCGCTGGCATTAACCCTTCAGATGTCTTGGTCAAAGCAATTACCTGTGACACATAGGCGTCACCATGTTCTTTATGACCCACTAAAGAAAGATATGGGATGGGGATATGTCTCCACGACAATCAGGAGGCTATTATATGTTCTCTGGCCTGTCATTACTATACATCTGCATTAGGCTTCTATAGGCAACCTGTTATAGTGAAAAGTGAAGGATTTCTCAATATACTGCAATACATTAGTTTTGCAGTCTATTGTACTATTGAGTACCGTAAGGGGTCAAAAAAGTAGAAATAAATATTTCTAAAATAAAATATGAAAATTCAGTCCCCTTTCACTAGATCGGATATAAAAATAAACCAAGTGAAACAAACTGATTTTGTATTCCCACATCCAAAAAGGTCTGAACTCTAAACATCTCAAAATATTTATCGTATATGGTAAACGGTGCCTTTTTCCCCCCTGTTTCACATACCTCAAAAAATTTAATAAAAAGTGACCAAAATGTCAGAAGTCTCCAAAATGGTATGAACAAAAACTACAACTTGTCCCCCACCCACAAAAAGACTTGGATTTTTGTTAAGTTGTTAAAACATAACAACTACATACATTTGGCATATCTGTAACCCTACTGACCCACATAATGTAGTAACATGTCCTTTTGTCTGCACCATAAAACAATTCTACCCCATTCTGATTTTTTTATCCAGCTTCCCAGTATATTGTATGGAATACTATATGGTACCATTATGAAGTGTAATTTGTTCCACCAAAAATAAGCCCTCATAAAGCTGTGTGAAAAAGATGAAAATGTCATGGCTTTTGGAAGTTGGGAAGAAAAGGAATAGAAATGAAAAGTGAAAAATGGCTGCAATGAGGAGGGGTTGAAGGGCTGCACCACAGTCACTTAAATTCTCTAGGTGGAAAATTTAGAAGAGCTAAAGTTGTTTGGAAACTACTTATCTACCGTCAATGAACTTATATGAATATTTGTGAACCTGCATGTTTATGTGGAGTTTGGAGCTAAACCAAGCAGATAGATAGATATTTTTACGGACTATCTATCTATCTATCTATCTATCTATCTGTCTATCTATCTATTATCTATCTATCTATCTATCTATCTATCTATCTATCTATCTATCTTTCTATCTATCTATTATCTATCTATCTATCTATCTATCTATCTATCTATCTATCTATTTGAATTTCTGTTGTCAGCTCTCTAGTATTCACAAAAGCAAATATAGCATCACCGGCTTCTACATCAAGGACCTTCCTCCATATTATATGACATGACCAATATTAATCAATAGAAGATCGAAGTCATGACTCATCTATTAATTCTATTAAAATCCGGCCAACACAAGGATTAGTGTGGATAAATGCTGTGAACTGCACTATAGAGAATATCAGCTATCCATACATCAGATAATATAAAGTTATCATAAACCAACCCGTCACTTGCATATTGTTTGCCAATCCTTACTGAACATCATGGCTGCTCCTCTAGTGAACTATGAAGTTCATGATAGTTGTAAACTTCAGAATTTCCCACAACAACTTATTTTAGAACTGCAGTATAAATATATATATTACTATCACATGAATGTAATAAACGTTCATGTTTTATTATACGGAATGTTTTTATTTAATTAGTGGGAGAAAAAAGTTACACTATATTTGTCACCATACATTTAATCTTTTTATTAAAATAAACTACATTCATTAAATAATGGCATAGATATTATCAATATTCAATTTAAACAAAAAAAACCCCTGAAACCCAGTATAAAAAAAATCAGCACTAAGAAATTTTAGACCACACACTGCAAATTCATGGCCATACGTGTGGAAACATTTTATCAGAGGAGTAATTGTCAGCTATTAACATAAGGTGTTTTCTTTATCCATCTGTATTCACATGTCCAGCAGAGGGGTGATAATCCTATATAATTATCACAATAAACACTAGATTATTTTCAGAACAAATCTGCTTCAAGAAAATAAAATGACCTTTTTGTGAGAGTAAAACAACTTATTTGAAGACACTAAGTGTTATGACAGTTACGGTTGTTATTTTATTACTTTCCTTAGGGTATTTACTACAGTATATATCATTATGTAACACAGGGTACTTACATTAAAAATAAAACAATTCCATTATAAAGATACAAATAAACACAAAAAATGGTTTTCATTACCAAAAATATGTTAATTTTGTCAAATCAGGAATAAAATTTGGCATGTCAAGAAATGTGGTGATTTGCTCTCATATAATAATCCATGCTTTGCACCAACCTAAATTCTATATCTAGAGACTCTGTAAATGTATATATTGTGAATCAGTCTCCAGGTTTATACAGCTCTATCTGAGGGTGGTATATAGTAGTGGAAAGTGCTTTAAACCAGGTGAGTCCTACATAGACATGAGCTGCGAGCTAACCCTGCTCATGTGCCAATGACTGACAGCATTCTCTATTATCATACTAAGGCTGGGTTCACAAGGGGATTTTTGGACTGGATTTTGACACGGACTCAGAATCCGGTCCCAAAAAAATTCTTCCCATTGACTTCAATGGGAGCCATTCACTTTCTTTTTTCTGCTAGCGGTTTTGTGCTGCTCATGGAGAAAAGAAGCGACCTGCTCTTTCTTCCCACGGATTCCACGGCAGCATCCGCTGCAGTATCCATGGTGCAACACCTCTCTCCCAACTAGGCCCATTCATTTGAGCCTAATCTGTAGCAGAATGCCACAAGTACGTGCCGGTGCACTGCATCAACATTCAGTTGCGGCTAGTTGTTTTTTTGGACCAGATTTTGAGGCAGCCTCTGCGTCAAAATCCGGTCCAAAAATCCCCATGTGAACCCAGTCTAATAGGGAAGACTTGTATTGCACCGGAGAAACTGTTTTTTTTTTAGATTTACATGACGTTAACACAAATGACACATAGCCAGGGTCGTACAAGCCCACAGGTGATCATTAGAACCCTGAGTCTCATGGACCCCTAGTACCGTGTTTCCCCAAAAATAAGACAGAGTCTTATATTACATTTTGGTCCTAAATACAGTCCTATGAAAAAGTTTGGGCACCCCTATTAATCTTAATCATTTTTAGTTCTAAATATTTTGGTATTTGCAACAGCCATTTCAGTTTGATATATCTAATAACTGATGGACACAGTAATATTTCAGGATTGAAATGAGGTTTATTGTACTAACAGAAAATGTGCAATATGCATTAAACCAAAATTTGACCGGTGCAAAAGTATGGGCACCTCAACAGAAAAGTGACATTAATATTTAGTACATTCTCCTTTTGCAAAGATAACAGCCTCTAGTCGCTTCCTGTAGCTTTTAATCAGTTCCTGGATCCTGGATAAAGGTATATTGGACAAACAATTCAAGTTCAGTTAAGTTAGATGGTCGCCGAGCATGGACAGCCCGCTTCAAATCATCCCACAGATGTTCAATGATATTCAGGTCTGGGGACTGGGATGGCCATTCCAGAACACTGTAATTGTTCCTCTGCATGAATGCCTGAGTTGATTTGGAGCAGTGTTTTGGATCATTGTCTTGCTGAAATATCCATCCCCGGCGTAACTTCAACTTCGTCACTGATTCTTGAACATTATTCTCAAGAATCTGCTGATACTGAGTGGAATCCATGCGACCCTCAACTTTAACAAGATTCCCAGTGCCGGCATTGGCCACACAGCCCCAAAGCATGATGGAACCTCCACCAAATTTTACAGTGGGTAGCAAGTGTTTTTCTTGGAATGCTGTTTCTTTTTGGACGCCATGCATAACGCCTTTTTTTTTATAACCAAACAACTCAATCTTTGTTTCCAAAATGAAGTTGGCTTCTCCAAATGTGCTTTTGCATACCTCAGGCAACTCTATTTGTGGCGTACGTGCAGAAACGGCTTCTTTCTCATCACTCTCCCATACAGCTTCTCCTTGTGCAAAGTGCGCTGTATTGCTGACTGATGCACAGTGACACCATCTGCAGCAAGATGATGCTGCAGCTCTTTGGAGGTGGTCTGTGGATTGTCCTTGACTGTTCTCACCATTCTTCTTCTCTGCCTTTCTGATATTTTTCTTGGCCTGCCACTTCTGGGCTTAACAAGAACTGTCCCTGTGGTCTTCCATTTCCTTACTATGTTCCTCACAGTGGAAACTGACAGGTTAAATCTCTGAGACAACGTTTTGTATCCTTCCCCTGAACAACTATGTTGAACAATCTTTGTTTTCAGATCATTTGAGAGCGGGCTGTCCATGTTCGGCGACCATCTAACTTAACTGAACTTGAATTGTTTTGTAGAAAGAAATGGTCCAAAATACCTTCATCCAGGATCCAGGAACTGATTAAAAGCTACAGGAAGCAACTAGAGGCTGTTATCTTTGAAAAAGGAGGATGTACTAAATATTAATGTCACTTTTCTGTTGAGGTGCCCATACTTTTGCACCGTTCAAATTTTGGTTTAATGCATATTGCGCATTTTCTGTTAGTACAATAAACCTCATTTCAATCCTGAAATATTACTGTGTCCATCAGTTATTAGATATATGAAACTGAAATGGCTGTTGCAAACACCAAAATATATAGAACTAAAAATGATTAAGATTAATAGGGGTGCCCAAACTTTTTCATAGGCCTGTATGTGCTATGTCTTATTTTCAGGGGATGTCTTATTTTATTTTTTGTGCTGCGGCCACCACTGTGCTACGCTGATATGTGCTTGCTGTGCAAAGGTTGTATGAAAAAAAACATTGCAGCCGGCTGAACGCAGTGTGCGGTGCTCTGTGTCCACAGAAAAGCCGGCTGCTGCTGTGATACTGTACGTTGTATCCACTGTTCCTGCCTCTGTGGGATGAGCTGGGAGAGTGGACCCCCCCCCCCCCCTCCGCCACATACGATGCTTAGTGTATGCACAGCTTGCATCTCCCAGCTCAACCTACAGCCAAAGGAACAGTGGATACAACATATTGCAGCGGTGTCAGCAACCGGCATACTGTGCACACGGAACATTGCACACAGTGTTCAGCCGGCAGCAATGTTTTTCTTTTTTTCTTCATACAATCTTTGCACAGAAAGATTATTATTGGGGGATGTCTTACTTTTGGGGGGTGCCTTATATTAGGCAATTCAACAAAACCTCTGCTATGTCTTACTTTTGGGGGGTGACTTATTTTCGGGGAAACAGGGTATACACTAATATATCTTAGAACCCTTTTATGTCTCTGTTATTCCTCCTGGACATATCTGTATAAATTGACAACTGGTTGTTACCATTTCTTGAATCAAGATATATACCTATATACACTATGTGATCAAAAGTATCCAGATACCCCCAAAAACATACATTTTTCATATTAGGTGCATTGTGCTGCCACCTACTGCCAGGTACTCCATATCAGCGACCTCAGTAGACATTAGACATTGTGAGAGAGCAGAATGGGGCGCTCCGTGGAACTCAGGGACTTCGAACTTGGTCAGGTGATTGGGTGCCACACATCACGCAGGTCAATGCCAAACGACGTCTCATTTGGTGTAAGGAGCGTAAACATTGGACGATTGAACAGTGGAAAAACATTGTGTGGAGTAACGAATCACAGTACACAATGTGGCAATCCGATGGTAGGGTGTGGGTATGGCGAATGCCCGGTGAACGTCATCTGCCAGCATGTTTAGTGCCAACAGTAAAATTCGGAGGCGGTGGTGTTATGGTGTGGTCGTGTTTTTCATGGAGGGGGCTTGCACCCCTTGTTGTTTTGCGTGGCACTATCACAGCACAGGCCTACATTTATGTTTTAAACACCTTCTTGCTTCCCACTGTTGAAGAGCATTTGGGGATGGCGATTGCATCTTTCAACACGATCGAGCACCTGTTCATACTGCACGACCTGTGGCGGAGTGGTTACAGGACAATAACATCTCTGTAATAGACTGGCCTGCACAGAGTCCTATAGAACACCTTTGGGATGTTTTGGAACGCCGACTTCGTGCCAGGCCTCATCGACCTACATCGATACCTCTCCTCAGTGCAGCACTCCGTGAAGAATGGGCTGCCATTCCCCAATAAACCTTCCAGCACCTGATTGAACGTATGCGCGAGTGGAAGCTGTGATCAAGGCTAAGTGTGGGCCAACACCATATTGAATTCCAGCATTACCGATGGAGGGTGCCAGGAACTTGTAAGTCATTGTCAGCAAGGTGTCTGGATACTTTGATCACATAGTGTATACCCATTCTGTAATTCAATGGTGATAGTATCACACTGTGTAGAGACACCCATTTGGCAACACCAAGTTATTAATTGAATAAAACATCAATTCTGACATTTGTTTGGCAAAGTTGGCAAAGCATACAGAATAAGTACCGTATATATTCCAGTATAATCTGAATTTTTCAGCCCAGTTTTTGGGCTGAAAAAAGCCTTCCCCGGCTTATACTCGAGTCAGCAAATAAAAAAAAATCTATATATATTTTTTTTTTTGGAGGGTGTGGGGGGGGGGGTCTATGACCAGCCACAATATCAATGTATAGAATCTCCCATAAAATAGTGCAAAAAGGAAAAAAAAAAAAAAAAAAAAGATTTTTAAAAAATAAGAGTTCTTAGTCCCTCCTTTCCCTAGAATACATATAAAAGTAGAAAATTTCTGTGAAACACATGCACATTAGGTATCCCTGTGTCTGAAAGTGCCTGTTCTACTGAATATAGGGGATCTACAGTGCTCCAGTTTCGTATGGAAGGGGTTAATAGGAGCACTGCAGATCCCCTATATTCAGCCAGACTGAATTCCAAGTGGGGGAAGAAAAAACAGTCCACAAGCTCAGGGAAGGGGCAGACAGACAACCAAAACACCCCCCTCCCCTTTCCCAGCACCCAGCATCTACTGCACCCAAAAACTCCGACCATTTTAATTTTTGAAATTTTCCAGTAGCTGCTGCATTTCTCCCCCTGGGCTTATACTCGAGTCAATAAGTTTTCCCAGTTTTTTGTGGTAAAATTAGGGGCCTCGGCTTATATTCGGGTCGGCTTATACTCGAGTATATACAGTAATATATACCTTTGTTCTAATTCATATTGTTTTTTTATGTGTTACTAATCTTGCAGAACAAAAACCCATTTGGGGACATAAATCAATTATTTTTGCTTCACCATCTTCTAAGATGTGTAAAATTTTTATTTTTTGTTGGTTGATGCCTTTTTTTTTTGGTCTGTCCTGTGCTTTTTACTGATACTGTTTTAGGGTGCATATAATTTTTCAACTACTTTTTACAGCATATTTTGTAAGGCAGGATGGCGATAAATCATTATCTCTGGAATTTTTCCCATTGTTACTAAATAATATTTTAGTTTTATTGTAAATATTATTGCAGACAGAACAATACCAAATATGTATTGTATTTATTAATGTTTAGGGTTTTCTATTATATAATTCATTTTATATAGACATTTTGGGACTTTATTAATTTTTTTTTTTTTTTTCATACATGTTACTTTTTTTTCCTCAACTTTCACGCCATGGAGGGGGAAGAGGGGGTGCTGGGATACATTAACATGTCGTTATGCCTTGGATGCTGCGGTCATATTTGAATGTGGCATCCAAAGGGTTAAAATCCCAACCGGAGCTTAGCTCTGATCGGGGGTTAATAGAGCAGGTGTTAGCTGTCAGTTACATAAAAAAAAAGCTTTTGATGGAAAAAAAAATTTCAATTTTAAAATAGAGACTAAAAGTTAAAAATAGTTGTTGGATCTGTAACTCCAAAACGTGTCCTTAAAGAGTTACATCACTTCCTTTCACAAGTCTAAATTTCTGAAATCTAAGGCTGAGTTCACATGGAATATTTTGAAATCAAAGAGCCGATTAGTTCTTTTTTCCGAGAGCGGTTTGTTCTGGCTCTTGGAAAAAAGAAGCAACATGCTCATTCTTTCAGGTGGATTTGCCTTGTGACATCCACCTAAAGACACTCCCTCCCGATATATATATATCCCATTCCTTATGTAGCAATTCTTGGCTTTGGCACAAAAAATGCAACAAAATCTGCAACAAAAAAATCCGCGTTTCTGCAACATGGGGCCTTAGCCTAAAGGGTTTTTCTCATCTCAGTGTTTCAGCTTTGCTTGCAATCTGTTCTTCTCCCTTCCTGTATTTCTGTCCCCCCACATCCTTCCTGCTGAACGGGACACAGAACACTTATGCAGATCAGATAATATGCACCATGCTTCTAGAGAATGGACTCTCTATATAAACACACAGATATAACTAACAGATCAGGCTTCATCAGCAAACTGCAATTAGTTGAGCTGATTGCCCTGCTGGAAAGAGCAGTGAGTAAGGATGTCAATTGTCCTATAGGTCTGTGGTTATAGCAACGCTGTATTAATAATGCGAGGAATGAGGTCACATAGCAGGCAAACAAAGCAGAATTTCTAAAGCAATATATTTAGGAAAAGTCTTCAATTTACATAAACTACCAGTATAGATAGGATCCTTGAGACAGGACAACCACTTTAATCTTTTAACTATTTGTATAATTGAAAAACATGGTTAGGTTAGTATTAGCTAGTTTTGCTATCTTTATAATGTATTCTTTTCTTTATAGTTAAATGGTCACTAAATGTTTTCAACAAACATTACATGAATTAACAATACATCTTAAAGCTGTAATATATCATATGAGGATTTTGCAGGGGAGGGTTATAGGTGGGCACTAGCAATAACCCCCTTCCTCCATCTGCTGGAGAACATTAGCCAATTCTTACCCCAAAATTGTTGAATCGCCCTACCCTTCACAATCTCTGCCACTAGTCTCCTGAGGTTCCAGAGTAGGAGAGCGGACGCACTTGATGGAGATCAGCACTAGTGTTTTCCTGCATCAGAAATTCAAGGGAAGAATTGCAGAGATTATAAAGGAGATGTTCAGCAGAAAAGTTCTCCTCATGATTGTCCACAACATTCAGTAGCGTGGTGGCTGACCAGGATCAGAATTAAGGTGGTTTTAACAGTGAATCCACCTCCTTTTGTATGTCCCTGTTTCCAATGCATCTCAAAACAATTGAAGCAATTCGGCATCTGGCAGCATCTTATTACTCTTTTGCCATTGAGCTCTTGCTTTGCCTCTACATCTATACCAGGCTCGATCAATGTGTTTGCAGAAATACAGAAAACGGGCACTAACACATTGATTCTATTTTCTCTACATAGTCAGATACTGAGGTTGAACGGCCGGGAGCTCCGGGGAGGGGTCTATGCAGGTAACCGGACAGCAGGGGGGACTAAGTAGCCGGCGGATTTTTTAATCTCTACACAGTGTGGAGTCCAAAAATTGAAGCCTTCAATTTTTGGACTCCACTCTGTGTAGTCTGTGGATATCGTTTTTTTAAAATCCGATTTTTGATCATTAAAAAATCCCATTGATTTACATTAGGATGGAAATTGGGATCGGGATTAGGTTTGAATGGAAAATGATTGGAAATTGGATTTTAAAAACGATCCTGAAATCTCAAGATCGGCTCAACTCTATCAGAGACAGTTCCACTATGTAGAGAATCCACCCAGCTTCAATGCCAGGACCATGCAGTATACATTTATGATACATGAGCGTTAACAGATTAATGAACCTGGCTACAGAATCTGTTTAATGTACCACTTCACGACAAACAGATTTACAACTTTAAAGCACACTTCTTATTGCAGATGCTTTTAAAAACTGCTTAGTAGCACAATACAATCTTTTTTTCTGCAGTTATATTGTGCCTTTTATACATAATTCCAGTGTCATTATAAAAACCATAAAATGCACATCAAGTTGTAAGACCTATGGATACAGTCCTTGACATCTTTTATGAATAACAGAAGTAACGGCCGAGGGAAAGAATAGACAATAAAGGGCAGACTCAATTAGCAATATTAATTTGTGAATGGTTTTACCTGGCACTCCAAATGGATAAACACTGACTGATGTAATTTTGTTTTAAAGAGCATTTATATTATATTACACAGCATTAAACTCAGGATTTGGCACCTTTAGCAGAAAGACATCCATTATGACAAAGCCTTTGTAACAATTTGCATAAATTAACTAATGATAGTTTGTCATTTTACTATTTAAGCATTACCCTTGGCGGACTTGTTAAAATATATGTCACTTATGTCAAAGAGGAAACCATAATGAAAAACATTATTTCTCAAAAGTTCTCTGTGTGTTTAACAAACATGTTTGGTTATAGGTGATGGAGTGATTTATATTTTATGTTTCTTGATATGTCTTAATTGTTTGCTTTATTATTTAATATTAGGCTTTGTAATGTCCTTTTGTGTTTGGTTGTCACATGGGGAATATTTATTAGAACAGCATAAAAAAATGGTTAAATGACTGGGTTAAGAGATGGTCCTAAAAATAAACTGCTATTGTGTGTTTTCTCTGCGTAGTGCTAATCTGTATCTGAGCCTCCACTTAATATGTGCTATTTGTAATACCAGTGTCTTCTTATGTGTCAGAAGGGTTATTGGTCCTTCAGGAACTGGAGTACTGGTACAATTTCTTCCTAGATTATCTTAAAGTTAGGGGGCGTTCACACTACTGGCGCTGTCCACCCAGGGGTTTCTGTCCTAAACCCCGGGGAAACCGGACAGGGAATGACTTGCCAGAAGTCAGCTTTAAAACCCATTCATTTGAATGGATTTTAAAAGCAAACCACCGGTGTCCACTTGCAGCCTCTCTGTGGGGAAACCCAATTTTTTGCATAGACACAAAGTCCTGCACAAATAAAACGGTTTCCAGGCAGAGAGGCTGCATACGGACAACGGCAGTTTGCTTTAAAAACCCATTCAAATGAAAGGATTTTAAAGATGATCACCAGCAAGCCACCCCCTGTCCAGTTTCCCCAGGGTTTAGGACAGAAGCCCCTGGGTGTACAGCGGCAGTAGTGTGAGCGCCCTCTAATTCTGATCCTCAAATGTCAACCACGTTTATTAATTTTGTAGATACTAGAGATGAGCAAACGCCGTTTGATCGAATAGGTATTCGATCGAATATCAGACCGTTCGAGGTATTCCTTTGCAATTGAATACCACACAGCATACACAGTAAAAATTTGTATCCCCTCCCACCTTCCCTGGCGCATTTGTGGGTTCCCCTGAAACAAAGCATTTTTCCCCATAGACTATAATGGGGTTCGATATTCGTTCGAATAGTCGAATATTGAGCGGCTATTCGAAACGAATAACAAATATCGAATATTTTACTGTTCACTCATCTCTAGTAGATACCACGGATCACAGTTAGGCTGCGTTCACACAGAGTTTCTTGGTCAGGAATTTGGTCAGAAAAATACGCTTGAGGAGTTTTTCAAGACGTTTTTCGAAGCTTTTTTAAAGTGTTTTTCAGGCGTTTCCGCCTGAAAAAAATCAGTGCAAGTCAAAGGGAGGTGGAAAATCCGCCTGGCATTTTTTGAGGCTGTTTTTGCCAAGCGGATTTTCCACCTCCCATTGACTTGTATTGATTTCCTGAGACGGAATCTGCCTAAAGAATGGACATGTTCATTCTTTTTTCCGCTAATGGTAAAACCGCTAGCAGATTTTTCTGCTAGAGGAAAATCCACTAGTGGATTTTTCTGCTAGTGGAAAATCTGCTAGCAGAAAAATAAATAAATAAATAAATAAAAGAAGATTACATAGGACTGTATGGTGAGGCGTTTTTTTTTTGGAGGAGGAATTCGAGTCAGTTTCCTGACCAAATTCCTGACCAAAAAACTGTGTGTGAAAGCAGCCTTACTGTTTGTGATTTTGGAGATATACTTTCATCTCAACTTTCAAACATATTACTTTAACATTACAACTATAGACATATTTTCAAAGAATGGACATATTCTTCTAGAAATAAATCTATAGTGGTAAAAGCATTGTTATAAATTGTTGATTCAAGACATTTTTCAATTACCAGAACGTTAAGGTGGGAATTTTTATACTCTAAAATAAATCGGTCTGTGCAGGGTGATCTTTGCTAGAACATCAATGAACATGGTTGACTATAGACATAGAGTATGCTAAAGCATGAACATTAACAGTTAATATAATTGGAGTAAAAGGTCTCGAAAATTGAGCAAGTTGTAATGCAAAATGACTTCAATTTGACCTCTTTAAAGAATCAATTTTTGTCATTTAGACCTTACAAATTCAAGTATTTTATCGACTGCCAGATATTGATAAAATATATGGGATGCAATAACTACCACTTTTGCAACCTGTTAAAGGGAAATTTTAATATTTTATAATATTAATTGAGTACAAATTTCTACAAACTAATGAGAAAAATGAGAAATCCAGTCAAGTGCATTTAGAGGGAATTGATGTAGAATAATGGAATGTGGAAATGTAATTTTTCTACTTGTGAAGTATGTTTTGGCAGAAATGCCTATTCCAGCATCATGAAGAAGTACTCGGCTTTGTGCTGAGCACTTAGTTCATGTGTTATAAATAAATGATAGAAAGAAACTTAAAGAATGGCGTTCTTTAGAAAATTCGATTTTAGCAGCTTTCTGCACTGTGACATACTATTACAGCAATGGTAGTCACCTGTTCCGACGAACTGATATAATAGTATATCATGAAAATGGTGCTGTCGTAGAAGAGGCGGCACCATCGAGAGAGATCTAAGTGGGTTTTTTTTTATGTAGATTGTGAGCCCCATATACTGATCACAATGTACATTTTTTTCTACTATCAATATGTCTTTGAAGAATGAGAGGGAATCCACGCAAACACAGGAAGAACATACAAACTCCTTGCGGATGTTGTTCCTGGCAGGATTTGAACACAGAACTCCAGCATTGTAAGGCTGCAGTACTAACCACTGAGCCAAGGGTGGTGGTATGTTTTGTGTAAGCCCAATAAGGATATTTTTTGATCTGAAAGTGTCAGTGTGTGGCCTAAAATTTTAATTATAGGGGCCCTATCATGGAACCAAGGATCATTAGGTCACTAGAAGCTGCCTTTTCCTAGTGCAATTCCTCCTAAGCCGTTTAAATTGCCCAAATGGTACATTGTTTTTCCATCTTCTATAATGACAACTCTTGTAGTCTAGGAGACCATTACAATAGCAAATTATTTGGAATATGGTGACTATCAGCCATAACAATATGTGCACTATGGACTGATTGTGATTATCAGAATTGAATAGTTCGTGCTCGGTAGATTGGGTTTGGCAGAATAGTAGTATTTCTTAGTGGACCCACATATTCCTGGATACAACATACGGGGAATGAGCAGGTTTATGCACTGTGACATACTATTACAGCAATGGTAGTCACCTGTTCTGACGAACTGATATAATAGTATAACATGAAAATGGTGCTGTCATAGGAGAAGAGGCGGCACCATCGAGAGAGATCTAAGTGTTTTTTTTTTATGTAGATTGTGAGCCCCATATATGGATCACATTGTACACTTTTTTTTCCCTATCAGTACGTCTTTGTAGAATGGGAGGAAAGCCACACAAACATGGGGAGAATATACAAACTCCTTGCAGATATTGTTCCTGGCGGTATTCAAACCCAGGACTCCAGCGCTGCAAGGCTGAAGTGCTAACCACTGAGCCACCATGTTGCCCTCTAAATGCTTTTTTTTTTTTTTTGTTTTTTGTTTTTTGTTTCTCCACTCATTGCCACTGTCAGGAGCAGGGCCGGTGCGGAGGCTCCCGGCCCTTCTCCTCCTACACTTCCCAGTCCCTCACTTCCGGGTCTTGGGAGGCAGACCTGACTGTGTGCTGAACCCTGCCGCGTCTCAGATGTAGCAGAGCTGAATGTGCGCTGAATCCTGCTGCATCTCAGATGTAACAGAGCTGACTGTGTGCTGAACTGTGCTACATCTGAGATGCAGCAGAGTTCAGCACACAGTCAGCTCTGCTGTATCTCAGATGGAACAGGGTTCAGCGCACAGTCAGCACTGCTACATCTGAGATGCAACAGGGTTCATCACACAGTCAGCTCTGCTGCATCTCAGATGGAGCAGGGTTCAGCGCACAGTCAGCTCTGCTGCATCTCAGATAGAGCAGGGTTCAGTGCACAGTCAGCTCTGCTACATCTGAGATGCAACAGGGTTCATCACACAGTCAGCTCTGCTGCATCTCAGATGTAGCAGGGTTCAGCACACAGTCAGCTCTGCTGAATCTCAGATGTAGCAGGGTTTAGCACACAGTCAGCTCTGCTGCATCTCAGATAGAGCAGGGTTCAGTGCACAGTCAGCTCTGCTGCATCTCAGATGGAACAGGGTTCAGCGCACACTCAGCACTGCTACATCTGAGATGCAACAGGGTTCATCACACAGTCAGCTCTGCTGCATCTCAGATAGAGCAGGGTTCAGTGCACAGTCAGCTCTGCTGCAGCTCAACTCTTATTATCGCATTATTAGTGGCATAATTCAGGGACTTGGGCATGTTAGATGCCCCCAGGCATGCTTCCCCTGCTGTTCCAGTTGCATTCCAGAGGTGTCCTCATTTGCTGAGGTGTAGAGATGAGCGAACACTAAAATGTCCGAGGTTCGAAATCCGATTTGAACAGCCGCACACTATTCAGCTGTTCGAATGGATTTCGAACCCCATTATAGTCTATGGGGGGAAATGCTTGTTTCAGGGGTAGGCAAAATTCGATAAAATTATACTTACCAAGTCCACGAGTGACGGTCAGGCTGCATTCCCCTTGAAGTCTTCTCCCGGCGCAGCGTCCCCGCGGCATCTTCCAGCTGGAATTCACTCTGCCTAGGCATCGGGGCCTAGGCAGAACCGACTGCACTTGCGCGGTCGGCTCTGCCCGGCCTGAAGCCTGAGTAGAGCCGACTGCGCATGCGAGGGCATGCCCGTGCATGCGCAGTCGGCTCTGCCTAAGCCGGATGCCTAGGCAGAGTGAATTCCATCCAAAAGAAGACGCGGGGACGCTGCGCGGAGAAGACTTCGGAAAGGTAAGAGAAGAACCAGTGTTGATTGGCAGAATGTATAGCAATCTGCCAATCAACGCTGGTTCTGCATCGAACCTTAACCCCTTCCCGACATGCGCCGTAATAGTACGGCGCATGTCGGGTCTGTAAATATGGCAACTGCCCGGGAGCCGGGCGGCCGCCATAGCCGCCGGGTGTCTACTGCTTTAAGCAGTAGACAACCGGCTCTCATGCCTCCGATCGGTCCCCGGACCGATCGGAGGCATTAACCCCTCCGGCGCCATTTTCCGACGCCATTTTCCCAGCGGCGCATGGGCGCCGCCATTTTGCCTGGGATCGCCGGCTCCTGGAGCATGCTCCAGGGCTGACGTCCCGTTGCCATGACAGCCGGGAGCCTGTATAAGGCCGGGTTCACACGGAGTTACGTGCCGCAAGATTTGGCACGTAGACGCCGCGTGACCCTTTGCGTGCCGTACACGCTCCCATTGAGTTCAATGGGAGCGGGGAGCGTATGCGCCACACTAGTTTGCGGCCGTGCATTTATTCACGGCCGCAAACTAGCGCGGCGCATACGCTCCCCGCTCCCATTGAACTCAATGGGAGCGTGTACGGCACGCAAAGGGTCACGCGGCGTCTACGTGCCAAATCTCGCGGCACGTAACTCCGTGTGAACTCCCCCTTAGGCTCCCAGGCTTGTCTGCAAATCCTCTCTTTTGCAGGCTGGTCTATGCAGCCTGCAAAAGAAAGGATGATTTTTTGCAATGCATTGTAATGCATTGCATTAGTGATCAGACCCCCTGGGGTTCAACACCCCTAGGGGGTCTAATAAATGCAAAAAAAAATAAAAAAAAAGTTAAAAAAAATATAAAAAGTATTAAAAGTTCAAATCACCCCCTTTCCCTAGAACACATATAAAAGTAGTTAAAAACTGTGAAACATATACATGTTAGCTATCCCCGCGTCCAAAATCGCCCGCTCTATACAAATCTATAAAAATATTTTTCTTGTTCGGTAAACGCCGTAGCAGGAGAAATAGTCAAAAGTGCCAAACCGCCGTTTTTTCACTGTTTTGATTCTGATAAAAATTTGAATAAAAAGTGATCAAAGCAATAACATTTCCCGAAAATGGTAGAACTAAAAAGTACACCCAGCCCCGCAAAAAAAACCACCCTATGCATCCCCATACACTTACATATAAAAAAGTTACGTCCGTCGGAATATGGCGACTTTTAGAAAAAAAAAAATTTAACACAGTTTTGGAATTTTTTTTAGGGGTCAAAATGTAAATAAAACCATATAAATGTGGTATCCCTGGAACCATACCGAAACACAGAATATAGGGGACATGTCATTTTGGCTGCACAGTGAACGCCGTAAAACCAAAGCCCGTAAGAAAGTCGCAGAAATGCATTTTTTCTTCAAATCCACCCCATTCTGAATTTTTTTCCTGCTTCCCAGTACATTATATAGAATAAATAATGGTGGCATCATGAAGAAAAATTTGTCCCGCAAAAATTAAGACCTCATATGGCTCTGGGAGCAGAGAAATAAAAAAGTTATGGGGTTTAGAAGGAGGGGAGTCAAAAACGAAAAACGAAAATCAAAAAATGCCATCGGCGGGAAGGGGTTAAACTTCGAGAACAGCTAGTAGTGTTTGATCGAGTACAAGTATTTCGAATACCGTAGTATTCGATCAAACACCTACTCGATCGAACACTACTCGCTCATCTCTACTGAGGTGTCATAGTGTACTTGGTGACTCTCCTGAGTCGAAGAGTGGATTCCCCTGAAATGAAGCATTTTTCCCCATAGACTATAATGGGATTCGATATTCGTTTGAATAGTCAAATATTAGGGGCTATTCGAATGAATATCGAATATTTCACTGTTCGCTCATCTCTAAAAAACACTCCTACTATGTAATTTCACCATATTAAGCCAAATTTGCCTTTCAGGGTACCGGGAGAACTGTGTAAGACACCTGGTAATGCGATAACTGGGAGTGCTGACTACTATACAAACCTACAGTAAATAAAACCCTTCTTGCTCCAAAAAATGCCAATTATTTTCTGTGCAAAAATATTTGTTGCAATTTACAGATCACTTTTTATCTGAGTAGAAAAATGGTCATCAGCCAGCAAGGTGGTAAATATCACCTTTATTGTGGTGCAAAGTAGTGTAGGTAAGGGGGCCACATGGTGGCTCAGTGGTTAGCACTGCAGCCTTGCAGTGCTGGAGTCCTGGTGTTCAAATCCCACCAAGGGCAAAAAACCAGTTTGTATGTTCTCCCCGTGTTTGCATGGATTTCCATCCCATATTCCAAAAAAGACATACTGATAGGAAAAAAAAATGTACATTGTGACCTCTATGTGGGGCTCACAATCTACATTTAAAAAAAAATAAAGTAGTGTAGGTAGGGTTGAGCGATCAGGATCGGAAAAGATTGGATTCCGATCGGCGATTGAGTAAATTTCGCGATCGGAATTCTGATCCTGATCTTTTCCTGCAGGATCGAGGTCAGAGGTTATCTCAAGATCGTCTCAACCCTATTCATATATATACTGTATATATATATATATATATATATATATATATATATATAATAAGGTTGAGCGATTGGGATCGGGAAAGATTGGATCCCGATCGGTGATCGAGCAAATTTCACAATCCGATTCGGCTGGAAAATGATCGAAAATCGATTTTAAAAACGATCCTGAAATTTCAAGATCGGCTCAACCCTAAGTGTAGGCAAACTTATTGATTTGCACAAAAAAGAACCGATTTTTACACTTTCAAAAGCATCTACAAACAGGTGCAGAATATTACTGTCATAGGTGAAGTTTTTGTAAACACTTATTCTGTAAAATAAGCCAAACTCAAGTTGGTGTAAGCAACAGGAGCATACAATAGGTTACCATCACTAAACCTAGTGCAGTCCTTGCTTGCCCACACTGCTTTACACTCACAAATTCAGCTGGTGCTGATGTAGTTTGTTCTACTCATAAAGCCGATACATCTGAGATGCAGCAGAGCTGAGTGTGCGCTGAACCCTGCTGCACACTCAGCTCTGCTGCATCTCTGTGTGTGCTGAGCTCTGCTGCTTCTCTGTGTAGCAGAGCTGTGTCAGCACTACTACATCTGAGATCGGACCACAATGGAAACTGCTGTGGACCGATCTTAGACTCCACCTCCTCCAGCAGAACCAGCGTTGATTGGCCAAATGCTGTAGTCTGTATGGCATTTGGCCAATCAACGCTGGTCAATGCATTCCTATGGGAAAAAGTCAGCTTGTGCATATCGCAAGCTGACAGGGATCCCGACCAGATAGAGCCCCAAAGAGCTGGGTGAATAACATTCCCCCCTAAATAAAGGTAATCCCTAGCTAACCCTGCCTGTAGATCTGTCCCTGTCTCACAGTCACATAGTTCACAGTCTCAAATTAATTGAATGTTAAATCCACCATTCGTCTAAAGTAGAGGTTGCCTGATTCTGGCCGCCAATTCCTTTTTGTGATTTTTTTCGATGCCTCTGTTGTAGTAGTTCCTGTCCCACCTCCCCTGCACAGTTATTGGTGCAAAAAACATGCCAGGGAAGGTGGGAGGGAACACAAATTTTTACTGCGTTTGCCTCGTGGTATTCAATCGGAATCGAATACCTCGAACGGCCTGATATTCGATCGAATATCTATTCGATCGAATGGTGTTCTCTCATCTCTACTATTAATCCATAGTCAGCCAATTTCTCAGTCTATATCAGGGGTAGGGAACGTACGGCTCTCCAGCTGTTGCAAAACTACAACTCCCAGCATGCATACTTGCTCTTGGAACTTCCATGGAAGTGAATGGAGCATCTTGGGAGTTGTAGTTTCACAGCAGCTGGAGAGCCGAAGGTTCCCTACCCCTGGTCTATATATATAAACATCTGCTTCACTAGCAACACCCTGCCTGAGCAAAGGTTCCTAGTTTACTAATGTCCTGCCAAGGTGCTAATGTCTGGGTTCTAGCCAGTAGCGATTTGTAGAATTGCATGGCTAAACTTTATACCTTTATGGTGGTTAGTTTCATTCCATAAATATATCTGAGACTTTATCTCTCCTTTATATTGTATATGTAGAGATTTTAGTCTAATGAACACTTTATGGTGGTACATCATGACATCCATATGTGTTTAAATATAGAACTATTTTTGGTGTTATACAGATAGTACAAATTAGCAGAGGCTACAAAACTGAGATCAAATCAAATCAAATCAAACAAGCTTTATTGGCACGTCCGAATAGATATTTGGCATTGCCAAAGCTAGTAAAGTGGGGGGGGGGGAGTTGGATTTGGGTGGGTGAGTGGTGGGTATGGGGGGTGGGGTGGGTGGTTTGGGGTATAACAGTCCGTGGAGTCTCATCTTCCTCTTAGTTGGTGACCGCTATATGGGGAAGTGGGGTGGGTGCTTTGGGGTATAACAGTCCGTGGAGTCTCATCTTCCTCTTAGTTGGTGACCACTATATGGGGAGGTGGGGTGGGGTGGGTGGTTTGGGGTATAACATTCCGTGGAGTCTTATCTTCCTCTTGTTTGGTGACAGCTGAACACATATTGGGCAGCGATCTCTAATCACCAATTAAATAGCAAAGCCACCTATAGATACAAAACAATGCTACAGCAAAGAGGATAAAGTTTGGATAAAGTGGTTAAGTTTTATCTACTTTGCTGTTATACAGATAGGCCTATATAGCTTCGTACTTAGGATCTTGCAGTGTAATCATATCCTTGTTCACTTTTTACTACAGGCAGCGGCATGTCTTGTATTAATGGTATAGTAGATTAATTCAGTCTTAGGGTTTTAGATTTATCTTTAAAAGTTATATTTTATTTCTTTGTTGTCACTTTCAGTGTTATTGCAGGCTGCAGGTTTTAGATAGTTAGTTAAGACTGGTTGATACCGGGTTTTATAGTAATTGCCGGACTTGGAGTGTTTCATGGATCAACACTGTAGGGTTAGGGTCCATTCACACGGAGGAAAATGGTGAGTAATTTGATGTGGAATTTTCCACTCTGAAAAAAAAAGCCTCCTATTGATTTCAATGGGTTCTGCTAGTTTTTTTTTTTTCCACTAGCGGAATGGACCCTCAGCGTTTGGACTTGATCAATCTGTGTCTGCATCCTACCTCATCTGCTATGTAACTATGTGCTGGCCTGAGACCGCCAACACAGAAGACCTAAAAGCTACACTGGAGACCCTATTTAATCAAATCCTTTTGCAACTGGCTAATCCCAAAGTTAAATTGGACAGAGCATTATGAAATAAATGAACCTCCTGAGGAAGCCAATTGTAGGTGAAAATAAGACTAATCATATCATTAAATAACTATGAAAAGGGATAAATAAACATGGTAAATGAAAAGATTTTGAAAATATAAAAAGTTATATAGCTAATTGTATATTATGAGAATATAAGACCCATATTACTGGGAGTGTGATGAGACAAAGCATGACTATGTAAATAGTGTGTGACTGTATATATGTGTATATTAAATGTGTACATATATGTAGTGTATGTAGCGTGGATATGCGCAGTCGGCTCTGCCCAGGCTGGATGCCTAAGCAGAGTGAATGCAGAGCCGGAAGAGGACGCGGGGATGCTGCACGGAGAAGACTTCTAAAGGTAAGAGAAGAACCAGCGTTGAATGGCAATGTATAGCATTCTGCCAATCAACGCTGGTTCTGCATCGAATCTTAACTTCGAACAGCTAGTAGTGTTCGATCGAGTACGAGTATTTCGAATACCGTAGTATTCGATCGAACACTTACTCGATCAAGTACTACTCGCTCATCACTAATCACTATATGATCACTCTATACAAAGAAGCGAAATCAATAATGTTGTTATGAGGTCTTGCAAAATTTCTTGACCTTTGATGTTTAATGTATGTATTGTTAGTATACAAACTCTTTAATAGAAATTGCATAAAAAAGAAAAGTGCATGTCTGTTTGTAAAGCCTTACGACATACAACATTGCTACAATCAGAAGTACACATTAAGTAAATAATGGGTTAAGTGGAAGTAAATGGACTTCTGACTAAGAAGAAGGAATGTGAATTAGAATATCTACTTTGTTAATAGTCACATTAGGTCTATGACTAGGGTAAACTGAAGGGCAGGGGACCCTTTAATATTTAACCCCAGCCTGTAGGATCGGCAATTATTATATTCCTATATTCTATGCCAACGGAAAAATACCTGATGAGCTCTTAAGCTGCAATCTAAATGACTTAATACAAATGCGGCCTAAAGGACTCCAGATATCAAGTTCACTCATTGATTAAGTGCTTAAAAGGAGCATTCATTTTGGCTGCTCAGCAGACTAAATATGTTTAGCCCGGTCGGAAAATCTACAAGGAGAGGAGATATTCTTATAAATCAGGAGAATGAGCAAGACAAGAGCCTGCACAAAGTGGTGATAAGAGCTTGCAAAATTAATCTGGCTTTAATGCACATAGACGGCCTTCTTATCCAGAACAACATTCACGATTTGCTGTTGTAACTATGGGTTCTTCATGGCTGTATTATATATTATATATATACACATATATTTTCACTAAAATGATATTGTCACTGGCTGTTATGTCGAGAAAGTTTCAATACTGACGAAGATAATGTTTGTTATTTGATCACTTTGTGATGTTCTATAGTGTTGGATGGAAAAATTAATAATAGCAGTGGATACAAGATGTTAGCTTGACCATATACTGTGCTGCCACTGGCTTTTACCCATTTTAACATTTAAAATACTCCAAAAATTACCTTTTTTGGAGAAAGGTGCTTTCCTTTTTTTTTCAGTTATATTGCAACAAGCAATGGTTTCATAGCAAAATTTGTCACTTTTGATGATTTGTAAATGCTACAGGTTTGTTGTTATTTGGGAGACAAATGTTTGGCTGTGAGCCTAGATGAAAAAAAAAAAAAACACCAAAAATTATCCTTTTATGGGAGCACAAGCACATATTTGGCAGTGGTGGTAGCTGTAGCAACGTAAGTGGCAGTATGGCATGGAATAATATGATGGATCAGACCAGAGGACATGTTTGGCTGAGTGGTGGCAGTGGTGGTAGCTGTTTGTGAGTAGCAGCTAGCATCAGCAGTACAGTTAATGGAACATGATACAGGGAGTCAGAAGCATCTGTATTTGAAAGCATCACCAGGGGGTGTATAAAAATCCTCCACGCCTTATTTATCTTTACAAAAGTAAATATTTTCCTCTCTAGTAGTAGATAGTTCTGTCCTTTTAGGTGTTACCATGCTACTTGCAGTGCCGGACACCCTCTCAGCCATTTCACTTGAGGTTGGATAAGATATAACTCGCATGGAAAACTGGGCCAGCTCCTTCCACTGTTGGAATTTTGGGGCAAAGGTTACATGGGGTCAAAGTTATCTGCTGGAATGAAGATAAACTCTAGGAATGACTGTACCTGCTGGTGCACTCTGTAGGTGTCAGTTGACTGTAGTGGGTCTGGTTAGTGCTGCGAGGTGAGCATCTCCTGATGCTGCTGCTTTTACTCCTGCTACTACCTGTGGCACTAGCAGAGGAGGTAGAGTGCTGGTTGAGACTGGTGGATTTCGAGTGTGCAGAAGACACCTAGGTATGTTTAGGACTGGCACTAGCAGTGGTGTCCCTAAACACTGTGGCAAGCTGGGTATACAGTCTATCCTGATAGTATTACAATTTTTCCTCTATTTTGGAGACAGTAAAAAATTCCTCCATTTTTGTTTTATAGAGAGTGCCTAAGAGCATTGCAATGCACTACTCATCCCTCTGCTTGATGCTAACAGTAAGCATGTTGCGTTGTAGGCAATGAAGCATATATGTGATAACATGAGCAGATTATTGGCAATGAAATGGTTAAATGTCTGTTAGCTGTATTACTGCAGAAGTGCGCCTCACACAGAACAAATATTTTCCTCACTAATAACTATGATTTCTATCTCTAATCTATCTTTAACGAATTACATATGTCTAAACTTTGTTCTAATTCTTCTACTCCTAAGATTCTCTAGCTGTATTGCAAGCTTTGCTGCAGTCAGTGCTGTGTATTGCTTAAGAAAAAGTAGTTATTGCTTTGGAACATGAAGTGATGAATAACACATCCATACCCTACTTCCCCCATCACCGAAATGCCTTGTGTTCCAGACCACAGCACCTTACCCTGTTTCCCCGAAAATAAGACATCCCCCCTTCACCTTCTGGATCACATACAACCGGCAGTCATGCCGGCACTCCGCTAATTGTTCCCCGCTTTGTTTGCCGATTGTTCCCTGCTCCAGCCGCTGCATAAAACATCCCCCGAAAATAAGAAAGGTCATATATTTAGTTAGATAATTAATTATAAGAACATGTCTTATTTTCGGGGAAACAGGGTATATACTGTAAATGGCATCAGCACCATAAGATGACCAACTTATTAAAAAGGAAAAAAAAGATAGACATGGACTTCATATCCCAATATTATCCATTGATCTTTTGCTTCTCAGCAAAATCTACAAAAATGAATATGAGGTTCTTAGTATACACTCCACTTTGTGGAGATCTGTGTAGGGGGTCTCTATTCTATTGTGTGCGGTTCTGCACAGCAACCATCAACACTGCAACACAGCATGCACAGAGAGCAACCCAGTAGGCTTGCGACACCCCTTCTGCTAGAGTAAGCCCTCGTTAGGACCGAAAACACAGGACTGCACATAATCAGCCGGCAGAAAGAAAAAGAGGTAGGAAATAAAGAAAGAAAGTTTGCAATTCTTATGCACTTGAAAAAGAGTCTTTCGACTCGAAACGCGTTGTGTGTGAACCCCAATAAATTTTATACTTAACCTAATCAGAACGGGTGAAGCGCAGTCCTGTGTTTTCGGTCCTAACATTTACTTCTACACCACTGGTGATTGGGTACTGCAGCTGAACATCCCAGGGAGGAACCCCCTAGCAAATGGTTCCATTGCTTTACTGACAGTTGTGATCTCTCACAGCTCAAAGGGGTGAGAGCAATCACTGCACTTGAATTATGTGCCACTTTATCAAATTTACTACACCATATACGGCGCAGTGCAGTTTTTATTTTTTCTCTACAGAGTAAGCCCTCGGGCTCTGAACATTCACAGTACACATCAATGGTGGCAGACACTGCGCAGCACAGCACCATTTGAACAAATCTCAAAAAGTTCACTTTACGGTGTGATCTGTCAGAGTACTGAACTACAGAGTCTTCAGTGGGTGTTGTGACTTTATCACAACCCCAAAAGGTGAGCAGCCACTTGAATATTTTGAAGTATCCATTTATGTAAGCGGTAATACACAAGGCATTGCTTAGTGCTGTCTTTCTTGTTTTTTACTAAACCTTAAATGTCAAGTGATGACAGAACTTCATAGTGGCTCAAAGATGTGTGTCTTCTGTATTTTCCCTGTGCAATACATGCAGCAGTGGCTACTTTTCAAACTCTGTTACTCAGCCATCACAGTTTTGGTATCTACTCTTCTGTTTCCTCTCTGCTGTGTTGTATCCTCGACTCTGCTACATCTGCATTGTTGTACATTGACTTGTCTATCTACTCTTCTTCTTCGTCCCTCCTTTACCATATACTCATCAGCTCTGCTATAGTATGAGTATACGGTAAAGCAGGGACGAAGCAGAAGAGTCGATAGACAAGTCCACTTACCTGCATAGATCCGCTGCCGCTCCCCGTCTGTTCTCTTCTTGCCTCTTCTCGGTCCGTGCGTGCCCCTAGCTCCCAGGTTAATGTTACAGACATAGGAAGAAGTACTGTACCCGCCCACACTCTCTTAAGCCACAACAAGCACCGCCTACTCCCAGCATCAGTAACAGTAGCCTGGGAGGCAGGAGCACATACGGTGCTCTGAAGACATGCGCAGTAGAAAGAAGAGGAGCGAGAACAGCGTGGATCCGCAGCAGCAGCGCTTCTGTGCAGGTAAGTGGACAGCAGGGGGGAATTAAGTAGACAGGGGTTTTTTTAATCACTACACAGCATGGAGTCTAAAAATTGAAGTGTTCAATTTTTGGATTCCATGTTGTGTAGTGAATAGGATCATTTTTAAAATTCGATCTCCAATTATTTAAAAAATCCCATTGACTTGCATTGGGATCGGAATTGGGATCAGGATCGGGTTCGAATGGAAAATGATCGGAAATTGGATTTTAAAAACGATGCTGAAATCTCAAGATCGGCTCAACCCTAATTAGAGGGTATGAAAAAAGGACTGAATGGAGGTAGAGAAGTAGAATTTGTTCCATATGAACCACACTTTTTGATGGGCACTATCTTCTGGGCTCCGTTCCGCCACCAGGTTCTCCATATGCCTTATATACAAGATCTCTTGAAGCCACGCCGATAGGGTCAGGGGTGAAGGTGACTTCCGAAGACTAGGTATGATCAATCTGGCCGATATGGCCTGACATGACTGTTGGTGGAGGAGGTAGTATTGGCATTTGGTGTAGTACTACTAACGGTAGTTGTTCTAGTAGAGGAGATAGGGACAAATCTGGAGGTGGAACTTATTAGGATGTGCAGGAATCCCAAGGTCTTCATTTGTCAGAAAAAAGTAGGGAAGACAATGACATTGCCAAAGATGATGAATTTTTTGAGTGGTGGCATTGGTTACAGTAATGATTCCAGCAAATGTTCAGACCAAAAATCCAAAAAATCCTGCCTGAGCCAGACCTAGGGGGAAATTGCTGGCACTGGTGGTGGTAGTGGCAGACATGGGTAAAAACTGCTGCTGGTGTTGGCGGCAGCAGTAAGCAGTCCTCTCCCATGTAGGAATTTTTTTTGTACATTGCCAAATGATAAATCCACGACAAGGTGCGAGATCTGCAAATAGAACCTTAATTTTACATTGACTGTGCAGGAACAAATTATATACAAGAGCAATACATGGCTATCAAGACCCACTGGGTCAATGTTTTAAGTGCCAGGGGCCACATTCCAGTTCACTATGCAGGGCCCATCCAGCATCTCCTCCTCATCCACCACAGTTTTCTGCCACCATATTCTTTCATTGTTCCCCTTCCCTTTTCATAAGTTGAAGGTGAAGCACTGCCATGTGGTTTTACAATTGATGAGCATGGAGAATCACAGTGGAGGATCTGCTTTGCTGTATCCTACAGCAAGTATTCCACTGGATAGCTCTTTCTCAACTCCAACTAAGCAGCATTGTCAGCTGGCACCAATATTGTTGCTGCACTCTAGTTAGGATAAGAAATACATAAAAATCCATGTTGTGAAGTTTATAGTAATGATAAATGTTATTATTTATAATGTTAATGGTTAAAGGGGTTGTCACAGCTCATTACCTGGCAGATAGCTGAAAACTGTTCTGTGAATATAACAAGCGGTGCACCTGTGTGTCCATCACATGACCATGGATTGTATATCACATGACCATGGACTGTCCATCACATGATTATAGACTCATTTGTATCCTCTGGAAGTAAGCAGAATGAATGACTCCAAGCAAAGATCAAGAAAACCATTTGGAAAGTATATTAGAAAATTGTAAATCTTTTCATTATACAAACACAATATTTGACTCAATTTTTGTCTAACACTGGACAACCCCTTTAAATCTAAGGCCTCACAATGGCAAAAAAAAAAATTATTTACAGTATGACAAAAGTGATTTTGAGAGAGAACGTGAGATTTATTTTAATCATACACATATTGTAGAGAAAAAAAAGTTGTGAAAAAGTTGCTTTTTCAATAATGTTAACATGTTGAGAAATGCAGCATATTAATTCACTCTGTAGAATTACAAGCGTTTTCCATATACACTTATTATGGAGAGATTTGCAGCATATAACATGTGTTTTCTCTGCATTTTTTTCCTCAACCTTGTTGGATGCTTTTCACTACGTGGGATCTTAACCTGAAGGTGGATTAAATGCCTGAACAAAAATAACTTAAGATGAATCTAAGACTAATGTCCTCTAATATTACAAGCAGTAAAAGGAAGTGTTTCACAACGTGAGTACATAAAATATGTATATGACAATATCGTTGAACATCAGCACTATCACGAAGTGCATTTGCAGGCTGAAGGAAAGACCTTGAAGACCTCCTGGAATCTTTAAATTGGTAAGGAAAAGGTTAGTAAAATTTTAAGGATAAGGTGGGTCCCCCTATTCTGGGCAAAAGCTGGACTTTTACTTTCTGCTTGTGGTGCTGCTTTAAGTAACTTATGTCATTCTGGTTTTAGACGAGTAGCTCACCATCTATTTATGAGATAGATTTCACTACTTTTCCACTGTCACGAAGCAATTAAACTAACGGAACTGTATTGCAGCCTACACCATGATGGCCTACAAGACATATAAATTCCATCATATCACATTAACATTGCAGTAAAAAGAAGCAGCTTCTAAATTTTTAATATAGATCGCAATATAACCGTGTAATTAAAACATAATATACCAGTCTGACAGAGTCGTTAGCATCTCTAAATGAAGATGCACTCAGATCTACATGCTGTCTAATATTTTGTTGGGATTAAATTGCTCTTCATAAAATTTCTGATATTGCAGATATTTTGAAGAATTAAAGTCTGAAATAACACTATACAGGGGGAGACTGAACCAGGCAAAGACTAATCGGGAAGTACCATCTTTGAAAATCGGCTCAAACCTTTGTGGTTGTTCACAATTACCAGCACTCCAACTGCAGTATCCCAGAGTAACACTGCTTAAAGGGGTTGCCCACTTTCAAACCAATATTGACAAACAAATGTACAATAAAAAGATGAATGACAGTAATGCCGAAATCTAGAAAACCGTGAGGCATTGATACAGAAAGTATATTGGAAAATTGTATATCTTTTTATTGTACATTTGTTTGTCAATACTGGTCTGAAAGTGGCCAACCCCTTTAAACTGTCTTTTATTTAAACAGCTCTGTGCGTCCGGCGCCCTCCCAACCATGCCGAAACTAGCCTCTAGAGGTTTTCACCAGAGCTCCTGATGGTGGGGATGGACTTTGCTGCTTCCTTTGGTCAGGGTAGCAGTAGCCCAGAGAGCACAGAATGTACAGCGCACCACAAGTCACAACAGGCCCAGAAATCTGAAACCACTCACCTGAACAGTAGCTGAGACTGATGGTGGATATGGAGATGGAGCAGTATCAAAAAGCTGGTTCCAGATCATGGCAGAGGGAAAACTATAATCATGGTTGTACGGTCTATTCGGCAATGAGAGGTAGCGCAGCACACAAGGATGAGGTGGGAGAATAGTCAGCAAACCGGGTCGGTAACGGGAGATCAGTGAAGTACAGAATCGGAATCATCAAGGAGCAGTCTAGAAGGCAAACAATGGTCACAACAGGAGGAAGTGGAGGTATAGAATCTGCAGGCACAAATGAAGTCAGGAAGCGGGAGCAAGTAGTCAGACACCAAAAATCAAGATACAGTTAGCTAACACCCAGAGAACTGAATATCCAGTGGTGCAGGATCAGCAGAAGTGCAAAGACATAGTTTTGGGAGTTAGAGAAACAATTAAGCCGTAAAAAGACACAAATTAGAAC
Organism: Leptodactylus fuscus; assembly: GCF_031893055.1. Taxonomy (NCBI): domain Eukaryota; kingdom Metazoa; phylum Chordata; class Amphibia; order Anura; family Leptodactylidae; genus Leptodactylus; species Leptodactylus fuscus. Next base: position 236,443,175 of record NC_134265.1, read on the forward strand.
CAGCACATGTTAGGAAAGGAGCGCAACTGTAGAGGTCCTGTCTCCACTGCTAACATCAGTTGAGCGTACTCAGTCTATCCAATGACATCACCACCATCACTACTACTCGCATCTTCCAGGTCCCTTACTCTGTAGGGGCTAGTAACTGGGTGTTATATTGTGAGGGGGTTAGTAAAGGGGATAATATAATATGAGGGCCAGTAAAAGGGGGTGGTATATATATATATATATATATATATATATATATATATATTTTTTTTTTTTTTTTTTTTTTTAATTTTTTTTTTTTTTTTTAATGTAGATTGTGAACCCCATATAGGGATCACAACACAATGTACTTTTTTTTTTCTCCTATCAGTAAGTCTTTGCAGAATGGGATGAAATGCACACAAACACAGGGAGAACATCCAAACTCCTTGCAGATGTTGTTCCTGGTAGGATTCGAACACAGAACTCCAGCGCTGCAAGGCTGCAGTACTAATCACTGAGCCAAGGGTGGTGGTATATTTTGTGTAAGCCCAATAAGGAGATTTTTTTATCTGAAAGTGGTCTAAAATTTGAATTATAGGGGCCCTATCATGGAACCAAGGATCATTAGGTCACTAGAAGCTACCTTTTCCTAGTGCAATTCCTCCTAAACCGTTTAAATTGCCCAAATGGTACATTGTTTTTCCATCTTCTATAATGACAAATCTTGTAGTCTAGGAGACCATTACAATAGCAAATTATTTGGAATATGGTGACTATCCGCCATAACAATATGTGCACTATGGACTGATTGTGATTATCAGAATTGAACAGTTCGTGCTCGGTAGATTGGGTTTGGCAGAATAGTAGTATTTCTTAGTGGAACCACATATTCCTGGATACAACATACGGGGAATGAGCTGTTGATACAGCCATGTGTGTCGATTGGCATTAGGGATTTGAACATCACATGTTGCCTTTCTGATACATTGTTTTACTAACAGTCAGGGTTCTGTTTAGGTCTGTACCCGAAATATCAACAACCTAGTGGACTTGAGAGTGTAGTAGTGTTATTTCATTATAACCATGTAGTGGTCTACTCAGTGATGCTATAGAAATTCTGTAAGTGGTGGCCTAGTTCATGGGAGTCTATCAGTGGTGACATTCTGTTCTAAGGTATTACCCAAATACTAAGATTGACTGGGACTATTTTTGACTTGATACATTACTAATTATGGGAACTACACACTTATGGGCTGTATTGTGAGACTAAACCAATTTATGGATGAGAGGTGGACCTTGTGATTGCTATCTACCACTTAAGATCCAAGTGGGCGGACAGAGATGGCTGCTTACTGTCTTTTATGAATTAGTGGATGTCCTTATGTTGGTTATATATTTTTACTTAACAATAATAAAAGTTAAGTTTTATCTTATATGTGTAAACCATTCACATTCTGTGAAGTCACATACCCTTTAAGTTTCATTGTGCTACTGACATGGCACCTAAGTGATTCTAAATCTGGGATCAGGGATTCTGATCCTGGCCATTCCAACGGTACGCCGGCTGCCTTATACTCAGTAGTGTTGATGCAGGTAAGGCTTTTGCTGCATGATTGTTGTATAGTAGTACGCTGGCTAGTTCACAGTAATGACCCACTCAACATAACACATTAATAGGTGTATTGGGACAAGGTTAATGAACAATGAATGCATTAGAGTAGATTTACTAATGTTGTCTAAACAATAAAGGCCCAATTACATAATTTTTTAGCAGATCTAATTAATGGATGCAGAAAATTGATGGGGATTGATGAAAATGGATGGTCATCCATCTACACAGAGATCAATGTCAAATATAAACGATCCTGTTTTTTTTTTTTTTAATGCACAAAAAGATAGTGTACCATCTTTATCCGTCAGAAAAAAGGAAAGAAAATGATCTGTTTTTTCTTTTACATTGATCTGTAATCAAACGGATGGTCATTCATTTGCATCCATGAAATGGATCTGCTATACGTATATATAAAGAAACAAGTTGGAAGTGAGCCTATGATGTGTACCAGTGGCGTAACTAGGAATGACGGGGCCCCGTGGCGAACTTTTGACATTGCCCCCTCCCCGACCGACACTGACGCCAAAGACCTCGACCGACCCCCTCCTCCGCATTTCTGCGCGCTCTATTATGCCCCTAGTGGCCCCTGAACACATTATTATGTTCCATAGTGGCCCCTGCACACGGTATTATGTCCCTTAATGGCCCCTGCACACAGTATTATGTCCATTAGTGGCCCCTGCACACAGTATTATGTCCATTAGTGGCCCCTGCACATAGTATTATGTTCCTTAGTAGCCCCTGCACACAGTATTATGCCCCATAGTGGCCCCTGCACACGATATTATATCCCTTAATGGCCCCTGCACACAGTATTATGTCCATTAGTGGCCCCTGCACATAGTATTATGTTCCTTAGTGGCCCCTGCACACAGTATTATGCTCCATAGTGGCCCCTGCACACGATATTATATCCCTTAATGGCCCCTACACAGATTATTATGTCCCTTAATGGCCCCTGCACACAGTATTATGTCCATTAGTGGCTCCTGCACACAGTATTATGTCCCTTAGTGGTCCCTGCACACACTATTATGTCCCAATAAACAATTATTATACTCTGGGGTCTTTTAATAATCGGAGACCCAGGGGGAAAAAAAACATTTAAAAAACACTGTTACTTACCTGTCCCCTGTCTCCGCTGCAGTCCTCCACTGTTGTCCTTCTTCAATGACGTCAGACGTCACATGACCCGGGACGTAGGCCGGGTTCATGTGACATCAGAGACGTCAGACAACTAGGCCTTAAGCCTGCCCGGATCGTGGAGAGGTAAGTAAGTGTTTTTTATGTTTCTTACCTCTCTCTGGCCTCCGATCATTATACTCGGGGGTCTGCAAAGTTTGCAAGTAACTCCAGCCGGTAACGGCCTATTAAGAAAAAAGAAAAAAAAACGCAGCTGTCGCCGGGCCCCCTAATGTCCCGGGCCCTGTGGCAGCCGCTACCACTGCTACCACGATAGTTACGCCAGTGATGTGTACAATCGTTTAGTTGATAAAGACTCCAATCTCAGTGGTTTATTCTGTATAATAAATCCGGCACATCTTCAGACCCTTTCTTATACCAATAGATAGGTTTCCTCAAGCCGATTATGCACATGTAATGTGTTATGGGGAGGACTGAAGCGTCTGCAGCACTGTGTGGAGGCTGACAGCCCTCTCCCCAATGCACTCCTGAGTCCCCTGCTTCCACGTCTCAAGAGGCAGGCCCGAACCTCCATAGCATTGTGCGGGGGTTGCCGCTCTCTTCTTGAGCCAGACAGGAGACTTCCGGTTTCGGCCTAGCGGCAGGCCAGAGCCTCTTTAAGGAGGGCTCTGGCTCCAGACCGCCGCTGGCTATTCAGTTGACTTATCCTGGTAGTAACAGTTCTCCTGTACTCTGCTACCTTTCCTGTTACCAACTCGGCCTGACTGATGTTCCATTTGGATTTCTCTTTGTACTGCGTTGCCCTCTTGCTGATGATCTGGGCCATACAACTACTACCTACTCTCTGTCGCCACCTGCTGACCACCTACTTCAGCTTTCTGGATCCCTGGACCAACACTGCAACCCAAAACGTCTGCTGGTAAGAGTCTCAGTGTCCGGTTTGCCGTGATTTGTGGTGCGCTCTGTGTTTGGCGTTGCCCAGCAGTGCAGCCAAGTCCATCCTCTTCATCTGGGGCTCTGGTGAACATCATTTTGGGCTTGAAGTTGGAGCAGCCTGGGGGGGTGTTGGACACACGACGCCGTGTTTATTTTAATCGGTATATCTAGTTCTGGTTCTTGCTTTGACTCTGAACTGCATCTGCTATCCTAACATAATGGTTGTTTCTCCAATTCTTGTTTGCCCAGCAGCTATCGCACCTAACTCCCTTATACCCATGCTTACTCAGTTTGGGAATATGGCATGTGTATTGAACAGATGAGAGAAAACAAATCTGCTGCCACAGACATCTGGCAGGTGGTTATCTCTGCCTGGACAAAAGGATTGGGCGGTTGAAATAAAACTGCCCAATCCTTATCTTGCCTGCTGTCACGGTTAAAATTGGAAGACCCCCATATACATTAGGCAGTCAGTTAAAGACACTGAAATCAGCAGGTTTGGCCGACATACAGCTAATTTGTATGGGCTCTTTTACATTGTGTCTATAGTTTGTGCTAAAATGTTGGCACACATTGCCCTTATATAAGTTGTGTGCACCAATAACTATAATAAACTGCTTAGCAAAATTCTCATACACGCAGTACTGTATGCATAAACAAAGACAGATAAAAGTAACTATGCTTTAATTAATGATTATAGAGCGGCACACTAATGCAGTGCTAAATTTTGGTAATAAAATCCTAATTTCCTTAAATACCATTTCCAGAACAGAAAATGATAAGATAGTGTAATACTCCCGGATTGATGAGCCTGTAAAAAGAATCAGAGGCCAATTGGGAAGTGCATTGTTAATGCTATTAAATATTACTTAGCCGGCGGCTGCTGCATGTTCTACTATTTAAATATGAATTGCCAGCTGATGCAGACGGAAAGCGCAAAATATGTAAATCCTGCTGAAAGTTAATGTCACTTTGAATCCTGCAAGAATTAGCTGCAGTCTCCACAACTAGCAACATCTGCCTTTAATATCACAAGGAGACCACAACTGCTCCGGGTGAGTCAAATGCAAACTAGCACAAGATCATAACAGTGCTCTAACAATAGTTTAACCCTATAAGGACACAGCCCCAAATTTGACATTTGTCACTTTATGTGGCAATAATTTAGGTACGTTTTAACCTCCCCTCCAACAGTTCTGAATGAATCCTGCTTGGGTGTGAGCAAAATACATTACAGTTTACCCCAAGAAGGATACATTCATTGAAATTGCAGAGGAAACAATCTATTTAAAAGGATCTACTATCTTGGCCTTGGTTTAAAGCCAAAATTATGCCAGTAGCCCACCCAGATTATGAGATATAACTGGTTAAAGCAGGGCTGCATATGCTCACAGTTTCTCTCCAACCAATGTGCAAAACATGTGCAGTTGGAGAGGAGAAGATTTTTTTATTTTTCTGTCCCTGTCATTTCTAGAAGCCCCAGGGAAGGAGTACCATGGACTTTTGTTCATGCTTTTGACCCTTCATAGACTGACTTCCTCCATTGGGCAGCAAGATCAACCAGGTATGGAGACTTTGGGCAGCCTGGGATCACTGGCCAGACCCCAGCTACAGAAAATAGATATCAGCACCAACCTCCCTATCTCATCATGGGGGGGTGGGGGGGTGTCAGGGTAACATTGTATGGTGGTACCCCTTGGATGCCATTAACATTGCCTGTTTTGTCTATCGTTGTAACTTAAGCAATAAAAATTAGACACCTTATAATGATAATCAATGTAGAAATGCAGTTAATTCTAAAGTCTTCACTTTATTTATTTGCAGCTGTGTTAGGGAATTGCTAGGACAGCAATTCCCCAGTGGATGTTGAAAACCCTGGGGTGGGACACAAGAGACAGTGAGCCCTAAGCTGAAGCCCCCAACTGTCCCTTTGTTAAATATTATATATTTACAATATTCTCTAGCAGACATGGGGTTAACACTCTACTGACATCATATCTGTTGTATTTTGGGTACATGGGTGCGGTTAGAGTACACCATTTTAGAAATCTCCTTACATAGCTACAAGATGGAAGGTAACACCCACTCTCATGAACATAAATGAGTGACAGACACACACGTTGTCGTCGTCATCCATGAGGGAGATCCATGGGGAATCTATGGCAGGTCTGTCTGCCATCCCTCTCTGTCATCCTGGACAAGATGTCGTGAATATTCCAAGTCCTCCAACCAGATGATCAAGCATGAACCAAGCTGTAACTACAAGATATCCAGATGATTTAACTTCTCTGAAGATGTAAGCTATTGACAATTGACTGATATTTGTGTTATTTTGGACATTTTCCCTGTTCCTGTGTTTTCCTTCAAGATATTAATAAACCTCTACACTGATTTATAACAAGCTGACTTCTTCCTATCGTGGATAAGGCCTACAACACGTGACACAAGTCTATCCCACAATTTCAAGGCCAGGTACGGATATTTAACAGTGGACACAAGTCTCACCGGCAAATACAAGATATTTAACAGTGGCGAGCCAAGCACGGTCGTTTTTTTCCTGTTTTTCTCGTTCCGTTCACTTGCAATTAAGGGGGAAGAGAGGAGTATTTTGCAAGTTGTATGAATTGCAAGATTCAGGAAGACTTCGAAAAAGAACTTATATTGGTGAGATACAGATGACTGTTGCACGTGTTATATGATACGGAAGCCTGTGTGAGGAAAGCCTTTGAGGAAACACAGAAGGACCACAAGTACCAGACGTACTGAGACGTTCTGATGACAGGGACCAACTGTTCCAAGGACAAGCTAAAGGTGAAGCTTTCTACAGTGGTGAGTAAAGATTTTACTTTTAAAGTATGGAAAAGTTAGAGTCATTGTCTAAAAAGTGTAACTTTGAGTTTAAAATTGTGTCTAGTGACAATTTAGAGAGTATATGGCAAGATTTGTATACACAATGTGAGCAGGCAAATTCTAAGATTGAAAATAGAATTTGTTCTACAAAAGAGAAGCAGATCTTTAGGAATATAGCTTCTATGGTAAAGATTTTTAATGATGTGGTAACAGAGAAGAAATTACGTAATAGTATGCATAAATCTGTTCAGACAGATAATGAGAAATCTCAACAATATGTTGACAAAGAGCACCACGTGGCAGTAATGACCATAGATGGTGAGGAAGAAACTAAAGAAGAAACTAAATTGAAATTAAAATCTCAGGAATATTTGATCAATCTGAGTAAAGCCATTCCCACATATGATGTAAAGATCCATGTGTGTAGAAACTCAGAAATTTTTGAAAGCCATGCAGAGAAATTTGATCTAAATATTGAACAAAGAAACAAATTGTTTAAAATATGGCTTCCTATTGATTTTACAGAGCGTTTATCTGCAAAAATGTCTTATGATAATGAGTCAAATGAATGGTTAAAAGACAGTGATGTGGAGAGATTAAAGAAACTAATCTGGTGCACTAGAGGTGACAGCATGCCAACACCTGACATACTGAATGAGATAAAGATTGGCAGAAAAGAATGTACATATGCATTCATGTCTAAATTTGAAAGGACATACAAAACTGTCATTCAAAAGGTGAACTCTTCATCTATGGTGAAAAGTTTTGTTAAAAAGTTCAAATTCTTGGATGCAGTCACCCTTGCCAGTGCCTCAGATAAGAAGACTTTATTTGAATCTGCTAGTTTATTGGACATGGCCAGAAGACATCAGAAACATATGTCAAATGTAAACCGAGTATGTCCAAAGCAAAAAGCAAAGCCTATTAAGAGACATCTGTCAAATCAGGTTGTAGTGTCCCCTATTTGTAGGAGGAAAGCTATTGGCCAAAGTGACAAAATCTATGAGAAACGTAGGAAATTACATGTTGCATATAAACCATATGCCATGCAAGAAAATCCACAAATTGAAATTCCATTAACTGAAATTAAAGAATTGCAGCCAGCCAAATCTATTGAGTATCTGCAAAAGAATGTATCTGGGAATGTACCAGTTGTCTCCAAAATGTCAGATCTTCCCAGTAACCAAGAGGAATTTGAGCTACCTAATATTTTTAGGGAAAAGGGCAAGCTTGGCATTCTCTAATGACCTGGTGGAGTTATTGTGGGATGTGATTGACAGGAAGGTCAGGGGTCGAGTTTAAAAGTATCTCTGAAGGAATGACTGTCTATTGAGATTTACTTACGTACTATTTGGCTATGTAAAGAGAAATCCCTTTTATATGAGGAGAAGTCCAATGATCAGGTATAACCCACATGATTATGTGATAATGTTTGTAAAATAATCCTAATTATGCTATTGTGAATAATACTATGGATCATAATCATAATATACACACACACAGGAGGAGAGTCTGATGTGTGGTGACAGATTTTTGTCATAGTCCACTCTCTGGATGCAGAGAGAGGAGGAACATGTTATATACAATATGTGAATATATGACATGTATTTGAATATATGTACAATATATGAATATGATCAGATAGTATTAGGAATCCATAAAGTTATTAAACTTTCCATTGGTTAAAATCATTATTGTATTAATTTGGTTTTTGCTAAAGTTTATCTATTTTTCTCTTCAGATATAGATAAATGGAAAAATGGATCAGTTCAATCAGTGATGTCCATTCATTCATTCTTTCCTTATAGCAAAAAGAATGCATGGAGTGTCTAACTATTAATGAGTAAACAAATTAACATGGTGTGACTAATAACAATGCATGGTAAAGTGATTGAAGTTATAACTTACCTTAAGCATGTTTTTCAATAGTTTCATGTAAAGTCCATGTTTTTAGGATTTTCAAGTTATAATCCATTATGTATGAAGGCATGTAACTAGGCATGGAGCTCTTACTTATTGTGAATCAATGTCCGTTCATGTGATCAGTTGATCGACAGCAACACATTGTGACCTGAGACCCTGATGGGCTGGTCAGTATAAGTGTTATGTGTTATGTGTCGACTGGTGTATACAACAGATCTGTGACATCACAAATAGGCCTAAGAAAATCAGGATGCATCCAACAAGGAAAAAGAAACATCTATCCAGCAAAGACGTCTATTTCTATTTTCTATTTTTTATCTTATGTGATCCTCTATATTAAATTGGGAAATCAGCAAATATATTTGAAATCCATTGAAAGGAACCTCATATGTTTATACCTACAGGAAAACCAAGTGTTTAAGTCACATGAGCTGAGGAAAGGTGACAGATGCACTAGGGTGAAGGTTATTTTAGTTTGTGAATATTTTGTAGCAAAAGAAGAAGCTTTTGACTAAGATATTGATAGCTCTTCAATATATTTGTTCAAACCTGACAAACAATAAAGGTTTATTGGGGTAATTGGATCATGGGATAATAAATATATTAGTTATGGTGGAAAATCTAGTTAGCTATAGCCAGTATTGATTTATTGTATTATTATTCATTATGTATTCTTACATGTACACACACACTTGCATACACTTACACACATCAACATCTACAAACATTGGGAAAACAAACATTGGGAAAACATAAATGTCTTATATGCAAATAAGATAAGGTAATCATCTTCATGAAGGCATAATATCATCAAAGGATATGGGATATCAAGAGAGATAGTCTCTGGTTTATTCTTCAAACTTCTGATCATAGGATGTGACATATTTTGAAAAGTTTATGTTTTGTATACTTCTTTCATAAATATGGTGTTCACATACAGCCAGTACACAAGAATATATACAGTTCACAAGTGTCTCTATTCTTGGTATTGGAGGTATCTGAAAGGTTAAGAAGGTCACAGGAATCTGTGAAGAGCCGAGGTGTTAAGAGGAAACTTTAGGCACATACGTTTTTATGAATAAAGGTTAATATTGTGTCTCAGATAAAGAACACAATGATATTTAATAAATGAATGTTTAAAATAAAATAATATCTTATTAAAAAGGAAATAAAGTGATTAAACTTTAGAAAATGTATGATTAAGTATAATATAACACATTCATATAGGAACATATGTTTAGTATAATTGGTGAAAAGTTCTAACTAAAGAATAAATATTGTGATTGTCTATAGAATGGTAATTAATAATGAGATCACATTATATTTCAAAGTCATGTTGCAATTTGTCATCACAAGTAAAGTACACATACATATTCATACATATAGATATAAAGATATATATATGTTGATATATGATGTTTATATAGATTATTGTATCCAAAGTACTATTATCAGATAGTTTGATAAATGTATTGAATATCAATATTTTATAAGTCAAATATAAATATTGATACAATATAAAGAGAAGTATGATATATAAATGAGTGGTATGGTACACTGTGATATTATAGTTTAGTTAATTGCCTAGTTTGGCTTAGTTATTAGGGAAAGAAAACTTATCTTCAATCAAGTCCAAGATTATGATAAAGTTTGATATCAAATGTTAATAAAAAGACTTTAACAGTTACAAGAAGAAGATGTGCGGGAAAAGACAAAATCTGAAGGTATGATGCTATATGCTTAAGCTTATGCCAAGGACTGTGTTTAAAAATTATTACTGGAGGTTGGAACCTTTGATCAGCTGATGATTGGACAGATATAAAGACGTCCTCATCAATGTTTGGTGTAATCATCTCTATTTCAAGACTTCAAGTTGTTTGGTGAGCAAAAGGGTTGTGAATGATAGAACCCGAACACAGATATTGTGTATCCAAGAGACTGAGATTCCAGGACTGAACCTTACTGACAAGCAGCAGGGATGATGTCAGAATTCACACTTGCCTTGCTTTTGCAGTATTGCTCCAGAAGTGTCACATGATTCTACAGTGACAGGTGGTCAAGGGAATTACCAAAGGAAACTCCTCTACAGTCTATGTCTTGGTGAAGTGAAACATAACATATGGACTTTGTTGTTATATCAATATCTTCATAATATGAACTTTAATGGACAATGTTATAATATCTGCACAACACGGAGGAAATCTAAAGGACTTTAAGTCAAGAACTACATTTGTGGTAATAAGCCTTCTATTATGATGGAAGAAGAGATGACCAGAAGACCAGACGATGAAAGAAGAGCCTTCATTAGATGTAGGGTAGATAGTGGATCAAATTGTTTTCATGTTTGATCACAGTTTACCATAACATAACATACCATAACATTTATTAATGTCAAAATGTATTGCAAATTGATGAAATTATTGTTACATGGACAATCAATGAAAATTAAGTTCCAGCAAAGAAGAAAGAAGATATAATCTAATTGTATGAATATTGTCGTATGGTATATCTTGAGAGTTCAAACAGATATTTCACTCTCAAAAGGGGGAAATGTTAAATATTATATATTTACAATATTCTCTAGCAGACATGGGGTTAACACTCTACTGACATCATATCTGTTGTATTTTGGGTACATGGGTGCGGTTAGAGTACACCATTTTAGAAATCTCCTTACATAGCTACAAGATGGAAGGTAACACCCACTCTCATGAACATAAATGAGTGACAGACACACACGTTGTCGTCGTCATCCATGAGGGAGATCCATGGGGAATCTATGGCAGGTCTGTCTGCCATCCCTCTCTGTCATCCTGGACAAGATGTCGTGAATATTCCAAGTCCTCCAACCAGATGATCAAGCATGAACCAAGCTGTAACTACAAGATATCCAGATGATTTAACTTCTCTGAAGATGTAAGCTATTGACAATTGACTGATATTTGTGTTATTTTGGACATTTTCCCTGTTCCTGTGTTTTCCTTCAAGATATTAATAAACCTCTACACTGATTTATAACAAGCTGACTTCTTCCTATCGTGGATAAGGCCTACAACACGTGACACAAGTCTATCCCACAATTTCAAGGCCAGGTACGGATATTTAACAGTGGACACAAGTCTCACCGGCAAATACAAGATAATTAACACCCTTCCTATTGCCAGGCCCTATCCTAAGTAATAGGCGGCAACCACGAAGACGATCCCTTCCTGTATATGTGATACACAAAACACAGACAAGACGGACAACAACAAAGGGAGGTCCGCTAGCCAAGGGTCAGTAAACAGTCGAGCGATGCAGTGCCAAATCGGAGTCCAAAGAATAGTCAGTAGGGAAAACTATAGGTCAAGGATTAGAATGCAAGCAAGAATGGTGACAGCAAAAAGCAAGTACGCACAAGGCAATAACAAGCACTGGTATGAATGAGAGCCCAGACTAAATAGGGAGAAAGAACCCGCCCCTGGAGTTGACAGGAAGGTAGACTGTCAATCACAGGGCAAGGCCAGATTAACCATTAGAGGAGCAGAGAGAAATGAAGGTGAAGGAGATGGGTGTGGTGGAAAATCAATCACAGAACTAGAGCTGTGTTCACACAGTGCAACCAAAAACTTTAAGAAAAGAACCAAACTGCACACGCCTCCTGCACCGCCGGTGCAGTGGCCCGAACAGGCAGAGATGTTACAAGCTGCTTGAAAAATGGGACCTTATTGGCATCTATGTATCATAAGTTTGTTTTTTGTTTGTTTTTCCCCAGCATTAAACATTAAATGTTATGTGGACATTTATGAAACTATGCACAACAGTTTTCTAGAGTACAGTAACAATTTTTTGTACCTACTGCAGAAATCTGGCATAATTAATATCTAACATGTATGACAGCTCCTAGATTAAAGTTTATGGCATATGAACATCCCAAGTTGCACAGAATAATACACTTAATATACACTGCTTAAAAAATTAAAGGGAAGATTTAAGCAACACAATGTAATGCCAAGCAACACTGATTGACAATCAATTTCACATGCTGTTGTGCAAATGGAATAGACAACAGATGGAAATTATTGGCAATTATTGAGGCACAGTCAATAAAAGAGTGTTTCTGCAGGTGGGGACCACAGACCACATCTCAGTACCAATACTTTCTGGCTCATGTTTTGGTCATTTTTGAATGTTAGTTGTACTTTTGCACTCATGGTAGCATGAGACGGACTCTACAACCCACACAAGTGGCTCAGGTAGTGCAGCTCATCCAGGATGGCACATCAATGTCAGCTGTTTGCTGTGTCTGTCACAGTAGTATCCAGAGGCAGGAGGTGCTACCAGGAGACAGGCCACTACACCAGGAGACATGGAAGGGACTGTAGGAGGGCAACAACCCAGCAGCAGGACTGCAACCTCTGCCTTTGTGCAAGGAGGAACAGGAGGAGCACTGCCAGAGCCCTGCAAAGTTACCTCCAGCAGGCCACAAATGTGCATGTGTCTGCACAAAGGATTAGAAACTGACTCCATGAGGATGGTATGATGGTCCGATGTCCACAGATGGGGGTTGTGCTCACAGCCCAACACCGTGCAGGATGCTTGGTATTTACCACAGAAAACCAGTATTGGCAACTTTGCCACTGGCGCCCTGTGCTCTTCACAGATGAAAGCAGTTTCATACTGAGCACATGTGACAGAGTCTGGAGACACCATGGAGAGCGATCTGCTGCCTTCAACATCCTTCAGCATGACCAGTTTGGCAGTGGGTCAGTAATGGTGTGGGGTGACATTTCTTTGGAAGGCCGTACAGCCCTCCATGTGCTCGCCAGAGGTAACCTGACTGCCATTAGGTACCAAGATGAGATCCTCAGACCCCTTGTGAGACCATATGCTGGTACGGTTGGCCCTGGGTTCCTCCTAATTCAGGACAATCTCAGACCTCATATGGCTGGAGTGTGTCAGCAGTTCCTGCAAGAAGAAGGCATTGAAGCTTTGGACTGGCCCGCCCATTCCCCAGACCTGAATCTGATTGAGAACATCTGGGACATCATGTCTCGCTCCATCCACCAATGTCACGTTTCACCACAGACTGTCCAGATGCTTTAGTCCAGGTCTGGGAGGAAATCCCTCAGGAGACCATCCGCAACCTCATCAGGAGCATTCCTAGGTGTTGTAGGAAGGTCATATAGACACGTCTATGCCACACACTACTGAGCCTCATTTTGACATGTTTTAAGAACATTACACCAAAGTTGAATCAGCCTGTAGTGTGTTTTTCCACTTTAATTTTAGGGGTGACTCCAAATCCAGGTCTCCATTGGTTAATAAATTTGATTTCCATTGACGGTTTTTGTGTGATTTTGTTGCCATCACATTCAACTTTGTACAGAACAAAGTATTCAATGAGAATATTTCATTCATCAGATCTAGGAGGTGTTATTTGAGGTGTTCCCTTTATTTTTTTGAGCACTGTATTTGGTAATTCTCCCACCAGCGCTGCAGCTGAGTAAGACTAACAAACGGACCCACTGTTTGTTTTTCATGGCTAGCACACTGACTCGTTCATGTCTATGGGCCCATACACATGACCAAGTATTTTTACAGTCCCGTGTATGGGGCTGTGAGCCCGGGTCAAAACTCAGGACAGGTCCACTTTGCGGCCCATGCTGAATTACTTTGGCAAATGGAGCTGTGTAGATGCTGGTGGCATAGGGATTTCATCCATGTGCTGTCCCTGCTATTTAATCACAGCGTGGCCTAAGACTGGAGTATGCTGTACTATGAGATACTATGAATCTGATACTATGATTCTTCAAAGATAGCTCAGCAAGAATTACAAAAATTACATCTGATTTGATTTTAGATAAGATATTGTATTTTTGTAAAATAATTATGCTAGTAATAGTTGTATTCTCACAATGATATAATGTCAGGCATGCACAATTCCCATTTACTCAAATCATTTTCTGCTGTTTTATTCATGCAAGAGAACAATATTAAGTGAAGATGAACATTTCTACTGTAGGTCAATGTACTTTGAGTCATTTACTGCTTATTCTGCATGTTATTATATCATATGGATTAACCAAACCATAGCATTCTGGGAAATGGTGTTGATAGGAAATGTGTTGTAATAAAAACTGATCGATTCAATTGAAATGTGAAGGTGCTTTAAAGTACATGAAGGAAGATTATAAAATGATGAAATCCAATACATCAGGAGGAAGCCTTCTAGTGCTGTCAATGTATGACAACAGAATGAGGAAAGTTTTCTCGTGTACAAGGCTTGAAAAGGCACGATTTTTGTAGCACATGCTGGTTTTGCGTAAAAATTGCAATTTTTTATTTTATTTTGAGAGCCCTTTGCCCTTTTTAGTGTGGGAATCAAGGCAGGTCAGGGTGGGGACGCCTCGGCCCAATAAATGTGTTACCCTTGGTCACATCTGTGTTTTGCAATCCGTTCCCCATGCAGACTCCCCGAATGGACTACCGAACACATTGGCAAGCGCTGTGCAGTGAAAGCACATGGACCATATAGACTATAATGGAGTCTGTGTGCTTTCACTGCTTTCACTGTACACTGCTTGCAAATGCGTTGGGTAGTCCGTTTGATTAGGGTTAACTGATGTAACGTAGTTGATAGAGCATCGCTATAGGGGAAGCACAACAATTCAATTCATACTTCAGGTAATAGAAGGTAGAATCAACAATAGCTGTAGAGCACTGAGTACAGTTACAGACAGGGGTGTGATTTGCAATGTACCAGACCGTAACATTCAGCCATTTTGTTATTTTCTATGTTGACTCCCCACCTTCCAAACCCAATAACTTTTATTCTTCTGTTCACATCATATAAAAGCTTAATGTTTGTCGGACAAACTGTTCTTCATAATGTTACCATCTATTATTCTGAACAATCTACTGGGAATCTGGAAAAAAATCAGAATTTGGGTGGAAGTGAAGAAAAAGTGCATTTGTGCAACTTTCTTATGAGCTTAATTTTTACTGCATTCACTCTGCAGCCAAAATGACGGGTCAAGGCATTTTTCAGACACAGGTATAACTAATGTGTATGTGTTTCACAGTAATTTGTCACTTTAACGTTAGGTTCACACCTGCGCCTGAGGAAAAAAAACGGATTGCAAAATGGACACAAACTTAATGCTATCCATTTGTAATCCGTTTGCAATTTGCTTTCCATAGAACTCAATGTTTAAAAAAAAAAAAAAAAAAAAAAGATTGGTTGCTTCTGTCTGGAATCTTTATTTTTTTTTAACAGAAAAAAAAGTTCTGCAAGTCTGAGTTTTCTCTCTGTTCAAAAGAGTGGATACCAGATACAAACGCTGACCCAGGGCAACAATAAACCTGAGTTCACACAGAATTTTTTGGACCGGATTTTGACGCGGAATCCGCCTCAGATTCTGGTTCCAAAAAACGCCTCTCATTGACTTCAATGGGAGCCATTCACTTCTTTTTCCCACTCTTGGAAAAAAGAAGTGAGCTGCCCTATCTTGACGCGAATTCCGCGGCTGAATCCACTACAATGTCCGCGGCGCGAGACTCCTTCCTGACTAGGCCCATTTATTTGGGCCTAATCCGAAGCGGAATGCTGCAACTGGATGCTGGTGCACTGCATCAGCATCCAGTTGTGGCTAGCCGCGGAAGGCATTTTTTGGATCCAGATTCTGAGGCGGATTCTGTGTCAAAATCTGGTCCAAAAAACTCTGTGTGAACTCAGCCTAAGGGTTTCTATAGTAAGGAAATGTTGGATTCTGAAGATGTTTTTGAAGTGTAGGTAACATGAGCATGCAAATGATTGGATATTGGGAGTAGAGGAAAGATCTGACTCTAACACAACCTGAAAACCACGGATATGCTGCATGGGATGGCAGAAATAGCAGTAGTTCAGTCTTTCAGAGTTTCTGTTTCAGATTGAGGGAAGACATTATGTTAGAAATAGCAGAAAGACAGTAACCGGTGTTCTGTAGTCCTGCAGAGGTGATGCTGTGGGAGGAGGTACTGTATATAGTTGGGTATCAACATAAAGATGGTACCGAAAGACATTTTGCTAAACATGAAAATTGACATGAAAAACAGGAAATACTAAGTATCTTGCAAGTTGTTCTAGAAATGAAACATTGATTTTTCATTTCCATATGTGCACCATTCTTCAGTTACTGACCATAGAGATCAAACTGTCTAAGACAGAAGCACATTATGTTACACTCCACAATATTGCCAGCAAACATTCGTTTGTATCAGGCCAGTGGGATAACCTGAAGAATAAAAATAAACACTTGCCCGAGATTAAAGCCTATTGATAACATGTCTTTCTCACATCAGTGGAACTGTAATTGTTACCCAGACCCATAGCTTGCCAGCTGGCAGCAATGCCTTGAAATATTAAGAAAATATTACATTAAGATCTGTGGTGTGTTAATTAGGAAAAGCCACATGTTATGAATAATATTTTATACTCACTTTACACATTAATGATTACACTTTGTTCAGCCATCAAAGATTGTAGGCAAATGAGATTTTATAGTTAATGTTAATGAAATGATTTCATAATAATGATATAGGAGTTTTAAATCTGTGATCATATCTGAAAGGTATAGCTGAACAGACTCTCCTTATTCCATTATGTGCCTCGCTCGCTACATTGTACAAATATGGGTGGAGAGGACGAGGAGCAGGGCTTAGATCTCAATTCAGGGAAACGGCCGGACAACTGATTTATGAAGAGACGGAAGATCTTCATAAATCAGTCATGCCCTATGCCAGTCAAGACCTTTATTAGCAATGGCATATGAAACAAAAGTCTCAATAAATCTTCCTCATAGTGTTTATTATTTATTTTAAATGTTGTAGAAAATTGATCCTGCAGGTTGCAATATTGAAAAAACGTACTTCCTTCTTACATTGCCTGTATGCTTTGTTTCATTTGCAATTAAAGGGACTTAAAGGGATTGTTTGGGAATTTCTTTATTGCTTTTACTTAGGATAGTAACAAAACAAAAGTGTTTCAATGGTTTGTCCTTCCTAAATATTCAATTGATATACAAAATGTGAGTGGTAAGGACTAAAAATTTACTTTCATTAGTGATAATGGTAATAAAAACTCCACACATAAAAATTATATGTGTTGGGATAACACGGGATTTAGAAAAAGATTATCCCACTCTCTACCATATTCAACTCTTAGTTATACTATCATGGCACGTTAATATATGTGGAGATGTGGGAAACAAGGAGATTATAATTGATTTGAAAATTAAAAGTTACTTCGTCCTCAACTCTTGGAGATTACCAATAAAGATATTGGGGATAGCACTGATAGTATAACAAAGAGTTGAATATGGTAGAGAGTGGGGTAATCCTTTTCTAAATCCCATGTTATCCCAATACACAGTACACATATAATTGTTATGTGTGGAGTTTTTATTATCATTATCACTAATAAAAGTTAAGTTTTAGTCCTTACCACTCACATTTTGTATATCAATTTTACTTAGGATAGGCCGTACGCATCAACAGCCTGCCACCACACAGATCAGCTCTTTGGATGTACGCCCGGTCTCAGTACTATACAGTGCATGGAACCAAAACCAGATAGATCTGGGTGCTATATAGTAGCCAGGTGCCTTTACTGTAGCTCAGCTCCTATTGACATCAATGACAGTTGAGCTGCAGTAATGACACCCAACCACTATCTGCTTCAAGCTCTGTGCACTGTATAGTACAGGCACAGGACACACCCCTGAACAGCTTATCTGTGCGGGGAACAGTTGTTACCCCCACCCCCGTCCCCCCGACAGTCAATAGTAAAATAGGTTCCTAATATACATGGCTTGTGGTATGACTTTACCATTTTTGATCCCAGTGTAATTTTAAAAATATATATATATTTGGGGTCTTTTAAAGAAGACTGAATAGCTATCCCAGTAGGCCTTTATTAGGAAATAACTTAACAATTCTAAATCTTCGTACTACGTCTTAGTTAAAGTGTAATGCATTGTTTTTCTATTGTGTCATGGGGTAAACATTTTTGCAATGTACTTTATTAATCTCTCAAACTTCCTTTTAAAAATAGGAGCATTCTCATTAGCAATGATCTAACTAAGCATTGCCAGGGAAACTCTGTCCGTACACATGTACTCAATGCAGTACGTATAGCTGGAGCATTTACCAAAGTGGGATAGTTACTTCAGATCTCCAGTTTTATAACACCTAGAAAAATGGTTCTGGTGTCACAAGAAAGCTAGTATTAGCTGTAAAAGAATTAGGGATATCACTGATTGAAAACAAAGTTAGGAATCATATGTTATATTCAGCATAAACTGCTGTTGGTTAAGTGCAAATTCATGACTGCGTTTTGAACTAGTGATTAGGGTTGAGCGATCGTGATTGGAAAAGATCAGATTACGATCGGTGATCAAGTAAATTTCATGATCGCTATCGAAATTCCGAGACGATCTTTTCCAGCGGGATCGAGGTCGGAGATTATTTCAAGATCGGCTCAACCCTTAAGTGACTTTTCCCATAGAGAAGCATTGACTAGGGTTGAGGATCGGGATTGGAAAAGATCGGATCCCGATCGGCGATCAAGCAAATTTCACGATTAGGATCAGCTGGAAAATGATCGGAAATCGGATTTTGAAAACGATCCTGAAATCTCAAGATCGGCTCAACCCTACTAGTGATATCTCAGGTTCTGTTCTGCCTCATTTATGCATATTCAGAATGCAACTGTGTACAGACTTTCCTTAGCAACAGATTAGGTAGTGGGTTGCAAAGGAGAAAGTTACAGCCTGTTTTATAATAAAAAGGAAGTTAGATAGGTTATCAAAGTACAATACAGAAATAGTCACTCGCAACACAATAGCAGAAATAAAGGAATGGGAGTCACACTAGTCAACTGGTTGTTGCCATTCCTCTCTTTTTTCTTTTACATCTATATAAAGTCTGACACTGGCAACACCGATTGGTTATTATCATGCTATAAAGGAACATAACCCCAAATAGCAACACCCAGCCATCATTGTATAATAGAGGAATGGTGTAATATAGAGGTCTATGAAAAGAGGCTTCAGAATTGGGAAATAATGTGATATAACAGGTACAGTTTAGGACAAATTCAACCCCTATAAATGCCAGTTATTGCACTACAAAACAATCACATAATATCTTAGCATAAAATGGGTTAATCAGTAAATCTTCACATCCTCCATCAATCTCAACTCTGATATATATGTGTATATATAATACTCACAAAGCAGGAAACATTATCAATTGACCTATAGTGTGACACTATTACAATTATGTGCACCGTTCATCTGTATTTTCTAAGAGTATACTGGGAGTTCTAGTTCAACAACAGCTGGTGAGTCCTAGTTCGGAGCCACTGATTTACATGGTTAAAATCTATCTGACAAACATTCCAAAGCATTTCCTATGGTAAATAGAGCACAAAAATTCAGAGACACTCTGCCATTCAGCTGCTCCAAATGACTTAGCTGCTCCTCAATGTCATGGATCATGCAGCCTGTCTAACTATTGACATGTTAATGTTTTCCTGACGAGTATCATGCAATGATAATTTGTTACTGTGAAACCCATAATGACTTTTAATTGTGACTCCTAATATCATATGCTGTCATTTAAATCTCAATGCCTGTCACTTGCTTGTTCTCGTTGTGAAAATATACAGCTCTTCTCTCCTTCAAACATCTGCATTAGCACATGGTTTATTTCTTGCAAGCGCTTTCAGAGGGCTCGATGACTCACCAAGTGCAAGATTTAGAAATTATTGCTTACAATATCACATTACATTTCAAATTTCTGTGTTCACAATATACATATTTATTGGTCAGATTTTATAGTATTAAATATCATTTATAACCTGTCTTGTTTATTTCTATGTATCCTTAAAGAGGTATGTCTGACTTATGAATAACAAATGAAATTACAAACATTTGTAATATGCTTTTCTAAAAACGCAGGAAACATTGTGGAGTAGGGGAGCTAGTGGCTGCCATACAAGCGCTTACAGGAAGCCAATCTACCTATCAGTATATTCATGGTATGTGGGAGGAAACCCAAGCAAACCCAGGGAGAACACACTGAACTGTTTACAAGGATCCCTCATAGATATAAGTCTATTGATGGATCCATGAGAAGGGGAAAAATGAGGATATTTTTTGACGGTCAGCTAAAATAGACCATCACAAATCCAAGCTTTCAGTAAAGTCAGGTTTCACCCATCCATTCATATACGCTGCTGTACTAGAATATATACTATGTTACTTCCTAATTGGATTTAATTCAATGACTATTTTTTATATTTTACAGGCATCTATATCCTATAAATAATTGCAGTATTTTTATTCAGGTTGATGGAGCAAGTTTCCAAGAATAACATGATCAAGTACTAAAGTCATTTATTAAACTTGTTAAGGAACCTTTCCAAAATGCAAATTTTATTGCAAAGATTTCAGTGACTGAAAATCAGTTCCATCCATCAACATGGGGTTTTTCTGACTTCAAGCATGGTATATTCTGTGGTATGTATCTTCTTATCTCTGAGGCCCTGATGCATCAAGGGGTTGTAGAAGAGGCAAGAAGGAAATCAGATAACATACCAGACGGCTCAAGTCCAAGTCCCAAAAGGAACAAGATGTAACCACTTGCAATGTAGAGAAAAAGAGAGGCAGGGAGCGTGCTGGTCTGAACATGAATATTCTTTTATTTAATACACAATGCATTTTGGGAGTATATCCCTTTCTCAAGTTGCATATTAAGGTGAGCATTCTACCTTTTGCCTACCACTTCACTTGTAAAGCAGTATTATGTTATTGGCACTTGGCGCCATTTTTTTTTTTTCATTTTCGGATGCAACCGCTTCTCAGGCCACTTTTTAAGAGCAGTAGAAACTAGCTTTCTTTCTAAATGACTATCCTTTGGTCCTAATCAAAATATCAATGATCTTCGACTGTTTATAGATCTGAACACATACTTGCACATTTTACCATAATGTCTAAATTACATCCTATTAATGACACTGTTAATGACACCACCTCTGCAGAACCCAGTTGTACTAACAATAATGCGGGTATAGCAGTATATAATCCTATTACTACTCATTTAAAACCAAAATCATAGTTTTATCCTTCGCACCACAAGGAAGCCATATTGAAACTTACTCTGTGGTAGAAGTTGAATTTAGGAAATGACCTCTAAGAGAGGAGCATAAAGCAATTCGGGCTCTTATGGCTAATGAGAACATTGTTATAAGAAATACTGATAAAGGTAGAGGTGTGGTCATTCAAAATAAAACTTTCCACATCCCAAATGCTGAGAACATATGAGACACTATGTACGGTATTATACACGATTGTCAAAACATCTACTGTACAGGAATTCTATTAGCTTATTTGAAAGGCTTTCTATATAGGAGTCCTATCCAAGATATATATATATATATAATTTGCATAGATTTTGCCAATTTTTACCCCTCTAGCTATTCCTTTTGTATGTTATCCCGTGTAGCCTGTATCTTTTTTCTTTTCTCGTGTAATATTTTGCATTTTCCATTTACCGCCTAGTGGCTTAATGCTCTAATTACGACTCATGATGTGCATGTGAGGACATGAATGAGCAGTTTGGGGCAATCCACACATACTTAGTTGTGGGAACCCCATTGACAGTGCCCGGCATCTGGTACTGCTTGTAGTGGATGATTGTGGTAAGAACGATTTGTGTATACGTGATTGTGATCATGAGATGTCAAGTTTATCTCGAATCGATAAAATATGCATGCATAGTCGCGATTGTAAGGTGCTAAGTTGGTGAACCCTTGGTTCACATCTGCGTTTGGTAATCCATTCCAGGAGTCGTATGGGGTCCCCCTGAACGGACTGCTGAAGGCATTTGCAAGCGGTGTGCCGTGAAAGCACATTGACCCCATAATCTATAATGGGGTCTGTGTGCTTTCCGTGCCCTGCCTGCATGATTCATGTGAACAGAAAAGTTAGATTGTGAAGTACTTTCCTATCCATATGTTCCCTGTGTAAATTTTGTGGTAAGCACACGGACCCCATTATAGTCTATGGGGATCCGTGTGCTTTCACTGCACACCGCTTGCAAATGCATTCAGTAGTAGTAGTCCCCCCCGAACGGATTAGCGATGAAGATGTGAACAAGGCCTTAGTCTTGGTGCCAGATATACTCTAATGGTATTAAGTTTGCCTTTCAAATAGTTCTGTTTTTTTAAATTTCTAGCTACATTATATGCTCATATTTGAATAAGCACAAATTCCTTCTGTACCCTTGTGTTTAGAAGTGGTCCCTTATGGAAATCTTCTGGATGTCCAAGTTGGTGGTGTAAATCTAGCAGGTGTGGTGATCATTGTGACCACTGCATAATAAGATGGTTTTGACCTTTCTCAACCAAAGATAAGAGCACCCCTATCTTTATTACAAGTGAATGAGCATAATACAGTATTTTTGAAAGGCAGACGTGCTCGGTGCTGTTTGTTTTCTTCTGTTTTATATAAGCTTCGCAATACAGAGATAAGCATCTTTACATAGATATGGAAATTGCCCTGCAAGTACACAAGGGGCAGGGCCTGATTTTCCTACAGACTGTTGTGAGAGCTTCACCTCTTACCTGTAATCACTTCTCATCCCTTTAACTGTGTGTGGCATGTTCCACCTCTATCTGCATCATCACAGCTGTCTGTAGGCAAATTTGGGAACTGAGGTCCATCACTTACAGGCTGATTGCATATAAAACATACAACGTATGTTTCTGTCCCACCTAAATACCCCTACACAACACTGTGATTAGTTAGTCAGACTCCTGTCTGTTACTGCCAGACCCCCTTCAGCAAACAAATAAGGGTACATTTGTTATTTTATGTCATTGCCTCTGTTTGGGCCATTTTTTTTTTTATCTCTGAAAACAAACTCTTTTATTAAAACATAAGAAATTTGGAAAAAAAAACAAGTAACTGATTAAAATAAAAATAAATATATCAAAAGAAATTTAAAATTTAAAATTGTTCCAATCAGGAAAATCTGGGATGAAGTATTGAAGCGTCTATGACAGTACATTTATGTTGTCGTCCAGCTGTCAGCATATTACTTTCTCTGTCCATAGTTATGCCAAGAAATAATCAGATCAGATGTTAGGATCATTTTATGCAAATGGTGCACTGTAGTTAGCAAATAAAGTTTGGTTAAATGTCTATAAAGAGAGATGCCATAGCATTTAAAATGAAATGTGAGCATTTTTCTATGAACTTTCATGAGATTTTTTAGGAAGCTGGAAATGTATTGCATATAGTCAAGTTATAAAACCGCATTGAATGCTCAGTGCATAATTTCCATTCTCCTGACATATGGAAGAAATTTCAGAACTGCCGCCCTGGTTAAGGAACAAACTCCATTTAACATTTGGACAAACTCCAAAGCTGATCTAGACTATCCTAAAGACAGCTGAGCTACTTTTAAACATCAGCTTGTCTGTGACTGACGGGTGGGGGGAATGGCAAATAAACTGGCAATCGACTTACACTGACATCAGTTGTAAAACATCTGCCCTGCTTATCAGGAACACGTCTACATATTCATGCACAGTTTCCCCAGGCCCCTGGAGACGCTCTGAGACACAGAACAAGTGGAGCACCCCTGATTGTCTGAATTATTTCCTTTTTTTATTTTTTATTTCCATAATACGATATATATATATATATATATATATATATATATATATGGATAGAGATAGATAGATAGATGGATGGATGGATGGATGGATGGATGGATGGATAGATAGATAGATAGATAGATAGATAGATAGATAGATAGATAGATAGATAGATAGATAGATAGATAGAGATGTAATTGCCAAAGCAAAAAATTGCAACAGCATTCTGCTGGCACCAGGGGCATTATTGCTAGAGATGAGCGAACACTAAAATGTTCGAGGTTCGAAATTCGATTCGAACAGCCGCTCACTGTTCGAGTGTTCGAATGGGTTTCGAACCCCATTATAGTCTATGGGGAACATAAACTCGTTAAGGGGGAAACCCAAATTCGTGTCTGGAGGGTCACCAAGTCCACTATGACACCCCAGGAAATGATACCAACACCCTGGAATGACACTGGGACAGCAGGGGAAGCATGTCCGGGGGCATAAAAGTCACTTTATTTCATGGAAATCCCTGTCAGTTTGCGATTTTCGCAAGCTAACTTTTCCCCATAGAAATGCATTGGCCAGTGCTGATTG
Organism: Leptodactylus fuscus; assembly: GCF_031893055.1. NCBI lineage: Eukaryota > Metazoa > Chordata > Amphibia > Anura > Leptodactylidae > Leptodactylus > Leptodactylus fuscus. Next base: position 236,467,876 of record NC_134265.1, read on the forward strand.
GCCAGAGTACGGAACTCGACCAATCAGCGCTGGCTCTGCTGGAGGAGGCGGAGTCTAAGATCGCTCCACACCAGTCTCCATTCAGGTCCGACCTTAGACTCCGCCTCCTCCGGCAGAGCCAGCGCTGATTGGCCGAAGGCTGGCCAATGCATTCCTATGCGAATGCAGAGACTTAGCAGTGCTGAGTCAGTTTTGCTCAACTACACATCTGATGCACACTCGGCACTGCTACATCAGATGTAGCAATCTGATGTAGCAGAGCCGAGGGTGCACTAGAACCCCTGTGCAAACTCAGTTCACGCTAATAGAATGCATTGGCCAGCGCTGATTGGCCAATGCATTCTATTAGCCCGATGAAGTAGAGCTGAATGTGTGTGTTAAGCACACACATTCAGCACTGCTTCATCACGCCAATACAATGCATTAGCCAGTGCTGATTGGCCAGAGTACGGAATTCGGCCAATCAGCGCTGGCTCTGCTGGAGGAGGCGGAGTCTAAGATCGCTCCACACCAGTCTACATTCAGGTCCGACCTTAGACTCCGCCTCCTCCAGCAGAGCCAGCGCTGATTGGCCGAATTCCGTACTCTGGCCAATCAGCGCTGGCCAATGCATTCTATTAGCCCGATGAAGTAGAGCTGAATGTGTGTGCTAAGCACACACATTCAGCACTGCTTCATCACGCCAATACAATGCATTAGCCAATGCTGATTGGCCAGAGTACGGAATTCGGCCAATCAGCGCTGGCTCTGCTGGAGGAGGCGGAGTCTAAGGTCGGACCTGAATGGAGACTGGTGTAGAGCGATCTTAGACTCCGCCTCCTCCAGCAGAGCCAGCGCTGATTGGCCGAATTCCGTACTCTGGCCAATCAGCGCTGGCCAATGCATTCTATTAGCCCGATGAAGTAGAGCTGAATGTGTGTGCTTAGCACACACATTCAGCTCTACTTCATCGGGCTAATAGAATGCATTGGCCAATCAGCGCTGGCCAATGCATTCTATTAGCTTGATGAAGCAGAGTGTGCACAAGGGTTCAAGCGCACCCTCGGCTCTGATGTAGCAGAGCCGAGGGTGCACAAGGGTTCAAGTGCACCCTCGGCTCTCCTACATCAGAGCCGAGGGTGCGCTTGAACCCTTGTGCAGCCTCAGCTCTGCTACATCAGAGCCGAGGGTGCGCTTGAACCCTTGTGCACACTCTGCTTCATCAAGCTAATAGAATGCATTGGCCAGCACTGATTGGCCAGAGTACGGAATTCGGCCAATCAGCGCTGGCCAATGCATCCCTATGGGAAAAAGTTTATCTCACAAAAATCACAATTACACACCCGATAGAGCCCCAAAAAGTTATTTTTAATAACATTCCCCCCTAAATAAAGGTTATCCCTAGCTATCCCTGCCTGTACAGCTATCCCTGTCTCATAGTCACAAAGTTCACATTCTCATATGACCCGGATTTGAAATCCACTATTCGTCTAAAATGGAGGTCACCTGATTTCGGCAGCCAATGACTTTTTCCAATTTTTTTCAATGCCCCCGGTGTCGTAGTTCCTGTCCCACCTCCCCTGCGCTGTTATTGGTGCAAAAAAGGCGCCAGGGAAGGTGGGAGGGGAATCGAATTTTGGCGCACTTTACCACGCGGTGTTCGATTCGATTCGAACATGGCGAACACCCTGATATCCGATCGAACATGTGTTCGATAGAACACTGTTCGCTCATCTCTAATTATTGCATTACTCCAAATACCTACTGTATATAAAGATACATAGGTTCTTTGTACTTTCAATTTTTAGAAAACTGTAATTGTAAGCCCACCTCTCCCATCAAGTCAACCTCTGTTAGATGGGTTTCTACACTAAAATGACTCACTTCTCTTAGGGCTTTGGTCTCCCATGTGTTTCTCAGCCAGATCATGCCCTGCATATACCACAAATAGCCTCCTCTCTCTTGACCTGTGGCCTCAGAAAGAATAAAATATAAAATACCAAGAACCTAATTTTGATGTATTCTTACTGTACATACAGTAGGTATTTCTAGTAATGTTCTTGTTGCTAGCAGAGATCTGTTGCAATTTTGTTTAATTTTATTGCAGCCACAGCATCGTGCACCTAGATTTCTTGTTCACATTGTTTGGCTGTGTTGACCAATTGGCTGACCTCCATTTTCGTTTATGGGAGCCACCCATTTACCAAGACTGGGTTTAAGTAGAGCATAATATGGGTGAACTACAGTCTGGGAGGCCAGGAGAGAGGAGGCTATTTGAGGTGATATGGCTGAAATATACATTTGCCTTTATTTAATGGGAGACCAAAGCCCTAAGAGAGGTGAGTCATTTTAATGTAGGGACCCTTCTAAAAAAATAACTAATATAATAGTGTGTGTTATATGCAAATCAATGCAATGTACACACAGTGAACTATAAATATGTTATTGGGCACACTTAGGAGCTGGGAGTCACAGTATCAGTTCACAGTTCTAGGTGCTATTAAAGCAAAGATAGATACAGCTACGTATGAGAGCTCTATCTGTGGTTCTAGGGGCTATTTTGAGTTACAGAGCCCAACAGTATCTATTACTAGCATGGTTTTAAAGTTAATATTTTTATCTTTATGTCTAAGGCCCTAAAATGTAGAGACTTTTTTGACTCTGAGAAAAAATGCATTTTTGATGCGTTTTCTCCACTGCGTTTTTTTATGCTAAGTTTAGACTAGCATTTGTCTCTCCAGGTCCACATGGAGACCCAAAAGACAAAGAGCCTGTCCACTAAAACGCGCTTAGAGTATAGACTATGATAAGTCCATGCAAGACTTTCCTCTCTGCCGATTTTAGATAGAATCTGCGGTGGAGTCCCCTACGCAGAGGTGAACCTTAGTTGTGTTTTATTACATGGAGCCTTAGCCTAAAACAAGATTAGAAACATAGTGCTAAGTGCTTTAGAACCCAAGAAACAGGCCCAAGATAGGTGCAAGTTATTTTTTTCTTCAGCCGGGCCGCAGTAACAAAGTGCTGTGGGAAAAACCACAGAGCAATGCAGAGCATTTTTTCCTGCAGCACTTTTCACTTGATGCTTCCATTATACCTATAGGAAAACTGACAATGTTTCCATAGGTATATTTGACATACTGCAGTTTCCAAAACCGCAACGTTTTTGCGTCCACTGTGGGTATTTTTCTGCAATGTGTAGATGGGATTCACTAGAATCCACTTTGGAGGGACTTTAAAATGCCACATGGGGCCCCGGCCTAATAGCAATTTTTAGCTTATAACAATCTTAAATTTAAAGGGGTTTCCTAATCAGGGATGGGGTTGGTGTAATATTAAAAAAGGAGGGATGCACACCTTTCCCTGGTTCTTGGTATCATGTCCCCCACTCTATTCCATGTCCAAAGTGCAACTTAGGTGACCATTTCGGCCAATCACTGGCATTAGCGGTCACATATTGGGTACCAGTGACTGATTAGCAATGACATGACCAGTATGCAAAATGTGACCGCTGATTCCAGGGATTGTGTGCTTTCACAGGATGGTATATGGGACTCAATGCTGGAACAGAGGACCAAGGGTAGGTCGGTATCCTTTCTCTCTTTTTTTTTTTTTTGCCCCACTGGAAAAACCATTTCTCATGAATTGCTAAAGCTTCACAGAAGATCAAGTATTTATCAGTTATAGTAAGGGTGTGCGTGCTGTTTTTAGTTTATTGCTTACTGCTTCTTACTGTACTTGGTAGCATTTAACCTATCACTGTTAATATTTGTATTGGCTAAGAAATGCATATGTATTATTAAATTATTACATTAGTTACTAGTCTATGCTAACTAAGCCAAATGTTTGCATTGTTAAAAAATAAATTCTAATAATATTTCAAAAGATATTTCTATTTCACAGCCTAACATTTTCATCTTCTTTGGATTTCAATGCAGATCCCGACTGCTTAGATTTCAAATGTGCTTTGCCAATGCTAACAGCACTTTTCACAAGCCGGTGCCAGATGTGTTTTTAGATATTGATGAACCAAATTAATGTTCTGCTGGCATTAAAATGACCACAGACTGATGCATTGAGCTGCGGCTGCTGGAATGGAATGGATGGCATATTAATAAACAGGGTGTCGTGTTCATCTTAATGGAGGCGGAAAGGTTTCTGATAAAAACATAATGAATTTGATATCAGACACAAGCTGTTACAACAAACTGCCAATATAATTAATGATCTTTAGATGCTAATGACAAATATTGCATAGCACGAAAGGAGAGAGGAGCAATGCAGTAGAAAGTTATTTAGCGGTTGTTGCTGAAACAAGTCTTGTTAAACTATTTAAAACAATAAGATTTCTCCTACCCCTTATTATAGACTGGACAGCAGTAAAATCTCTCACCTTTTCCTAAAGTTATGATTACATGATGGGGTCATGATACCGCCAGGGTGTAACTAAAAACTGGGCAGCCATGCCAGCGACCACTGTACTGCATTACAATTCACTAAAACTGGGGGTGGAGAGGTTGCAGTGCTGATGTAATATCTCCATATAGGATACTACGTTTTTAAGGGATTCCTTTGAGCTATACTGAAATTTTTGATTTCTATGTTTGATCTAGTGATACAGTGTTTAGTAAAAATACTACTAAAAATTAAAGATACCAGCCAGGGGTGAACCTAGCTTTTATGCCGCCTGAGGTGGATGACAGAAAGCCCCCCCCCCCCCCCCGAGAAGGGGGCGGGGCGGAGCGGATGGGGCGGCATTAGCAGGCAGGGAGAGGACCTGCTCTCTGCCTGAGCGTGAGGGGAGGCCGATGGAGCAGCGCTGCGTCCACAGGGCCTCCCCAATCCACCGCACGCTTCCCGTGCCGAGCTGCCGAGATGGTGATGTTGACTTAGGTCAGCAGAAATGCCGCCCCCCTGGGGGCCCGGAATAGCGCCGCCTGAAGCGGTCGCTTCAGGTCACCTCATGGGAGGTGCGGCGCTGATACCAGCTTACATTTAACTATTGCATAACTTTTGAATGTGTTCAGATATTGTCTGCCAAGATAACTGTAAGACTATAGACAAATGTCCTAATATTTGTTGTAGTTTAACCTCATATTAGAATAACAAAAATTCAAGGAAGAGGGGGAATGGAAAAACACAGCCCTCTGTGCCAAAAAAGCCACAATTGAATCGTGACAATAGTGATCACAAAGTCATTCACAATATAGGTAAGAATAAAGTTAGTAGCACCAGCCAGGTCTGTCATTGAACTATTTTTCCTCAGCTGTCCATGTACTTGTCTTTATACGTACTGTATGGGTATCATTTTAAATATGAATTAAACTAATAAAGTAGAAAATAATTTTATCAAGGAGGATTTCACTGGACTCCATTTTTTTCATATTTTTCATATTAGAATAGGTTAGGAAATACACCCATTACGGGATTGTAGAAACAGTCCGCGTGTTTTTTACAATATTGATGGCACGGTAAATTAATTTTATATATAACAACAATAACACTCCTAGAATTAAGGGCTCATTCACACGACGTTAACGGGACCGCAAACATGCACCGTCAAAATCGCGGCGCAAATGTCCCGTAAACGCGGCGCATTGCGCGCCGCGTTTACCCTGTGTGAATGAGCCCTTAAACTTAAGAGAGACATTTTTTTAAACAGCTGACTTGTAGAGATGAGTGAGTAGTACTCAATCGAGTAGGTGTTCCATTGGATACTACGGTATTCGAAATACTCGTACTCGATCGAGTACTACTAGCTGTTCGAAGTTAAGGATCGATGCAGAACTAGCGTTGATTGGCAGAATGCTATACATTGGCAATCAACGCTAGTTCTTCTCTTACCTTTAGAAGCAGTGGCGGATCCAGGCTTTGCGGGGCCCTGGGCAATTGACTGTGGCGCGGCCCTACTTACAAAAACCCGACATGTAGGTTTTTTCTGTCTGCTTGAAAAGTCGGACATCTTTAGGACATGAAGTGTAAAACAATGCACCTGATGTCCATTTAAAGGGACTCTATCAGCAAAATCATGCTAATAGAGCCCCACATATGCGTGAATAGCCTTTAAAAAGGCTATTCAGGCACCGTAAATGTAACATTAACCCCCGGGCCCGTTTTTAAATAAAAGCATAAAAACATATATGCAAATCTTACCGAACGTGCACCAGGGGCGGTGATACACTATGCCGCGTCATCTTCGGGCACACCTGCCTCTTCTGTCTTCTTGGAGCGACGCCCTCTGGTCCCATCTCTTCTGCCGGCTTCCTATTGGTCTTCTTCTTGCTTGAGGTCTTCAAATCTCGCGCCTGCGTAGTAGCGCTTCCCTCCGGATTGCTACTGCGCAGGCTCACTCGCCATTTTTCTTAATGACAGTTCACAAGCGTGCAGTACGCTCGTGCAGTTCTACGGGGACTGGCCAGTGAGCCTGCGCAGTAGTGCTCCGGAGGGAAGCGCTACTACACAGGCTTGGGATTTGAAGACAAAAAGACGGAAGAATACATGGAACCAGAAGGCGTAACTACAAGAAGACAGAAGAGGCAGGCATGCCCGAAGATGACGTAACATCGTGCATCACCGCCCCCGATGCACGTTCAGGTACGATTAGCATATATGTTTTAATGCTTTTATTTAAAAATGGAACCGGGGTTTAATATAACATTTACGGTGCCTGAATAGCCTTTTTAAAAGCTATTCACGCATATGTGCGGCTCTATTAGCATAATTTTGCTGATAGAGCCCCTTTAAATGAATGCAGAATGTCACGGACACAGCTAGTGTCCGCTGCTAATGTCCGTGCAAGATTTTGAACAACATTAGCAGCGGACACTGACGGTAGTGTGAACGCCCCCTAAGATACTCCATGTGCCTCATATTAATAGCAATTAACCCTATCATGTCCTTCAAATTAACCCCCTGTGTGCCTCACATAAGAGTTACTGATATGTGAGAGACATGGAGGTAATAATGAAGTATCTTCATGATTAGCACCCCCATATATCTCACACATCAGTAACCCTTATGGTGAAGTACACAGGGGGTTAATGTGAGGGACATGATGGGGTTAGTTGCTATTAATATGAAGCACATGGAGTTACCAAAACTAAATGAATAACTCCAAATGCCTGACATTAATAGGTATAGTAAACCCCCAGGGTCCATCTTCTATATAGCTATAAGCTCCGCCTCCTGGGCTCTCCTCACCCTCTCATTGGTTGACAGAGGGCAGCCAGAGAAGGGGGGTGAGGAGGAGCTTCCTGAGAGTGCTGAGTGGAGCGTCCTCTATCAGTAGCTGCAGCTCCCTGCGCTGGCTGCTCTCTGTTAGCCGATGCTGCAGGTACACAGTGTGCTTCACATATATACTTCCTAATAGGGAAAGTATATGTCAGAAGCACACTATGTACCTGCAGCATCGGCTAATAGAGAGCAGCCAGTGCAGGGAGCTGCAGCTACCAATAGAGGACCGACAGGGGGCCCCTGCAAGTACTGGGGCCCTCGGCAATTGCCCTGCCGATCGACCCGACCTGCATTTTGTTAGGTCCGGGCCTGCATCCGCCCCTGTTTAGAAGTCTTCTCCCTGCACAGCGTCCCCGCATCCTCTTCCGGCTCTGCATTCACTCTGCTTAGGCATCGGGCCTGGGCAGAGCCGACTGCGCATGTCCGCGCGGGCATGCGCAGTCAGCTCTGCCTAGGCCCGATGCCTAGCAGAGTGAATTCAAGGCTGGAAGAGGACGCAGGGACGCTGCGCAGGGAGAAGAATCCAGCCTGACCCTCACTCATGGACTTGGTAAGTAGAATTTGATTGAATGTTGCGTACCCCTGAAACGAGCATCTTCCCCAGGTTTCTTCTATATGTGTAGTAAAATGCTGTTATTGAGTATGCCTCATCCAGAGGTGAGACATCGGCTTGTTACTGGCCCATAAGAGGCGCTTCAGAGCAGGCCCTGGGAGAGACATGACATCTTTGGGTATGTCTGGAGTGCTGAAGCCTGGTGAGACTTTGTTGCAGTTTGTGTTGATGTTTATTTTTTGGCTCGTGTGGCTGGAAGTAAGCCACACATATAGTCAAAACCTTTCTGTTTAGTTAATGCTCAGACGAGCAGGATTTTGATTTCCTTTTTGCCTAAAGTTAAGGCTGTATTTTATTTTGCTTATTTTTCGTAATAATAAATGTACAGGGGGAAAACCCCTGCTTTCACCCAATATTGTGCAACAGTGTTGCTATATTGCTGCCACAATATATACTAACTTAATGGATCAGATCATAAATGGAACTTCTGATGATTTCTCTAGAATTAACCCAAGAACACAGAGTACCTTTGCAAAATAGCTTAGGAGGTTGTGCGTGCATTGGTGAAGGATGAATGTTACACTTTTATTTATAATGGTTCTGGCATAGTTGCTTGGCATATGCAAAAGATAAAGGAGCTTCAAAGGTTACAATCAAATTTTGCTTAATGGGATCCATTCTCATGGATAGCTCCTTAGAAGCCTGGTTAAAATAATTCCTTGGTTCTTTCCTTGAACCAATTGTTGTGTTAGTTGCTTGCATTCTCATGTGTATTTGCAAATAGTGTACTTTAAGTTTGTAAAAGCAGCAGTATGTCCGTGCAAATGGGACTGGCAGCTACAGAATTTGAAGAAAAATTTGTTCCATACAGTTAGTGTGTCTGCCAGTTGAAAAGTGATAAAGAACTGAGCGTAGGAATAGCCACAAAAGTATCCGTTTATGATAATGATGTAGACTAGAGATGAGCGAGTAGTGTTCGATCAAGTAGGTGTTCGATCGAATACTACAGTATTTGAAATACTCATACTCGATCGAACACTACTAGCTGCTCGAAGTTTAAGGTTCGATGCAGAACCAGCGTTGATTGGCAGAACACTGCATGTGCAGTCGGCTCTGCCTAGGCCCCGATGCCTAGGCAGAGTGAATTCCAGCCGGAAGAAGATGCGGAGACACTGCACCGGGAGAAGACTTCAAGGAGAATCCAGCCCGATCATCACTCGTGGACTTGGTAAGTATAATTTTATCGAATGTTGCCTACCCCTGAAATGAGCATTTCCCCCCCATAGACTATAATGAGGTTCGAAATCCGTTCGAGTAGTCGAATAGTGTGCAGCTGTTCGAATTGGATTTCGAACCTCGGAGATTTTAGTGTTCGCTCATCTCTAATGTAGACATTGTTATTCTTCCTCTCATTGTCTAATTGTAAATGTTTGCTATATGATATACAGTGGGGCAAAAAAGTATTTAGTCAGTCACCAATAGTGCAAGTTCCATCACTTAAAAAGATGAGAGGCGTCTGTAATTTACATCATAGGTAGACCTCAACTATGAGAGACAAAATGAGAAAACAAATCCAGAAAATCACATTGTCTGATTTTGTAAGAATTTATTTGCAAATTATGGTGGAAAATAAGTATTTGGTCAGTAACAAAATTTCATCTCAATACTTTGTTATATATCCTTTGTTGGCAATGACAGAGGTCAAATGTTTTCTGTAAGTCTTCACAAGGTTGGCACACACTGTTGTTGGTATGTTGGCCCATTCCTCCATGCAGATCTCCTCTAGAGCAGTGATGTTTTGGGGCTGTCGCTTGGCAACACGGACTTTCAACTCCCTCCAAAGGTTTTCTATAGGGTTGAGATCTGGAGACTGGCTAGGCCACTCCAGGACCTTGAAATGCTTCTTACAAAGCCACTCCTTCGTTGCCGTGGCGGTGTGCTTTGGATCATTGTCACGTTGAAAGACCCAGCCACGTTTCATCTTCAATGCCCTTGCTGATGGAAGGAGGTTTGCACTCAAAATCTCACGATACATAGCCCCATTCATTCTTTCATGTACCTGGATCAGTCGTCCTGGCCCCTTTGCAGAGAAACAGCCCCAAAGTATGATGTTTCCACCCCCATGCTTTACAGTAGGTATGGTGTTTGATGGATGCAACTCAGTATTCTTTTTCCTCCAAACACGAAAAGTTGTGTTTCTACCAAACAGTTCCAGTTTGGTTTCATCAGACCATAGGACATTCTCCCAATACTCTTCTGGATCATCCAAATGCTCTCTAGCAAACTTCAGATGGGCCCGGACATGTACTGGCTTAAGCAGTGGGACACGTCTGGCACTGCAGGATCTGAGTCCTTGGCGGCGTAGTGTGTTACTGATGGTAGGCTTTGTTACATTGGTCCCAGCTCTCTGCAGTTCATTCACTAGGTCCCCCCGCTTTGTTCTGGGATTTTTGCTCACCGTTCTTGTGATCATTTTGACCCCACGGGGTGAGATTTTGCATGGAGCCCCAGATCGAGGGAGATTATCAGTGGTCTTGTATGTCTTCCATTTTCTAATTATTGCTCCCACAGTTGATTTCTTCAATCCAAGCTGGTTGCCTATTGCAGATTCAGTCTTCCCAGCCTGGTGCAGGGCTACAATTTTGTTTCTGGTGTCCTTTGACAGCTCTTTGGTCTTCACCATAGTGGAGTTTGGAGTCTGACTGTTTGAGGGTGTGCACAGGTGTCTTTTTATACTGATAACAAGTTTAAACAGGTGCCATTACTACAGGTAATGAGTGGAGGAAAGAGGAGACTCTTAAAGAAGAAGTTACAGGTCTGTGAGAGCCAGAAATCTTGATTGCTTGTAGGTGACCAAATACTTATTTTGCACCATAATTTGCAAAAAAATTCTTACAAAATCAGACAATGTGATTTTCTGGATTTGTTTTCTCATTTTGTCTTTCATAGTTGAGGACTACCTATGATATAAATTACAGACGCCTCTCATCTTTTTAAGTGGTGGAACTTGCACTATTGGTGACTGACTAAATACTTTTTTGCCCCACTGTATATGACATCGCCTTACAGCCGTGAAATGAGGGAGGAGTAATGGAAACAATGAATGGCCCCGGTGAAGTTGGGGGGGGGGGGATAATCCAGTGAGGAGGAACACTAAGGATGCAGATGGGTTCCGCCTGTTGTTGAAACTAGGCTTGCACACATGATCCCTGCCAACAGCTTTCTTACAGAAATATTGGTGTCTAGGTGTTCTCCATCAAGACAGTGTAGAGTGAAATCCACTAAGTGGCATGACAGCGCTTATACAGCCAGTAACTTGGCCATGTGCTAGATAAAGTTGCAGACCAGTCAGATGACTGGGTGTTAATTGCTATTTACTGGACACACATTCTATTATAGATGATGTTGGTGTGGAGGAGTATGAGGAGAAGCAGATGGAAATGATAATAATAACGAAGATGACCATGTGCTAGGTGTGGATGTGGGTTCCCTACAAAGAAGATTATGGGAGAAGGAATAGGACGGTCTTACTCACTTTGCCATGGCCATGGCAAACTTTCTGCTTATAGATTTTGTACCTTGCTATAGATTTGTCATTTGGTAATGTACACAAAAATTCCTATGCAGGAAATGACTATACATAGTTTCTGCTATTAGCACCAGGAGCAATGGAAACATGTCTGCCAGTATCACCAGTGCCACCACCTCCTGAGATTACCTTAAACCTACCCCAGACAGGTTTTTTGAATTTTGAAGCAGCACATTGGATGGAATTCTTACTATTGCTGCTGCCACTACCTGTGATGTCACCCTATCACCCAGACCCTGTTGCCAATTCTTATCTGCTCTTATCCCCAGATTCAGTAATTTTACCCACTTTTTCTGATTCAACATGGAAATGGGATTACTCTATAACATTACAATTCTCAACTAAGGGCCCCTTCACACGGCTGATACGCTGGCTGCTTTAGAACGTGTAAACGTTCCGTAGCAGCGGCGTCTAAAGCAGATCGCATTGTTTTCTATGGGAGCCGGCAGACGCGCGCTCGCCATAGAAATGAATGGGCTGCTTTTTCCATTCATTTCTATGGAGAGCGCACGTATGCTGGCTCCCATAGAAAACAATGGGAACTGCTTTAGACGCCGCTGCTACGGAACGTTTACAAGTTCTAAAGTAGCCAGCGTATCAGCCGTGTGAAGGGGCCCTTAGTGTCACTACCAGCACAATTACCAGCAGCACACTCTATACCACTATTACCTACACCACCAACATCATGTCTTCCATTTCTGCCTCCTCTACATTCAAAATGCATTGTTTCTTCTCCTTTAACTCATCAAGAAGAAGAAGAAAAGGAAGTCTTGGGCAGTGGTGTAACTAGTAAAGACTGTTCACCCCAAAAAACTTTTAACTTGGAACACCTCCATGGCATAGCGCTCACTTTCCTGGGCCCTACACAGTATAACACCCCATTTACACACAATATAATGTCCCAAAATGACTTCCAGACAGTATACTATCCAATAGCAGACCCTTTACACAGTATAATGTCCCACAGTAGCCCCTTCACATACAGTATTATGCACCATAGTAGCCCCTACACACAGTATAATGACCCATGGTGGCCCCTGCACACACTATTATGCTCCATAGTGGCCCCTGCACACAGTATTATGTCCCATAGTAGCCCCTGCACACAGTATTATGTCCCATAGTGGCCCCTGCACACACTATTATGCTCCATAGTGGCCCCTGCACACAGTATTATGTCCCATAGTAGCCCCTGCACACAGTATTATGCCCCATAGTAGCCCCTGCACACAGTACTATGTTCCATAGAGGACCCTTCACACAGTGTTATTCTCCAGGCAAAAATTTTATTGTTTAACCCCTTCCCGTCCATAACTTTTTATTTTTCCTCTCCCAAAACCATATGAGGTCTTAATCTTTGCGGGACAAATTTTTCTTCATGATGCCACCATTAATTATTCTGTATAATGTACTGGGAAGCTGGAAAAAAATTCAGAATGGGGTGGATTTGAAGAAAAACGGTGTTCACTGTGCAGCCAAAATGACATGTCCCCTGTATTCTGTGTTTCATTATGATTCTGGGGATACCAAATTTATATGGTTTTATTTATACTTTAATCCCTTTTTTTTCTAAAAGTCGCCATATTCTGACAGCCATAACTTTTTTATACGTCTGTGTACGTGGATGAATAGGGCGTCTTTTTTTGCGGGGCCAAGTGTACTTTATAATTCTACCATTTTTGGGAAATGCTATTGCTTTGATCACTTTTTATTCAAATTTTTATCAGAATCAAAACAGTGAAAAAACGGCAGTTTGGCGCTTTTGACTATTTTTCCCGCTACAGCGTTTACCGTACAGGAAAAATATTTTTATAGATTTGTAGAGCGGGCAATTTCAGACACAGGGATCTCTAACTTGTATGTGTTTCACAGTATTTAACTACTTTTATATATGTTTTAGGGAAAAGGGGGTGATTAGAATTTTTTATACTTTTTAAATTTTTTGATATTTTGTTACTTTTTTTTTTGCATTTATTAGACTCCCTAGGGGTCTTGAACCCCAGGGGGTCTGATCACTAATGTAATGCATTACAATGCTGGGGAGCCTTCACAAGCCTCCGGAAAATGGTGCCTTGGTCAGCTTTGACCGAGGTTCCGGAAGAGTTAATGCCTCCGATCGGTCCGGTTTTTTTTCACCTCCCTAGCCTATTTAAAAATATATTTTACATTTCCTCTTTAAGGGGTCTAAAAATAAAAGTTAATAAAATAAATAAATTAATTAAACAGAACTAAAAATGAAAATCATCCCCTTCCCTAGAACACATATAAAAGTAAATAAATAAAGTAAAACACATACATATTAGGGATCCCTGTGTTCAAAAATGGCTGGAATATTTTTCCCATATGGTGAGCACAAAAACTGTAAAAAAAAAAAAATTAAATTAAAAAACTGAACCACCATTTTTCATTGTTTCACCTACCATAAAAATTTGGATAAAAAGCAATCAAAACATTATATTTTTTAAAACTTTTTTTTACTATTTTATTAGCCCCTCTAGGAGATTTGAACCTGCAATTATTTGATTGCAAGTCCCATAGACTGCAATACAGATACTGTACATTACTATTGCAGCTGGTCATAGTAATATTTCTATGACAAGCCTGGGAGCCTTGCAAGAGCCGGCCTGCAACAAAAAAAGTACCCACCAGCCCTGGGGACAGTTTTAGTATCTTTGAGGGAACTTACAGGTAGTAATGCTCACCATCGGAATGGACTCTGGGTTTCCGCTGTACATTACAGCGGAGAGACATTAGCTATGGTGACTACTCTACAGCAGAGCAGCTGCCATCATCTTTACACATCCGGCATCTGCTGTAATAACTTGACAGATGCTGGGATGGGTTAGCATCACTGGGACAGCCTCTCCTCAAAGCCCAGGACCCGCAGCATTGCCCCAATCCTGCTGCTCCAGGAAGACCCGCTACAAAAAGCCTAGCTGCAGGAAGCAAGCAGCAGCAGGAGTGGGGAAATGCTGCAACCCCACTTTTGCACCACTGCAACCCCCGCATTCAGAAATAAGACACACATCCCATTTTCCTCCCAAATTTTTTGGGAAAAAAGTACGTCTTATAGTCCAAAAAATACTGGCCTGTGAAAAAAAATAATCCCTAATTATAATAAATAATAATAATACGTTACAGGTGTCAGAATATGTTGACTTCAAGAAATCCTTTCTTTTAGCAAAAATTTGGATTCTCTTTAAGGAATTAAAATGGAAATAAAAAAATCTATATACATGCGGTGGCACCATAATCATACCGACCCATATGGCAAAATAATATGCCATGCACGTGGCTTGTTATTTTGGCTCCACAATGTATGCTATAAAAATGAAGTCCATAATAAAGTTGTGCAAATTCTGTTTTTCTCTAATTTCACCCCATTCTGAATATTTTTCCTGCTTCACAGTACATTATACAGAATAATAAATGGTACTACCACAGAGTACAATTTGTCTTGCAAACATTAAGCCCTCACATAGTTCTCTGAATGCAAAATTATAAAAATGATGGCTTTTGGAAGATACAGAGTAAAACAAAATTAGAAAAATGGCTGTGGTGGGAAGGCATTAGCTTTAAGGCTTGGCTTTTGCACCATCTCTTTTTGCTACCGCCTTTATATTGGCCTCAGCTTTCTATACATTTCTCAGGGTTTTCTTCATATACAACATATAACCCCTATTCATAGGATAGTCGATAAGTGTCTTATCACTGTTCTAACATCACTCGGACCTCCATGAATCACAAGATTCTACGTCACTCCATTCAAATAAAGTGAGGATCACACATGCACTCCTTCACTTTGTTCTCTCTATGAATCTTACAAAGAAAAAACAAGTGCAGAGCTCAGCTAGCTGTAGCAGACCCAAATAGATGAATACTTCATTTTTAACAGCATTTTTTTTTTTTTTTTTTCAAAAAACAACACATCCAGGAGTAACATATTATTCAGTAGCAATTTCCGAAAAACTCTAGAAACATTTTTTTTGCTTTTGCAAAATTAATGCCTTTTTGCTTTTCTGTTTTTTTTGTTTGTTTTTTTTTTCCAAAAACATGCTGCATTTTACAGTGTCAGCTTGAGAATGAATGAGAATTTGGTTATTTGCAGATTACAAATTGTAGAAAAGCTGTTCTTTAAAAAAAAAAAATTAAAATAAAAATTGTGCGTTTTCAAAAAATGGAGCTGATTAATTAGCTTTGGAATTGCAAGTGTTTCCCTTACAGATTTAACAGAGAAGGAAAAGAGAGAAAAAATGCTCTGGAAAAAAACACAATGTGTTTTCAGATTTTTCTACAGCTTTTTTTTTTTTTTTTATTTATGTCTTGCTATGTGGGGTCTTATCCTCAGACTGACTCACCGTCTCTTTAAAGCTAAGGTCTCAATGTGCAGAAAAGCTACTTTTTGTGATTTTGTGTTTTTTTGAGCCAAAGTCAGAAGTAAATTTAGAAGAAGAGCTAATAAAAACACCAGAAAAAAATACCTGAAAAACAATATGTACACAAAAAATGACAAAAACTACAAAAAAAAAAAGGGAGAAAATACAATACTTTGCATTTTCTTGTATATAAGATAGTGTGGCTTAAATAGACCTGCATTGTTTGGATAATATGAAGTAGCTATTTTTTAAAAAGTGAAAAAGAAACCTAAAAGTAACTATTGCGTTTCATTATAACTAGCGGTGATTCTTAGTATACGTCATGTTTCATGTAGGTACTAAATACCGAGCACAATTCATCTATCCTAATGTATATGAGCTGTCTGCGACTGCTTGCGTTGGTACAGTGACCGTGGAAGATAAAAGAAAGGGAAACAGGGTAAAGTGCCTTTCTGTGTATTTTTCTAAGTGATGGAGGTAAAAGAAATGTGGTGTTGCTAATGTCAGCATTACAAGCTAAATATATACATTGCTGATCTGTGCCTACGTCTTGCAGAACAATTTCCTTTGCTAATAGGTAAATCTTACTGTTAAGAAATTAGAACTTTGCAAACAAATTCTTGAGCTGATATCTGAACAAATCCCTAAGATATTTTTCCTTTTGTTTTACTGCGTATTTAGTAAAAAGCTGTGTAACTCTCTAAAATACTTTAGGGAACAGTATGACTGGTGTTGTAACCCCTTAAGGACCGAGCCAAATGTATATAGAATTTTTAATTTTAAAGTTTTGTTACTTTTTAAGGGTGAATTCACACTGAGTAAACGCTAGCTTATTCTGAACGTAAAACACGTTCAGAATAAGCGGCGTCTAAAGCAGCTCCATTCATTTCTATGGGAGCGGGGATACGAGCGCTCCCCATAGAAATGAATGGGCTGCTTCTTTCACTCCGTGCAGTCCCATTGAAGTGAATGGGGAGTGCCGGCGTGTACGCTCCGGCATGAGCAGAGCTTGCCGTATACGCCGGCACTCCCCATTCCCTTCAATGGGACTGCACGGAGTGAAAGAAGCAGCCCATTCATTTCTATGGGGAGCGCTCGTATCCCCGCTCCCATAGAAATGAATGGAGCTGCTTTAGACGCCGCTTATTCTGAACGTGTTTTACGTTCAGAATAAGCTAGCATTTACTCAGTGTGAATTCACCCTAACTTTTTAAAATAGAAACATTTTTATGTCATGCCATATACTGTACTAACACCTTTAACTTTTTTATACTTATGTGTATTGAGGTGGGTGAGCAGTCATTTTACACCAGACAAGATGTAGTTTTTTATCATACCATTCTGAGAAGGATACGATCACTTTTTAATCTACGCCATAAGCAGCCTGTAATAGAATTATAATAACAACAGTCTTAGAAGTTTTTAATAGGCTCCCAGCTGTAATGCCAACATATAGCCGCCCTCTGCTAATGTTCTGGAAGGTGTCAATCGGTAAACATGGTTATATCTAGAGATGAGCGAGTAGTACTCGACCGAGTAGGTGTTTGATCATCGAATACTGCGGTATTTGAAATACTCGTACTCGATCGAGTACTACTAGCTGTTCGAAGTTAAGATTCGATGCAGAACCAGCGTTGATTGGCAGAATGCTATACATTGCCAATCAACGCTGGTGCTTCTCTTACCTTTAGAAGTCTTCTCCCTGCGCAGTGCTCCCGCGTCCTCTTCCGGCTCTGCATTCACTCTGCCAGGCATTGGGCCTGGGCAGAGCCGACTGTGCATGTCCGCTTGTAGTGCGGGCATGCGCAGTCGGCTCTGCCCAGGCCCAATGCCTAGCAGAGTAAATTCAAGGCCGGAAGAGGACGCGGGGACGCTGCACAGGGAGAAGAATCCAGCCCGACCCTCACTCATGGACTTGGTAAGTAGAATTTGATCGAATGTTGCATACCCCTGAAACGAGCATTTCCCCCCATAGACTATAATGGGGTTCGAAACATTTTAGTGTTCGCTCATCTCTAGTTATATCCATGGGGTCTGCGCTATTTAGATGTGGTCGTGTTAGCGGCTGTTTGTATTATGGGACCGACATCTAATTTTTATGGAGAAGGCTCAGTTCCATATGGTCCCTCGTGCCCAATGACATACATGTACATGATTTGGCAAAAATGTGTTAAACACCTGTTTTGCTTTCATTAATGTTCCCCTTTGTATTTCATCATTCCATTCAATTGACTCAGGATGGTTGCTGCCTCTGCCTCTCCACTAGCTACACCTCTGCCAAACGGCAGATCCCTACTTCAACTCTATTTGTGTCACTGAGGATATATTATTATATTGTATAATGGACCACTGAGGGGACATTATACTGTGTGGGTCCTACTTAGGAAACATTATAAGGAGTAGCATCACTTGGAGGACATTGTAGTGGCAGCCCTGGGTGCTATGCCTACGTCACAGTTCCCTCACTATATGCTTGCCTTCAGATATTGTGTTATACCAGCCTGATGTAGGGAACGTTTTAGTTGTCCCGAAAGTTCGCAATATGTTATCAATTTTTAGTTAGCCATTAAAAAAGGTATCAACTACTGAAGACTCCTCAAAAAAAAAATTATATTGCGCATGTGTGGGGTGCTCCATGGCCATGTCATTCCCCATGTAGTGCTGTCCATGAAGCTGGAGATAATGGAGCATGTACAGTAATATAGACAATGACTATGGAGAGAAAATACTCAATAATGTGCAACACTTCTTTTCTTACGCCCCCTCTTCACTTTGTCCAAAAGGACCAACTGCGTATGTCCATCGGCCATTTTTCGTCCAAGGCCGAACAGGAGAGGCTAAAGGAAGATGGCTGACTGCTCCAACTGAAAGTGTCTTTATATAAGGGACATTAGAAGGTATTATTAAAGGTGATGTTAGGATTTTTAAGGAAAATTTTAGGGAAAATGTAAAAAATATAAATACATCCTCTCATCCATTCTAGCGCCAGCTATCTCTTCCGCAGCTACAGCGGAGGTGTCACGAATCAGAACAGTTTACAGCTTTGAGCAGTGAATGGCTGC
Source organism: Leptodactylus fuscus (assembly GCF_031893055.1). Classification (NCBI taxonomy): domain Eukaryota; kingdom Metazoa; phylum Chordata; class Amphibia; order Anura; family Leptodactylidae; genus Leptodactylus; species Leptodactylus fuscus. The sequence continues at coordinate 236,486,665 of NC_134265.1, forward strand.
AACAGTCCCATTAATGGGATGTTACACATTCATCGGGTAAATTAAGGAGGCAAAGGTGTCATTGTTGCTAAGTTCAGAAAGGTAAATCACTGCTAGTAGAAGTGGTCATGGCAGACGAGATGGAAGAGGCAGCAAATGTGAACAATTACTGTCAGAGACTTTACCTGTAAGTAAGTATATGTATCCTGTGCTGTATTCACTTAAATGGCAGAGCTGTGTGTAGAGCCGGTATCTATGACTATATGGTCAGTGTATAGTGACAGCACACAAATGAGGGACTTTTTGTTGGGCCTGAGATGGCTGGCAGGGGTTCCCCGTTACCATAGGGCCTGGTGAAGGGGGTATGTGTGAATAAGGTCTAGGTCTCCACAAGTTTTTGCTTGGATTTGAACTTTAACACTATTGAAGAGGTAAACCAACTATCTGTGGAGAAAATGCACGTAGTTTACACGTAACCACAAGAACAATATTTCCAACCATGGCAATAATTTTCCATATGTAAAGTGTTCTACTTTTCTACATTTGCTTATTTTGTTGCAGTTTTTACTTTTTTTAAAAAAAGCTAAATCTAAGAGTGTCTTGTAAAACAATTGAGAATATAAAGGAAGTTCTTATATTTTTCTCTTCTGTTAAATTCTCTTACGGCTTTGGCCCCCCAAAAAAACACTGTAAAATCTGCAACAAAAAAAGCAACTTCTCCAAAAAATGTAGCCTCAGCCTTAAGGGTCCATTCACACGCGCGCTCATTTTGGCAAAATACACGTGTAAAGTCAAAGCCAAGAATGGCCACAAAGGGAATGTGGAAATACTGTATGTAGCACGTTCTTATACTTCTTTCTTCTTACTTCTTCTACCTTTTGTTTAGTCCACTCCTGGCTTTGGCTCAAAAAACTGCAACAAAATCTGCAGCAAAAAAAGCTGTGTTTCTACAACATGGGCCCATACCCTTAGTACGGAAATGCAGTGCTCTAGTGCTCAACACCTTTGTAGTGTTTTCCTGAAAACGAAGATTTATTTAAAAAATAACTCTTTTGCAGACAATCCCTTGTTTCTCTCTATTAACGTCTTCACAGCCACTATATCTTAAGAAATGATTCCAACAAATGCATGTTTGACAGATTCTATATATTATGAGGCTGTTAATGACACCAAGCCTCATCTGAAGTGTAGTACTTTATTTTGCAACAAGCTGTCATATGTGAAGCCTGAAAGGACTCTGAGACTATGACTTGACACCTTGTGTTATTGAGAAGAATGGGCTGGGTGACAGAACTGTGAAGTATTGGGGCAGCATCTTACTACTCCATTTATCTGAGTGTTAACACATGGTGTCCCTTTCAGAGGTTGTGTATGAAACTCAGCTGGTAGGGTGACAGAGATGTTGTTCCTGTCTACACACACTTCATTAAAATACCAGCTGGAATCCAAGTTTCAAATCCCACAGTTGTGTTACTTGAGAGATCTCAATTGCTGCTAATTTCATTTAAGGTCTCTTTTATTATTATTATTATTATTATTATTATTATTATTATTATTATTATTATTAGCATTATTAATAGTAGTACTTTTTATATTATTATTATTATTATTATAGATGAGCGAGTAGTACTCGATCGAGTAGGTGTTCGATCGAATACTACGGTATTCGAAATACTCGTACTCGATCGAATACTACTAGCTGTTCGAAGTTAAGATTCGATGCAGAACCAGCATTGATTGGCAGAATGCTATACATTGCCAATCAACGCTGGTTCTTCTCTTACCTTTAGAAGTCTTCTCCCTGCGCAGCGTCCCCGCGTCCTCTTCCGGCCTTGAATTCACTCTGCTTAAGCATCGGGCCTGGGCAGAGCCGACTGTGCATGTCCGCATGGGCGTGGGCATGCGCAGTCGGCTCTGCCTAGGCCCGATGCCTAGCACAGTGAATTCAAGGCCGGAAGAGGACGCGGGGACGCTGCGGCTGTTCAATATCGGATTTCGAACCTCGAACATTTTAGTGTTCTCTCATCTCTAATTATTATTACTTTTATTTTTAACTAGATATTGATGAAGATCTAATATCCTCTAGTTATTATAGGAAAAAAGAAAACACAATATTATTCAAAGTAATAGAAAAAATTATACCTTTTGCCATTCATAATCTATAGGGAGTGGCTGTTAATTTATTATCATTTAAATAAAAATCTAATACTATCAATAAATGTGATGTAATTAATGTAAGCTTCATTTTATATAATTTTGTACATTCTGTAATTTTTTACATTCTGCATTTTAATTGAATTGCTTTTTCTTTTCGCTACCTGAAGTCTGGGCCCAATAGCAGCTGACAATAGCAGAATAACATGCATCCTTACCACTTTAAAGAGAACCTGTCCAGTGGCGTAACTAGGAATGGCGAGGCCCCATGGCAAACCTTTGACATGGGACCCCCCCCTCCATAGACCCCGACCGACCGCCCCTTTTCCCCTGCGTTCCTGCAGGCACTATTATACCCCATAGTGGCCCCTGTACACAGTATTATACCCCATAGTGGCCCCTGTACACAGTATTATACCCTATAGTGGCCCCTGTACACAGTATTATACCCTATAGTGGCCCCTGTACACAGTATTATACCCTATAGTGGCCCCTGTACACAGTATTATGCCCTATAGTGGCCCCTGTAGCACAGTATTATGTACTGTAATAACTAGAGATGAGCGAACACTAAAATGTTCGAGGTTCGAAATTCGATTCGAACAGCCGCTCACTGTTCGAGTGTTCGAATGGGTTTCGAACCCCATTATAGTCTATGGGGAACATAAACTCGTTAAGGGGGAAACCCAAATTCGTGTCTGGAGGGTCACCAAGTCCACTATGACACCCCAGGAAATGATACCAACACCCTGGAATGACACTGGGACAGCAGGGGAAGCATGTCTGGGGGCATAAAAGTCACTTTATTTCATGGAAATCCCTATCAGTTTGCGATTTTCGCAAGCTAACTTTTCCCCATAGAAATGCATTGGCCAGTGCTGATTGGCCAGAGTACGGAACTCGACCAATCAGCGCTGGCTCTGCTGGAGGAGGCGGAGTCTAAGATCGCTCCACACCAGTCTCCATTCAGGTCCGACCTTAGACTCCGCCTCCTCCGGCAGAGCCAGCGCTGATTGGCCGAAGGCTGGCCAATGCATTCCTATGCGAATGCAGACTTAGCAGTGCTGAGTCAGTTTTGCTCAACTACACATCTGATGCACACTCGGCACTGCTACATCAGATGTAGCAATCTGATGTAGCAGAGCCGAGGGTGCACTAGAACCCCTGTGCAAACTCAGTTCACGCTAATAGAATGCATTGGCCAGCGCTGATTGGCCAATGCATTCTATTAGCCCGATGAAGTAGAGCTGAATGTGTGTGCTAAGCACACACATTCAGCACTGCTTCATCACGCCAATACAATGCATTAGCCAGTGCTGATTGGCCAGAGTACGGAATTCGGCCAATCAGCGCTGGCCAATGCATTCTATTAGCCCGATGAAGTAGAGCTGAATGTGTGTGCTAAGCACACACATTCAGCACTGCTTCATCACGCCAATACAATGCATTAGCCAGTGCTGATTGGCCAGAGTACGGAATTCGGCCAATCAGCGCTGGCCAATGCATTCTATTAGCCCGATGAAGTAGAGCTGAATGTGTGTGCTAAGCACACACATTCAGCACTGCTTCATCACGCCAATACAATGCATTAGCCAGTGCTGATTGGCCAGAGTACGGAATTCGGCCAATCAGCGCTGGCTCTGCTGGAGGAGGCGGAGTCTAAGGTCGGACCTGAATGGAGACTGGTGTGGAGCGATCTTAGACTCCGCCTCCTCCAGCAGAGCCAGCGCTGATTGGCCGAATTCCGTACTCTGGCCAATCAGCACTGGCTAATGCATTGTATTGGCGTGATGAAGCAGTGCTGAATGTGTGTGCTTAGCACACACATTCAGCTCTACTTCATCGGGCTAATAGAATGCATTGGCCAGCGCTGATTGGCCGAATTCCGTACTCTGGCCAATCAGTGCTGGCCAATGCATTCTATTAGCTTGATGAAGCAGAGTGTGCACAAGGGTTCAAGCGCACCCTCGGCTCTGATGTAGCAGAGCCGAGGCTGCACAAGGGTTCAAGCGCACCCTCGGCTCTGATGTAGGAGAGCCAAGGGTGCACTTGAACCCTTGTGCACCCTCAGCTCTGCTACATCAGAGCCGAGGGTGCGCTTGAACCCTTGTGCACACTCTGCTTCATCAAGCTAATAGAATGCATTGGCCAGCGCTGATTGGCCAATGTATTCTATTAGCCTGATGAAGTAGAGCTGAATGTGTGTGCTAAGCACACACATTCAGCTCTACTTCATCGGGCTAATAGAATGCATTGGCCAGCGCTGATTGGCCAGAGTACGGAACTCGACCAATCAGCGCTGGCTCTGCTGGAGGAGGCGGAGTCTAAGATCGCTCCACACCAGTCTCCATTCAGGTCCGACCTTAGACTCCGCCTCCTCCAGCAGAGCCAGCGCTGATTGGCCGAATTCCGTACTCTGGCCAATCAGCACTGGCTAATGCATTGTATTGGCGTGATGAAGCAGTGCTGAATGTGTGTGCTTAGCACACACATTCAGCTCTACTTCATCGGGCTAATAGAATGCATTGGCCAATCAGCGCTGGCCAATGCATTCTATTAGCGTGAACTGAGTTTGCACAGGGGTTCTAGTGCACCCTCGGCTCTGCTACATCAGATTGCTACATCTGATGTAGCAGTGCCGAGTGTGCATCAGATGTGTAGTTGAGCAAAACTGACTCAGCACTGCTAAGTCTCTGCATTCGCATAGGAATGCATTGGCCAGCCTTCGGCCAATCAGCGCTGGCTCTGCCGGAGGAGGCGGAGTCTAAGGTCGGACCTGAATGGAGACTGGTGTGGAGCGATCTTAGACTCCGCCTCCTCCAGCAGAGCCAGCGCTGATTGGTCGAGTTCCGTACTCTGGCCAATCAGCGCTGGCCAATGCATTCTATTAGCCCGATGAAGTAGAGCTGAATGTGTGTGCTTAGCACACACATTCAGCTCTACTTCATCAGGCTAATAGAATACATTGGCCAATCAGCGCTGGCCAATGCATTCTATTAGCTTGATGAAGCAGAGTGTGCACAAGGGTTCAAGCGCACCCTCGGCTCTGATGTAGCAGAGCTGAGGGTGCACAAGGGTTCAAGTGCACCCTCGGCTCTCCTACATCAGAGCCGAGGGTGCGCTTGAACCCTTGTGCAGCCTCGGCTCTGCTACATCAGAGCCGAGGGTGCGCTTGAACCCTTGTGCACACTCTGCTTCATCAAGCTAATAGAATGCATTGGCCAGCACTGATTGGCCAGAGTACGGAATTCGGCCAATCAGCGCTGGCCAATGCATCCCTATGGGAAAAAGTTTATCTCACAAAAATCACATTTACACACCCGATAGAGCCCCAAAAAGTTATTTTTAATAACATTCCCCCCTAAATAAAGGTTATCCCTAGCTATCCCTGCCTGTACAGCTATCCCTGTCTCATAGTCACAAAGTTCACATTCTCATATGACCCGGATTTGAAATCCACTATTCGTCTAAAATGGAGGTCACCTGATTTCGGCAGCCAATGACTTTTTCCAATTTTTTTCAATGCCCCCGGTGTCGTAGTTCCTGTCCCACCTCCCCTGCGCTGTTATTGGTGCAAAAAAGGCGCCAGGGAAGGTGGGAGGGGAATCGAATTTTGGCGCACTTTACCACGTGGTGTTCGATTCGATTCGAACATGGCGAACACCCTGATATCCGATCGAACATGTGTTCGATAGAACACTGTTCGCTCATCTCTAGTAATAACCCCTTCATCCCTAGGCAGCAGGCAGCTGCCAGCACAGTACTGTGTGCTGACAGCCTGCCCTGCACACATCGGTTAATCTCACCAGTCTGCACTCACTCTCCATAAGTCCTCAGCGCCAGGGCCGCCACCAGGAATTTTGGGGCCCCTTACACCCTAAGTGACTGGCCCAGTGTAATGCCATTCTCCCCCCCTCATCTGCCCCAGTGTAATGTCATTCTCCCCCCCCTTCATCTTCCACAGTGTCATGCCGTTCCCCCCCTCCCCTTCATTTGCCCCTCAGTTTCATGGGCCCCCTTCATTATGTTATGTTACACAAAACAAACACTTATTTACACTCACCCTTCCTTCCATCGCTCCCTCGCCGCTCCTCTCTCTGACGCTCCTCTCACTCCACTGACAGGTGTAAGCGCGATGTGACGTCATCACATCGCGCCTACACACGCCGAAGCCGGGTGCAGCATTAAAGCAGGATCTGAGCTCCTGCTTTAATCGCCTGTGTATTCAGCTCATCGGCGTCTGATGGACGCCGATGAGCTGAAATCGGGACAGGTAAGTGCCGGGGGGCCCCAAGAGGCTCTGTGGGCCCCGGCACTTGCCCGACTATACTACAGTGACACCAGCCCAGGGCACAATTGCTGCTGCGGGCGCCGGCCAAAACCGGGCCCCCCCATTTTTCAATTTGGCCGGGCCCCTGACGCCAGTAGCGGTAATACTGGCCTATCGGCGGCCCTGCTCAGCGCTGCTCACTCCATCCCCCGGCTCTATCTTCTTCCTGCACGATGTCTCCAGCCCTCCCCCTCTGTCAGGACTCACGCTGAGACTCTCCACTGCCTGGAACCCAACACCTCAGGTGGCCACGGGCCTCAAAAACTAAAATTTACTGTTTATTTCTTTTTTGGCATACTAAATAGTGAGGGGGCCCGGGCCCCCTAAGGTGTCGGGCCCTGTGGCAGCTGCTACCACTGCTACCGTGGTAGTTATGCCACTGGACCTGTCATACCTTTGCTGTTCTCTGAATTTGGCAGTTGTTTCCTTTATTGTCTAACCTTCCTGTTCTCCTACACTCCATGATGTTAGTTTCAGTATCTATTTTTAAAAAAATATTTTTCAGTACATATTTTTTCATAAATTGTTGTTGGTTTTTGTTTTAATCAATATGAGGAAAGGTTACTTTTCAGCCTGTGCTGCGTGCTATAGACCACTGTACCACACTGCAGGACTGCAACTGCAGCAGTATTAATTGCTAGTGTTTTGCAGTCATGTGATCAGTCACATGCAGAAGAAGCTCACCAACTGTATGTATATGGAAAATGTCCAGATCGCTGAAAGGGGATGAGCATGGAAGTAGCACTACTGAGTATGTGTGGAGAATGGTGCATGTAGCAGAGCTGAGTGTGAGTTGGACATGAAGGCTATACAGAGTAAGCAGGCTGTATGAAGAGGATAAACATGAAAGAAGCTGAATTGAGTGTATGAAGGGGTAAACATGGAGGCAGTACAGTTAGCAGTGTGTTTGGAGAACTTGGAGACAGTAGAACTATGTGTGGTTAGGGAATGTGGACGTAGAAGAGTTGTGTGTATGTGGGGGGAGGGGATATGAAGGTAGCAGATTTGTGTGTGTATAACAGGCATGTGTGAAGAAAGAATAAGCAAAAGAGAGGCAGTATGCAGCTGGAAAGCATAATAGAAATCAAATATAGCTGACTTTTTATTTACCCAAAAAAGGGGACCTACATTCAGAAAGTGTTGGAACCACTGCAATAGACACATACTGTAAGAGTACATTGACAATAGTTGGTGTGAAGAATTTGCCTTCCCCTACCTTAGGCCTTAATCAGCCATCTACAGTTTACTTAGATATGCCTTCCACATTTTGTCCTCACAGAGGACATTGGTTTCCCTTTAATTCAATGTACTGTATTAATTCAGAATTTTTTTCACAGAACATGGATCCCTAAAAAAACTAAGTGCTATCTGTAATTATCACAGGCATCCCATGTACACAAAATGTGAATATGGTCTTAGAATTTATGCACACGACTCTAGGGTCTGCAAGGGATATATTCACATAACAGTGAATAACGGGACTAAGATGGGCATATTTTGAATGGCTGTGACACGGCCGGTTTAAAAGCCATGAATATCTATGGGTCCATTCACTTTGACAGACATTCCATTTTTATGTCTGTCAAAAGGGATGAAGACAGAGCATATGAGGTTTTCTGACGGCCATGAAAAACGGTCAGGAAAAAAGGAATAGGCCTATAGACATTCATGGGTGATAGATCAGCCATCATTCACTGTCATGAGAATACCAAAAAGACCCCCAAAAATCTATATTCATTTGTAATAAAGGCACACATAGGTATGGTACAGGCCCATAGAATGATCCATAAAATGGCCATGTGTATAAGGTTATTATATATATATATATATATATATATATATATATATATATATATATATATATAATTGTCAACCTGACTTGATTCATGCTATACAGTTCTCTGGCACGTATAACACACACTGAGCTGAAAATCTATTTTAGGCTCAGTCAGTGAATCTTGATGCATTTGACTAAGTGCTCTTATTGTCCTATCATAGTTTCTCTAATAAAGATTTAGTTCTGAAGTTCTGAAGTAATCCCTCAGGATTGTTGTAAAAGAAGCCCCATCGTTCAGAAAGCTTTTAGCTAGGTGAAGCCTAATGGCCGTGCTGTACATTAGGAATATAAAATAACTATGTTTATGTTTCAATGACAGACCCAATATGTCTATATTATTGAACATTTTGTGAATCAAAGGAACAATCTTAATGCAAAATGATCTGTAGCCTTTTGTGCTCTCAGCATTAAATATTAGGATATTAAAAAGTAGAGTCGCTGTTAACTTCTCACATTAGAACTTCAGCTTATCCAAGCATTTTGGGCAAATTATTATATGTGGCTTATACTTTCAAGGTCAAGCACCTTTTTTGTCTATGGGAAAAAAAGGAACAGCTGTGACCTGGGTTATAGAGGGTTTGCAGGGGATAAAAATTGCTTACAAATAGTTCATAGTAAGTTACTAAAAATAAACAAATACTCCTCTGGTTGCGACGCTGGCATAGTCTTCATCCTCTAAAAAAAAAATCTCCATTATTTCAGCATTTTTTATTTTGTTAAAAATTGTGTGTGGTAAAAAAAAAAAAAAAAAAATACTGGAAAAAAAAAGGCAGGGCATAGACAAAAGGAGGGAGAGGATGAAACACTCAGGAGGAAATTGCATCTGAGAGTGATGTGATCTTGAGTCAGGCTTTCGTGTGTTCTTCCTTCACTGCAGGGCTTTTCTGAATTGTCAACTATGTCTCCTTCCAATTGTTCACTGACAAAGATCCCTGGTAGTCATGTAGCAACTGCTGAGCAATCTATTTATATTAGTCAGAGCAGTCTTTTTCCTCTTTAGATGACCTAAATGAAAACAATCAGCATTGTGTGCAAGCAGAGCTGGAATCACCATATTCCAGCTCTGCTTGCACACAATGCTGTAGAGGTATTAGTGGTGGGGGTGTTGTTTTACTACTTGTTAGTCATTCTGACATTGCTGATGGAGATTCTTTTGCAGATAGCACCCAGCAAATGGTACTAGGTGACAAGATGATTTCACATGAAAAAGGTGGTGGCACTGGTGGGAGTACTAATTCCAACCATTACACAGTTCCAACCTTCAGAAATCCTGCCCCGGATTCAAACGTGACCGCAGTGTGTAAACGGCGCCGGCGGCACGGGCGCCGCCATGTTTCCCCGATCGCCGCCCTCCTGAACGTCACATGAGGGCGGTGATCGGTTGCTATGACAGCCGGAAGCCTATTGAAGGCTTCCAGGCTTGTCTCTGCACGAGATCTATTAGACGATGCCAGAGGCATCGTCTAATAGAAGTGCTGCGATTTTCCTATTCACTGCAATACTGTAGTATTGCAGTGAATAGTATGAGCGATCAGACCCCCTAGGTTTCAAGGTACCTAAGGGGTCTGATCATAAATGTAACAGAAGAAAAAAAAAAGTTTTTAAAAGTATTAAAAAAATAAAAAATATATAAAAGTTCAAATCACCCCCCTTTCCCTAGATTAGCTATAAAAGTAATTAAAGAACATTAAACATAAACATATTAGGTATCCCCGCGCTCCAAAATGCCCGAACTATTAGAGTATTAAAACATTTATCCCATACTGCGAACGGCGTAGCGGCAAAAAAAATAAAAACCGCCAAAAATCGTTTTTTTCAACACTTTGCCTCCTATAAAAAATTGAATAAAAAGTGATCAAAGCATCAGATCTTTCCCCAAATGGTATCAATAGAAACGACATCTTGTCCCGCATAAAAAGACACAACAACCAGCTCCATACATGGAAATATGAAAAAGTTACAGGTGTTAGAACATGATGACACAATTTTTTTTTTCTATTTTGCAGTTTATCATTTTTTTAAAAGTATCAAAACATTTCAAATACTATATAAATTTGGTATCACCGCGTTCGTACTGACACGTAGAACACAGGTAACATGTCATTTGTACCAAACAGTGAACGCTGTAAAAATTAAACCCATAAGAAAATGGCGCAAATGCATTTTTTCTCCAATTGCACCTCATTCTGAATTTTTTTCCAGCTTCCCAGTACATTGCACAGCATATTGAATGGTGCCATTACAAAGTACAATTTGTCCCGCAAATAATAAGCCATCATGTGACTCTGTGAACTGAAAAATGAAAAAGTTATGGCTCTTGAAATGTGAGGAGGGAAAAACGAAAATGCGAAACCAAAACATGGCCTGGTCCTTAAGGGGTTAAAGATGCGCCATTTGAGGCTTATGAGGCAAGTATGTCAGCCACCATATTTGTCCACAGTGACAACTGCAGCATCAGTGATGTGATATCTCTACTAGTACTAATGTGACCTCTTGACTCTCTATTGTATATCTTAAAGGAAACCTTTACACTTATGCAATGAGTGATGAAGAGGAGAAACTGTTTCCATCTCTTAGGCAAAGTCATTGCCCTGTGTTGATGGAGGAAGTTAAGGATCTGGGTCAGGGTCATTATGGTTGAGGAACTGGGACTCCTAGAATGGAAGAAGAGGAACACTCTCCTTTGATGCAGAGGGGGCACTTGATATGTCACAGTCAAAGACAGGAAAGGAGGCTCACCCTTATTTTTTGCAAAATGATGATAATGATGACAACCTGGCTAGCCAAGAACACCAACTATGGCAGGCCTCTAGGTCCACGCATACAGTGGAAACTATGGAAGACTGTATGCTCTGCTGCTTATATAGCAACAGGCGATTTAACATCAAGCAGAAAGATGAGTATTGGATGGCAGTGGTCTTAGACCCAAGAAAGACAAAATGGGAAAATTCTTCTCTGCTTCCCAAAAGGAAAAAAAAAATGATTTTTTTTTTTAGATAGGCTATATAACCAGCTTGCCACAGAGTTTAGGGAGACCACTGCAACTTTAAGCCACATGGGTAATCAGGTGGCCTCTGCCTTTCAGTTTTCTATAACAGTTTTATCTTCTCTGGCCTCAATTTTTATGGCCGATAGGATGTTCATTGCAGTCAAAGTCTTTGTAACATCCAAAAGGATGAAACTGTTGACATGTACAATGGAAAAATTACTTTTGTCAGTTACTTTCTTCTTCTATACTTATGTACATATTCCTTGTGCATGTGTATTCCTCTTCTGCTGAAGATTTTGAAATGGTGGTGTCACCTTCTCCCTTTATCATCATCTTCCATTTCCTGTACTGCTGCTGATGCTGCTTTCCACTCCTAAACAGCCACTGGTATCACTACTGGCACCACTCAGACAGACATGTCCTACAGATTATTTGCATCATATTACAACCTGCCATACATGTTGCCACAACTACCACCACTGTCATCACGCTTTCACTGGTCCATCATATTTTGTTCAGCTGCACTGCCATACATGTTGGCATGTTGCCACAGATGCTTAATGACTACCATAATTACCAGCACTCAGGCAGACATGTCCTGTGGTCTGGTCCAGGGTCAGCTCCAGGTTTTTTGGGCGACAGAGCCTCAGTGGGACCCTTTTGGAGAAACCCATGCGCAAATGAGTGTTTCTTTTTGCTGAGCTGGCCCTATTGGAGTGGAGTGTAATACAATCCATGCCATACAAGTAAATACAACCTGTTTCAGACAGTAAAGAGGAATTTTAGAGAGACTTCTGCCTCATATTTCTCTTTATTTTCTGACCCCCAGCTCACAGTGGTGGCTCTAGAGCAACAGCAGGTCCTTGTGGCTTGCCACGGCTGAATAGACCTAAATAGATGGGTATAATCAGTGGGGAATCTCAAGCTGTGGCCTCCAAATTAGCTGCAGAATCTGTAGCAAGATCCAGCAGGATGTTTTTTTTTTTTTCATCGTCCTGCACTAATTGTTTTCAATGGGAGTCAGAATGAGGTAAGAATCTAATTTGGAGGCAAAATCAGCGCCAGATTCCACCATGTGAACAGGACCTGATTCTGTTAACAGTGCAATGAACGCTCAGAGACTGGAAGTGTACATTGCAGAGACTGTGGGCCCCCACAGATCCTACTAATATTATAAGTTTGTGTGTTTGGATGTTTGTGTGTTTGGATGTTTGTGAATCAATCACGCAAAAATGGCTGAACGGATTTGAATGAAATTTGGCACATAGATGGTTTGTAACCTCGATTAAAACATAGCCTACTTTTATCCTGGTAAATGACATGGTTTCACAACTGTTATGAATTTATGTTCACATACTATATTACACTGCTTTTGCAGCAGCTTAGCTCAGCCAGGTCTGTTATCTCTCTATGTAAACACACGCTAACCCTCAGGGATTCTGTACTTGCATTTGCATATTATCTGATCAGCTCCAGGCAACATGCTGACACACTGGATAGGAAAACACCTTTAATCCAAATTGGCAGTTTGCTACTTTTAAACATGCCGGGAAAAAGAAAATCTAATTTTATGCAAAATTCTAAAACGACAGCTATGAACGAAGACAGAAGTCAACAGAGTTCTCCTCTGATGGGGATCATCGGCACCAACAACATGCTCATTATATGGTGTCCCAGTGAGCTGCTAAAATGATGGAACAATCACGGGCACAGCGCGAGGAATGAGTTCAGCGGCAAACCAGCTTAACAGCTGCCAAAACGCCGGAGGGGGCAGATTATCAACGACAACAACATACTCATTATATGTAGAGATGAGCGAGTACTGTTCGGATCAGCCGATCCGAACAGCACGCACGCATTGAAATGAATGGAAGCACCTGGTACTTCCGCTTTGACGCCGGCCGGCCGCTTAACCCCTCGCGTGCCGGCTACGTCCATTCATTTCAATGCGTGCGTGCTGTTCGGATCGGCTGATCCGAACAGTACTCGCTCATCTCTAATTATATGGTGTCCCAGTGAGCTGCTGAGATGCCGGAACAATCACGAGCACAGCGCGAGGAATGAGTTCAGCGGCAAACCAGTTTAACAGCTGCCGAAATACCTGGAGCAGGCAAACCACCGACGGCAGCAATTTGCTGAATATAGGCGGATTATCGACGCCAACAACCCGCAGAAGAAGTCGCAGTCAGAGGTTAGTACATATATAAATATATACACAGACATGGTATGGTTAAATATACATTATAAATACAGGGAATTAACTAGCAAAGACACAGCTCCATAGCATACTTTTGACTTGGATCCCCCCATGGCATAGCGCCCTGGCTACCGCACAGTATAACGCCCCATTTAAAGAGGACATTTCATGTCCTCGGGCACATGCGGTTTTATATACTGCAAGAAAGCTGACAGTGCGCTGAATTCAGCAAACTGTTGGCTTTTCTGTTCTATGCCTCGGAGCTGGAGATATCGGTGCCATTAAGTGAATTTGTAAACTTTGCAGAGTACATTGGGAACACCAAATTCCCTTCTATATCCCCAGTAGTTCCCCACTTAAGGTGGGGGCACTTTGGGGGACAATTCTGGTTTATTTTCTCTCATAAACTCTAAATCTGGTTTACACCCACAGTTTATACATTCCCTTCCTGCCGCATCTAGTTGTATTCTAATGATTTGGTGATTTTTGAGGTTTTTGTCTTCGCATTGTACAAGCTAGATTTTTTAAAAAAAAAATTTTGGTGATGTAGCCATATAAGGGCTTGTTGTTCTCGGGGTGAGATGCATTTTGTAATGACACCATTTTTGGGTGCCTACAATATATTAAGTACATTTTATTAACTCTTTCTTGGTGGTGGTTCATAATGAACTTGTTCAACCTGAAATAAATCTTGGTCCCAAACCACCGGAACTTGAAATGAAATGACTCTTCAGATGTTCACCCATCTCTACTTACTCTAAGCTATTTTTATCCCCTGAAAACCCCACTTAATTTGACTGTGAGAGACATTATTTGATGACATTTCACTTCTAATCACATCTTTATTAGAGATGAGCGAACAGTGAAATATTTGAGATTTGATATTCGTTTTGAGTAGAGCCTCAATATTCGACTACTTGATCGAATATCAAATCCCATTATAGTCTATAGGAAAAAAAAATGCTTGTTTCAGGGGAAACCACTATTTGACTAATAGAGTCAACAAGTCCACAAGTAGCAGGAGGAGAGTGTTTAGGAGGAGCACTGTGCAGTTAAATCACACAGACCCATGGGGCCACACGGTGGATCAGTGGTTAGCACTGCAGCCTTGCAGCGCTGGGTCCTGGTGTTCAAATCCTGCCGAGGGCAAAAAAAACATCTGCAATGAGTTTGTATATTCTCCCCATGTTTGCATGGATTTCCATCCCATATTCCAAAAAGACATACTGATAGGGGAGAAAAATGTACATTGTGAGCCTTTTGTGTGGCTCACAATCTACAAAAAAAAAAATGCATACGGACCCCATTATAGTCTATGGGGTCCGTGCGCTTTAACTACACAGTGCTTGCAGTTGCGCTGATAAAAAGTAAGCTCCCTCATAACTGCAAGCTGCCAGCTCTCCCAACTAGCAAAGACAAGCAACTAGCAAATCAACGCTGGTTCTGCAGCAGGCTCGTCCTTGCTAGTTAGGAGAGCTGGCAGATTGCTGTTACAAGGGAGCTTACTTTTTCTCATAGGAATGCATTGACCAGCGTTGATTGGCCAGTGTACAGCATTCGGCCAATCAACGCTGGTTCTGCCGGAGGCTCGTCTGTGAGGAGGCGGAGTCTAAGATTAGACCACAATGGAAACTGCCAATCTCCATAGCCAGGCTCATCCCTTTTTTTATTTGTATATTGTATGCTTGTATCTATATTTACATTTTAATTACATCTCTTTTCTGTAAGCACTGTACTTTTTGTGTATATTAAATCTTAAAATCTAATAAAATTATCCTTGGCTCTAAACGCCCCCACAATTCTGAATAGAGAAAATTTCTTTCCACCCTTTTGTTTGCCAGTGTGCTCCATAAGACGCAGGTGTGAGTGCTCTGATTATACCTGTGTCTTGTATACTTTAAGTGGCGGTGGAGTGGGGGGGTGGCAGCTATTTGTGTGGATGTTTGGGTGTTTGGTTCAATTTCTACTTTGTAGAGTAATAGATAGGTCAGTGTGGAAGCAGAGTTTATTGCAACATCCATCCTTTATTGCAACATCCAGGGTCACACATGCTTGTGTGGTAAGTGGGTGTTCAGAACCCTGACAACAAGAAATTCACAATGAATCACATTCATGGAGTGAATTCATCATATAATTTCCGTTACAAAAGACACAGTTATAGTCAAAGAAGCCACTGTGAGGCATCTGGGCTGAGGGGTTGTGAACCTTTTCAAGAAAAATGATGGCGTTGGTTTAATAGTCAGAAGTAAGGATGAGAAAGCCGATTTGTCTGAATTGTAGATTATCAGTTCATAGAATAACAAGAGAAAATCAATTGTCTTATCATTTTCTTCAATACAATAAAAAATAATATCAAATCTTTCATAATGGATATTAAAATGGCAAAATTACTTTCACTTTTCCCTAGCTTTTATACAGAACCCAATTCTGCCTTCTCCCACTTTGATTTTCAAATTTAATCGAGCAACCCACGTAATATTTATTATCTGTCAACTTTTAATAATGTATTGTAATTGCAGTCCATTGGAATGGAAACCTTCATAGTACAGACTTGAATATAATGATCTATCACTCGGTAGTAAGCTTCAGGTGCGCAGAAAAGGCATCTCGCCGCCATAATGATATAGAGACAATTTCTGGCACTGAATTGAATGAAGAGAAATCATGCATTTATTGGCATCCAAACATAAACGTTTCGGTCAAAACATGACCTTCATCAGTATAACGGATGCAGAGAAAGGTGCACATCATTCACCCAGATATACACCTTTCTCTGCATCCGGTATACTGATGAAGGTCATGTTTTGACCAAAACGTTTATGTTTGGATGCCAATAAATGCATGATTTCTCTTCATAGTACAGAGCCACTGTTAGCCTCCTTACATCCTCCATGCAGATAGCTCAACATACTGATAAAGTAATGCTGAACGCTGATACAACATTTTCAATCACTTAGAAATATTCATAGTTTTATTTCCTATAGCAGTGCCCAAAACTAGGTTCTCCATAATGCATCATTGTCATCATGTCTGATGACAAAATGGTAGTTATCTCCACTGGTATTAAATTAACTCTTGCTATTGGTACCACATCTAATTGCCACCAGCATACCCCTGTCTGGGAGACTTGCTGTCCTCCAATTGGCAGACATCATGTCAATGGCAGCTTAACTGAAAATTGCTCAGTATTTTATGCATTTTCCCCCTCCATATATTGTATCTATCTATAAACACATCACAATGGTTAATGTGATTATATAATTATAAAGTATAATAGAGTCAGTACTGACTGTGGAATTGTGACATGAAACCGAGACATCATTCATTAAGCTTAGTTGCATGAGAACATTTTTTGCACGTTTGCAATATAAGGCGAAAAAAATTAACAAGCTCTCATTATTGACACATTATGGAGATTAGCAGAAAATTAAGTGTCAACCAAATACCATTATATTTGTCTGCGTATTTGTAATGGATTCCACTCAGTGGTTAATCAACATAGTAATTTATCGCTTAAAGTGGTGTCTCCTGCATTTCACAGATCAATAACATGTTCATCACCTCCAGGTACAAATCGCTGTCTTGTGTCACCCAAGGTGTTTATTATTGATTAATGTAAGTAGAGATGTGCCTGCTGAGGTCAGCAGAAAGAAATGCCCCTTGCCATTAAAGGTGGATCATTTCAGAGATAGTAACGGCAGATGCCAAGTGCCTTAAGTGAAAAAAAAAGTCTAGAAGAAACTACTTTTCATGAGCTGGAAAGGGGAGAATAAAGTGGATCAGCACAAGCCGAAATCAATAAAAAAACATAGATTTTTTTTTCAAGTGAATTAAATGCTCGTGAAAGGTGTTGAATTGATAACAACTGGGGCAGAACACTCCATTTGTACGTAGAGAAAGAACATCTTAATCTGAACCTGAACAAGACTGCAGCGACTCTGAATCAACCACCCATTTATAAAGAAAACATGTAGATCATCATTATTGCTGTGAGATTCTTAACCTGCTATCTGGAGCTGATGTGCTATGTTCAGAGCAATAAATCACATTAGCAGATGTTAGAAGTATGCAGCAAGTGATTCAGCAATAAGTATTAATGGAGTCATGTTTTCATAAGGTATCACATAGTAAAGGCACTTACACATTATTAATGTTTCTAGATATAATATGAATGTAGTTTGTGACTGATATGACATAACCTTTTCTTTGGTTTTCTCCTAAACAGCAAAAAAGTATACATATAGATTCATTGGAAATAATATGAGATTGTGAGTAGCACCACAGACTCTGATGTGAATGGGGATAATCGTTGTATAGCGTTGTGGTAGGCGCTACTTAAACAATGGAAAATAAATACAATATAGGTATAAATTACCAAATTAAGATATTGGCTCAAAAGCAAAGAAGGTTTTCCCAGGCTTAAAAATTTACAAAACACTGCGGTACCACTCAGTCTGTGTTTACATTGCTAAAACAGTGTGCAGTACCAGCATGTGCAAAGTCCAGGTATTCTCTAGTGTCATACACACACACACACACACACACATTTATACACACATACACACACACGCACATACACATACACACACACATACACACACATATACACACACATACAGTATATACACATACACACACATACGCACACACATATATACACACACATACACACATACGCACATACTCACTTCTTTGCTATGTTATCGGCTTGTAAACAAACACCATGAATTTTATCCATTTATTACAATTATATTTTCAGCTGTCATTTTCAAATTGTTCAGATATTTTTAATATGTGTTTTTCTATTATCCTATGAAGAAGCCTATGGGAAAATTTATTAAAAAGAAGACCTTGCTAGGTTTTGAAAAATGAATCAAAATCAGCACTGGGGCTAATATATCAAAATGAGCTGGTGGTATCATGTAATTTTTCAATATACTGTATTTTCCCATAGGTTTCTGTATAGGTCTTAATTTAAGGCTTCCACTGGGTTGAGGAACACCAGAATTATATCTTGTGTATTAGAAAACTGGAATACAAAGCATGATATATGTGCACACAGTTTGCAGTTTGTTTTATTTTTCCCTATTTGCATCAATCAAACATTTACTACCGGTATATGTGAAACCACCATTAGGCTGGGGCCCCTCGGGCCAAAAATGCCACTGGAAAAATCACAGCATTATACAGTAACTGCAAAGTGGATGGGATTCATGCAAATCCCATGCCCACTTTGCGTTTAAAGCCCAAGATTTCCAAAACCGGCACAGTTTTGGAAATCGCAGCATGTCAATTATATCTATGGAAACGCCAGCAGCTTTCCGGTAGATAAAATGGTAACAGGAAGTCCGCGGAGGAAAACTCTGTGAACTTTCTGTTCAAAGCGCTGAGGGAAGAACCGGGAAATTCTGCATTGTGTTCTCTTGTATACTCTTTCCCACTGGGCTCTAAATTTTCACTGAAATACATTTAGATGAACTAACAGAGGAAGTTTTTGCAGTGAGTATTAAGTTTTCAGTGAAATTTATTTTTTTTAATGATTTTAGTATTGTGTATATACACAGTATATGAGATCATATATAGTTAATATTATTATAAAAAATAGTAAATATCACTAAATAGTGAATATCACAGGATAACATGATTCATTTGAGTTGATCAATACTATTAAAATGTTGGAAAATTTGTGTTGTGCAATGCATTCTGTAATTATCTCTAAGGATCTGTATGGTGTCTCTTGGGTAAAAACTGGGATGCGGTCACAGGTCATTAAAAATGAGAATATTAACCCCTAAGGGCGCATTCACATGATGTATTTTGGCTCGTAATCTGGCACGTCTATGCCACGGGAGCTTTTGCGGGCCGTATACGCTCCAATTGATTTCAATGGGAGCCGGGATCGTATACGTGGCGCTATTTTGCGGCCGTGATTTTGAAATCAATGGGAGCGTATACGGCCCGCAAAAGCTCCCGCGGCATAAACGTGCCAGATTACGAGCCAAAATACATCATGTGAATGCACCCTTAACCCCTTCCCGCCGATGGCATTTTTTGATTTTCGTTTTTCGTTTTTGACTCCCCTCCTTCTAAACCCCATAACTTTTTTATTTCTCCGCTCCCAGAGTCATATGAGGTCTTAATTTTTGCGGGACAAATTTTTCTTCATGATGCCACCATTAATTATTCTATATAATGTACTGGGAAGCAGGAAAAAAATTCAGAATGGGGTGGATTTGAAGAAAAAATGCATTTCTGCGACTTTCTTACGGGCTTTGGTTTTACGGCGTTCACTGTGCAGCCAAAATGACATGTCCCCTGTATTCTGTGTTTTGGTACGGTTCCAGGGATACCAAATTTATATGGTTTTATTTACATTTTGACCCCTAAAAAAAATTCCAAAATGGTGTTAATAAATTTTTTTTCTAAAAGTCGCCATATTCCGACGGCCGTAACTTTTTTATACATAGGTGTACGGGGATGCATAGGGCGTCTTTTTTTGCGGGGCCAGGTGTACTTTTTAGTTCTACCATTTTCGGGAAATGTTATTGCTTTGATCACTTTTTATTCAAATTTTTATCAGAATTAAAACAGTGAAAAAACGGCGGTTTGGCACTTTTGACTATTTTTCCTGCTACGGCGTTTACCGAACAGGAAAAATATTTTTATAGATTTGTAGAGCGGGCGATTTCGGATGTGGGGATACCTAACATGTATATGTTTCACAGTTTTTAACTACTTTTATATTTGTTCTAGGGAAAGGGGGGTGATTTGAACTTTTAATACTTTTTATATATTTTTATATTTTTTTTTACTTTTTATTTTTATTTTTTTTTGCATTTATTAGACCCCCTAGGGGTGTTGAACCCCAGGGGGTCTGATCACTAATGCAATGCATTACAATGCTAATGCATTGCAATGCATTGCAAAAAATCATCATCTCTTTTGCAGGCTGTATACACCAGCCTGCAAAAGAGAGAATTTGCAGACTGGCTGGGAGCCCTTAACAAGGCTCCCGGCTGTCATGGCAACGGGGGGTCGGCCCTGGAGCATGCTCCAGGAGCCGACGATCCCTGCCAAAATGGCGGCGCCCATGCGCCGCCGGGAAGATGGCGCCTCCGGCGCCTTTGACAGCAGCGCCGGAGGGGTTAATGCCTCCGATCGGTCCGGGGACCGATCGGAGGCATTAGAGCCGGTTGTCTACTGCTTAAAGCAGTAGACACCCGGCGGCTATGACGGCCGCCCGGCTCCCGGGCGGTCGCCATAGTTACAGACCCGACACGCGCCGTACTATTACGGCGCATGTCGGGAAGGGGTTAAAGGGATTCTACCACTAAACCAACATTTTTTCTAATTACCACGTCGGAATATCCTTAAGAAAGGCTACTCTCTTACCTTTAGACGTGGTCTCCGCGGCGCCATTCCTTAGAAATCCCATTTTTAACCGGTATGCAAATGAGTTCTCCGCAGCAATGAGGGCGGGCCCCAGCGCTAAAACAGCAATGGGGGCATCCCCACTGCTGCCTGAGAGCTCTTTCCAGTGACGCCTCCACCTTCAGCTGCAACCCCACCTCTTCTGTCTTCCGTCTCGGTCCAACTTCCGACGCCTGCGCAGTGCGCAATGCGATCTCCATCACGTACAGGCACGTGGGAATGTGGGAATGAACCACATTCCCTGACGTGCATGTACGTGAAATAGAGTAAAGGGTTTAAAGGGGAACAAAAGTTTTAAACAACTTTTGATTTTCTTGCAGCATTTATGACATTAATAATAGTGATGTACTTTAGTAACAAATGTTGCCTCCACACTGTTAAATCCTGCACTTCTTTATTCTTTCCCTTGCTTCTCTATGGAGTAAATGAGGAAAGGGGGGGGGGGGGCGCTAAAGCTCTTTATAATATGTTGGTGAAATTGAGGAGTATTAGAGCATTAAACTGTTTGTGGGATATTAAAGGGGCATTATACTGTGTGAGGGCACTAAGGAGCATTATACTGAGTAAGGGGCCCTAATATGGTAATACATTGTGTGATAAACATTAAAGAAAATTATATTACATGGGAAGCCCTAATGTGACATTGCAATGTGTAGGGAGCCCTAATGTGGCATTATACTGTGTGGAAACACTAAAATGGTATTACACTATAGGGGCACTATAGAGCTTTGTACTGTGTTTTAACACTTGCCTAGTATTATACTCTGGGGAGCAATAACGTAGCATTACAATATGATGAGTGGTATCAGCCTGGCATTATACTCTGGGGAGCAATAACATGGCATTATACTGCGCTGAGTGGTGTCAGCCTGGCATTATACTCTGGGGAGCAATAACGCGGCATTATACTGTACTGAGTGGTACCAGCCTGGCATTATACTCTGGGGAGCACTAACGTGGCATTATACTGTGCTGTGTGGTACCAGCCTGATATTATACTCTGTGGAGAAATAACGTGGCATTATACTGTACTGAGTGGTAGCAACCTGGCATTATACTCTGGGGAGCACTAACGTGGCATTATACTGTGCTGAGTGGTACCAGCCTGGCATTATACTCTGGGGAGCACTAACGTGGCATAACACTGCGCTGAGTGGTACCAGCCTGACATTATACTCTGGGGAGCAATAACGTGGCATTACACTGTGCTGTGTGGTACCAGCCTGATATTATACTCTGTGGAGCAATAACGTGGCATTATACTGCATTGAGTGGTAGCAACCTGGCAGTATACTCTGGGGAGCACTAACTTGGTATTATACTGTGCTGAGTGGTACCAGCCTGGCATTATACTCTTGGGAGCACTAACGTGGCATAACACTGCGCTGAGTGGTACCAGCCTGACATTATACTCTGGGGAGCACTAACGTGGCATTACACTGTGCTGTGTGGTACCAGCCTGACATTATACTCTGGGGAGCACTAATGTGGCATTATACTGTGCTGAGTGGTACCAGCCTGGTATTATACTCTGGGGAGCACTAACTTGGCATAACACTGCGCTGAGTGGTACAAGCCCGGCATTATACTCTGGGGAGCAATAACGTGGCATAACACTGCGCTGAGTGGTGCCAGCCTGACATTATACTCTAGGGAGCACTAATGTGGCATTATACTGTGCTGAGTGGTAGAAGCCTGGCATTATACTTTGGGGAGCAATAATGTGGCATTATACTGCGCTGAGTGGTACTAGCCTGGTATTATACTCTGGGGAGCACTAACGTGGTATTGTACTGTGCTTAGTGGTACCAAATTGCCATTATACTCTGGGGAGAACTAACGCGGCATTATACTGTACTGAGTGGTACCAGTCTGGCATTATACTCTGGGGAGCACTAACGTGGCATTATACTGTGCTGAGTGGTACCATCCTGATATTATACTCTGTGGAGCACTAATGTGGCATTATACTGTACTGAGTGGTACCAGGCTGATATTATACTCTGTGGAGCACTAACGTGGCATTATACTGTGCTGAGTGGTACCAGCCTGGCATTATACTCTGGAGAGCACTAACGTGGCATTATACTGTGCTGAGTGGTACCAGCCTGATATTATACTCTGGGGAGCACTAACGTGGCATTATACTGTGCTGAGTGGTACCAGCCTGGCATTATACTCTGGAGAGCACTAACGTGGCATTATACTGTGCTGAGTGGTACCAGCCTGATATTATACTCTGGGGAGCACTAACGTGGCATTATACTGTGCTGAGTGCTACCAGCCTGGCATTATACTCTGGGGAGCACTAACGTGGCATTATACTGTGCTGAGTGATACCAGCCTGGCATTATACTCTGGGGAACACTAACGTGGCATTATACTGTGCTTAGTGGTACCAGCCTGGCATTATACTCTTGGGAGCACTAACGTGGCATTATACTGTGCTTAGTGGTACCAGCCTGGCATTATACTCTGGGGAGCACTAACGTGGCATTATACTGTGCTTAGTGGTACCAGCATGCTTTTCTTTCAGCCCAGGTGTGTTTAATAGGAAGAAAATGGTTTGAGGGACTTACCAACATGATCTCAGTGTTTTCACATAGGCTATACAGTGAGGTGAACTTTTTGAGATCAGTTCACATCGTGCTGCATTATGCCTGCCAATGCTGTGGGGTGGCCAAGAGCCTTGGGGGCAGGGGTGCTGTTGGACTGCTGGGTCGCTCCCTCTGTGGGTGTTTTACTGCAGTGTTGGTGGTTGTCATGTGACGCTGTTCCCAATGGAGTAGGGAATCACTATACAGAAGACATCATGTGGTTAGTGGGCTTATACATCATAATTAGAGATGAGCGAGTAGTGTTCGATCAAATACTACAGTATTCAAAATACTCGTACTCGTTCGAACACTACTAGCTGTTCGAAGTTTAATGTTCGATGCAGAACCAGCGTTGATTGGCAGAATGCTATACATTCTGCCAATCAACGCTGGTTCTCCTCTTACCTTTCCGAAGTCTTCTCCGCGCTGCGTCCCTGCGTCTTCTTCCGGGTGGAATTCACTCTGCCTAGGCATCTAGCTTAGGCAGAGCCGACTGCGCATGCACGGGCATGCATGCGCATATACGCGCATGCGCAGTCGGCTCTGCTCAGGCGTCGGGCATGGGCAGAGCCGCACGCACATGCACAGTCGGCTCTGCCTAGGCCGGATGCCTAGGCAGAGTGAATTGCACCCGGAAGAGGACGCAGGGACCCTGCGCCGGGAGAAGACTTCAAGCAGAATCCAGCCCGACCGTCACTCGTGGACTTGGTAAGTATGATTTTATCGAATGTTGCCTACCCCTGAAACGAGCATTTCCCCCATAGACTATAATGGGGTTTGAAATCTGTTCGAACAGCCGAACAGTGTGCGGCTGTTCGAATTGGATTTCGAACCCCGGACACTTTAGTGTTCGCTCATCTCTAATGATAATCAAAATGTATACTAAGAACCTTGTGTTTATTTTTGCAGACTTTACTGAGAAGCAAAGATCAACGTATAATACTGGAATGTGTGATCAGGTCCTTTTATTTTTTTTTAAATGTTTAGTTGCAACCACTTCTAATGAATATCACATATTTATAGTCTTACCACAGATGAAAAAAATGTTTTTAGTCATTGCAATGATTACCAGCAAAACTACTAGACATAGTATGTGGATAGACTAGACTAAATTTTATAACATTGATATCAGTCCTAGCAATCCACATACAATTCAGCCAATGACATAGTTGGCCATATACAACCACACACAATACTTGTAAAGAAATTTTCCAACCACATAGTAATATCCATTTAATTTGAGTTCTACCAGAGTTAGTCCAATACTGTTGTGCTACCCATTTTACCATTCCTCAATTACTTTATATCAATAAACATAATGTCAAATCAATCATGCTGCCCAGAAAACAGTACCCAATAGAGTCCATTTAGTAGTAGCCCATATAGTGCCCATATAGTAGAATTAGCTACAATGTCCTCCTAGCGCTAACACAAGTTTGGTAGCATATGCATGATAACTTAATGAAATGAAACATTTGTCTCTGACTTAAGTACAAAGGCAATAATAAGGCTTCTTTATATCTGTCATATCAGCTCCTTATGATTTATGAATTGTCTGCAAGCTCTAGAAATAATCACAACAAATATAAGGGCATCCAGTGTAATGTACATGGAACAGAATTCATTGGGACTACTTTGAGACAGCTAGAAATGAATCTCAGTATTTTTCCTATGAGACTATGGCACAGGTGAAGATAAATCCCTTGCCTACAGAGCGATTCTTCACATTTCTTAACCTCAGACTTAATTTGTTTTATTATAACCCCTGACTGCTGTTCCTTTTAATGGAATAAGAATTTACAAGTTCCCACTGCGTAATCACTTGCACAAACTGGCAGGGATGAATTCGATTTATCAGCAATTTTTTTTTTCTCTTTTAATGGATGCCCTTCAAGGACAGCACCCAGGTCAATGCAGTAAAGGTAGGTGCATTAATCATCTGCTCTGTAAAAAATAACAAAAAAGAAATAAATAAAGGGCATTAGCACATGATCAAGTATGCCGCAGTGATTACAGGTCACACCCCTGGTACAAATAATCTTTAAGCTGCCAAGA
This sequence comes from Leptodactylus fuscus, assembly GCF_031893055.1. NCBI lineage: Eukaryota > Metazoa > Chordata > Amphibia > Anura > Leptodactylidae > Leptodactylus > Leptodactylus fuscus. The sequence goes on from NC_134265.1 coordinate 236,512,234, forward strand.
GCAATATCATGAATGTTGCAGTAAAGAATTTTATAAGGGAAGCAGGTAACCTTTTACACTATAGGAAGGCTATTAATAAATGTAATTTGGTGTATTCATATAGTGATTGAATATTTTATGGTATAATGGTAGAGACACCCATACTGGTAGAGACCTCCCATAGCAAGAAAAGTAGAGGGAGTGAAAGAGAAAAAAAGAATACAGAAAGGGAAAATTGAGAGAGAAAAGTGTGAGGGCAGAAAAAAGAAAGGGGTACGATAGAGAAGAAAAAAGAGAAGAACAAATGAGAGAAAAAGATAGTAACAGAAGAAAGGAATTGAAGTAAAAAGAGGTAGTAGAGAGAAAACGGAGAAGGAGGAAGAGGGGAGATAGAGGAAATAAAGAGTGAAAGAGAAGAGAGAAATAGGAAAATGAGATGGCTAAGGAAAATATATAAAAGAGAGGAAGAGATAAAAAGAGAAAGAAAATAAATGTAGGGAGAGAGGTAGAAGATAGAGGGGAGAAAAGACAAAGCAATAAACAAGAAAGAAGAGACAAAAGGATAGAAGAAAGAAGTATGAAAGAAGAAATAGATGGATGATAAACCAAGCCTCTTTCCATTAAGCTACACTCCCTTGTCAAGCAAAATGTAAAAAGTAAACAGAAAACAAAATAGTTGATAAATATGGTACACCAGCTTTTTTTTTGTCACAAACTGTACTTGAATTCTAGGTATTTTTTAACAATAAAGCAATACCTTCATAATGCTGCAACACAAACCTTTACACATTCTTTGCCATATGCTTGGTATAGTTTATCTTTCCAAAAGCGGTGAAAGCATGAAAACAAATGTTTAATGATAGTGTAAAAAGTGGTTCAACATGCCACTAACACACAAAAACATTCACTATAAGCAATACATTCTACGATGGTAAAACATTGAATTGGTTAGACCCAATTACTGACAAGCAAATGTACTTGGGATGCTAGGTACACCAAAATTTAAATAGTCACTTCAACTTGGGATCCACATAAAATAAATAGTCTTAATACATCCATTGGTGGTCTTAATGGTGGTCTCTGAAGCTTACAGGAATAGGATCGTCTTTATCCCTATTTTTGCCTGAGAAAGACTCATTATCTTTTATAAGTCCATTCCAAGAGCAAGGGGTGAGCAAAGCCACAGTCAAAGGTCAACATTAGAGCAGACCAGCTCAAAAATCAGGGTATGGAGGCTTCACTAAAGGACAAAGTGCCACTTACTTTTCCAGCCTTTTGTTAACACTGTCCCAACTTTTTGAGATTTGTTACTGCCATTAATTTATAAATCCGTTTTTTAATTTTTCACTTTTGTGTTCCATGTTCTATAGTGAATAAAATATAGTTATATGAGATTTCAAAATGATTTAATTCTTGTTTTCTTTATATTGTACACAGAAATCCAAACTTTTTGAAATTTAGGGTGTATATATTTTGGGTGATTGACTGTACTTTGTAACTTTTGCACTGCTAGCTAATTTTCTTTTGTAAAGATAAGATGGTGAGGCATCTTTCCACTTATGCTGAAAAGACATTTCATAGGGTGGGATGGCCTTTCTAATTTATGGTTCTGGACCACATTGGCCTGGGACCAACTATGCGGTCTTGGATCTTATCTCTGTATTCCAACCCATCGGCTTCCAAAAGAGAATTTTATCCTCTACCTTTCCAATCAGGAATGGCGCATGCCAAGGGTGACCCTTTCCCCCCTGATCTTTGTTCTGACCCTAGTATCCCTACACTGGAAAATCAGATCTGAGTCAGACATAGGTAGTTTGTGGGTGGGTGATAGACACCAAAAATTTCGGCATATGCAAACGACCTCCTGTTTTTCTCGTAAGACCCTGATGCCTCCCTTCCCCCTTTAATGTCTGAATTCCACAAATTCCATAACCTTACTAATTTCAAAAATAATTTTCAGAAGTCCGAGGTGCTTAATGTCTCACTCCCAGAGGGGCTCCAATCATCTTTGGAATCCTCCTTCCCTTTTACGTGGTCCAGTTCATCCATTAAATACCTGGGGGTTTGGATCTCTAGGGATCTGGGTGAACTCTACACTAAGAATTATATTTCAGATATGAGTTAAAAAGATTTTCTAAGGGTACTCACACGTGGTTTGGGCAATGTGCCATCTACAAAATGAATGTCATGCCCCACCTACTGTATCTTCTTCAAATTCTATCAATTCATATTCTCCTATTTATTTAAGTGACTGTAAAGTGACCTTCTCAATGTTATCTGACAGGGTAAATGAGCTAGGTTGGCCTGATCGACTGTCACACTGCCGAACCAGTGAGGTGGGCTACAGCTTCCTGACCTTTGTAGATACTATGAGGCCTCCATGCTCCAAACGGTGTTGGCTGGTGCTGCCACTTTCCTTTCAAACAGTGGATCTCCCTGGAAAGGGCCTTTTCTAGCATTCCCCTCCATTTGCTCCCCTGGCAAGAGTCACAATGCCCTTCTGCTCTGAAGTCTATAGGATCTACACTCCAAGTTACCTGAGTTACCAGAGATGTAGCAGAGCTGTGTGCGCTGAGCTCTGCTACACCAGAGATGCATCTCTGGTGTAGCAGAGCTCAGCGCACACTCAGCACTGCTACAACTCTGGTGTAGCAGAGCTCAGCGCACACTCAGCTCTGCTACATCTCTGATGTAGCAGAGCTCAGCGCATGGCCAGCTCTGCTACATCTCGAGTGTAGCAGAGCTCAGCGCACACTCAGCTCTGCTACATCTCAGGTATAGCAGAGCTGTGTGCTCAACACTGCTACATCTGAGATCGGACCACAGTGGAGACTGCTGTGGACCGATCTTAGACTCCGCCTCCTCCGGCAGAACCAGCGTTGATTGGCCGAATGCTGTACTCTGTATGGCATTCAGCCAATCAATGCTGATCAATGCATTTCTATGGGAAAAAGTCAGCTCACGCATATCGCAAGCTGACAGGGATCCCGACGAGATAGAGCCCCAAAGAGCTGTTTGAGTAACATTCCCACCTAAATAAAGCTAATCCCTAGCTAACCCTGCCAGTACATCTATCCCTGTCTCAAAGTCACATAGTTCACAGTCTCAAATGACCCGGATCTTAAATCCACTACTCGTATAAATTGGAGGTCACCTGATTTAGCCAGCCAATTACTTTTTCCGATTTTTTTTCGATGCCTCCATTGTGTAGTTCCTATCCCACCTCCCCTGCACAGTTATTGGTGCAAAAAAAAAGCGCCAGGGAAGGTGGGAGTGGATACAAATTCTTAGTGTGTTTTTCCTCGTGGTATTCGATTGTAATCGAATACCTCAAATGGCCTGATATTCGATCGAATATCAATTCGATTGAACGCGATTCGCTCATCTATAGTAATTATGTGTTTGTTTTATATTGCACTAGTTTCTTAGTGAAAAATCTTGCTAATACAAACTGAATTAGAATACAAATAGTCTGTATATGAAGCATAGCCTCTAATAACCCAATTTTTTATGTAGTTTAGAAGAAGCAAATTGTCTAACAGTGTGAACAAGGGCAGTTTTGAATGCATTAAAAATCATAGACAAATGAGACGGCAATAGCAAAGAGGAACAATAGGTTGGTAAAATTGTGAAGTTAGATTCTATGTTCTGTTACAACTGTTATGCTATTGCTGTATATACATAGCATTTTCAGAGGCATGTTTCTAAAATAGCACAGAAACCACTTTTCTGCATGACTTATGCAGCAACTTAACCCCTATTTCCAGAAAGGGCATTTAAAGGCTGCAAGGAAAATGTAATAATGATTTCACATGAAGTACTGGTAACGTGAGGTCCTTCCACCAAAGCACCATTATTTATCTTCTACGGTCTACCTCGAATATTCTATTTATCTTCTTTTCTGCATGGCTAGGCCTTTTGTACAGCTGTATTTTGAAGTAGAGCAATTATCTTAAAACAGTTATTTGAAGCGGAGTAGACACATAAATGTATCTTTCTCCTGTGTTCCTCAGTGATAAACATCTATCTTACGTGACCTCTTGATTACTGAAGCCTTCCATAGATATATTCTTTGGTCTGTGACTCTATATTCTGCTGGGATGAGCTTTAAATATCACTCTCTATGATTAATTGTAAGTTAATTAAATCTATTACTGAAACAAAGGGAAGGCAATGAGCTAGAGAATCTTTGAAACAGTGAGGAAAATGATATGTCTCTCCATTTTGCTTATTGACAGTGATGGAGGAGTGGTTAGAAGGCCCCTGCTGCTAGGCTGCCTTTTCTTTCTGACCACACGGGCCCATTCAAGCAAAGAAAGACTTTATGTAAAGCGTATTGTCAAAATAGTCCTAATGGGATTTTGTGTGGATGCAACCTTTTACCTCAACTCATTTAATACCATTTCTAAAGTATCCATGATTGCCTTTACCAATGTACAAACCAATGTTAACCCATTTATTGCCCACATAAAATGAAGACTATAGTCGAGGTGGCAGGAGTAACAAAAACTAATATGTTATTATATCAATAGTCTCCATAGATTTTGTTGAGGGACTGTACGACCTATAATATACAATGGGGCAAACCTCTTGGGAGTAGACATTTTTCTAATGCAACTTTTCTGACTTGGCGTATTTTGTACTAATGTGTTTCATTATGACAGTTTTATTGATATGTTTCACACTAGTTCATAAATGTGTTGCAATTCTCTAAGAGGAAGGTACCAACCGATTACTGGAATTAGGTACTGTCCTTGCTTGGCCGGGTTTACTCTTTTGCCTTTCTGCGCTGACCGTGGACCCAGAAAGTCCGGAATTTATAGGGTTGTCTAGGGTATTGTACCAGGCAAGAAAATTGATTGCATATCATTGGTTCGACCTGAGCCCTCCCTCTCCAGTGAAATTGATATCCAGAGTCAATAATACTATTAGGCTGGAGAGGAGAGTATATATACAAAGAAAGGCCCAAATTAAATTTGAAAACATTTTGGAGGCCTGGTTGGATACACCTGGTCTTTCCTCCCCGTCTCTGATTAGGAATAGATCTCTCATTTCTACTCTACCTGCTTCTTGATCCCTAGAGTGCTATTCTTTGCTATGAATCAAAGGATGTTTGGGGGTTTTAGTGGGGGGTCCTAATGGACAGTCCCCCTATGCATGTTTCCATATAAAGAAAAATTGGTTAATAAAAAGTATCTGATTTAAAAAATAAAAAAAAAATCAATGGCTGTTACTGCTTTAGAGGCCCATTCATTTAAAAGGGAAGCAGCGGGAAAACTGGCTCTCTTGCTTATGCATAAGGTATGCTGGCTTTACAAGTCTGAAGGAAGTGAATGGTCAGGAGCAAGTACTATTCCTTGGACAGATAGGTGGATGTCAGCTCTATCAGACAGGGATTACTAAACAAGGTTGCACTGTATGCTGATATACTTCAATAAATGTTTGATCTTGGGGAAAAAAAAAGAGGAAGGTACCAGAGTTCAGTTTTGGTGAATTTTTTAAACAAAGTTAGAAGTGCACAAAAATTTAGCAACTTTCTTTTAAGTTGCAAATAATACACTAGACTTAAACCTATGTACCATATAAACTACTGTATACCCACACTGCAAGACAGTTTTGAAAAAAATGCACATAAGACGCAGAGTGCTATAAAAAATGATGCAGGACTATTATAAATTTGGCACAAGAAGAAAAAAAATCACTAAATCACTAAAACACACCAAAATTCAGGTGCAAAATTTATAATAAATCAGTCCCAACAACTTTAAAGGGACTCTATCATTGGAAAAAGTCATTTTTAGCTAAGCACATAGTTGCATAGCCTTTAGAAAAGCTATTTCACACATACCTTTTGTATTTAAATCGCCTCAGTAGTTTTTGAATAAGTCCGTTTTTATCCTTATGCTAATAAGCCTTCTCCATGCACTGGAAGTGTCTCTGTGCACTGTCTGCTCTAGGTATATGAGAGAAAGGAGATAAGTCATCAGCACAGCAGCCTCTCTGCTCTCACACACATAGAGAATATCAGACAGTGCTCACAGACTCTTCCGGATTGCATGGAGAAGGCTAATTAGCATGTGAATAAAAACAGGTTCATTCAAAAACTACTGAGGTAATTTACATACAAAAGGTACATGTGAAATAGACTTTCTAAAGGCTATGTAAGTATGTACTTAGCTAAAAATGACTTTTCCCAATCATAGAGCCCCTTTAAAAACCAACAGAGTTATTTGGAGTGCAAATATAATTCACATAGATTGTTTTACTGAGCCATAACGTTTATATTTTTGTGTCATTGCCGCCATATGTAGCTTTTTTGGTTCTATTTTGGGGTACATATAACTTTTTTTTATTGTTACTTTAGGAGACAAACAGAGCTATTGTTTTCAATGTTTAGTTTGTTATGTTATTATGTTATATTCACTACATGTTGTGAGAAGGTGACTAGCAAAGTACTTGAATCACGCTATATTAGTCCCAGGTTCCTGACTTATGTGTGGTCCAGGGAGGATTTTGAATAGGCTGCAGTCCAGGTGTGGGTCCCGAGGCTCATTACTGGGCTAGAAAAGTGCTGCAGTTCCTGTAGTCCAGAGCAGAACCTGGGAGTGAGAGGACGTGGGAGCTGCCCTGAGATTTCGTGTCTGGTGAGACCACGTTGGATTGGCTTGTTTTTGCTCGTGTGGCTAACAGTAAGCCACACATATAGTGAGGTATTTTTTATTACCGTTTAGTCAGAGCTTGGACGAGCAGAGATTTGATTTATTTTTGCCTGAAGTTAAGTCTGTGTTTTATTTTGTATTTTTTATGTTTGAAGCCAAGGTTTATTTGTTTTCTGTTCTTTGTAAATAAACCAGTTTGCTGCACACTTTCGTCTCCCTGTCATGACTGTTTGGGTCCACCTCAATGTTGCTACCAAGCAAACGTCCCACAATGTCTTAAATAATATTATAGTTTATAGTTTTGGCCATTACAAGAATAGCAAAACCATTTTTTGAAGGTTTTTTAATATATTTTTTAGATAATGGGGTGGAATAGGTAATATTGATAACTCATACAATGCACTGTAATACTTTTCTATTGCTGACACCTATTAAAATCTGCCTCAGTAAGAGCCTAATAGATGGCAGACCCATAGAAACCATTGGGATCCCACAATTTCAGGGAGCAGATGGAGGGGACCTCTTTCCTCCATAAACTACTTAGACCAGAGGTACTCAACTACTTTTAGAAAAGATCCACTTACTGGGGTCTGTCATCAGGTGAAAATTTGAGCTGAACAGTAGCTGAACAAATATTTCCTTTTAACTTAACTTTCTTTGGTAGTCAAATGGAGTTGAGGTTGTCAATGTCTCTAACTAGTGATGTGGCACTAAGGAGCTTAATTATACTGTCTGGGGGGACTAATATGCCGTTATATTTGGACGAGGACTTTTTATATGCTTCCAAAACAGCACAAACCTGGGAACCCAGGGAGACCGATCATTTCATGTGTTGGCACCCTCACTGAACAGATCTCTGGATGGGTGGATGGCAATCTTAAACCCTTAGTGAAGGATACAGCCAGCTACCTTCAGGACACCACAGACCTATTAAATAAACTATCCTCTATAGGTTCCCTCCCAGATGGAACCATCCTGGCCACCATGGATGTAGAATCTTTGTACTCCAACATCCCACACCAGGACGGTGTAAATGCCTGCCAGTTTTTCATGGTAAAGCGAGGTATGAACGCTGAATCGGTGGTGAAACTGACAAAATTCATCCTCACCCACAATTACTTTTCTTTTGGTGACTGTATGTATCTACAGCAGACTGGCACCGCAATGGGGAGCAAAATGGCGCCACAGTACACTAATCTCTTCATGGCCAAGCTGGAGAGTGACTTCCTCTCCACCTGCACCACCAGGCCTCGGGCCTACTACCGATTCATTGACGATATCCTAATCATTTGGACTGGGTCTGAACAACAGCTGAAAACATTCCATGAACAATTCAACCAGTTCCATCCCACCATCAACCTGACGCTCAATCACTCTTTCTCTGAAATAAACTTCCTGGACACAGTCATCAAGATACAGGTCAACAAAATTGAGACATCACTGTATCGGAAACCAATTGACCGCCCTAACTACCTAAGATGGGATAACTTTTATCTGAAACACATAAAGAACTCCATTGAATACAGCCAGGCCATCAGATATCACCGCATATGTTCAAACCCTGCAGATAGAGACGAACACCTTGGAGGCCTCAAACACATTCTTGAGGCAGGGTTACCATCCAAGAACAATTGATAACTAAATCACCAGGGCCACCAGGTTGTCAAGATCAGATTTATTAAAATACAATACCAAACAGGAAAACAATCAGGTGCCCCTGGTTGTCACATATAACCCACACCTGGAGACGCTGAGAGGAATCACACGCAAATTACATCCACTACTGCAAAAAGACCACCGTCTAAAATCCATATTTCTAGACCCCCCTCTCCTGTGCTATAGACAGCCACCAAGCCTCAGGAATATGGTTGTCAGCAGCTCAATGTCATCTCCAACCAACACAGGAACATTTCCATGTGGACAGAAGAGGTGCAAGACCTGCCCGCACATACTGACCACTGACAGGATAGAGATCCCAAACTCTAACAGGGAATATAAAATCCCAGGTGTGTTCACCTGTGACACACCTAATGTGGTGTATTTGATCATTTGCACCAAATGTTCCACTGAAAATCTGTATGTTGGAGAGACCGGCCAGAAACTCAGAATGAGAATCAATTCACATCGCCATACAATTAAACAACAGAGAATAGACCTTCCCGTGCCAAAACATTTCTGCCAGGAAGATCATAATACCACCAATGACATGAAAATTTTGATTTTAAGAGGGAATTTTAAATCAAGAAAACAGCGACTGATTTATGAGTACAAGAGCATGACCCTATTCAAGACTCTGGATAGTGGAATGAACACATCACTTGGGTTTATGTCTTTCTATACAAATCACTGAACTAAGACAGCCATAAAGATAAAGACTCTGCGAACTGGGGATTGATTATAGTTATACATAAATATGTAGCCTGCAGAAAGTGTTTTTAGATATATCTGAAGATGAACCCAGGAAGCTTTGAAACGTTATATTCTGTCATCATTAAGAGTTAGCCATTAAAAAAGGTACCAACTACTGAAGACTTGCAAGTTTTTAGTTTTATTATATTTGGAAGCAATAACTGGACATTATAGTGTTTGAGAGGGCAATACTGGTGGGTGGGAGTGCTAAAGAGCATTAAACTGTGTGGGGCACTAATGTGGCATTATACTGTTTGTTGGGATAATAAGAAGCTTTATACTGTGTGTAGAAGCACTAATGTAGCATTATATGATGTGGGGGGCAATATGGAGTTTTATATTCAGTGGGAGTCACTAAGGAGCTACATTAGTAATGCCTCATTAGTGGCCACCATATATTATAAAGAAGTGCTGGTTCCCCTCCCCCATGCTAACTGTGAATCCGTTTTTTTTTTGTTTGTTTGTTTGTTTGTTTGTTTGTTTGTTTTTTTGCATAGACACAAAGTCGAACATGCAGGACTTTGTGTCTGTGCAAAAAAAAGTTTTCACCATAGAGAGGCCGCATCAATGGGTTTTAAAGCTGACCGCCAGCAAGCCAACCCATGTGCAGTTTCTCCGGGGATAAGGATGGAAACCCCTTGGTGGAAATTATGTTGCAAGTATGAACACCACGTAATATAATTTTTTCTCCTCACCACTGTCCTATTGAAAAGCCTGGTGGCAGGGGTCTGGACAGCTGGAAGTCACAGTCCAGGTTTGGGTCGTGGTCTGCTGCTTGAGTATCCCTGACTTAGACAATGGCATTTTAGAGGTTAAAGATTCAGGAAGACAGTTATCTTTGTCCAAGTTGTCACAGCAGGACTCTGACTATCAGTAACATCCAGATCCCATGGTGATCACACTGACACCGCTCCTGTGCCCATTCAATCACCATGATATACATGTAGGATGAGGTCCCATAGGGATTGTGTAGGACTCAAAAACATGGCTTATTTCTTCTTCTCAGGAAGTGACAACAAACACGTCCATTGGTCACATGGCAATGCCACATCTCCTTTCCATTAAAATTAATGGGATTGGGCTGCAGCATGGCTGTGTTACCAATGGACATGATGTCAGTTCCTAAAAAGAAGAAAGCAGCTATGTATTTGAGTACTGCACAGCCCCTTTAAGCATTTTATTTCAGTTCATTATGTATCATACTTACCAATTGTCCATACTTCTGAAATAAAGGAAGATTTCCCAGACTCGTGGAAGAGCTGCAACTCTGATCTCTGATGTGCTATACGAAGGTCATATCACAAAAAGGAATGTGGCCAGCGCCAGCACATATCCATACTCACATCACAAAAAGGGAGTGGCACCCCCCCCCCCCCGCAAATGGTTGTAGTTTAAATAGAAGGGGGCATGGCCGCTCATGATGCCCTATCCCTGTCTGAACATTGGCAACAAATGTTGCCAATTATGGTATATGTCTGCAGAATAAAAAAAATTACTGAAAAGAAAGATACTGTTTGCATAAATATCCAACCTTACAGACAAAATATTAATAAGGGCTTATTTCTAGTTTAAGAGTAAACTGGTTTGCCATAAAAATACAGTCTGTAACTATGGGAGATATTTATGAAACTGTTCCATATCAACTAAAAATAGTGCAGGTTTTAAATATTATTGTAAAAAAATTGAAAGCCCAACTGTGTCCGTTTTGTGGCAAAAACTGCAATCAGATATTTACTGTATGTAAATATACTGACCTATGACCACTGTCAGTTTTTGAGGGGGGGGGTTAGAAATTTTGGGATGTCTTATTTTTGATAGACATTTTCCTATTGACTTCTCAATGTAAAAAAACACACTAAAAAACAATGTTATAAAGCCTAAAGAATTGTCACAAAAACAGCCAAAGTAAAAGTTATAATCCAGACAAATCTGTTGATGTTATGTGCAGCTAAAATCTTGAACTAAAAGGATCAGTATGTATATGATTTCTGAGGAACTGAAATTAATAAAATAAAAAATTTAACTTGATACACTATTGACCCATTTCTAAATATTTTTGTATTTGTGATGGAAATGCAAACCATATTTATTGCTCTTGGGGCAAAAGAATAAAAAGAATGATATCTGAAAGTCAGTGGCAGATTAGCAGTACATATGAAAGTGGTAAAACAACCCTTGTCTAAAGCCATCAATCTATTACGTCAGAAACCAAAGGACGAGGTTGAGCAATGGTTACAAGGTCTAGCAAAGGCTCAGTGATCCAGAAAGCTAGAACTGTCAAAAAATACAACTTAACCATAAATATAAGATCAGAATTAAAACACCTACTAATTTCTTAGAAAGTTGTTGTTGCTAAGATTAAACTAGCTTTAAAAACGCTTTAAAATATCAGCAACCTTTTGAAAGTTCATTTTCTAGCATTTTATAGTATATTCTCATAATAATAGTTAATTTTTATATTCTACATGCATTTTTAATCTGTTCGCATGAATTTTTTTGTATCAAAAAAACTGAGAGGGGATCTGGATCCACAAATTTCCACAAAGAATAACAGCAGCAAATATATTACTAAACCAAAATATATACTCACCTCTCCGATCCCCAATGATCTAGTAAAGAATCTCAGGCAGTCCCCCTGTTTTTTTATAATAGCAAATGACATGTCACTATTTTAGTGGTTGTACTAAGTAGCATAATAACTTCCAGTAGTAGTAGTAGTAGACGTAGTAGTAGTAGTAGTAGTACACCAGTAGGAAACTAAATAACCTTATACAAATGTCAACCAAATATTGCACTTTAAAGTGCTACGGAACATGTTGCTGTATACAGTCATGGCCATAAGTGTTGGCAACCTTGAAATTTTCTCCCAGAAAATTATTTAAATTACACATGTTTTCTTATATACATGTTTATTCCCTTTGTGTATATTGGAACAATGCAAAAAAGAGAGAAAAAAAGGCACATCAAACAAATGGACCAGGCAAAATTTGGGGTAAATAACATTGTTTCAAGCAATCTCAAGGCTACAAGTCCATCTATGTTCCTTGATGATGTTCCAACTTGATGTTCCTTAATCCAGAGTGCACAACATAATCAAGAAGTTTACAACCCATGGCACTGTAGATAATCTCCACGTACATGGACGGAAGAAAAGAATTGAAAGGTTGCAAGGCAGGATAGTCCATATGATGGATAAGCAGCCCCAATCAAGCTCCAAATTCAAGCTGTCCTCCAGGCTCAGGGTGCATCAGTGTCAGCACAAATATTTGAATGAAATAAAATGCTGAAACAGAGACATAAAAAAGTTAGACTGCAGTTTGCCAAAATGTACGTAAATAAGCCAAAATCCTTCTGGTGAAACATCTTGTAGACAGATGAAACCAAGGTAGAGCTTTTTGGTAAAGCACATCATTCTACTGCAATGAGGAGTACAAAGAAAAAAACAACAACCAACCAACAGTCAAATTTTGGTGGAGGTTTAAAGATGTTTTACAGTTGTTTTGATGCCTCTAGCACTAAGTGTCTTGACTGTGTGCAAGGCATCATGAAATCTGAAGATTACCAAAGGATTTTGGGTTGCTATGTAGGGGTCAGTGTCGGAAAGCTGGGTTGGGTCCTAGGTCCAGCAGAATAATGACACCAAACATACTTCAAAATCACCCAGAAATTGATGGAAACAAAGCACTTGAGAGTTCAGAAGTGGCCAGCAATGAGTCTAAATCTAAATCCAACCCAATGAACAACTGTCGAGAGATCTTAAAATTTCTGTTGGAAAAAGAAACCTGTAAGGGAATTGCAAGATAAGCAATTCCCCGGTGCTGCTGCTGAAACATGGGAGGAAAGGAAAGACAGAGACAGTGAGTCCTAAACTTGACCCAGCCCCCGTCCCTACCTACTTGCCTCAACTGTCCTAATGACAGGGACAACTCAGCGACAGTCCCTTTTCTAAATAATTCTAAACACAGAACGCGGACAAGACAATGTAACACAGAAGAGATGTCAGCAAGCCAAGGGTCAAAGTCAGAGAGACAAAGCAGTACCAAATTGCAATCCAAAAGAGTAGTAACAAAAAAAGCCAAAGGTCAGAAATCAGTAAATACAATACAATAGAAAAGAGAACAGCTTAGCAAGGACAGAGTCACAATAGCCGGCAAACATGTGTAGGCTGATGACCTGTTTATAGGAAGTCTGGAATATGCCCAGGCTTGATAGGCAGGTAGGCTTTCAATCACACAGGTAAGGCTAAGATTAACTAGTATTTGAGAATTAGAGGGAAACAAAGATGTAAGAAATGGGTGAGGTGGAAAATCAATTTAGAGATGAAAGAATTGGGCAGTGTTCAGACAGAGCAACAAGAACCAAAAGTAAGGAATTATAACTGAACACGCCTTCTACGCTGTGGCATGCAAACAGAGGGTGGTGCAGAGACATCTGCATTGGTATTCCATCCAGGGAAGTGCGCATGAGGACCCCCAAACAGAATACCAAACACAACTGCAAGCGTTGTGCCAGTGAAAGCACATGGACCCCATAGACTATAATGGGGTCATGTGCTTGCAGCCAGATCTCCACAGGGATCATGCGGACAGGAAAGTAGTTCACAATATACTTTCTTGTCCACACGATTCATACGGGTAGCACGTGGCAAGCACATGAACCCCAATATAGTCTATGGGGTCTGTGTTCTTTCACTGCACACTGCTTGCAGTTGCGTTTGATATTCCATTTGGGGGATCCCCATGCGGACTCCCGAACGAAATACTGAACGCAGATGTGAACAAGGAGTAACAAAACTCTTCAAATATGAGAGACCTGGAGCAGTTTGCAAATGAAGAGTGGTCCAAAATTCCAAGTGACAGGTGTAAGAAGCTTGTTGATGGTTATAGGAAGCGAATGATTTCATTATTTATTTTATTTTTTTTTTTTTACAAAGGGTGTTCAACCAAATATTGAGTTGAGAATGTCAGTTGTTTTGTGTAAAATTATATCATTTTTGGCTTTTTTTTTCTCAAGTTTTTTGTTGTTGTTGTTGTTGTTCCAATACACAAAAAAGGGAATAAATAAGTGTATAACAAAACTTGTGTAATTGTAATAATTTTCTGAGAAAAATACTTAATTTTCTAGAAAATTTTCAGTGCCAACACTTATGCCTGTAAATAAACTTAATGTTGTTGTTATTATTATTATTAGTATTAGTAGTAGTAATAGTAGTACATAGTAGTAATAGTCCATGTGTCTCCAATCTTAGCAGATGCTTTTCCTGTTACATATGATGCCAAGAATAAGACAGTCTCTACCACTATTCTTCCCATAAAAAATACCCAAAGCCTCACAAAAACTTCACGGACCTCATCCAGGATTTGTAAGTATTCATTTGATCTATTCTGCAATAGCTGTCATGACTCTGTTATGAATAGAAGCTATTATGCTAATGTGAATACATTATGTTATCTTGGTGTAAACGTTAAAGGAAGTTTGTCACTAAAACAATCCCTATTAAACTATAAGCACAGTCAAGTAGCCAGAGATCAATAATGAATAAAATGCTTTTTTTTCTGCTTTTTGTACCTCGTTAGCTGACATATTAGCTTTTTTCCTGATATATTAGTGGACTGTTTGATGTAATAAGGATGTCCACATTGCTCTCGTCATACCAAAGAGCCATGCATTCCAGCAGTTTGTAACTCCATCCCTCACTTCTATGACTGACATGTACACTGCTTGGCCTTGTCAATCAGAGCACAGAGGGAGCAATGATGATGATCTTGTTGCACTAAAGAGTTTGTTAGCATATCAGAAATAAAGCTAATATCTTAGTTACAGAGGCTCCATTCAGGAATCAGCAAAAAAAGTGTTTTATTCAGGGAAACTGGTTATAGGTCAATGGAGACTCTTTTGGTGTAAGATTGCCTTTAAGTTTACACCAAAGTTACACCTAGTTTTTATGTGACTCTAAAGCTAACTCTTATACATAACTCTCAATAAGTTGAAACTGGGAATCAAAGTCATCTTGGTTTAAGCCAGGGGTCTCAAACTCGCGGCCCTCGGGTCAATAGTTTGCGGCCCCTGGCGGACATCCCGACATCCGCCGTAATAGTACGGCACATGCCAGGTGTGTAACTATGGCGACCGCCCGGGAGCCTGGCGGCCGCCATAGCCGCCAGGTGTCTACTGCTTTAAGCAGTAGACAACCGGCGCTTATGTCTCCGGGCATTAACCCCTCCGGCACCACGGTCAAAGGCACGGGAGGTGCCATTTTCCCGGCAGCGCATGGGAAAAGCTCCAGGGCTGAAGCCACGTTGCCATGACAGGTCTGAAATCTCTTTCTTTTGCAGGCTGCTCTATGCAGCCTGCAAAAGAAATGATGATTTTTTTGCAATGCATTGCAATGCATTAGCATTGTAATACATTGCATTAGTGATCAGACCCCCTGGGGTTCAACACCCCTAGGGGGTCTAATAAATGCAAAAAAATATATATATAAAAAGTATTAAAAATTCAAATCACCCCCCTTTCCCTAGAATACATATAAAGCAGTTAAATACTATGAAACACATACATGTTAGGTATCCCCATGTCTGAAATCGCCTGCTCTACAAATCAATAAAAATATTTTTCCTGTACGGTAAATGCCGTAGCGGGAAAATAGTCAAAAGTGCCAAACCGCCGTTTTTTCACTGTTTTAATTCTGATAAAAATTTGAATAAAAAGTGATCAAGCAATAGCATTTCCCGAAAATGGTAGAAATAAAAAGTACACCCGGGCCCGCAAAAAAAGACACCCTATGCATCCCCATACACGGACGTATAAAAAAGGTACAGCTGTCAGAATATGGCCCAGCCTCACCCAGACTCTACCTCCAGCGGCCCCGGGGTAAACTGAGTTTGAGACCCCTGGTCTAAGCTCTACATCATCACTTCTATAAAGACTATTAAAAGTTTGGTCATTGGGTGACATGAGGAAAGTACATACAATATGTCACTATTTGTTGTGTATAAAAAATATGTTTGAATTATTTTCTACACACAGACCTTATAATACAGGTTGATCCTTTGACATATTGTGTTGTAAAAGCACGAAAGGGTTAAACACTGGTAAACCTATTCCACGCTGCGTTTCATTCTCCTTAAGGGAATACCATACTAATTTATTGCATTCTTTTTATTAACTTTTAACCAACTTGTGTCAGAGTGAATGACAGTCATCTTTTGGCATGTGCCTCATTTCTCATTCTCAAGGCTTGTGAGCAGAAAAACAAAAAAAAAAGGTTAATTTTCTCCAGCTTGCCGATGCCGACTTAATGTAACAGAAGGCAGCAAATTGTATTGATTTAGTGACATGCAACTGTCCAGAAAGAGCTATTTATACATTATTCAGGACAAACACTGTCATAATGGACAAACAGCAGCAGCATCTGGGATGTTAATGTCTACAAATAAGATTATTCTCTGAAAAGATTAGGACAAAGCATTTTGTGTAATTAGATTTCTCAGTTTCAGGAATGAATTGCCTTTTAGCAGTAAAAGCTGTCACTGAGGGAGCCATTAGCTCCTTATAACTGAATTAAATGCATAATTAGTGACATGATCACATTAGGATTTGTTTCATTTTTAACTAATCCAGAAGGGGGGCGGATTGTTTTCAGGTCAGGCCAGCCTGTATCAGCTGGGACAGGTCTCAGCTGGTGTGTGTAGAAGTTGGTAAAAGTCAGGCGTGTGTGAATGAGCACCCAGACCTTGCCACAGCGACAGGCAAGCTATTCATCACTGGTTTGTGGGTGACATTGACTGATGGAACAGGCCTGAGCCTGGCACTCCACCAGTGTAAGAATCATATGAGCCAGAGAGCAGAATGACAGCTGGAGCGCTGTGTCAAGTGGTGTAGAGACCAGGGCTATTAATAATCTGTGCCACATGATCTGCACCGCTGGAAAACAATGATTTAGACATTGGTGAGAATAAAGATTTTACATCTACTTTGGGTGACAATCCCACTACTTACAAGACAGAGCTCGCTTCAATCAACATGTATGAAAATAAGGCCATGAATATATTAAAGGTTACCAGAGGGGAGGAGCGTTGAACCATCATGGAAGATGAATACCGTTAATCACTGCTATCCTCGCGCTTGACATGCAGCTCTCCGGTGCTTACTACAATGGATGCAGCAATGTTAAATAACTGTGTATAGCACTCGTACATATATATATACACACAACATGAATGGGGTACTTTAACATTCCTGTGCATGTAATATTTCTTGCATTGCAGAGATTTTCTTTGTTTTTGTTTTATTTTTTCATAAAATAATTTGAATAAAAGTATAATAAAATCTAAGCACTACAATATTTTGTAGCATGACTTGTGAATTTTCTTTGGAACTAGATTTACAGCAGGTCTCACTGCTTTATACATATTGCATAAATATTACACTGTTAAACCAGCTTAAAAATCTGCCCATAAGGCACTAAAAATTCCATGTTTTGGATGAAACTGAAAATCTCCCCCACTGTATTGTATCATGGTGAAAATCCTCTTCCCTTTCACAACTTGTAGGTTATACTGCAGATCTGAAAACCAACAGCATGTCTATAGTTTGCTGCAGATATTTTATGCTACAAATAAGCAAAGACAACATCTGCATGGAGTTTGTATATTCTCCCCACGTCTTAGTGGGTTTTCTCTGGGTTCTGGTTTCCTTTCACACCTACAGATAGGGCATTTAGGTGGCAATGTTTGTAAAGCGCTGCAGAATTTGTCGGCGCTATATAAACAATTAAGAAAGAAATAGGTTAAAAAATAATTAAATAAATAGTAAAAAAAAACAACATTAATTTACTGGACACTATGCTATCATTTATCTGTCTATTCAAAATTCTATTTCTCATGTAAGTTGAAGTCCATTAATATGAAACCATTGTCCGTCTGTATAATAAAAAAAATAAAGAGAGAAAGCAACACCACTGAAGAAAAATGGATGCAAGTTGTCCCAGAATTCTTGACCCAGCATCCCTTAGTAATATCACTCTCCAAATATAAGGCAGCATTCCAAATTCTACATTGACAAAAGTGAAAATCATCTCATCGGCCATATGCTATGTTTCATCTCAGCCGAACTGGGCCTTTCTCAAGCCCTACTGACCTTTGCTTTGCCTATGGGTAAATAAACAGATCTTCATTTTTTTCTTCTACAATTTAATATGCTACCTCATACTTAGATATTAATGGTTATAATAAGTTATACATGTACAAGAAATTCAAATACATATTTGGAATCTATCTGTACACTATACAGGAATTGTAAAAACTACAGTACACATTTTATGAATGAATCCTTGTTGGTAACAAATGGTACTCTCTGAGCACAAGCACTACGTAGAATCAATATGACACCATATAGCTTCAAATTTGCTGGCAAAGTATTGCACTCTGGACAATGTAGTATGTAATATGTAATACTAGCTGGTACCCGCGACTTCGTCTGCGGTGATTGTAGAAGTGGGTATATACAGGCGCGGGTAAGGTTTGCGTACTGTGTATAAGGTATGGGATATGAAATGTAACTGTGTATCTTGTTTTTGCTGTAATTCAGAGAATACGTGAGACTTTTGTGTTGAAGTTAATTTGTATTTGAGCTGCTATACGGTGTTGTGAGAAACTGTACATAGTGTCTTTGGGACAGAGGTATATTCTGACAGCAGTCACTTTTTTATTTGTCTGTGTCGGGGGATGTCTTTTTTTGCGGGACCTCTTTCACACTTGAGGAATAGAGTGTGCCGTGCACCCCGAAGCAAATTACAACAAAGCCGACAAGTGAACTACAACTGGGTGAGCTAAAAAACTTTTTCTTTATTATCTTAGTAGTTTTTAGTTGTTGCATTTTTGGGAAATGCTATTGGTTTGATCACTTTTGATTGATATTTATATGATAATGAAAATAGTGAAAAAACAGCGGTTTTGGACTTTTCAGTATGTTTGCTGCTACGGCGTTAAGCGTCCAGGCAAAATATTTGTATAGCTTTGTAGAGCAGGTGATTTCGGACACAGGGATACTTAACATGTATGTGTTTCACAGTATTTAACTACTTTTATATGTGTTCTAGGGAAAGGGGGGTGATTTGAATTTGTAATACTTTTTATTTTTTATTTTTTATTTTTTTTTCATTTTTTTTTGTTTTTGCATTTATTAGACCGCCTAGGGCTATTGACATGGGTGGGCGGTGTCGCGGATTGTCAGAGCGGTGGGGGTCGGCAAACATGGCTGCTCCGGAGCGTCAAAGAGAGCCTCCTGGAGTATCGTTAAGGTGAGGGGCAAAGTGGTAAAGTATATGTATATGTGATTGTGTGGGGTTAGGGGCTAAGCTGTAGAGGGCAATATGAATTTTGTGGCTTGCTATGGTCCAAAGTGTGTGAGATTGCAGAGATGGTGATGTGAGTTTGGGTTTTGTGGGGGTCCTGGCACAAACGTATGTGCGCTATTGTGACGAAAAGTAGCCTATTGCGCAATTGGGTGTATTAACTATGTTTGTGGAAACTTTCAGCCAAATCAGTCGAGCGGGTTTTGCGTGATTGAGGAACAAACATCCAAACATCCAAACATCTAAACATCCAAACACACAAACATCCAAACTCACAAACTTTAAATATTAATAGCATGTGTTTGGGCAATGTATGGTACTATATGCATTGTAAGAAATGTATAATAACCTCAAAGTTAAAAAATAAAAACTAGTTTGTTAGTACCGTTAAAAATGTTGTGCTTGTAGATTTTCAAACACTAGGGATATGACTCCATTCCAGCTGTCCAGTGGGTTTATCCATTTATACAATGCTTAAAGTGTGATGGCCATTTTTGTAATGGCCATCACATGGCCATTTTTAAAACACATTGAGAGCAATTTATCAATCCTTCTAGGCCTTTTCTTGTGCCAAATCTGCGCCACAACCCTTGTTCTGTGCCTACATTGCTACATTGTGGAGCAGGAATGCCTAATGCTGACATTTTTATTATAACTCATGTCAATTGCTCACTGGTGTAGATCTCCATTTGGCCACAGTGACCTACAAGTGAATTATTATTATTATTATTATTATTATTATTTATTTATATAGCACCATTAATTCCATGGTGCTTTACATTTGGGGGTTACATACAATGCACAGAATATACAGGTAGATATAATACTAACAATGACTGACTGGCACAGTGGGGTAGAGGGCCCTGCCCGCGAGGGCTTACAATCTATGGGGGAAGGGGGTAGAGACAGAAGGAGAGGGGGAGACTGTACAGATGGTGGTGCGGTGATAGTGTAATTGGAGGTTGTAGACCTTCCTGAATAGATGAGTCTTCAGTGCCTTCTTGAATCCTGTGATTGTGGGGGTCAGTCTTATGTGTCGTGGTAAGGAGTTCCAGAGTATGGGGATGCACGAGAGAAATCTTGGAGACGGTTGTGTGAGGAGCAGATGAGAGAGGAGCGGAGTAGGAGGTTATTGGAGGATCTAAGGTTACGTGTGGGCAGGTAGCGTGAGATTAGTTCAGAGATATACGGAGGGGACAGGTTGTGGATGGCTTTGTATGTTAGTGTTAGAATAGTTCTCGGAGTCTCGGAGATTATCTGATTTCTTATTCAATATTTTGTTTATGTTTTAGGTCAGAACATACGATGCTTATGATGGCAGACAGATAAAGTAAACTATTAATACTAGTATTTGGTATATAAAGCAGTTAGTTCTAGACACTAGTCAGAATGTTATGATATTAGATTACTTGACTACAGCTCAAGAAGACTTATGTTAGATTGTGGGCCCAGCTTGTTGTCGTTACATTGATTCCCAGCTTGTTGTCGTTACATTGATTCCCAAGGTAGGCTTAGGGTTGCCCATAATTTACTAGAAACAAGGAGATTGAAGGAAGAGTTCAGAGACAGTCACTCAGAAAAAGATGCCCCTGGCCAGGATGGCTATTCTGGTTAGATCCAGTGAATTGGTTCAGGGGACCAGGAGGATAGATTTTTGGAATTTTCCACTACATCCTTAAGACATGTCTTCTGATATTTATACTGTAGATTGTGTTTAAACTTGACTTGATTATTTAAAATAGAGCACTAAAGTCTAATTGTTTTTCAGATAAAGTTAAGATTGGACCAACTTCTGTACAAGGCTCCAACGTCCATTCCATGATGATATTGACTATCCGAAAAAGTACATGTACTCATTGCGGAAAAGAGGCTCTAGAAGACCTGTCCGACTGAATATATTGTGGGACAAAGTTCGAAACAGCCACAGCCTGCTAAGAAGAAGCCTTTCCGCCATATTGATATATATGTTTTCATCTTGTAGCATACTTATTACAGTTAGGGCAGCAGTAAAGGAGAATGCTCCCTCTAGGTTGTATCTTTTTGTCTTTTTCTTACACAAGGTCCTGTGGATCAGATTTGATTCAAGTTAGAAGGATAGAGGTGGTGGGACCATCCGGATGGATGCTAGCATCCCTCAATCTGTGGAATTAGTATTCACACACTTTGAGTATGTAGGATGGTTCTGTTTTGCTATCCATGAGAGAAAGGGAGGTAGTTAGGAAATATGGGCCTTGTATGTAAATGATAAAAAGAGGGGAGTTGTTAGAATAGTTCAATTGATGTGTATTCTTATTGGTACACACAGCAGCCATTTTGTCTTTTAGTATCCATGTCTAACCCGCACTCAACCTTTTGTGCTGTTGAGATTGCCAAAAGTATGGGACAGCAAGTTAGTCATCCAGACTGTGGTCAACCAGATACCAGAGATGTGCAACTGTTATTGTTCTGCGGTTTTTCTCAGAAATAAGGAAGATATCTGTCAACGTTTATCATTTTCAGTCCAATTAGCAGAGCAATGATGGATGCCAGATCCAGGGGAAAAGTCCCCAGATTTCTTTAGTGTCATATTAAAAGAATGTATTTTTGGCCAGGTTATGCATGACGCCTGACCAGTCACATGTACTACTATTTTAGGCTGTCAGTACATGATTGGACAATTTAGGATTGTTGACAATAACTGTATTGGTGGAATTTTGATCTAATCTGATTGGTTAATTTCTGATATACTCTTTGATTGGTTAATTCTCAATGACAATACTTACTATAAAATAAACTGATTCTGGGCGGAACTTTTCAGAGCTCTGTCCGGACGCACAGAAATCTAACTCATGTGTGTCTGTCTTTAATATCTGATTATATGGTCTACCTGGTCGGTCCTGGGGTAAGGTAAATGACAACTCTAACATTAGCGTTAGTAGCTTGAACTCAATTCGCTGGGCTATAGGTAGCCAGTGGAGGGACTGGCAGAGGGGAACAGCTGATGAAGATCAGGGGGTGAGGTGGATTAAGCGAGCAGCGCAGTTTAGGGTGGACTGGAGGGGGGCGAGGGTGTTAGCTGGGAGTCCATGGAGAAGGGTGTTGCAGTAGTCTAGGCGGGAGATTATGAGGGCCTGGACGAGCATCTTGGTAGTTTCCTGGGTGAGGAAGGGGCGAATTCGGTGGATGTTCTTGAGCTGGAGGTGGCAGGAGGTATTGAGGGCTTGAATATGTGGCTTGAAGGATAGTTCAGAGTCCAGGGTTATGAATAAGCTGAAGCAGGACATGTCCGGCAGTGATGGTAGCTGCAGCAACATGTGTGATAGTGCATCAGGGCCTAATATGATGCACCAGGCTGCAGGACATGTCTGCCTGAGTGGAGGTGCAGCATCCCGGAGTGAGCTGCAATATGTTTTATGTTTGTCACTTGTACCTCGAGGTTGTCTTGTCTGTCCTGTCTTCTGTGTTTTATGTGAAATGTGAAGAATGTGCCATTTCTTGAATATTTGCACTTATTTCTTGAATATTTGCACTGTATGCTGTTTGAATAATGCATACTAACTCATGGCCAATCACAGACTACTGGGCGGGGTTGAAGAGAGGGTTTATAGTTCCCTGTTGGGAGTAGTGTTGCAGACTATCCATACATGTGCCCTGCTGTGTGGAGCAGAGGGAGAACTCATCTAGGGATTTATCAGTCCAGCCTCTAGGAGGAAGTCTACTTATTCCAGGTTCGTTCCACAGACAGCCCCTGAGATAGAGAGAAAGTTTGATGTATCTCCAAGTATCCCAGTTTCATCCGAAGACAGCCCCTGAGAGAGGGAGAATATTTGGTGCATCTTCAAGAGACATCTGCTGTCCGTGCCAGTAGGAGCAACAGAGGTGCCTGACAGGAGCAGTTCAGCCGAGCCTAGTTTTTCAGGTACTTGGGGCTCTATTAGGACTCATTGCCCCACTTTGTCCCTATCTACTGATGTTGGGAGTGGTACAACAGGAGGAGTAGGCAAATTATATTTCTGCAGAGTCTGTGTGATCCCTGGCAAAACCTCCTAAGTTAGAGGCTTTGGGGAACATAAACTGCAACTGTACCCATCTTCAAGCTGCAGGTGAATCTGTCTAAGCTGCTCAACAAAACAGTTCTTTGGTTTACCCTGCAATACTGGACTCCTGAGTCATGCCTGCATTCAAGATCGAGGGCCCTTCTGAACACCATCACACTGGCTCAGCTTAGGAGAGGTCCCCTCTCCCAACTAGTAGTGCCCCGGGGGAAACAAGACCACTATCATCTCCATCAGGTAGTGCTGCAGGACCCCCTTGCCTGTGCACAGCCCTGGAGAGGGATTGGAGTGAGAGTGGAGCGTCCCTGGCCTAGTAGGTGGCACAGCCAGTGTCATCTTTACTCTCACTCTCTGGTCACCTCTTCAGGGTTGTACGCTGCAGATGCAGTGGTGTTAGCTGTTTAGGAGTAGCAGCCAGCATCATCATACAGTACAGTAAATGGAAGATAATGATAAAAGGAGACGTGCCTGACTGGCAGCTGAAAAAGTTTGAATATCTTTTAAATGGAAAGGACTCTATGACTCTATGACTCTGAGGACAAAACTGTGACAATGACCACCAGGTGTGGAATGGGTGTGGCCTGCCTACAAAGACAATCATGAGGAGAAAGAATTATGTTATGCTCATTCAGTGCCACTGCTAATACGATTTTGCCAATTATCTGTTTGCAGATCTTGCACCCTGCCCTCGATTTGTTATTTTGTAATGTACAAAAGGAGATGATCACATATAGCTGCGGTTGACAACATCACAAACGTGTCTGCCAGTACCTCCACCACCTGAGCTTGCCTTATCTCACTCCCAGACAGGTCTTTTGGATGTTAGGGCAGCATGTTGGGTTGAACTAATGCGGCTCCCACCACCATCTTCCTCTATTACCCATAGAAGATGTTGGAAGCTGTTGGAGTCCTAGGAGAGGTGAGTAAAAGTATTTGTGATATTTAAACCACCTCCCCTGGGCCTTCCAATGTATAGTAATAGCACTATTGGAAAGGCATAATGCCGGGCCCCTTTCCATTAACAAAATGTATAGCAGTCAGGGAACCAGGCTTACCACAATCACCATCATGATGCTGGAAGGGCCCAGCCATCTCTAGCGGGTCCTGTACCACTCCAGCCGTGGTTGTACCCCTTGTGACAGCGATCATTAGGACACCTGTTACCAGACCTCCACTTCTTATTTAAAAAAAAGCAATGGGGACCAGTTGGGTCCACTAAAGACATGGGTTTCAGCCCTGGTTGACAGTACAGAAATACAGCATGGTAAATTAGATGTTGAGAAGGAAGACACAGAGTAATTGTGGTTCACTGTTTTCTAAAAAGTCTTTATTCTCAAGAAGTAGTACCACTTGTTCTATCAAGATTAGAAGTAGTTTTGCTGTTGCCATCCACATTCTTATTGTTAGTAGTAGTGCTCAAGTGTTTCCTCCTCCCTCTCCTTTTGCCTTTCCTTTCCAGAAAATCTGCAGAGTTTTCACTGTGAACATTCTGCTTCAATTATACCTATAGGAAAAACACCAACATGCTGTTATTTACAAAAATGCGACAATACTGTACAATGCTTGTGTTTCTGCTGTGCCAGGCCTTGCTACAGCCTGACAATAATAAGAAATTACCTGGAATTAATTAATGAATTAATATTTCACTTGCTTGTAATTAGCCGCAGAACTGAATGCAACCTTATCAACCTTATAGCCAGACAAAATTCTTAGTTGAATGAGGTAAATGGCAGATGCCCTGGGATATATACAGACATATTTCTCAGTTTTAGTTCTATTATAAGTAAAATAGAAGACAATGGCTAAGGCCCTATGTAGCAGAAATCGCAGTGGAAGCACATCATGTTTTTTTCTGCACGTTTTTCATTGCAATTCCACAGAATTTTCCTCTACTGAATTTCTGTCCCTATTGTACCTATATGGAAAATGCCAGTATTTCCTTAGGTATAAGATACATGCTGCGAAAATGCAGCTTTTCTGCTGTGGATTTTTTTCTACAAAGTGTGGATGAGTTTAGACAGAACCACTTTGCAGGTACTGTAAATGCAGCGTTTTCGCAACGTGGAGATTCAGCCAAAGGAAGGATTGCTAGGAGTGATGCTGCTTCGGGATACTACATTTCCCACATATTTAGAATGGTATTTTGCAGATATTATATACAAATTGCTACAGTGATGTATAAGAAAAAATCTTTAGAGGTTTTTTTTTTTTTGAAAAACATACATATGAATACATTTTGAAGTGAGCAATAATGAAAATGATAAACTCCTTGTCTATGTTCAGTCACTTTGTTTGGTAAATTAAGAGCAGCAGAGGTTCTATTCCACTTTAATTATGAAAGATCTGTCATGCGGGTTTGAAAAATCTAATTTTAATATTAGATCTCTATTATAAACCTATTTGGGAAAGAAAAGTTCTTACTGCATGTGCAATCGAGCTGTAAAATTGAATTCCTCCATTTCGTCTAGATTTTCTTTTTAATTTTATGATTATCGTGAGTACCAGTAATGCATACATAAATGACATCTCTTAGGACCAACTGGAAAAGATGTTTTAGTTTGTTCCTCACTCCTTCTAAGGCTCAGTGTGTACTTTTAACATTTACCAAGGAAAATTTTTAAAGTGTTTTTTTTAAAAAGTAAAAATTAGTGATAGAAACAGGAAATATTAAAATTACAATCCATCAGAAAAATTGCACCAAATTATTATTAACCCCTTCCCGACATTCGCCGTAATAGTACGGCGCTGCCGGGAAGGGCTTCCCGCAAACCGCCGTACTATTACTGCGGATGCATGGTGCGCACACAGAAACTGTGTGTGCACCATGCACTGCGGGTGTCAGCCATAATACACGGCTGACAATGCTCCGTAACACCCGCGGTCGGAACCGGGTCCGATTGCGGGTGTTAACCCCTGATATGCCGGCGGTCAACATGACCGCCGGCACCTCCGGGGTTTCGTTCTAAAATGGTGCCGATCGGCACCCCCCGCGCCGGTTTCGGGGGGTGCCGGTGTTCGTAGGGGGCAGCCCGGGGTCTGATCAGTGACCCCAGATCTGCCCCATCACTTACCCCCTTCACGTACCTGGTTGATCCTGCTGTAAAGGAAGCTGTCAGCCTGTGCGTCCACACAGGCTGACAGCTTCCTATACTCTGCAATACACGTGTAACACGTGTATTGCAGTGTATATGTAGTGAAGCGGTGATCAGCCGATCACTGCTTCAATCCCCCATGGGGACAGGAAAAAAAAGTTGGAAAAAAGTAAAAATAAAAAAGTTTAAATAAGTTTAAAATAAAATAGAAATAAATAAAGCCCCAAAAATCCCATTTTCCCCATATAAAATGTTTTATTATGTAAAATAAAGAAAAATAGAAAAAAACATTACATATTTGGTATCGCTGTGTCCGTAATAACCTGAACAATAAAATTAAAACATTATTAAACATGAACGGCGTAAAAAAAAAACGTAGAAAACCGCACAAAATAATGATTATTCACCACCTTTCCCTTACAAAATGTTCAATAAAAAGTAATCAAATGGTCAGATGAAAACCAAAATGGTACCAATAAAAAGAAGAGGTCTTCCCTCAAAAAATAAGCCCTCAACCAGCTGTCTACTGAAAAATAAAAACGTTATGCCTTTCAGAAGATGGCGATGCAAAAATAATTGATTTTTTTCCCTATATTGAATTTTATTCTGCACAAATAGCAACGCATTAAAAAATAATATAAATGAGGTATCGTCGTAACCGCACCGACCAGCAGAATAAAGGTAACATGTTACTTATGCTGTACGCTGCACGGGAAAAAAATAAATGCTAAAAAGCAATGCCAGAATTGATGTTTCCTTTTACATCCCACCCAGAAAGAGTTAATAAAATGTAGTCAATAAGTTACAGGCCCCAAAATGGTGGCATTGAGAAGCACATCTAATACCGCAAACACCAAGCCCTCATATGGCCACATTGCCAGAAAATAAAAATAAAAATCTAGCTTGTACAATATGAAGACAAAAACCCTAAAAGTCGCCAAATCATTAGGACATAAGTAGAGATGAGCGAACAGTGTTCTATCGAACACATGTTCGATCGGATATCAGGGTGTTCGCCATGTTCGAATCGAATCGAACACCGCGTGGTAAAGTGCGCCAAAATTCGATTCCCCTCCCACCTTCCCTGGCGCCTTTTTTGCACCAATAACAGCGCAGGGGAGGTGGGACAGGAACTACGACACCGGGGGCATTGAAAAAAATTGGAAAAAGTCATTGGCTGCCGAAATCAGGTGACCTCCATTTTAGACGAATAGTGGATTTCAAATCCGGGTCATATGAGAATGTGAACTTTGTGACTATGAGACAGGGATAGCTGTACAGGCAGGGATAGCTAGGGATAACCTTTATTTAGGGGGAATGTTATTAAAAATAACTTTTTGGGGCTCTATCGGGTGTGTAATTGTGATTTTTGTGAGATAAACTTTTTCCCATAGGGATGCATTGGCCAGCGCTGATTGGCCGAATTCCGTACTCTGGCCAATCAGTGCTGGCCAATGCATTCTATTAGCTTGATGAAGCAGAGTGTGCACAAGGGTTCAAGCGCACCCTCGGCTCTGATGTAGCAGAGCCGAGGCTGCACAAGGGTTCAAGCGCACCCTCGGCTCTGATGTAGGAGAGCCGAGGGTGCACTTGAACCCTTGTGCACCCTCAGCTCTGCTACATCAGAGCCGAGGGTGCGCTTGAACCCTTGTGCACACTCTGCTTCATCAAGCTAATAGAATGCATTGGCCAGCGCTGATTGGCCAATGTATTCTATTAGCCTGATGAAGTAGAGCTGAATGTGTGTGCTAAGCACACACATTCAGCACTGCTTCATCACGCCAATACAATGCATTAGCCAGTGCTGATTGGCCAGAGTACGGAATTCGGCCAATCAGCGCTGGCTCTGCTGGAGGAGGCGGAGTCTAAGATCGCTCCACACCAGTCTCCATTCAGGTCCGACCTTAGACTCCGTTAAGCACTTATAGGGTTAAACTACTAGGTATATGTTGTTTTGGCTTATTTAAGGGGTGCAGTTTTGAAAATGGGGTGATTTATGGGGGGCTTTAATACAAGGGTCTTTCAAAACGCTTTCATAACTGGATTAGGCCCTTTAAAAAATGGGTTTTGGAAATTTCTTGAAAATTTTGAATATTGTTGTTTCACTTGTAAATCTTATAATGTCCATAAAAATTAAAAGGGCGCCTAAAGTTTGATGCCGACATAAAGCAGAGATCTGGGACATAAGATTTATGATATAATTTTGGCGGTCTGACTATCTGTATGTAATGTACATCATTTCAAACTTTATAAAATGCATATTTTTAAAAATTTTCACCAAATTTCCAATTTTTTCATAATTAAACACAAAATATATCAACCAAAATTTACCTCTAACATGAAGTACAATGTGTTACGAAAAAACTATCTTAAAATCACTTTGGTAAGTTAAAGCGTTCCAAAGTTATTGCCACATAAAGTGACACATGTCAGTTTTGAAAAATCAAGCTTGGTCAGGAAGTCAAAAACTGCCATCGGCGGGAAGGGGTTAATAGAGATGAGCGAACAGTAAAATGTTCGAGGTTCGATATTCGTTTCGAGTAGCCCCTCAATATTCGACTAATCGAATCGAATATGGAACCCTATTATAGTCTATGGGGGGAAAAGCTCATTTCAGGGGTAGGCAACATTCGATCAAATTATACTTACCAAGTCCACGAATGAGGGTCGGGCTGGATCCTCCGAGAAGTCTTCTCCTTGCAGTGTCCCCGCGGCATCTTCTGGCTCTGAATTCACTCTGCCAGGCATCGAGCCTGGGCAGAGCCGACTGCGCATGCCCGCAATACAAGCGGACATGCGCAGTCGGCTCTGCCCAGGCCCGATGCCTGGCAGAGTGAATGAAGAGCCGGAAGACGCCGCGGGGAAGCTGCACAGAGAAGACTTCTAAAGGTAGGAGAAGAACCAGCGTTGATTGGCCAACTGTATAGCATTCGGCCAATCAACGCTGGTTCTGCATCGAACTTTTATATTCGAATAGCGAGTGGTACTCGATCGAGTACAAGTATTTCGAATACCGTAGTATTTGATCGAATACCTACTCGATCGAGTACTACTCGCTCATCTCTAATTATTAATTTATTTTGAGAAATTTGGCACAATTTTGTACAGTTTCAATTGCATTAGTGCAAAACACATCATTATTAAATGTGGACCACTATGTATTTCTATGATTTTTGAGCTAAGGCACCAAGGAGTGAAGCACAGAAAAAAAAATGCTGCAGAAAAAAATGTACCAGAAACATAGTTCCATACCATTTTTCATTGTGATTTGCAGTGGATTTTCTGCCCGTTATACCTAAATGGAAAACAACTGCATTTCCACAAGTATAATTAATATGCTGCGATTTTAAGAAACACACTGTTTTTGAAAGTGCAGCTTTTCCGCTGCAGAATTTTTCCTGCAATATATAAGGATTGGTTTAGCCAGAATCCCATCCACTTTGCAGGTACTGTAAATTGCAACATTTTGACAACGTGGACCTTCAGCCTTTAGGTGTAAAAAGCCAGTTAGACACAATACCAATGTTATGATTTCCTCTCCAAACTGTTCAGGGATGCTTCTAGGTTAATGTGGGCCCATGAGATACAGAGACCATGGAGTCATTGTCCACCTCACTCTTGTGTAAGTCCTTTGTCCATTGTCCACATACTTTGTGATATTTCAATATTACAGAAAAATGTCTATTTTTCAATTTATCAAGCTCCTCTCCTAAGCGTCACTCCCTCTGGTTGCATGCGCTGCTCTCTCACTTACTCTTTTCTCACACAGCAGCTACTGGTGAAGCTATCAGGAATTGAAGCAGTGTTGCTGTTGTCATCCACATTCTTAATGTTAGTACCTGAACAATTGTTTCCTTCTCCCTATCTTTTAGCCTGTCCATTGCAATTATTTTTTCCCAGTGATTTTACTGCACACTACCTAATTATAATAGTTATTAATAACAATGCTGGTACTGTGTATAATTTTTAAAAAATAGATAAAAATTTTCATTAAAAAATAGCAAAGCACTAAAATGGCCACCTGGTCAGTTAGAATTATTAGACTAAAACTGCATCAGTCAGATTAGGATTTTTTTGCCATTAAAAGTTACAGCAGGCTGCTGGAGATACTAGAAGTTCCCAGAGACACTCAGAAACACTCTAAACACCCTCAAAACATGCTAAAAGGTATATAGGTGCATTTATTAACCTATTAGTTGCCCCAACAGACAATTTTTTAAAATACAACAACTTATTTTTACCTGGAAAACTCCTTTAAGAAATAAAAAAAATTTCAGATTACTATTCCATCACACTGTGTATTGGTGCGCACACTACAAAAAAACCTAATTAAACATTAATTAAAATTAATAAACAACACCTTTTTCAGATTAGCGCATACATCCTACATGGAGGACTTTGTGTCCGCTGAAAAAAAACAGACACCAGGTGGAGAGGCTGAAAACATTCACAGGCGGTCACCTTTGAAAACCCATTCAAATGAATAAGTTTTAAAGCCAACTGCTCGCAAGCTGTCTGCTGTCTGGTTTCCCCGGGGATTACCACAGACACCCCGGGGCGGATAGGAGTGGCAGTGTGAACGCCGCTGTAGACTGTATATTTGGTAAACAACAAAAAAATAAATAAATATATATTTTTTTTTTTTAGATTTGCATGGGTTGCAAATGAGCATAAATAACTAATAGCTAATAGCATTATAAAATGAGCACAAACGAAAAAATGTTTTGAATAAACATGGTAAATAAAAACACTTAAATAATGAGGAAAAATCGTGGCATTTTACAGTACTTGTAAAGTGGATGGGATTTATGCTAATCTCATGCCCATTTTGCGTTTAAAACTATGCTGAACATGCTGTGATTTCCAAAACCAGCACAGTTTTGGAAATCGCGGCATGTCAATTATATCTACGGAAACGCCAGCGGCTTTCCCGTAGCTATAATGGTAACAGAAAGTCCGTGGAGGAAAACTCAGTGAACTTTCTGTTCAAAGCGTTGCGGGAAGAGCCTCGATGTGTTCCAACTGCGTTTTTTCCTGCAGCGCTTTAGCGCTGTGGATCGTCCCGTGGGGCCTTAGATGAACATGGCAGAAAAAAAAAATTAAGTAACATTTTTTTTTCCAGATTAATGGAAGCTGCTAGACTTTGGAGAACAACAACATAAAAAAAAGAAATAACTTTTTTTTTTAATTTGTGTAGGATGCAATACTGAGTTTGAACAGAAAAACACTCCACCATCACTGTGTACTGGTGAGCATAGCAGAAAAAAACATTAAGGCCGGGGCCCCACGGGATGTAAACGCCGTGATTTGCCGGCAGCGGAGATGCTGCGTCAGCTTTCCCGTAGATATAATGTAAAAGCACTGCGGAAAGAACTGCAATGCGTTCAGGCAGCGGTTCTTCACGCAGCGCTTTAGTGCTGCGGATACGGCCCGTGGGGCCTTAGCCTAACAAGAGTTTTTTTGTAGTAGCGCAGGCTAATAACATTAAAAAGCCAATGACAAAAAAAAACAAAAAAACATTTAAATAAATAAAAAAAGAAAAAATTATGCAGGCTGCAATACTGTGAATCTGAATTTGACCAGCAACCAAAAAAAAGGCACTCAACAAGAAAATATTTTTCCAGATTAATACTCCGCCGTTACTCTGTCTATTGGTGAGCAGAGCAGAAACAATTAAAATTTATTTATTTTTTTTCATATTTCCACAGGCTGTAAAATGTATATTGGGTGAACAATTAAAGCCTAAATAATGTATAGAGAATCAACACTTTGCTGTTAGAAAAGCAGTTTTCTGAAATTAACAAAAAAATTGCCCCCAAAAAATTAGCAAAGGATTAATAAGAGCTGCAGGACTGTCTGACAGTAAAACGTTTGTTTAAACACTCTGTATACAGAAATACAGATGTGCTCTTTCAATCCTAATCTGCCTGTAATTGCTTATATTTGACTATATTCTCCTTCTATTCCTAACTATGCCCTGCAATTGTAAGCTTCTCAGAAGTGAGTGCTCTGTATGGGCCAGTGAGATGACACACAGATCCTACACTATCCCCACTATTAATGCAGCTGCCTGTGATGATGTGTATTGCTGCATTAATGGTGGAGATATTGTAGGATCTGTGTATCATCTCACTGGATCATACATTCTACCTTCTGCTCAATTTACTTATAGGGCTGCCTAACTCATGACATGTTCTACTACATTTTGCTGTCCAGGCTCATTAAGATGAATGGGTCAATGGAAGGCATTGAAGGCACACTAATGCTATTTGTGCGCAGTTCCTGCCATTTTTTCCCCTGACCGATACATGCGAACAGTCACGTTCATAAATTCTAAGTATTCTTTTAAGAACATGACGTGAAATATAAAATATAAAACCATGCTGCATTCATTCATCTTACTCAATAGATATTATTTTACAGCTGTCTAGGGTTTTGACATAATAGTTTATTTCCAACAATGTAGCCCATTGTGCCAAACCTAATTTTTTACAACATTTTTATGTATTACTTTTAATAGATATCGTTGTATTCATTGGGGCTGTGTTGTCATTTCGAACAAAAGCTGATAAAGCTACATTTACCCACCAAATAGTGATTTTACTGTAGTGTGCATAATAATTAATCCTGGCTGGCTTTGCAGGGGAAAACTTATTAATTCATTATTGTTATGCACAAGAATTAGTGCACCCTCTTAATTTAAATGTCAGAATGCAAGCTGTAAATTATTTTCAGAAATGAAAGGCAATAAAGTCAGATAAATGAAGCTGTGGTGATAAGATCTTTAGATTATGTAATTTGTAACTGTAAAAAATGGGCTCTGAATTAAATAAGCAATAATTCTTCCAAACTTTTGATTCAGGGATCGAGGAGGAGGTGCACAATAAATACACACAAATAAATGTGTCCACAACTTAAAGTGATACAGCATATGTTATCCTTTGTTCCTCTTTCTCAATTCATTTATTTGTATTGTGTTTTTAATACAGAAAGAAGACTCGCTCCAAAGTGGATGCACTTTTTGTAAGGTAGACTTGAACCTTTTGACATAAAATTGATAATTTATTTAAAATGTAACAGAAAACATAAATGTACAAAACACAAAACATAAGGTAGCTTTAAGATGAACCATTACTATGGCCAGGAGGCTGGGTAGGCAAGTATGATTCTTGGCTGTATTCAGTGGCGTAACAAGGAATGGACCCTGTGGCGAACTTTTGACATGGCCCCCACCAACCAACGCCAAAGACCTCGACCAACCGACCCCCCCACCACCACCGTTCATTTCTTCACACACTATTATGCCCCATAGTGGCCCCTGCACACAGTATTATGCCCCATAGTGACCCCTGCACACAATATTATGCCCCATAGTAGCCCCTGCACACAATATTATGCCCCATAGTAGCCTTTGCACACAGTATTATGCGCCATAGTAGCCCCTGCACACAGTATTATGCCCCATAGTGGCCCCTGCACACAGTATTATGCCCCATAGTGGCCCCTGCACACAGTATTATGCCCCATAGTAGCCCCTGCATACAGTATTCTGCCCTATAGTGGCCCCTACACACAGTATTATGCCCCATAGTAGCCCCTGCACACACTATTATGCCCCATAGTAGCCCCTGCACACAGTATTATGCTCCATTGTGAACAACCATGAACAATTATTATACTGTGGGGTCTTTTCAGACCCCACAGTATAATAATCGAAGACTCAGGGGGGATAAAAACATAAAAAACCCACTGTTACTTACCTATCCCCGGCTCCGCTGCACTCTCTGCTGTTGTCGGCCATCTTCATTGACATCCGGAACATCATGTGCTCAGGGGGCCTGCGTCGCGACACACATGGATGCAGGTCCCGATCGTGGGACGTCAGGGACGTTGCGCAAATAGACTGTTGTAAAAATTATCCCATGAAATAAGATATGAAATCAAAAATTAAAGTAGAGATAACCAATGCTACGTGCCCAGTTAATAAACAAAAATGGGAGATAGGTAGGTAACTATCAGGGACGTATTTAAAATTTCACTTTTATTGATATGTATTAAAAGCTATACTTAGTACAAGACAACATAACAAAAATGTGGTATAAAATACCCCAAAATTAACAAAGGTAATGATAATGTGCAACCACCTAGCCTGTGGGGGAGTGGGACACACCTCCTCCACAATCGTTTATTTACCCCACTAGTGTTACACTTCTTATCTTTGTTGTGGATAATGGGTTAAAGAGCAGGGCTGGAAAAACGTGTGCTATAGCCGCCTTTGTTATCTATAGAGTACTGGCGGGCAAATAACTCCACTGCTATAGATTTTTCCTTCCCATAAGCTGGAGCTACAGTTAATAATTCATTTTGTTAAAACACTGAAGCTCTCTGCTGTGCAATAGAATGCCTACAAAAGAGGACTTGTTAGCAGGCTGGTATACAGAGTAACCGGATAGTAACACCTATCTAAGGCTAAGGTAGTTATCCGGGTAGAGCTGCTCTGCTGCTGGTAAAGCTGCTCTGCTGCTGATAAATCACATGCAGCTCAGACAGCTCAATTCCCCTTGCCTGCTTTAGGGCTAAAACAATAGCCTAGATTATCTTAATCTTTGCCTGACACGGCGTTTCAACATACTAACACTCTCCCTGTCAGCATGAATCATCAGAGGCTTTTGTTGTGCACAGGAGATTAACTGACCACTGTCTAAATCACATTAGCGTCTTATGATATAACTCCCGTTTCCCCCATGGCATTGATGTTTAGCCATGTATAGCTTTTAATACATATCAATAAAAGTGAAATTTTAAATACGTCCCTGATAGTTACCTACCTATCTCCCATTTTTGTTGAAGATATGAAATCAGAATTATTATTATTTTTTTTATTTTTTTTTTGTTTATGAAAACACTATGGCACCAACAGTGTGTTATAGTGGAATGTGATGATGGACCAGGCTGCAGGACAAGTTTTGCTGAATTATGGCAGTGGTGGTAGCTGTGCCAACATGTGTTGCAGTGTGGAAGGGCATAATATGATGGACCAGCTGGTAGGACATTTCTGTCAAACTGGTGGTAATGGTGGTAAATAAAAGATGATGAAGAACGGAGACAATAGTCTTTTTTCCATGCTACCTGCTGACAGTTTTGTCCACTTAGGACCTACAATGCCACTGGCAGCACAGAAGACCCTCTCAGCCATTACTCATGAGCAGGGGTCCTCAAACTGCGGCCCGCGGGCCACATACGGCCCACCAAGCACTTCTGTCCGGCCCGCCGACAACACCAGCAGGAGTGCATTTATAATGAAGTTCCTGGGGAGATCGGGCCAGGCCGTGGAACGCACTTCACTTTACCTATTGGAGGGCACAGCTCCTGACGTCTGTGCGACCTGCACTGCTTCCGGTGTCTGCCTGTGTCCTCCTGCCACCTCGCTTGTATGCGATGTAAGGAGGATACAGAAGGCACCACTCCTTATGTCTGCATGCTCTGATCTGTCTCCGGTATCCTGCTTACATCGCATAAATGCGATGTGACAGGCGGACATCGGAGGCAGAGCAGGTCGCACAGACATCGGGAGCGGTGCCTCCTGTATCCTCCTTACATTACATACAAGCGATGTGGCCAGAGGACACAGATGGACACTGGAGGCAGAGCAGGTCGCACAGACATCAGGAGCGGTGCCCTCTAGAGATGAGCGAACAGTGTTCTATCGAACTCATGTTCGATCGGATATTAGGCTGTTCGGCATGTTCGAATCGAATCGAACACCGCGTGGTAAAGTGCGCCATTACTCGATTCCCCTCCCACCTTCCCTGGCGCCTTTTTTGCTCCAATAACAGCGCAGGGTAGGTGGGACAGGAACTACGACACCGGTGACGTTGAGAAAAGTAGGCAAAACCCATTGGCTGCCGAAAACATGTGACCTCTAATTTAAAAGAACAGCGCCGCCCAGGTTCGCGTCATTCTGAGCTTGCAATTCACCGAGGACGGAGGTTTCCGTCCAGCTAGCTAGGGCTTAGATTCTGGGTAGGCAGGGACAGGCTAGGATAGGAAGGAGAAGACAACCAACAGCTCTTATAAGAGCTAAATTCCAGGGAGAAGCTTGTCAGTGTAACGTGGCACTGACGGGCTCAATCGCCGCAACCCAGCTTTCCCAGGATCCTGAATGGAATACACTGTCAGTGTATTCCCGTATACCCGATATATACCCCGATACCCGTTCCAACGGTGTGCCCCCCCACCTTCACCCCAGAAATACCCTGCAAGTCCCCTAGCAATAGAATTGGGGCTATATACACCCACAATTTTTACTACTGGTATACAGTGCCATTGTCTGACTGGGAATTCAAAGAATATATTGGGGTTATAAATACCCTCATTTCTTGCTACTGCCATATAGTGCCAGTTTCTGACTGGTAATTCAAAGAATATATTGGGGTTACGTGCACCCACAATTTTTACTACTGGTATACAGTACCATTGTCTGACTGGGAATTCAAAGAATATATTGGGAATACAAATACCCTCATTTCTTGCTACTGCCATATAGTGCCAGTTTCTGACTGGGAATTCAAAGAATATATTGGGGTTACGTGCACCCACAATTTTTACTACTGGTATACAGTGCCATTGTCTGACTGGGAATTCAAAGAATATATTGGGGTTATAAATACCCTCATTTCTTGCTACTGCCATATAGTGCCAGTTTCTGACTGGTAATTCAAAGAATATATTGGGGTTACGTGCACCCACAATTTTTACTACTGGTATACAGTGCCATTGTCTGACTGGGAATTCAAAGAATATATTGGGAATACAAATACCCTCATTTCTTGCTACTGCCATATAGTGCCAGTGTCTGACTGGGAATTCAAAGAATATATTGGGGTTACGTGCACCCACAATTTTTACTACTGGTATACAGTGCCATTGTCTGACTGGGAATTCAAAGAATATATTGGGAATACAAATACCCTCATTTCTTGCTACTGCCATATAGTGCCAGTTTCTGACTGGTAATTCAAAGAATATATTGGGGTTACGTGCACCCACAATTTTTACTACTGGTATACAGTGCCATTGTCTGACTGGGAATTCAAAGAATATATTGGGAATACAAATACCCTCATTTCTTGCTACTGCCATATAGTGCCAGTTTCTGACTGGTAATTCAAAGAATATATTGGGGTTACGTGCACCCACAATTTTTACTACTGGTATACAGTGCCATTGTCTGACTGGGAATTCAAAGAATATATTGGGGTTATAAATACCCTCATTTCTTGCTACTGCCATATAGTGCCAGTTTCTGACTGGTAATTCAAAGAATATAATGTGGTTACGTGCACCCACAATTTTTACTACTGGTATACAGTGCCATTGTCTGACTGGGAATTCAAAGAATATATTGGGAATACAAATACCCTCATTTCTTGCTACTGCCATATAGTGCCAGTGTCTGACTGGGAATTCAAAGAATATATTGGGATTACGTGCACCCACAATTTTTACTACTGGTATACAGTGCCATTGTCTGACTGGGAATTCAAAGAATATATTGGGAATACAAATACCCTCATTTCTTGCTACTGCCATATAGTGCCAGTTTCTGACTGGTAATTCAAAGAATATATTGGGGTTACGTGCACCCACAATTTTTACTACTGGTATACAGTGCCAATTTCTAACTAGGAATTCAAAATGCGCAAGGCTCCCGGAAAGGGACGTGGACGAGGCCGTGGGCGAGGTCGGGGGAATGGTTCTGGGGAGCAAGGTAGCAGTGAAGCCACAGGGCGTCCCGTGCCTACTCCTGTGGGGCAGCAAGCATTGCGCCACTCCACAGTGCCAGGGTTGCTTGCCACATTAACTAAACTGCAGGGTACAAACCTTAGTAGGCCCGAGAACCAGGAACAGGTCTTGCAATGGCTGTCAGAGAACGCTTACAGCACATTGTCCAGCAGCCAGTCAGACTCTGCCTCCTCTCCTCCTATTACCCAACAGTCTTGTCTTCCTTCCTCCCAAAATTCCGAAGCTTTACAGAACAATAACCCAAACTGTCCCTGCTCCCCAGAGCTGTTCTCCGCTCCTTTCATTGTCCCTCAACCTGCCTCTCCACGTCACGATTCCACGAACCTAACAGAGGAGCATCTGTGTCCAGATGCTCAAACACTAGAGTCTCCTCCATCTCCGTTCGATTTGGTGGTGGATGACCAGCAACCCACCCTCATCAACGATGATGTGACGCAGTTGCCGTCAGGGCATCCAGTTGACCGGCGCATTGTGCGGGAGGAGGAGATGAGACAGGAGTTGGAAGAGGAAGTGGTGGATGATGAGGACACTGACCCGACCTGGACAGGGGGGATGTCAAGCGGGGAAAGTAGTGTGGATGTTGAGGCAGGTGCAGCACCAAAAAGGGTAGCTAGAGGCAGAGGCAGAGGTCAGCAGCTTAGGCGAAGCCAGGCCACACCCGGAATCTCCCAAGATGTTCCAGTTCGTACCCAGCCCCGAAAAACTCCCACCTCGAGGGCACGTTTCTCGAAGGTGTGGAGTTTTTTCAAGGAATGCGCCGAGGACAGATATAGTGTTGTCTGCACAATTTGCCTCTCGAAATTGATTAGGGGCTCTGAGAAGAGCAACCTGTCCACCACTTCAATGCGCCGTCATTTGGAATCCAAGCACTGGAATCAGTGGCAGGCAGCAACGGCAGGACAAAGGCCGCCTGCCGTTCACGCCACTGCCACTGCCTCTGCCACTGCCTCTGCCTCTGCCTCTGCCACTGCCACTGCTGACTGTGCTGGCGATGCACTCCAGAGGACGAGCCAGGACACCACTTCATCTGCCTCCGCCACTTTGTTGACTTCTACCTCATCCTCCCCTGGTCCTGTCTTATCTCCTTCTCCTGCACCATCAAAGGCACCATCAGGCGTTTCTTTACAACAACCCACCATCTCTCAGACATTGGAGCGGCGGCAGAAATACACTGCTAACCACCCACACGCGCAAGCCTTGAACGCCAACATCGCTAAACTGCTGGCCCAGGAGATGTTGGCGTTCCGGCTTGTTGAAACTCCCGCCTTCCTGGACCTGATGGCAACTGCGGCACCTCGCTATGCCGTCCCTAGCCGTCACTACTTCTCCCGGTGTGCCGTCCCCGCCTTGCACCAGCACGTGTCACTCAACATCAGGCGGGCCCTTAGTTCCGCGCTTTGCACAAAGGTCCACTTGACCACCGACGCGTGGACAAGTGCATGCGGACAGGGACGCTACATTTCACTGACGGCACACTGGGTGAATGTAGTTGAGGCTGGGACTGCTTCCCAAACTGGCCCGGTGTACCTCGTCTCCCCGCCTAACATTCCTGGCAGGGACACGAGAAGAACACCCCCCTCCTCCTCCTCCTCTACCGCCTCCTCCTCCGCCACCGCCTCCTCCTCCGCCACCGCCTCCTCCTCCGCTGTTAGATTGACCCCAGCTACGAGTTGGAAACGTTGCAGCACTGGCGTTGGTAGACGTCAGCAGGCTGTGCTGAAGCTGATCAGCTTGGGGGACAGACAGCACACTGCCTCCGAGGTGAGGGATGCCCTCCTCGATGAGACGGCAATATGGTTTGAGCCGCTGCACCTGGGCCCAGGCATGGTCGTTTGTGATAACGGCCGGAACCTGGTAGCAGCTCTGGAGCTTGCCGGACTCCAACATGTTCCATGCCTGGCCCACGTCTTCAACCTAGTGGTGCAACGTTTCCTAAAGAGCTACCCCAATGTTCCAGAGCTACTGGTGAAAGTGCGGCGCATGTGCGCCCACTTTCGCAAGTCGACAGTAGCCGCTGATAGCTTAAAATCTCTCCAGCAACGCCTGCATGTGCCACAACACCGGCTTTTGTGCGACGTCCCCACACGCTGGAACTCAACGTTTCAGATGTTGAATAGAGTGGTTGAGCAGCAGAGACCTTTGATGGAATACCAGCTACAAAACCCTAGGGTGCCACAAAGTCAGCTGCCTCAGTTTCACATCCATGTGTGGCCATGGATGAGAGACCTTTGTGACATCCTACGGGTCTTTGAGGAGTCCACAAGGAGGGTGAGCTCTGAGGATGCGATGGTGAGCCTTACAATCCCGCTCTTGTGTGTTCTGAGAGAATCCCTGATTGACATCAGGGATAACTCAGATCACACAGAGGAGTTAGGGATAGCATCCGATCCGTCACAGCTGGAGAGTAGGTCCACACATCTGTCCGCTTCACTGCGTTTAATGGAGGAGGAGGAGGAGGAGGAGGAGGAGGAGGAAGAAGAGTTGTCTGATGATGTGATGGTGATACAGGAGGCTTCCGGGCAACTTCGAATCGTCCCATTGTTGCAGCGCGGATGGGTAGACATGGAGGATGAGGAGGAAATGGAGATTGAACTTTCCGGTGGGGCCAGAGGAGTCATGCCAACTAACACTGTGGCAGACATGGCTGAGTTCATGTTGGGGTGCTTTACAACCGACAAGCGTATTGTCAAAATCATGGAGGACAACCAGTACTGGATCTTTGCTATCCTTGACCCCCGGTATAAAAACAACATCTCGTCTTTTATTCCGGTAGAGGGGAGGGCCAATCGCATCAATGCTTGCCACAGGCAATTGGTGCAGAATATGATGGAGATGTTTCCAGCATGTGACGTTGGCGGCAGGGAGGGCAGTTCCTCCAGTAGGCAACCAAGTTCTCACCGGTCCACACAAACGAGGGGCACACTGTCTAAGGTCTGGGACACCTTGATGGCACCCCCTCGCCAAAGTGCCGCTACGGAGGGTCCTAGTGTCACCAGGCGTGAGAAGTATAGGCGCATGTTGCGGGAATACCTTTCCGACCACAGCCCTGTCCTCTCCGACCCCTCTGCGCCCTACACGTATTGGGTGTCGAAGTTGGACCTGTGGCTTGAACTTGCCCTATATGCCTTGGAGGTGCTGTCCTGTCCTGCCGCCAGCGTCCTATCTGAGAGGGTGTTCAGTGCAGCCGGTGGCATCATCACTGACAAGCGCACCCGTCTGTCAGCTGAGAGTGCCGACCGGCTCACTTTGATAAAAATGAACCACCACTGGGTAGAGCCGTCATTTTTGTG
This sequence comes from Leptodactylus fuscus, assembly GCF_031893055.1. Taxonomy (NCBI): domain Eukaryota; kingdom Metazoa; phylum Chordata; class Amphibia; order Anura; family Leptodactylidae; genus Leptodactylus; species Leptodactylus fuscus. Next base: position 236,553,859 of record NC_134265.1, read on the forward strand.
CCCACCTGTGTAAAGCACCCCAACATGAAACTCCATGTCTGTACTCAACCTCTCCAATTCCTCCGCATCCTCATACTCATCCACCATAAGCGTTGCACAATTCTGCTAATACTAGGCTCCCTCCACCCTGATTTCCCCCAACTCTGCTGGTTAGAGGCTCCCTCCACCCTGATTTCCACCAACTCTGCTGGTTAGAGGCTCCCTCCACCATGAATTTGCCCAAACTGGGCTGTTTAGAGGCTCCCTCCACCATGAATTGGTCCAAACTGGGGTTTTTAGAGGCTCCCTCCACCATGAATTGGTCCAAACTGGGCTGTTTAGCGGCTCCCTCCACCATTAATTGGTCCAAACTGGGCTGTTTAGCGGCTCCCTCCACCATTAATTGGTCCAAACTGGGCTGTTTAGAGGCTCCCTCCACCATTAATTGGTCCAAACTGGGCTGGTTAGAGGCTCCCTCCACCATGAATTGGTCCAAACTGGGTTTTTTAGAGGCTCCCTCCACCATGAATTGGTCCAAACTGGGGTTTTTAGAGGCTCCCTCCACCATGAATTGGTCCAAACTGGGCTGTTTAGCGGCTCCCTCCACCATTAATTGGTCCAAACTGGGCTGGTTAGAGGCTCCCTCCACCATGAATGTGCCCAAACTGGGCTGTTTAGAGGCTCCCTCCACCATGAATTTGCCCAAACTGGGCTGGTTAGAGGCTCCCTCCACCATGAATTGGTCCAAACTGGGGTTTTTAGAGGCTCCCTCCACCATGAATTGGTCCAAACTTGGCTGTTTAGAGGCTCCCTCCACCATTAATTGGTCCAAACTGGGCTGGTTAGAGGCTCCCTCCACCATGAATTTGCCCAAACTGGGCTGGTTAGAGGCTCCCTCCACCATGAATTGGTCCAAACTGGGGTTTTTAGAGGCTCCCTCCACCATGAATTGGTCCAAACTTGGCTGTTTAGAGGCTCCCTCCACCATTAATTGGTCCAAACTGGGCTGGTTAGAGGCTCCCTCCACCATGAATTTGCCCAAACTGGGCTGGTTAGAGGCTCCCTCCACCATGAATTGGTCCAAACTGGGGTTTTTAGAGGCTCCCTCCACCATGAATTGGTCCAAACTTGGCTGTTTAGAGGCTCCCTCCACCATTAATTGGTCCAAACTGGGCTGGTTAGAGGCTCCCTCCACCATGAATTGGTCCAAACTGGGTTTTTTAGAGGCTCCCTCCACCATGAATTGGTCCAAACTGGGGTTTTTAGAGGCTCCCTCCACCATGAATTGGTCCAAACTGGGCTGTTTAGCGGCTCCCTCCACCATTAATTGGTCCAAACTGGGCTGGTTAGAGGCTCCCTCCACCATGAATGTGCCCAAACTGGGCTGTTTAGAGGCTCCCTCCACCATGAATTTGCCCAAACTGGGCTGGTTAGAGGCTCCCTCCACCATGAATTGGTCCAAACTGGGGTTTTTAGAGGCTCCTTCCACCATGAATTGGTCCAAACTTGGCTGTTTAGAGGCTCCCTCCACCATTAATTGGTCCAAACTGGGCTGGTTAGAGGCTCCCTCCACCATGAATTTGCCCAAACTGGGCTGGTTAGAGGCTCCCTCCACCATGAATTGGTCCAAACTGGGGTTTTTAGAGGCTCCCTCCACCATGAATTGGTCCAAACTTGGCTGTTTAGAGGCTCCCTCCACCATTAATTGGTCCAAACTGGGCTGGTTAGAGGCTCCCTCCACCATGAATTGGTCCAAACTGGGTTTTTTAGAGGCTCCCTCCACCATGAATTTGCCCAAACTGGGCTGTTTAGAGGCTCCCTCCACCATGAATTGGTCCAAACTGGGCTGGTTAGAGGCTCCCTCCACCATGAATTTCCCAAAACTTGGCTGTTTAGAGGCTCCCTCCACCATTAATTGGTCCAAACTGGGCTGGTTAGAGGCTCCCTCCACCATGAATTTGCCCAAACTGGGCTGTTTAGAGGCTCCCTCCACCATGAATTGGTCCAAACTGGGTTTTTTAGAGGCTCCCTCCACCATGAATTGGTCCAAACTGGGCTGTTTAGAGGCTCCCTCCACCATGAATTTGCCCAAACTGGGCTGGTTAGAGGCTCCCTCCACCATGAATTGGTCCAAACTGGGCTGGTTAGAGGCTCCCTCCACCATGAATTTGCCCAAACTGGGCTGTTTAGAGGCTCCCTCCACCATGAATTGGTCCAAACTGGGTTTTTTAGAGGCTCCCTCCACCATGAATTGGTCCAAACTGGGCTGGTTAGAGGCTCCCTCCACCATGAATTTGCCCAAACTGGGCTGGTTAGAGGCTCCCTCCACCATTAATTGGTCCAAACTGGGCTGGTTAGAGGCTCCCTCCACCATGAATTTGCCCAAACTGGGCTGTTTAGAGGCTCCCTCCACCATGAATTTGCCCAAACTGGGCTGTTTAGAGGCTCCCTCCACCATGAATTTGCCCAAACTGGGCTGGTTAGAGGCTCCCTCCACCATGAATTGGTCCAAACTGGGCTTTTTAGAGGCTCCCTCCACCATGAATTTGCCCAAACTGGGCTAGTTAGAGGCTCCCTCCACCATGAATTGGTCCAAACTGGGTTTTTTAGAGGCTCCCTCCACCATGAATTTGCCCAAACTGGGCTGGTTAGAGGCTCCCTCCACCATGAATTGGTCCAAACTGGGTTTTTTAGAGGCTCCCTCCACCATGAATTGGTCCAAACTGGGCTGTTTAGAGGCTCCCTCCACCATGAATTTGCCCAAACTGGGCTGGTTAGAGGCTCCCTCCACCATGAATTTGCCCAAACTGGGCTGGTTAGAGGCTCCCTCCACCATGAATTTGCCCAAACTGGGCTGTTTAGAGGCTCCCTCCACCATGAATTGGTCCAAACTGGGTTTTTTAGAGGCTCCCTCCACCATGAATTGGTCCAAACTGGGCTGTTTAGAGGCTCCCTCCACCATGAATTTGCCCAAACTGGGCTGGTTAGAGGCTCCCTCCACCATTAATTGGTCCAAACTGGGCTGGTTAGAGGCTCCCTCCACCATGAATTTGCCCAAACTGGGCTGGTTAGAGGCTCCCTCCACCATGAATTTGCCCAAACTGGGCTGTTTAGAGGCTCCCTCCACCATGAATTTGCCCAAACTGGGCTGGTTAGAGGCTCCCTCCACCATGAATTGGTCCAAACTGGGTTTTTTAGAGGCTCCCTCCACCATGAATTTGCCCAAACTGGGCTGGTTAGAGGCTCCCTCCACCATGAATTGGTCCAAACTGGGTTTTTTAGAGGCTCCCTCCACCATGAATTTGCCCAAACTGGGCTGGTTAGAGGCTCCCTCCACCATGAATTGGTCCAAACTGGGTTTTTTAGAGGCTCCCTCCACCATGAATTTGCCCACACTGGGCTGGTTAGAGGCTCCCTCCACCATGAATTGGTCCAAACTGGGGTTTTTAGAGGCTCCCTCCACCATGAATTTGCCCAAACTGGGGTGTTTAGAGGCTCCCTCCACCATGAATTTGCCCAAACTCTGCTGGTTAGAGGCTCAATCCACCCTGATTTTCAAAACAAATGTTGGTGCCAACCTCAACTTACTACAAGGGCCAAATTCACTGCTGGTGACAAGCTCTCCTCACTGCAAGTGCCAAATACACATGTTTCAAGGTGTTTTCCTACTGTCAGAGAGGTGGTATTGAGTGTGTAAAGTGTGTAGTTGTTAGGCTGTGATGTTGGGGTAATAGAGGGTCTTTGGTGTGTTAGATGCCCCCAGACATGCTTCCCCTGCTGTCCCAGTGTCATTCCAGAGGTGTTGGCATCATTTCCTGGGGTGTCATAGTGGACTTGGTGACCCTCCAGACACGGATTTGGGTTTCCCCCTTAACGAGTATCTGTTCCCCATAGACTATAATGGGGTTCGAAACCCATTCGAACACACGAACATTGAGCGGCTGTTCGAATCGAATTTCGAACCTCGAACATTTTAGTGTTCGCTCATCTCTAGTGCCCTCCAATAGGTAAAGTGAAGCACGCTGTCTCCATGGCCTGGCCCAATATAGTCAACTATGCCCCTCCGTCACTTCGTCAGTCTGGTCTCCCTAGCAACGTGACCTGACCTGACACAGCCCAAATTACAGTAAGCAAAGCCACTACCGTACTACAGTTTGCTGTGCCACTCAGCAGTGGTCTCACTGGTCAGGTTTAGTGCCTGCTGCCTTCCTAGATGGACCCTACCTGTGCCCCCTTAAGTAAGCAGTATAATATCTTACTGTAGGATAAATAACACCTCAGAGGGCGTTCACACTTGTGCTCGGTGTCTGGTGTATGCATTTCGTCGGGTTTCCTTCTTCAGTCCCAGCAAAACTGGACAGGGGACGGAAACCCGACAGTCACCTTTAAAACCCATTCAATTGAATGGGTTTGTAAAGGTGACAACCAGTATCCGCCTGTAGCCTGTCTGCAGGGAAACCGTTTTTAATTTTAGCTGGACACAAAGTCCTGCATGTCTGACTTTGTGTCCGGCTAAAAAAAACGGTTTCCCTGTGGACAGGCCACAGGCGGATACTGGTGGTCATCTTTACAAACCCATTCAATTGAATCGGTTTTAAAGGTAACTGGCGGGTTTCCGTCCCCTGTCCAGTTTTGCTGGGACTGAAGAAGGAAACCCGACGAAATGCATACACCAGACACTGTGCACAAGTGTGAACGCCCCCTGAGATTGAAAATTGAGTGTCCCCCTCCACCCCACGGTTGCATTCATCTTCATTTTTTCTCAATAAAACATAGGAATAGCCTTAAGAAAGACATCTAAAGTTAGGAGAAAAAATATGATTTTAATGGTAGAATGCCTTTAAACTATATTTCGGCCGTCCAGTGGTCTGAGGGACAGTGAACTGGCCCACTGTTTAAAAAGTTTGAGGACCCCTGCTCTTGAGGCTGGACAAGATAAAACTGTCATGGTAAATTCCACTGTACTAATTTATCTGCTCAGAATTCCAAGAGGTCAGCATTATCTGCTGGACTACAGGTGCACTCTAGGTATGACAGCACCTGCTGGTGCCGCCAGTGGGTATAAGGCTGGGTTCACACGATGTCTTTTGGCTCATAATTTGGCACGTAGACGCGGTGGGAGCTTTTGCGGGCCGTATACGCTCCCATTGATTTCAATGGTAGCATGGATTGTATACGCGGCGCTAATCACGGCTGCAAAATAGCACCGCGTATACGATCCACGCTCCCATTGAAATCAATGGGAGCGTATACGGCCCGCAAAAGCTCCCGCGGCGTCTACGTGCCACATTATGAGCCAAAAGACATCGTGTGAATGCACCCTAAGAGGTCTGTTGTAGTGTTGGATGGCGCTGTGAGCTGAAAATTTCTGGTTTATCATCTTTCAGATACTGTTCTGGATCTCGTTGCTGCTGCTGCTGTTGCTACTTTTGCTCCCCCTGACACTTTTGGCACTGGCAGAGGAGGTGGGTTGCTGACTGAGCCAGATGGTCTAGAAGCAGGCAGAGGCCTGCTGGAAGATGTAGTGGTGTACCTAAATGCTGGGACAAGCTGGTTATACAGCTTATCTTAATAATATTCTAATGTTTCTTCCTTTGGCAAGCAAGGAATAATTCCTTTATTATGACTTAATAGCGAGGGTCCAAGAGCACTGCCATCCAGTACTTATCCCTCTGCTTGATGCTAACATTACACTTGTTGCTGTAAGCAGCAGAGGATATAGCCTGCCATGCTTGACATCAGATGAGTGGATCCAGGGGCCTTCTATGGTTGGTGTTCTGGACAGCACAGCCAACGTCATCATCATCATCATCTTGAAACAGAAAAGGGTCAGTCTCCTTCCCTGACTGAGCCTGTGACATATCAATGGGCTCCTCTGCAAAAGAGTTTTCCTCTTCCTCCTCTTCCTCTTCTTCCAATCTAGGAGTCCTAATTCCTCTATCATAATGACCATGACTCTAGTCCTCATCTGCCTCCATCAACACAGGGAGATGACGTTGACTAATAGGTACAAACTGTTTCTCCTCTTCGATCCCTTGTGTCAGGGTTTCCTGTAAGATATACAATAGAGGGATCACATAACTGATGCTCAAGTGATGCCTGCTGACAAATTTGGTGGCTTCTTCAAAGAGCTTGAGCAGCTGACACGCTTCCCTCATGAACCTCTAATGACAAATCTGGAAGTGATATTGTCCCTGTAGTTTGCCACATGCAAAAATCACCGCCTTCTGCTGCTCACACAGACACTCCAGCATGTTTAAGGTGGCGTTCCACTGAGTTTGAACATCAGAGATAGAGGGGAAGAGGAAGTAAAGACAGACTATTTTGTTGCTGCAAATCGATTAGGGTGTTTTTTTACTATTTAAGGCCAGCTAAAATACGCAGGAATTTTTCTGGCCGTAAGGAGCACCTCTTTTAAGCCACTGTGCAGGTTAATAAGGCACCTAACTACCAGATCAAGGACATGAGCCATACAGGGAAAATGTGCTAACTACAGTGTAGCAAAAATATTGCTGCGATTGCAACATTGACATCATTGCATCATTGTAGTTGATGAAATTAAAACTTAACTTTTATTGTTCCCATACCGACATTTTTTATTTGTCCCTATGAGAAAAATAAAAGTTATATTTTAATTTCATTGGGATACTCCTGGACTGCTGGATCTTCTTTTGCTTTTTTTTCCTTAGTAAATGAACAGGCCGGAGATAAAGTTGCAATAAACTGTAATGGAGTGCCACTGATGATTGAGAAGGGTTTCTGCACTCACCCTTCGAGACTTGTGTCTTGCATGCTAATGCTGCCTGGAGGAGTATCTGAGGACTCAAACACTCAAAAAAGAAGGTCTAAGCTGGGGTGCAAAGAGGTATTGGCAGAGCAATTTAGTGTTAACCAAACATCTGCTGTATAGAGGGAAGAACAAGATGGCCTCCCTGGAGGCAAGGCAGTTCAATAGAGCGGGTAGGGCCTGATGAAGACAGCCAGGAGTGGGGAGGCCTCAGCTCAGTGAGATGTGTGTTCGTTGAGTTACCTACCAGCCAGCAGGGTCGGCGTATTGGGAATTCAGGTGGCAGGTGCCTTCCTGGTTACCAGTGCTGAAAGTAAAGTGTTGGGGCCTTACCCGTGTACTGGGGTCTGTGGCTTCCTGGACAGGTGCCAGCTCGGATCTTCACACCAAAGGTAGGACATGAGGCAGTAATGAAGCTTGTAGGAGCAAGGAGGCTCATAATCACAAGATCACTGCTGTATCCAATGCAGCTGCAGTTCTGAGGAGGGACTGCGATTAATATGTCCTGCATCTGATTAAAAGCAGTATAGGAGCTCTGACTAATCACAATGAGGGCCATTTTAACCATAAGGCCAACGGTACACTTTTGAACAAAGGGAAAGTCCTACATTCGCTGTCCCATTGTCCAGGGCAGTGGGATACCAATGAGTTAAAGCCAGTGATGAAGTAGGGTGCTGTCCGCTCCCTGCTTCACCACCTGGTTGCTGTTCTTGGAGCAGGAGTGTCTTATTACTCCTTAAAGACCAGAGGGGAATGAGCGGTGGGAAAGGTGAGTAATAAGTTTTGGGTTTTTTTTCTTTGTTATATACAGTGGAGTGCATGAAACTGTGGGGGCAACTGGGGGGGGGGGCATGACACTATGGGGCAACCTGGGGGGTGGGGGAACATAATACTGTGGGGGAAGCCTGGGATGAGGACATGATACTGTGGGGACAACTTGGGGTGAGGACAGGATACTGTGGGGTAACTTGAGGGGGGCATGTCAGTGTGGGGGGACATGATACTGTGGGAGCAATCTGAGGGGTATGGGGACATGATTCTGTGGGGACAACTTGAGGTATGGGGGACATGATACTATGGGGGTAACCTGGGGTGAGGACATGATATGAGGGAGGGTCTGGTCATGACACTATGGGGGCAACCTGGGAGTGGGGGTACATGATACTGTGGGGGATACCTGAGGAGGGCATGTCAGTGTGGGGGGACATGATACTGTGGAGGCAACCTGGGATGAGGACAGGATACTGTGGATGCAAACTGAGTGGGACATGTCAGTGTGGGTGGACATGATATTGTAAGGGCAACCTAAGGGGGGCATGACGTGGTGGGGACAACTTGGGGTGGGTTGACACGGTGGAGACATGAATCTGTGGGAGCAACCAAGAGGAGGACATGAATCTGTGGTGAGCAAAATGGAGGGGGGTTATTATAAGGGGCATACTGTGTGGGGCCACTAGGGAGTCATGACACTGTGTCAAAGCCACTAAGGGACATTATACTATCTGGGGCTATTGAGGGAGCATTATAATTTATGCAGGTCAGGTACTTCTAGGTTGTGGTGATGGGGTGGCCCACTTATGAAGTCATTGCAGAGGGCCCACCAATGTGTTAAAACAGATGTAAAGACCGCTTTATCTGCTCCACAATTCTGTCTTTGCTTTGAGTTCCTTGTGTGAAAACTATGCGTAACAAATTATTGCTGTTGTAGCTAACTTTATGACATTAATTATGCAGAGACTTGAACAAAGTATAAAGTCTAAATATCTAAGCTACCATTTAATATAGCTATGTGTCCCCATACTCAAGTGTGTCTCCGTACCCTCCCCTTCTTCCATGTATCCCTCTTCGCTGTGCCTTCTTCATTATACCACTTGTCAGACTTACTCTTGTGTATGTCATTGTAAACTTGATAATGTTTGCCAAAGTGTTATCTAGTGTATCACCCCCTCTACCTCATAGATTGTAAGCTCTTGCGAGCAGGGCCCTCAGTCCCATTGTGTGAAATGACTTTCTTTGTTATGTATCTGTCTGTATTTGAACCCTACAAATTGTACTGTATTGTGGAATATGTTGGCGCTATATAAATAAAATGTATTATTATATTATTATTATCTAGTGTTTTTATGTTGTTACTTGTGTTGTGTAAATCTCAATAAAAAATAGATATGATAAAAAAATGTAAAATGTAATTTCAAATTTTGCGCAAAATTATACAATATTGTGTACATTACTTACATTACACATTCAAATGAATAATTTGAGAATCTGATTTTAAGGGTTAAACTAAAATCTATTATCATGTTTCTCAGAAGCATCATCTATAGCATTCATATATAATACAATGTAGATGCCTCCCCATGTTAATTTGCCTGAATTTTAGCCGTCATCTTTCAGTATCCAGATATTTTCAGTATTAATGACCTCTCCACGGTACAGCATGGTCTATTAATAGTCATTGAAGACAAGTAGTCAGACTTGTGATAAACTCCTGTTAGTAGAGTCTACTATCTATGAATTTACTTCAGGCATCATTTTTACCACAGTAACTTTGTGGTAGATCCGTTTTCTTTAGACACCTGTCCTCACAGTGAGCAGACTAAACAAACAGGGACACAAAAGTGGAGAGAACAGAGTATTTTTCGTTTTAACTGAGGCTCCCATCTGTTAAGAAGTTATTGTCTGTGAAAATGTTCCTCAAGCTGGGGAGGTAGAGCCATTACAGACTGGACGGCCCTCTTCTGCCTCATAAAAGTTCTCTTTAGCATTTCCTTTTATTCCCTGGTTCTTACGGCCTGATTTATTCATTGGTTTCACCTCTCCTTCCCTCCTCCTTTGGTTCATGAGGAGGGCCTCGTTTTCTTCTGTCCTTTTGGGGGTCATGTCTTTTCAGTCACTCAAACAATATCCGCTGCTGGCATCTGCTTCCAGATCCAATCAGCCATATTGTGATCACATCCTGACAGGGGATTGTTCCTTCTTTTGCTTGGCTTTGTTGCCAATTTCATGGCATGTATTGCTCCATGTTTTGTGCTTCATGAAGCTGTCAGATGAATAAAAGTAGCCTGACCAGGGTCGTAGTAAAAGGGGTGGGAATAAAACAACCACCAAAATGTTGGGCAGGCCACCCACAGTACATGCTCGCAGGACACATCCAAACATAGATACGCCCTACCACAGGCATGCACAGACAGGGAGTCAGACAACTCTCGCCATGGTATGTAATTGGCACCCTGCCGAGGGCCTTTACATTCAGCTATTGAGGAGTCAACACTTTTACAAGAAGTCATTAGATAAAGAAAGAAGACAATTTGTCTGTCATTTACCCAAACTTATGTTTACTAAAATATGGACAGTTCAACTAGATTAATAGCAAATATACTGGCAATTCCCATCATAATAGGAAATAGATATCCCTCACTGCTTCTTCTATACTAACCGTCAAGGATATGTATTAGGGCTGTCACAAGTATCTTTCTCTACGTAATATTTTGTATATTTTGATTTGTATATAGAAAAAAAATTAACTGTGTATTCATTCATTTCTCTTTATAGCATTGGGGTTACATGTGAAAGCAACAAGCACTGGTGTTACTTGTACTCATTTGTATAAACTTCGCTGTTGCTTTTGGTTAATAAGGCCCAATAATCTGTTAACTGTAGTAAAGTCTATTTCCTAGAAAGGAAAGTGCAATTATTTCATTTGTTTTAAAACAATGTCATATTTTATTATATTTTAATGTAGTTTATTTTTACTGGTGACCATAGACGTATCTATAATCTTAGCAAGCCGTCGTTCTGTATAAAGTATAGTATTAGAACAATGTGAACAATTAATCAGAATTCTTTAATTGTGAACTGTCCTTATTGTCCACTGTCCTAGAAGTGAGAGAGAGCAAACTGCTGAACAAAAGGTTCCAGCACATTGAAATCCAACTCACCATTCCTTATACGTCGCATCAAAGCAGAGTCAGAAGGCCCTGAACACAGTAAATGGTCAGCTAGTCCCGTGAAAACATGATATTAAAAGGGTTGTACAGAAGTATTTATTCACTTACTGTACCTGGTCCAGCAGAATGCCTTTGATGGACCCGGGGGTTCCAGTGACATCCCAACCCTATGTCATCATGTGATTGGAGGCAGAATTCAGCTTCCTGAGTCGCTCCACTACCCAGTCGCTCCACCTACTCCTCCCCCAATCTAATCAGCTGTGAGATTGGAGAAGGGGGCGGAGCAACCCATGAGCTGAATTTTGCATCCGATCATATGACCCCGGGGTTGTGATGTCACCGTAACCACTGGATCCATCAAAAGCGACCCCTTCTCACTCTGTGACATACTATTACGTTATCTTAAGCATGTAGTTAATGTTCAACACCCTGAGGGTCCAATGGAAGCCTGGATCATATACATCGCGTATACGATCCAGGCTCCCATTGAAATCAATGGGAGCCTATACGGCGCTCAAAGTCTCACACGCCGTATACATGCCACATCACGCAGCACGTTACTCCGTGTTAATGGACCCTAATAGTATGGTTCTATCATCTGTGCCTACAGTGTTACTTCTGTCTCTTAGCTGTATTGCATTGCACTAGGAGTCAAAGATCCTCGGTTCAAGTCCCCTTGAGGAACAAGTTAAAAAAAAAGTTTGAAAACCCATTTTTTAATTAAAAAAACACACATAATGTAAACAAAAAAACAAACAAACATGTTAGGTATCCCTGTATGTATAATTCCCCACTATCTAAAAAAAAATTCTAGTTGTCCTCCATGGTAAACGCTGCAAAAAAATATATACAGCAATTAATGTGTTTTTCGTCACTTTGCTTTTCCCAAAAAGAATAGCAGTAAAAAGTGATTAAAAAAGTCATACAGTGTTGGCCAAAAGTATTGGCACCCCTGCAATTCTGTCAGATAATACTCGTGTTCTTCCAGAAAATGATTGCAAGCACAAACTCTTTGGTATTAATATCTTCATTTATTTTGCTTGCAATGAAAAAACACAAAAGAGAATGAAAAAAAAGTCAAATCATTGATCATTTTACACAAAACTCCAAAAATGGGCAGGTCAAAAGTATTGGCACCCTCAGCCTAATACTTGGTAGTACTGCGAACAACCGCTTCTGGTAACCATCAATGAGTTTCTAACAATGCTCTGCTGGAATTTTAGACCATTCTTCTTTGGCAAACTGCTCCAGGTCCCTGAGATGTGAAGGGGGCCTTCTCCAAACTGCCATTTTGAGATCCCTCCACAGGTGTTCTATAGGATTAAGGTCTGGACTCATTGCTGGCCACTTTAGAAGTCTCAGTGCTTTCTCACAAACCATTTTCTAGTGCTTTTAGAAGTGTGTTTTGGGTCATTGTCCTGCTGGAAGACCCATGACCTCTGAGGGAGACCCAGCTTTCTCACACTGGGCCCCACATTATGCTGCAAAATTTGTTGGTAGTCTTCAGACTTCATAATGCCATGCACACGGTCAAGCAGTCCAGTGCCAGAGGCAGCAAAGCAACCCTAAAACATAAGGGAACCTCCGCCATGTTTGACTGTAGGTTTTTGGCTTTCTCTCTTTGGCTTATGTTTCTGGGTAAGAAGTGGGGTCTTCCTGGGTATCCTACCATATACAGTCTCTTTTTATTTGTAAAAGTGTAAAACCAATATAAATATGGTCACCTTAATCGTAATGACCCGATGGACAAAGTTGCCTTGTCATTTTTAATGCTGAGCGAATGCCATAAAAACAAATGCAAAAAAAATTATGATAGAATTTGCTGATTTTTTTTTTCATACAGACAAGTATTAAGAAAAGCTAATCAAAACATTATGGATACCCCGAATGGTGCAAAATAAAAGTACAACTTGTCATGCAAACAATAAACCCTCACATAGCTATATCGACTGAAAAATTTAAAAAAAGTTATGAATTTTGGAAAGGGGGAGGCACCGAGCATTAACATACAAACTATCCAGCGTCCTCAATAGGACAGCATTATTTCACTATGAATCTGATACTGTACTGCTCCTAAATTTTCATATAGTAATCAGACATGTTATGATGGCAATACATTTATTGTAGGGGATACACGGAGAGCTGCACAACGCAAAATAAAACCATATTTCTCATTTGGCTGTTGCACTTTTTGTGCCGATCTTCATTTTGGAAAGTGTTAATAAAGAAGCTCATGCACATAAAAATTAACTAAATCTGACAGCTAGTTCTCCTGGTACAGCCATAAATATTCAGTCTTGGCATGTTTATTTCAATGAGTAGAAGGGAACAAGATGCTGCAGGACTCCTCTGACAGTGGCTTACCTCCGACAGAATGAAAACCAAAATGCTTGATCCTTCTTCCTCTTGTCATCTGTCAACTGGGGAGAGTCAGATGGCCACCATCCACCATCCAACAGAAGATATAGTTCTCAAGGCCAAGATGTGGAAACACACAGATGAAGAATTGTTGGCTTGAAGAATATGATTAGATACAGTAGTTATCTTCATCTTTATTCTACAGCTGACCGGTGGACCAGGTTTGCCAGGTGAGCGTCCCTGCTTTAGGGTTAGGACGGTAACCTTGCAGTGCTGGAGTCCTAGGTTCACATCCATCCAAGAATGACATCAACATGGAGTTTGTATGTTCTCCCTGTGTTTGCATGCGTTTCAATCCACACTCCAAAGACATACTGATAGGGACTTTAGATTGTGAACCTTGGTGACAGTAAGTGATAACAATATCTATGTTGGCACTATATAAATAAGCAAAATGTAAAAAATAAACCATGCCACGCTAATGATCAACTGTATATCAATTTACATTATTTGACAACACAAACCCTTTTCATAGACAGTGAAGCATCGTGCCTCTTTTATATTTATATATATGAATGAGCATTTGTTCATTGGTCTTGTTTGAATGGGCCGAAAATCTATTAGAGTACCAGGGGGCATAAAAATGGGCCCCATAATCCAGCAGATGGCAATCCTATTTGGTCTACGTTTTGGAGCCAATCATATTCAACCAATCATATTAGCATTTTGGTCTATATTTTATGGGTGTATGGCAAATACACTACTAGACCTTATGGATGTGTCATCAGTGTAAAAGGACATGGTATTACCAGTATAGATGGGGCTAGGCGCTTACAATCATTTTTTCTGGTGGGCCCAAAGAAAACCATTCTGAATCTGGTCTGCATGAAAATTCTTACAATCCTTTGCTCCATTTTATCTGACTGTGTAAAAGGTTCTTAAGTATAGTCAGAAATAGAAAAATTGAGAGATATGGCAAAAGGTTGACACATAGAATACAATACCAAAGCACTAAAATTCAAGCGACTCTTGTGTCAGTGAATCTGTTACTACTTGGGAGATGTATTGCGGAACTGGGTTGATATTCTATGTGCTGTTAATTGTCAGGGTGCATGTCATTAAATCTTTCCCAGCCAATCTTTGCTGGACAGCTGGACCCTGTACAGATCAGCTGTTGCAGTAGTCTCCTTGAAGCTGCTACTGGATGGACTGCAGATGTAGTCCTATTAGTCCTAATAGGAGCAGCAGCCTCGTCCACTGCATAGATGTTACTTGAATAGGACCACTGTTTACTGTCCAGTACCCGGAGGCTGCAGTAACAGCTGATCAGTGCAGGTCCTGGTATCATCCCTCCACAGATAGATAAGTCATCAGTAGGAACTCTTGCTTTGGGCCAAGTAAAGGGTCAACCCCTTTAAGCTAGTTATACTCCTGTGTTAAATATCCTAAGGAATAAAAAGGGACTACACATCTTCTCTCTAAATCCGAAGACATACAGTATTTTTTTTTTAACTAATACAAAGTTGCATTCATAAATTGAGTACAATGAACTGATTTATCAGGGTGTTTAAGTTTTATTTACATGTACTAGAAATACAGCTCCTAGCGGGAGGCCAATAAAAGGCAATAAAAGACAGCTTTGTGTTCTATATGTATATGTGAGTGAGTGTGTGTTAAACAATTTCACGGACATCTGTCACGCACAGTTAACTTTGCATTGTTGCATTTTAAGTTGTGGGCCCGGTCTTGGCCGGCAGTGATAAAGTAGCTGGCAGTTTGCAAAAAGCCACTGGATAACAGAGCATGAATCATAAAACGCACTGCTGTGTTGCAATATCCAAGTTCATTCAATGCAAAGGAACCATGCAGAGGATCTTTATTCCCAGCTAATTATGTGGAAACGTCTAAGACAATAAAGCATCTGGTGGTCTTTCTTCCCCAATTCAATTTTTCTCAATATTGTGACAGGAGAAAGCATTGTGTCTTTCCCAGGGTAGTTACTGTGAAGAGGAGCAGAAGCAAGGGTCAGAGAAGAGCAAATAGATGAATTTATAACATTTTTTTTATTTGTTCCTTTTGTATTGTTCAAGTCAAGACTCCCAAGCCTCTTAACTATAGCAGTGAATTTTCAGACCACCATCTTCTCCTAAGGCTCAAATCTTTTTATTTTAATTTTTTTTTTATCTGTTATACCACCCAAAATCAAACACAAGGCCTTTGGCGGTTTTTATATAACAAAGTTAATATTCATGAAACATTTTCTTTGTCAATATGATACCTATATGTTTAAAATAGTAGGAACTGAGTAGAATTTTCACAATTTTTGTAGTGATTTTATATTAACAGCTATAGCTATCAGATCTGTTTTTCTGTGTTTGAGGCTGAGACCCCATGTAGCGCAGTATAGCAAAAAATTATGTCTTAAAAACCGCGGCAGAAAACACATTGCGTTTTTTTCCACAGTTTTTCACAGATGAAACCTCTGCGGACTTTCTGCTTCAATTATACCTATGGGGAAACCACCAGTGATTCTGTATGGAGAATTGAAATGCTGTGATTTACAAAACCGCAGTGTTTTTTTTTTGTTTTTTTTTTAAAGTTCTATCATATCTCCAAATATAACACTTCTCCGTTCATGTCCTTTTATCTTATTCCTCAGAATCTTATCCCTTTATTCACCTCCTTATTCCCAGCAGTCAAATGTACTTTATATCTGAACATATACAGATATTGTCTGGTGACTTGCTCATACAATTTTGTGTGTACTATTCTGTTGAGCATAAAATAACTTTTATTTTTTTTTACTTATTTTTTTTGTACCAGAAACTAGAAAAAAATTTACTCCAATGTGCATCATATGACTTTCGGAAGCTCAGACGTGTTCCTAATTTATAAGGGTTTGTGTGCCTTTTCATAAATTAGGGGCATCTTACCCCAGTGCAGTGTACATAAGACTGGCATATGGAACTCTATAATTGCTTGCAGTAAGCAGTTAGCTCCTTAGCTCCACCTAGTGGTAGTGTCAGCAGCCAGAATTATAGAGTTAATATAAGTCCAGGCAGTTGTCAATTACCTCTGCAAAGATGTACCTGTATGTTCTTGCATAGTTAACAGAGACCATATTAGAGACCATATTAGTGACAACTGGTTTACCCCGAGAGAAGTCAGAGACAGTTTATTTTTCCTCCCTGTCTTCCCCATACACAGCACTCAAGGTTAAAGGTATTAAAACATGAAAAAACATTAAATTTGGTATTGCTGCCTGCTAACCATCAGAATATAGATAAAGTGTCAAACAGTGAATGCTGAAAAAGTGAACTCTGTAATAAAACGGCAAAGTTGCCTATGCAACCCTATTCTGAATTTTTCCCAGCTTCCCGGTGATGTGCCTTACGCCTGTTTCTGGTGTGTATCTTCTTTTTGCTGGTTCCCCCTCATTATCTGGGTAAATAAACAAATAAAGAAAGAAAAGAAAAAATTGGTAGCACAGTCTGTTAAAGGCTATTTAACCCTTTAAGGAAGTAGGGTGGTTTGTAAATTAATGGTCGGGGACTTTTTTCATATTTCCCCACCTTCCAAAAATCATAATTTTTTTTATTTTCAATTGATATAGCTTAATTTTTGTTTGACAAGTTCTACTTTCATTTGCTATCAGATCCCAGTGCAATTTACTACAATACATAGTACCCACAACGGCAGTTATCAAGAATACGATGAGTGAGCAGTGCAGTGCCAGCATGTGAACAATAATGGGACAGTATTATGTGCTCAACAGCGGGCCCACATAGCATTATATGCTCCATAGCGAGCTCGCACACAGCATTATGCGCTCTACAGTGGCCTCCACACCAGTATTATATGCCCACAGTGGCCCCCACAGAGTATTTTGAGCTCCCAAGAGCCCCCTGCGCTCCTAGAGCTGGTGCTATTAATATATTTTAGGGTCTCCTCAGACCCCAGAGTATCATTAGAAAAGGCCCAGGGAAATTGATTAAAAATAGTAAACACTTATTCTCACCTTACCTTTCCTGTGTATCCTCTCTCCTCTTCTGTCTTGCGACTGAGGTCCTGCACTCCAGACGTCACTGCTAGTGCCTGTGATTGGGCCTCAGTGGTCACATGGGGTGTGATGACGTCATTACGCCAATACGCCCCATGTGATTGCTGGGTCCAATCAAACATGTCCCAACAGAGAGATCTAGGGCGCATGACCTCAGAAACTGGCCAGAAGAACCCCGGAGAGAATGGTGAGCCCAGGACAGGTGAGTATAAATAATTTTTTTATTTTTAGCCACTTCCCCTGGGTTGGCCGCTGGGGCCTGATGGATAGTTGTTGGGGAAAGCCTGGTTCCCCGACTACTATTTTGGTGGTCTGGGGCCCTGGTCATTTCCAGATGGCTGTGGGCCCTATACCCCTCCGGACTCCGGACCACAATCATTATGCTACTGCAGATGAGGCAAAAAGTGGAGAAAGCTGCACAATAGAGAACGTGTAGATTATGTCAACGCAGAAAACTGGCATAGATAAATCCTCCAATATCTTTCTGTTTGACTATGTTGCTTTTTTTTCTTTCTTTTTTTTTTTTTAAAAAAAAAATCTAGACAGAGGGTGATTTAAAATTTTATGTTTTTTTTCATATTTTAAAACATTTTTTTTTTAACTTTTAGACCCCTGATCACCTGATCACCAGTACAATAAACTGCAAAACAGCTGTATATTGCCTATGGCAGCTTATTATAGATGTATAGTAAAGACAGGCCTAGGATCCTCCATTAGACTTTCAGATGTCATGGAGACAGATCATGGCTCTTGATCTCGATCCGTGGTACAGTGATTGTCTTCAACATGGTGGCGCCCATGAACAACTCATAATCAGATGTCTCAGTCACAGTTGTTTCGAAGATTAATGCTTGCAATCAGTGAGTTGACTGATAGAGACCCGGAGGCTAATATTATAATGATTATGATAATATTTAATATTTTCTTTTTATAATTTTCTAAATTGATAAAAGCAAAGTAAGGCTAAGGCCCCACTGGAAAAAAACGCGTCAGTAACGCATCGCAATTCTTCCCGCAGCACTTTAAACTGAAAATTCATGGCATTTTCCTCCGCACACTTTCTTTTACCATTATATCTACAGGGAACCCGCCGGCATTTCTTTACATATAATTGACATGCTGCGATTTCCAAAACTTCGCCAGTTTTGGAAATCGCAGCGTGTCCGCGCTGAGGTTTTACCCCAAGGTGGGCATGGGATTCACATGAATCCCATCCACTTTGCAATTACTGTAAAACGCCGTGATTTATCCTGTCGTGTTTCCGCCACAGGCAAATCGCGGCGTCTCTGACCCGTGGGGTCCCGGCCTAAAAAAATACAAAAATGCATGCAAAGAAATCACTGGCACTTGTTACATACAACATTTTAGAAAATGTATCAGTCTCTCTCTGCTATTTCATACATAGCTTTAGTTTTTTGAATACCAATAATAACTACTAGAGATGAGCGAGTACTGTTCGGATCAGCCGATCCGAACAGCACGCTCGCATAGAAATGAATGGACATAGCCGGCACGCAGAGGGTTAAGCGGCCGGCCGCCGTCAAAGCGGAAGTACCAGGTGCATCCATTCATTTCTATGGAGCGTGCTGTTCGGATCGGCTGATCCGAACAGTACTCGTCATCTCTAATAACTACATTAAATTCTTTATTATCATTTCTATTTTGTAACATATACCTAAGTAGATAGTAAACCAAGTCTCATGTGGGACCATGTTCAGTCTGCTCATCCACGCGACCATCATCTGCCAGCAATCTATCTTATTCTCTCTAGATTCTTATCAGTATCCCATGTGTAGAGCAGCGCTTGCAATCTATTTACTATGGTCATTATCCATTCTCATCTTCATTTCATTAAATCGTACACTCTTTAGATGTACAGCAGTGATTAATTAACCTCCTGCTGCCGCTCTACAAATTGAAGCCGGATCAATAATTAAAATAATTAAAGTCGTTTATGTCATTAAAACAACACATTTTATGTAATCCCCACTTTTACACATAACTTTTATTTTCATTGGGGTGGGTGGTGTTTAGTAAGTTAAAAAGTGACATGCTGTCAATGTGACAGATATGATCATATCCAGAAAATTAATCATTAACATCCAGACCATGTGTCAATGAAGTAAAAACATGCTAATCCGAATAAGGCTATGTTCACATCAGCACTGACTTCTGTTATTATGCTCTATCAAAGGAGCGGAACAGATGCACCGAATGTTTAAACTGACAGTCAGCAATGAGCTGAAAAGATCCCAGTCTCTAGAATGGGGTCCGTAGGTCTTCCATTACACTTTCTGTCATTCTGCCCAACAAAAAAATACTCCATACAGGACTTTTTTCGTCTCCAATTTATAATAATATAATACATCCTGCAGATGTGAACTTAGTGTGAAACACGCTGCAGAAAAAAAGCAACGCGTTTCTGCCAGGTTTTTTTCTTGTGGCTCATGGGCTATACAGTGAATTCAGCAAGATGCAACACAAAAAAAACACATATTTTTTTCTGCAGCATTTTTCATTGCGTTTTCTCAGAGTTTTCCCCTGCAGACTTTCTGCACTTATTATACCTAAACATAAAACACCAGCATTTCTGCGATTTTCTGCCCCTGTTATACCTATATGGAAAACAACAGCATTTCCACAGGCATAATCGACATGCTGCGGTTTTTGAAAGTGCAGTTCTTCTGCTGCAGATTTTTTTCTGCAATGTATGAATGGGATTAGCCAGAATCCCATCCACTTTGCAGGTACTATAAAATGCAGTGCTTTTGTCATGGCATTTCCACTGTGGGAAAAAGGTCCCCATTTTCACAAAGTGGGGCTTAAGCCTAAGGCCGGGGCCACATGAGCTGGAAACGGTCCGTAGATATCATGGTAACAGAAAATCTGCAGAGGAAAACTCTGTGAACTTTCTGTTCAAAGCGCTGCAGGAAGAACTATGACGCATTCCCGCCGTGGTTGTTGCCACAGCGCTTTAGCACGGGTGTTTCCGGACCAAGGGGCCTTAGCCTAACAGAGTTTTAAAGATTTTCTTTAATCATTACAATGGTGACAGTGTTTAATCTTGATAGGTTGCTAGTGGATACAACCATGGACCAGGTTCCATGGACTTCTTGTGAATTCCAGTCCATGGGCAGCATTAAAGAGCCCATCAGGTTAGAAAGCATTAAAAAGGAGCAAAAAAACAAAAAGGGGCAAAGTACACAAAAGGCGCATCTAAACTAACGTGCACAACATTTAACAAGGAGGTGCACCTACATCATAAATAAGCACCACAATAAAAGTAATTTTTTTAAAAAAGCACACTTGTGAAAAGAATGGCCAAAAAAGGCAGATGAAAAATAACCCAATGTATCTATTCACATGTCTGTTTTTTGATAGCCTGATTTTCACTTTCACCAAAAATAACTGACATGCATCTCAATTCAAGTCTATATGACCCATTTTTAATAGACATGAAACAGATTGTTATTCATATCACATCTGTTAACCCTTTCCTGACATCCGCCATAATAGTATGGTGGATGCTGAGTCTTTAAAAATAGCAGCCCCTCTGCTGTATTCTACAGCAGAGACCTGGCATTAAAGCCCATGATCATAGTTCACTCTGATCATGGGCATTGCAGGCCAAAACCCCTCCCAGAAAGTTAAAAAAAAAGCCTCTTTTTAATGTTATAGACTGGCTCCCACATGGTGAGATTACGGGAGTCCTAGAATACACATAAAAGTAAAATATTACTGTAAAACACATACAAATTAGGTATCTCCTTGTCTGAAAGTGCCCGGTCTACAAATGTATAAAAATATTTTTATAGTGAACGTCATAGCGGGATAATAAATCAATGGTGTCAAACTAACATTTTTTCACAGTTTCATCTCTGATAAAAATTTGAATAAAAAGTGATCAAAGCAATAAACATTCTCCAAAATGGAGTACACCTGGTCCTGCAAAAAAAGATGTGCTATGCATCCTCATACACAGAAATATAAAAAGGTTACGGGTGTCAATTTTTGATTTTCAGTGTGTCAGAATATGGCAACTTTTAGAAAAAATTTTTTTAACAAGTTTTAGACTTTTGTTAAGGGGTTAAAATGTAAATAAAACCATGTAAATTTGGTATTGCCAAAATCGTACCGAAACATAGAACATAAGGGACATGTCATTTCGGCTGTAGAGTGAACGCCATAAAAACGAAGCCTGCAGGAAAGTTGCATAAATCCACTTTTTCTTCAAATCCACCCAAATTTTTTTCCAGTTTCCAAATACATTGTACAGAAAAATAAATGGAATTATGAAGAACGATTTGTCTTCCAAACATTAAGAACAGAAAAATAAAAAGTTACGGGGTTTAGAAGGTGGGGGAGTCAAAAAGGAGAAAATCAAAAATTGTCACTGGTGGGAAGGGGTTAAAAATGGATCAGCGAATTGAGTAAAAAAAAATGGACCAATAAAATTCATCCATTTTTTCACTAACGGCTAAAAACTAATGTAAAACTGATCACACTCGGCCATCGACAACAGAAATACAGAATGGGTGCAAAACGAATACAAAATGGGCGTCAAAACTGGTCATTAATGTCTTTTTTTAATGGATGTTAGATCTATCAACAATGTCACTGTCATGTGCAAGAGGTCTTAGAGACAATCTTTAAAATGCTGTAAAATTCATATTTTAAAAATGTATAACATTTAATTGTTAAAAATCTTCAATATGGTTATGTTCAAGGGAAAATCCCTAAAGTGCAGTTGCCACTTGTAACAAGACGCAGCTATAAAACATTGCGGAAAAAACGCTAAAGTTCTTCACTGTTTTTCTAATTCATACATGGGGAAAACACGATTTAGAAAACGCAGCCTGTAGAATTTTTTCTGCAATACGTGGATGAGATTAGACAAAATCTCCTTCACTTAGTTGGAAACATAACATGCAGCATTTCCGCAATGTATCATCTCAGCCTCCAACTAATCTCATCCACACATATAAGTGAATGTTTTCTAGTTGAAAGATACCCCCTACAAATATTCAGGGAATTCTGTTAGAAAATCAGTAATGAACATATCCTGTTGGATGCAAAGTTCACATTGACACTGGTTTCACATCGGCAAGAAGAAACACCCACCTGTATGGCTATATTCACACATAGCAGATTAGTTGCAGAAATATCCGTCCCATCTCAATGCACAAGTGAGCCTATTTAGATGTAAGGAATAGATATTTCTGTCACAGACATTTTCCCGACAAATCTGCACCATGTTAACTTCCATGGTAAGAAGTCTTATATAGCAAATACTTTAGTAAATGACTATACGCAATGCTCTGATAGATCACTATAGGTAAACTGAAGGTGAATCTTTACTTTCTGAAGTGTATTGAACTTGAATTGAGAAATACGGCATCATTTAATTATATAATCTATATTATTTGAGCTTCATAAAATACATAAAAAGCCACTAAAATATTACATTGTTTCCTTGGATGTATTCTGCACAACTTCATTTATGAATAATCAAGATTATGGATCGTGATAATGCAGTTAATGTAAAATGGTGCCACTGCAATGTAGTATAAGCTATTATGCAAATGCTAATAAATGGTCTGGGTGGCAGCTTTTGCACTTAGGAAATTAAAAAAAAAAAAAAAAGAGGCTGATCATTGATTAAATCCATCCACATTGGGACACAGCTTTAAGAATAGGACCCCAAGATCGGTAAGCATTTCTGAATTAAATTGCCATTAAATATTCTCTAAGAAAGCACAAGCAATATCCAATTTGTAATCATCTGTCTAATATGAACATATTTGGCTCTTTTAGCAAATGAGATCCAATTCAGTGACTTTTGCATATGCTCTGCCATAATGTTCCATATTGATTGTCCTACGCACGTGAGCATGTAAATACTTTTTAAGAGGGAACGCATGAGAGACCTTTCAATATACATATCATTTACATTTGTATGTAAATGCTATTCGGTTTAGTTGTATTAAGAGCACACAGCACTTGTGACTACCTAATTTCTCCGGGCTACAGAAAACGAAATACAATGGGAAGAATGGCAATGTTTTATTCGGTAACGCGTTTCCAGACTGTATGGATAAAACAAGATATAATTGAAACATATCTTATTCTGTGGCTTTTGCTTTTCAATTTACTGTCTTATTTTTGAACCTTAAGAAGGCCAGATGAATATATTAGCCAAGGCAAGAATTTCAACAAAACCAGATAACCTTCTGAGGGCAGGTTCACATCTGCACCTCGGTCTCCGTTTTGCAGGTTTCGATGTCCTGCCCGAAACTGGACAGGAGACGGAAACCTGCAGTCATTTTTCAAACCTATTCATTTGAATGGGTTTGGAAAGTGTCCGGCCTGTGAGCGCCTGTGAGCGTTTCGCACTCTCCGAAGCAAAAACTGTTTTTTTAACCGGACACAAAGTCGGACATGCAGGACTTTTTGTCCAGTTAAAAAAAAAAAATGGTTTCGCTGTTGAGAGTGCAAAACGCTCACAGGCGCTCACGGCTGGACTCTGCCAGGTTTCTGACTTCTGTCGGCAGTGTGAACCCGCCCTAATGTATATTTAATAGCAAATATTGAGTGAAAGAAGGATTGGGCATGTTGGATGTTGCTTTGGAAGTGTCTTTATTAGAGATGAGCAAACACTGTTCGGAACAGCCGTTCCGAACAGCGCGCTCCCATAGAAATGAATGGACATAGCCGGCATGCGGGGGGTTAAGCGACCGGCCACCGGCAAAGTGTACGCGCCAGCTGCTTCCATTCATTTCTATGGGAGCGTGCTGTTCGGAACGGCTGATCCAAACAGTGTTCGCTCATCTCTAGTCTTTATATCCCTCCCTATTGAAAACACATATAACTTCACCAAGCAAGTTTATATGTTTGGGTTTGGAAGAAATAATTGTCAGCCATCCACAGGCTTCCACTTGTATGCTTTAGGCTGAGGCTACATGTTGCGAAGGGCAGCTTTTTTAGTTGCAGATTTAGGGAGCCTGCACACGAAGTTTAAGCTCCGCTCATTCTGAACATTAACTCATTCAGAATGAGCGGCGTTAAAACAGATCCCATTGATTTCTATGGGTGCCAGCATATGTGCGCTACCCATTGAAATCAATGGGAGGCATTTTTACCTATTGCTTTCAATGTGATACGTGCATATCACATTGAAAGCAATAGGTAAAAAAGCCTCCTATTGATGTCAATGGGGAGCGCACATATGCCGGCACCCATAGAAATTAATAATATCTGTTTTAACGCCGCTCATTCTGAACGAGTTTACGTTCAGAATGAGTGGAGCGTAAACTCCGTGTGAAGGCTCCCTTAGCTGCGTTTTTTGAGCCAAAGTCAAGAGTGGCTTCAAAAGGAATGAAAAATATAAAGGAATCTCTGATAAATTTCTCTTCTAAGGCCAGGGCTTCCTGTTGCAAAAACGCTCCATATTAAATTACTTGAAAAGTGGATAGGATTCTGGATAATCTCATCCACACATTGCAGAAAAAAAATCTGCAATGGAAAAGCTGTGATTTCAAAAACCATATAGGTATAATAGAGACAGAAAGTCCATAGAGGAAAACTCAGCGGAAATTCTGTGTCTCGCATTTATTTATTTGCAAATTTTGCTACTTATTTGAGTCAAAGTCAGTTGAGCTACATAGAAAGTAAAACATATAAAGAAACTTATGTCAAGTGCTAAACATACTACTGGTTCAGCTCAAAAAACGACTAAAACACATTGTGTTTTTTTCCACATCGCTAGTCCCAGAAAGTCTGCAGAGGTTCCCCTATGTGGACTTTCTGCTTCCATTATACCTATAGGGAAACTGCCAGCGTTTCTGTAGGTATAATTGACATGTTGCAATTTACAACAAGTGCTTGCAAAAGTGTTGGAAATTGCAACGTTTCCTCTGCATGTATTTTTCTGCAATGCGTGAATGGGATTTTGCAGGAGTGACTGCAAAATGCTGCAGTTTTTGTTGCAGCGTTTTCGCCACTTGGGGCCTCGGCCTAACCAAAAATGCAGTTATTCCTATGAACATGTGGCCTCAGCCTTATAGTTTCTAGTAGTAAAGTTTGTTCCTTTCAGTAAACTGTAAAATCTGTAAAACAGTAAACTGTTGCTTTGCTGAATGGAGTACATAAGGAAATTGATCTTGGACATGAATTTGCAACAAATAAAAGCATTCCATCTGGAGTTAAAACCTTTTATTGAACATAATTTTTTTTTTTTTTTATCTTTTAAGTTTTTGTTCACACTATCTTTTTACCTGCATTTAATAGCATATGTCTGGTACTATTCATAGACTTCAATAGTGCTTATAGTCACACAGCATATATTTGATCTATCTAAGGAAATTAAGACATAATGTTTCTTTTCTCTTTTTAGCAGTGCACATTTTTGTATAGAATAATATACAATTTTAAGGGTCGTTCACACGGAGTAAACACGAGTGTATTTTGGCAAAATATACGTGTAAAAAATACACATGTAAAAATAAGACTCCCATTGACTTCAATGACATTTTGGCATCCACAGGGCCTCCCCAATCCACCGCTCGCTCACCGTGCCGGGCTGCCGAGACGGTGACGCTAAGCCAGCATAGTGCCGCCTGTTTGATGTAAACATTACTGTGGGTAGTAATCTGGTCCCCATGGATAAGTCACAATCATCCTTTTTTACATATGTAAGAAAACAAATATAGAGAATGATGTTTTAATACTATTGAAGGTAAACTGCATCAAACTGTAAGGCCATGTTCACACATTGTAGATTCTATCAGTTACATGATTCAATACTTAAAGGGAGTATGGTCTATTTTTTCATCAAGTTTTATGCTAAACATATTTTTAAAGATTTTTGATGAGGTTTTTTTAAAAAAATATTCCATGTTATTGTCTATTTATTAAAAAATCCTAAAATTTCAGGAGTTCTGATTCTTGCCACTAAGCTAAATAATATGCAGAGAATTCGTTTTTGCAGTAATAGAAATCTTTACAGCAGCCTCTTCACTTATCAGCATGCTGAGGGTCACAGCTATCATTGCTATATAGATAAAACATAGAATCTAGCAGTCACAATAGATGATTTCACAGCTTATCTAGTCCACTTTTCGTGCAATGACCTCGGCAGAGGTTACAGAGCATGCCTAGAAAACTCTCCCAGAGAAGTCAAAAGGGTCTGCTCCAGACTATTGGGTCTGTGGCCTATGGTTAATCTTCAGGAGACAGGAAGTCATTAACTAGTCATTAGGCTTAGTGGCAAGAGTTGGAATTGCAAAATTCTCTGGATTTTTTTAAAATATAGATAAATACATGAAAAATTTAAAACATCACCAAAAATCCTTTAAAAATAAGTTTAATATAAAAATATGATTTAAACTATAGGTCATTCCCTGGTGATATCTTGACAGATGGAGTATTTTGTTTTACATTCATGTACTGCAAAAAGAAAAAATTGTAGTCATGTTGGATTTTTAGATCCGCAGTTTCTCCAATATTGGTGCGGATCCCTCGTTGTAAAGAGTAGAATAGCGGTGTAGTATAGCTCAAAAGCTCAATCCACATGCTAAGACAAAGCAAAAATTGAGTTTCAATTGAACATTTGGGGAATGGATTATCTTTAAAAGCCGCAGCAAATTTTCATGTAAACCGTGACTATGGGAACATACGCTATAAATTCAATTCACTTAGGATCTGTAGTGTTATTATTGTTGATCCATATTCAATTAACTGAAAACCTCTTCCAAAGTCACATCATATTATGTATAAGTAGCCCAATCAATTGTGAAGAAATGTACAAAAATAGTAAAATAAATGAATACCACATAAATACTTGAATGAATGCGCTCATCGGCAAGTGCTTTGTTATATAATTTTACTATGGGCTTTTCCATAATTTTTTTTTACACTTTTACGAAATTTTTACGTTTTGTTATTGCTGCTGTTATGAATGGGAATAATGTGAGATTGGATCCTCCTTCATTTTCGGGGAATGGTGAAGTTTCAATAGGGATACCGATGGATCTATATACCCATCTGATCTACAGTGTGTATCGAAATATATATATATATATATATATATATATAGTTAATAAACCTATATATGTGGTGGCTTGTGCATTGCTAGGGTGCATTCACACGGTGTAACGTGCCGCGTGACCTGGCACGTATACGCCGTGTGAGATTTTGAGCGCCGTATACGCTCCCATTGATTTCAATGGGAGTTAGTCTTGTATACACCGCGTGTTTGCAGCAGTGACCGCAAAATAACGCGGTGTATACGATCCAGGCTCCCATTGAAATCAATGGGAGCATATACAGCGCTCAAAATCTCACACGGCGTATACGTGCCAGGTCACGCGGCACGTTACTCCGTGTGAATGCACCCTTAGGGTCCATGGTGTATCTTTTAAACACGACATTTTTCTATAGATTTTTCCATAGAAAAAAAGAAAAAAAACACCTGTAAAAGGACAACATATGTATTCTTTGTTATTTTCACAAGTTTCTAAAACATGACACAGATAGACGTCTTATTCTTATACTGTATATCGACTACATTACTACATTTGCAATTGATTCGTTTATAGATAAAAGACCCTCTTATGTCTCATGTCGGACTATTATCAATCTTCTCATCTATTTGACCAAAATCTGCTGGCTACCTATCTTATTCTCTGCAGATTCTTATTGGCATAACATCCTTTGTGACCAGATACATCCAAACATAAAATGCATAATGCAATGCCATGTATATGACACTCACATACACAGAATGGGATTGAAACTATTCTATTTTTTATTTCAGGGTAGACATATATTTCAGTGTCATGACATACAGTAGGTAAATAAGAACGCAGCTTTCCGAGTGGCTATCATGTAACAAAACTGTATCTTGAAGGACCCTCCATTTACCCTCTTCCCTAACTAAATGTGCACTTCATTAATGTAAATTGGGGGTTTAATGCTCTTGTTGAAATTCTGAAGAAAGTGCTGCGGCCTTGCGAAATGCTTAAGCATCATTGCAAATTAGATTAGGGACCAAGAAAGCCAGTAAAATTAGAATGATAATGGTTGATATGGCTTCCTGACAGGCATGACTATTCAGGGATCAATGAAATGAAAACAGCTTCTAGAGCCGAAGTGAAAGGCAGGGACAAACGTCAGCCTGCAGATGTGGCTTTTACTAGTGCTTTCAATTAGTTTCATTTGGTAAGTGGGGGGGGGGGGGATTTGGAAGATTCTGCAGCAAACGTGTCACCTTCTCTACATACACAAAATTGTCAGATTTGCTTTTGTTTCTGATGAAAAGAAGTCTGAAAAGTAGATTTCCTTTCTTAGCACGATGACTTCTATGGGGATACGAGGACAACCTTTGTGTACATTGCATGTGACCCTGCACATGGCCAGTCATATACCTCTATATTATTAATCACTGGGCAAATCTAAATATTGTACTATTAAAACAGCACAAGATAAAGATTCAAGCAAAAAGGGGTTAAAAGTTCAGCTAAGATGTTTTCTCTGAACCTAAATATAGATAGCAAATGAAAAAAAGGAAAATGGACCTAGATTATAGAAATAAACAAAATGGAAAAGAACAAAGAAATTTGTATTTTGGATGTTTTTCTACATATGACTCTTAGATATACATAAGAGAATTATCATTTTGTCATATTTTACCATGCTGCTGAATTTCTAGAATTTATATAAGAATTTGTGAAGATAGTCGTGTCCTCCAAAATGAATATTCACTTTCAAAAATAGCACAGAAAATATTATAAGAACCATGGCAGGATTTACCATTACCCATTACATTTTATTTATCTTTTTACCTTTACCTTCTATTTCGCACCGATTTCACTCACAGCATTTGACAGCATTTTCCCTTTTTCACGGCTTCTTGACATTTTTCCAGCTGTTAGTTAAAGTCTATAGTAAATTATGAGAAAGTCTACATGTATAACATATTGGTTTGTGGTATTTTGGTGCCATTTGTTGGGTCAGTAGAGGAGACCTTATGGGCTTTAACAAGTAAGGCTGGGTCCCCACGTGGAGAATATGTGACATTTTAGACGTAGTGGAAACGCTCCGGCAAAAAAACAATGCGTATCACTGTACCTGCAAAGTGGATGGGATTCTGGCTAATCCCATCCACACATTGCAGAAAAAAACCTGTAGCCGAAATGCTGCAATTTCCAAAACTGTTGTGCTTTTGTAAATCACAACATGCCGTATATACTCGAATATAAGCCAAATTTTTCAGCCCAGTTTTTGTGCTGAAAAAGCTCCCCTCGGCTTATACTCGAGTCAGCAAGGAGGGGGAGGGTCTATGACCAGCCACAATATCAATGTATAGAATCTCCCATAAAATAGTGCAAAGAAAAAAAAAAAAGATTTAAAAAAATAAAATAAAAGTTTTAAATCCCTCCTTTCCCTAGAATACATACAAAAGTAGAAAATTACTTCAAAACACATACACATCAGGTATCCCTGCGTCTGAACGTGCCCGGTCTACTGAATATAGGGGATCTGCAGTGCTCCTGTTCCGTCGGGAAGGGGTTAATAGGAGCACTGCAGATACCCTATATTCAGCCAGGCTAAATTCCAAGTGGGGGAAAAAACTCAGTCCTCAAGCTCAGGGAAGGGGAAGACAGACAACCAAAACACCCCCTCCCCTTTCCCAGCACCCAAAAACTCCAACCATTTTAATTTTTGAAATTTTCCAGTAGCTGCTGCATTCCCCCCCCCCCTCGGCTTATACTCAAGTCTATAAGTTTTCCCAGTTTTTTGTGGTAAAATTAGGGGCTTCGGCTTATATTCAGGTTGGCTTATACTCGAATATACACGGTAATATACCTACTGAAATACTGGTGGTTTCTATATAGGTATTATGAGACAGAAAGTCCACAGAGGAAAACTCTGCTGACTTTCTGTGAAAAATGTTGAGGGAAAAATTTCTGCCATGGTCTGAGGCTCGCTACATGGGAACTTAGCCTAAAACCTTAGCCTCCATTTCTGTGTTCCGGTATTTATGCAGTTTATAATATATGGATATTTAAGCAAGGATATTCAGAATATTTCCAATAGTTTTCTTTTATTTATTTTAAATAACTTAGCTACCATTTTGATTTTGTAAATTCTGCTTTAATATTGTTGTGTTATGTAATGCTGGCTATAGGGATATGATAGGATAGGATTACAGCTACCTTGACTGTGACTCCTGTCACATCACTTAAAGAGGACCTTTCACCATTTTGCCCACAGGCAGTTCTATATACTGCCGGAAAGCTGATAGTGCGCTGAGTTCAGCACACTGTCGGCTTTCCCGATGTGGGCCCGGTGTGAAGAGCTTACGGTCCGGTACCGTAGCTCTTCTATGGTCAGAAGGGCGTTTCTGACAGTTAGCCAGAGACGTCCTTCTTCACAGCACAGCCAATCGCGCTGTGCTGTGAGAGTCGGGAGGAACGCCCCCTCCCTCTGCTCGCAGTACTCGTCCATAGATGAGCATTATCAGGGAGGGAGGGGGGAGTTCCTCCCGGCTCTCACAGCACAGCGTGATTGGCTGTGCTGTGAAGAAGGACGTCTCTGGCTAACTGTCAGAAATGCCCTTCTGACCATAGAAGAGCTACGGTACCGGACCGTAAGCTCTTCACACCGGGCCCACATCGGGAAAGCCGACAGTGCGCTGAACTCAGCGCACTGTCAGCTTTCCGGCAGTATATAGAACTGCCTGTGGGCAAAATGGTGAAAGGTCCTCTTTAAGATCACCATATCACCCTGAGACTCTATGCTGCAATTGGAAGCTGGAGTTGCAAAAAAAAATCCAGCTGTGCTCAACCTTCTTGCAACTAGTCACTATTGCAACACTCTTGGGATTGCAGTGTGACTCCATTTACTTATATTGGTGAAGGAGTCTCCGGGTGACACAGCAATTTTTGGTCATGCAATGGAGATCGAGGCCAAAGTCCCAGTATAGCCCTGTACCTTTAAGGATACACCTTTAGCATCTCCACATATTCTTTAGATTGTTAGCAGATTCCATTACAATTGTGGAATCTACAGTATGTGGAATATCTAAGTATATAGCCTGTTTTATCATGTGTCTTGTTCACTGCTTTGACCAATTAGATAGCTAATTTAATTGGTTTTAAGAATGAAACAAATGTCTGTTGCCAATGTCAATCTGTTTCAGCATCCCGAATATTTAGCAGACAGGCTACAAATGTTCTTTCTGTAGTTAATCTAATCATTTGCAGTCTGTCAACAAAAAGATACCAGTGCATTTGTAGTCCGTTATGGAGATACATAGGTACACAAGTTGCAAATTTTTGTGCAAACCTGTTCTTGTGAAAAAATCACAACTATTTACTGTTATGTGTAGACGTCACCACTTCTACAAAAACGTTGCTGGGCCATGGATGTAGCCTCGCACCCCAGCAAATTTCCAATAATTTAAGACAGAAACTTTGAGTGTCTGGCGCTGGGATGAGCCTAATTTATTAAGAAGCATGATCTTACGCCAGTGCACAAGAGATCAAGACTGTATTATGAAATGCCGGTCTTGATAAATCTCCCCCATTATCTTAGTATCTGCAAAAAAAAAGAATTATCAGAAGGGACTTAGTTAATGAATGCTATTGTATGTAACTCACAGGGGACATGAGCTAAATGGAATTTCTATGTGCATGCTTTAGTTTATCTTGTTAATACACCTTTTATCTCAGCACATAATTGTTTCCTATTTGGGAATGGATGGTTAGGTGTGTCCAAACAGCCATTACCCCCTCTATAGGGTCTCACTTTCACTTGTTCAGCTTTTAAAGCAGCTTAGGCTGTCATTGGAACATTAACATTTGGGTACTAATGCTAGATTGACCTTTATTCATAAAGTGCAAATGGTTGGAAGTTGAACAGATTGGTTGGCAGCAATTGGCTTTCATGTGCAGTTTAGAGTCTTTGATTTCACTTTCCTTTCTTCCTTTAATCCACAATCTCTGACTTGAATACATTTGCAGTCTATGTAAACAGGCCAGTTCAAGCCTTCCTTTTGAAGGGATGTTGGGAGGTGACATTCTAAAAGGTTTGCATTTGGAATTAAACAAATGAAGAATGGATAAAACACTTGTGCTGATGAGCTCTACGCAGACCTTTACGCTCATCTGCAGATCTTCAGCTTTAGTAACTATTTATTCCAGAATGCAAAAATGCATATAGGCATGATGTAAAGCAGTAGGAGAAATCTTTTATGAAACTACACCTTCTCTTTCCATACAAGGTTGAAAATTTTGTGATCACAAGGAGTCTGTTACAGGAGAGGCCATCTTATTGCAACTATTGTGCAAACATAAGACACTGTGGAATCCTAAAGTTTACGAAAGACTTTTTACCTTGACTATAGAATGCCCTAGATGCTTTATTAGCAGCAGTAACTGTTGATATATAATGGTTGTTCGATATTTCCAACTCATATTTTAAACAGACAATGCGATTTATCTGTTCCGAAAGTCAAAGTGAGTTCTGGTGGTTGTCTTCAGATGAGCACCAAGATACTTAATACCTTTTCCTGAAAAGCTTAAAACATATCTCCAGTTAGAGACAATGTCTCTAAAATGAATAGTACTTTGCATATATATGTCTTCTATAAAGAAATATTTTATTAAAGAAATATTTTTTCTTCTACAGTTTTCAGGCAGTTACATATTATTCTATGGAGAGGGGAGGGGGATAGAAAAAACACATAGAAAAGACACTCAAAAACTTCCTGTTTATACATTCTGCTTTACTTTTTTTTTTTTTTGTAACTCTGCTAGGATGTAGATAAGGGGCTATTAGTACGCAGAACAAGGTAATAAATCAATTAATCATCCAGCAGGAGAGCCCAACTAAACTCCTTCCTGCTCAATAGAGATGTGAGAAGCTGAATATGGAAATGAATATAATGTAAAGAAGCTGTCACATTGAAGGTAATAAGTAGAGATGAGTGAGTAGTACTCGATCGAGCAGGTATTCGATCGAATACTATGTTATTCGAAATACTCATACTCGATCGAGTACCACTCGCTATTCGAATGTAAAAGTTCGATGCAGAACCAGCATTGATTGGCCGAATGCTATACAGTCAGCCAATCAACGCTGGTTCTTCTCCTACCTTTAGAAGTCTTCTCCGTGCAGCTTCCCTGCGGCGTCTTCCCGCTCTGAATTCACTCTGCCAGGCATCGGGCCTGGGCAGAGCCGACTGCACATGTCCACTTGTAGTGCGGGCATGCGCATTCAGCTCTGCCCAGGCCCGATGCCTGGCAGAGTGAATTCAGAGCCGGAAGAAGCCGCGGGGGTGCTGCAAGGAGAAGACTTCTTGGAGGATCCAGCCAGACCCACACTCGTGGACTTGGTAAGTATAATTTGATTGAATGTTGCCTACCCCTGAAACGAGCATTTTTCCCCCAAAGACTATAATAGGGTTCGATATTCGATTCGAGTAGTCGAATATTGAGGTTCTACTCAAAACGAATATCGAACCTCAACATTTTACTGTTCGCTCATCTCTAGTAATAAGTGTTAGGATTCTGAATCCGGCTGCTTCACCTTTAAGGTTACTGTTTCAACCTGGGAAGCTTCTACAGTTTCAGAAGTTTCCTTGGTTGGTCCAATTAGCAGCTGAGGAAGCCTATATAAGACCCTTCCTGATACTGGTGCTTACCAATTTGTTTCCTGTTTGGCTTCTTAATAATGTGTATATCTGATTACTGTTCTAGCCATTGTCTTGCTTTTTGGATACTCTATTTGCCTTTTGGTTCTCTCTTTGATGAACTCATTTGGATTTTGACCCTTGGCTTGCCTCCAGATGTTGCTTTCTTCCCCTGATACTGCCTGGTTTTGACCCATGCTTGCACAACAACTAATCTTCAGTAAATATAAAGTGAAGTCTCTACAAAAGATACCAAATTATATGCTCATTGACAAAAAAAATGCCCCAAAAAGGAATTGTTGAAATTGAATGAAACCTTAAAGGGGCTCTATCAGCAAAATTATGCTGTATGAGCCCCACCTATGCATGAATAGCCTTTAAAAAGGCTATTCAGGCACTGGTAATCTTATTTTAAACCCTCCGGATCGCTACTGCGCAGACTTTGGCGCCATTTTTATCAATGGCAGTTCGCGAGCGTACTGAGCATGCGCAGTATGCTCGTGTAGTTCTAAGGGAACTGAGCATAGTTCATAGAATCTCTGTTTATTAAACATGGAGAAATGCAGGTATTGTCTACCCAGTTGGAGCCATTCAGTCCTAGATTCGTCACTAGGATTTTAAGTGATATACACTGCATCCAGCAAGGAACACTTTTCTGCTAATTCTGTCTCTAAAAAAATGGCTCCCTCTTAACATACTTAAGACACCCCCTCAAATAAGCTTTTATTGTTTCCATAAAGCAGCGAGTGTGGTACCTGGGAAATTGATATCCAAGAAGAGATACAAAAGATCAGGTATATGGTCATGGACTATTTGATTTTTTTTTACTATGCTTATGTTATAAACTCTGCCCAGTTGACACATTTTGAGAGTGAACACATGATTAATCTGAGAGAAGCAGGATGTTCATTTGGTTGACTTGCTACTAGTTTAAGCCAGAAGGGATGTATGCGCCAATTGTGGGTGGGACCTAGAGCGCCAATGGCTATTTGAGGCACCATAAATCGTGCCAGCACAGCTCTTGTACAAGCTGAGAAAAGGGAATAGGACGAGTAGTGGGAGAGGCAGGCACACAAGGACTAAATCTATCCAAAGTGGCATCTAACACCTTATTAAAGTCCCAACACACAGTACTGTGGAGGCAGGGAATTGAGCCACAAAATGAGTTGTATCATGCAAGACTGATAAGTCTGACGCAGGCAGAAAATATAGTCCTATGATGACATAGAGTTTAGAGTCTATCTAAGACTGAATAAATACATATTGCTTGTCCAGGTCCCTAACAGCAAGACCAGGCTCCCTCCTAAGTCTACAATTAACTAGAAGAGACACACCTCTACAGTAGGCAGTATTGGTTAAATGTAGGGCCTACTGAACCCAAAGTTTCTGTTTGAGTCAGGTTGTGTCAAGGGTAAGATGTGTGTCTTGTAAGCACACCAAATCAGGACCAACCCTTCTAAGGTAGGAGAAAATAATAAAATGTTTTTTTAGCACTACGCATGCCCCACACATTCCAGGTGAGTAGTTTAAGGATCGCCATTTTGTAATGCTATCCAGATGAATTACAGCAGGAGGAAAATTGCTTCTAACCCCAGCCAAAAGAGACAGTTTTGGGATTATTATGAGAAAAAAAGAACTTGCAGCAACAATGTAACCAATAAGGAGTAATCTAACAACATTTAAAGAAGCCTAAAACTGCTCCTATAAAATACGTGGCACTCAGTAAACGGGGGAAGTAGTGTACTCTAGGTGGTATAGTAATGGGCATTATCTTTAACCTTTATAAGAATGTTGAGAAATAAGGTAGAAACTATCATTGCAAGGTGAAACTCAAAGAATCCAAAGCACATATACATAGATATCCAGGTACCAATACATAAAAAGTCCATAGGCAGCTGTAAATAATAAAACATTTAAAATGTAAAATTGGGCCTCAAGGGCCTCTTACCAGCCATAACATAGAGGACTACTGTCTATGAGACTGAGGCAAAAAGATCAACCAGTCCTCCGCCTCCAGTGGAGACGTAAAGAAGATGGCTGTGTTTTGAATCACTCGGAGAAGTGCAGGATACACCATGGATTATTGGATGGAGTACTCTCCTAGTTGTCGTTTCACATTAACAAATGTAGTATGACTCTATTGTAGCGCTGCAGAGAAATCAGGAAAGATGGAAGCAGAAGCATCATTGAACTTTATCTCATGTAGTTGTGCAACATACAACCCGAAGAGTAGACCGGAGAGGGAGAGTAAAGATGACACTGGCTGTGCCATCTGCTAGGCCGGGAACACTCCACTCTCACCTCAATCCCTCTCCAGAGCTGTGCACAGCCAAGGGGGGTCCTGCAGCACTACCTGATGGAGATGATAGTGGTCTTGTTTCCCCTGGGGCATTTCTAGTTGGGAGAGGGGACCTCTTCTAGCTGAGCCATTGTTATGGTGTTTAGAAGGGCCCTCGAAGTTGAATGTAGGCATGACTCAGGAGTCCAGTATTGCAGGGTAAACCAAAGAACTCTTTTATGGAACAGCTTTAACAGATTCACCAGCAGCTTGTAGATGGGTACAGATACAGTTTGTGT
This sequence comes from Leptodactylus fuscus, assembly GCF_031893055.1. NCBI lineage: Eukaryota > Metazoa > Chordata > Amphibia > Anura > Leptodactylidae > Leptodactylus > Leptodactylus fuscus. The sequence goes on from NC_134265.1 coordinate 236,590,260, forward strand.
TCCCCAAAGCCTTGATCTTAGGAGATTTTGCCAGGGATAACACAGACTCTGCGGCAATATACTTCGCCTACTCCTCCTCTCGTACCACTCCCAAGTTAAGTAGATAGGGACTGAAGCAAGGCAAAGAGTCCTGATAGAGACCTGAGTATCTGAAAAACTAGGCTTGGCTGAACTACTCCTATCAGGCACCTTTGCTGCTCCTACTGGCACGAGCGGCAGATGTCTCTCGGAAAAGCACCAAACTTTCTCCCTGTTTCCAGATGAAATTGGGAAAACTCAGAGACGCACCAAACTTTCTCCCTATCTCAGGGGCTGTCTCTGGACAAACCTGGTGTAAGAAGAATCCCTTCTAGAGGCTGGACTGGTGTCTGATGGATTCCTACTTGTGTTCTCCCTCTGCTCCCAATGGCAGGGCACATGAATGGAAAGGCTGCAACCACTACTCTAGACTGGACTGGACTTAATCTGTAACTCCCAACAGGGGACTATAATCCCTCTCTTCAACCCCCCACCCCCAGTGGCCTGTGATTGGCCATGAGGTAGTACAGCATTATTCAACCTGTAGAAAGTGCAAACACTAAGACAATAGCACATATTTCACATTTAACATAGAACATAGAGGACAGGACAAACAAGACAACCCCGTTGTATAAGTGACAAACAAAACATTTAGCAGCTCACTCTGTTATGCTGCAGTTGTTGCACCACTCTCAATGCTGCATCTCTGTCCTTGATGCTGAGAAGACAAACCAATAATAACCTCGGCAGTGCTCACTGAGGAGGTGATCTGGCGGTGACTCAATGAGCTCTTTTCACAGCAAATGTGGGCAAAAACTGGGCATCTGGCAAGGTCTGTTTTAGCCACCGCTTCATAAGATCAAGCAGAGTAGTTCCTTCAACCCGTTCCAGCAAATGCTACATCTCTGTCCTTGATGCTGAGAAGACAAACTAATAATGGCCTCGACAGTGCTCACTGAGGAGGTGATCTGGCCATAAACTGAAGCGAAATAGTTCCTTCAACTCGTTCAAGGAAACTAAGGATCCGCAAATTATTACGATGAATCTATTCTCCAGATCATCCACTCTCTGAGTCCATAAGTCAGCTGCTCTCTAATTTGGCAAGTTTCTCTGGTATTGGGGCAGCCTTATCCTCCAAGGGTGAAATGTGGTCCTCCGCTTCCTTCACTCTATTTCATAGAATCTGGAAATCCTGGCGTTACAAGCCAACATCAATTTTAACCTGCTCAATTTTATTTGTGGATGAGGCACTACTCTGGATAGCTACCCAATCTAAGGAGCAACAAGATGTCCAACAGACAAGGTACCATTGACAGGAAGGTTTAGGAAAGGTCAAGGTGTCCTGAAGCCACCAGGAAATTGGAAACTGCAGAATTAGTGGTGGACAATGTGAGTCTCTAACGGAGCTTAGCTCACATGCATCTGCCTGATGTAAGCGCTAGCCACGTTCCCCCAGGAAAAATATATTTGAGTATATATTTGAGTGTTCCATAAAGGTATTTCTACTAGTCATTGATCTCTTATCAACTAGCCTCTGAGAGACTTAATAGAATATTGAAGGCATACATACCTACTGCCATTTTAGAGAGTATTTCTTTAATATTCTATGTCGGCACGGTCTATCCCTGCAGATGTTGATTTACACCATTTTCTAACCCCTGCTATGGAGTTGCATGGGCAGATGCAGACTTAAAACAGATACATTATATATACTGAGCCTGCTGTGTTGTATTTTGTTGTATTTCTTCACTCATTTATGGGGGCAGTTTTTGACATAAGATATGCATTATAGGTCATGCTCAAACATGTCCAGTCCAAACCAGAATTCAGAGCTTGTCAGAGATCAGTCTGCCAATTTTAACTTATGGAGTTCTCAATTCACAATGACAACCTTCACAGACCATCGGTAAAGGACAAGTTAATGCAGCTCCCTTTATTATCTAGTGTATGGTCAGCTTTTTCTCAATTGGACATCACTGCTTGATTGGGTTTTGACTCTTGAACAGAACAGATGTGATATGGACAAGCAGAAAACCAAACATAAATCCTGTGTCAATCTACCCCCTTCACTGTCATCTCCGGAGGAAGGGAAAGCTCTGTTGCTAGGTATCTGTCCAAATCAATAGAACAAATGCAGTTTACAGGCCACTGATTCCTGCATGTTTACTGTACTTATCCAGTCTTTTTACTTTGATCCTATGTTTGGCCTTAGAAAATCTTTCTTCAATTCATTTGCCTCTCTTTTATTCATTTTACTTCTCCTATTTTTAAACTTTTGATACCACACGTTTGTTTCACCAAAGCTCTTCCTTTTTCTCTGTCCTCAGTGCGGTGCTATAGTTGTAAAGACTCTACTTATAGGGCGTAAGTTACTAGGAAATTTGTTAGAAACCTAGCCCCAGTACCTTGCAGAGGTGATTAAAAAGTTTTTAAATATACCAGCTTTTGAGCCCCATGTTTATGAAAATTGAGGGGATCTAAATCTGAGACCAAGGCCCAGCAAGCTTGAGTGCAGTTATATCTGTGTTTGTTCCATAGTATGTCATCTCCACTCCTCATTCTTCTACAGCTGTCTCTGTGACTAGCTATGTAGACAGATCTGACCTCTGAAGATAGTACCATTGGATCACCATTTAGCCTGCTGTCGTTCTTCCAAGTAATTGGCCCATTTGAAGCTGCCCAAAATTGCCCTCAAATGCTTATTGGGTGATCATATCTAATATACAACATCATTAATCCTCAGCAGGAACAAATGTGGGAACAACAGCTCTATTTACTCACATAAAAAGACGTCACTATCTTATTTGAAAAAGTAGACTTGGCAGTGGCAGTGACACTGGCAGAGGAAGTTAAAAAGGCTGTCCTACTTCTTCTCCCTGTGATTATCTATGTTGGCAGGCCACATCTACACCTCGCATATGGTTGCCATTATCATCATCATCATCACCATCTGTTTTTCTTACTACTTATCGATGCCAATGTCAGTCATCCATAAGGGATGATATCTAGCCACAATTATTTCTCTAGGAAAACTATTCCTGCTTTATATCACCACGTGGGGTCTTTCTTTGGATATGTCAGTTTATGCTACTGTCACAAGGACAAGGGCAATGCATGGCTTTCACTGCCCACTGGGTCAGTGTTTTGAGTGACAGCGGCCACAGTCCAATGCTTGTTCCATGAAGAGCCCATTCACCTCCTCTGGATACTCCCACTCCCATTTCCCACCACCAACAACTGGACAAGCTGTTGCTTCTACTCCTCATCCTTGTTTCAAGTCCTGCCATGTGGTTTTACAGTTAATGAGCCTGGATCAGAGGAACTACACAGTTGAGGAGCTACTTTTCTGTATACTGCAGAAAATATTCCACTAGATGACTCCTGGCCAACTCCAACTGAGAAGCGCTGCCAGGAACAAGGGTACCAATATTTTTCTGCACTGCAGTTAGGATGAAAGACATATTCACCCTTTATGTCACATGTCCTTAAACTGGTGGTTCACTCCTTTAAAAGCTTGAATAGTAGTTTAAAAGAGGTGACCAGAAAAGTATTTGTGCATTTCAGCCATTCTTCTGTCTCAGTAAATACCCTGCTCAATTTTCAGCAACAACATGTATTCGCGCAGCCTTATCTGCAATGTCCCAACTGGGTGGAACTCTGCCTTGAACATGCTGGAGCATCCATATGAGTAGGAGAAGACATTGAATGATGCATGTAGCAAACCATAGGAACACTGTTATTTCAAGTACGTGATTGGGAAATATGATGAGAAAAGAGTGCCCTTTGAAGAAGCCACCAAATTTTTCATCAAGGACAACTACTCAACAGTGATGTGATCCCTTTACTATATATCTTACAGGAAACACACTTATGCAATGAGGGAAAGAAGAGCAGGAATAGTTTTTACCTCTTAGTCAACATCATTAGCCGGTGTTGATGGGGGATCTCAGATGTAGCAGAGCTGAGTATACGGTAAAGCAGAGATGAAGTAGAAGAGTAGATAGACAAGTCAATGTACAGTGTAGGCAGGCAGTGGGAATGGTTGTGGAGGGGAGATATATCCCATTAAAATGGCTCCTCTCCACTTGGTGATGGACAAATCCGTATCCAGGTTTTGGGGCTTAATTGTAGACCCGGGCCCGAAGCTCTATCCCGGGGTTTTGTAACAGCAGCAGTGGGAGCCTTAAACCCTGTCCAAACAGTTGGGTGTGTCTCACTTCCCTGGTTCCTTCTGCTATTGAGAAGCTGAGGACCCAAAGACTCTGTTGTGTGGAGAACTACAAGTGCCAGCCTGCTGAGTATATGGACTTTACTACCTTGTGGCTAAAGTAAGCCGTTTACTTTATGTTGCCTTATGCTGCGGAAAGCCATTTGTGTTGAACTGTTGTGATCTGCACCTAATAAAACAAGCACCAAGTGTGAACCTGAAGACCGAGCTCCACGTGTTTTACTTGCCTGACAACCAGCCCCAAGCTCCCGCATTTACAACAGTCATGGCCAAAAGTTTTGAGAATGATACAAATATTAATTTTTACAAAGTCTACTGCTTCAGTTGTTCTAATGGCAATTTGCATATACTCCAGAATGTTATAAAGAGTGATCAGCTAAACAGCAATTACTTGCAAAGTCAATATTTGCCTAGAAAATGAACTTTATTCCCCAAAACACATTTCAACATCATTGGAGCCCTGCCTTAAAAGGTCCAGCTAAGATCGTTTCAGTGATTGCTCCATTAACGCAGATGTGGGTGTTGATGAGGACAGGGCTGGAGATCAATCTGTCATGATTAAGTAAGAATGACACCACTGGACACTTGAAAAGGAGGCTGGTGCTTGGCATCATTGTTTCTCTTCTGTTAACCATGGTTATCGCTAAAGAAACACGTGCAGTCATCATTGCACTGCACAAAAATGGCCTAACAGGGAAGAGTATCACAGCTAGAAAGATTGCACCTCAGTCAACAATCTATTGCATCATCAAGAACTTCAAGGAAAGAGGTTCCATTGTTGGCAAAAAGGCTCCAGGGCGCCCAAGAAAGACCAGCAAGCGCCAGGACCGTCTCTTAAAAGTGTTTCAGATGCGGGATTGGGCTACCAGCAGTGCAGAGCTTGCTCAGGAATGGCAGCAGGCAGGTGTGAGTGCATCTGCACGCACTGTGAGGCGGAGACTCTTGGAGCAAGGCCTGGTCTCAAGGAGGGCAGCGAAGAAGCCACTTCTCTCCAGAAAAAACATCAGGGACAGACTGATATTCTGCAAAAGGTACAGGGAGTGGACTGCTGAGGACTGGGGTAAAGTCATTTTCTCTGATGAATCCACTTTTCGATTGTTTGGGACATCTGGAAAACAGCTTATTCGGAGAAGACGAGGTGAGTGCTACCACCAGTCTTGTCTCATGCCAACTGTAAAGCATCCTGAAACCATTCATGTGTGGGGTTGCTTCTCAGCCAAGGGAATTGGCTCTCTCACAGTCTTACCTAAAAACACAGCCATGAATAAAGAATGGTACCAGAATGTCCTCCAAGATCAACTTCTCCCAACCATCCAAGAGCAGTTTGGCGATCAACAATGCCTTTTCCAGCATGATGGAGCACCTTGCCATAAAGCAAACGTGATAACTAAATGGCTCAGGGAACAAAACATAGAGATTTTGGGTCCATGGCCTGGAAACTCCCCAGATCTTAATCCCATTGAGAACTTGTGGTCAATCATCAAGAGACGAGTGGACAAACAAAAACCTACAAATTCTGACAAAATGCAAGCATTGATTGTGCAAGAATGGACTGCTATCAGTCAGGATTTGGTCCAGAAGTTGATTGAGAGCATGCCAGGGAGAATTGCAGAGGTCCTGAAGAAGAAGGGTCAACACTGCAAGTATTGACTTGCTGCATTAACTCATTCTAACTGTCAATATAAGCTTTTGTTACTCATAATATGATTGCAATTATATTTCTGTATGTGATAAATACATCTGACAAACACACATAAAAACCAGAGGGCAGCAGATCATGTGAAAATATAAGATTTGTGTCATTCTCAAAACTTTTGGCCATGACTGTACAGTAATGCAGATGTAGCAGAGTCCAGTATACGGCACAGCAGGGAAGACTGTACATTGTAGTAGTAGTAGCTAAATAGAGATGAGCGAGTACTATTCGAAACTGCCGTTTCGAATTGCAGCCTCCCATAGAAATGAATGGACGCAGACGGCGCGAGGGGGGTTAACCGGCTGGACGCCAGCACAGGCTGTGTGCCGACTGCATCCATTCATTCCTATGGGTGCGTGCTATTCGAACAGCAGTTTTGAATAGTACTCGCTCATCTCTATACTAGCCAACATTGTTAGATTTTCCCACAATTCTTGTCCAGTAGCAAAGCATTGTGGGAAATAACCTCCGACCTCGATCCCGCCTAAAAAGATCGGGATCGAAATTGCGATCATGATCATGAAATTTACTCAATCGCCGATCGGAATCTGATCTTTTCCGGGCCTGATCGCTCAACCCTAATCATCAAATTCCATTTGCTGCTACTGATGCTGCCTGCTACTAAATAGCTACTACCACGGCCATTACTCATCCAGATATTTCCTGCAGCCAGATGCATCATATAATGCCCTGCCACACTTCCACACATGTTGCTGCAACTTCCACCACTCAGCCAAACATGTCCTGTTGCCCAATCTCTCATTTTATGCCCTTCCATGTCTGGGAGAAAATTATTTTCCTCGACCAATACCAAACAGGACAGTGCCCAGGGTGCCTCTGTAATTTCTTGTGGCAGATCAATTTCTCTGTAGTTCCTCCTAGAAGATCAATTAGTGCTTCCAGACATCTCCCTCCATCCCTTCTTCCACATACCCAAAACTCTCCCCAGGCTCCTGCTGGCTCCTGATTAAGGAATAAATCATTTAACAAGCACCAGCCCCTCTTTTGGGGAGTTTTTTTGTTTTGTTTTGTTTTGTTTTTTCATTTTTTATGGGTTTTCTTTGCATTCTGTCTATTTGTTACATTCCTGAGGTTCCGCAGAGCTCCATTAAAATGACGTAAGTTTCTGATCAGGAATCTGCTCAATTTTTTAGGTTGCAAGTTTTTTGTTTCTAATAATCTAAATTTTAGTTAGAATTGCAATAACTATAGATAGAAGTCTCTATATATGAAAAGAAAAACATTTTGATAGAAAAGAATAAACTGTCCTAAAAGCTATCTCTCTTTTTTTTCTGGTTACATTTCTTACATATATGCATATGTTGCATCATAACATACACCTCACATTTTCAATAAAGGTTCAACAAATAAAGTTTCTATAGACATTTAAAAACACAACACTTACACTAAATGTCCCAAAGCTCCCAAACATCCCAATAGTCCCAAAGAAGATATTCAACAGAAGAGATGGATGCATTATTGACCTCTGACACTGATATGACCAGTAAAGGCCTCATTCCTCTATTCTTCCTCTTCCTCATCAGCATCCAGTGATGAGCGACTCCAAAGGAGGGGCCCCAGACCAATTACTGAGTTACCTTCCAAAACAACTGAAAAAATGTTGACCCCCCCACACCCAAAAAATTATGAGCCTCAGCTTCCTGACGTTGTGGTCGAAAAATACAAATTGAGACTGAAGAGAAATGTACTTTTTCAAGACTTTTTCTCTGAAGAGTTTGTAGAATTTAAGGTGGCCCAAACAAGTTTATATGTCACCACTAATTAATGAAGTCTGTGATTGGGCTCCAGCAGTCCCATAGGACGCGCTGGCGTAATGACGTCAGAGTGTCCTATGTGAATGCTGAGGTCCAATCACAGGCCACAGCAGCGAAATCTTGGTCGCATGACATCAATCATTGGCTGAAAGAGTGAAGAGGATTCTTAAGATGGCTGGATGGATTTGTGATGCCCAGGAGAGGTGAGATAAGATAAGAGTTTGTTATTTTCCATCACCTCCCCTTGTTCTCCAATTATTATACACTGGGGTCTGAGGTGACCCCATGTATATTAATAGCACCAAAACTAATCAGAATGCTGAACCTCACAAAATTTTGTCAAATTTCAAGGGGTTCACCTGAAGCTGCTTAAGGGGGGCTCTTGGGAGCATTTTATACTGTTTGGGGGTCACTGTTGAGCATATTATACCTTACCACACATAGTGTAGTGGTTTTAGGTAGTGGAGTGGTGCACATCATACGGCAGGTGAGCAGCATAGCATTGTTATTACCTGTAGCCGTACTGTATTGGTACAGTTGATCTGCAGGGGTCCTAGCAGTGGGCCCATAGAAACAATTCCACTGGTGGGCCCTAGACATCCCAATCTGTTTTCTATAATCCTTGGACTGTTTCAGATAAGACAGACACAGATATAGAGTAAATTCTCCTCTACTTACTGTGAGCTGTGTATTGTAGCTTGTCTCCAACCCCAGCTCATTGAGAACTAAAAACTTGAGATACTGCATGCAAAGTGGGAAACTGGTAAAAACAGTAGACTATGTCATATAATGACCAGAAATAGCGTTACCCCATGGGTACACATACATAACAGCTTATTTTGAGACTTCATATTAAACAACAGATACGCTTTAACTGTTCTCTAAGAATCTTTTTTCTTATCGCTATTTTCTGGTAGTTCATAGTCATTCTTCCTATCCATAATAAACATCACTTCAACATGTACTGATTTCTTCTTCAACTAGTGCTTTTACCCTGCAGTCAATATACACAGCTACATAGTAGATGAGGTTGGATAAAGACGTCAGTCCATCAAGTCCAACGTATAACCCTACTGTCTACTACAGTGTTGATCCATGAAGCTCATGCCAATTGCCCCATTTCATGGGAAAAAAAATCCTTCCCGACTCCAACCTGGCAGTCAGTATAAAAACCCTGGATAGTCTATGAATACACAGTGGCAAAGTGTACTGTAATACATAGACAATGCACAAATCAGCATCTTGGTCCTTGTATAATAGATTTCAGGACTCACTAAACTGCACTGCAATGAAGATGAGCTAAAAGCAGTCAAGCAGCTGGCACTCAATGAAATTAATAACACAACTAAATCTATTTTACCAACAAAATTTTAAGTATATTATTTGACTTTATCTATCTGAATGACAAGTATACAGACATGCCTTTTTCTAGTATTTAAAAAAAAGAAAACTAATTATTTGCAAGTTATTTCTGCAGTTTACAAAAGTCAGATCAGACAAAGACTATTGCGTTCTGGATTTATGAAGCATGTTATAAGAGGAATAAGTGCTGAACCTGTGTACATGAGTCTGCAATGCATTATGGACTTTGGCAATCACTGACCAGCACTGTGATAATACCCACAAGAACAAGGGATTTAGTAAAAGCCCCTTCTGTTTAATAAAGTGATTTGTTCCAGTAACAGTGATAATAAAATTGGCCAAATGAAACGGGATTGTACAATAAGGGCTTGAATCCAATTTGCTGTGCTAGCACCATTACAATTTATCTCTGTGTTTACTCATTTGTAGAATTGCTACCAGTCTTTTTATGTGCAATTAATGGGATTAATAGCGCTCCAGAGCAAGGAAACAGCATGAAAGAGCAAAGTGCCTTTATTTGCATGTCAATTACATGAATCCCTTAAACAAGCTGCAGTCACCGAGATAGTAGCATATTTCACTTCATTCTAATTTATCATTGCTAAGTGTAATATTGAATTACTTTTTTGAAAATGCTATATAATCATTCTATTTCTTTGATATAAATGACGTCATGCTTGAATTGCATATGGAGGTCTAATTCTATTAACTAGCTTTAAAGCAGAGGATGATTATGAACTTACTTTGCAGACGCTGTTACTGAGTTGTATGGATATCGTGCCCCTAAAATATTATCATAAAAAATCCTATTTTTTAAGACTTATCAGACAACAACTTTCAAGACTGCCTTCAAATTTAACATCGTCAATTGATAAGGCCCCATCACTAATTTCAGTAGGACCAGCAAGCAGCACTTTTCTCTTCGCATGATTACACTGTGTGCAGAATTATTAGGCAAGTTGTATTTGAGAGGATTCTTTTTATTATTGTTCAACAACCATGTTCTCAATCAACCCAAAAGACTCATAAATATCAAAGCTTAATATTTTTGGAAGTTGGAGTATTTTTTTTTTTTTAGATTTGGCTATCTTAGGAGGATATCTGTTTGTGTAGGTAACCATTACTGTGCAGAATTATTAGGCAACTTAATAAAAACCAAATATATACCCATCTCACTTTTTTACTTTCACCAGGTAAACCAATATAACAACGCAAAATTTAGAAATAAACATTTCTGACATTCAAAAACAAATAAAAAAAATCATTGACCAATATAGCCACCTTTCTTTACAATGACACTCAAAAGCCTTCTATCCATAGATTGTCAGTTGCTTGATATGTTTACGACCAACATTGTGTGCAGCAGCCACCACAGCCTCCCAGACACTGTTTTCCCTCCCTGTAGATCTCACATTTTATGAGGGACCACAGGACCTCTATGGGGTTCAGATCAGGTGAACAAGGGGGCCATGCCATTATATTTTCTTCTTTTAGACCTTTACTGGCCAGCCGCGCTGTGTAGTATTTGGATGCAAGTGATGGAGCATTGTCCTGCATGAAAATAATGTTTTTCTTGAACGATACCGACTTCTTCCTGTACCACTGCTTGAAGAAGGTGTCTTCCAGAAACTGGCAGTAGGTCTGGGAGTTGATCTTCACTCCATCCTCAACCCAAAAAGGTCCCACAAGTTCATCTTTGACGATACCAGTCCATACCAGTACCCCACCTCCACCTTGCTGTCGTCTTTACTGATCCAGCCTCGGGCCCATCGATATGGCCCATCAAATGTCACTCTCATTTCATCAGTCCATAAAACCTTAGAAAAAACAGGGCTGCAAAATCACGGCCGCAAAATAACGCGGCGTATACGATCCTAACTCCCATTGAAATGAATGGGAGCTTTTACGGTGCGCAAAGTCTCACACGCCATATACGTGCCACATCACGCTGCACGTTACTCCGTGTGAACTTACCCTTAAGATATTTCTTGGCCCAGTCTTGACGTTTTATCTTTTGTTTCTTGTTCAAAGGTTGTCGTTTTTCAGCCTTCCTTACCTTGGCCACGCCTCTGAGTATCGCACACCTTCTGCTTTTTGATAATCCAGTAACGTTGCAGCTCTGAAATATGGCAAAACTGGTGGCAAATGGCATCTTGGCAGCTTCACGCTTGTTTTTCCTTAATTCATGGGCAGCTATTTTGCGCCTTTTTTATCTACACGCTTCTTGCGACCCTGTTGGCTATTTACCATGAAATGCTTGATTGTTCAATGATCACGCTTCAAAGGTTTTGCAATTTCAAGACTGCTGCATCCCTCTGCAAGACATCTCCCAATTTTTGACTTTTCAGAGTCCGTCAAATCTCTCTTCTGACCCATTTTGCCAAAGGAAAGGAAGGTGCATAATAATTTGCACAACTTATATAGGGTGTTGATGCCATTAGATCACACCCCTCCTCATTACAGAGATGCAAACCACCTGATTTACATAATTGGTAGTTGGATTTCGAGCCTATACAGCTTGGAGTAGGACAACATGTATAAAAAGGATGTTGTGATCAAAATACTCATTTGCCTAATAGTTCTGCACACAGTGTAGTGCGGCCACCACATAGAAAACACACGGACCCCATTATAGTCTATGGGGTCAATGTGGTTTCTTAGTTAACCGCTTTTTAATGCGTATAGGTTTCTGTTGGGGGGGGTCTCCAAATGGACTCCCCGAATGGCATACTTGAACGCAGATGTGAACCAGGCCTAAGGAAAGAAACTAAAAAGTTTCAAATCTTAATGTGGTATCAAAACAGTGTGTAACATAAATTGGCTAATTCATGCTCCTATATATTTGTAATGTGCCTTTCTCACACAAAGGCAGAGACTTGAATCAAGAAAGTCAGCGGCTGCCAAACAGGTGCTCATTCCCAATGCCCACTGGGTCAGAGATTCACAGAAATCTAATTTATCTATCAGTATCCGTTTTTGGAACCCAGGACCCCAACACTGCAAAGCAAGAGTGCCTCATGATGCCTGTATGACCTGTTCATTTGCAGATGGTGTGCTTATGTGGTTGATCCATTTTTCACAATTATGAAAAACAGATCAAAATTTTAAATTTTTTTCAAATATTTAACTGTACTTTTCTTTCTTCTCTGGATTTGTGAAAAATACAAGAGAACATATGAACCCCTAGATTTAAAAAAATTTTTTGCAGACCCATAAATAATTTTACAAAATGGATGTCTGAATGAACACTGAAAAACTGTGGGTGACATACATACATAAACTGCGGACATGTGAATAGAGAGTTTGCGGACAGCGCAGGGAATACCCCCTGAGCTGTTTGAGCAAAGGGGAATATCCTCTATGCTGTCTGAAAACTCATTTACATATGGAAGAAAGAATAAGTTTCTCAGGAACGACCGCGCAGATCAGAAAAAGAAAGGTAAGACTATAATAGCCTTTCTTAAGGCTATTCTGATGTGTATTTAGTTAAAAAAAGGGATTCTAATGTTAGAATCCCTTTAAGGACAATGCCTATTTTGACCTCAATCACTGAACCTTTTTTTTTACCTTTTTTTTACCATCAACATAGCTTATTGAGGGCCTGTTTTTTATGGGATGAGTTGTATTTTTTGCACAATTGTAGTGTATAGATGATTTATCAAATAACTTTTATGAACTCTTTAATGGGAGGAATGGGAAAAACCTACAATTCTTCTGCTTTTGCTTTATAAATTTTGCACAGCTGACCATGCATCACATTTAATATATTAACTTTATTCTCCAAATTTGTACAATTAGGGTTATGGTTATTCAATATGTATAGGTTTTTTTATTGTTTAATACTTGTGCTCAAACACATAAAAAAATCTTCTATGAGCCATAACTTTTTAGTGTGACAGTGGATGGAGCTATGTGTGGGATTGTTTTTCATGAAGATAAGTTGATGCTCTTGGTGATATTCTGAGGTACATATATCTTTATCTCCTTATATTACATTTTTTGGACACAGGATGAGCAAAAATATCAATTTTGGCATTTATTTCTACATTTTTGTTATGTGTGTTCTATATAGATTGGTAATTTAACAGATCTGGTTGTTATGGATGTGGCATACCAAATAAGTGTATATTGTAACTGTGTAATATGTGTAATTGACAGAAGATCTCCTGCTACGATCATGCCAGCACAAACAAAATTATGTATGATATTCAGCATTAAATGGGTTTTCTGGCCCATAATGCAGGTTTCCCGTTACTGACCTATCCACAAGATACAGTGTTGGCAAAAAGTATTGGCACCCCTGCAATTCTGTCAGATAATACACATTTTCCTCCAGAAAATGATCGCAATCACAAATTCTTTGGTGGACAAAAGTATTGGCGCTGTTTGAAAAATCATGTGATGCTTCTCTAATTTGTGTAATTAACAGCACCTGTTACTTACCTGAGGCACCTAACAGGCAGTGGCAATAACTAAATCACACTTGCAGCCAGTTGAAATAGATTAAACTTGACTCAATCTCTGTCCTGTGTCCTTGTGTGTACCACATTGAGCATGGAGAAAAGAAAGAAGACCAAAGAACTGTCTGAGGACTTGAGAAGCAAAATTGTGAGAAAGCATGAGCAATCTCAAGGCTACAAGTCCATCTCCAAAGACCTGAATGTTCCTGTATCTACCGTGCACAGTGTCATCAAGAAATTTAAAGCCCATGGCACTGTGGCTAACCTCCCTAGATGTGGGTGGAAAAGAAAAATTGACGAGAGATTTCAACACAAGATTGTGCAGATGGTGGATAAAGAACCTCAATTAACATCCAAACAAGTTCAAACTGCCCTGCAGTCCGAGGGTACAACTGTGTCAACCCGTATTATCCGTCGGTGTCTGAATGAAAAGGGACTGTATGGTAGGATACCCAGGAAGACCCCACTTTTTACCCAGAGACATAAAAAAGCCAGGCTGGAATTTGCCAAAACTTACCTGAGAAAGCCAAAAATATTTTGAAAGAATGTTCTTTGGTCAGATGAGACAAAAGTAGAGCTTTTTGGGAAAAGGCATCAACATAGAGTTTACAGGGAAAAAAAGAGGCCTTCAAAGAAAAGAACATGGTCCCTACAGTCAAACATGGCGGAGGTTCCCTTATGTTTTGGGGTTGCTTTGCTGCCTCTGGCACTGGACACTTGACCGTGTGCATGGCATTATGAAGTCTGAAGACTACCAACAAACTTTGCAGCATAATGTAGGGCCCAGTGTGAGAAAGCTGGGTCTCCCTCAGAGGTCATGGGTCTTCCAGCAGGACAATGACCCAAAAACACACTTCAAAAAGCACTAGAAAATGGTTTGAGAGAAAGCACTGGAGACTTCTAAAGTGGCCAGCAATGATTCCAGACCTGAATCCCTAGAACACCTGTGGAGAGATCTGAAAATGGCAGTTTGGAGAAGGCACCCTTCAAATCTCAGGGACCCGGAGCAGTTTGCCAAAGAAGAATGGTCTAAAATTCCAGCAGAGCATTGTAAGAAACTCGATGATTACCGGAAGTGGTTGTTTGCAGTTATTGTGTCTAAAGGTTGTGCTACCAAGTATTAGGCTGAGGGTGCCAATACTTTTGTACGGTCCATTTTTGTAGTTTTGTGTAAAATGATCAATGATTTGACTTTTTTTCATTCTCTTTTGTGTTTTTTCATTGCAAGCAAAATAAATGAAGATATTAATACCAAAGAGTTTGTTCTTGCAATCATTTTCTGGAAGAAACTGAGTATTATCTGACAGAATCGCAGGGGTGCCAATACTTTTGGCCAACACTGTAGTGCATCACTAACCAACCTGTGGGGGTCTGAACCCCAGACCTCTCACATAACAGCTGTTCAGCAGCCTCCTGGCCCCCCTTAGCCCTATTCAAAGGACACAGTCCTGCATGCCCATATAACTATCTTACCAAAGGACTTTTTTTGACCCATCAGATGGGAGCACTCTTTCATTTTCCCCTGTATACTGTGATCAGTATTGGCCATGGTGTACAAGGGATTAAATAGCAAAGATCAGAGACATCTAGAGAGAAAGTGTTCTTGTGTTTAACATAAATTTCATATAAAATAGTCAGCCACTTTGCTAATTCTACCTAGCATTAAATTAGCTTAGCTTGTACCTTGTACAAATAAAAAATCAGATCTTGTGGGTATTACAAATTTATTTTACAGGATCTTACACAATTTCCTGGCATATTGCACAAAAGATGAATTTGATGTATTCAAAATTCTTTGACAATTGAATTTAATGAATAATTTTTCATGTTAGCTGGCTTCCAATATTTTATATCATCACTGCAGAATGGATTTTTAATGAAAATGCAACTTTTCTTTCACCAGAATGATAGACTTTCAACATCTGATGGTTTTTGTTTCAGCCCATAAGAAGTGAATCCGAATATGTATGTCAGATCATTTACCTAAATTTTATTAAACTTGGCCAGAAAACTCTCATTAAAGAGCACTAATGATACAACTCAGTCATTCAGGATAGAAGAATAGCTGCAGCAGACTACAAATCGATGTCTTTCCATCATTAAGTGTAGTAGTAATTTACATTGAAAGCATTACATTCTAACAATTGCTTAAATTTGCAGAAAACCGAATAGAAATATTATTCTTTCATGTGCACTTAGAAACCAATATAGTGAATGTAATGCATGGTGATATCTCAAACGCCTTGAAAGATATGTTTTTACAGTGCTCCCTACAAATTCCAATATACTAGTGCATCTCAATAAATTAGAATATCGTCAAAAAGTTATGGACTGTTGTTCAGTGGTCAAAGGTATTTTAAGATTAAAGAAAATTTTGCATTTCATTTGGAAATCAAGGTCCCAGAATCTGGAGGAAGAGAGGAGAGGCTGCTGTACACAATCCAAGTTCCTTGAGGCCTAGTGTAGCAGTGATGGTTTGGGGAGCCATGTCATCTGTTGGTATAGGTCCACTGTGTTTTATGAAGACCAAAGTTCATGCAGCCGTCTACTAGGAAATTCTAGAGCACTTTGTGTTTCCCTCTGCTGACAAGCTTTTTGGAGATGGAATTTTCATTTTCTAACAGGACTTGGCCACTGTCCACACTGCCAAAAAGTACCAATACCTGATTTAATAACCACAGTATCACTGTGCTTGATTGGCAAGCAAACTCAACCTGACCTTAACCCCATAGAGAATCTATGGGGTATTGTCAAGAGGAAGATGAGGGACACCAGACCCAACAATGCAGATGGAATGAAGGCTGCTATACTACAACCTGGGCTTTCATAACACCTCTGCAGTGCCACAGGCTGATCGCCCCCATGCCACATTACCTCATTGATGCAGTCATTCATGCAAAAGGAACCCCGACCAAGTATTGAGGGCATTTACTGGACATACTTTTCATTTGGCCAACATTTCTGTGTTAATTTTTTTTTTTTTTTTTTTTTTTTTACATTTGGTCTTATATAATATTCTAGTTTTCTGAGATAATAACTTTTGGGTTTTCCTTGGATGTAAGATGAGATAAGAGAAGAGAAGATAATCATCAACATTAACGTAAATAAACACTTGAAAAAGCTCACTGTCAGGGCAGTGCCAGACAGCAGTCCCCCAGTGCTGTAGATGAACCCTGGAGGAAGGGGCAAAAGAGACAATGAGCCCTGGTCTGAAACCCCCCACTGTCCCTTCCTGCTTGCTGGTCCTATCCTGTGTAATAGACGACAACTGGACAACAGGCCCTTCCTAAATACGTAACACACAAAACGCGGACAAGACAAACAACAATAAGGGAGGTCAGCTAGCCAGGGGTCAATAACAGTTGAGCGTGCAGTGTCAAAATTGGTATCCAAAAGAGTAGTAAGTAGGGAAAGCTAGAGGTCAAGAATCAGAATACAAGAATAAACAGCGAGAGAAAAGCCAGTACGCACAAGGCAATAGCAAGCACCAATGTGAATGTGATCCAAGAATAAATAGGGAGGATGAACCTGCCCTGGACCTGATAGGAAGGCAGGTTGTCAGTCACAGGGCAAGACTAAATTTAACTATTAGAGGACCAGAGGGAAATGAAGGTGAAGGAGATGGGTGTGGTGGGAAATCAATTACCAAGGTGAAGGAATAGGACAGTGTTCAGACAATGTGAGAAGAATTCAAAAGAAGAAATCACAGCCGAACATGTCTCCTGTGCCGCAGCATGCGACCGGATGAAGACGCCAAAGCCCAGACGGGCAAAGATGTTACACTCACTCTGTTTTTAATGACTCAATATAATATATATGTTCTACTTTTTCAATTGAATTACTAAAAAAAATAACTTTTTGATGATATTCTAATTTATTGAGATGCACTAGTATAGTGGTGAAAATTCTCAAAATATTTTATTAAAAGGCTCAGTAACGTGGAAGTTGTTACATAGTATTATGTGCTAATGTGGTCTAAGGAGACCTAGGATAGACAATATACTGTATCAGGATGTGCATGAGATGATACTAATTAAATGGAAAGACTACATACAGCCTGTGCATAAAGCTGGCCTTACACATTAGACTTCAGACTGTCATTGCTCATCTCAAACAAAGGATGGCTGATTATTTGTGGAGACAACTGTTCCAAACACTTGAACAACCACCAACCTCCCAGCAGCAATAACATGAGATGCGTCTTTTAGTATTTTGTGCTTAGGTCCTCTTTAAACAATAACTGTGGGGGAGAAAAAATTTCTAGGTGCATCTAGTAACACATGCTAAAAACTAGAGTTGGTAGAGGTGGTGAAAGGTTCACTTTAAATCTTAATCACTGAGCTGTTGAGCATGTGAGATTATTTTGTAGGATGTAGCTACAGTCTTACATAGTTCACCAATACACACCGGTTGCATGCTGAACCATTCCAATAGCAATGTCACAGATGTGGTATGTTCCTACTGAGCTGTTCCGGTATGTGATGATGTTGTGCCATTTTGATTGTGGATATGGATATCCTCTAGCTACTAATTTATTCATATCTGATGTACGTTTTTTTCTAATCAAGCGGTAGCTTTCACCATCACATCAGTCTTTGGGTGGGACATTGTATATAGACTGCCACAATGGGAATAACACCAACCTCCAGAAGAAAGCTGTGCTGAAACGTGCGTTGGGGCTGTGTGTCATCCTTGAATGGACATAGTTTCACTCCGTGACACATCCCAGCAGTCAAGGAAGAACAACAAGAGCCTGGGGTCTTGTCATGTGTGACAATATACCGTGTTTCCCCGTAAATAAGACAGTGTCTTATATTAAATTGTCGTCCTAAATATAGAACCTGTCTTATTTTCGGGGGACGTCTTATGACAACCGGCACTTCCTTAGCGGAGCGTCAACATGACTGCCGGTTGTAGGTAGTGTAGGGGAGGGGGGAAAGATATCATACTTACCTTTCCCATCTTCATAGTAGCGCTGGTGCTGCTGTTCGTCCCGGCAGTGGTGGGCAGGACCTAGCGAGCCTTCGAGGGGGGGGGGCTTAGTGGGCCTTTCGTGTGCGGGGCTTAGCGATCCTCACTTCACTGACAGAGCAGCTGGCTGGATGCTGTACTCTGTGCTCCGTGTGCAAAGGAAAGCCGGCTACTGCCTCTTCTGTATGCCGGCTGCTGCCTCTGCCTCTGCGATGAGCTGGGAGAACTCATCCTACAGCAGCAGGGACAGTGGACACAGCAGAGGCAGCAGCCAGATTTCCTGTGCACACCGAGCACATCGCACAGTGTTCAGTCGGCTGCAAAGATTTTTGGGCATGTCTTATTTTTGGGGGGTGCCTTATATTAGGCAATTCAACAGAAACCCCTGCATGCCTTACTTTCGGGGGGTGTCCTACTTTCGGGGAAATATGGTATCTCCACTCAGCCCCCCTCCCACGATGAGGTCAGCAAGGTGGGCAGCTCTCCCCCTCACCTTGTACCAGTATCACTATATACGGTGTAAGAGAGTGAAAGGTGTAGTCTGGGAAGACAAGTATATTCCAGCCAGGCACCTAAAGGGTGTATCGTGAGACCCACACCAGGGAGGTCAGCTGACTAATCAAGTCCTAATAACTGAGTGTGAAGAGCAGCAGTGTGGCACCACACTGCCACCCTTTGTTGTTGCCAAGGTGGGAGACTGGTAGCCAGTCTCCTGTATAGTCAGGGAAAAGTTTCCTTACGTTTAAGTTAGTTTCTCAGCCGAGAAGGGTTTTGTTTTGTTTATCCTGTGGCTTTGCAAAAGCAGTGTATGCGTTACTTGTGAATAAAGCCTGAACTCATGTGCAATCCAGTGTCTGTGTTCCTGTTTCCTGCACTGCTACAAGCATCTACCTGAGTGATTCCCCACAACGGTCATAACTCTTTGAAGGTCTCCTATGGAGTCAGCTTATCTGCTAAAAGGTGATAGCAAGGCTCTCAGTCCACTGATCGCAGACTCCCCCTGCTAAAAATAACGAAGTTAGCGCAATCCTGACAATGCTGTGCCCAGGTTGAGACAAAGGGATGAGCCAAGCTACCTCCAGGGAGGAATTAGGCTTGGACAATTGGACACTATCTCTGGCATCTTGATAATCAGGTCAAGTAAATTAACAAGGCAAAAGGGAAATATATCTGAGAAGGCAGTGAAAAAAATATATAACTCTGGACCATTCATCACAACTGGGTATTATATTTATTCTATTATAAGCCATACCTATATGACTGCCATTTTTCCCATTAATTGTAAAAACATCTACTCCAAATGTGCTCACCAGTAAATTGTTGTAATCCTCATGCTTTTAAATATATATGTATACTAGCCTCTGCCCGTGACTTCATCGGCGTGTTGTTGGCGTTGATGGCGTATATTCAGCAAATTGCTGCTGTCGATGGTTCACATGCTCCAGCGTTTCAGCTGCTCTAAGAGCCACTTAACGCCTAGGATTCTTTATATTGAATAAATGTAATATATTTTGATCAATTTTGGGGTAAGTTCCTTTTCTTGTGTTTGAAATTAAGTATTTTTTGGACGCTTCATCCAGCATAATAGTCTGATTATATTAGGCCATGGTATGTAATTTAGTATTTCCATTATAGATGATGTTTGACCAGTTTTCTTGCAGCTATATAAGGTTCTAGGCTGTAAACACTGTCTTCATATCTGGCCACTGCATAATATAGCGTACTGTTACTATACTATGCAGAACACTTAATTGGATGAAAATAAAGGAGCTATATGTTTGAGAGTAGATCAAAGTAACCTGTTAAACATCATTGTCTACATTAGCTGTGACCTAAGCAATGCTATTGTCTGCATTTACGTATTAGTGGAGAAAGCTGACAGACCTTTTGCACTGGGTTTGTGTGACCTATCCCATCGTTGTCAGTTCCAGAAGAACCAGCGCATTCATTTTCTTATTTTTCCTGGCAAGTGCTCTAACTTTAAACGAGAGAGATTGAAGTAGAAAGGATTTTATGGTTTCTTTTTTACAGATCAATAGTCCTTGTCTCTGTTAAAGTATTCGGGCATTTAATATAGAGTCTTGATGGCATTAGGAACACTTTTTATATCAATATCAACTATGTCCAAAGTGATAGAATGATTAAATTTCAGTCTAATTCATAGGTATTTAAAGAGAAGCTAGATGAATTTCTGAAAGAATACACTCACTATAATCACACTAATATTCACACAATGAAAAACATGTAAAGAAATGCTGTGCAAAGCAAATACAACCAGAAGATATTTAAGACATCCATTTCTATTACAAATACTGTGCGTAAAACTGGGCTCCTTCCAGCATATTTAGAATTGCTCTTTATGAAATAACATTTATAGGACAGATCAATTGTATTCTAATAAATGTGTAAAGTTTTTATTTAATAAAAATAACAAGTATGGTCCTATTATATACAAACAATTATGAGTTAGAAGAGACTGATTGTATCCAGTTCACTGAAAAAAATAAAAAAGCGGAAAAAAAAACGCCGCAAAATCTGCAAGAAAAAAAGATGCATTCCCAAAACATGGAACCCCTAAAGGGAGTCTATAATTAGGAAACTCAATTTTAAAGTAATCAGATAGTGAACTAGCCTTTATAAAGGCTATTACAGGCATACCTTTCATAGTAAGATCCTCCCAGTAGTTTTGTCCAAAACCAGCTTTTTAGGCCTAGTTCACATCTGTGTCAGTAATCCGTTCTGGGGAGTCCGCATGGGGAACCCCCTCAATGAACTACCGCATGGACTACTGAACGCATTGCTTTCACTGCACACCTCTTGCCAATGCATTCAGTAGTCCGTTTGGGGGGGACCCCATGCGGATTCCTCTGAACGGATTACCGACGCAGATGTGATTTAGGCTTTACCGGCATACTGAGCAAAGACACGTCATCATCTTTTGAATGTCTCTTCTCTGTTAGTGAACTCCTCTTTATCTGTTAGTTTTACCCCTGATTGTCTTTATAGCTGCTCTTGCAAATTCTGACGTCTGGCACAAAATCTCGCGCATGTGTGGTACACTCTGAGATTTCGATTGCTCCAGATGTCAGAAGCTGCAGGAGACGTTCACTAGCAGGAAAGAGGCAAAAAAAAATGGTGACGCAGCTGTGCTCAGAGCTAACTAGCATACATTTAAAAAGCTGTTTTGTACAAAACTACCAGGAGGATCTTGCTATAGGATCTTGGAATAGCCTTGATACTTTAAAATGTAGTTTCTTAATGATAGACTCCCTTTAGGCTAAGGCCCCACATAGCAGACCACAGCAAAAAAGCATTGCACTTTTCACAGAAAATGAAAGGAAAGGAAGTGAAAGGAAACCTCTGCGGACTTTCTGCTTCCATTATAGCTATGGGAAACCACCCTCGTTTCTTAGTTATAATTGACATGCTGTGATTTCCAAAACCACAACGTTTTTGGAAATTGCACCAAGTTTGATACACATATTTTTCCACAATGTGTGGATGTGATTCAACAGATTTGTAGGGACCATAAACCACTACATTTTATTCCATACCGTTTATGCTTGATTGTGCCCAGGCCTCAAAAAACTGTTCCAAAACAACTGATTTTTGTGTCTTAAATTCACTGGTATTGTTCAGTTATAAAAAGTTGTTTTATAATTGTAGGTACACTTTAATTTTTTAAAATATTTGAGTACAAAGCTCATGATATGATGTTCAAAACTTAGCCTGAATTCACGGTACAAGAACTAGTATAGATGGAATATGTCAGAAGTATAGATGAGCGAACAGTAAAATATTCAATATTCGTTTCAAATAGCCCCTCAATATTCGACTATTCGAAAGAATATCGAACCCCATGTTAGTCTATGGGGAGAAAATGCTTGTTTCAGGAGATCCCACTCTTCGACTCAGGAGAGTCACCAAGTCCACTATGACACCCCAGGAAATGATGCCAACACCCTGGAATGCAACTGGGACAGCAGGGGAAGCATGTCTGGGGGCATCTAACATGCCCAAGTCACTGTATTACGTCGGGATCCCTGGCAGCTTGCGATATGCAGGAGCTGACTTTTTCTCATAGGAATGCATTGACCAGCATTGATTGGCCGAATGCCATACAGAGTACAGCATTAGGCCAATCAACACTGGTTCTGCCAGAGACTCGTCTGTGAGGAGGCGGAGTCTAAGATCGGATCAGAATGGAGACTGCTGTGGACCGATCTTAGACTCCTCCGGCAGAACCAGCGTTGGTTGGCCGAATGCTGACTCTGTATGGCATTCGGTCAATCAACACTGGTCAATGCATTCCTATGCCGAGATGTAGCAGTGCTGGCTGTGCGCTCAGCTCGGCTACACCGGGGATGCAGCCGAGCTGAGCGCATGGCCAGCACTGCTACACCGGAGATGTGAACCTTGCAGCACACTCAGAACTGCTGCATCTGAGATGTAGCAGAGCTGAGTGTGCGCTGAACCTTGCTGCACACTCAGCTCTGCTGAGATGCAGAAGAGCTGAGTGTGCAGCAGGGTTCAGCGCATCTCTGATGCAGCAGAGCTGAGTGTGCAGCAAGGTTCAGCAGTTCTCTGGTGTATTAGCGGTTCTCCGGTGTAGCAGTGCTGGCCATGCGATCAACTTGGCTGCATCTCCAGTGTAGCTGAGCTGAGCGCATGGCCAGCACTGCTACATCTCGACTTAGGAATGCATTGACCAGCGTTGATTGGCTGAATGCCATACAGAGTACAGCATTCGGCCAATCAACACTGGTTCTGCCGGAGGAGGCGGAGTCTAAGATCGGCCCACGGCAGTCTCCATTCTGGCTCCTCACAGACGAGCTTCCGGCAGAACCAGCGTTGATTGGCTGAATGCTGTACTCTGTATGGCATTCAGCCAATCAACGCTGGCCAATGCATTCCTATGGGAAAAAGTCAGCTCCCGCATATCGCAAGCTAACAGGGATCCCAACCAGATAGAGCCCCAAAAAGTTGTGCGAGTGACATTCCCACCTAAATAAAGGTAATCCCTAACTAACCCTGCCTGTACATCTATCCCTGTCTCACAGTCACATAGTTCACAGTCTAAAATTAACCGAATGTTAAATCCGTCATTCATATAAATTGGAGGTCACCTGATTTAGCCAGCCAATTAATTTTTCAGATTTTTTTCGATGCCTCCGTTGTCGTAGTTCCTGTCCCACCTCCCGTGCGCCAGGGAAGGTGGGAGAAGATACAAATTTTTAGTGTGTTTGCCTCGTGGTATTCGATTGGAATTGAATACCTCGAACGGCCTGATATTCAATCGAATAATTATTCAGAGGAGTCATGCTGTCTTAACCATAGGCAGAGACTGCATTCTAGCAGTTTCCCACATTACAAGAATCTATGTTTTACTTTGAATAGCTGCAGCAAGCAAGCTAGGTCTATCTTCTATGGAAGACTATTTGTCACAGCCACAGTCTAGTCTAATAAACTGGCTGTTAGTATGAAACTGATAGGCACAATACTGAAATACTATACTATATGTATTATGTTTAATAAATCAATGTAGAAACACGGCAGAAAATCTCCAGTCTTTTATATTTATGTAAAAAAAAAAAAAAACACTAAGGCATCACTACATAGTTAATGACCTAAACTAAAAATGATTAAATTATTCTACCTATATAGTGAAATCTTTTAACAAATTTAAAAAATAATAATAAAATAACAATACCAATTCTTTTTTGTTTAACTCACTTTGGGAAAAATAAAAAAAGTGATAAAAAATGAATGTATTCCCAACTCATACCAATGAAAATTTCAACTTATACAGCTAAAAACAAGCCCTTAGAAATTTCCATTTTTTACCCATTCTCCCCGACATGTTAAACAATAAATTAGATGTACCCTAAAAATAGTGTAATTGAAAAATATGACTAATCCCACAAAAAAACAAGCCCTTATGTAGCTATATAGACAATTTTTGTAGCATTTTAGCACAAAACTAAAAATTGCTACTGCAATATATTAGGGAGACAAAATAGACCGGGTACAATGGTCCAGCCATCTTTTAATGAATAAGGTCATATAACTGAGGTTGTATAAACCTGTCACCAACTGGTATCTCTGAATATTCAGATACTAAGCACAGAGTAACTTCTAGATGGAGGGGTCAGATTCCGAGGAATAGAGTAGGAAGGATAGTTTAGGATAAGAAATATTAGTGTAATGTGTGGAGGTGTAGAACAATGTGATCAGGTCATGTGATGAGCCTGCCTAAACAGATGTCATTTTAGTTTTGAAGCTGCTGTAGTTGAGTATTAACCCCTTAAGGACCAGGCCATTTTTTGGTTTCGCATTTTCGTTTTTCCCTCCTCACATTTCAAGAGCCATAACTTTTTCATTTTTCAGTTCACAGAGTCACATGATGGCTTATTGTTTGCGGGACAAATTGTACTTTGTAATGGCACCATTCAATATGCTGTGCAATGTACTGGGAAGCTGGAAAAAAAATTCAGAATGAGGTGCAATTGGAGAAAAAATGCATTTGCGCCATTTTCTTATGGGTTTAATTTTTACAGCGTTCACTGTTTGGTACAAATGACATGTTACCTGTGTTCTACGTGTCAGTACGAACGCGGTGATACCAAATTTATATAGTATTTGAAATGTTTTGATACTTTTAAAAAAATTACAAAAAACCACCAGGTAAGCAAGTTTAAGCAAAAATAGAAAAAGGTTTTATTACATAAAATCCACATATAACAATACAACATATAACATACAAAATATATAGAAAAAATGGAGGGGGCAACTGAGTTACCCAATAAATAGGAGTGAGAATGGGAAAGGTGGAAAGTATGCCCATAAAAGATGAATGGATATATTTAGCAAGATCATAGGCCCAAAAATATATATAGAGCAGTGGATATATAGCAAATGTAGCATAACAAGACTAAATATGTTGCTATAATAGCAGAAATGACATGCCACAATTGTAACCCTCCTACAGAGATATAGTAAACATATAGGCCCATGAGTGATGCAAAAGATACATTACTGCAATAGTATTAGCATACAGACCGTGTAGGCCGCAAGGCCAAATGTCCCAGACCACTCCACAGTGGTCTATTAGACGATGCCTCTGGCATCGTCTAATAGATCTCGTGCAGAGACAAGCCTGGAAGCCTTCAATAGGCTTCCGGCTGTCATAGCAACCGATCACCGCCCTCATGTGACGTTCAGGAGGGCGGCGATCGGGGAAACATGGCGGCGCCCATGCCGCCTGCGCTGTTTACACGCTGCGGTCGCGTTTGACCGCAGTGTGTAAAGGGTTAACAGCAGCGATCGGCTCGGGCACCGACCGCTGCTGTTATTGGCAGGTCCTGGCTGTGTGATACAGCCGGCATCTGCCGTGTATGGAGCGAGCTCAGCGTGTGAGCTCGCTCCATACATCCCCATGCGACCCATGACGTACAGTTACAGTTACAGTTAAGATTGAATTCTAGAGATGTTTTTGAGAAGCAGGTGACAAGAGTGTGCAAGTGTCTGAAAATGTTGGGTGAAGGTGAGATCCGAGTCAAATACAACCCAGAGACATCAGGTACGCTACTTCATTGTTATAGCAATACCACAGTCAGAAATGGAGATATACCAGGGTGGTATTAAGAGTCTCATTTTAGTCTCTGGTAGCCAGTTTAGGACAGGAGAAAGAAAAGATGGGAGTCTGATAGGTACTGCGTGTTTACAGTGTATAGGTTGGCATGTATTGTGAAGGACAAGAGCCTTCAATAGTAAAGGAAAGAAGGCTATGGGCAGAAATTGGTGGGCTAGCATTAGTAAATTCAGAGACAGAACAGAGCCATAAGAAGACCAGATAAAGTAGTATCTTGTGAGAGACCAAGAGAGGTGGTTAGTGATAGAAGGCGACAGGCAGGTGGGGACAGGGGTTGAAAAGTCTTATAGCGTGGTCCTCAAAAATAGGGAAGGAGACAATGGTACTGGGGAATGACCTAAAAAGTGTATTGTGGTCATAGAGGAATGCCTACCACTCTGTCTTGCCTATCCTCAGGTCTACGGGTGTGTGAAAATTGGAGGCCATTATAACAGGGAGCAAAAGGGGAGGCAGTGTCAGACCGTTTAATCCAGATCTTAGTGACCGCCAGCAGATTAAAAGACTTTTAAATTATGAGATCTTGAATAATGTCAAGTTTGTTGCAGATTGAATAGGTACTCAAGAGATCACAAGAGAAAGAGACTGGTGGAGAAGGACATGGCAGACAATAATAAGATTAGCAGGGTTTCTTAGTGAGACAGGTATGCAGTTGAGGTTAGCAGAAGTAGGACCAGGATTTGGAGAGATGCCCAGCAGCTAGTAGCAGGAGCTTGATAGAGATATAGCAGATGGTTTATTGAGCGGCTCCCATTGATTTCAATGGGAGCTGTCTTTTTGGTCAGGATTTTGAGGCAGATATGGCCTCAAAATCCTGACCAAAAAACTACATGTGAACTTACCCTAAAAGTGGCACTATTTTGCAATACTCCCTGGAGCTCAAGCATCAGCGACATGATATGGGATGCATGGGCCACCTGGAGGGCTAGTGGGAAAGTGGAGGCCCTGGGCAGGTGCCTGGATCAGTAAGTAAATAGGGACTATTTAAGAAAAAAAAAGCAACAATCATTCAGTTATATTTTCAAATATCCAGTGATATTTATGCACATATCCAGTGATATATAACAGTCTTTTACGTTAGCACTAGTATTTGAAAAAAAAAAAAATATATTGCTTTGAAGTAATACAAAATGTAAATGATAAATGAGATTTAAGTTTTTTCAGATTCAGTAATAGGTATTAAAATATTGCAAAGCCTAGTAAAATAAAATCATGATCCAAGCTAATGAAGGCATCAAGTCTCTACACAAGGGAAATAATGAATATTCCCAACCAG
This sequence comes from Leptodactylus fuscus, assembly GCF_031893055.1. Classification (NCBI taxonomy): domain Eukaryota; kingdom Metazoa; phylum Chordata; class Amphibia; order Anura; family Leptodactylidae; genus Leptodactylus; species Leptodactylus fuscus. Next base: position 236,617,694 of record NC_134265.1, read on the forward strand.
TCCGTGAAAGATCTAACGTTCATGTTAAGGTTAAGATTCACATCTTTCTGTGTACAAGGGTTAAAACTAGTAGATTGTGTCTAATTTTTATTTTATTCTCCTTTGTATGCTGCGCTATAAATGACTAGTCTACACAAGGGAAAGAATCAATTGTAAAAAGTGGAATTAGTCATTCTAAATCATGCAGCCATGGTCGAAAGGAGCTCTTCTAAAAATCATTAAACAATCATGTATTCCTATTGATTTATTCAAAATACCTTCAGGGAAAGCAGATTAAACACAAGGTAAAAGGAAGCTAATGCAGATTAAATAGATGAAGGATGGGACGATAGTTCCCTAGGTAGTTTTTGTACTAATGAGAGGAAAATGATATGTACACTATTACCAGGATAAAAGGGTCTATTAGAGGCCTTTCACTTGACATATTTATGTATTTCAAAAACTAAGTAGCACAGTGAATTAGGTTTACTCTGGACATTTGTTAATTTTATTGCATCTCCAAGTGATAAACAGGGTCTTTTGTTGAGGGCAGCAGGCTGCCGCTTTCCCAAGGCCCTGCCTGCTTAACAAGTTGCTGAAGCCAAAGCAGCCTTCCGGATGTCAGCTGTTAACAAGCTAAGCACATTTTGTAGCTGCCAGCAATAGTACGCATGAGCAAAGCTCTGTTTTTTGGCATTGTGTAGCTGCTAGCCTTGTGAAGCTTCAAGAATTATCCGTCCCTGTAAAATAGTAAACGCCATTTTGCAGTAATGTTAATTTTCTGCGCAGCGTGATCGTAAATATAGATTTACTAAATGCATGCATTATATGAGCATTTTGTTTATGCATTGTATATATGGGGAAAAGAAATGGTTAATCAATTGCAAGGTACGGTAGTTGCACTCCATCAGGGGCACTGTAAACCATCTACATTGGGTATTTACTTATTACAGTGTTTTTTTCCACTTATCTTATGCTTATTTGCTGACACAACCAAAGATTTTGCAGAGTACCCACTAAGCTAAACATATCATTAGGGCAGTTTTACTGCCCCTTCAATACCTACTGTCAGTGCAACAAACTTACGATTTTATGATGCCCAATTTGATGACTACAAAAATTGCAAATCATGTTATTCATCAATAGTGTTTGTTTATGCCCATAAAAGATCTCCAGAGTTCCAGTCGCTAGGGGCCACTTTTCTTTCTAAATTGCTACCCACTGTCTGTTTTCAAGTGAAATCCATTTCCTACTGCTACTGCTTTTACTCCTCCGGATACTTGTGGCACTGGCATAGGAGGTGGAGCGCTGGCTGAGTGAAGAGAACTGGGTACCGGCAGAGGCCAAGTGGGTATGAGCTTTGCCATCCAGTACTCATTCCTCTGTATATATATATATATATATATATATATATATATATATACATATATAGATATATATATATATATATTAGAGTACTGCCTGCCCTGATTGCCAGTGTTTGTGTGGACACAGGGGCCTACATGCCATCATCATCTTGGCTGTGCTTATCGCATATCAAGGGCCCCCTCTTATTATTCCTGTTATGTCAGTCCAGGTAGCTGCAACGGGGCTAAGGAATAGCAGTAGGAAATCTTGCCCTGCACTACTCCCACTAGCTAACCCGGTCCCTGCCTCACGGGTGTGGGTCGGCTGTTCTCAGGCTAAGCCTGACCCCGACAGCTCCTCTCTCACTGATACCGTAGGCCTAGAGGGAAGTGGGGGAAGGAATGCCCTATAAGATCTCTAGGGACTGGAGACTAAAGGGGGTCACCCCTAACGAACAAGTGAAGCTGCTACTGACCGGGACTGACAAGGGTGTGCGCTGACTAACAACACAAGCAGCACACAGGAAACATGTGGGAAAGGTTCCCCAAACCAATATGGGAAGGAACTTTACACTAGGAAACAAACACAGGGAAACTGAGTAGAAATCAAAGGATAAGGCAATTCACTCACACAGTCAATTACACACAGAGGAAGGATTGGTGAACACAGAAGGGAAAACACACAAACCAACTCGTTCACCCAAACCTCCCAAAAACCAACCATGGAACTTCCTCTATCCCGGAACACCACCTACTCCTCCTGCTAAGGCCTAGCTCTGTAAAAGCGACACTCAGCACAGAACCATGGGAGGCATGAGTTTAAATACAGAGTAGTGACCACTCCTCCCAGGTGCAAATGGGAGGACAGACTAATCAACCAGGAAATAAAGCTGCCTACCAGCAGTGCGCGCGTGCAAGTCAGAAGGTGTGCACCAATACCCACGACAGGACAACCCCGCAGCGCCAGGATGCCACCCCAGACACCGCGCAGCCAAAAACTCCCCAGGTAAGAAAAATAGAAAGCAATGAACCTAAATACTCCTAACAGGATCCTCCCCTCAAGGAGAAGACTCCGGATTCTCTAGGAGCATCCTTCTTCGGGAACTCCTTGGGGAATTTCTCCACGAGTCTGGGGGCTGACATATCCGACTCCAGAACCCAAGAATTATCCTCAGGACCGTATCCCTTCCATGCCACCAGATACCGTAGCTTCCCCCGAACATATTTGCTATCCAGAACTCGGGATATCTCATACTCCCCGGACTCAGAAACTGGTGGAACCTTAACTGGAGACGTTCCCTTCTTGGCCTTCTTTAACAAGGAAACATGGAACACCCGGTTTATCTTCCACCTTTTAGGTAGTTGCAGCTGCGCCGCCACTTCATTTACCATCTTGATGATCTTAAAAGGACCCACAAACCTGGGACCCAGCTTCTTGCTAGGAACCTTCAACCTGATATTCTTGGTGGACAACCAAACCATCTCACCAGGGAAGAACTGCAACTCTCCTCTCTTCCTATCCGCCTGGACCTTAGCCTGGTGCGACGCCCGCACCAGATTCTCTCGGATACGGGACCATACCCCTTGCAGCTTTTTAGAAAATAGCTCCTCCTCCGGAACTGGGGAAGAAATGGAAGAAAATACTCCGAAAACAGGATGTCTACCACCGGAGCAAAAAAAAGGTGTGGTACCTGTGGCGTTGGAATCATGGTTGTTTAGGGAAAATTCTGCCAGGGGAAGAAAGTCAGCCCAATTATTCTGATTCTCTCGAACAAAACACCTCAAAAACTGTTCCACATCCTGATTCTTCCTCTCTGTTTGCCCGTTAGACTCCGGGTGAAACCCGGAGGAAAACGACAGTGTAAATCCCAGCCTGCTGCAAAAAGCCCGCCAGAATTTAGCCACAAATTGCGGACCCCTGTCCGAAACGATCTCCTCAGGAAGACCATGCAACCTTACAATTTCTTTAATAAATGCCTCTGATAGTGTCTTGGCACATGGCAGCCTGGAAAACGGGATCAAATGGCACATTTTCGTAAAGCGGTCAACGACTACCCAAATGACCGTGAAACCCTTAGACACCGGAAGGCCCGTGATGAAATCCATAGACAGATGAGTCCAAGGTGCCTTAGGAGGTTCCAATGGATGTAGAAGACCGTGGGGACGGGTATGCGACGCCTTGGCTCTTGCACAGACCGAACAATTTTGAACAAACTGTAAGACATCCCTACTCCACCCTGGCCACCAAAAATACCTAGACACCAATCTCATGGTCTCTGAAACCCCCGGGTGACCAGCAAGAACTGACTCGTGACACTCCCTCAGGAGACTTTGTCGGAGAGTAGTTGGAACAAACAGCTTGTTTCTCGGTATCTTGGAAGGTGCAGCGTGTTGCGCTTCGATCAAGGCCTTCTCCAATTTCGCGCCCAATACTGCTACCACCACTCCATCCCCAAGAATAGTGGCAGGCGCCTCTCGTTCCTCCTCGGTCGACATATACCGGGATAAAGCATCAGCCTTAACATTCTTCGAACCTGGCACATAAGTCACTGTAAAGTGGAACCGCGCAAAAAATAGAGCCCATCTGGCCTGCCGTGCATTTAATCTCTTCGCCGACCCAAGATAAACCAAATTCTTGTGATCAGTAAATACCTGGACTGGCCTTCTGGCCCCCTCCAGGAAATGACGCCAATGTTCAAACGCTAGTTTTATTGCCAGTAGTTCCCTATCTCTGATGTCATAATTCCGTTCAGAGGCAGAGAATTTCTTAGAAAAGAAGGCACAGGGATGCGTACCCTCCTCGAACTCCTGAGAAAGTACTGCTCCCACCCCCACCGAGGAGGCATCCACCTCCACTCGGAAGGCCAACCTCTCATCCGGCTGTCTCAAAATGGGAGCGGACGAGAATCGCTTCTTCAATTCTTCAAACGCGGCTAGTGCCTCTGGCGACCACTTAGCACAGTCAGCCCCCTTCTTAGTCAAGTCCGAGATGGGTTCACAACCTCAGAAAACCCCGTAATAAACTGGCGATAATAGTTGGAGAATCCCAAGAACCGTTGGACCGCCTTTAGGTTCTCAGGTCGCGGCCACTCCAAGACTGCCCTGACCTTCTCAGGGTCCATCTCGAACCCCTTGTCCGATAGGATATAGCCAAGGAAACATAATTTATTGACCGCGAACACACATTTCTCCAGCTTAGCACTTAATTGGTTAACCCTCAGGAGATCTAAAACCTCTCTCACTCTCTCCCAATGAGTCTCCAAATCCGGGGTGTAAATACGGCACTTAGTACATCATTAATAAAATTCTGAAAAAACGCGGGCGCATTGGTTAGACCAAAAGGCATCACCAGACTCTCAAAGTGTCCTAGGGGTGTGTTAAACGCTGTTTTCCACTCATCCCCCTTCTTGATTCTCAGCAAGTTATATGCCCCACGTAAATCTATTTTACTAAACCAGCGAGCTCCCGTAATCTGGCTGAATAGATCCGAGATCAACGGGATGGGATAGGGATTCCGCACCGTGATTTTATTAATCTCCCTAAAATCCAAACAAGGGCGCAACCCTCCATCTTTCTTCTTTACAAAGAAAAACTCCACTGCTACTGGGGACTTAGATGGGCGAATATGCCCCACCTCTAGACTCCCCTCAATATACTCCTTGAGCGCCTCCCTCTCTGGAATAGTGAGATTGTACAACCTTGTCTTGGGTAACACTGCATTTGGTATAAATTTAATTGAGCAATCATAGGTGCGATGTGGTGGTAATGTCTTGGCTGCCCTTTCCTCAAAGACCTCCCTGAACTCACATATTTCTTGAGGCAAATTGTCTATAGACAAAGACATAACGGATATGGGCAGACATCGACCATTACACCCCTGCCCCCAAGAAACTACTGACTCGGTCTCCCAGTTGATAATAGGGTTATGCTGCTTCAGCCAGGGCCACCCCAACACTACTTGTGCTGGTAACTTAGACAATAAGAACAAGTTAATCTCTTCCCTGTGGCCACCCACAATAAACTCCAGACCCTCCACCTGTTTGGAGATGACAGCTTGCTGTAGAGGGGTCTTATCAATAGCCCACACCGGTATCTGAGACTTCAAGACCAAAGGACTCACCCTTAGTTGCTCGCAAAACTCTGAGTCAATAAGGTTGACTGCCGAACCACAATCAACCAAAATCTGGCACTTCTGCCCATTTACCCATCCATCAAGGGTCAACCCGGCAGTCTGAGTACAGGAAACATACACACCTCCCTCCTTAGTAGGTTTTCTCCCTTTACCCTCAATAGACCTGGAGTTATTACTCTCCTTGGCGAACCATTCTCTGGAGGGGCATACCCTTGCTACATGTCCCATCCCTCCACACACAAAACAGCGTACTGTGCGGGACCCTTCACTCTTGGGTCTAGCACTTCGCACAGTGGCCCCAATCTGCATGGGTTGGTCCCCCGGGTCCTCTCTAAAAACAGAGAATTGAGGAGGGCTAACCCCCCCAGGACTCTTGTCTCCACGCTCCCGGAGGCGCCGTCCAACTCTAATTGCCAGCTGCATGGCCTCATCTAGATCTCCCGGAACAGGGTGAGAAACTAGATGGTCTTTAACCTGGTCTGAGAGTCCTGTCTCAAACTGACTAAGTAGAGCGGGGTCATTCCAGTGTACTTCTGCTGCCCACCTACGAAACTCTGTGCAATATTTCTCTATAGCGTGATCCCCTTGCACCAAACGTCGTAGGTTATACTCAGCCATGCGTACCCTGTTTGAGTCGTCATACAGTAACCCCATTGTGGAGAAAAACGCCTCTACAGTTAGTAAGCAAGCTGAGTCGGCTGGTAACGAATGTGCCCAGATGAGGGGATCATCTCTCAATAAAGTAATAATAATCCCAACTCTCTGTACCTCAGAACCGGAGGAAAACGGCCGTAGCCGGAAATACAAAAGACAGTCCTTTTGAAATCGGAAAAAATCTGACCTCTTACCTCGGAAGGGTTCAGGTAAGCTGACTTTCGGCTCCAGAGGCTGACCCACAGGGGCGCTACTCACCTGCCTCTGTATGCCCTCCACCTGAGAGGCTGTGTGTTGAGCCAACTGCTGTAACTTAGATACGTCAGAAGCTTGGATGGCATCCATTCGTAGCTTGATCCCCTCCATCTCAGTGGAGATCTGCTGCACCGCCTGGTACAACTGTTTCAGGTCCGTCATAATGCATACGAACCTTTCCTTTTTTTTTTTTTTTTTTTTTTTTTTTACGGCTGAGTGCACTGTTATGTCAGTCCAGGTAGCTGCAACGGGGCTAAGGAATAGCAGTAGGAAATCTTGCCCTGCACTACTCCCACTAGCTAACCCGGTCCCTGCCTCACGGGTGTGGGTCGGCTGTTCTCGGGGTAAGCCTGACCCCGACAGCTCCTCTCTCACTGATACCGTAGGCCTAGAGGGAAGTGGGAGAAGGAATGCCCTATAAGATCTCTAGGGACTGGAGACTAAAAGGGGGTCACCCCTAACGAACAAGTGAAGCTGCTACTGACCGGGACTGACAAGGGTGTGCGCTGACTAACAACACAAGCAGCACACAGGAAACATGTGGGAAAGGTTCCCCAAACCAATATGGGAAGGAACTTTACACTAGGAAACAAACACAGGGAAACTGAGTAGAAATCAAAGGATAAGGCAATTCACTCACACAGTCAATTACACACAGAGGAAGGATTGGTGAACACAGAAGGGAAAACACACAAACCAACTCGTTCACCCAAACCTCCCAAAAACCAACCACGGAACTTCCTCTATCCCAGATAACCACCTACTCCTCCTGCTAAGGCCTAGCTCTGTAAAAGCGACACTCAGCACAGAACCATGGGAGGCATGGGTTTAAATACAGAGTAGAGACCACTCCTCCCAGGTGCAAATGGGAGGACAGACTAATCAACCAGGAAATAAAGCTGCCTACCAGCAGTGCGCGCGTGCAAGTCAGAAGGTGTGCACCAATACCCACGACAGGACAACCCCGCAGCGCCAGGATGCCACCCCAGACACCGCGCAGCCAAAAACTCCCCAGGTAAGAAAAATAGAAAGCAATGAGCCTAAATACTCCTAACAATTCCTCCTCTTCTTCTTCTTCATCTTCCAATCTTGGAGTCTCAATTCCTCTACCATAATGACCTTGACCCAGATCCTACTCCTCCTCCTCCATCAACTTAGGGCAATGATGTTGACTAAGAGGTGGAAACTGTTCCTCCTCTTTCACTCTTCCTTGCTGACAATTTAATGGCTTCTTCTTCAGCTCTGTCCGAGTGTCCTGAGTATCTTCCTCATCATTGCGTGCAAACTTTCCATATCACTGCCTTTCAGATGGCGACGAATCTCCTGACTCCTATGCTCCACATTGTGACTTGTGTCACATGGGAGCCATGCTCTCCTTCCTCCCCTGACTCCTGAAGTCATGCAGTGGAGTCAGGAAGACCAGGATTTCTTTACATCAGAACACCGTCTCTCTGCCTGACATCTTTGAGCCCCTACAGTCCTTGGGTATTCCAATAACTAAGTGTTCTATGAAATTGATACTGTTCAAGAAACAGAAACAAAAATGGGTGAGTTTGCCATATATTTTAACCAGTTAATTGATATCCAATATGAACACATAGACGCATTGACACAGATCAAAAGAGAAATTTGCTGGTTTGGAAGACAGGTCCAGACATACTAACGTCCAGATCCGAGCTATACCCAAGACGGTGGAAGACCTTACTCACTACCTCCAAGAATTTATTATATAACAATGCTTCCTAAATATATACCCAGAGATCTTTATTATTATTATTATTAATTATATACTAATTATATTTATTATTGAGAGTATTGATTTTGTTTATAGGCTTCTCAAGCCACACCACTTATCAGAGGAGATGTCTGCAAAACGATACAAGCAAAATGTATCTCAATAGACAAACTGGCTGCAGATACCTCATACATGCTAAAGCCAACTGCTGCAACCAAAGGGTTTGTGTACCTTTTATCGTGTAGTTGTGGCAAACAGTATGTTGGAAAGACTATCAGGGAATTTCAAAGTCTCATCCTTGAGCAAGTAGCATATATCAACAGAGTAGAAGATACTCCGGTAGCCAACCATACCCTCCAATGTCACCAGGGTGACACGTCATGTATCAAATTCCAAGCATTGGACACTGCTGATTAGAGAATTTGATTTGACAAGAATGTCCTGCAAAGAGAGACAAAATTGATTTTTATGCTAAACATGGACTGAATAACCAACTCTCATTCCATGCCCTTCTTTAAACCTAAGCTTAGACCATTGTGTGAACATATTCAGATGTATATTATGTGTTACATTTCTCTAGTACTTTACCATCCTATATGAACTACAGTATTCAGGCCCATCAATGAGGCCTTTAATTAATGGAGTCTAGTCCAAAGAATTTGGACAATAATTATTATATTCATAGAGTCTCTTGCACAACCAAACAATCTGAAGGGTGACAGTCAGATTATTAATGTTGGAGGAAGGTCCCACACTATCTCATTGTAAGCAAACAATATCATCCTGTCCTTATCGTATCCCATTGCCTCCCTCAAATCATCCCTAGAACTTAATGTATTTAACTCCCTTTCTTATTATAAATGTAATATCTAAAAGACACAAATCCTTTCAGACAGTTTTCCCCAACATATCTCCTTGATAAAACAATCCTACCCATTTTACTGGCACTTGGATAATATTCAAGCTCATCCAAGAAGAAGCAAGAATGCTGGGCAAATAGGAAGTCTCATGTACTGGCAGAAATGCTGCCTTTAAAATGTTGCTCCTTCCTCAACTTCTGGACCTATTTAGGACCCACTCCATCTTACTCCTGAGTTTCTTCTTTAATACAATGGATAGAGGGTTTTCTTAAGTTAATTGCTGAGCGGCCTTAGAGTTCCAGACATTCAGGGATACCATGTAGCTACCCAAATCTCATTACTTTCTGCCATCTGGTCCAAAGAAGATGAGCTACATTGGGCCAATATTAAACCTCTTATTTCAAAGCAATTCTGTTCACCTCTTTGTTCTATGACAGTCTGCTGTTTTATTTCTCTCCTCTTGCACAATGCTTAATTACTGCTTGGAAATGGACATTATTATGATATATATTCATGATCGTAATTGTTAGCGCCCCTGAAATGTTTCCAGAAAACGAAGTATTTCTCCTAGAATATTATTGCAATTATACATGTTTAGTTACACTCATGTTTATTTTCTTTTGTATTGGAACAACACAAAAAAAAAACAGATAAAAAAGGCAAATTGGACATAATTTCACACACAAATCCAAAAATGGGCCAGACAAAATTATTGGCACCTTTTCAAAATTGTTGGTAAATAACTTTGTTTCAATCATGTGATGTTCGTACATATTCCCCTGTGGAAAGTAACAGGTGTGGGCAATATAAAAAACACACCGGAAACCAGATAAAAAGGAGATAAGTTGACTGCTTGAGTGGTTGTGTGTGCCTCACTAAGCATGGAGAACAGAAAGGAGAGGAGAAGAGAACTGTCTCAGGACTTGAGAATCAAAAAGGTTACACGTTAATCTCCAAAGATCTTGATGTTCCTTTGTCCAATGTGTGCAACATTATCAAGAAGTTGGCAATGTAGTTAATCTCCCTGGACATGGATGGAAGACAAAAACTGACAAAAGGTTGCAACGCAGGATAGTCCAGATGGTGGATAACCAACCCCAATCAAATTGCAAAGAAATTTAAGCTGTCCTGTAGGCTTAAGACGTATCACTGTTAGAGCAAACTATCTGTCAACATTTGAATGAAATGCTATGGCAGGAGACCCAGGAGGACCCCACTGTTGACAACGAGATATAAAAAAAGCTAGACTGCAATTTGCCAAAATGTACGTGAGTAAGCAAAAATCTTTCTGGGGAAATGTCTTGTGGACAAATGAGACAAAGATAGAGATTTTTGGTAAAGATTTTTTCTACTGTTTACCAAAAATGGAATGAGGTTGGGTGGCATGCTCAACTTCTTTACTTTTAATCTTTCCTGAGTGCTTCACAGGTTTTCCTATAGGGTGGCCACAATATAGGGATAGGTTCTTGTCAGGTCATTTACCATTAGGATAATGTTCCTGAGATAGGTTATAGGGTTTAATAGGAATACATCATGTCTATTATCCCTTCAGTACCTTGTCTGTAACCCTTCTTTTGCCTATTTACCCTTGCCCCCATAGATTTGGTCTAACGTGTATGTGTACCAGTGTGTTACTACTAGCAACTTCTTGTGCAACTTGATATAACTTCACGCAACATCATCTGACTGGTGAGTGTTATTGGTTTCATTTTCATGAAAGTTGCTGTGCCTGTGTAATATGGTATCTGTTTGCACAGCACACATTGGTTCACAGATTTTCCTCCCCTGCCTCCCCTGCCTCCCCTTAACGTATATTTATTAAAAGTTATATTTTAGCTTTATTATATTTCTATTCCCTTTGGTGGTTTATTTATTAGTCTGAATAGATACAATACAATATTATACAATATTACAATATATACAAAAATGCTAAATGGTTTCTGAAACTGATCACAGCCAGATCTGCCCTCTAAAAGCTCTTTGGCGTGCCTTCCCTTCTGCGTCTCGCTGTGCATCCATATATTAGTTTACACCCACAAGTGGGGTACTATGGTAGTCGGGAGGACTTGCATAACAAATTGTGGGATGCGTTTTCTCCTTTAACCCCTTGTGAATGTGCAAATTCTAGGGCTAAACGAAAATATTAGTAAAAGAAAATCAAATGTGTAAATTTCACCTCCATTTTGTCTTAATTCCTGTTAAGCACTTATAGGGTAGAAATACTACGTATATGTTATTTTGGCTTATTTACGAGGTGGAGTTTTGAAAAATGTGTGATTTATGGGGGGGTTTAATACAAGGGTCTTTCAAAACCCCTTCATAACTGGATTAGTCCCTTAAAAAATGGGTTTTAGAAATTTCTTGAAAATTTTGAATATTGTTGTTTCACTTGTAAACCTTATAATGTCCATAAAAAATAAAAGGGTGACTAAAGTTCGATGCCAACATAAAGCAGAGATCTGGGACATGAGATTTATGAAATAATTTTGGCGGTCTGACTATCTGTATGCAATGCACATCATTTCAAACTTTATAAAATGCATATTTTTCATAATTTCCACCAAATTTCCTATTTTTTCATAATTTCAACACAAAACATATCAATCAAAATTTTCTACTAACATGAAGTACAATGTGTTATGAAAAAAACAATCTCAAAATCACTTTGGTAAGTTAAAGCGTTCCAAAGTTATTGCCACATAAAGTGACAGGTCAGTTTTGAAAAATTGAGCTTGGTCAGGAAGGGGTTAAAGACGTTTATTTTGTGCATATTTAAGGTTAAAGGGTTTAGGATTAAGGAGAAATATGAAGGCTTGGAATGGAAAGGACCGTCTAAAAAGCCTTTGCACAACCCTATGGATAGCCAATCAATAGCGTCAGGCATGTGGGCAGGACCACCACACAAGGAAAGTCATTCCCAACGCAGTACAACCCCTAAAACAAAATGTCAGAACGATGGGAAAATATAGGTGGAGTCTATGAGGAACCGAATATGTCCTATGGGGACCTGCCAACTGCCTTTGTTAATAGATGTACAACAGTCGACCTGTTGGGTTGGGATCCGGAGAATGTCAAGGTCTCACTCCCAGGCCACCATAAAGTCAAGTTTACTGTCACAGGGAGGAGCATGAAACAATCAGCTACTCTAATCAAACACAATCTCTCAAAGCTTGTGGGAGAGATTTCTGGATTGAGTGAGAAAGTGAAATACCTGTGCAGTCCACAAGGCCTCTTTGGGGGGCGAGGAGAATGTGGAAGCAAAATAGTCTTTGGTGAAGACCCAACGGTTACAGTGGAAGTTGTGAAGGTGGCAAAACCGTGTTTGTCTCCACCAAACAAACACAATGGGGAAGAGGCCAGGGGGTTATAAAAATTGGTATTAAGGGTGAAATTGGGCTTTGCAATCTATACTGAAAATGAACCCTCCACCACATCTGTAACATGCAGTCAATTACCTTTGCTGCAACCAGGAGAGTGCGGGTCATAGACCAAGGGGCCCACAAAAGAGCCTGCAGGGAGGTCGGGGCCACCAATACAGATTTTAATGTTATCCATTAGGGGAGGTCAAGTTCACCATGAACAGCACTAAGTTGGGAAAGCTGAACGGCTTCATAATATCTGCAAAGATGGGGGACCAATGGTCCACTCAGTCTCTTAAAAAAAAAAAAAAAAACATAACACAGTGTCTTATACGCAGTCTTTTATAGTCTAAAATAACATTTTAAATCTCAGTCTGGAGTGCAGCAAGGGAAGCAGAGGAGACTGGAGTTGGGAGGGTATGAGAAAAATACTAAATACAGGGTAAGGTAACCATTTTGACTGAGTTTTGACCATTTAAAGTATGCATCTAAGGATTTACATAGGTTAATGCCCAAATAGGATAGATATTTGTCTCTAATCTGAAAGCTAAATGTTAGGAAGATTAACTTAACCATAGCAGGTGGGACATTGCAGGGCATAATTTCTGATTTGACTGTATTACGTTTGAGGCCCAATAGGCTGGTAAACTGGGATAGTATATTAATGAAATTTGGGAGAGAGACTAGAGGATTAGTGATGGTTAACAGCATATCAGCAGTGAAAAGATTGTTTTTTATTTTTTACACCTCCCTTGGACCTACTCCTATTATACTCTGGAGTCTGGACAGACCCCAGAGTATAATAATTTACCACAAAACATGTTACAGCAGCCAATTTTCTTCACCCAATACAAATCCCAAATTTTTTGGTTTCGGTAAGAACCTATTCAACCAACACTACCCAAAAGAAACCACCTGAAAATGAAATAAAACAATTCTTGAAAGTTTTTCTGGACTACAATGGTGGCATAAAAAATCCCAAAGAACGGTGGGTGGTCTCATGTTATTTTTTCCATCTAGTAAACTTTTTGCAATATTTACTCTTTATTCTCAATAAAAATTGTATCATAACATAAACCAGTGACTTTTCATTGTTTTTTCTTGTCTTAAATAACACATCACGCTGCAGCAGTTTAACCAATTGCAGAAATTTGGGATAAGTCTGCTACATCTGTATTTATAAGCTGGTCCCAAACAAGATATGAAAAAGCTCATCCATTACACCTTTCTAAATTTGAATCCTCTTGTGTAATTCAGGCATAGATTGCGAAAAATATATTGATCTTTAAAGCTTTATACTGTGCCTCATGCCAGCTTTGAGTCTGCAGCTCATCCAACCTCACCCCAATGACTGAGAAAACTTCAGCAAAGAAACCTCATCTTTCAAAAGTGTAGCATTTAATCTGTCTTCAGCAGCCCTAGTCATATTGGAAAAACACTGTTCATGTTCATCTTATATTCCCTTGGTAGAATTCAAAGTTGTGTTATATAAACACTATCAAGTTTTGAAGATTGTTTTTTTAGCAAACTGGTCCAAAATGTAAGGATAGCTACTTTTGGATCCATCATGAAATATTCCTGCCTCAGCAGCTTTGTAACATTTCCTGTTGAAACTTGACTTGTCAACTTAAGAAATATAGTATTTCACTTTCTGTAACTTCTCCAAAAGCCAAACAAGTGTAGAACAATAACTTCTCCATGAAATGCGTATGAGAAGTAAATGATTGTCTAAAATTAACCCTTATGTGATGCAGAAATTTTTCATTTTTGTGTTTTAATTTTTTCTCTCTACGTTCCAAAAGCCATAACTGTAGCATTTTTCCGTTTATGTAATCATATGAGGGCTTGATTTTTGAGTGGCAAATTGTACTTCAAAATGGTATCATTTAGTATTCTGTATAATATATTGGGAAGTTGAAAAATAAAAATCAGAATTAGTTGGAATTGAAAAAATATCCAATGCCGCCATTTTCTTACGGATTTCGTTTTTGCAGTTTCCACCCTGCAGTAAAAATGCTGTTTCCTATATTTTCTGGGTCAGTACGACCATGGCGATACCAAATTTATATCATTTGTTTCATTTTTGAATAACTTTACAAAAATGTGAAATTTTGAAAAAAAATTCTTTGAATCACCATATTCTGATACCTGTAAATTATTATATTTCGGTGTATGGAACTGTGTAAGGTGTGCTTTTTGCAAGCGATATGTAGTTTTTATTGATATGATGCTTTGATCACTTTTTATTTTATTTTTTTAAGGAGGCAAATCAGTGAAAAAAAAAACAATTCAGTCATTTTGATTTTTTTTTCCTGCTACGGCGTGTATCGCATGGGACAAATGATTTTACATTTGAAAAGTTTGGGTATTTTAAGACGTTGAGATGCCTAATACATTTTTGTTTACCTTTATTTGCTTATATTTATATGTTAGATAGGGAAAGGGGTGATTTAAACTTTTAGGTTATTTAAAGATTGTTATACTTTTAAAAACTTTTTTTTAGCCCTGTAGGGGGCTTGAACATGTGCTCTTCAGATCATCTATGCCATAGACTGCAATAATACTGCAATGTACAATCTATGGCAAATTTGCAATGTAACTGTGTGCAGTGTAAATGCAACTCCATGTTGCATTGCTGCTGCAGTTTTTCCCACAGGGCTTTTTTGCTGCAGCCCATTATGTAGGGTCTTAGCCTTAGGCTATGTATGAGACATGTTTTTTGCAGGACAAGTGGTAGTGTGTAATGGCACTATTTGGGGGTTGATATATCTTATACCTATACCTATATATGAACTTCTATTAATTCCATCTGAGAAGGAATAGAAACAGGAATATTATTCTCACTATATTGCATTGGTTGTTACAGCAATACCAAACACATATTTGATAATTAGTATATTCATTTATTGAATTTTAATTTATTTTGCCCATTTTATTTTCATATATATTGCTCTTAAGAAAATCCTCTCATAGAAATCAGTTGAGCCTGTGCCTGTAGTGTTTGTCTCTCGTACAAAAGGTCCTAGGTTTGAGATGGTCTGAGAAGGTCTGAGAGAGAAGCAGAATAATGCTTTGTTCACATCTGCATTGGTATTCCATCCGGGGGAGTCTGCATGGGGACCCCCCAAACGGAATACCAAAACCAATTGCAAGCGCTGTGCAGTAAAAGTACACGGACCCCATAGACTATAATGGGGTCCGTGTGCTTGCCGTGTGCTGCCCGCACTAATGATGAGAGCAGGAAAGTAGATTGCAAACTACTTTCCTGTTCGCATGATCCCTGGCGGCAAGCACATGGACCCTATTATAGTCTATTGGATCTGTGTGCTTTCACTGGAACACCGCTTGCAGTTGCGTTCGGTATTCTGTTCTGGGGGGTCCTCATGTGGACAGAATACCAACACAGATGAGAACAAGGCCTAACAGGTAAATAGGCACTGTTGTTACAACTAATTTTGCATCAATGAATAGTAAAGACAATAACAATAATCTCTGTAATACTGTATAAATTACAGAGAAGTGCACATGATTTGTGAAAAAATACTGTAACTTTTTTTACAGATCAGGCTCTTGGATCTGTTTTCAAGGACCTGTTTCATCCATTGAGGTTAATAGCTCAGTGTAAGAAATGGATTCCAACATTTGACTGGGTCATGTGAATAAGCCCTTAGTCTGATGAGAGAGATACTTTTGAGATACTTCACTCTCATCAATACAGGTCAGTACTTCTCTATATTTGTCGTTCATGTTCTTTGGGCTATTCCTGAGTGAGACAGAAACAGTTATTGAGCAGACCCCTCCTCTGCTTACTGTGCAGTATGTATCAGCTAGTTTCACTGATCACCTCAGAGAGGAATGGAAACTATACATAAGGCATGCACAGGGGGAACTGTAGTATATAAGTGATATGATGAGCAGAAATAGTGTTACTTCTTATGTACACACAAGGCAATTATACTGAAAAGTAATCTGAAATGATCGGTATGCTTTAAATATAACTGGGTAGCATTGTCAGCTGCTGCGATTCTGTCCCATAGGGTATTACTGTGCACAGTTAGTGGGGAGCTGGTTTCTGCATCGCTGTATGGAATCCGTTCTTCCTGTACATCAGATATCTCAAACACATGGACATGTCCTGCCGCCTGGTCCATCATATTATTCAATACTGTAACTCATGTTGCCACAGCTACCTCCACTCAGGACATGTCTGCGGCCTGGTCCATCATAGTAATCCATATTTTACTACCTGCCACCCATGCTGCCACAGCTACCACCACTGTCACTACCCAGTCAGACATACGAGTATCTGTGGCTTGGTCCATCACATGTCAGGATACCACACTGTTGGTGCAATAGTGTTAGCATTAAAAAAAAAAAAAAAACTAATTTAGATTGAAAAAGGTCCCCACGTTAAAAAAAAAAATCAGGTCATTGCAACTTTCAGTGCCAACACCTTTTTGATTTCATATCTATTCCCATAAAGAGATAATTTTGGTTGGATTTGTGTTTTGGAAAGTAACTTCTTCATCACTTTTCAACTAGCCTTGCAGCCACAAATATCCCTCCCAAATAACAAGCATGTAGCACGTACAAGTCATTAAAACAGCTCATTTTTCTATAAAACCTTTTAAATGTTAAAAGCGAGTGTCAGCACAGTATATGGTTAAACTCAGAGTTTGTATCCACTGCTTACCATCCATTTTTTTGCCCAGACTTGCATGTCTCTTTCACTTTGACATAACTTTGGCTGTGTTGCCTCACCCCTCGTTCACATCTGCATTGGTATTCCATTCGGGGGAGTTCGCATGGGGACCCCCCTGAATGGAATACCAAACACATTTGCAAGCAAGATCTCTGCAGGGAACATGCGGACAGGAAAGTACTTCACAATCTACTTTCCTGTCCGTATGACTCATGCAGAGATCTCGTGGCAAGCACACGGACCCCATTATAGTCTATGGGGTCCGTGTGCTTTTACTGCACACTGCTTGCAAATGCATTCGGTAGTCCGTTCGGGCGGTTCCCATCCAGACTCCCTGAATGGATTGCCAAATGCAGATGTGAACGAGGGGTCAGAGAGCTAGACATTGGATAGATAGATAGATAGATAGATAGATAGATAGATAGATAGATAGATAGAAAGATTAGTTCCTAGGAGTATTCTACACTATATAAAAGAAGCAGTGGTGATCCAGTACTCAAGGTCCGAAGTTCAAATGGATTAAAACTTGACTTTTATTAGTGAATTTCCGTCCTAGTGCAGACGGGAGGGGCCTCTTTGAACTCTATGAATTAATGCTATATAAGTGCAGTAGCCTACTCTGTTAGTCATGCCATGACTAAGAGGTGAATAGACCTCGAAACACATAGGCAACTTTTCTCCTACACCCCTGCACTATGATTTTGTCAAGAAGTATGTTTCTTCACTAATAAAAGTCAAGTTTTAATCCAATTAAGTTAGCTCATACCAAACTTGTTCGAAATGAATCTTGAACCTGAGCCACCCAAACCCTAAATGAAGCAAATTTTGAATGCTTTGCACATCTCTACAGGCTACCAGTACAAAGAATGAAGAGAAGCACAGGTGAAAGGCTTAATAGATGGTGAGGGAAACAGATATCCTTGTATAAGTTTCTTATATTGACCTGTACTATTCATTTACGAAAAGTTGAAGTTAACTGGAGGTATCTTTTTAGAAAGATACGAGAAATCTAAAAATTATTCCGACTAGTGTATCTTCACACAAATATTAGAGCCTCAAAAGGCAGAAAATTTGATATCAACCTTATACAGTAGGCTACAGGTCATCTGCCACGCTTTAAGGTGGCACCTGGTCTACAAAAGATGCTGCGATTTTATCTAAATATTATCACACGGACAAAAACAGTCTTTTCAACATTCTGCACGTTATGCAGATAAGTTATTCTTGGACTGACAGTCCACTACATACCTTGGCTGTTTGTTGATATAATGCTATAGTAAGTTGTGAAAAGTGCCCTAGCCAAAACTTCATCACTTCATTTTCCAAGACCGAGTTAAATGCACACATTTTTGTCTTGCATGGACTGTAACCAGACCACTGAAAATGTGTATTTCTCTATGATATAACTTAAATATTTATCTAATTTAACATTCATGCTTCGCTTCTTTTCTGATCTTAACAGAATTA
The DNA here is from genome assembly GCF_031893055.1 of Leptodactylus fuscus. NCBI lineage: Eukaryota > Metazoa > Chordata > Amphibia > Anura > Leptodactylidae > Leptodactylus > Leptodactylus fuscus. The sequence continues at coordinate 236,636,183 of NC_134265.1, forward strand.
TGAGCTTTGCTTAAAATATAAATTCAAAAGTGAACAAAAAAATATACTGCACCGCAAAGAAAATTTGGTTACTTAGACAACCTTTAATATGCTCCTGCCTGCTAAAAGTTCCAAAAGTGCTTGAAAACCAGTTAGCGCCATATTGTATTGAAATGCAGAAAACAGGTCTAGAAAGAAGTATTATTCATTATTTATGAAATGCCATAGTTTTGAACAATACATTTGAGGATAAAATCTCATGGACTGATATCAATTTTATGCTTCGGTCACACTAGAATTGTGTAACCATTCGGGGACTCTGTCCCCCATTCCGCTTAAAATATGCGGAGAGAAAAGTTCTGCAAGCAAGACTTTTCTCTCCTTTGATTCCAGACATGAACCTGGCGGACCCCATTATAGTCCGTAACTACTGAGTAACCACTTTTTAAGTGGATAGGGTTTACATTTTGAAGGTCCCCAAGTGGACCCAAAGAAGGGAAGCCTGAACTCTAGTGTGAACCTATCATTAGAGATATGTACAGTACTATGTACAGCTATGTACATTCAGTGGCCAAAAGTCATGGTAAGACGTGTCCCAGTGCCAGTTGTGTCGGATATGATGCTCAAACAGTGTGACGCTATGCGGCCTATGGCGCTAGTGTCACCAGGATATCTGAGCAGTCTTATGCAGACAGTTGTCTCGTGAACATGGCAGCACGTTGCTAATCAGTGCAAGACCTATGGGGTATAGCATTTTGAAGATTACCTGGGAATTTGGGTTTGCGAGGTCAACAGTGTCTCATTAGGACCTGCAATATCACAGACCGACCATTGGCAGCCGCATAAACAACACACCGGTCAACCACGACTGTTCAATGAATGGACAAATTCAAATTCAACCGATTTGAATGTGGGGTGCCAGGACCCCATTTCCATCAAAACTGTACGCCAACAACTGAACCGCATAGGCTTCAACAGTCAACGCCCAACCCGTGTCCCTTTACTACCACATACTACTGTTCAACAAGACACGAGAAAGCTTTGGGTTTTCAGACTTCTTGTGCAAGCTGAACCATAAAAAAATGAAAACACTAACCAATTAACCTACAAAAACATATAAAATATAAAAACAATTTCTGGTGAGTGTATAAATTTACAATTATACAATTGGATTAAAAATGAGATGTCCTACAGTATAGTTGTACAGTTTTAGCCAAATTATTTGTCTTTATGTTAATTTGTAGTTTAATTAAAATATTATATTAGAAGTTAAAAAAATGTACACTGATCCAATGAGGTTTAATGAAGACATCATTTTAGGTGAAATTAATCAATCAATGTGTAACCATAAGTCAATGAGACAATCTCAATAATCCAGTTTGCCCACTTCTAAATCAATAAAATTTTAATTTATTTAAAAGAGAAATCTTTTTAATTTACACTTGTAAATTATGTGTGGAACTGAAGTATTGGTAACTATTTGTACAGATGAGAAGTGGGGTAACCTATAATAATGATTGTACTTCGGATACAAAAAGAACCTGCTAAACATTGTACTGGATAATTACAATCCTATATGCTCAAAGACATTCTGCTTAGTTGAAAGACTTTGGGATTCATCATTGGACTGATGCAAGCAGGATGGTCCTTTCTAGAGATTAGCGAGTAGTACTCGATCAAGTAGGTGTTCGATCGAATATTACGGTATTCGAAATACTCGTACTCGATCGAATACTACTAGCTGATCGAAGTTAAGATTCGATGCAGAACCAGCGTTGATTGGCAGAATGCTATACATTGCCAATCAACGCTGGTTCTTCTCTTACCTTTAGAAGTCTTCTCCCTGCGCAGCGTCCCCACGTCCTCTTCCGGCTCTGAATTCACTCTGCCAGGCATCGGACCTGGGCAGAGCCGACTGCGCATGTCCGCTTGTAGTGCGGGCATGCGCAGTCGGCTTTGCCCAGGCCCGATGCCTAGCAGAGTGAATTCAAGGCCGGAAGAGGACGCGGGGACGCTGCGCAGGGAGAAGAATCCTGCCTGACCCTCACTCATAGACTTGGTAAGTAGAATTTGATCGAATGTTGCGTACCCCTGAAACGAGCATTTCCCCCCATAGACTATAATGGGGTTCAAAACCCGTTTGAACAGTCGAACAGTGTGCGGCTGTTTGAATCGGATTTCAAACCCCGAACATTTTAGTGTTCGCTCATCTCTAGTCATTTCAATGAATTTCCCACCAGTTAAGTGTCTCTGATTTTATATGTTAAGAGGTGTTGGAAACAATTGTTTCATGAGGGCACACAGGGAACAGGCTCAAGATAGACCACCAGTACTGAGGACTTTTTGACCAGGTTCCACAGTTTCCTTTTCCACCATCCAAACACTGGAGGTTCCTTCAATATGTTGCCCTGTCTCTGCCATTTGTGCTCATTCCATTTTCAGGAGGTTAGCAGAAGGAAATTTGTTGTCTCAGTTTGCCCAATACGTGTCCTGCTATTGACAGCCAGCCACCACCGCCTTTGTTTGTAGTTTTGTCATGAACAAGAAACCTGGACTGTCACAGACATGAACCATATTGTCTTAAGTGATGAATTCAGGTTCTGTTTAGCAATAGCTTCCAATAGTGATTGGGGTCAAGTATAGCAGCCTCATTTTGAGTACTTTAATACTGCATTCGCTGTGAAGCAACACATTGATCATAGTTAGTCACCTCTAGTAGTGAAACTAACAGGTTAGTTATATTTCAGGACATCCTGCAACCATATATGTCAGCTCTTTTGGCAGAGCTCTCAACTGGCATTTTTAGCAGGATAGTGCTCACCCACAGAAAGCAAGGATTTCCCAGGAGTGTCTCCACCAAATAACACTTTCTTAGCCTGTCCGGTAGTCAAATTTATCGCCAATAGAGCATATATGAGACCAGCTGGGATATCAGCTCTAACAACCTATGAGTGTGCAGACTCTTCTAGCCCAACTGCAACATCTGTTGGCAAATGAGCCAAAGGATACAGAAACTGTATGCTTCCAAGCCCAACTGTATCTCATCTTGCGATAGAGAGGTGGCATAACACAGTTAGGTTCCGTTCACATCTGCGCATAGGTTTCCGTTGGGGGGTCCAATTGGGGACCCCTAACCAGAAACCTAATCCACATAATAAAGCGGTTATCTTAGGAAACCTGCGGACCACATGGACTATAATGGGGTCTGTGTGGTTTCCGTTGGGTTTCCGCCTGAAAAGCTCAAAAATTGCAGAGAGAAAATCACTGCTTGCAAGACTTTTCTCTCCGCATTTTTCATGCTGAGAGGGGAACGGAATAAACGTATCCTTTTTCTGTAATTCTGTTATTACCTACATTTATCATCATTGTATTAACAGATATTTTCACACATTAAGCTTCATTCGATTCCATCAATTACTTGGTGCGTTTTTTTGTTTTTGTTTGTTTGTTTCTGTATGTAAACTACAAAGGTAAGAAAAGGGTCACAAGTTTGTAGGGGCTCTACCCAATGGACCTTAGTTTAATCCAATTTAATAGTGCACTAGTCTAGATGTGATGAATACCTCACTATTGCTCCATTATTGTCACATTATTAGTGCATTGTGGCTGTATTTCATACAGTTCCCATATAAGACCCCAACACTGTGTCCCAGTGCCGTATGTGTCGGATATGACGCTAAAATTGTGTGACGTGATGCAACCTATGGCACTAGTGTTGCCAGGGTATCTGAGCAGTCTGATGCAGACAGGTGAACCTGGCAGCATGTTGCGAGTTAAGTGACTTTGAATGTGGGATGATAATTGGTGCAAGACGCATGGGGCATAGCATTTTGGAGATTACCCAGGAATTTCAGTTTCCGAGGTCAATATTGTCTCAGGTGGACCTGCAATATCGCAAAATCACCATTGGCAACCATGTAAACCGGTGCATCGTCACATCACCTCCACAAAGCCGTATGGGGCTCTCAATGGTCTACTGTGAGTCAAATCACCGCTGAGTTTCATTCTGTGTAGGTTAATAGACATAAATTGTGTCCGCATCACTGCTGCCAGATAGCAGTTTAAGGCATCATTATACAGGAAGTTTTTTGTGGGAGTTATTTTATACTTTTGATTCATTTCGGATCTATTCCTTGTTTTTGTTTTAAAAATGTTGGGTAATTCCAGTTTAAGGGTTGAATAGGGTATTGTATGTATGTAGATTTTATTTTATACTAGCTATAACCGGCGACTTCGTCGGCGGCCCCCTGATGCCTGCACAAACCACCTGCAGCGCGGGCTGTGGGCCCCAACGCCCCTCTACTTGTGGCCAGAGTGGGCCTGCCCCCAATATCTTTTCCCCCCATCTCGGCCACCAGTATGTTGTCCCCCCCATCTCTGCCCCCTGCCCCCAGTATCTTGTCCCCCCATCTCTGCCCCCAGTATCTTGTCCCCCCGTCTCTGCTCCCAGTTTCTTCACCCCCATCTCTTCCCCCAGCTTCATGTCCCTCCTTCTCTGCCCCCAGTTCACTTCATATGCCCCCAGTGTCTTGCCCCCCATCTCTGCCCCCCAGTCTCATGTTCCCCCATCCCTGCCCCCACCCCCTACTTCTTCCCCCGTGTAATAGCTCTCACCTTTGTCTCTCTCCTCTGCTCCTGTGTCTGCTGGCTGCCTGCACACAATTCTCGTGCTGCTCCCTGTGGCGTTTATGTAGCAGAGCAGGCCCGGCATCATAGCAACCTGACGCCGGAGCTCGCTGTGCTTCATACAGGACACAGACAGCAGCATGAGAAGTGTGTGGAGCGGAGGAGACACAGGAGCGGAGGATAGAGACAAAGGTGAGAGCTACTACATGGGGGCCGATGTAGGGGGGGAACTGAAGCTGGGGACACCAACCTGGGGACACCTCCTCCCCCCTGGGACACCCCCTGGGAACACACACCCCCCCCCCCCCCCGGAACACCCCCTGGGACACCCCCTCCCCCCGCTGCACTGACCCGTATGTGTAGTGTGGGGTGCAGCAGCCTCCTCCGCGATGTGTGCAGGCAGCGTGGTATAGCTGCGGCTCCGGGACCCTGTGGGTGGCCACCATCTTCCTCACTGTGTCCCTGGTGAATCGGCACACCCACATTGAGCCCCCAACCTATGGTGCCGCAGTCCTGACACTATAGCCCGCCCACAGCCTGCCATGCACCAATAGGAGGAGCATGGACAGAGCAGCACTGGCAGAATGCCAGCTTCTACAGCCGAGCCCGGAGGGGTGTTTGGAGGGTGACGGTGGCGATTTGGGGTGAGTCACCCACATTTAAAGTAGCCTATTGCACTTTCGTGGGAAATATGTAGGTGTGTGTGAAATTTCCCCAAAATCCATTCAGCCGTTTGGCTGTGATTGAGGAACAAACATCCAAATATACAAACACACAAACCCACAAACTCACAAACCCACAAACTCACAAACATTCACTTTTATAATATTAATAGGATGGGCAATATTTTACTCTTGAAATGAACTGGCTGCAGAATTTTTCAGCTAGAATAAACAGCATAGTGAAAAACAGCAAAAAAAAAAACCCCATCAAAACACAGTGTATGAAACCAGAATAATATTGGCTGCAAATTGAAGGTTTTTTATGGCATTTTTTTTCTCTAAAAATACATCATCCGGGCAGTACATGTTTTTGAATCAGTTTTGTTTCAATCTCTATGCATAGTTTTTTGGGTTTTTTTTTTTTTAATTTTTTTATTTTTTTGCTTTGGTTGTGGACATAGGACCCTTATCAATATGTATCATCTTTGGTAAGAGGCTACATAAATATTTGAATAAAAAGACATTATCCCTTTACACATTGGATATGTAAACATTATAAATACTGTATATAGTCAATACATTTATACTCAGATAGTCTTATCTACTTAGTGACTTTTTAACAAGAAATTGGGAAGGTAAACTTTAATATCACAACTAGACAGCTATCTGTTTACAAGAAGATCTTATGCTGAATTATTTATTTGCTCATTTTGGCCTTTTGTTGACATGATATATTAATGAAATTCTAGAAAGTAGCATTTGACTGAAATTGTTGATGACCCTTCAAAGACTGGATATAGAGCAACCAATAAAAACTGGACAGAATACCAGTAGGTGGTATAATTATAGCCCATTGTAGCAATTGTCAGAATCGCCCATTAATACAGTGGTGATTTTTCCCAGGATCAGGGTAATGTAACCGCTTTCAAGCTGTGGGGAATGTATTTTTTGTTTGAGGTGTAAATACACCTCGGTTCATTAGGAGAGTACATATTACACTAAGGATGTGATAGCCCGGCTGTGGATGTTAATATTTAATTTGAGTTTGCACAATGTGTTCTGCTTGTTGGAGTGTTCCATGCAAAGGCTTTTCAGAATGCTGAGCGTTGCAATTTGCCACCTATTCACGAGCCAAACTATTGATCTTTAAAATGCTGAACATGAGCAGTCTTCAGGCATGGTTATATATTGTCCTGGGAACACAAGTACAGCATCTCTACCTTTTCCTTTGGCTCGATGGCTTCCTGTGTCCTTTATTAATCTGGCACTCTTATATTGTATTTCTATGATCTCTGCCATTAGAGGAGAAGATGCAAGTGTCAAAGGGAGTTTTACATTCCTTCGGAATTAATTCCATTAAAACCCACTTACGTTTACAACTCTTGTCTCTAGTTTTAAAGCCCTAATAAGTCACACCGCAGTAGAGGTGAAAGTGGCAGAATCCCAGATAGCGCTTAATTTCAGTTCAGCAATAAAAGAAATCTTAAGAGTCAGTAGGTTTTAGATGCTTAACCATATAATAATCTAACAAGTGGTTATGACTCTAGATTACACTTGTTAAAGTCAATTAACAAATATTGTGTAATGTCATATAAACCTAAAACATCCATCACAAACCATATGACCTCTGCCGCCTCTTCCTAATGGAATCCATTGTGACCACTATTTATTCTAGAAAATAACGTATATCATATATAGGTTTAATGAGGTCAATACAATTGTAGTAACACCTATAACTTTTCATGTAATGAATAGGAAAGAAGGGGCAGTCAATATCATATCATGGACTTGGTTTAATTCATTTATGCTGTAAATGGATATTATGTACAATTGTACTGCACTAAATTAGATCAAGCTACACTGATAATAACTCAGTAGAAGAGCAACTAAAAAGTTTGTGTGATGAGTAGAGATGAGCGAACAGTGTTCTATCGAACTCATGTTCGATCGGATATTAGGCTGTTCGGCATGTTCGAATCGAATCAAACACCGCGTGGTAAAGTGCGCCATTAATCGATTCCCCTCCCACCTTCCCTGGCGCCTTTTTTGCTCCAATAACAGCGCAGGGTAGGTGGGACAGGAACTACGACACCGGTGACGTTGAGAAAAGTAGGCAAAACCCATTGGCTGCCGAAAACATGTGAACTCTAATTTAAAAGAACGGCGACGCCCAGGTTCGCGTCATTCTGAGCTTGCAATTCACCGAGGACGGAGGTTTCCGTCCAGCTAGCTAGGGCTTAGATTCTGGGTAGGCAGGGACAGGCTAGGATAGGAAGGAGAAGACAACCAACAGCTCTTATAAGAGCTAAATTCCAGGGAGAAGCTTGTCAGTGTAACGTGGCACTGACGGGCTCAATCGCCGCAACCCAGCTTTCCCAGGATCCTGAATGGAATACACTGTCAGTGTATTCCCGTATACCCGATATATACCCCGATACCCGTTCCAACGGTGTGCCCCCCCACCTTCACCCCAGAAATACCCTGCAAGTCCCCTAGCAATAGAATTGGGGCTATATACACCCACAATTTTTACTACTGGTATACAGTGCCATTGTCTGACTGGGAATTCAAAGAATATATTGGGGTTATAAATACCCTCATTTCTTGCTACTGCCATATAGTGCCAGTTTCTGACTGGTAATTCAAAGAATATATTGGGGTTACGTGCACCCACAATTTTTACTACTGGTATACAGTGCCATTGTCTGACTGGGAATTCAAAGAATATATTGGGAATACAAATACCCTCATTTCTTGCTACTGCCATATAGTGCCAGTTTCTGACTGGTAATTCAAAGAATATATTGGGGTTACGTGCACCCACAATTTTTACTACTGGTATACAGTGCCATTGTCTGACTGGGAATTCAAAGAATATATTGGGGTTATAAATACCCTCATTTCTTGCTACTGCCATATAGTGCCAGTTTCTGACTGGTAATTCAAAGAATATATTGGGGTTACGTGCACCCACAATTTTTACTACTGGTATACAGTGCCATTGTCTGACTGGGAATTCAAAGAATATATTGGGAATACAAATACCCTCATTTCTTGCTACTGCCATATAGTGCCAGTTTCTGACTGGTAATTCAAAGAATATATTGGGGTTACGTGCACCCACAATTTTTACTACTGGTATACAGTGCCATTGTCTGACTGGGAATTCAAAGAATATATTGGGGTTATAAATACCCTCATTTCTTGCTACTGCCATATAGTGCCAGTTTCTGACTGGTAATTCAAAGAATATATTGGGGTTACGTGCACCCACAATTTTTACTACTGGTATACAGTGCCATTGTCTGACTGGGAATTCAAAGAATATATTGGGGTTATAAATACCCTCATTTCTTGCTACTGCCATATAGTGCCAGTTTCTGACTGGTAATTCAAAGAATATATTGTGGTTACGTGCACCCACAATTTTTACTACTGGTATACAGTGCCATTGTCTGACTGGGAATTCAAAGAATATATTGGGAATACAAATACCCTCATTTCTTGCTACTGCCATATAATGCCAGTGTCTGACTGGTAATTCAAAGAATATATTGGGGTTACGTGCACCCACAATTTTTACTACTGGTATACAGTGCCATTGTCTGACTGGGAATTCAAAGAATATATTGGGAATACAAATACCCTCATTTCTTGCTACTGCCATATAGTGCCAGTGTCTGACTGGGAATTCAAAGAATATATTGGGGTTACGTGCACCCACAATTTTTACTACTGGTATACAGTGCCATTGTCTGACTGGGAATTCAAAGATGATATTGGGAATACAAATACCCTCATTTCTTGCTACTGCCATATAGTGCCAGTGTCTGACTGGGAATTCAAAGAATATATTGGGGTTACGTGCACCCACAATTTTTACTACTGGTATACAGTGCCATTGTCTGACTGGGAATTCAAAGAATATATTGGGGTTATAAATACCCTCATTTCTTGCTACTGCCATATAGTGCCAGTTTCTGACTGGTAATTCAAAGAATATATTGGGGTTACGTGCACCCACAATTTTTACTACTGGTATACAGTGCCATTGTCTGACTGGGAATTCAAAGAATATATTGGGAATACAAATACCCTCATTTCTTGCTACTGCCATATAGTGCCAGTGTCTGACTGGGAATTCAAAGAATATATTGGGGTTACGTGCACCCACAATTTTTACTACTGGTATACAGTGCCATTGTCTGACTGGGAATTCAAACAATATATTGGGAATACAAATACCCTCATTTCTTGCTACTGCCATATAGTGCCAGTGTCTGACTGGGAATTCAAAGAATATATTGGGGTTACGTGCACCCACAATTTTTACTACTGGTATACAGTGCCATTGTCTGACTGGGAATTCAAAGAATATATTGGGAATACAAATACCCTCATTTCTTGCTACTGCCATATAGTGCCAGTTTCTGACTGGTAATTCAAAGAATATATTGTGGTTACGTGCACCCACAATTTTTACTACTGGTATACAGTGCCATTGTCTGACTGGGAATTCAAAGAATATATTGGGGTTATAAATACCCTCATTTCTTGCTACTGCCATATAGTGCCAGTGTCTGACTGGGAATTCAAAGAATATATTGGGGTTACGTGCACCCACAATTTTTACTACTGGTATACAGTGCCATTGTCTGACTGGGAATTCAAAGAATATATTGGGGTTATAAATACCCTCATTTCTTGCTACTGCCATATAGTGCCAGTTTCTGACTGGTAATTCAAAGAATATATTGGGGTTACGTGCACCCACAATTTTTACTACTGGTATACAGTGCCATTGTCTGACTGGGAATTCAAAGAATATATTGGGAATACAAATACCCTCATTTCTTGCTACTGCCATATAGTGCCAGTTTCTGACTGGTAATTCAAAGAATATATTGGGGTTACGTGCACCCACAATTTTTACTACTGGTATACAGTGCCATTGTCTGACTGGGAATTCAAAGAATATATTGGGAATACAAATACCCTCATTTCTTGCTACTGCCATATAGTGCCAGTTTCTGACTGGTAATTCAAAGAATATATTGGGGTTACGTGCACCCACAATTTTTACTACTGGTATACAGTGCCATTGTCTGACTGGGAATTCAAAGAATATATTGGGAATACAAATACCCTCATTTCTTGCTACTGCCATATAGTGCCAGTGTCTGACTGGGAATTCAAAGAATATATTGGGGTTACGTGCACCCACAATTTTTACTACTGGTATACAGTGCCATTGTCTGACTGGGAATTCAAAGAATATATTGGGAATACAAATACCCTCATTTCTTGCTACTGCCATATAGTGCCAGTTTCTGACTGGTAATTCAAAGAATATATTGGGGTTACGTGCACCCACAATTTTTACTACTGGTATACAGTGCCATTGTCTGACTGGGAATTCAAAGAATATATTGGGAATACAAATACCCTCATTTCTTGCTACTGCCATATAGTGCCAGTTTCTGACTGGTAATTCAAAGAATATATTGGGGTTACGTGCACCCACAATTTTTACTACTGGTATACAGTGCCATTGTCTGACTGGGAATTCAAAGAATATATTGGGAATACAAATACCCTCATTTCTTGCTACTGCCATATAGTGCCAGTTTCTGACTGGTAATTCAAAGAATATATTGGGGTTACGTGCACCCACAATTTTTACTACTGGTATACAGTGCCAATTTCTAACTAGGAATTCAAAATGCGCAAGGCTCCCGGAAAGGGACGTGGACGAGGCCGTGGGCGAGGTCGGGGGAATGGTTCTGGGGAGCAAGGTAGCAGTGAAGCCACAGGGCGTCCCGTGCCTACTCCTGTGGGGCAGCAAGCATTGCGCCACTCCACAGTGCCAGGGTTGCTTGCCACATTAACTAAACTGCAGGGTACAAACCTTAGTAGGCCCGAGAACCAGGAACAGGTCTTGCAATGGCTGTCAGAGAACGCTTACAGCACATTGTCCAGCAGCCAGTCAGACTCTGCCTCCTCTCCTCCTATTACCCAACAGTCTTGTCTTCCTTCCTCCCAAAATTCCGAAGCTTTACAGAACAATAACCCAAACTGTCCCTGCTCCCCAGAGCTGTTCTCCGCTCCTTTCATTGTCCCTCAACCTGCCTCTCCACGTCACGATTCCACGAACCTAACAGAGGAGCATCTGTGTCCAGATGCTCAAACACTAGAGTCTCCTCCATCTCCGTTCGATTTGGTGGTGGATGACCAGCAACCCACCCTCATCGACGATGATGTGACGCAGTTGCCGTCAGGGCATCCAGTTGACCGGCGCATTGTGCGGGAGGAGGAGATGAGACAGGAGTTGGAAGAGGAAGTGGTGGATGATGAGGACACTGACCCGACCTGGACAGGGGGGATGTCAAGCGGGGAAAGTAGTGTGGATGTTGAGGCAGGTGCAGCACCAAAAAGGGTAGCTAGAGGCAGAGGCAGAGGTCAGCAGCTTAGGCGAAGCCAGGCCACACCCGGAATCTCCCAAGATGTTCCAGTTCGTACCCAGCCCCGAAAAACTCCCACCTCGAGGGCACGTTTCTCGAAGGTGTGGAGTTTTTTCAAGGAATGCGCCGAGGACAGATATAGTGTTGTCTGCACAATTTGCCTCTCGAAATTGATTAGGGGCTCTGAGAAGAGCAACCTGTCCACCACTTCAATGCGCCGTCATTTGGAATCCAAGCACTGGAATCAGTGGCAGGCAGCAACGGCAGGACAAAGGCCGCCTGCCGTTCACGCCACTGCCACTGCCTCTGCCACTGCCTCTGCCTCTGCCACTGCCACTGCTGACTGTGCTGGCGATGCACTCCAGAGGACGAGCCAGGACACCACTTCATCTGCCTCCGCCACTTTGTTGACTTCTACCTCATCCTCCCCTGGTCCTGTCTTATCTCCTTCTCCTGCACCATCAAAGGCACCATCAGGCGTTTCTTTACAACAACCCACCATCTCTCAGACATTGGAGCGGCGGCAGAAATACACTGCTAACCACCCACACGCGCAAGCCTTGAACGCCAACATCGCTAAACTGCTGGCCCAGGAGATGTTGGCGTTCCGGCTTGTTGAAACTCCCGCCTTCCTGGACCTGATGGCAACTGCGGCACCTCGCTATGCCGTCCCTAGCCATCACTACTTCTCCCGGTGTGCCGTCCCCGCCTTGCACCAGCACGTGTCACTCAACATCAGGCGGGCCCTTAGTTCCGCGCTTTGCACAAAGGTCCACTTGACCACCGACGCGTGGACAAGTGCATGCGGACAGGGACGCTACATTTCACTGACGGCACACTGGGTGAATGTAGTTGAGGCTGGGACTGCTTCCCAAACTGGCCCGGTGTACCTCGTCTCCCCGCCTAACATTCCTGGCAGGGACACGAGAAGAACACCCCCCTCCTCCTCCTCCTCTACCGCCTCCTCCTCCGCCACCGCCTCCTCCTCCGCCACTGCCTCCTCCTCCGCTGTTAGATTGACCCCAGCTACCAGTTGGAAACGTTGCAGCACTGGCGTTGGTAGACGTCAGCAGGCTGTGCTGAAGCTGATCAGCTTGGGGGACAGACAGCACACTGCCTCCGAGGTGAGGGATGCCCTCCTCGATGAGACGGCAATATGGTTTGAGCCGCTGCACCTGGGCCCAGGCATGGTCGTTTGTGATAACGGCCGGAACCTGGTAGCAGCTCTGGAGCTTGCCGGACTCCAACATGTTCCATGCCTGGCCCACGTCTTCAACCTAGTGGTGCAACGTTTCCTAAAGAGCTACCCCAATGTTCCAGAGCTACTGGTGAAAGTGCGGCGCATGTGCGCCCACTTTCGCAAGTCGACAGTAGCCGCTGCTAGCTTAAAATCTCTCCAGCAACGCCTGCATGTGCCACAACACCGGCTTTTGTGCGACGTCCCCACACGCTGGAACTCAACGTTTCAGATGTTGAATAGAGTGGTTGAGCAGCAGAGACCTTTGATGGAATACCAGCTACAAAACCCTAGGGTGCCACAAAGTCAGCTGCCTCAGTTTCACATCCATGAGTGGCCATGGATGAGAGACCTTTATGACATCCTACGGGTCTTTGAGGAGTCCACAAGGAGGGTGAGCTCTGAGGATGCGATGGTGAGCCTTACAATCCCGCTCTTGTGTGTTCTGAGAGAATCCCTGATTGACATCAGGGATAACTCAGATCACACAGAGGAGTTAGGGATAGCATCCGATCCGTCACAGCTGGAGAGTAGGTCCACACATCTGTCCGCTTCACTGCGTTTAATGGAGGAGGAGGAGGAGGAGGAGGAGGAGGAGGAAGAAGAGTTGTCCGATGATGTGATGGTGATACAGGAGGCTTCCGGGCAACTTCGAATCGTCCCATTGTTGCAGCGCGGATGGGTAGACATGGAGGATGAGGAGGAAATGGAGATTGAACTTTCCGGTGGGGCCAGAGGAGTCATGCCAACTAACACTGTGGCAGACATGGCTGAGTTCATGTTGGGGTGCTTTACAACCGACAAGCGTATTGTCAAAATCATGGAGGACAACCAGTACTGGATCTTTGCTATCCTTGACCCCCGGTATAAAAACAACATCTCGTCTTTTATTCCGGTAGAGGGGAGGGCCAATCGCATCAATGCTTGCCACAGGCAATTGGTGCAGAATATGATGGAGATGTTTCCAGCATGTGACGTTGGCGGCAGGGAGGGCAATTCCTCCAGTAGGCAACCAAGTTCTCACCGGTCCACACAAACGAGGGGCACACTGTCTAAGGTCTGGGACACCTTGATGGCACCCCCTCGCCAAAGTGCCGCCACGGAGGGTCCTAGTGTCACCAGGCGTGAGAAGTATAGGCGCATGTTGCGGGAATACCTTTCCGACCACAGCCCTGTCCTCTCCGACCCCTCTGCGCCCTACACGTATTGGGTGTCGAAGTTGGACCTGTGGCTTGAACTTGCCCTATATGCCTTGGAGGTGCTGTCCTGTCCTGCCGCCAGCGTCCTATCTGAGAGGGTGTTCAGTGCAGCCGGTGGCATCATCACTGACAAGCGCACCCGTCTGTCAGCTGAGAGTGCCGACCGGCTCACTTTGATAAAAATGAACCACCACTGGGTAGAGCCGTCATTTTTGTGCCCACCTGTGTAAAGCACCCCAACATGAAACTCCATGTCTGTACTCAACCTCTCCAATTCCTTCGCATCCTCATACTCATCCACCATAAGCGTTGCACAATTCTGCTAATACTAGGCTCCCTCCACCCTGATTTCCCCCAACTCTGCTGGTTAGAGGCTCCCTCCACCCTGATTTCCACCAACTCTGCTGGTTAGAGGCTCCCTCCACCATGAATTTGCCCAAACTGGGCTGTTTAGAGGCTCCCTCCACCATGAATTGGTCCAAACTGGGGTTTTTAGAGGCTCCCTCCACCATGAATTGGTCCAAACTGGGCTGTTTAGCGGCTCCCTCCACCATTAATTGGTCCAAACTGGGCTGGTTAGAGGCTCCCTCCACCATGAATTTGCCCAAACTGGGCTGTTTAGAGGCTCCCTCCACCATGAATTTGCCCAAACTGGGCTGGTTAGAGGCTCCCTCCACCATGAATTGGTCCAAACAGGGGTTTTTAGAGGCTCCCTCCACCATGAATTGGTCCAAACTTGGCTGTTTAGAGGCTCCCTCCACCATTAATTGGTCCAAACTGGGCTGGTTAGAGGCTCCCTCCACCATGAATTGGTCCAAACTGGGTTTTTTAGAGGCTCCCTCCACCATGAATTGGTCCAAACTGGGGTTTTTAGAGGCTCCCTCCACCATGAATTGGTCCAAACTGGGGCTGTTTAGCGGCTCCCTCCACCATTAATTGGTCCAAACTGGGCTGGTTAGAGGCTCCCTCCACCATGAATTTGCCCAAACTGGGCTGTTTAGAGGCTCCCTCCACCATGAATTTGCCCAAACTGGGCTGGTTAGAGGCTCCCTCCACCATGAATTGGTCCAAACTGGGGTTTTTAGAGGCTCCCTCCACCATGAATTGGTCCAAACTTGGCTGTTTAGAGGCTCCCTCCACCATTAATTGGTCCAAACTGGCCTGTTTAGAGGCTCCCTCCACCATGAATTGGTCCAAACTGGGGTTTTTAGAGGCTCCCTCCACCATGAATTGGTCCAAACTGGGCTGTTTAGCGGCTCCCTCCACCATTAATTGGTCCAAACTGGGCTGGTTAGAGGCTCCCTCCACCATGAATTTGCCCAAACTGGGCTGTTTAGAGGCTCCCTCCACCATGAATTTGCCCAAACTGGGCTGGTTAGAGGCTCCCTCCACCATGAATTGGTCCAAACTGGGGTTTTTAGAGGCTCCCTCCACCATGAATTGGTCCAAACTTGGCTGTTTAGAGGCTCCCTCCACCATTAATTGGTCCAAACTGGGCTGGTTAGAGGCTCCCTCCACCATGAATTGGTCCAAACTGGGTTTTTTAGAGGCTCCCTCCACCATGAATTGGTCCAAACTGGGGTTTTTAGAGGCTCCCTCTACCATGAATTGGTCCAAACTGGGCTGTTTAGCGGCTCCCTCCACCATTAATTGGTCCAAACTGGGCTGGTTAGAGGCTCCCTCCACCATGAATTTGCCCAAACTGGGCTGTTTAGAGGCTCCCTCCACCATGAATTTGCCCAAACTGGGCTGGTTAGAGGCTCCCTCCACCATGAATTGGTCCAAACTGGGGTTTTTAGAGGCTCCCTCCACCATGAATTGGTCCAAACTTGGCTGTTTAGAGGCTCCCTCCACCATTAATTGGTCCAAACTGGGCTGGTTAGAGGCTCCCTCCACCATGAATTGGTCCAAACTGGGTTTTTTAGAGGCTCCCTCCACCATGAATTGGTCCAAACTGGGGTTTTTAGAGGCTCCCTCCACCATGAATTGGTCCAAACTGGGCTGTTTAGCGGCTCCCTCCACCATTAATTGGTCCAAACTGGGCTGGTTAGAGGCTCCCTCCACCATGAATTTGCCCAAACTGGGCTGTTTAGAGGCTCCCTCCACCATGAATTTGCCCAAACTGGGCTGGTTAGAGGCTCCCTCCACCATGAATTGGTCCAAACTGGGGTTTTTAGAGGCTCCCTCCACCATGAATTGGTCCAAACTTGGCTGTTTAGAGGCTCCCTCCACCATTAATTGGTCCAAACTGGGCTGGTTAGAGGCTCCCTCCACCATGAATTGGTCCAAACTGGGTTTTTTAGAGGCTCCCTCCACCATGAATTGGTCCAAACTGGGGTTTTTAGAGGCTCCCTCTACCATGAATTGGTCCAAACTGGGCTGTTTAGCGGCTCCCTCCACCATTAATTGGTCCAAACTGGGCTGGTTAGAGGCTCCCTCCACCATGAATTTGCCCAAACTGGGCTGTTTAGAGGCTCCCTCCACCATGAATTTGCCCAAACTGGGCTGGTTAGAGGCTCCCTCCACCATGAATTGGTCCAAACTGGGGTTTTTAGAGGCTCCCTCCACCATGAATTGGTCCAAACTTGGCTGTTTAGAGGCTCCCTCCACCATTAATTGGTCCAAACTGGGCTGGTTAGAGGCTCCCTCCACCATGAATTGGTCCAAACTGGGTTTTTTAGAGGCTCCCTCCACCATGAATTGGTCCAAACTGGGGTTTTTAGAGGCTCCCTCCACCATGAATTGGTCCAAACTGGGCTGTTTAGCGGCTCCCTCCACCATTAATTGGTCCAAACTGGGCTGGTTAGAGGCTCCCTCCACCATGAATTTGCCCAAACTGGGCTGTTTAGAGGCTCCCTCCACCATGAATTTGCCCAAACTGGGCTGGTTAGAGGCTCCCTCCACCATGAATTGGTCCAAACTGGGGTTTTTAGAGGCTCCCTCCACCATGAATTGGTCCAAACTTGGCTGTTTAGAGGCTCCCTCCACCATTAATTGGTCCAAACTGGGCTGGTTAGAGGCTCCCTCCACCATGAATTGGTCCAAACTGGGTTTTTTAGAGGCTCCCTCCACCATGAATTGGTCCAAACTGGGGTTTTTAGAGGCTCCCTCCACCATGAATTGGTCCAAACTGGGCTGTTTAGCGGCTCCCTCCACCATTAATTGGTCCAAACTGGGCTGGTTAGAGGCTCCCTCCACCATGAATTGGTCCAAACTGGGGTTTTTAGAGGCTCCCTCCACCATGAATTGGTCCAAACTGGGCTGTTTAGCGGCTCCCTCCACCATTAATTGGTCCAAACTGGGCTGGTTAGAGGCTCCCTCCACCATGAATTTGCCCAAACGGGGCTGTTTAGAGGCTCCCTCCACCATGAATTTGCCCAAACTGGGCTGGTTAGAGGCTCCCTCCACCATGAATTGGTCCAAACTGGGGTTTTTAGAGGCTCCCTCCACCATGAATTGGTCCAAACTGGGGTTTTTAGAGGCTCCCTCCACCATGAATTGGTCCAAACTGGGCTGTTTAGCGGCTCCCTCCACCATTAATTGGTCCAAACTGGGCTGGTTAGAGGCTCCCTCCACCATGAATTTGCCCAAACTGGGCTGTTTAGAGGCTCCCTCCACCATGAATTTGCCCAAACTGGGCTGGTTAGAGGCTCCCTCCACCATGAATTGGTCCAAACTGGGGTTTTTAGAGGCTCCCTCCACCATGAATTGGTCCAAACTTGGCTGTTTAGAGGCTCCCTCCACCATTAATTGGTCCAAACTGGGCTGGTTAGAGGCTCCCTCCACCATGAATTGGTCCAAACTGGGTTTTTTAGAGGTTCCCTCCACCATGAATTGGTCCAAACTGGGGTTTTTAGAGGCTCCCTCCACCATGAATTGGTCCAAACTGGGCTGTTTAGCGGCTCCCTCCACCATTAATTGGTCCAAACTGGGCTGGTTAGAGGCTCCCTCCACCATGAATTTGCCCAAACTGGGCTGTTTAGAGGCTCCCTCCACCATGAATTTGCCCAAACTGGGCTGGTTAGAGGCTCCCTCCACCATGAATTGGTCCAAACTGGGGTTTTTAGAGGCTCCCTCCACCATGAATTGGTCCAAACTTGGCTGTTTAGAGGCTCCCTCCACCATTAATTGGTCCAAACTGGGCTGGTTAGAGGCTCCCTCCACCATGAATTGGTCCAAACTGGGTTTTTTAGAGGCTCCCTCCACCATGAATTGGTCCAAACTGGGGTTTTTAGAGGCTCCCTCCACCATGAATTGGTCCAAACTGGGCTGTTTAGCGGCTCCCTCCACCATTAATTGGTCCAAACTGGGCTGGTTAGAGGCTCCCTCCACCATGAATTTGCCCAAACTGGGCTGTTTAGAGGCTCCCTCCACCATGAATTTGCCCAAACTGGGCTGGTTAGAGGCTCCCTCCACCATGAATTGGTCCAAACTGGGGTTTTTAGAGGCTCCCTCCACCATGAATTGGTCCAAACTTGGCTGTTTAGAGGCTCCCTCCACCATTAATTGGTCCAAACTGGGCTGGTTAGAGGCTCCCTCCACCATGAATTGGTCCAAACTGGGTTTTTTAGAGGCTCCCTCCACCATGAATTTGCCCAAACTGGGCTGTTTAGAGGCTCCCTCCACCATGAATTGGTCCAAACTGGGCTGGTTAGAGGCTCCCTCCTCCATGAATTTCCCAAAACTTGGCTGTTTAGAGGCTCCCTCCACCATTAATTGGTCCAAACTGGGCTGGTTAGAGGCTCCCTCCACCATGAATTTGCCCAAACTGGGCTGTTTAGAGGCTCCCTCCACCATGAATTGGTCCAAACTGGGTTTTTTAGAGGCTCCCTCCACCATGAATTGGTCCAAACTGGGCTGTTTAGAGGCTCCCTCCACCATGAATTTGCCCAAACTGGGCTGGTTAGAGGCTCCCTCCACCATGAATTGGTCCAAACTGGGTTTTTTAGAGGCTCCCTCCACCATGAATTTGCCCAAACTGGGCTGTTTAGAGGCTCCCTCCACCATGAATTGGTCCAAACTGGGCTGGTTAGAGGCTCCCTCCACCATGAATTTCCCAAAACTTGGCTGTTTAGAGGCTCCCTCCACCATTAATTGGTCCAAACTGGGCTGGTTAGAGGCTCCCTCCACCATGAATTTGCCCAAACTGGGCTGTTTAGAGGCTCCCTCCACCATGAATTGGTCCAAACTGGGTTTTTTAGAGGCTCCCTCCACCATGAATTGGTCCAAACTGGGCTGTTTAGAGGCTCCCTCCACCATGAATTTGCCCAAACTGGGCTGGTTAGAGGCTCCCTCCACCATTAATTGGTCCAAACTGGGCTGGTTAGAGGCTCCCTCCACCATGAATTTGCCCAAACTGGGCTGTTTAGAGGCTCCCTCCACCATGAATTTGCCCAAACTGGGCTGTTTAGAGGCTCCCTCCACCATGAATTTGCCCAAACTGGGCTGGTTAGAGGCTCCCTCCACCATGAATTGGTCCAAACTGGGTTTTTTAGAGGCTCCCTCCACCATGAATTTGCCCAAACTGGGCTGGTTAGAGGCTCCCTCCACCATGAATTGGTCCAAACTGGGTTTTTTAGAGGCTCCCTCCACCATGAATTTGCCCAAACTGGGCTGGTTAGAGGCTCCCTCCACCATGAATTGGTCCAAACTGGGTTTTTTAGAGGCTCCCTCCACCATGAATTTGCCCACACTGGGCTGGTTAGAGGCTCCCTCCACCATGAATTGGTCCAAACTGGGGTTTTTAGAGGCTCCCTCCACCATGAATTTGCCCAAACTGGGGTGTTTAGAGGCTCCCTCCACCATGAATTTGCCCAAACTCTGCTGGTTAGAGGCTCAATCCACCCTGATTTTCAAAACAAATGTTGGTGCCAACCTCAACTTACTACAAGGGCCAAATTCACTGCTGTTGACAAGCTCTCCTCACTGCAAGTGCCAAATACACATGTTTCAAGGTGTTTTCCTACTGTCAGAGAGGTGGTATTGAGTGTGTAAAGTGTGTAGTTGTTAGGCTGTGATGTTGGGGTAATAGAGGGTCTTTGGTGTGTTAGATGCCCCCAGACATGCTTCCCCTGCTGTCCCAGTGTCATTCCAGAGGTGTTGGCATCATTTCCTGGGTTGTCATAGTGGACTTGGTGACCCTCCAGACACGGATTTGGGTTTCCCCCTTAACGAGTATCTGTTCCCCATAGACTATAATGGGGTTCGAAACCCATTCGAACACACGAACATTGAGCGGCTGTTCGAATCGAATTTCGAACCTCGAACATTTTAGTGTTCGCTCATCTCTAGTGATGAGGACTAGCCTTGTCCATACCACCTATTAGGTTGAAAGGGCAGTATCACATATAATATAATGAGATATTTCATCAACCCCCAAAACAAAACATACGTAATTTTTTTTTATCTCCCTTTCTTCCCCTCAGTCCTTATTACAATGCAACACAACTTCGGTGTTATACTTACAATTAATCCATAGACCCAAATGTGCATAAAGTTGTCCCTTCTCTCATATCGAATGGCTTCTATTTTTCACCACAAAAAAATATTATCCATACGATATAACACTAGTTGTATTAACGAGATACTGTTATTACAGTTTTTTCCTAAATAGTCCTTGGCAGCCATTAGTATAAATTGCAGCAGTTTATGGTTATTTCATGAACATCTTGTTTGTTTAATTCCAAGCAGAAAATAAATTACAACCTGTTCAACTCCAAAGTCAATGGCAGAATTGTTTTCCTTGTACATATAGTATGCTCTATGAAGCACTTTTTTTGTACAGGCTAGATTTTTATTTTTATTTTCTGGCAATGTGGCCATATGAGGGCTTTGTGTTTGCGGTATTAGATGTGCTTTTCAATGCCACCATGTTGGGGCCTGTAACTTATTGACTACATTTTATTATCTCTTTCTGCGTGGGATGTAAAAGGAAACATCAATTCTGGCATTGCTTTTTAGCATTTATTTTTTTTCCTGTGCAGAGTACAGCATAAGTAACATGTTACCTTTATTCTGCGGGTCAGTACGGTTATGGTGATACCTCATTTATATTATTTTTTTAATGCATTGTTATTTGTGCAGAATAAAATTCAATTTAGGGGAAAAACGCTGCACT
Organism: Leptodactylus fuscus; assembly: GCF_031893055.1. Classification (NCBI taxonomy): domain Eukaryota; kingdom Metazoa; phylum Chordata; class Amphibia; order Anura; family Leptodactylidae; genus Leptodactylus; species Leptodactylus fuscus. The sequence continues at coordinate 236,657,464 of NC_134265.1, forward strand.
CCGGCTCCTGCATGTGTAGGCGCGATGTGATGACATCACATCATGCCTACAACTATGTGAGTGAGTGAGTGAGACTGCAGAGAGAGCTGCAGGGGAGCGTTGGAATGTGAGTATAAATAGTTTTTTTGTGTTAAACATTGAGGGGAACATAATATAGGGGTCCCATGAAACTGGGACAGATGAAGGGGGGACAGCATGACACTGGGGCAGATGAATGGGGGGGGAGAACAGCATGAAACTGTGGGCATAGATGGGGGGACATGAAACTGTGGGCATAGATGGGGGACATGAAACTGTGGGCAGAGATCGGAGGACATGAAACTGGAGACAGATATAGAGGGGGGACATGAAACTGGGGGCAGAGATGGAGGGGGGGACATGAAACTGGGGGCAAATGAAGGGGTTATATGAAACTGGGGGAGAGGTGGAGGGGGGACATATAATTTACGTGTGACTGTAGGAGGGTTATACTGTGTAGGGGCACATGAAAAATGAATGAGAATGGGCGGAGTCAACATAAAAGTGGGCAGAGCTAAATTTGCTGTGGCACGCTGCGCTCGCCGCACATTTTGCCCATCTTTCTGCTCTTCAGAAGTTGGGAGGTATGCTAATAGTAATACTATGCCAAACTCACAGTAGCTCTCGAACTGCCAACTACGTTTTAGTTCCCACAATACCAGACTCCTTAAAATGCCCATATTGCCATTCTTACTGCAAAGTACAAGACCGTTCATGCCTTTCATTTCTGGATCACATGGAACTTTTCTTATTAATTATTTTATGAACGGATTGAGACAAAGTTCTCCTCTCCTCTCATGGATGGTACAAAGAATGGACAGATGAAATAGGATTCCGCTTAAAATAGGATTGTTACTGGATTTCTTATTATGTGTCTAACAGAAAAGGACAGCAGTATGTGATTTGTCACCGTGATTTATTTCCCCTTCTTACACTCATCTGTCTGCATATTGATATGTTTTACATATACACTACATATGCTAAGCACATGCATAGAACATTAGCATAAAGAAACAGTGCTTCTTTGTACAATATATTCCCCCGTCATTCCCAGGCCAGCTAATCAATAATTAATTATAAGTCTACATTGCCTACGAATATTTATTCTATAGGGAAATATATGACAAAAGTGTTAACATTCATGTAGTGACAAGAGATGTGTGCTTATAATGGGGCGAATGATCCTTCCTAGAGAAACAAAGGACAGTTCTACCAGTTATTCATTAACTCGCTAGTGACATTAATACTAATTGTATTGCTGACATTAGGCACACGCTAATTGTTGCTGATGATTCAGCTGATAATGTGGCTTCTGTTATTACTTCTAATGGCTGCGGAAGGCCTAATAACAGTACAGCAATTCCCCGTGATCTATAGCTAAGGCGTAAATAGGTGGACGCATCAAGTTAGTTTTTGATGTTAAATTGACAGTGACAGTCATTTTAAACACGTATCTGTTAGTGTCAATGCCTCATGCTATTTGGCTTGCATCACTGAGCTGCTTAGAGAGCTCTAACATGAAGTTACAAGCGATGACTGGAGAAAGATAAATACCTACTTTGCAGAATAAAATCTTCTCTTTAGATAATAATTCTCACTTGCCCCTTGTTAAAATTCAGTTTATCATGGCTGGAATATATCTTCCACAAGGTTCACTAACATTGCAGCCACTGAAATTTCATCCTTGTGTAGCTTCTCATCTCCCTCTGAAATGGGGCCAAGAACAACTCAACTAGAGATTAGCCCAATCTCTTCAGGAAGATGTATTGGGCTGCCAGTATAGTAAGTAAATGCTTTTGTAACACCTTAGTTCTAAGAGTGTGAAGATGGCGAGCAGAGGAGGTCCAAGGTTGTGTCTGTTTGTTCCTTGTATGGTCATGGTGGCTTGGCACTAAATTTATACAGTCCCAGAGATGGGGGAGTTACGGCCGAAAGTCCACTAGGGAGTGCAGCCAGTACTCTGGTGGTGGAGAAGATGGTGCGCAAAGTTACTGAAGGCAGAGTCAACCAATGGTGTATCAGGTACAGCAGCTGGCACACACAGAAGTAAGCACACTGACAGTAAGGTTGGCAGCCAAGAAACTTCCTGTAGAGCCAATCAAGGCATGCTAGCTCAGATACACTTGCAAAAGAGGGAGAACCGAAGATGACTCACCTGTAGAGACTGTAACCATTCTTGTATTCTTACTGTTATCCTTGTATCCTGAGTTTTGCCACTAAACCATTAAGCATAAATGATTGTCTGTGCCTATCAGGTCTTGGATGTAACATGCAAATGTAGCATTTTTTCCATAGTGTCACACACATTTCTTCTACTGTAAACACTATGGATTTTCTCATTGGAAGTCGACAATGGATAATTTGCAGTGAATTCATCTCATGTTCATACAGTATATTTTCTTAAAGTTCTAATGTACCGCTACCTTCCAGTTTTTCTCTTGTTGTGTTGCGATGTCCCCATGTGATCACAAGGGCTCACCCAGTGTAGCTGCACTAGTGTATAACTTATTAACATATATCATTGTGTGGCTGGTAAATCATTTAAAGCAATATATTTTGCTCTTAATTTGGGTTTGCTGTATACAATTATAGAAATTTTACAATTGATTTACATCAGTTTGTTTTGCTAGGGATTTCCTATATTGTCAGCATGGACACATATGTCTATATTTGTACAATAATGAGTCTGTTCTAGAAGTAATTAGTATATGGTCCATTAACTTGATAACATATCAAACAGCAGGGCCATTTCTAACCAGCCTTGCAGAAATTACTCCAGAGGAAAAAATGGAACATTGTATTATAGACAGTCTTATACAGTATGTAAATTTCTGGCCATACTTTTTCTGTGAATTCTCTTATCATATGTATGACTGTTTTCTTGTGATTTCAAAGTTCACTGTATAGTCATACAATGTAAATTTGTTGCAGATATGTACTTGCTTAGGTAAGTAGACATGGTGCTCCATAGCAAACCTTGTAATGGGGTCCCAATCTACCATGACTATCTGGTTTAGAACTTGAAAAGTGTACAATTATTTTCATCTTGTTTACACACAGTGACAATATACATGGTGTCATTCCACAAGAATAATGCACACAGTAATGGCACAGTACATGAATAATAAGCACAGTGATGTTACAATATGGAAATAGCACAGGGTTTACGTATGGGGTTGAGATTTCAGGATCATTTTTAAAATCCAATTTCTGATCATATTCCATTCGAACCCGATCCCAATTCCGATCCTAATGCAATTCAATGGGATTTTTTTTAATAATCGAAGATCAGATTTTAAAAACGATCCTATTCACTACACAGCATGGAATCCAAAAATTGAACGCTTTAATTTTTAGACTCCACACTGTGTAGTGATTTAAAAAAATCCTCTGGCTACTTAGTCCCCCCTGATGTCCACTTACCTGCACAGATTGCTGCCGCTGTCCATTGTTCTCGTTCCTCTTCTCTTTACAGGCCTTCAGAGTGCTGTGCACGCCCCCGCCTCCCAATCTAGTGTTAGAGATGCTGGAAGAAGGCGGGGCTTGTTGTGGCTTAGGAGAGTGTGGGTGGGTACAGGGCGGGGAGACGTGAGTGCATCACTCACGTCTCCCCTCCCCTCCTAGGTCTGTATGAGAGAGAACCGGACCAAGAAGAACGAGGAGCGAGAGCAGCAGTGGATCTGTGCAGGTAAGTGTTAGCTTCTAAAGATGTTAGCTAGTCTAGAGATGAGCGAGTACTATTCGAAACTGCCGTTTCGTATAGCATGCTCCCATTAGAATGAATGGACGCATCCAGCGCGCAGGGGGTTAAGAGGCCGGACGCCGGCACAGTCTGTGTGCCGGCTGCATCCATTCATTCCTATGGGAGCATGCTATTCAAAATGGCAAGCTAGATTAGCTTTTCCCACAATGCTTGGCTAGTAGCAAAGCATTGTGGGAAATAACCTCCGACCTCAATCCCGCCTAAAAAGATCGGGATCAGAATTCCGATCGTGATTGTGAAATTTACTCGATTGCTGATCAGAATCCGATTTTTTCCAATCCCGATCGCTCAACCCTATTTACGTACACAAAAAAAATTGTTGCAAATCTGATAGCCACACCCTTACCGTATTCATTATTATTAATGCCACAAAAGATTTGCCTTAAGGAACATGGAGTCGGGGAAGTGCCGCACCTCATCATGAAATAAAGACTTTCCCATCCTTATAGATGTACAGTATTATATACCATTAGAGAGCCGTGTGTGCTGAATTCAGTGCACTGTTGGCTTTTCTAGTACGAGCGCTATTTCTCCTACACTGGCCATGAGTGCAGCTTTCTCCTGGAGTGCTCTAACTATCCAAACCTCTGTTTGTCTGTTTGCCATACCTGTTTCTCTGGTGTTACACTTGACATAAGAGTCTTCCTAGAATAAGTTGAAGGCTATAAAAGCCGAAACATCACTCTTTATTGTCACTTTGCATTAAGAGTAAAACACCAACTTTGAAGATTTTGAATGTGGAATCCTTTATTTATCTGTAATATGGATTGGGATCCTATTCTCACATCCTATTGAGGAGTACATTCCACATGGTTTTCATCTTGTGGAGCAGTTGGAGCACTTTAGGGTCTGAGACTTCCCCTTCTGTTTATGAGGTCCATTCTTGTCTCCCTAGAAAACATAAGAATAGAAGTATGAATAATGGTCCTAAACTACCCAACACATAACACCCCTCTTACCAGACTTAGAGGGCAGAGAGTTGAACCATGTACAAACTCAGAGTAAGTGAGAGCAGGAGTACCAGTAGCGGAAGTAGCAGTAGCTGAATGTGTCACTATGCACCAAAGGCAGGATTGCAGCACTCACCCTCAGTCTTTTAAACTCAGACTAAACCATCATCAGATTCCAAACAGAATCTAGAAATTCAGCATTTTTTTTCACAACGTTTTGGATTATGTTTTGCTGCATTTTTCTCTGCAGTTTTTCTTCCCTTATTAAATCTATTACAACGCGTGGATGGGATTAGGCAGAATTTCATTCACTTTGCTGGTACTGTAAAATGGGGACATACTAGGTACCATGGACACAAGTAGTACTTTGCATGCTCCCAATCATAATGCAATGTATGGAGATATGCTAGGTGCCACAGACACACATGCTACTTTGCATGCTCTTATGCATAATGTGATGTATGAGCAACAATACAGTTACGTAGCAACGCTGAAGAATCCCCCTACATATTGCAATAACATAATAGGATAGTGGTCTAACACATACTGGGGAGGGAGGGGCATATACTGTGTGTGTTCAAGGGGGTAAAAAAAAGTGTGTCCTCAACTGTGCATGGGGGTATAAAATATGTGGTTGCCATAAAAAAGGGGGTCATATACCGTGTAGGGGCCATAAAAAGGGGGTTAAATACTGTGGGGGGGCATAACAAAGGGGTCATATACTTTGGGACTGGCAAAAGAAAGGGATCATATACTATTTGGGGCCACAAAAAGTGGAGTCATATATTGTGTGGTGGGCAAAAAAAGAGGGTCATATCCCATGTGGTGGGTCAGAAAAAGGGGGTCATATACTGTAGGGGGGGGGCAGAAAAAGGGGTATGTATCATGTGGTGGACCATAAAAAAAGGGAGTTGTATATCATGTGGGGGCTAAATAACAGAATTTTATTGATCTGTCAATGGGATGACAGCATGTCCTAATTAAGGGGGCCCATCATCCAACCAATGATAGCTGGGTTGGGTATATTTTTTAGGCGGGGAGGCACCTTTCTATAGTTTGCCTCAGGCAGCAGAGAGGTTAGGTTCACTGCTGTATACACTAATCCAGGTTACTACCAAACACGGTATCATTAATACGAGTATAGTTATGAAGGATCACACAATCTTGGATCACCAAGCTCAAAATATCTCGATCTGTCTAAAGGGATGGCCCGCCACTTTCTGCTAAGAATCACAAAGACACACTCCTCATACCGCTTCACTCTTATGGGATGGTAATTAAAGATATACCTCCAATCATTCAAACTGAGTTGGGGGAATGGTTGCAGTAAATGGGTGGAACAGTCCAAAACCTTCATCAGCCATGAAAAGTTGGGACTTCTAGATGGACCCTGATTACATGGCAGTATTGAGCAAGAAGGACAAGTCGGGGCTGTTAGCTGGACCATGAATACATGGCCTGAGAGTGTATATAAGCCACTTCTTCGGAGAAATGTACAATTTCATGTTGCTTGTCCTTGAAGGTGAGTCCAGGATACAAGTCCTCAAGAAAATGGTCAAAAAGCTGGGATGGACATGCGGCAGTGGTTTTCAAACGTCTCAGGGTGCTGATGCAAGTTCAGGGTGTGGAAATGTCCTTTCAAGCCTCTTTGGGAAACAATAGGGTGAACCCAATACTTCCTTCTCTTTCTCTACGGTCCTTCTTCAGGCATTGTTGCTTGCTATACAAATCTCCATGAGTCCAGCCAGTGCAGCAAAAGATCATCTAGGGACATGTTTGCAGTAAGAAACCACAGCTAGATCAGGAGAGGAGTCTGATACAGCTCTCAACAAGGCAAAAAATAAAAATATGGATTCTGAGCATTCATGTGACCTTTTTTAGGGACAGGGACAAGATAGGTAGATCATTTGTTGTTGTCTGTGGGGGGGGGGGGGTTGTGGATCCACAAATATGGATGACACACTAATGCAATACTATCCATTTTTGTGGACTTATGTCACTAATCTTGAAGATACACTAATGACAAACGGTTTCCAAAAACTGAACATTAAACTTTATTTTGCAGATCATAAATTACACACGGTCATGTGCATGAGGATTTAGGTTAAGGCTCCACGAAAAGGCAGCAGAAAAAAAAATGCAACATTTTGCAGTACCAGCAAAGTGAAGGATATTCTGGCTACTTCCCTCCACATATTTCGGGGGGAAAAAAAATCAGTGTTACTGTTGGAAATGCTCAATATAGATTTCATAAAGGAAGAAAAACTGTAGCGAATATGCAGCAAAATCACAATGAGAAACGTCATGAAAAAAACCCGATTTGTTTTTTTCTGCTGCAATTTTAGCTGTGTTTTGCAACGTGGGATTGTTTTATTTGCCGATTTAATAATTTTTTTTAAGTCAAAGTTATTAGTGGATTCAGCAGAACGTAGAAGAAGAAGCTTTTGTTTCTTCTGTGTTTCTGCCACTCTAAAATACACTGCATTTCTGCAATATTGTTGCCACTCCCTTCTGATAAATTCACCTTTGGCTCAAAAAACCTCAGTAAAACCTACAACAAAATCTGCAGATTTTTCCACAATGTGGGGCTTTAGCAATATACATACAAGGGTATTCAAAAATCTGTGTTATGCATTTCTGTAATATGGTGCCACAGCTTTGTAGTGTATATTACAAAATTGAGACATGTTCCATATCAATTCATAAGTGTTCTTATAGTTTTTTACATTTTTTTTTTTTATTGTACTTTAAAAGATACATTCACTTAAAGTTTTTATATTTAGAACCCTTGGTCCCCCTGCACTAGATTATAGCATGTTGCAATAAAAATGACTAGATTATCACTGCTTTATTTTTTACATCACTATATCTACCACGAGACGTATTGGCAGATTGACTCAAGACTTTCAGTACTGTGACTCTTCGAGCCACTTCATCATTTTACTCTGATTGCAGTTTTACATCTTTCAGTTGTCCTTGGTAGACAGGTCATTTTTCAGAGGAAATGTTGCCCTTTGTCTAGAATATGTTTTGTAATTGCTCAATGGGCAACCGCTGTAATTAGAGAGACAAGAGAAAGGTTGGGACTCAACAAACACATGTACGACATTGACACATTTGCAACGCATACAGCATGAATATAAATGAAGGTTTATAGATGTAAATTATACCCAGCTAAACAAATTAAAATGTATTACAGCGCCTTATGCAATTTACCTAAATCTGCTCGTCATTATTGCAAAATTATTTTTCTTAATTTAATCAATTTTTGTCCTGCCCCATAAATAAATACCATCGAGCACAATCGACAATAAAAGAATAAAATAGTCTCAAATTGAGTTTTTATGCCACCTTCACCGCATCTCTTAAAGTGGGGTGGGGGCGGAGAATTGTTGTGTGGCCTGTCATCAATTAAGCATATTGGGGACATCTAGACCAGGATTCCTGTATGCTGGGCTTGATGAATCCCTCCCAAAATCTATGGGGCACATTCATGATACGTGTAGTAGTATGGAACACTCAAATGTGCCTTTCAGACCTTTTACTCCTGCCTGTTTCTAGGTCAGATGGACTTTGCTAAATTTAGGGTTCCAAGTTATTACCCCCAGAAACTGTGCCAGAAATAAACTTGAACCAAAACCAGAACCCAGTGCCAGCGCCATATTGCCCTTCTACAAGATTTTTGTGCATCAAAACAATCAGAGAGATTTCCTTAATTATATTGTTGTGAGGTTTTTTTTAACGTGATCTATGGATGAAAAAAACAGGACTAAACCAAGATCTAAAGCGTGATGCCATTTAAAAAATGTTTTTAAAAAGTAACCTTATTGCTAGATATTAAGACTTCACTGTCTGTATGTTCAACCAACAGTACAATCAATTTCACCAACAAAGATTTAGGCTTTACCTCTATATTGTGTAATCGATGGAGATACTCTATAGTGTCTATTTCATACAGATACTCTATAGTATTAAGAGTTTCTACAGAAACTTGTGGTGACCAGCATCCACTTTTCTGATGAATCCAATATATTTGGGTGAAACACGTTGAAAAAACAGTGATGCTATTTAATATGTAGTCAAGACACTGACCTGTCCATACATTTAACAAAGTCATTGTTTTGTGAGTGGTATGTAAGTTGGGCATATTAAATACAACGGGGCATATTTATTATGCCTTGTATGGCAGTTTCCTGGCGTAAAAGGCATAAAAAGTCACATTATGGTTTTTGCGCAAATTGGCTCAAAACTGCACAACATGGAAAGTGGGCATGTCATACACAGGATTTCTGTTTTGTATCAGGGATTGAGTGCAAAATTTAGGATTGGTTCAAAAACACATGGCAAGTGCAAACCTTTCCATTACACCTTACCTATGTGTAGTCTCCACTGGTAATGATTTACAAGCACTGATACACTGTGGATACTGCAGCCTTGAACTTTTCTATTGCAAATGTTGGATGCCACTGGTGGAACCTACAGCAATTATTCCATGCTGCAGGTTTAGGGTTTTAGTCACAGCATGTGGATGAAACTTTGTGAAATTTCCTCCACAGTGCTACTATTGTATGCTTGTAGGTTTGTTGTGACTAAGCCCAGAGGCGGATCCAGGGCCGGGCGAGCCGGACAATCGCCCGGGGCACCGCGCCCAGCGGGTCTCCGCAGTCCTAACACAACGGTCCCGGTCAGCGGGAGGTATGTCCCGATTTCAGCTCATCGGCGTCCTATGGACGCCGATGAGCTGAATACATATGCGCTTAAAGCAGGAGCTGTCACAGCTCAGCTCCTGCTTAAACACTAAGCTCTAACATTTGTAGGCACCATGTGATGATGTCACATCGCACCTACAACTATGTGTATGAGTGAGAGAGCGGAGAGAGCAGCGGGGGAGCGAGGGAAGGTGAGTGTGTTTTTTTGTGTTAAAGATTAAGGTGGCCTATGAAACTGGGGGCAGATGAAGGGGGGAGAACGGCATGACACTGGGGCAGATGAAGGGGGGAGTACGGCATGACACTGGGGCAGATGAAGGGGGGAGAACGGCATGACACTGGGGCAGATGAAGGGGGAGAATGGCATGACACTGGGGCAAATGATGCAGGGGGAAAACAGCATGACACTGGGGCAGATGAAGGGGGAGGAGAACGGAATGACACTGGGGCAGATGAAGGGGGGAGAACGGCATGACACTGGGGAAAATGAAGGGAGGGAGAATGGCATGACACTGGGGCAGATGAAGGGGGGAGAACGGCATGACACTGGGGCGGATGAAGGGGGGGAGAATGGCATGAAACTGGGGCAGATGAAGGGGGAGAATGGCATGACACTGGGGCAAATGATGCAGGGGGAAAACAGCATGACACTGGGGCAGATGAAGGGGGAGGAGAACGGAATGACACTGGGGCAGATGAAGGGGGGAGAACGGCATGACACTGGGGAAAATGAAGGGAGGGAGAATGGCATGACACTGGGGCAGATGAAGGGGGGAGAACGGCATGACACTGGGGCGGATGAAGGGGGGGAGAATGGCATGAAACTGGGCAGAAACGGTGGGACATGAAACTGGGGACAGAGATGGAGGGAGGACATGAAACTAGGGGCAGATGAAGGGTGTATATGAAACTGGGGAGAGATGGAGGTGGGACATGTAATTTACGGGTGACTGTAGGAGGATTATACTGTGTGGGAGCACATGAAAAATGAATGAGAATGGGTCAACATAAAAGTGGGCAGAGATTAGGGGCCACACGGTGGCTCAGTGGTTAGCACTGCAGCCTTGCAGCACTGGAGTCCTGGTGTTCAAATCCCATCAAGGGCAAAAAACTATCTGCAAGGAGTTTGTATGTTCTCCCCGTGTTTGCATGGATTTCCATCCCATATACCAAAAAAAAAAAAAAAAAGACATACTGATAGGGAGAAATGTACATTGTGAGCTCTATGTGGGGCTCACAATTTACATAAAAAAAAAAAAAAAAAAAAAAAAGTGGGCAGAGATAAGTTTGCTGCGACGTGCTACGCGTGCTGCACATTTTGTCCCTCTTTCTAATCTTCAGAAGTTGGGAGGTATGGGTTAGAAAGGGCACCAGTGAGCATTTTGTGCTCTCCGCTGCAAAACCGTTTTTTTTTTTTTTTTTTTTTTATTAAACCAGACACAGAGTCGGACATGCAGTACTCTGTGTCCGTTTTAAAAAAACAGAGAGCATAAAACGCTCACGCTCAGTCCGCATTTACTCCTAATGTTTGTATACTTAGATTGTATGACTGTATACCTGTTAATGGGTAGTGGTGAAATGGCCAAACCTACTAATTGTAAAAGTCCGTTGATACATTTAGCCCTGTACCATATTTAAGTGACCATTGAAGCCATGTACCAAATTGTTATTGCTGTCTAGCACATCCATGATTGACCACCCAAGTGTCCAGCCATATTTATCAATACCATTCCGCTTTTGGCAAGGAGGGGTGAGGGCTTAGTACACAAATGATTTAATAATGATGAATCCACTATAACAAACCTACAGTATTTTGTGTCTTCGGATATAATTGCTCATCATCTAGTCGTGATGATATGCTGATCTGAACAGCATAGCCTATTTTATTGTTAACTATTCTTTATTTTTTTCCATCTGTAAGTAAGCTATTGCCTGATCCATAAAAATTTGCTTGCTGATAATGAAAGTAGAAACTTCACTATAATGTGTGTGAATTATTAGGGTAAACACTTTCATAAATGTAAGTTATAGAGTAAATAATATTTTATTAGGTCATAGACAGCATTAAGAAGTCAGTAATTACAGAGTCTTTATAGCCATCCTTGATTTCATAGTGTGTGCTATCTGCCAAATTTTACAGCCCTAATTCTAAAGTATAATTCATGATTTTCTTTGACACCGATAAGGGGATGTTGCACTGGTTACACTGACTGCAAGCTTATAGTAGAAATATCTCAGTTTATTGTTTTATAGTATAACTAGTACTGTATATGTTAAATCTCTTCAAAGTATAAAACCAAAACCGGGGAGTAAGGAGAAGCTGGTTTTCCCACAAAATAAAGTTATCCTCTTAATTACAAACCAGCAGGAGTCCAAATGCTCAGACTCCTACTGATGTGAACAGGGGACCCCCTTTCTGAATAGAGTGATTGAATAGCACTCCATTCATATCAATGTGATGCTGGCAATACCAAAGTATGGTCAGCAGCCATCTCTGATGCACCCATTGAGGTTAATGGAACAGTGTGCACACTTTCTGACCACCAAAAACCGCTTTAACTTAAAATAGACTGACCCAGAGACTTTACACTCCTACTTCTCATATTCTCGGTGCATGTACAGTACCAGGCAAGTGCCACAGCAATGCATGCGCAAGTGTAACAGAACTCGGAGCCAGAGAAGATTTAGGTATACACTGCCTGGTTCCCTCGATCAGAAGAAGGAAGTAGGGACGGAGGGCAGCACACAGTGCCAGGAGGCTTAGTATATGTCCACACAGTGAATTTTACGTGGGACATACCATGCGGCTAGCAGTGCACCGGCATCCCGTTGCGGCATTCCACTCTGGATTAGGCCCGAATGAATGGGGCTAATCGTGAGGGAGTCTCGCACTGCTGAATCATCTGCGGAATCCGCGGAAAGATAGGGCATGTCGCAGTGGATTTTGAGGCGTATTCTGTGTGCAACACCCTTGTTTATCCCAAGAGCTCATCTGAATATTGACAAAATCGCAATATCTTAACAAAGGTACCAATTCACAAGGGAAAAAACCCCTAATCTATCTATCTGAAGTGCTGGACTCATATTCTAGATTCTAGTGACAGGCTCCCTTTAATCTCTTTACTTTTTGGCGTTGGTGGTATTATTTGGGCAATGAATGGCTTTACTATGTATGCATTATAACAAAGACTTATTTTGCATTATAAGGTACCACTCAGACCATAAACATTCAGGTAAAAAAAAAAGTGCTTTGGTACATATGCAAGATTATGATAAAACATTTCTGAAATGGATGACAGAATGGCAGCGGATTCTATTTGAGAGCATACAAGAAGAGTAAGAAATAGAAATAATATATATTTTTATTATAATAACTATCTAAACTCTTACCTTTGTTAACAAAAAAGAGGTTTCCTATAATTGCCGCCAGTGCCAGTGTTCTGCACCGAGCTATGAAGCATGGAGTGGCAATGTCCAAAAATATGCAGCTTGATAAATAACTCACCTCGACTTAAAAATGGTTTGACAGAGCTTAAATATTAGCTATGTTCTGAAGGAACTAGCCAAGAAGACAATAGCATTTTATATCCACTTCCTTGAACAACCATTACCTTCAATGTACAAACAAGTGCAATACAATATGTTACAGGAGTGATAAATTTCACTCATGTTCTTAGTGATGGAGCTGAATGATTTTCTGTCTCAAGCAATCCTCACTAGCCCAACATTGCTAAACTTCACAAACTTATTTCTCCACCAAACTGTGTTCTTGCTCTCCCAGGGCTTTCGATCTGCAGACAGATTGCGGACCGCACGTGTCTCGCTCAGCATGCTCCTCAGATGTCCAGATTGGAATTATTAACTAGCTGCAGCGTTACAATGCATCATCATTGTGCTGTTTTATAAACTATCACTCCAGGCCACAAGCTGTCATGTCCCTGTTTAAAGTGTCATGTCACAATCCCCTTAAACCTGCTGTTTAATCAATTCCAAGCCTTGTAATTATTTCCAACTAACATACACTGTTAGGACAAATCAATTAGTAAAGGAAATGTGGCTACGTCTTGTCAATTACAATTCTTCTAACGGCTGTTGAATGGTTAAATAGAGAAGAGATCATCCAAAAAAGAAATGAGGTTATATCATTTACTCCATTAGCTTTTTATTAAGGAATATATGACGGTTTCACAGTTTGTTTCTATAAAAAATTTTGGACCAGTCTTGATGATTTTGCTTGAAACTGCTATTGATTATTTATTGACCTTAATATGATCATACAACATACCTGTTTTGTATTACAGTATTTTTATTTGATACATGTATAATAATTAGAGATGAGCGAACAGTGTTCAGATCAGCCGATCCGAACAGCACGCACCCATAGAAATGAATGGAAGCACCTGTGACGCTGACTTTGCCAGCGGCCGGCCGGCGTCAAAGGTGCTTCCATTCATTATTATGGGAGTGTGCTGTTCGGATCGGCTGATCCGAACACTGTTCGCTCATCTCTAATAATAATACATTGGTTTTTTTCAAGAACAAACGTAACATGCCATGGTGCGCTACACTGTTTGTGTAGTGTGGCCATTCTAAGCATGAATCCACACCAGCGTTTGAATTCCATTCGGAATTCCATCCACGAATCTGCTTGAAAAACGTGGAGAGAAAAGTTGTGCAAGCAGGACTTTTTTTCTCTGCATTTTTTGGGTGGAAACCTGGTGGACCCCATAGTCTATTTCCATGGACAATTGCTTTTAAAATGGATTAACTTTCCATTTTTCAGGTTCCCAAGCGGTTCCAAAGAATAGAACGCCAAGCACTAGGGTGAACCTAGCATAAATCTGTGGACACACACAGTGATATTTACTATTGTACACCAGTAGGGATTTCTGTGGGTCTCCCACAGCATTCAATCTTTTCATTGCACAGGTTTAAAGCTAAAGGTAAAAAGGTTGAAAGCCAAATAAATAGGTGAGCATTGGGTGTCCTAACAGTGTGACTACCAACAATCTAACGGGGCGTTCACACTTGCGCACCCTTTATCATTCCGCTGGGTTTCCGTCCTAAGCCCCGGAAAAACTGCATCAAGGATGGCTTCCAGTGGTCAGTTTTAAAACCCACTCATTTGAATGGGTTTTAAAAGCAAACCGCCAGTGTCCGTATGTGGCCTCTCCGTGGGGAAACAGGTTTTTTTGGCCCCGACACAAAGTTGGACATGCAGGACTTTGTGTCCGGCAAGAAAAAAAAACGGTTTCCCCGGGGAGAGTCAAATGAATGGGTATTAAAACTGACCGCCGGGAAGCCATTCCCTATGCAGTTTCTCCGGGGCTTAGGACAGAAACCCGGTAGAATGTCACAGGGCACATAGAGGCGCATGTAAACACCTCCTAACATCAATGGTCTATCTTAGGGTGCATTCACACGATGTAACGTGCAGCCGCAAAATCACGGGCGCAAAATATCGCGGCGTATACACTCCCAATGGGAGCTTTTACGGCGCGCAAACTCTGACATGCCATATACTTGCCAGATCACGCTGCACGTTACATCGTGTGAATGCACCCTTAGGCTATTTTAAAAAACTGGACAACCCCTTTTAACTGTTGCTATATCTGTATGCCAAAGGGTCATTTTTGCATCTGTTTGGTGGTGACAATACATGAATGAATGAATGAACGAACGAACGAACAAAAAATATTAGTCTTGCTTTTTTACACCACAGGAGCTCATGTATTTTAATTATCATATCAATAATAATAATAAAATGGTTTCATTCCATTTTGTCCCACTGTTTTATCTTAGTTACTAGCAAAGTAAACCAACAAGGTACGCGCCATACAGCAGCAGAAAGACAAACAGAAAGGAAGGAAGTTTGATAAAAAGCAGAGGGCTAGAGGAGAGAAAAGGCACGAAATTAAAAAAGGATGCTGTCAAATAAGTTCTCGCTTGTTTTAATGGCATTCTGACAGAAGATTAATTCAAGTCAGCTGCTGAAAATAATTATTGTATTATGGGAACAGTAATCATTATTTAGAACATGATTAAATATGTCTGAATCTATTGACTCTGCCTATGATTTATGTATTTGTTTAGTCAATAGTCTAATGTAAATGATGTAATTAATTATAGATGGTGGTGTCAGGTCATTGGTGAAAACAATCTGATGAGAACAAGGACTCTGTTTTTTAATGACAGATGCAGTTGGGGGGCAGGGAGAGAGTTGAGGGAATTCCAAGGGAGGATTTTCATGTATGAATGGTGGCTGGGATCTCAATTTGCATGTTGTCTTTCTCTTGTTCAGCACTCGTTTGGAAATTGAAATAACTTGTTAAGCAAAGGGGAAGGGAGCACATGATTGCAAAAGGGACGTCTGGGACCTGTGACGGCAAGGAGCTAAAGAGCCAGCTGCTCCCGAACACAAGGGAGCATGCTGCTATCATTTACCGCTTCATAAAATTAAATGTTTTCTAAATGAAATCAGTAGGCAGCATGCAAGGAGCCTACTATTTCTAATAACAATTTCTCAATCAATATTTCAATTCAGTTAGGTTCTGCTACAGGCCGGTGTGGGTAGAAAAAAAAAAATATAGTAAAAAATAAGGCAACCACAACAGCTACATATAATACACACACCCCATGCAACATGCAATATTACACATAGATAGATGGCTGGGCAGATAGAACATTTATTTATGCATGGTAGAGTCTCCATTACTGCAAGTCTATTCCCTGTAGATTTTTCTCTTAACTGATAATTCGGTCAGCCACGTTCCTCTAAGGGAGGTCAGAGGTCGCAGCAGGCCCTGTCAAGCCTCAGAGAAACCATTTCCATTTTAATGCTGCAGCTATAATCTATCAAAGATGTGATGTACAAGATACAATGAATTTAAGTGGTCTTCATATATCACTGAGCTTTCATGCCTTCACCTGGGTAATAGTCTGAATTACTCTCTTTACCTCACTGTCTGTCACCTCTAGTAAAATAACAGCCATTCTGTTGGTAAAGACAGGTTTGAGGGCCACGCTAGTGGAAGATATTAAATATCATAAACTTTTACCATTTACCGTTTAGCCTTCTGGAGGCAGCCATTTAACGGAATAAGGTAAATACCTTTATTGACTGATAGCGCTCATGTTTTTATTTATGAGCGTGAAAATAAATCAAGATGTTAGCTATTGTATCCTTGTATTAGAGTGTTACATGCATTGATATATTTACGCATGTCAACTGGCATTACCCATAGGTAGAAGCGAATTCACTAGATCTACTTACAATGGATAGCCATATAAATATTCTTAATAATATTTATGATTATTACTGCTGGGATTTTTATCATTATTGTTATTAATAACATCATGGTTTCAAAAGTCTTCAAATTTTCAAGCATGACATGTGATGTATCTATTATTATCCAGAAATTCTCTGAATTTGATCTCCTGGTTCACATCTGCATTCGGTATTCTGTTCGGGGATTCTGCTTGGGGAATCCCAAACAGACTACCAAACACATTAAAAAGTGGTGAGCAATGAAACTACATGGACCCATAATGATAGACTATAATAATAGTAGACTATAATGGAGTCCATGTGTTTTCTGTGCAGCGTCCACATGAGTCATGCCGAGAGAAAAGTGCTGCAAACACTACATTTCTCTCTGCATGACTCATGCGGACACCATGCAGAAAACACATGGACACCATTATGGTTTATGGGGTCCGAGTACTTTCATTGCTACAACTTTTTAATGCATTTGATATTACATTCGGGGCCCCCAAGCGTAAAGGTAATTTTTGCACTTAAGAAAGGGCCTGAGTAGCCTGAAACGCGTCGTACTTAATAAACATATTGTTTTATCCATTTGGTGAGCGCTTCCTTGTTTGTCCTTCGGTGGATTTTGGTCCGAGTTCTGTCGATGTCCTTACGTCCCTGAGACGTTTCCTCAAGCTGCTCCCTGATTGGTCTACCTATCATTTATGAGAATTTTGGCTGTTGTGTCCCACACAACCACACAAGGTGAGCGGCCATTATTTGTTATTTCACCAGTGTTAATGTACTACACTAGGGTCGCTCGGTGCTTCTGTTTCTTATCTTTTCGAATGGAATACTGAATGCAGATGTGAACCAGGCTTTAACTATATTAAAATATAACAATTTTTTTGTACCTTTGTTTCTTTGTTACCTTACTCCACTACCAAACTGCACCTTAATAGTAGTGTAAGATTGCACTCTAAGGGCCCATACAGTTTGTGCTTGTACAAATATCATCAGAGTCCTAACTTGAAGTTTCTTTGCCCCAATGCAAGATTTGTAATGGGGCCCCCCTACCTACCTTGTGTCATTTAGAATAATGATATATTTTATGTGGCAGAGGTACCATTTGGGCTACCTCAGGGTCCAGTAACGACTGCTACTTCTGTATTCTCTACACTTACATCCCTGTATTTGAAGTGTTTTTCATAGTCAGGGGCGTACCTTCCTTCAATTGCATTGAAGTGATAAAAAGAATGGAACCATGCCTGATCACCTCTACATTGAAAATAGGAGAGAAAAGTACCCCGTTCTTCAGATCATTGGGGGTCTGGGCGGTTGGATCCCCATTGATCAGCAAGCTATCCCCTATCCTGCGGATAGGGAATAATCTGTTTCATGGGAAAAACCTTTTAACCCCTTCCTGACATGCGCCGTAATAGTACGGCGCATGTCGGGTCTGTAACTATGGCGACCGCCTGGGAGACGGGCGGCCGCCATAGCCGCCGGGTGTCTACTGCTTTAAGCTTTAAGGGGCATTAACCCCTCCGGCGCCGCTGTCAAAGGCGCCGGAGGCGCCATTTTCCCGGCGGCGCATGGGCGCCGCCATTTTGGCCGGGATCGCCGGCTCCTGGAGCTTGCTCCAGGGCTGACGTCCCGTTGCCATGACAGCCGGGAGCCTTGTACAGGCTCCCAGGCTTGTCTGCAAAGCCTCTCTTTTGCAGGCTGGTCTATGCAGCCTGCAAAAGAAAGGATGCTTTTTTTCAATGCATTGCAATGCATTAGCATTGTAATGCATTGCATTAGTGATCAGACCCCCTGGGGTTCAACATTCCTAGGGGGTCTAATAAATGCAAAAAAAAAATAAAAAAAAAAAGTAAAAAAAAATATAAAAAAAATATAAAAAGAATTAAAAGTTCAAATCACCCCCCTTTCCCTAGAATACATATAAAAGTAGTTAAAAACTGTGAAACATATACATGTTAGGTATCCCCGCGTCCGAAATTGCCCGCTCTACAAATCTATAAAAATATTTTTCCTGTTCGGTAAACGCCGTAGCGGGAAAAATAGTCGAAAGTGCCAAACCGCCGTTTTTTCACTGTTTTGATTCTGATAAAAATTTGAATAAAAAGTGATCAAAGCAATAACATTTCCCGAAAATGGTAGAACTAAAAAGTACACCCGGCCACGCAAAAAAAGACGCCCTATGCATCCCTGTAAACTTACGTATAAAAAAGTTACGGCCGTCGGAATATGGCGACTTTTAGAAAAAAAAAATTTTAACACAGTTTTGGAATTTTTTTTAGGGGTCAAAATGTAAATAAAACCATATAAATTTGGTATCCCTGGAACCATACCGAAACACAGAATATAGGGGACATGTCATTTTGGTTGCACAGTGAACGCCGTAAAACCAAAGCCCGTAAGAAAGTCGCAGAAATGCATTTTTTCTTCAAATCCACCCCATTCTGAATTTTTTTCCTGCTTCCCAGTACATTATATAGAATAATTAATGGTAGCATCATGAAGAAAAATTTGTCCCACAAAAATTAAGACCTCATATGGCTCTGGGAGCGGAGAAATAAAAAAGTTATGGGGTTTAGAAGGAGGGGAGGCAAAAACGAAAAACGAAAATCAAAAAATGCCATCGGCGGGAAGGGGTTAAAGAGGACCTTTCACCATTTTGCCCACAGGCAGTTCTATATACTGCCGGAAAGCCGGAAAGCTGTGTAGTGACATCCATAACAAAGTATGGTGATTATCACTGTAATGTGCTCTGAAACATGGTGGTGACAGTATAATATGCTTGGGGAGGGGATAGACTCACTCTAAACATGTATTACGAACATTCTAGTTGAAACTACCCTATATATTCAAGCAGAAACATTTTACAAGGTGTCCAGACTGCTGATGATTGAAATCCACCCTTATTTATATCTATGCATTATGAAAGACTGGATCTGTTTCCATTTAGATGGAATTTCACATACAGAATAATTCCATTACCTCTTGGTTCATATCTATGTTTCAAAGAGCTTGCTGGTTGCAACTCCTAACATATAATCATTCAGGAATGTACAGACTGTGTTTCCAATCCTGGAGATTTTTCAGTATGCAGACATTTGCCTACGGCTGTACTTATTTTAGAAAACAATTCCTAATATGTTTTAACAGTCCCCTTTTATGGGAATTATTATAATAGGATTCTAGCAAAGATGAATGGAATGACCTAGCTTCCTACACTAGTGATGTACACTATTGTTCTACTGAAGAGCACCATTACATGGAGTTCATCTTTGTGTAAAGCACTCTGGTTGCATGTCCTATTGAAAAGTATAATGTGATCCTAAAGGAAAATCTGCAAGAGAACCAAAACATGGGAGAGAATATATTTTTAGGCAAAAAATGAAACAGGCTGAAATGTCTGTCTGTGGCCTGTCTCTCTGTCTTTTCCCATTTCCAGCAAGTTACCGTATATACTCGAGTATAAGCCAAATTTTTCAGCCCAGTTTTTGTGCTGAAAAAGCCTCCCTCGGCTTATACTCGAGTCAGTAAAAAAAAAAAAAAATATATATATATATATATATATATATATTCTTTTTTTTTTTTTTTTTTTTTTTTTTTTAGGAGGGGGGGTCTATGACCAGTCACAATATTAATGTATAGAATCTCCCATAAAATAGTGTAAAAAAAAAAGCAGATTTAAAAAAAAAAATAAAGGTTCTAAATCACTCCTTTCCTTAGGATACATACAAAAGTAGAAAATGACTGTGAAACACATACACATTGGGTATCCCTGTGTCTGAAAGTGCCCGGTCTACTGAATATCTGCAGTGCTCCTGTTCCGTCGGGAAGAGGATAATAGGAGCACTGCAGATCCCCTATATTCAGCCAGACTGAATTCCAAGTGGAGGAAGAAAAAGCAGTCCTCAAGCTCAGGGAAGGGGCAGACAGACAACCAAAACACTCCCTCCCCTTCCCCAGCACCCAGCAACTACTGCACCCAAAAACTCCGACCATTTTAATTTTTGAAATTTTCCAGTAGATGCAGCATTTCCCCCCTAGGCTTATAGTCGAGTCAATAAGTTTTCCAGTTTTTTGTGGTAAAATTAGGGGCCTCGGCTTATATTTGGGTCAGCTCATACTCGAGTATATACGGTAATTCACACAATAATTTAGGATGTATAGAAGTGTAAGGAGAGCTGTACGTGCTGTATTTAGTTATAATATCAAATTGTAGAAAATATATTCAATGCGTGCTAATATATAAAACTGATGACAATTTGTCACTTAGGAGTTCCTAGGTACCGACATAGACACAAACAAGTATAAATACACATGGAATCAACGACACTTCACTTACTTGGTGCCTTCAGTGTGCCAATAATAGTGTCAGCATCATCCCCATAACACACCAAAGTTCCCTATAAGGGGACATTCACACTACAGTTGGTGACCATCAGCAGTGTCCGTAGCTGTTATCCATTGCAAGATTTTAGCAATGGACACTAGCTGAACCGTCAGAAATCTGTTAAAATTTCCATTCATTTCAATGGGATTTTATCTTGTGTCCGTTTGTGACCATTTAGATCCAGTCCGTCAAAAGTCCATCCAGTCCGTCAAAAGTCCATTTTTTCCAGCGGACTTTTCTTTCCATTGGAAAAAACGGACGGCAAGTGTTATTTTTTTAACATTGAAGTCTTTGGGCAACAGACTTATAACGGACAGTAACTGTCCGTTATTTTGCATCCTTTGTTTTCTGCGCATACATGGACAGTATAAAAAAACGGACACTAACTGACACTTACTGATGCTAGTGAGTCCGTTTTTTCTAATTGATCCATTGTTATGATAGATGTTTTTTGTTTTTTTGTAACGGACACCGTCATAACGGAATCCAACAGTAGTGTGAACCCTGCCTGACAATGCAAGCAATTCATATATTGTATAGCAGAGCTACATGGGTCTGTATGGAACTGTACTACACCAGCAAAAGCCACCAACATCCTACAAAAAAACATGACATTGTATTATATGCATTATTATGGAAAACTTCTGCCTTACATTCTGCCTTACATTAGGCCTTACAGTCCAAACCAATGCCAAACCAGTTACTATTACACATATAGGATACAACAGGTGAAGTTGACAAGGACACTTTCCAACATTTATTTTTTTGCTGTGCCTATTGGACTAAAGAAGGAAAATGATAGATTGATTCAGTATTGCAAACAAATAAATACATTTATTTTTCATAGGCAAAAGATTTAAGAAAAAAAATGTGCATCTCTGAATGCTCGAGAAATTGGAGCAGCCACAGGACCATGGCTTTAAACAAACTTTATCTGGGCGCTTGACTGACTGGCAATTGTGTGCAATCATTTTAGCTGTCACAGAGCCCAGAGAAATGTGTGCGAGCTCTAGCATGAAATGTTTATATTTCATAAACAAAATGATGTGCTTAACAGTCAGAGCAATGGGAGGATTTCGGCTAATGCATTTTCCAATGTATGTGTCAGATTATTAATGCGCTCCAGTAGCTGTTAATTTCGGTTTGCTGGAATGATTTATGGGGAGGTAAAGGAGAGAGACATAATCTAATTGAGATCAGAATCACTGTTCTAGCAAAAGAGCACAACATGGGGCCCAGCCACAGAAGAAAGATTAATTTCTAATAGGCAAATCATCTCTTAAATTATTATAAACATTGCCGCTGACTACACTTTACTCTGCCAATACAATAATATATGTTAAAAGAAAATCAGGAATTTTGAGGAAAGTCATTGTGACTTACGCAGCGCTAAAGATGAAGAGCCTAGGTGACTGCACAGTGAATCCCGAGCTGTTCCAGAGGAAGCACTTTGATGAATTTATGCAGTTATATGAACAACAATTGAAAGATCAGGGCAAGATCAATCACAATAGAAATAAAAGACAAGTGGTGTCTGGCAGATATGCATCAGACCTCAAAGTGTGCCTCACTTTCCCCATCTGCCCCTCTGTCTGTCGCTCCTCGCTCGTAATTACCATTCTGGCTCGTGCACTCTCTTATTGCTTCTTTATTTGGGAAGGGGTTGAGTCCTGTCTAATGTAGACATCATGGAGAGGTAGAAAGCTGCTACTTTCAATTTTACACTTGACATATACTACCTATGTGTCTTTAAAAGGTCTCAAAATTGTAAGGCATTGATACTAAGGACGTTGTTATGTTTGCAGTACTAAATAGAACAGGGGCAAAGATTTTTGTGTGATATGGCATTTTGCTATTACAATCAATACAGAGCTATTGTATGTAGTTTATGTTCAGATGTTTGTGGGTTTCTACAATGCAACAATCTAAGATGTAAGACTACATGCACAAGAACATGTGCATGTGTGGGGTCCGTGGGAAAATGGCACAAGCAACACATGGATGGTGCCTCTATGGACCCACTGAATTTCCACCAAATGAACAAGAATAGGACCTGTCCTAAGTTTTCATTTCAGACCCATGGCTTCATACACAAACTTTTGATAACGCACGGTCATGTATATGGGACATTAGAATGTAATGGGTCAGCGGACATGAAGACTTAGTGTCTCTTGGATTTGGAATTCAGTGACTGGGTTCTGAAGAAAATCCTGTTATCAGTATAAGGGTCCATTTACACGAAGTAAACGCGCTCTCATTTTGGCAAAATACTCGTGTAAAGAATACACGTGTAAAAATAAGACTCCCATTGACTTCAATGACATTTTACACGTGTATTTTGACGTGTTTTTTTACACATGTAAAAATATGTCATTGAAGTCAATGGGAGTCTTATTTTTACACATGTATTTTGCCAAAATGAGCGCGCATTTACTCCGTGTGAATGGACCCTTGATGGAGGTCGACTTATTTTCAGTGACCTCAGGCATTCTGATCTCCTGATAGCTTTTGCCCAGTGTTTCAACTAATTTTACATAAATCAATGGTACAAAAGCTTAAAAAATGTTATAATATATCTCATCACAAAATGATACTTCTTTCCTCATTTTTCAGTTTTTACACGTCCTACCCCCACCCCACCACCTTGTAAACTGAGATTCAAGGGGAAGGATCCAGCTAGTTACAGCTAGTTCTGTTGCTGATAGAGCTGGAAGCCATAGGCTTCCTGCCCTACCACTTTTTGAATTGTAGCCTGGGAATCGAGAGGGGTAATAGTAAGAGGTAAGTATTCCCTCTCCCCTACCACTCTGTCCTGCTCTGGGCACACATGACATCATACCAGTGTGCCATGGAAGGGGAACAGACAGGTAAGTACTAACCACTATGGAGGCCACTATATGGGGTGGATTATCATGTATGTAGGCCATTGTATAGGGCCATTATCCTGCAGCAGTGCACATTGTACGCTGGGTAAACAGCATGGCTTCTGGCATGTTAACATTACCAGTAACCACACTGTCTTAGAAAAGTGGATCTGCAGGGGTCCTGATTGTCAGACCCCTTCCACATAATAGCTAGGTACAGTTTTATTTCTTATATACACACACTGCAGCTTATTCTGAAATAATCTGAAACAACAGGAAAGCTTGCCTTGCACATACCTCATGTAATATTTGTCACTGCTCTCTCTGTTCACTCTGACATGTTCGTGGGGAAATTATTTGTGCAAATAATTCGATCTATGATCAGGTGTCTGATCATAATCCAATGTGTAGGGTCATCTTAACTCTGCTCCATCATACTGTCCCATGTTTTGCCGTATAAGACTGAAATAATATGTCTACTTTTACACTCCCTAAAGGCAAGTCTCAAAATCTTAAACGTGTACCCAAACCCACAAGGCAAGTATATTCCGATAGGTAAATTGGATTCCCATGAACTGACCCTAGTGCCTGCTGGAGATACATGCTTGTATGGCAGCTACAGACTCAACTCCCCATAACGTTCCCTGTGCTTTAAGTAAGTAATTCTAGATGAAAATTCAGAAATATCTGTACAATTTCCGACAAGCACAGAACATACTGCTGGCCTGAGTTGAAATCCAAAAAATGGAGGCAATAGCAGGTAAAGCCCTGATATGGAAAAATCCCTTTAAGCATAAAGAGTCTACTTAGCAAACAGAACTTCTATAACTATAGCCATTATCTGCTTGAATTTATTTTAAAGTGAAGTATATACAAATGGAACCATTGTGATGTAGCTATTCTCTGGAGCACGCAGACCATATTAACCTTCTGCCCTAGTTGTCCCGCCATGCTACATCATGAACCAGTGCCTTACATCACTATACTGCGTTTTAGAGGCACCTGCTCCTTCTACTATCTGTCATTCTGTTACTTTATGCTTATTTGGATTCCAATCCCTTACATCATTGCCTCTGTCACATGCAGCTATGCCCACCGGATAACAAAATTCTGATGTTATCTCAATTGTATTATCCCATCTGCTTCAAAACGGAAGACATCTCAGCCAAGCAAGAGGTAAAAACACTGCACTAAAAAATGATCATGGGAAAGCAAACCTCTGCCATGTTCGTTCTACTATCCAGAGCTTTTTGGAAATTGAAAGTTTTTCAATAAGGAGTTTCAGGCAAATAATAAATATGATGCCATGCTTATTCATTGCTCTAACCGCAAATCAACTGGACTGCCTGATTCACAATAGACAATGGCTAAATTATAGCCATCGTACTCCAGAAAAATAATATTATTAGGTAAGATTGATGGCACGCAGATCTGACCTTTCGAGTCACTGAAAACTACTGTAACCAATATAATTCTTTTTTTCCCCTTCTCCTGAAACAAACTGTTTGACTTGTAAATTATGGTGATAACAGCTGGCTGCCAATGAAGTGAACTATTAATTGTATGTTCCTAACAGCGCAGCTTGTAAATCAATATGAGCAATGATCGGTTTAGTTATACCACCACAGACACCCTATAGCTTACCATAATTTACAGCTTCTGGACAAGGAATCACCATCAGCGAATTCTGTTGACATAACAAAAAACAAAGTGCAGTTTATTCTCAGTGTAACCTCACTGTAAATCCATTGTTGGACAGAAATGCACAATGCAATGTTATTTGCGAAATTAATCGTAAATGTCTTTAAAGGAACAGAGGAAAATTCAAGGTCAGCATTTTATTGCCTGTCATAAAGCAGAGATTATGTTCTCTTTGGTATTAAGCAGTGAATGTCTAATTTATTTGGCATCCACCTGTTTGCTATAAGAAGTCATGATTAAATATATATATATATATATATATATATATATATATATATATATATATACATATATTCTATTGTATAATATATGCTAAAGAGGTTTTCTCATGAATATACGTCTATTTGTAGATAATTGTAAGCTAAACATTGAAAATTGAAAATATAAGAATTAAAAATTTTGCAGAGTGTTAAAGATTTTTGTCGAAACATATTAATGTTGACAATCTTTTGTCTTGGTCGGTTGCCAGCAGATATGACCATGAATGCAGAAGCTTTCTATAGTCTGGCACCATAGAAATTCCTGCATCCATTGTTGTATCCATTGGCAACCGATTAAGACTGTCCACTGAGATGGCTAAAGAAAATCTTTAAAATGCTGTAAAAATTTTAAATATTTATATTTGAAAAAAAAAATTTAATTGTCTACATGGGTGACATGTAATATATGTAAGAATACATAGTAAATTTCCTTTAGGCCTCCAGCCAACAGCCATATTAATAACTCTGTATAAGCTCAAAATTGTATGAAGCTATAATATGACACCCATAGAAGTCTGTGGGGTCATATGTTATCTTCATATACCCCTAATTTCTTTTGAAGGTATAGGGAAATTTTCTGTCTGATTCATACAGAATCCAACAGAAACAATGTCAATGCCATATTAAACAAGTGAAATATATCACCATTCAATGGCATCACATGCTGTCAAGCAAAGTACCATTGTTACCATATAGCATCTTGAATCGAAATAGCTTCTTATTAAATAACATTAATGTGTTTCACTTAGGCTGGTCTTACACAACCGTATTGAATGTACAATCCGCAAGTTGCTGATCGGCAACATAGGCTCCACAGATGTCCGTGTCCTGCCGCACTTGCCCATAGAGTTCTATGGGAGAGTCCGTGCAGTGCCGCAATTCACGGCCATTACGGACATGTCCTATAAATTGCAGACCACGGTTGCGGCCCAGCCACACCACAGATAAAATATCCAGTGGTGTAAGAGGCCACATTATAATGTGTCCGCAAATGGTCCGCAATTGAAAACCCTCAATTGTGGACGATTTGCGGACTTACATTATAGCCGTGTAAGACCAGCCTTAAGCATGGCTAGGAACAGGTGTCATGCAAGGAGTTAAGATGCAGTATACTGTATACATTTTGCACACAAAGATTTATTTTTAATTATTTACTCTCCTTGTAGATTGTAAAATTATTGAACAGTCCTTTACACTGACAACCACATTGATGCCACTTTGGGCCATGTTATATGAACACTCATATTTGTGATTAAACTTCTCAAAAACAAAGGTTCACTGACAAATTGTTAATATGGAAAGCATTTTAAGAGGAAAACATCTGTAAAGAGCTTCACATTTTTACATACATGTTTTAACGTCTCTACCTGTTGGGGTCTCTGCACTACCCTCCCCTCCCATGCTGCGGTGCAGAAGGCGTGTTCAGTTTGATTCTTTGCTTAGAGTTTTTCTTTGCACTGTGTGAACATTGCTCCATTATCTATGCTCTGTAATTGAGTTTCCACCACACACATCTCCCGCATCCCGTTTCCCTCTGTTCATCAAATAGTTAATTCTAGTCTTGCCTGTGTGAGTGACAGCCTGTCTTTCAATCAAGCCTAGGGCAGGTCCTTGGCTTCATATACAGTTAGGGCCAGAAATATTTGGACAGTGACACAATTTTCGCGAGTTGGGCTCTGCATGCCACCACATTGGTTTTGAAATGAAACCTCTACAACAGAATTCAAGTGCAGATTGTAACGTTTAATTTGAAGGGTTGAACAAAAATATCTGATAGAAAATGTAGGAATTGTGCACATTTCTTTACAAACACTCCACATTTTAGGAGCTCAAAAGTAATTGGACAAATAAACATAACCCAAACAAAATATTTTTATTTTCAATATTTTGTTGCGAATCCTTTGGAGGCAATCACTGCCTTAAGTCTGGAACCCATGGACATCACCAAACGCTGGGTTTCCTCCTTCTTAATGCTTTGCCAGGCCTTTACAGCCGCAGCCTTCAGGTCTTGCTTGTTTGTGGGTCTTTCCGCCTTAAGTCTGGATTTGAGCAAGTGAAATGCATGCTCAATTGGGTTAAGATCTGGTGATTGACTTGGCCATTGCAGAATGTTCCACTTTTTTGCACTCATGAACTCCTGGGTAGCTTTGGCTGTATGCTTGGGGTCATTGTGCATCTGTACTATGAAGCGCCGTCCGATCAACTTGGCAGCATTTGGCTGAATCTGGGCTGAAAGTATATCCCGGTACACTTCAGAATTCATCCGGCTACTCTTGTCTGCTGTTATGTCATCAATAAACACAAGTGACCCAGTGCCATTGAAAGCCATGCATGCCCATGCCATCACGTTGCCTCCACCATGTTTTACAGAGGATGTGGTGTGCCTTGGATCATGTGCCGTTCCCTTTCTTTTCCAAACTTTTTTCTTCCCATCATTCTGGTACAGGTTGATCTTTGTCTCATCTGTCCATAGAATACTTTTCCAGAACTGAGCTGGCTTCTTGAGGTGTTTTTCAGCAAATTTAACTCTGGCCTGTCTATTTTTGGAATTGATGAATGGTTTG
Organism: Leptodactylus fuscus; assembly: GCF_031893055.1. Lineage (NCBI taxonomy): Eukaryota > Metazoa > Chordata > Amphibia > Anura > Leptodactylidae > Leptodactylus > Leptodactylus fuscus. Next base: position 236,685,953 of record NC_134265.1, read on the forward strand.
CATCTAGATGTGAACCCTTTGTATTTAATTTCATGGAGTCTTCTCTTTACTGTTGACTTAGAGACAGATACACCTACTTCACTGAGAGTGTTCTGGACTTCAGTTGATGTTGTGAATGGGTTCTTCTTGACCAAAGAAAGTATGCGGCGATCATCCACCACTGTTGTCATCTGTGGACGCCCAGGGCTTTTTGAGTTCCCAAGCTCACCAGTCAATTCCTTTTTTCTTAGAATGTACCTGACTGTTGATTTTGCTACTCCAAGCATGTCTGCTATCTCTCTGATGGATTTTTTCTTTTTTTTCAGCCTCAGGATGTTCTGCTTCACCTCAATTGAGAGTTCCTTTGGCCGCATGTTGTCTGGTCACAGCAACAGCTTCCAAATGCAAAACCACACACCTGGACTCAACCCCAGACCTTTTAACTACTTCATTGATTACAGGTTTACGAGGGAGACGCCTTCAGAGTTAATTGCAGCCCTTAGAGTCCATTTTCCAATTACTTTTGGTCCCTTGAAAAAGAGGAGGCTATGCATTACACAGCTATGATTTCTAAACCCTTTCTCCGATTTGGATGTGGAAACTCTCATATTGCAGCTGGGAGTGTGCACTTTCAGCCCATATTATATATATATATATATATATATATATATATATAATTGTATTTCTGAACATGTTTTAGTAAACAGCTAAAATAACAAAACTTGTGTCACTGTCCAAATATTTCTGGCCCTAACTGTATACCAGGCCATCAGCCTACACAGGCTTGATGGCTATTGTGACTCTGTCCATAGACTTTGTCCCTGCTAAGCTCCTCTTTCTTCTATTATTGTATTACTGACCTCTGACACTTGGCTTCCCTTGTGACTACTCTCTTGGATTATGATTCTGTACTGCATTACTTGACTGTTACCGGACCCTTGGCTATGTGACCTCCCTTTGTTGTTGTTTGTCTTGTCTGCGCTCTGTGTTGTCAAATATATATAGGAAGGGTCTGTCAACCAGTTGTCGCCTGTTGCTTAGGACATGACTGGCAAGCAGGAAGGGACAGCGGGGGTTTCAGCTTAGGGCTCACTGTCTTGTTGTGCCCCTTCCCCCAGGAATCACCAGCAGCAACTGGGAAATTGCTCCTCTAGAAATTCACTTACACATATGCTTGTCATACAATTTAGAATTTCTGTTTGAATGAAATTTTATTGTTAAATCTGTATAGTCATCCAAAGATTTTGTTCATGAAAATATTTAGTGAGCCCTTACTATACCAGGCAGTAAATATTAGTTGTAATGTCATTTATGTTCTTAACTGCTACTTCTAAGTCTTTATAGTATACCCTAACAGGTGCTTTTGCTTATATTGCTGTGCACACTTGGCACACATTAACATGACAGTGAGAATCAGCCATGTGACGGCATTAAATTCACTGCATGTGACTGGGGACTATTCACATTTCCTATTTTTGTCCATGTCATTCAATTGTATGAGGGATGGGTAAAACAGCCATGGAAATGGATGCTTTTCATGGGCAATTTTTACAACATTTATGTGGATCTAGCTGTACAATATACTGACATACTCAAATTAAATTAAATTTAAGATTAAGATTATAAAACCAACTATAAAATCAAAAGAGGACTAGCAAAAATTATTTGCAAGTATTTTATTTAATAAAACCAATATACAGTAATATAAGCACCATAAATTTACATCATTATTAGGGGGTGTTCACATTACCTTTAGTAGTGTCCGATACTAGCATCCATTACAAAATGTTAACGGAACGTGATAATAGAATGTCATAAATCCATTAAAAATTCCATTGATTTCAATGGGATTTTATCTGTTTCCCGTTAGTGTCCATTAATGTCGGTTTACACCAAATCTATCACACGATTTTTTTAACGGACATAAAAACTCGGGATGCAGGACTTTTGTGTCCTTTCAAAATAAAGAACTTACGACGGTTGGAAAGTATCCGTTATTTTTTAATCAGTAATGGATGGGTGTCCATTTTTTTAACTGATTCATTAAATGGATCATTTAAAAAAACGGGCATATTAACATCAGTCAGTGTCTGTTAATGTCTGTCATGATAAGTGTCTGTTTTATTTTATTTTTTATTTAAGGGACACTATCAGAATGGTCATCCAACAGTAGTGTGAATGCCCCCTTACCCTTACAACTATAAAACTCATAGACTCATAAAATTTAAATGCTAAAAAGTTGGCACAGATGCCTATAGCAAAGCCAAATTCCTTGTTTGAATTTCCAACCTTCCAAGATAAGAGGCACAATCTCCTTTATTTTTATGGATAGCTACCACATTATTTGGTGCAGTACGTCTTATACCATAGGCCCATTATAGGAACATTGCATTTGGTTCTGCAAAATCTGGTAAACTGTTTCCCTATAAATGACTTAAAGCGGCTCTATCATTAGATTTTGGCCATTTTAGATAATCATTTTTCTATTTCCATAAATCCATAGTTCAGATATAGCTAACAAACTTTGTAATATATTATGCAATATACTATTGCACTTCATATAGGATAAGTGCCTGCTTTTTCATTTATTTGCCTCTTTCTGCCACTGATCAAATCTGTACTCTATGAAGAAGTGAGAGAGGAGAAAGGATAACCCATGAAACAGAGAGACATCAGCAATATAGAGAGACAGTTCTTCTTCACAACACAGTTGGGTTGTCAGGAATTACTGTCCAGCCTTCTCCTGACAGGAATGATTATTTTAAAGCGGACCTTTCACATCCTCGGACACATGCTGTGTAACATACCGCTAGAAACCCAACAGTGCGCTGAATTCAGAGCACTATTGGCTTTCCCGTTCTGTGCCCCCACTGAAAAGCTATCGGTGCCGGTACCGTAGCTCTTCAGTCTCAGAAGGGCATTTCTGACAGTCAGTCAGGAACGTTCCTCCTCACTGTAGTGTCTATTGCGCTTTACTGTGAGAGGGGGCATTGCTTACCACCCAGCTATAACACTGAGCGGTGAGGAACGCCCCCTCCCCCAGTACAAGTCTATAGACGAGTACTGTCAGGAGTAGGGGGGCATTCCTAACCGCTCAGCATCATGGCTGGATGGTAAGCAATGCCCCCTCTCACAGTACAGCACAACAGTGATCACACGACAAACTTTTATATGTGTGGATTTTTTTGTAAATGTTCTCTAACTTTAAATCACTTGAAACTTTATTTTTGACATGGAATACTATTGCTATACACTAGATGATTCACCCTCACAAGGGTGCTAGAAAAATCTGGTAAACATGTATCCCTTATAAGAAAGGAATATATCCTTATCAAGGGTGTCCTGACAAGTTCCAGAAGATATGGGGTCTTTGGCTTAATTCACACACAACATTGTGCCGACCCACACTAGTTCAGGACCCTTTTCCCAATGTTGCAGATGTGACTGTAATCTTTCCTCCAGTGCTGCCATGGGGTTGGTTGTTTTTTGTTGCTTTCTTTGTTCCTTTTATTCCTGTTTTGCTTTTGAAGTTTATACTTATACAATACATTCTCACATGTCATATCTAGTCCTCTGTTCTTATCTATTTTGTAGACATTTTGTAGAATTCATGCTGATTTTTATACCTACATGCAACATGGGATCAGCATTTATTGCTTCTTGTCCAATTGTTCTATTGCCTTAAACTACTAGATAGTTGCGTTTTTTTATATGCATTTCCAAATTATTGCCCATACATCATAAGAGACCTTTAGATTTATATCTTTATTTTCCATAACTGGTTTGAATCCCATACCTAGAACAATGGTCTTTATATAACTGCAATAAACCATGTTAGCATTTCTGATTTTACAGGAAGTTTTAAAAACTCAACAAGCACCGAATCGATCTTATATAACACATACCTTAGCAAAGACTGCCAGAAATACTTGGCACATGAGAACATGGATCTAACTTGTTAATGATTAAAAAGCATAGCATATAGGTCTTACTATTAGAAGTGTATGGTTTGTCTATATTTCACTCGAAGCTAGATTTTACTTGACCCAGGGAAAGGAAGACATGTACATGCCCACCATCCATCCCTACCTACTATGTACTTTAGCCACTATTCAGACTCAGTCTGGTCATCTACAGACTCGTTTATAATATTCATTTTATCAGCAAAAAAACATAGGAGGGATTTATCAAATCTGTTACGCCACTTTTGTGGCATAAACTGAAATGCAACTATTTAATGTAACTTATGATTAAAATAGTCCCAAGTGACGTTTTTGCGTTGGCTTTGCAAAAGTGGGCCAAGCATGAGTGAGCATGGATGACGGGTGGCACATTATCATTAATGCCACAAAAGTGTTGTAAATGATGACAGAATCTACAGCAGCCCCAATAGATTTATGCCTAGACGCCAGGTCATAGGGGGTGCAGTTACTGGGCCCGGAAACCTGAAGGGAGGACAAAGGTCTCTTTACAATATAAGAAGATATCAGTATTAAAGATAACTTTAACTATTTAGCATTGGATCCCAGGAGCGTCAAGTTATGTCTCTGAATGTAGCGCACCCTCCGTTACCCCTAAGGTAAAATACTCCCGTCTTGATGAATCAGAACCACAGTACATTTCCTTATGGCTCTCTACAAACATCACCCACATGCTGAGCTAACTCATATCCATCCTGCTTATTCAGAAGAGACAATGATCTGCTGCGACATTTTGGGGCATGAGAGTAGTCTGCTGTATTACTTTATGATCTGCTCCACTCATTTGAATACATTAGTAGATTGTTTGTTAAAAGCAATGGCTCCATAAGGAGATAGCCTTTAATTGACTTTTGTCCTTATTATATAAAGCTTTCTTAGCGGCTAAGAAATACGGAGCTATTAATTGATTTGCCTTCTCTTATGGGGAATAAATATAATGCAATATTAGATCTATGCCTTTTTAATGGTGGGAAGCCACAAGTAAAATGTGCTCTTTAGATGCTCCGAACACCTGCTCAGTATGAGACACAGTAAATATTTTAGCCTATGTCCGTCTGTAGCGGTTCCAAAGAAGTTGAGTAAAGTCTATTGTTGTTTTATGCAGTGATCTAATTAACCTTTTGCCAGAATTAAAATGACCTTGAATTGGGCATTGTGACCTAAAACGCTTAACGTTGTTGACTTTTAACAAGCTTCTTGGGATGACTAGGAGCAGCATCTGCTAAAATGGCCAAAAGGTCGAATCCATTAATTTAGATGAGATACCACATTGTCCTGGCCTCCTTTTTAAAAATGGGAGCGTGGATATGAGCCCCAGCAGAAAACACAGACATTGACAGATTTCAAATACAGGCTATTGTGTAGTGAATGGTTGAGAATGGAGCAACAGCCCAGTGTTTGTGACTGCCAAATGAGTCGGGGTGTGCCTATTCCTCTTTGTCTTAATGTCACATCTTAGGTCATGTAAGTGCATGTCTTTTTATATGGTACTAAAGTCACAATATTAGAAAGTAACTAATTTCTAAAGACATATGTAAGACATTTTGTGGAAAAAAGCACCACATTTGCCATCAGGTTGTGTATGATATTGCAGATCAGTCTCATTCACTTCAATAGAATATAGTTGGAACACCAGCAACAGTTTGGAAGAAAACAGCCATGTTTTTTCTCAATTAAATTGAGCATTTTTTACATATCTGTTGTTTTCTCAAATGCTTTATTTTCTTCAGATCAGCACTTGTTGATTTACGTCATCATAATAGAAGTAAATATTTAGCAAATTAGAGAAGTTAATATTGTGAGAAATTATATCAACTTAAAGAGGACGTTTCATGTCCTCAGGCACAGGCGGTGTTATATACCACTAAAAAGCTGACAGTGTGCTGAATTCAGCAAACGGGCTTTCCCGTTATGTACCCTGGGGCAAGAGATATCGGTGCCATTACCAATATCTCTTCACTGTCAGAAGGGTGTTCCTGACAGTCTAGCTAGGCTGCAAGGAACGTCCCTCCTGACAGTACTGTCCGTAGTGCTGTATTGTCAGAGGGGGCGTTCCTTACCACCCAGCCATGGATGAATAAGTCAGTTTTTATTCATATGCTAATTAGCCTCCAGTCAGCACAGGAAGTTCCCAGCAGCACTCACCTCTGCTATTCTCTCCTATCTGTGTGTGCAAACAGGAAGTTACCAGCAGCAGCCTGTGCTGTTTACACCCATAGGAAACAAAAGCAAAGAGGGTGCACGATGGTGCACCAAGGGTCTAATTAGCATATGAATAAAAATAGACTTATTCAAAAACCACTGAGGCAATTTACATACTAAAGGTAGGTGTGGAATAGACTTTCTAAAGGCTATGCAAGGATGTGATTAGTTAAAAATGACTTTTCCCAATGATAGAGCCCCTTTAATATGAGTTTTTGAAAACTGAAAATTAGATAGGTCAATGTGACATGAAGCCACGTGAATTAATATTTTCTATTTTTACTGTTCAACTTTTCGTATGCTTCTTATGACGATATTTAAGTCATGGCTTCTTCACCTATTTTGGGCCACCATTCTAGACTTGTCACACAGTGATGTGGGGGACCAAGCGCACAACTGTAATCCACTCAGGAGAGGGTTCCAGAGTATCGGATAGCGGTAGAAGGTGAATGGAGATATTGTCAGCAGCTGGAGCTTCTTTGACATCCACAAGGGATGATATTAGACAATTTCAAGACCAACACGACGAAGCACCGCGCTTACCTAAATGGTAAAGAAACACACGTAGCTTTATTTTGACCGATATTGATCAGCAGTTACATGACAAGAATCTGCATAACTAATCATATACTAAATAGTTGCAAGTCAAATTTATGTATGAGATAGCCAAGATGATTGCCTATAAAATGATGGTAGTCTCATGTCTGAAGCTGTAGTGGATAGTGAGATATGGAGCCTAGAAGTCAAAAGTTCCAAACATTGTTACCCTTTTGCTCGTCAGTGTATTAATGGTTATGAGATGACCACTCAAAAAAGTGGTCTTCTACAGGTTGGTATGTATGTAAGCATGGGAATAGCTATAGTGGGTGGTGAAGTAGCAATCACTACTGGGTCCTGGAGCATAAGGGATCCCAAAAGCCTCTCTACAACATAAAAAGACACCGGTTTTATATACAGCTCATGGTAAGTCGGGTCCCCTTTCCAGAATTTGTCCTGGGGTCTAATAGTTTCACCCCTGATTGCCAGTATGTATAATATATGGTAAAACCAAAAATCTGTCACAGAAAATCTTAAATTGGAGTATTTATATTATTACTATTATTATTATTATTATTATTATTATTATTATTATTATTATTATTGTAGTAGTAGTAGTAGTAGTAGTAGAAGTAGTAGTAGCTTTAGGCAATTCTGAATGCTGGAATTTTTTATCAATGCGTTACTCAGAATGAGGCTGCTGTGGTGGTTAGGTGACAATATATTGTTGAAGGAAAATGAGTGCAGCCATTTTCACTGCAGCAGTATTGCAAGACCTCTATTTAGCCTCTTTAGTTCACTGAAGGATGGTGTTGAATGGGATGTCAACCGCTTTGATAATGTGCCTAGAAATGGCATAATGAAATGAGCAGTCAAAATATGACATTAAAACATTTACATATTTAGTTGCAAAAAACCTTAATTCTAGTTATGCAGCAAGTGGATGAGGCTTGTGAGTCATGCATACTAATAAATACAGCTTGCCTTATTTGAGTTGAGACTTGTTCAGGATAGCTTCTAATACAGGAGAACTTCAGTGATCCATAAAAAACATTGCACACTCACTGATTTCAATGGGTACACTGTGGTGCTAGCCATGTGGACTAGGTGTAAAACTGAGTTGACTGAAACACTTATACTGTTGGTACGCTAGTACGCCAGCTCTACTATTTTTACACATCTAACACTCAGAATTGTCTGCTATGTATTCAGCTGATGGAATGGGTCGAAGGAAGATGTTTACATTGATCAAAAATGTGTTTCCAACTCAACCATGTATCCCTTGATTCCATGTTACCACGCCATTTGTCAAAGATACGGGGGATTTTCAGTTGGTCAAAAAAATATTAAGATCTAGCTATTAACTCTTTCCCAAATTATTTAAATGCCTGAAATGCAGCAATTACTAGTTACTGTGGTGCAAATGAAGAGAATACTATTATATATATATATATATATAAAGGCTGATGAGCACATTCCCATTGCTGCCCGAGAGCTCTTTCCTGCGCCGCCTCCTTCTTCTGCTGCAACTCCGCCTCTTCTGGCTTCTCTTGCTCTTGTAGTTCTATACAGGAGCATAGAGAGGCCACCCCAAAATGGCCACCGGCTCCTGTATTGAACTGCAAGAGCGGCTACCCAAAAATGGCCGCTGGGTAGCTGCTCTTGCAGTTCAATACAGGAGCTGGCTGGCGGCCATTTTGGGGTAGCCGCTCTTGCAGTTCAATACAGGAGCTGGCCGGCGACCATTTTGGGGTAGCCGCTCTTGCAGTTCAATACAGGAGCTGGCCGGCGACCATTTTGGTGTAGCCGCTCTTGCAGTTCAATACAGGAGCTGGCCAGCGGCCATTTTGGGGTGGCCTCTCTATACTCCTGTATGGAACTACAAGAGCAAGAGAAGCCAGAAGAGGCGGAGTTGCTGCAGAACAAGGAGGCGGCACAGGAAAGAGCTCTGGGAAGCAATGGGGATGCGCTCATCGGTGTAGCAGTGCTGGGGCCGCCCTCAATGCTGCGGAGAGCTCATTTGCATACCGGTTAAAACCGGTATTTCTACGGAACGGCGCGGCGGAGACCACGTCTAAAGGTAGGAGACGAATAGCCTTTCTTAAGGCTATTCCGACGTGTTCATTAGAAAAAAAGGTAGTTTAATGGTAGAATCCCTTTAAATTCTTTGTGACCTTTGTTTTGGACATAGCGGAATTGCTTCCAATTAATCCAATATGGCATTAGAAATATGAAGAGACAACTAAAAATTTGTAACTAAATTAAATTTCTTCCTAACATATGATTCATAAAACATCTGCTCTGAATCCTTCCATTCAATGTAATTTAGAAGCTATTTAGTGAATATTTGCCTTTTACGTTCCTGCTTGCATTACCCAAAAGCCCATTTGGCCCCTGAAATCATCATTTCACTCAAGGCTATCATTCCGCAGCCTTCTCATGTTAGCTAACTGTTTAAATGCCTACATTAAGTTCATCCAATTATCATTTGTATCAGTTATTTGTTGGTATGCTAGATGGAAGTCAGATGGCTTATTAAAATGCAGAGCATCACACGACTTCTTCTTTATCAGAAAGTTGTACGAGAGAGGCCTTGGAAAGTCAGATCATGATGCAAAAGCCATTTGTAGTACATTAACATAGTACATTAACATTTGCAAGGCACCAATTAATTTACATAATCAATACAATCAAGTGCCTTTTCCTTGGGACCTCGTGTTTATTTACATCAATTCTACACACGTCACCTTCCATCAAGAGTAAAACCGATTTTCTTGTCCTACATATGCTCTCAAGATAACCTTAATTCCCCATAAAATAAATCTATGTGTGTTTATTATACGGAGGCTGCTGTTGCTCCTGAGTGAGCAGAATTTAATCTGTGCAATGGCTGGAAAACAAGTCTGCTACGGAGGATCGGGGTTTTATGGCTAAGTATTATGATTATTGTTGTTGTTTATTATGATTATTATTATTCCTACTATTAGAAATCTCTGTTTATGATGTGATGCATTTGAGGCTAAGCACATTAGGTACATTATTCATTGGGTACATTTGTCAGAACATGTGTGTGTATAAGAAACTAATGATCCATATTAAATTAATGATGTCATAAAGAAGAAAAATGGAGCATACACGCAGCTATGACGGAAGCAGCAGACTTTGATAAACCAATGGAAAAGGCCTAATCAGATGAAACATTAGCCTATTCTGTCTTAGAAAATTACATTTCTGGAAAAGGACTTGTACACAATGTTGGTTTTATTAAAACAAATTAATTCAGTCATTAAGGAATCATAAGGCAAGTGTCTCATAAGTCAGGACCTCCAGTGTAACAAATTGATTAAATGACTGTGTAATAGTCTCTTTAAACAAATCTAGTGTAACAAGTTAATAGATCTGCTCAATTACCATGCTGGGGTGATGAGGATTTGGGCCACTCTTTCATTAAATCTGTGAGATTGTTCTTGCTTTTTTTAACCTCTTGAAATTGATTGCCGTGCTGGCAATTAAAATAAAGAAATACCAGCATGATGGGCTTTAGGTGACAGTGATCGTATGCTTCTCACTTGGGGATCTGGAATGAAGGAACAGTCAAATGTTTAGATAGAAAATGAACCTATAATTGGTGTTCAAAAAAATAGTAGGAAATTTATATAGAGCGCTATGGTATATACACAGCTGCTAAATACTTCCTTAAAGGGGTTGTCCCATCACAAGGATCCTATCTATACTGCTTGTTAATGTGGATGTAAGACTTTTGCTAAATATATTGCTTCAGCAAAACTGCTTTGTTTGTCCACTATCTTACTTTATTCAATTCATTGTTGACACAGCCCTTGACTTATCTGCTCAAAAGTCAAGTGATGTATCTGCCTGCTCTCAGGGGGGGAGGGGCTAAGTGCAGGGGAGCAAGCCTGTGTTTCTAGCTATTCCTGTGTCTACACCACATGACCTAGGTCCTGCACTCAGATAGGGGAGAGGAGCTGCTTTCATTTCTGATCGTCTTCTGTTCTCCCAGTTATCAGGCTAGCTAATTCAATTGTGTTCATTATGGCAGAGACAGGCAGTCTCTGTATGTAACACAGAATGGAGTTGCTCCTGCCTGTACTTCATAGTCCAATATTGTGCATATAGTGTTTAAGGACCTTTGATGACATCACAGGCCCTTCAGCCGCCCCATAGGATCCCGCTATGTGGTGGGCGGAGCTACACGCTAATTTGGGGGCAGAGCTAAACGGCAGGTTGCATGTGAAATCCCGCCCACCAAATGATGCAAGAAACCAGGAAGAGAGAAGATTTTACAGCAGTGAAGACTGGTGAGTATGTGACGTGGGAATACCCCTTTAAAGGGTTTGTCCTAATGTAGACCCTAGTTCAAACAGTTGTAAGCCCAAGCACGGATATAGTCAGGGGAAGCTGCAGAGGGTGCAAGCTTCAGAAAAACGAATGTGTAACACATGGTGGCAAAGAATTCATGGTCACGCCTTGCCATGACCAGATCAGAAGCCATTCTGTGATGTTGGCCATGGAAGCACCTCAGCGGAAACAACATGGAAGAATGGGATGGTGGTCCTGAAGTGAATGTGGAAGGAAAGCATATAAATAGATTTTGATCCTCTAAAATGTCAATGTAGTGAAGTTTTGCAATATAATGATTAAAATATACTGAATATAATATATATAATACTGTGCAAAATGTGTAGGTATGAAGAAATGGTTCTGTTAGGATAACAGATGCAGTTGAGAGACAAAGTGAGAACCAGTACTAGATACACTGATTTAAATGGCCAACAAAGCGCTGCGTGTTTAACACTTCCCAGGCCATGCCAACTCCAACCCCACAATGGTGTTCACCAGAGCGCCAGATGGTGGGGATAGACTTGGCTGCTCTGCTGGGTGGAAACTCAAAACACACAGCATACCACAAATCACGGTAAACCAGACAGTGAGGTCTCTTACCTGCAGATGTTTCGGGTTGCAGTATAGGTCCAAGGATCCAGAAGGCTGAGGCGGGTGGTCAGAAGGTGGCGGCAAAAAGTAAATCATAATCATACGTTATGGTTGTCAGCAAGAGGGCAACGCGGTATAGTGTGGAATCCAAAGGGAATGTCAGGCAGGCCGAGTTGGTAACAGGAGAAAAAGAGCAGTACTAAACGGTGTTCAGAAAGCAAAGGTCTAGAGGCAAGCTGGGGTCTTAAACGGGAACAGGCTCAATGCAAAGTCACAAGGCAAAGTCAAGTTCAAATGTCAAGGCAAAGGATCAGATACACAAGGAATCAGATAACAGGAGAACGCTTACTACGAGGACACCCCCCTCACCGCAACAGTACTCGTCCATATACTAGTGCTGGGGGCGAAAGTTCCTCATCGTCATGGCTGGGTGGTAAGGAACGCCCCCTCTGACAGTACAGAGCTATGGAGACTACTGTCAACAGGGACGTTCCCAGTTAGACTGTCAGGAACGCCCTTCTGACAGTGAAGAGCTATCAATAATTGCACGGATATCTCTTACCCCGGGGAACATAATGGATATAAAACCACATGTGCAATTGAAGTGTATACTTTCAGGTATAATGCAAGGGGTTCAACAAAAATATCCTGTGAAACGTTTAGGAATTGCAATGATTTTTCTACAAACTCTCCTCACTTCAGGCAGCTCAAATGTAATTAGACAAATTAACATTACCAAAATAAAATGTTAATTTTTAGTAATTTATTGAGAATCCTTTGCAGGCAATGACTGCCTGAAGCCTGGATATCACCAAATGCTGGGTTTCCTCCTTTTTAGAGATTTGGCAGGTCATTAGTACCTGCTTGTTTGTGGGTATTTTTGCCTTACGTTTTATCTTAAGCAAGTAAACGACATGCTCAATTACCGTATTTTTCGGACTATAAGACGCACTTTTTTTCCCCAAAATTTGGGGGGAAAAGAAGGGTGCGTCTTATAGTCCGAATGTGGCGCCTGGCATCCGCTGTAATAGAGAGGCGGAAGCCGGCAAGTGATAGACGCCATTACAGGTGCCGGGGCCTGCGACATCGCTGCGCTCCTCTGCCCTGCATGAAGCCAGCAGCGGGAGGAGTGATGCTGCTATTCCGCTCCTCCGTCCCCCCGCCGCTGGCTTCATGCAGGGCAGGGCAGCAATGTCTCAGGCCCCGGCGTCTATCCCTCCCCGGCATCCGCCTCTCTAGTACAGCGGATGCCGGGTCAGTATCGGTGGCCCCTTCTCCCCTGGGGCCGGTCCCCACCGGCCCCGTACCTGTAAAGTTGCAGGCCGGCTCCTGCGCGGCGATATCGCAGGAGCCGACCTGTTTGGGTGACAGCCGGGAGCCTAATGAGGCTCCCAGGCCTGTCACGGCTATATATTAGTATTGCGGCTGGGTCTATGACCAGCCGTAATACTAATAGACAGAATGTCCCATAGACGGCAATACAGTTGTATTGCCGTCTATGGGACTTGCAATCAAGCGACCGCAGGCTCAAGCCCCGGGGGGGGAATAAAATAGTAAAAAAAAAAAAAAAAAGCTTTAAAAATATATAATAAAAATATGAAATAAATAAAAGTTCTAAATCACCTCCTGTCCCTAGAATATATATATATATAAAAGTAGAAAATCATATATCATAAACCACCGGTTTTTTTTTTCAATAAAAGGTGATCTAAGAAATAGATATTCCCCAAAATGGTATAACTAAAAAGTACTTCTGGCCCCGCAAAAAAAAACACTCTATGCATCCCTGTACAGCTGCAGGGTCACCTGTCAATGTGGCCTTGCAGCTGTTGCAAAACTACAACTCCCATATATTAAATATTTTACCAGTTTTTGCTTCAAAATTTTTTTTCCCTATTTTCCTCCTCTAAAACCTAGGTGCGTCTTATAGTCCAAAAAATACGGTAAGTTGTGATCTGGTGACTGACTCAGCAATTGCAAAATATTGCACTTCTTTGCCTTAAAAAACTCCTGCATTGCTTTTGCAGTTTGGGTCATTGTCCATCTGTAGTATGAAGTGCCGTCCAATCAACCGTGCTGAATTTGGTTGAGTCTCAGCAGAAAGTAGATCCCTGTAAACTTCAGAATTCATCTGGTTGATTTGTCTCCTGTCACATTATCGATAAACACTAGTGACCCAATGCCAATGGAAGCCATGAATGCCCATGCCATTACACTGCCTCCACCACGTTTTACAGACGATGTGATGTGCTTTGAATCATGAGTCATTACAAGACTTTTCCATACTTTCTTCTACCCATCATTTTGGTACAGGTTGATCTTAGTTTTATCTGTTCAAAGAATTCTGTTCTATAACTGGGCTGGGTTCTTTAGATGTTTAGATGGTAAAGTCTAATCTGGCTTTTGTATTTTTGAGGCTGATAAATGGTTTGCAGCTTGTCTTCAAATTATTTCCCGGAAAGTGTTCTTCATTTGGGTGAATATTGTGAAGGAGTTTTTCATCACCATGGAAAAGATTCTGCCACCAACCACCACTGTTGTCTTCCTTGGACACCCAGGCCTTTTGAGTTCCTAATCTCACCAATGCGTTCTTTTTTTTACCAGAATGTACCAAACTGTTGATTTGGCCAGTCCTAACATTTTTGCTATCTCTCTGATGGATTACTTATTTTTTTCAGCTAAATGATGGTCTGTTTCGCTTCCATTAAGAGCTCCTTTGACCACATGTTGTGGGTTTACAGCCACAGCTTCCTGATGTAAATGCTACAACTGGAATCAACTCCAGATCTTTTACCTGCTTATTTGATGATGGACTAATGAGGAAATAGCTCATGTAGCCCATTAATTAGCTTTTGAGAGGTTACTTTTGGTCCCTTGAACAAGATGCAGCTACATATTACAGTGCTGCAATTCCTAAACCCTTCCTCCTAATAGGATGTGAATGCCCTCAATTACCCTCAAAAGAAGAAAGCCGAGCAGCAGGACTGCGCTGGGAGGACACCAGAGGACTGGGGAAAGGTGAATATTTTTTTTGTTGTGTTTTGTTTTCACCTCCCCAAGCCTATTTTAAAAAAAAAAAAAATATAGCCCATATAGCCCCTTTAACTGTAGGTAACAGAGAGATCAACAGTTACAAGTCACTATTATAGATAAACATAATATAACTAAACTAGTAATACACAAACAGTTGTAGTATTCATGTCTTTTACTTAGCATTCCACAGTGCAAGGAGAAAAAATATGAGAAACTAATTTAATAACCTGCAGATTATTTATCACTCAGTATGTCTTCAGTTTTAGCTAAACAGTCCAAATCCATGATGATCCTTTCACTATGACAATTACAAGTCAGGCCTGGCCCACATCTGCGTTCAGTGTACTGTTCAGGGAGTCTGCTTTGGGACCCCCAGAACGAAATACTGAACGCATTAAAAAATCGAGAGCAGTGAAAGCACACAGAGTCCATAGACTATAATGAAGCCCGTGTATTTTCTACACGGTGTCCGCATGAGTCATGTGGAGAGGAAAGTAGTTCTGGATGTACTTTCCTCTCCACGTGACTCATGCAGATACCACACGGAAAACACACGGATCCCATTATTGTCATGTGTTTTCACTGCTGTTCACTTTATAATGCGTCTGGTATTCCGTTCTGGGGGTCCCCAAGCAGACTCCCCGAACAGTACACCGAACGCAGATGTGGGCCAGGCCTGACTTGTAATGGATCGAATACAGAAGACTGGTGAAACTTTTAAAGCAAAATAACCAAAATGTTGAAAGTCCATGGTTGTTTATAGTTACCGCAATGGATTACGTTAGTTACTGCGTGGGTCATAGACCATGGCTCTTTATGGTCTTATTCTTATGATATAAACAGGTAAAGCTAACTATTCTGGAAGGTTGATGGCAGACAGTACCTAACAACAGAAGACAGTCTTCTGGATGACCTCTTGTATCCAACTATTAGAGGACAATAGAACTGCCATTTATGAACAATAAAGGGCAAATATGTTCTGGAATTTGTAGTAAATAAAGTATTACTTTCACTATCCATGTACAGACAGCTGAAGCTTCTCTTGTATGACAAAGTCCTGATGGGATCCGATGCAGGTCACAAAGCTGAGTCTCTAGTCCTCTGTCTTCTGGGCTACAATGACAACAACAAGCTTTTTTTTTTTTTTTTTTTTTTTTCAAACCTACAAAGGAACATTGCCACACTATTTCTTGAGCACTGCTAACCACTAGATGGTACACTGTGACCCCACTAAGCAAACTATACACATATGACTAACTTGAGCATTGGCTTATTGGTGGGCACAAGGCAAAACATGACGCTAATGGCAATACCAAATTTACAAGTAAGGATACTTTCATAATCACTACATGAAATGTATAGTTGGAATTGTATCTTATGGGGGTTTGATCACTGATGCAATGTAAAACAATCTTCATGCATTGCTAATTCTCGGAATCTGGTATGGTATGTGGTAAAAAGGGTGACCCAGCTCCAGTGGCTGTCAGCTTAAAATAGAGCTACAAGACTTAGATATTAGGGGGGTGAGAAGTTAAGGGTTTTTTGGGGGGTTTTTGGAGGGGGAAACATGGTAGCAGTTAAAATAAGTAATACCGAATTATTCTAACTTAGTCAAAGTGAAGGTAGAGCTCAGCTTTTGGAGGTACGCGTTAAATATATGGCTCAACATACCTTTGATAACTAAAAGAATCATCTGCAATGCTTTTAGAACTGTTAATATGATGGTTAAGGCAGTATATTTAGATTACTAATCTGGTATTATTCATTAAATAGCATTATTGTAAGGCTACACCATAGTATTCGGACTGTCCTTATCATGGGATAAGAGAACCCTGCTCCAGTCACACACATTAACCAGATGACCTATGTGTATTCAGAGGTTTAGTGTATTCAAACACGAGACCCTCCACAATATTAACACTGGCCGCAAGCAAACAAATACCACTTCTTCCATTGGTTATTTTGATACACATAAATTAGCCATGTCAGCTTTGCTCACTGTTGAGCCAATATTTAGATTGGTCATGTAAGATTCAGTAATATGCACAACTATGCATCTCTAGCAAATATAAGCAGATTTAGTGTTTGCACAATTGCCATCTGCCAAGCAGCCTAATGTTGGCTTCGTGTATGAAAACAAGTGTGGCCAGTATGTGAAAATCTTTTTATAGCAGCCAATCACATTGCTCCTTCATAACCAGTTCTAGAATCTGATTGGCTGTTGCAGCAAAAATAGACCATTAGTTTCAGTAAAAGATTTCATAAATGAGGCCCATTATCGCCAGCACCATATCTCACTCTCTCTATCCACCACAAATGGGTAACAGCCATGTGCCGTCGTGAAAAAGTAGCCTCAGTCAGCTTTGACAGAGGTATCAGGGAGGTTAATTCTCATGATCAGTGTGGTCACTGATCACAGGTATTGCTGCCAGTTATTCTCTTTATTATACAGCAGAGCTGAGCTCCTGCCATATTTAAATATCTGCCATCCGCCTTAATAGTGTGGCAGATGTCAGAAAAGGGTTAATGGGAGTCTGTCAGAAAGAAAATACATATCAAAATAATAACAATATCTTGTAGGGCTGCATCTATACTTTCCAAAGATGCTTTTCTTATTCTGCATTGCAACCAGTGGCGTAAATACCAGGGTAGCAGCAGTAGCGGTTGCCACAGGGCCTGGGATATTAGGGGAGCCGTGGGGCCCCGAATGTTTTTTTGTTTTTTTTTAATAGGCCATTACCTACTGAAGTAACCCCAGCAGGTAACAAGTCTTATTTACCTATCAATCTTCTCTCCTGCGCACAGAAGCTGGGATTGGTAAGTGAGGCCACGGGCCCGTGAACCCCAACACACACTGCTATCATTATACTCTGTGATCTTTTCAGACCCCAGAGTATAATGATCCGAGGGCTAGGGGGGTGAGGGAACATAAAAATCACTGTTACTTACCTCTCCTGCGCTCCAGCAGTCTTTTGGCCCTATTTGATGATGTCCCAGAAGTCACATGAGCATAATGATGCCGGCATGTCTCAGGTGACATCTGGTCCAACACTGAAGAAGGCTGAAATCAGCGGGGAGTGCCAGGGAGAAGTAAGTAACTGTGTGTTTTATGTTTGTCACCTCCCCTGGATCTCAGATCATTATACTCTGAAAAGACCCCAAAGTATAATAATTGTTCATGGTTGGTCCACTATGGGACATAATACTGTGTGCAGGGGCCACTATGCGGCATAATAATGTGTGCAGGGGCCACTATGGGGCATAATAATGTGTCAAGGGGCCACTATGGGGCATAATAGTGTGGGCAGGGGCCACTATAGAGCATAATAGTGTGTATACAGAGACCACGCTGGGCATAATACTGTTTGTGCAGGGGCCACAGTGGGGCATAATACTGTGGTCGCAGGGGTCACTATGGCACATTATACTATTTGGAAGGGCCACTATATGACATTATACTGTCTGGAGGCCACTTTGGGACATTATAGTGTTTGTAAATGGTGTGTTATACTACATGGGGGCCAGGAAAGGAGGCGCTATGCTGTGAGGGGCCCCCAAGTCAAAAGTTTGCTGGAAGGCCCAGTCTTTGCTAGTTATGAATCTGATTGCAACTGAATTATCATGAAAATTAGTGTTTTATTGTTATGCAAATTAGAAAAGTAGAAATGAGAAAAGTGCTTTAGGTGCTTGTCTTCAACTCCCAGAGCTTCAGTCTCTGTGTTAGGTAGCCTCCCCTAACTGTTGCCAAGATTTGCTCCCCTTTAAGTGAAATCTCTTAAGATCCTGGTTTGATTTACCACCAAAGACTAAACTATAATGAGTGCATAGGTAGTTGTCACATCTCAGCCCTGGTGCCCAGAGCATCCTGGAGGACCCCGTATTATAAATGGCAGTGGTAGGTGAGTAATTCTGGTCCAAAGTTCGCACTTGGGTCCAGGATTGTCATACGATGCTGCATGTATTATACTTTGATCCTGCTTGATGCTGCTACTGTTGAGATACAGATTTTCTGTCCTACCACTGTGTGAAGCAGAAGGGCTTTGGCCAGAAGTAGATGACTCAGTTAATTGCTCCTACAATGTCCAGTCAAGCACCAGTGACATAATAAATGTAATGACAGGGAACATCCCGCAAGGCCCTGCTAGTACAATTCCGAGGACAATTTAAATCCATCACTAGGAGAGATCTATTTTTACATTGCACTTTGTCATATCACTGCAGACTCCGCCAATAAAAAAGCTTTGATTCCTGTGACACCCCATTGCCAAAGACATGGAAAGAATATCTATTACCCTACAGCCATTTTGTTAAGTGTTTGCTCCCTGGTGTGACCCAGCCACTTTATCTGTTGATCTTTTATTTTCTGAGTTCATGTTACCCATATGTTACTCTAATAGTCGCAATAACTCCTGGGCAATAGGACTCGTATTTTACTGAGAGGAAATAAAAAAGAATGTACTTCAATAATAATAAAAAGGCAATACTGTAATAGCTTAATAGGGTTGATTGAAGATGGATTGAATATCATTGTAAGGCTTGCTCCACACATCTGCAGTATCTATTCTCACTACACAACATATACACATAAATGCAATTATTACAAAGTAATAACAATATTCAAAGGCACACACTGGTGGATAAAGGCTGGTTGAAGAAGGGTCTGCAATTTTACTAAATAATGGTTATTATGGGATCTGTTTTGGGGGTGCTCAGATAATCTCTTGGTAATTTGGGATCTGAACTTATTTTGGGGTTTGTATTCATTTCAAGGACTGTGCTCATTTTGGGAGATATAGTGTGAGGTTTTGGGTTTGATGAAGTCGTGGTAGTAAATGGTGGACATATAATAAAAAAGTTTGGGGAACACTTATCACACCTCTCCTGGAAATCTCTGAACCTGATCTTACTAATCGGATGTATTAAAGTATGATCCATACGTGTGCATGTTTGTATGACTCTGTATATGTATGTGTACATATTTGTATTTACTGTACATATATGTGTTAGCGACTGTACGCCTTTCACGGGCTGTCCACATAGTAGGGTCTCTGCACTGTATCAGCTTCTGCCAGCTAGTTGTAGACTAGTGAGTGGGGAACCAGAGAGTACTAAAGCCTGAAGAGAAAAGTATAGCAGCAGAAATGTGACCATTAACCCATTCACTTCCATACAGCAGCAGTGATGTGCCTGGACTGGGCTGATCACATGGATGCACTGCATAGAAAGGGCCACAGCAGGGTGTATATGCACAGGAGGCTGAGGGCCTTTGGAGTCCAGGGGGCAATTCTTAGAGCCTTTTTCTACTCTGTGGTAGAATCAGCCATCTTCTTCGGTGTGTCCTGCTGGGGGAGTAGCATACCAGCCAGGGACAGAAATAGACTTGACAGACTGGTTAGAAGGGCCAGCTCTGTCCTGGGGGGCCCCCTGGACCCAGTACAGGTGGTGGGTGACAGAAGGATACTGTCCGTGGTGAGCGCCGTGCTGTAGAATAACTCCCATCCCATGTATGAGACTATGACAGCACTGGGCAGTACGGTCAGTCGACTGCTTCACCCCAAGTGTGAGAAGGAGCGCTATCGGAGATCCTTCCTCCCAACCGCAGTCAGGCTGTATAATTAACATCAGGGTAAGTGGGGATCACTCCGCACAGAGAACTAAATGATCCCAAAGTCCTCTCTTCTTTTTCTTTCTTTAGCTGCTATGACTTCTAGTATTCTTCTCCTATTTGCTATTCTGAGCTTATGTGTGTCTCCTCGTGTAATATAGTACTGTTTATATCCTGAATCCGTATTATCATGCTGCTGTAACACTAAAATTTCTCCATGGTGGAACTAATAAAGGATTATCTTATCTTAACCTCTTATCTAGCAGTGACAAATAATAAGTAGCATTTTTACTATAGCTGAGGAAACAGGGCACAATTCTCCTGTCTTTATCCGTCCATGGCATAAAAACGCTGTGCCCCAGCCGTTATCATATCTACTATTCTATCTATTAGACAGATAATGATAGGGGACATAAATACATGACACAAGACATCGGGAGAACCATTATTACAAACCCGGCTTCAAAATGCTAAATAATTGATAATAGAAGTCAGTAAAGCATGTGGTAATTACATGTGCATGATAGTAGGATTATACTGTCCTGGCGGGAAAACTGATTAATGGCTGTTTGCAAAATGACTATATCACTGTATAATAAATAATATTGCACACAGCAGCCAGGTTGAGATGTATTGTCCCTAGGCGCTTAGTTTCTGATTGTGCTGTGCCCCTGCATCCACCATACAGCCTGCTCAAGCTCTCAAACTATGGTCAGGAACAGATGTTTCCGCTGCTCCAAGAGAATTGTAAGTGATGTTCAAGACAGCTGGCAAATGTCTCCAGTTATACATAAATGCTATATACCTGCGCGCGCATAAGCTGTTTACTAAACTTATTGATGGCTTTTAATAACATCTCATGAGTTATAGTGAAAAACAAGTAAATGTGCAGAAATACAGCATGAAGGCAAAAAGATATTTTCAAATAATTTCTGAAAAAAATCAAAACCATAAAAAAGTGCTATGTGCTGAAATGGATAAAAAATACTATCCTGAAATTCTGAGCTGTTCCCATAGACTGTATTGCCCCAGGCTAATTCCTTGTTTATATGTTTGCAGTGCTATGGAGATTACTTGCTCTATTTGATAAGAGTTATATGAGATACTTCTGTCTTATCACGAGGGACACAAAAAGATCTGGTGAAAAATAATCCATTTTTTGAGTCTATTTAACCTTATGTGAAACTCACTGTAGAAATATTATTTTTGTTGGCAGATCTTTTATCTGCAGTGATCAGCTGATCTATCTGATATCTGCCTACCGGGGAAAACAGGATTGAGACCTGACAAGTAATGTGTGAATTTCACAGTACTAATCTGCTGTCAAATCACCATAAGGCTGAGGCCCCATTTTGCAGAAAATAGCTTTTTTTGTTGCAGTTTTTTGAGCCAAAGCCAGAAGTGTATTGAGCAGAAGGGAGAAGTATAAGAACTTCCTATATATTTCCTATTCCTATTGTAGCCATTCTTGGATTTGACTCAAAAAAATGCAGCAAAATCTGCAACAAAAAAAGCTGCGTTTCTGCAACTTGGAGCCTCAGCCAAATATGGGAGTTTTTTGTGTACATATTCCGGTGCAACACCACAGAAACACAGAAGCATTTGAAGTACCGTTCTAATAAACCCTAATATGTGTGCGATAAAACAAAAGAATTACAGTATGTAAATGTATGAATTAACGCAAATGTCTTCATAGGGCAAGATCACCTTGCTTGCCTTCTGATGCCAAAAAGACACAAAATGCAACTATTGGGATAGTTGCACAAAAATTTAGCAATCTTTAGTTTCGAAAAGTGTACGGGAAAATGGTGTGGTTAGCTTATCAATGTTGATGTACTCCATATTCATCAAATGTGACTTTTTAGTGGGGTGGTGTAGAATGCAGAGACTGTGAGCGCAATCTGCTCTAAGGCCGTGTCCCCGCATTGCAGAAACATAACTTCTTTTGTTACAGATTTTGTTGTGGTTTTTTGAACTAAAGCCAAGAATGGCTATAAAAGTCATGAGAAATATATAGGAAGTTCTTATACTTCTCCCTTCGGCTCAATCCAGTCTTGGCTTTGGCTCAAAAAACTGCTGCAAAATCTGCAACAAAAAGAGTTGCTTTTGCGCAATGTGGTGCCTCAGTCTAAGTATCACCGAATGTGTGATACTTATTGTGCTCATTGGATTCCTATTTATTTAGGGAACGCGGGTTAAATACATTCCATAAATTAAAAAAAAGCATAGCGCCAAGTCACATGAGTTATCACAAGCTGGACATAAGCTTAACACAGCTATTTCTCATGGTAAAATGAACCACATTCTGCCAAGTAGACAATTCTTCTGTAACCAGGATGGGCTTTGGACAATGCCCCAGCCACATAACTTATCATGGTGGACATACAGACAAAATGGCATCTCTCACACATCTTAGAACAGAACTGAGTCTACCACCACAAAAATCACTTCTAAACCGCTTGTTTGCGCTATGCCGCAGTTGCACCAAACAGCCTATTTGCACAGGGGAAAAGAAATGATTTTGTCAGCAACAACATTGCTCTTTAACACAAAAATAGTATGTTGGCAATGCCACTCACTGCCAATACATCAGCATATACGTGGTGATAGATTTCTGTTACATATGTGCCAATTTATCAACCACCATGCAACGTTTTTGGTAGAAATTACGCAATGCACACACTCCAGCAAGATGTGTCTCATAATAAATCATCCCCCATGTTTAAGTTGACAATTGCCTTACAGCTCAGATTTTCTGACACAGAACTCAAATTCCCTTTCCAATGGTGAGAGTTCATGAGAGGGACAATGGTGAGAATAGTAGTAATTTAACCTCAGGCTTCTTCTATCCACAGCACTACATGTGCTACGCTAGGTATGCCACTGATTGGTAGAAATTTACTGTTTACTGTTTGTTAAAGGGATATTCACATCTTGGTACTTGCAGGAAGGACGAACAGCTCTGCTTCTATTCAAGTAATAGGAGCGGTGCAGTAGCCCCATCCACTATATAGCAGGGTCTGATGAACTGCAGCTTCTATTACTTGCATAAGAGTGATGCCGAATCTGCCGCCGGTCCACTACTACACTCTCAGGCTGTTGTAACAGTTGATCTGTGCAGGGTCTGAGTGTCGGACCCCTACAGATCACATACTCATGACCATGTTTGCAATACTAACACTTTTCTAATATACTGTCATTAAAAATTATCTTATCTAAATAATCTTATATGACTTTTTTATTTCTTCTTTATTAAAAAGAAACTTCTCTCTGATGTAGGAGGAAATGCTTCCCCTTCCTTCTGTGTTGAGACACCGCCACCCAAAGCTCTCTGACAGCTTGTGGCTTACCTCATTATGTGCTTGCCTTGCATACCAAAGGTCCTGGGTCCAAATCTCAGCAGGGTCATGTTATAAAAAATGTCTGAAACATTAAGACACATCTGATCATTCTTAGCGTGCTGAAAGATATCTTGACATAAGAGAGTTTATATAGCAAAAAAGCTTTAATTTGGAAGGATTTTTCTTTTTACCAGATAATCCCTGGGGGAGGGGGGGGGGTGTCCAGGAATTGGACATATCGCAGAGGAGGCTGGGGAAGGAGCCACATGTGACAACTGGCCTCGATGGTGACTAGAAAGGACCCCATGATGTCACTCACATATGTCACCCAGCAGTTCCCTGAGGTCACTGATTGGTCTCAGCAGTTACATACAGCAAAGGCACGGCACGCCGAATGGTCAGAGGTGGTGAACACTGGAGCACTGGGAACAGGTGAGAATTTTTTTTTTTCTTTTATGTCACACCTTCCCCCACTTCCCTCTGCGATTACTGGGCAACCTCTTTAAGCTGAGGCCCCACATTTCGGAAAAGCCATTTTTTTGTTGTAGATTTTGCTGTGTTTTTTGGAGTCATAAGGAAGAAGTATAAATACTTCCTATATATTTCCCATTCCTTTTTTGTTTAAAAAACACAGCAAAATCTGAAACAAAAAATCTGCTTTTCCACAATATGGGACTTCAGCCTTAGGCTAGCTGCTCAAGACTGAGTTTCACCCGGATTTACCAGCTTCAACTTCATCCTGGAAGTAGGACTCTGTCTCTCAGCGACATACTGTCTTGTGCTGTAATTGGGATAGTACAGTATGTTTCTGCGACATAGGGACTCCTACCATCAAAGGTAACTAGGATGCTAGGAGTCTTGCTCCCATCATAAACTTCGAACCTGTAAATCTGGCTAACACATGAACCGTTTTTTACGGGTCATGTGCAGCCAGCCTTAAAGGGATTTTAATTTATAAATATATTTTATTGTATTTACTTTACAATGTATATCTACAATAAAAAGGTGAACACAAATCAGCCCGAGAGTATTACTATTTCTGTCTATAGGAATTTGTACAGCATTTGATAGACTTGAGTAAATAGCACTACTAGGCATTTTGAAATATAGCAGCGAATGGCATTGCTTCATTTGTTCCTATGTAATACGTAACTCGTATCCCTTTGAAGTCACTTTGCTGGACTGATATTTTATGGTTGTCTAATTATCCTTGTTCTGTGTTTTCAAATTGACCATCAATTATAGCAACTAATGCACTTGTAGGTGGCCTGTGCAATCTTCCTCCGCTGCAGATGAGATAATAGGCCTATAAAAGTCAGACCGTGAAATAAGATGTTTGGGTTGCTTGTAGGTGCTTGTCCTATGGCTTCCAGGCCTCATTTCCACTGTTCCTAGCTGAAGCACATCTTTATTGTTTTAACATAGCTGCCGCCATTTGTTTTCTTCTGCCTTTAGTTTTTATGTTATTTTACTAAACTAACTGGTGTAAGCTATGCATGGATGTGTGTCAGTTTAAAGGGTTTCTCTATCTGTGTCTGATCTACTTTACATACATTACCCATAAGCAGTACCTCTAAGGTCTAATTCACATGTCAGTGTTTTGGTTAGTGAGCCAAATGAAGGAGTAGAGGCTACATAGAGATAAGGTATCATGGAAAAAAATGGAACCATTTCACTTTTTGACCAACTCCTGGTTTTGCATATAAATGCACATTAATGACTAAAATATTGTCAATAATGCTTTAGGAAGAAAACAAGAGATTACCGTATATACTCGAGTATAAGCCGAGTTTTTCAGCACAGTTTTTGTGCTGAAAAATTCTGTCTCATCTTATGCTCGAGTCATTACGGTAATTCAGCAATATTTATAGTTACAGACCCGGCATCCGGACCCAGCATACAGACACCGGGGTGGGTGCCGGGCCGCAGCATCGCCATGCTCATAGCAGGAGCGTGGCGATGCTTCTCATTTCAAACTGCAGAAGTACTTATGGTACTTCTGCTGGCAGGCCCGGAACGCAGACCACTCCCCCGCACTCCATCAGATGCCGGGTGACATGGCCACGTAACCTCAGGCCCACACCCAGCGTGTATCTGTGTTCCGGGCCTGCTAGCAGAAGTACCGTAAGTACTTCTGCAGATTGAGTGTGGCGATGCTGCGGCCCAGCACCCGCCCCGGTGTCTGTATGTCGGGTCTGTAACTATTATGGCACCGCTCTGCTCTATGCAGCCTGCAAAAGAAATGACAATTTTATTAGTATTAGTAGGCATTAGTATTGCAAAATAGTGATCTGACCCCCTGGGGTTAAAGAGTTTTAAAAAAGTAAAAAAATAAAAATAAAATTTAAATAAGTATTAAAAATTCAAATCCTCCTCCTTTCCGTAGAACACATATAAAACTAATACTGTTAATACAGTGAAACACATACACGCTACGTATCCCTGTGTCCGAAAACGCCCGCTATACAAATCTATAAATATATTTTTCCTGTACGGTAAACGCCGTAGCGGGGAAAAAAGTTGTCTAATTGCCCCTTCCCTGAGACTGAGTTTTTTCCCCCCTCACTTGGAATTCAGCCTGACTACAGCCAGGCTAAATATAGGGGATCTGCACTGCTCCTATTCCGTCTGGAAGGGGTTAATAGGAGTACTGCAGATACCCTATATTCAGCCAGGCTGAATTCCAAGTGGGGGGAAAAAAAAAAACAGTCCTCAAGCTCAGGGAAAGGGCAGACAGACAGACAATCAAAACACCCCCTCCCCTTCCCCTTCCCCAGTATCTACTGCACCCAAAAACTCCGGCCATTTTAATTTTTGAAATTTTCCAGTAGCTGCTGCATTTACCCCCTAGGATTATACTCGAGTCAATAAGTTTACCCAGTTTTTTGTGGTAAAATTAGGGGTCTCGGCTTGTGTTCAGGTCGGCTTATACTCGAATATATACGGTATTTTTCTAAAATCATCAAGCATCTTGAATCTAAGGGCTCGTTCACACGTGAACAAAGGGGCGGATTTTGACAGCGGATTTCACTTCAAAATCCGCCCCTTTACAATGGTGGTCTATGCAGACCGCCGGCTTCTTTTTTCCGCTACTACTAGTGGAGACAAGAAGCGACATGCCCTTTCTTCAGGCGGAAGCCGCGGCGCGCTGGACCGCAGCTTCCGCCTAGCGGCAGCACCCTCCTATGTCGGCTCATTCATTTGATCTGACATAGGAGGGGAAAGCCGTGACCATCGCCGTGTCTCTCTCTGTGTCAAAACCCGCGTGGGACTCACAACGTGTGAACTAACCCTAAGAGTAAACAGAGGCATTTTCAAGTCTACCGCTAGAGATGGACAAACCTCACGAGATTCATTATTCTAGGAAAGGGTTTTAAGGAAGGATATTCCCAAAATACACCCAGCTGCGCGCTCCCTCTGCAGAAAAAAAACAGTATTCACAGATGGAATCAACTGCAGGTTTATTTAGTAAAAAAATGACGCGTTTCGGGGTCTCAGTCCATAACAACAGGCACCACCCCTTCTTCAGATCTTTATTCTTTATGCTACACAGCCTGTGGTCCAATTTTTTGGAAGAAGAGGGTATCCCTTATATAGCCCAGTATTTTTTGTTGCCTAGACCCGTACAGCTATGTTGAATTGAATAACACCTACGTATCCATAATTAGCTGTCGTATACTTTACGTTTGCATTTACTTCAAGGTACAAAAACAAATTGAAGCTCCATCAGGAGAGAGGGTCTTCTGTCTGTCTACCTATAGGTGCTGACCTCAACTCAACCACCTTTCAGGTAGAGCTACTTCTCACTGGCTGATCTTGGGTGCTTCCCAACAGGGGATAACTCTAGACAGTGGCATAGCTAGCAAAGACTGGGCTCCCCAGCAAACTTTTGACTTGCTCTCCCACCCATGGCCCCCACACAATATAAGGTCCCTTTTACAAACACTATAGTGTCCCAAAGTATGTAATGTCTCATGGTGTAATGTCTCATAGCGGCCCCTCCAAACACTATAATGTACCATAGTAGCCCGTCTACACCTTATTATGTCCCACAGTGTCTCCTGCACACAATATTATGTCCCACCGTGGCCACTGCACACTACACACACAGTATTATGTCCCATAGTGAACCACTCATAAACAATTATTATACTCTGGTGACAAACATAAAAAACAATGTTACTTGAGTATATATGACCAGCCGCAATAGTAATGTATAGAATCTCCCATAAAATAGTGAAAAAAGAAAGAAGCTTTAAAAAAATATAATAAAAAAATAAAGTAAATAAAAGTTCTACGTCACTCCTTTCCCTAGAATACATATAAAAGTAGAAAATGACTGTGAAACACATACACATTAAGTATCCTGTGTCTGAAAGTGCCCGGTTTACTGAATATAGGGTATCTGCAGTGCTCCTGTTCCGTCATGAAGGGATTAATAGGAGCACTGCAGATATCCTGTATTCAACCAGGCTGAATTCCAAGTGGGGGGAAAAAAAACTCAATCCTCAAGCTCAGGGAAGGGGCAGACAGGCAACCAAAACACCCCCTCCCCTTCCCCAGCAACTACTGTACCCAAAAACTCAGACCATTTTAGTTTTTGAAATTTTCCAGCAGCTGCTGCACTCCCCCCCCCCCCCCCCCCCCCCAGGGCTTACACTCGAGTCAATAAGTTTTCCCAGTTTTTTGTGGTAAAATTAGGGGCCTCGGCTTATATTTGGGTCGGCTTATCCTCGAGTATATACGTTACCTCTCCTGGGCTCCGGTGCATGCCCCGCTGCTTTCGGCCCTCTTCAGTGTTGGTACAGATGTCACATTAAGCAGGACTGCATCGCAACGCATATTGTCTGGGACTTCACCAAAGAAGCCCAAAGATGCCTGGAGAATGCCAGAGTGCAATATAGGTGAGAAACACTGTTTTTTATGTTCTCTCACCTCCTTCGGTCATGCGATCATTCTCTGACTCTTAAGTAGTTGCCTATAAACATTTTCTCAGTATAGATTTTAGGTATTTCACTCATAAGTCGGTAATACAGGTAGAATGATTGCTTCTTACCACTTAACTGTAGTGCTGCGGGGTGCTAGACCAGCCTCCGGACCAACGAGGACATCCAACAATAGAAAAGTATGAGAAGAAACGGTCTGCCACATTCCGAGACTACAAAAGTTGCTTCTTTATTTAATCCATATTAAAAACAGATCCACATACAAGACATTAGAAAAAGGTAGAAAAAACACACATAGTGCTATAAAAATCGCTTACGCGTTTCGGGGTAAGGAGACCCCCTTAGTCATAGCCCAGCGCCGCACCTCTAATGAGGCGAGGTGAGGACGCCTTGGACGACAGACCGGGCAATTTGGGTTTTTTTTTTACTTCTTTTTCTTTGAACCAGCACAAGGCAAGTTGCACTCCAATACATAATATATTGTAAGGGTTATGAACTAGAGAATTAACTTGGGTACCAGCTCATGAAGTTCATGTAGATCTCTTGGTTAAAAATTTTCACAAGAATTTTCCATTGAAACCTGATTCCCAGCTAGAGTAACTAAACGTTTGACGTACTGTCAGTATTTGTGTCATAAATACATTTTGTTATATACTTTATTAACACATTTTGTCTCCTTTGTATGAAATCATTTTTCACTCTTTCCCTGTGTTCTGTATTGAGAGCTGTTACTGCCTCTCACTGAATGTTACTGTTTACCAGAGTATGTGAGATGTAGAGAAAATGAGAGGAGGGTAGGGTTACTTCAAACAGTTGTATCTCGGTCAAAATAAAACTTCCAAATTTGCTTTTTTTTTGCTCCTCATTGGAAAGAGGAGATTATAAGGTTGCAGTGCTATCTATTAGAGATGAGCGAACAGTGTTCTATCGAACACATGTTCGATCGGATATCAGGGTGTTCGCCATGTTCGAATCGAATCGAACACCGCGTGGTAAAGTGCGCCAAAATTTGATTCCCCTCCCACCTTCCCTGGCGCCTTTTTTGCACCAATAACAGCGCAGGGGAGGTGGGATAGGAACTACGACACCGGGGGCATTGAAAAAAATTGGAAAAAGTCATTGGCTGCCGAAATCAGGTGACCTCCATTTAGACGAATAGTGGATTTTAAATCCGGGTCATATGAGAATGTGAACTTTGTGACTATGAGACAGGGATAGCTGTACAGGCAGTGATAGCTAGGGATAACCTTTATTTAGGGGGGAATGTTATTAAAAATAACTTTTTGGGGCTCTATCGGGTGTGTAATTGTGATTTTTGTGAGATAAACTTTTTCCCATAGGGATCCATTGGCCAGCGCTGATTGGCCGAATTCCGTACTTTGGCCAATCAGCGCTGGCTCTGCTGGAGGAAGCGGAGTCTAAGATCGCTCCACAACAGTCTCCATTCTGGTCCGACCCTAGACTCCGCCTCCTCCAGCAGAGCCAGCGCTGATTGGCCGAATTCCGTACTCTGGCCAATCAGCACTGGCTAATGCATTGTATTGGCGTGATGAAGCAGTGCTGAATGTGTGTGTTTAGCTCAACTTACACCGGTGGAGTAGTTGAGCTAAGCACACAGATTCAGCTCTGCTTCAATCAGCGCTGGCCAATGCATTCTATTAGCTTGATGAAGCAGAGTGTGCACAAGGGTTCAAGCGCACCCTCGGCTCTGATGTAGCAGAGCCGAGGCTGCACAAGGGTTCAAGCGCACCCTCGGCTCTGATGTAGCAGAGCCGAGGGTGCACAAGGGTTCAAGTGCACCCTCGGCTCTGCTACATCAGAGCCGAGGGTGCGCTTGAACCCTTGTGCACACTCTGCTTCATCAAGCTAATAGAATGCATTGGCCAGCGCTGATTGAAGCAGAGCTGAATCTGTGTGCTTAGCTCAACTACTCCACCGGTGTAGTTGAGCTAAACACACACATTCAGCACTGCTTCATCACGCCAATAGAATGCATTGGCCAGCACTGATTGGCCAGAGTACGGAATTCGTCCAATCAGCGCTGGCTCTGCTGGAGGAGGCGGAGTCTAAGGTCGGACCAGAATGGAGACTGGTGTGGAGCGATCTTAGACTCTGCCTCCTCCAGCAGAGCCAGCGCTGATTGGTCGAGTTCTGTACTCTGGCCAATCAGCGCTGGCCAATGCATTCTATTAGCGTGAACTGAGTTTGCACAGGGGTTCTAGTGCACCCTCGGCTCTGCTACATCAGATTGCTACATCTGATGTAGCAGTGCCGAGTGTGCATCAGATGTGTAGTTGAGCAGAACTGGCTCAGCACTGCTAAGTCTCTGCATTCGCATAGGAATGCATTGGCCAGCCTTCGGCCAATCAGCGCTGGCTCTGCCGGAGGAGGCGGAGTCTAAGGTCGGACCTGAATGGAGATTGGTGTGGAGCGATCTTAGACTCCACCTCCTCCAGCAGAGCCAGCACTGATTGGTCGAGTTCCGTACTCTGGCCAATCAGCACTGGCCAATGCATTTCTATGGGGAAAAGTTAGCTTGCGAAAATCGCAAACTGACAGGGATTTCCATGAAATAAAGTGACTTTTATGCCCCCAGACATGCTTCCCCTGCTGTCCCAGTGTCATTCCAGGGTGTTGGTATCATTTCCTGGGGTGTCATAGTGGACTTGGTGACCCTCCAGACACGGATTTGGGTTTCCCCCTTAACGAGTATATGTTCCCCATAGACTATAATGGGGTTTGAAACCCGTTCGAACACTCGAACAGTGAGCGGCTGTTCGAATCGAATTTCGAACCTCGAACATTTTAGTGTTCGCTCATCTCTACTATCTATATTATTTCCAGAGATATCACTGGTTGAAAACACAGTTGGAATTGGGAATTTTTATATCATATATATTAGACATGTTTCATATGGCATTCTCCTATTTCACATGACATTTTACACAGCCCCATACTCCCGTACACAGAAACATTCAGTGAGAGGCAGACACAGCTCTCACAAAATGTGTTAATAAAGTATAAGACAAAATGTATTTATGACACAAATGCTGCCAGAAAAATCAAAAGTTGTCCAAAAGTTTAGTTATGCTTTAAGGATCCAGTGGTCCCTCATAAAAGTACTGTTAGGAATCTAAGTGTGCACTGATGTTGCCTTAAGGTTGTTTCAGCTTGTTCACTGGATATTCACTTGATTACTTAGTTTAGCTTTAACTATTAACTCTTGGAATTGACCTTGGGTTGGATATGTTTATCTCTGATTCTGCTCTACTGGTTTGACCTGCCTTGTGAGTATTGATGTGGATTCTGGTTTGAAGTCATTTTGGTATTGCATCTATTTCTTTCACAAAGCTACTAGGGCATTTGAGTACCCTTAGTCCTATCTCCCAGTGCTAGGTGAGATTTAGGTAGCCTGTTCTTCTATCAGTCAGTTTCTGCATTTTTGGGAAATTACTCCTGTAGCAATTCCATTACATTTTATGGCACTCCTTTTCTTCCCACTTTATCAGAGGCAGGACAGTAGGCATTGGTATAACTATCAGGACAGCAAGCATAGAAGCTACTATGGGACATGAAAACTCAATGGGATCATTACAACTCTATTACAAGGTTCACACATCTGATGTTTGTCAACCAAACCTGCTGATTTCAGCAGGACCAGCCAACCATATAATGTCTAAGTGGGTTTCTTGGCTCCCCAGACTGTAGATGTCAGGAAAAATAATGATTTGGACAGTTGGATTGCAACTGCCTGATTCTTTCGTTCTCAGGGAGATAAGCAGCCACCAAATATGATTGGTAACAGTTTTCTTTCCAATACTTACTGAGAACACATGCACTTTTAGCCAAATCGAGCATGTAAGTACATTGGAGTTTTAGCCAAGATTAGTGTTGGCCAAATCCCACCTAACGTGTAGTATAAGTCTTAGTGATGACTACATAAAGGCGAGAGGAAAACTGAACATAGCCCCATTCTGAATTGTACTGTGGAGCCCCATGATTATTAATGCTGTGTGCTGCATTATGGTGTGCGTTATGCCAACACTGTGTCATCATTGTACTTTTTTCTGTGCATTATTCCTGCATATAATGATGTGCTTTGTACCTATACTGTAATAATAGATAATGTAATAATAATTAGAGATGAGTGAACAGTGTTCTATCGAACTCATGTTCGATCGGATATTAGGCTGTTCGGCATGTTCGAATCGAATCGAACACCGCGTGGTAAAGTGCGCCATTACTCGATTCCCCTCCCACCTTCCCTGGCGCCTTTTTTGCTCCAATAACAGCGCAGGGTAGGTGGGACAGGAACTACGACACCGGTGACGTTGAAAAAAGTAGGCAAAACCCATTGGCTGCCGAAAACATGTGACCTCTAATTTAAAAGAACAGCGACGCCCAGCTTCTCGTCATTCTGAGCTTGCAATTCACCGGGGACGGAGGTTTCCGTCCAGTTAGCTAGGGGTTAGATTCTGGGTAGGCAGGGACAGGCTAGGATAGGAAGGAGAAGACAACCAACAGCTCTTATAAGAGCTAAATTCCAGGGAGAAGCTTGTCAGTGTAACGTGGCACTGACGGGCTCAATCGCCGCAACCCAGCTTTCCGCGGATCCTGAATGGAATACACTGACAGTGTATTCCCGTATACCCGATATATACCTCCGATACCCGTTCCAACGGTGTGCCCCCCCCACCTTCACCCCAGAAATACCCTGCAAGTCCCCTAGCAATAGAATTGGGGCTATATACACCCACTATTTTTGCTACTGCCATATAGTGCCATTGTCTGACTGGGAATTCAAAGAATATATTGGGGTTACGTGCACCCACAATTTTTGCTACTGGTATATAGTGCCATTGTCTCACTGGGAATTCAAAGAATATATGGGGGTTACGTGCACCCACAATTTTTGCTACTGCTATACAGTGCCATTGTCTCACTGGGAATTCAAAGAATATATTGGGGTTACGTGCACCCACAATTTTTGCTACTGGTAGATAGTGCCATTGTCTGACTGGGAATTCAAAGAATATATGGAGGTTACGTGCACCCACAATTTTTGCTACTGCTATACAGTGCCATTGTCTCACTGGGAATTCAAAGAATATATGGGGGTTACGTGCACCCACAATTTTTGCTACTGCTATACAGTGCCATTGTCTCACTGGGAATTCAAAGAATATATTGGGGTTACGTGCACCCACAATTTTTGCTACTGCTATATAGTGCCATTGTCTGACTGGGAATTCAAAGAATATATGGGGGTTATGTGCACCCACAATTTTTGCTACTGCTATACAGTGCCATTGTCTCACTGGGAATTCAAAGAATATATTGGGGTTATGTGCACCCACAATTTTTGCTACTGGTATATAGTGCCATTGTCTGACTGGGAATTCAAAGAATATATGGGGGTTACGTGCACCCACAATTTTTGCTACTGCTATACAGTGCCATTGTCTCACTGGGAATTCAAAGAATATATTGGGGTTACGTGCACCCACAATTTTTGCTACTGGTATATAGTGCCATTGTCTGACTGGGAATTCAAAGAATATATGGGGGTTACGTGCACCCACAATTTTTGATACTGCTATACAGTGCCATTGTCTCACTGGGAATTCAAAGAATATATTGGGGTTATGTGCACCCACAATTTTTGCTACTGGTATATAGTGCCATTGTCTGACTGGGAATTCAAAGAATATATTGGGGTTACAAATACCCTCATTTCTTGCTACTGCCATATAGTGCCAGTTTCTGACTGGTAATTCAAAGAATATATTGGGGTTACGTGCACCCACAATTTTTGCTACTGGTATATAGTGCCATTGTCTGACTGGGAATTCAAAGAATATATTGGGGTTACAAATACCCTCATTTCTTGCTACTGGTATATAGTGCCATTGCCTGACTGGGAATTCAAAGAATATATTGGGGTTACGTGCACCCACAATTTTTGCTACTGGTATATAGTGCCATTGTCTGACTGGGAATTCAAAGAATATATTGGGGTTATGTGCACCCACAATTTTTGCTACTGCTATATAGTGCCAGTTTCTGACTGGTAATTCAAAGAATATATTGGGGTTACGTGCACCCACAATTTTTGCTACTGGTATATAGTGCCATTGTCTGACTGGGAATTCAAAGAATATATGGGGGTTACGTGCACCCACAATTTTTGCTACTGCTATACAGTGCCATTGTCTCACTGGGAATTCAAAGAATATATTGGGGTTACGTGCACCCACAATTTTTGCTACTGCTATACAGTGCCATTGTCTCACTGGGAATTCAAAGAATATATTGGGGTTACGTGCACCCACAATTTTTGCTACTGGTAGATAGTGCCATTGTCTCACTGGGAATTCCACAAATAATTTGGGGATTCATTCACCCTACATCTCAGGTTCTTGCCATATTCACCCAGGTTGTCAGTGCTGCACCAGCTCGTTCCCAGATAGCTCTGCCCGAAAAACACGTTACCTATATAGAGGATTTGGACAATGAAGACAACATGTTCTAAATCTAATGTCTGCACCTTCTCCAGAATTAAAATAAAGGCAGCGTTTAACTTTCAAATAGCACTGCACAAAGGAAGAGCTTATCAGCTTGTCTCATGACATGCTACTGAAAAGTGTCATTTGTGTATCTTAATGTAAATATAGTTGTATAAGCTTTTTGGGTTTTAGGCACTGCCAAGTTATTTATTACCACCCGCTCCCTTATAATGATGATGACGCCAAAGTCACTGTGGGTGTTCAGAGCTCACAGCTTTGGTTGACATTTGTCTTGCTCTCTGTCGGTACCAGCTGTCTTTTTGGATACCGTAAAGTTATGTTGACTTTATTAACAGCTATAGAAGCTTTAGCCAGGTTGTGACGGTGTGTAACCCTAACAACACTAAGTGGGATGCACATTAATAGTCAGTCTATGTACGCTAAACGTATCACTGAAGTAATTTTTTTTCCCTCTCCCCTAATATAAGAAAGGAACAGACATTAGACCTAGACCGGGGTTCGAGGCTTGTAAAAATCCAGTATTATTTGTTCTTCATGATGTGAAATATGTGTTGAAAAGCAACCCAAGATGAAGTCAGCCATGTGTGCCAGTGTGTTACTTGGCATGCCTTTGCTGGCCCCAACTGTAAGGGTCACTCTCCATTTCCTCCATTTTCCACTCCCCTTCACACCATTTGTGGTGAAGCAATGGGATGCACTGAAGTGCACCCTCTAGCCTCGTGTGGGACAGGGACATCAGATGCCACTCCAACCCCCTCGTCTTCCTCCGCCAGCCAACGGTGCGAAGATGAGAGGAGTGTGCTCTGAATGTTTTCTGCCTAGCAGAGGCTAGTTCTCACTTACGAAAATGGCCCCACTTTGACCTGTATATCAGGCACAATGGTGTAGGTTTCAAAGAAACATGGCACCAACAAGTTGAAAAATGTGGGCCATGCGTGGATCGTGTTTGAGTCTGGCAAGCTCCAGATCTGCTACCAGGTTCCAGCCATTATCACAGGCGCAAAAATGCCAGGCCCCAGGTGTAGCAGGGGAAAAAAAATGCCATCTCAGCCAGGATGGCATCCCTGACCTCGGAGGCACTGTGCTGTCTGTCCCCTAAGCTGATCAGCTTCAGCACGGCCTGCTGACATCTCCCCATGCCAGTGTTACAGTGTTTTCCGCTAGTAGCTGGGGTGGAGGTTGCAGCATCGTAGGGTTTCAGTCTACTCCTGCCATGAATTTTGGCCTGGGAGAGGAGATAGGCCACCCCAGTTTGCACCCGGGGAACAGACTCCACCACATTCACCCTGCCTGTCATTAAAGATAAGCACTGCAGCATCCCTGACCACAGGCGCTTGTCCATGTGTCGGTGGTCAAGTGGACCTTGCAGCAAAGCGCAGAGCTCTGGGCCCGACTGATGTTATGGGACACATGCAGGCGCAAGGCAGGGACAGCACACCAAGAGAAGTAGTAACGGCTAGGCCCAGCATAGGGAGGTGCCCCAGCTGCCATCTGCTGACGGAAGGCCTGGGTCTCCAGAAGCATAAACAAACACCAACATCTCCAGGGCCAGCAGTTTATTGATGAGGCTGTTAAAGGCTTGGGCATGGGGGTGGGTTGTGTTGTACTTCTGCCTGCAATGAAAAGCTTGGGAAATGTGGAGTGGCTGGGAAG
This sequence comes from Leptodactylus fuscus, assembly GCF_031893055.1. NCBI lineage: Eukaryota > Metazoa > Chordata > Amphibia > Anura > Leptodactylidae > Leptodactylus > Leptodactylus fuscus. Next base: position 236,722,709 of record NC_134265.1, read on the forward strand.
AGGCGCGTGATGGTGCAGGCCAAAAGGGCGCATGAGGGTGAACTCCCCAATGTGTCAGAGATAGGTGTGTAGGTGTCCTTGCATCATATACTTGCACCATATTTGGCTTTGGAAGTTAATTTTGTGCCAAAAAGTGGTTAAGACAGCGATCCCTCAGCTACTCCCGTTACACTGTCTAGTGAAATTACCATCTTTGGAAGTGGACCACCACTTGTAAGATCCCAAAGGAAGCAGGCAAGAGATGTGCAGTGCAGAAAAAAAGATGAGAAAATAAGTGTAGGCTGTAGAGCACAGAGGGATCGGAGAGGACAGAGCTGGTGTCGGCCAGGTATTCCCACAACATGCGCCTATACTTGTCCCTCCTGGTGACACTAGGCCCCTGAGTGGCAGTAATTTGTCCAGGGGGGCCATTAACTTGTTCCAGACCTAGGAATAAGTCTTCCAACAGGGTAGAGTTTTGCATGCCTTTGCTTCTACCCACTGTTTTTGCTGCTTAGCTTCCCTCCACATCTACACTGCTTTCACCCCTAAACATCACCCCAGTTTATGCCTTTGTTTCTACCCTGTTTTTTTTGTTGAATTAGCTTCCCTCCACATCTACACTGCTTTAGCCCCTAAACATCACCCCAGTTTATGCCTTTGCTTCTACCCTGGTTTTTTTTGTTGAATTAGCTTCCCTCCACATCTACACTGCTTTAGCCCCTAAACATTACTCCAGTTTATGCCTTTGCTTCTACCCAGGTTTTTTGTTGATTTAGCTTCCCTCTACATCTACACTGCTTTAGCCCCTAGACATCACCCCTGTCCATGTGGGGTCGGTGGCCTCGTCATCCACCAACTCCTCTTCCAATTGCGCACTGGCCCCTTACTGCAAACCGCACATGACCACAGCTTGCCCTGATGGCAACTGTGTCTCATGATCCCCACTTAGGTCCAGACAAGTCGGTGGCGGGTCCAAAACCCCAAAATTGGAAGGAAATGGCGGATGCTGCAGTATTTCTAACACCTGTTCCTGGTGCTCGGGCCTGGTCTGTGTTGTACCCTGCACCCTGCTTAACGCAGCTGCCATATCCGAAGTTGTGCTGAGCGCATGCTAATGTTTCGTGTCCAGTGCAATGGATGGGATGGGATTTCACATAAGTCTGCCACCCATGGCCACTCATGGTTGAGCAACTGAGGGAGTTGACTTTGACGAACCCGAGGGTTTTGGAGTTGGAACTACATCAAAGGTCTGTGCTGCTCACACACTCTGCTCAACACATGATATGTTTAGTGCCAGCAGTGTGGAGACGTCGCACAACAGCCGTTGTTCCAGCAGGTACAGGCGTTGTAGGAGTGCATAGAGGCTAGCAGCGGCAACTATAGACTTTAAAAACTATCCACACAAGCGCCACACTTTCACCAGTAGCTCAGGGACATTGGGGTACCTTTTTAAAATGATTAGCAGCAATGAGTTAAAAACGTGGCCCAGGCATGGAATATGTTGCAGGTTGCCAAGCTACAGAGCCAATCCCAGGTTACGGCCATTATCACACATGACAACATGCCTGGGCCCAGGTGCAGTGGCAAAAACCACATTGCCGTCTCATCGAGGATGGCATGACTCACTTTGTAGGCAGTGTGCTGTCTGGCCCCCAAGCTGATGAGCTTCAGCACGGCCCGCTGACGTCTCCCCACACCAGTGTTGCAGCGTTTCCAGCTCGTAACTGGGGTCAATTTAACAGCGGAGGAGGGTGGTGTTTCAGCCCTCCTCCCAGGAATGTTGTGTGGGGAGACAAGTCAGGCCACCACATTTTGCGACCCGGTCCACGCCTCAACTACATTCAACCACTGTGCCCAAATTGAAAGGTAGCGTCCCTGTCCGCATGCACTTGTCCATTCGTAACTGGTCACATGGAACTTTAGGGCTAAGCGCTGAATTTAGGGACCGCCTCATGTTTGGGGGAAAGTGCTGGTGTGGACGGCACAGTGCGGTGGCGCAGTAGACACTCTGCCCAAAAAGGGCAGAGTGTCCCCCAGCCGGGATTCCAACATCTCCTGGGCCAGATTTCTTGAGATGAGGCCGTTGAAGCCTTGGGCATGTGGGTGGGTTGCGCTGTACTTTAGCATGAAATGAAAGGCTTGGGAGATGGGGAGTTGCTGGGAAGAGGCGTATGATGGCGCGGGCAAAAGGAGAAATGGCAGGAAAAGGTGAGGATAAGGGTGAACTCCCCAAAGTGTCAGAGGCAGATGTGGAGGTGTCCTGGCTGCTGGTCTGGACTGCAGCGCCAGCCCTGTCAACAGTGGGAGAGGCAGTGGCCGCCAGGCCAAACGACGATTATCCTGCGCTTGCTCTCACCCACTGAGCCCAGGGCTTGCCTTCCAAATGATGGCACACGCAAGAGGTGGTGAGATTCCTCTCCGCAGATCTCCAACCCATCTTGGACTTGCAAATTGCACTAAATTTGTCATGTAACTGACATGTATATGATGAGTCTATCCATTGTCTGTTCATTTTGGTGAAAGTCAGCCTGTCAGCTGACAGACAGCTGTGCTTGTCAGTGATGATGCCACCGGCTGCTTGTACCCCCAGTTTTTGCTGCTTAGCTTGCCTCCACATCCACACTGCTTTTGCCCCTACACATCACCCCTATCCATGCCTGTGCCTCTAGCCATAAGTCTGCCACCCATGGAAACTCATGGTGCAGAAAGTGAGGGAGCTGACTCTGAGGAACCCTTGGGTTTTGTAGCTGGTACTCCATCAAAGGTCTCTGCTGCTCACACACCCTGCTGAACATACGGTATCTAGGGTTAGAGCGTGTGGTGACCTCGCACAACAGTAGGTGCTTCAGGCAGATGTAGGCCTTGCTGGAGTGTATTGCGGCTAGCTCCAGGTACTGTAGACTTGGGAAAGTGGGTGTCCAAGTGCCGCACTTTCACCCTTAGCTCAGCTAATTTGGGGTATGTTTTTAAAAATCATTGCACCACTACATAGAACACGTGGGCCAGGCATGGAACGTGTTGGAGGCTGGCAAGCTCCAGAGCCCTCCAACAAGACAAAAAAGCCTGGCCCCAGGGGCAGCGGGGATAAACAAATTGCCATCTCATCCAGGATGGCATCCCTGACCTCAGAGGCAGTGCGCTGTCCGTCTCCCAAGCTGATGAGCTTCAGCCCAGCCTGCTGACGTCTCCCCACACCAGTGTTGCAGCGTTTTGAGCTCGTAGCTGGGGTCAATCTAACAGCGGAGGAGGAGGAGGGTGGTGTTTCAGCCCTCCTCCCAGGAATGTTTTGTGGGGAGACAAGTCAGGAAAATTCTTGAAACAGGGGAGAGTTTTGCATCTTTGCCCTTGCTGCCTATGGACATCCCTTTGCCTCTAGCCACCATTTTCCCTGCTTTGCTTGCCTCCACATCCACACTGCTTTTGCCCCTAGACATCACCCCAGTCCATGCCTTAGCTTGTACCCCCAGTTTTTCCTGCTTAGCTTGCCTCCACATCCACACTGCTTTTGCCCCTAGACATCACCCCAGTCCATGCCTTAGCTTGTACCCCCAGTTTTTCCTGCTTAGCTTGCCTCCACATCCACACTGCTTTTGCCCCTAGACATCACCCCAGTCCATGCCTTAGCTTGTACCCCCAGTTTTTCCTGCTTAGCTTGCCTCCACATCCACACTGCTTTTGCCCCTAGACATCATCCCTATCCATGCCTCTGCCCCTAGCCATAACTCTGCCACCCCTGGAAACTCATGATGCAGAAACTTTGGGAGCTGACTTTGAGGAACCCTTGGGTTTTGTAGATGGAACTCCATCAAAGGTCTGTGCAGCTCACACACCCTGCTCAAGATATGGTATTGTAGGGTTTCAGCGTGTGTGAATGACGGACAACAGCCTGTGTTTGGACAGATGTAGGCCTTGCTAGAGTGTTTTTAGGCTAGCAGCGACTCCTGTGCACTTGCAAAAGTGGGCGCACAAGCACCGCATTTTCAACAGTAGCTTCGGTACATTTGGGTATGTTTTCAAAAAACTTTGCACCACTAGGTTAGACGTGGGCCAAACATGGAATGTGTTGGAGGCTGGCAAGCTCCAGAGCCGCTACCAGGTTCCAGCCATTATCACAGGCGTAAAAATGCCAGGCCCCAGGTGTAGCAGGGAAAAAAAAATGCCATCTCAGCCAGGATGGCATCCCTGACCTCGGAGGCACTGTGCTGTCTGTCCCCCAAGCTGATGAGCTTCAGCACCGCCTGCTGACGTCTCCCCACACCAGTGTTTTAGCGTTTGCCGCTAGTAGCTGTGGTGGAGGTTGCAGCGTCGTAGGGTTTCAGTCTACTCCTGCCATGAATTTTGGCCTGGGAGAGGAGATAGGGTACCTCAGTTTGCACCCCGGGACCAGACTCCACCACATTCACCCTGCCTGTCCTTAAAGATAAGCAGCATCCCTGACCACAGGCGCTTGTCCAAGTGTCGGTGGTCAAGTGGACCTTGCAGCAAAGCGCGGAACTAAGGGCCCACCTGATGTTGAGTGACACGTGCTGGTGCAAGGCGGGGACGCCACACCGGGAGAAGTTGAGACGGCTAGGGACGGCATAGTGAGGTGCCACAGTTGCCATCAGGTCCGGGAAGGCGGGAGTTTCAACAAGCCGGAACACCAACCTCTCCTGGGCCAGCAGTTTAGCGATGTTGGCGTTCTAGGCTTGCGTGGGTGGGTGGTTAGCGGTGTATTTCTGCCGGCACTCCAATGTCTGAGAGATGGTGGGTTGTTGTAAAGAAGCGCCTGATGGTGCCTTTGATGGTGCAGGAGAAGGAGATAAGACAGAAACAGGGGAGGATGAGGGAGAAGTCAACAAAGTGGCGGAGGCAGATGAAGTGATGTCCTGGCTCGTCCTCTGGAGTGCATCGCCAGCACTGTGAGCAGAGGCAGTGGCATGAACGGCGGGCGACGTTTGTCCTGCCGTTGCTGCCTGCCACTGATTCCATTGCTTGGATTCCAAATGACGGTGCATTGAAGTGGTGGACAGGTTGCTCTTCTCAGGGCCCCTACTCGATTTCGAGAGGCAAATTGTGTAGACGACACTATATCTGTCCTCGGCGCATTCCTTGAAAAAACTCTACACCTTCAAGAAACGTGCCCTCGATGGGGGAGTTTTTCTGGGCTGGGTACAAAAGGGAACATCTTCGGACATTCCGGGTCTGGCCTGGCTTCGGCAAAGCAGCTGACCTCTGCCTCTGGACATGTCTCTGCCTCTAGCTACCCTTTTTGGTGCTGCACCTGCCTCAACATCCACACTACTTTCCCAGCTTGACATCCGCCTTGTCCAGGTGGGGTCGGTGTCCTCGTCGTCCACCACCTCCTCTTCCAACTCCTGTCTCGCCTCCTCCTCCTGCACAATGCGCATGTCAACTAGCTTCCCTGACAGCAACTGCGTCTCATCGTTGTCGATGAGGGTGGGTTGCTGGTCATCCGCCACCAAATCGACCGGAGATGGAATGGAGGAGACTCTAGTGTTTGAGCATCTGGACACAGATACTCGTCTGTTAGGTCCGTGGAATCGCGAAATGGAGGGGCAGGTTGCGGTACAGTCAAAGGAAGGGAGAACAGCTCTGGGGAGCAGGGACAGTTGGGGTTATTGTTCTGGGAAGATTGGGAATTTTGGGTGGAAGGAGGACAAGACTGTTGGGTAAGAGGAGGTAGAGGCTGACTGGCTGGTGGACAATGTGCTTTAAGCGTTATCCGACAGCCATTGCAAGACCTGTTCCTGGTTCTCGGGCCTACTAATCTTTGTACCATTCAGCCTAGTTAATGTGGAACTTTTGTGCAAAGCGCAGAACTTAGGGCCCGCCTGATGTTAAGGGACACACGCTGGTACAAGGCTCAACTCACCCTAAGTGCCAAAAACACTGCTGGTGCAAGGCTCTACTCATGCCAAGGGCCTCAATCTCTGCTGGTAGCTCAGCTTAAGGTCCTGTAACTTTGTTTGGAAGGGCTCATGTTAAGGGCTAGAAAAGTGAATTTTGGAAGGTCTTACCACATCACACACACACACACACACACACACACACACACTCAAAATGACAGTTAAGGGTGAGGGCTTTTGGAATTCCCATTGCCTATTCCATTTGTGGTTGTCATGGGGAACGTGATTTAAAGGGGTGGTTGTTACTGTTTGTTGAGCTTAAATTGGGGTTTGTGTCCATCCATTTGGGGAGTAAAGAAGGTTTCCAGGTATTTTCCCACTTTGATAGAGGTTTTTTTGAATGTGGAAAGTGTGTAGTTGTTAGGCAGTGATGTTGGGGTAATAGAGGGTCTTTGGTGTGTTAGATGCCCCCAGACATGCTTCCCCTGCTGTCCCAGTGTCATTCCAGAGGTGTTGGCATCATTTCCTGGAGTGTCATAGTGGACTTGGTGACCCTCCAGACACGGATTTGGGTTTCCCCCTTAACGAGTATCTGTTCCCCATAGACTATAATGGGGTTCGAAACCCGTTCGAACACACGAACATTGAGCGGCTGTTCGAATCAAATTTCGAACCTCGAACATTTTAGTGTTCGCTCATCTCTAATAATAATGCCACAAACTGTGGTCATACTAAAGTAAGGCCCTATTCAAGGTTTTACTATGGGCTCCAATGGTATTTGTTATGCCCCTGACAGCAGTTGTAATGAAAGCTGATTACAGTATACAAAGGAGAAAGCTAAGCAAGATCCTCCATTGATTGTGTCACAAGGGGGCCCAGTACCATGAGCTAATATCAATACTGTACTTTTTTACATATACGTATATGTATTAATTATATAATGGAGGATCTTGCTTTATATAATTAATAAAGATGAGCAAGTAGTATTTGATCAAGTAAGTACTTGATCGAATACTACGGTATTCTAAATATTTGTACTCGATCGAATTCTACTGTTATTCACAGTAAATATACGATTCAGAACCAGCGTTGATTAGCCGAATGTATACACTGTATAGCATTCGGCCAATCAACGCTGGTTCTGCAGCAGGCTCGTCTTTGAGGAGGCAGAGTCTAAGATCGGACCACAGCAGTCTCCATTGTGGTCCGATTTTAGACTCCACCACCTTACAGACCAGCCTCCGGCAGAACCAGCGTTGATTGGTCAAATGCTGTACACTGGCCAATCAACGCTGGTCAATTCATTCCTATGAGAAAAAGTCAGCTCCCTCGTAACAACAAGCTGCCAGCTCTCCTGACTAGCAAGGACGAGTCTGCTGCAGAACCAGTGTTGATTTGCCACAGGCTCGTCTTTGCTAGTCAGGAGAGCTGGCAGCTTGCGGTTATGAGGGAGCTTACTTTTTATCAGCGGAACTGCAAGCGCTGTGCAGTTAAAGCGCATGAACCCCATAGACTATAATGGGTCCGTGCAATTTAACTGCACGGTGCTCCTCCTAAACACTCTCCTCCCGCTACTTGTGGACTTGGTGACTTTAGTCGAATAGTGGTTTCCCCTGAAACGAACATATTTTCCCATAGACTAAAATGGGATTCGATAGTCGATCGAGTAGTCGAATATTGAGGCTCTACTCGAAACGAATATCAAATCTCGAATATATCACTGTTTGCTCATCTCTAATAATTAATACATATAAATACATGTTAAAAAAAGTACAGCTCGATCTACATAAAACATAAGCAAGTTCTTATTTTTGAAATATTATATAATTATAATTCATACTCTAAAGGTATTATATAATGAATATCAGTGGTGTATATTAGTGGGGCCCCGTGGCGAACTTTTGACATGCCCCCCCCCCCCCCCGACCGACACCGACGTCGAAGACCTCGACCAACCCCTCTCCTCCGCATTCTTGCGCACTCTGTTATGTCCCATAGTGGCCCTTGCACATAGTAGTATGTCCCTTAGTAGCCCCTGCACACAGTATTATGTCATTCAGTGGCCCCTGCACATATTATTATACCCCATAGTGACTCTGTCCCCTGGATCCGACGCTGTCGGCCTTCTTCAATGACGTCGGATGTCATATAACCCGGGACACACGATCGTGGAGAAGTAAGTAACAGTGTCTTTTATGTTTCTTACCTCACCCGGGTCTCCCATCATTATACTCGGGGTCTGAAAAGATATATTGGTATTGGTGTAGCTCATGGTATTGAGCACCCTTGTGACACAATCAATGGAGGATCTTGCTTAGCTTTTTCCTCTGTATACTGTAAGCAGCTTTCATTACAACTGTTGTCAGGGGCATTATAATTACCTTTGTGCCCCATAGCAAAACTTTGAATAGGGCTTTACTCTAGTATGACCACAGTTTGTGGCATTTTTATTACATTATGTATTATTACAGTATAGGTATGATTATATCAATGATTATATTATAACTCAGGAATAATGCAAGGTGCTTGGGGTTAAAATGGCCTGATCTTGAAAGAGTTAACACAGGCATGGTTTGGTGAAAAACACTTTATTGTCATTAAGAATCAATCAGGTTAAAGCTTGTAGAGAATCTCTTTGGCAGGACAACATTACTGAATTGAGGGTGCTGTATGTGGAGAAGGTACAGATTAATAAGATGTGTGGCTGGGGTATATGTGATGAATGATAATGGAATTTCACCAGTTCATAAAATGCACACATGCATAAGGAAAGGGTTAGTGAGGTCAACACTCATAGAAACAGAAAGATCGGCCCCACATTAAAGGTGTTAATTTGTTCATGTTTTTAATATCAGTGAACTTTTCATGTGCATTAAACTAACTAAAGGTTACTTCATCCAGGATGCAAAGAAAAGGTCATTGTCCTTGAAAAGTCACTTTTTAAAGGCTATTGTTCTGCCCCCAAAGTAAAGCTCAAAATATCATTTAAAGGAAGTTTTTAATATTTTTATTTATTTTTATGTATATTTCACTAACACGTTAAATCTGAGTTCCACTGAAAAAAATATTATAATAAAAAAAAGTTGACATCGAATTCAAACATGTGGGAAAAACAAATAGGCTTGTATGAAAAAAAAAAAATGGAAAAGAATATACACTCACCGGCCACTTTATTAGGTACACCTGTCCAACTGCTCGTTAACACTTAATTTCTAATCAGCCAATCACATGGCGGCAACTCAGTTCATTTAGGCATGTAGACATGGTCAAGACAATCTCCTGCAGTTCAAACTGAGCATCAGTATGGGGAAGAAAGGTGATTTGAGTGCCTTTGAACGTGGCATGGTTGTTGGTGCCAGAAGGGCTGGTCTGAGTATTTCAGAAACTGCTGATCTACTGGGATTTTCACGCACAACCAGCTCTAGGGTTTACAGAGAATGGTCCGAAAAAGAAAAAACATCCAGTGAGCGGCAGTTCTGTGGGCGGAAATGCGTTGTTGATGCCAGAGGTCAGAGGAGAATGGCCAGACTGGTTCGAGCTGATAGAAAGGCAACAGTGACTCAAATAGCCACCCGTTACAACCAAGGTAGCCAGAAGAGCATCTCTGAACGCACAGTACGTCGAACTTTGAGGCAGATGGGCTACAGCAGCAGAAGACCACACCGGGTGCCACTCCTTTCAGCTAAGAACAGGAAACTGAGGCTACAATTTGCACAAGCTCATCGAAATTGGACAATTGAAGATTTGAAAAACGTTGCCTGGTCTGATGAGTCTCGATTTCTGCTGCGACATTCGGATGGTGGGGTCAGAATTTGGCGTCAACAACATGAAAGCATGGATCCATCCTGCCTTGTATCAACGGTTCAGGCTGGTGGTGGTGGTGTCATGGTGTGGGGAATATTTTCTTGGCACTCTTTGGGACCCTTGGTACCAATTGAGCATCGTTGCAACACCAAAGCCTACCTGAGTATTGTTGCTGACCATGTCCATCCCTTTATGACCACAATGTACCCAACATCTGATGGCTACTTTCAGCAGGATAATGCGCCATGTCATAAAGCTGGAATCATCTCAGACTGGTTTCTTGAACATGACAATGAGTTCACTGTACTCCAATGGCCTCCACAGTCACCAGATCTCAATCCAATAGAGCATCTTTGGGATGTGGTGGAACGGGAGATTCGCATCATGGATGTGCAGCCGACAAATCTGCGGCAACTGTGTGATGCCATCATGTCAATATGGACCAAAATCTCTGAGGAATGCTTCCAGCACCTTGTTGAATCTATGCCACGAAGAATTGAGGCAGTTCTGAAGGCAAAAGGGGGTCCAACCCGTTACTAGCATGGTGTACCTAATAAAGTGGCCGGTGAGTGTAGTCACTTATAGTCTTCTCCATAAAATGTACTTCAAGGCTTCCACAAAAACACCTTAAAAAACTGCAATGTCCATACTGTAGGGTGCAGGTTACAAAGAAATGGTGTTCAACCTGGTCTGTGACTCATAGTCTGGACTGTAGCTGTGAGGTCCATCCAAACTTACCAATATATATAAGGTTCCTCCATCAAGCTCCCATTAGTACTAGTGCCTAATACACTATCTATCAATAAGTATTTGGAAACCCATGCAAATGCAAATGAAGATATATGTGGTTGTGATGTACGTCACGCCTGCGGCCATTAAATATCATGTCGGAAACAGCATTGGCTTTAGTCGCATGCAAGATGCAAAAAAGTACAGAGTTGTCCAATTTTGAGAAAGGGGTAATTGTGGGGTACCACAGAAATGATCAATCCTTAAGGGACATATCATGCGAACTGAATTACCAAAAATTGACAGTGGCCTATGTGATTACGAAGTGGAAGGTGTATGGTGATTGTTGGAATGTACTCCGAGTTGCCAAACCCCCGAAACTGCAGCCATCCAAAATCGGTGAAAGAACTTACCTGTCATCTCCAAGCTGAATGGAATAAAATACCACTAGCTGCCATACAAGGACTTGTGGAGGACATGCCCCATAGGGTTGAGGCTGTAATCATGGAGGTTCTACCAACTATTGAGTTTGAATAAATGTTGTTTTTCTATTATACCACAGGTATCTAAATACTTATTGGTAGACAGTGTACTGTCCACAATAGTAATGAGCCTCTCCCACTGACCCCCCCCCCCCCCAATTAGTAATAGTGCTCCCAGAAGTTTTAATGATAACTCAGTGTTCCTGTTTTGATTGCACCTCCCGGGTTCCTAATCCAAGCTCTCATAGGCTATAGGCCTAAAGTGGCCTGCATCATATGAGGGTGAAAGGTGGAGCAGTAAGCTTCAGGCTTCATTTACCTGCCACAACTGTACAGTGTCCTGAGTTTGTCAATACAATTGATTGTTGAAGAATTGCACTTGCAGGGCACCAAACAGGTACTAGTGTACTCCTGATTTAGGTATATCTTCACAATTGTTCCTGAAGAGAAAAAATAAATTATAAGTAATGATAGTGAGAAGCATAAAAGACAATGAAAATACAGTATCTAAAGTTGTATAGAGAAACTATATGGAGAGTGTGGAAATTAAAAAAGGCAGCTGTAGAAATTTATATGTCAGTGGTTAACTTGATTTTCCAATGATTAATCTCATAATAGTTTTATATAGTTACTACATATTCCACAGCACTTCACAAAGCATAGGGATCATGCAAAGACAAATAAAGGGAGATCTTGCAGAATAATAAATCAAATCACACAATAGGAGGTCCCTGCTCACAAGAGCTAGGAGGTAGGAGGTAGGGACACAATAGGTAAACATTAGAGATGAGCAAGTACTGTTTGGATCAGCCGAACCGAACAGCACGCTCACATAGAAATGAATGGACGTAGCCGGCACGCAGGGGGTTAAGCGACCGGCCGCCGTCAAAGCGGAAGTACCAGGTGCATCCATTCATTTCTATGGAGTGTGCTGTTCGGATCGGCTTATCCGAACAGTACTCGCTCATCTCTAGTAAAAATGTTAATACATTGATACCGCCATTTTTATCACGTAAGGTTGTATAAATAAATAAATCTGTAAGAGCCATGTCTTTTCATGTAGGTATCACAGGAATCATGGGATTATTTTAAACTGCTTTTTTTTTGCTTTTTTTTGCTTTTTTTTTTTTGCTGTTGTGTTGGTTTTGAGCAGGCTTCAATAGTTACATAGCAAAACTGACAGTGGTATTGCAGTCTATGGCACAAGTGATCTAAAGATCACATGTTCAAGTCACCTAGAGGAGCTAAAAAAAAAAAAAAGATAGTTTTTAAAAAATGTTAAAAAAAAATTAAAAACTTAAATCACCCCCTAGATCACATAAAAATATAAATAAAAATAAAATAAAAGTAAACATAAATACACTAGGCATCCCCAAGTCTGAAAACACCCTAACTATTAAAATATAAAAACATTTGTCCCATACAGTAATCGCTGTAGCAGGAAAAAAATCCAAATGGCTGATTTGGAATATTTTTCACCAAATTGTATCCCTAAAAAAATGGAATAAAAAGTGATCAAAACATCACACATTCCCGAACATGGTATCAACAAGAACTACATATTGTCCCGCAAAAAAGACGCCTCATACAGCTCCGTACACTGAAATGTAAAAAAGTTACAGGGGTCAGAATATGGTAATTCAAATAATTTATTTTTCTTCAACATTTAAAATTTTTGTAAAGTTATTAAAACATGAAAAAAAATATATTGATTTGGTATCACAATATCATACTGAGCTGCAGAATAAATCTGACATAGCATTTTTACCGCAGAATCGAAGCCGTAAAAAAAAAAAGATATAAGAAAATAGAAGTACTGCTTTTTTTTTCTAAAATCCACCACAGTCTGAATTTTTTATCCCTCATATAACTATGTAAAAAGAAAAATTAGAAAGTTATGGCTTTTGGAATGTAGGGAGTAAAAAATTAAAACCCAATTGCAATTTCCAAGAACCACCAGCACCATCATAGTTGTATTTCAATCTATGAGGTAAACCAACATTTCCCAAATTCCCAAAGGAGCACTATTCAGGACAGAAATTCTGTAGGGAGCACTTAACATATTTTGCCTAAAACCTACATAGGTGATAAAGATAACGAGTAATATTGATGGGGGAGGGGAATTCTAACAAATTGATATTGGATATTACATTTTATATTAAATTTATTTTAAAAAAATTCTTTTTCAGTCAGTTAAAAAATAAGGAATTAACTACATATGACAAAAAACAAAAATCCTGAAAACACAGATCCTATTTCTTAAATCGAATTATTTCAGTATCAGTCATCTCTTCAACACTGCAATTGAAAAGTCGCATCACCCAAATCTGGTTCTGGATAATCACAACATCCACATTTTAACTTATTAACATAATATCTGAACATACCTGTTGGATGTTGAAGCCGCTGCTCCAACTGGAGGGTCTGTGTCAGTGGTATTAACTGCTTTTCTGAAGGATCCAGTCTTCAATCAGCGATCCATTGCTGAACAACCAAATTAGGAATGTTTTTCGAATAACATGTGGCGAATACTGCACTAACTAAACTGACATCAAGGATCGAGTGACGCACAATACGAGCGTGAAAGATGACTAAAGCACTTCCGTCTGTAGGTTCAGTTTGTTCAGCGAATATACGAGACCGGTGTATTAAACCGGAAAGGGCGGTCTGAGTTCCAGTTTGGAAGTGCCATGAAGCATTAATCCGCTGGCCTCGTATATTCACCGAACAGACCGTATTTCCGCGCCGGTAGAATATTAGGAGTACATGTGAACCAGTAATTTAATTTTGAAACCCTTCACATTTATCTATTTTTTATTGTTAATCGTTTATTATCGCCATATCGCGAAGCACCTTTAGATGGTTCGAGGAGCACTTGCTGCTCCAGGGAGCACATTTTGGGAAACGCTGAGCTATACCATCTAATGATCACAGGTTTAAGCCCCTTAGGAGGCTAAATTATAAAGTTAAAAAAAAATGTACAACAAAAAAAGAATCTAATCTATCCGTTCTCTAGATCATAAATAAAAATAAGCAAAAGAAATTATAGGGCAGGGCCTCATGGGATGGAAACGCTGCGATTTGCCCATGGTGGCAATGCTGTGGGAAAAAATCACAGCGTTTTACAGTACGGGCAAAGTGAATGGGATTTTAGCGAATATTATGCCGGCTTTGCGGTAAAAACACGCTGTTGTTTCCAAAGATTTGGAAAGTGCAGCATGTCAATTATACCTATGTAAACGTTGTCGATTTCCCCATAGATATAATTGTAACAGAAAGTGTGCAGAGGAAAACTCCGCGAACTTTCTGTTTAAATTGCTGTCGGAAGAACTGTGATGCATTGCCGATACGTTTTTTTCCCGCAGCGCTTTTATTCGGCAGTTCATCCCATGGGGCCTTAGCCCTAAACACATTAGGCATCCTTTTGTCCCAAAAAAAGCTTATTTCCTAGAGTTACGGTCTCAACCTACAATTGTTTCAACTTACAATGGTTCAAGAATGAAATGATCTTGTAACTTGACCACTGTAAACATAAAGGCAAAAAGGTATTTGATTGTGTAACTTAAGCCATTAACTGAGTCAAGCATGAAGTTAGTCCATACGGTCTACCAATATTATAGCTATTTGGAATTTTTAGACTTAAGGTTTTTTTTATTGACAGATTTAGTTATTATTCATTTAGTATTTTTTTTCATAATTTTTATGTCTGGTTTTAAGTTATTTTGCATCGATATAAATTAAAAATAGTTGAGATGATTTTTACTTCTTTTCAAAGTATTATTAAAATCGGCTTATTCAGCCAACTACATCCACTTTATTATTTTAATAAAATAGTACATTGCTTTCATTTTACAAAAATAATTTATGTCAGACACGGATGGAATGTCTGGTTTGCTGACTGCATAACAATTCTCAGTGCATGGTATTGGTTGAAGCTACCGCCAGTGTGTAGAATTAAGATTCAGTCATACTGAATGGTATGGAGGATCTGAAGGTCAAAAGTTGAACTCACTGTTTTTCCTCTCCTATCACAATAGGAAAGAGTGGCAGAAATGTGTAATGTCTATTGTATGATATGCAAGATTGTGCTGGAATGTCACAAATGCAAACTAATATGTCAGCATTCTCCATATCAAAGCCAAGGAAAAAAACGTAAATTATGTCCGGAGAAATAAAATTCAGTTTTGGGTTTGCAGGTCTTCTAATGGGGTCAGAAGATTCTCTATAAATTTGAGAAGTAGCAGTAACCTTTAATAGTTTGCTGACTAAGCGATGCAGTCATTATTTATTGCCTTACACCTATTATAAAAATGGATATGTGTTGCATTATCAGAAGGACAATTATGTCAGTGAAATTACATAATGAAAATAGATTTATAGGATGAGAGATCTTTTTTGTCTTAGAGTTATGAACCTCATTGAATTCTCATAGCCATCCAAAGAAGTATAGACACATAACAGGTACTTGATTAAAGTTATATATCAGGAATATTATGCCCCTTGCTATAAATTAGAAGGTATTAGAAATCACCAAAGTGGTCTATGATCAAATAATGGCAGATGGCTGCAGTTCAAGGACTTTTATACAAAGCATAAATGATTGTAATCTCATTGGTAGCTGGATATCTGAAATATATTATTACTTATACTTTCCTTGAAATGACTATCTGTACATATCAGCCTCCAGCTATATGACTTATACAGTTCTGTTTTGTATGAGACTGATCACAGAAGTAGCAAAACAGATCACACCAGGCATACAGAAGGCTGTATTGGCCACTATCTACAACACCCTTAAAATGGTACAGGTGGATATTATGGCACAGGTGACTAGAATTCTCGAAACCAAAAACAGAGTGTCTTCTTGGAGGATGACCTATCCGGGGCCCTAGCTCAAATCAAAGACTTCTCTCAGGAACACACCAAGCTAGCAGTAAAGGTGAATGACCTGGAAAATCACTTCAGGTGAAGCAACCTCCACCTTTTGGATTTCCCAACATCGGTGTCAGATATCACGTCTTCTCGGTCCAGCTACCAATATTTCCAGGTTTGGAGGGACCACACAAAGTGGAAATTGCTCACAGAATAGACCCCAATGTGCTAAACGCTCTCCTACCAAAGAATAGACAGAAAGACTAGAGCGGCCCATGAAGCCCACAGGACTTCGTATGTCCTGTGTTCACACATGCATTAGGCATGAAGTGTAGTGTTGCTGTGATGGCTATGTATGGAATGGGACTGGTGGACAAACAAGTCATATCTCACTTTAATTTAATATAAGACTAGTCATCTGGAATGTAAAAGGGTAATAGTCACCGAAAAAAAGGTTGGTTGTCCTGAGGTACCTTAAAAAAACTAAACGTCAATATAGTGCTCCTATAAGAGACTCAGCTTCAGGGCACCAACTTCAGATTTATGAAATGATTCTGGGTAGGAAAGGTACAGAGTGCACTGTTCTCCTAATTACATCCTGGAGAATAGATTTGCATATTTTTTACCCAGAATCCCTAGCGGAGCAGGAATGACTTGTAAGTCTCCATACTGCCTATGTAGGCAAACACTCTCCCTGATGTGTACGATTATCCCCTGACCCTGGTCTATAGTCTCTCACTCTGCTAAATCAGTATCCCTACGCTATGCTGAGGATGGCCCAATAGACCGAAACAGCGCTGTCCATAGTTGGTAATCTGTTCCTTTTGGGATAGAAATACTAATTTGGCAATTAAATCCACATCATGATTAAAAAGACTTTTTAACTGAGTCATGCATGATGTTAAGGATGCTGCCCTCTAGAGGGTGGTGTACAGAGTGCACTGTTCTCCTAATTACATCCTGGAGAATAGATTTGTATATTTTTTACCTAGAAAAGGAGCAGTAATATAAATATTCATAACAAAAGATGATACATTTCTGCAACTTTTAAGATCTTGGTAAAAAGAGTACAATTGTTACAATTCTGAACATAAATCTAACCTCTGCCTTTATTGGGAAGCTGCCACATCTGTGCTGAAATGAAACAGTAGCATACACATCTTAACTAACAAAATAAACTAGGGAAGCCTATAGGGTTAGTAGTGAATCCCTACTTAAAGCCAACAATTATTGCCTAACAGACCCAAACCTGCACTTTAGCAAACTAGCAGATTGGAAGAAAGCTAGAACAGCCTTCAGTAGAGGCCAAACTTTTCTGCTTTGGCAATAAAGCAGGGAGTCTACTACTGAACTTAGCAAGGGAAGGGGGTAAGACAAGGCCTCATTCACATCTAGCCAGACTGAAAGACTCTTAGGGAAATACAGTGCCTACAAGCAGTATTCAACCCCCTGCAGATTTAGCAGGTTTGATGAGATGCAAATAAGTTAGAGCCTTCAAACTTCAAACAAGAGCAGGATTTATTAACAGATGCATAAATCTTACAAACCAAAAAGTTATGTTTCAGTTAAATTTTAATAAATTTTAAACATAAAAGTGTGGGTCAATTATTATTCAACCCCTAGGTTTAATATTTTGTGGAATAACCCTTATTTGCAATGACAGCTAATAATTGTCTTTTATAAGACCTGATCAGGCCGGCACAGGTCTCTGGAGTTATCTTGGCCCACTCCTCCATGCAGATCTTCTCCAAGTTATCTAGGTTCTTTGGGTGTCTCATGTGGAGTTTAATCTTGAGCTCCTTCCACAAGTTTTCAATTGGGTTAAGGTCAGGAGACTGACTAGGCCACTGCAACACCTTGATTTTTTCCCATCTTGAACCAGGCCTTGGTTTTCTTGGCTGTGTGCTTTGGGTCGTTGTCTTGTTGGAAGATGAAATGACGACCCATCTTAAGATCCTTGATGGAGGAGCGGAGGTTCTTGGTCAAAATCTCCAGGTAGGCCGTGCTATCCATCTTCCCATGGATGTGGACCAGATGGCCAGGCCCCTTGGCTGAGAAGCAGCCCCACAGCATGATGCTGCCACCACCATGCTTGACTGTAGGGATGGTATTCTTGGGATCATATGCAGTGCCATCCAGTCTCCAAACGTCACATTTGTGGTTGGCACCAAAGATCTCGATCTTGGTATCATCAGACCAGAGAACCTTGAACCAGTCTGTCTCAGAGTCCTCCAAGTGATCATGAGCAAACTGTAGACGAGCCTTGACATGACGCTTTGAAAGTAAAGGTACCTTACGGGCTCGTCTGGAACGGAGACCATTGCGGTGCAGTATGTTACTTATGGTATTGACTGAAACCAATGTCCCCACTGCCATGAGATCTTCCCGGAGCTCCTTCCTTGTTGTCCTTGGGTTAGCCTTGACTCTTCGGACAAGCCTGGCCTCGGCACGGGAGGAAACTTTCAAAGGCTGTCCAGGCCGTGGAAGGCTAACAGTAGTTCCATAAGCCTTCCACTTCCGGATGATGCTCCCAACAGTGGAGACAGGTAGGCCCAACTCCTTGGAAAAGGTTTTGTACCCCTTGCCAGCCTTGTGACCCTCCACGATCTTGTCTCTGATGGCCTTGGAATGCTCCTTTGTCTTTCCCATGTTGACCATGTATGAGTGCTGTTCACAAGTTTGGGGAGGGTCTTAAATAGTCAGAAAAGGCTGGAAAAAAGAGATAATTAATCCAAACATGTGAAGCTCATTGTTCTTTGTGCCTGAACTACTTCTTAATACTTTAGGGGAACCAAACAGAATTCTGGTGGTTTGAGGCGTTGAATAATAAATGACCCTCTGAAAAAACTTTTCACAATTTAAAAAAAAAGTAAACAAAGAAATAACATTCTTTTTTGCTGCAGTGCATTTCACACTTCCAGGCTGATCTACAGTCCAAATGTCACAATGCCAAGTTAATTCCGAATGTGTAAACCTGCTAAATCTGCAGGGGGTTGAATACTACTTGTAGGCACTGTATATAACTATACCCTAACAGGATAGAGGAGGTATTTGAGGTTTCTATGAACAGCTTTACAATGATGGCAGTGCTTATAGTGCTTCTAAAGCTGCAGCATATTTTACCGGTACGCGACTCCATATATTAACTGATGAGAAGTTGACCCAACTACTTGCCTATCACAGAGAAAGGGTTGTCTGCCTCAATCAAAATACTTAAATAACATAAAGCACCAAGACCTTGTCTAGTAAACATCATGCCCAGCGTAATTGCCCTAATACAAGTGGGTATCATTAAGGGCAGATCTAATCTCCACATGGTGCTTGGCAATACTGGATGATAGGAAACTCCAGCCATTGCTGGCAGATGAGTGGGCGCTGGTGGCCCTAGACATAGAAAAGGCATTTAAAAATGTCCACTAGTGGAGGCTAGATCAGGTTCTAGACAAATTTGGGATCCGAGGGTTATTCAAGGACTTCTTGAAGGTGCTATACCCCAACTCACAAGCAGCTATACATGTCCCCCGTCCCCGCCCCCCCCCCCCCCCCAAGATTTTGATCCACAGTTTTCACACTGAACAAAGAAATGAGAAAGGGGTGCCCACTGTACCCCCTGTTGTTCAGTCTAGCCAACGAGCTGCCAACCTATACCTTCATGACGCAAAATGCGCGGAGCATTACTCCATGTGAAGGCACCCTTAGCCTTAAACTGATTCATGGATAGAAATCCCAAACGCAGATCAGGCGCAGGTGTGAACCTAGCCTTATATTTGTGTGTGGTGGTGATGATGACAATAACAACAGTAAAGATAAAAAAATAACTAATAGTAATGATGTTAGTAATGCTAATATTAATAGTATAGTGATTATGTGAGAGTCCCTATGTTAATTAAATAATGTATATTTAATAATGATAATTAATATATTTATTACTAATAAGAATGATGATAATAACAGTAATGAAATGTAATAGTTATGTTGTAAAAAATAAATTCAACCTAGTAAAATCTGTTTATTCCCTTAGTAAAAAATACACAAAGTGGGTGTTTAAATGGAAACAATTTTAGGTGCACAGTTCACACTCTCAGTCTTATTTATTGATTTACCAAATGTATTTGATGCTCATGCAGCACAACCCTTTTCAGTGTCACTTAGACGTGCTGGTTTTAGCAAATTGCTCTTTTGTTAAGTTTTCAGCATTTAAGGGATTCTCCCCTATAATATCAGCAAGGGTTGAACTGGGCAATTGTCCTCATTGACCTCTATTAGCATTTAAGAAAGTGCTCCAGCACAGTGAGGCTGGGAACAAACACCCTGGCAATCTATGTCCAACTGTTTTCACTTATGGACAGATTAGCATGGCCATTCACTCTGGAGTCAATAACAAACAGCATCCTCTGCTGGCTACTAAAACATGGCAGTGCAGGAATTATGTTCATTGGAAAAGTTTCAGTTTTTCATATTGGATTTGGATTTAATATTACAAAAATAAAAAATTTTAATTGTTATTTTCTAATACTTTGTTCATACTAGCGCTTCTCTGCTACCATGTAATATACAGTGGTAACAATATAAAATTAATTTTCTCATTAAGGCCACCAATTTATACATTTCCCAGTAGAATGGAAGTATTGTTAGTGAGTGACCAGTGTAATAGAAAGAATAGCAGAAAAGTGGCTGCTACAAACCTCATCTACATCCTGTGAAAAATAAACGGTAGAAATAGATTTTTCAAGATGATTTTACATTTGCAGCAGTTTAATTTATATTGCAAATTTCTCATGCAGATTTAATCCTTTGCAATGCATTAGGTGAACTCTTTGAAAAATTCTGCATGTAACATATGATTTTACATAAAAATCTGTGGCAGGGGGAAAATGTGTACATGTATACCCTTGTAACTATGCTCACCGGCAGGGGTGGATTTAAGGGTACCTTACAGAACAGCACAGCCCCCTTAGCATATTCCACATCAAAGATGTACAATAGCAGCTCTCTACACAGTCCCCTGGTAGCTTCCATACAGTATAATGTCCCATAGTAACCTCCATACAATATAATGTTCCATAGTTGTCTCAATACAGTATAATGTCTCATAGTAGCCTCCATACAGTATAATGTTCCATAGTGGTCTCCATACAGTATAATGTTCCATAGTTGTCTCCATACAGTATAATGTCCCATAGTAGCCTCCATACAGTATAATGTTCCATAGTGGTCTCCATACAGTATAATGTTCCATAGGAGCCTTCATACAGTATAATGTTCCATAGTGGACTCCATACAGTATAATGTTCCATAGTTGTCTCCATACAGTATAATGTCCCATAGTAGCCTCCATACAGTATAATGTTCCATAGTAGCCTCCATACAGTATAATGTCTCATAGTAGCCTCCATACAGTATAATGTTCCATAGTGGACGCCATACAGTATAATGTTCCATATTGTCTCCATACAGTATAATGTCCCATAGTAGCCTCCATACAGTATAATGTTCCATAGTGGTCTCCATACAGTATAATGTTCCATAGGAGCCTTTATACAGTATAATGTCCCATAGTAGCCTCCATACAGTATAATGTCTCATAGTAGCCTCCATACAGTATAATGTTCCATAGTGGTCTCCATACAGTATAATGTTCCATAGTTGTCTCCATACAGTATAATGTCCCATAGTAGCCTCCATACAGTATAATGTTCCATAGTGGTCTCCATACAGTATAATGTTCCATAGGAGCCTTTATACAGTATAATGTCCCATAGTAGCCTTCATACAGTATAATGTTCCATAGTGGTCTCCATGCAGTATAATGTTCCATAGTAGCCTCTATACAGTATAATGTCCCATAGTAGCCTCCATACAGTATAATGTCCCATAGTAGCCTCCATACAGTATAATGTTCCATAGTGGTCTCCATACAGTATAATGTTCCATAGGAGCCTTTATACAGTATAATGTTCCATAGTAGCCTCCATACAGTATAATGTCCCATAGTAGCCTCCATACAGTATAATGTTCCATAGTGGTCTCCATACAGTATAATGTTCCATAGGAGCCTTTATACAGTATAATGTCCCATAGTAGCCTCCATACAGTATAATGTTTCATAGTAGCCTCCATACAGTATAATATTCCATAGTGGTCTCCATACAGTATAATGTTCCATAGTTGTCTCCATACAGTATAATGTCCCATAGTAGCCTTCATACAGTATAATGTTCCATAGTGGTCTCCATACAGTATAATGTTCCATAGGAGCCTTTATACAGTATAATGTCCCATAGTAGCCTCCATACAGTATAATGTCTCATAGTAGCCTCCATACAGTATAATGTTCCATAGTGGTCTCCATACAGTATAATGTTCCATAGTTGTCTCCATACAGTATAATGTCCCATAGTAGCCTCCATACAGTATAATGTTCCATAGTGGTCTCCATACAGTATAATGTTCCATAGGAGCCTTTATACAGTATAATGTCCCATAGTAGCCTTCATACAGTATAATGTTCCATAGTGGTCTCCATGCAGTATAATGTTCCATAGTAGCCTCTATACAGTATAATGTCCCATAGTAGCCTCCATACAGTATAATGTCCCATAGTAGCCTCCATACAGTATAATGTTCCATAGTGGTCTCCATACAGTATAATGTTCCATAGGAGCCTTTATACAGTATAATGTTCCATAGTAGCCTCCATACAGTATAATGTCCCATAGTAGCCTCCATACAGTATAATGTTCCATAGTGGTCTCCATACAGTATAATGTTCCATAGGAGCCTTTATACAGTATAATGTCCCATAGTAGCCTCCATACAGTATAATGTTTCATAGTAGCCTCCATACAGTATAATATTCCATAGTGGTCTCCATACAGTATAATGTTCCATAGTTGTCTCCATACAGTATAATGTCCCATAGTAGCCTTCATACAGTATAATGTTCCATAGTGGTCTCCATACAGTATAATGTTCCATAGGAGCCTTTATACAGTATAATGTCCCATAGTAGCCTCCATACAGTATAATGTCTCATAGTAGCCTCCATACAGTATAATGTTCCATAGTGGTCTCCATACAGTATAATGTTCCATAGTTGTCTCCGTACAGTATATTGTCCCATAGGAGCCTCCATACAGTATAATGTTCCATAGTGGTCTCCATGCAGTATAATGTTCCATAGTAGCCTCCATACAGTATAATGTCCCATAGCAGCCTCCATACAGTATAATGTTCCATAGTGGTCTCCATACAGTATAATGTTCCATAGGAGCCTTTATACAGTATAATGTCCCATAGTAGCCTCCATACAATATAATGTTCCATAGTGGTCTCCATGCAGTATAGTGTTCCAGAGTAGCCTCTATACAGTATAATGTCCCATAGTAGCCTCTATACAGTATAATGTTCCATAGTGGTCTCCATACAGTATAATGTTCCATAGGAGCCTCTATACAGTATAATGTCCCATAGTAGCCTCCATACAGTATCATGTCCCATAGTGGTCACCATACAGTATAATGTTCCATAGTAGCCTCTATACAGTATAATGTCCCATAGTAGCCTCCATACAGTATAATGTTCCATAGTAGCCTCTATACAGTATAATGTCCCATAGTAGCCTCAATACAGTATAATGTTCCATAGTGGTCACCATACAGTATAATATTCCATGGTGGCCTTCTACACAGTATAACGTATAACTGGCTGCTTCTGCCATATACTTAGTATATGACTTCTGGTGGCTACATCAACTAATCACTAAGAGTTCGGATGATGGATCCCAACCTTTCAAATGTATGGTTAATACTAATCGCAGTGTTACAAGGGAGGGCGATAAAAATAGGTAGAGAAGAAGGCAATATTCCATTAATCAATCATTTTGCCACGACAGAATCGGCCCCTATGATATTTCTACCTGTAGTTGCATCAGATTGTGAAATGACCTTCCTTCACATCTTTGGGTATAGCCTTCTTAACCACTTATTTATTACAGGGGTTACCCAGACATAGCAAGCGCTTGCACGGCTATCATTGGCGAACCCCATTCAAATGACTGGATCGGAGCGTACTCTCTAACGAGGCGCTCCAATCAAAACTGGGGTGCAAAACACCCCAATTCTCTAGATCTGGGTAGTTAAGGATCAGGATTAACGCTGGATAAGTAAATCAGTTTATTTCCAATATTACATAGACTTAATTGTAATTATTATATATGTTAACATATAAAATGTTCACAAGGGGAAAGCCCATCATTCCTCTAATTTCTATGACAAAACGTATTCAATAGTTTCCTTTATGGTCAGTGTTTTGGTCTGCAGCATTACCTTAAAATAATATGGACGTCATAAATGGTCATGTGACAGACTTTTTTTTTTTTTTTAATGGCTTTCACATTGTGAATGGTGGCTATTCACATTACCAACTTTTTAATGGTCCGTTGTAATGTACTGTCAACGTACGGTCAAAACAAATGTTCTATTTTTGACCATTTTCACGGATCCTTGCCTACACTGAAATGTAAGAAAATGTGTATTTTTTGTGTAGGGTGTAGAGATGAGCGAACACTGTTCGGATCAGCCAATCCGAACAGCACGCTCCCATAGAAATGAATGGAAGCACCTGGCACGCAGACTTTGCCGGCAGCCGGCCGCTTGACCCCCCGCGTGCCGGACGCTTCCATTCATTTCTATGGGAGCGTGCTGTGAGTGTGCTGTTCGGAATGGCTGTTCTGAACAGTGTTCATTCATCTCTAGTAGGGTGCAAGAAGGCTGTGAAAAATATAAATTTTTTTACAGCTGTTTTGCACAATATTGGTGTCCAATATTCACATGACAGCGAAAATCATCTGGGTGACGGCCGTTTTTTTAACAACCTCCACACAGCCACATTCATATCACTGTCTGTGAATGGGGGCTATTCACTTGACCGATATGACAGTCCCCTATTCTATTTTTTTCTGTTCACGGATCCCTCCATACACTGCAATGTATGAGGGTTCTGGGGAATAAAGCACTGCTCAAGTGCAAAACGGCTATGAAAAATGGACATAAATGCCTAGTTCCATATGAAAGTTGTAGGTATAAAGATCAATGTCCTGTATGTTTGTCAGCACTCTACAGGTGGTCATGACATTCATCAAATAGCATATGTTACATGTACGTATGCACAATATACATAGAACAGTTAACTTCTTTCTTTTCTATTTCATTTTAACCAAAGCTTCCTAGTCTTTGCAGTTACTATGTGACTGTCTTGAACAATCAGACCGGTTAACACTGCATTCATCCTCAGTTGTATAGACTAACTGGAGAGAAATTGCATCCATCTGTTGCTGACATTCCTAGCCCACTTAAACAAGTGCAATATAATAAACAGGATGGGGAACAAAAGTACATTGTTTGATGTCTCAGTCTTCATTTCAAGACTCTTGCCCTGAAAGAAACTAGCATTTGGACACATGGAAAGTGATAATCAATGAACACCATATGTCCAGCCTGGCATAATATAGGTGAACAATATAATCACAATGAAATCTTCATTTCTGCAGCTACTTGCATCATCTTGCAAGGGGATGGGAACTAAATAGAATTCAGATTCAGTATTAAACTCGTTATAAACCAAGTAATGTCTGAGTGGAAGGAACATGTTATGGATGAGAGTGATATATGGATAGATAGATAGATAGATAGATAGATAGATAGATAGATAGATAGATAGATAGATAGATAGATAGATAGATAGATAGGAGATAGATAGATAGATAGATAGATAGATAGATAGATATGAGATAGATAGATAGATAGATAGATAGATAGATAGATGATAGATAGATAGATAGATAGATAGATAGATAGATAGATAGATAGATAGATAGATCATGTATAAATGTATGCATTATGGTTGTTCCCATGTTATAATGTAAGTGGGAAAAGACTGTAAGTCTTTTCTAATGCTCATTATTTGTTATATTTCAATACATTTCATTTAAAAATTTGTTAAAAACTTTATCTGCATCATCATATTATAACCCCAATAATTTTTTTATATTTTAATTAACAGAATAAGGGCTCTTTATAGGTACTATTGGGAGGAAGTGACCAAAATACATTGATTTGGCATTTTGTTTATTTTTTTCCCATTAAATAATTTTCCATACAAAATAAATATTGTATTAATTTGGAAACTTTCATACATAGCCATACCTTTATTAATAATAATTATTATTATTCCATGGTACTGTACATTTAAGGGTTAACACGCAATACACAAAATACACAAAGCAAGTACAATACTAAGGCTGGGTTCACACTAGTGCTACTGTCCGCCCCCAGGGTGTCCATCCCCGTCAAATGAATGGGTTTTAAAGCTGACTGCTCGCAAGCCATTCCCTGTCGAGTTTCCCCGGGGTTTATCACGGACACCCCGGAGACGGAAAGCAGCAGCAGTGTGAAAGCCACCTAACAGTGACCAACTGGAACAGTGTGCAAGAACTTGCAATCTATGAGAAAAAGGGGATATAGACAGTAGGTGAGGGGAGAGGCTGTTGAGATGGTGGTGTGGTGGCAGTAGTGTTATTGGAGAATGTAGACCTTCTTGAAGAGGTGAGTCTTCAGGGCGTTCTTGAAGCTTGTGATTGTAAGGGAAAATCTTAGGTGTTGTGGTCCTGAGTTCCAGAGTATGGGGGATGCACAGAAGAAGTCTTGGAGACGGTTGTGTGAAGAACGTATAAAACTAAAGCAGAGTAGGAGTTTTTGAGAAGATCACAGGTTAATGTGTGGGAAGGTAACAGGAGATTAGGTCAGACATGTATGGAGGGGAGTGGCTGTGGTTAGTTGCATGTCAACATTAACTCTATTTGCTGGGTGATGGGAGTCAGTAAAGGGATTGGCAGAGGGAAGCAGCTGATGAAAATACTTCCATATTGCAGTATATTGTATATACTGTATACTGCACTTTTGCTAACACTACCTGCCAGGGTGTAATATAAGTTCTAAATGACAAGCCTGGTAGACTTGATTGCTATTCCCCTATGACATTCCTGGTTGTAATGGTGGCACCCATGCTCCATAACAACACCTAAATTGTTAACAGCCATGATTAATGTTGGTACTGTTTGCAACTGTCGCCAGCAGATGCCTGCTGTATACTACAAGCACCCACTGTATATGGAGGCCTTAGTTTCTGAGTCTTCTCCATATCCCCTGCCTGACATTATAACGTGTGTGTGTGCGTGCGTGCATGCCTGCATGTGTATGTGCACGTGTGTGTGTGTGTGTGTGTGTGTGTGTGTGTGTGTGTGTGCGTGCGTGCTTGTGTGTGTTTTTTAAGAATAAAGGTTTATTCACATGGGTCAGTACAGCACAATATTACACAGGGAGCTAGGGAATAGCCGTCCATCTCCCCACATATCATTCAAGCTGATAAATCCACCTCACACAAACTGAGCTTCAAGGTCAAAACTATGTTAAGCTCCTCACCTGAGTCTATGGTGAAGATCTGTCGCAGTGTCTGCCTGGAAATCAGCCGAGAAAAAAGTCCTGAACTGAAGTCGTCCCTAAAAAAATTAGTTTGGGAAATTTTCTTGTAAATCTGGAAAATTGCTGTTACACTTGTAAGCCTTGTAACATCCAAAATAAATTAAAGGACAATTAAAAGATGATGTCAATATAAAGCAGAGATATGGTAGATAATATTTATTTATGAATTTGGATGGTATGAGCATTTCACATTTTGAAAATTCATTTTTTTCCAAATTTCCATCAATTTTCCTATTTTTTTTTATAAATAAATACAAAAATAATGATGAAAGTTTACCACTGACATGAAGTGACATATGTCAGTTTTGAGAAATGAGGCCTGGTCCATAAGGCACTTTTAGACTGTGGCTTTAAGGGGTTAAATGTGAAAAGAGGTAAGGCATATATTAATGTATCTATTTTATTGATCCATACAACACTTCTAAAATGTATAAATACCATTACATCGTTGTTACACCAGTTTTGCATTACAGATTATTGTCTTAGATTGTAGCTAAATAGTGAGAGTTATAAGTGGAGTTATAAGTCAAGATAAATTCTCGGTAAGGAATATTCCAGAAATGTTGCAATGTAAGGGTCTGTTCATACTGAGTTTTTTTGCAGCGGATTTTGACACGGAATCTGCCTCAAAATCCGCTGCCATTGACTTCAGTGGGAACCACTTACTTTTTTTCCTTCTAGCTACTAGCGGAAAAAAGAAGTAAGCTGCCCTATCTTGCTGCGGATTCAGTCCTGGAAAGGAAGATGTGGGCCATATCATTACTTCCAAGACTCACAACTGTAGTGCTTGCTCTGCACACAATTCTGTTGAAATGTACTGCAGAGTAGGGGTCTGTAAAGTACCTGCTCTGGCATAGAAGGCTGAAAGTGATATACAGGACATCAGCAACTTGGTATAGGTGGCATGATGATATCACGGCATTGAGCTACTTGTGCCAGACCAGCGCCAGGTGAGCTATTATTTATTAGGCAGGGGAAATTATAATTTATATGAGGGGGTCTATTATTGATAAGGCCAGGGAAGCTATTATTAGTTGTTATTATTATTATTATTTATTTATTTGTTTTAATTATTATTATTATTTAGGGACATTATTTATTAGCCTAGGAAACTATTAATTATATGAGGAGGGACTTTTTTTTATATAAGGCAGGGGAATTATTATTTATAAGGGGGGGTATTATTTATAAGCAAGGACTATAATTTATAAAGGGGTGCTGTTATTTATAAGGAAGACTTACTATATACAAGCTATAACTATTATATATAAATGGGCAGTTATTTGCAAGGGTGATTATTATTTATAAGAAGGGACAATTATCTATAAGGTGGAGCTGTACGTCTGGGACTTGTATAGAGGTATTATTGCAACTAGTCATCTTTATAGGATGTGTTCTGTTCAGTATTTGTCTGTATAGTAGCACTAATTCTCCCTAATATGTCTATGCCTATGTCTTTTCCTGTTCCCTGATCTTTTAAGACCTTAGCAATGCCACTGCCTTCTAAGTTGACTGAGTACAATGGTGCTACTGATATGTCAGCATTTGGGGCCCCACTTTTAATTTTGTCAAGGACTACACTTCCTCTTAAAAAAGTCTGTCACTGAAGACATTTCCAAATAAAATTGGCTGTATGTTTGGGGTGTTGTCCTGCTGCAGAATAGATTTGGATGCCTCCCTTATTTTACAACTTCAGATGAACAACAACACATGAAAAATTAGACTGTATCATTATTTATTTAACAAAAAGTCCAAAGTGCAGTAACCATGTGTGAAAAATTTAGTAAACCCTTTACTGCTTCTAGAGGAGAATTACAGGCAAGTGTGACCACCTCTAGAAAAGAAGAAGTTTGGGCAGTTTGCTGATCTGTAGCTTTCAGCTGTGTGTTAACACGATGCCAAAGAGAAAAGACATCAGCAATGATTTTACAGAATCAATTGCTACTGCTCATGAATCTAGGAAGGGTCATAAGTAGAGATATTATATTCTGGGGTCTCCACGTGGCCTCTGACATTGTCCTGGTGATGTCCAGAGTCTTCTGTCATGTGACCTAGGCACTCCAAGCATTATGACAAATACCTCAAACTTTCAAATACAGTGGTGGATGAGCCTGGGCTTCTTTTACAGTGACAGGATCTTAGCACCTTGCAGTTCAACAATGAGTTTCTTTGTATATCAAGGTATTCTAGAGTCTAACATGAAAACATCTATCCAACAGCAAAAGCTTGACTAAATCTATGTCAAGCAACATGACGATGATCTCAAGCAACCAAAAATCTACAATAGAATGGATGAATAAGAAAAGAGCCAAGATCTTGCAATGGCCCAATCAAAGTCCAGACCTCAACCCAATTAAGACGCTGTGGGGGCTATGTATAAACTAATTTCCACAAACCTAAATGAAATGAGTGAGCCATCATTCCTCCAGAATGTTGTGAGAGACTGATAAAGTTACACAGAAAAGCATTACTTCAAGTTATTGTTGCTAAAGGAGGTTCTACGAGATATTGATTCAATGGATGTACTTAGTATTTCACACATGGCTTTTCCATTTTGCCTTTATATTTATTAAATGAGTAATGAAATTGAGGAATCTGTTGTGTTGTTCATCTGATGTCGCATTTACCTAATTTTAAGACCTTCAAAAAAACAGATTTATTTTGTTATGTCCTGTTACATTAAAGCTTAGAATTCAAAGAGTGTATACATTTTCATGACTGTGTGAGTATATATATATATATATATATATATATATATATATATATATATATATATCATTTAAATATAATTTTATAATATAAGGTTTAGTTTAACAATAATCAAATGTGTTAATAGTTAAGCTATATTCAAGATAATTTAACAATAATTACTTTATAAATCTTTTAACTATTATTATAAGCTTGCATATATTTGGGGCAGTAGGGACAAACAACATTGACCGGCAGCTATCTCAAGTATATGCCCAGCTCTACTCAATGCATACGATAAAAGATCCACTAGAGGAATTTCCTGATGGAATAAAAGGTGATGCAAACACTGCAAAAAGCTGTCAAGAAACCCCCCAAGATAGAATTAAAATACAAGGTGTCTTGCAGTGACTTACTTACTCTTCCTATTTAGAACACATGTGTGCTCAGCTGAGCCAAGAATTCACATTCATTTGTCCAACGCCTATCTATAGGGTATGGCCAGATTTACAATAGAAACTTTCTTCCTTTTTACTGGGAATGATCAATTTCTTTGAGAACACTTAACAACCTTGGCATACATATGCATTTCCCCCAACATTTTTGTATGCCACCTATTGCTTCCTCCCCTATTGATATTTTTGTTAAATCTGGTCTATTACTGTTTGTGGATCTTTCCTTCTTATTTTATTGTGATATATCTGTTTTGTAGTCCCATCCCACAGACTAATGATACAAATGGGACACAATAAATGGCTCTTGTGTATAGCTCCTATACAAACCTACAATTTATATTATAGCCTCCGAAGTGCAGGTTTGATGGCATGAACTAGTAGCATCATAGGGATTCATTGAGTCACCTGACCAGTGATTAGAATATTACTTGTGGCCATAATACAGACTGCAGAATGCAGATTGCAAACACATTACAGTCACAGCCTTACTAAGATACATTCTGAAGTTTAGCAAGATGTAAATAGGTGAAAGGCATACTGGAGACGATTTATTAAGACAAGCACTTTGCAAGCTGGTCTTAAACCCTCTGTGTGTGCAGGCATTAGATGAGTCTGAATTATTAAGAGGCTGCAGCCACATATTGCATCGAAATTTAGACCTAGGTCAGAGACTGAGGGAAAGTTCACACAGGGTTTTTTGGTCAGGATTTTCGTATCTGCCTTAAAATCCTGACCAAAAAGACGTCTCTCATTGAAATCAATAGGAGCCAGTCAGTTCTTTTTTCTTGGAGCCGGAAGAAACGGCTAAAGAAGCGAGATGCTCATTCTCCCAGGTGAGATTTGGTGTAGGCCACTTCAGGTTCCGGACCAAAAATTCCTGTGTGAACTTACCCTGAGCTAATTTTCAACTATTACTTGTTTTAGGTCAGAGCCCCACAGGACGTAAACGCCGCAATTTGCCCGCAGCGGAGACGCTGCAGGAAAAATCGCGGTGTTGTACAGCGCAAGCAAAGGGGATGGGATTCATGCCCTCAGCCCCAGTCTCTCTACATCATGCCCCACTCCACCCTCCTGTTAGAAAAGTGGTAAGCAGGCTAAAGGTATGTTCACACATCAGTATGCCATCAGTCCGTTTGAATTCAGTTTGAGACTAAAAACAGACTGATGCACATACTGATTGTATACTGACAACTTTTTATGCTGATAGCAAACGCTGTCCGTCCCCTGTAAAAACACGTGATGCATTTCCGCTACATTTTTTAGCCAGATTTTTTTTTTTTTTAAGCTGCGTTCCATGATGTGGGGCTTTAGCTTAAAATCTTTTTAATGTGTTCCTGAGCTCACTGGGGCTACTGTATCATACAAATTTTCTGGCATAGAAAGCAAGAAATGAATTGCAATTTTTATAACACATTCTATGTTGTTGTGCAAAAAAACAATGTGTGTTTAATGTGTGTTTTTCAATGTGTTTTGCTGCATTTTTCTTTGTTAACCTATGCTATAATTACCGTATATACTCGAGTATAAGCCGAGTTTTTCGGGGGGGGGGGGTCTATGACCGGCCGCAATAGTAATGTATAGAATCTCCCATAAAATAGTGGGGGAAAAAAAGAAGCTTTAAAAAAATAGAATAAAAAGATAAAATAAATAAAAGTTCTAAATCCCTCCTTTCCCTAGAATACATATAAAAGTAGAAAATTACTGCGAAACAGATACACATTAGGTATCCCTGTCAGATGCCAGAATCAAATGTGGTCTATGTAATATTAATACCTAGTTCAAAAGCCTATATAGGGTTCAAATGCTGGAAAACACTAAATTAAATAAAATAACAGTTTTAGGTTGGGTCCACGTGCTGTAAACAAAGCAAATCCCATCCAAACGCTGCAGGAAAATATGCGTAGCGGACTCGCTGTGATTTCCAAAACCGTGAAAGTTTTGGAAATCTCAGCATGTCAATTATACCTACAGAAATGCCGGTAGTTTCCCTATAGATATAATGGAAGTAGAAAGTCGTGGACTTTATCCGACAGGCATTGCGGGAAAAACAATGCAATGCGTTGCCGCTGCCGTTTTTCTTGCATCGCTCTTTTGCTGCGGCCTACTTTGTGGGGCCTTAGCCATAAAGTAGCAGTAGTGGCAAAGCAGTCAATTGTACAGCTTTTACTGTTTTTGCCTTTTAACGGCCTAGAGGTGTTCTTTAAGCATCTTCCGTTTTCAAAATATATGAATCACATGACCTCTGAACCACATATTTTTGCTGTAAAAAAACTGCACTTAAAAATGCAGTTCTAATCCACACAATTATTAATGCTAGAACTTTTAGGGCTCGTTCACACAACCGTGAAAAAGGACCTGTGGCGGCTGTTTTAGCAATGTCCTTCACACATCCATTTTCAGAACACATTGTATTCGATGTCTATTCATGTGACTGTTTTTTGATGGTCCGTTTTTCCCAAAAAATTTTTTTTGATGAAAATGGGCATAGATAGTGGCATGAAAATAGACACACTGAAAGTCATGGGTTGTAAGCCACAATGCGGTCATTTCAAAAACGGCCACCATATGGCCATTATTCATTGCTATGTGAATATTGGTCAACTGTGCACACACACATTTTTCATGGACATTATGTCTGTGAAAAACAGCACTGTGTGTACAAGGGGCATTAGGAGAGCACTGATAGAAATTTAGAAGTAAAGGCATGCACACAACAGTGAAAAAACACATGCTCTATTTTAGTTCATTTTGAGGACCATGGAAGTATATTGAAACTATGGGTCCGTGATAATGACATAAGTATAATATGATTTTTGATTTTTGATTTTTAAACTTGATCAATGATCAATAATAGATCAATCACAGTAGCACATCATCAGCAAATTAACAAGGTGGGGTGCTGTCCATGAACATTACGGACCTAACATCCACAGATTGTGGACAATTGGATGAAGCCTGAGG
Source organism: Leptodactylus fuscus (assembly GCF_031893055.1). NCBI lineage: Eukaryota > Metazoa > Chordata > Amphibia > Anura > Leptodactylidae > Leptodactylus > Leptodactylus fuscus. The sequence continues at coordinate 236,756,071 of NC_134265.1, forward strand.
GGCTATTCATACAGAGGAAATGGTGAGGAATTTGGTGTAGAATTTCAGCACTGAAAAAAAGCCTCCCATTGACTTCAATGGGTTCCTTTTTCTGCTAGAATTGAACCCATTGAAGTCAATGGGAGGCTTTTTTTCAGCGCTGAAAATCCATACCAAATTCTTCACCATTTTCCTCTGTGTGAATGGCCTCTTAGGGGCCATTCACATGGAGCAAAATGGCACGGATACCGCAGGTAATATGGTATTTTCCCGTGTGTGATCCGTGCCAGAGTCCACACCGTAAAAAAGTCTCTCCATAGAACTCTAAAGGGGAGGCTTTTTTTACCATGCGGATTCTGGTGCCAATCCCACATGGATACCGCGCAGGAAAGCGTCATAATATGCACAGTATCCGCGCCATTTTGCTCTGTGTGAATGGCCCCTTTTTAGACTCTATTTGGAGGCTTTTTTGGAGGCTGATTCCTGACCAAAAAGCTCTGTGTGAACTCAGTTAGAATAAGGTCCCACGTTTTCTGTGGTTTTAGAGAGAGGAGAGAAGTATAGGAATTTCCTAAATATTTTCCATTCCTTCTGTAGCCACTACTAGGTTTGGCTAAAAAAAAAAGGCAGCGTTGGGTCCTTAGCCTTACAGAGAAATAGTATTTTATTTATTTGTGGCTTCCATCTAAGGCTACATTCAGACAACTGAGGTGCAAAACATTTGTCAAAAACATCCAATGGCCTGCTTGCACCCGAGGAGCACCTGTTTTCACAGAACCCTCATACTATACAGTGTACAGAGGGATCTGTGAAAACAGACAAAAATAGAACATGACCTGTATTTGAGTGATCCATTACAACGAACCATCAAAATAATGGCCATGCGAATAAACCCCATTCGCAGACATTGAAGTTAATGCAGTCTTGTGACATTTGTTAAAAAAAAAAGATGTCACACAGCTAGCGTAATGTCACATATAGTGAGAATATAGCTTAAGATTCCACCTAAACATCTTTTAAAAAATTCTGATATTTCTCCATATTTTTACATTTTTTAAACCACAAGATACCAGATACAAAGAGCCTGTGAAGTTTCTTCATTCAAGCATCAGATTTATTGCAAAGATTTCTGAGACTAAAAGTTGTTCAAACTGCATTCAGACAGATTTCTGTACCTGGAACAACTGCAGAAATTTCTGCAACGAATCTTCCTTGTGTGAATTTACCCTTCTTGCTAGGAAAGAATAGATTGTAATGATGTAATTGGTAGTGTGGAGCATGTTGGTGCTATATAAAAGAATAAATAACAAATGAATATAAAAAGGAATCAATATAAAAGAGTATAAAGCTTTTCTATCGCTATTTAACATCTAATCTCACACCACTAGGGGCGCTGTTCCATTACATCTTCCGTTTGCTATGGACAAGTGTAGCTGATATATAAAATCAGAGCTGGTATTTTTGTATTTTGTGTTAAATCAAACATTTATAAAGAGAAAATGAAATTATTAATCCAAGTAATTGAGATGATACAATTCGTAGCATTCTGCAATGGTAAAGTCTAATAGATCATGTCGTGTAGCTTTATAGTAAAGAGGAAAAGCATGGAGCAGATCTGTATTGTAACATCCTTATACATGACAACTGGGTTATGTGCCTGACAATCCGACACCTAGACACCTATCCTGTCCTCACTGAAAGTTTGGGCATAGACATAAGCCTATTTAATGTCCCTATAGGTTGCAGGTTGTAATGTCTCTATAAGTTGTTTCTGGTTCTCTTCACCTCCAGCCGAGGTAAAACTACAACTCCCAGCTACAAAAGGGAAGATCATTGTCTTAATAACTTTAAGAACTCCAGTAGAAATGTCGCTTGAAAGTTTGGAAATATTAAAATATAATAATAATAATAATAATAATAATAATAATAATAATAATAATAATAATAATAATAATAATCACACATACATCACATAATTAAAACTTTCTACCTACATAGGATGGTTATTGCAAATAATTTCCCAATATGGTAAATATATATTCAACTGAACGAATATAAGTTATAAATGTAAAATAATAATAATAATAATAATAATAATAATAATAATAATAATAATCCGTCAAGAATCCGTCAATACTAGCATGTGTGATCGAGCGTTTAATATAATATATTGATATGTCAAGTTCCTATTCGTTGTAAATTCAGAAACTGGAAGCCCTCCGCCACAACAGAGGTTGTGTAGCTTTGCCATAGACGCTGTTACATACAATACATGCCGGCTTGAGTGAAGAGGATAATTTATTGTGAATTCCACATAGATGTGGATTATAGAGAACACAAGAAGACTAGGTGAGACTGAACAACTGTACAATATAACCAAGGGTTTGTGTTTCTTTACTGAACACTTATAGACAAACAACAAAGTGCTGAAATCAGAATGAGAAAATTAAGAAAATGCAAACAAATACACAAACAATTGTTACCAGGTTTATTCGATCTCTCCTGAGATCACAAGTCCATGAATATTAATAATTCTTATTATTCTGGGCTCAGGATAGAGTCACCATGAAAAGATAGGATTGTGTTGTTTACAACAAAAAGTGCAATATATATATTTATACTTCAACTTTTTATGAAGTCCATTGTTTCCTCCTCCAAAGCTGAGATACTTCTATAAATTAATAACAGTTAATATCTCCTTGTAGTTGTAGCTTAAAAAGAATGACCCTTATATATCACATAGTAAATCTTATCATACAAAAGGCTGCATATTGGAATATAATGGAACTTCTGCCAAGGGTTGGGACAAGGAATTGTGGCATCGAGGAATAATTCTGAGTCCACACCAACCCCTGTCCAGTAACATAGTAATAAATACTAAGGCTTGTGTGACTTATGGAAAGTAGAATAGGGACCATTAGAAAGTCCATATATGGGGGGCATAGGAAGAGAGCAGATGCTGGAGAGGGGTCATGTGGGTCCTCCTTCACCCTTCTCCTTATCACAATAGAAGGTTACTTTGCATTTACACATTGACAGTGCATTAACCTCCTGCCATTTATTTACAAGAGCCTTGATTTAGGGGTAGTCCTTCCTTAGGGGTGATAAGTCCTCAGTTGGCCATTGGCATATGGATATGCTTGAGAGGGTTAATAATAATACTGTCCTCTGTGTTCAGTCATTGGCTTATAGTTTATAAAAATATATATACATCTGATAAAATAAAAAGTCTTATCTGGCCCTGCTGTCCAGGTGCAATGCTGTCAGTCCATGATGGCTGCTGGCAGGGGCACAGGCCTCTAAGAAGAGCTGTCATTCTCAGACTGTTGGTGAAGCAATGAGCTGTTAGACTTGTGTTTCTTCAGGAGCTGGGTGATCTTCTCATCGTCTGAGTTAGGGTCCAGAGGTTTGTTGTAGTCATCATCCTCATCTTCATTATCTGAAGCTCCTTTCAGTCTCTCAGTTTCAGTGTCCTGCTTCTTCTTGGCAGTGGCCATCTCTGCTGCATGCTTCTTCCTCCACTTGGTCCTCCTGTTCTGAAACCAAACCTATAATGGAAGGATATTAGCGTTATAAAGCTGAGTATATAGTATATAATGACATATACACACGAAGACACATAGGTATGTGTCTGGCTAGCCTCTATCTATATATCTTAGTGTACACCAGAAAGAATTACATATGTAAAAAAAAGTACATACATATTATATTATGTAAAATTATTATATAAAAGTTAGTTTATATTGTAAATTACTGAGTTTTTCTGATCTGGATCTTAAAGCTATATACTTTAGAAGATATCATAATTATATTTTATATAATTATATCATATCAGGCTTATACATCGGGCTAACTTTAAAAGTTGTCCTAAACTACAGATATTATTAAATTGCATCACATGACTAGTTCTACTCAATTACAATAATAATTGTAATATCCAGAAAGTGCTGAAGAATAACTAGAGCTATGAAGTAGATATATAGTAATAAAAAAGATAGAAAAATAGATATGAGATAGATAGATAGATAGATAGATAGATAGATAGATAGATAGATAGATAGATAGATAGGAGGTAGGTAAATAGATCGATAGATATTAGATAATAAATAGAAAGATAGATATTAGATAGATAGATAGATAGATAGATAGATAGATATGAGGTAGGTAAATAGATCGATAGATATTAGATAGATAGATAGATAGATAGGTAGATAGATAGATAGATAGATAGATAGATAGATAGATAGATATACATAAGATAGATAGATGATAGATAGATAGATAGATAGATAGATAGGAGGTAGGTAAATAGATCGATAGATATTAGATAGATAGATAGATAGATAGATAGATAGGTAGATAGATAGATAGATAGATAGATAGATATACATAAGATAGATAGATGATAGATAGATAGATAGATAGATAGATAGATAGATAGACATAAGATAGATAGATAGATAGATAGATAGATAGATAGATAGATAGATAGAGATAATAGTTCTCCAGTAACTGCACTTCATTGTTTCTATTTAAACGATTTTACTGTTCTAGATTTAAAAAAAAAATACAAAAAGATAAAAAATACAATTGTTCCGAGTTAAACGAATGATATATGTTGTACTTTGTTTCACTTCATATATAAAGTCGTTTGTTTGTGCTAAGCAGATGAAGTGGGATATTCTGTGCTCTCTATAACGTAGAATAGATCCTTGTATAGTGATCTAGTATTAAGTGTCGCCCTCTATAGACATTCGCTGCAGTTAATAATCACAGGTCCCGGTGTCTCTAATAACCAATTATAATTGGCCTATAGTAGGATCCTAATAGCAGATCACTACAATCCTCACACCACAAGCTGTCCTATAACCTGACATTATATAGCTCTATAGAGACTGCTAGATTAATTACTAATTACTAATATGTAATATACATGTACAATAAAACTAAATACTAAACATTATAATTATAAAGTATATACATAAAAAGAGAGAGGGGGAAATATTGCTAATTACGTTATCTAATACAATGTGACAATATAGTTTCCCACCTGTAAACTTATGTTTTATCATATCATCCATTTATAATATCAGTCTCTTCCACATAACTATGTTTGTTATTTTTATACCAATCACTATTTTTATTGCTGCTTGTCTTACTTTGCTTATTAATATTCGTATTTATTCTTAAACTGATATTATTCTGTTCATTCATTGTGTTCTGCCTTTATTTATCTCTTTATATTAGGGAATTGCACTATTATTTATTACCGCTGATGTTACTCATGTATTCTATGATTTATTACAAGGCGATACCGCACATGGCTTGTTTTCTATACTATTATATCCTACAATACTCTGCCTATAGACTATCACTATTCTAACAGTTTATGGCTCGCATAACCAGCAGGTGTGTATATATAGAAGAGTTAGGACTGGGAAGGGGGGGAAGCCTGGGAATCCGGGGATGAGGGTGAATAGGAATCCTGGGTGGGATTAGTGAATAGGTTGTAGTGTATTCACTATCAGACATTTACCATGACAAATGAGGGGCTGCAGATAAGACAGGGACAGGACCCAGGACACACAATTCACAATGGAGACAGGTGATACACAATGTCCTGCTTATTACACAAAAGCTGCACAAGCTTGGCACAGCACTGAAGTCACCTGGGAGACTGAACTTTCTGCTACATGAGAATAATGGTTTATTTCTTATATGGCATATATAGAGCATTGCTCATTACTAGATATATATTTATAGTTAGTAGCTTTGTGTACAAGCTTATAGAAATGATGATGATTAATTCTGATATCATATAACTACCTCAGCTCTGCTAAATCTGCTAACTATCCAGTGAGAGCGATGACAACAGTATATGTGTAATATGTGACATGGCATAGGAGGTAAGATGGACTTACCTTAACCTGGCTTTCTGTCATGCCCAGGGAGTATGCCAGCCTGGCTCTCTCAGGACCCGCCAAGTATTTGGTTTGTTCGAAAGTCTTCTCCAAGGCGAAGATCTGCTGTCCGGAGAAGGTGGGCCTGGTGTGCTTCCTCTTCCCGTCCTTATCCAGCAGCACCGAGCCCTGGTCTGGGGGCAAATACACAAGTCAATGGAGGAAAATAGGCAAAATTTTAGATACCACTGTCCTAGCAGACAAGCTACAGTTATATGATCAGATATATCTACAGCCTACAGCGATATCTCCTATCTATCTATCTATCTATCTATCTATCTATCTATCTATCATCTATCTATTATCTATTTATCTATCTATCTATCTATCTATCTATCTATCTATCTCCTATCTATCTATCTATCTAACTATCTATCTACATTATCCTATCTATCTATCTATCTATCTATCTATCTATCTATCTACATTATCCTATCTGTCTATATTATCATATATCCTATTCTATCCTATTTATCATCTATATATGATCTATTTATCTAAATATCTTTATACATTATACTATATTCTGCCTATCTATCTACAGTATATTTTATACTGTCTATATATCTAGCAACTAAATACTTATCTATCTATTTATCTATCTATCTACATTATCGTATATCCTATCTATTTTTCTATCTATCGTCTATTTATTTATCTATCGTTCTACATAATTTTTATAGTAAAACAAAATGCGCCGTTCCTATTTTCCTATTTGTAATAAAGAATTGCGTGTGTTAAATATGTAGATAGATATATAGCTAGATAGAGAGCTAGATATATATCTACGTAAATGTTTGTTACAGTTTGATACAGTAGTTGTAGATATTTCCGAGTGTTGTAATTAATATTTAACAAAATGAGAAAGAAGAAGCCGAAGAGGTCATTATTTATCATATCTATATATATATATATTTATTTATTTATATTTAAAAAATCATTTAATCTTCGGATATAGATACAATCTCTGTAATACTCTCTCTAAAATGTATTATTATTATTATTATTATTATTATTATTATTATTATTATTATTATTATTACCAACTATTATTAGTAGCAGTTAATAGCAGTAGTATAATTCCCTGAAGCTTCAGTGTATTGCATTCAATTTAGGAGACTGATAATCTTGGAGAATCTGGAAATATATTAGTAGTTAATAGTAGTAGGAGTCTCTTAATAATATCAAAGTTTTCCCTTTAAAAGACCGATTTTTTCGTAAGCACAAATATTTCAGCACTTTGATGTAATTTAATTATTGTTATTACAATTATTACTAATAATACTAATAATAATATGCATTTCTGTCATGTGATTTCTATAAAATTAGAGCAATTTTTTCCAGAACGGTAATAACTAAGCGAGTAATAATGTATTTCACATAGTATTTCTATGAATAACAACTTTTTATGGTGGAAATAATGAAATCACAGAAGAAATAACCGGTATGGCAATAAATAGTGCACAGTAATACATGATGTTACATTGGGAAGGGTGAGATAGATAGATAGATAGATAGATAGATAGATAGATAGATAGATAGATAGATAGATAGATAGATAGATAGATGCTTAGATAGAGAAAATCTCGTAATGTTTAATTTGATTGGATTATTGGAGAGAAATCTATACTGAAATGTCTTTGTATCCTATATTCTTACTATTATTCCTATTTGTTACCACTTTGTATCACCCTATTATATAAAGTTACGATTAGAATACACAGCTTTTATTTTACTTTTGATTTCCTTTCACATTACTGAAGCAGATCTCCTCCTTTATAGTCTACTATTGAATATAGCAGAAGTCACCATTCACACCATGCTAGTATAATAGTCATTGCCGCTGCAAAAAACTTTACTCCATATCTCTCTTCACTTCTCTTGTCGCCATTATTAGAGAATGTGAACAGTCCCCTATTTTTATCTAGACAGTAATCCTCCTGCACATTTCTGACACTGAAGCCGCTAGCCTGAGGTAAATGAGGTAAAGTTTGGGAAGTAATAGATTGCATAGAAATACTTACGTGGGGCACAGGCCAGTCTCGCGTCTCTCCAGGGGGAGCTCTGCATGACTCCAGGCCAAAAGATGGGGGTCCTTCCTGGGAGCTCAGTCAGGGGTTTGGGGTACCGGGCTACCACTGCAGCACTGGGGCTGAAGTACAGTCCAGGAGGAGGGGGCGGCGGAGGACTGAGGCTGCTGAAGCGGGGCAGCCCTGCCAGGAGGCCGGCAGCAGGGGACGAGGTGGAGGCCACAGCAGCCGGGGACACCGAGGTGCTAGGAGTCAGGGTTGTCCCAGCTAGAGAAGGCAAGCAGTGCATGACTGGTCGGCTCAGAATGTCATTGATTCCATGAGGAGTAGCTGCTGAGACCTGGGGTGGAGGGGTCCCCAAGGACAGTCCTCCAGTAGCTGGTGGTGAGGAGGACGAAGGATGTTTTAGGGACACCTGAGTGGGAGACCCCAAAGGAGGAGATGGTGAGGAGGAAGAAGAAGAGGATGAAGATGAAGAAGATATGGAGGAGGAACAAGGCTGACTGGGTAGGGCATAGGCTGGGTACAGAGGGGTCTTCATCTCTGCCATGCTGTGCAGAGCTGCCAAGGGAGGGCTGCTGAGGAGAAAAGCGCTCTGCCTAGTGCCATCCATCTGCCCTAGAGCTAACATCACCAGGCCTGGGGGCAACAGCTCTCTCACTACCGAAAATGGAGTACAAGTCTATAGCAAAGTTTATCAGATCCTGGAAAGTCAGTGTGTGGAGAGATCAAGTAGCAATGGTGTCTTTGTAGGAGCAGGGCTCATCAGAGTGGGGTCCCAGCTCTACAAGTCCCCAGGGCTGGAGGAGCTGTACATATAGACCCAGAAGGAGCTTCTGAAGGTGATCACCAGAAACTTCAAAGAATCACCACTTCTTCCTTCACGAGACACGTCCAGGGTCCAGAGCTGTGCACACACTGCGGTTACTGAAGTCCAGGTCCCATGTGAACACTCAGCAGCCCTTCATGTCTTTAGCTGTGTCCGGGCTCAGCACCTGCTCTCGGTAAGTACAGGCCACATTACACAGGACACAGCTTGCTATCTCCTTGTGCCTGCTCCAGGATGACAGCGCTGATGAAGCTCTCAAAGGTAATACAATCTTTCCATCATCTCCTACCTCCTTAAGGCGAGGGGCTGGAGACTAAACTTTCAGCTGTCAATCACACGGCGGGGGCGTGGCCGTCCTCACCTATAGAATAGGAGCCGGTGACCACACCTCGTGCTCTCATTGGCTGCGGGATCCCATATTAGCAAAGGAGGCGTGGCTCTAGTAACTCAACTTCAGTGTAATGTGCTGAGTGAGCCGCTGAGGCAATGGAGGGCGCTGTCTATTGTCCTGGGATAAGCCAATTCCTATGACAAACCCCATCTTTCTGCCATTCAGTGTATTCACTAGTGCCATATGGCTCCTGCAGGAAAGAATGGCCAATGTGTTAAATGTTATCTACACGTAATGTGAATAAACGCCAGACAAACCAAGGAGCATTATGTCCTATGGCGGGTTAGTTAACAACATGTAGCAGAGCTCAAGCTGTTCCCCCAGCCCAGACTGCTGTACAAGACTGAGCAGGTGAACGAGAAGCTTCATCTATGTCTAGTCTTAGCTTAGCAACTCTACAGAGAGATACTTCTATACATGGATGTAGGGCTGGAATATTCTCATCATCACTTATAAATACAGCACTTTCTTTGCTCTTTTTATGGGATTATCGTAAATTTTCTGTATTGATCCCGTACAGACTTGTCATTGTATATTCAGGTCACACAATCGGTGTCCCCAAAGAAAGAGGACTAATGTAGACCATTAGGGGGTCACATATAGCTAATATAGAAATATAACAAGTCACATATAGCTAATATATTCATAAAAGTCACATATAGCTTATACATAAATATAAAAAGTCACATATAGCTAATATAGAAATATAAAAAGTCTAAATATTACTAATATATACTTAAAAATTCACTTATAGCTAATACAGAAATATAAAAAGTCTAAATATTACTAATGTATACATAAAAAGTCACATATAGCTAATATAGAAATAAAAAAGTAAAAATTCTGCTAATATTTAAAATTCAAAATATAAACATAAAAAAATCAAAATCTGGCTAATATAGAAATATAAAAAATCGAAATACTGCTAATATGTCAAAATATGGGTAACATGTACATGACAGTCACATTACAGCTAATACATAACTATAAAAAGATAAAATAAATTAATATTAATAATAATGCAATTAATATGTACATACAAAGCCCAACCACGTCTACTATATAGATACAAAGTCATAATAATACAGATACTATATAGTTTAAAAGAGCAGCTAAAAATACAGCCAATCCATACACACCACAAAGTGACATGTGTATACATATATACTTGGGATGATTTGTATTATTTCTTTAAGAGAATAAAACAGATAACAGGCGAGGATATATATATATATATATATATATATATATATATATATATATATCATAAAGGCTAATATATATATATGTACACACAGATATATATTAGCTCTTGTGTCTGGTCCTATATCCAATCATTACAGCAATAATTACTATGATATTCTCGCCAATAAACCTCCTCAGTATACATAATGTATACAATCCATACACTGTATTTTCTATAAGTTGTGAGTAATGTGAGTTTTCTTTAGCAGTCATAGACATGTAGGAGTTTAGGAATAAGTGGATGGATCAATTGATGCCCGGTATCAGTATCTAGTGGTGAGGGGTGGGCTGGTTAATATGCTAAGCTATGTGTATCCCCTGGGCTCCATGCAAATGTCTGAAAACATACAACTGTCATCATCATACATGGCTGCAGTCAATAATGTAGAGCTGAAGGACTTTCTACAATGACCACCATGTATTCCGCGGAATAGCTTCTTATACACATTGCAAATACCTCCTGACCATTATCTGTATATCTAATATACTCCGTTATTATCTATGTACTCACTTAGTACTAGATTATTAGCATATCTGACATGTTGTATTTATGCTCTTCTTATAAATCCATACATTCTTAGATTTATCTATATTCATTTACTGTGTGTATGTCTAGTATACGCTCTATCTATGTACTCATATATTCATATTAAAATCTCTTATCAACTATTCAACATCACTATATCATATATTGTCTATCTATCTACAGAATATTTTCTATCTATCTATCTATCTATCTATCTATCTATCTATCTATCTATCTATCATCATTTCTTTATCTATCTATCTATCTATCTATCTATCTATCTATCTATCTATCTATCTATCTACAGAATATTTGTCTATCATCTCTTTGTATAGAAAATGAAACACCAGGAGTATCAGTAAGGGAGTATTGGTTAATGTCTTTCTGCATCATAGTACTGCGATATCTATATAATACATGATATATATGTATCTATAGACCGAGAAGATGCAGATGTATACTGTGTGTGTGAAATGTTAATGCCCTTTTAAATGATCTCCCTATTGTCTTCCCACTTTACGATGGGGTGATGTATATTGGTGATGTTGATTTAATAGCTCCACATCCCTATGGTATTATTGTGCACATATCCTCTATAAAGACCTGTGAGCAAACACGCATTCTATGGCTAGTCTGAACGAGGAACTATGTATGGAGTGCACGCGGCTTCTAGATAAGTGTGAGCTCCACTATTTATATGTAAACTTGTGGGCATGGAAAAAAGCTGCAAAGTTTATCAATTAGATAGATAGATAGATAGATAGATAGATAGATAGACAGATAGGTAGCTATACTTTTCTTGCATATTGTCATATTTAATTAGACATTTTATATATATATATATATATATATATATATATATATATATATATATATATATATATATCTTATTCAAAAAGCATTTACTTCTCATATGTGAACTATCCATCTCATGTTGAATATCTATCTATCTATCTATCTATCTATCTATCATACATCTTATGATAGATTATACATACATATAGACATAGATAGGTAGATCTTAATATATAATCTTCTTGTATAATGTCATATTTTAATAGACATTACACACACACACACACACACACACACATATATATACTCATATTGTCCGTCTATCTATCTATCTATCTTTCTATCTATCATCTATCTGTCTATCTATCATCTATCTATCTATCTATCTATCTATCTATCGCTATCTAATACATTTTATGATAGATTATACATAGATATAGACATAGATAGATAGATAGATAGATAGATAGATAGATAGATAGAGGTAAGCCTAAATGTATGTAAAATCTTCTTACATTCTTGTTAGTCCAGCTATGTGATTTCTGTATGTAGTTATTGTCTATTTGTACTTACCATACCTCTATTATTAATTTATTGCATTTGAAGCCTGACTTTCCATGCAGTATATGTACTTTGTCATAATATAAGGATTGCAGAACACTTTCTTTCTATATCTATGTATAGTACAAGCCAGTTACATTGTTATGTTGTGATATCTCACATTTCTTTTCCATTCACTGTTTTTATACTACAAGAAGTCACTGCACATGTCCTGCTGTCCTGGCTTGTATTTATCCTTACATTATGTATCTGTAGATCCTTACAGTCCTGTAGTTTCGAACTACTAAAGTTTCTCACACAGTGTGGTACGATTGAAATAAGAACACAACAGAAGAACTGAAGTGAGGCTACCCCCTCCACACTCCACTGTTGTATAGTCATCTCTAGAGGAAAGACGAAGGATTCTCCAGGCAGTGGTTGTCTGAGCTTCAATCGCCCTCTAGTGGGAAAAGGGCTTAATAACATGAACCCTCCATACACTAGCCTAGTTTCTCAGTAGGGTCTCAAAACTTGTCAGAGTTTTTTCAGTATTTGGTGAAAAATGGATGTTTTTGCATGCAAGTTAAGTCAGTTTTGTTATGGTTTTTTTGAGTGTTTCCATTTTCCTGTGCAGTTTTCCTCAATTTGCAATCCACTTTTAGGATAAGGTCCCTCATAGATTGTAAGCCCTCACGGGCAGGGCCCTCTACCCCACTGTGCCAGTCGGTCATTGTTAGTATTATATCTACCTGTATAATTTGTGTATTGTATGTAACCCCCAAATGTAAAGCACCATGGAATTAATGGTGCTATATAAATAAATAAATAAATAAATAATAATAATAATAATAATAATTGACTGACTTCACAAAGAGCTTTCACCAGTCATCATCAACATGAGGCAATGCATTCTCCCAAGCAAGGTCTACTTGTTACCATGAGCTAATAGCATTGTCCCCTTTTTTACACATGCGATATATGTGCTTAATTATAGATATATCTGTGGCACTTTTATTTTTTTTACGGATTTCTTGTAATTGTCAATTCCTTTCTGTTCCTCCATTTTCGGTCTTTGTTGGGTGTGTCCTCCACTGATGGAATTGTCTGTCATTTCTGTAATGCTATTTGGGGATAATTACAAAGCTCAGTGATGACAACTCAACCAAATATCCAACAGCGGCCGGACACTGCTTTACAACCATACAATCTCCAGATTGCCTTGGTGCCTTGGATGGAAAAAAAAAATCTGTGTCCAGAATCCGAATACTTCAATTATAAGCAGTTTTTCTCTGTAGTGCTGTTGGCCTTGGCTGACAGTAACTCCAGGTTTATGATTGTTGATATTGAAGCCTACAGACACTCTGATGATGCTAGCACCTTTATAGCTGGCAGAATGAGTCAGGGGCTTCAAGAGAACCAAGTGGGCATCCCTGAACCCCTTGGGTTCTAGAGGAACACCGATGTATTTTATGATTGTTGCAGACAAAGGTTTTGACCATGTTATGCTTCCATCTCCAAGGAGAGGCTTGGATGTAAGATATCAAACCTTTAGGCTAAGACCTCATGTGGGGTCCCACAGCAAAAAGAGTGCTGCCAGAATAACCACAGGAGCAACATGGTAGAAAGTTTGAAGAGGTTTCCTCCATGGTCTTTCTGTTACAATTATACCTGTGGTGAAACCGCCGGCGTTTTTTAGGTATAATTGACATGCTGCAATTTTCAAAACTGTGCCGGTTTTGGAAATTGCAGCGTGTCCACACCATGGTTTTTACCACAAAGTGAGCATGTGATTTGCTAGAATCCCATCCACTGTGCACTTACTGTAAAACACCACGATTTTTCCCACTGCGTTTCTGTCCCGTAGGCCCTCGGCCTTAAAGTTGGTTTTTAACAGATGATAGATCCATCAGAAATGTCACTGTCGTGTGCAACTGGCTTAAGCCTTAAAAATACACCAAAAGCTGAAGCTAGAATCCCATCCACTTTGCTCTGACTGTAAAATGCCGCAATTTTTCCCACAGCGTTTCCGCCGTGGGCAAATCATGGCGTTTACACCCCATGGGGCCCTGGCCTTAATCACAAGCTCACCAGGGCAAGAAGGTTCATTGAGTGTGGCTTTGTGCACATGCAACAAATGGCAAGCCTCCCACTATCCAAATACCACCTAGTAATGTTATCACAGACATCAAAGTTTGGGTTATCCTCCATAACTATACTAGGATTTATGAGTCTTCAAAGGATGTTGCACAAGACCTGGCACCATAACCTACGATTCATCAGACCACCGCCCTGCCAGCATTAGAACAGCTGGACTCCAGGTTCTGGATACAATTGCTGACAATGGTGGAAGCACTTGGCAGGCAACAGGACTCTAATTGTGGAGGAAGCTAATTGTTTTTTAAACTATACAATTTCTATTTTTTTCTGGCTAGGTTAATTTTAGTTATTTCAATAAATTTTTACTTAGGCACAAAGAGGAACCTCAATATGAGTTGCAAACCTGCTTATTGTAGCTAAAATATAATCCATTCTGGCTTTGTTTGTAATTATTAATTAATATTATTATTATAATATTCTTAAATGAGACAAGTTGTGCTTCTTCATACTATTAAAGACACATTATTACTGCTTTATAAATTCAAATTCTACATGTTTTTGTTGATAAATATATTTTGGCCATAATATTAACTAATAGGAATAAGAATAAGAATAGGAATAAGAATGATTTTTGACAGAAGTTCCTTAAAACTTTCCATCTAATCTATCAGATACATCTATCCTGACTACAGATGAGTGAGTACTATTCGAAATGGCCATTTCGAATAGCACGCACCCATGGGAATGAATGGAAGTGGCCGGCACGCCGACTTTGCCGGCGGCCGGTCGCTTAACCCCCTGCGTGTCGGCTGCGTCCATTCACTCCTATGGGTGCGTGCTATTCAAAACGGGAGTTTCGAATAGTACTCACTCATCTCTAATCCTGACCCAAAATTACAATGTCATATCACATCATAGTTCATTATGAGGGTATAATTTTGATAGTATATCGACATCCAGATAATATATGTTTACACATCTAATAACCTCAATACATGTATGAAGGGTTTCATGGCACATAATATATACAATCTACCGATATTTCTGCATTTGGACAACTGTTGGTTTTATCAATGGCTCAAGCCAACATTATATTGAGCAAGTGATCAAAGGAACACTTTGTCAACATAGTTATGAAAACATGAGTCCAATGTCAAAAGAACATGTTAAATTTCAAATAAAACACACATTGGTCTTAAAAGTAATAAAAAAGACTCAATGTCAAGAATGTTAACTTTTTAGTATAGATAATGTAACAATAAAGTATATTATAAAACCAAACATAATTGTTAAAAACCTCCTAGCAGTTAAAATAATAATGTTTGGGAGTTGAATCAGGTGAGTCAAAGTGTTGACCCGGATATGATTATGGACCTGATGATAGACCAGAACCAAAACATATCTGGTACCCAGAAGAACTATGGCCTGATACAACAAGTGGAATATGCGATATGGTGGAAATCTTGCCTATACTGTATTGATCAAGCATGAAAATTTACTGGCCGCTCCTGTCATTGGAGAGATGAGGGTGGTTGAGGAGCTTAAAGAGGTGGCATTGGTGATGTATTGGCAAACATTTTCCACCTCTAGGGCCAGAAAAACATCAGAGGAGTCATACAGTGTTGTACAAGTATTTTTCAGTCTCCTAGTAAGATAAGATCAGTATTGAAAAACAGATTGTACTTGGGTGCTGTCCATGTGTGATAGGTTTTTCACCCAAACCCTATGATTTAAATGGGGCATGATTCATTCTCAACTTTGACACAAGTAGAGAATACTGTGACTTTCTTGCAATGGAGAGTGATTAGAGAGTAGAGAGTACTAGAAGAATGAACTGGGTTAATGTTCCTAATTTCATCTCTAGAATATTAATAACAACTATTAAATGGGTTTGGGGTAAACTGTGATCCTAGGTGGTGCGCAGTGGTAATCTTATCTTTTCCACTTAATGAGGTAGAAAACCAAATGACACCCAACCTCCTTTAGTTAATATTGACAATACTCATGGCTCTTAGTAGTGCGCATAGTGCTAGCCTCATGTAATATTCTTACTGGCATCTTCACAGTAGTTCCCTTAGTTCCAGCCCAAATATGTTGCCATAGAGCTAACATACTAATAGTATACAGCAGAGGCAACTAACATAATTTAACAAGTGGAAAGCTAATAAATCTTATGAAACATACAACATGTAGTATTAAAAACAATTTTATTAAAGTGTAAAGTACACATATGCAAAAAATGACACACATACACATAACACATAGGGAAATGCATTAATAGTCCCAAAATGTACCAGAAAAACCTATTTAGGTGGAGTACAAAGGGTTAAGTAATGAAAATAGAACTGTAATGTGGACAAATATTCATATACCAACACCATGTATACAGACCATATATCACTTGTAAATCTCACAAGCGGTATCAACCGCTATAAGAAGTCACCCATATCAGGTCAATTGTATACATATAGACTTGCACAGTGGTGGCTTCCCATTTATAGTATACACTGTAGCCAGTGGCGTAACTATCGTAGAGACAGCGGAGGCGGCTGCCACAGGGCCCGGGCCAATAGGGAGCCCGGTGACAGCCGCTAGCGCTGCATTTTTATTTTTATTTCTTTCAATAGGCCGTTACAGGCCCTATTCACTTGCCGATCCTGGCTGGGCCGGGATCGGCAAGTGACACCGCAGGCCCCACAAACACTATCATTATACTCGGGGGTCTTTGCAGACCCCCGAGTATAATGATCAGAGGCCCGGGAGAGGTAAGAAACATAAAAAACACTGTTACTTACCTCTCCACGATCCTGCCAGGCCTCCGTCATTCGTGTCTGACTTCTCTGACGTCACATGAACCTGGCTTGCTTCCCGGGTCATGTGACGTCCGACGTCATTAAAGCAGGACAAGAGCGGCGGCCGACAGGAACAGGTAAGCAACTGTTTCTGTTCTTTTAATGGTTTTAATCCCCCCGGGTCTCCGATTATTATACTCTGGGGTCTTTTCAGACCCCCGAGTATAATAAATGTCTATAGGTGTCCACAGTGGGACATATGGGGACACTATTGGGGTTAATACTGTGTGCAGTAGACACTATTGGGGTTAATACTGTGTGTGCAGGGGACACTATTGGGGTTAATACTGTGTGCAGTAGACACTATTGGGGTTAATACTGTGTGTGCAGGGGACACTATTGGGGTTAATACTGTGTGCAGTAGACACTATTGGGGTTAATACTGTGTGCAGGGGACACTATTGGGGTTAATACTATGTGTGCAGGGGACACTATTGGGATAATACTGTGTGCAGGGGACACTATTGGGATAATACTGTGTGCAGGGGACACTATTAGGGATAATACTGTGTGCAGGGGACACTATTAGGGATAGTACTGTGTGTGCAGGGGACACTATTGGGATAATACTGTGTGCAGGAGACACTATTAGGGATAATACTGTGTGTGCATGGGACACTATTGGGGATAATACTGTGTGTGCAGGTGACACTATTGGGGATAATAGTGTGTGTGCAAGGGACACTATTGGGGATAATACTGTGTGCAGGGGACACTATGGGGGATAATACTGTGTGCAGGGGACACTATTGGGGATAATACTGTGTGCAGGGGACACTATTTGGGATAATACTGTGTGTAGGGGCCACTAAGGGACATAATACTGTGTGCAGGGCTTACTAAGGGACATAATAGAGTGCGGAGGAGGGGGTCGGTCGAGGTCTTCGGCGTCGGTTTGGGGAGGGGGGCCCCATGTCAAAAGTTCACCACGGGGCCCCGCGATTCCTAGTTACGCCACTGACTGTAGCCTAAACAAAAGGTAAGTATATCCAGCAACCAAGGAGAATCCAATGATAGATAAAACTTAGCTTTTATTAATGTATAATACAGTCCATAAAAAAACATTGTGAGATACTATGTGTGAGTAAAAAGGTATTAATCACAAAAACATACCCAAATGAAAAAACAGACCAACATACACATGGCTAACCGCTAATCTACACAGGTTTATAGATGGAGGAGCCAATCTTCTTTTACTCCCAGATCCATCTTAAGAAAAAACAAAAATGGCAAGATATACACCAGAACGTCGTCTACACCTCGCCGAGCATCTTTCAGTTCTTCTGCATTTGAAATCTCGGATGGCGAAAGCTTGTATAATTCGAGCAGAAGCTCTATGAATGCTACTAACTCCTCTCATAATTTGTCAAAAAACAAAAACACAGGGCGGGACACAAGCACCGCAAGAGATTTAAGACATTCGACCCGAAAAACCAGAACCACCCGGTATTAAATAATGATATAGATGTTTATGATCAGCGGCATTATGATGAATGTTTACCAATCTCTTTGTGTTCTTGATCAGATAAGTTTGAACATGATGGTTCACAATCTTCTGTATCCCAATGTAGTGTATTGAATATATCATCACGTATGTTGACACCAGCCATGTTGTCTATTGAACAGGGGGTTAAATTTTGTACCGACAGCAAGCTTTAACCTGTTTGAGACACTATTAGATGTAAACAAATTTGTTCGCAATTTAACTGTGAAACGTCATTTTTTTGATTGCGATAAGATTAAAGGTGTCCCATCCCAGGTTGAACACATGGAGGTAAAAGATAATGAATATGAAAAACTCGACTTTAGGGAACAATTGTGTTTGTTGGAATTGCATAAGTTACAAATGGAGAATACAAAATTAGTTCGGGATATACATACAATTAATATTAAATCGGTTAATCCCTACTTCTACCCTGTATACTCGAGGGCACCAGTGCTGGACAAGTTTCAGCATGTTGTAGAAAGAGATTTGAGAGATCTCTCGACTTGCTCCCCAACAAATAGGTTTAATAGGGACAACTTGACTCATAAAGAGAGGATTGCTTTACAGGAACTTTACAAAGATGATTCCATCATTATACGAATGGCGGATAAGGGTGGTAAGGTGGTGATCTTAAATAAGGAAGATTATGTCGATGTTGTTAAGGACATACTCCGTGACACAACAACTTATAGAGTCTTGCAATCTGATCCCACCTCCACCTTTACCGAGATACTTAAGAATATTTTTCTTGAGGGCGTAGAGTTAGGAATAGTGAAAAGATCTAGAATACTTATTAGTGAAAAATCCTACAGTGGCACTCTTTCATGGATTGCCAAAAATTAACAAAAGTACATCTAGACCTCCCCTTCGCCCGATAATATCGGGTATATGCCTTAGTGAAAGAACATGTGAATGGGTCGACAATATGTTACAGCCACTTGTACTTAGGACCCCGGGTTATCTTAGGGATAGTAAGCATGTACTCCAAATGTTTGATAATTTCCACTGGGAAGATACTTTCTCTTGGATAATGTGTGACGTTAAGTCACTCTATTCATGCATTCCTCACGATTTAGCGTTAATAGCCTTGTCTTATCATCTTTACAATTACTCTACTTATTCAGAAGAGCTATGTGAATTCATTATTACTGTCACAAAATTTCTTTTACAGTACAATTTTTTCACATTCAATAATGTTTTTTATTTGCAGGTTTGTGGGGCCCCTATAGGGGCCCGTTTCTCGCCAACATTGGCAAACTTATATATGTCCTGGTGGGAGGAGAAATGCATTTATTCGAACAATAATCCTTTTGTTCATTGTCTTCGCTGGTACGGCCGCTACATCGATGACCTCCTTTTAGTGTGGTCGGATGATGTGGCGGCCATACCAGCATTTGTCAGCTATCTTAATGACAATGAGCTCAATTTGCAATTCATGCATACAGTTCAACACAGGGTGGTGAATTTTTTGGACATATCTTTGATAGGCGATGCTGCCGAGCATAAGGTAATTACTTCCCTTTATCGTAAGGAACAAGCCGGCAACACAATTTTACATGCAGCCAGTTACCACCCCCCACAGGGGGGGGATGATGTGTTAGCTATCCCCTAGTTTGTTATTGATTCTTGTAACATCCCTGATAGCACCTAGTTAAATTCCAAGGGATTTTTTCGATGTGGTGCTTCCAGATGTAAGGCATGCCACTTTGCTAAAAGAACACCTGCATTTTATAACAAGGTCAATCGAAAACAATATCACATAAAAAGTAGGCTTAAATGCGAATCTAAATATGTTGTTTACATCGTGTGGTGCTCCACCTGTGATCTTTATTATGTTGGTTGCACCACACGATCGCTTAAAATCTGTATTGCAGAACATCTAACAGATTGTAAGAAACCTATTACCACCAATGTATCAGGAGCATCAAAACATTTTATTCTTCAACATCAGGGAGCTGTATCTTCTTTTCAATTCTTTGCAATTGAGCAGGTGACGAAATCTTTGCGTGGTGGCAATTGGCGCAGAAAGCTTCTGAAACGAGAAGCTTTCTGGATCTTTGAATTATTTACTTGCTACCCTCAGGGTCTTAATTACAAAACTGATTTAGTTTATTTTTATTGATATATTTAACATCCAAAAATATAAAATAAACAATTTTTTTTTTTTTGCAGGGTTTTTTTTGCGTTTTGCTTGCATTTTCATTTTTTCTAGCCATCTACAATCGCCACCACGCAACATCATCACTTGTTATGTTGATATATGTCTTAATTCTTATTGTTTATCTCCTTATGAGACCCTTTGTGTAGTACTAGCATGCGACCATGTTACTATGGTTACTTACCGTATGATGCCTGAATTGCATATTTTGGTTATTGCGGTTACCTGCGTAGTGTAGTACTATTATGTCACCATGCTACTATGGTTACTTATTGTGGGATGTCCGAGTTACATATTCTTGTTATTGCGGTTACCTGTGTTTTTGATGTGATATCTTATCACATCACCATGTCTCTGTGTCATGTCATTATATCATCATTCATGTTACCATTTACACTGAGATAGTGACGGTAAAGCTTGTTTATGTGGTTTATTCATATTCTGGCCTTTATTGTACATGGTGGGTTATACATACCTCCCAACCGTCCCGATTTCCGCGGGACATTCACGATTTCGGTGACGTGTCCTGCGGTCCCGGTTGGGGGGAGGTATGTCCTGATTTCAACTCAGATCTGCGTCCGGAGGAATACATACGCGACTAAAACAAGGAGCTGTCACAGCTCAGCTCCTTGCTTTGCTGCAGCGCTCCAACTAGTGGCTGTGTAAGCACGATGTGATGACTTCACATCGCACCTACAACTCTGTGAGTGTAACTGCGGAGAGAGAGGTGGGGGAGCGAGGAAAAGGTGAGTATAAGTGTTTTTTTGTGTTAAACATTGAGGTGGAAAATAATGAAGGAGGTCCATGAAACTGAGGGCAGATGAAGGGGGGGGGGGGGGGACGGCATGAATCTGGGGGCAGAGATGGGGGAGACATGAATCTGGGGGCAGAGATGAGGGGGACATGAATTTGGGGGCAGAGATGAGGGGGACATGAATCTGGGGAAAGAGATGGGGGGACATGAATCTGGGGGCAGAGATGGGGGGACATGAATCTGGGGGAAGAGATGGACGGGGGACATGAAACTGGGGGAGAGATGGAGGGGGGGCATATAATTAACAGGTGACTGTAGGAGGATTATACTGTGTGGGGGCACATGAAAAATGAATGAGAATCGGCGGAGTCAACCTAAAAGTGGGCAGGGCTAAATTTGCACATTTTGTCCCTCTTTCAGTTCTTGAAAAGTTGGGAGGTATGGGTTATATTATGTGACATTTTCTTATTTGTATTAAATCTACTTCCTTAAGATATGTCACGTGACTATCGCATCCCCACAGTCACTTCCCTTTTTCCTTGTAGTAAAGCCTCGCTCCTCTAATGCAGGAACCTTATTTGCCTCCTTTTGGTAACATCGCATATTTCCCTATGGAATTACATAGTACTAGCATTTTTGTTCCTCTTGTGTTTAATTTTTCTCCTCCAAGGTATGTTTTCACATCCAGTGAGTTGTCAATTATATCAAATATGTGAAATATGAAGGTTATACAATATTTATTTAATACTTACCTCATGAATTTATAAATGTTTTTATATTGCTGCTAGTGGCGTAACTACCACCATAGCAGCAGAGGCAGCTGCCACAGGGCCCGGGACATCAGGGGCCCGGTGACAGCTGCTACCGCTGCTATCATTATTTTCAGAGGTCTTTTTGGACCCCTGAGTATAATGATCGGGGCCCCCTCTTGGTGGAATACTTTCACACACAGGAGCTGCATGCAAGTCTGGCTCCTCTCAGCGCTTCAGGATGCTCCTCCTCTCTCCCTCCCTCCCTTTCTCTGTCTGTCCTCTACCCACCAATGAGAGGGCTGAGGAGAGCCCAGGAGGCGGGCCTTATCCCTGCCGAGCTCCTGCCGTCCTGCACTCAAGAGGAGAAGAAGAAGAAGCTGCTCCAGGAAAATGAAACTAAAGAAAGAAAACAGGTACATACTGGGGTTACTATACTTATTAATATCAGGTACACATGTACATACTGGCATACTGGGGTTACTTTGCTTATTAATATCAGGTACACAGGACATACTGGGGTTACTATACTTATTAATATCAGGTACACAGGTACATACTGGGGTTACTATACTTATTAATATCAGGTACACAGGTACATACTGGGGTTACTATACTTATTAATATCAGGTACACAGGTACATACTGGGGTTACTATACTTATTAATATCAGGTACACAGGTATATACAGGGGTTACTATACTTATTAATATCAGGTACACAGGTACATACTGGGGTTACTATACTTATTAATATCAGGTACACAGGTACATACTGGGGTTACTATTCTTATTAATATCAGGTACACAGGACATACTGGGGTTACTATACTTATTAATATCAGGTACACAGGTATATACAGGGGTTACTATACTTATTAATATCAGGCATTGGGGGTGATTACTTTTGTTTTAGTAACTCCATGTGCCTCATATTAATAGTAGTTAACCCCATCATCTCCCTGACATTAACCCCTGTGTGCCTCACCATAAGAGTTACTGATATGTGAGACATGTGGGGGTAATAGTAATGAAGATACTTTATTATTACCTCCATGTCTCTCACATATCAGTAACTCTTATGGTGAGGCACACAGGGGTCAATGTGAGGGACATGATGGGGTTAACTGCTATTAATATGAGGCACATGGAGTTACTAAATTGTAATGCACATGACCAGATTTTTTATCCACAATTGTCCTGGTATAGCGGTCAGCGGGTGACATTACAGTGCAAGGGCCACTATGGGGCATAATACTGTGTGCAGGGGCCACTATGGGGGATAATACTGTGTGCAGGGGCCACTATGGGGCATAATACTGTGTGCAGTGGCCACTATTGGGTATAATACTGTGTGCAGGGGCCACTATGGGACATAATACTGTGTGCAGGAGCTACTATGGGGCATAATACTGTGTGCAGTGGCCACTATTGGGTATAATACGGTGTGCAGGGGCCACTATTGGTCATACTAGAGCGCGCAGGAATGCGTAGGAGGGACTCGGTCGAGATCTTCGGTGTCGAGGGGGGGGGCCATGTCAAATGTTCGCCATGGGGCCCCGCCATTCCTAGTTACGCCACTGATTGTTGCACATGTTTTACAATGTAGAAAAATAATTTTGAATCATGGTTATTATTGTATCGGACTCAACATCACTGGCAATTGTATGTGTTTTGTTTTTATCAGCTGTGTGCATACCATTATGTGTATGTGACCCACAAGTGTGAATCACCTAGTTCCAATTTCACATTTGGCTGACAGGGTATTTATCCTGCATGCTTTCCACCAGTATTATCGCTATGACTAAGAGTTGAAGTACTTGAAACGCGTCAGCGGTTAGCCATGCGTATGTTGGTCCGTTTTTTCAATTTTGTGATTAATACCTTTTTACTCACACACAGTATCTCACAATGTTTTTTATGGACTGTATTATACATTAATAAAAGCTAAGTTTTATCTATCATTGGATTCTCCTTGGTTGCTGGATATACTTACCTTTTGTTTATACTACATATTCGCCCTCATGCGGGAGGCATTGTCCGTGCATCAGGAGATCCCGTATTATGCTATGTATTTGTTGTTGGCTGTGGACCCCTCTTTTTTTGCTATAATACACTGTAGCCCCCTGTGTGAGTTGGCAGGTTCAGATATACTGCCCCGTAAATAGAGGGGTAATTTAGAGCAGTAGTGTGATTCCTTATCCTTGTAGCCTGACTGTAGTCTCCAAATCTCTTATACCCTATATTTGGGATACCTAAATTAGTGTTTCCTGGGTAAGGATGGAGACGTCTGTTATTGCATAAGATCTACCCTAACATAACGTATAGGGTTTTATTAGTTGGCTGCTCGCCATCTTTTATCAAGTTTAATAAAGGTTAAGGGTGTTTTTGCAGTGATAGTGTTTAATTTAAAATTTTGATCCCCTCCACCTTCTGTGATTTTGTTACGAAAGAGGGGACTAAGGGCGCCAGGAACTCTAGCCACTCTTCCCCTTGGAGCACACTGAATCCCAGGTTTTAAGAAAATGTGAAGAGGGGAATAGGTGCCTGGCAGATCTTGGACAGAAGTGAAGCAGAATCCAAGGCAACAAGCGAAGGGGAATCGATAGCAGCCTCGATAGAGACCCAATGCTTGTCTGCACCACGGTAGCGCCAGTCAAAAAGACAGAGCAAAATCACGGAGAGGTAATAGAGTCTAGGATTCGGTAGGGCCGCACCCCCCTGCCCTTGCGGCGGGTTATGGTCTGATATTTTATTCTACGCCATGATGAGCCCCACACGAATCTCCCAAAGAAAGACTGAACTCTAGTGAAGAAGGTACGCGGAAGGGGGAAAGGGAGCACCTGGAACAAATACAGGCGCAGGAGGGACCACATCTATCTTGAGGGCATGAATATAGTTAATCCAGGTAAGGGCGTATGTGCCATATTTACAAAGATCCAACGCAATCGTCTCGAGCAATGGAAGGTAATTGAGGCGATGCAAGTGGGAGGGGTCAGGGAGGATTTGAATATCGAGGTATTTGAGGAAAGTGGTCTGCCTCTTAAACGGGAAGTCATCTGCAAGATGAGCTACCTCTATGTGGGGTAACCTGACGTTGAGGGCCTCATTTTTGGAGAGATTCGCCTTAAAGTTACTTAAATGACCAAAGCCGTTGAGCTCGCATAGGATAGGAGGGAAGGACACCCGTGGCTGAGAAACATAAAGAAGGAGGCCGTCAGCATACAAGGCTACCTTAACCTGGCAGCTGCCCATCTGAAGGCCATGAATGTCCGGACAGCACTGTATCGCCACCGCCAGATGTTCCATAACCCAGGGCATACAGCAGCAGCGACAGATGGCAGTTTTCTTTTAACTCAAGATTACTACCACTATTCACAACTACAGCCTGTGATACCGTAATGACATATTTTAGTACACAGAGGTTAGTCTAGTATGCTCTGCAAACTTATAAGCACAATATAAAACAAGGATGTTATATGTCCAATATTTAGTATGATGTTTAAAACTATGTTTATTATAAAAAATATTGTTTGTAATAATTGTTTATTTTATAATAGGCATCATCTGAAAAAAAGAAAAATGTTTTGAATTAAGAAAGAAATGCTGTATGTGATCCATAGACTAGGTTATGAAAAGCACAAGCTAGATCACTTTTGCCATCTTGTGGCCATTCATAAGTATGATCACTTCTATATCTTTCTTCAAAATATTACTTTCTTCTCCTTTAAGGTCGGGGCTCCATGTTGCCAAAACGCTGCATTTTGGTTGTGGCAGAAACGCCTCGGCAAAAAACATTGCATTTTACATTACCTTTACAAAAAAAATCGGTAGCGGAAGAGTCATGTTTTCAAAAGTGTTCATGTTTTTGAAAATCGCGGCATACCTATCAAAATACTGGTGTTTTCCATATAGGTATAATAGGGGCAATAAGTCTATAGAGGAAAACTCTGCAACTTTCTGTGAAAAACACTGTGGAAAAAATGCAGCGCGTTTCCACCATGCTTTGTTCCGCAGCAGATTTTTTTTGCTGTGGATCAATACATGCCGCCTTAGCCTAACGGGGTTTTCCTGTCTCCTTTTCCCACCAGATTTTCCATCTGTCTCTTCCTCTCATTTCCTGAATACATCAACAAGTTAGGGAGGTACCTCAGTAGACTATCTCATGCATTTAACATAAGAAATTATTTATTATCATTACTATATAACTATAATAATGCAGATCAAATAATAAGCACAGTAAAAAAAATTACATCCTGCCAGGACATACAACTTACAGTAAACTCAATGTTATCTTTGTGTTCACATAGAGAGATAATAGACACTGGCAGAGCTCATTTGCACAATTAGCTGATTTGATTTCCTGGAAGAAAAAGCAGGAGATAACAGCTGTGGGAGAAAACACAATCAGAGAACTCAGCCCCCCTCACTTCCAGAGAGCAATGAATCACATCACCCATCTTATAATGCTAAATAAGGACAAAGAATAGGTCAGGGACCAAGGAAATGATATATAGACAATGGGAGGAATAATCTCACAAAGCAGGTAAATGAAGCAGCATTCCTAACGTAATATAGTTAGGAAAACTGTTGAATTTACATAATCTAGCAGTTTAGATCTTTAAAGTCTGCATGCACTTAATCTTGCATTACAAAAGTAAATATACATAGCATGGGGATGGCGATGGAGACATTCGGGAGCCGGACACACGAGAGGTGGGGGAGGGGGTGGCAGCAATTTCTCTAATGGGGGTTACAAATGGCTGTATCAATCATGCTGGCACCAGGGGGTAGCAGTCCTGGTGAAAGTAACCTAAGAGGCCGTTCACACAGAGTAAACGCAAGCTGATTATGACAAAATACATGTGTAAAAAATACATGTGTAAAAATCAGGCTCCCATTGACTTCAATGCCATTTTTTACACGTGTAAAAAAAAAACATGCCAAAAATCGCCTGCATGTGTAAAAAATAGCATTGGGAGTCTGATTTTTACATGTGTATTTTGCCATAATCAGCTCACGTTTACTCAATATTTACAGTGCTGACCCTAATTTTTTAAGACTTAGGCTTTTCACTCTGACATGCTAGATAACAGCTTCTGGGCCAAATCCTGCCTGATGGCAACCCATTCTTGTCTAACCAGGGCTTGGAGTTTATCACAATTACTGTGGGGTTTTTTTGTCCACCAGCTTTGAGGATTTACTATAGAATATCAATGAGATTGTGATTTCTGATGTTTCCTGGTCACAAACACAAAATTTCAATATTTTGTTCACTGGGACATTTAGTAATAACTTTTGTCTCGTGACATGGTGATCCATCATCCTAGAAAAAGCACTGATCAACTCTAAATGTATCCTGTATTTTTTGGGAGAAGCTGCTTTTGGAAGCTGGGGCTGCCTCAGTCCATCAGATTCACTATAAATTCCCACCATGCTCTACCCAATGTCTTAGGCTGCATTCACACTGAGTAACGCTGGCGGTTTTTGTGCTTATTTTTGCACATAGCGCCGCGTATACACCGCGTTTGCACCGGTCAACGCCGCCGCAAAATAGCGCGGCGTTATGTGCAAAAATAAGCACAGAAAACACCAGCGTTACTCAGTGTGAATGCAGCCTTAAAGGGATTCTGCTCGTATTGGTGGGGGAGAGCTACATATATAGTAAATGGCATGTAGGCTAGTTAGCTCAATGTGTTCCCACCAACCCAGCTTGTAATGGTTGCAAGTGATCCCACTCAGTCTGAGATGAGGGCTAAGCTGTGGAAATGCACCAGAGGGCTCCAGGGTTCAAGGTTCTGTCCAGCTTAAGGGTGCATTCACACTGAGTAAACGCTAGCTTATTCTGAACGTAAAACACGTTCAGAATAAGCGGCGTCTAAAGCAGCTCCATTCATTTCTATGGGAGCGGGGATACGAGCGCTCCCCATAGAAATGAATGGGCTGCTTCTTTCACTCCGTGCAGTCCCATTGAAGTGAATGGGGAGTGCCGGCGTGTACGCTCCGGCATGAGCAGAGCTTGCCGTATACGCCGGCACTCCCCATTCACTTCAATGGGACTGCACGGAGTGAAAGAAGCAGCCCATTCATTTCTATGGGGAGCGCTCGTATCCCCGCTCCCATAGAAATGAATGGAGCTGCTTTAGACGCCGCTTATTCTGAACGTGTTTTACGTTCAGAATAAGCTAGCGTTTACTCAGTGTGAATGCACCCTAAGGTCAGATCACAAGTCTTAGAACTTCCCAGTGTGCGCCTAATGCACAGCCATGCCAAGGGGACTGGGAAAGTCTAAGGCAGGAGAGGGCATACTATGTTGTATGTATAGAAGATAAGCAAAAACACAAACAGGGAACTAATAATGCGCTGCTGGCAGATAATGTAGGTATGAATCCTTTATTATAAATAGCAACGTGTTTCGCACCTTAAACTGGTGTTTTCATCAGGCCAATTGTACAGGTATATAAAACAATAAATAAAATGTACAAAAAACACAAATACAAAACATCTACTTAAATCATAGAATTATATAAATAGCATAAAAATACACACATGAATGGATAAATAGATGAACATATACAGATAAATATATATATAAATAACTAGTAGAGCTTCAACTGAATAAATGGGTGGACATATAAATAGATAGCCATGTATACACATAAATAAATGTAAACAGAAGACTACCTCAAGAGGGACTATGAATAAGGAAAGGGAATATCTGAGTATAAGAAAAAGTACAGGGGAAGGAGCATCTACATATCCAAACTGGTCTAGTCTCATCAAAAGCGTTCAGAGCTACTGATCTTGTTACCCATTTACAAAACCTTACCACTTATCAAGACACCATACAACCACTACCTATATACCCGACTATGGTTAATACTGATGAAACCAGTTGTTTGGATGCCATTGCATCCCATTCCACCCCAGCTACTAATATACAATCACCGGCCAATTTAGATGATGGCGATACACTCACCATTTCCCAGTTTTCTAACTAGGATGACACCACAATCCCACCTAGTGGGGTACCTTGCCCCCTCTTTATTAGTTCCTCTGAGATTTTACCTTCCTTTACCCTTCCAA
Organism: Leptodactylus fuscus; assembly: GCF_031893055.1. NCBI lineage: Eukaryota > Metazoa > Chordata > Amphibia > Anura > Leptodactylidae > Leptodactylus > Leptodactylus fuscus. The sequence continues at coordinate 236,785,547 of NC_134265.1, forward strand.
CACTTTTTGACAGCTCTAGTTCCAACACCGGTAATGTTTGTATGGATTCTTTTTTAGCCCTATCCATCCCAACTCACGATGTCCCTGATACCATGTGTCTTACCAATCCATCAGTCTACAAGCACCATACTCCATAACCAGCTCCACCACAATCACTCAATTTTTTTTTTACCTCTAGATGAAAGAAATCCCATAAGAAAGAATCCACCCATTGTTTAGATTGTCTTAACTATATATATATATATATATATATATATATATATATATATATATATATATATATATTATTTAATTAGACAAATCACCTTAATGAGACATTTTTCTATATCAGATCACCACGGATTCCTTCTGCATTCCCAAAGATACAAGTAGTCCATTCCCCTACCCCCTCTATTGGCCATCCTAGTGGATATACATCCCTATTCAGGTTTCAATCCCACCTATTACAGGCCCAGCCAGCAACACCTTTTTTTTTTTTTCATTACTTCAGGATGAATTTTGGAAATTAGAACATGAACACATTTCATCCTTTAATTTATCATCTAATGAATCTTTTGCTTTTAAGAGTCCAAGAAAAAAAAACTGTTATCCGTCCACCTGACAAGGGCGATAGGATAGTCATCCAGAATCGAGACGACTATCTCACTGAAGCTTTTTCTATTCTGGCACACCTAGAATTCTATGAACTTTTATCAACGTTCAAATTAGAATACAAATAACTCATCAATCCATTAATAATCTCCTTAAGAGAAAACGTTTCTCCACAGCATGGAGCCACCACTACCTTTTCCTCTACCATCTGCCCAAAATCCATTAGTCATTAACAAACCCCCCAGAGCATCCCATTATTTCCGGTATCGGTTCATTCACCAGCAACTTGTCTCATAAAATTTTCAGACAGATTAAGGGTTGTGCAATGGGGACTCATTTTGCACCTTCATATTCAATTTACATTAATTCAATTATCTGAATATACACATGACCACAATGTGATAGAAAAGAGTCTTTTATTTCTAGAAATAGCAGAGAGGTAAAGCAAGACACTGGTTGTTCCAGGGCAGCTGCTATGGTGGGAATAGAAGAGACTCTCAGATGCCCCAGTCTCTTCAGATGACTTGAATTTCTTCTCTCTAAGATATGATCAAGAAAATGTGGTCATAAAACAGAAGGATGGATAATGGAGGAAAAGTGCCGTGGTTGCATGAAGAGAAAACATAAAAAGCAGATTTACTAATGGAGTTTGAATTTTAGATTTTTTTTTATTTTATTTTAAACTGCACCAGAATTCTCAAAGTGAGTGATGGAGTTTGGACCGTCTAACCTAATATTACACCAATAACTCTAGTTTCACACCTGACCTTGGTTTCCATTCTTCGGGGGCCTCTAAAGGACCCAAAATAACCCCAGAAACCGATTTGCTTAAAAAGCGGTTACCCACAGACCCCATAGGCTATAACGGTCTGCCAGGTTTCCCCTTTAAAGGGGCTCTATCAGCAAAATCATGCTGATGAGCCCCACATATGCGTGCATAGCCTTTAAAAAGGCTATTCAGGCACCGTAAAAGTTATATTAAACTACCCCCCCCCCCCCCCGTTTTAAAATGAAACCCTAAAAAAAGAATATGATCTACTTACGCATCGTGCACGCTGGGCGGGCATTCAGGGTGTGTCTTCATCCACGCCTCCTCTTCCTCCGATGTCCTCGGGTCCCGTCTTCCTCTGGCGCTCGCGAACTGACATTGATAAAAAAAAAAAAAAAAAGGCCTGTGCGCATGTGCAGTAGCCGTAGTAGAAGCTGCATGCTACTGCACATGCGCCCAGGCCATTTTTTTATATCAATGTCAGTTCGCGAGCGCCGGAGGAGGATGTGACCCGAGGACATCGGAGGAAGAAGAGGCATGGATGAAGAACCGTGAATGCCCGCCCAGCGTGCACGATGCGTAAGTAGATGATATTCTTTTTTTTAGGTTATTATTTTAAAACGGGAGGGGGGGGGGGGTAGTTTAATATAACTTTAGCGGTGCCTGAATGGCCTTTTTAAAGGCTATTCACGCATATGTGGGGCTCTATCAGCATGATTTTGCTGATAGAGCCCCTTTAAAAAAAAAAAAAAAAAAAAAAAAAAAGCAAAGAGAAGAACCTTTCTTGCAGAACTTCTCTCCAAATTTTAAGTGGAGTGGAGGAATCCAGGCATAAGTGTGACCTTAGTCTTACTAGTTGGCATAATATTGTGTACTACATTTATTAAGGGTTTGACCAGGCCCCTGTCACCATCTTACATGTCTAATGTTACACCATGTAGCACTGTCACAGTCTGCCCACCATTAATTCTGGTATACTGTATGCTTCTAGAATACCTGACTACAGCATCTCCTGAGCTCTAAGTCTCCTTGACTTCTTCATCCAGTGAGCTTCCATGATGCCAGCACATGTACTGGCATGGTGGTTTGTCCATTTGGTTGAGCTTTTCAGCTACAGTCTCGGTGAAAATTCAAAGCATCTGAATGGAGCCCACCGAACCACTAAAAAAGGAATGAATGGATAAATATATCAACCCCCAAAACTGAGCAGTGATATCCAGGGGACTGATGTTCGGTGGAGCAACACACACACAAACACGCACCTGCCATCTATTGCAAATATAAATCATGCTTGGCATACTAGGAAAGAAGTTACATGGTAGAATTTTGAGACTACAGAAACCACTACATGCACATAAGTTTATGGGTGAGTGATTGGGGTCAAAACTCAGAGCTCACCTGTTAGTATGGTTCGTCGCTTGTATAGGAGAAGCCAGAAAATAGCAGCTTCTCTTCCGGTGATAATGGTCTCTCCTTTTCGCCCTTCACAGATAGCAGGGAATCTAGAGGGATTATATTTTCCTTTGCTATTAGGTCCTAGAAGAGAAGACACAAGTCAGATGGATCACATGAACTAGACCTTTCAGTAGGTCGTATCTGTGCATGGTCATCACTTTCATGTGCCCTTACTGGCATTGAGTAGACACAAAACCATGTATGACAGCTAGAATTTTCAACCTGGAGCAACCCATCTTTTCCATATACAGTTAGGGCCAGAAATATTTGAACAGTGACACAAGTTTTGTTATTTTAGCTGTTTACTAAAACATGTTCAGAAATACAAATATATATATATATATATATATATATATATATATATATATATATATATATTATATAATATGGGCTGAAAGTGCACACTCCCAGCTGCAATATGAGAGTTTCCACATCCAAATCGGAGAAAGGGTTTAGGAATCATAGCTCTGTAATGCATAGCCTCCTCTTTTTCAAGGGACCAAAAGTAATTGGACAATGGACTCTAAGGGCTGCAATTAACTCTGAAGGAGTCTCCCTCGTAAACCTGTAATCAATGAAGTAGTTAAAAGGTCTGGGGTTGATTCCAGGTGTGTGGTTTTGCATTTGGAAGCTGTTGCTGTGACCAGACAACATGCGGTCAAAGGAACTCTCAATTGAGGTGAAGCAGAACATCCTGAGGCTGAAAAAAAAAAGAAAAAATCCATCAGAGAGATAGCAGACATGCTTGGAGTAGCAAAATCAACAGTCGGGTACATTCTAAGAAAAAAGGAATTGACTGGTGAGCTTGGGAACTCAAAAAGGCCTGGGCATCCACGGATGACAACAGTGGTGGATGATCGCCGCATACTTTCTTTGGTCAAGAAGAACCCGTTCACAACATCAACTGAAGTCCAGAACACTCTCAGTGAAGTAGGTGTATCTGTCTCTAAGTCAACAGTAAAGAGAAGACTCCATGAAAGTAAATACAAAGGGTTCACATCTAGATGCAAACCATTCATCAATTCCAAAAATAGACAGGCCAGAGTTAAATTTGCTGAAAAACACCTCAAGAAGCCAGCTCAGTTCTGGAAAAGTATTCTATGGACAGATGAGACAAAGATCAACCTGTACCAGAATGATGGGAAGAAAAAAGTTTGGAGAAGAAAGGCAACGGCACATGATCCAAGGCACACCACATCCTCTGTAAAACATGGTGGAGGCAACGTGATGGCATGGGCATGCATGGCTTTCAATGGCACTGGGTCACTTGTTTTTATTGATGACATAACAGCAGACAAGAGTAGCCGGATGAATTCTGAAGTGTACCGGGATATACTTTCAGCCCAGATTCAGCCAAATGCTGCCAAGTTGATCGGACGGCGCTTCATAGTACAGATGGACAATGACCCCAAGCATACAGCCAAAGCTACCCAGGAGTTCATGAGTGCAAAAAAGTGGAACATTCTGCAATGGCCAAGTCAATCACCAGATCTTAACCCAATTGAGCATGCATTTCACTTGCTCAAATCCAGACTTAAGGCGGAAAGACCCACAAACAAGCAAGACCTGAAGGCTGCGGCTGTAAAGGCCTGGCAAAGCATTAAGAAGGAGGAAACCCAGCGTTTGGTGATGTCCATGGGTTCCAGACTTAAGGCAGTGATTGCCTCCAAAGGATTCGCAACAAAATATTGAAAATAAAAATATTTTGTTTGGGTTATGTTTATTTGTCCAATTACTTTTGAGCTCCTAAAATGTGGAGTGTTTGTAAAGAAATGTGTACAATTCCTACATTTTCTATCAGATATTTTTGTTCAACCCTTCAAATTAAACGTTACAATCTGCAATTGAATTCTGTTGTAGAGGTTTCATTTCAAAACCAATGTGGTGGCATGCAGAGCCCAACTCGCGAAAATTGTGTCACTGTCCAAATATTTCTGGCCCTAACTGTACTTCAGACACCAACTCAACCAGGTTTCCTGGTCTCATCACCTTGCAAACAGTCACTTTTACCCAGTCAGTTCCCTTAAGTGTTCAGTGCAATGAGATGTCAGCAGTGCATGAATCACATGCCAGGCCTTATTCTCATTAAGGATGAGGCCCCACATTGTGCAAACGTGCCTTTTTTGTTGCTGATTTTACTGCAGTTTTTTAAGTCAAAGTCAAGAATGGCTACAAAAGGAATAGTAAATATATAGGAAGATCTTATACGTCTGCCCTCTGCTTCACGCACTCTTAGCGCTACAATACAAAAGCTGCGTTTCTGCAAAGTGAGGCCTCACCCTAATGTGTGTTATCACTGGGTCTGTAGGGGCTTGAACTGAACACCTTGTATATGTAAGGCAAACAGTTGTATTTGTTTCCATGCATAATGTACTTGTATACAAAGATACCACATAATTTAATGTAGGCTTAAAAATTTGTCAGTACATTTTAGACTATAGAGATTTCTCCATGTATTACTACATTATGTATGGAAAGAAATCTATTGAAGCTCAGGTCAGAAAATATTTGTTTTTAGTGTTAGTGTCTCTCCCACTTTTGTCACAATCTGCTATTTGCAAGTTGCCCTGTGAAGGGCAATCCCAGGTTGACTGTTGTCTCTGTATTCTTACAGCCGTTATAGTATATGGAGGGCATGTTCTTCCTTCCTCCAGCTCGGTCCAGTCTATTCCCTCATACAATGATTTGCAATGTATAGAACGAATGAACCTTTGCCGCTCGCTGGGGAAAGTGCAAAAGAGCTGTAAAAATAGGAAGTTGTAGTCAGATGAGCTCACTCTTATACTTTAACATATACTAATAGTCAGGTTGCTCCTGCACTATATACTGTTCTTGTGAAAGAGTAGGACATCAAGTACTGGTATAGCTCAGTAAGTAGTGCATGCGCTTGGGTCACACCGAGTGCGCCACCTTTGCAGTTTCTTGCCACAGCTTATATAACATGTTAGGAGCCTATTGGGCTGTGTTTACATATTCAGATTTGGATAGTTATTTTAAAGGGGTATTCCCACGTTGCATACTCACCAGTCTTCATTGCTGTAAAATCTTCTTTCTTCCTGGTTTCTTGCATCATTTGGTGGGCGGGATTTCACAAGCAACCTGCCATTTAGCTCCACCCCCAAATTCATGTGTAGCTCCGCCCACCCATATTGGACTATGAAGTACAGGCAGCAGCAACTCCATTCTGTGTTACATACAGAGACTGCCTGTCTCTGCCATAATGAACACCATTGAATTAGCTAGCCCGATAACTGGGAGAACAGAAGAAATGAAAGCAGCTCCTCTCCCCTATCTGAGTGCAGGACCTAGGTCACATGGAGCAGACACAGAAATAGCTAGAAACACAGGCTCACTCCCGTGCACTTAGCCCCTCCTCCCTGAGAGCAGGCAGATACATCACTTGACTTTTGAGCAGATAAGTCAAGGGCTGTGTCAACAATGAATTGAATAAAGTAAGATACTAGACAAACAAAGCAGTTTTGCTGAAGCAATGTATTTAGGAAAAGTCTTACATCCACATTAACAAGCAGTATAGATAGGATCCTTGTGATGGGACAACCCCTTTAAGTCAAAACTAACTGAAAAATGAACATCCTTCTGTTCTGCACCTGGTTTTGGCTTCAGACACAGCATTAGAAAACCTGAATATGTGAACACAGTCTTACAGCGCCTGATTATCAAGACAGCTATGGGAAACAATTACTAAGGAGCAATGTGTTGCCGATTATATAATAGTTAACCTCCTTTGAGCTACAATAGCGTCTATACTCACCCCCTTTAGGATGCCCCGTATATGAGGGTGCAGGTGTTCAGGGCATCTGAAACGACGGATGGATTGCAGGATCTTTTTGTCAGGTCCATCACAAAATGGCATTTCTCCAGTGGCCATTTCATAAATAATGACCCCGAAGGAGAAATAATCCACTGGTGTGCCATATGGTTTACCTGACAGAATCTGTAGAAACATAATGGAGGATTAATCACATGGTGAAGGAATGCACTGATGTATCATGGGCGATACTAAGGAAACAGGACTTGTATTTCTTACCTCCGGAGCCATGTATCCTGAAGTCCCTGCACGCCTTGTGACCGTCACAGACCCATGAATGTTGACAACCGACAGCCCAAAGTCTCCGATCTTTACATGACCTGAGCAGTCAATCAAAACATTTTCAGGCTTCAGGTCTCTGCAAAGAAAAAAAAAAAAAAAAAAGTCAGTTTGAGAGATTAGTCCTGGAAGGGCTTTACATGAAGGTTAGTAGATCTTGAAGCTCTCCTTAACCATTATTGAGATGGAGTCATGCAGCTAGCGAAGGCCTCACGCACTGACCCAAAGCCTGTACAGCACTGTACTGCTGTGTGAATGGAGAGGTTCTTCCTTACCAGCAATACTTCCTTATATCTCCAGACAGTCCAATGGAGCATAGTACACCTCCATAAAACATCTGGCATACAGAGGTACAATAGAGGCCTCATAATCCCCTATGGGAGGCCTATTACAGTCTACACACAGCTCTAATATGGTGTGTATGATCCCCAAAGTGTAAGCTCCTATAGGATATTAGCATTTAGGGTTTTAATACTTCTACAGTCTTATCTAGATACCTGTGAATGATGTCCAAGCTGTGAAGATACCTTATACCACACAAGATTTCAGCCGAGATGAATCTAGTGGGGAAAAAGAGAAAACCTTTATGATCAATATCTACAGGATGATGAGGACAAATACATGACATAATACACAATGTGCAGGGTACCTGGTGGTGGCTATATCACATGGGGCTCGCCAGTCTATGAAATCCCCAGGTCTCCTCCGCTGACATACTCCATGATGTAAAACAAATATGTCTGTAGAAGAGAAAGATTATAATTAGAGATGAGCGAACAGTGTTCTATCGAACACATGTTCGATCGGATATCACGCTGTTCACCATGTTCGAATCGAACACCGCGTGGTAAAGTGCGCGAAAACTCGATTCCCCTCCCACCTTCCCTGGCGCTATTTTGCTCCAATAACAAGGCAGGGAAGGTGGGACAGGAACTACGACACCGGAGGCAGTGAAAAAAATACTAAAAACCCATTGGCTGCCGAAAACATGTGACCTCTGATTTAGAAGAACAGTGCCGCCCAGCTTCGCGTCATTCTGAACTTACACTTGGTCACAGACGGAGGTCTGCGGCCATAGAGTTAGGAATTAGATTCTGGTAGGCAGGGATAGGATAGGAAGGAGAAGAAGAAAACCAACAGCTCTTTTAAGAGCTAAATTCCAGGGAGAAGCTTGTCAGGGTCTATCACAGGCTCAATCTGCGCAACCCAGCTTTCCAAAGTGTTGAGAATCCTGAATGGAATACACTGAAAGTGTATTCCCATATACCCTATATACCCCCGATCCACGTTCCAACAGTGTGCACCCCCACCCCAGAAACTAACTTGAATACACTAATTCCCCTAATAATAGAATTGGGGCTACATACACCCTCAATTCTTGCTATTGCCATTTAGTGCCAGTTTCTGACTGGTAATTCAAAAAAGATATAGGGGCCTGCATACAATCCTCAATTCTTGCTATTGGCATATAGTGCCAGGGTCTGACTGGTAATTCAAAGAATATATTGGGGCTACATACACCCTCAGTTCTTGCTATTGGCATATAGTGCCAGGGTCTGACTGGTAATTCAAAACATATATTGGGGCTTTCATACCATGCTCAATTCTTGCTATTGGCATATAGTGCCAGGGTCTGACTGGGAATTCAAAGAATATATTGGGGCTACATACACCCTCAATTCTTGCTATTGGCATATAGTGCCATTTTTGTGAGTGTTAATTCCCCAAATACATTGGGGCCTGCATCCCCCCCTTAATTTGTTGATATTCGCATAAACACCCAGGTTCTGAGTGTGTTTAAGCAAGGAAAGCATATTAAAATGCGCAAGGCTCCCGGAAAGCCTCTACCTCCTCTCCTCCTCCTACCCAACAGTCTTGTTCTCCTTCCTCCCAAAATTCCCAATCTTCCCAGAACAATAACCCCAACTTTCCCAGCTCCCCGGAGCTGTTCTCCGCTCATTTCACTGTCCCTCAACCTGCCCCTCCATTTCGCGATTCCATGGAGCTAACAGACGAGTATCTGTGTCCAGATGCTCAAACACTGGAGTCTCCATCTCCGGTCGATTTGGTGGCGGATGACCAGCAACCCACCCTCATCGACGATGATGAGACCCAGTTGCCGTCAGGGCAGCCAGTTGACGTGTGCGTTGTGCAGGAGTGGGAGGTGAGACAGGAGTTGGAAGAGGAGGTGGTGGATGATGAGGACACTGACCCGACCTGGACAGGGGGGGGATGTCAAGCGGGGAAAGTAGTGTGGATGTTGAGGCAGGTGCAACACCAAAAAGGGTAGCTAGAGGCAGAGGTCAGCAGCTTAGGCGAAGCCAGGCCACACCCGGAATCTCCCAAGATGTTCCAGTTTGTGCCCAGCCCCGAAAAACTCCCACCTCGAGGGCACGTTTCTCAAAGGTGTGGAGTTTTTTCAAGGAATGCGCTGAGGACAGATATAGTGTTGTCTGCACAATTTGCCTCTCGAAATTGAGTAGGGGCTCAGAGAAGAGCAACCTGTCCACCACTCCAATGCGTCGTCATTTGGAATCCAAGCACTGGAATCAGTGGCAGACTGCAACGGCAGGACAAACGTCACCCGCCGTTCATGCCACTGCCTCTGCTCACAGTGCTGGCGATGCACTCCAGACGACGAGCCAGGGCACCGCATCATCTGGCTCCGCCACTTTGTTGACTTCTCCCTCATCCTCCCCTGTTCCTGTCTTACCTCCTTCTCCTGCACCATCAGGCGCTTCTTTCAAACAAAAGACCATCTCTCAGACATTGGAGCGCCGTCAGAAATATACCGCTAACCACCCACACGCGCAAGCCTTGAACGCCAACATCGCTAAACTGCTGGCCCAGGAGATGTTGGCGTTCCGGCTTGTTGAAACTCCGGCCTTCCTGGACCTGATGGCAACTGCGGCACCTTGCTATGCCGTCCCTACTTCTCCCGGTGTGCCGTCCCCGCCTTGCACCAGCACGTGTCACTCAACATCAGGCAGGCCCTTAGTTCCGCGCTTTGCACAAAGGTCCACTTGACCACCGATGCGTGGACAAGTGCATGCGGACAGGGACACTACATTTCACTGACGGTACACTGGGTGAATGTAGTGGAGGCTGGGACTGCTTCCCAAACTTGCCCGGTGTACCTCGTCTCCCCGCCTAACGTTCCTGGCAGGGACTTGGGAAGAACACCCTCCTCCTCCTCCGTCTCCACCGCCTCCTCCTCCGCTGTTAGATTGACCCCAGCTACGAGTTGGAAATGTTGCAGCACTGGCGTTGGTAGACGTCAGCAGGCCGTGCTGAAGCTGATCAGCTTGGGGGACAGACAGCACACTGCCTCCGAGGTGAGGGATGCCCTCCTCGATGAGACGGCAATATGGTTTGAGCCGCTGCACCTGGGCCCAGGCATGGTCGTTTGTGATAACGGCCGGAACCTGGTAGCAGCTCTGGAGCTTGCCGGACTCCAACATGTTCCATGCCTAGCCCACGTCTTCAACCTAGTGGTGCAACGTTTCCTAAAGAGCTACCCAAATGTTCCGGGGCTATTGGTGAAAGTGCGGCGCATGTACGCCCACTTTCACAAGTCAACAGTAGCCGCTGCTAGCTTAAAAAAAAAAAAAAAAAAAAAAAAAAAAAAAAAAAAAAATCACTCCAGCAATGCCTGCATGTGCCACAACACCGGCTTTTGTGTGACGTCCCCACACGCTGGAACTCAACTTATCAGATGTTGAGTAGAGTGGTTGAGCAGCAGAGACTGTAACGATGCTAGTTATCAGATTTGGAGTCCAAATGGTGGGGCAAATGGTACAGTACTTAAATAATAAATGGAGGAAAGGTACCTCAGAGGTAGAAGAAACCGTGGTCAGACGTTTGCCGAGATCGGTACACAGGAGGAGCAGATCAACCGTAGTCAGACGTTAGCAAGGTTCGGTACACAGGAGGAGCAGATCAACCGTAGTCAGACGTTAGCAAGGTTCGGTACACAGGAGGAGCAGATCAATCGTAGTCAGGCGTTAGCAAAAGTTTGGTACACAGGAGCAGCAAGGTAGTGGTGAGGTGCAGGGCAAAAGGAAGCAGACAGCCAGAATAATCAGGCACAGGATGGAGTGAGCTGTGAGTTTATATAGGACGGGCTAAACTGTGATTGGCCACAGAACAGGTGATCTTAATAACCCAATTACTCCAACAGAAGAGACCAGACAAGGTAAAGCACAAAACAAAACAGGATTCCAAATAGTACAATGGTTAAGGCTGCAGAATATAGCCAGAAAGTCATGGGTTCAAGACCCAGTGAATTCAGTCCGTGACAGAGACCTTTGATGAAATACCAGCTACAAAACCCTAGGGTGCCACAAAATCAGCTGCCTCAGTTTCTCAGCCATGAGTGGCCATGGATGAGAGACCTTTGTGACATCCTACGGGTGTTTGAGGAGTCCACAAGGAGGGTGAGCTCTGAAGATGCGATGGTGAGCCTTACAATCCTGCTCTTGTGTGTGCTGAGGGAATCCCTCATTGACATCAGGGATAACTCAGATGACACAGAGGAGTCAGGGATAGCATCCGATCCATCACAGCTGGAGAGTAGTCCGCTTCATCACGTTTAATGGAGGAAGAGGAGGAGGAGGAAGACCTGTCCGATGATGTGATGGTGATACAGGAGGCTTCCGGGCAACTTCGAATCATCCCATTGTTGCAGCGCGGATGGGTAGAAAGGGAGGATGAGGAGGAAATGGAGATTGAACTTTCCGGTGGGGCCAGAGGAGTCATGCCAACTAACACTGTGGCAGACATGGCTGAGTTCATGTTGGGGTGCTTTACAACTGACAAGCGTATTGTCAAAATCATAGAGGACAACCAGTGCTGGATCTTTGCTATCCTTGACCCCCGGTATAAAAACAACATATCCTCTTTTATTCCGGTAGAGGGGAGGGCCAATCGCATCAATGCTTGCCACAAACAATTGGTGCAGAATATGATGGAGATGTTTCCAGCATGTGACGTTGGCGGCAGGGAGGGCAGTTCCTCCACTAGGCGACCAAGTGCTCACCGGTCCACACAAACAAGGGGCACACTGTCTAAGCTCTGGGACACCTTGATGGCACCCCCTCGCCAAAGTACCGCCACTGAGGGTCCTAGTGCCACCAGGCGTGAGAAGTATAGGCGCATGTTGAGGGACTACCTTTCCGACCACAGCCCTGTCCTCTCCGATCCCTCTGCACCCTACACGTATTGGGTGTCGAAGTTGAACCTGTGGCTTGAACTTGCCCTATATGCCTTGGAGGTGCTGTCCTGTCCTACCGCCAGCGTCCTATCTGAGAGAGTGTTCAGTGCAGCCGGTGGCATCATCACTGACAAGCGCAGCCGGCTGTCAGCTGAGAGTGCCGACCGGCTCACTTTAATAAAAATGAACCACCACTGGATAGAGCCTTCATTTTCGTGCCCACCTGTGTACAGCACCCCAACATGAAAGTCAATGTCTGTGCTCAACCTCTCCAATTCCTCCTCCGCATCCTCATACTCATCCACCATAAGAGTTGCACAATTCTGCTCCTACTAGGCTCCCTCCACCCCGATTTCCCACAACTCTGGTGCTTAGAGGCTCCCTCCACCCTGATTTCCCGAAACTCTGCTGGTTAGAGGCTCCCTCCACCATGAATTTTCCCAAACTGGGCTGCTTAGAGGCTCCTTCCACCATGAATTTCCCCAAACTGGGCTGCTTAGAGGCTCCTTCCACCATGAATTTCCCCAAACTGGGCTGGTTAGAGGCTCCCTCCACCATGAATTTTCCCCAAACTGGGCTGGTTAGAGGCTCCCTCCACCATGAATTTCCCCAAACTGGGCTGCTTAGAGGCTCCTTCGAGGCTCCTTCCACCATGAATTTCCCCAAACTGTGCTGGTTAGAGGCTCCTTCCACCATGAATTTCCCCAAACTGGGCTGGTTAGAGGCTCCCTCCACAATGAATTTCCCCAAACTGGGCTGGTTAGAGGCTCCTTCCACCATGAATTTCCCCAAACTGGGCTGCTTAGAGGCTCCTTCCACCATGAATTTCCCCAAACTGGGCTGGTTAGAGGCTCCCTCCACCATGAATTGGTCCAAACTGGGCTGGTTAGAGGCTCCCTCCACCATGAATTTGCCCAAACTCTGCTGTTTAGAGGCTCAATCCACCCTGATTTTCAAAAACAATGTTGGTGCCAACCTCAACTCACTACAAGGGCCAAATTCACTGCTGGTGACAGGCTCTCCTCACTCCAATGCCCAAATACATATATGCTGTTACAGCAGGGGTATTGCTGAAGTAATGATTCTTGTTCATATTGTTATCATTCATGCTTGATTGTTTGACTTTCATACAGTGTGTTTCATATCTTGTGCAATGCTGGTGCATAGACATTGATATTGTGTGCAGGGCTCTTTAAGTAGTTTTCTCCCATAATTCTCTGTTTCTGTTACTCCTCCCTTCTTGTTGCATCTTCTTCCTGGATATGTGTTATTCAGTCTGTACCACTGAGCAACCATCTTGTATAGCTCAGAAAGGAATTGTGTTTTGACCGTATGGCATATCATCTCTCAAGGTAAAGACAAATAAACTACCTGAAGCAACTCCATTGCATCTCTCCACATGCAACCTGGGAACGCTGGGAATGAAATGTCAGCGCGTTCTGCTATCTGCCATTAGCTTACATACAGGAATTACAATCTCACATCTTCAGAGATTTCTCTAACATGCATCTGTGGCAGAATAACATATGTTTCAAGGTGTTTTTCCACTGTCTGAGAGGTGGTATTGAGTGTGTAAAAAGTGTAGTTATTAGGCTGATAGTGGGGTAATAGAGGGTCTTTGGTGTGTTAGATGCCCCCAGACATGCTTCCCCTGCTGTCCCAGTGTCATTCCAGAGGTGTTGGCATAATTTCCTGTGGTGTCATAGTGGACTTGGTGACCCTCCTGAGACGGATTTGGGTTTCCCCCTTAACGAGTATATGTTCCCCATAGACTATAATGGGGTTCGAAACCCGTTCGAACACTCGAACAGTGAGCAGATGTTCGAATCTCGAACATTTTAGTGTTCGCTCATCTCGAATTATAATGCAAGACATGACAGAGATTCCCTCAGATCTGAGCAAATCTAGAAAGTCACCACAAGTTGACAAGGAGGCATCTAGAGACCGTCTATAACAGGGTTCACCTCTTCAGCTCTTCTGAAACTAATATTCCCAGCATGGATATTTGCCTTTTTGTTCTTGGAAATCCCATAGAAGAGAATAATGCATGTTGGGAATAGTAGTTTGTTTGCTAAAGGTTTCGGATGCCACACTTGGTCTTTGATATGTAGAAGTTCTTACTTTTTAGAATACATCTACTGGTGAGTGTGACCATTGTGAGTCTCTTACCTTATCCTGGGAAGTTCCGAAACAATGGGTAAAAAGACGGCTGCTTTGCGTAAGCTCCAGGACCTGCCGCTCTATAAAAATGGAGTCCTTGGAGGCCTTACGCAGCTTGCTTTTCTTTATCATCTTTATGGCAACCAGTTGGTTTGTAGAAATATGTGAAGCAAGCATCACCTAGAAGAGAGAGAAGGATAGAACTAGAACATTGGCATGTTTAGTGAAGACAAACAATGCTGGTGTTAATGGAGCTCTAGTGTATGATCAGTGAATTGTGAAGCTAACATGTACCTTTCTAAAACTTCCATATCCAAGTTTCTGATGGAAGGTCAGGTCGGTCAAACTGATCAGTTTTGGTTGTCTAACCACTGGCAAGGCCACACCTCCTGAAAGACAAGACAGTGTTAGGAATCCTAGTAAACAATATGGAGGAAGATTTTTAGAGCTGTTTCCCCTAACAACCAGAGAGCATCTTTCACTTTGTATACTACTCTCGATAAGAAAGTTGTGCTGTGATTGGTTGGTCTATTTTATATACATTATAGGATGAAGCTGGTCAAAAGCAACTTCTAAAGCCGCTCTACAGGGTAAAAAATGTTGGGGTGATATTTTAAAGGGGCTCTCCAGGATTAGAAAAAAAATAAAAAGTTAATCATAAGGGGAATTTTGATTCAGTTTTGCTACAGTCTGCTTTGGCGTAATTTGCACCAAATATTGCACAATATATGATAAATTTGGTGCACCTAGAAGTGTAGCAATTCTGTCCTAAGACTTTACTTCACTTTCTATCCCACCCACCCATGGAGTGAGATTGCGACAATTTTTGCACCTTTTTCAAGAGTTACAGTTGATAAATGTGGTGAATGGATGATTAGACAGGTTATCCCCGCCCAGTTCTCCACTCTTTCAATGATGGACTGTTGTAAAATACAAAATGTCATGAATTTTGTATGCAAATGAGCTCAGGCGCATATATATATATATATATATATATATATATATATATATATATATATACACACACACACTGAATCAGCCCAAGATTGACTGTATAAATTGTCAATTGTATAGAATGGAAAACTGATTTTAGTTAAAGCGATTATATAACAAGAAAAATGGAAAACTTCACATACTAAACCACAATTGTAAAAAATAAAAATATATATATTTCACAAAATATTAAATGTTTATTGAAACTCAAAAACATTCTTTAAATCCTCAAAAATAGTAGGGACCCCTAAACAATAGACAGGGGTCCTGTAACTGAGACTAAAGCCATAATAAGCCTAGGGAGGGGCCCATGATATTAATTGGTTGCATATTTTTGCAGTCTCTACCTCTATATTGTTCTCATTATTAAAGTGGTCCAGGGTTTAAGTCATTGCCTATTCTTAGGAATTCACTAGTAGCAGAGCTGTAGTAATGGCACACAGCCACTATTCAGGGAATGGAGTCATCTACTTCCATGCACTGCATAGTATGGGATCTGCCAAACAGCTGATCTATGGCCATTAAAAAAAAAAAAAAAATCCTGGACAACCCTTTTAATTTGAGCTGATATGGAGTTACATAAGGAGTCACACAAACCATGTAATAACTAATAACCTGATATAAACATGGCAAATACAATACCATAATGTTATACTTACTAATTAAGGACAATGAACAACTTTCAGGTGTTTATCTCCAGACAGTGTTTTGCTCCAACAAGTGGCTCCAAGTGTTCTCCAGGTAAGGGCTAAAGAGCCATCCTTATATACACCTTTAGGAAGGTAAATGTCTAAAGATCCTCCCCCGATTCACATGCTAATGAAGAATTCTGGAACCTTCTTTCATTTGCAAGTTATTAGCATTTCCCTGTCGTCAAACAGCAGCACAAGTGGGGTATTCTGCCCCTGTGTGCTGGTAGGACAGATGGAATTTTTAATTCATGAACCAGCACAACCTGGCCCTATAAGAGGGCACAAGGACCTCCCACCTGCGTGTTTTTTTCTGTCCTGTGATGGTGGGACAGGTGGAGGAGGCCTGTGTGGTCTCCTGTATGGTTTGGAAGAAGGTGTTTGCAAACCTTCTCTTCCTTTCCTTTTTTCTTTCTTTCAGAGAAATATTGAGGATTATATTGCAGTCATATTTTCAGTGCTGCAGTTTGATTCATTGCCAGCAGTAAGGTAAGCTGAATCCTCTTTCAGCTTTTCCTTTTGTTTTAGTGCAGCTTGCACTAATATCTATTACTGTGGTTGTTCTCTCAACTCCTGTTATGTTGTGTTTGTCAGTGCCTGTGCACACTTACCTAGGCTGCAGTTGCAGCGGTGGACATTGTGGGCAGCTTTCAGCTGTTCTTTGTGTTTAGTGCAGAAACTAAAGTACTAAAAAGTCTATTGCTATGGCAGTCTGTCAACTCCCTTGCTGTTGTGTTTGTCAGTGCCTGTGCACTTACCTGGTCTGCAGTCACAGCTGGGGGTGAGGGGAGTTTCTCTTCCCTCATCAGGCTCTGTGGTCTCGCTCGGCTGTTAAGCTGAGCCGCTGCCACTGCCTTAAATCGCAGCTAGTGTGAACAGCAGCCAGGCTTATGTCAGTGAGGATCACTGATTTCCAGCAACTCTCACAGCCCCAGGTGGGGTATGCATACCTCCCAACTTTTGAAGAACTGAAAGAGGGACAAAATCTGTGGCAAATTTAGCCCCGCCCACTTTTGTGTTGACTCCGCCCATTCGTTAATTTTCCATGTGCCCGCACACAGTATAATCCTCCTACAGTCACCTGTAAATTATATGTCCCCCTCTATCTCTCCCCCAGTTTCATATACACCCTTCATCTGCCCCCAGTTTCATGTCCCCCCTCCATCTCTGCCCCCAGATTCATGTCCCCCCTCCATCTCTGCCCCCAGATTCATGTCCCCCCTCCATCTCTGCCCCTAGATTCATGTCCCCCCATCTCTGCCCCCAGATTCATGTCCCCCCATCTCTGCCCCCAGATTCATGTCCCCTCCATCTCTGCCCCCAGATTCATGTCCCTCCATCTCTGCCCCCAGATTCATGTCCCTCCATCTCTTCCCCCAGATTCATGTCCCTCCATCTCTTCCCCCAGATTCATGTCCCCCATCTCTGCCCCCAGATTCATGTCCCCCATCTCTGCCCCCAGATTCATGTCCCCCATCTCTGCCCCCAGATTCATGTCCCCCATCTCTGCCCCCAGATTCATGTCCCCCATCTCTGCCCCCAGATTCATGTCCCCCCTCCATCTCTGCCCCCAGATTCATGTCCCCCATCTCTGCCCCCAGAATCATGTCCCCCCATCTCTGCCCCCAGATTCATGTCCCCTCCATCTCTGCCCCCAGATTCATGTCCCTCCATCTCTGCCCCCAGATTCATGTCCCTCCATCTCTTCCCCCAGATTCATGTCCCCCATCTCTGCCCCCAGATTCATGTCCCCCATCTCTGCCCCCAGATTCATGTCCCCCATCTCTGCCCCCAGATTCATGTCCCCCATCTCTGCCCCCAGAATCATGTCCCCCCATCTCTGCCCCCAGATTCATGTCCCCTCCATCTCTGCCCCCAGATTCATGTCCCCCATCTCTGCCCCCAGAATCATGTCCCCCCATCTCTGCCCCCAGATTCATGTCCCCTCCATCTCTGCCCCCAGATTCATGTCCCCACATCTCTGCCCCCAGTGTCATGCCATCCTCTCCATCTCTGCCCCCAGTGTCATGCCGTCCCCTCCTTCATCTGCCCCCAGTGTCATGCCGTCCCCTCCTTCATCTGCCCCCAGTGTCATGCCGTCCCCTCCTTCATCTGCCCCCAGTGTCATGCCGTCCCCTCCTTCATCTGCCCCCAGTGTCATGCCTCCTCTCCTTCATCTGCCCCCAGTGTCATGCCGTCCTCTCCTTCATCTGCCCCCAGATTCACGTTCCACCTCCTCATTAAACTTACCTTCTCCTCCGCTCCCTCGCCGCTCTCTGCGCGCCTCTCTCGCTGACACATGCGGCTCAAGGAAGGAGCTGACACAGGTCAGCTCCTCGCTTCGCGCTGCGTGTCTCTCTCCCTGACACATATGCGGCTGAAGCGAGGAGCTGACCTGTGTCCATCCGGTCAGGCGACCAAAGATGTTGATGGGGAAGAGACCATCTCAGCTGATGACGAAGCTCCAGTACCAGCAGATCTATACTCCCTAGGGGAAAGAAGGCTGCTGAAGTCCATCCGGTCAGGCGACCAAGGATGTTGATGGGGAAGCCTCCCCGTCCACCTCTGGGGGGCAGGCGCCTTTCCAAGTGGACGCAGCTTTGGCCAAGCTGATGGATACCGAGTGGAAACATGCTGAGAGAGCTCATTTTAATTCCAGTCCCTATTTCTGAACAGAGGACTGTCAGAGGTCGAGACCCTGTACCCCATAGCCTCAGCACAGCTAGATCCTTTGGGTCCGCCTCCTAAGGTGGATTGGCAGTCGCGGAGCTCTCTCGTGGTACGGTGGTCCCTCTGGATGATGGTTCCAACTTACAAGACCTTCTGGACCGACGTGTGTGGGACCCTGAGAGAATGCTATTTCCGCAGCCTCAGCTTCGGCCTTTGTGGCCATAGCCTCCACTACTGTAGCGGATAGCTTATGTTCCCCGTCTTGCCCAGCTAAAACGGGTTATTGATTCCAGGGTCCCTAAGGACGACATAACATCCTCAATGTCCTCCCTGTTTATGCTGCTGACTTCATGGGCGAAGCCTCCCATCAACAATTGATAGTAGCCTCTACGAACATGGCTCTATCCACCGCGACAAGGAGACCTCTCTGACTAAAGCCCTGGAGGGCTGTAACCTCATCAAAATTTGCGCTATGTGCTAACGTTTGAGCCAAGAAGGTTCTTGGATGCAGACTGGACGATTTGAGGGAGGGTCTCGTGGACATTAAGGGCAAGTCCCTGCCCCAAGCCTCCAGAGGCACACGGGAGGCCTCTGGTAGAAGGGCGTGGATCTACTGGCCCCAGATCCCAGTCACAGAGGCGCACAAAATTTCGCCCGAGAGGCCTGGACGTGGACGTCCTGAGGAGGATCCAAGATTCCGTTCACAGAGGCGTTACCAGTTGGCCGACCTACCCTTCGGCACCTATTCCGCTCCTCACACCTTCACTAAGGTGATGGCTCCCGTCGCTGCCGCCCTCAGACTTCAAGGTCTGTTCGTAGTTCCCTATTTGACGACTGGCTCATAAAAGCTCAGTCAGCTCCAGTCCTCCAATAACGTCCACAGATAGCCATCTCCTTCCTTCAGAGGCTATGCTGGCTAATCATTTGGGAGAAATCTGAGGTACTATCATCCACCCTGAAGAAGGTTCCAGGGTTAGACTCAGTGGCTGCAGATCTCATTATCCGCCCCAAGGAGGCTGAAGACAGAGGCAGCCGCCCGTTTTCTATACAAACGCAGCGTGTATCCATCAGAATCAGGAGAGTCCTAGGCCTAATGTCACCCTCAGTCAGGGCGACCCCTTAGGCCTTATGGCATTCCCATCTGCTCCAGACGGAAATGTTGCAGACCTGGAACGTGTCTCTAGGAGGACTCCTGAAGAGGATCTGCCTTTCTCCCAGTACCTGTCTTTCCCTCAGAAGGTGAATACTCCTGAAAGACAGAAGGTCCTTAGTCCAACCAGTATTGGACTCTGTTGACAACAGATGCATCCCAGTCGGGATGGGGAGCCTATGTGGACGTGAGGACTGTGCAAGGTTGTTGGAGCAGCCCGGAAGTAGGATCTTCCAACCAGAGGGAACTCAAGGTGGTATGCCTTGCATTGCTGCACTTCACCCCATATTCTCAAGGGGAAGGCTGTCAGAGGCCGGTCGGACAACATGACCACAATGTTGTGCCTGAACAAACAGGGAGGAACCAGGTCCAAAGCTCTCCTGAAAGAAACAAATCTGGGCAGATAAGAGTCTGTCCCATTTATCCACTGTTCACATCAAGGGCTCCCTGAACATAGTGGCGGATCGGTTGAGTCGAGGTATTACCATATCAGGAGAATGGTCCCTCAATCTAGAGGTGTTCCAAGAAATTGCCCAGAAATGGGGCCTTCCAGAAGTCAACCCCATGGCAACCCGACTCAACGCCAAGGTGGAGAAGTTCTGCTCTCTGTACCAGGAGAACGATCCCTTGGCAGTGGATGCCCTGTCTATCCCATGGAGGTTCAGGCTGGCTTACATATTCCCTCCAATACCCATCATACCAGAGTACTGATAGAAATAAGACAAGACCAAGTCCAGGCGACTGCCACAATACCATTCTGGCCCAAGAGGACTTGGTTTGCCCAGCTCATAGGCATGAGTCATGGCATATATTGGAGGCTTCCCCCTCTCCCAGACCTGGTCACTTAAGGAGGTCAGAGATGCCAGGTTCTGAGGAGATTCAACCTGACAGCCTGAAGGTTGACCAGTCCCTATTAAGTCATAGCGGGCTGTCAGAGGCCGTCGTGAGAACTATCTCCTGCACCAGAGCGGAATCCACAAATAGGAGCTACCGCAGAGTCTGGAATGTCTGCAGAACCTGGGGGTCGGAGCATGGCATAGGAGTGACCGACCCCTCTGTGGAATCAATACTGGAGCTCCTCCAGGACGGCCTAGACAAAAGGCTATCTCCAGCAACCTGGAAGGTACAGGTAGCCGCTTTGTCCGCCTATCTGAGGAGGCGTTTATCTCAACACCCCTTAGTGAAAGGGTTCCTTAGGGGTGCAACGAGAATTAGACCTTCGGTGTCAGCCCCCGTTCCCCAATGGGACCTTGGGATCGTGTTGGCGGCTTTATGTGACCCACCGTTTGAGCCACTGGAGGAAGTGGATTTAAAGCTGGTAGCATTTAAAGAAGCTTTTGCTGACTATAACCTCAGCTAAAAGGGTTGGGGAGCTCCAGGCCCTGTCATCAGAGGAGCCTTACACCTCCTTTTTCAGTGACAGTGTTCAACTCCGTTTTGCCAGGGTTTATACCCAAGGTACCCTCTTTGGCAAACCTGAACCAACTCATTTCATTACTAACCTTTGTACCGGAGCCTTCCTCCCCGGAGGGAGTTAGGCTGCACTCCTTAGACCTGGGCAGATGTCTCCGGATCTACCTCGACCGGACCCTGCCTTTTAGGAGGTCAGAACACCTCCTGATCAATCTAGCCGGGAGGTTTAGAGGTCAGAAGGCCTCAAAGGCCTCTATTTTCTGTTTGGTGAGGGGGGCCATCAAGATGGCCTTATCAACTTGGAGTTTGTCCCCTCCTGAGTGCCTAACGGCGCATTTGACTCGGGCAGTGTCTTCATCCTGGGTGGAGAGGTCGGCAGTCCCATTAGAGCACATCTGTGCGGCCGCCTCTTGGTCCTCTCCCCTAACCTTTGTAAGGCATTACCGCCTAAACTCCCGGGCGTCTGTCGCGACGGCTTTGGGCGGTCAATCCTGACCTCTATGGGCTGTGGAAACCCTCCCTCAGTGGGGGGATTACTTGCTACCTCCCCACTTGTGCTGCTGTTTGACGACAGGGAAGCTGAGATTATGAAAGATAATCTGTTTTCCCTTAGTCATAACAGCAGCACAAGGCTCCCTCCCTATTACTTTTTGTAAATTATTGTTATGTGTGTTGTATAGATTATGTACTCTTGTATTAACACGCAGGTGGGAGGTCCTTGTGCCCTCTTATAGGGCCAGGTTGTGCTGGTTAATGAATTAAAAATTCCATCTGTCCTACCAGCGCACAGGGGCAGAATACCCCCACTTGTGCTGCTGTTATGACTAAGGGAAAACAGATTATCTTTCATAATCTCAGCTTCTATTACCAAAGTAGAATGAATGTCTACAGATAAAGGTCACAATATATAGGCAATGCCCTATGGATGTGGGTCCTATTGATATGAGTGCAGGGGGTAAACATTAGGTATATCGAATTGTTAATTAGATACTTTCTGCTGAGACACTTTTTCTTTCTATCTTTAACCCCTTCCTGCCACAGACAATTTCCAAGTTTTACTCTTCGCCTCTCAAAATCTATAATTTTTTTCCCCATCCACAGGTCCATATTAGGGCTTATTTTTTGTGAGATAAGCTGTACTTCATAATGGAAGCATTTAATATTCCATATGATTTACTGGGAAACTGGGTAAAAATTCAAAATGGGTTAGAAAGAGAGAAAACTGCATTTGTGTGACTTTTTCTGTTCACTCTGCAGCAGAAGTGACATTACCTGTATTCTGTGCTTATGATTGTAGAAATGCAAAATTTCTATAGTTTTGGATTTTTGAATGTTAAAATGGAACAAAAACTTTGAAAAAATAAATGAAGTTGAAGTTGTCATATTGGAACACTGGTAACTTTATATTTCCCAAACTTTTTTTTTTTGGTGGGGGTGGGGTCAGTTTATATTTCCAATTCTGGGGAATAAGGTTTTTTTTTTTTTTTTTTTTTTTCCACAACAACGTTATTCACCATATGGAAAAAATATTTTCTATCTTTGTAGTTTGGACATTTTAGGATGCAGCGATATCTATTCTGTGGGTGTAGAGGTGTTTTTTTTTATACTTTATTTTAATATGTTATCTTATGAAAGTGATGTGATTTAAACATTTACATTTTTTTTCTTTATGAACACCAGGGGTTGCAGAGTATTGTAAAATACATACATAAAGTTCTATTACAGGCTGCCCAGCACTGACATCCACCAACTGGCATGTGCCATAATAGTACAACAGATAATGAAAAATCAGATATATCGTGAAGTTTTTATTCATAAAACAGTGTTTCTTATAGATCCTCACCCTCCCCCCGCCTTGAGGGACAATGTGTTCCTCTTCTGGTCATCTCCGATATATTCTCTCCATCCAGTTACAGGGGTTTAATATTTCACACTTATCGTATAACTTATATATCAGCTCCATGTTCAGCTATAAAAACTTATTTCGGAGACATATTACTCACTTTAGAAGAGATGTTATGTACATTAGGAACCACAGAATGTGCGCACCATAACCTCATTGTACTATAAAATGTGTAAGATTCCAACTTAAATATAGTTCTAGTAATTTAAAGGGGTTTTCCCATAAATAGTTTTAATAAAAATTCTTCTAATAAGCTCAATGATGTCTTTCATCTTTATTGGTTGCCAATGGATATGATTATGAATGCAGGAACTTTCTATGTCTGAGACCCAGCCATGATGTCCTTATTGTGGCCGGATTATCTTCTCATAGATGTAGTGTCTCTCCGGATAACCAGCCATGATGTCATTATTGTGATCAGGTTATCTTCTCATACATGTAGTGTGTCTTTTGACAAGTCCCAAATTAAAGAAAGTTCCTGCTTTCATGGTCGTATCCATTACCAATCAATCAAGATTGTCACCAAGAAGATGATTGGAGAAAATTTTTAAAACTCTGCAAATGTTTTTTTTGTTTATTTATATTTGTGGGAAAAACTTGTTTAAGGCCGGGGCCCCACGGGCCGGAAACACCGCGAGAAAAATTGCAGTGTTTTACAGTAAAAACAAAGTGGATTCTTGCAAATCCCATGCCCACTTTGCATTAAAATCTGCAGCATGAACACTTTACGTTTTCCCAAACCAGCGCGGTTTTTGAAATTGCAGCATGTTAACTATATATCTACAAAAACGCCGGCGGCTTTCCTGTAGATATAATTGTAACAGAAAGTCCAGAGGAAAACTCTGAACTTTCTGTTCAAAGCGCTGCAGGAAGAACCGCGATTCTTTCCCACCACTGTTGTTCCCGCAGCAATCTAGCGTGGTGTTTCCAGCCCGTGGGGCCTTAGCCTAAGGATCAGAATCTGTGATGACCGGAGCTGTTGAATGAACTAAGTACAACTAAATAACTGGTTTTACTTAGACATAGATAATAGAGATGAGCGAACACTAAAATGTTCGAGGTTCGAAATTCGATTCGAACAGCCGCTCACTGTTCGAGTGTTCGAATGGGTTTCGAACCCCATTATAGTCTATGGGGAACATAAACTCGTTAAGGGGGAAACCCAAATTCGTGTCTGGAGGGTCACCAAGTCCACTATGACACCCCAGGAAATGATACCAACACCCTGGAATGACACTGGGACAGCAGGGGAAGCATGTCTGGGGGCATAAAAGTCACTTTATTTCATGGAAATCCCTGTCAGTTTGCGATTTTCGCAAGCTAACTTTTCCCCATAGAAATGCATTGGCCAGTGCTGATTGGCCAGAGTACGGAACTCGACCAATCAGCGCTGGCTCTGCTGGAGGAGGCAGAGTCTAAGATCGCTCCACACCAGTCTCCATTCAGGTCCGACCTTAGACTCCGCCTCCTCCGGCAGAGCCAGCGCTGATTGGCCGAAGGCTGGCCAATGCATTCCTATGCGAATGCAGAGACTTAGCAGTGCTGAGTCAGTTTTGCTCAACTACACATCTGATGCACACTCGGCACTGCTACATCAGATGTAGCAATCTGATGTAGCAGAGCCGAGGGTGCACTAGAACCCCTGTGCAAACTCAGTTCACGCTAATAGAATGCATTGGCCAGCGCTGATTGGCCAATGCATTCTATTAGCCCGATGAAGTAGAGCTGAATGTGTGTGCTAAGCACACACATTCAGCACTGCTTCATCACGCCAATACAATGCATTAGCCAGTGCTGATTGGCCAGAGTACGGAATTCGGCCAATCAGCGCTGGCTCTGCTGGAGGAGGCGGAGTCTAAGGTCGGACCTGAATGGAGACTGGTGTGGAGCGATCTTAGACTCCGCCTCCTCCAGCAGAGCCAGCGCTGATTGGCCAAATTCCGTACTCTGGCCAATCAGCGCTGGCCAATGCATTCTATTAGCCCGATGAAGTAGAGCTGAATGTGTGTGTTAAGCACACACATTCAGCACTGCTTCATCACACCAATACAATGCATTAGCCAGTGCTGATTGGCCAGAGTACGGAATTCGGCCAATCAGCGCTGGCTCTGCTGGAGGAGGCGGAGTCTAAGGTCGGACCTGAATGGAGACTGGTGTGGAGCGATCTTAGACTCCGCCTCCTCCAGCAGAGCCAGCGCTGATTGGCCGAATTCCGTACTCTGGCCAATCAGCGCTGGCCAATGCATTCTATTAGCCCGATGAAGTAGAGCTGAATGTGTATGCTAAGCATACACATTCAGCACTGCTTCATCACACCAATACAATGCATTAGCCAGTGCTGATTGGCCAGAGTACGGAATTCGGCCAATCAGCGCTGGCTCTGCTGGAGGAGGCGGAGTCTAAGGTCGGACCTGAATGGAGACTGGTGTGGAGCGATCTTAGACTCCGCCTCCTCCAGCAGAGCCAGCGCTGATTGGCCGAATTCCGTACTCTGGCCAATCAGCGCTGGCCAATGCATTCTATTAGCCCGATGAAGTAGAGCTGAATGTGTATGCTAAGCATACACATTCAGCACTGCTTCATCACACCAATACAATGCATTAGCCAGTGCTGATTGGCCAGAGTACGGAATTCGGCCAATCAGCGCTGGCTCTGCTGGAGGAGGCGGAGTCTAAGGTCGGACCTGAATGGAGACTGGTGTGGAGCGATCTTAGACTCCGCCTCCTCCAGCAGAGCCAGCGCTGATTGGCCGAATTCCGTAATCTGGCCAATCAGCGCTGGCCAATGCATTCTATTAGCCCGATGAAGTAGAGCTGAATGTGTGTGCTTAGCACACACATTCAGCTCTACTTCATCGGGCTAATAGAATGCATTGGCCAATCAGCGCTGGCCAATGCATTCTATTAGCTTGATGAAGCAGAGTGTGCACAAGGGTTCAAGCGCACCCTCGGCTCTGATGTAGCAGAGCCGAGGGTGCACAAGGGTTCAAGTGCACCCTCGGCTCTCCTACATCAGAGCCGAGGGTGCGCTTGAACCCTTGTGCAGCCTCGGCTCTGCTACATCAGAGCCGAGGGTGCGCTTGAACCCTTGTGCACACTCTGCTTCATCAAGCTAATAGAATGCATTGGCCAGCACTGATTGGCCAGAGTACGGAATTCGGCCAATCAGCGCTGGCCAATGCATCCCTATGGGAAAAAGTTTATCTCACAAAAATCACAATTACACACCCGATAGAGCCCCAAAAAGTTATTTTTAATAACATTCCCCCCTAAATAAAGGTTATCCCTAGCTATCCCTGCCTGTACAGCTATCCCTGTCTCATAGTCACAAAGTTCACATTCTCATATGACCCGGATTTGAAATCCACTATTCGTCTAAAATGGAGGTCACCTGATTTCGGCAGCCAATGACTTTTTCCAATTTTTTTCAATGCCCCCCGGTGTCGTAGTTCCTGTCCCACCTCCCCTGCGCTGTTATTGGTGCAAAAAAGGCGCCAGGGAAGGTGGGAGGGGAATCGAATTTTGGCGCACTTTACCACACGGTGTTCGATTCGATTCGAACATGGCGAACACCCTGATATCCGATCGAACATGTGTTCGATAGAACTCTGTTCGCTCATCTCTAATAGATAACAGAAAGTGCCCAAAAAATTCCAAATTCCAGATTGTTGCTGCTTATAATTCTTATAAAAAAAAGATACTGTTTTTGAAAAATCTAATGTGAAACTCCCCCTTTACCTAGAATGCATATAAAATAAAACCGAAAAACATCAGCTTGTTGAGTAAACTATATGGAAGACAAGGAGTTAAAATGCAAAATAAAATGACTGTGGTAGGAAATGGAGAAACTAAGTTACCAATGAGGTAAATACATTAATAATAAACATATGCAAACCTCATCCACCCATTATATGTAAATGAGAACGCTGCTACTATAAACAAAGGGCTAACAAATGTGCGAATATATAGATATCAGAACCCAGACCTGGACATTTGCCTTACAATGGCAACAAATTCAATTTTGTAGCAAAGTTAGTGGGTAAAAAAAAAAAAAAAAAAGAAAAAAAAATCTCATTTGGAATTTGTCCAATTTATTTATCCTGACTACATACTGTAATAAATTTAGAGGCTTTTCCTTAAAATGCAAAAAGAATGGAAGATCTTCTAATATCTGGTCCTGCCTGCAAGGAAAAAAATATTATGAAATCACGTATGTCCTTTATCCTCCTCCTTCCCATATCAGGATGTCTTTAATTCTCCATTTTCTCTGAAAAATAAAACATAAATTACATCATCTCTTCCAGAAGAGTTTCACAGAAGATTACCCTGCTGCATTTTTAAGGCTTAGATCTGTTCAGAGTTTGTGGATTTTTTTATTTTTTTATTTCTATCCTTTCATTTTTGGGCTTTAACCACATGAAGTGTGAATGTCTCCTGCGGCCATTTTTCCATTGTTATCATTGCCACCTTAACCCCTTAATGACAGTTTGACCTTTAGGACAAGGCATAGTTTGCTCTTTCATCCCTGTCTTCTATAAACCATAACTTTTTATTATTTGTCCATTGACATAGCCATATCATAGCTTGGTTATCAGAAGACAAGTTGTATTTTTAAACTAAATCATCTTGAAGGATATATAATGTGATAAAAAAAACTTCTATTTATGGGGGGAATAATAAACACAAAATCTGTATTGCAATTCTATTTCTTTCTTTTTGGGTCAGTACAATTACAGTAATAACCAAGGTTTTTTGTTTTATTATTTTTGCACAATGTCACTATTAAAATATTAATTTTGCATCTGCACATGTCTTCATTGCTCAAGCTGTGTAAAGGTATATTATTTTTTGTGGGGCGAGGCTTGATTCACAACTTCGTATGGGTTTCCGTTTGGGGTCCATGTGGTTTCTGCTCAGAGAAGAATGCAGAGAGAAAAGTGTTGGTTGCAGTGCTTTTCTCTCCGCATGAAAAATGCGGAGAAGGGAATGGAAAGCCTAAATGCAGTTGTAAACTGAGCCTTAAAGGAGTTGGCCACTTTCAGACCAACATTGACAAACAAATGTACAATAAAAAGATATACAATTTTCCAATATACTTTCTGTATCAATTCCTCCCGGTTTTCTAGATCTCTGCTTGCTGTAATTCATTCTGTTACTTCTAGAGGAAAAATGTCTGACCATGGTCATGTGATTTACGGTCCATGGTCATGTGATGACACACAGGTGCCGCTCGTTACAGTCACAACACAGTAATCAGACATCAGCTATGCACCTGTGTGCTCATCACATGACCATGGACTGCAAATCACATGACCATGGTCAGAGGTTTATCCTCTAGAAGTAACAGAATGAATGACAGCAAGCAGAAATCTAGAAAACTGTGAGGAATTGATATAGAAAGTATATTGGAAAATTGTATAACTTCTATTGTACATTTGTTTGTCAATATTTGTGTGAAAGTGGCCAACCCCTTTAACTGTAGTTTCCATATGTACTCTTGGGCACATTCAACTTTTTGATCAGTTTGTTTAATTTTTTTTCTAACAAGGTACACTCTGTGGGTAAATAACATGTTAACCTTTTTAGTGCAGGTTGTTTCGGTTGTGGTGATAAAACTAGAAACAAACCTATGAATAAATCTGTAATGTCATAGAACTGTTATAAAAAAAATGGAAATATTTCTATTTATTTTTATACTTTTAAAAATCTAACATTTGTAAATCAGGGTCGCAATGTAACTATTTACTAATATGGGGCAAAGGAGTTGTAAAGCGAACCAGTGATCTTTAGCTTTACAGCCGTAGCTTAACACCGGTTGCACTTGACCATGTGTTAGCCACTGGGCCATACCACTCATCTGCGTGTCACCTGTGTGATGCCCATGCTTCCGCAGCCCCATTCATTCAATGAATAGGAGCGATGGAAGCATGGCTGCAAAACTGGGTACGTATAGATCTTAGCCTGAGTTTTTCAGCCCCGACTGAAATAAGTGAGTCAGTGTGCTGTCCGGGAAAATCCAGGAGAGCACACTGCAAGGGGCCTAAAATTAAGTAAATAAAAATAACTCTGGCCTTTCTGAGTTCAAAAATGCCCAGACTATAAAAATTATTCAACCCAATACTGTGAAAGAAAAGAAAAAAAAAATAGACTGGGTATTTTCTTACTTGGGGAGGCGTAATGTGTATTTCTGCTTACTTATTCTTAAACTAGGACTATGGTCAATGATCACTGGGTCATCTTGCAAAACTTTTCACCCAATATTAGTGATCCCAGAGAGTGCCGTGAGGGTGCTGCGACTTCCAGTTGAACACTGCTTGCCTTTTTGTGTTTTGAAGTCGCAGCACCCTTACGGTCACAGTACATCACCATTCAGGAACATGAGATGAAGAGGTTGCTGTGTGACCCAGTGATTTTTGGTCTTGTAAGTAAAGAAAAATACACATCAGGCCTTCCTGAGTCAGAAAATGTCCAGACTATAAAAATTTACCCCATATCATGAAATCCTCACATGGATCTACAAACGAAAAGTTAAAAAGTTATGGGTTTTGGAAAGAAGGGAGTTAAAAAAAAGGGCTACATCAGTGGAAATGGATAATTAATAACTCGGTGCAAACTATGATTTATAGGATGATATAATTAAAGTAATGTTATATTTTGCAACCATAGATACTCCAGTCTTTTTCCAAGTGTCTCAAGGTACCCTTCCTTATTGTACCCCTCACCCCTCCTTGTGAGTCTCCCTGGGGTCTGTCTAGACATATACAGGGGCCCACTCTCTCAACCAGTTTTTAGCACTTATTCAATCCTGAGTTTGCACTTTATTTGCACTTCTTTGAGGGGACATTTTCTGTCCTCACTGCTAGTTAGCATCTGCAAGAAATACCCAAATCCTATTGATGTGAGAATAAGGGTAAATCAGAAGAGTCTTACATATTGATGAGATACAATCCATTGAGAGATGTTCCTCCATCTTTAACTCTTTAAAGGGGCTCTATCATTGGGAAAACTCATTTTTAACTAAGCATATATTTGCATAGCCTGTAGAAAGGCTATTCCAGACATACCTTTTGTATTTTAATCCCCTCAGTAGTTTTTGAATTAGCCTGCTTTTATTGATATGTTAATTAGCCTCCAGCGTGCACCCCGAAGTTCAGTGAGCACTATCTGCTGTGTGTACAGCACAGGCTGCTGCTGATAATGATGACGACTCATCAGCCTCCCTGCTCTCTTTTATGGCATTCGCTCTACATTAAAAATGACATGTAACTCTGCCCAGTGGGTCATTACGATGTCAGTGATATCATTTATATTATGTTTCATAAAGTCTAAATTGTATAAATTATATTTTAATTATTTTTTTTTTTAACTATTTTGTTAATAGGGCTGTGTCAGGCCCTGAACATGCAATCATCAGATTCTTTACACCAATTGTATAACAATTATGACAAAATTGATATGCTAGCAGACCTAGGAGCCTTAAAGGGATTCTACCACTAAACCAACATTATTTCTAATTACCACGTCAGAATAGCCTTAAGAAAGGCTATTCGTCTCTTACCTTTAGACGTGGTCCCCTCCGTTTTTGGGAGGCCGCTCTTGCTCTTGTAGTTCAATACAGGAGTGTACTGCGCAGGCGTCAAAGGTTGGACCAAGACAGAAGAGGCGGGGTTGCAGCTGAAGATGGAGGCGTCACTGGAGTGAGCTCTCAGGCAGCAGTGGGGACGCCCCCATCGCCGTTTGAGCGCTGGGGCCTGCCCTCATTTCTGCGGAGAACTCATTTGCATACCGGTTAAAACCGGTATTTCTAAGGAACGGCTCTGCGGAGACCACGTCTAAAGGTAAGAGACGAATAGCCTTTCTTAAGGCTATTCCGACGTGGTAATTAGAAAAAAAATGTCGACTTAGTGGTAGAATCCCTTTAAGGAGGAGAAAGGAGGAAGAGAATGAAGGGATATAAAGCAACATTGCCGACATCAAAAGCACGACATAAGAAATAAAATTATGTTTGGTGGATTTGACTACTTGAATATTTATTATGTTACATATATTGTCATCTACTCCTGAAGTAACTACAGTCATCACACTTGTGCCCAGTCCCATAGCTGGATGGGGCTGGATGAGTGTCTGATCTTATTCCTTAATCCATTTCATGGCTAAGACATGTGCATTGTACATTATACCCCTGCCTAAATAATATTTTTATAATCAATCTAAATAATAAGATACATATTCTAATCGTATTGCCATCCATAATTTCTAACCACTAAACCTAGCCCTAAACCCTAACCCCACAATGTTATTTCTACATAGATAAAATATTTATACTTATGTACATAAAACTTTGGACCTTTTAACTCCTTCCTGTCGACAGCATTTTTAGATTTTTGTTCTCGACTCCACCCCGCCCCCCTCCAAAGCCCATCATTTTTATTTTTCTGCTCTCAGAGTCATATGAGGTCTTAATGTTTGCGGGACAAATTTTTCTTGATGATGCTACCATTAATTGTTCTGTACAATGTACTAGGAAGCTGGATTTGAAGAAAAAGTGCATTTGTGTGACTTTCTTAGGGAGCATTCACACTATGTTACGCTAAAATTCGTTCAGAATGAGCGCGTAACAAGCAGATATGCAGCATCTAATTTCACAACAAGCTAATCGGAATACTTAGTACACAATGCAGCAACATGAGGGTTAAAGTTTCGACATGCGCACTTAATTTTTAAGTCACTTTTTGCACCTTTTTAGTTTTTAACACAACAGGGCTTCCGTACTGCTTGACTGGTGGATACTGCTGTCTGTCCCCTGACTATTTTTCCGATCTGGCCTCAATGTCCTTGATCTGAGTCCTGCTTGATTCTCAGGGAGATCTGCAACCATGCACCTTTCATTATCTTTTCTGTTGCCAAAATGGGCTTTCATGCGTTAGAGGGACGGCTCCCTCTAGTGGCTCAGGGGAGAGACTGCCATGCTACAACTACAGGAATGTTCAGGAATTTTGTGTTACAACCCCTTGTAATTGCAAAATGGCTGCCAGCACTCTTTCTTTTGAGGTGTTGACAAACAGTTTCAAAAAGCATTCCTCCCTAAAATCCAAAAATTCCCAGTCCTTGAGGTATCCTGTGTTCTTAGCTTTATCTATTCCTGGACCAGCTGGGTGACAATATGGTAGTCTTAGCCATCACTAGGGTTTTACCAGGCTTTTCTAGAGTCCTGAATAGTACAACTCTCTCCCTGAATGTATAGTTATGTTGTAATATGGAGAGATTATCTAGAAAAGCTAGATGACAACCAGTATGGTTGCTGTAGCACCAAGATCATCCTTCTTTTCTGGAGTACTGAATGGAAAATCTTCTTTGTTATGCCTCTTTGCTTCTTTTATCGCTCTACCATTTTGCCATTAAAGGGGTTATACCATATCAGCCATTCAGCCAGGCTGCATGCACTGTCTGCTTTTCACTTACTGTATTTCTCTCCCTCCCTCCTGTTGAAGGGACAAACAACACTTCTGCAGGTCAGATACTCTGCAGATTCTTGTACAGAATGGATTCTGTGTTCTTTGTGTGTTTACTTAGAGTGAGTCTGTTATCTCTCTATTAGCAAAGTGCAGGATTCTCCTAAGTGATGTCACTTGTCTTGTCTCCAAGGTCCGTGGTTATAGCGACGCGGTGTAAACAATGGGAGGAATAAGGTCACATAGCAGGCAAACAAAGCAGAGTTTCTAAAGCAATATATTTAGAATAAGGCTTCAATTTACATAAGCTACCAGTATAGATAGGATCCTTGAGATGGGACAACCCCTTTAAGTCTCTAGAAAAACTGGGTGGGGGTAATTATTGGGACCATAATGGTTGTCATCCAGCTTTCTTGGAGTCCTGCACATCATCAATAAATCCCTTATCACTGTATAATAAGAATTTTTTTTAATGAAAGACTTTGATTGTCCCAGCTTTTCCAGAGATCTGAATGGTAAGAGGCCTAGTTATACAGTGATAGGGGATGTATATATTTATAGCAGAGGCAGATTTGCTAATCAGGACACTAGAAAAGCTGAATGACAACAAACAGGTTCCACCTCTGCTTTTTATAGTACTGAATGGCAAAAAGGTCTAGTTATCAAGTAAGAGTGGATGAAACCAAGCAAAACGTGGTATATTTGTCATTCTGCGCTCTATAAAGCTGGGTGAGCTGTGATGGATACCACATACCTTTTCTAGTGTGCTGAATAAAAATTGTGCTTAGTTTAGTGATATAACAGGGCGGATTTAAAATTCTAGAAAAGTTGGGTGAAAACACCCCTGGCTGCACTCTTAAAACAGTTAATAATTGTCCAGCATACACTGTGTTGCTTATAAGTCGGGCAGGTAAAAAAAATGCATAAAACATAGAGATGGTTAAAATCTTTAAGACTGCAGGCCCACTTTAACAGTGGACCTGTCTTCCTCCAGACCTCCTGTGCGCACTGGACGTTCCAGACTAGATGTAGTACGGAGTCATCTCCGCCGCACCTTTACCTCGGACACCAGGCTGTCACCACCAGGCCTCTCCTATGCTGGAACTCTCTGGTTGGGAGGCACTGGTGTACGACTGCCCAGGCAAGGTCCTTATGCACATTTGCCAGGAAATTTACAAACGCATTCTTCCATACCATTTTGGACCTTACATCAGTATAGCCTGGAACTGCCTCCATGGGCTCCTGTTGCCATCCTCTAGTCCCCCAAAATGTCAGGCTCGAGATCTTGTAGGCGGAGGATCCTGACAGTTTTCTCTAGGACCGTGTAATACCTTGGGGGACACAGGAGTGCCAAGAGGGATCCTAACCCGTGGCACATTTTAAAAGTGAGAGGCCACCTCTGAAGAAGATGGAGGTGTCGCTGGAGAGTCTTCAAAGAGCACAGGGGACGCCCCCTGTGCTTTCTGAGCAAAGGAGGAAAGCACCCTGTGCTTTTTGAAGACTTATTTGCATACGCATGAAAAACGAAATTACATCGGAAGGCTATTCCAATGTGGTCTTTGTTCAAAAAGGGATTCTAATGATAGAATCTCTTTAAAGGGATCCTATCATTCAGACATTTTTTTTTCTCATTAACACGTCGGAATAGACTTAAGAAAGGCTATTCTTCTCCTACCTTTCGTTGTCTTCTCTGCGCCGCCGTTCGCTTGAAATACCGTTTTTTGTCAATATGCAAATGAGTTATCTCACAGCACTGGGGGCGTCCCCAATGCTGCAAGAGAACGCTCTCCAGCGCCGCCTCCATCTTCTTCAGCAACGTCCTCTTCACACGTCTTCTTCTGGCACAGGCTTCAAACTTCTAGGCCTTGGCCCGCCAGCCAGAAGAAAATGGCCACTTACACATTTTCTTTTTTTTTAATGTAGATTGTGAGCCCCATATAGAACTCACAATTTACATTTTTCCCCTATCAGTATGTCTTTGGAGTACAGGAGGAAATCCACGCAACCATGGGGAGAACATACAAACTCCTTGCAGATATTGTTCCTGGGAGGATTTGAACCCAGGACTCCAGCACTGCAAGGCTGCAGTGCTAACCACGGAGCCACCATGTTGCCCCTTCTTATGCTTTTTCTCGTGGCCGGCCAGCATTTGCTGTCGGCTTTACACTAGGCCTAGAAGTCTGAAGCCTGCGCTGGAAGAAGACGCGTGAAGAGGACGTTGCTGAAGAAGATGGAGGCGGCGCTGGAGAGGGTTCTCTCACAGCATTGGGGATTCCCCCAGTGCTGTTTGAGCGCTGGGGCCCGCCGCAAGTGCTGCAAGAGAACTCATTTGCATACCAACCAAACTGGGATTTCAAGTGAACGGCGGCGCGGAGAAGACATCTAACGGTAGGAGAAGAATAGCCTTTCTTAAGGCTATTCTGACGTGTTAATGAGAAAAAAATGTCTTTGATAGGATCCCTTTAATGTTATTTTTACCTTCCAAATTAAGAATGAGGTATTTTCTTTTGATAACTTTCTTAAAGAAAAAATGGGAGCACCAGTTGCTGACCGAGGCGCCATTGCCCAGGATCTCCGGCACCCAGAGCAAGCTCCAGGGTCGGTGTCCCGTTGTCATGAAAGACAGGAGCATTCTGAAGGTTCCCAGGCCTGTCTTCAGTATATTCTTTTGCAGAATACTCTATGTAGCCTGCAATAGAAATACAGGCTTTTTGCAATGCATTGAAATGCATTGCAGTAGTGATCAGATCCCCTGGGATTCAAGACCCCTAGAGGGACTAATAAATGCAAAAAAATTTAAATAAATAAAAGTATTCAAAGATCAAATCACATGATCCAGGACGCGGGCCGGAGTCATGAGACGACTTGGCCGAAGCCTGCCCGGATCGTGGAGAGGTAAGTTACAGTGTTTGTTATGTTTCTTACCTCTCCCAATCCGCCAATCATTATACTCGGGGGTCCGAAAAAAAACCCGAGTATAATGATAGCAGCAGTAGTGGCTGTCACCGGGCCCCTAATGTCCCGGGCCCTGTGGCAGCTGCCTCTGCTGCTATGGCGGTAGTTACGCCACTGATCCTGTCTATGGCAAACGCTGGACCTAACACAAAGGTATGAAGGATGTTATAAAGAAAATGGAAGGACAGAAGGAAGTTTTTGTTCAATCTCCATGTTCTGTGGTGTGCAGAACATGATAGATATTTAATAAATTAAAGAAATAATGAAAAAAAAAAAAAACTTTTGGGGCCCACTAAATCCACTGCAGGGGGCAGCGGCAGATGGGACAGACGCGGTTTTCTTTATGCCAGGTATGGAGACATTTAACCCCTTAGAGACACAGCCCAAAAGTGACTTAAGGACCAGGCCTCTTTTTTCAAAACTGACATGTGTCACTTTAAATGGCAATATCTTTGAGACGCTTTAACTTACACAAGTGATTCTGAGATTGTTTTTTTGTGACATATTGTACTTCATGTCAGTAGAAAATTTTTGTCGATATTTTTTGCCTTTGATTATGAAAAATAGGAAATTTGATGAAAATTTGGAAAAAAGTGCAGTTTTCAAACTTTGAAATTGCAAGCCTTTCAAATGGAAAGCCATACTACCCAAATTTTTTGATAAATATAATTAACCATGTCTCTGATTTATGTAGAAGTCAAATTTTAATCACCCTTTCATTTTTTTCAGATATTATAAGGCTTACAAGTCAAGCAGTGATTTTCCAAATTTTCAAGAAAATTTCCAAAACACATTTTTCAAGGGACCAGTTCAGTTTTGAAGGGAACTTGAGAGGCCTCTCTTGTAAAAACCCCCATAAGTCACCCCATTCTCAAAACTGCACTCCTGAAAGAATCCAAAACAGCAGTTAGAAAGTTTCTTAACCCTTTCAGCATTTCACAGCAATTACAACAAAATGGAGGTCAAATTTACATTTTTCAATTTCTATCACTAATATATTCATTTAGCCCTAGAATTTACACATTTACTAAGGGTTAAAGGAGAAATTGCACCCCACATTTTGTTACGCAATTTCTCCCGAACACGGCAATACCCCATATGTTCTGTTACCCTAATGTACGGGCACACGGTTGCTCTCAGAGCGGATGGAGCGCTAATTGGATTTTGTAGGCCAGATTTTGCTAAAATAGATTGCAGGCACCATGTTCCTTTTGCAGGGTGCCAAAACAATGGAAACCCCCAAAATGTGACCCCATTTTGGAAACTAGACCCCTCAAGGAATTTATCAAGAGGAATAGTGAGCACTTTGACCCTACAGGAGTGTAACAGAATTGGCCCAACAAAAGGAAAAGTGACATTTTTTTGCTATAAAATGTAGCTTTAACCCCAAATTATGCATTTCCACAAGGGGTTAAAAGAGAAAATGCACCCCACAAGTTGTCAAGCATTTTCTCCCAAAAACAGGAATGCCCCACATGTGGATGTAAAGTGATCTATGGGCACGCTGTAAGGTCCAGAGCGGAAGGAGCGCTATTGGGATTTTGGAGGGCAAATTTAGCTTGAGTTTGTACAAGGCACCATGTTGCATTTGGAGAGCCCCTGAAGTGCCAGAACAGTAGAAACCCCCCCAAAATGACCCCATTTTGGAAACTAGACCCCTCAAGGAATTTATCAAGGGGTATAGTGAGCACTTGAACCCTACAGGTGCTTCACAGATTTTTTTACCATTGAGAAGTGAAAATGAAAAATTACTTTTTTTATAATAAAATGTCACTGTAGCCCCAAATTTTTCATCTTCACGAGGGGTTAAAGGAGAAATTGCACCCCACATTTTGTTACGCAATTTCTCCCGAACACGGCAATACCCCATATGTGCTGGTACCCTAATGTACGGGCACACGGTCGCTCTCAGAACGGATGGAGCGCTAATTGGATTTTGTAGGCCAGATTTTGCTAAAATAGATTGCAGGCACCATGTTCCTTTTGCAGAGCCCCCAAGGTGCCAAAACAGTGGAAACCCCCAAAATGTGACCCCATTTTGGAAACTAGACCCCTCAAGGAATTTATCAAGGGGTATAGTGAGCACTTTGACCCTACAGGAGTGTAACAGAATTGGCCCAACAAAAGTAAAAGTGACATTTTTTGCTATAAAATGTAGCTTTAACCCCAAATTATGCATTTCCACAAGGGGTTAAAAGAGAAAATGCACCCCACAAGTTGTCAAGCATTTTCTCCCAAAAACAGGAATGCCCCACATGTGGATGTAAAGTGATCTATGGGCACGCTGTAAGGTCCAGAGCGGAAGGAGCGCTATTGGGATTTTGGAGGGCAAATTTAGCTTGAGTTTGTACAAGGCACCATGTTGCATTTGGAGAGCCCCTGAAGTGCCAGAACAGTAGAAACCCCCCCAAAATGACCCCATTTTGGAAAATAGACCCCTCAAGGAATTTATCAAGGGGTATAGTGAGCACTTGAACCCTACAGGTGCTTCACAGATTTTTTTACCATTGAGAAGTGAAAATGAAAAATTACTTTTTTTATAATAAAATGTCACTGTAGCCCCAAATTTTTCATCTTCACGAGGGGTTAAAGGAGAAATTGCACCCCACATTTTGTTACGCAATTTCTCCCGAACACGGCAATACCCCATATGTGCTGGTACCCTAATGTACGGGCACACGGTCGCTCTCAGAACGGATGGAGCGCTAATTGGATTTTGTAGGCCAGATTTTGCTAAAATAAATTGCAGGCACCATGTTCCTTTAGCAGAGCCCCCAAGGTGCCAAAACAGTGGAAACCCCCAAAATGTGACCCCATTTTGGAAACTAGACCCCTCAAGGAATTTATCAAGGGGTATAGTGAGCACTTTGACCCTACAGGAGTGTAACAGAATTGGCCCAACAAAAGGAAAAGTGACATTTTTTTGCTATAAAATGTAGCTTTAACCCCAAATTATGCATTTCCACAAGGGGTTAAAAGAGAAAATGCACCCCACAAATTGTCAAGCATTTTCTCCCAACTACAGAAATGCCCCACATGTGGACGTAAAGTGATGTATGGTCACACAGTGGGATAGAACAATAGTTGGAGGGTAGATTTGGCTGAAATTGGTTTTAGTTACCATGTCACATTTGTAGAGGCCTTGAAGTGCCAAAACAGTGGAAACCCCCAAAATGTGACCCCATTTTGGAAACTAGACCCCTCAAGGAATTTATCAAGGGGTATAGTGAGCCCTTTGACCCTACAGGAGTGTAACAGAATTGGCCCAACAAAAGGAAAAGTGACATTTTTTTGCTATAAAATGTAGCTTTAACCCCAAATTATGCATTTCCACAAGGGGTTAAAAGAGAAATTGCACCCCACAAATTGTCAAGCATTTTCTCCCAACTACAGAAATGCCCCACATGTGGACGTAAAGTGATGTATGGTCACACAGTGGGATAGAACAATAGTTGGAGGGTAGATTTGGCTGAAATTGGTTTTAGTTACCATGTCACATTTGTAGAGGCCTTGAAGTGCCAAAACAGTGGAAACCCCCACAATGTGACCCCATTTTGGAAACTAGACCCCTTGACTTCAGTGACGTTAGTGTTAAATTACACCTCTTAAAAAATTTACCAAGAAGTATAGCAAACATTTGGATGCAGCTTGTATGGCAATAATTTATTATCCAGAAATTACTGCATAACCGGATGAAAGTAATTGTGTGCAGAGTACGTGATGGTATAAGGAGGCGATATTCCATGGAAAATAAATTCTAAAATTAATATTCCATGGAAGTGTGGTACAATCTAAGGGTGCATTCACACTGAGTAAACGCTAGCTTATTTTGTAGAGTAAAATTACACTTGTAAATTTTGCTATCCCATTGACTTCAATGATATTTTTTTACAAGTGTAAAAATACGCCTGTAAAAAATACGCCTGTAAAAAATACGCCTGTAAAAATACGCCTGTAAAATGTCATTGAAGTCAATGGGATAGCAAAATTTACAAGTGTAATTTTACTCTACAAAATAAGCTAGCGTTTACTCAGTGTGAATGCACCCTAAAGCACTCCTTCATGCACAGGCCAGGTTTATCAGGGCAGGTGTCACACTGATAAATGGTGTCTCTCCTTATTCCTCTTTTGTAACACACTCTGCATCTTTTCTGAGTTTTCCCTTTTTTAGCAGTTTGGGGGACTTCACCGGGAAAATGTTGCCCTGGTACTATACGGGAACCTTGAGTTTCAGAAGTACTGGGGCCTGGCACTTCTAGGTCCCCAAATATCAGGGACTTGATAATTGCCTCCTGAAACTCAAGGAAAGTTCCTGTGTGGCCTGCACATCGTGATAGCACGTAAGAGTTATACAATGCCATCTGAACCATGTGCACGACCAGCTTTTTGTACCACACTCTTGTTTTTCGCATGGCACTGTAGGGCTTTAGGACTTGATCAGATAGATCAACCCCTCCCATGTACTTATTGTATGCCAGGATGCAGTCTGGCTTGGAGACAGTGGTACTGGTGCCACGCAGAGGGACAGAGGTGCTGCCGCTGCCATTAGCTGTGGTCAGTACAAGGACATCCCTCTTGTCCCTATACTTGACCAGCAGCATATTCTCATTGCAGACGGCACTACTCTCACCCTTTTTGAGGCGCTGCTCAATATGTGCCCTAGGGAGGCCTCTTTGATTTCTGCGCACAGTCCCACAAGCTGCAGTTCCTCTAGAACTCAGGGACCTAAAGAGTGGGATTCTGGTGTAAAAGTTATCCACATAGAGGTGATAACCCTTGTCCAGCAGTGGGTGCATCAAATCCCACACAATTTTCCCACTAACTCCTAGGATTGGGGGGCAGTCTGGGGGCTCAATCCTTGTGTCCCTTCCTTCATACACCCTAAATTTATAAGTGTATCCTGAACTGCTCTCATAGCTTATACATTTTAATGCCATACCGTGCCCGCTTACTGGGCAAGTATTGGCGGAATTTTAGCCTCCCTTTGAAACTGATCAGAGACTCATCAATTGCAATGTTCTGATCAGGGATGTAGGACTCTGCAAATTTGGAACTAAAGTGGTCAATGACTGGCCTAACTTTGTATAAGCGGTCAAAATTTGGGGCATCTTGGGGCGGGCACTGGGAATTATCATTATAATGAATGAACTTTAGGATACTTTCAAACCGCTTCCTGGACATAGCCATTCGATAGATTGGAGTGTTGTGCAAGACGTCTGTACTCCAATACTGACGAATTTTAGGTTTTTTCACTATGCCCATATGCAGAATAAGACCCCAGAAAATCTTCATTTCTGCTGCATTTACTGGGGTCCAGTTCTGTGGCCTGGCATAGGAAGAGGTGGCATTTTGTTCCAAAAATTGTTCAGCGTACAAATTCGTTTGGGCCACCATAAGATCTACAAACTCATCAGAGAAAAAGATTTTGAAAAAGTCATTTTCTCTGAAGCCCTCAGTCTCAATTTGTATTCCTGACCGGGCAACAAAGTCAGGAAGCTGAGGCTCATAATTTTCTGGGGGTGGGGTCCACATGGGCTCTACAGGTGTGGCAACTAAATCAGCAATTGTTCTGGGGCACCTCCTTTGGGGTTGCTCATCACTGGAGGAGGAGGAGGAGGAGGAAGAAGAGGAAAAATACAGGAATGGGGCATTTTCCTCTTCTCCCTCACTGGCGGTATCAGTGTCAGAGGCCAGTATGGCGTACGCCTCTTCTACTGAAAACCTTCTTTGGGATGATTGGGACATTTTTGTGTGTGTGTGGTGTTTTACTTGAGTATATAAAACTTTATTTCTTGAAACTTTATTTCTTTGAAACTTTATTTCTTTGAAACTTTTTCAGTGTGGGGTGTGTGTTGTGCTTTAACACGTGTATTTTATGTAAAAAAAAACAAAAAAAAACCAAACCTTCCCTTCTATCAAAAATGGAGCTATATATAGATTGAAAAAAAACTGAGCCAAAAATCACAAATGTGACCAATAACGTATATTTTATTACTGGTCAATTTGCGGTGGCGAGTTTTACAAAAAAAAAAGCTTGTGCACAAACAAAATTCTCTTTTCTACCTACTAGAAAAAAAAACTCAGCCAAAAATCACAAATGTGACCAATAACGTATATTTTATTACTGGTCAATTTGCGGTGGCGAGTTTTACAAAAAAAAAAGCTTGTGCACAAACAAAATTCTCTTTTCTACCTACTAGAAAAAAAAACTGAGCCAAAAATCACAAATGTGACC
Organism: Leptodactylus fuscus; assembly: GCF_031893055.1. NCBI lineage: Eukaryota > Metazoa > Chordata > Amphibia > Anura > Leptodactylidae > Leptodactylus > Leptodactylus fuscus. The sequence goes on from NC_134265.1 coordinate 236,827,301, forward strand.
AATAACGTATATTTTATTACTGGTCAATTTGCGGTGGCGAGTTTTACAAAAAAAAAAAAGCTTGTGCACAAACAAAAAAAAAAGAAAAGGAAAAAAAATGCAAAAATGCAAAAAAACCTAACAAAAAAAAAAATAAGATTTGGAGAAATGCCAAAAAGGGCTTTCTCAAAAAGGGGAGGGAGGTGAGTCTCTTTTCTGCACAGAATGCAGAGTTTAGGACCCAGAAGCTGGAGGAGCCAGACAGTCTCAGATGCCTCGGTCAGGAAAGGGTGGAGAGGAGATGGGAGGGGGGACGGGAGACGGCAGAGGGGAGAGATGGGCAGTAGAGGGCTGGCTGGGAGAGGACCTAGGACGTCTGGCAGAATCTGATCGAGGTATGACGCAGCGGTAACGCAGCAATCTCACGCACAGGGCTCACAGGGCAGCACGGGTTCTGCTCTGCTCGCAATTCCCAGAGGGAGTGATGTAAGCAGAGAAGTGCCCGAAGTTTACACTGCCCTGCACGCCATTGATTGGTCAATCTGCCATGATGCTGGCAGATTGACCAATTAAAACATCTGGAGGGGGTCGCACCACTGTACGCCCCCCAAACACTCGACAGGGATTGGTGCAAGGTGTAGCTCCAATCACTGTCACTTTTGTACCGATCTGTCGGCACAGATCATTGGATCTGTGCCGGCAAGCTGCAATTGGACATTGCGAAGCAATCGTCCAATTGCAGCGATCCACGTGGCAGGGAGGGGGTTAAATCTTCCGATTCATGTAAAGAAAGTTGTCTGCTGTCATGGACAGCAGCAACCTTCTTACAGTTTCCGTGTCTTGAGACACGGAGGCTGTTTATAACCATGACGTATTATTACTTCATGGTGCGCGAAGTACCTCGCGTCCATGACGTAATAGTACGTCAAAGGTCGCTAAGGGGTTAAGGTGGAACTCGTGTTTGCAGTCCAGGGTAATGATGGTTTCTCCATCTTCATAGTCCATGAGACATATTACACATGGCCCCCGGATTCCAATCCATTCCTCAACATAGATGGGCATGTCATCAGTGGCGTGACGCAGCTTCCTAACCACCTTTCTGGGTCTCCTGACTGGCCAGGGCTGTTGTTGTCCGTTGGGCTGGGAATTCAAAGGAGAACGGCTTCTCACTCTGGTTGGTTGTTGGGCCGCTGGGTCTTGTCTCCTCTGTCGATGTTCATGAGGTCTCCTTCTTGAAGGGGAGCCTCTGGTGCGAGCAGCGCCACGATCAGGTGGCTGCTCTCTTGGCGGGAGGCCTCTTGTTCGGGCAGCAGTGCCCTCTAGGGGCTGGGGCTCAGGACTTTGCTGTCCCTGAGTTGCCTCCGGTGATCTTTCACTTCCATTTCCTGTTTTAAATAAATCACAACAATTACAAATATATATCTATTATTCTACGTCATATAAAGTATATTCTACATTCCATCACCAATATCACTTACCTCCTAGGGAAGAATTTTGTGTCCGATCCATATCCATAAAACGCTTTCGCTCAGAAAGTTTAGAGATTTCAGAGATCCGCTGATCCGCTTCTCTATCCAGAACAGTGCTAGCACAACTCTATGGAGATTCTGCTGCTGAGGTCTGATATAGAACTTCTGCATGATGATGTCATAAGGGACATGGAACCCAGTGATGTCAGGTCAAGTGATGATGTAGAGACCCCAGTGTGTAAAAATTTCCATTCTAGTTTTATTTGAACAAGTTTGGACCAAAATGGATGTCTACTTTAAACACAGGACAAAACAAATCCCCTGGAGTTCGCCCATCTATAGCCCATACTGACTGGCTGGGTCTTCGTATATGCGCCAGATATGGACAGTGCAGACAACTATATATTAAAAATATTTTACCCTCATTGTCCCATGAGAGACCCCTATGTGTGTTTACTATTTAGTTCTGTGTATGATCAGTATACACTAAGCTTATAAACGCCCCCTAGTGGTGACCAGAGACAGACAGAATTGTGTCTTCCATATCTAAGGCTACCTGCACACGACAACACAGAGACTGACATAATGGGGTTTTCAGGGTTCCAACAGGGTGTCCATCATTTTACTAAAAAAATGTTAAAAAATAGGCGACTAAATCTGTGAGAGAGACTTCTGAGCACAGTCCCTATGGACATCCCCTTTACCTTACTAACAGTAAAAAATAAAAAAAATGCATACTCACCTGTCCCGGAGTTTGGTTTCCTTTTGCGCATTTCAGCAGCTTCTTCCAGGTCTCTTCAGGAATTACACTGAAGCCGGTGATTGGTCACAGCTGTCATGTGACCGCTGACCACTGAGGCCAATCAGCAGCTTCAGCAGAACTCCAGAAGAGACCCGTTCAGCAAAAGGACTGGAACGCGCCAGAAGGACACCAGAGCATCGGTGTATACAGAGTGGCATCCCAACACTATATACTGCTGTACTGTAGAGAGCGGTGATTGGCTGCAGCGGTCTAACATTATATACTGCTGTACTGTAGAGAGCGGTGATCGGCTGCAGCGACCCAAAACTATATACTGCTGTACTGTAGAGAGCGGTAATCGGCTGCAGCGACCCAAAACTATATACTGCTGTACTGTAGAGAGCGGTGATCGGCTGCAGCACCCCAACACTATATACTGCTGTACTGTAGAGAGAGGTGATCGGCTGCAGCGCCCCAACACTATATACTGCTGTACTGTAGAGAGCGGTGATCGGCTGCAGCGCCCCAACACTATATACTGCTGTACTGTAGAGAGCGGTGATCGGCTCCAGCGCCCCAACACTATATACTGCTGTACTGTAGAGAGCGGTGATCGGCTCCAGCGCCCCAACACTATATACTGCTGTACTGTAGAGAGCGGTGATCGGCTGCAGCAGCCCAACAGTATATACTGCTGTACTGTAGAGAGCGGTGATCGGCTGCAGCGCCCCAACACTATATACTGCTGTACTGTAGAGAGTGGTGATTGGCTGCAGCGGTCTAACATTATATACTGCTGTACTGTAGAGAGTGGTGATCGGCTGCAGCGACCCAAAACTATATACTGCTGTACTGTAGAGAGTGGTGATCGGCTGCAGCGCCCCAACACTATATACTGCTGTACTGTAGAGAGCGGTGATTGGCTGCAGCGGTCTAACATTATATACTGCTGTACTGTAGAGAGCGGTCATCGGCTGCAGCGACCCAAAACTATATACTGCTGTACTGTATAGAGTGGTGATCGGCTGCAGCGCCCCAACACTATATACTGCTGTACTGTAGAGAGCGGTGATCGGCTGCAGCGCCCCAACACTATATACTGCTGTACTGTAGAGAGGGGTGATCGGCTGCAGTGCCCCAACACTATATACTGCTGTACTGTAGAGAGCTGTGATCGGCTGCAGCGCCCCAACACTGTATACTGCTGTACTGTAGAGAGCTGTGATCGGCTGCAGCGCCCCAACACTATATACTGCTGTACTGTAGAGAGCTGTGATCGGCTGCAGCGCCCCAACACTATATACTCTGTACTGTAGAGAACGGTGATCGGCTGCAGCGCCCCGACACTATATACTGCTGTACTGTAGAGAACGGTGATCGGCTGCAGCGCCCCAACACTATATACTGCTATACTGTAGAGAGCGGTGATCGGCTGCAGCGACCCAACACTATATACTGCTGTACTGTAGAGAGTGGTGATCGGCTGCAGCGACCCAACACTATATACTGCTGTACTGTAGAGAGTGGTGATCGGCTGCAGCGACCCAACGCTATATACTGCTGTACTGTAGGAGTGGTGATCGGCTGCAGCGCCCCAACACTATATTCTGCTGTACTGTAGAGAGTGGTGATTGGCTGCAGCGCCCCAACACTATATTCTGCTGTACTGTAGAGAGTGGTGATCGGCTGCAGCAGCCCAACACTACAGTCATGGCCAAAAGTTTTGAGAATGACACAAATCTTCTATTTTCACATGATCTGCTGCCCTCTGGTTTTTATGTGTGTTTGTCAGATGTTTTTATCACATACAGAAATATAATTTCAATCATATTATGAGTAACAAAAGCTTATATTGACAGTTAGAATGAGTTAATGCAGCAAGTCAATATTTTCAGTGTTGACCCTTCTTCTTCAGGACCTCTGCAATTCTCCCTGGCATGCTCTCAATCAACTTCTGGACCAAATCCTGACTGATAGCAGTCCATTCTTGCACAATCAATGCTTGCATTTTGTCAGAATTTGTAGGTTTTTGTTTGTCCACCCGTCTCTTGATTGAGCTCAAGTTCTCAATGGGATTAAGATCTGGGGAGTTTCCAGGCCATGGACCCAAAATCTCTATGTTTTGTTCCCTGAGCCATTTAGTTATCACCTTTGCTTTATGGCAAGGTGCTCCATCATGCTGGAAAAGGCATTGTTGATCACCAAACTGCTCTTGGACGGTTGGGAGAAGTTGATCTTGGAGGACATTCTGGTACCATTCTTTATTCATGGCTGTGTTTTTAGGCAAGACTGTGAGAGAGCCGATTCCCTTGGCTGAGAAGCAACCCCACACATGAATGGTTTCAGGATGCTTTACAGTTGGCATGAAACAAGACTGGTGGTAGTGCTCACCTCGTCTTCTCCAAATAAGCTGTTTTCCAGATGTCCCAAACACTCGAAAAGGGGATTCATCAGAGAAAATGACTTTACCCCAGTCCTCAGCAGTCCACTCCCTGTACCTTTTGCAGAATATCAGTCTGTCCCTGATGTTTTTTCTGGAGAGAAGTGGATTCTTTGCTGCCCTCCTTGAGACCAGGCCTTGCTCCAAGAGTCTCCGCCTCACAGTGCGTGCAGATGCACTCACACCTGCCTGCTGCCATTCCTGAGCAAGCTCTGCACTGCTGGTAGCCCGATCCCGCATCTGAAACACTTTTAAGAGACGGTCCTGGCGCTTGCTGGTCTTTCTTGGGCGCCCTGGAGCCTTTTTGCCAACAATGGAACCTCTCTCCTTGAAGTTCTTGATGATGCGATAGATTGTTGACTGAAGTGCAATCTTTCTAGCTGCGATACTCTTCCCTGTTAGGCCATTTTTGTGCAGTACAATGATGACTGCAGACGTTTCTTTACAGATAACCATGGATAACAGAAGAGAAACAATGATGCCAAGCACCAACCTCCTTTTAAAGTGTCCAGTGGTGTCATTCTTACTTAATCATGACAGATTGATCTCCAGCCCTGTCCTCATCAACACCCACACCTGTGTTAATGGAGCAATCACTGAAACGATGTTTGCTGGTCCTTTTAAGGCAGGGCTGCAATGATGGGGATAAAGTTCATTTTCTAGGCAAATATTGACTTTGCAAGTAATTGCTGTTGAGCTGATCACTCTTTATAACATTCTGGAGTATATGCAAATTGCCATTAGAACAACTGAAGCAGTAGACTTTATAAAAAATTAATATTTATATCATTCTCAAAACTTTTGGCCATGACTGTATATACTGCTGTACTGTAGAGAGCGGTGATCGGCTGCAGCGGCCCAACACTATATACTTCTGTACTGTGCTACAACCTTTACAGAGACACGTTGCGGCTGGAAGAAGGGTCATGGCGGTCCAGATGGAGGAGATGAGAAATGTGAAGGATTAGTCAGAGACATCACCTGTAAGGCAAAACATTTTCCTGTACTATATTTCCATAAACTATATGCAGAGCCTTGTGTACAGCCAGTATATCACCATACAGTCACCGTATAATGATAATATCAGTATAGCCAGGTAGGGGGCCCTCTTGGATATGTTCCCCTCCCCCCCAGCTACACCTCTGATTATACCCTATTCTTAACCGGTAACACAAAGAGCTATCATGTTCGCAGCCCTGTCTCCTGAGTCTTATTCCTGCAACTACCATCAATGGAACTCCAACCACCGTCACCATATAGTGATAATATCAGTATATCTAAGTTGGGGGCCTACTTGGACATGTTCGCCCCCCTGTCCATCTATGGAGCAAAGTTTGCTGATGAGAACTTCAGCTTGTAGCACACTACACCTGGTATCCTGTCCAGTGGCGTAACTAGGAATGGCGGGGCCCCGTGGTGAACTTTTGACATGGGTCCCCCCCCCAGACCGACGCCAAAATCCTCGATCGACCCCCTCCTATGCATTCTTGCGCGCTCTATCATGCCCCATAGTGGCCCCTGCACACAGTATTATTTCCCTCAGTGACCCCTCCACACAGTATTATCCCCCATAATGGCCCCTGCACACAGTATTATCCCCCGTAGTGGCCCTTATACACAGTATTATGCCCCATAGTGGCCCCTGCACAGAGTATTATGTCCCTTAGTGGCCCCTGCACACAGAATTATCACCCATAGTGGCCCCTCCACACAGTATTATCCCCCATAGTGGCCCCTGCACAATGTATTATGCCCCATAGTGGCCCCTGCACACAGTATTATGTCCCTTAGTGGCTCCTGCACACAGTATTATCCCCCATCGTGGCCCCTACACACAGTATTATGCCCGATAGTGGCTCCTGCTCACAGCATTATCCCCCATAGTGGCCCCTGCACACTGTATTATCCCCCATAGTGACCCCGGCACACAGTATTATGCCCCATAGTGGCCCCTCTACACAGTATTATCTCCCATAGTGGCCCCGGCACACAGTATTGTGCCCCATAGTGGCCCCTCTACACAGTATTATCCCCCATAGTGGCCCCTGCACACGGTATTACCCCCATAGTGGCACCTGGTCACACTATTATGCCCCATAGTGGCCCCTGCACACAGTATTATCCCCCATAGCGGCCCCTCCACACTGTATTATCCCCCATAGTGGCCCCTGCAAACAGTATTATCCCCCATAGTAGCCCCTGCACACAGTATTACCCCCCATATTGGCCCCTGCACACAGTATTATCCCCCATATTGGCACCTGCACACAGTATTACCCCCCATAGTGGCCCCTGCACACAGTATAAACACATAAAAAAACCTCACCTATCTCCCGTCTTCTACGCTGTTGGCCTCTGAAGTAGTCGATCTTCAATGACGTCAGACGTCACATGACCCAGGACGCGGGCCGGGGTCATGAGACGACTAGGCCGAAGCCTGCCCGGATCGTGGAGAGGTAAGTTACAGTGTTTGTTATGTTTCTTACCTCTCCCGGTCCGCCAATCATTATACTCGGGGGTCCGAAAACCCCCCCGAGTATAATGATAGCAGCGGTAGTGGCTGTCACCGGGCCCTTAATGTCCTGGGCCCTGTGGCAGCTGCCTCTGCTGCTATGGCGGTAGTTACGCCACTGATCCTGTCTATGGCAAACGCTGGACCTAACACAAAGGTATGAAGGATGTTATAAAGAAAATGGAAGGACAGAAGGAAGTTTTTGTTCCTTCTCCATGTTCTGTGGTGTGCAGAACATGATAGATATTTAATAAATTAAAGAAATAATGAAAAGAAAAAAAAAACTTTTGGGGCCCACTAAATCCACTTCAGGGGGCAGCGGCAGATGGGACAGACGCGGTTTTCTTTATGCCAGGTATGGAGACATTTAAGGTGGAACTCGTGTTTGCAGTCCAGGGTAATGATGGTTTCTCCATCTTCATAGTCCATTAGACATATTACACATGGCCCCCGGATTCCAATCCACTCCTCAACACAGATGGGCATGTCATCAGTGGCGTGACGCAGCTTCCTAACCACCTTTCTGGGTCTCCTGACTGGCCAGGGCTGTTGTTGTCCGTTGGGCTGGGAATTCAAAGGAGAACGGCTTCTCGCTCTGGTTGGTTGTTGGGCCGCTGGGTCTTGTCTCCTCTGTCGATGTTCATGAGGTCTCCTTCTTGAAGGGGAGCCTCTGGTGCGAGCAGCGCCACGATCAGGTGGCTGCTCTCTTGGCGGGAGGCCTCTTGTTCGGGCAGCAGTGCCCTCTAGGGGCTGGGGCTCAGGACTTTGCTGTCCTTGAGTTGCCTCCGGTGATCTTTCACTTCCATTTCCTGTTTTAAATAAATCACAACAATTACAAATATATATCTATTATTCTACATCATATAAAGTATATTCTACATTCCATCACCAATATCACTTACCTCCTAGGGAAGAATTTTGTGTCCGATCCATATCCATAAAACGCTTTCGCTCAGAAAGTTTAGAGATTTCAGAGATCCGCTGATCCGCTTCTCTATCCAGAACAGTGCTAGCACAACTCTATGGAGATTCTACTGCTGAGGTCTGATATAGAACTTCTGCATGATGATGTCATAATGGACATGGAACCCAGTGATGTCAGGTCAAGTGATGATGTAGAGACCCCAGTGTGTAATAATTTCCATTCTAGTTCTATTTGAACAAGTTTGGACCAAAATGGATGTCCACTTTAAACACAGGACAAAACAAATCCCCTGGAGTTCGCCCATCTATAGCCCATACTGACTGGCTGGGTCTTCGTATATGTGCCAGATATGGACTGTGCAGACAACTATATATTAAAAATATTTTACCCTCATTGTCCCATGAGAGACCCCTATGTGTGTTTACTATTTAGTTCTGTGTATGATCAGTATACACTAAGCTTATAAGCGCCCCCTAGTGGTGACCAGAGACAGACAGAATTGTGTCTTCCATATCTAAGGCTACCTGCACACGACAACACAGAGACTGACATAATGGGGTTTTCAGGGTTCCAACAGGGTGTCCATCTTCTGAGCACAGTCCCTATAACATCGCTGGCCTGTTACACATGGACGTCCCCTTTACCTTATTAAGAGTAAAAAAAAAAATAAAAAAAAAGATGCATACTCACCTGTCCCGGAGTTTGGTTTCCTTTCGCGCATTTCAGCAGCTTCTTCCAGGTCTCTTCAGGAATTACACTGAAGCCGGTGATTGGTCTCAGCTGTCACGTGACCACTGACCACTGAGGCCAATCAGCAGCTTCAGCAGAACTCCAGAAGAGACCCGTTCAGCAAAAGGACCGGAACGCGCCAGAAGGACACCAGAGCATCGGTGTATACAGAGTGGCATCCCAACACTATATACTGCTGTACTGTAGAGAGCGATGATTGGCTGCAGCGGTCTAACATTATATACTGCTGTACTGTAGAGAGCGGTCATCGGCTGCAGCGACCCAAAACTATATACTGCTGTACTGTATAGAGTGGTGATCGGCTGCAGCGCCCCAACACTATATACTGCTGTACTGTAGAGAGTGGTGATCGGCTGCAGGGCCCCAACACTATATACTGCTGTACTGTAGAGAGCTGTGATCGGCTGCAGTGCCCCAACACTATATTCTGCTGTACTGTAGAGAGTGGTGATCGGCTGTAGCGCCCCAACACTATATACTGCTGTACTGTAGAGAGTGGTGATCGGCTGCAGCAGCCCAACACTATATTCTGCTGTACTGTAGAGAGTGGTGATCGGCTGCAGTGCCCCAACACTATATTCTGCTGTACTGTAGAGAGTGGTGATCGGCTGCAGCAGCCGAACACTACAGTCATGGCCAAAAGTTTTGAGAATGACACAAATCTTCTATTTTCACATGATCTGCTGCCCTCTGGTTTTTATGTGAGTTTGTCAGATGTTTTTATCACATACAGAAATATAATTGCAATCATATTATGAGTAACAAAAGCTTATATTGACAGTTAGAATGAGTTAATGCAGCAAGTCAATACTTGCAGTGTTGACCCTTCTTCTTCAGGACCTCTGCAATTCTCCCTGGCATGCTCTCAATCAACTTCTGGACCAAATCCTGACTGATAGCAGTCCATTCTTGCACAATCAATGCTTGCATTTTGTCAGAATTTGTAGGTTTTTGTTTGTCCACCCGTCTCTTGATGATTGACCACAAGTTCTCAATGGGATTAAGATCTGGGGAGTTTCCAGGCCATGGACCCAAAATCTCTATGTTTTGTTCCCTGAGCCATTTAGTTATCACCTTTGCTTTATTTTATTTTAAATTTTATTTTTATTGAGAAAGAAATTTTTCATTACAAAAGGATAATCATATCACAAAACATTGAATACAAGGGGAAGGTAACAATGCCCACAAACATTGGATCAAAGGTACCGTATTTTTCGGACTATAAGACGCAAAATTTGGGGGGAAAAGAAGGGTGCGTCTTATAGTCTGAATGTGGCGCCTGGCACCCGCTGTAATAGAGAGGCGGAAGCCGGCAAGTGATAGACGCCGGGGCCTGAGACATCGCTGCGCTCCTCTGCCCTGCATGAAGCCAGCAGCGGGAGGGGCGATGCTATTCCGCTCCTCTGTGCCCCCGCCGCTGGCTTCATGCAGGGCAGAGGATCGTAGCGATGTCTCAGGCCCCGGCGTCTATCCCTTGCCGGCATCCGCCTCTCTAGTACAGCGGATGCCAGGTCAGTATCCATGGCCCCTTCTCCCCCGGGGCCGGTCCCCACCGGCCCCGTACCTGTGAAGTTGCAGGCCGGCTCCTGCGCGGCGATATCGCAGGAGCCGACCTGTTCGGGTGACAGCCGGGAACCTAATGAGGCTCCCAGGCCTGTCACGGCTATATTAGTATTGCGGCTGGGTCTATGACCAGCCGCCATAATACTAATATACAGAATGTCCCATAGACGGCAATACACTTGTATTGCCGTCTATGGGACTTGCGATCAAGTGACCGCAGGTTCAAGCCCCCGGGGGGGAATAAAATAGTAAAAAAAAAAAAAAAAAAAAAGCTTTAAAAATATATAATTAAAATATGAAATAAATAAAAGTTCTAAATCACCTTCTGGTTTTTTTTTCAATACAAGGTGATCTAAGAAATAGACATTCCCCAAAATGGTATAACTAAAAAGTACATCTGGCCCCGCAAAAAAAACCACTCTATGCATCCCCGTACAGCTGCAGGGTCACCTGTCAATGTGGCCTTACAGCTGTTGCAAAACTACAACTCCCATATATTAAATATTTTACCAGTTTTTGCTTCAAAATTTTTTTTCCCTATTTTCCTCCTCTAAAACCTCTTATAGTCCAGTGCGTCTTATAGTCCGAAAAATACGGTAATTGGAAGGAAACAACCCTCTTAATGTCCATCACAAATCAGTAGGAAAAGGGAAAACCATGTGAGCAAAGGGTAGGGAGGAGGGGAATAAGGGAATAGGGATGCGGGACAGGGCACAAGGGAAATCCTTTGGTAGAAAAAAAACAAAAAATAATAACTGTAAGGGCAAAAGTAAAACAACAAAATTCTAGCATAAAACATCTCCGCAGATCCTAGAGCAAACCGGCACATGTCCTATAGAGGTCACAAATCATATATAAGCAAGTGCGCATAATGACTATCGGCCCCGGCCCAAGTCAAGGGGTCGCGACAGGAGGGGAAAAGGCCTGAGTGGGGGAGCCCGTTCTATTCTCCATGAAAGAAAACCACAATGCCCATCTAGAACGAAAACGGGGGAAGGTGTGATTCTTTGAAGCCAGCATCCGCTCCAGGGTGAATGCCAAATCAACATGATGAATTAGTTCTCCTATTGTCAGGCAGGGTGCATATTTCCACTGTCTCACAATCATTAACCTGGCAGCTAAAATTATTTGTCCCAACACTACTTGCATATCTGAGGGAAAGGAGCCTGTATCCAAAAAACAAAGGGCAAGACTTGGGGAGGGTGGGATAGGAAGACCCGCCAGCATAGAAAGAAATTGAAACACAGCTACCTAGAAAGTCTGGATTGAAGGGCACTCCCACCACATGTGTAGAAGAGTTCCTATGTGACCTAATCCCCGCCGCCAGCCAGTCTCGGATACGAAGGATTCATATGCGCCAACTGATTAGGTGTTCTATACCAACAGAACATAATCTTCTGCGCCGTTTCCCAATGGGTCGCACCCTTAGACACCCGTCTGACAAACCCGCAGGCCTCATGCCACTCCGTCAAAGATATGGTTCTTGCAAGGTCAGCTTCCCACCGAGAAAGACAGAGGGGTTTGACCTGGCTAGAAGGGGTGGAGAGAAAAAAGTAAAAGGCTGAAGTACTGCCTTTAGTAGACTCAGTCCGGTTCCACAGACGTAAAGCAAGTCTGGGGAAAACAAGACTAGAGGCTCCTTGGGTCTGCAGAAGATGTCTGATTTGCAGGTATTTAAAAAAATCTTTATGAGGGAGATCGAATTCCTCCTGTAGCATAGCAAAAGATTTGAAGCAGTCTCCAGCAAATAACTGTTTAATCTTATAGAGACCCTTAGCTATCCACCCCCTAACTGCCAACTGGGGAAGGAATGCAGTCACATATAGAAGAGGTAGTTTCCGTAGGGGGGCCAGGTCTTTCAGAGAGGTACGTGACAAAAAGTATTTCCATGCCCAGATCGAGGTCTGGATGCTCAGTAAGGGAGTTTGTAAGTAAAGGGGACCCAGAGAACCAGGACGAACGAGGCTCATAAGCGGGGATCTCAACATAGCCTCCTCAATCTCTGCCCACCTCCATGCAGCAGAGTTGCTCCAACTAACCCGGAGTTGATCTAAAACCGTTGCCACATAATATTTCTTGATATCCGGGACTCCAGCCCCCCCCCGCAAGTCCAAGGCCTAGAGACAACCTGGAAGCGGATCCTGGACTTTTTACCCTCCCACATAAAACAAGACAATACAGTGGGGCAAAAAAGTATTTAGTCAGTCACCAATAGTGCAAGTTCCACCACTTAAAAAGATGACAGGCGTCTGTAATTTACATCACAGGTAGACCTCAACTATGAGAGACAAAATGAGAAAACAAATCCAGAAAATCACATTGTCTGATTTTGTCAGAATTTATTTGCAAATTATGGTGGAAAGTAAGTATTTGGTCAGTAACAAAATTTCATCTCAATACTTTGTTATATATCCTTTGTTGGCAATGACAGAGGTCAAACGTTTTCTGTAAGTCTTCACAAGGTTGGCACACACTGTTGTTGGTATGTTGGCCCATTCCTCCATGCAGATCTCCTCTAGAGCAGTGATGTTTTGGGGCTGTCGCTTGGCAACACAGACTTTCAACTCCCTCCAAAGGTTTTCTATAGGGTTGAAATCGGGAGACTGGCTAGGCCACTCCAGGACCTTGAAATGCTTCTTACAAAGCCACTCCTTTGTTGCCCTGGCGGTGTGCTTTGGATCATTGTCATGTTGAAAGACCCAGCCACGTTTCATTTTCAATGCCCTTGCTGATGGAAGGAGGTTTGCACTCAAAATCTCACGATACATGGCCCCATTCATTCTTTCATGTACCCGGATCAGTCGTCCTGGCCCCTTTGCAGAGAAACAGCCCCAAAGCATGATGTTTCCACCCCCATGCTTTACAGTAGGTATGGTGTTTGATGGATGCAACTCAGTATTCTTTTCCCTCCAAACACGAAAAGTTGTGTTTCTACCAAACAGTTCCAGTTTGGTTTCATCAGACCATAGGACATTCTCCCAATACTCTTCTGGATCATCCAAATGCTCTCTAGCAAACTTCAGACGGGCCCGGACATGTACTGGCTTAAGCAGTGGGACACATCTGGCACTGCAGGATCTGAGTTCCTGGCGGCGTAGTGTGTTACTGATGGTAGGCTTTGTAACATTGGTCCCAGCTCTCTGCAGTTCATTCACTAGGTCCACCCGCGTGGTTCTGGGATTTTGGCTCATCGTTCTTGTGATCATTTTGACCCCACGGGGTGAGATTTTGCGTGGAGCCCCAGATCGAGGGAGATTATCAGTGGTCTTGTATGTCTTCCATTTTCTAATTATTGCTCCCACAGTTGATTTCTTCAATCCAAGCTGGTTGCCTATTGCAGATTCAGTCTTCCCAGCCTGGTGCAGGGCTACAATTTTGTTTCTGGTGTCCTTTGACAGCTCTTTGGTCTTCACCATAGTGGAGTTTGGTGTCTGACTGTTTGAGGGTGTGCACAGGTGTCTTTTTATACTGATAAGTTTAAACAGGTACCATTACTACAGGTAATGAGTGGAGGAAAGAGGAGACTCTTAAAGAAGAAGTTACAGGTCTGTGAGAGCCAGAAATCTTGATTGTTTGTAGGTGACCAAATACTTATTTTCTACCATAATTTGCAAATAAATTCTTACAAAATCAGACAATGTGATTTTCTGGATTTGTTTTCTCATTTTGTCTCTCATAGTTGAGGTCTACCTATGATGTAAATTACAGACGCCTCTCATCTTTTTAAGTGGTGGAACTTGCACTATTGGTGACTGACTAAATACTTTTTTGCCCCACTGTATACGCTGAAGTTTGGTTAAATAAGAATCAGGAAGGGGAATAACTACCGTGCGAAATAAATACAGAATCAGAGGAAGAATCATCATTTTAACAACGGCAATTCTAGCCGCCCAGGAAAGTAGCGGTTTGGAGTAGGAGGCCAAAAGAGATGACACCTTAGTTAACAGTGGGGAATAATTAGCAGAAAAGAGACCGGAGCTGGATGCCGTCAGGGAGATACCTAAATATGTGATGCAGTCATTTTTCCACTGGTAGGGAAAGCTACAACAGAGGTCAGCCCGCAGGGGAGGAGATACTGTAATAGGCAAGATATGAGATTTAGAGGGATTCACTTTATAATAGGAAATTTTACCAAAACAGTCAAGAACTTTGGTAGCGGCCGGTAAGGAAGGGCCAGGGGAGGATAGAGCTAAGATGACGTCATCTGCATACAGTCCGATCTTGTGCTGCTGACGACCGACAGTAATACCCTCAATATCCTTATCTGTTCTAATACACTCCGCTAGGGGTTCCATTACCAAGGCAAAAATTATAGGGGAGAGGGGGCAACCCTGACGGGTTCCGTTGGAGATGGAAAATGCATCGGACAGGAAGCCCGAGGATAGCACACGAGCAGACGGACACGAGTATAAGGCCAATATAGCAGATTTAAACACAGGGTCCATGCCAAACCTGTCCAAAAGCTTTTCCAAGTAATGCCAGTGGACCCTGTCAAAGGCTTTTTCGGCATCTAAAGCAAGAAGCAAGGACGATGTACCATCACGATCAGCTTTCTGGACAAGATCTATGAACCTTCGAGTGCCATCCGGGGCCTGCCTGCCCAAAACAAACCCCACCTGATCAGGGTGAACTAGCTGAGGAAGGATGTGAAGTAGGCGTTCAGCCAGAATCTTTTCATATAGTTTGACGTCTACATTCAAAAGTGAAATGTGCCTAAAGTTAGCGGGGGTAGTGGGAGGTTTGCCTGGCTTCGGGAGTGTAACTACAGTGGCTGAGAGCATCTCCTCCGGGAACCGTTGATCCTCCGCAGCTTTCTTGAACACTCTTAAAAGATAGGGGGAGACGATCTCTGCAAACTTCTTATAATAGATCCCCGAAAAACCATCCGGGCCGGGAGATTTCAATGGCTTTAGCGAGGCTATGGCCCCATGAACTTCCAATAAAGTGAAAGGCGCAGCTAGAGACCGAGATTGTGCAGGAGAGAGACGGGGGAGGGACACAGAGTGTAAAAAATTATCTATCTCCTCACCAGTAGGCTGATATGTCCCTGGGTCGTCCCTGAGATTATATAAGGAAGTGTAGTAAGAGCGAAATTGGTCAGCAATGTGACGTGGGTCCATGACTTTTTCACCTTGGTCATTTAGTAGGTAAACTATCCTGGACTTAGTATGGGCTTGTTTAATCCTTCTGGCTAAGAAGGCGCTTGCCCTGTTATTATGTACATACGCCTGACACTGAAACCTCTTGAACACCAAATCCTGTTGGTGGGCAAATAGGCCTTGTAGCTGAAGCTGACACTTCCTAATCTCAGCAGAGGTGATGGGGGAAGGGCTAGCTTTATTGGACGCAGACAAAGAGGTCAAAGTACGTAGCAGAGCATCAATGTTTCTGGAGCGATCCTTCTTAGCCCTTGCGCAGGCCTGAATAAATATTCCATGCATATAAGCCTTATGGGCGTTCCATAGAATATGCGGGTCCGGGGTGGAGGGGGAGTTAAGTGTGAAATATTCAACTAGGGCGTCACGAATATGGGTACTATACTTAGGATGGTTCAGTATATATTCGTTCAGACGCCACTGAGAAGGTAAGGCCGTGGCAAATTTCTCGCGAAGAGTTAAAGACACTGGGGCATGATCTGACCAAGTGATTAGACCAATACAAGAGGATTCTGACTGCATCAGACCGATCTTATCCGTCAAGAAAAAATCCAACCTAGAATATGAGGAGGAGGAAGGTGAAAAAAAACTATAATCCCTCTCTCCACCATGCTGACATCTCCAGACATCATACAACCCTTGGTCAAGCAGAGAAGAGGACAGAGTGGGGGAATGCCTGCAAGGATTAGAGCTATCTAAGAAGTTATCCACTAAGCAATTAAAGTCCCCCCCCCCCGATAATTAGCATGCCTGTAGCAAAGGAACGTATCTTACGAATAACGGATTGCCAATATGAAGACTGGGACCTGTTAGGAAGATACACAGTAACCAGGGTATATCGGATAGCACAGAGTCCACTGAGAAGGCAACGGAATCTTTAACAGCTATAAGGACCCCTTTGCGTTTGGCTGTACAAGAGGCCTGAAAAATATGAGGAAAGGAAGGGTTGGTGAATTTGGGACACTTATCCCGGTGGAAGTGAGTTTCCTGGAGCATGAGAACATCGCAGCGGAGACTATGAGCCTCCCTCCAAACCGAGCTCCTTTTGTAGGGGCTATTCAAACCCCTAACATAAAGGGAAGAGATATGGAGGACCATTGCAAAAGCTAAAGATATAGCGGTATAACAAAGCTGGAGGAAGTGCACCAAAATTTACTTCAAAGTCATGCGGAGGTACGTGAGTAAACCAAATAATACTCCAATTAATAACTAAAAACAGATAATACAAACTGAACAACCTAGTGTCAAAAAACACCGAATAAGCTAGAAACGGGGGGAAGGAAAAGTCAAACATTCAAGTACTTAGTTAAGCTAAGATCAACATGGCAAACAAATCGCCCAAAATTACGAACAAAGTAAAGTGGAGGACCTAAGGTCCACTCTATCAGAAGGAAATAGCAAGTCATTGTGAGTCACCAGCCAGCTGCCAGTCCTCGGATACATATTGGAGACGGGCGGTAGTTCCCGACTCCGAAGGGGGAGGGTTCTCAGAGATCAGACGCCATTCGCGGAGAAGAGCCAGACCTGCATCCACAGAGGGTACAGAATGAATCACACCATTGCGGGGCACCAGGAGCTTGGTAGGGAAGCCCCAGCGGTATCTAATACCTTTGTCTCGGAGGATCTTAGTAATGGGCATAAGATCACGTCGTGCCTGCATAGTAGCAGCCGACAGGTCCGGATACAGAGAAATAGATTGGAAAGGGGCAGGAAGAGAGCCACACTTGCGAGTTTCGGTGAGAATAGAGTCCTTTACTTGGTAGAAGTGAACTCTAGTGAGCACATCTCTGGGAGCCTCAGCAGGCGCCGAACCAGCTTTAGGGATGCGGTGTGTTCTGTCCAGGGTGAGCTCAAGCTCAGTAAGATGGGGCAGAATTTTTTTGAAAAGGCGTTTAACATAAGCTGTTAAGTCCTCAGTCGCAATGTCCTCAGAGATACCGCGCAATTTGATGTTATTTCGATGGGTTCACTGAGACCTAGGGGAATGCCTCTGGGTGTTTTTAAGTGTTTGTAGCCGTGGATGGAAGAGATTATTTGCTGTAAACTGAGGAGCTCTCTTCAACACTTCTTCCTCTGCTCTTTAAGATTGTTTTTTTGTGACACATTAATGGTAAACGCTAAGCAATATTTTTGTACTTATTTAAAAAATAAAAATAGGAAATTTGGGGGAAAAAATAATCGCAGTTTTCAAAATTTGATAAAGTATCACATAACCTTCTTATTGAAAAAATGATTAAGTATGGCTTTGACAAAAAATCAGTTAGGTGGATTCACAACTGGCTTAATGATCGGGCATAACGAGTAATACTAAATGACTACACATCGAACTGGAAGAAAGTCAAAAGCGGGGTGCCGCAGGGCTCTGTTCTGGGCCCAGTACTTTTTAATATCTTTATAAATGATCTGGACGATGGAATTATTGGGGAACTCATAAAATTTGCAGATGATACGAAGATAGGAGGAATAGCCAACACTAGAGAGGAGAGAGAGTGTATTCAAAAGGACTTAGACACACTGGAACAATGGGCGGAGGCGAACAAAATGGTATTTAACAGGGACAAATGCAAAGTTCTACATCTGGGTAACAGAAATGTAAAAAACATATATAGTATGGGAGGAATAGAACTAAGTGATAGCATAGGGGAAAAGGACTTGGGCATAATAGTAGATCACAAATTCAACATGAGCCAACAGTGCGGTGCTGCTGCAAAAAAGGCTAATAAAATTCTGGGATGTATTAAGACAAGCATTGAATCTAGATCAAGAGAGGTCATTATTCCGCTGTACTCTTCCCTGGTCAGACCACACCTGGAATACTGTGTACAGTTCTGGGCGCCTCAATTCAAGAAAGACATCGATATATTGGAGCAAGTCCAGAGAAGAGCAACCAAAATGGTGGAAGGTCTGCAAACCATGTCCTATGAGGAGCGGCTAAAAGAACTGGGATTGTTTAGTTTGCAGAAGAGAAGGCTGAGGGGAGATTTAATAGCAGTCTACAAATATCTGAAAGGTAGTCACAGTGCAGAGGGATCTACCCTATTCTCATTAGCACAAGGAAGTACAAGAAGCAATGGGATGAAACTAAAGGGAAAGAGATACAGATTAGACATTAGGAAAAACTTTCTGACAGTGAGGGTAGTGAGAGAGTGGAATAGGCTGCCACGGGAGGTGGTGGGCGCTCCATCAATGGAAATCTTCAAGCGGAATCTGGATAAACATATAGCTGGGATGATTTAGGAAAACCTGCACTCGCAGGGGGTTGGACCCGATGGCCCTTGAGGTCCCTTCCAACTCTACCATAAGAATAAGAATAAAATGTGCTCTGCTTTTCAGACAGATATTCATACCACCCAAATACATTAATAAATATTATCTACCATATCTCTGATATATATTGGCATCATGTTTTAATTTATATTGGAGGTTAGAAGGCTTACAAGTATAACAGTGATTTTCCAGGTTTACAAGAAAGTTTCCAAAACTATTTTTTGAAACAGATAATCTGAAACGGATTATAAAGGCCTATATAATAGAAACCCCCATAAATCACCCCATTTTCAAAAGTGCACCCCTCAAATAATTCATAAGAGCATTTGGGATGTTTGTTAACCCTTTAAGCATTTCACAAGAATAAAAACAATATGGAGGTGATATTTAGATATTTTTTTCACTACTACATTTATTTAGACCTAAAATTAACACACTCACAAATGGTTAAAGGAGAAAATGCATCTGACAGTTTATCATGCAATTTCTCCCGGACACAGAAATACCCCACATGTGGGTGTAAATTGATGTTTGGGCACACGGCAGTGCACAGAATGGAGGGAGCACCAGTGGACGTTTGAAAAGCAGATTTTGCTGGAATAATTTTCAGGCGCCATGTCTCATTCGCAGAGCCTCTAGAGTACCTACCAATACAATGGAAACCATATACCCCACAATTTGTTAAAAAATTGCTCCTGAACACAGTAATACCCCATATGTGGTCATAATCTGCTGTACGGGTACATGTTTTCAGGTGTGAGCAGAGCCCCCAAAGTACCAACACAGTGGAAACCCACTAAAAGTGACTCCATTTTGGAAACTACACTCCTCACAGAATATATCAAGGGGCATAATGAAAATATTGACCTTACAGCTGTTTCACAGATTTTATTAACATTGGGACATTAAAATGAAAAATTGCTTTATTTTCCAATAAACCGTCTAGTTAGCCCCAAATTTTTACTTTTCAGGAGAGAATAGAGGATTAAAAGCTCCCCAGATTTCGTTACACAATTTCTTCTGTACACAGAAATGCTGTTTGGGAACATGGTGGGGCTCAGAATGGAAAGAGCGCTATTTGACTTTTGAAGGGAAGATGTGGCTGGAATAGTTTTCAGGTGCCTTGTCACATTTGCAGAGCCCTTAAAGTACCAATGCAATGAAAACCTCTCAAAAGTGATCCCATTTTAGAAACTACACCCATCAAGGAATATATCAAGGTGTATTATAATTTTGAAGAATGATTCCCAAAAATTAATGTACAAAGTGAAAACTTTTTTTCAATGCCTAATACTTTGTGGCACCAGAGACATGCACTCCTAAAACTATTAAGGTTCTCCTCTTATCTCTCAGACCGCACTTTCAGTGTATCATTTGCGGGCTCTGTTTCCTCCCCGCTTTCCCTTGCTGTTGGGGTTCCTCAGGGCTCGGTCCTAGGCCCCCTGCTCTTTTCTCTCTACACAGCCCCCATTGGACAAACCATCGCCAGATTTGGCTTCAGGTACCATCTTTATGCTGATGACACCCAATTATACACATCTTCCCGGGACATCACCCCTGCACTCATACAGAACACTAGCAACTGTCTCTCTGCTGTCTCAAATATCATGTCCTCACTCTATCTGAAACTAAATCTCTCCAAGACTGAACTACTACTGTTTCCACCATCTAATAGATCTGTCCCTGATATATCCATTGCAGTCTCAGGTCTTACTATAACTCCTAGGCAGCAGGCCCGCTGCCTCGGGGTCATGTTTGATGCAGACCTTTCCTTCACCCCTCATATTGAATCACTCACACGTTCATGTCACCTCCACCTCAAAAACATCTCCAGAACATGCCCTTTCCTTACCAGAGATACACTAAAGACACTTATTGTCTCTCTGATTCATTCTCGCCTTGACTACTGTAACTCCTTACTAATCGGTCTTCCCCTCACTAAACTCTCCCCTCTACAATCTATTCTGAATGCAGCGGCCAGGCTCATCTATCAGGCTAGACGCTACAGTGATACCTCTGGTCTGTGCCAGTCACTACACTGGCTGCCTATTCATTATAGAATAAAATATAAAGTTATCACTCTCATCCACAAAGCTCTCCATAATGCCGCCCCTCCCTACATTGCCTCCCTCTTCTCTGTCTACCGCCCAACCCGTGCTCTCCGCTCACTCAATGACCTAACACTTACATCCTCTATTATCAGAACCTCCCACGCTCGTATACAAGACTTCTCCCGAGCTGCACCACTTCTCTGGAATGCTCTACCCCGGACAATCAGATTAACTCCCAATTTCTTCAGTTTCAAACGCAAACTAAAGACGCATCTTTTCAGACAGGCCTATCACAATGTCTAACGTAAACCCTTAACCTTCCTCTGTCTCCGCTCCCACACTTCCCCACATGATATGATGTCATCTAAGGATAACTTTCTGTCCAAGCTCCATCCACATGTTACAGGACACGACTGTCAACTGCTCATAAAGTCTTATGTTTATGCAATGACAGTCACCTCTATTACAAAAGTGTCTGACCTCTGCATAAGCAATGCCGCCCCTGCTACCTCTTGTGTCACCCCCTCTACCTCATAGATTGTAAGCTCTTGCGAGCAGGGCCCTCAGTCCCATTGTGTGAAATGATTTTCTTTGTAATGTATCTTTCTGTCTGGATTTGAACCCTACAAATTGTACAGCGCTGCGGAATATGTTGGCGCTATATAAATAAAATTTATTATTATTATTATTACATTAAGTGGGATATCCCAGGGATAAAAAATATATATGTGGGTGTAAACTGCTGCTTGGGCACACAGCAGGGCTCAGAAGGGAAGGAACACTGCACTTTTTAGCTTTTGGGGTACAGATTTAGAGGGACTTTCTGGACGCCATTTTGTTTTTGCAGAGCCCTGGAGGTCCAGTAAACTGGAATTCACCAAGAAGTGACACCATTTTGTAGGGACAATTTTATGGTCTCTGCAAAAGCACATATCGCTCCTTCACATCTGCACCCTGCTGTGTGCCCAAATGGCAGTTTATGCCCATATGTATATACCCAGGATAACGTACTTAACCATGCTATATGTGGGTATAAACTGCTGTTTGGGCAGAGCTGGGCACTAAAGGGAAGGAGCACTATTTTGACTTTTGGAGCACAGTTTGGTTTTTGAATGTCATGCCACTTTTGCAGAGCACCAAAAGCAAAAAGACACAAAGACAGAATTCCTCTATCAATGTAGAAAAGGAACATCCAATAACCTCAGATATCAATCAATTCGTTAAAGCAGTGATGAATATATTAAAACTTAACATTTAGACTTAGCTACCCCTAAAAACAACAAACATTCATAGTGTAATGCACAACAAAGAGCACAAAAAGGTCAATCACTCCAGAGTAGATACCCCAAGAAAACAAGAGAGTATATCATAGACTGCTATGACAAATATAGATCATATATAATATTATGGTTTGATCTTACCTAATCAATTGTCACGCATATGGTCAAAACAGGTCAAGAGAGTCAACCTTACAATTCCTATGATGGCCC
This sequence comes from Leptodactylus fuscus, assembly GCF_031893055.1. Classification (NCBI taxonomy): domain Eukaryota; kingdom Metazoa; phylum Chordata; class Amphibia; order Anura; family Leptodactylidae; genus Leptodactylus; species Leptodactylus fuscus. The sequence continues at coordinate 236,849,645 of NC_134265.1, forward strand.
TAGGGCATTGTCCCTGTGAACCCCAAATGTCTCCCACCCTAACAAGGGCAGTACCAAACTAGACTATCACAGAAAAATGTCCTTTAAAGTGCCTATGCGTTTCAAGGTGCTTTTGCACCTATCATCAGGGGACCTAACTATCATAAGACTAGAAAAACAAAATTAGGTGTCTAAATTCCAGGGTGTTTATAGTCCCAAATCTCGTACTAAATCATTCAACTCATGCTGATCGAATCCCTTTAAAAATTTTCATTATTGCATTCAATTAGTTCTTCACCATCCTCATATTATTTCAAAACAGGGTAGTTCAATGAAAATTGGCCCTGGGATTTTAGCAGAAGGAGGCACTGGGCGTATAGCTGATGGTAGACTCAGATACTCTAGTTTACATTTATTTTTTATTGTTATACCATGACGTTTTTACTATTCAAAAGTAACAGTCACTTGAATGATCTCTGGGCTCTCGCCAAACCATAGATATGCCAAATGGCAATTTATCCCATGTCGCCTTCGTCCGCATCCGTAAACTCTTGACACACTGCTTTCACATCTTGTGAGGGGTCAAGACTTTTCTTAATTACCAAGTTTTATTTTAAGATATGCAAAATAGGCTTGTCTGATTTTGTCCTTTGACTGGAAATGGTGAAACTGCCACAAATATAACAAAACGAATCAGGGTTGTTTATGCACTTCTACGACAAGAAATAGCAGAGGCAGGCATGATCTGATGGAAAGGAAATAAGAACGTATGTAAGTAAAAAATATAATTCTGCTAACTCCTTGTATACAGGCAAGAATTCAGAATACAATTCACTATATAGAGCGGCACACAACCTCTCAACACACTGTCTCATGAGTAACTGTATAACCTAGACAAGTATGAACCTGACGGTGGTCTCCAAGGTCGTGCCCACTACTCCCCACAGACTGCAGCTTGATTTGCAAAAAGGAGCCCTATGGATGACAGCAATGTCTGTGTCCGTTCTCATTGACATTAATGTAAACAACATGACAGACGCTTTCTTCTGTCATGTTTGTTTACTTTGGTAACGGAAGAAAAAGTTGTGCAGGCAGAAGTATAAAATGTTATGAGGGTCAGAATAGCACAGCAATGCGAAGGAAATATTTTTACTGTATTTTTTTCAGTAGTAAAGCATAAAACAATGTATATAAATTTGGCATTGGCATGATCATACCATAAAACCAGACAGTGAAATATATTATCTTTTTCTAATCTATTTTGCTTTTTGTTTATAGATTTTATTTTTTATTTCAGATTCTCTATAAGACATCTTGCCTGTGCTGATGTTAACAGTACTTAGAGATAAGTTTTACAGCAAATACTTGGTCCATAGTTTGAAGATGTTCATTGAAGTCTGTGAAAGCTTTCTAGATATGCTTTGCAACCTGTAAATAAGTCATTGTCAAGGATAAGCAGTGTCTATCACCTTGTGTCAATTGTGGTCCCTATGCTACATATATAGATGCCACCTATCAGCTTTGTTATTCATTTTAGAGCATCATTGATTCCATAGTGCTTTACATTTGAAGGAGATTTTGCATACAAAACACAAAATAAGCAAAGAGATAATAACATAGTGACGAACTGGGTCAGTGGGATGGAGGGCTCTGTCCGCAAGTGCTTACAATCTATAAGGGAAGGGAAATAAGAGACACTAGGTAATGTTAAAAGTGGGATTATTGAAAGTTGTAGGATTTCCTACAGAGCTGAGTCTTCAGGGACATCTTAAAGCTTGTGATTGTGGGGGTCAGTCTTATGTATCCTGGTAGTGGGTTCCAGAGTATAGGGTATGCACAGGAGAAATCTTAGAGGTGGTTGTGAAAAGAACAAATAAGAGCAAAGCAAAGAAGAAGGTGTTAGGGAGGAGAGGTAGTGGTAGATTAGCCTACAGATGTATGAAGGAGACAGGTTGTGGATGATTTTATAAGTCTGTGTAACCATTTTAAACTCTATTTGTTGGGCAACGGGTAACTAGTAGAGATGAGCGAACACTGTTCGGATCAGCCGATCCGAACAGCATGCCCCCATAGAAATGAATGGAAGCACCTGTGACGCTGACTTTGCCGGCGTCCGGCGTCACAGGTGCTCCCATTCATTTCTATGGGAGCGTGCTGTTCGGATTGGCTGATCCAAACAGCGTTCGCTCATCTCTAGTAACTAGTAAAGAGATTGGCAAACAGGAGAGGCTGATGAAAAATGAGGAGAAAGATGGATTAAGCGAGCAGCAGAGTTCAGGGTGGACTGGAGGGGAACAAGAGCATTTCCTGGGAGGCCACACAGCAAAACAACAATTGATTTGAATGACACTCAGAATTACAACACATAGATTATGGAAAAATATAAAAATATTTTATTAACTTCAATAAAAAGAATAACGAAAACAGTACAAAGAAAAGTGTCAAGCAAGCGCTATAAAACAGAGGCATAAACACCCATTAGTTATATTACAGGGATAGAACCCATATATATGACATGGGAGGCCGCAGAGAAGGGCATTACAGTAATCTAAGCAGGATAAGACGAGGAAGTGGACTAGCATTTGTGTGGTGTCAGGAGTGAAGAAAAAGCAGATTTGATGACTATTTTTGAGATGTAGATGGAAGGAGGTGCTGAGAGCTTGAAGGACAAGGCAGAATCAAAGGTTACCCCAGTTCCCTGTGGTGATAATAATGTGGCTGCTGCAAAGAAAGAAAAAAAAATGATTTAAAATTGGTTAAAAAATTTTTTTGAAGCCACATTGCCTGTAAAGAAAATAAAAGCTCCAAGGATTATTTCTAAAACTTTGTTTTTTACACGCAAACAGATTCCTAACTAATCAGACTGATCTAAAACTGGCTCTTATTGTTCAGTTTTTAGGACGATGTTCCATATGAAAAAAAGGAGGAAAATTACTCTCCTACAAAAAGAAGACTTAACACCTTCCTGCTGCGGGTATTTTTTGATGTTCGTTTTTAAATAACAAAATAACAAATCTAAAACTTCTGCAACACAAAATACCTTAATTTATGTAGTTGCCACATAAGCAGAACTGCAACAAAAATGTCCTGTGCTAATTCAACCACAGAATGTATGTAGTATAACTGCTTGACAGACTTGTTTGTAAAGTCTTAGTGTCACAGCGTACAAAGGCTGGCCTATGAGAATAGAAACAGTGCGGAACTCAATAGATTGTCACTTTTCAACTGCATACTTTAATAAGGCGTGGTAAGTTATAATACATTCATATGTCCCTGGTATTGATTTAGAATAAATTCATAATCCAATTGATAAGCAACATTAGTAAGGGTGGGTGTTATTGCACATAAGTGTTTTTGCTTGAGTTAACACATGCGCTTCTTGAAATCACGTTTGGAACTTATGATCAGAATTATGGCTATTTCTTGGCACAATTTCCCTGAATAGATTCTTGTGAATGTGGCCTTACTGATTTTCATAACTATAGAAAAACAGCACTTATGTTAAGGATGCTGCTTACTCCTCAGTAAGTGAAACACCAATTAATTTCAGCTATATTTACCCTTTTCCTGACATTCGCCACACTATTAAGGCAGGTGTCAGGTTTTTAAATATGGTGCCTGCCCTGAAGCAGAGTGAGTATCATACCTGCAGGCTTTCTGCTGTTTCATACTGATCACGAGCATTAACTCTTTCATTTTATCCCACAAATTAGACATCAGTGCACCCCAAAAATGGCCAAACTATAAAAATTAGGGTTGAGCGATCGTGTTCGGAAAAGATCGGATTTCACGATCGGAATTCTGAACACAATCTTTTTAGGTGGGATCGAGATCGGGAATTATTTCCCACAATGCTTTGCTATTGGCCAAGCATTGTGGGAAAAGCTAACAATGTTAGCCTTCACACTGAGTACACGCTCCACTCATTCTGAGCGGAGTGTATACTCAGTGTGAAGGCACCGCTGCAGTTCCATAGGAATGAATGGAAGCATTCGACACACAGCCTTAACCCCCTGCATGCCGGCTGCATCCATTCATTCTAACGGGAGACTAGCTAACATCTCTAGTAGCTACTTATCTGCAGAGAAGGCTGGTCCGGTGCCCGGTGTTCTCGGTCTTCTTCACCTCGCTGCCCCCGCCTCCCATGTTAGTGTTAAAGAGCTAGGAAGAAGGCGGGGCTTGTGGCTTAGGAGAGTGTGGGCGAGTACAGGGCGCGGAGACGTAACGTCTTCCCTCTCAGTACCCGCCCACACTCTCCTAACCTGGGAGGCAGGGGACAGTGAGGTGAAGAAGAACAAGAACACCGGGCACCAGGCCAGCCATCTCTGCAGGTAAGTGGACACTAGGGGGGACTAAGTAGCGAGAGGATTAAAAAAAAAAATCCTCTGGCTACTTAGTGATTTAAAAAAATCACTACACAGCGTGGATTCTAACAATTATAGCGTTCAGTTGTTAGATTCCATGCTGTATAGTGAATAGGATTGTTTTTAAAATCCGATCTCCAATTAGTAAAAAAATCCCATTGACTTGCATTGGGATCAGAATTGGGATCGAGATCGGGTTCGAATGAAAAATGATTGGAAATCGGATTTCAAAATCGATCCTGAAAAGTCAAGATCGGCTCAACGCTAATAAAAAATATTTATCTCATGCGGTAAAAAGAAACCAAATGAGCCAATATGTCGTTTTTTTCACCATTTATTCACATCCATTTGGCTACTCAGATAGAACATAAAGGGGCTCTATCACTGGGAAAAGTCATTTTTTAACTAAGCACATCCTTGCATAGCCTTTAGAAAGGCTATTCCACACATACCTTTTGTATGTGAATTGCCTCAGTAGTTTTTAAATAAGTCTGTTTTTATTCATATGCTAATTAGGCTTCTCTGTGCACCCCGGAAGTGTCTCTGTGCACTGTCTGCTCTATATGAATGAGAGAAGGGAGATAAGTCACAGCCTCTCTGCTCTCATACACATAGAGAATAGTAGAGGGTGCACACAGACACTTCCAGAGTACACAGATAAGGCTAATTGGCATATGAATAAAAACAGACTTATTCAAAAACTACTGACGCTGGGTTCACACCAGTGCCCGATCTCCGTTTTCAGGTTTCCATCTTCTGCCAATAGATGACGGAAACCTGTCAGACCGTGTCTGGCCGTGAGCGCCGGTGAGCGTTTTGTGCTCTCATGCTGATCCAAAGAATATAAGGAATGTGTCATTTTGACTAGAGTGAATCCTGTAAACATGAAACCCATACGAAAAATGCACAAATGCAGTTTTTCTCTAGCTTCCTAGTATATTGCACAAAATATTCTATAATTCCATTAAGGAGTACAAGTTGTTCTGCACATAATTAACCCTCACATGGCTCTGTGAATAAAAAAATGTATGGCTCTTGCAAGGTGCGGAGTAAAAAACAAAATATGACTGTGGTGTGGACGGGTTAGTGACTGGCTGTGTGGTTTTGTTGTTACCATGTGACTAGTAATTAACTGATTGTGGACATTGTTAAGTTTGAGCCCTGACCAGCCCCATACATAGAACTCAGAAATATAAAAAAGTTATGGGTGTCAGAATACGGCGACTTTAAGAATTTTGTTGCAAAGTTTTATTGATTTTTATTAAAATGTTAAAATGTAAATAAAACTATATAAATTTGGTATCCCTGTAATTATGCAGAAACTTAGAATACAGGTGACATGTCAATTTGGCTGCACAGTGAACGCTGTAAAAACGAAGCCCATAAGAAAGTCGCACAAATGCACTTTTTCTCCAATTCCACCCCATTCTTTTCCAGCTTCCCAGCACCTTGTACAGAATAATAAATGGTACCATTATAAAGAACAATTAAGCCCTAATATGGCTATATAAATGGAAAAATAAAAAAGTTATGGATTTTGGAAGGCGGGGAGTCAAAAACAAAAATTACCACCAGCAGGAAGGGGTTAACCTAGGATTCGCCATCAATTTTACATTGACATGAGTCTGAACCCATATCAGCTGTTTCCTCCAGTGTGCAGCTCCTGCCATCGTTTACATGTTGGGCACTGCTCACTCGCTTTCCGTTTTTTAGTAGCAGTGGTTATGGGTACTGCATGAGTATCCCATAGACTTGAATGGTACACCGCTGCAGTACCCGTGACCACCTCTTGTAAAAACGTTCACTGAGGGAGCGGTACAACATTTGGCATGCAAACAATACCAGGAGCAGGAAACAAAATTAATTATTGAAATATCTTAATAATAATCTATAAATTTTTTAAAGATGGATATCCCATTTGGAGGTATTTTTTAAAAAAATACAACTTATCCCCCCAAAAAAACAATTATGGGGGGAGTCTGGGGAAGTCCACATGAGGACCCCCCCCCCAATGGAATACCGAACGCAACTGCAAGCGGTGTGCCAGTGAAAACACATTGACCCCATAGACTATAATGGGGTCGTATGCTTGCAGCCAGATCTCCGCACGGATCATGTGGAGAGGAAAGTAGTTCACTCTACTTTCCTGTCCGCATGATTTATGCGGGCAGCGCACGGCAAGCACATGGACCTCATTATAGTCTGTGCTTTTACTGCACACCGTTTGCAGTTGCGTTCGGTATTCCGTTCAGGGGGTCCCCATACAGACTCCCCGAACGGAATACCGAATGCAGATGTGAACAAAGGGTAAGAAAATTTTTTTCCAGTTTAATAAGTAGGAAGTAACGCTTCTTTCAAACAAACAGGATTGCTCCCAGACAGTTATACTGACTACAGCCAACATTTTAGCCCTTAGAATAGGAGAGTCTTGTTCTGTATGTGTTAGATTATATATGTGTCAACCAAATATTAGAAACAAATAACGAAACACAATATGGTGCATCCTTGCCTGTAAGGGCTCGTTCACACGGGGCAAGAGGGGGCGGACTTTGGCGCTGAATCCACGTCATAATCTGCCCCCTCACGATAGAGGTCTATGTAGATTGCTAGCGAGCTGCTCTTTCTTTAGGTGGATTCCGTGGCTGGTTCAGACCCAGCATCCACCTCGTGGCAGCACCCTCCAGACTGGGCCCATTCATTTGGGCCTAGTCTGGAGCGGGAAGCCACGACAGTCGTGGCAAGTGCATTTTGGCCCTATTCTGACACAGCTTCCCACGTCAGAATGAGGACAAAAATTCACCATACCGCGCCCCGTGTGAACGAGGCCTTAGGCTTTTTGCAGACCAGCATTGTTCATTTATTTTTTGAATAAATCTTTATTGAATTTTTATCAAAGAAAACATACAAGAGAGTGTGTTGCAACACACACAGTAAAAAAAAAATTAAAAATAAAACAGAGAGTTGTATGAAAAGACCTGTAAAACAGATTGGTGCATGCATAGGTGTTTCATAGAACGCCACGTTGATATTGCAGCAATTATATAGCGACATAATAATAACCTACATTGCTCATTTATGTTGTTCTCCGCATCATAGAATCAGAACAATAAAAATGGTAGCAGATGTTGGACACCAACAACACCAACACTGGTTTTACTGGGGTCCATCAGGTTTCATTCATGGAGTACCTAATTTTCCAGACAAATAGTCCAGCTTCCAGCAGGATATGCTCCAGTCAGTGCAGTACTTTCAGAGTATGACTTGCTGAAAGAAGCTATTCAAGATTGTAGCAGGAGAGTAGCACCCTGTGAGATAACAGTGGGGACCAGTGCTAAGGTCACTGCTAAGTGTCGAAAGTACTTGTTGGCACACTGTAAATTGCAATGTTTCTTCTTCCTACATTATATTTTCCAATAGCTTGTATAGATTTTGTTGATAGCATTAACAATCAGGGCAGTAAACACCCATAACACATGGATCTACTTACTGTACAAATGAATGCCAGTTGTGCAATATTCTGGGCTACAAACTCAAGACCAAGATTATCCCCTGACCCTTGTCTATAGTCTCTCACTCTGCCCAATCAGTATCCCTATGCTATGCTGAGGATGGTCCAATAGGCCGAAACAGCGCTGTCCATAGCTGGTAATCTGTTCCTTTTGGAATAGAAATACTAACTTGGCAATTAAATCAGCATCATGTCAGTAGGCTTATTAACTGAGTCATGCATGATGTTAAGGGGGCTGCCCCTAGAGGACAGCATACAGAGGCACTGTTCTCCTAATTACATCCTGGAGAATAGATTTGCATATTTTTTTACCCAGAATCCCTAGCAGAGCAGGAATGACTTGTAAGTCTCCGTACTGCCTATGTAGGCACACACTCTCCCTAATGTGTACGATTATCCCCTGATATTGGGGAGATGACATTTTTAAGTTTTTTTGTGGTTGGGTAGATGGCTAAGTTTATATTCTGAAATGCTGGCTTTGGGAGAGCAGGTTAAAATTATGTAAAGCTTACCTTACCAGATGTATTATGTATCCTTTTTGTATGTGAGCACGCTCATTTGGTTTATTTACATACGGAAGCCTCCTGATAGTGTACATTTCAGCTATAATTTGCCCACACTGCAGATATACAAGGCATGATCAATTGACTTCAGTACACTTCAGAGGAGCGGATAGGAGGCCACCTCTCCAGAGGGGAGCACATAACTTCACTTCAAAATAAATCATTTTCATAGGCAGAGGGATTTTTTTCTTTCTTTAATGAATACAAAGTACACAGTGAACAGATTTAAAATGTTTTTAGGGAACAGATACATGCAGCCATAACCATTGGTAGCAGGAAATACTGGCAGGCTCCCACATTACAAAGAATAGATTTAGGAAAACTGTCTAATCTAGGGGCCCACGTTGCTATTCCTTTTGTAGCCACTCTTGGCTTTGGTTAAAAAAAAAACCACAGCAAAATTTGCAAGAAAAAAAGCTGCTCTTCTGCAATGTGGGCCAGTGAAAGAAAAACTGTCTTTGTTTCCCAGAGCACAGTCTTCTTTTGCAAGAGCTTTATAAGGGTTCATTCACACGGAGGAAAACGGTGAGAAATTTGGTGTGGAATTTCAGCGCTGAAAAAAAAGCCTCCCATTGACTTCAATGGGCTCCTTTTTCTGCTAGGAAACCCATTGAAGTCAATGGGAGGCTTTTTTTCAGCGCTGAAATTACACACCAAATTCCTCACCATTTTCCTCCGTGTGAATGGACAGACCTGTCATCCAATCCAGCAAGGGTAGAAAGGAGCAAGGAGCATCAGACTTTGAGAAAGGAGACCTATCTGAAACGCGTCAGCTGACGCCACATTCCTGTTCCTGTTTCGTTTGTGTGTCAATATCGATTTGGAAAAATTCACCCTCACATTCCTGAAGCTTTTTGAGGCAGTTTTTGTAGCTTGACATAGGAAGAAGTGTACACCTCACCCTCAAAGGGGTTTTCGAAGCTGGGTACTCCTTTTTATAATGGTGTCCTATTCTTAGGCTAGGTAATAAGTATCAGATTGGTGGGGGTCCAACACCCTGTACTGATCAGCTGTTCCAGACACCAGAACCTTATACAAAGGATGATTCCAGAAGCAGAAGGCTCAATCCCCTGTATTGCAGAAGTACAGTTAATAACCAGGTGCAGAGCTGCAGCAATCTAGCATGACTGCTATACAGCCGTCTGCATTTGGCTCCATCCTTGTATTGGTTACTATGGCTGCTTGAAACAGCAGATTAGTGCAGAGTCTGAGTGTTGGAGCCCCACTGAGCTGATACTGATAACCTATCTTGATGAAGGGTCATACTATCAAAACCAGCCCAGCAAAGAAGTTCCCAGTAAAGAGGACCTTTCACCACTTTCAACTAATTGTATCCATCAGCAGGTGCTTCTCCACTAGTTCTGGCCCAGTTAGAATTTTCCCCCCACCATTCCTGAGTAATCACTTCTGTTAGTTTCAGCACAATTGTACAATCCTTTGCTATAGCAGATAGAGACCAGCCACCTGACAGTAGAGAGCATGATTGTGCTGAAACTAATAACAATGATTGCTGGGAAATGAAGAGAACTAGAGAAAAAAATTTCAGCTGTACCAGAATCAGTGGAGCAGGGCCTATTCAAGGGTACAGAGTGGGGGTTAATGGAGAGGTTGAAAGGCTTTCTTCAAGTCTCCAAATACCTTGCCGTCAGGGATACGTAATGGTAGTCAGTGTAGTAATTCAGAAATTAAGTAGGTTTGGTTTCAGTTGACTGTTAAGTTCCGGTCACAGTGCTTTGTATATTGCAACACAACCACTTTTACCATCATTAGATGTGCTGTCGAGGCATGAAATTGTGATCTTATGTACTCAAAGGCTAGGCTGAGATCTGCATCTGAGTTTTTGGGGCAGATTCCCTCGAAAATTCCCAGATGAAAAAGTTCTGCAAGTTGGCCTTTTTTTTTTCAATTTGGAAAAGCAATGGCACCATAAAGGATACCCGGAGGACCCCATTATACTCGATGGGTAGAGATGAGCGAGTACTGTTCGGATCAGCCGATCCAAACAGCACGCTCGCATAGAAATGAATGGACGTAGCCGGCACGCAGGGGGTTAAGCGGCCGTCCGCCGTCAAAGCGGAAGTACCAGGTGCATCCATTCATTTCTATGGAGCGTGCTGTTCGGATCGGCTGATCCCAACAGTACTCGCTCATCTCTATCGATGGGATCTGACAGGCTTTGTTGGTGTCTGTTATTGGACAGATCCATCTTTTACTGTTCCTGCAACGGAATAGGAAATGGAATGAGTGCTACAGATGTAAAAGTCAGTGCAGAGCCCTGGCCTCAGCCATTTCAATTTTTGCTGCCATGTGAAGTATGTAAGTGCTTTACTATGGGCTGTGTGTCCTTGTGGCTTTTTACTATGGGCTTGTGACTATGTCCTTGTGGCTATGGGCAGCTAGTCCTTGTGGTTTGTTACTATGGGCTTGTGACTATGTCCTTGTGGCTATGGGCTGCTAGTCCTTGAGGCTTGTTACTATGGGCTTGTGACTATCTCCCTGTGGTTGTCTTCTACTTGTCCTTGTGGCTTGTTACAATGGGCTTGTGGCTACGTCCTTGTGGCTTGTTACTATCGGCTTGTGACTATCTCCTTGTTGCTATGGGCTGCTAGTCCTTGAGGCTTGTGACTATCTCCCTGTGGTTGTCTGCTACTTGTCCTTGTGGCTTGTTACAATGGGCTTGTGGCTACGTCCTTGAGACTTGTTACTATGGGCTTGTGACTAAGTCCTTGTGGCTTGTTACTATGGGCTTGTGACTATCTCCCTGTGGTTGTCTGCTACTTGTCCTTGTGGCTTGTTACAATGGGCTTGTGGCTACGTCCTTGAGACTTGTTACTATGGGCCTGTGACTAAGTCCTTGTGGCTTGTTACTATGGGCTTGTGACTATCTCCTTGTGGCTATGAGCTGCTTGTCCTTGTGGCTTGTTACTATGGGCTTGTGATTACGTCCTTGTGGCTTGTTATTATAGGCTTGTGGCTACGGGCTGCTCCAGTACTGCCACCAGCGTAATACATTGGTAATTGTTTCTGCGGCTCTGAGCTTGGGCCCTTGTAGTAAGTTGATCCCCCCTCCCTCCCGGGCTGTTTGGTACACTCCCTCCTATGCCTGTACTGCTCCCAGTATTTGTTTTGTTTCCTTACAACTTGAATTGTGCTTGGTGTATTCCCCTCCATGTCCCCGCCCTGCTGTCAGGAGTGTAGGCGGGAGGAGGGGTGAAGTGCATGGACAGCGGCACCTCACAGTCACCTCCAGGACATCTCCTGCCTTCACGTCCCCTGGTAACAAGTGACAACGACACTGCTTACTCCTCACCTCTTCACCGAAGACTGTCCCAAACACAGTGGAGGGAGCGGGGCAACAACCCCTGAGAGTCTCCTGTGCCATGCTTCCGGGTGCAGCGTGACCCGCCTCCTGCCTGCAGATCCCACTGATCTCTTCTATCCACTTACCTGCACTTCATCCTAATACCTTGTGTGACATGTCCGAGCTCAGGAAGAGAGGGGCCACGGCAGAGGCCGAGCGCGACCACAGCGACCGAGTAAGTGAGCACTGCTTTCTGCCCTCCCGGCACTGCCTGTCATTGTGTCACCTGTGTGTGCCCGTCTCTATGATGGCACAGTGGCCTTGGCCTTATTCCGTCACTGTGCACCGGCTTGACACATAAAGTTTATTCAGAAAAACTAGGGCAAATAAGAAAAACACTGCTGTTGCCCCTAGCAACCAATCAGATTATTTCTATCATTTTGGGAAGCGTTGTGATTGGCTGCTGCAAGGAAATGCTCCATTTTACCTTTCCACCACTTCTCACAAGTCTCCCCAATGTTTTCTTACAGGAAATGAGTGCAGACATATTACAGCAACATGGCCTTATTGTAGGAGCGTCACAAAGGCAATTTCCAGAAGGAGAGGGAGGGCTTTATAGAGCCCTGTACACACTGCTTATGCTCTAGCCACCTTTGTGTCCATTTATAACAGAAGCTACACTGCTCTTAGTATTTGTATGGTGCCAACAACACCTAAGGCCGTATTCACACCTGCGTTCCGGTTTCCATTCACTGAGTCCACTTGGAGTCCCCTCGAACGGAAACCTATGTGCATAAAAAAAGGAGTTACCTAAGGAAACCTGCGGACCCCATAGACTATAATGAGGTCCGTGTGGTTTCTGTTTAGTTTCCGCACAAAACATGCGGAGCGAAAAGTGCTGCTTGCAAGACATTTCTCTACACGTGTTTTGTGTGGAAACCACACGGACCCCATTATAGTCTATGGGGTCCGCGGGTTTCCTTAGGTAACTGCTTTTTTATGCACATAGGTTTCTGTTCAGGGGGTCCCCAAGCAGACTCCCCAAACGGAAATTTGAACACAGATGTGAATAGGGCCTGAAGGACCGCAGTGACTTACAATGTAGCCTTCAGGTGATATCATGGTGTCATAAATAGAATAGTGCTCCTATTTCTCCTGACATAGCTCACAAAATTTATCATAGAGGCTTTGAAGGCATATGTGAAGAGAGACTTACAGATTTTCTTTGAAAAACAGCTACAACCTTCTAAGTCTGAGTTGTCTGTGTGACCTGGGTGCTCTTAATGACCATTTAGGGATTCTGTACCCCATTCCACTTGAAAAATGTTGAGAGAAAAGTTTTTCAAGCATTTTGTGGGTGGAAACCTGGTGGACCCCATTACAGTCTGCAGGTAACTGCTATTTAAGAGAATTGGGTTTCCTTTGGTCCGCTATTTAAGTGGACCCGAAGTATGGAAACCCGAGCACAGGTGTGACCCTTGCCTAAGCATGAGACCCACAGCTACAGTAACAATTTGTAGTAAAATTAGACACTTTAAAAAATGGAAAGACTTATCTTTAGGGTACATTCACACATAGATTTACAGCAGAAATGAATGGGGTTGTCAGCAAGCACGTACATTTCTGCAGATCCTATTTAGAAGACAGTTGCAGAATTTCTTCAGCAAATTTTCTTTGTTTGAAATTTTGTGCAGCAAATCTACTGAAATCTGCAGCAAATGTACTTTATGACTTTATAATTAAGTCATAAAGGAATATGGCCAGAAAAGATTTTCATGCTGTGGATTTAAAAATGCACAACCCAACAAAAATGCACAACAAATTGAACTGCAAATTTGCACAAAATATTAATAGCATTTCCAACCCGTGTAAACTTACCTTTAGGCTAGGCTCACACAGAGGAATACCAGCCCTGTGAAATCCAAAGCCGCAGGTTTGCACACAGATTAGCCTTAGATACAATGGGGGCCATGGCAAGATCAAGCAGGACGCTTCTTTTTTCAGCTTGTTGGAAACAATAAAAGGCAGATTCCTCCGTGGGAACGGGCCCATAGAGGTGCAACTCTGCACAGCTAGTCCGCAAAGGGGGCAGTTTACCTTTCTTGACCTCATTCAGTTCTGTTTTCACAGAAAGGAAATGTTGATGGAGTACATCACATTGCACAGCCTAGTTCAGTGCTTTAAGTATTTGTCAGATCCCTTATTGCAACTATCAAAATCAGCGCAATCTCTAAATGGCAGCTACAGACAGGGCTGTGGAGTTGGGAAAAATTACCAATTTTAAAATAAATTGCTGAATTATTTTAAATGATATTACATATATGGATACTGTGTATTTTATTTAGTGCATAGTTTGTTGCTTACTTTTGTATGAAATCATTAGCTTGTACTTGAATTAGAGGAACATCATGGTGCCTGTGTGACAATGTCTGTCAGCCATTTATGAAGGAATTGGAGCAGAAGTCGGGTTGGAATCTTGTTTTGGCCTACCAGCTCCACAGCTCTGGCTACAGAAGGTGTTTATGTGATTTATCCATTCATAGGTCACTCACATCAATGAGTTATATTGTAGGGACCAATGGTAAAAGCTTGCGAACTGAACGTGATCACCAGGGCTGCAATTTGTACCGCAGGGTGACCTTGCAACTAGGTGGACCCTTATACTGCTTATCCTCCAACTGGGGAAGAAGAGGGAGTTTGCTGCTGCTACTACCTGGAAAAAGGAGACCCTTGCTCAGTTCCTGCAAAATCATCCTTTTACCTCTATTCAAATGAGCAGAAAAGGGCTTTAGGATTACTGATTTCCATCAGCAGGCTTCACTATTTGCTGCTGCTAACAGCTGATCAGCTCTGCCCCTGCTAGTTGACTGACATATCTTTCCTCGGCCTCAGCACACAGTACTAACTGCACTGTGCATGTCTGATGATTATACACTGTGCCCAGAAGTGAATGAAGCCAGAGGCCAGTGTATCATCATCAGATATTCTCAGGACAGAGCTGAGCAGCAGTTAACAGCATCAGATTGTGAAGCCTATAGATGGAAAGCTACGCGTGTAAAGCCCTTTTCTGCTTTACATAGTCAAAAACATGACGATTTTCACAAGAATGGAGTAGTAATCCTGAATAAGGACTCATTCATATCTGCGCCCGGGGTGTCCGTTATGCAGGTTTCCGTTTCAGGAATTAGGAAGCGGTTTTTGGACACTGAGGCGGTTTTTGGTAAAAACCGCCTCAAAAAACGCCACTCCCATACAGTGAATGGACCTTAAAAAACCGTGTTGCGGTTTTTGACAAAAAAAACGTGCCAAAAACCACGACATGGTTTCCGCCTCGCATTCACTTGTATTGGCTTCCTGAGGCGGAATCCGCCTCAAGAAAGGTCATGTCACTTATTTTTTCCGCTAGTGGCAAAAAAAAACGCTAGCGGAAAAACGAACGCTAGCGGTCTCCATAGACCACCATTGTGAGGGGATGTGGATTCCACGCCATAATCCGCCCCCTCTGTGCCCGTGTGAACGAGCCCTTACTCCATCCAGGGCCTGAGCATTACTTTTAATGTTTTGTGTTCCCCATTTAGATGTGCCCAAACTTACCTTAGTGAGAATTTGGTTAAATGCTCCAATTTTTCATTAAACCAGCGCAACACAATATTACCATTCCTGTTCAAATGTGAATGGAATGTTGGGCCACACTCTGGCTCAGTGGTTAGCACTGCAGCCCTCCAGCCCTGGGTCCTGGTGTTCAAATCCCACCAAGAGCAAAAAACCATCTGCAAGGAGTTTGTATGTTCTCCCCGCGTTTGCATGGATTTCCATCCCATATTCCAAAGACATACTGATAGGGGAAAAAATGTACATTGTGAGCTCTATGTGGGGCTCACAATCTACATTAAAAAAAAAAAAAAATGTGAATGTAATGTTCCAATAAGCGGGATGTTCAGGAATTGGACGCACTCCGGAGATGCCCGGGCAGGTGTACAAAAAAAACCAAAACCATGCAGTCCATTCAGTCACTCCCTGTGCCTCCAAGTTTCTTGGAGCCCGACACCTGTCAGTGGCCTCAGCAGTCACAGGAAAGGAATATGGGATGTATGTGAGTGAAGTTACTGATCCCTCTCCAACGATCTTGAAGGGGCACTGGTTGGTTTTATGTGGCACAGGGCTTCCAGTGAGTATTTATTTTTTTACTTTGTCTAATTCAACACCACTTTAGGTAGGGACACCACATTGCAAAAACACTGCAGCAAAAAAATGTTGCTTTGTACATTACCTATAAAGTTGATGGGATTTTGGCTAATCCCATCCACACAATGCAGAAAAAAATCTGGAGCGGAAATACTGCGATTTCAAAAACGCAAACATGTCAATTATATCTACAGAAATTCTGGTGTAAGTACAATAGAGACAGAAAGTCCGAAGGGGGAACCTCTGGACTTTCTCTGGAAAAACGCTGTGGAAATAAAATGTGATGCGTTTCCTTCGCAGTGTTTTCCACCGCATTTTTCTTGCTACGTAGGGCCTTAGCCTAAAGGTGATATTTAAAAATAGCTATCAAGTTACTAGATTTCTTTTTTGTAATTGTATCAAATATAAAAATGGCTAAATGCAAACGAAATATTAGAAAACATGTTACATTGTTTAGTAATAAGGGAGATGAGTACTTTGTTCATTTCCTGAGGGCTTTGTGCCCATCTTGATAGACGAACCTTGTAAAATGTGTTATGCTTGATTAAAAATATTCTGTCAGCAGTCAATTTTTTATCAACTTAATCCAAGTGTCTTGCAGAGGTGACTCTACAGTTTCCAAATATGCTCCTGTTATACAGCTTTGGAGCCCCATTTTTATTTCATGTTATGCAGATGAGGGAAAAGTGCCTTACCTAGGAATGTAGACACACCACCAAAGTAAGTTTGTCTCCTTTGCATATGAATTAAAAATGTGAATTACATGAATATTGTATTTCAAAGCCAAATAACAGAGGCATATTTGGAAACTGTAGAATTCCCTCTATAAAGTACTGGGATTAGGTTTACAACAAATGTATTGCTCCTTTTAATGTTTCTTTGCAGTATATTTTGATTGTCTTTAAGACACATTTAGGGCCCCTTCACACGGAGTTTACGCTCCGCTCATTCAGACACGTATACACGAGCGCTTCAAAGCACATCCCATTCACTTCAATGTGAGCACGCGCTCCCATTGAAGTGAATGGAATGTGTTTTGAAGCGCTCGTGTATACGTGTCTGAATGAGCGGAGCGTAAACTCCGTGTGAAGGGGCCCTTAAGCTGTCCATACACCTTAGATAACTTTTGACCATACTCAATGATTTCAGGACTGGCCGACCATCTAATCTATACGGGGTCCTATAAACAACATCTCCCACCTCGCTTCACCCAGTGAACACTGATGGGAGGGCCCTGTTCTTATCACAGACCTAAATGACTGTGCTCATAGATTGCTCTTTTTCTGTGTCATGCTTGCATAGTAGATGCAAGAGTGTAGTGGGTACCAACATATATCGGCCCTATATTTGCAGATCAGTGTTCCTGAATCTCCTTTGTAATGGTCACTTGAGCTTTTCTCAGCTATTTGTTTGCACTTTCCTATCTTTTAAACACAATTTTTTCTCCCTACCATGTCGGAATAGCCTTAAGAAAGGCTATTCGTCTCCTACCTTTCCTTTTGTTCTCCACACCGCCATTCGCCTGAAATCCTGCTTTTTCTCGGTATGTAAATTAGCTCTCTTGTAGCACTGGGGGCGGGCCCCAGCGCTCAAACAGCACTGGATGCTGTCCATCTTCTTCTGCGACGAGGTCTTCTTCCGGCGGCTTCTTCTTACTTCTAGACCTCGGGCAAGCCGACTGCACATACCCACGGCCACAAGAAAAATGGCCGTTTCCACAGTTTTGCATGCACAGTTGGCTTGCCCTAGGCCCAAGGCCTAGAAGTAAGAAGACGCCGCCGGAAGAAGACGTACTGAAGACCTCGTCACAGAAGAAGATGGTGGCGGCGCTGGAGAGCTCTCTGGCAGCATTGGGGACACCCCCAGTGCTGTTTGAACGCTGGGGCCCGTCCCCAGTGCTGCGAGAGAGCTCATCTGCATACCGAGAAAAACCAGGATTGCAGGTGAACGGCAGCGCAAAGAAGAAAAGGAAAGGTAGGAGATGACTAGCCTTTCTTAAGGCTATTCCAACATGTTAGGGAGAAAAAATTGTGTTTTAAAAGATAGGATCCTGTGAAGCATGGGATTTTTTCAAAAAAACAATCGGACCTTGATTGATGAAAAGAATCCAAGGAGTTTATTTCAGGAAGTCCAGTTTTAACAAAAAAAATAATTCTTAAGAAAATTTCCATAATGCATACAACAAACACCTTGTACCTCAGGCTGCTGTAGTCTCACAAACAATTCATCATGTGAACTTCACCAACACACCCAGCTTTCTGGGAATTGGAATCATTTTATACCTTAGACATTTCCCATAATACTCTGCAGTTTTCCCTATAAAACCCTGGAGTTGCTGCAGACTTGCCTCTTATAAGATCAGGGCGGACACACCCAGTGCAACTCCACTACTGCAGGTAAATATACAAA
Organism: Leptodactylus fuscus; assembly: GCF_031893055.1. Taxonomy (NCBI): domain Eukaryota; kingdom Metazoa; phylum Chordata; class Amphibia; order Anura; family Leptodactylidae; genus Leptodactylus; species Leptodactylus fuscus. Next base: position 236,867,954 of record NC_134265.1, read on the forward strand.
AAACACTTTATAAATCCATGTTAATGTGAACAGTTCCTTAGTGTTAGTATATGGTTCCGAGATGGTAAGACAAGAAATAGTAGGAAAATAGAGCATTAGGTGGCCAGCCTAATGAGGAAAGAAAGAAATAAGAAGGAGTAATAGAACATTCACACAGAGATATTACCAGATCTGGGGTCTTATGTACCACCACTAAGGTTACAAAGAAGAAATCACATGGAAACATAACACAAAATAGTTTACCTCTTCACATTCCTCCCCCCTTAAGAAGAAGCTTGTCCTTCTTCAGACAGCTTTCACTTCAGCACCATACCTGGACAAATGATCGGCATTTTGGTGCTTGGACCCTGACCGATGTTGTATCTCAAATTTAAATGGCTGTAATGCTAAATACCATCTAGTTATTCTGGCATTTTTGTCCTTCATGGTATGAATCCAAGTGAGGGGATGATGATCCGTCACTAAAGTAAACTCTCTTCCTAATAAATAATAGCGTAATGCCTCCAATGCCCACTTTATCGCCAGCCCTTCCTTCTCGATTGTAGAATACTTTTGTTCACGGGGAAAAAGTTTCCTACTTAAATAAAGAATAGGGTGTTCCTCACCATTAATCTCTTGACTCAGGACTGCCCCAAGTCCCACCTCAGATGCATCCGTCTGTACAATAAATGGTTTGTCAAAGTTTGGACTTTGTAAGACTGGTTCTTTACACAAAATTTCTTTTATTTGTTCAAAAGCTAAATCACATTCTGTTGTCCATATCACGTCCTCTCTACTGTTCTTTTTAGTTAGGTCGGATAAGGGAGCAACGATAGTAGCAAAGTTTGGAATAAAACGTCTATAATAGCCAACAAGACCTAAAAAGGATCTGACCTCTTTCTTTGTGGCTGGAATAGTCGCAGATTGAATGGCTTGTACTTTGGATATCTCTGGCCTTACTTTACCACTACCCACAATAAACCCAAGGTACTTTGTTTCTTGGAATCCCAAAGCACATTTACGTGGATTAATTGTGAATCCTGCTTTCCCAATTTCAGTTATCACCTTTTCCAAGTGATACAAGTGCTCTTCCCATGATTTGCTAAAGATTACCACATCATCTAAATAAGCAGCACTGTACTCCGTATGATCCTTCAAGAGTAAGTCCATGGCTCTTTGAAACGTGGCTGGAGCACCATGAAGACCAAATGGCATGTTTCTGAACTGATACAAACCATTAGGCATCACAAAGGCAGTTTTTTCTTTTGATTTCTCATCAAGTGGAATTTGCCAGTACCCCTTACTTAAATCTAGGGTAGAAATATATTCTGCACACCCCAATCTATCTATGAGCTCATCAATACGCGGCATTGGGTAATTGTCAAAACTAGATATAGCATTAATTTTACGAAAATCTATGCAAAATCTTATTGTCCCATCTTTTTTCCCAACCATCACTACAGGTGATGACCAAGGACTTTTAGAGGGTTCAATAACTCCCAATTTAAGCATTTCTTGAACCTCATTTTCAGCCTTACCCTTTAATTTTTCAGGTATTCGATAAGGTCTCTGTCTGATAGGTGGATGATCTCCAGTATTTATTGTATGAGAAACTAAAGACACACGGCCAGGCTTACTTCCAAAAATATGTGAACTAGACCCAATAATCTTCCTCAGGTCACAATGTTGCGTTTTAGATAACTTTGGATTCAATGTTACCTCTGACCAGTGAGCACAATTTTTCAACAAATCATACATTTCTTCAGACATATCTTGTGAAGACTCTGCTACAATAGTACACGTAGTGTTATCTTTAGGACTAACCTCTGGTTCAATCCAACGTTTTAATAAATTTACATGGTAAACCTTATTTTTTTGTCTTTTATCTGGGGTTTCAATTTCAAAGTCAACAGGACCTGTTTGTCTAACCACTTTATATGGCCCTTGCCATCTGGCCAACAACTTATTCTCACTGCTGGGAAGTAAGAGAAGAACCTTATCCCCAACTTTAATCGATTTATTTTTGGCATGTTGATCATACCATTTCTTTTGGTAAACTTTTGCCTTGTGGACATTATCATGAGCTACCTTAATCAATTTCATTAATCTTTCTCTCATTTCCAATACATGTTCCACCACATTCTTCTGATGACCATCTTTACCTTCCCATACCTCTTTAATAACATCCAAGAGTCCCCTGGGTCGTCTCCCATATAACAATTCAAAAGGGCTAAACCCTGTAGACTTTTGTGGAACCTCACGATAGGCAAATAACAGAAAGGGCAACCATTTGTCCCACAGTTTTGGATCGTTATGTGCAAATTTCCTAAGCATGTTTTTCAAGGTTTGGTTATACCGTTCAGTCAACCCATCAGTTTGTGGATGATAAGGGGTAGTCCTGAGAGGCTGTATACCAAGAAGCTTATAAACTTCTAACAGAAAGGAAGATGTAAAGTTACTCCCCTGATCAGTAAGGATTTGCTTAGGTAATCCAACCCTGCTAAACACCTTCAAAATTTCCTCTGCAACTCTTTTAGCAGTAACTGTGCGCATAGGTATGGCTTCAGGATACTTGGTACAGTAATCAACAATTGTAAGAATAAAACTGTTACCTTTGGAACTTCTTTCTAGTGGACCGATAATATCCATACCCACAGTATTAAATGGTTCATCAATTATTGGTAAGGGTATAAGCTCTGCTTTGGGAGGAGCTGAAGCAGTGTACTGACATATTGGGCAACTACGACAGTAAGTAGTGATCTCATCATAAACTCCAGGCCAATAGAACCGATAGAGTACTCTGGCCAAAGTTCTTTTATAACCCAAATGTCCAGCAACAGGAACATCATGCGCTAATTTCAAAATTTCTGGTCTAAACTTTTTTGGCACAACTAACTGTTGCACTTGCTCTCCTGTTTTTGGGTGACTACACACTCTATATAAAATATTGTTTTCCACCAGATAATAGGGTGTAACAAGCTGCTTACCACTTTCTGCAACCACTTTACTGTTAGTTAAACCTTGTTCATACAATGCATACAAGTCAATGTCCTGTTTTTGTTCAAATGCAATATCAGTGTCCCACAAGTCAGCATTTTTATACTTGCCATCCAGGGAAACTCTTCTCCTAGAGACATCCTGCTGTCCTGGAACTCTCAGAGGCTTTGATGATGGCGGCTCCATGATGTCCTCATGGAATGGGAAAATGTCCTCCAAAGTCTCACCTCTCTTGTGTGCCTTTGCTTTAGCTCTGGTAGTCACAGCAGACAGCTGGCTTTTCCCCACTAGCAAATCTTTGAATCCGGGTGTGGTTCTTCCAAGGATCACTGGTACTTGTAGTTCTGGAACAACAACTACTGGCATGGTAAAACATTTCTCAGCCAACTGCAGGTCAATATTTGATGTGGAGTATTTTTTTGTATCTCCATGAACACAAGTAATTGGCACTTTGGGAGAGTCCATCTTCTGAGTTATTAGGTTCTCCTTTACCAAGCTTAGTTTACTGCCAGAATCAAGCAAAGCATCCACGTTCTGTCCATTAACTTGGATTGGCAGCATGAAGTCACTGCTAGCAAAAAACAATCCAGACTTTGTGCCTTTAGAGCTTTTCCTGGGGCAAAATTTAGCTATGTGTCCCTTTTCTTGGCAAATATAGCACATTTTTTTCACTGGTGACAGTTTTTAATGGACTTCTAGCTTCTTGACTTCTCCCTCCAGAGAAAGTTCTGAATGGTTTGGCTGGGCCAGTTGCAGACCTGCTTAAGTCTCTCTTTGCTAGGATAAAGTCCTCTGCCAAAGAAATAACTTTGTCAGCATTTTTGGGCCAATGTTTTTTAACCCAAGCAAGAACATCAGCTGGAAGAATTTGTAGAAATTGTTCAAGTATGATCACTTCACTGATCTGCTCAGTCGTCTTGTTGTCTGGTTTCATCCATTTCATGTATAAGTCTTGCAGGCGAGTAAAGACTTCCCTTGGACCATCAGTGTAGCTGTACTTGAGTTCTCTGAACCTCTGTCTATAGGTTTCCTCACTGATGTCATATCGCCTTAGAATAGTCTCTTTAACCAAGTCATAGTTATTTGCATCATTCATGTTCATGTGGCTATATGCCAGTTGGGCTTGTCCAGTAAGATATGGCACCAGTCTTACAACCCACTGTTCCTTAGGCCACTGACAGGTATGTGCAATTCTTTCAAATGTGGATAAATAGGCTTCAATATCATCTTCTGGAGAAAGTTTTGTCATGCGAGGGTCTTTCCAAGCAACAGGCGGTCTCAGAGTTTGAAACAGCTCCCTCCAGCGTTCATCCTGACGTCGCAATTCCTCGCAATTTCTCCTGGCTTCCTCCATTTGCCTTTTTTCTGCATTGATCTGCTGCACAGTTAACCATTTCATAAGGTCAGCAATGCTCTCTGGTAAAGTCTTTTCAGAAGGCTCAGCAACACTTGGAGTTAATGGAGCAGCTGTGGCTCCTTGCCCTTCTGCATCCTCCTCTAGCAGTGCTCTCTGTCTGACACCTTGACTTTCCATATTCACCAGTTTCCTTGCAACAGTTCGCTTTGCAGACTTAGTTGGTGGCTTTGCATTAATACGCCAGGAACGTGTCTTGTACATAACTCCCTTGTTTCTTTAGGCTTGAGTACTTACAGCAATACTCCAAAAATCATCCCGTTTCTGACACCATATGTGAAGCATGGGATTTTTTCAAAAAAACAATCGGACCTTGATTGATGAAAAGAATCCAAGGAGTTTATTTCAGGAAGTCCAGTTTTAACAAAAAAAATAATTCTTAAGAAAATTTCCATAATGCATACAACAAACACCTTGTACCTCAGGCTGCTGTAGTCTCACAAACAATTCATCATGTGAACTTCACCAACACACCCAGCTTTCTGGGAATTGGAATCATTTTATACCTTAGACATTTCCCATAATACTCTGCAGTTTTCCCTATAAAACCCTGGAGTTGCTGCAGACTTGCCTCTTATAAGATCAGGGCGGACACACCCAGTGCAACTCCACTACTGCAGGTAAATATACAAAAAACACTTTATAAATCCATGTTAATGTGAACAGTTCCTTAGTGTTAGTATATGGTTCCGAGATGGTAAGACAAGAAATAGTAGGAAAATAGAGCATTAGGTGGCCAGCCTAATGAGGAAAGAAAGAAATAAGAAGGAGTAATAGAACATTCACACAGAGATATTACCAGATCTGGGGTCTTATGTACCACCACTAAGGTTACAAAGAAGAAATCACATGGAAACATAACACAAAATAGTTTACCTCTTCACAGATCCCTTTAAATGTTAAAGGAAAAAAAATGAGTTGTTTCTGTCTGTTATGTATCCTTATTTTTTTGGGTGGAGCAAAAGTCCTACAAATTTGACTTTTGTCTCTGTCCAAAAGAGCAGATACACCGTGGAAATGCTCCAAATGCACACTTGCGGATGGTTTTAAAGACCCGTTGTATCAATGGGTTTTTAACCAACCAGTTCTAATTGGTTTTTATGATCTTTCAAAGCATCCCAGAAACTGATTAGGTGCAGAGACACCAACGCAGATGTGAACCCAGCCCTAATATTAGCACTTAAAAATATACACTCACCGGCCACTTTATTAGGTACACCATGCTAGTAACGGGTTGGACCCCCTTTTGCCTTCAGAACTGCCTCAATTCTTCATGGCATAGATTCAACAAGGTGCTGGAAGCATTCCTCAGAGATTTTGGTCCATATTGACATGATGGCATCACACAGTTGCCGCAGATTTGTCGGCTGCACATCCATGATGCAAATCTCCCGTTCCACCACATCCCAAAGATGCTCTATTGGATTGAGATCTGGTGACTGTGGAGGCCATTGGAGTACAGTGAACTCATTGTCATGTTCAAGAAACCAGTCTGAGATGATTCCAGCTTTATGACATGGCGCATTATCCTGCTGAAAGTAGCCATCAGATGTTGGGTACATTGTGGTCATAAAGGGATGGACATGGTCAGCAACAATACTCAGGTAGGCCTTGGCGTTGCAACGATGCTCAATTGGTACCAAGGGGCCCAAAGAGTGCCAAGGAAATATTCCCCACACCATGACACCACCACCACCAGCCTGAACCGTTGATACAAGGCAGGATGGATCCATGCTTTCATGTTGTTGACGCCAAATTCTGACCCTACCATCCGAATGCCGCAGCAGAAATCGAGACTCATCAGACCAGGCAACGTTTTTCCAATCTTCAATTGTCCAATTTCGATGAGCTTGTGCAAATTGTAGCCTCAGTTTCCTGTTCTTAGCTGAAAGGAGTGGCACCCGGTGTGGTCTTCTGCTGCTGTAGCCCATCTGCCTCAAAGTTCGACGTACTGTGTGTTCAGAGATGCTCTTCTGGCTACCTTGGTTGTAACGGGTGGCTATTTGAGTCACTGTTGCCTTTCTATCAGCTCGAACCAGTCTGGCCATTCTCCTCTGGCATCAACAACGCATTTCCACCCACAGAACTGCCGCTCACTGGATGTTTTTTCTTTTTCGGACCATTCTCTGTAAACCCTAGAGATGGTTGTGCGTGAAAATCCCAGTAGATCAGCAGTTTCTGAAATACTCAGACCAGCCCTTCTGGCACCAACAACCATGCCACGTTCAAAGGCACTCAAATCACCTTTCTTCCCCATACTGATGCTCGGTTTGAACTGCAGGAGATTGTCTTGACCATGTCTACATGCCTAAAGGCACTGAGTTGCCGCCATGTGATTGGCTGATTAGAAAGTAAGTGTTAACGCGCAGTTAGACAGGTGTACCTAATAAAGTGGCCGGTGAGTGTATGTCTTTATTCTCAACTCCAAAATGCAAATTACTCTGATATGGTGTAACTTTGAATCCTGGCCTAAACACTGTACTATTTCTCCCCTTCACAATACAATTAAAAGGATGACCTTGCTTTACCACAGCTTTGGTATTATAGGCATGTGAGTGATGGCTGAGTAAATGAATGTGAGTGGTCCAGTCCTAATACTTGGCTTCTTTTGCTGGTCCTCGCTAGCTGTGATGTCCCGTGTCCCTTTCCTTAGGCCGTTGATCGGCCACAGTGATCACATGCGGAGTATATACATACTTTTTTTTTTTTTCCCCCACCTTCCCCAGCCTAAAGTGAAAAAAAAAAAATCCTGGACAACCCCTTTAAGCTTTGCTTGGGATGGGTGTCTGCTTGCTTCAGTATGTACCTCATCTGACTTAAAGGGATCCTATCATACAAACCCATTTTTTTTCTTATTAACACGTTGGAATAGCCTTAAGAAAGGCTATTCTTCTCCTACCTTTCGTTGTCCTCTCCGCGCCGCCATTCCGTAGGAATCCCGGTTCTTTTTGGTATGCAAATGAGTTCTCTCAGCGGGCCCCAGCGCTCAAACAGCACTGGAGGCATCCCCAATGCTGTGAGAGAACTCTCTCCAGCGCTGCCTCCAATTTCGTCAGAAGCGTTCTCTTCATCCATTTCTTACAATATTGTGCAAGCGGCCATTTTCTTGTGGCTTGTGAACATGCACAGTCTGCTCTACCCAAGGCCGAGGCCTAGAAGTTACAAGCCAGCACTGGAAGAAGAGGATGAAGAGGAAGCTGCTGACAAAGATGGAGGCAGCGCTGGAGAGAGCTCTCTCGCATCGTTGGGGACGCCCCCAGTGCTGTTTGAGCACAAGAACCAGGATTCCTACGGAACGGTGGCGCGGAGAAGACAACGAAAGGTAGGAGAAGAATAGCCTTCTTAAGGCTATTCCGACGTGTTAATGAGAAAAAAAAAGGGTTTGTATGATAGGATCCCTTTAACCAGAGTAGAGACCAAACAAGGCTGCCTTCTTTCCATTCCACTCTAGCTAAACATATAGAGCATAAGAAGGTTTGATCTAAAAGTAAAGCCCTGTGAGTTGAGCAATTCATTGAATGGAAAGTCAGCTCCATTATTTTTTTGTTATGGACTTGCTCACATGAATTATTCCAGCTATTTTGCATCCATATTAACCTGCCTCACACTTTCTCACACTGCCATTGACTAAAGGATATGTCATTCACTGTAGACTATCCAATCCGGATTACTGATATGTGAATAACCAAAACTAAAATTCAGTGGTATGGCGTGGAATATCAATAGGGGGAGTGTCCTAAAATAATTGTTTAATTATAATTGAGGTAAAATGTTCAATTAATTGTGACTTTGATTTGGGTCATAGTTGTCCAGCCCTGATTTTCATGTCCTTGCCCACTTTTACCTTGCTGGTTATACCTTGCTGGTTATACTATCAGACTATCTAATATTTCTTTGCATGCTTCCAGACAAAAAAACAGAGAACTGTTCATCTAAGCTGCTGCTGTCTGTGTACTCTATCTATATATAGTCTGAATATTAGAGGGTGGTGGAAACCCAGAAAGGCATTTATATACAGATGTGCTATTCATATGGAATGAGTCAACCTGTTTGTAACTAAACCTGTGCCAAGCTTCATGTCATTGTGAGCGGCTGATGCTCAGATTTCGTAGCTACACTTGATGTGTTATTTTTCTGATAGTGGATCGTGTGCACCTGAGGTTTCTTTAGCTATTATGGGCTTACTGCAGTTGTGTTTTGTAGGGTGTTTTTCAATTTCAGATTTCCAGGTACAGGCCTGGATCATAAAGGAGGTGAGAGTATTTTTGTACTCCATTCCTGAGTTACAAGAACTTATTTATGCAGAAAAAAGCAGTGCAATAAAACACCACATTTGTTTGCAAAAGTCACAAGGTTCAGCAAGATGGAAGCTCTGTAAATCCAGTTATTACACAATGAACTAAGCTAAGGTACAACCCAGGGATCACCTACTAAGTACCTACAGGGAGGAAACCTGTTTCCTGCAAACCAAAATTCCAAGACTGCTATGAACATGACTTAGTTATTGTGTACCCTACCATTCTGGATCAACCAGATGTTAAAATCACCTTCCTTATTCCTAATAATGTAGAGGTCCTGGTAAAAGCAATACTACTCTGACCCATTAGGCATGGATTGCACAAGATCTCCATGGACAAACTTGTTTTTCCAGCAACAGATACTCGATTAGATTGAGATCTGGAAAATCTTGAAGCTGTGTCATCACCTTGAACACTTTTTCATGTTCCTCAAAGTGACACCTTGCTATTTAACCTCTTGAATGTGACCATGGCATCTCAATTTTTAATGAAAACTCAGGTAACCTATAAATAAATTATGACATTGTGTAACACCTTCTAAGGCCAGATCCGAAGTTTATGCAAAGTGGATGGCAGCCATTTTCACAAATCCCTCATATGTTACAGTGTATGGAGGGATTCGTTAAAATGGACAAAATTAGAGCATGACCTTTATCTCCTGTGTGTGTGCAAACAGGAAGCAGGAAGTCGTCATCATCAGCAGCATGTGCTGTATACACCCATAGGAAACAATAGCAAAGGGGGTGCATGATACATCGTGCACCAGTCTAATTAGCATATGAATAAAAACGGACTTATTCAAAAACCACTGAGGCAATTTACATACTAAAGGTAAGTGTGGAATAGCCTTTCTAAAGTCTATGCAAGGATGTGATTAGTTAAAAATGACTTTTCCCAATGATAAAGGCTCTTTAAACTGGTTTTCCGAGCAAAAAATGTTTTGTTTTTAAAAAAAGGTGTTTTAGTGCTATTAATGAGTTAATAAATGCACCCGTATACCTTTATCAGTGTTTTGAGTGATTTCTGGGTGTCTCTGGGAACTCCTGGTATCTTTTGCCTTTGTTTACGCATTAAATTCAATGTCAGTGAATGTTGGCTATGGACCGTCAAAATATAGGTCATGTCCTATTTTTGCCTGTTTTCATGGATCCCTCTGTACACTCAAATCTATGAAAACAGATGCCCCCTGGTTGCAAGATAGCCATAAAAAATGGACATTTTTCACAGCCGTTTTGCATCTGGATTGTCTAAATGTAGCCTTAAGCTCAATAAAACACAGCAAAATCTGCAAAAAAAACTCCAAAATCCTGCCTTTAGGGTTTTTTCTAGTTTGGTTTTGGACTTTGTACCTCTTGGAAAATGCTGAATGGGCGTGACAGATACTCATAGATATTGATAGTGATGTACTCATAGCCTGGTATGCTTCTTCTCAAAAAGGTTCTCCCATTTACACATGGGTTGGGGAAACAGCCCACATTTGGGGATCATGTGATAATTGGGTGTGGGCGGGGATTCTGACTTTATTGTTGTTCTAAAACTGGATGAAAAATTTGATAAGTTTTGCCATCCTTCCCTATCCATCAATTCCTATACTTTGTATTGCATTATCAGACAGATTGTGATGGAAATGAAAGAATGTAGTTTTTTTTTTTTTTTTTGCTTTGTAGGAAAGTGCAGAGCATGGTGCTACACACTCCAGTAAAATCACGGCCGCAAAATAACGCGACGTATACGATCCTAACTCCCATTGAAATGAATGGGATCTTTTTGTGAGCGCAATCTGCTCAAACGTGTATACGTGCCAGATTGCGCTCTACTTTCCTCCATGTGAACTCACCCTATGTTTGCATCTATTTTCCTCTGTTTTTAACATCCCTAAACCTGATCTGAATGCATGACACAAATGTGGTGTGCGCGGCCCCTAATCCTGTATCCACGCCACTCCGCTGTCAGTTGTGCGGTGTCTTTTTTGGTTATTGGGCTAATGTGAATGAGGAGGGTTGTGCACAAATTCATCTGAGCCCATCATCCATTCATCTGATGCCTTTATTTCTTCCATATACTTGATAACAAAGTGACCTAGATCTCAAAAACCCAAGTACAGTACCTGAAAAATGTGTCTGTATGTTCCAAGCTCTCTTGGTGGTGTGTATCATTGTTTATCTGGTTAGGTAGTACTGCAATAGGCTATTTGCACAATAAATTCCTAGGCCATATGCTGTCCACCTCTTACCTAATGATAAGAGGTTCTGGGTAGCTCGGGAACACAGCTAGCCACATAGGGTAAACGGTATATAAAGCTGCATTTGCAGTTAATAAAACCTGGAGGGACACTGTCTACTTTGAAAGTCTCTATCCATTACAAGATTATTATTATTATTATTATTATTATTATTATTTATATAGCACCATTAATTCCATGGTGCTTTACATTTGGGGGTTTACATACAGTACACAAACTATACAAACAGATATACCGTATATACTTGAGTATAAGCCGACCCTAATATAAGCCAAGGCCCCTAATTTTACCACAAAAAAATGGGAAAACTTATTGACTCGAGTATAAGCCTAGGGGGGAAATGCAGCAGCTACTGGAAAATTTCAGAAATGAAAATGGTCGGAGTTTTTGGGTGCAGTAGTTGCTGGGTGCTGGGAAAGGGGTGGGGTGTTTTGGTTGTCTGTTTGCCCCTTCCCTGAGATTGAGGACTGCTTTTTCTTCCCCCACTTGGAATTCAGTCTGACTGAATATAGGGTATCTGCAGTGCTCCTATTAACCCCTTCCTGACGGAACAGGAGCACTGCAGATCCTATACTCAGTAGACCGAGCACTTTCAGACACCGAGATACCCAATGTGTATGTATTCTAGGGAAAGGAGGGATTTAGAACTTTTATTTATTTATTTATTTATTTTTTTGCACTATTTTATGGGAGATTCTATACATTGATATAAGCTGAGGGGGGCTTTTTCAGTAGAAAACCTGGGCTTACGAATTCGGCTTATACTCGAGTATATACGGTAATACTAACAATGACTGACTGGCACAGTGGGATAGAGGGCCCTGCCCACAAGGGCTTACAGTCTATGAGGGATAGAGACAGAAGGTGAGGGGAGAGATTGTTCAGGTGGTGGCAGTAGTGTTACTGGAGCTTGTAGGCCTTCTTGAGTCTTCAGGGCCTTCTTGAAGCCTGTGATTGTGGGGGTCAGTCTTATATTTCTTGGCTATGAGTTCCAGAGTATGAGGGATGCACGGAAGAAATCTTGGAGACAGTTATGTGATGAGTGAAAAGAGTAGAGCGGAGTAGGAAGTCTTTGGAGGGTTGGAGGTTACGTGTGGGCAGGTAGCGGGAGATTAAGTCAGAGACACATGGAAGGGACATGTTGTGGATGGCTTTGTATGTCAGTGTTAGTATTTTGAGCTCTCTTCGCTGGGCAACAGGTAGTCAGTGAAGGGCTTGGCAGACGGGAGCAGCTGATGAAGAACGGGGGGTGAGGTGGATTAAGCGAGCAGCATAGTATAAGGTGGACTGGAGGGGGGAGAGAGTATTCGCTGGGAGGCCATGGAGAAGATGATAATGTTCTATGGCAAGGTGGTGGAATAAAGACAATACCATGACGACGACTCAAGATCATATTTTTTAATTTTTTTGGAATGCTAAACAGTACTTTCTCATTGCTGTGTGATCTTTTGCTGTTGTTTTTGAATTATTTTATTTTAAAGAAAAGAGCAAATAATATCCAGCGTATTATGCTGTCATTTACAAGTTACAGGTGACATTTAATAGCTGCTAAAGCTTATTGGTAAATGCTCCTAATAGAGGAGTCTTGTTGGAGCCCATGGCATTGTGCCCTAGGTAAACAAAAGAGTGGAAACGTGGACGAAGTAATCCACCTTAGCTCCCTGTATCACTCAGTATCACTATCAAGTCACTGCTCCTGTCTCACACTGGACTTTAGATCCAATGCCAATAAACGTTTTATCTGTGGAGGATTAACGCTTTCTATGGGATCTCTGCTGGCACCTGTTGGCTGTTAACATGAGCCATCCGATACAGTTATAGATTATGAAATCCGCTTTATTTACGGTATTATATATATTTTCTGCTGTGGTTTGTACACGTTTAGAGGGTGCTGTGCTTTCTGTACATTGCAGCATGATCTCCGACAATAATCTAATCTACTTTTTAAGTAAAAAGAAGTGAAAAAAAGAAAAGCAGCATGACGCCTGCTTGTTAATGGTGTGATGGGTCAGGGCTGTGGGCAGAGTACTCTGAACTTTCATAACCTTCTGAGGATCTATGACATCATGTGACCCATGCGGTTGAAGTGGTAGCTTTTACTTCTCTAGTGACTTGGGTCAGCTGAGTTTATATTAGGAGTATAAAGGATATATTCCTGAAATATTGATGTTTTTATGGTTCTATCAGAGAACAAATTATTTTTTTAGAGGGATCCTTATAATTATTATTGTAATGATCCAAAAGTAAAGACAAAAAGAAAACTGAACTTCTGAAATAGAGGACAAAATATTTAAAACTGCTCATAGTAAGTCCCCAACATTTATAGTGTGGCTAGAGCTTTACACCCCCATTTGCTTGCAGATCTTCAATTCTCTTTTTTTTTTTTTATGTAGATTGTGAACCCCACATAGAGCTCACAATGTACATTTTTTCTCTCTGTCAGTATGTCTTTGAAATATGGCATGGAAATCCATACAAACACGGGGAGAACATACAAACTCCTTGCAGATGTTTTTTTTTTTTGCCCTTGGCGGGATTTGAACACCAGGACTCCAGCGCTGCAAGGCTGCAGTGCTAACCACTGAGCCACGGTGTGGCCCCATTTGCTTGCAGAGCTTGTCAGTGGCAGCTGCCCATATATCCACGTGGACAAAATTGTTGGTCCCTCTCGTTTAATGAAAGAAAAACTCACAATAGTTACAGAAATAACTTGAATCTGACAAAAGTACCATATATACTCGAGTATAAGCCGAGGCCCCTAATTTTACCACAAAAAACTGGGAAAACTTATTGACTCGAGTATAAACCGAGGGGGGGAAATACAGCAGCTACTGGAAAATTTCAAAAATTAAAATGGTTGGAGTTTTTGGGTGCAGTAGTTGCTGGGTGCTGGGGGGGGGAGTGTTTTGTTTGTCTGTCTGCCCCTTCCCTGAGCTTGAGGACTGAGTTTTTTTCCCCCACTTGGACTTCAGCCTGGCTGAATATAGGGTATCTGCAGTGCTCCTATTAACCCCTTCCGGACGGAACAAGAGCACTGCAGATCCCCTATATTCAGTAGACCGGGCATTTTCAGACACAGGGATACCTAATGTGTATGTGTTTCACAGGAATTTTCTACTTTTATATGTATTCTAGGGAAAGGAGTGATTTAGAACTTTTATTTACTTTATTTTTTTTTATTATATATTTTTTTTAAAGCTTCTTTTTTCCCCCACTATTTTATGGGAGATTCTATACATTACTATTGCGGCTGGTCGTAGACCCTCTCCCCCCCCCCCCCCCCAAAAAAAAATTAAATATATATATATATATATATATATATATATATATATATATATATATAAATATTTATTTATTTATGTTTTTGCTTGACTCGAGTATAAGCCGAGGGGGGCTTTTTCAGCACAAAAACTGTTTTGAAAAATTTGGCTTATACTCTAGTATATACGGTAATAATAATAATAAAAAAAATGATGACAAACCACAAAGCTTCTGGGAGAATTTCCTATGGCACTGTCCTATGGCATTGCCACATCACATCAGCTGTCACATCAGCTGTTCATAAGACAGAAAAATGAAGCATATCTTGAAAAGAACACTGTCCCTACTGTTAAACATGGAGGAGGCTCTGTTATGTTCTGGGGCTGCTTTGCTGCATCTGGCACTGGGTGTCTTGAATCTGTGCAGGGTACAATGAAATCTCAAGATTATCAAGGAATTCTAGAGACATATGTGCTGCCCAGTGTCAGAAAGCTTGGTCTCAGTCACAGGTCATGGGTCTTGCAACAGGATAATGACCCAAAACACGCAGCTAAAAACATTCAAGAATGGCTAAGAGGAAAACATTGGACTATTCTGAAGTGGCCTTCTATGAGCCTTGATCTAAGTCCTATTGAGCATCTTTGGAAGGAGCGAAAACATGCCGTCTGGAAAAGGCGACCTTCAAACCCAAGACAAATGAAGCAGTTTGCTCATGAGGAGGGGGCCAAAATACCTTCTTTTTCACAATAACTATAATGTTCCAAAACAGGCAACTGGGTATTAAAGAGGACCTTTCATGTGCTCCTGCATATTTGGTTTTATACACTGCTAGAAAGCCAACAGTGCACTGAATACAGCACACATTTAGTTTTCCCATTATGTGCTCCTGAGCTGGAGATATCAGTGCCGTTAGTTTTGCCACTGATCTCTGCCCACTGTCAGAACTGGTCCATAGCCCTGTACTGTCAGACGGGGCATTTCTTACCGCAAGAATGACGCTGAGCTGTGAGGAATGCCCACACCCCAGTGAAAGTCTATGGATGAGTACTGTCAGAAGGGGCATTCCTCAAAGCCCAGCTAGACTGTCAGGATCGCCTTCCTGAAAGTGGACAGAGTTTAATGCTGAAACTAATGGCACCGATTTCTCCAGCCTGGGGGCACAGAAAGGGAAACTGTCAGCTTTCTAGTGATATATAAAACCGCATGTGCTGCAGGACATGAAAGGTCCTCTTTTAACTTTTAGGGTTTATTTATACTCCACTATAGTCATATTGCCCTGTTTGTAATGTTTTTCGCCGTGGCCAAAATTCTGCATTTTTGCAACGTGAGGCCCTCGACGTAAATATGTATGGCAAATACCCTAAAAGATCCACTACAAAATCAGCAATAACTAATGTAGATTTTGATGTGGATTTGTTATTGATTTTGCTCAGAATTTGGATCAAAATTCGTGTGAAAAAATGTCTATGTGGATGCATCCTTTGTGGCCTTACTGTACTATTGTATTATTTTTGTGTGTGGGTGGGTTTAATTCAGTTCAGTTGTAAAGAGGACCTTTCATTACCTAAACCAACCCCAACTCTTTGAATCCTTCTAATAGGTGTCTCTCTACTGATTCCAGCACAGTTGGTACTATTTCTGTAGCCTGTACTGTTCCCTAGCAATAAATGCAGTTCATTTCTGTATGAGATATGTTGTCACAAGGGTGGGCAGTAGGAGTGCTAGACAGTAGAGAGTCTTATTGGCATATCAGACAGGTTCAGCAGAGTGGCACGTATTAAAGGATGTAAAGAACTGTGGTGGGAAAGGTCTTCTTTAAAAGTCCTAGTTTGTAAACCCTTGGCCTTTGGTTTTAACTTCTATTTGGCGACCCAGCAGCAATGCTGCGATCAGTGCCCCAATTGTTTGCAGTCTCCTCATGCCTCATTCAAAGCTGACCAAGGCACCATTTTGACTTTGGTGCACGGGTGCTGCCATTTTAACGTGGCTCGTAATCCCTGGAACGAGATTTAGGGACCAGTGATACATTAACACAGCCGGAGCCTATTAAAAGTTCCCAGGCTTGTCGTTAACTGACTTCTTTTAGGGCCCCTTCACACGGCGTAAGCGCTCGGCTCATTCCGAGCCGTACATGCGAGCGCTTCTAAACACTTCCCGTTCACTTCAATGGGAGCGCGCGTAAAGCCGGCTTTACGAGCGCTCCCATTGAAGTGAATTGGAAGTGTTTAGAAGCGCTAGCGTGTACGGCTCGGAATGAGCCGAGCGCTTACGCCGTGTGAAGGGGCCCTTATGGGCTGCCTAGTCCCTAGAGCTTTTTTGGTGTTTTACCTCAGATGAATTCAGCGCACTGTCGGCCTTCTAGCGGTGTATTACACCGCAAGTGCCCAAGGACATGAAAGATCTTTAAGTGGGAGAACTTGCACAATTGGTGGCTGACGAAATACTTTTTTTTTTCCCCGCTGTAATTCTGAAATCATCAGACCTTCCCCAATTGCTATGAGTAAAAAGTATATCGGAACATATCTTATGCAGCGCTGTGCACTGAAGTATGAAAACAGTTACAGGTGACAGAATATGGCAACTGCAAAAAATAATTTTTTTTCAAAGTTTTGGATTTTTTTTAGGGGTTAAAATGTAAAAAAAAAATCTATCAATTTGGTACCCCCAGAATTATACCAACCCATAGAATACTGGTGACTTTTCATTTTGGCTACACAGTGAAATAGTGAACACCGTAAAAACGAGGCCTGCAAAAAAGTTCACAAACGCAGTTTTTTTCCAATTCCATTTAATTTTTTTTTTTTTTTTTTTCAGTTTAGCAGTACATCATACGGAATATCAAGTAGTATCATTGCAAAGTACAATTGCAAAAATTAAGTACACGTACACCTTTGTGAATGAAAGAAATGTTGTGGCTTTAGGAAGGAGGGGAATAGAAAAAAAATTCGAAAAATTGGCTGTGGTGGGAAAGGGTTAAAATTTTTTTCCAAATTTAAAATGTCATTATATTAACCTGTCATATTTAATGCAGACCAGTGACATAACTAAGAATGGCGGGGCCCCGTGGCGAACTTTTGACATGGGGCCCCCCCGACCGACACCAACGACCTCGACCGACCGACTCCCCCCTCCCCCCCCCCATATGCCCCATAGTGGCCCCTGCACACAGTATTATTGCCCCATAGTGGCCCTTGCACACAGTATTATGCCCCATAGTGGCCCCTGCGCACAGTATTATGCCCCATTGTGGCCCCTGCATATACTATTATGCCCCATAATGAACACCCATGAACAATTATTATACTCTGGGGTCTTTTCAGACCCCAGAGTATAATAATCGAAGACCCAAGGGGTCAAGCATAAAAAACACTGTCACTTGACCCAGGACGCAGGTCCCGGTCAAGTGACGTCAGGGACGTCACACAAGTAGGCCCGATGCCTGTATGGAGCGCGGAAAGGTAAGTAACACTATTTTTTATGTTCCCTTACCTCTCCCGGACCTCCAATCATTATACTCGGGGGTCTGATAAAATAATAATAATAATATATAATAATATATAATATAATATATAATAATAGTGTTTGTGGGGCCTCTGCCAGGATCGGTAAGTAAATAGGGCCTATTATAGCCTATTAAGGAGAAAAAAAACGCAGCGGTAGCGGCTGTCGCCAGGCCCCTAATGTCCCATGGCCTGTGGCAGTCGCTACCCCTGCTACCCGAGTAGTTACGCCACTGATGCAGACAGTATAACTACATCTTTCTAGAAGAAGCTTGACTGGTTTCTGTTATCTTGGCTCTCTTCTCATAGTATTTACTCTTGGCATCAATGTCAAGCTTGCTATTTACACATGCCTAACCAGTAACTCAGCTTGATATAAATTGGAATACCGGCCAAAGTGAAGTTCTTCTCGAGTTTTCCTTAAGCATGTGCTTATGAATTGGCAGTTTTGTGCGCAGATTCTTTATCTGTGGCCATAGTATGATGCCAGTTTTTAATAGAAACATGTACATCCAATATGGATTTTTTTCTTTATCCTTTTAGAAAGTTTTACTGTCTGTTGAAAATGAGAATGTCAATATAAAAAATGATAACTTTGCAGTACTATTGAATTATGTGTAGTAACTGCATACAATCTTTTTCTTACAAACCTAAGACTAGTTTCACATCAGCTCCAGAGTCTCCGTTTTTGCCAATGCCAGGCAGATTTGGTCTTATGGGTATACATCTTCTGCCATCTAGTCACTAAAAGGGTAAAACCATCCCTACCTCACCTCTCTTTGGTATTCAATCACTTCAACCTCTTATAACCAAAACATTTGTAAGATTGTAATTGGTTTCTGCTCACTTACACAATACTCAGTATTTTAAAATAGCCAAAGTCAATAGTAGGTTTAGTAGACAGAAGTATAAGTGGCTTCCTTTATATTCTCCATTGCCTTTGAAGTCAGGGCTCGTTCACATCTGCGGAAACTTAGGTTTCCGTTTCCTGCCTAAAACACAGGCAGGATACGGAAACCTGCAGGAGTCTCTCTCACCCATTCATTTGAATGGGTGAGAGAGATGTCCGGCTGTGAGCGGCGGTGAGCGTTTTGCTCTCTCCGCCGCGAAACCGGGTTTTTTAATCCGGACACAGAGTCGGACATGCAGTACTCTGTGTCCGGATAAAAAAATCCGGTTTCGCGGTGGAGAGCCTAAAACGCTCACCGCCGCTCACGGCCGGACCCGGTCTATGGTTTCCGTCTTTTAGCGTGCAGAAGACGGAAACCATAGAACGGAGACCCCAAACGCAGGTGTGAACCCAGCGTCACTCAAAATAATGCACAAAATCTGCAATAAAAAAATGTATTTTTCTTCAACTTATGGCCTCCGCCTTAAATGTTTAACTTTTCAGACAATTTAGCCTCTCTTAACATGTGACTCATTTAGCATTTGATTCTGGACCAAAGTAAAGTGCACTTTTATTTAGAAATGTTATTTTGTTGTCTCAAAAACCTTTTAGGTCAGGGCCTTGTGTTGTGAAAATGCCGTGATTTGGCCATGGGGAACAAGTCATGGCAAAACATGCTGCATTTTACAGTACCTGCAAAATGGATGGCATTCTGGCTAATCCCATCCACACCTCAGAAAGTATCTGCAATGGAAATGCTGTGATTTGAAAAACTGTTGTGTTTTTGTAAAAGTCAGCATGTCAGATATACCTGCGGACACTGTGCAGTTCCCGTTTAGATATAATAGGGAAAAGCGCTGCAGAAAAAAACACAGGCACATTTTTTGATTTCCTGGTGACATCCCGTTTCACTGTTTCCGGCGACGGGAAGCCATCAGTACTCCTCTCTCTCCCCCCGTCCGCTGTCCCCCTCATACTCTCCAACGCTCACTGGCCACCGCTTCCTTCACAAGTGAGCTGTGCAATAGGTAGGTAGGGCTAGTAGTCCACGGGCTAGCTAGGGAAACGGGTGGGGGGGTTATGAGGGAGGAAATGAGAGGGGGGATCTGAGTGAACTGCAATGCATCATGGTAGTTGTAGGCTAAGACAACAGAAAGCTACCCATGTAACTGAGAGAATATTTTAGCTTCTACAAAGTAAGGAGAGTCTATGTATTTTTTATATATATTTGTGACCAGGTTCTTGTGTTGTTACTGATGATATGTTAGTTGTAGTCAGCAAGCTGCTTTCCTGACTGCTCAGATCTTTTGTTTTTTTTTATGTTGGGTATCTTTTTAGCTGCATCATAACCTGGATTTGCAGTACAGTGTCCCTGGATATGCTATTTTATACTCAGTTGGGCTTTTCACAGTTACTTTTTATTTATTTTTACTTTTTACAATTACTGTTGTTAGAATTAAATATAAAGAAATCAGTAGTGGTAATAGTAGTAATGGATTGGAGAGTGGGGCAGACTGCTTTATTGTACATGCCCATAGCTTGAGTAAGAAAAGTAGAATGTATAAAGGAGCTATTAACAAAAAAAAAACAAAAAAAAAAACTGGTAGGATACTATGTATGAAGGCTTATACAGTCAGAAAACACATTGAGTATGGACTTTTATTCACTGGTACTAATCGGAATGACAGCAAGCAGAGATCTAGAAAAACATGAGGAATTAATAAAGAAATTATGTTAGAAAATTATTTAAGTTTTCATTATACTAAGAATAACATTTATTTGCCAAAACTCGACAAGTCTTCAACAACTGTTGGCGTGTTCCTACACAATGCTGATGGTGCCAGACTGTTAAAGACACACCCCTTTGATAAGGGTAATAGTAACACCCATTTGTCCATTTATTCATAAATTCATTGGCGAATCCATGCCGTGCTTTTATTACCCTATAGCTATAAAATGTGTAGCTGAGGGTTTTACATTCCAGCTTTGTTTCTAGAAGATGTTGTCCTGGTGAAAATGCTTTTGTTAGCCTGTGTACAATATTCCATATTTGTGATGTGTTAGTAATGTTATAGTTATGTGTGTAGAAGTTTCAGTTTAGGGATAAGTATGTCTTCTTCATTACTACTGCTACATGTAATTTCCTTTATTGCACGAGATTCACCCACTTATGGTCTTATATTTAAATACTTGTTATTTAGCAATTTCTTTGTTGTTAGATTAACATGTTGAATATTAGCTGAAAGTCAGACTCTGCTCTAAAGGGGCTTTATCATTGGGAAAAGTCATTTTTAACTAAACATATACTTGCATAGCCTTTAGAAAGTCTATTCCACACATACCTTTTGTATGTTAATCCCCTCAGAAGTTTTTGAATGTGCCTGTTTTTAACCATATGCTAGTTAGCCTCCAGCATGCACTGGAAGTCTCAGCGAACACCCTCTCTATGTGTGGGAGATGAGTCATCATCAACAGCAGCCTGTGCTGGAGGCTAATTAGCATATGAATAAAAAAGGGCTCATTCAAAAATTACTGAGGCGATAAGCATACAAAAGGTAGGTGTGAAATAGCCTCTCTAAAGGCTATCCAAGTATTTGCTTAGCTAAAAATGACTTTTTCCAATGATAGAGGACCTTTTCACCGACAACAAGTCCAGTTCCTTACATCAATTAAAAGGTGCTGCTCCACAGTAGGAATTTTTCTGTAGCCCCCGTCATTACCGAGTAATCAGTGCTGATTTCTTTTGTGTCTGACTTTCTGTTTAGGCTCTGTACTATCAGGAGGGCGGTGTCGGGAAGGACAAGGCAAGGGGGGTGATTCTGAGATCTGACACTGGCTGCCTTTGATTGGAGCTCTGTATCACGCCCCCTGTAAGACACCGCCCGTCTGACGTTATAGAATCTTAATTGCACATCATGCATCAAAACTAACTGTGTTTGTTACTTGGGAATGGGGGGAGCTAGAGAGAAAATTCTAGCTGTGCTGGAATCAGTGGAGCATATTAATAGATGCTAAGAACTAGAATTGGAGGAGGTGGTGAAGCCACTTAGTGATAAATACTGTGGAAATGTTCTGCTAATAATAAGCAGGGGTGCTGGAAGTTTTTTAGATTCTGTTCACACAATTATAGACTTGGACAAATTCTTCCTAGTTCTAAGAACAAGCTCAAGTTATTTAACCAGTAAAAAAAAATGGTTTGCATTCAGGGACCAAATAACTACAGTGTTATTAATATACTGTAACAACATGGTAAAGATGACCTGTTCCTGGGTGATTTAGTTATTTCTTTCTTTCTTTACAGCATAGGGAGGTTTAAAGGGAGTCTATCATTGGGCATTTCATTTTCCACAGAGCGGATCCCTTAGAAAACAATAGCATCAGTTTCCCTCTGGCGTTTTTACACCATGCTATATGGAATCTACTATGCCAGTTCACAGGACATATGTGAGATAGTTGTATACCCTCAACATTGACATTTTAGGGAGGGTTCACACGGTGTAACGTGCCGCGTGATGTGGCACGTCTACGCCGCGGGAGCCTTTGCGGGCCGTACACGCTCCCATTGATTTCAAAATCACGGACGCAAAATAGCGCGGCGCATACGATCCCCGCTCCCATTGAAATCAATGGGAGCGTGTACGGCCCGCAACGGCTCCCGTGGCTAGACGTGCCACATCACGCGGCACGTTACACCGTGTGAACCCTCCCTTATTTTGTTTTCTATTGCTGTCCAATTTCTGCCTATGAAGCAGATGTTTACTACAGCAAACTATTTCACTGCAGTAATATACTACAGTATGATCCCTTAATAAAAGCTCCAAATCTAACACTCTTTCCATAATCGTTGGACTATTAGGCTGTCTACCAAATGCTATTTTATGCAGGTAATTGAAGTATATATTAACATGTATTTTATTCTACAGGAGACTGTGGAGGACAAGTATGCAGAGGCAGATGCTGACTCTGCAGTTGAAGGCGATGTGGCAGATGCCCCTCAACCTACAGATAGCACCCCACAGCTGCTGAATACGGCACTATCTGGCATGTCATCCAGGTACAAATGTCTATACAATCTGTCTAATGAAAAAATAAGAATAAAAAGCTTTTATTGAAAGCAGATGATTGTAAAATAAATATGCAATGTGATGAGTAATGACCACTTCTAGATAGAAAATAATCTCACAGTGCAGGTTTATCAGCTGTTTCATAAACTTCTACTGTAGTTGGGCTGGAATGGCGACATAGCAATATTGTTCAGGTCTGGACAAGTTAGGAGCTCTGGGCTTCTTCCACAGATTACTAATCGAAGATGCTACTTACATTGTGTGGATCACCGCAGAGACTTGTACCACTGTCTCTTACTATTGCTCGAAGAAGGGTGGTTGTTTTCTACACAGGCCACCCACACTTATTTTATGTGACATACCACCCACCAATACTTCTCGGTGCCACTTCTCGAGCCTTTTCCTTCCTGACTGGAAGATTTTTATTTCTTTTTCTTTATTTTCACTCGAGAAATAGCTCCTTTCTTCCAGTCAGAGACAGAATAATTTACAAAGGTCATAATGGAATCTCCAATGCATATGTTGCCGGTTTGCATTAAGGAAAGGGGCACTAAAGAGCATTATACTGTATGGGGTGAACTAATGCAGAATTATACTGTGTGTGGGGCACTAAGTAGCATTATACTGTGTAGGGGGTACTAATGAAGCATTATACTGTATAGGGGGTACTAATGAAGCATTATACTGTGTAGGGGTTGCTAATGAAGCATTATACTATGTAGGGGGCATAAATGAAAGCATTATACCATGTAGGGGGAAGTAATGAAGCATTATACTATGTAGGGGGCAGTAATGAAGCATTATACTATGTAGGGGGTACTCATGAAGCATTATACTATTTAAGGGGCAGTAATGAGGCATTATACCATGTAGGGGTAGCATACCTGATGGAATTATAGAATTAGGTGAATCGCATGTGGGGATGGCAGAAGAGCTGTGCCCCAAGCACTGCAAGTTACAGCACAGATAAAAAAAAAAATGTGCTGTGTAACTTGTAGTGCTTGGGGGACAGCTCCTCTGCTAGACCTCATATGTGCTTCACCTAATAGCATTAGGGGTAGCATATGTGGGGGAAGAGGGCAGCCATTAGGGATTGATTGCCTCCCCGATGTGTGCTACCTCTGGTCCCAGCATGAATGATACTACCATTTGTAACCCCACATTAGAGAAATGGCTGTGTGTCCCAGCTCCTGAAGGTCTCCAGCGCCACCCCAGTCCTATCTTTTCCTCCCCCACAACGATTGCTGCCCCTCCCCCACCTTTCACCACTCACATGTCCCAGCTCCTGAATGAGGTGGGAGAAGGGCGGCTCTTGTAGCAAGGAAGGAGAAGATAGGTAGTGCTGGAGACATTCCGGAGCCGGAACGCACCCGTGGCAAGAGGTGGGGAGGGGCAGCAAACATTTCTCTAAGGGGGTCACAATGACAGGATCATTCATTCTAGGACCAGGAAAGGGAGGGAAGGATTGGATAGGAGGGAATTTGGGTTTACCTTATGGAGAGTTCGGCTGGCTTCTCTTTCCTACAAGACCCTGCTGTGCGGTTTCAGCATGAACATAAAGGACAGAGTTGTGTCTAATGGGGGTGGGGGTCCCTCTTGAACTGACAAAGCTGTAACGGAATGCTTGCGGCTACAAATCGCTTGTATCCGTTTACATAAAAAAACTCTAGAGACAGAAAATAACGGACAGGAGCATACAGAGACCATAACAGATTTGTGGGTTTTTTTTATTTTTTTTATTGGAGGCAATGGGTCCATTGAGTGATACGTTTTTATAGCTGTTTACCTTATAAAAACATATCAGTCAGGTGGACCTGTATAACATTATGTGAAAGTATAGTTTTTGTTGTTTTTTAAATTCTTTATTTATGCAATTTTCACAAATATGACGTATAACAATACTATAGAAAAAGCATTTGCCCTTGAGGGACAGGCATCAGGAGCAAACAATCCCCATAACCAGTCTAAGGGGCCGTGCACACGTGCGCGCATTTTAGCATAATACACGTGTATAGAATACACATGTAAAAATAGCAGTCCCATTGACTTCAATGGAATTTTTTACACGTGTAAAAAACGCGTCAAAAAACGCTTCGCTGGTGGAAACCTTTTCCATCATGTGAACTCTCCGCGTGGCTAGCTACATCGGGATGCCGATGTACTGCAGCGGCATCCCGCTCCTGATTAGACCCGAATGAATGGAAGCGGCCAGCCGCTTAGCCCCCTGCCAGCTGCGTCCGTTCATTCCTATGGGTGGGTGCTATTCGAAACGGGAGTTTTGAATAGTGTTCGCTCATCTCTAGTCATGTTGCTTCTTTCCCACTAGCTGAAAAAAAATCGCTAGCGGGAAAAAGAGAGCGGCTCCCATTGAAATGAACGGGAGGCTTTTTTTTACAGGCGGATTCTGCGTCAAATTCCGGCTGCAAAAAACTACATATAGGAAAAGGAAAATAAAGAAGGGGGGGACCAGGGACAAGTTCAGGCCCAGACCATTTTTGTTTTATTTTAATAACTTTAAAAACATGTAAATCTTTGGGGGAAAAAATTTCTATACATGGCCGGAAACTATTCCATTCAACTATCAATTTTTTTTTTTATCCCTTTTATATATTTTTGTATGTGTTGTAGGGTATGGTGGTGATTTGAATTTTTATATATTTTTTTTTGTGCTTTTAATTATTTATTTTTTAAATTTTAAAATACATTTACTACTTCTTTGGGGTCTTGAACAAGCAATCATTCGATTCCTTATGCCCTAGACTTCAATACTACAGTATTTTAATCTGTGGGAAAATTGCTATATTACTATTTGGCCCTGACAGAGTAACTTAAGAGTTCCAGGCATGGAAGCCTTTATTCTCTAATGGCTCCCACAATCTTGTGGTAGGAGAGCCATTCAGTGCCGAGAACGAAATGTTAGATAAAAAAAAAATCCCATCTTATGCCATTGCCACATTAGACCACAGCATTTGAATGGTTAAAGGAGTTTTCACCTCCGCCAGTCAGTATAATGATGTAGAAATTACGGTAGTTGTTTCCTGTTTAATCTTTCTTTGTATGATAGTACTAGAATAATAAGTACGGTAAATATTACATTTGAATAGTAAGCTGTTTGCTCTGGTTATAGCTAAAAAAATACCACACCCTGCAAGCAAGTATGGCTGTTATTGGACATGTTGAACTCATTAGGATGTTGGTTTAAGTCTGTCGCACTAAACACTGTTCTAGTGGTGCCATACCATAGTGTAATATTAAATGCGTTGTACTTTTAGAAGGCACCTATCTTCTATCAAAATGATAGGGTATAAGAGTCACATTAATTGGAGTTCAGTTGCTGGGTCCCCCAGTTATCTCAGGAGCCCAAAGGACCCAAAGTCCCCCTGCATTCTCCTTGTGAATTAAGTACCAGTGGGCTTGCATGCCCGGCACTTCATTCACTTCTATTTCAGTCTCAGCAGCCCCATAGCAGAAAAGCACAACCCTTTTTAAATATCCACAATACTGTGCCAAACAAATATCAAAATGCAGCATAAAATACCCGTAGCAATGACACTTACTACAATGGTGTACATAGTACTCTTCTGAGTTCCAGCCATACAGCAGGTGCCAGCCACATTGCTCCTGTAAATGTAAGCTATAAAGCCCTAATAATTGTGCCAACGTAATTACCGCATTGCAGCGGCCAATAATCACCAGCCATCTTGAAGTCCACCTGCCACGTCATTGCCCTCTTTTAACTCTTCAGTTTTTGTATGCCCTTAGTAGTCACATACTGCTTCTTATGAGTTTAATATATACCCGACTAATGTTATTAGGAACCTCCCAGTAGGCCCGCACTGGCGACCCGAGTAAATCATGTTTTACGCATCTTGATATATACTGCAGAAGATGCTCGCACTATTTGCTCTGCTGAATTTTATTTTATTTTTATCTAATGCCTCAATTAAAATTTTTAATTTGATCACATTAAAGTATATGTTAATTTTATATATTTTCATATTTCAGATGGAAAAACTGGTGGATACGAGGTATTTTCAGCTTAACAATGATTACGTCATTTTTTATCCTCATCTACTTGGGGCCTGTTATGCTGATACTTTTGGTAAGTTTTTCATATTGTTTACTGGTCCACGATTGGACTTTTTTTTTTTAAATAAAAAAAAACAAAAAAACAAACAGTGCCACACTTGCCCATGGACTGTATATCGTATTACAGTTTAAGCTCATTCACTTGAATAGAGCTGAACTGTCTACTGTCCTTTAAATGAACCCGAAACCAGAATGTTTCTGATAAACGACTTTTCCCACTCCCTGTTTGTTTTGATAGTTTATTTGCCAAGTTTTGAGGATATGCTAAAATGTGACAGAAGACACTTCCTTTACTGATTTCCACTGACCTTATCTTATTGCAATGAAATTGCTGTTTTGTTCTGAGGAACCCCAGATTATGAAACTCTAGCATTTGTAATATAGTTTAACTAGAGATGAGTGAATCGAAGCTGGCAAAGTGGAATTCGAAGCAAATCGAATATATCCTGAAATTCGGATCGAATCTGGATTTCCTCACGCTTCATGGAAACTAATCGCATTTTTTCATAAAATGGCTGCTGCACTTTAAAACATGGAGCAAGGAACCCTGGAAACGTGGGATCATGCACAATGCCATGCGTGCAGCTAGCCCTGTGATGTCACAGCCCTTCATGACCATCTATGGCATTGGGAGTGGTTATTAGCTGTAACACCATGCTCCATAATCCCCGGTTGGAGCATATGGCTCCTTCGGCATCCAAGGGGTTCCACCATGCTACATGTCCCCCTCTACACCCCCAGCGGCGACATTGGAAGTTGTCGATATGTATTTTCTGCAGCCTGGGGTCTGGCCAGTGAATCAGGTTGCTAGTAGCCCCCAGTACCTGGTTGTTCCTGCTCAGAAGTGAGGAAGTCAGCCTATTCGTCTGCATAGGTTGATTTCCTCTATAGACTGCAAAAGACACCCTCCGGAGCGCTAATGCGCATGCTCCAGCGCCATTTTCCTATAGAGAACATTGCGAACTGACGCTGGAGCGTGTGGAGTAGCACTCAGGAGGGAGCACTACTGCGCACGTTCAAAATTTCAACAGAAACCGCGGGGAAGGACAATGCTGGAATCGAATATTCGAAGCGTTTAACCCCTTGGTGTTCGGCCGATTACACACACTCCTATGCCGGCGAGATATTCCACGAATACTATTCGCTCAACACTAGTTACAACCCATAGTTTGGGAACCACAGACACTAGTATTTTCTTTCTTGGGGAAGTCTTTGCTAAAATAAATATGTGAGGAGTGATGAGGTTTTACCGTGCAATATTGAGTAGTAGTTTACCATAACATACTATAATATGCGGTGAACATAATGAGATATATATATATATATATATATATATATATATATATTAAAAAAATATATACTGGGCCAATTTGTGGTCCAGGACCAGACACATTTTAGGTTTATTTTGTATGTGCAGTTTAGAGGACCTAAAATGTGTCCAGGACCAGACACATTCTAGGTTTATTTTGTATGTGCAGTTTAGAGGGCTGTGACATTTTTCTCAGACGTCTCATTCAACTAATTTTTGCGTCTTTTTTCGGGGACACATAGGGCTTTATTTTTATGTTGTTTTTATTTTCGAATGTGTTTTAATTTTTTTTATATCCGGAAAAATATACACATAATAGGAGGGAAATTGTGTCTGGTTTTCACTTTTCTTTTTTTTTTTATTTAATAACACAAAGTATAACTGAAAAACTTTATAAAATAGTTTTTCCTCTCCATTACAGTGTTAAATACAAGATATTTAACAGTGGCCCATGTCTGCTAGAGAATATTGTAAATATATAATATTTAACATACGGTAACTTTTATTTTATATGGTGTCGTCGGGGGTGGGGCTATAACCTTTAATTACGGCGCTGTAGTGAAATGTCAAACACCATATCATATGCAGGGGTACAACAGTACAAAACCAGACTCCAGTACCGCATATTACATACAATACAGGAATAAAACTTTTGTAACCCCCTATGTTATGTTTTCTTATAGCACTGTGACAAGATAACTACACAAGGACATTGTGAGCGGTGGCTCAATAGTTCTACCTTTAATATAAGGAGAAATGCTGAACTTGGACCTTCATTCTATCAAAGGTTGTATAAGGCTACTCGGTCCTTTTATTACACCTGGAGTCTCAAGCATTATCACCCAGCAGGCAAAGTCCTCATGTGTTCCTGTCTTGTCATCTGTGTTATAGGGCTGATCTTCAGATTTCACTTGATAAATGTATGAAATTACTGTCCACGTGTTTTTTTTTTTTTCTTGTTTCCACATAACAGCTTGCATTACCTAAAGGAGTGTTCACACTTGCATATCTAGATGTGGTATTGTACTTATTACTGTAGATATATTATTGTATGTGCGAAGGGCTGCTGATAGGAACAGTTATGTGAAAATGCACTCAATTTCACAGTTTCTCGCACATCAGACATAAGAGAGTGAAGCTGGAAGAACACTTTTTACATTGCTGATGCCATGATCTCTGGAGATCCAA
The DNA here is from genome assembly GCF_031893055.1 of Leptodactylus fuscus. Lineage (NCBI taxonomy): Eukaryota > Metazoa > Chordata > Amphibia > Anura > Leptodactylidae > Leptodactylus > Leptodactylus fuscus. The sequence goes on from NC_134265.1 coordinate 236,897,184, forward strand.
CAGCTGGGGGTGGCCAATGTAAGCACTGTTACGATGGGATTTAGTTAGCTTGGGAATAGCAGAGAAACACAACTTCCACCTTTATTTTAGATTAAGCACAGATTCAGTCAACAGTGCTACAACTCTGTTCACACCATGTTTCCATCTACCAGTGCCTCTGAAGCTATGAAGCTGCCTCGCTGGTGAAGTACCCATCAATTTTTACTGAAGTATTCACAGAAGGGAGAATAAACTGTCTCTGCCTGCAAAGGCTTTGCTCACTCTCAGTCCCATCCTTTGTTTGGCTGACATTTCCTCATATATCTTTCAGGTATCTGCAATCCAGGTGAAATGCTTCCATGAAATAATATCCATTGGCCACAGATTCTACAAGTCCTATGAGCTTCCATGGTTCAGAACTCTTAGCTGGTAGGTCACAATCTATCAGATGAAATGGTCACATAGGGGTATCTATAACATATATACTAGCTATAGTGCATACGGTAAGTAGCTAGAAACTCCTTTGGGGTATGTTCACACGGCGCAGTGTGAACTCTCCGCGTGGCTAGCCGTGACGGGATGCCGATGTAGTGCACCAGCATCCCGTTCCTGATTAGGCCCGAATGAATGGGCTTTATCGGTAGAGATGAGCGAACACTGTTCGGATCCGCTGATCCGAACAGTACGCACCCATAGAAATGAATGGAAGCACCTGTGACGCCGGCCGCCGGCAAAGTCAGCGTCACAGGTGCTTCCATTCATTTCTATGGGTGCGTGCTGTTTGGATCGGCTGATCTGAACAGTGTTCGCTCATCTCTATTTATCGGGAGTCAGTCTCGGAAGATAGGACATGTCGCTTCTTTTTCCCACTAGCTGAAAAAAAAAACGCTAGCTGGAAAAAGAAGCGAGCGGCTCTCATTGAAATGAATGGGAGCCTTTTTTGCAGGTGGATTTTGAGGCGAATTCCGCATCAAAATCCGCCTGCAAAAAACTCAGTGCGAACTAGCCAAAATGTTTTGTTTTTTCTTTGGTTATTATTTTTATGTGATGTTGCATTTCTTCAATATAAACAGTGACAATTCTGTCTCTGCATTAACACAACAGTCATACCAGCACTTAGTTTCATTTGAGGATTCCGTCCCCGAATCCGCTTGAAAAATGCAGAGAGAAAAGTCCTGCAAGCACCCCCGTGTGGGTAACCACATTTTAAGCGGATCGGTTTTCCGTTTTCTGGGTCCCCAACAGATCCAGAAGAACAGAAACACAAGTGCAGGTGTGGACCTAGAGTAAGTGTCACAAACAGAAAAACAGTATAGTACATAAGGTATGTCTACACGGCACAAAGTACATATCAGAAAAATTGTGCATTTCTGCTATGGTTTGAAGTTCTGTGGATTTCTAGGTTGTTTTGGTACATTAAATATGGCTAATCATTGTGTAAGTATCCTGTTACTATATCTATAAGTCTCTCATAGCAATGGGATCTCTTTTATATTAGTGATTAGTCTTCGAGCACCTCTTTAATATATGACATAGAACTACGATTCTGGGCTATTTTATAAAATGTAACTTATGAATTCCTATCCAAAAATAAAAACTATATCTGTTACATGTCATCACCATTTCCATATAATAGAAGACCAGTCAAAAACTGTTACATGAGAAGTGATTTCCCTATTCCAGGGCAATGAGACTAAATATCTATGTCTATTGAACATGTTCTGTTGTGCGCTCTTTATTCACGAGCCAAGCAGGGTCTTAGACTTAGCTTTGTATTGGAAGTCTGTATTTCCGCTTTGAAGAGTTGGCATGCTCCTTCACGTTCTCTTCTTTCACTTAAGATTAAATTAGGCCAGAACACAGTGTGACTTAGACAGAATGTTAACACTCTGCATGAAAATCCTGTTCTTGGTCTGCTGCTGGGGTGTAGCTAGCAATCCTTCTGTTTGGCACAGGTTGTCCCTGAAACAAAGGTCCATGAAAGATTTATGCTATATGCAAAATAATGAGTACATTAGAATAATAACTAGATTAGGAGACCTTTTCCACATCACTCTTTGGAGAGAAGGTTATTCTTACTCTGCATCAAAGTGAGAAAAAGGGAAGACTAGAAAGTGGCTATAAAAGGACATTTAGTGTGTCATATTGCCATACTACAGCATCTTACCAAATACATAATTGCATACTGCCTCCTGGGGCAAAAGCTCTGTTGTGACTGAACTGCACCTTGTCATTTGCTTTCCATATTTCAGTAAGGCCATGTTTTTTGCCCAAGAACAAAAAAAAGAAAAGAAACATACCGTATATACTTGAGTATAAGCCGACCTGAATACAAGCCGGGGCCCCTAATTTTACTCCAAAAAAACTAGGAAAACTTATTGACTCGAGTATAATCCTAGGGGGTAAATGCAGCAGCTACTGGAAAATTTCAAAAATTAAAATGGTCGGAGTTTTTGAGTGTAGTAGTTGCTGGGTGCTGGGGAAGGGGAGGGGGTGTTTTGGTTGTCTGTCTGCCCCTTCCCTGAGCTTGAGGACTGAGTTTTTTTCTCCCCCACTTGGAATTCAGCCTGGCTGTATATAGGGTATCTGCAGTGCTAACCCCTTCAGGAGCACTGCAGACCCTATATTCAGTAGACCGGGCACTTTCATGTGTATGTGTTTCACAGTAATTTTCTACTTTTATATGTATTCTAGGGTAAGGAGAGATTTCGAACTTTAATGTATTTTATTTTTTTATTATGTTTTTTTAAAGCTTCTTATATTTCACAATTTTATGGGAGATTGTATACATTACTATTGCGGCTAGTCATAGACACCCCCCCCCCCAAAAAAAAAAAAAAAAAAAGAAGAAAAAAAAGAAAAGGTAAATACATAATTTTTTTTTTTTTTTTTTTTGCTTAACTTGAGTATAACCCGAGGGGGGCTTTCTCAGCACAAAAACTGTGCTGAAAAACTCAGCTTATACTCGAGTATATACGGTACTTTCAATTTGTATCTATCGTAATTCACTTCAATGGTAAAGGGGTTATTGTGATACTGATGGCATATCCATACCATTGGCATGTTTTTCTTTTAAGGTATAACTAAGACAACCCCTTTAAGGATCATCTTGATATATTTTGTCTCTTCACCACTGTGGGTTACAAATTAAAATTATTACCAATAAGCATTTGAACACCTGTGGTAGAATAAAACAACATTTCTTCATATTCAGTAGTTGGTAGAACCCAGCAAATGTTTCCTTACACATGGTATTGAGTGACACAATACTCCCGGATGCCTGGTGAAACTCCCGGTGTATGTGATTTCTCATCAGTTGGGTGCGGTTTCTCTGGCCAGCACCCGTCGGTCTCTATCTATCAGTTCGGGGGTCTGCCAACTCGAGGCACATTCCGATAATCACCGTTCACCTTCCACTTCGTAATCACATAGGCCACTGTCGATTTTGGGTAATTCATTTCGCTTGCTATGTCCCTTAAGGATCGACCGTTTCTACGGTACCCCACAATTACCCCTTTCTCGAAACAACTCTGCACTTCGTGGCATATTGCATGCGACTAATGCCAATGCACTAATCCAATGCTGTTTCCTATTTAACGGCGTAAGGCATGACGTACATCACGACCGCAGATATCTTCATTTACATGGGTGTTCTATTACTTATTGGTAGACAGTGTATACTATATACACTTACCATGATATGGTGATATTGTATGTATATGCATATTGCTGACCTGATATATTAATATATCATTAATATGTCAACTGATTATTTGTGCTAATAGACTAAGTGCCAAAGAACTGTAGCAAAACGGTCTTGTATTTCCAGGTACTATATTTATAGCATATACAGATCCCTGCTTCTAATATTAAAAGGGCTCTTAAAGAGGCTTTTAAAAGGCTATTCGGGTGCTGCTATTAGTGTGTAAAAAGGCCCCTCTTAATATGTATATTAGTTGGATCGTGCACAGCGGGCGTGTTGTGCATCCCTCAGCGTCATAGCTTCTGCGCGCCCACCGCTGTCGCCAAGCCCCCCTTCTCCTGCTTATTCATGTCAGTTTCTATTAAAAGGTATTGAAAGTGCGCAGTAGTGCCCCCTGCAACGCGCTACTGCGCATGCTCCAACTTGCAATGCTCTATGGGAAAATTTCGCTGTGAACACGCCGGAGGGAGCGGTACTGCACACACGCGTGCTTTTAATATAAACTGACGTGAATAAGCAGGAGAAGGGGAGGCTTGGAGGCAGCAGTGGGCGTGCAGAAGCTATGACGCTAAAGGTTGCAAGAAACGCCCACCGTGCACGATCCAGCTAATTTACATATTGATTACCAAGGTAATTAAAAAAACGGTGAGGAGGTCTTTTTACACACTAATAGCAGCACCTGAATAGCCTTTTTAATGGCTATTCAGGAATATCTTTAGCTCATAACTCGTAAATCTGCTGATAGAGCCCTTTAACTATAGAGTATAGGACCAATTCCAAATCGTAAAGCTAGGGCGGAGAAGGATGAACTGCATTCGCCCAGGTTGAGGGAACAAAGTAACTTTTATTCAAAACTAACAAGGGGATGTGTCCATCCTTTTTCAAGTGCTGATACGCAATCAGAACCTTTCACACAATATCTGTTTTAGAACAGTCATGTGATATTAGTACAGGCCATAATAACATTCCACGGTCACTATATAACAGATCCTGCGCAATTTAAATAGCGAACATTAATTGTTCCAAATTATACCAAATGCAAACTATTACCTTTCTGTACAAAATTGTTTGTATCATTTAAAGCTCTGGAACGTGCTCTGTAGCTCATGAACGTGTGTGGGTCCGTAACTGTCCACAATTGTGGATCCGCACGATATTAAGGTTAAATTTCCATGTTGGTACTTTGTGATAAATTAATGGGTCTTGGGTTGCAGATTATGCACTCTGTTTCTAAAAGGTTCACCATCACTGCCATATAGTATGTGATCTAGATTTGGGGTATATGCAGATCATATTTGGGAGTTACAGAACATTAAAAAAAAAAGGAGCGTAACAATGGAAGGGTTATTATAAATAAATAGGCTGTTCAAGAAATAAAAAAATAAAGTAAGCAAATTAAAAAAAAACCCAAAAACAAAACATTTTTACCTGGAGATGGGGATCACATGACTGCCCCACCTCGGCATCTGGAAAGGGTGGCCTGCGCATTCGCAAACTACTAGTTTAAGCTTTTCGTATACTGTATACCTCTTGACACCTTTGGGGTGATTGTGGATCCTGCTGCTCCTCTGTACCTGGGAATGATTTTGCAAAGAAGAACAAACAAAAGTCTCAGTCTCTAGATGCACAAAGCCTGTAATTGCAGAGAGAGGTGACTCTACCAAGTATTGATCTAGGGGGCTGAGTACTTTTACACGTCACACTTTTCAGATTTTTATTTGAAAATCACGTATTGTTCTCATTCCACTTTACAATTATCTACTACTTTGTGTTACTCTATCACTTAAAATCTCAATAAAATAAATTTAAGTTTGTGGTTTTCAGGTGACAAAATGTGAAAAAGTACAAGGGGTATGAATACTTTTGCAATTCACTGTAGGATGTTGTAAAATATAGATGAAGACATGGAAGATTCAAAAAACATCAACAAAAATTCTTAAAATATGTTTACCATAAAATTTGATATAAACAAGAGAACATTTTCTGATTACACATTCTATTTAAGGCCCGGTTCACATCTACGTTCGGTATTCCGTTCGGGGTGTGGTGTTTGCACTACTTTTCTCGCCACATGATTTGTGCATAAAACACACGGACCCAATTATAGTTTACTAGCATCTGCCCGTGACTTCGTCCGCGTGTTGTTGTTGGCCTGTACCTCTAGTGAGGATAAGTCAGCCTTTGAGTATAAGAACACGTTTAGGTTTTGCTGATGCAGTCATTGAAGCCTATACTAGGTGTAGATTTTTCAGTTATAGGTTTTTATCCTTTAAGATCCACACCTGCGTTTGGCTTCAGAAACTACATAAATAAAATCTCAAAGTATGTCCTTACCCTCAGTTTTTTGTAATTATGTGTCTTACATAGTAGATGATGTTGGCTGAAGACATAGGTCCATCAAATCCATCCCTGCAGTACTGACCTTTTTACTGTGTTAAGCCTCTCATAGACATTGGAGAAACATCATCTGAGCCCACTGAGTTTGGCAGAACAGGCCATATATGTAATGTGTACGTGGCTCTCTCCCAGTCTTTTTTTTTTTTTTAATTTTTTTATCCCTGGTGATAAGCGGGTAGCCAAACGATTATTGAACTATTGAAGGTGTATGACAGCAGAATCACTATACTTAACAACTGATATGAAACCTCTGACAACTTCTAAATGTATTTCAGGTACTTCCTTCTGTGTGTCAACTATTTTTTCTATGGAGAGACTCTGGCAGACTACTTTGCCACATTTGTACAAAGGGAAGAATCTCTCCAATTCCTCATCCGCTATCATCGCTTTATATCATTTGCACTTTATGTCATAGGTGAGTTGTCATAGTATTCTATCTTACTACTTCAGTCTTATCTCTTACTTCACTGTGGATAGATGTTCTTCATTGACACCTGGGAGGAAAGCAAACAATTATAAAGTTGTCTTGGCATGGATAGCTTTGTATGCCGATGTCAATTGATATGGAGACTGTCAGCTGTTGCATTAGTGTACATAGTCACTAGCAGCTGATAGTTTAACATACTTCTATGGTATGTTGTCATGTTCTGCAGACAATTGAAATAGCAATGCAAAGTATAATATACATATATACAGTCACATGAAAAACAGAATACACCCTCTTTGTTTTTATGTATCAGGAAATAATAAAAACATTTGGTCCTTTTGACAGACTTAAAATGAGGTAGATACAACCTTAAAGGGGCTCTATCAGCAATATTTTGCTGTATGAGCTCCACATATGCGTGAATAGACTAAAAAGGCTATTCAGGCACCGCTAATCTTATTTTAAACCCCCGTCCCATTTTAAAATAAAACTATAAAAACATATATGTAAATCATACCTTTGCATGCACGGGGGTCACGGTCATGCACGATACGACGTCATCTTCTGTAACGCCTACCTCTTCTTTCTTCTTCGCTAGAAAGTCGACAGTGTGCTGAATTCAGCGCAGTGTCGGCTTTCACGATCTGTGTCCCCGGTGAAGAACTATTGGTGCGGGTACCGTAGCTCTTCACTGTCAGTAAGGAACGCCCTTTTGCACAGCAGCGCCTATAGCGCTGTACTGTGAGAGCGGGGAGGAACGCCCCCCCCCCCCCCCCCCCAGTACTCGACTGTGGACGAGTACTATCAGGAGGAGAGGGAGGCGTCCAATATAAGCAGAAAGGCTTTGTGGGGTATATGGATGCTACTGTTTTGGCTATTTTAGGGAGATGGATCTTGTGAGAACTCATTGGGGAAGACCAGTTGCAAGCTGCCATAAATCTAAGTGTTGGAGATAGTACTGTGACACTGAGATGTCTATGATCATTCTATAAACTAGCTACTCAGGGATAATCGGGGTGTGATTTATTTCTGGTGTCATAGACATCATTGAAAGGCCTAGTCTGGCCTATTTTAAATATTGTTAGGGGCTTTCTGAGGTAGTACGGGGCTCTCATCTATGATGCTAGGTTCACATCTGTGTTGGGGTTTTCATTATTCAGGTCCACTTAGGGACCCGAACAACGGAAACCCAATCTGCTTAATAAGCAGTTACCTGCGGACTCCATATACTATAGTGTCTCTCTTCAGAATCCCTGAACACAAGTGTGAACCTAGCCTTAGACAAAACTGACAGTAGCTACAAAAAGCAACTCTCACTCTGGAGGGTCCAGCACATTAGTGATCAGGTTATTGATTTCTGTGGCAATTGTGATCCTTATTCTCTACAGAGGAGGTGATGAAAAAGATTTGAACAGACTTGGCACTCGTTTTCTACATTTCTTACAACTGACAGTATTCTGACACTTCAGTGGGTAGACTTTTTTTTTTTTTTTTTTTAACCAAGAAAAAGTGATTATCAAAGATGAGCAATCGTTTTAAAGTCTTAACCAAACTCCTGATATATGTGAACTTTTTCTTGTGGTGCTAGGGTGAATGGTAGTCCTGGTCAATTAATCAGATTCATTTATGGTAATTAATTCACAGTAAAGCACAATGATAATTTTCATCATAATCGCTGTTGTCCCTGCTCAATCTGATATATTCCATGCAAGCTACGCCCGATATACCGTACTCCTCTTGCCCTCACACAGCCTGCATGTTATGTACTCTCCTGACCTTCTATTAGACTCCATTTTCGGCCGCTTCCACGCTGTCCGTTTTCATCCTACATAGTTCCGCCCACACAATGGCGTGATCCTTTCCAAGAACCTTCTCAAGGCCAAGAACCTTCTCAAGGACCTGTGATGACATCATCAAGGGTCCTTTAGTGTAGTCTGAACATAAATTTGTTCCTAGCGGTCGTGAAGCCATGTCATTTACTGGGATAAAAAGTAGCTTAGGTTTTATTCAAGGTTACAATCTATCTATGTGCCAAATTTCATCCAAATTTGTTCAGCTGTTTTTGCGTGATTGAGGAACAAACATCCAAACGAACAAACTTTCACATTTATATTATATTATATTATATATACTTAGTAGGATAGGATAGGATAGGATGGAGTCCGTGTGCTTTCTTAGCTAACCGCTTTTCAATGCATTAGGTATTCTGTTCATTGGATCCCCAAGTGGACATCCTCAACTGAATACTGAACGCAGATGTGAACTGGGCCTAAGATAAACAAGATAATGTATTGAACGTGAACAAGGTTTTTTGCACTTTTCACAGAGAACAGTAGCTTTACATACACGTTTACCTCTAGTGAGGATGAGTCAGCCTTTGAGTATAAGAACACATGTTTAGGCTTTGCTACTACTTCAGTCTTATGTCTTACTTCACTGTGGATAGATGTTCTTCATTGACACCTGGGAGGAAAGCAAACAATTATAAAGTTGTCTTGGCATGGATAGCTTTGTATGCCGATGTCAATTGATATGGAGACTGTCAGCTGTTGCATTAGTGTACATAGTCACTAGCAGCTGACAGTTTAACATACTTCTATGGTATGTTGTCATGTTCTGCAGACAATTGAAATAGCAATGCAAAGTATAATATACATATGTACAGTCACATGAAAAACAGAATACACCCTCTTTGTCTATATCCCATGCAAGCGTTCTTATATTTCTGCACGCTATGATCAATAGTTTCTTCACTATAGTCAATACTTGGGTGGTAAGAGGAGGAAGCCTGCATCAGCTATATCTGACCCCCCCCCCCCCACACACACACACACACACACTGTGTCAGATCACTGAGCCTTATATAGTTTCTAAGAAAAATCAAATTAATATCAAGAATCACCATACAATTGATATTATTATTAAAGGGATTCTACCACTAAAACACTTTTTTTTTCTAGTTACCACGTCGGAATAGCCTTTAAAAAGGCTATTCGTCTCTTACCTGTGGAGGTGCTCTCCGCCGCGCCGTTCGTTCAAAATACCGGTTTGTACCGGTATGCTAATGAGTTCTCTCGCAGCGATGGGGGCATTCCCATCGCAGGAGCAGCGATGGGGACGTCCCCATTGCAGCTCGAAAACTCACCGCAGCGCCGCCTCTCTGGTCTTCGGTGTCCTCCCCTTGCTTCTTCAGCGTACTGTCGGACGCCTGCGCAGTATGCTCTGTTCGACGAAAATTGCCGAACGTACTGCGTATGCGCGAAATTGCGATCCCAGCCATAGTGTGGGCACCGAACTTTCGCGCATGCGCAGTGCGTTCGGCAATCTTCGCCAAACAGAGAGCATACTGCGCAGGCGTCCGACAAGACGCTGAAGATGGAAGGGGAGGACACTGAAGACCGGAGAGGCGGCGCTGCGGTGAGTTTTCGAGCTGCAATGGGGGACGCCCCCATCGCTGCGAGAGACCTCATTAGCATACCGGTACAAACCGGTATTTTGAACGAACGGCGCGGCGGAGAGCACTTCTACAGGTAAGAGACGAATAGCCTTTTTAAAGGCTATTCCGACGTGGTAACTAGAAAAAAAAGGGTTTTAGTGGTAGAATCCCTTTAAATTAGTTATCTTTAAAAGTTATTATTTCTAGGCAAGATCACCCATCCCTAGAAAGATAATCACTTTATCTGTGTGGTGTGGCCTATTTACTGTGAGCAGCACACTTATTAAAGGGACCAAAATCACATCTTACCCTCTTGTATGTTGTAGGGGCTATTAGTGCCATTGTGAAAATACCTTTTTGTGTCAAAGTGCAAACTTGCTGCCTAGAAAATCAGCTCGTAATCCATTTGCAAATTTGCTGTCTAGTGTGCAAAGGGCATAGTCGCATCTGCCAGGATCAGGATCTGTCAATCTCTATATTAGGGAGCAGTGCTAGTCCGTGATCTTTGGGAGAAGTGACTAGACCCCCAGTGCACTGTGCATGAATTACTAGATGGACTGATAGACTCACCTTAAGTACCTCTCCCTGGATACACAAACCTATCAAGCTATTTCATTGTTTTGTTTTTTTTTTTCTTTTTTGTTTCACAGGTTTCTGCCTGTTTGTGTTGAGCCTAGTAAAGAAGCACTACCGACTCCAGTTTTACATGGTTTGTATTTTTCTTGCTAAGTCTTATTGACCTGTAATGTGTGTGTACAGGACTGCGTTTAGTTAAAGGGGTTGTCCCATAATAAGGATCCTATCTATAAGGCTAGTTTATGTGGATTTAAGATTTTTTCTAAATACATTACTCTATCAAAACTGCTTTGTTTGGCCGCTATCTTAATTTATTCATTTCATTGTTTACAGGCCTTTCTATGACCACAGGCCCTGAACCAGGGGCTTATCTGCTCAGTCCCTCAGTGACTAGCTGCCTGCTCTTAGGGGGGGAGGGAGAGGCTGCGTGCTGGAAGCAGCTCTGAGCTTTGTATGTCGCAGCGGAGCTCCTCAGATAGGGGAGGGGGAAGGCGAGAGCTCCGAGATTTTTGAACTTTTTATCTCCTGCTCTTCCACTTATCAGTCGGTTTAATTGAATTTGGCTGGTAAGGGCTGAGATAAGGAGTCCATTACCTCTGTATGTATTACAAACTGACTCAAATCCCACTCTGCTACATCAGCTTCACACTGTGGTAATGCATTTACAACCAATCCCTCATTACTGACTGCAAACATAGCAGATAGCAGAGCAAGTAAAACCCCACCCACCAATGTGCCGAGAAAACCAGGAAGTAAAGAGAGCACAGAGCCTGCAGGCTTCAGAACAAGGGTTATAGGAATACCCCTTTTAGGGATATCTATAGAGATTGGTGCTACACGTATTACAAATCTCTAACAAAACACACATCCATTCTGAACATGACAATGAATATTTTAGTGCAGCTCAATATCCCACTACCACTCCAGGCATACTTTTTCTGGCTAGTGACCATTATTTTAATGCAGCCATATACTGTAGTGTAAACCACATTGGCAATTTACAGAACAGTTTTTAGTGGGATGTTCTTTTAATGGAGTGATCATTCATGGTTTAGCTGACAGCACTATTCACAGACTAGGAAGGATTTGGGGATTATTGGATGTAAACTTTAAAGAATGCAGATGCCTTCAAAACTTTATATTAATATGTATGGCCACCTAAACCAACAATGTACAGTTTTCGGTTTACTTTCCTCTTCTTAGTCTACCTGTACATTAGCAGATTACAGGTTAAAACAGTATCCATACCTCTGAACCTGACTATTTTAGGGGAGGCTGGCATCTCTCTTAAGTGTGTGGAGCATCCTGACTCTCACAGATGATGTCCCGGAAACAGGAAGATTGGACAAGTGGAATTTTCATGCCCGATCCTCCTCTTCTTAGGGAACCAGGTGTCAGGCTGTTTCTTACTCCCCTCTCCCATTCAGAACACATTCGCTGCCATATTCGTACATATTTGATATGGAGTTTGGAGTTGGAAAACCTAAAAAGTAAAAAAACAATCCAGTGGTTTAACCTAGTGATCACTAAATCCTAACAATTCTTATTCCAATTTCTTCTATTCAGGGCTATTCCAGTGCCTGCAAAGAAAGCTTATTCATAGTATAGTAAAAGTTATCTAACTGTCCTATATACTTGATACATCAATTAATTACTCTGGAAGAACTTTTGTCCTGGTCACGTGATGGTCACAGGCTCATGGCTTGTTATAGGAGCTGTGTGTCAGTCATATGATGAGAACACCTTTTCATAGTTTATTTTTCTACCATCTTTTTGGTCATCTGTCCTGCCTGTGACATCATCCCTGTACTGAGTCTGTTACATTGTCTGGTTATCATTGGTAACATACGTTCCTGGGAACGCTCCTTCCTATAGCTGACTTGTTTTTAGTGTTAATAATTTCTTTATTAGCGAATAAAGAAGGTGACAATATAAAATAATTGTGTCATTGTGTAAATGATACCATTTCATGCAGTATATTCTTGTATGAATTCTTTCATACAGTATATTCTTATAAACTTGTCCTCTCCACTCACGGGAGTAAGGATCTATAAAGTGATTTAAGTGACACCAATGAGATCCCCCCTAATTCATGATATTGGATGGATCAAGGTATCATCATGGCTGAGTAGAAATTCTGTGCTTCAGATCAGCCATCAAAAAACAAGTGCAGCATTAAAGACGCCATATTACGCTAGCACATCTCTGCATGTAAACAGGGACATGTTGCTGATAATCAATACATCTGAATGGGGGAGGACCGCTCATGGTACACTGGGCACAGATCAATACGTATATTGTCAATCAGCTTTCGGCATGTCTAATAGGACCTTTAGTATGTTCTGTCCTGTTTACTGATTGTTGTGTTGTCTTCCCTATCCACAGTTTGGATGGACTCATGTCACTTTGCTGATCACTGTCACACAGTCTCATCTTATCATCCAAAATCTTTTCGAAGGCATTATCTGGTAAGGCTGGCATCTGTGCAAGCTTCATATTGAATATGTTCATTGAGAGATACCTGAACCCCATATAACCAACAGGTTATGGCCCTGGCATGTACTAAAAGTAGATATTCACTCTTTAGATACCTTTCAAAGGTTGACTTGTATTTCTGTCTTGCACTGTATAGAAGAAGAATGGAACTGACCTTACAGTTATGAGATTTTTCAGTGTAGTGCATAGTGAAGGTTCTGGGGATGTTTTTTGTGCCATAGCTATTTGTAGTACCCAGAAACAACAATGCAAGCACAAATTCTGCTTATTGCTAAGAACATGATATTTCTGCAGCATTCTGCAGTTACAGCTGTTCTGCCAATGTAGGGCAAGGGAACACTTGTATAATGTATAGATTTTGAGATTGTGTTTTTTACTTCTGACGACTGGAAGAAATCAAGCAAAAGATTAAAGGGTTGTCCATGACTTTGTTATGTATGGTCTGTACTTAGGATAGGCTGTAAATATCTAATCAGCCGGGGCTAATAGCTGATTGTCCAATTGTGTATTACTGTGTACACTTGGCTCCATGCCCTGCATAGTGGTTGGGTGCCAATACTGCAGATCCGGGCCACTATGTGCAACTTGCTGCCTCCCGCTCTGTGCACTCCAACAATGATTTCACATTTATTACATAACAGATGTTAATTTTGTTGTGACAGTCAAGGTAATGCACAGGTTGATTTATATGCCAAGTGACCAAATGTGTGTGTGTGTGTGTGTGTGTGTGTGTGAGAGAGAGAGAGAGATACATAGAAGCATGTGAGGCCAAAAACTTTGATATTAAATAAAGGGAAAAACATGACATCAATGGTTTTTATGTCATAATTTGTGTTTTGTAACCATGTGTGTCCCAGCATAAGTTGGTGGCATCAAACATCTGGACCATTATTACTGTTTGGTATGCCTGGACTTGGAAAAATATGTGGCATCACTTGCAATGCATGTCATATCTTTAAGAGATGCCCACCCAGAGGTATGGCATAATCTCCACATGGGTCATATCTGTCTTGATTTGGTGTGTGTAACTAACCCACCATGGTCACAGATGAGAGGCTTCAAGAAGGGGGCTTGGTTAGAAGTCCTACAAAGGTGTAATGGACAAAATACATGAATGCTGAAACACATATATAAGCTGATTGTAAATACACACGCGTGGTATTGCTGCAGCGCTGGCCAATCGTTTATTATACACATTTCTATGAAGAAACCTTTAAACCACTGCTGGGACAATGATTAAAAATCTATAAATAATTGAAAATTTCTCCCATGCCCATACTTTTTCTGAAAGTAGTCACATGGTAAAATTACCACACAGCACTTTACATTCATGGACGTCATCATATATTTTTCCGTCAAAGTGTACTATATTGTTAGAAATTCATGTTTGCGGCTAAAATTCTGACCCAAGCACAACCTAACCCTTTTTAAAGTAAAGTTTGTGTATGTCACTTATGTCTGTGTCTACATTTATGTACCTTCACATATTCCACAGACAAAAATAGATCAAAGGTCTCGATGATCCAGATTCTGGTAAAGTTGTCACATATTCTGAGTAAGTGCAGGAGTGAGGAGATGCAACCACTCTACTTCTTAATCTTTTATTAGAAAAAGAACACCTTACAAGAACATTGGCCATCGTATGTTTATCGGGGTGTCTTAACTGTCCCCCACAATTGTAATGAGTTTGCAATTGTATGAACTGCAATATAAGGTAGGTTCGCATCTTGGCCAGAGTCTCCATTGCAGTGTCTGCCTGAAAATCAGTGGAGGAAAATTTCCTGCGTGGAGAACTTTTTCCTCTGTCCATTTCAGCTTTTTCAACAGACATCCAATGGACCACATTATAGTCAAGTGGGGTCCATCAGACTCTATGTGACCGCTAGCAGACCACCTTTCCAACAGAGAGACAACGCTAGTGTTAACCTAGCATAAAATTTATGGCAACCTTTAATATAACAACAAAAGGACATTTTTACTACCTGATTGGTTGAAACTTGGAACTTTATTTTACTGGTGTATTTCCAAAGTAGAGACTAGTGTTGAGCGAATAGTATTCGAAACTATTCATTTAATACCTCGCTCCCATAGGAATGCGTGGAAGTGGCCAAACCCCAAGAAGTTAAAGGGGCTCTATCAGCAATATTATGCTGTATGAGCCGCACATATGTGTGAATAGCCTTTAAAAAGGCTATTCAGGCACCGCTAATCTTATTTTAACCCCTGCTCTCATTTTAAAATAAAACTATAAAAACATATATGTAAATAATACCTGAATATGCACGCTGGGCGGTCGTGCACGATCCGACGTCATCTTCGGTCCCTCCTTCCTCTTCTTTCTTCTTCCAACAACTTCCTCCTGTCCTGCCTCTTCTCTGCCTTCATCTTCTTGTCTTCCGGATATGAAGACGTTTGCGAGCGTACTGCGCATGCTCATGTAGTTCTAAGGATACTTAGAACTACAACAAAAATGGTGGTGGCGTGTGCGCAGCCCGCCGGAAAAACAGAGGATGAAGGCGAAGAAGAGCTAGAACAGGAGGACGTCGCTGGAAGAAGAAAGAAGAGGAAGGAGGGACCGAAGATGATGTCGGATCGTGCACGACCGCCCCCTGTGCTTGCAAAGGTATGATTTACCTATATGTTTTTATAGTTTTATTTTGCTGATAGAGCCCCTTTAAGCGCTGTGAAGATTTGCCAGCCGCTAACACGCATTCCTATGGGAGCGAGGTATTCGATGAATACTATTCGCTCAACACTAGTAGAGACCAAAATATATTTGTGAAGTTGTGTTGAAAGTGAAAGCCCATATGTCTATATGCCCAATTTGCTCCTATTGATAAAGTTTGCATTAGGTACGCTTCTAAATCTCAATCTCGTGTATAACATTACATTGATTTTTGGTATTAAGTTGTAGTTTCTTTCATGTTTTATAGGTTTCTGGTTCCAGTTTCAATTGTCATCTGTAATGATATCATGGCTTACCTTTTTGGGTTCTTCATTGGTAGGACCCCATTAATAAAAGTAAGTGGCAGTCAATAAATTAATACTGTAAATGTCTTGAGTGAGATGTCTATAAGTTTGTCAGGGCGTCGGGGCGCGTTCATGTACATGGAGGTCTACTTATAGGTAAATGTAACCCTGCACGACCTTAATTCTGTTTGTGTATATACTCTATGTAAACCATGTTTAAACTAATGAAGTGCTGTTCAGACGCACAATTATACCATAACATCTGATATATATATATATGTAACCAGAGTCACACCTACAGCCTTTGATGCAGTATTACAACTTAACCTCCATGTATTATATGGTTTGTACTATCCCCTGTACATTTATTATTGTGTATTTTTAATGTGTTAAATTTAATAAAGTACAATTTACAATTTTTTGAGATGTTTATGGCAGTTCGCCTGATTCAGGCACAGTATAAATATTTATATAGTTCTGCCCTTTTTGCCCTATATATTTTTTTTTTGTGTATATAAATTATATTGTTAACCTATTTTTAGGATACAACATCAATAAAAGTTGTTCTCACCAACCATTCTATGGAGAACAGAGCTGGAAGCTGATAGCTCTGTTCTCTAGTGGCCACGAGTTACTGCAGCTCAGTTCCCATACAAGTAAATGGGAACTAAGTTATGAAACTCAGTGCAGCCAATACATGGAGAACAGAGCTTTTGGCTTCCAGTCCTGTTATTAGTATAGTGGTTGGTGAGAACAAATGATCGTTGAGGGTTTGATGTGTCAGACCCCTGACAATCCAATATTGATTAACTTAATTAATATTGATAACTTAATAATAGGTCATCAGAGTCATTTGCCTGGAAAACCCTTTAATCCCTGGCTCCTCATTGTTGAACGCATACATATAGCTCTAAATCTCAATAGAACAGACATCAGAGCTCAGAAGGTACTAAAGGTGTAAAGCAATACTGTGTCCTTATGTTTAGTTACTAGGACAGATCAGTGATGTCAAACTTCTATGTCAATTGTACTACATTGGAAAATGAACCGTGATGGTCCATTTTAATGGCATTTGCATTATTTTCCTCTGGCTACATGATGCGATTGGATTTGCTCGAAGTTCTTCCAGTCCAATTCATCCAATTATATCAATTTAAAGGTGACCCCATAGATTCAAATGTATGGCAAACATATTTAAAAGAAAAAATACAGATCTAATACATGGATGTTATTTTCACCTATGATTTGTGGTTTCATAATTTTAATTGTAAACCTTTGATCTTTTAGCTGTCACCCAAAAAAACATGGGAAGGGTTCATTGGTGGATTTTTTCTGACCATTATATTTGGATTTTTGGTGAGTACTCATAATATTATTGGTGTGTAGGGAATTAGTGATTCAGTTGAAATAATGATTTCAGAGTACTTGTATTATTCCATAGACCGATATGCTGTCTTTTCTGACTTTACCTTGTCAGATGGACTGGTTTCATAGAACTCCAATAAATATGACAAGACAAGCAATATATCTACAAATGATGAAAGGAAATTGGATGATAATGAAAATTACTGTTTAATCATTTTAGAATTTTCTAGATTTTTTTTGTTCAATATTGAAAATGTAGAAAATAATTTTGAATGTTGTCCACTGTTGTCCACTAGAGGGAGCATCATCAGTGTACTGTGTTAATGCTCTGCACTGTATAAAGATGATTTCTACCTACTACATGACCTTTTATGACATTATCAAAGGTCCTTAAGCGATCACAGTGACACAACACCGATCTTCACTACTACATTTGAAGCTTGCATGAAAGACTGCACTAAGATTATTGCTACAGCTGTCTGAACAGTACATATTAGCTGCCTTCTATAAGCTTGAGTGTATCAGTGTGGAGCTGTATATGTGCTGCTCTTTAAGGATTAGTGATATCATGATCACAGGTCCCATAGCAGCAGTATGGAAGCCTGCAAGGTTTAAGCACTACATCCTGTGTCCATGTTTAAGCATAAGGAGACGCATATCTACTTACTGTGACTTGGATCATGCTGCAAAAGCTGTTGAGGTGGAGTGCATGTTAGCTGCGATGGGCACAGTCCGTCAGCCATACAACTAATATACCCTGGTAGGCAGTGACCCCCATACACAGATGATGTTTCAGTGTGAGATATCAAAACTAATTTTATTTTTGATATTTGCTTAAATGTTAAAGATGGCAAAAATCTTAAAATTAATAAATAGTGATTTACATTTTTTGATGCATTCCTTTTTAAGGGGTCAGTGGGGTCCAGCAGCTGGGATTGTCATTGTTCAGCTGTTCTGAAACCCAGAGAATGGAGCAGGAAGCAGACAGGTCTGTTCTGTGGTGGCCAATCCAGGTTACTGCATTTCAGCTCTGTGTCACTGGACTTGGAACTATGCTGCCATGACTTTTGGAATAGAATAAATTGGATTGGCATATCCTCGCATCATAGCAATAGACTTGAAAAAGCCATGCATGATGTATAAGAGGGCTACCCCTAGAGGGCAGCAAACAGAGGCAATGTTTTCCTATTTACAGCTTGGGTTCGGGGGATATTGTCACTCCTTAGGGAGAGACCACCATATAGGTGTGTGGAGATTTGTTAAGCCTTTAGCACTCCACTTTGCAAGGAACTATGGGAAGAATATGCAAATCCGCCTTCCATGATGTAATTAGGAAGACAGTTGCTGCCTCATTGTTGCAAACCAATAGAGGGCGCTCACTGGAATGTGCAAGCCTGTCTTAAGACAGGATTCCAGTGAAATAACCCAATAATGGCTGCTCCCTTTAGCCTCATGCCCGACCTTTGTTTAGTAATGACGCTGGGATTATTACCAGGTTATAGTCTCTCAATCGAGGACAGCTGTTTCAATCTGGTTGGATCTCATCAGCCCGATGTAGAGAGGACTATAACCTGGTAGAGGTGAGAGGCTTAGACAGGGTTCGGGGGATATTGTCACTCCTTAGGGAGAGACCACCATATAGGTGTGTGGAGATTTGTTAAGCCTTTAGCACTCCACTTTGCAAGGAACTATGGGAAGAATATGCAAATCCGCCTCTACCAGGTTATAGTCCTCTCTACATCGGGCTGATGAGATCCAACCAGATCGAAACAGCTGTCCTCGATTGAGAGACTATAACCTGGTAATAATCCCAGCGTCATTGCTAAACAAAGGCCTCTTGGAAGGTCGGGCATGAGGCTAAAGGGAGCAGCCATTATTGGGTTATTTCACTGGAATCCTGTCTTAAGACAGGCTTGCACATTCCAGTGAGCGCCCTCTATTGGTTTGCAACAATGAGGCAGCAACTGTCTTCCTAATTACATCATGGAAGGCGGATTTGCATATTCTTCCCATATTTACAGCTTGGAAAACAGATTTGCATATTTTTCCCACAATCCCCCAGCAGAGCAAAAATAGCTTAGTAAGACTCCGTACGCCTGTCAAGGTGCTCTCTCCTCAAGGAAAGATATTATCCCCATAACCTGGTCCAGAAGTCTTTCAGCCCCTAGTCATAGAACAGAGCTGTCTGCTGGTTGCACCATTCTCTGTGTTTCCATTGTTGAGAACAGCTGATCAATGTGAATAACAGCTGTTGGACCGCTAATGAGAAACTGAGCGTCCACCATAGCTGCCATCTTTCGACTGTTTTACTGAGGCATCTATCTACCAGCAGCACGTGTGCATCGCCGCTACAATTGTAATGATTGATATCCCCATGAATTTTTTGGCTGCCCAGTGAACACCATAAAAACAAAATTCATAAGTAAGTGGCACAAATGGCATTTTTCTCCAGTTTCACCCCTTTCTGATTTTTTTTCTTCCAGATTCCTAGTGCATCATATGTAATATTAAATGGTACCAATACAAAACACAATTTTTCCTTCAAAAATGAAGCCAAGTACAGCTTACGCCGGGTTCACACCAGCACCTGAACTCCGTTTTCAGGTTTCGGAAACCTGTCATGCCGAGTCCGGCCGTGAGCTCTCCGCGGCAAAACCATTTTTTTTAAAACCGGACACAGAGTACTGCATGTAGTGCATAAAACAAATGAATAGGATTGAAACATGCTGGCAGGTTTCCATCTCCTGCCTCTGTTTTGTGCAGCAAACGGAAACCTGCAGAACGGAGTACGGGCGCAGATGTGAATGAGACCTTAGTGAATAGAAAAAAAATTATGTCTTTTGAAAGGAGGGGAGTAAAAAACGAAAATTGAAAAACGTAAACTGGTTGCAAGAGGATGGGGTTAATCCATAGATCGCTTAGTATATAAATTCTTGGTTAATTTTTTGTAACTTCACTCACGGCTCTTTTTCAGTTTTCGTACATTCTGGCCCAGTTTCAGTACTTTGTATGTCCTGTGGAGTATAACAGTGAAACTAACAGCTTCTCGACCAGCTGTGAACCATCCGAGCTGTTCAGAATCCACGATTACGCTGTCCCCCCTTATCTGCAGGCGCTGGTGGGATGGGTAAGCGCTCACTCTTGTATTTTCATTGTCTTCTACATCAGAATATTTATCATGATGAAAAGTGTGGCCCAGTGATTTCTGCTGCCCTCTTTGAGAGCAGGGTATAATCCAGGGAGAGGAGCTGAACTGCGTTCTATAGGTTTATAGGATTACAAGGAGAGTTTCTGCGTAAAAAGCAAGATAAATTCTGACAGCAGGGCGTCCTGCTTATTCTGCCCACATGGTGAATGACAGCACTCCCTGTGTCCGTGGGTTAATAGACAATCCCATGATTCCAATGTTGATGGTTTATGGATTACACTAGTATTATTATTATTATTCAGTGGTCTATGTGAAGGCTTTCCTTTTGTCTTTGATTTCTCTATAATAGCTAAAAGTTAGAATTATAGGGCAGCTCTGACAATATTGTCTTTATTTAAGCAGAGGACAGTTGGCCTTTACCCATTCCAGGTACACAGCATTGCCCTATCAACATTCGGTTCTCTCATTGGGCCATTTGGAGGTTTCTTTGCTAGTGGCTTTAAGCGAGCCTTTAAAATTAAGGTAAGTTCTCATTGCAGGTACTGAAATCCATTGTGTCTATATTGTTACCTGTCCAACTATTTTTTTAAAAGCCACTAGATCATTTGTGGATTACACAGATATAGACATATATGCTATTTCCGCCATTTTTGATTATGTATTTTTTACAAATACAGATTCCATTCCAACTTGAGCAGAGCTAGGGCTGCTCTCTGCTAAGACATGTATATACGGTAATTGTCTGCCTTCTTGCTGGCCTTGGCCTACGCCTGGAACCTCAGATGGATGCAGGGTGCCACCACATTGGCATAAATTTCCCCTTTAGCTTTTTTTTGTACCATTCTAGGGGGAAACTACAGTGGAGGTCAGGTGTGTATATGTGACCAAACTGAGCTTTACTTATAGTCCAAGCACAACACTAATCCAGCATTTAGTTAAAAATCCACCATTTTATTAGTAAGCCATTAAAATCTATGTACAGATTAGCACAAATCTATAGAATCCCTCCAGTGCACCCTCGGGGAACAGTGGTTTATGCATCTCAGACCTCAGTGGTGCACTGCATGGATTCCATATGTTTATGCTAATCTCTACATAGATTTTAATGGTTTACTAATAAAATGATGGACTTTTACCCAAGTGTTTGATCTCTGCTGTGTTTGGCTTGTGACTTGGAGACTGGATCGAGTGAATCTTCCGGTTGAGCTGACCACTTCTTTGCTTTCATAACTTTTATTTATATAAAACCAGAAAACCTCCTGAACATTCATTCATACTATACTATATTGCTGTACATGTTTAAGCAGCATTTTTTAATATTAGTTTCTCGATTCCCTACTTGCTTTGCAACAGACAATTTGCAAATACAATTGATATTTTCCAGGATTTTGCTGACACCATTCCTGGACATGGTGGCATTATGGACCGATTTGACTGCCAGTATTTGATGGCCACCTTTGTCCATGTGTATATCGCAAGCTTCATAAGGTAGGAGGTCTTCTTTCTTGTATTACTTTAGCGTAAAATGAATGGGGTCATGGAAATTATGTTTAAATATAAAAATCATTCTAAAATAAATTAGACTTGTGAGCTTTTGTATTTGTAGCCTAAAGATAAAATCCCAGTTTTTTCATCTCGATTTTCAAGCATTTGCTTAAATAAATAAAAAAAAAAAAAAAAAAGTTTGGTAAGGTAACTTCATGATCCTTCAGTGAAGAAAGTATGTATCATGGTTTGCATCAGGGAAGACAAAGCCTGCATGGAATATATCAGACTCTCAAGCAGGGCTAACACAAATTTCATGATTCTTGTGAAAATTAGAAATGCAATTTTTTGACAAGGTGAATAAATCTAATTCATTTGCTTAATTTCACAGCTCTACCATCACTACTGAATTCTACATTATACTATAGCAAAATTCTTCCAAAATTCTTGAGATTTTGTGGTTACATATGTAGAAGTCTAAATTTGGCACTTGGGAGACCCCCCCTCCCCATCACGAGAACAGTGGATAATTATAGTTGAATGACATAACAAAGGACTGCCAGAGCTACTTAAAGGGATAATCCCAGAAAAATAACAATATCATTTAACTGTCTACAAATCGAAGTAAAAATTCCAAATATAAATTATTAAAAATTTTCATTTTTTACTACCCATCTTTCAAACCCCATAACCTTTCAATTCACAGAGCCATTTGAGGGCTCAGTGTTTTATAGACAAACTGTTCTTCATAATGGTACTATGTATTATTCTGTACAATGTACCTGGAAAAAAAAATTCCAAATGGGGTGGAAATGGAGAAAAATTGCATTTGTTCGACTCTCGTATGGGCTTCGTTTTTACGGCATTGACTCTGCAGCCAAAATGACATGTCATCTGTATTCTATGTTTCAGTACGATTCCATGGATACCAAATATATATAGTTTTTCACCCCTTAATAAAAATAAAAGACTTTGCAAAAAAGAAAAAAATATCGCCATATTCTGACACCCATAATTTTTTAATATCTTTTTTTATTTATACATTCACCATACAGGAAAAATGTTTATAAAAGTTTGTAGACTGGGTGTTTTCAGATACAAGGATACATAATGGGTATATGTTTCACAGTAATTCAGAACTTATTTATGTAGTCTAGGAAAAGGGGGGTGATTTAAACGTTTAGTATTATACAGTAGAGACCCGGTGGCTATGGTGGCTGCTCAGCTACTAAGCGGCCGACATATTTAAATACCCGACATTCACCGTACTATTACAGTAGATGTTGGGGAGGGTTAAGATTTTCTGTAACCATCTTAGCTGTGGCAATCTGTTGTCTTGATCGCTTGCCGATGGCTAAGACCACAAATGGAGGAACTTTCTACAGCCTGGGACATGTCAGAAACCCATCCATGATTACCTTATTGTGGATGGGTTATCAGGCAGGTACACTATATGAACAAGAACCCAGCAAAAAAAACAAAATCATGGTGGGGCTCCAAAGTATAGAAAGTTTCTGCATTCATGGTCGTATCCATTGGTAACCGATCAAAACAGCAGACTGTTTCTGTATATTTTGAAACCCAACCAAATTTATATTTTGAAAAGATGTTTAAAGAGGACCTTTCACCATATCTGGGCACAGGCATTGTTATATACTGCCAGAAAGCTGACAGTGCGCTGAATTCAGCGCACTGTTGGCTTTCCCGATCCGTGCCCGGTGTAAAGCGCTATCGGTCCCGGTACCGTAGCGCTTTACAGTCAGAAGGGCGTTTCTGACCATTAGCCAGGAACGTCCTTCTGCCTCGCGGCGCCAATCGCACTGTGCTGTGGAGTGGGGAGGAACTCCCCCCTTCCTCTCCTGATAATGCTAGTCTACGGACAAGCTGTGTGAGCAGAGGGAGGGGGCGTTCCTCCCCGCTCCACAGCACAGAGCGATTGGCGCCGCGAGGCAGAAGGACGTCTCTGGCTAATGGTCAGAAACGCCCTTCTGACCATAGAAGAGCTACGGTACCGGGCCGTAAGCTCTTCACACCGGGCACAGATCGGGAAAGCCGACAGTGCGCTGAATTCAGCGCACTGTCAGCTTTCTGGCAGTATATAGAACTGCCTGTGCCCAAAAGTGGTGAAAGGTCCTCTTTAACTTTTAATTGTCTACGGTTTTTAAATATGGTTATGTTAATGGGAACCTTTATAAAAATGTACATGCTCAGATGGAGGGCCACAGGACCCAGTTCTTATCATTGGTGGTGGGTGGACTTAGTGGTTAGACCCCCATTGTTTGCACACTTAACTCTGATCCTGTAGACTGGTGATAGGTTGAAAATTTGATATATCCCCTTTAAAAGGTTTCCTTGAAAATATTGGAAATGATTTCTCATATGATGTGTAAAAATAGGGCTGCATACTCTAGATTTGGACATGATAGGATTATGTACTGATACTTGGCTGGGATGTTGTATGATAATCTGTTCATGGCATCTACATGTCCAATCATGAGCAATATTGGCCAACAAGAATCTAATATTTGTGCCCAGTTTTAGAGCTGTAGTCGAGTGCTAAATGAGGACACACTTTACATCTTCTTTGGTTTCTCCAAGCAGTATGGTGCCTAAGAAGCATTACTTTTTTGGTTCTTAGGTAGAGGTGGGAGGGCTGAGTGTATACTGCTCTCTCTGGACCATAGTCTCTCTCCATCTGTCTGCTAACAAAAATTACCTCCAAAGGAACCCAATTCCCCTGTTCTCCAATATTAGGAGTAAATAAGGATTTCCCTATATTGCCACAAGCCTCTTCATTTATCAAATAATGAATCAATACGTATTTTTAATCCAGTTTTTCATTTTCTCTATTTCTAGGGGTCCAAATCCCAGCAAAGTCCTGCAGCAACTATTAACACTACAGCCAGAACAACAACTAAATATCTACAAAGCGTTGAAGACCCACTTAATGGAGAAAGGGGTCCTCTGAGGAGCACTATTTGACCTGTAACCTTCATGTCAAAGACTATATTCATGGCGCCAGAGCTATTGCACTGACTCCAGAGCATACAACCAAAGACTCACTTTTTTTCCCTTGCTAGTTCCCTGTAGCGAAGGCACATGGCTGTCTTATCCTTCCCACAATCCTTGTCCATCAAACACATGAATCTGCTGAGTGAAGCTCTGAATGTTGGAACGGTATCTTTCCACTAGGCCTAAACATTCTGTATGGGTACTATACCCCAATAGCTTATATTTCCATGTGAGTATATTAAAGAAGGAGGGCAGTTCCTTCAATGATGACTCTGTGCACAAGTTCTTATAGGAAGGGACCGACATATTGTTTACTTATCACACTGTGTACCTCTTCTTGCTGAATAGATGGCTCTGTAATTCCACTTTCTCTATATTGCTTTTATGGGATAGATTTTATGTTTCAATGAACACCAAGATTGTTTTAGCAGATTTTAAATGTTCTAGGAGACAATGTAATGGTATTTATTTACTGTACGCTATACATGCGAAACTCATAGTCATTCAGTGCTCCCATGTGAGGTCTGTGTTATAGGGCAGTACTACATGTTTTATGTAGATGGACTGAGATGCTGCTTTCTTTTCTTCAGAATCAAAAAGAAATTGATGTAACTCTATGAATCTCAAAGGTTAGTAATAGAGATGAGCGAGTACTATAGCACGCACCCATAGGAATGAATGAAAGCGGCCGGCATGCAGACTTTGCCGGCGGCCGTCCGCTTAACCCCCTGCGTGCCGGCTACGTCCATTCATTCCTATGGGTGCGTGCTATTTGAAACTGGGATATTGAATTGTACTCGCTCATCTGTAGTTAGTAATGAATGGTGGGAATTTATGACAACCTACAGTTCTACTATAGGAAGTCTGGGTGATGGAAGAGAATGATTTTGTAATAAACTGTGAACTCCCTCAGTTCTGTCCAAGTAGATTGAACGATGTCTTCAGAATTCAGATCTTAAAGTGATCTTGTATCACGGCCAGAATTCCTTGGGCTTTAGCACAGGCGCTTCCCTTCTGCTGAATTGATTCTGTACATGCTTTGTGCCGTCCTTTGTGCAGCTTTTATGTGCACTAAATCCTTCTTCCTGAATGGAAAGTTCACTACGTTCTATGATCTTTTTTAATACCTAGGATAAAGTCTGTGTATTTATTTTAGGAACAGTACACAGTTATTGAGTACATATTAAGGTTTACATGGAATACTGCTCTTCATTGGGAACTGTAGGGAAGGGTCTTCCGTGCCTACCAGTACTAGCTGACTACAGTGTGGACTATGCTAGTTTTAACACAATAAATGTTTTGAAGCCACTTCTTTAATTCGAAAAATTAGTTGATTAAATGACAAGTCTGTAAGGATCCTATTGACTTTACATTATTTCTGGCAAGAAACCTTGCCTGATCCTTTGCCGCTAAGTAGTTTTTTAAGATGATATATTGAATTACATAAAGAGGACCTGACATCTGTTTTAGGACGTATTTGTGTTCTGCTTCATATAAAAATTCTGGCTCAGCCATATAGTTATGTGATATGTACCCTTCCTTACCAATTGGGAGGGAGTGCCTGCACACTATCTCATCGTATTACCAGGGCTGACCACCCCTATTGACATGTGAAAAGGAAATGCCCAGCTATCGGTTTATTCTTAAAGAGATTCAATCATTAAAATGTAATTTTTTCTCCCTAACACGTAGGAATAGCCTTAAAAAAGGCTATTCTTCTCCTACCTTTAGAAGTCTTCCCTGCGCCACCGTTCCGTAGATATACTGGTTTTCTTCAGCATGCTAATGAGTTTTCTCGCAGCACTGGGGGCGGTCCCCAGCACTCAGACAGCACTGGGGGCATACCCAATGCTGCGAGAAAACTCTCCAGCAACGGGCCTCTATCTTCTTCTGGCATGCCTCTCTGCAATGTCTTCTTCCGATGGCTTCTTCTGGCTTTAAATGGCACGCATGGAGCCGACTGCGCATGTCTGTGGCCATTTTCTTGTGGCCGCTTATACAGTACACTCATGCATGACATTGAAATCCGGAAGAAGATGTCGCGGAGAGGGCGTGCCAGAAGAAGACAGAGGCCATTGCTGGAGAGTTCTTTTGCAGCACTGCGAGAGAACTCGTTAACATACTGAAGAAAACCAGGATACCTACGGAACGGTGGCGAAGAGAAGACATCCAAAGGTAGGAGAAGAATAGTCTTTCTTAAGGCCATTCCTACGTGTTAGGGAGAAAAAATTCCATTTTAATGATAGAATCTCTTTAATTTTCTGGAAAAAATAACGCAAGAAGAGCACAATACAGATCTATGAGTAAAGAGTTGCCAGATTTGCTATTTCATTTTGCATACAATTATTTACAAAAACATATAACTGAAATGATGTCAGGTCCTTTTCTATGAAAAGAAAAAAGACAAAAAAAAAAACCCCTTTCCTCCATTATAAACAATAGGAGTCTAGCACTCCATTTCATTTTATGCCACAGTTGTCCCTTTCTGAGGCACTCCAGTCTGTAAACCAAGCATTTCCAGTAATAGAAGTATGCTATTACCAAGGTTAACTTGTCTTTGTAATTGAAAGAGAGAATACACTTAGAATATATGTTTCTTAAATCCTATAGCCTTCACTGGAGAGATACAGGCAGGTGTGCAGCCACCGTCCAATTCAGTCTTTACGATGATCCACCACTGAGAAAACATAGGAAAGGATACCTAATCTGAATGGCATGCATGAGTGATAGATTCCGTATCAATATGCTATACGAGAATGACTTGGATTTTACATTTGAGATACTTTGGAATTCTTAATGGCCAGTGCAAGTCTAGACATATATTTATATAGAAGAAGTTTATGCCCTTATGTACACAGCTATATAACTGGCCTTGAGCCCACCGCATAGTCCACATCTAATATTCTGTAAAGTCAGTGTAGCGCTAGCATTCGTAAAACACCCTTTGTAGATGGGATATATAACAATATGTCATACTGGACTCTGTATTTCCATTCATAAATTAGATGACATCTCTTCTAATAATAATGGTAATGAATTACTAGTTAGAATTGTGCTTTACAACTACAGATTAAGATGCTAAATTCATTGAAGCATTTCTTTATTAGTAGAAATAGGAAAAACCGTATATCCTGCTTCTAACAGATGCGTAGTCCAGTGTTTGTGAGTCTTCCAGTACAACACCTGATAAGCTGATCTATTGGGTACATGTATATTTTATAACATTCATTGGACCAGATTGACTATTAGTATAAATTTACAATGTCTGAAAATACGCCAGATTTATCACAGTGACTGAGGCTGGATGATAGATCTGGTATATCTTTAGACTGACGAGACTGCAGTTATACTTTTAGTTGGCTTGATATGTGGTAGAATTTTTTTGATACTATTTTGGTGCATCATGGCGTATATAAGCTGCGCCCACTTTTATTGAGATTCCACGCCCACATGTCAGAAAATTCTAGCCCGACCTAGATGCACCGCATAAATGGTGCGCCTTGTATATGCCAATGGCTAGTTGAAACCACAATAGTAAATCATGTCCATTGTTCCAAATAGGTTCTACATTCTTTTCTTTTTATCTATATCTTCCATTGACATTGTCTTCAGATTTTACATACCGTAATTATGTTTTAATTAAAGAAAACCTGATTAGGCTGAGGCCAAACATTGCAGAAAGTTGTGTTTTTTGTTGCAGATTTAGATTAGATTGAGCAGAAAGGAGACGTGTAGGAGCTTCCTTTCTATTTTTCATTCCCTTTAAAGCCAGTTTTGGTTTTGGCTGTAAAAACACTGTAAAAATTGGCAATAAAAAACCCGAGCTTTTCCACAATGTATGGCTACAGGTTATGGAAGCAAGTTCTGGTGCACCCATTGACAGACAAGCACTTAGTAGAAATCTATCCACATAGTGTTGTCCCTTCTTCAGATGTGCATCTATCCAGACAAATCAGAGTACTTCCATATACTCATACAGGGCATGTCAGGTTAAGGCTTGAAACAAGTGAATCATGTATTAAAAAAAAAAAAAAGGGCAGAATTTACAAGGCGCCCCAAAACTTCTGAATACCTAATATTTATTTTTTCCATTTCAGCTTCATAAAAGCCGTTTTCAAGTCCACATAGACTGATGCATTAGAATCATGGCTTTTACTTACATTAGTTAGTGGACGACCATTCCAAGTTGCACAAATTGGCGGAGCGGTGTTGAGGACTTTACAGTAGGGGAATAGTATTAAAGAGAACCTGTCAACTGCTTTTTCGACCCTAAATTGGCCCCAGAATGTGCAAGTCATGATCTTCCCCATATTGCCCCTCACTGAAAAGTCTACTTGTAAGATTTTACATCTTATAGCTTGTCACATGCAAATTTACCTTAACTAGTCCACAGGAGGTGAGGAGAAGCTTCATCTGGTCATGCACCCTGTGCGGCGAGACTAGCGTTCCTCACCATCAGACATCAACCTACCCTACCTAACTACAGGCCTTATGGGGTGTGATTTAGCTCAATAACTTCATGACTAGATGAAGCTGCTCCCCGCCCCCGTGACTAGCTACGGTAAATGGGCATATGCCAATCTAAAGTTGTAAAATCTTATAACTTAACATTTCAGCTACGTGACTTAATGCTGGGGTTAGTATAGGGTGGAAACCACACCTTTAGTTACTGCTTGTGAATGAGTCCTCCTGGGGCTGTGGATAATACCTACACACACACACACACACACACACACACACACACACACACACACATATATATATTTATATAATTCACCATATTATTTATAATAAACAAGTTTATTACACTATCATGTCCACTGTTTTTCTTCTTTCAGTATTTCCATGAATAAATTGATAAAATATCCCATTCCACAGCAGAACTTAAATAGACTGTTCTAGTATGGCATGGTGAAATAGAAGCCGCCTCTTGTTCTGTATAGTTAAGGAAACATGAAATAAAAGCTTGAAGGAATATCCCATACAAACTAGTGAAGGACTATTTACAGCACTAGACCATGATATCCCTCTTTTCTCATGCATCCCCTTATCCTTATGCCGGTCATACACATGAGATAGCGGTCATCTGAGCACCCTATTAAACTGACAGCTATTTTGCCTGACTCCCATGCACACATACACGTCTGACTGGGCCAAGAAGTGTATACTCATGGAATAGGTGGTGGAAGACGCCTCTGGCACAGGCTTATCTTCCCGTGAAGATAAGTATCTGGCCATTAAGATCCAACTGTCCGATCCTCATCTTCTCTGACACTGCTATTGTGGAAAGGAGGACCCCATCGCATTAGCTAAGGGTCCATTCATATCACATTATTGAAGTTCATCCCACTAATATGTGTCTATAAATATATATATATATATATATATATATATATATATATATATAATAACATTCATGTTTGCATCCGTTAAAGAGATTGTGCGACACCGTCTGCTGAAAAGCTTGTTCCACCAGGCTGTTGTATCCAAGATAAAAAAATAAAAGTAGACCCACAACTAATGTGTTGTTTTTAACATCTATTTGCATCAGCTTTTTAGTCATAAAAAGTAATAACAATTAATGAAGGTAATGGGTTAGTCAAATGGACTTCAGAAACATGATGTGAATGGACCCCAATATGTACGGACTTCTTTAGTCTTTGTGTGTCCTTAAACAGACCATTCTCTGGCAGAAAGACAAGACATGCCCCCAATATGTAAGCCCCCTCCTCAGTGAACTCCCTTTTTTTTAAATTTCAAAGCAAATAGATATTAAACGAGTCCCTTTTAAATTATGTAACCCAATTCCATCCTGTCTTTTTTTTTTTTTTTTATAGCGTAAGGTTTTGTCCAAATTATAATTTCAGGATCCCAATCTAATTCTCAATCAGGTCAAATTCCTACTTGGCAAGAAAATATAGATCAATACATGTAAATGGGAATTGGAATACTTCACATGCAGCAGAATACAATTCTAGGACTGCTTCACACGGGGACAGTCAGCATGTTGGCTGTATTTTCCAAAGTAAGCACTATCCAGGTAGTATCCAGATGCTGCAGGTATAAGCCTCCTACAGCAACGTATCTCCTTTGGTAACAGTGTCCAGCATGTTGATCCTTCTTTCCCTTTACCTGACTTCTGTCGTTGAGGGATTGTCTCCGTACACATTGTTCACTGACATTCATCCAATGTGTATGGCCAGTTTTGTAGTAATTAGAGATGAGCGAGTACTGTTTGGATCAGCCGATCCGAACAGCACGCTCCATAGAAATGAATGGATGCACCTGGTACTTCCGCTTTGACGAAGGCCGGCCGCTTAACCCCCCGCGTGCCGGCTACGTCCATTCATTTCTATGCAAGCGTGCTGTTCGGATCGGCTGATCCGAACAGTACTCGCTCATCTCTAGTAGTAATGTTATAGGAACTATCCTTTATCCTTCAAGTTTTTGTCTAATTTCTCTATATTGGCTTGAAATGTTTGTAGATTGTCTACATCTAGAATAATACTCTCCTGAATAGCAGTCTCTTCAAATTCTCACTGAACATGTAGCTTTCTAGAGAACTTGCATCCAAGATGTTAAGATTTTTTTTAAGAGACCAAAGTAACTTTAGTAAATGTAAGCACAAACACAAGGGAAACAAAGTATATATATTTTTTCAGTTGGCTTTTTAGAAAGAGAAACTACTATACCGAGCAATACTTGTATTTTTCTTGAAATGTTAAAATTGCTGCTTATTGGTGCCAGATATGTACGTCAAATAATTTAAGGAACACTTGAATATTATTTTTAGGTTTGATTCTTTGAAATGTACATATTTATTTTACTTGTGTTTATATGAAAATAAAGCCAATTAAAACTCATTTCACTTTGTGCTAGTGCTGTCTTCTTTCAGTACAAATAGTGTTTGCAACAGCAATATCCTTTACAAAATATGGACGTGTTTGACCATCCATCCTTAGGAAAGGTCATGAAGTCGCATCCCACAGATCAGCTCTACAGAAGCCACATCTGCACAGGGCTGGAAAACGACTAATTCATACTGATTACTCCAGCAGATAATGGTCCCTATTTACTTACTGATCCCTGCTCCTGCCCACGGCCGCCTCGTTCACCCTTCAGCCCTCTTAAGGGGCCTTGCATGCCTCACATTACGTTGTTGACGCTATTCAGCACGGCACATGGGACCTCTTAGAGGCTGAAGAAGTAGTAGAGGTGGCAGTGGGCAGGAGCAGGGATCGGTAAGTAGGGCTCCAGCACTTGTGTTTGTAGGGCACACCTCGCAAGATTCACCCAGAGGTTTCATTCAGATCGACCAAGCTCAAAACAACACTTTAGAGAGGAAACCGTGTTACCTCTCCTAGGCACCATCGTGGGTCTTTCAAGCCTTTCAATGACAACATATAAATATATAAATACTGTTACCTTGTGCACCCTTTGCTTGGCTTTATTTTAATTGCTGCTCCTTGTATCACTGTTATTTACATGCAGTGAACCCATGGAAAAATTATTCATCAGCCTGTTCTCTATGTACCCTTCCCTTCTCCATGGACTGAAATCACAGGACACACACTGGACCTTTTCCCATGGATGGGACTCGCTAGCTGGATAGATTCACACTAGCATTTAGGTCCCCATGTGGACCCAAAAGACAGAGACCCTGTCTGCTTAAAAAGCAGTTACCTGCAGACCACATAGACCATAATTAGGTCCACTGGGTTTCTGCCGGTTTTATACTAAAACTGGTGGAGTGAAAAGTCCTCCTTGCCCTAAGTGTCCCCCACTACCAGCACCTGGCCTTTCCTATTTCCCTTCTTACTGGAACGGGCATTTACCCAATTGATAGATGAATAGGCCTCCAAGTCAATGACACTTCTGTGAAATCCTCCAGTCCAGTTATGAAGCAACACTGAATGTGAATCAATCTCTCCTGCTGTTGTGCAACTGGTACTGACAACAGGTAGAAATTACAGGCAAAAAGCAAGACCACCCCTAGAAAGGAGAGTTTGCATCTGCAGTTGGTGACCAAAAACCATTTCTCTGTTCTCATCATTCTTGCTTGTAGTATTGGTCACTTTTGCATTTTTTAACATTAAAGTTTATTGAAGGTTTTTCAAATTTTTACAATGAAAGACGGGAAGTCCAGGGGAGGGTGAGGAGAAAATATAAGAGGGTGGAGGGGGAAAACCCGATACAATGGGTCAGGTGAACCAAGGCAAATGCAAGGAAAAAAGAAAAAAGGGGGGATGGGAGACAGACTCTGACGCAGCAGACCCAGAACATTTCAGTATTGATTGGGTATATTGCGTGAAGGAGTACCGGGACTCTATACCACCTGGAGAGAATTTTATAGTTGGTCTCCTGTGCTATGCAAGAAATAGAGAATTTGTGACACACAGTGAAGGCAGAGGACCACACACCCGGTGGGAATGAAACCCCCAGCTCCCTCTCCCAACCATTTACAAAGGCATAACAAGGGAACAAAAAAACAGAATGCAAAACAAGAAAACACAAAGTGAGGTCATTATGGACGGGACTAAATCTCCCGACCAGGGCTAGAAAAAAAAATGCCCAATGAGGATGCAAACCAACACACCCAATGAGGCCAAACTAATGCCTTGCAGCCAGGCCAAGCCCTATAACAGGGAGGTTGAGGGACGGGCAATAAACCGGCAATAGGCAAAAAAAAAAAAAAAATCACAGTAATACCACAGTGACTACGGGGAGGCTAGATGTGACAAAAAGGAAAGAAAAAAATGTAAACTCACATCCCGCTCAGCCTGCCGGGCAAATAACAACATAAAACAAAAATGATGCAAGACCAACCAACAAGCATATGCAATACCAAAAGGCATCCCTTAAGGGGAGAGAAGAAAAGTAACAAATGGAAGACAGTCTCTCAATTCAGGAAGGTAATGAGGTCCCCCGCCGGCTCCCGGAGGCAAGGTGTGGAGGAGGCGACTGACAGGGGCGACGCCTGGGAGGCACTATAGTCCACACCGGAGGAGGAGCTGCAATTTCCCAATTCGGCAACTCCGGGACAAACACATCTAAAGTCTCAAAAAACTAAGCAAGATCAGCATGATCACGAAGCGTAGCTGAACGACCATTTCTCCGGGCCGCAAGGGGAAACCCCAGCAGTAAGGAATTTGGTTGTCTCTGAGTAATTGAAGTAGGGGATGCAGATGTCTTCTCTTCTGTAGGGTAATCCAGGAAAGATCTTGATATAACCGAATCTTTGCCCCATCACAATCAAAGTCCTTGAGATGTCTGACTTTAAACAAAATAGCTTCCTTTGTAGTGAAGTCATGCAGACAGCAAATAACATCCCTAGGATTGGAGCCCAGGCCCTTGGGTCTCAGAGCACGATGCGCCCTATCGAGCTTGATTTTATGAGAGGAAGGTTCCTCCAAGATAGCACTGAATATCCCCTCTAGAGTAGCATGCAAGTCCTCAGCCTGAGTGGCCTCAGGAAGTCCCTTAATTCTAATATTGTTATGTCGCCCCCTATTATCCAGATCTTCCAAGTGACGCTGCATGTCCTGGACAATTTGGCACTGTGAGGAGGCAAAGTCCTGCAGCTGAGAGACAGAAGAGCGGGTCTGGTCATGGTCACTCTCAAGGGTCTCAACCCTATTAGCAATGCCTTGAAGATCCTGTCGCAGTGTGGATATTTCAGCATGTATTTCGGCCCGGCAGGAAGTCTTTACTTCAGAAACAAGAGCATGAAAATCATCCCTGGAGGGCAGATTAGCAAGCAGTTGATGCCATTGAGCAGGAATCAGGGAAGCTGGAGGAGCAATTTCACTATCAGACCCAGGCAGAGGAGTGAGGGAGGGAGGAGACTGTGAATGCACGGCATATGGGGATAGAGACGGAGTAGCCCCTAATTCCGCATCAGGATTATCCAGGGGTGGCATGGAGGTCTGGGGAGGGCATAGCGGAGATGGCCCAGGAGAGGAGCATTGCACCACCATGACAGAGTCATTATCCTTCCCAGGAGCAGCAGCAGGGGCGCCAGGAGTATGTAGGGGAGAGTTCTTTGTGGATTGGAGAACAGGCAGTTTAGATCCCATCAGAGGGCTCTCCCCAGACCTAAGGGGAATGCTGAGGGAAAATGGCCTCCCACTCATTTTACAGTCCAGCAGCAAGGGAGGGGAAGTGTTCAGCAATGGTGGCTGCAGAGGGGATGAGGGCCCAAGGACAGGAGCCAGTGGAGGCAGGGCGTTTAAACTGGAGGCCGGGGCAGCAACTGTACCTGCAGGGTCCAGCGGGGACGTCACCACCGCCGGGAGTTCAGCAGATGAAGGCAGGATGGAGTGCTGGGGGTCCTGAGTTGATGCCGACGGGGCCGGGCAAGATGGCCGCCACCTCATGTTAGTCCGCAAGGTAGTGGAGACCGGGCGTAGGAACCCTCGTACAGAGGGTTGAGTGTCCGTAGCTGCTTCTTCCCCATAGGAGCCATCTGCATGGCGGTTGGACTATGTAGGCCAGCAGGGAGAGCGGGAGCTCCTAGACAAGCATCCGCTCACATCGAGGTTCAGACCACGCCCTCCCAAATTTCCCTGTTTTAAGACCATTGGTTCTAATTAAAAAACAAAAAACTCAGCTCAACAGTTACCTAGTTTTTCAATGAAGTTGGGGATGTATATCCTGGGTTTACTGCACATGCACACTGAAACTAAGGTGTGTTCTTCCAGCACAGCGAGTACAGTGGCAGGAAAAGTATAAAGCTATTGTTAGTGTGGGGACATATAGCTTTACAGTAGGGTGATGTAGCACACCAATACCCCAGTCTATAGCCACGTGTGGGTGGTTTAGTGTCCCCAATCTCCCTGGCAGGTTCCCTGTAATTCACTGCACACTCTCGCGCGCATATGCTGCCAAATGGGCTGCTCATGTACTGCACAACATGATGCACCTACAACACTTACATGTGCCATTCTTTTGTAACCACCCTTTTTTTTTTACTTGGGTTCATATAGGGCAGTGTGCCATGTGGTCAGTCAGTATGTAGCAAATCTACAACAGCTTTACCATGAATTGTCACTGTTCTATAACGTGGTTATTGACTGCACAGTTTTTACGGGTGGAAGACAAAACTATATCAATAACTGCTTTGTGAAACCGCTGCAGTTTCGGGTAAAAGGTTTGTGGTTTTGCACAACCAGTGTAAATTTCTTTTATTTTCAATAATCTCTTTATTGTCCTATTGTCAGTTTGGGAAATTCTCATTAGATAATTCCATGAATGTGATTTTGACAGTATAGCAAGTTATACAAACCAACTCTTCAGGACATATTTTTTAATAAGAAAAATAGGAAAATCCTGCTCATGTGGTCTCACATAGACTTCCAGCTTAATGCTGTATGGATGACTTTGACTTGTATTACTCGTTTCAGCTGAAAAAAAAGAAGTTTGTATTTTTCACTGGTTTTCTAGTATAAAATTAAACATTTCTCTTTGCTTTTACTTTTCTGCTGTCATAAAGTGCAGAATGTTTTTGTGCTGCATTTCCGCCATGTATGCTATAAAGTGGCGAAACTAAAGTCTTGTGGGCCCTGATGCAATCTTTTATCCAGGGCCCCCTACCTCATCCTTACAGTGAATCCTTGATAGTGATGGTTACAGGTTCTACGGGGTTTAATCTACCTTAGTGTGGTTAGGGTAATCTGTAGGTCTCCTTGGTTTATGGGCCAGATGGAAGCTGCAATCTCCATACTGATGCCAGTGCTTATGGCCCCCTAAGGCTGATGCGACTGCACCCCCTCAAGTTACACCCCTGATACTGCAGCAACATGTGATTCACATTATGGAAGAATGGGACAGAGACAGCCATTGTATTGGTGGTAAATAGCAGGTATTTATTCAGAATGAAAAAATTAACTTAAGTACCTGGCCTATTGCATTTAGTCATGTATTGTAATCGTGTTACTCTACTTTCTTCGACTTTGAAATGCAACTAGGCCAAGGTACTTAATTTACTTTTTATATACATTCAGAATTACAATTCCATGCTTATTTAACCACCAAAAAAAAAAAAAAAAAAAAAAAAAAACCACACTAGATACTGAATTCTGTAATACAGTACAAAATTCCTCTCTCCAGTCATCGCCAGCTATTATCAAACAACTTCTGCTGCCATATAAATACATGGCTGTCTGTAAGGCCGTACAAGTTAAGAACAGGACAAAATAAAATATACATTGCACTGACACAAAAAGTCAGCTGTGTTAATAACTCATGCAACAAGTAACAAAACTTGCTGAAATGAAAAATACTTCCTAAAAATTTTTTTTTGCTTCTTTTCACTGCATAAATATTTTTTTATAGACAGTTTTTATTTCTTGTTATGAATCCAAATGAATCTTGAAATAATACAGAACAAAAATAAAATTTGGCTACTAGTGCTATATTACATAAAGGTGCGAAATAATTTATTGATAGTGTTCTATATAGGAGTGAGGCGAACCTCTTACAAAGCCTGTTCTATCGGAAAGCATGACAGTACAATTAGGATACAACTGACAGATATACCGGAGAAAGATACATGGGTGTTTGTATGCGAATAGTTAGGAAATTCATCATAAAGTTAAACTGGTCACATATCCTGGGGTGACCTTTTACTATATATGGTCAGAAACAGGCCATCATATATGTATACATTTTTCTAGGGAAAAAACACAAACATGTGACCCCCTTGTTTCCCCCCCCCCTCTCCCAGAGTTTGCTGTAATTCATGCATCTTTAGAATAACAAAGTTAACATGGAGGACTTTTTATTAACACTGCTCAAAGGTATACCACCCAAAATGTATATACAAAACTGGAATAGAGATCCTCTGCACCCCTGGTCCATAGGGAACACCCTTTTCTGTAGGCTCACCCCTTTAGAATAGGAAATGGGGAACCTCAAAGTAAACAGAATGGCCAAGAGGTGTGCAAAAAATATACAAACCAATCATCTATCTAGTGCAAACCTGGCAAATAAAGCAAAATGCTGACTGGCTTCATTTAGCGGACATGTACACCTTTGAGCAATGTTGGGACTCATTGAATATAGAAAAGGATGATGGAAATATATTGGCGATTTTAGTAATCATTAAAGTAACAGAATTAGCAAGAAGTCCTGCGGCAGAGCCAGGGAGCCCAGGAGAGTATTACAACCATCATTTATCAACCATACCAAGGAATCAGGCCCCACACGTCTGGAAATGAGCAAGCACCTAGTTGGCGGTCAGGACTGATATTAATTGTATTAGACCTACCGTATATGTGTATCATGTTTGGGTGGAGGGATAGTAAAGTTGATTGTACAGTGGTATTTATAGGTAATAGATGACACTACTATAACTTTACTCTAAAGCGATCAGTCAATTACAAAGACAATGAGATCCCCTACAAGGTCAGGAAATCTTGAAAACCTTCCATTGACACAGCAACAGCAGAGAATATCTGTCTCAATGACCATGAGTCTTGAGTCTTAAGGAGACACCTCTCCAGACAAAGTTAAGGAGAATAATGAAGATACAGGTAAAAAGTAATTCTAAAGAATGATAAAAATGTACTAAAATGCAGTGGTTAATTTGATCTAACATGGCGTTTCTTTATTGGTGGTGGTGGGGTAATTTTCGCAGTATAATGTTAGTGCAGACCGCCACGAATCATGTCTAGGCAGCCATTATCAATCTGAAATTTCCCTTTACTGACAGGAGTTAAAATTCATAGAATTTCATTAAAAATCTTGTGTGCCTTTATTCTAAAATGCCCTCTGCTGCAACACACGTCTATGCCACGTATCTAATGTCCTCCCTAAAAAATGTTTGTGCTATGTATGGAACGATCAGCCATGCAATAATATTCCTATGCCGCTGTCATCGATTATGGCTTGTGAGTTTCCTTAAAACTGAGGCCGACACATCTGCTGCCCCTCCATACAACTGGACACCATCAAACAAAGCATTGTGTGGCCAACGCAGGCCTTAACAGTTTCATCCCCATGCAAGCAGGATGGACTGTGATGTACTTGGGCTGCTTCTATCTCCTTGAGGAATGTAACACAACACTGGTGTCTACCCCCCATCACAAGACAATTCAGACATGAGTCAAATGTGTGCAGCTTTAATATGAGTTCACAACCCCAGAACCCCCAGACATGCACAGAATTCATATGATGGATTGAGAGCTATGGAATCTGAATATAACTGCTGGTTGTTGGCAACTGCAGCACATACTACTTATGGATTGCTGCTGACCCTAAACCAGTTAATTCCCATGATTCTTGTAGGCAGAGCTGGGCTGCGAGAGCAGAGGTAAGAGAGATGCCATAAAAATACATACATGTTGGAAGATGCAGAACAAAACGACAGTACAGACAAAAGTATATTGGTGATCTATTACTTGAGTTCCTTTATGAAGATTAGTCCCATGTAACAGGCAAGTTAAACTGTAGATTTCAATAAAAAGGCCAATATTTTATTTACAATAAACTGTACACGACTTTGAGTCATTTCTTCGTAAGCGGCTTATTTGTCCGAAAAGCTATCTATTGGGTTACTGCGCGGCGGGACTGCTCTACAAAACAAACACAAGGTAGTATGAGAGCTGTTGGTTGGGCACTTTCTTCAGCCAGCAGACGTAGCAGCAGAACTAGATTATATAGAAGCTCACCATAGTCTTAGTGAATAATCTCAATGTAAAGTCACTAGTGAGCAGCGTGATCCCTTTTTCTTGCGGCGTTTAGAACACAAATCAAAGTTGCATGTAAACTTATTATTTTAGGTTCCAACTTATTTGGAAAGAATGTTGGTTACAGCACAAAGTGGAGTGTCTTAGGTTATTACGATGGCGGAGGGATGTCTAGTTCCTTGAAGACTCCTCAGAGCCTCGCTCATGCTGTAAATTATAGTAACAGTTCTGACACACTCGCACTGGGGAAGAGATCTTCAGTCGCTTAATTTCAGACTGAAAGCGACTGCACCTGAAGACAAGAACAAAAATACAGACACGTTTTAGTTATGATCAAAGACAGAATTCTTTGAATACATACAGAATGAGGACTATGTAAGACTAAGAGCAAGAAACTTACATGGAATATGTGGAAAAAAATCTGTTTTCCAAATCTGTTTTATCACTAGATAAAAATGTTTTAAAAAAACAAACAAAAATATACCTACAACCTAACTCCCCAGATATATATCCTGTAACTGAACTAAAAAGCACACTCAAAATATAAAGAAATAACAAAATATATAGTATATATTTATATTTATTACACCACATAAAGGGCACAAGCAGACAGACGTCACAATTAAAAACACAAAGACAAGGCAGAACTGAACTACCAGAAGTCTTTACATTAACATCTGCCCAAAATAGGGTATGATTCAATAAAAATTAATAATAAAACAAACAGCCTTAGATACACAAGATTATAGATTCACAGGAATAGAAAATAGAAGCTATCCTGAGTTTTGAATGTGTGCTCACGCCTCCCCACACCCCCAGATGGACCCATACAAAACATTTTGACATGTATGGGGCCATAGTAAAATATGGGACAGTGTACAATCTTTTTAGGAAAAAAAAAAATGAAAAACAAAACAGTTAAATATTGTATTAGTGCCAGAAAGCAGGAAAAAAAAAAGAGGATCCCGAACAAAAAGCTTGCACTACTTACTTTTGGCAAAAGAGCTGGCCACAGTTTCTGCAATGGTGCCTCCTCTCGGTCAGAGAAAACCTCACTGCACATCCTGAACAACTGTCCATCCCTTCATCCTTTACCCAGTGGTCGGCAGCAGATCTCCCCGGCTGATCACTTACTGACCAGCTGAACACCCGTCCTCTGCTGTCTCCAACCAAAATCCTGCTGTGATCTCTGCAGAAGAATGGAGAACGCACAGATGATGAAGCAAAGACAATTCTACGAGGTTCTTTAGACTTCTTGTCTTCACATTTTATTTCTTATGGAAAAAGACTGGATTCTGCCTACATGCCATATTAGCAGCTGTTCACATGCTGGAATTTGGAGCTGATTTTGAAGCATATTCAGCCTCAAAATCAGCTCCAAATTGTGCCTGGAATCTCCCCCTCACAGATGATTATTTTTCAAGCACAGTGAAATAAAACAAGTGCCCTGCTCAATCTTGCTGCTGATTTAGTCTATGTTCACATCTATGCTGGCGTCTCATTGGGAGAATCCATTGCAGTGTTTGTCGGAAACCAGCGGATGAAAAAAGTCCTGCATGCACAACTTTTTTGTCCAGCACTTCAATTTAAAAACTATGGACACCTGACAGATCCCACTCTGGTCGTTTGGGTCCCTCGGGCTACATATGTCTCCACTATTTTATCAGTCTGCCTGTCTGTTGCTCTGGTCCACTGACGGACTAGAACACTCTAGGCTCAGAACCCATGGCTTGAGACTCATGCCTATTATCCCAATTTAGTCTGAGGTTAATCAGCAAGCAAAGGGCTGGACAACCACTACATATTCCTCTCCAATTTTCACCCTTAGATTATGTGGGGGATCATAAAAGGGCCCCCTACTATGGAGCCCCTCAATTACTGTGGAAATAATGGATAGCCATTCATCAGAATGAATGCCAATCCAGTCAGTCAGATGGGTAACATATGTATAGCTGCAGGCACAGATTCCCAATTTGTGAGAGGTAAATAAAATGAACGTGTATTATGTCTCAGCGGGCCCCTTA
Source organism: Leptodactylus fuscus (assembly GCF_031893055.1). Classification (NCBI taxonomy): domain Eukaryota; kingdom Metazoa; phylum Chordata; class Amphibia; order Anura; family Leptodactylidae; genus Leptodactylus; species Leptodactylus fuscus. Next base: position 236,938,889 of record NC_134265.1, read on the forward strand.
CACAACATATTAAAGGGTATGGCAGATTAGGACATGAACGCTATTCAACCATGATGTTTATCTAATAGAATTACAAAAATGGCTAAATATAAAATTAAAAACACATAAATGCTCACGGTCAACACCAAACTCCAAGTGGCGTATAGTGGAAAACACGTGAGTAACTTTGAAAGACTAGATGAGTAGTAACAAGGAGACATTGGGACTACAAAACTGTAGGCATGTAGCCAACTACAGCGACATGGGGGCAGAGTGATAAGAGAGAGCCACTTGCGGGTGAGGGTACAGTGTAGGTGCTAAATTCAAGTCTGTGTGTGGTTTCATCTCAGACGTGTACTAGACGACAATTTATGCCAAGTATAAACCCTTCTCCAAGGAAAACAGAGAAGAGTTTCAAGTCACAACTCTGGTTTTGTCCGGACATCTAGCGCACAGGTTGGAATACACACAATATCATAATATCTGTTTTACAAGCACTTACTTGGATATCCCCAGTGCTGTGATCTCTGCAGGGTGAGCGTTGTCTTTCCGATCAAATGCTGTGTGCATAGTAAGTTTACTTCTAAATACTAACTGACGCTCCCACCGGTATCCTGCAATAAAGACCAGCATATTCTGCGTCAGAATCTAGTCTTACACCGTATTACCAGCTCCTTCAATATGGATCACATTTTATGAATGGTAGCAGAGATGAACCATTAATAAAGTAACATCGGTTGCACTGTCCATCTTGTAGAAAGACTGGTAGGATTCTGAGTCACATACAAGTTAAATGTAGTTGTGTACTACGAGAAGTTATGTGTTACATCTTCTATCAGAAGTAAGTATCTGGGATTTCCAAAGACTAGTTTTATATGTAGTATATAGAGTGGATTCTTCAGAAAATGAGGAAGATGAAGGTCACACCATTCTTCAAGAAACATTAGAAAATGGCTTATATGGTAATGGCCTAATGTATTTGTATTAGCAGTGCTCTCTAACTGTATTGAGCTACACAGCTACATCATAGAACAAGTTAAAGAATCTGTACCGTACGGGCACAGTAACCATGTCCACAGGATTCAAGTGTGCCCAGGAAACCCCCATGCTATCTGTACTGAGACAGAAGGAAGGATTTTGGATGCCCAGTTTCTACCGTTAACCGCGGTTGACTACAAGCTACATAAAGGGGTTTTGAGGCCAAAAATATTGATGACTCTGAGACCAGAGCTGTCTGCTTCCTGCTCCATTCGTTGTCTATCAGTTGCTGAGGAAAGCTGAATCATGGGAGTTCCAGGTGTTGGACCTCTCACTAATGTGATATTGGTGACTTATCCTTAGGACAGGTCATCAATAATTTTACCAAGGAGAAAACCCCTTTAAGCAATGCTAAAAGTGGTTATACACCTATCAGCTATCCCTGCTCCATATACTCATACATTTTCAGCCGAGCTAGGTGTGCATGTATTCTTAAGGAAATAAGCCAAGAAACCTCTGGTGGTTTATCTCCTGTTAGAACAAAGGATCAAGCATGTTGAGAACCCAACAGCTCTAGCCTTCTTTATCCAAATATCAGCCATTGGGGACAATCAAGACACCCCCATACACATTGGAAGGTTGGTCAGTCCTGCTGAAATTCGGTTTGGCCAATGCTCAGCTAATATATAAAGGCCACTTTAGCCAGCTAAAACAGCTGCTTAAGAAACAATCCCATTAAGAAACTAAACTGGCAGACTCCTTTCTAGACCAAAACACAAAAAAACTATGCCCCCTGTCCCCCTCCCAAAGAAGCAAGTGCTATTCCTGAACCTGCCTGAGAGGTCTCCATGTTTCCTATGGACACCAGACAAAAATGTAGGGTAATTTTTTAAGCAGGGCAGCAATGTTCCCAAGTCAATGGATAATACAGGACCAGATTTCCTGTAAATCAGTGTACAAAAAGACTAGCTCCCCTTACCAGTTTTCAGCTTGTTGTAGTGTCGACCTTCAGGCTGGGCTGTTTGGCCACCACTCTGGACCTGTGGGAACTGCACTTTTGATTGACCTTCAGAATAATTAACAAAGACAAAGCCGTCTTTTTCATCCAAACTCAGCTGATCTGACCAACGTCTGGAATCATCAGAGCTGCTGTCTGCTGACCACGCAGCCAAGCCAGCTCTAGCAGATGATGCTCTTGTCCTGGGAGTTACATTGCTAGGCTGTGTCTGGCCGTCCTTCACTCGGGTGTCTTGGCTTGAGCTCTGATCTTCCACATCAGAGTCGCTGCTGTCATCTTCCTGTGCTTCATGACCTGTGTTTTGTTATATACAACACATAAATGCACTGACCAGTAAGAGTCACAGAAGATAAGGACAAATAAGAAAAGAAAAATCATGCAGGAAGAAGGGTCCAAATACCTATTTGTGTCTCTGAGCATTCATCTGGCATTTCCATGGTATCAGCTGGCTCTGGTGCTGGCGTCTCTGGCACTTGTAAAAACTCCATTCTCCAAAACTATAAGAAAAGAAGGACAACTGACGGTAGAAAAAAATAATGATGCTTCATAGGCCACTGCTGTGTTACTCCAAACGTCTACAGGACTAAGGTGACTAACAGATTTGCTATGAGACAATCCCCATAATAGGAAATTACATAATAATGTGTGCCCCAGAAGATTGTGTGTTCAGTATTGCAGTTTATTCGCATTCACTTTACTTTTGTAGCTTGTGTGGGAGTTTTCTGGATAATAAAAATTTCTGCAAATGATAAAGTCAATAATGGTAGACGTATTCACTTACGCGCACAACTCCGTCTGAATGTCCAGTGACTATAACATTTTGTGTGTCCCATTCATTCATTTCCGATAAGCAGCAGCATAGGATCTGTTGACTTCTCCCGGTAAAAGTATTTACACTGACTATAGGGTTACCATTAATGCTCCAGACATGAATGTAGGTACCAGCACAAGACACAATGTCACCCTATAAACAGAATAATGCAGGATTATGTAAGCACAACATTATTGCAGTCATCTGTTATTTCTTACTATATTAGAAGTATATGTCAGAACTTATACAGATAATTCTGCCTGTGTTCTATTGCGCAGGTGCCAGTTCCGCATACCAGGCGCAGTTTGAAGAAGGGATGGCGGCACCTCAAGGTCATCTCCAGGATGAGAAGACAGGCAAGTATGATGTGGTGGGGAGGTGGTTGGGGAACTAAGTTAGTTAGCTAGCTAGGTAGGCAGGGGTAATGGTCTGCGGGCTAGCTAGGGAAACTGGGGGGTGATGTTGTGAGAAGGAATCTGAGTGAACTGCAATGCATCATAGTAGTTGTAGGCCAAGACATCAGAAAGCTACTCATGTAGACAAATGCAGAGGATGTCAGGAACTCCCAGAGAAAGCCAGAAATCACTCAAAACACTGCTAAAGGTATTTGGGTGCACTTATTAACCCATTGATAGCACCAACAGACTTTTTTGAAAAATAATTTTTTGCCAGGAAAACCCCTTTAAAATCAAGTATTTCATACTTATACTTTTTCTATTTATTGCAATTTCCATCAATATATGGACACTCACCGTTAATTCATTTATGCAGAGAGCAGACACCGGAGCTCTGTGCCCTCGCAACTGTGTTACAAATGAAAGCTTGTTCAGGTCCCAGATGATGCAGGTGCGGTCACGTGATCCACTGACAACAATATGATAGGCCAATGAAGCATTCAGACATGTTACTGTGTCCGTATGTCCAATTAGTGCCTGCAAGGCAAAACCAAAAGGTGTATTATAGTCATGGTATTGGATTCCTTACTAAGTACACATATTCTAATAGTAATCATAATGGAAAATCTATAAGGTAAGACATTGGGGAAATCTATTCTACGCTTCTGGACTTGTGTTATGGGGTCACATCCCATTTGCTTTGTCCAGACTACACAACTAAACTGCTGTTATAGCAAGTGGTCAAGACTGCTGTAATGGGGGTCCACAGCACAACGCCCGGCTGTTACAGGAGGATGTCCAAACTGCGGTTATAAGGAGGTCCACACTACATAGCCAGTTTTTTCCATTTTAAAGGAAAGTCCAGACTGCTTCTATAGGGAGGGAGGTTCAGGCTACATAACTAAACTGCTGATCTGCATAGACTAGGCAGACTACATAGACTACATGCTATTATTGGGGAAGTCCATACTATACAACCAGAGATCTGCTCTAGGGGGAGATTTACATCACAATTCCAGGAATATCCAGGCTGCTGTTATAAGTGAAGGTCCAGACTACACAACTAGACTGCTGTTATTGGTGGTAGTCTAGCTTACACAACCAGCATGCTATTATAGGTGGAGGTCTAGAATACAGTAACAGGGGACAGCTCACCCTAAAACTCTATGACATTTTACAAACCTGTTTCAATGTGAGGGATTTAGCTTTTTCCTTGGACATTCCCATCTCCCACACACAGATCACTGTACTTGTTCCCCCAGTGATAACCATTTTTGGGTTTGGGCAAATGGCGCAGAGAATCTGTCCCCATTCAGATAAGCATTCATAGACAACAACGGCCTGCAAAACATGACAAATAATGTGTAGCAATGTAGCTTGCAAATAAAGCCTTTAGCAGAAAAGGTCAGACTTACAAACCTTATCAGACTCATATGTTCCAAGTCTGCAGCTGAGGTCTGCGTAGCCCCACGCAAATGTTTTGTTCCAGGTGGGTGGGATGAGAACCTTGTTCTGTTCTACAGCCAGAATTCCCTTATCCGTGCAAACAATCTGACCAACGGGCTCTTTCAGTTCTTAGAAAAATGAGAGGTTTTTAGGAACACACATTACTAAAATGTGCCACAGAAAGCAATGAAGAAGTATAAGAGTTACTCTAAAGGCAAAGGTGAATACAAGCTTCTGTGTAAGCCATTATAAGACTCAGCAGGCATATGTCTTAGATGTGACACAAGGGGCTAACCAGAGCTGCAGAGTAACTGTGCATACATGATAATAATGCTAATGCATACGTTAGATTAAAGTCCATGAAAATGGACACTTTCAATGATAAAAACTTTTGATGGGTGAAATTTATCAATGAACAATTATTTTAGCTCTGAGACATCATCACTGAGATTAAAATGTCTTCCAATAGTCAGCTGTAATGGATTTTGCCCAAAGATATTCATTCAGAGATAAAACACTTCTAAAAATACTGTTCATCATTTGCATGGTGTCACTAAATGCGTGTAATAGCTAGAAATGTTCCTGGCTATGTCAGCGAAGTGATTGCTCATCAGACAGTCATTTGTGCAATGGATGTTCAACCCACTAAAGTGTATGGTTACTGCTATGCCACTCTTTGCCAACTTTATGACATCAAACAGCAGAAACCAAAGTCTGACATGTGCATTGCACATCCCTAACTTCTGTAGTGCTCAGGTTACCAAGATCAGAAGATTAGCAGCATTCATTGCAGTAACATATGTCACAATAATTTCCTCTATAGAAATCCTATTATTGATATAATTTTTTTATTTTTTTTTTTAAAAAAGGTCAAAAAGAAAGTCATTGAAGAGTTATAGAATGCAATTTCACAATTTGGAGGACTAATAAATAATACACAAATTCAGTATCTTCTCTTAATGTCTACTGAGAGGTTGGGCGTGTATTACTGTCCTGAACAATGAGAGGCTTTATTGTAATTCTGCTACATGACTGTGTATTATAAGCTGTGCCGCACAGTGACAACATCATAATATTGTGTGTTAAAATAATAATAATGCCACAATAACAATGGTATGCCTGTATTGTAGGCTGTGCTTTACTGTACTGAAGTCGCTATAGTGCGTATTTATTCATAGACTGTTTGGATGTAAAAATAATACATTTATATGCTGCATTCTTAGTGTAGTCTTGTCAAACTGGCATGTGAGTTATTTTAGCTTTGGGATATCAATATATGGATTGTAGATATTTTTTAAGGGACTCTGATGGGTCCTTTCTTGACCCAAAACTGGCCCCAGCACCTGCTGCATGATGTCCTGCACTTTCCCATCATGGCCCCAAACTTTGTTGTACCATGTCATAACACTGTCTTTATGTGACAGCTATGTTACAAGTTGAGACAAGATTGTGTGTCTCAAAAGGCTGTGCTATTGTGATTTTGCCACAAGTGGACATATAACAAGCTCATTTTGGCTATAATATACTTAAGATGGTGCCATCTATTACATAGATACCACAATTTTGTGTTCATTTTCTAGCATGTGCTCTATTGTGGAGGTATTTTTTAATACCATGTTCATTGTGGGACTATTAAAGGATTATCTTATCTTTTAATGTGATGATGTCACCAGTGAGCCTACTGTTTTCAATCTAGAAATGTCATTACCTTTGACAGGTGCCAAGGAAGGCCTCAAATTATCCAAGTGATGGAAAAATATCTTGTCACAGGAAGATCCCAAGGGCATAGATACTGATGACATGTCTCCATTAATGCGGCTTCTAACACGCTTTGGTGGATGTGGCTTTTTAAATAGCTAAAAACAAAGAGAGAAAGGGTTATATTCATAAGCAGAAACTGTCCACAAAAGATTTAGTGACTTTGGTGTTATTCGTGTCCAGCAGCCCATTCCTTTATTGTTTGGACCTCCTCGATCTGTGAGATCTTGCCTTGAGAATGCTGGTCTCAGTCTTAGTTCTCTCAAGCTCCTGACAGCTTTCATTGCCCTTAACTTTGCAGATATCATAAGGCAATATGGTAATTCCATCTCTTCTACCCCTGTGGACTTGCATGTGAGATGTGCAATTCTGACTAAGCTACCATATCCCTTCCACCTCTGTATGGATATCCTGGCACTGTAAAGGTTTGATTTTATATGTCGATTTCTACCTTTTCAATAAAATGAGTTAAGAAAAGACAAAGTGACAAAAAAGTTTACATTAGAAAACAAATGTGGTGAAGGTTATGGGTAAGCACAAGATTGTTAACCTTGGCTACATGAAATGTATGGAGGCACAAAGAGGATCTACCAAGCAGTACTAGGGGAACTACATGTATAGTATGGAGAATACTACATGTATAGTATGGAGAATACTGACGCCGCCTCTAGCCCCCACACTCAAATACCAACATAAACAAATCAAGGGAGCAAAACATATAAGCAAAATAATGACAGACAAGACAGGACAGATAAACTTGTATTTTTCTGCAATCTAGAATATGTTTCTAATCCAAGTGTAAAAATTCATGAAACAGTTAAATAGAATGACTTCCATTTTTATTTTTTATTTTTTTAGAAGTATATCAGAGTTTCTTTACCTGCTTAGGTATCTGCCCAAAATTATTTATAAAGCCTATGGTAGCGGTCTCTTTTAAAGGGTCATTAATGTTGTAGATGTCCACTTGTCCCTCGTAGAAGAGGTGATGGAAAACATTGACAGAATCTACAGCTGCTGGCCCCTGTTGTTTGTACCCAAAGATTAGGTCTATCCATTCATGTAGGTGGGCACTGACGTAGTCACATTCCAGAGCCTAAGGGAATATATACATGTATAGTATGCATTTACAAAACAGCAATAACAAGTTACATTTGTATTTTTCTTCATTAATTGGTTTATTTATTTTTTTCTTAAATTGATTATTGTAAATAATTTTACTTCCATTGTAATACTGGCCCTATAGTGAGGTCTCTGTAAGCAACATAAGGAAACCGTATAATGTCAGTTACATAAAGAAGTTTAGATACATCCATATGATAAAGATTATGCATGAAACATTCTCCTTTTACCTCTCTATGCACACGGATAAATTCCCGAGGGTCTCCTTTGGCCCATGGGGGTAGTATTACATCACCAAGCTTTGTTCCATTTTGTTTACAACCTGCAAATAGAAACGACAGACAATACTTAGTTATGTCATTTGATGATATACTGAAAACAATCAGCCAATTATGATAAAATTGTGGATCCTAAGAGATATCATTTTTTCGGTAATAAAAAAAAAAAAAATCACAAAAGCTCCCAATTTAAATCTATATTTCCTTCATAATATTATTTTCATACTTCAGTTCACCTAGTGCCAATATCATGACTGTCAATAAGAAGGAAAAGGGAGGGAAGAGGGTTTCCAAATTCAAAGGGAATGCCACATATATTAGATACAGTATATAGAGGGGAAATAATGTGAAATTAATATGAGTAAGGTGACAGAGAAGTGCTGGACTTCAACTACTGTATCTCTGCCAAAGACCAGGAATGGACAGGTGACATGCATATAAAACGTTATCTGTGTGTACAGTGTTGATAACCAGGCATAAAATCCCCCATTAAATAAGACGACTCTATACAGCAGGACTGACCAAGAGCTACTGAGAACCAAGAGTCCATAAGTCACTTTTTAGCATTCTTAAAAGCATTATTTTTTAAAAATTATGCTAGTACATACCAAGGTCAAAGTTGTTGGAATTAAGAAGAAACTCTGGCAGGTAGAAAAACTCTGGAATAAGCTCCTTCACATCAGCCATGTTATGCTTGGAGGCAGAATACCAGGCCTCACGGACACTGTGGAACATTCGATCGGCCAGGTCAAAGTGTCCGCCCTACAACACAGAATATACATGGGTGTAAGATTAATTAATAATAATTGTATTCCAAAAACATTTCTTTAAAAACTATGGATATACTATTAGGCAGATCAATAACATATAGTAAACACATAAGGATCCATCTGTAATGTATAATATATACCTGAAGCCTGAGGAAAATCTGAGTAAATGGCTCCATCCGGACTAGATAAGACGCCACAATCATAGCAGAGCTATAATGTGTCCCATAGTGATAAGCTGGTGTCTCTCCTGGATAGATACAGAAAGGTAATAGAAAATATTAAAAAGTTTATAATACTTCATAAACCTAGTGGACAGTAAGGGCCAATATCCACAACCATCACAACCATTGAGTGTTATTTCTGAGTGAGTACATATGAAATATTAACTTGTAGGTCTGCTTCCGCCTTGCCCGCAATGACCAACATCAGAGTGCATTCACACCAAGTATTATGGATACGTTTGACAGGCCAGTTTAATGGCAAACACATGCGAGAATACAGTATTTTCTTAACTTTATAGAGTCCCTTGTATTAAAGGCGCTCTATCAGCAAAACCTAGAAAAGAATGATCTACTTACGCATCATGCACGGTGGGCGGGCATTCAGGGTGTCTACTTCTTCCACGCCTCTTCTTCCTCCGATGTCCTCGGGTCCCGTCCTCCTCCGGCGCTTGCGAACTGACATTGATTTAAAAAAAATGGCCTGGGTGCATGCGCAGTAGCCGTAGTAGAAGCCGCATGCTACTGCGCATGCGCCCAGGCCATTTTTTTTAATCAATATCAGTTCGCGAGCGCTGGAGGAAGACGGGACCCGAGGACATCGGAGGAAGAGGAGGCGTGGATGAAGAAGACGACGCACCCTGAATGCCTGCCCAGCGTGCAGGATGCGTAAGTAGATCACATTCTTTTTTAGGGTATTATTTTAAAATGGGGGGGGGGGGGGGGGGATAGTTTAATACAGCATTTACGGTGCCTGAATAGCCTTTTTAAAGGCTATTCACGAATATGTGGGGCTCTATCAGCATGATTTTGCTGATAGAGCCCCTTTAAACATATCCTAAGGAACAGCCCTGCTGTGTGACCACAGATAAAGACTCTCAGGTAAGGTTCCAGGGCTGAGGAGACACCAGAAGAAGAACTTTAAGGGACTCATTAAATGTGCCTAAAAATTAATTGACTTATCAGTTCATCTACGGTAATTAAAAAAAAAGAAAAAAAAAAAAGGGCAGAATAACTAATTCATCAATTGGTCGCAAATGCTTGATGAACCTGACACAGTTTATATTAAAAAAACAAAAGCAGACATAAATAGACATAATTGAAAACAGACATAATTTATTATCATTTTACAACTCTGTTGGTAATGCAACTTTGTAGAGTTTGACACCATTAATGGGATGGAGAGATTTTGCGCCTAAAAATGCGACTTTTGCATTAGGTGCAATTGTTAAATTTGTGGTCTGCATGACATTGAGAAATTAGTCAGCATAAAAGGATAATGAATATGTAGGATTGTTATTATGGATAATATCAGGTGCAAATTCAATTTTTTTGTTTGTTTGTTTTTTATACTCCCAACATTTTATATATTCTCCCCATAGGGTGTGTAATCGGTTTTCAAAAATAAATAAATGTTGCTCATAACAACTAGAGTCTGATCAATTGTTCTAGCAGAGGCTGGACAATATTTGTAGTATGTAATGCTACAGAGGCTGGTGACGTGAGTGTGTGGGTTTAATAAGATACTCACAGCTTTATACCTGCACAGGGGTATCTTTGACTGAATCTGTAATTTGTTACTACAAAAACTCACCATTAGGATCTTCCCAATCTTTGTAACGCTTCTTATACTGAGCCAGTCTGTCGTCAGTTTGTGCTCCCATTGGCTTGGCAAGGTTTCTGAAAGTCTTAGGATTTGTCAAATCTAACTCCTTCAATAGAATATTATAGACATATTTTATGACAGTGCACAAATAGTACATTACATTTAGTTTTGTAGGTAACACAATGCAAGCTGGTAACACATTATACATGAATGCACGAAATTCAATAAAGCATAAGTGTTTGTACTATGACAGATTCCATTACAAAATGTAGCAACCACCTAAACAGCCATTACTGTGTTCTTAGGGAAGGTCATCCAGTTTTCCACAATTCTAGCCCTTTCGATGGTTATGGCAATACATTTAGGAGCCACAAGATCGAGTTATTTAAAGGGGTCTTCAGAGGGGAAAAATAACTAAGGAATGGTATAAAATAAAAAATATAAGTTATAGTGGCAGGGTTCAATGGTTTGTCTCTGCAGAGTTCCAATCATGAGGTCAATGACTGTTCACTTGGCCACTGCAGCCAATCCAGCCTCAAAGATAACATGTGGTAGTTAGTTTTGTCACGTTATGTCAGTGACGATATAACCATTAACAGCATGCCACCACTCAGACCAATGATGAGATAGATGTGATTGCTGGAGCACCAAGGTCTACCACTGGAATAGGGCTAAAAGGTGGAACACTATAGTTATCAACTGGCAGCAGAAATAAGAGTTGCTCTTTTAACCAAAGTAGTGAGTAAAACTAGCCATGTACAATTGTCAACCAAATACTTGAATGGCAAATCGCGCTTCCTTCACACTCTTCATACACACCAGGCCAAGTGTATATGCATTTTAAAGTCAGTCTATAATTTCCCCCAGCTACTATAAACCTCTCCCATGGTGCTGTAGATGCTGTTTGCAGAATAAAAAAAAACATACCTTTCTTATGTTTCAGAGCTCCTGGAATGCAGAGAAAAAAAACCTTTTATTCCAATAAGGATTTTGGAGCACAGGGGGAAGTTTTCTTCTGGTACTGAGCACTGCTGCATCACCACTAAACAGACCCATCCTGCACTCAGCATCTCTCCCTGGGCAGTGTGATTTGATCCTACCAGTGTCAAGTGATCCTCACACTCTCCAGCGGGAGGAGCTGAATGCAGGATGGGCGTGTTTAGTGATGAAGCAGCAGTGCTCAGTGCCTGAAGAAAACTGCCCCTGTGCTCTAAAATCCTTATTAGAATAAAAGTGTTTTTATCTGCATTCCTGGAGCTATGAACCTTAAGAAAGGTATTGGTTTTATTCTGCTAACAGCATCTACAATACCAATGGAGCAGTTTGAAGTAGCTGGGGGCAGTGGTAGACTCCCTTTAAATAGGAACAGGGAAATATGCTACTGCCAGACATCTATGGTAGCGGATTATTAAGAAGATTGGGCATATTTACTTCTCACATCTGCCATCAAAGGCGAATTGGAAGACCCCAATATACATTAGATTGTCTGGTGGATCTGGCCAATATTCAACCAATGCCTTGCCAAATGAAGAAACGCAGAACTGCTAAAAAGGTGAGATTTATGAATGTAGCTGTATCATCTGATGCCTTGAAAACAAAAAGGTTGTAAGATTGTATGTTTTTAATCGCAATTACCTCAGAGTCAAAATCTGCCAGAATCCATGGGAAGACCGGGTACTGCATGAGGTCATTGTATGACCGGCCAGCCAGAGTGTTCAAGTGCATCAGATACTGGAAATTGCTGATTTCTCCTCTCTGAATAGACACAAGAGAAGAGGATTAGACACACACCAAAGAGGCGGACATTCATTCTCGCTGATTTTATGGAGCTTATCTCTAAGGTGTTGCTGTGGTGAAATGAGCTACAAATAACATGCCAGCCAGGAGCACAGATTTGTGGGTCATGCTGGGTAGTAGTTTGTATGAATGCCAGCCCTAACACGCTTTATAGCAGCAGTTAAAAAAAAACCTCAACTCAAAAACAACACCTACAGGGCATTCAGTTTGATTTTTTCAAGAAAACAACAAGGAATAGAAAGGCTACAGACACATATAGAGATATACAGTACCAGATTATCAAGCATTCAGGGTTAATGCATGTATTCTGCATAAAGGCATTAGGACAACAAGATATGAAAAAATACTGGGACGATATTCAAAACTATGAACATATGTGGTCTTAATGGCTGGATCTTCCAGGCTGTTTTGGAGAGCTTTCAACTATACAGTATTTTGGTATGGAATAACAATCCAAATAGGAGACATGAAGAAACAACATAAAAAAGATAATCCATAAATTGAATGCGATTGGCACACAACATTTGTGTATCCTGTGCTTTATTAGCCCTGTTGGTGGTGTTCATATATTTTGGTATGGGTTTTCTTATTTCATCATATGGTTTACTATATATATATATATATATATATATATATATATATATATATATATATATATATATATATATATGACAACTACAGTTAGGCTCCATTCAGATCATGTTTTTTATTTGGTTACACAGAGATTAAGGTTATAAAAATAAAAATATGGATGTTTCTGTTTTTTTTTTTTTTTTTTTTTTAACATTGATCTTTATGTAAAGGGAGGTAATTTGATAAACAGATGAAAAAAGTTTGATCTAAATAGATCTTTATACTGCTGAAGTTTCTTCATGTGCTCATTCATTGCACAGGGGCATGTACTATACTGTATTTTAGAGCTGAATGCACAGATGTGTTCATCCTTACCTTAGCTTGAATTTGGTTAAGCACCCTATATCTCATAAAACTAATTCAATAAAACATTGAAACATGTCAGCAAAAGGCTTGACAGGCTGCTTTTCAACACCCAACCACTAGGAGACCACAGAAAAACACATATAGTATAAATATCTTGTGGTGGAATATTGCAAAATCATGTGTTTTTGAAAAGCTGGTTATCTCATGCCATACCTGGGCACATTCAACAAAGAGGAGAAATAATACAGCACAGCAAGTGATGAAAATGCCACATGGAATTGAAGCTAGAGGTATATTATGGGTACATAGATCACTAGGAGTGCAATGTTACTGATTGTTGCAGCATGGATGGGCTATTTGTATCTTCTTGCACAATTTATTTTAAATGGCTTATCCTTAAAGAGGATTTTCACCAACTCCACCCACTCCAGTTCTTAGCATCTTTTAATAGTCGCCACTCCACTGATTCCAGCAGAGTTAGACTTTTCTCTCTAGTCCCCATCATTCCTGATTTAAAAGCACAGTTAGTTTTGGTATCTGATGCGCCATTTCAGCAATGTAATATAAGAAGGGTGGTGTCAGGCGGGGGGTGGGTGGGGGGGGTGTGATTCAGAGGCCCAATCAGAGGCAGCCAGTGTCAGAATCACACCCCTTGCCTGCTCCTGCCCGACACGGTCTTCCTGACAGCTCAGACCTTAGATAATGTCTCAGACACCAAAGATAACAGCACTGATCGAACAGTGTACAGAGTCAGAGTCAGAGTACAGTTGTCCAAGACTTTGTAAACCCCTTTAACCACTTGGCAACATGCTATTAAATTGTGACTTCTGCTTTACCTCCCATCTTTGTGTAACAGATTTTTCTCCAACTAAAGTGCTGAGAAGGCCGGACCTATAATGTAGTCATAAAAGACAAAAAAAATAGGATTAGAAAATTATACATAAATATTTAGGTTATTTTCATATTATCTTGAAAAGTCAGCAAATCTAAATGTTAATATGCAAATTACAATACCTAGAGAAAAGACAACTCTAATCACAATCCTTAACATTTTAGACGCCATGCAAATGCAGAGGTCAGTCAGAGGGACAGGACTCACGTCTGCTCCCAAATGCCCAGGGATAAACAATGAAATAATGGAATGTATTGGAAAAAAGGTAAAGGAAGGTTAGCTGCAGCACTTCAAAAGGTGAAATGCTCTGAGGTTCAAAACACCCTGGTCATGCAAGGGTTTAACAGTGATACAAAAATATTCCGGCTCTCACAAATGAGATGTTTCAGGAAATTCTTGAATCCCAACAGTATGTATCCCCCTCAGCTAATAACAAACTCATTCAGACTTACTTCTGCATCAATGTAACCTAATCCCTTCCTGTCTGCATAAAATGGGACGACTTCCCCATATGGGTTGCCTCAGGTATCCTTGTCCACAGTCGGACTTTTGGCATGTGATTTAGGTATGTCTGATCATACAAAATTTCTAGAAAGGGGTTGTGGATCTCCTGGTGGAAGTTCTGGCTATGCCTATTCCATTTATTATTTTATCTGCCTCTTCTTCATATTAGATGAGGAACTGTGGCAGCACCATGTTAGAATCTTCCTAAGAGAATCTTTATTTTATGCCAGAAAGGCCATCACACTCCGATGGATGGCTCCGAGACCCCCATCAGTATCTCTATAGAAGAAACTCATTAAAGGGGTTGTCCCATCACAAGGATCCTATCTATACTGCTTGTTAATGTGGATGTAAGACTTTTCCTAAATACACTGCTTCAGCAAAACTGCTTTGTTTGGCCACTATCTTACTTTATTCAATTCTTTGTGGCCACAGCCCTGACTTAGCTGCTCATGAGTCAAGTGATGTATCTGCTGCTCTCAGGGGGGAGGGAGGAGGGGCTAAGTGCAGGGGAGCGAGCCTGTGTATCTAGCTATTCCTGTGTCTACACCACGTGACCTAGCTTCCTGCTCTCAGATAGGGGAGAGGAGCTGCTTTCATTTCTTCTGTTCTCCCAGTTATCAGGCTAGCTAATTCAATTGTGTTCATTTTGGCAGAGACAGGCAGTCTCTGTATGTAACAATGAATGGAGTTGCTGCTGCCTGTACTTCATAGTCCAATATGGGTGGGCGGAGCTACACGCGAATTTGGGGGCAGAGCTAAACAGCAGGTTGCATGTGAAACCCCGCCCACCAAATGATGCAAGAAACCAGGAAGAAAGAAGATTTTACAGCAGTAGACTGATGAGTATGTGAGGTGGGAATACCCCTTTAACTCTGTTCTTCCATTTAATCAAATTTTATATAAAGGGATGGGGTGTCCTCAGAAGTTTCATAAGCTGTGGGGGACATGGTGCAGTTCCTCTGTAATTCAATATACAGCTCCCTCACTGCGAACTGCCTTACATTCATTTATGCCGTGAGAGGTGGGAAGACTCCTGGAGTATCCACAGCCTCTCATACTTCTGTGATGTGTTCTTTCTGATGCCTATATTAGCATGTTTTTGCTTACTTGATAATCGGATTGTACGGTATTATCTATGTTCTACATATTTGTCCCCTTTTATTATGCCTATTTGATGGGCCACCTTGTGTTATCTGTGTTGGGGGTGGGCTGTGGCATCTTATGTGTTTACATATTCAATTGCTCTTTGTGTGTGCATTGGTACATATTTTGCTTTATATTTTGTATTTGAAATACAATCTTCAATAAAATGAGTTAAAATAAATAAATTAATAAATAAATTAATAACCCAAAGATATGGACTTATAGCTTTTGTATAACAAGACCGCCTTCCTGATAATCCATGAAGGCTATACGAATTAAGAAATACACAATAGCTATGAAAAGATTAACTAAGATCTGTTCAAGCTTTTTCTGTAATAAATTCTGCTTTTTATTAAAAGACGCCTGTGAGCGCTCAGTAATTTTCAATGATGAATGAGACAACACTTGTTTGTCCCCTTCATTTTTTCCCTGACAATATAATTATTAGTTTTCAGCGATAACAGCGGCAGAATACATCCTTGATGATTATAGCGACAGACAGTGGAAGGCTTCTCCCTGTTGTCAATGTGAACCTTACAAACAGTTCAAAGTGCTTCACTTATTACTTCTGTCTAAAAATGGATAATAATAGCAAATATGTGGCACAGGCTCAGTTTATGTAACAGCCCAAATATTTCTATGCTAGATTCTTAAAATGGGGGTATTTAAAAGTTTAACACTAACCACCATAATATTCTAAATAATGGAACAAAAAAATCTTCTGGAGCTGTGTCTACATGTACATTGTGGCTTCCTTTTAAAAGGATTTTCTGGGATTGTAATAGTGATTATCTATCCTTAGAATGTGGGTTTCCGACACCTGGACCCCATATCAAAAGATATAACATGGAGTCTGAATCGGTAGCATAAAGTGCCATACACTGTACAGAAGCAACACCTTACTACTACAGCTCTGCTTCCATTCACCTGCAATACTCCAGCACTGGCAAAATACAATGGTCCATTGAATACCATCCAGAACCAGAGGTAGGCCCGTAAAGCTGATCAGTGCCGGGTCTAGATGTTGTGCACCAACAATTTGATACTGATGATCCATTCTGTGGATATGTCTCCAGGCTCAAAAATATGGCAGAGCTTGGGCAGACCCTTTAATATTGGATGTCTAGATTGTATGTATGGAAATACATTACCCTTGCTCCACACTGGTATTCGGACGCTGTCCGGAAACAGACTCTGAGCTGTCTGTTAAAGATGGTACAACTGCCAAGAACCTGCATGGTGAGGAAAAAATTGTCAGATAAGTTTTATCTTTTCATTGTTTTTTCTTCTACTTCACTCTACAGAATTTGTCATGTAACTAATGGCAGAAACTCCCTATGAAGATGTGAATAAATACCAGTGGTACCAACGTGGCAGCTTCAGCTATTTTAGGATATTGCGGCTACCCTAAAGCACACCCACTTCAAGAAATTTCAGTCCAATCACTTTTACTATGCTAGAGAAGAATAAAATCACTTCCTTCATGTCATGTTCATTGTAGACTCACCTCTGGTAAACTTTGTTTCGAACTCCCTTTTGAAAAGCCAGTAAATAGTTGCGTCCGTCTGCTGAAAAGACTTCAACAGCTATTGGCTACAAGGAGATGGATTAAAAAATACAACAGATGTTACAATAATTTTCAGTATTACACTTTATAGAAAACTGTTAATATATGAGAAAAGCATTGTTTAGTATACATCATAGAGGTATTTCTACGGGGTGAACAGAGTGGTCTCATCACTATGCCTTAACCGGTTAAGGACCGCTGGCCGTAAATTTACGGCCAGCAGTCCTGGTCTCTAAGACCAGCCGATAGTAAATTTACGGCCGGTCTTCATAGACTCACTAGGCAGGGGGTGGGGCGGGGGGAGGGCAGGGGTTAGGTGTTACTAACACCTAACCACCCCCTCAACAACGTTCAGTCGGACTCAGTTCCGACTGAACGTTTTAACCCTTTCGATCGTGCCATGAAACATCACAGCGCGATCGAAAGGGATCCGCCGCAGATTGAAGCTGATCGGCACCCCCCGCGGCAAGATCGGGGGGTGCCGATGTCAGTAAAAGGTAGTCTGGGGTCTGGCCAGTGACCCCAGACTACCGTAGCCCCCACATACCTGGTTGATCCTGCCGACCGATGGAGGAAGTGAGCGATGTGTCTCACTTCCTCTGCAGCTTGCAGGACACGAGCAGGCTCATGTCCTGCAAGCTACTATACAGAATCAGTTGATGCTTTCATCAAAGCATCAACTGATTCAAGTGTCCTAAAGGGACACATGAAAAAGTAAAAAAAAAAAAAGTTAAAAAAAAATAAAGTGTATGAAAAAAGTAATAAAGTTATAAAGCCCAAAAATCCCTTTTTCTCTATACAAAATGAATTATATAAAAAAAAAGTACTAAAAATTAATAAAAACAATGCATATTTGGTATCGCCGCGTCCGTAACAACCTGTACAATAAAAGTGAAATAATATTTAATGTATACGGTGTACATCTGGAAAAAAAAAAAAACGGAAAAAACCCGCCGGAAGTAATGATTTTTCACCATATCACCTTACAAAATATGCTATAAAAAGTGATCAAAAAATCATATGCACCCCACAATAGTACCAATAAAAAGCGCAGGTTGTCCCGCAAAAAATAAGCCCTCAACCAACACTGTCAAACGAAAAATAAAAATGTTACGCCTCTCAGAAGATGGCGATGCAAAAATCACTGATTTATGTCCCCAAATGTGTTTTTGTTCTGCAGAATTAGTATCGCATAAAAAAATACTATAAATGAGGTATCGCCGTAACCGTACCGACCCGCAGAATAAAGGCTACATGTTACTTATACTGTACGCTGCATGGCGCAAAATTTAAAGGGTACAACTCAATGCCAGGATTGATTTTTTTTTTTTTTTTTAAATCCAGCAAGAAAGAGTTAATAAAATGTATTCAGTATGTTGTAGGCACCCAAAAATGGTGTCATTACAAAATACATCACATCCCGCAAACAACAAGCCCTTATATGGCTGCGTCACCAAAAGAATAAAGAAAATATAGCATCTAGCAATGTGAAGACAAAATCACGCCAAATCGCCAAATCATTAGAATACAACTGGCGGCGTCAGGAAGGGAATACATACGCGGTGTGAGCGAATATCAGTGGACACCCCAGATTTACAGCTTATGAGAGAACAGACACCAGAAGTGACCCCCAAAGTGACCCCCAGAGTGACTCCCCCAATCATAGGAGCTACTGGGACATAGTAGGGAATTTGGTGTCCCCAATGTCCTCCACACAGCTTATATATTCCCTCTTCGCCATCCGCTGTGCAGTCACGTCCGGGATACTAATACTCACTACACTCCCTGATAAATTCTTTGAGGGGTGCAGTTTTCAAAATGGGGTCACTCCTTTGGGGAATCCACTTTTCTGGTACCTTACAGGCTCTACAAACATGACATGGCGTCCAGATACCAAACATCTGAATCTGTACTCCAAAAGCCTCATCGCGCTCCTTCCCTTCTGCGCCCTGCGGTGTGCCCAAACTGCAGTTTATGACACGTTTGACACATGTATGACACTGGTGTACCCGGGATAACGGACGTAATGTCATATGTGGGAATAAACTGATATTAGGGCACAGCCGGACACAGAAGGGAAGAAGGGTTATTGGGTTTTTGGAGCCCAGACGGTTTGGTTTTTGGATGCCATGACACTTTTGTAGAGCTGAAACGCCAGTAAAGTGGAATCCCCTGATATGTGACCTTATTTTGGAAACTACACCCCTGAAGGATTTATCCAGGGGTACAGAGAGCATTTTTAGCCCCCAAGTTTTGCTATAACTTATTATCCATAAATGAATACGCAGATGATTGTGAGAACTGAAAATGACCATTTTTCCAGGAATCCGTCATTTCAGTGCGTAATATGTTGTGCCCGCCTTGTATCAGAGATGAACTCTCTGAAAGCTGTTGTGCCCGGGATACCACCCGCTTACCAGTTTTTGGAGTGTCTCTGCTGACATAAGTCGGGCACAACATATCGGGTACTGAAATGGCGAATCTCTGGAAATTTTTCATTTTTAACTTCTCATTATCAGTTGCGATTTCATTTCTGGAAACTAAATAAATGCAACACTCAAGGGTTAAAAAAATGACACTTTTGCAGGGACCCTAAACTTGCCCCTACAAAATGGGGTTTACAGTTACCTCCAGGTCTCTCCAAAAGGAACATGGCCCCCAGAAAGTCCCTCTAAATCTGTACCCCAAAAGCTAAAAAGCGCAGTGCTCCTTCCCTTCTGAGCCCTGCTGTGTGCCCAAGCAGCAGTTTACACCCACATATATCATTTTTTGACCCCCGGGATGGCCCCTTAATAGTTTCAGGAGTGCAGGTCTCTGACAACACAAAGTGGGTGCAACGTATTGGGCACCAAAATGGCATATTTCTTTCAAAATTTCAATTTTCATTTTGGACATTCATTTTTTGGAAGCATTTTAGGCACAAAATGATAATACCCCTTGATTCATTCCTTGACAGGTGTAGTTTATAAAATGGGGTCACTTTTGAGGGGTTTCCATTGTATTGATACTTTAGGGGCTCTGCAAATGCGACATGGCACGAGAAAACTATTCCAGCCACATCTGCCCTCCAAAATCCAAATAGCGCTCTTTCCATTCTGAGCCCCATCATGTACCCATACAGCAGATTATGGCCACATATGGGGTATTGCCGTGTTCAGGAGAAATTGTGTAACAAACTGTGGGGGGCTTTTAATTCTTTAACTACTTGCAAAATTAAAAATATGGCGCTAAATGGACGATTCATTGTGAAAAAAAAGTAATTTTTCATTTTTACGTCCCAATGTTAATAAAATCTGTGAAACAGCTGTGAGGCCAAAATGCTCACCAAACCCCTAGATAAATTCTATGAGGGGTGTAGTTTCCAAAATGGGGTCACTTTTAGGGGGTTTCCACTATATTGATACTTTAGGGGCTCTGCAAATGCGACATGGGACTTGAAAAATATTCCAGCAAAATCTGTCCTTCAAAAGCCAAATAGCGCTCTTTCCATTCTGAGCCCCGCAATGTTCCCATACAGCAGATTATGGCCACATATGGGGCATTTCTGTGTTCAGGAGAAATTGTTTAACAAACTTTATGGAGCTTTTTCCCCTTTATCCTCTTGTGAAAATGAAAAATGTGGGGCTAAATTGACAGTTTATTGGAAAAAAAAGTAATTTTTCATTTTCATGTCCCAATGTTAATAAAATCTGTGAAACAGCTGTAGGGTCAAAATGCTCACTCTACCCTTTGATATGTTCTGTGGGGGGTGTAGTTTCCCAAATGGGGTCACTTTTAGGGGGTTTCCACTGTATTGGTCCTCTAGGGGCTCTGCTAATGCGACATGGCACCTAAAATTATTCCAGCAAAATCTGCCATCCAAAAGCCAAATAGCGCTGTTTCCATTCCAAGCCCCGCCATGTCCCCATACAGCAGAATATGGCCACACATGGGGTATTGCCGTGTTCAGGAGAAATTGTTTAACAAACTGTGGGGGGACTTTTTCTCCTTTAACCCCTTGTGAAAATTAAAACTTTGGGGATAAAGTGACATTTTAGTAATTTTTCATTTACACATCCCAATGTTAGTAAAATCTGTGAAACAACTGTAGGGTCAAAATGCTGACTATACCCCTTGATGAATTCTGTGAGGGGTGTAGATTCTAAAATGGGGTCACTTTTGGAGGGTTTCCATTGTTTTGGTACTCTAGGGGCTCTGCAAATGAGGCATGATGCCTGAAAATTATTCCAGCAAAATCTGCTGTTCACACCCCCAGTGTCGCTCCTTCCCTTCCATGCACTGCCGTGTGCCCAAAAAATCAGTTTACGCCCACATGTGGGGTATTTCTGTGTACGGGAGAAATTGCATAACAAAATGTGAGATGCATTTTCTCCTTTAACCCTTTGTGAATGTGTTAATTTTAGGTCTAAATGAATGTATTAATGAAAAAAAATGAAATGTCTAAATTTCACTTCCATATTATGTTTATTCTTATGAAAAACTTAAAGGGTTAACAAACATCCCAAATGCTGTTTTGAATAATTTGAGGGGTGTAGTTTTGAAAATGGGGTGATTTATGGGGGTTCTATTATACAGGCCTTTATAATTCCTTACAGAACTGAAGCGGTCCCTAAAAAATTGGTTTGGAGAATTTTCTAGCAAATCTAGAAAATCGCTGTTACACTTGTAAGCCTTGTAACGTCCAAAATAAATAAAAAGACAATCAAAAGATGATGCCGATATAAAGCAGATATGGGAGATAATATTTATTCATGTATTTGGGTGGTATGACTATCTGCCTGAAAAGCAGAGAATTTCACATTTTGAAAATTGCAATTTTTTCCAAATTTCCATCAAATTTCCTAGTTTTTTTATAAATAAATACAAAAATATTGATTAATATTTACCACTAACATGAAGTATAATGTGTTACGAAAAAAACAGTCTCAAAATCATTTGTGTAAGTTAAACCGTCTCAAAGTTATTGCCATTTAAAGTGACACGTCAGTTTTGAAAAAAAAGGCCTGGTCTTTAACATACTTTTGGGCCTGGTCCTTAACCGGTTAATTCAGTCATATAATGTACTACGCTAGGTTCACACCTGCGTTCAGCACTCCATTCTGTGGTTTCCGTCTTCTGCATGCAAGAAGACGGAAACCACAGACTGGGTCCGGCCGTGAGCGTTTTATGCTCTCCGCTGCGAAACCGTTTTTTTAAATCCGGACACAGAGTACTGCATGTGCGACTCTGTGTTCGGGTTTTAAAAAACGGTTTCGCGGTGGAGAGCATAAAACGCTCACCGCCGCTCACGTCCGGACAGCTTTCAAACCCATTCAAATGAATGGATGAGAAAGAGTCCTGCAGTTTTCCGTATCCTGCCTCTGTTTTGTGCAGGAAATGGAAACCTGCAGAACGGAGACCAGGCGCAGATGTGAACGAGCCCTTAAGAGAGCCCCCAGTTGATACAATGCAGGATCCAGGCTCTGGCACAATATTAGTTACCATGAAAATACACAAGTGTTTCTCTCAAAAGGTAGAGAACCATATTACTACTACTAGGGTCTATTTCTGGAAGGCATTTGTAACGTGCAGGTAGCAGAATATAAGCATGCACTATCTCGTCCCCAAATGTAGTGGCACAGATCCAGTGCCACGTGGGTAGCTCACTTAGAATTTTACTATGGGATGCCCTCTGCTCTATAAATGCTGCTTAGGGACAAATAACCTATTAGATCTGCTAGGGGTGTCAAACTCAATTTGGTGAGGGTCACATCATAATAGGCCCCACCACATACAGGTAATAGTGTCCTAATTATCCCCCCTACAGGTAATAGTGCCCACTGCACACAGGTAACAGTGTCTGAAATATCCCTCTGTACAGATAATAGCGCCACTCAAACATAGAGTTTGGTGTCCCCAATAAATAATAGTTATCCCAGCCCCAAACCGCATAAAATTACATACTTAATTTTATACTTGCCTCTTCCCGCAACCGCTATGACCCCTATAGCTATTTGTTCTGTCTTTGGCCGAACAGCACTTCCAGTATAGAGTGCGGGGGACCTTCTGGCCGAGGACAGAACAAACTGGGAAGCTTAAGGGGGCCCAATGCAGCTACACCATTAAAGCAGCAGAGTCTGGGCCATGTGTTTGACATTTGTGCCTTAATTGATTGATTAATTAATTAATTAAATATCCTATGTGAAAAATTATGCAAGCTTTTGACAAATGTAATTTTTGGTAGACCTCATTAAATAGGATTAGCATTTATTTCTACATACTAAAACACAATTTTAGTATATTATGAATGTATTTTGGGATACATCATTAGTAGCATATAGATTTGTTGTAGAACAGTGGAATAGTAAAACGCTCCTCTTAACAATCACTAAATATTTATCAGGCACACAACCATGTGCAGTCTGTCTCCCAGAACGGACAGCTGGTCAATGACGGCTAGCAGTCAATGCGCAATCGCATATGTATTTATGGGTGCAGAAAATATGTGCAGCTGTCGGCTAAGTGTCAGAATACAGTATATAACATTTACATATGAAGACAGTAAGGCCAAGATGTGCATTTTGAGTTTGCTGTTAACAAATGTTAATAGCAGGCACCAGTTACTGTAAATTTACAGAGCAAATTTCCACGATACTTGTTTGTAAGTACTAGAGTAGTGTACATGTACAATATTTCAGAGTGGGGACTAATACAGTAACAAATGCATGGATGGCTGTACACACATCATGCAGAAAACCAGGAAAGAATGCCACAAGAACAACAAAAAAAACCAAACACATAGCCAGATAGCGAAGTAGAAATATAGAAGGTACTAATGGAATTGGTGTATATGGAAAACATAACACTACACAACTTAAGGACTGTGTTACGTTAACATTTTGGAAGCTTTATGAAGAGGTCACAAAATACAGTATCAGTACTTAATATCAGGAATTATCACCTGTCCTGTCGATAGGAAATAAATAATGTAGAGTTCAGATGAAGAAAACTGAATAGTGTGAACCCTTCCTGCCCATTTCGTGCTCTAAGACTCATTGCAAGTCTGCTGTGAACTGAAGGCCCCAGACACTGACTGGTAACTAAGGAATGCTTCCAGATACCTCCAAGTCTGCATTTCTTAGTGTTTGTATAGTTGATAGTATGCGTCACAAGAGTCAGAGGTTTGCCACTGGCAGCTATCACTTCACTATTGAACTGATGTAAATTGCTATCACATTAATCCCATAGACGTGCATGGTGTGAGGGCAACGCATGCTCATCAACCACTCCATTCACATAGTAAATTTGGATTCCAACAGTTGGGATTCCCAGAACAATTAAACCCTATCCTGTGGATAAGGGATAAGTCTTAGTCTGACACTGGGTTCAACCAGTGCTTGCACTACGTTCGGGTATTCCGTTCCCCTCTCTGATTAAAAAATGTAGAGAGAAAAGCATTGCAAGTAGTGTATTTTTTCTCCGCATTTTTCGCCCTTTTCGGGCGATATAAAACTGATTTTTACATGACTCCCTAAATCAAGGCTTCTTGATACATCAACAATAACACATATAACTCATAGCCATAGAAACACACCTACATCATACAAACAAACCAACCTGTAAAAGATATCTTCGTTTATGAACCTCTTTGATATCTTCATAGGCAAAAATGCTGCAAGTTCTTCTTAGTTGGCTGGGTCCTTGTCTTGCTCCCCGGGGAATGATTGGCTCATGCATGCTAATATAAGAATGTCCATTAAAATTAATAAAATATATGCTGTATAACCTATGTTATAAAAACCATCAAGTAACAATAGTGCCATCTTGTAATGAAGGCAAAAGTTACAAACATTGTTTTTAGAGATTTAAAGAGTTACTTACTTTACTGGTAGAGTTTCAATATCCCGAATTTCCCTGTTTGCTGTCAGTGTAAACCCATCAACAACATAGAAATGTTCTTTGCCAAACAGCAGGAGTCCTTCACCTGTGTCTAGGCCTTGAACCCTTGCACAGCGGTACATGTGCTGAATCTAAAAGTCATTCACAAGATGTTGTAAGTAAACAGAAGAAATGATATTAAAGTTATATAAATAAACTATATCACAGTATTGCCAAAATAAAAGAATGATTTTCTCATGATGCAAACTGGTATATTGTATTCACTATGACATTTTCACCAATAGGTGGCAACATTGTCTACATAATTGTAAAGTGCTGAATAAAAAGTAAATGGACAACAAAACGAATATTACAGATGGGGAG
Organism: Leptodactylus fuscus; assembly: GCF_031893055.1. Classification (NCBI taxonomy): domain Eukaryota; kingdom Metazoa; phylum Chordata; class Amphibia; order Anura; family Leptodactylidae; genus Leptodactylus; species Leptodactylus fuscus. Next base: position 236,964,351 of record NC_134265.1, read on the forward strand.
TATATATTATCTTTCTGTAAGTTTTCTTCTAATTTTGTATTTCATTTCGTTTTATAATGCGTAGTCTGAGAGAGTATTCTCCAATGGGCGTTGTATACCTGTGAGCTTGAAAGCTTAATAAACAGAATAATAAAACATTTTAAAAAACTTGGAATAGGGAGGTAGAGTTTTAAAACATGTATAACAATTACTCTACCTCTTAGTCTTTGGATTCAGTTTCTAACAGTGAGCAAATTTCAGATCTCAGGGCTAGTTCACACGTGAACTGCCCGCGCGGGTTTTGACACCGAGAGAGCCGCGGCGAGCCGCGTCTCTCTCTGGTCAAAACCCGCCTGCCGTGACCATTGTGGTCGCGGCTTTCCCTTCCGCTGTCGGCTCAAATGAATGAGCCGACATAGGAGGGTGCTGCCCGCGTGCTGCCCGCGCGGCTTCCGCCTGAAGAAGATAGTGAGAAGTTTGAGAAAAAACATCGTGCAAAAGATTAAAAAATCGCAGGTCTAACGCGTTTCGGGATACAATGTTTTTTCTCAAACTTTTCACTATGTCTTGTGTATATATTTTTTAACCTTGGAAATGGAATAAAGGCTACGTTTTATTAAGAAGCCAGGTGTGGAAGATTCCAATCCTTTCTTGTTCTTCAATATTTAAAAAGTTTTGCGGGTCCCAAAGCCGGCATCTCACACCCTGAAGCCTTCTATGCTAAAATTGGTAAGTGAACCACTTAATACTACTTTTTTCTTTGAAGATAGGGCAGGTCGCTTCTTTTCTCCGCTAGCAGCAGCCCGCCGCTAGCGGAAAAAAGAAGCCTGGCGGTCTGAATAGACCACCATTGTAAGGGGCGGATTTTGAAGCTAAATCCGCTGTCAAAATCTGCCCCTTTGCCCACGTGTGAACTAGCCCTCAGACTGACTCAAGGAAAAAAAAAAGTACAATTACAAAGCCATTCACACTACCTTCTCGCCTTCCTCAAGAAGCCTCAGAAGGGTGGTGCTGTCCATCTTCTCTTCCTCATCTATGGAAGAGCCTTCACTTAGTTGGTCTTGTAAGAGCTCCTGGTTCTCATCTTCACCACCGTCAGGAGCAGATCTTGATCGCTTAAGAGGTGCTTTTACAAGGCCTGAAAGAATTACAATATTTTCAACTTTCAAGTTTCCACCTAAGAACAAAATTTAGACTGTACTACAGGAAACTGAGAAATTGGGTAAATTTATTTACACTATTTTATTTTTAAAATATAAAATTACTGCTTAATAAAATTGCTTTATATTATATATATATATATTATATATATATTATATATATATATATATATTATATATTATATATAATTACTGCTTTATAAAATTACTGCTTAATTTTGCTTAGTGCCACAGCCCTCAAATGCCATACCCAACACTGGGAAGACCAGTGAAGCTACAGAACCAGGCATGCCAGTTAAGGACTGGTATTGTGGTCCCTTCATTTTGCAATGTGTGAAGTTCCTGGAAGCAGACCACAGTCATCCACATATTGATGGCCTACCCGTGGCCTTTAATAGTAAATTTTGGGAGCCCCTTTAAAATAACCTGTCAAGTGTAGTTTCATAGAGGACTTGATAGCTGTTCATTACAGTGTATGCATAAAACTACATAAAGCACTTCCAGTCACAAAGTAACCATCTGATGCCTTTATTGCCTGCTTGGATCGACCTGTATGTAGTATTCCAGGTAAATGACCTGATGAGATGAGAGAGTCTTATAGACTGTAATACTAGGTTCTCGTTGGTAAATTGCTCCTCATGTTTTGTTACCTTTTACTTTGGCAATGGTGTCTTCTCCGTGTTCTGGCTCATGCTGAGCAGCTTCTCCTTCTGAGCTTTCCTCCACTGTATCCTGAAACACTGCTGGGTTCCCTGGCATTAGGCGCATGTAATAATCTTTACTGTCATAGCTAATGGCACGGCGGTAACGGGCAGGTTTCTGTGTTGTACATATAAAAAATAAGCAGACATATATATTAACTTGAGCACAAAAAGACTATATGGCACGGTTATATACTCTCCCAATTACAGCTTATTTATGGTCAGAGTCACAAAAAAAGGAGCGAATAAACTACCACTGGCTGTGCAGATGTACAGCGGGGTTTACTAGTTAAGTGACAGTAAGGATTCATACACATTTCCCAAGTGCCAATAGTGCAATGTACTCCACTTTGTGTAATACACCATACCTAAGCAATTCTTAGTCTGCCTTTGCTGAACACATTTTGCAGCATAAATAGGATTGGAATCTAAAAAGGTGTCCGCATCTAAACCTCTAGTGGTAATAGGTCACGTATGTGGCACTGGCCCATGGTCTCATGACTTCTCACTAACAAACTATGCTTCTAAAAATGAAGGGTAAAATCTTCAGCACTAAAGAATGCAGGACACTTTGCCCAGAATCCTTTTGTAAGTTAAATGTTGCTAGTTTCTATAGTAGATCAGCCAGGCATGTTTGGTATGGGCTGCATCAAATAAACCATCTTTTCATGCTGTGGAAACAAACATTATTTCAGCGCCCTGGTATTCCCACAGGCACAAAGGGGCAGTGTACAGCATACAGCAGGTGACTGCTGGCTAGACCCACCAGTAGCAGCCAGTGTGAAATACACTATATACAGAGGGTGAGGATCTAGACTAAGTGCTCAGAGTAGCCGTTAGCTCATGCAGAAGCTGCAAGAAATACTTCCCACATCTCTGAAAATGAACGTATAATGCAGCGCAGCGGCATCCGGGTCCTAGCCAACATCTATACTTAAAGGCATTGTAACATCATTCACAGATTTTGAAAGTGAATGTGCAAAATGGCCATTGTATTGCATTTTACTTCATTAGTTAGTATTGACGAGTCTATATTTATCAGTAGTAAGTGGTACCCTTGATGAAAATAACCATATCAGTTGAAAAGTTCCTATGCTGGACATTGCAAGTAGGACACTGCAGTACAAGGAATTTGTGAGCTCTCACTGTAACATATATATATATATATATATATATATATATATATATATACACACACACACACACACACACACACTATATCAGAATGGCATGATGAAAAGTACCATGAGATAAGTCCTTATGCAGCTCTAAGCACTGGTGTGGTGTGCAGGACACCATAAAGATTATCTGCATAACAAATTAAAGCTTTATTTCTGTAATATGTACTAAAGCACAAGAAAGGTAGGTTTAAAAAGCAGTCTGTTCTCTAAAAATGCTGAAAATCGTTGTATTCAAAAATATGTGCCTGCAGGATGGACATAAAGGAAGTGTGAGGTGAGCCCTGCAATAAAATAAAATCATGCAAAGAGGTAGAAGATATCCAATCAACCAAACCTGTAAAGCTAGAAAGAAGATATAGTGGTGGAACTACTGCTATAGCAGCTACTACAAGGCCCATGACCTTAGGGGGCTTGTGGATCCCTGCTTTTTTTTTTGCTTTTTTTTTTTTTTAAATGCAGAAGGTAAAGAGCCACTGCTGCCATCGGCCACCTCTGCTTCCCCTTCAGTCCTCCAGGCAGTGTTGTATGTCTGGATGTCGCTGACATGGAAGTCATATGGGATGCACAAGGCCCCCTGGAAGGCTGAAGGGGTAGTGGAGGCGGTAGAGAGCAGGAGCGTGGATTGTGAATTAGGGCTGTGGCAAAAGTATTAGTTAGGTGAGCCATGTGAGATTTGTCTCACAAGGTTTGCCTAGCAGTTTTATTCGCACGATATATGCTCCATCTGAAACTGCTATTATACTCTCTTTGCTCCGGCGTGGGTATCTTCAATGACGTCACAGACGTCACATGGATTGGACCTGTGCCAAAGCACATAATAACACCAGTGTAAACCCCCGTCTGTGACGTCACTGAAGTGACCCAAAGACCCGCACTGGGGCGGTGAGCAACACTGTTTTTCACCTTATCTGGGCCTCTGATCATTATACCCCCTTCCTTCCTGGTGTATAATAATAGTTAGGGTTACTGTGAATCATTCTACTGTGTGGAGGGACTGCTATGTGACATTATACTGTGTGTAAATATTGGTCTATATGGCATTCTACCGTTTTGGGCCCAAGAAAGGGGCCTGCTGGAAAAAGTATGGCCACTGATCTTAACCTTTTTTTCCCCACAAGCTATATATCATTCTACTCATCTCCTCCTGCTCTAAAACTTGCTGCCTACATATTAGATACCATGTTTAACAACAACAACAACAACAAAAAAAATTTATTTTAAAACCATCTCAGATCAAACATGACACTATTATGAGAAAATTTGGCTAAAATGAGTTCATTTATACCTTGTGCGACATTTATACATGTTGGAAAAACCTGCAGAGCGCAGCTTCATAAATATGTCATATGGTCTGAGAGCTGTATTTTTCAGTGTATTCATACTAGCAAACTAGCACAAATGCATCGATAATTTTGCTTTGTGTTCTTTGTGGCTATTGTAGGCATAACAATGCCTATTTTTATTGCCGTTACAATGCCTTTAGTTATGTAAATCTGGCACCACCTTTAATGTCACTCACAAAATAAAAATAAACTATGTAGTGGGATCCTTCCATTCAAGGCTTCTATAAACAGCGAGTCATTTGGTCTCTAGGTACAGGCATGTGGTCTATTCATTGCACTCATTTTCAGAGTGGAACTCGTGAGCTCAAGGGCACCAAGGTGGAGATACTAGTTGGGTTATTATACATATGCAGAGCAGCCTGAATGACAAGCTTCAGAACACTTTGTTAGAACATGCTCTAGTACAGACAATTTCTTTACTAAGATTTTACCTTCTCAAACGTTACCATGAGGACAACATCAGAGGATTCAGGTTGTGTACATGGAAAGTCAGACTAAAAAATTGGGTATTAAGTATAAACATCAGCAGGGTACAGTATACGTCTATTAATAATTACATACTATTGATATAGATTGACTATTGTACATAGGGGATCACAGAATTCTGTCCTGTCAGCTCTGTGGCCAGTTACTTGTTAACAAGGCCATAAAGTTTTCACAAGTACTGTATTTAATATTACTTCATTAGGTAATCCATCCAATGCAAACATGGCAGTGCCTGAAAGTGGAATTTCGTTGTGAAACCTTCGGATGATATGAAGGCATCCATTTTGCACTTCTATATGTTATTCATTAGCCTAGCTATTTATTATAATCCAAAAACATCATTATAATGTCTAAAATCAAAGATCTCTAGCTTTTTGTCTTAAAGTGGGACATGAAGCCTATCACTGAAGTAACAGATGTAAGAAATGCAAATATATTGAAAATAGTGTATACTCTACACTTATATTCCTCAACAGTAAAATATAATACAGAGCGTTCCTAGGATCTCTACTTATGAGGATGCTTACCATTGTGTTAGTATCTTGCTCCATTTCAGGAATGTAAGGATAGTGAATGTAGAACATGTCATTTCTCACAACTTTCTTCCTCATTCTACAAGGCCCCTCGGTCATCTCCAGCATCCATTTATCCAGGTGAGAACCAATGGGTGGTCCCCACAGTCCTCGTTCTCTCAGGAGTTCATACTCAATCTGATTCCATTCCTCGGTGACGTATTTCAAGGCATTTTGTTGACGCTGATAATATGAAAGCATAGTAAGGATCTTCTTTTGGAAGTCAAATGCTTTGCAACAACTACATAGTAGAGTTTCTATATAAAAGATCAACGTTGCAACAACTTTTAATAAAACAGATGTACATGTGAATATAATAAAAACATTGTAATGGAAGTTATTAAAGAAATAGAATTCCTTTTCCACTTATTAGGTTTACGTTTTACATCAAAGTCTATGGAGAGGTGAGGGAGCATGCGTAGGCTACTGCAAAAGACAGAAATTCCTAGATAAGACTCTACCACTATACAGAATGAAGCAATAACTCGATTAACAAGCTGGCAGCAGCCTTCTCTTTCCCCTCTCCATACACTCCTGTTTGTGAGATGGATATGGATCCAGACTGTATGTAAACAGGTTAAGTGGAGATAAGAAGGAGGAGAGCAACATAATAAGTGCAGAAGGAAACAGACTTATATAAAAAGATATATTTCAAAGTTTCATATATTCACATGTACTATTCATTTATGAAATGCTATTTTATAAGTAAAGGTAAGCTTTAATGGTTTTCATGGTTACTTATTCCGAACTAAATAGATACGTGTGTAGTACTGACTATATCTGTGTGTAGAACAGCAGCACATGAAGTTTAGAAATCCCATCTGGTTTGTAATTGGGTGATGTAAAATTTATATGTGTATATTTGTACAACTATCACTAAAGTCAAAAATTACTCAGTGTATCGATGGCTGAATACACCCAATAAGAAAAAATAAATAAAACTCAACTTCTATTAGTTATGATTAAAAGGATCCCAGATATACAAAAGAAAAAAAATGGTCTCTATATGATAGGGTCTCCTATTAGTAACCTATTATAGGGTTGTTAAGATTATTTTTTTAGTCCGTGGATGTGTGATGAAATCTATAACATCCATCCAGCGACACTATTATAGTTTTAATTATAAATTCACGCCAGCTCAGATGACTTAAATAGCGCATATAATTTCTACCAGTGATTATCACATCACTATAATGGGTCAGATACAAAGTGACTGCTATCCTAGAACGCCTATGTTGTCCTACTATACACAGTATAACGTTGGACTGCGCTACCACATAGCAGAATATATGTATCCTGCCTGCACTAATTTGTATGGGGTCCCCTCTATCTTAATCCCACTCTAACAACGCGTTTCCCAGGGTACTTATCAGGGTACTAGGTTCATCAGGGAAATAGACCATCAAAAATATCCTAACCACAGATAATGCAGTAAATGTGCAGTTCTCTGATGGTTGGCATAGATACTTCATATGTTAAGCCTCCATTCCTGGGCCTCAACATTTCCCTTAACAAGCCACTTCCTCTTGGAAATATCATGCACCTGCAAGTTCCTGTGCCAATCTGCATTGGAGCAGGCCTTCATGGGTGAAGCAATATGTGGCAAATTATATCCTTTGAGACAAGAACGTCATTTACTAAGACATTATGGAGAATAGTATCCAAGATGCCTGTGGACAACCTGCTCCTCATCAAAAAAATATATGGGGTGGGGGTGTCTCAAAGATTAAGAAACACTGTTTTAGATTCATTCCCTTAATTTCTTTGTTTATATGTATATTCTCAAATACAAAATACTTTTGCTTTTTGTATTGTTAATAAACAAGACCTTGGAAGAACCTTGATATTGTTGTTCATGAATTGGAAAAGAAAAAAAAGGAAGAAAAAAAAGAAGAAAAAAAACCCATTCGCATACTCACATGTCCCCAAAGTTCAGGTGTCTATCGCTGGTACCCTTTGTGTCGGGGCCAAGTTGGTGAGAGTCCTGAGGCTCACGTGTAACCATTGAGTAATGCCACCAGGTCCAATACCAGTAACCATTGAGGCCACTGATTGATCTCAGTGGTCATGTGGGCCTCAGAGCTTCCAACACACAATGGAACCCTGACAAGACTGAAAGGGCGCAGTCTGCTTATAAATGGAGCTTCATGTAAGGAGAGTATGATTTTTTTAATTTTTTTATTTTACACCTCACCTCAGTCGACCATAAAAACAAATAAAAAACATTATTGTAAAAAAGCAAAATACAGAGGGCTGAATCAATTTCATGTTTAATGTTGCAACCTATGCACAGCATGGTCGCAAAAGAAATGTTCTGTAAAGTAAAGAGCCAATCTGCCCTTACCTCTTGGTATTCTTTATACTGCATATCCACGAGGTCACGTACAACTGCAATGTGTGTGAATATCCATTGGGAGATCTCCTTGGTAACAGAATAAATACAGGCACAGCACATTACTAGCAATGTTTCATTGTGTTCTCACAAGAATTTACTAATGCAACCTGGTCGTGACTAATGAAAGCTGAAAACATTATCCTAAGTATCTCCAATACGCAGCCAATATCTTCCTAAAACTATAGCATAATAGCAAATATGTGCAATGTTATAAACTGCAAAGGAAAAGATGTTTGAGATGTGAAAGTGGTAAAAAATAATTGCCAATTTTAAGAAATGCTAACTTGGGTTTATGCAAAAACCCTAAGCCCATTTACTGTATAATTAAAAAGCATGTAGTGTTATAGTTCCTTACCATTTTCCTATAGGAGTGAGAGGAGGGGGAGGTATCTGGTGACCTCTCCATTTATAGTGGCTGTAGTCCCAGCCAGAATGGGGGTATAGAGCCCTTGTTCTGATAATATGTGTGGGTGCCAGATATTTATATCATATCCAGAAGATAGGAGTGTACACATTTAAAGGGGTTGTAAACGTGAATGTCATCTTAAATTTGTCAAGCACCTGATTTCAGTTTATTACTTCCTGCTAGCAGTTTTAGCGTCAGTGCATATGGAGTTTTTTGGCGCTGATTTTGACACTGAATCCCCCTCAAAATCAGCCTCCAAAAAACACATTCCAATAGAACTCTATTGGGAGGCTTTTTTTGGAGGATGATTTTTAGGCGAATTCAGCACCAAAAAACTCTGTGTGCACTGACCCTTAGGGTGCGTTCACACGATATAAAATGGAGTGTGATCTGGCACGTACACGGTGTTTCAGAGTTTGAGTGCTCAAGAAGATCCTATTGATTTCAATGGGAGTTACGAGCGTATACGCCGCCTTATTTTGCGCCCTTAAGTTTGCGGCCGCAAAATCACGGGCGCAAAATAACGCGGCGTATATGCTCGTAACTCCCATTGAAATCAATGGGATCTTTTTGAGTGCTCAAACTCTGACACGCCGTATACGTGCCAGATCACGCTCCATTTTACATCATGTGAACGCACCCTCAGTCTAACCATAGAAAGAACCTCCAAATATTAAAGAGCTGAAAATTTTGGTTTGCTTGACTGAGGCTCTGTCTTCCTAATTACATCATGGAAGACAGACTTGCACATTCTCAGTGAGCGCCCTCTATTGGTGTGCATGCCTGAGGCACAGGCTTCCTAATTACATCATGGAAGTCGGATTTGCATATTCTTCCCATGTTCCTTTGCACAGTGGAGCGCTCATGGCTTAATAAGACTCCACACACCTAAATGGTAGTTCTCTGCCTATGGAGTGACGATATCCCCCCAACCCTGTCTAAGCCTCTCACCTCTGCCAGATCAGTCCTCTCTGCGCCAAGCTGACGAGATGCAAATACATCGAAACAGCTGTCCTTGGCTGAAAGACTACCTGGTAAAATCCCAACATCATTGCAAACAAAGGCCTCTGAGAAGGTTGGCATGATATTAAAAGGAGCGCCCTCTATTGGTTTGCTTGACTGAGGCTCTGCCTTCCTAATTACATCATGTAAGAGAGACTTGCACATTCCCAGTGAGCGCCCTCTATTGGTGTGCATGCCTGAGGCACTGGCTTCCCAACAACATCATGGAAGTCAGATTTGCATATTCTTCCCATAATCTATTTCAGCCATAGAAAATGGTAGGTTTGATACAAAAGCCCCTTATTGTAGGGGTAGAAAGAAGAAAATGCTGTTAGGAATACCTGTGTGGAGAGGTTATGTTTGTTGAGACCGCTCTCCTTACGGTTTCTTCTTGACCCAGTTAGTTTAGAAAGTCCAAATCCACTACTGACACGTGACAGTTTGGATTGAGAGCTTGGGACTAGAGCTTCGCCTTTACTGATGCACTTCTTTTCATAAGCTGTTAGATAAAATAAGCATAAAAAATAAGCAATTTTTAATGTTTTGTTTTTTTAAAACTTAAATGGTCTTTCCCACAAACCTAACCATATTTAGATTAGTAGACAATTAAAAGTTAAACATTTTTGCAAAATATAGATAATTAAAAATTTTGCATAGTTTTAAAGATTTGGCAGCCAATCAAGACCAAAGACAGTCAACCACTAAGATGTTTAGCTAAAAATCTATAAAATTCCAAAATATTTATTTAAAAAATGTTTAACTTTTAATTGTCTACAAATTACGATCTAGTTACATTTGTGGGAAAATCGCTTTAAATTGCGTCTGTCTACATGATGTCCCATGGTGTGTTCCCACTGAAAGGGAAAAAGAAAAGGGGTTCATAAAGAAACCCCTTTAATGGTTCCCATTTATAGATAAGCAAGCAAGCAGAAAGGAATAAAATGACTTACCAAGATGATTTTGCCAAGCACGTAATGTTGCTTCTTCAATAAAAGGCCTGACAACAGCAATGTCCACATGTCCCCGTTCGTTGAGAGGAAATGTCACTTTGAACATATCCTCCAGAACTTGTTTTTTGCCATGAATCAACTCTATCCAAACTCTGTTGACAGCTTTCAAAAGGAGCTGACGTCCTGCAAAACAGATTCAGCGTCTTTTATACAATTTTGAGTGATCTCAATATAAAATGTAGATTTACTGGGGCACAAGTCACTTCAAGAATGGGCTTTATAGCTTAGAGTCAGTCTCTTATTGTTTCATATATTACTACCATATTTTTTAAAGGATTGTCCAATGACTGGGAAATTGTGTTTCTGGTCATTTGTAATTGAACCACTGTATAACTTAGAAATAGTCTATGTGAAACTTTTCCTGCTCACTTCCCACCACTCACCCACAGCCTCCTCTTTCTATAACCCGCTCCCAAGACGTCTGGGCCCTGATATGGTACACCCCTGGAGCAGACTGGGTTTGTTTCACATTGCCAACCTGATCGACCAGTCAACCTTGGAGCTCAGGCCCTTTGACTATTTCCCATCTAATTTGCACTATAAGCAGATATCTCACTTTGTGACCACTCTGTTTGGAACCCCAAGGGGGGTCCGTCCAAAACACCTTTTGAGACGATCTGCCAGGCTGGTACCTCTAAAAAGGGCCTCATTTCTGGCATTTACCGTATTCTTTCCTCCCCAGAGAGGCAGACACCCCTTGTCCACAGATACATGGTCAGGTGGACTGAGGCTTTGGGAAACCTCTGCAGACTTTCTGTGAAAAACACTGTGGAAAAAAAATGTGATGCGTTGCTACCACAGTTTTCCCTGGAGCACTTTTTTGCTGCGGCACGCTAGGACTTTGGCATTCACTATTCACAGCTTTGTTTTAAACTCCACTGAACAATACGGAATCTATTTCTTTTTACAATATTCAACACAGAAAGAAAACAAAGAAGAAATCATTTCATGGCCTTGAACACAGATTTCCATGCCGGTAGTTGACATTCCAATAAATTACCTTCACTAACATCCTGGTATATTCCATCTGGCTCTACCTCTGAGGGCATCATGATGTGCCACGTGGTCATCCTGGCTTCAGCCTCCAATCCAAAGCCATCGGGGTTGCTGCCATGTGACAGAGGACAGAATTATTTATACCTTCTCTTCTAGGCTAGTTGATCAGTAACACAAACCATAGCACTCTATTGCGGGTAACCCTGCTCATGTTTCCATGGTAACATAAAATAATTACGCTTTCTACACGGTTAACCTCATTTTTCTGTTACCTTGACAGTAATTCAAAACTGCATAACACAAATCTGCGTGAGTGAACCTGCAGGCTGCTTTTTACCATAATTCATGAGATTTAGAAGCAAAGATTTCTGAGATGTTGTAAACAGTCGCATTTACCCATTACAAGTGCCCTATACATCAGGGAAAGAAGATCATCTATATAATTGATTGCCATGGTTATATATGCGGGTGGCGGATTAAGTTAATGCCAAATTTAATTTTCATTTAATTAATAAGAAGACTATTGTAAATATCACAAAGTAGCAATGAAATATTACAAAATGTTACAAGAGAAAAATGTCAAACTTCATTAGTTAAAAGACCAGCTTGGAGCACCGAAGTGCATATCATTGCTTGGGAAATCCCTAAAATTTCAGTGTTTAATAGTTTTTTTCATTAGCTTAAAGCACTTATTTGATTTAGAAACTAATTTCCTAAACACCATATTAAAGTATTAAGGAAGAGCAGCACAGGGAGCTTTCCTGTCTTGGGGGAATGTGGTACGTCTGTGTATTATGTGAATAGCCTACCCATTTCATATGACACCATGACATGCGTCATTTCCCCTGTGGTGGTGCAGCAGCAGAATAAAACGATTTGCAGGTCCCATGAAAAATGCCAGAGAAAATAGTGTGGCATTTCACCTGGTAAGATAGTGGACACCATGATGGAAATCTCACTGACCTCATTATAGCCAATGAGGTCTGCAAGACATCCATGGTGTCCAACACGTGATTGGGCATGGTCGTCATTTTTGTTGCAGATAAGCATAGAGACAACCTATCTTTATGCATTACATAAATAACTAAATGTTAGTCTTTAAATGAATTATCTGAAAAACATTTTTGTTCATGATATATCTGTGTTGCAACTTTCCTCTGTGGATCTAGTGTTTTCACAGTGAATGTTATTGGAAGACCAACCTACCTTCCCATGTGAAGGTTAATCAAGCAATGGGCAAGACATGCAATGAAGTCTTGGTCATGATTTCCGGGTCCTAGGATCAGATTTCTATTTACTGTAAGTACTCGCAAAGAATCCAAAAGGGCTACTTGCTGAGGCACAGTTTTGTGGGCTCTGGAGAATTGGTATAGAACAGTTCGGTTCAGGCAGTTATAAATTGCTTCAAGGGACACACTTTGGGAACGTCTTTTTGACTGTGTGAGAAAAGAAGATGAATGAGAAACAACCTTACAAATTTACTACATCTGATCCATTTATAAAAATGGAGTGATTTACTGATATTTAATCAATAAATAATTATGCTTAAGACACATAAGATAATTCTAGTTTCAGAAACAACAAACCATCTATATTCTACTATATGGCAGAACAGGCTATGGATTGTTAAAATGACTGTTAGGCTAAGGCTCCACGTTGCGAGTCACAGCCAAAAAGCAATGTGGGAAAAACCGCGGTGCAAACGCATTGCGTTTTTCAATTATATCTATACTGTAAACGTCAATGTATTCATAGGTATAAATGACTTGCTGCGATTTACAAAAACGCAACTGTTTTTGAAATCGCAGGATGTCCACTGCAGATATTTTTCTGAAATTTGCAGCTGGAATTAGCCAGAATCCCCTCCACTTTGCAGGTACTGTAAAATGCAGTGGTTTTAAAACACTGCGGCGTTTACGCTATGTAGAGCCCCAGCCTTAAAGAGAATTTCGTTTCCCGCTGACTTCAGTCTCAGGAAATACTCTCTCTTTGTGGACACCACCAGCTTGCATAGGGAGTCAGACAATGTTCTGTGAAGAGAAGAAATGTATACAGATCATCTCTTCCAGGAAAAATACAGCTGTCTTCTTAGAGCCAGCAATTGGAGAGAACTACAGATGATGCAACAGATGCAAAAGGCATTGAAAAGCCATTTGAAGTCGAGTTAAACTTTTCTTTATCTAAAACTCAACGTCTGACAATTTAACAGCCCCTGCAAAATGACAAGATATCAGCCAAACCAGAGTCTTGTCCAAAAGAAAGAGAAAACCATTTTGTTGTTTCTGCCCCTTGTAAAGCAGGGCACCTGTTGGCTTGGTAAAATGTACTTGACATAGGGCTCAATGGATCTGTTTCTCTGTGTGGAAACTATCAGCCGGCATAGGACTCTTAGAAGTCAGAGAATATGGAGTAGCCACCTCCAATAACCAGCATTAAAAACACAGTGTCTTTCCTTCTGGATGCCACCTAATCTGCACTGATGGACTTGCATAACGTTGTTTCTATTTTTTTTTTTTATTCAGAAAAAGATACTTTCAAGTCAACATAGACCACTAACAAACATGAAGAAATTCAGATGAGTTTTGAGCTGGTTGCAATTTGCAACTAAACATTGGCAGTGTATACCCATTAAATCCACCTGGGCAGGTCAGCTTTAAGCATAAATGCTACTCTTCTATAACATAGATGATTCTCTATATAGAAGAACACTTCCTGGACAAGCTCTTGGTGGAGTTCACACATAGCAATTTTCAAGTCTTGCAGAAATGTGACAGATACATAGCCTGAAATCTGTACTGTATATAAAACACACTCCCTGCCACAATAACTGCTTCTGGGGCTCTATTGTGTAGTAACTTGTTACACTGTAAAGTATATTTAAGCAATGGGGTCCTTTACAGTAGCGAACATACCATGGCACAGCTAATAAACCATAAGCGTCCGAAAAAATGCCTGAGCTGTGCTCAAAAATTAATGGACTCTTACGGATAAGCTCCAGTGTTTTTTCTTCCTCTGATCACCATTTCTCTCCAAAAGAGGAAGTCTAATTTTTCCAAAAGAAACCAGTCTGCCAGGGAAATGTCTATGCATTAGATGGCAGCCATGTAACGTTTTAGCCCTGCTCATATGCTCGGTGAATAGGCAGTACTGCTGTATTGCTTGCCTGGTCTAAGTCATATACTGTACATGTGCTGAGAATATGAACCGTGGCAAGTGTGACTAGTTAACACAATGGTGGGATTAGGTATAGACTGTCTGGCCGTGGACAGACGGTTCACACAGCAGTAGAGGGCTTACTTCTTTGAAGTAATGGTAAAAAAAATAAATAAAAAAATACTCATTTGAATAATGACAAAAAAGGGGTATCTCAATTGCAATAGAGACACTTATTCACAAGGGGAAAACACTGATGCTGGGTTCTGGTGAAAGACTCCTTTTATAATGAATGGCTGACTGTGTAACATACAGATGGCTCCAGTCCACTAGAATAGGAGCCAGTTTTAGTGGAAAGCTCTTCAGTCTGGCTCATAACAGGTGGTCCTGAGCTATGAACCCCCTCCATGACACCAATATATCCTATGCCTATGAGACAACCATCGCAAAAAATGAGCAAACCTTTCATCTCCCACTGTTCCAAAAAATAAGGTAAAAATTAAATAAAATAGAACAAAACGGTTCAATACCTGCAGTCTGTCCCTCACCTGTGAGATGAGCTGGATGATACAGTCGACAACTAATTTGGAGTCCTTATTAAACATTCCTTGCCACAGCTTATCCACCACCCGCTGGGTGAAATAAAACACATTATTTACCAGCACCTGATAACTACCACCGGTGGTCACTGGTAAGGAAGCATCTTCACCTAAAAAGTTCAAAAAACAAACAAGAAAAAAACCCACATTAATATTAAAGAAGAATATGCACAAGGACTGGGCACATCGCATAAAAACATCAATCTGTGAACCAACCAGTTGTTTGTATGTCCAGGACATACCTACCGTACATGACATATTGTTTCCATTTGTCCGGTTTAATACTTAGTACAAGTACTGACGTACAGAATTATTTAGTCATCTATTGGATTCTGACTAGAAACAATCACCTTGGTTAAATAGACGTTTCCTTTAAATTGCACATAAACATATAAGCAAAGTTGCCTGAACCTGCAGGTTTCAGCAGGACTAACAGTTTTCTCCGTATGGGGCTGTGCTGAAAAATAAGGAGTTGGCATGCTGAATTTAAGACATGACCAATCTTTTGTTCTTAGGGAACGCAAGTTGCCAGCAATTATCTGACACTGAAAATATAAGCCAAGTAGGGAATGCGTGTGTATGAGGAGTGGGGAAACTTAGCTAACGGTTTACTAGTGGTAGTGTGAACACTCCTGTATTAGTGTCCGTTGCTAGCATCCGTTAGAAAACTGACAGTAACAGATCTGTCATACATTTGTTAAAAATCTCATTGTTTTCAATGGGATTTGATCTGTTGCCTTAGTTTAGCAGACATAACAACACTGGGTGCAGGACTTTTGTGTCTGTTGAAAATAAAGTATTTATGGCAGACGTTAAGCATCCATTATTTTTTTTTAGCATTAATGTCTATGGCTAACAGACAGTAACGGAAGGTCATCAGTTATACTGTCCTTTTCTGCGAATGCTCAGAAAGCAAAAAAAAACAAAAAAACAAAAACAAAAAACAGACAGTATAAAAACAGGCAAGAATGGACACAAACTGGGGCCACACGGTGGCTCAGTGGTTAGCACTACAGCCTTGCAGTGCTGGGGTCCTGGTGTTCAAATCCCACCAAGAGCAAAAAACCATCTGCAAGGAGTTTGTATGTTCTCCCCGTGTTTGCATGGATTTTCATCCCATATTCCAAAAAGACATACTGGATAGGGAAAAATGTACATTGTGAGCCCTATGTGGGGCTCACAATCTACAAAAAAAAAAAAAAGAATGGACACAAACTGATGTTAATGTGTCTTTTTTTTTTTTTTTGTTAACTGATCCATTAGATGGATCAGAAAAAAAAGGGAACATATTAACATCAGTTAGTGTCCATTATTGTCAGTTATGATAGGTGGGCCCTGTCAGAATGAATATCCAACGGTAGTGTATACCCTCCACCTAAGCTTTCGGTTAACTTATTGCTGATGTATGGGTACTAGAGATGAGCAAGTACTATTCAAAACTCCCGTTATGAATAGCAAGCACCCATAGGAATGAATTGACGCAGCTGGCACGTAGGGGGTTAAGTGGCCACTGGCAAAGTCTGCATGATGGCCGCTTCCATTCATTCCTATGGGTGCGTGCTATTCAAAACGACTGTTTCGAATAGTACTCGCTCATCTCTAATGGGTACCAGTAACATTCCATTTCCATTTCAAAATCTGCAACTTTTTTCTGTCAATATACGGTATGCAGTTTTATGGGGCCTTGTTTTTATCCTTATTTATACCATTTTGGGTACATATGACCAAAACCATCACTTTGTGTAATGCAATCAGTTTTAAACATGTTGACCATACAAATAAATAACATGATAATTTACTTTGTATTTTTACACATATGGTAATCCCAATTGTGGGGGAAATGGGAAGGGGGTTGTTTATTTTAATTATACAAGAAATTGTAATTTAATTCAATTTTTTTACTTTTATTATTCATTTAATATTTTTTTAAAAATCCGTTTTTAAAAACGCTCACATTTTTTGATATCCCACAAGATCGTACATTGTTCTTGAATACTTTTGTATTGCCATACATAGTACATTTTCTTGTATGCAAACAGAAATTGGTACATGGGAACCTGAAGACCATTACAACTCCTTCCCAACCAAGCACTGCATTGAGGAGGAGCCGAAGGGGTGAGAAAAGGAGTCTTTCTTTCTACCCACTTACATGTGGTGAACAGTGCTGGACACCATCAAAGGGTTAATCTACCAGGATCAGAACTCAGAGTGCTGCAGCAATACAGTGCCATAACGTTATGGCACTGGGTGCAAAGGGGTTAATGGGGTTTTTCCAGGTTTACAGATATTGATGACCTAAGGGTAGGTTATCAATATCAGATCATGGTAGCTGAATACCTTACTCCAATCAGCTGTTCTCAGCAGTCTCTGTTCCCAGGTACAACTCTGTTCTCTGTGTAGTGGCTGAGCCAGGTTACTGCAGCTTAGCTCCCAATTATATGAATTGGACCTGAGCTAAAGCTACTACACAGAAGACAGAACTGTGTGTCCAGCTCCATTCTTTGTTTTAGTTCTGGTGCCAGCAGCTGCTCAGGACAGCTTATTGGTGCGGGTGTTGTGTGTGTGGACTCCCACCAATCTGATACTGAAGACCTATTTTAAGCATGGGTCATCAATATCGGTTAACCTGGAAAATCCCTTTAAGTAGGTAGGAGCACATAAAATGATGTTAAACTGGATGAAATCAGATTAATATCGATACAGTTAAAGAGAAACTCATCGACACTCACCACTTCTTTAGATGCAATTATTTATGTCCGTAACAACATAGCTTGACTTTAGAGGGATAGACATAAAGAAAGAAACCTAAAGAAATGGTGAGTGCCGCAGAGTGTACTGTATATGTATGTATAATCATTTCCTTGTTGATCATGCTATGACTAAGGGATCTAGTATTCCGAAACACGTCAGTTACGCTTTTTAATCTTTTTTTCACCATGTATTTTTCTTCTTCTTGCACATCTTTTTGTATTTTTTAACTTATTATGAATTAAAAGTTAAATTTTAAAGAAGCTAGGCTGTGGATGTGTACCCTCTTCACCTAGTAGTGTATATGTATCCAGCAGGATGTGTAGCTGAGCACCACAGGGAACCGAGAAGCAATATCTGCAGAGTGGGGGTAGCACCTAGCTGACCAAGGGTATTGGCAGTGGCTTCTTCACGTTCTATAATCGAGACTGCTATGTATTCTTATATGCTCACAGTCTTTAACTTATGTATCCTACAATGGGTTGGGTTTCAGTCTTTTTATTTTACTTGATACTGCTGTCACTTTTCACATGAAAGTAAAACTTTTGCCCCATGTGTACTGAAATGTATAAACTTTTAATGTTTGTTACTTCAGTTATATTTTAAGAAGATGCTGTGGGGTTGGTCACCAGAAGGGCAGATGCAGCGGTTGATGGCACTAAACACTCCGTAGCTCATTATCGCAAGCTTCAGGTCAGAATATTAATCTCTCCCACTGCTCTTATTGTTAGCTTGAAAAGCAGGAACGTACATTAAAAATGAGATCCCTGAAGCTAGTCTATGCTGGTTACATACTGGAAACACAGCTCCCTCTATGGCACCTGAGACGTGCGATAGGGAACTTTATTCAAGGTCATCTTGTGGAGGGATTTTATCTTAAAAAATAATAAGCTGCTAAGGAGGGGCAGACTATGGAAAGGAGGAGAAAACATTCTACTGGGAGCTATGCAGAGATAAGTAACTGTGGCAGTAACAATGGAGCCAATAGAACATTCTTCTAGTCATTATTAATAGATAAACTCTAAAATTCTGTATGGAGAAGAAAAAAGTCAATATGAATATTCATAATAACTATAAGAATGTCTCTTTTAGGGTGCCCATACTTTCACGGTTGTGTGGTTGTGGCAAGAACCGCACACAAAAACTGCAGGTGGTTTGCCACTGAATGCTGTAACCAAAAATCATATGTAGTTATTGACTATGAGGCAATTGCTGCGCCGCAACTGCTGCATGTCATATAAAAAATGAACTATTTAGAAGATGCAACAAAACAAGTTAGTCCACATTTTTGGTTTACATACCTAACAGCACATCAGCAGCCAATAGATGATCCATTACACTGTCCAATATGTAGGTCTGAAATTCCTTCTGCTGCGCTCTTGTAGACCTTTCAGGAGAAGCCTGCAAAACAATTAACGTCAGCCATGATGTTTTATAGCAAGTGAGAAGGAATGTATGCTCAAAAAATGACCTTTGAGTTAGATCAAGATTTTATTGTAAACAGATTTTTCTACGTTGTGGTATTCTCAACATTCTCCAATTTATTATATTCCTATTTTCATACTGGCAGATAAGAATCAACATTTCTCACTTCCAGCTTGCTCTGTTTAGCGGGTCAGCAGTTGTGTTATTGCCATCAGAGGATAGGAAGATGGAGGCAGATATCACTATTGACAGTAATTGATTGAGCAGCTCAGTTATCCTCCATCTTCCCTCCACCTACACAGTGGCAGATGTCACAGAGCATGCCCACAACACACTACCATGTAAGACAGGGATTTGTTTTTTTATTTAAGTATATATCTTTGGTTATAAATTATCTTACAATTGTGTCAAAGATCCAAAAGGTTCTGAATAGAGTGGTTTTCAGGTTTAATATTTTTATTTTGTTAACAGGGCAATGGGTTTTAGGGTACTTTCACAAGATACTAAAACAATAAGAATGCCATAATCCTCCAGTTGGTGAATTACCTCTAAGAGTAGGTCTATCAAAGGAGTCTGCTTGCTGGCAGGGGTCAGGCAGAGATTTTCAATCACAAGTACTCTCATAAAATCAAACACAAACTTCTTGGCAGGATGGCTGGTTAGGTACGTCTTGGAGCCCACATTACAGTATTCAGATTGGCTTCGGTTCATTCCAGAGTCTGATGCAAAAGCTTTAAATTCTTCAGCCGGTGATCCAACTTCATCATCAAGGTCAGTGACCTGGAAAATCGAGTCCTTTATTTGTAACAAAGTATAATAATCTTTACCTAAATAGCACCAACATATTCTACAACTTGCAAAGCAAAGAGTACATGTATAAACAAAATCAGATATTACAGACTAAACAGTTCACACTATAGCAATAAGGGTAATAAAAGTCATTGTACAATGGTCCAGCAATGTTTTATAAAAGAAAAAAATAGGGTAGTTGGCTAGGCATATGCCCATGGCAGAGATATCACACGCACACTTATATGCAGGGAGTGTAGGTGGTACAGTTCAATGAAGGGATAGTGTAAAAAGGTAGTAAATGGAGGAGAGTTAGATTGGGAGTGTGTCAAGCCTGACTAAAAAGAAGTGTTTCTAGGGCACACTTGAAATTACGGATACTGACATTTAACCGGATTGATTTAGCACATTCCAAAGAACTGGTGCAACTTGAGAAAAGTCTTAAAGGCAGGAGTGGAAGGTTCCTATTATGGCTGATGTTGTTCAAAGATCATGAATAGAATAAGTAGCATGAGTAGAGTGGTAGAGAGAGATGAGCGAGATATAGAACAGTGTGATTGAGAGCACTATCTTTATATTGTATTATAAGCAGTTTAATGGCTATACAGTATGATTAGATTGGCTACCGCATTCTGGAGGGATATGACACATTATTAAAATCAATCAACACCTATATGAGGCTTTTTATGAATACAAGATTATTGGAGAATATTAATTCTATTCATGGTTATAGATAGGAGTAGATGTCACCTGTAGTCGGGGCACCATCACTAGGACTTCTCATTATACAATGACTTATTTTTCTGTATTATTACAGTTATAATATCACTTAGCCATTATCATGAAATGTCATCTGTTCTGTCCTATCTCTCAGAAGGGATACTGGATTTTAAGCATGATGCCCCAAGAGCGACTATAATTGCACCTTTTACAGTTACATTACTGCATCAAATATTTGCTTGGTTGTAGATCAAATGTATTGTGTGCTGACAAACGAAAATAAAACGGGATTTGTGACAGGACATCAGCAATAGAAATGAGCTTTGTACAGAGATGGCAACGTCCTTGTGACAGGCACCTGCAATATGCTACTACTTGGCACCAGAGGCCTAGCTAACATTAACAAGCTAACACAGCTCCCTGACACAATGAGCACAGACCTGCTCCAGACCATGTAGAAACAGCCTCCAATCCTAAGAGGCCTATTCAGCTCCATCTGTCACACATGCACATGTGCAGATCAGTGATACAAAGACATCTTTATATGCTCTACAAAATGTCTGTACGACAGGCGTATGCTACAGACAGTGCTCTTATGCAAAGTAATAGAACATGCCATCAGATCAAAGCACGGCTTTGTAAACCAATTCTTGTATAATCTTAGTCAAACAAACCCATCACCAAGTTCTGGCAATCTTGCCAGTGTACATCATCTTATACTAAGATGTGTGTTGACAATAGCAATTCTCAAAACTAAAAATTCAGGTGGCATTAAAGGGTTTTTCCTTTAATTTGTAGACTGTTAAATTTTATTTTATTTTTTTCAAATATAAGTAATTAAAATTTTTTATGAGTTTTAGAGATTTTCTCTAGCCATCTGAGTGGAGGCAACAGTAGTATGAAAATGTTAAAGTAACATTTCCACATTAATGTTTATTCTCTGGCCTTTTAGAAATGTACATATGTAAACTGTAGTAAAAGGGATCTTCCTACCAGTGGCTGCATTGGCGAGTTAAGCACACACTCACTTTTGGTCCTCTGTTGTGTCACATGACCAACACCCTAGGGTTAGAGCTACTATTGTAAATGCACAAAAACTAGTGTATTTGCACCAAATCTACCATTCAGCATTAGTCAGTTTCTTAATACTACAGTTTGACTGGATTAAGTCTGCATGGTATTATTTTTTAGAAAGTATTAATAAGTCTCCTCCAAAGTCTTATTTGTGGACAGGAAGTTACTTTCTCTACTCATTCCATTGAGAACATTAGATGAACAGGACGTGGATAGGGCATGACTTCACTAGATAGGAAAACGTGTTTAATCATAACTGCAGTTACACATTATCATCAAGTCTTCGATCTTGCCTATGTATTTACATATGCACTCCTGAAAGGGTGAACATAGATATCATCTGTAGATGTGAATCCTTATAGACAGGTTTCAGCTTCGCTTTCGGCTGTCACAGTATAAATGATGTTCTCCTATTGAACAGGACCCAGCTGTGTGAGGTGACATTTACAGTTCCACGTGAAGGGGGTCTGCTAGGTGCCACTTTACAAATGGCCTGTTTACAAGCCTACAGACTAAGTAGTATCAAGGTCATTGGATTCCTGCCATGTTAATTGCTTTCTTTTCCCCTATTTACTAATTAACTTTATTGCTGAATGTCACCATGATATTTATTTTATACATCACCAAATTCATATGCATAAGCTTACCAGTAATGTGGATGAAGTGACTGATCACAGAACATGCCAAAAAAAAAGAAAAAAAAGTAGGGTGTCCAAAAAGACCAATGAAGAGAGACAACCAATGTGGCAGCACTTCCTGCTGTCACTTACAATGACAGTAAAGAAACACAATTACCACACTTTAACAAGTACTCAGACTCCTAATTTGTTAGTATATGGCTATTTTAACATTTTGCTATTAAGTGTTTTTCAACAGGGTTATCCAGGGGAAATGTAAAGACTTACTTCCACACCCTGGGCTTTATTTGGGCTGAACTTTACAACTGTGGGCAACTGATCAAAATAGCACCAGGCATCCAACTCGGTCTTTTCCCTCCATTTCTGTGTTTGGCTTACTTTACAATTACAATCATTTATATCTGCTAGACCCCCATAGTACAGGTAAATGCCAGTAAACATGGAAGAGGAAGGAGGAAGCAAGTCAATTTGTTCCAAACATGAGACTCAGGGATGAAATCAACCTGGTAACCTAAGGCTCAAACCTAAAAAGAACCCTTTAAACAGTTCCTGGATAACCCCTATAATTTTACAAGATAATGAGGACTTTTGTGGTGGGAAGAACCAGATTTAAAGTGTTAATGCAAGTAAATGTCATTACCATTTCAGAGTATGGTCGAATATTGAAGGGGAACACGGTGGCTGCCAGAGCACAAAGGAAGTCAGGGCTGATCCACATTGGGGCCAGATCAGGAACATTATGATAAAGGTAACGGAAGAACTGCATCAACGTCACTGGATACTCCCGAAGCCAGGAACCTTCTTCCTCAGACTGCCAAGGCTGTGTATAAATGGAACAAAATAGAATTAGGAAGTCCTCTGCAATTACAGTTATGAAATATGCTTACAAAGTGTATGCTGCAATATGCCATATCTATAAAATACACTAAATCAATAATATCAAACAGCACTTACAGAATTCAGCATTGTCCTGAGCATGCCCAGTAACAGTAATGCAGATTCTGTGCAAACATTGTGGATAGAAGAGAACACATTTCCACTGGATGCGGGCACTCCAAAGATAAAAGTCCAGATGGAGTCCAGGTCAAACTACGAAAGAAAAACAATGTCTTATATACTGTGGCACCAGTGACAATGCAAAGAATCTGGAATCCAAGTAAACACGCTAGCTAAAGATGTAAGCTGGGGGCGAGAGCAAATCCTGCTTTGCTTATCAAAATCTTTTCCTTGTCGGTAGGAAAGAAAAGCCAATATAAGACTACAATGTGCCAGATGATACCAAACAGGGACAAATCAAAAAACGTAGGAAACTGTAAGTTTGAGGCCAGGAGTGGGTTAAAATGTATTAAAAGTATCTTAGGACCATGGGTGGATATATGTGGTCTCTGAATACTGTTGTACATAACAGGAAACATTAACAATGCCCTTTGAGTGTTACTTCTGTACCTCAATATATAAGATGGACTATAAGAAGCAGTGCAGCACCCATACTTGTCAAAGGGTACTTAAGGTTTAATCACAAAAAAGGAGTCAGTGCTGGTCTTGTCTTTAAGTTCTAATATAAATAGGCCTCCATCTTTGCACTAATGATGAACAGAAGAATTTTCAGTCATATGAACCATTTCCATTGACCAAATTCTTTATAAAGGTCTGACGGTCTAATCTATGTTAAGTACAAACATATACTTGTCTTACTGGCTAATTCCTACCTGGCAACCCCGGTTACTTCGGTTGCTGGTGACAGGCGCACTGACCTGCAAGTTTTCAGGCAGTTCAGTGACAGGCTGCTGCAGGAACAGTGCCATGAGCAGAAAGTAAAGTGCAGGTACATTAGTGTGCTTGGGGAGAAGAGATTGAAGAACCGGAAAGCCAGGGAAGTGACAAGCTTCACGGTTAATCTCCCTGACCGTTGACCTGCCTCCAGCACTTCTTCCAACGTTGAAGCCTGCAGGGCAATAATAGAGAATTTTGGAGGTCACAACAAACTGGGGTAACCTTAAAATAGATATAGTTAACATTTCTCTGTCTAACTCAACTTCAGTAGCTGAAGTGTTGTAAAAAGAGTCCAGCAATCTGCATTGCCACCGTGAGAGCTAGATAGAACACAGTTTCCATGCAGATAGAAGGTCTCTTAATCATTTACAGGCGTTTTTTGCGATTTTGACAACCATGTCCCATATGGTTAGTGACACCACCCTTCTATTCGAGTAATCTCTCGCTTGCGTGCGCACTCTCTAAAGGAGAGTTCTGGTGACAGACTCCCTTTACTCACAATATCCAAAGTCTATCCTTAGGATTGGTCATTGATATGAGATTGGTGGGAGATTGCATCTTGTCACCCCCATCGATTAGTTGCTCAGAAGAGGCCCAGTATTCAGGCATTGCAGCCTCTTCACGGTTTACACTGGTCCATACAGCAGAATGCCATACGCTCAGTAGTGGCTGTGCTGAGTTTTGTAGCTTTACTTCTTTTCACTTAAAAATGTAGCACTCAAAAATTAATCGAGCTTTTTAAGTCACGTCTTTCAAGACAGAGGTTCCATACCCAAGCAGATTATAAAAGTTAATACTCTAGACAGACAAAATATTCACAAGGATGCACATATATATTCATTTACCTAGTACTGTTCCAATCTTGTTGGTTAAGACAGAGTCTGTTTGTTCCAGCCATCCTCCTCCACTTATACCTTCCTTGAACTTAATGAGGATTGGCTGGTTGCTCAAAAGTACCACCAAAATCCTCATGGCTGCAGTGACTGTCGTTGAATGTAGATGCTCCTCCATGAACATGATGACCCAATCAAACCCAAGAGTTTTCACCAATTCTTCACAGGCTCTAGATGAGATTAGAAAATAAGGATGTTAGTACGGTAATTCAAGCTGCACAGCTACTCCTCATAAGGGAGGACACATACTGACCTTTCTTATCTGCAGACCTATTGTGTACTTCCTTACAAAAACTGCCGGGCAGCTTAGGTGGTAACTATTAGGATAACTAATCTAAATGTTGCATTAGTTCAGTGAAATTGTCAGATAAGAGCCCTGAAGCTAAAATACATAGTTCACTCTTAAGCCGACAGTCCATCACAATGCAGATCAATCAAGTGAGCGGTGCTTTACTGCCGTTTGAGGAGCTGTGACTGTCACCCTCCATGTATGTCAATCAAATCACAAGTGTATTTCTGCAGATTTACCGGAAGCTTCTTAGGCAATTTTTTTGTAGCGAATTCCTAACACTGCAATGTACAGTAATATAGAGGACAGAAACAGAGCAGACAGCTTTGGCTAAGTCCTTTACAAATGAATGAAGAGTCATGGGCGTGTGGCAAGTTCTCAAAATTTAAGCGGGTACAGAAGTGGGACCCCCCAGATCTTTAAAGACATGTTTGTTATTTATGGCGTAGCCTATAGATATAGCCACAAATAATGAACACCCCCTTCCAAGGTGGCCATCATCGAGTAACTCCTTCGAGGGAATCTGTCATCTGGAAACACAATATCAATATACCACAGTGCATTGCATGAGACTGTATTGTGACCACCATTATAATTTTAGATAGTCCAGTAGATGTAGATGCATCATTTCCATAAATAAGTAGTCTTTGTAAATATGCAAATGAGGCTCAAGTGCAAAGACGTAATGGCTCTATGTTCAGGTATGAAAACCTGAGATTCTGGCACGCCCCATTGCACTTGAGCCTCATTAGCGTATTTATTTGAGTTTGCTTTTTTAAAATATAATTTTTAAAAACTTTATTATACTTTTTTTTTTCTTTAGTGTCCATAGGGTATTTGAACACTTAATTACTTACTATTTGTACAATATATTAGAAAAGTTTAATATTCCATAGTAATATACAGTCCTATGAAAAAGTTTGGGCACCCCTATTAATCTTAATCATTTTTTGTTCTAAATATTTTGGTGTTTGCAACAGCCATTTCAGTTTGATATATCTAATAACTGATGGACACAGTAATATTTCAGGATTGAAATGAGGTTTATTGTACTATTATTACAATTATTAGTATTTATTTTCTATGTGCAATATGCATTAAACCAAAATTTGACCGGTGCAAAAGTATGGGCACCCTTATTTTATTGATTTGAATTCCCCTAACTACTTTTTACTGACTTACTGAAGCACAAAATTGGTTTTGTAACCTCAGAGAACTTGAACTATATAGCCAGATGTATCCAATCATAAGAAAAGGTATTTAAGGTGGCCAATTGCAAGTTGATCTCCTATTTGAATCTCCTCTGAAGAGTGGCATCATGGGCTACTCAAAACAACTCTCAAATGATCTGAATATAAAGATTGTTCAACATAGTTGTTCAGGGGAAGGATACAAAAAGTTGTCTCAGAGATTTAACCTGTCAGTTTCCACTGTGAGGAACATAGTAAGGAAATGGAAGACCACAGGGACAGTTCTTGTTAAGCCCAGAAGTGGCAGGCCAAGAAAAATATCAGAAAGGCAGAGAAGAAGAATGGTGAGAACAGTCAAGGACAATCCACAGACCACCTCCAAAGAGCTGCAGCATCATCTTGCTGCAGATGGTGTCACTGTGCATCGGTCAACTATACAGCGCACTTTGCACAAATAGAAGCTGTATGGGAGAGTGATGAGAAAGAAGCCGTTTCTGCACGTACGCCACAAATAGAGTTGCCTGAGGTATGAAAAAGCACATTTGGACAAGGCAGCTTCATTTTGGAAACAAAAATTGAGTTGTTTGGTTATAAAAAAAGGCGTTATGCATGGCGTCCAAAAAGAAACAGCATTCCAAGAAAAACACATGCTACCCACTGTAAAATTTGGTGGAGGTTCCATCATGCTTTGGGGCTGTGTGGCCAATGCCGGCATCGGGAATCTTGTTAAAGTTGAGGGTCGCATGGATTCCACTCAGTATCAGCAGATTCTTGAGAATAATGTTCAAGAATCAGTGACGAAGTTGAAGTTACGGCGGGGATGGATATTTCAGCAAGACAATGATCCAAAACACCGCTCCAAATCCTCAGGCATTCATGCAGAGGAACAATTACAATGTTCTGGAATGGCCATCCCAGTCCCCAGACCTGAATATCATTGAACATCTGTGGGATGATTTGAAGCGGGCTGTCCATGCTCGGCGACCATCTAACTTAACTGAACTTGAATTGTTTGTCCAAAATACCTTTATCCAGGATCCAGGAACTGATTAAAAGCTACAGGAAGCGACTAGAGGCTGTTATCTTTGCAAAAGGAGGATCTACTAAATATTAATGTCACTTTTCTGTTGAGGTGCCCATACTTTTGCACCGGTCAAATTTTGGTTTAATGCATATTGCACATTTTCTGTTAGTACAATAAACCTCATTTCAATCCTGAAATATTACTGTGTCCATCAGTTATTAGATATATCAAACTGAAATGGCTGTTATAAACACCAAAATATTTAGAACTAAAAATGATTAAGATTAATAGGGGTGCCCAAACTTTTTCATAGGACTGTACTTGTGATATCCTCGTATTAAGCCTTGTCAGAATACTAGTGCGACAGGACCGAGAGCCTTTACAAGGCCACAGGTTGCCACAGAACTGGATTAATGATCTTGCCATGGGGTAGGTCAGGGATCGGGCTTCCCTTAAAGGGGTTAGCCACTTTCAGACCAATATTGAGAGACAAATGTTATGGTTGGTATAATAAAAAGTTGTACAATTTTCCAATATACTTTCTGTATTAATTCCTCTCGGTTTTCTAGATCTCAGCTTGCTGTCATTCATTCTGTTACTTCTAAAGGATAAAACTCTGACCATGGTCATGTGATTTATGGTCCATGGTCATGTGATGAGCACACAGGTGTCGTTCGTTATAGTCACAGCACAGTAATAAGACATCTGCCTGGTAATCAGCTGTGCACCTGTGTGCTCATCACATGACCTGGGCCGTAAATCACATGACCATGGACTGTAAATCACATGACCATGGTCAGGCTTTTATCCACTAAATGTTACAGAATGAATGACAACAAGCAGAGATCTAGAAAACCGTGCAGAATTGATACAGAATGTATATTGGAAAGTTGCATATCTTTTTATTGTACAAACAATAACATTTGTTTCTCAATATTGGTCTGAAAGTGGCCAACCCCTTTAAGGTTACCTTTGACCATGGTATGTTAGAGGATAAATGTCCATTGCCAAATTTATTACCACTCACGGACACTGCAAGCAGGTGTCAACTCTAAAACACATCTGGAACCCACCACATAAGGAGCTGATTCAGCTTTCTCCACTAGACATTCACTGCTCATGGAAGGCAGATCTCACCATGGAGATGAGGAGGTTGTCCCACGAAGTAAAGTTAACATGACCACAGCTAGGCTGAATGTGTGCAGGACTAGTTTGGCGCTCCCATTTACTTCAATGGGGGCGCCAGAGATAGCTGAGTGCTGTGCTTTCAACATACCCACTCATTTTGTTCTTAGAGGAGATAAGCCAATGCCAGAGATGAATCGCAACAGCTTTCTCCACCTTTCCAAATTGAAAATAAATGAATGCTTGGCATATGACCAACTATAGGAGCTATCTAAAATGGATGCCAAGCTTTAGTCTTAACCCCTTGAGCACACACATAATTTATCATTTTTGGATTTTAGTATTTTTTTCTCCCCATCTTTCAAAACTCATTACTTTTTAATTTTTCCATTCAAAGAATCATATAAGGGCTTTTTGTGGGGGAAAAAAAATTCTGAATGGGGTAAAAAAAATTATGCAAAGGTTTTACATTCAAGGCATTCGCAGTCCATTAAAAATGACATGTTAGTTTTATTTTGTTGGGACGATCATGGTGATACTATTACTCTTTTGCAGTCTATCCCTATGTACACATGTAGGCTTTAGAGATGAGCGAACACTAAAATGTTCGAGGTTCGATTCGAACAGCCGCTCAATGTTCGTGTGTTCGAACGGGTTTCGAACCCCATTATAGTCTATGGGGAACATATACTCGTTAAGGGGGAAACCCAAATCCGTGTCTGGAGGGTCACCAAGTCCACTATGACACCCCAGGAAATGATGCCAACACCTCTGGAATGACACTGGGACAGCAGGGGAAGCATGTCTGGGGGCATCTAACACACCAAAGACCCTCTATAACCCCAACATCACAGCCTAACAACTACACACTTTACACACTCAATACCACCTCTCTGACAGTAGGAAAACACCTTGAAACATGTGTATTTGGCACTTGGAGTGAGGAGAGCTTGTCACCAGCAGTGAATTTGGCCCTTGTAGTAAGTTGAGGTTGGCACCAACATTTGTTTTGAAAATCAGGGTGGATTGAGCCTCTAACCAGCAGAGTTTGGGCAAATTCATGGTGGAGGGAGCCTCTAAAAACCCCAGTTTGGACCAATTCATGGTGGAGGGAGCCTCTAAAAAACCCAGTTTGGACCAATTCATGGTGGAGGGAGCCTCTAAAAAACCCAGTTTGGACCAATTCATGGTGGAGGGAGCCTCTAAACAGCCCAGTTTGGACCAATTCATGGTGGAGGGAGCCTCTAAACAGCCCAGTTTGGGCAAATTCATGGTGGAGGGAGCCTCTAAAAAACCCAGTTTGGACCAATTCATGGTGGAGGGAGCCTCTAAAAACCCCAATTTGGACCAATTCATGGTGGAGGGAGCCTCTAAACAGCCCAGTTTGGGCAAATTCATGGTGGAGGGAGCCTCTAAAAAACCCAGTTTGGACCAATTCATGGTGGAGGGAGCCTCTAAAAACCCCAATTTGGACCAATTCATGGTGGAGGGAGCCTCTGAACAGACCAGTTTGGGCAAATTCATGGTGGAGGGAGCCTCTAAAAAACCCAGTTTGGACCAATTCATGGTGGAGGGAGCCTCTAAACAGCCCAGTTTGGACCAATTCATGGTGGAGGGAGCCTCTAAACAGCCCAGTTTGGGCAAATTCATGGTGGAGGGAGCCTCTAAACAGCCCAGTTTGGGCAAATTCATGGTGGAGGGAGCCTCTAACCAGCCCAGTTTGGGCAAATTCATGGTGGAGGGAGCCTCTAAAAACCCCAGTTTGGACCAATTCATGGTGGAGGGAGCCTCTAAAAACCCCAGTTTGGACCAATTCATGGTGGAGGGAGCCTCTAAAAACCCCAGTTTGGGCAAATTCATGGTGGAGGGAGCCTCTAAAAAACCCAGTTTGGACCAATTAATGGTGGAGGGAGCCTCTAAAAACCCCAATTTGGACCAATTCATGGTGGAGGGAGCCTCAAAACAGCCCATTTTGGATCAATTCATGGTGGAGGGAGCCTCTAAACAGCCCAGTTTGGGCAAATTCATGGTGGAGGGAGCCTCTAAACAGCCCAGTTTGGGCAAATTCATGGTGGTGGGAGCCTCTAAAAACCCCAGTTTGGACCAATTCATGGTGGAGGGAGCCTCTAAAAACCCCAATTTGGACCAATTCATGGTGGAGGGAGCCTCTAAACAGCCCAGTTTGGGCAAATTCATGGTGGAGGGAGCCTCTAAAAACCCCAGTTTGGACCAATTCATGGTGGAGGGAGCCTCTAAAAACCCCAGTTTGGACCAATTCATGGTGGAGGGAGCCTCTAAAAACCCCAGTTTGGACCAATTCATGGTGGAGGGAGCCTCTAAAAAACCCAGTTTGGACCAATTCATGGTGGAGGGAGCCTCTAAACAGCCCAGTTTGGGCAAATTCATGGTGGAGGGAGCCTCTAAAAAACCCAGTTTGGACCAATTCATGGTGGAGGGAGCCTCTAAAACCCCCAGTTTGGACCAATTCATGGTGGAGGGAGCCTCTAAAAACCCCAGTTTGGACCAATTCATGGTGGAGGGAGCCTCTAACCAGCAGAGTTGGGGGAAATCATGGTGGAGGGAGCCTCTAACCAGCAGAGTTGGGGGAAATCAGGGTGGAGGGAGCCTCTAACCAGCAGAGTTGGGGGAAATCAGGGTGGAGGGAGACTCTAACCAGCAGAGTTGTGGGAAATCAGGGTGGAGGGAGCCTCTAACCAGAAGAGTTGGGGGAAATCATGGTGGAGGGAGCCTCTAACCAGCAGAGTTGGGGGAAATCAGGGTGGAGGGAGACTCTAACCAGCAGAGTTGGGGGAAATCATGGTGGAGGGAGCCTCTAACCAGCAGAGTTGGGGGAAATCATGGTGGAGGGAGCCTAGTATTAGCAGAATTGTGCAACGCTTATGGTGGATGAGTATGAGGATGCGGAGGAATTGGAGAGGTTGAGCACAGACATGGAGTTTCATGTTGGGGTGCTTTACACAGGTGGGCACAAAAATGAAGGCTCTATCCAGTGGTGGTTCATTTTTATCAAAGTGAGCCGGTCGGCACTCTCAGCTGACAGACCGGTGCGCTTGTCAGTGATGATGCCACCGGCTGCACTGAACACCCTCTCAGATAGGACGCTGGCGGCAGGACAGGACAGCACCTCCAAGGCATATAGGGCAAGTTCAAGCCACAGGTCCAACTTCGACAACCAATACGTGTAGGGCGCAGAGGAGTCGGAGAGGACAGGGCTGTGGTCGGAAAGGTATTCCCGCAACATGCGCCTATACTTCTCACGCCTGGTGACACTAGGACCCTCTGTGGCGGCACTTTGGCGAGGGGGTGCCATCAAGGTGTCCCAGACCTTAGACAGTGTGCCCCTCGTTTGTGTGGACCGGTGAGAACTTGGTCGCCTACTGGAGGAACTGCCCTCCCTGCCGCCAACGTCACATGCTGGAAGCATCTCCATCATATTCTGCACCAATTGCCTGTGGCAAGCATTGATGCGATTGGCCCTCCCCTCTACCGGAATAAAAGACGAGATGTTGTTTTTATACCGGGGGTCAAGGATAGCAAAGATCCAGTACTGGTTGTCCTCCATGATTTTGACAATACGTTTGTCGGTTGTAAAGCACCCCAACATGAACTCAGCCATGTCTGCCACAGTGTTAGTTGGCATGACTCCTCTGGCCCCACCGGAAAGTTCAATCTCCATTTCCTCCTCATCCTCCATGTCTACCCATCCGCGCTGCAACAATGGGACGATTCGAAGTTGCCCGGAAGCCTCCTGTAACACCATCACATCATCGGACAACTCTTCTTCCTCCTCCTCCTCCATTAAACGCGATGAAGCGGACAGATGTGTGGACCTACTCTCCAGCTGTGACGGATCGGATGCTATCCCTGACTCCTCTGTGTGATCTGAGTTATCCCTGATGTCAATCAGGGATTCTCTCAGAACACACAAGAGCGGGATTGTAAGGCTCACCATCGCATCCTCAGAGCTCACCCTCCTTGTGGACTCCTCAAAGACCCGTAGGATGTCACAAAGGTCTCTCATCCATGGCCACTCATGGATGAGAAACTGAGGCAGCTGACTTTGTGGCACCCTAGGGTTTTGTAGCTGGTATTCCATCAAAGGTCTCTGCTGCTCAACTACTCTATTCAACATCTGAAACGTTGAGTTCCAGCGTGTGGGGACGTCGCACAAAAGCCGGTGTTGTGGCACATGCAGGCGTTGCTGGAGAGATTTTAAGCTAGCAGCGGCTACTGTCGACTTGCGAAAGTGGGCGCACATGCGCCGCACTTTCACCAGTAGCTCTGGAACATTGGGGTAGCTCTTTAGGAAACGTTGCACCACTAGGTTGAAGACGTGGGCCAGGCATGGAACATGTTGGAGTCCGGCAAGCTCCAGAGCTGCTACCAGGTTCCGGCCGTTATCACAAACGACCATGCCTGGGCCCAGGTGCAGCGGCTCAAACCATATTGCCGTCTCATCGAGGAGGGCATCCCTCACCTCGGAGGCAGTGTGCTGTCTGTCCCCCAAGCTGATCAGCTTCAGCACAGCCTGCTGACGTCTACCAACGCCAGTGCTGCAACGTTTCCAACTCGTAGCTGGGGTCAATCTAACAGCGGAGGAGGAGGCGGTGGCGGAGGAGGAGGAGGAGGGGGGTGTTCTTCTCGTGTCCCTGCCAGGAATGTTAGGCGGGGAGACGAGGTACACCGGGCCAGTTTGGGAAGCAGTCTCAGCCTCAACTACATTCACCCAGTGTGCCGTCAGTGAAATGTAGCTTCCCTGTCCGCATGCACTTGTCCACGCGTCGGTGGTCAAGTGGACCTTTGTGCAAAGCGCGGAACTAAGGGCCCGCCTGATATTGAGTGACACGTGCTGGTGCAAGGCGGGGATGGCACACCGGTAGAAGTAGTGACGGCTAGGGACGGCATAGCGAGGTGCCGCAGTTGCCATCAGGTCCAGGAAGGCGGGAGTTTCAACAAGCCGGAACGCCAACATCTCCTGGGCCAGCAGTTTAGCAATGTTGGCGTTCAAGGCTTGCGCGTGTGGGTGGTTAGCAGTGTATTTCTGCCACCGCTCCAATGTCTGAGAGATGGTGGGTTGTTGTAAAGAAGCGCCTGATGGTGTCTTTGATGGTGCAGGAGAAGGAGATAAGACAGGAACAGGGGAAGATGAGGAAGAAGTCAACAAAGTGGCGGAGGCAGATGAAGTGGTGTCCTGGCTCGTCCTCTGGAGTGCATCGCCAGCACAGTCAGCAGTGGCAGTGGCAGAGGCAGAGGCAGTGGCGTGAACGGCAGGCGGCCTTTGTCCTGCCGTTGCTGCCTGCCACTGATTCCAGTGCTTGGATTCCAAATGACGGCGCATTGAAGTGGTGGACAGGTTGCTCTTCTCAGAGCCCCTAATCAATTTCGAGAGGCAAATTGTGCAGACAACACTATATCTGTCCTCGGCGCATTCCTTGAAAAAACTCCACACCTTCGAGAAACGTGCCCTCGAGGTGGGAGTTTTTCGGGGCTGGGTGCGAACTGGAACATCTTGGGAGATTCCGGGTGTGGCCTGGCTTCGCCTAAGCTGCTGACTTCTGCCTCTGCCTCTACCTACCCTTTTTGGTGCTGCACCTGCCTCAACATCCACACTACTTTCCCCGCTTGACATCCCCCCTGTCCAGGTCGGGTCAGTGTCCTCATTATCCACCACTTCCTCTTCCAACTCCTGTTTCATCTCCTCCTCCCGCACAATGCGCCGGTCAACTGGATGCCCTGACGGCAACTGCGTCACATCATCGTCGATGAGGGTGGGTTGCTGGTCATCCACCACCAAATCGAACGGAGATGGAGGAGACTCTAGTGTTTGAGCATCTGGACACAGATGCTCCTCTGTTAGGTTCGTGGAATCGTGACGTGGAGGGGCAGGTTGAGGGACAATGAAAGGAGCGGAGAACAGCTCTGGGGAGCAGGGACAGTTGGGGTTATTGTTCTGTGAAGCTTGGGAATTTTGGGAGGAAGGAGGACAAGACTGTTGGGTAATAGGAGGAGAGGAGGCAGAGTCTGACTGGCTGCTGGACAATGTGCTGTAAGCGTTCTCCGACAGCCATTGCAAGACCTGTTCCTGGTTCTCGGGCCTACTAAGGTTTGTACCCTGCAGTTTAGTTAATGTGGCAAGCAACCCTGGCACTGTGGAGTGGCGCAATGCTTGCTGCCCCACAGGAGTAGGCACGGGACACCCTGTGGCTTCACTGCTACCTTGCTCCCCAGAACCATTCCCCCGACCTCGCCCACGGCCTCGTCCACGTCCCTTTCCGGGAGCCTTGCGCATTTTGAATTCCCAGTCAGAAACTGGCACTATATGGCAGTAGCAAGAAATGAGGGTATTTGTAACCCCAATATAGTCTTTGAATTCCCAGTCAGACAATGGCACTATATACCAGTAGCAAAAATTGTGGGTGCACGTTACCCCAATATATTCTTTGAATTCCCAGTCAGAAACTGGCACTATATGGCAGTAGCAAGAAATGAGGGTATTTGTAACCCCAATATATTCTTTGAATTCCCAGTCAGACAATGGCACTATATACCAGTAGCAAAAATTGTGGGTGCACGTTACCCCAATATATTCTTTGAATTACCAGTCAGAAACTGGCACTATATGGCAGTAGCAAGAAATGAGGGTATTTGTAACCCCAATATATTCTTTGAATTCACAGTCAGACAATGGCACTATATACCAGTAGCAAAAATTGTGGGTGCACGTTACCCCAATATATTCTTTGAATTACCAGTCAGAAACTGGCACTATATGGCAGTAGCAAGAAATGAGGGTATTTGTAACCCCAATATATTCTTTGAATTCCCAGTCAGACAATGGCACTATATACCAGTAGCAAAAATTGTGGGTGCACGTTACCCCAATATATTCTTTGAATTCCCAGTCAGAAACTGGCACTATATGGCAGTAGCAAGAAATGAGGGTATTTGTAACCCCAATATATTCTTTGAATTCACAGTCAGACAATGGCACTATATACCAGTAGCAAAAATTGTGGGTGCACGTTACCCCAATATATTCTTTGAATTACCAGTCAGAAACTGGCACTATATGGCAGTAGCAAGAAATGAGGGTATTTGTAACCCCAATATATTCTTTGAATTCCCAGTGAGACAATGGC
Source organism: Leptodactylus fuscus (assembly GCF_031893055.1). Taxonomy (NCBI): domain Eukaryota; kingdom Metazoa; phylum Chordata; class Amphibia; order Anura; family Leptodactylidae; genus Leptodactylus; species Leptodactylus fuscus. The sequence continues at coordinate 237,000,182 of NC_134265.1, forward strand.
ACTATATGGCAGTAGCAAAAATAGTGGGTGTATATAGCCCCAATTCTATTGCTAGGGGACTTGCAGTGTATTTCTGGGGTGAAGGTGGGGGGGCACACCGTTGGAACGGGTATCGGGGGTATATATCGGGTATACGGGAATACACTGTCAGTGTATTCCATTCAGGATCCTGGGAAAGCTGGGTTGCGGCGATTGAGCCCGTCAGTGCCACGTTACACTGACAAGCTTCTCCCTGGAATTTAGCTCTTATAAGAGCTGTTGGTTGTCTTCTCCTTCCTATCCTAGCCTGTCCCTGCCTACCCAGAATCTAAGCCCTAGCTAACTGGACGGAAACCTCCGTCCCCGGTGAATTGCAAGCTCAGAATGACGCGAAGCTGGGCGTCGCTGTTCTTTTAAATTAGAGGTCACATGTTTTCGGCAGCCAATGGGTTTTGCCTACTTTTTTCAACATCACCGGTGTCGTAGTTCCTGTCCCACCTACCCTGCACTGTTATTGGAGCAAAAAAGGCGCCAGGGAAGGTGGGAGGGGAATCGAGTAATGGCGCACTTTACCACGCGGTGTTCGATTCGAACATGCCGAACAGCCTAATATCCGATCGAACATGAGTTCAATAGAACACTGTTCGCTCATCTCTAGTAGGCTTCAATAGTTGTATTAATGTGGTAGGCTTGGGAGCCTTCAGAAGGTTCCAGGCTGCCAAAGTAATGGAACAACTTCCACAATCTGCCTGTAGGAGACCGTTCTGTTACCAAAGAAAGAAAAAGCGAAAGTCATCACTGTTTCGGTCGCAACTGACCATTATATTTGAGTGGTTAAAGGCTCAAGACCAAAGACATATCTGATCATGAACAAAGCCACTGGGTCCCTGCTATACAAGACAGCATAGACCCCAGCAATATGGAACCCCTGAGCTCCTTAATGGGAAGCATATTTAAAGTCCCAACATCTTCTGTAAGAAAACAGTCTAAATCATACAATGGTTAAATACTATATAAATATTTTTTGCTTATATAATCCACTGCAGATGAAACCACAACTAGACAATGTTAGATAACCAGTAGAAATAAGACAGTTTGCCAAGTGGAAAATAGGTCAAGGGCAAAAATTTTACTTCGTACTAGTTTTTATATCTGTCCTGTAGTGCTACTATAGTGTCTCCCATCACAGGCTACTTACTGAAGATTAACGGTGGTCTTTTCCTTGGTAGTATACAGAAGTTTAAGCAGCATATCCAATAGTCTATTTCTTAAAAGAATAAGATTGGCAGAAACCAGTCCTCCAAAGTCATCCTCAGTTCCTTGTGGGGGAACAAGCAGAAAACACATTTTTTAAATAACAGTGACAGATAATGGGTCACACCGGAAAAGTCAGCAAGCCACAAACCATTCTTTGAAGTGTCTTCTGAACAAACAAACAGTTTTATACTGTAGACGTGCTTTGGCCATCATCCAAGTAATTATGTAGCCAAGTATCCCACATAGAAAAGAAATTGCAGCAAAATAAGACTACAGTCAGCAGAACTGGACTCCTTACCTGGCTCTAACTTCTCCTCATTATTTACTTCCATCACAACAAACTTCTCGCATACAGCAAAGGTTGGCAGGGTGGATGAGATAAACTGTCCAAACCTTCAAAGAAAAATTATTATTACTACCAAAAGTTATCCACCAGTGGAGTGGACTGCATTTTAGGGACAATTGAAAGAAAAAAAACCTCAGTATATAATAAAGTTTCTTTATTCCATTAACAAAATATTACCTGAGTAGGTCATTGTTGTTTGGAAAACCTTGGAGAAGATAACTCAAGACATTGCTGATAGCAGATATAGTGGGTTGTGACAGAGACATGTCTCGCAGGGTCAGTAACAGCTTGGGTATTAGCTGGAATTCTCTCATAAGTTTTGCATTCTTTGCGGCTTCGCTGTAATGAGACAATAATGTTTTTCATTCTTCTAGGTGTAAACATTCACATATAAGTCTATGCAATAGACAAGATGAGGTCTCATAGAAGAAAGTGAAACAGCAATCCTTAGTTTTATTGCAAGTTCAGGATACAGTACTACTGTACATCCAAGATTAGAAGACCAAGAGTTTTCCCAAAATTCCTTCCAATACTTTGTGGAAAACTGGAGTAATGACCCTATGGTTGGTAGGAAGGGTTGGTTGCTTGAGGAAGGGAATCCAGTGAGTAGTTATCTTATTTAACCCTTTAAGGACATGGTCTGAAAACAACTTAAAGACTCCATTTTTGAAAACAGACGTTCCCCCTTATGTGGTAATCACTTTGGGATGCATTAACTTACCCAAGTGAATGAGATTGTTTTTTTGTGTCACATTGTGGTTCATGTTAATGGCTAACTTTGGTTGAAGTTTTTGTATTCACTTGAAAAATATTAGGGAATTTGGTGGTAATTTGAAAATATTCCCAATTTTCAAAACGTGAAATTCTCTGCTTTTCAGACAGATAGTCATAGCAATAAACATTGTCTAACATACCTGAGCTTTATGTCGACATCATCTTTTAATTTTAGAAGTTAGCAATTTAATAAATTTACAAGAAAATAACCCTTTAAAGGACATAAGATAGATTGTACATTTATCATTAATGTTGTTAAAGTTGTTCTTTAAAACGGTTCCATTTTGGGGTACATACAATGTTTTGTTTAGCTTTTATCACCTTTTTTTTTGGGGGGGGGGGGTGTTCATGTGACAAAATATCATTTTTTGCATTTTGCTTTTATGGCAGTTACTTTGCATACAAAAGGAACTATCAGCTTATGATTACAGCAATACTATATTTATATTGGTTTTATTATGTTTTACCGTTTTTACAAATAAAACGTCACTTTTTGAAAATTAAGGATTTTCCTGGGTTCACAGTTATCTGATGCCTATAACTTTTTTTGACGGAGTTATCAGGGCTCTCGATTTGTGGGACAAGTTATACTTTTTATTTTATGTCTTTTTGATCACTTTTTATTGCTATTTTTGGGGAATGCAAAGAGACCAAAATACATTAATTGGTGCATTGTGGTAATTTTTTTTTTCAACGATATGGGACAAATAATGCTATTTTTGAATACAGGGCAAATAGATGCACATGGGAATACCTAAATGGGAGCCGCTAAGGGTAACAGTGCAGTGGGAAGTACCAATAAAGTGACCTCATTTCGAAAACAGCATCTCTAAAAAAAAAAAAAAATTATCAAGGGGTATAGTGATAATTTTGAGTCTAAGTATTTAGTATCCAAAAGTGAATGTGCAAAGTAAAAATTTTAATTTTTAAAGACACACACCTTAGAACTTTTAAGCAGGTTATTCTGGGTACAAAAAGTTATATATGGGTGTATAAACTGCTGTTTGGGCACAAAGCAGGGGTTGAAAGGGAAGGAAAACCATGATTTTTGGATTTTGAAGTGTAGAGAGCCTGTTTTTTGGACAACATTTTTTGCAGAGCCCTGAAGCCCCCTAAAATAATTTACCAAGGGGAATAATGAGCATATGTTTTCGAGATTTGAATAGTTAAAAGTGAATACTGAAAAAGTTATCTGTCATTGTAAGGCGAGTACCGCACTCTGCAGTTAACATTATTGTGTGTTTAATGGAATACTTTGTGAGCCTCAAGTAACAACCCATGTACATCAATTGTCATAAACCATAGCATAAAGAAAAAGAAAAAAAAACAAACAGCACAAATTCTACTCATTTATTCACTCATTTTTATTATCCGATTACGTTACAACTGTATTACTCTGTGTGTATCCTGTTACTATGACATCACTGTTTATTAACCCCTTCCCGACATGCGCCGTAATAGTACGGCGCGTGTCGGGTCTGTAACTATGGCGACCGCCCGGGAGCCGGGCGGCCGCCATAGCCGCCGGGTGTCTACTGCTTTAAGCAGTAGACAACCGGCTCTAATGCCTCCGATCGGTCCCCGGACCGATCGGAGGCATTAACCCCTCCGGCGCTGCTGTCAAAGGCGCCGGAGGCGCCATTTTCCTGGCGGCGCATGGGCGCCGCCATTTTGGCAGGGATCGCCGGCTCCTGGAGCATGCTCCAGGGCCGACGTCACGTTGCCATGACAGCCGGGAGCCTTGTTAAAGGCTCCCAGCCGGTCTGCAAATTCTCTCTTTTGCAGGCTGGTGTATGCAGCCTGCAAAAGAGATGATGATTTTTTGCAATGCATTGCAATGCATTAGCATTGTAATGCATTGTATTAGTGATCAGACCCCCTGGGGTTCAACACCCCTAGGGGGTCTAATAAATGCAGAAAAAAAAAAAAAAAAGTAAAAAAAAATATAAAAAAAATATAAAAAGTATTAAAAGTTCAAATCACCCCCCTTTCCCTAGAACAAATATAATAGTTAAAAACTGTGAAACATATACATGTTAGGTATCCCCGCGTCCGAAATCGCCCGCTCTACAAATCCATAAAAATATTTTTCCTGTTCGCTAAACGCCGTAGCAGGAAAAATAGTCAAAAGTGCCAAACCGCCGTTTTTTCACTGTTTTAATTCTGATAAAAATTTGAATAAAAAGTGATCAAAGCAATAACATTTGCCGAAAATGGTAGATCTAAAAAGTACACCCGGCCCCGCAAAAAAAGATGCCCTATGCATCCCCGTACACCTATGTATAAAAAAGTTACGGCCGTCGGAATATGGCGACTTTTAGAAAAAAAAAATTTTAACACCGTTTTGGAATTTTTTTTAGGGGTCAAAATGTAAATAAAACCATATAAATTTACGCCGTAAAACCAAAGCCCGTAAGAAAGTCGCAGAAATGCATTTTTTCTTCAAATCCACCCCATTCTGAATTTTTTTCCTGCTTCCCAGTACATTATATAGAATAATTAATGGTGGCATCATGAAGAAAAAATTGTCCCGCAAAAATTAAGACCTCATATGACTCTGGGAGCGGAGAAATAAAAAAGTTATGGGGTTTAGAAGGAGGGGAGTCAAAAACGAAAAACGAAAATCAAAAAATGCCATCGGCGGGAAGGGGTTAACCATGCAGAACTGTGCAGTGATTTTATGCATTATCCTTGTATTATGACAATATACCCATTACTTCTGCTCTGGGACATCACTTTGGTCCTTAGCTGTTAGCTAGGTCATCACAGTTTATAACTGTTCAGTAATATCACTTTATCATTAATCTTTTATTATGATGCTGTATTAATTAGACCTGTACTAAGCTATAAAATTGGTCCATTGTTTTTTGCTGAGACATCACCATATTTCTTATCCCTTCTGTAATGCGTGTGATTATACTTGCATTATGTTTAGGGTTGAGCCGATCTTGAGATTTCAAGATCGATTTTAAAATCCGATTTCTGATCATTTTCCAGCCGATCTCGATCGTGAAATTTGCTCGATCGCGGATCGGAATCCGATCTTTTCCAATCCCGATCCTCAACCCTAGTCATTGCTTCTCTATGGAAAAAGTCACTTTTAGGGTTGAGCCTATGTTGAGATAACCTCTGATCTCGATCCCGTTGAAAAAGATCAGGTGGGAATTCCGATCGCAAAATTTACTCGATCGCCGATCGGAATCCGATCTTTTCCGATCCCTCAACCCTAATTATGAAGCTCTTTATTATACCTATGTTGTAAACTCCCTGTGGCTACTTTGTATTTTGCTGTGACATCACTGGCTTTATTATCCTGGTTATGTGACATGCCAGGGTGTGTTTGCCCAGTCTAGTTGTGAGGCCTTGTTACAGTTTGCCAACATTATAATAACCAGAACCTTTGGTTCTAAATTATTATCCTCTGTTCAACTTGGTATTGATGGCTCATTTGCGTGGATACCTTGGTGGAACCCAATATCCTTGATGCATCGCAATATAACTTAATGGGATTCATTGGGACTGCAGCTTCTACTGATACGAACACAACACATATGTATTTAAGATTACAATTTGAGGGGAGAAACAATTTGGTATATTTCTGAAAGACCCTTACCTTGATTCAGTGAGAAGCTCAATGAAATGTTCAAACAGTGAGAGATGGAGCTCATAAGGGGCATGGAGCCATACCTAAAATATATACCAAGGCCATGAAATTAATACTACTTTCTAATACAAAAACTATAGTTTGGTTTAACAAACACATAGTGTAATATCAAGACATATAAACATAATGACAAATTTAAGCATACATGTTTGCAATATATAGTTCCCATGTCATCCCCAATTTCCAGTGGTGGCACCATTCTGCATGTATCTATTCTGAAATTGCTGCTGTTTTCCCCCAGTTACAATCCAATGTATTTCCTTACTCGTTGATTTGGTTCACCTATCACTGATTGTTGCTCAGGTCTTGGAGCTCCTTTATAAAAGCAAACAGGACTAGTTAAAGGCGGGTTCACATGTGCGCCCCGGTCTCTACTTTCAGGTTTCCATCTTCTTCCCAAGAAACTGGACAGAAGACGGAAACCGGCAGTCACTTTTCAAACCATTGAATGGGTTTGCAAAATGTCCACCCGTGAGTGTTTTGTGGTCTCTGCGGCGAAACCGGTTTTCTTTAACTGGACACAAAGTCAGACATGCAGGACTTTGTGTCCGGTTAAAAAAAAAACAAAAACGGTTTTGCAGCGGAGAGCACAAAACGCTCATGGGCGCACACTGATTGCCAGGTTTCCGTCTCCCATTGGCTGAAGGAGGAAACCCACAAAGCGAAAACCGGGCACAGGTGTGAACCCGCCCTAAAATGTATTTGGCAGGTTTGCTCATCTGTCTCAGCGCAGCAGAGGCTAAAGGGATATAGATATATAGGAGACAAAACTGGCATATGGTTCTGGGCTTTGAGCTAGTTTTAATATAATAGTTTTAACTAGTTTAACTAGTTTTAATGATAAGATTACAGGCTGGATTTGATGGACTTATGTCAGTATCCAACCTTATCGACTATTATGTTACAGTGTTACTTTGGCAGGATTTGCTTCCATTTTTGACAATATATATATATATATATATGTATATATGTATATATGTATATATATATATATATATATATATATATATATATATATATATATACACACACTGGTTTTACTACTTTACTCTGATAAAATTTACTCTTATTGCTAGTAACTAAACTAAAAGAGATTTTACAGTCCATAATATGGATATGAGTTTTAGCCCTTCATTGTGTGCAGCCCCATTCACATTGGGTGCTGCATTTGAAAGTATGTGGCACTGTCAGAAACAAGGCTGTGAATGTTACCCGTACAGCAAATTAGAGAATAAGTAAGTGGTCTTCATAGCCACTTTTACATACATAGTGGCCACTAACCTCAAAGTCACAGAGCAGGTCTTGGAAAGCAGTGGAGTTGGGTATAATGGATGTTTCATGACCACTGTCTACTGTCCCAACCAAGGAAAAGGTGAGATGTAGAATGTGGCTATTGAGAAGTCCTCTCTTCTTCTTCAGCAACATTGCAAGCAGCTAGAAAAAGAAAGATTATTATTAATACATATTATCCGGGCATATCATTTATGTTTAACGCAGGTGGTTACAAGACATACTCGACACCGCTAACAGATTGTGCTACTGAATCGAGATTAAATGCAGTATGTAAAGACAATAAAAAGACATGGATAAGAGGGTGGTGAGGTATGCAGTCTTCTCTTTTGCAAACACAGTTTCCATTTTCACCCTACAGCCTTGAGACCCCCAACACAGCAAATGTACAAAGGTTCAGATTTGCCGTGTATCCAGCACAATAACTATGCTCCAGTCTGCCAGTCCTTACCACTATACCAGCACAATACAACTTCTATTCCTATGTGATATACTAGGTGAACCCAATTAACCTAAAAATTACAACAACCTTGAAACGACCATGTCTTTTTACTGACACACTGCTTTCTGTTCTGGTAAAAGCAATTTTCTTTCCTATGAGTGTAGACAGAATTCACAAAGCTTGTCAACAGTATGATGAATGTGAGTAGCCTTGAGCAAAATATTTGGTGGGAGATGCAAATCTTGCATTTAATAATGAATATTAACTTAAGCTACAAAGTATACATGTATTTATTTCAGCCTCAGCTCTATTATATCTGGTCATCAATTCCTGCAATAATTATAGAGACATCCCTGTTCCTACCACTCAATGTCAAATGAGTCCCAAAGCGTCGCCAAAACTAATACAATGCTATTGATTAAAAGACCCTAGATTAACAAATTATCTCTACAAGTCTGCAGTATTCAGCTTTGCTTCACAGCCCTTTACATGTTTATTAAGAACTGATTTTAAGCTTTCTTCATATTTTATAGATGACTGGATTGCCTCTTTCAGAAAGACAGCAAGATTTTCATTCATAAATATATATACACATTATGCTTACCTCACATACCCTGGGATATAAACTTGATGCAATTCATTCAGAACAGATAAATAAGCCATAAATAAATACAAAAATAAATAAGTCCATTACATCCCCCATTACCCCACATTCAGCATTGAGGTCTCCCATTACATCAAATTACAAATGATATAGATCTACAATAACCAACACCTAGAAATTCAAAAAAATATAATAAAACAATTAGGGTATATTAATTTGGCCTAACTCCAATGATCTGTAGCCTAATAATGGTAAAATACAAGCAACATGCAATACTCCCAACCTGCATGGTCTAAACTCTTTCCCAGCTGTCAGATAACTCAGGCTACAAGCACACGACTGTGGTGGTTTTTACTCTCTGCAAATACTAATCCCAAAAAAACATGTCAGTATGTTGTCCACAAACACAGATCTGTGAAAAGACTTGCTTCACAACTGGCGATCCTTGTATATGGCAAGGACACACTGATGAAAAAAATGCATCTATGTGTATGGGCCCATAAAAATGAATGTGTTGTCTTTTTACCACAATTGTGGATCAAAACTAGTTGTGCATGAGGCCTCAGGCAATCCCAGTACAGCGGACCACACTGTATCCATGTAATACTGTCCTCTATAGCTGTGTAATTCTGTGCAGTAAAGACCAAATGTCCATGATACAGATGTATTACTTACTTCTCTTGTTTGTATAGCACCAACTTATTCCACAGTGCCTTACAGACATTCTTTGTGACTGACCAATATAGATTCACTATCTAAATTCCCTATCAGTATGTCTAGGATGAACCCCATGGAAATACAGGGATAACAGAGAAATTCCTTGCAGATAATGTCCTTGATTGGATTCCAAGCTAGAACTCCAGCTCTGTAAGGCAACAGTACTAACCAGTAAGACTCTATGCTGCCCTGGGACATGTCAAGATGGTGCCTAGTCAGTGCATAAACTGGGAGTTCAATGCGCTTTCCAGGATTTGAAAGACATAACTGCTTTATTACAGAAACATTGCCACAGCAGTCAACTGGTTGTGTCTCGCATTGCAGTTTGTCTTATTCATTTCAATGGAGCCAGAGATTTACCGTAATATCAGGCACAGCCTGTGGCCAGATTTGGGACTGTTTTTGGAAGAAAACCACTAGCGTTTTTTTTTATTTATGAACTCCTTATTTAGGAGAAGGCCCAGCATCACAAAGAAAAAAAGGCAATGATTCATGTTTTTCCCCACAGCGCTTTTCACACAAAGTTCGCAGAGGTTTCCTCTGCGGACTCTCTGCTTCAATTATACCTATAGGGAAACGCTGGCATTTCCGTAGGTATAATCGACATGCTGCGATTTCCAAAACCATGAAGGAAGGATTGGGCACGCTAAATTTTATATCATTTGATCCTTAAGCTGCTGCCCGAAGTGTTATGGCAGAATCCTAAGCATAATCCTAAGAGTAAAGTGTTAGCGGTCAGCTAAACCGACTGCTTGTCCACCAGTTGCTGAAGGGGTTTGTACGCTGAAAGTGAAGTTTATGCTATTATGTAGCACTACATACACATGACTACATATGAAAATGCCACAATATAGTCAATGCCATCAGTCTGATGACTTTGCCTTATCCAACATACCTGGTAACCTTTAATCCTTTCCATTTCTTTGCTGGCCAGTGGATTGCTCTTTACTACACATACAAGTGCCTTGACCGCAGCATACAGGCCTTCAACATCAGATGCCATTGCTACTAGACCAAGAATGGCAGCAGCTCCTCCAATATACTGCAAAGTTGTGGCCACAGGTTTGGGGACAAACGTTCTCACTCCTAAAAACACAAAGGCCATATTTTCATTATAAACTGTGCTGAAATAGGAAACAGCTTCATAGTTTAATTTAGTTACTTTTCCAAAAGCAAAATGCAATGCACTTGGGTTGATAAAGGATCAAGAAGTTTGTGTTTTGTCAACAATCACAGTGATACAGGAACCGTCATCCTGACAAATAGACAAATCATCATCATTAGAGATGAGCGAACACTATTCGAAACAGCAGTTTCGAATAGCACGCTCGCATAGAAATGAATGGAAGCGGACGGCACGCAGACTTTGCCGGCAGCCGGCTACTTAACCCGCCGCGTGCCGGCTACGTCCATTCATTTCTATGGGAGCGTGCTATTCGAAATGGCTGTTTCGAATAGTGTTCGCTCATCTCTCATCATCATCATCATCGACAAATAAAATAAATGGTTACCTAGGTATCCAATGAGTGCTGCTCCTATTGTCCGAGCAGGGCCGTTCAAATGTCCAGCAGAGTTATGCAGAAGCTTCACCGGGGTAGCATTCTCATGAGATGATATGGCCAGCTAAAGAAACAAACAAAATTTGTGTGACACACTATTAGGTGTTAATTCCCAAAGTGGTCTTCAATAACCACCCAAGTTAGGAAGCCCAATGCAGCTCTGTACACGGCAGATGTGTCTTTTTCCTTAATTTATATTAATAGATCATATCATACACAGCACTAATTTATATGCGGCTATGCACCTATTCTTTAGGTTTTTTTAGGCTTTTTTTTTTTTCCCCATTGAAAAATATAGCATGAAAGGTAGTCGATGACCAGGAATGAATCCTACGTCTTAAATACAAAAACAAAGCTTGAGAAAGGTCCAACACCCAGGACCGAAACTTACTTCTTGGAATAAATTCACATCCGTTCTTTTTCACTACTTTGAAGTGTTGCCTCTTTTTTATTGTTATTGGAGGGATCACCTGCTGGATCCTATGGATCTTCACCCATATTTGAAATTTTACATGGTGCTCCTCTAAATACTAAATGTTTTTGATATTCTATTTAGTTAGGCATAGGAACAACTATCCCAACAACATCAATCAGACTACAGCTCCATGATGAACCTCACCTGCTTAGCAATTGCTTTGCTGTCCAGTTTATTGTAGACTTTTCTTATTCTTGCCACAGTTAGAGCGGACACTGAAAGTGCATATAACCCAAAGGAGACCTTCTCTTCAGGCACCAAAGATACTAACAACGGGGTACCCGATTCAGACTTGGAATCCTTGCCTGTAATATAACATAAAACAATGCCCACACAGTTAAAAAGGGATGGTCCCGATGGGGACAGCATTCATATTTGGTGTGCTTTGATATTCTAGATTATTCTGATGCAAAGCAAACATGAAAAACTCACATGGGGAACAAACTGCTTGAAAACTTCCAACATAATTTGGTCCCAGTTCATAAATTACACCAACACTTGCAGCAGTCAAGACTTCCTCCAGAAAGTGAGTTGGTCCCAGGCGCCAAACAAGGGAAGAGAGTTGCCGTTGAGCTGGAGGAGTGCCTATGTATGCATAGACTGTGCTAACCACTGGTGGATTAGCTGAACCAGACCCACCGGGAGTACTGTGTACATAATGGAGCTGTACAGAGTAAAAGAAATATAATAAAAGAATAGTTACATGTTCTATAAAAACCTCTCCAATACACCAACAGACTACATTTTGTTATGGATTTCACTTCTACCATATTAAATGCATACTGGCCAGCATCGTCTTTGTGAGGAACCTCCTAGAAGACCGCTCTTCAATGCAAAATTGAGTGGCCCTCTCAAAGAGGCTTTACTGTATTTGCAAAGCTACTCAATATTTTATGTAGGTTTTAACCATGAAATGTGGTAAAAGTAGACAAATACTTTATGAAGATTAGACTTCTCCAAACAAATATGTAAAAAAGCAAACCTACCTTTACGGTATTGACTACTTGTCCATCAAGGTAGAGAGTGGCCGTACTATTTTTCAACATGCCTTTACTCATCACCAGAACCAGATGATGCCACTGACCTTCCATGATCAGCTCACTGCAACGAAATCGGGCACAGCAAGGCAGGATTTCATAGAAGGACGACTCTTCACCGAAGTCATCCACTTAAGAATAAATAATAAATACACTTTTATTTATATAGTGCCAACATATTTTGCAGCACTTTACAAATGATAAGACAAAATACGTAGATCGTTATTAAAAATAAACCACTTAAGAAAAAAAATCGTAAACGCGCCATGAGGTTGTGAAAGTTGATAATAACTTTAAAAAATGCTGTAAAGGTTCTTTACAGTATCGGTGAAACTAGGCCCAAGATTGTATCACTACACCACCCTATCTAAAGTTCCATCAATAACCATAACCTATGAATAAAACTACCCACTATAGCAGATGTCAGATAACAACCTATCTGAAGGAATTTTAATCTTATTAATCCTAACCCCCCCCCCCCAAATGTCAGGACTGAAATGTAATTTTAATTGACTAATTGGTTGCTAGTTTGTGTTATAGGTCTTTTATGTAGGGGTTGACATCCTTACAAATATGGCATGGCACACAGAATACTTCATCTTTGATTTTTTTTTCAAAATCGGCACCTTGTCTCAAAAAGGTTGCTGTACCTTCATGGCCAGTCTGAATTATGGACTAAGAGTACATTCTGTCTTTTGACTACGTCTATAGTCATTTGGCTGTTCCATCACATTTGATGCATGTACAGCACTGTATATTGGTAGGAATACATATTACACCATCTATGATAGGTCTATAGACTCTGCTGGGCACCACTGGAATCCAGCATGTAAGAGGCCATGGTGCTACATGGATCCATTGAAGCCACAATACACATGAGAACAAAGCCTTATTTGGCTGCTCTACTATATCTCACTTCTACGATATGATTTCAAGCTGATATTTACCATAGTTCTGAAGTAGCTCTTCCTTTGTTGACACGATCAAAGACTTGTCCTTTGCAGAAAGTACAATGGCTAGACAGACGTAGTGCTGCTCAGAGGAATTTGCCCGTCGGACAATGGTAAGTAGTCGTACTGGGTGATTATTTGGCAGAGTACTGAAATGCTCAATGCAGAACCATGTGGAATATGTTAATCCAGACGGTGGTGGGAAAAGATGTTCTCCTAAGTTATAAAAAAAAAAAAAAGAAAAAAAAAAAGGGAAAGCTTTACGGAATATAATCGGAGATAGTAATAGTGTATATTAAATCTTTATAGTAATACTTTTCATCACATTTTGACATTTTTATTTTATTACGTAATGTTTCTGCTTCAAAACAGTAATATAATGTAATAAGCAGACATTAAGTGAATATTTCCTCTATACATGGTAATATGACTATTTTCAATAGCATGACTTGCTCAAAAAATTCATTACCTGTCCCTATGCCACTCAGCACTGTACCATCCATAAGTCCTGTGTTAACTGCATTGCTGTTTGGCGCATTATGAGGAGCCAAACTTGGCAAAAAAAGGCACCTATTAAAGAGAGAATACATAGAAATTCAAGCATTTCTAAGATTTCGGAAAAACAGGTAGCTCTGTAAGGTGGCAAAATTAACTATAAATTATGTCAGTACATTACAGATGTCTGTCTATAAAACCTGTAGTGACCAATGCAGCATCCCATACATTGCAAACATTTATTAGGATGAAACCAATAGCTCTGTTCATTTTAGGATTTCTTTACATGGACAGAAAGCCAGAAATAAAGTGAATAATAATACCTATTCAGACAGCCAGAGCTACGTGGAGTAAGACCCTATCCCTAGCTCTACATAATGGAGATATATAGGTCAGTCAGTATATCTGAAAATCTAAAAGACAGCACCCTTGCAAAATTGTGGTTGTCAGTTTTGTAATTGTGGTTTTGTTTCGGCATCACTTACTTATGCTATAAATAACTAAGGTTAAGGGGATATTGTCAATCCTTAGGGAGAGACCACAATGTAGGTGTGTGGAGTCTTATTAAGCCATAGACGCTCCACTGTGAGGGATCATGGGAAGAATATGCAAATCTGTCTTCCCTGATGTAAATAGGAAGACAGTGCCTCAGTCATGCAGCTGACTAGGGGGCGCTCGCTTTAACATCATGCCTGACCTCCACAGAGGCCTTTTCTGCAATGATGTGGGATTTTACCAAGTACAGTCTCTCAGCCGAGGACAGCTGTTTCGATCTATTTGGATCTCTTCAGCCTGGCGTAGAAAAGACTGAATTGGCAGAGGTGAGAGGATTCTAGACAGGGTTAAGGGGATATTGTCACTCCTTAGGGAGAGACCACCATGTAGGTGTGTGGAGTCTTATTAAGCCATAGACGCTCCACTGTGAGGGATCATGGGAAGAATATGCAAATCTGTTTTCCCTGATGCGGGCTGCATGACTGAGGTACTGTCTTCCTATTTACATCAGGGAAGACCGATTTGCATATAAATAACTAAACAAAGTTGGGTCACATATCAACTTTCAAGAGTTAAGACTTTCAGAAAATAGAGAAAAAACTGTTGTGCAGATATTTCCAATTCAGTCTGAACTTAAGGCCCCACTTACCAAAAAAGCTGCAGGAAGAACACAGCTGCAACGTATTGCGTTTTTTTCCTGCAACTCTTTCCACAGAGAGCCCACAGAAGTTTCCGCGGCAGACTGTCTGCTTCAATTATACCCACAGGGACGCCACCAGCATTTCCATAGATATAATTGACATTCTGTGATTTCCAAAACCGTAACGATTTTGAAAATTGTATTGCGTCCACTGCGTATACTTTCCCACAGTTTATGGATGAGATCTCCACTTTAAACTTCATCACTGCAAGCAGCACTTTTCTCTCCGCATGATTCATGTAGACACTGCATGGAAAACACACGGACCTCATTATAGTCTATGGGGTCCATGTGCTTTTTTTTTTTTTTTTTTTTTTTTTTAGCTAACCGCTTTTTAATGCGTTTGGTATTCCATTTGGGGAGTCCCAAGCAGGGTCCCAAGTGCTAGCATCAGCATATAACCCTTTCGCTTCAAAAGGTTTTCGGATATTTTGCACCTCTGGTAGCCAGAGCAATTTTCAAAGTGTTGAGATGGACAAATAAAACCGAAATTGCAACATTAAAAAATTATACTAACTCCTCATATCTATATTTTTTCAGAAAGCAGACACCTGCAACATTGTCAGACACTGCTCATGATATTTTGATTTAAAGTGTATGTTTTATTTAAAAAAAAAAAAAAAAAAAAGAAGCAAATAAATGTAAGCTGTTCACAGGTAAATGGATGGTGATTTTTAAAGGGGTTGTCTAAAACAAAATATCATGGGTTATGGTTTCTAGATTTTGTTAAGGACAAGTTGATCCAGGGTTTTATACTGATGGCCAGATTGGAGTCAGAAAGGAAGATATGCAGTTTGCAACCTGCTCCTAGTTACAGATTTTGATCATGTTGGAATGTCACGTGCAGAAATATATGGTGGATGTTAGCTTTGTTTGTGATGCTGCTATTCTTACTAGATCTCATATGTTGACCTATTCCTGTACCGATTTATCCCTTGCACATCCCATCAGAAATCTCTTCTGTTTTGTGCTATTAATCTTCAGCTTTCTTCCACTACTGAAGCTGAGAAGTATATAATTCCTTCATCTATTGAATCTTCCATGGGTTTCCCCTTATCTCTTTACACAGATCACTCCGTCCACTTACTAAAGCCTATTGTGGGTGCCTTTTCCTCCCTATCTACATTATGATACTGTGCAGCCCGTGTGATCTGAACTCTAAAGACTTGCACCCTCTCCATACTCTGTTATGAACCACCTATTTCCCTCCATCCTGCTCCTCTCTCTAAAACTGAGAGAAGGAAGGCGGAGCTCAAGAAATCAGAAGCAGTGCGCTAGCCAATCCAGAAGCAGCAGGAGAGCCAGCTAGGTGAAGGAATTACTGAAACTCAGCATAATAGCAGGAAATGTATAATAAAGACTATTTACAATTTTACTTCATTTTGCATTTGGGAAGCAAATGAACAATAAAATATCTTACAAAGGTTTGATCCTATTTTTGGTTAAAATTGCTAATGTGAAAAAAGCTACTGCAGTGATTCAATTATTAAACATATGTAAAAAATTTAAAAAAAAAAATAAAAAATTCAACTTTACCCAAAGCCTTCCAGAGAAGTGTCAAATTCCACAAAGGCAGGAGTGACTGATGATCCATGAAGCCTAATGTCATGTGGTGTTGTCATAGAAACCAGGCACTTTACCCTGGTCAGGGGCACGGTGCATCCTTCTGCTGATTTTACCAAGCTGCGACTTATCCGGTAATGCTTGTCTTCTCCTACGCAGAACACACTGTCAGATCCCAGGCCCTCTGTGGACATGATCATGCTACCTGTGTGCAGTACGGAAACAGATCTGTCAGAGCTAAAATGGAAAAAAACATACCGGTTTACCATCTCTGCTATGTTTCTATTCATAGCATTGGCGCTCATTGTTACTTACTCAGCCAGGTGACTTAGTAATGTCTTTCCTGCATTGCTTACTGATGCACAATTATTGCTGAATGATTTGGCAGAATACAGAAGATTGGAGAACTGCGGCTTCATAAGGAGCATGTGATAATATTTATATTGGATAATAAACTGGTCACAAAATATATTAAATATGAAAATGTATAGGATTTAGTTCAAGACTCAGAAAGGCTGAACCCATACGCACAAACCTTACCATGTTTTGCCCATTATACTGTAAAGCCATTTTGAAAGTGAATTCACATTCATGTTCAACAACATATTTAAATTAATTGTACGTGTAATAAATATATATATATATATATATATATATATATATATATATATATATATATACATACACACATACACACACACTCACCGGCCACTTTATTAGGTACACCTGTCCAACTGCTCGTTAACACTTAATTTCTAATCAGCCAATCACATGGCGGCAACTCAGTGCATTTAGGCATGTAGACATGGTCAAGACAATCTCCTGCAGTTCAAACCGAGCATCAGTATGGGGAAGAAAGGTGATTTGAGTGCCTTTGAACGTGGCATGGTTGTTGGTGCCAGAAGGGCTGGTCTGAGTATTTCAGAAACTGCTGATCTACTGGGATTTTCACGCACAACCATCTCTAGGGTTTACAGAGAATGGTCCGAAAAAGAAAAAACATCCAGTGAGCGGCAGTTCTGTGGGCGGAAATGCGTTGTTGATGCCAGAGGTCAGAGGAGAATGGCCAGACTGGTTCGAGCTGATAGAAAGGCAACAGTGACTCAAATAGCCACCCGTTACAACCAAGGTAGCCAGAAGAGCATCTCTGAACGCACAGTACGTCCAACTTTGAGGCAGATGGGCTACAGCAGCAGAAGACCACACCGGGTGCCACTCCTTTCAGCTAAGAACAGGAAACTGAGGCTACAATTTGCACAAGCTCATCGAAATTGGACAATTGAAGATTGGAAAAACGTTGACTGGGCTGATGAGTCTCGATTTCTGCTGCGACATTCGGATGGTAGGGTCAGAATTTGGCGTCAACAACATGAAAGCATGGATCCATCCTGCCTTGTATCAACGGTTCAGGCTGGTGGTGGTGGTGTCATGGTGTGGGGAATATTTTCTTGGCACTCTTTGGGCCCCTTGGTACCAATTGAGCATCGTTGCAACGCCAAAGCCTACCTGAGTATTGTTGCTGACCATGTCCATCCCTTTATGACCACAATGTACCCAACATCTGATGGCTACTTTCAGCAGGATAATGCGCCATGTCATAAAGCTGGAATCATCTCAGACTGGTTTCTTGAACATGACAATGAGTTCACTGTACTCCAATGGCCTCCACAGTCACCAGATCTCAATCCAATACAGCATCTTTGGGATGTGGTGAAACGGGAGATTCGCATCAGGGATGTGCAGCCGACAAATCTGCGGCAACTGTGTGATGCCATCATGTCAATATGGACCAAAATCTCTGAGGAATGCTTCCAGCACCTTGTTGAATCTATGCCACGAAGAATTGAGGCAGTTCTGAAGGCAAAAGGGGGTCCAACCCGTTACTAGCATGGTGTACCTAATAAAGTGGCCGGTGAGTGTATATATCATTAAATGGAACCACATTAGCGACCGTGCTTCCTTTAAATATAGTGAAGGACCAACTGGAACGCTTAAAGGGAAGTCCTACCACCTCCCCAAGCATATTCAATTGCCACCACCAAGTTACAGAACATATTACAGTGATAAATAATATACTTTTGTTGTGTATGTCACTTTTATAGATTTAGAGAAAAACACCTTTAAAGTATTATGCAAATGAGGCAGTTGGTGTACTGGGGGTGGGTCTTCAGTTGTCTGGAACACAGCTCTTGCGTTCAGACCCCTATTGTCCCCTGCCTGAACCACTACTTACAGGTAAGTTAATCCTCCCCACCCTACCTGAACAGCAAGAGCAGTGCTTCCAGGGCTGCCCCTAGTGCACCAACTGCTTCATTTTCATGAGGCTTCAAAGTGGTTTTTCTTCAAATCAACAAAAAAAAAGTGACACAAATAGCAAAGGTATGTTGATTGTCACTCTAATATTCTCTGTAACATAGTGAAGGCAGATGAACATGCTTGGGGGTAGGTGGTAGACTTCCTTTAGTGCACTGAGAACACAAAGATAGAAAGGAAGAATGCACTAACATGGAAAGTTTTTTTTTAAAAAAAAAAAAAATAGATTTGATAATGGCCTGTCTCTCCATAGAGAAAATATCGCATATGGTCCAATACACTCTTCTCGGCGGTAGGGAATTGAAATCTTGGGCATGCACAGTAGCTCTGACCCTGCTGGGCCTTTAGAAAATCGCCTGCCTATGCAACACAGCAAGATGGGAGGTTCACAGGACTCTTTGCTGGAAATGAGCAGCTCTGGAGCTGGTTGGGCACAAAAACAAGGAACTGGAGCTTACTCCAATCTTACACTTGGCATGCTACTGCGCCTGCCCGAGATTTCAATTCCCTACGGCCGAGAATACAGACGCTGGAGGTGGTTAATCGCAGGGAAGAGGACGACAACTTAGAGCACAAGCAATAGCGGTGGGCGTGAGAATGGTATGACGCTGGGAGCAGCACCTGAATAGCCTTTTTAAAGGCTATTCAGGCATATGATTATCTCAAATGGCCAAAATCTAATGATAGAGCCCCTTTAAGGAACATCTGTACTGTGCCGCTCTCAGAGACCTTTCTAATCCAGCCTTAACTGGAAAGTGGGCACATAATATACAACTAACTCAGGGCTGTGCCCGTACTCCATTCTGCAGGTTTCCGTTTCCTGCACAAAACAGGGGCAGGAGACGGAAACCTGCCGGCATGTTTCAAGCCCATTCAATTGAATGGGCTTGAAAAGTCTCCGGGCGTGTGCGCCGGTGAGCGTTTTATGCACTCTGTGTCTGGTTTAAAAAAAAAAAACAGTTTCACCACAGAGTCAGACATGTAGTACTCTGTGTCTGATTTTTTTATTTTTTATTTTAAAACCGGTTTTGCCACGGAGCGCATAAAACGCTCACCGGCGCTCACAGCCGGACTCGGCATGACAGGTTTCAGTCTTCTGCATGCAGAAGACGGAAACCTGAAAACGGAGTTCAGGCGCTGGTGTGAACCCAGCGTCACATGTGCTTTAGTTTAGTTTGTTAAATAAAATCGCTGAGGTGCAGTGGAAGCCTGCATACATGTTTTGAGTATGTAAAACAATAATTTCAGCTATATATCATGTATGGCCTCAAAGTAACAGCAAAACTGCACTGTCAGTAGTGGTATCCAGCAGAAATGAATCATTGTTTTACTTACTGAGGGGGCCTGAAGACTGGAAGCAGCTATAGCCACATCCAAGTACATTGTCTGGCACCACCTTCTTAATTCATTGTACTGCTTCCAATTCTTTACATGACAACACATGAGCTGACTGCACAAGGAGTTAAACTGTCAGGATCAACACAAGGTGTCAGCTATAACATATACCTCTCGTCAGAGTCATGCTGACGCCATAACCCACTGCATTATATTAGCAAAATAAAAGAAACATATTTCCTATCACCTTGTCCATAACATGCCATACCATAAAGAATACATTATCTATCCTGCGTAGTGAACACTGGAATACAAAAAAAAGCTAAAGACCTTTTCAAGTTTTTGTTCATGTTTTGAAAAACTAGTAAAAAGCACACACATATATATATATATATATATATATATATATATATATTCGAGTAGAAGCCGAATTTTTCAGCCCAGATTTTGTGCTGAAAAAGTCTCCCTCGGCTTATACTCGAGTCAGCAAAAAAAAAAAAAAAAAAAAAAAAAAAAAAATTATTATTAATTTTTTTTTTTTAGGGGGGGGGGGGGGGGTCTATGACCAGCCACAATATCCATGTATAGAATCTCCCATAATACAGTGACAAAAAAAATAAGGTAAAAAAATAAAAGTTCTAAATCCCTCCTTTCCCTAGAATAGACACTAAAGTAGAAAATGACTGTGAAACACATACACATTAGGTATCCCTGTGTCTGACAGTGCCTGGTCTACTGAATATAGGGGATCTGCAGTGCTCCTGTTCCGTCGTAAAGAGGTTAATAGGAGCACTGCAGATACCCTGTATACAGCCAGACTGAATTCCAAGTGGGGGGGAAGAAAAAACAGTCCTCAAGCTCAGGGAAGGGGCAGACAGACAACCAAAACACCCCCTCCCCTTCCCCAACATCTACTGCACCCAAAAACTCCGACCATTTTCATTTTTGAAATTTTCCAGTAGCTGCTGCATTTCCCCCCTAGGCTTATACTCGAGTCAATAAGTTTTCCCAGTTTTTTGTGGTAAAATTAGGGGGGTCGGCTTATATTCGGGTCGGCTTATACTCGAGTATATACGGTATATATATATATTTGTGAGAAGGTGACAGGCAAAGTGATGGAGTCCAGATATATCAGCCTGTAGTATGTTTTTCCACTTATTTTTAGGGGTGACTCCAGATCCAGGCCTCCATTGGTTAATAAATTTGATTTCCATTGATGATTTTTGTGTGATTTTGTTGTCATCGCTTTCAACTTTGTACAGAACAAAGTATTCAATGAGAATATTTCATTCATTCATTCATTCATTCATTCATATCTAGGATGTGTTATTTGAGTGTTCCCTTGATATTTTTTATCAGTGTACTTTTATGCCATTGGTGAACCACAAGCCCTACACGATTGATTACTGAAAGTAATATTTACAATGACGTCATACAAGCCCAGTGCTGTGTGGAAAGCTCTCTGATGCATACTGTGATGATGACAACACTAATATGTCAGCCGTGTATTAGGAAACGTGGGGTACAGTGTGTGGGAGAGCTCAAGATCCGTAGATAATCAAACAGATTGCATTTCCATCTCATCCACGACTAAACTGTAATTTTGGAACATACGGGCTGACCCGACAGTTGTTCAAACTTTGGAAGCTGAAAAGCAAATATGCAATTTAAAGCGGAGGAGGAAAGAAAAACACAAGGAGACCTGATTAAAATATCTACAAAATTAGATCAACAGACTATTGTAAAAAATAGGACGAAGAAGAGGGAGATTGTACTATGTATAAAAATTTGCTTAATTTAGCCACCTTAGCCTGCAATCAAGATTATTACTTTGTAATTATAGTAAAAAGACATTAAACGTCTGGAGCTGCACTTGCCAAATGCCTAGTGAGATCAAGGATAAAGTGCCACTGTACAACTAGATATACATTAAACAGGATATCCAGGCTAAACAATATTTTCTGAGACTGCTGATTGGCACAAGTAGTGACGTCTGAAGTCCCTTCTTGAAGCTGCTGATTGGCTACAGCTGTCACATTTCGCGGGTAGGACAACAACAGAGCTGGAGGACCGGACCGCACGGGGAAACACCGGAGCACAGGTGAATATGGTTTTCTTTTGTTTTTTCACCTCCCCCAGCCTAATTAATAAATAAAATTTTAGCCTGGACAACCCCTTTAAGTTAAAATCCAATTCAGGTGCTAAATAGTGCTGGGATTTCCTGCTTGGAGAGGGAAAATAAGCATTAAACCTTTTCATTCAGCAATGTAAACTTAAAACCCCATAAAACATGCCTCAAGATAGAAATAGCTTTCACCCAAAAGCTAGAATCAATTAGCATCTTTCTAACAAGTTTATTCCCGTAAAGGTTACAGGTTCTACCATTCTGGTATGGACAGAAGTCAGAAAATGCATAGATTACACTCTCATCAGTCTTCTGTACAGGTAATCAAATTTTTCTAGATGGAAAACCACCCCAATCTACAGAAAATTGCAGAGTTGGGGCTGCGGTATATGGGTAGACATCATGCCCTTATGTATCTGGACTCATTCTACTAGAAAAACTATTCTTTAGCCAAGCTAGTCCTTTATTCTTGGGCCAAGCTAGTCCTGATCAGATTCACTAAGATTACTACAAAATTGTCATATCTCTGTTACATGGACTGAATAAATATGATGTTACTAAAAAAATAGACACAGAAGTACTTTTTGATGAAGCAATCCTACATTAAAACACAATCCCTGGCCCACCAGAGTACTAAAGCATCCTCAAAGCTCTAACACAATAATGCTGCAGCAGAGGACACCAAAATTTGAAGGGTACTATGCTCCATTTCCTAGGAATTGTTAGAGGGTGGTGGGTCTTCGAAGTTATTTTTTTGGATCATGAGTGATTCAAGTAAAAAACCTAGTCACTTGGACTTTCATCAGCTATTTGTTTGCCATTTTATTCCTGGCAGAATGACATGTTAAGAAACTAGTTACTACCAGTAGTACTTATAATGGATAGGGAAGAAGGCAGATAGCTACTTATTGTACCCACCACCTGCTTAAGACAAAAATACAAAATTCGCTGCAGCCATTTTGGGGCTACTAGCAACAGAAAAATGTATAGGACACCATGTATGAAGACTTATACAGACCTAGACAGGACTGACCACCAAGACCCTGCAGATATTTCAACTTCTCATGAAAAGTCAGGAACCTTTTAAAGGGGCTCTATCAGCAAAATTTTGCTGTATGAGTCACACATAGGCGTGAATAGCCTTTAAAAAGGATATTCAGGCACCGCTAATCTTATTTTAAACCCCCTGTCCCGTTTTAAAATAAAACTATAAAAACATATATGTAAATTATGAGGGCGGTCGTGCACGATATGACGTCATCTTCTGGAACGCCTACCTCTTCTTTCTTCTTCTTTTGGCGACGCTCTCCGGTCCTGGCTCTTCCCAGCTTCATCTTTATCTTCTTCCGGCGGTTCAAATACGATTGGTTGAAATCCGGCGCGTGCGCAGTAGCATTCCCTCCGGAGCTACTGCACACACTCTGGAGCCATTTTTCTCAATAGCAGTGCCGCTGGAGTGTGCGCAGTAGCTCCAGAGGGAGCGCTACTGTGCATGCGCCGGATTTCAACCAATCGGATTTGAACCGCCGTTAGAAGATGAAGCCGGGGAAGAGCCAGGACCGGAGGGCGTCGCCGAGGTAGGTGTGCCAGAAGATGACGTCGGTGCACGTTCAGGTATGATTTACCCATATGTTTTTATAGTTTTATTTTAAAACGGGATGGGGGTTTAAAATAAGATTAGCGGTGCCTGAATAGCCCTTTTAAAGGCTATTCACGCATATGTGGAGCTCATACAGCAAAATTTTGCAGATAGAGCCCCTTTAATTTGCTCTGATTATAAATACTATGCAAAACGCTGTGGACAAATGATATGTTGTACTATAAGGTTTAAAAAAAAATACAGAAACTTACTTCTCATTTCTGGCTCATAGCTGAGAGAACTAGGCTTGTGGACACGATACTGTTTTAACAGACGTTTATCCCATGCTGCACAATTCAAAGGATTACCAAGACGTAGGAATTCTCTAAAATCATATAGAAAAGGACCAATTCATTAAAAAAAAAAAAAAAGTTACAGCAATGTGTTAATTGAAAATATTCTCCCGCATATTGTGCATCTGTACATGGAGAAGCATTTTTAAAAGAGATTAGGGTAGGCTCACGCTACCAATATTAATGTGCACTGCTCTCCTTATAGGATGAGAGCAACGGACATCAGGTGACTGGTGCAAATTGAGTCTTCTCCGTCTAGTGACCATCTGCATTCACCCTCACGTAAAAACAGTACAGAAGCTTTCTTCCATCAAGCTTTTTTTTAACATTACTGAGAGTTGTGCATGCAGGACTCCTTCTGTTACAAAAGAGGGTGTTCACACTACTGTGTCCAACAAGTAATGTCTGTTCAAAATCTCTCACGGACATTAGGAGCGGACACTAACTGTGTCCGTGACACCTGTCATTTATTTAAATGGCGATCGGGTGCGTTCTTTTGCACTCCGTGCCCTTCCTTCACTGTCCGCATGTAAAGATGTCCAACTTCAAGCGGACAGAAAAACCCGACATGACAGTGAAGGAAGGGCACGGAGTGCAAAAGAACGCACCCGATCGCCATTTAAATAAATGACAGGAGTCACCGACACAGCTAGTGTCCACTCCTAATGTCCGTGAGAGATTTTGAACGGACACTAGGAGCGGACACTACCTGTCGGACACAAACGGTAGTGTGAACGCCCCGTAATATGATTAATGCAAACAACAAGTTTTCTTTTCAGTCAACAGGAATGGGAAATGGGCAAAGGGGGCTTGGTTTCTTTATCATTCTACTACTGTTGATGTAGATTTCTTTTGTCCTACAACGGATAGTCAAAATGTTAGTCAATTTTTTATAATAAAAAAGTGAAGAACCACAAATGGTCTAGTAACAAAAAAAAAACAAAAACAAAAAAAAAACAACCAAAACACACAACAAGACACTGCTCTAGTACTTTTCACAGTATTTGTTACAGCCGCACATGACCCCCTGCACATGATCAGTGGCCAAGTGTCATATTTCTCACCATCTTTCCTCAGACCTTAGTCATGATGAGGCCACTACAGCCAAAGACCAGAGGTACTACCAGAATATTAGCACTGGAACAGCAGGAAATAGTAGTATCAAATGTTTTGTTATTAATTTTGTTTGCTGTTCTTTTTACATTGTATTTTTTTAGAAACTGAATAATCCCTCTACTAGGGTTGTCTTATCAAGAAGGTAGATTTTTCCAATTAATCCGGCTGTTAGCACTGAGACAAGTTCTAGAAGATCATACATTTCCTCTTCGGTGACAAGAAAGATATGGAATGTAATATTACAATGACAGTCATTTCTGGAATTCTGCTCTGCCTCTGCGAAGTGGAGTCCCAAATTTAGGACCCTCTCTTTTACAAAATGACAGGATATGTGGATAGTGAGCTTTTTTGTAATGGGACAAGCACTGTAAGTAAAATGTTAGAAGTCATTTAGTTACATTGTTTTATGGAAGTACATACCTCAGCACCATGGGCTCCAGAGCTTGAGAAGCCAATCTCTCAAACATGCGCTGCAGCGGAG
Organism: Leptodactylus fuscus; assembly: GCF_031893055.1. Classification (NCBI taxonomy): domain Eukaryota; kingdom Metazoa; phylum Chordata; class Amphibia; order Anura; family Leptodactylidae; genus Leptodactylus; species Leptodactylus fuscus. The sequence goes on from NC_134265.1 coordinate 237,025,831, forward strand.
GGTGTAATGCATGGTCTTCATCAGCCAGGGCAGCGCTGCATCTGTGTAATAAGCGGGCATGCAGCCCTCCTTCACACATAACCTGCTGATTCCTCTCTGTGTGTACTAAAGACTGCAAGATGTTTGCTACAGCCAACTGGAGATCCAAGGCATGCTGGAGGGAAAAAAGAGGTAAAGCTAAGAAATGAAACCACATTGTATAAGAAATGGACTGAATAATAAATGGATCAAATTTCAACCAGTTATGTTAATACTACGCTTCTCATGATGCTGGATAACGCAGGGTATTCCTTGTACTCCCTCTGACTTACACCATACACCATTCTCCAAAGCTGTGTTCCCAATTTCCGTTGTATTTTTTGGATGCACATCACAACAAAATGCTGTATGATGATTTGTTTTTCACTTAGTATGTAGTAGTAGTCAAGTGCCTGCGCCCCTCTCTATCTGATCGGTTCTGCTCAACTCAGACTTAAAATTTTTATGAGCCTATATATAGAACTCTCTGCTCTCTGAAGACAGCTGATGAGAAAAGAAGGGGCACAAAGCTCAGGATACAACTGGGTTTCCGCACTTGGACACCCACAGATCAAAACTTTTGACAGGTCACATCTTTTTTAAAACTCATACATACCTAGTAAAAGAAGAATTACGTATAGTAAAATCCTCACAGTAGCACATGACCTCCTTGCCCCTTGAAGTCACTCATACAGACCTCTGGGGGAGTAATAAATTATTTGGTCAGATATGTGGAGGATAGTGGCTTCATTGACTGAAGATATAAGACACATGACAGGCACTGTGACACAGAAGAGACCATGTAGCAGGGAGTTAATTTGCACACAGAGGACTGTGTAGAAGGGAGAGTTACACAAAGCCAGACCAGATGAAGGAATCATATGAAATGTAATTCTTCCACTGATTCACTACATGTAAATAACAGTGATACTAGGGGCAGCAAGTAAAATAAAGCCAAGCAAAGGGTTAACAAGGGAACAGTGAGTATTTAGAACTGTTGTGGATGAATTTGCAGTAAATTTTGGGAGCTGGATGATCCCTTTAAGTTTTATTAAAAATAAATGATATAGAATCAAATAATCATTTGCATAAATGCACACGTTCTTCCTGGCTTGAAAGGTAGAAAAATATGTGTAGATATAGATGTAGCTAGGGATTTCTATATACACACTGTGGATTGTGGATGCAGAAATAAATGTTTGAATATTCACATTTTTATGTACACATGTACTTAGGCGTCGAGGTATTTGGTTAGGAAAAAATCTGCTTCAGGAATTAGGAAATGGTTTTTTGAAATGTTTTTTGACATGAGGCATTTAGTTTTGTTTCTTTATCCCTCCAGCACAGTCTATGGACCTTGAAAAACCGCTAGCAGTTTTTGAAGTGGTTTTTGCCAAAAAACGCATCGAAAACTGCGTCAAAAACTGCTAGCAATTTTTCCACCTCTCATTGATTTCTGTTGGTTTTTTCAGGTGGAATTCACCTGAAGAAAGGTCATGTCGCTTCTTTTTTCCGCTAGCAGAAAAAAATGCTAACGGAAAAAAAAACTGATAGTGGTTTACATAGGACTATTGTTTTGAGGCATATTTTGAGGCAGATTCCGCATCAAAATCCTGACCATTTTACTACGTGAACTAGCCCTAAAGGGCCTTTAGGCCGGGCCCCAAGGAACGGAAACTCTGCGATTTGCCCGCAGACACGGCGTTGTACAGTGCAGGCAAAGTGAATGGGATTCATGCGAATTCCATCCCCAGTTTGCGGAAAAGATCGCAGCATGTCAATTATATCTACGGAAACGCCGGCGGCTTTCCCGTAGATATAATGTTAAGAGAAAGTCTGCAGAGGAAAACTCTTAAAAGTGTGTTCACGTGGGGCCTTAGCCTTAAAGGGGTATTCCCATAATCATATCTATATTTGTAGATAATTAAAAGTTAAACATTTTTGCAAATATAAGTTATTAAAAATTCTGCAGCGTTTTAAAGATTTTCTCTAACTTTCTTAGTGGTGACAGTCTGTTGTCTTAATCGGTTGCCAATGGGTACGACCACTAATGCAGAAACTTTCGATGGTCTGGGACTTGTCAGCTATGATTTTCTTACTGTCGCTGGATTATCAGGCAGGGATACTACATGTATCAGAAGATATCCCGGCCACAATAAAGAAATCATGGCTGATTTTCTGACCTTAGAAAGTTCCTGCATTCATGGTCATATCCATGGCAACTGATCAAGACAACAGACTGTGACCACAAGATATTTAGAGAAAATCTTTAAAACTCTGCAAAATGTTTAATTACTTATATGTGCAAAAATGTTTAACTTTTAATTATCTACAAATTAAAAAATTATGTACATGGGAATACCCCTTTAAGCTGTAATGAAATTTTTAAAACTTTACAAAAAATGGAGTAAGACAACAGACATAAAATAAAAACAAGAAATAAATTAAAATTAATGCAAATATTTGTACTGGAATTTGGAATACATTATCCTGCCATTTTGAGATACATACTTCAGGTTGGGAATCTGAATCCACAGATGCCAAAAGATCAAGCATAGAAAGCATGGCACCCGGGTGTATGATAACTGCATCTGAGGTTGAAAAGGATGCTGGTCCTCCATGAGCTTTCAGATCACTGATGTTTTTCGGAGGCATCAGGGAAGATGTGGAAACTGTATGGTAGACATGTCTGCAATAGAAAATGAGCAGATATATTAATTTAAGATTTTAACATGACATACTTGATAGAGATCTACAAGCAAACTGAACTGGTACCAATAGGATATGTTCACAAGTCATCAAGGTAAACGCAACACACATTTACTTCAGTGGAAGTATCCTCGGTGGAAATCCAAGACTGATCTTCAGATATTCAACGCAGGATCTAGTGTTTGATTTGGCACATCCCCCTACAACTACCCATTTCCATGAATTGTCAATAGCTTTGACGTGGTATTTGGATCAAATCCTGGACATGTAAATGGACTTTACAGTAATACTTGGATTTACTAAATACAGCACAATGGACAAGGTATTAAATATAAGACAGAAAAAGATATTATTTGGGTTTAAAGGGGTATTCTCATGGACATGACTATATTTACACACTCTCAGACAATGAACAGTTAAACATTTCTGCACATTTAATAAAAACATTTTTGCAGAGTTTTAAAGATTTTTTTCCTTTATTTTTTTGAAATAATTTTAGTGGTGACAATCTGTTTTCTTGATCGGTTTCCAAGAGATAAGAACATGAATGCAAAAACTTTCTGTGGTCTGGGACTTGTCCGAAACCCAGCCATGATTTCCTTATTATTGCCAGATTATCAAGATTATCAAGACAGACTGTCACCACTAAGATGGTTAGATAAAATCTTTAAAAAATTTTGCTGGGTTTATATTTGCAAAAATGTTTAACTTTTTATTATTTCCAAAATTAAATATGGTTGTGTTTGAGGGAATACCCCTTTAAGGACCATCCACAATATTCACTTTAAAGAACCCTATATTCTTATGCTAGTATGGTAATAATCGCACAATAACAAACACAGAGTAAAAAGCTTCAGCCGGCAACATGAATAATATAAATCCTTGCATCTAAGAGTCTGCTATCCCATGGAAAATAACTTTCTAAAAATAAAAGCAGCTTAAATATTTAATTGAATGAAAAACTGCTGCATTATTCACCATGGTGTTTGAATGTGATTTGTGTTTTCTCTAGGCATTTAGGAGAATTTTAATGAGTAGTTGTAAAAGAGAAAAGGAGACAAAACACATTAATAGCAAAGAATTTTCAGGACAGAAAATTCATCGCAGCAAATGGTAAATAAGATCATGTCAGAACATTCCAAGACAGGAATCAAAACAATTTATAGCTTAAATGTAAGGGGGCGTTCACACTACGGTTAGTAGTGCCGGCTGCTAGCATTGGTTGCAAAATGTTAACAATGGACACTTACTGAAACATCATAAATCCTTTAAAAATGCCATTAATTTGAATGAGATTTTATCTGTTGTCTGTTCATGTCCGTTTATAAAAAATATGCCACATGTCCATTAAATGGATCATTGAAAAAAACAGACACATTAACATCAGTGTCCGTAAATGCCCGTTATGTCAAGTGTCCGTTCAGAACGGACCTCCAACGGTAGTGTGAACGCGCCCCCTCCCCCCAAATGATGGGCATACACTGGATGGAACAATCTGTCATATATGTTCTTAAGGCTAAAGGCTAAGGCCCCACGTTGCGTATAGCTGCTAAAAAGCACTGTGGAAAAGACTACAGTGTGAACGCATCAGTTTTTTTATTTTACGAGCCACTTTTTACAGAAAGTCCACAGAGTTTTCTAGGGACTTTCTGTCCCTTTTACACCTATATGGAATGGAAAAAGTCAGTGTTGCCCTAGGTATAATTGACATTCTGTGATTTTCTGGCATTTCCTTTGCAGCCAAATAGCGGTGTTTTCGCAACATGGAGTCCTGGCCTAAATAGGTTTTCTGGTCTAAAAATATTGATGACCCATTCAGAAACATAATTAGAATAATTCATTTTAGATCTATAGAGATCTAACACTCAGCACTCCCATTAGATAGTTGTCCTCAGCAGCTGATATAGAGAATGGAGAAGGAAGCAGACAGGGTGAAACTGAGACACAGCATTTAGCTACCATTTAAGTGATCTGAAGTACCTTATATTTCAGAAGTATTCCCTGACATACACTTCCAATGTATGTTGATACGAATGTGTAGACTATGTATTAAAGGACATTAAAAAAACAAAAACAAAACGGTAACCAGTCCACCATGTGCCAAATGGACACACTTTTAGAATATGATGAGTGCATGGAAGCCTTTGGATATAATCCATGTGTGTGCTAAGTAGGGACATAAACCAAATGTAAAGTAAAAAGAAGATGCAAAAAAAACCAAAAAACTTTAAAGAAAATTTCAATTCCAATCTGAACACCTTTTACACCATCAAGTACAAGATACATTCTAATGTCTTCCAACAAACCCTTCCTACTCAACGGACTAGACAGAAGACCTAATGGATAGATCAGTACCTTTTTCTGGTCAGAGCAGGGGTGCCCCAAGGTGAAGGGAGAGTAGTCTCATTTGTCAAGCAAGGCGGGATCTGTTCTGCCCGACTACAGAGGCATGAGCAGGATAGAAATGTTAGAAAGACAAGTGAAAAAGTTGTTAGTTGTATAGAAAAGCAAAGAACAGAATGACACAGAAAAGTAACTACACAAAGGACAGATGTATCCAGTAGATTTGAGACAAACATACGGATTTCTTCTGCTAGTACTGTAAACCTGAATAAAAGGTTATGAAGAAGTAGTGCTAGCTCAATTTTTCTGCTTGTCTGTCAATATGTAGAAGAGATGTCTCACTAGATGACTTCTCAAAGCTGCAAGCCTCAGTATAGGAAGCATACTAGGTCTGACTAAGGGTAGGTTCATATCTGTGCCCAGACTACACTCGGGAAATCCGTCTGCCGCTCCCCTGCAAGCAGGTCTTTTCTCAGCACATTTTTTGGGCAGAAACCCAGCGGACCCCATTATATTCTATAACTGCTTTTTAAGTGGATTGGTTTTCCTTTTTTAGGGTCCCCAACTGGACCCAAAGAACAAAAACCTAAGCACAGGTGTGAACCTAGAGTCAGGTTGAGTCCATGCATTGTTGAAAAAGCTTTTGCAGCACATTTTACAGCTTGAAGAGTTATCGGTGGAAGTAGTGCATGCAAAATAGGATGTTTTTTTTGTTTTGTTTTTTTTAAATATGGTTATAATAGGCATAAAATGTTCATAAAAGAGCATCCGGTTTTTACAATGAAACACTGTAGGTATGAGATACCAATGACTGACATTGTTCAGGGGTATTCTTGTCTAATATGTCCCAGTCTATAAGTTAAAAGGAGGCCATGAATCTGATGGCAAAGCCTCAGTGATGTCGCTTTTGTTTTACACACTTTTGTAAAACTGTTAAGGAAGGTGTGAGAATATTTACTTTTGTAACGGTAAATAAATTCGCTCATACACAACTTTTTATTCTGTCAGAAGTGTATAAAAACATAATGTATAAAGGTTATGTGTAAATGCAGAAGGATAGCAGACGGAGTGGGCCCCATCTGTCATTTTGTGTCTGTTTATCCGTATGAGAGCAAAGGACATTACATAATGAAAGTATGAAGCCACCTTAAGAAATTTGATGCATGGTATGTACAGTTTTCAGTGCAATTTCTAACAGAATTCTGGTATATTTTATTTAGGAAAGTTCCTTAACTAATCTGACAGAATGTTTCATCAAGAGAACCGTTCTCTGGCAGTGCCAGTGGACATGAAAGGTCCTCTTTAAGGTATATTCTTTCCTGATGTAATAAAATCTGAAAAAAAAAAGTTTCATTTAACATGCAAACCGAGTTTCAGCTGGATGCTGTACGTGCTTTAGTTCCTCCATAAATGTCCATTTTGACTTTTTTTTTAATTACATTTTTTGAAAAAAATCTATTTCCATAAATTACAAAATACAGGATAGACATCACGTTAAAAATAATAAAAATCTCAAAGGCAATTAGGCTACATAATATTGTGAATGTTGCTTTAGACGCCAGATTCTGGCAGCTTATTCTTACTAAAGTTTGTTCATTAATGAAGTATACGTATATACGTATTTTATTTACTTTTTTTTTTTTAATTAAGTTGCATACAAATTTCTTAAGCATCAGGCATACTGTAACTTGAAATACAATCCCATCTATTGTAAGCCGATGGCTGGCAAAACAATGGAGGGGGTGTACATCTCGCCCAGACTACTCAGGTGGGCAAGATGAGAGAAAGTCCAGAGATGACTTGTTCTCAGCAGACAGCTTTTGTCTGCTGAGCATTTTGTTACATGCTCAGTATTGGGCTGGATTTTTAAGGAATGGCAGGTAGGATTGGCAGTGGGACCTGTCATTCCACCCCCCTCCAGTCCAGACATTGTAGCTGTTTCTGCAGTGTCACCTGCTGTGGATTTACCTCGTCAGTGAGGTTTAAAAGGTCAGCTCCAGTAGCAAGACTTTGTACAGAGCTGGACTGCAGGGCCAGCTGGAAGGTCACACTGTGGGATCTGTGTCTTGTACCCTTCAATTTTGCCATTTAATCTGCTATTCTAGGTGAGGTAACCTATTTATGTGTGTAGTCAGAGCCTAGCCTGGCAGGTATTTATTTTGTATTGTTTTTTTTTTCTCTTTTTGGTTGATGCACAGTTTCTTGTGGAGTAAAAATAAAACTCTACCTTTTTGGACTAAAAATCTGGACTTGTGTGTCTGTGTCACCCCACCTAGCAACCTCAGACTCAAACTATATAGTTATTCTGCACATATTAGTTATGTAGTGCTAGGAGTAATGTTTTTATTCTGAAAATCATGAAATCAGTTCAATAAACCTTAACTCCATAGATAATCTTCTAAAAAAGATCTCCTAATACAGGTGTTTAACATGAAATAAATCCCAAGCTGAATGTTGCATTGATAAATATACTCAGCTGACATCAATAGAGAATTTTTCATGGCAGCTCCTATTTATAATGAGGGCTTACAAAAAAAAAAGGCTCTAAAATAGCCTTGACAAATCCTGCACAATGCTCCAGATATCAGTGCATAAAAAACCTTCGCTGATGAGGCTTAAAAAGGCAGAGACAGTTCTGTCCACAAATTGGTATCTGGTTACATAATACACACTGAATGCGGGTTCACATCTGCGCACCGGTCTCCACTTTGTGGGTTTCCGTCTTTTGCCGACAAGAGACGGAAACCCTGGAGTCAGTGTCCGCTTGTAAATGTCCTCTGGTCTCTGCTGCGAAACAGGTTTTTTTTTGTTTGTTTGTTTTTAACCGGACACAAAGTCCTGCACGTCCGACTTTGTGTCTGGTTAAAAAAAAATGGTTTCGCCGCAGAGACCAGAAGAAACTCACGGGCAGACACATTGCAAACCCATTCAAATGAATGGGTTTGAAAAATGACTGCCGATTTCCGTCTCCTGTCCAGTTTCTCGGGCAGAAGACGGAAACCTGAAAGCGGAGACTGGGCGCAGGTGTGTCCCCGCCCTCATTGACAAAAAAAAAAAATTAACACATCAATAAGGAGTTGTAATGGAATAAAACCTTATATGTGTGAATGTAATAATAATATATTTAAGTAATTGCAATATTTGAGTCAAAGAAGAAGTTTGTTGGGGAAAACTGTATAACTGAAAGGAAACGTGCAGAGCCACCCCTAGATTAAGATATACGATATAGTTTGGCAAGAAGGGATACAGGTTCCATAAGGTATCCTATGGCTCATATGCAGATGTTGTAGCTGGATCTGTAGATCCTGCACATGTGTAGGCTGCTGAAGCTGGTGTCCCAGTGGGTCACATAAATGCTCATTTGGCAATAAATTTGCCAACTGGGTAAGACCAAGGACATGTGACAGTCTGGCAGAGGCATTGTGGTGTTTGGGTGAACATTATCCTGCTGAAAAACGCTAGGCAGCACATGTGGCCACAGGAGGTGCTGCATTTATTGCTGATCTCTTGGTGTCATTTGTGATGGTTCCCCACAGTCACACCAGCAGCTGGGACAGTGCGTCCCTCCACAGCAAAGGCCGGATTGAAGCAATCACGGCGAGACCTCCAAACTGAAAACTGAACCAGGCCAGGTCCAAAACAGAAAATGGATTTGGTGCTAAAGACATCATGGTTCCAGTCTGTAACACTTCTATTTTCTCGTTCACGGCACCACAGAAAACAAAAAGACGATAGCAGCAGGTTGCAGATAGCAGGACATGTATGGGTGCTGTGACACCAAATTTCCTTCTGCTAAGTACCTGGAGATGATCCAAGTAGAGACAGAGGTGCATAATTAAAGTTCCCACCTGTGTCTGGGTGGTGGACAAGGGAACTGTGGGAGCAGCTTGTGTTTTTTGGTAGATCAAATGATCTTCTCTACTGGTGGTCTGTCTGACCTGATCACTGTCCATATACTGTATGTGTTCACATAACCACTGCTCTCAACACCTCAAAATTACCCTCCTGCATCTCTAAGTCTAGTGATGCGCCCCCTTTCAAGGTCAATTGGGCAGAAGATCTTTGAAGATCTCTCACCAAGAGGTACACTACAAAATAGTAGCCTCTGAGATCCTGTATATAGGGCAGTGTTGGAAGCACTTTTACACCCTCTGATGGTATAACCCAGCGTGTAGTCAGACCACACCTGTTATTATTTACATATATGCCGGAAACATAAATGCATTGCTGTAATGTGACATTTCTATCTGGGAGAATTATTTATTTTTTGTCATTGAGTGTATTTTGGATAGAGAGTGCTTCTTGGAGGTTCTCTAACATGACATGGCAGAAATGCTGTACAACAGAAATAGATAGATAGATAGATAGATAGATAGATAGATAGATAGATAGATAGATAGATAGATATGTCAAGGATATTGTAAATGACATTTGTTTGTTCCAGTTTGTTCATTTGAAGCTTACCTGTAAAAATGCAGAAATTAAATTTAACTTTTACAATTTAGACACATCAGATTAATTCACTCCCCTATCAGATGTAACTCCCTGAACTGACAAGAATTGAGGCAGGTTACGTAATAGACAAAGCAACAATGTTAAATACTTCAAGCACCTCAATGTGATGTGACAAATAAAGAAGAACATGCCCAGCAGTGTTATATTGCAGACATCGGCGGCAAGTCAGGTTTTCTTGTCAGTATATTAATGGAGTAGACAAACTCCTGGTCCTGACAATGTTTATTAAGAAAACAGTTTACCTTGTTTAACCAGGCACAATTCGGGAAAAATAATAATTACTAGTATTTTGAGGGAAGGTAAAGGTTTTTTTGTGAGCTTGGCGTTAAAATGAAGGTAAGTGAGGTTGTAACACAGAAATGTAAGCAAGCTTTATCCTGCGGGTTCACACAGAGATGGTCACTGGGCTCTGGCCCATAAATAAATTAAATATTTTCTATATTCAGCTCTTTTCATCATATCTCACCAGACAGATCATTTTAGTACAAATAGTCCCATTCCATCATTCACATTAAAAGGCTATTTTTGTAACATTTTTTAAGGTATTTTTTGCAACTTGATGGGTGAAATGTTTGCTTGACATCCCTCCCCTCCTCCAAGTAATACTGTATATATACCATTCATTAGAACCTCCATATATAGAAGCTAAAGAGGAAATCAATCAATCAATCAATCAAGCACAGTGGCTCAGTGTTTTGCATTGATATCAAGGGTTCACGTCCGAACAAGGATGTGGATTTACTTTAGGTAGTCAAGAACATAATAACAATGTACTATAAGAAGAAAGCTAGAGATTGGGCAGAATTCCATCAGCCTTGATCCCCTGAGTGAACAATGCAGCCCGCCGCTAGCGGAAAAAAGAAGCCCGGCGGTCTGCATAAACCACCATTGTAAAGGGGCAGATTTTGAAGCGAAATCCGCTGTCAAAATCCGCCCCTTTGCCCACGTGTGAACTAGCCCTAATTGTTCTGTTCAATCTGTGCCTTCCATTGAAAACAATTGGAGGCAGAATCCGGGTGGAATCTACTGCTGATTTGAGGTTGGAATCAGACTTATAAGTGAGGGTCAACCACAACCAAAACCACTCCTAAACTATTTATATGGTGTTGTAGGGTCAGCTAATGGTATAGCAAACAAAGTGCAGTTTGCTGTGAAATTCAACTTATATTTCACACTAGCCTCTGCCCGCGACTACGTCTGCGTGTTGTTGGCGTCGATGATCTGCCTATATTCAGAAAATTGTTGCCGTCGTTGGTTTGCCTGCTCCGGCATTTTGGCAGCTCTCAAGCTGTCATTCTGCTGAACTTGTTACTCACACCGTGCCTCTCATTGTTCCGGCATCTCAGAAACCACCTGGGACACCATATAATGAATGTGTCGTTGGTATTGATGACCTGCCTGCTCCGGCGTTTTGACAGCTGTCAAGCTAGCCTGCCACTGAATTCATTCCTCGCGCTGTGCCAGTGATTGTTCCAGCAACTCAGCACCTCGCTGGGAAGCCATATAATGAGCGTGTTGTTGGCGATGATGATCCGCCTGCTCTGGCAGCTCTCAAGCTGGCCTGCCACTGAACTTGTTTCTTGTACTGTGCCTGTCATTGTTACGGCATCTCAGCAGCTCGCTGGGACGCCATATAATGAGTGTGTTGTTAGCGATGATGATCCGCCTACTCCGTCGTTTCGGGAGCTATCAAGCTGGTCTGCCGATGAACTTGTTCCTTGCACTGTGCCTGTGATTGTTCCCGCAGTTCTGTCTCAGCAGCTCGCTGGGACACCATATGAGTGTGTTGTTGGCGTCAATGATCCTCTCAGCTCTGCTTGAGGAGAACTCTGACTTCTGGCTACCTTCATAGCCCTCGGTGACTGCAACAAATTACATTTTCTTTTTTCTGGCATGTTTAAAATTGGCAAACTGCCAATTTGGATTAAAGGTGTTTTCCTATGTCAGCACAGCCTGGAGCAGAGCAGCCAAGAGCAGTGTAATATAGTATGTGAAAATAAATTCATAAAAGTCGGGAAGCCATGTCATTTACAGGGATAAAAAGTAGTCTATGTTTTAATTAGGTTACAATTTATCTATGTGCCAAATTTCATTCAAATCCGTTCAGTGTTTTTTGCGTGATTAAGGAACAAACATCGAATCACACAAACTTCCACATTTATAATATTAGTAGGATAGTAGGATAGGATAGGATGCAAATGTTCTGCATGGTGCACTCAGAGCAAGGCCATAGTCTCAGGTGTGTTATTTCTTCCATGGGACATGGACAAGTCAGTCTCTCTGTATTGTTATTCATATATTTATGTATTTTCTTTATCCTAGACATTCTTTAGCAATTCTTAGCATTTATTTTTGTGCAACTTAGGATGCGTTTGTTTGGTTTCTATTTGGTAGTTCATGCACTTGAGAAAGGGCCCTTATCGCCCAAAACGTGTTGCGCTGTTTACATAAAAGTTTGGTGAATATTTCCAGCTGTTCCTTCGGTCCTTGACCATTGATCGCGGTCCACTTTTTGAGTTCATCCTCCCTACACTCTGCCTGTTTTGAGGACAAGACTGGGTGATGACCACAAAAGAAAATAGGTGCTACAGTAGGTTGTGGAAATCCTAATCACATGCATGGGATGAGAATTTCACATAGATTTCCCTATGGAATATGTGCCAATACTTGTGTGAAAAAAAGACACCATGTAAATACAGCCTAGTAGTAAAAAAAAGTTCAAAACATTTAGCATTTTTTATGAATCGACTATAGAAATACCAACTGTAAAACTGCCATAAATAATGTTCAGTATAGCAATGATCATACAGCTCTAAATATTATCCTACATGGCAAAACTACAGTACAAGCTTTTGGACTGTACGAGGACTTCATAGAATGATAATATAGCTGACAGAAAAGTACAGAATATAAATAACCACATTTTCAGACCCTTCTCTCATGTAAATATAAAATTATTAAACCTACCTGTCAAAAGAGTCTGTAGCCAATTTATACAGATATACGAAAAGTTTGCTGCAATGCCTCAGTACTGGGCACACCGAGTCCAACTGCACCAAGTCTTCTTCTAGAAGTCTCTGAAATGGTTGATTATTGGATGGGAAGACATTTGATGGTCTGATTTTGCGGCATTCAGCATAGCAACCTAGTAACCGAATGGCATCAGCCAGTTTTTCATACTGGATCTCAGTTTTGAAGAAGTGAGAGTTTGCAGGTTCATATCGCATAGCTGCTGTTAAAGTGCAGAAAACAGTGTGCAGAAGTTCAAAGACTTGGTTCTGGTTCACCTTTTCCCAGCCATTCCTTGGAGGACAACTAAGAGACTTCTCCATTGCAACTAACAGAGATGTGACATAGACAAATCCGCCAACTTTCCGAAACACCGTCCTTGTCCGGTGACTTTCCCTTAGAACTATTAAAAGTGCCTACAAACCATAAAAAGAACATTTGAGATGGTAAAGATTATTTTAATAAAATAATTTAAAAAATAATGAGAATGAATGAACTCAATGCGATGCCACACTCAACGTTTGTGTCATTACTATTATGCTATCCTCCTTAATCCAACTACACAACTAGAACCCAAACAATACCTAGATTCCTTCTCCCCTTATTCCACTGCCAATATGGTATTTGGGAAGGCTTAATGGTCTCCTGAGAAAAGGTTACCAGTGAAAAGGAGATGGACAAAACCTTAAATTATTAACTAGTTTGTTTGGTATAACTATATGTCTATTGCAGTATAATGGCAATTTTGAAAACTACAAATATTTTAAAATTTTCTGTAAATCTCATCTTTTCTTTTAGGGTTAGTGCCCATGGGGACATGGACGCTGATTTTGACAGCGGATTTCGCGGCCAAATCAGCGTCCATACAATGTCCATACTATGTGAACTGCTCCCGCCGCGACCATCGCAGTCGCGGCTTTCACCTCCGCTGTCGGCTCAAATTAATGAGCCGACATGGAGGGCGCTGCTGCTGGGCGGAAGCCGCAGCTCAGCGCGCGGCTTCCGCCCGAAAGATAGGTCATGTCGCTTCTTTTTCTGCTAGCGAGCTAGCAGAAAAAAAAAAGCGAGCAGCTCACATAGGGATACATTGTATGGACGCTGATTAGGCAGCGAAATCCGCTGTCAAAATCAGCGTCCATGTCCCCGTGTGAACTAGCCCTTACGGACAAAATTTAGCACTAGGTCTATGTTTTCATCTGCGCCAGATGTCCCTGGATTCACTCTCGGATGGCACTCTTGGACATGTGCATGGAGAACAATTCTGGATTAAAACTTCACGCTGAGTAAAGACCTTGGGAAATATTGATACATTGGAGCAGACTCATTGAGACTGCGGTATCGTATGCCAGTCTTAATAAAGGCCCCGACTTGCACAGGGAACAAGTGAGTAAATGTCAAATGTCATAACTCACACCAGAAAAGCAGCACAAATTCTATTAAATATGTTGGGGCAAAGCGTCGCCACCCTGACTTGCCCTGCTCCACCCACATTCAAACAATGTGAAGTGCACAAAAGGGGATTGTGGCACATGTTTGGTGTAAGAAAGTTCCTAGCGCCAAATGTGCACCACAATACCAGTAGAAAGTTGTATGCTTTTTTTCTGTTACTAAGGTGACCAAGATGAAAGGACCAGGGATTTGATTCAGTAAATTTCTATAATATTATTAAATATATGGGCACTGACAACAGGGCACGGAGTTCTCGGAATCTGCTGTGCACTACATGGAGCTAAAAGCATTGCAATCAAAGCAAATATACAATCCGCTTTCTGAAAGCTGTAGAACCTGACATTTAATATGCTCAATTTGTTTCTGCAAAGGGGGGAAAAAAATAGACATGTTAATTATTCATCATGTTGTTATCTATGAGTAAGTGCGATACATTAAAATTATTATTGGCTACCAATATAATTCATTTACACGGCACTGGATTATGTAAATGTGAAATGGCGATGGCAATTTATTATGAAACCAAGCTAGACAGAGTTGAAGTGAGAGAAGGAGTCATCATTTTTGTGAATATTGCCATCTGTTACATTAATTTTCTTGATTATTTTTCCACTACAAGTGACATAAAATATTAAATAATCACAAATTTGATAAAACATCCAAGTAGCAACTTACCCTCAGGATGTCAGTCTTCAGCTGCAGCTCCGTTGGAGGAGCTGAATGCATCAATCCTAAAAGGGTCCCCATGTCATCATCTCCGCTGGGAGAAAGCATCAACTGCTGGATCACCATAAGAGCATGCTCTCTGCATTGGGGGTACTTCACAATGTTATGAACACACCTGGCGCCACCAAACTCTCTGAAGACACCTACAAGGAGAAACACAAGATTTAAGTGACCATTAACAAAAAACATAACTTAGATCTCCTTAAACTAATGCAAAGTACATTATAGCAGAAAGAAACGTAAAGCTGGTTAAAACTTTTTGTTTAATTTTGTCACCCTAATGTATTCCTAAACAGAAAAAACATACATATAAAGGAAGAAGAATATAAGGAATACTACTAAGAATAGTTCCACATTTACGTAGTTATTTACTCTTTCGCCAACTGATTGACAGCCATCTCTGTAGATACCCTAAAACTAGAAAGCCTGTCAATCACTGACAAAGACCTCCCACTAGACTCCTAAACCCAGAGGGAATGAGAGTATAAGGATTTAATAAATTACAAGTACTACTGAATATTTTCCCACAAATAGCATGTTCAATGTGATCGGTTCTCTTTAAGAAATAGCCAGGAAAATGGACTTCAGAATAGCGGCATTGTCTAAGGGAAGTCTGCAGTGGTCTAAAAATAAACCTACTAAAAGGAGGTTTAGGCTAATGTTGTTCTCTACCCTTCATTTTATAGTGTATATACAGGTATAATAATAAATTTTTTTATTTATATAGCGCCAACATACTCCGCAGCACTGTATAAAAAGATACATTACAAAGAAATAGTCATTTCACACAACGGGACTGAGGGCCCTGCTCACAAGAGCTTACAATCTATGAGGTAGAATAGGTGACACAAGAGGGGCTTTATCAGAGATAGCATTGCTTATACAAATGGTCAGACAATTTCGTAATGGAGGTTACGGTCATTACACAAATATAAAACTGTATGATCCATCACCAGTTGTGTCCTTTAACATGTGGATGGTGCCTAGACATATAAAGTTAGCCTGAAACAGCATCATATCGTGTGGGGTAATGTGGGGGTGAGTACAGAGGAGGGTTCATTTTAAGGATTCTAATTATGGTATGGAAGGGTTTACATTAGGAATTGTGATAGGCCTGTCTGAAAAAATGTGTCTTTATTTTGCACCTTAAGCTGTAGAAATTGGGAATTAATTTGATTGCCCAGGATAGGGCATTCCAGAGAAGTGGTGCAACTTGGGAGATGTCTTGTGGGAAGTTCTGATAATAGAGGATGTAAGTCTTAGGCCATTGAGTGAATGGAGAGCACGGGTTGGGCGGTAGACAGAGATGAGGGAGGAAATGTAGGGAGGTGCAGCATTATGGAGAGCCTTGTGGATGAGGGTGATAACTTTATATTTTATTATATTGTATGGATAGGCAGCCAATGTAGTAAGATGCAACAAAAGCCCAGGATGCCACTGAGAGGCATTTATTTAAGAAGTAATAGAGGCAAATGTAAGAGCTTTTCAGAAAATATCCAGTCTAATATTCCTTTACCTGCTGAGAAACCATATTATTTTTTTGGCAAGAGAATCATTAACCCACACAAAAGAGGCATTATAAGAGGAGTATAACATCATGTTGAAAGAAATATTCCTCATCCAGAATGTAAATGACACAAAACAGTAGGGAGGGCAAGTGGTATACAATAACCCAGATGAAGGAAAATCGGATTCATTTGAAATCACTACATAATATTTAAGCACAATATAATAGTCATGTCCAGAAATGAAAAGAGAATGAAAACTCTAAAAGGGAGCATATTCACAAGACCGAGTTTCAGCTGTGAAACGCAGTCCGTGTGTTGGCCAGACTTACCGGCCTACACCTTGTGGCGGTAGAGGAACTTCTAGCAGTATAGTTATTTATGCTGCTAGGAAACCCTACCTCCCAGTGACATACTGACCCATACTGATTACAATATTGGACAGTATGTCACTGGGAAGAAGGGACTCCTAGCAGTACAAATACCTATACTGTTAGGAGTCCCTCTACCGCCATAAGGTGCAGGCCAGTAAGTTTGGCCAAACATGGGCTGAGTTTCACGATTGAAACCCAGTCTTGTGAGTTGTGTAAATGCACCCATTTTTTTTCTTGTCTGTATAACATGTTTTATACAAAAACAGAATTGTATCTTTATCCAGGAAAACAACAGAGAATCACTTATTGTGCAATAGATGTTCTGTGTCAAGAATTTGTGCCAAACTTACCAGCATTAGTATTTGATCCTTGTAGCAAAACTGTAAGAGTTTCCATGACCACTAATGCCAATTGCCTTTGGTCCTCAGTTGACTGTATTACATTTGTGGACCCTATTAAAATGACAATTTTAATAAAATACTGTGATGAAGGATACAAGTCTGAAATGAACCATGAAAAATACACAAAGACTATATCATTCTGTGGATCTACAAATTAACAGTGGAGGCAATAACATGAACCTGCAAAACCTCCTGGAAATCTGTGACTTAAGTCTGTTTCAAATGAAGTTTCATAAAACAAAAAAACAAAAAAACAAAAAAAAAACAACAAACATTGAAATTTGTCGACTTCAGAAGCTAGTCAGATTCCTGGAACGAAAATAATTGACCATGGATCTTGATAGAAAACCAATCACCATAAAGTTAGACATTAACAGCCGCTTTCCCAGGCTACCTGGCATTGGTCTGTCTACCCGAAATAGTATCAAAAATGGTGGAGATGAAAACAAAAAAATAAATAAACTGTATGATGTGAAATGGTCAGTTTAAACACCACACAGATATCACTTTGACTTATAATACACTCAGGGTTTTTTTTGCAGATCTTTATACAGTAGATTTTAGCCATAGGCAGAATTATTGCATATTTTATAATATAATGTTATGTTCGGTTGTAATACCCCTTCCATTTTATTAAAATACAGCATTAGGACTGTACCTTGTTCGATATATGCCTGAGCAGGGTCTTTCAATACAGCAGCATACTTGTGCAAAAGGTTAACCATTACTTCCAAGAGTCCCACCTCTTTGAAGACATCTTTAAAAATGTGGTGGTGCCGAATGAATTTTAGAAGAGTCTTGGTGGCAATAATGCTACAGGAAAAAGAGGTGTTAGACTTTAAAAGGATGCTGACACTTATCAGTTCTTTGCAAGGGATATAGTTCAAGCTGAAGACGACAAACTCAAGCATCTCAAAGTATTTCACTTGGACGTCAGGCAGTTTGGTAATCTTTTCAGCAAACTGGGACAGCGTGTGCTGCGATTCCAGAATAAAGTAATTGGCATTGTCTGACATGTAAATATTGGTGATGGCATCCAAGATGATCTGTGCAAGGTAGCAGGTCTTTGCTTTAAGAAACGCATTCTGGAGGACTGAAAAGGCTTGGATGTTCCTCACACTCAAACCTGAAAATAAACATAAAACTAGTGTAAATGGTCATCTAACTGTAAACATCCCAATACACAAATAAATGATGCTGAGGGTTGTTTTTTTTTTTTTGGAATTCTCATATTTTTGATATTGGTTGGTCATCTCCATAGTCAATATCAAAAAGATCCACTCTTCTGAGGTCTGCAAAACAGTAGGACAGCTAATCTTCCGTGTTTCAGTGATATTTGGTAGTAAAGGGTTCTAGGTTCAACAGCAAATAATCATAGTTCTATTCACATGCAATCCAATACATAAAAGTCCACGGGGATGTTTTGGTCCACTTTGGACCTTCATTGGGACCATGAGAATGCTACAGTAGGAAAAATTGAAATGCCAGTAAGGTGAAGAAGAATAGAGGTAAAGGTTGTCATGTGGATGACGTAGCTCTACTTTTCCCACTGTGGTAATCTAATGGTCTGATGAAGGTCCAAAGTAGACCAAAAAAAATCACTGTTAACTTTTATATGTGTTGGAGTGCATGTAAAAAAACCCCTATGGTTATATGCTACAGAGTGCCTGAACCATTTATTGCTACAATTTACAAAGTAAGATCCTATAAGTGCACCACAACCACTTTGACATGGAGCACCGTGACACTTCTAAAAGACAAAAGTAGTGACATTTCCAAGTAAGCAAGCTAAAAAAAAAAAAAAAAAAAAAGCAGACACTTTGGTCATTGTCTCTCTGAAATGCAGGAGTTTTTCCATTCTGATGAATGAAAATATGCTGTGTAAACATATCATAAGAAGTTGAGGTTACTAAATGTCAGTCATCCTCAATCCAAGTCACAGGTGCTCCTGACCTCCGACTGTACAATCTCCACTGTATTGCACCGTATAGTAAAATTCCTAGGTTTCTATTAAATTCTATCTCAGGCAAAGTTTAACACTAACCTAAGAGTGTTAGGCGTGGGAGCCTTTAGAAGGCATATGGCAATCATGACAACTGAACAGCTTCCACGATATAACCACGGAGGGGCCATTTGGTTGATGGGAATGGTAGAGAAGGTGAAAGTAACCTTTCAGATGCCATGGTCAGCTGAGACCATGTAGTTAAATGTTCATCACTGTAGTTACCATTGTTCATGGGCAATGCCGCTCACAACTCCTGAGAGGGTGCCATCTTTAAAAGATCAGATATCTACCACACATGCACTGCAGATCTCATTTTTTTAGTGTTTTTTTCGGCTTTATACCTGAATGAGGCTGACCTTCAATGCTATACACAACATACAGACAAAAGTGGTATGGTTTCTAAAAGAAAGCACTTGTGTGACATCCCCTCTACTCTATTTTTAAGCTGGATGTGACTGCTGACCATTGAATGAGACGCTTGATGTACAACTGGTTGGGGACCTCTGTTATAATACATGGCAAATATAAGTAAAAGAATTTCAGTCTATGATTTAAGGACATCAGTACATTATAGGAAACATATTGCAGATCGGAATAAAACATGGTAATTTTTAGCCATTTTACGTTACATTTCTCTCTTAAGAGTATGGAGTTATTTAGATTGTTGTGCTATCAGATCATGACTAGTGCCCAAATTATATCTTCTGCACGCCTCCTATGAGAAGTATGCATTCATTAAAATATACTTGGATACAGCAGATTTTACTGCACTACATACAGTCCTATGAAAAGGTTTGGGCACCCCTGTTAATCTTAATCATTTTTTATTCTAAATATTTTGGTGTTTGCAACAGCCATTTCAGTTTGATATATCTAATAACTGATGGACACAGTAATATTTCAGGATTGAAATGAGGTTTATTGTACTAACAGAAAATGTGCAATATGCATTAAACCAAAATTTGACCGGTGCAAAAGTATGGGCACCCTTATCATTTTATTGATTTGAATTCCCCTAACTACTTTTTACTGACTTACTGAAGCACAAAATTGGTTTTGTAACCTCAGTGAGCTTTGAACTTCATAGCCAGATGTATCCAATCATAAGAAAAGGTATTTAAGGTGGCCAATTGCAAGTTGATCTCCTATTTGAATCTCCTCTGAAGAGTGGCATCATGGGCTACTCAAAACAACTCTCAAATGATCTGAAAACAAAGATTGTTCAACATAGTTGTTCAGGGGAAGGATACAAAAAGTTGTCTCAGAGATTTAACCTGTCAGTTTCCACTGTGAGGAACATAGTAAGGAAATGGAAGACCACAGGGACAGTTCTTGTTAAGCCCAGAAGTGGCAGGCCAAGAAAAATATCAGAAAGGCAGAGAAGAAGAATGGTGAGAACAGTCAAGGACAATCCACAGACCACCTCCAAAGAGCTGCAGCAGCATCTTGCTGCAGATGGTGTCACTGTGCATCGGTCAACTATACAGCGCACTTTGCACAAATAGAAGCTGTATGGGAGAGTGATGAGAAAGAAGCCGTTTCTGCACGTACGCCACAAATAGAGTTGCCTGAGGTATGAAAAAGCACATTTGGACAAGGCAGCTTCATTTTGGAAACAAAAATTGAGTTGTTTGGTTATGAAAAAAGGCGTTATGCATGGCGTCCAAAAAGAAACAGCATTCCAAGAAAAACACATGCTACCCACTGTAAAATTTGGTGGAGGTTCCATCATGCTTTGGGGCTGTGTGGCTAATGCCGGCATCGGGAATCTTGTTAAAGTTGAGAGTCGCATGGATTCCACTCAGTATCAGCAGATTCTTGAGAATAATGTTCAAGAATCAGTGACGAAGTTGAAGTTACGCCGGGGATGGATATTTCAGCAAGACAATGATCCAAAACACCGCTCCAAATCCTCAGGCATTCATGCAGAGGAACAATTACAATGTTCTGGAATGGCCATCCCAGTCCCCAGACCTGAATATCATTGAACATCTGTGGGATGATTTGAAGCGGGCTGTCCATGCTCGGCGACCATCTAACTTAACTGAACTTGAATTGTTTGTCCAAAATACCTTTATCCAGGATCCAGGAACTGATTAAAAGCTACAGGAAGTGACTAGAGGCTGTTATCTTTGCAAAAGGAGGATCTACTAAATATTAATGTCACTTTTCTGTTGAGGTGCCCATACTTTTGCACCGGTCAAATTTTGGTTTAATGCATATTGCACATTTTCTGTTAGTACAATAAACCGCATTTCAATCCTGAAATATTACTGTGTCCATCAGTTATTAGATATATCAAACTGAAATGGCTGTTATAAACACCAAAATATTTAGAACTAAAAATGATTAAGATTAATAGGGGTGCCCAAACTTTTTCATAGGACTGTATGTAAGAACAAATAGGCTCTGATGGCTCCCAACCTCAGTAGAGTCACACCTTCCAAAGTCAGAAGTAGACAAATTACCTTCATTATACTCTCTTAATGAAGAAAACTGTGCTCAGAAGGAACACAGGAAAACATACAGCATTGCCTTCTGCCAAAAAAACAAAGGTTATCTACCTTTTCATTAAGAAACAGCAGGAGATTTAGCGAAAACCATAAATTATAATGCAAAATGTACTCTAAAAAGCAGACAAAAACGGCATAATGTGAGCCATTCATTGTCATTAAATCCAGAGAGGGTAGGTTGAAGCAAGTATACAGATAATACACGCTAGCACTATATTATTATGTAATTTTCTCCTTCCACATAAATATGTTGATTGTGTTTGTTTTTATGACTTCAAGGTTGGTATAACGTGACCGAGTAGCGCACAAAAGCTACCATAGCCCTATGTAAAAGGTTGTTAGAATCTAAAAACACATGTAAATTCAGAGTCTTACCTTTTCCAGCAGGCTGTGGTACAGAAAAGCCTGGCAACAAAAAAGGTGCCCCTGTGGTTAGACCAGCTGGTTTCAGTTCATTGACACCGTATGTTGTTAGAGAAGTAATTAGGTTAACCAAGTCCTTCAGTGCATCTTTGGATTCGTTCTCTTTAGCTTGCTCTAGCCTACAGGAAAGACAGCATTACATTTCCTTCATGCACTATGCATTTAATGGCACCTAAATATAGACCATAGTATTACTTCTTAGCAGAGAACGACATACGGAGCTGGGGGAAAACACGCATACACTTTTATAGGCGTACTTTGCAGTCAACACAAAACATGTTCAAGCGTCTGCAAAGACATTCTCAATATTACTTTCTATACAGTACACAGAAGACTGGCCATCTTAAACTAAATACCTAACTATAGATTCTTTCCATTTATAGAATGCCGTATTTTTCGGACTATAAGACGCACCCAGGTTTTAGAGGAGGAAAATAGGGAAAAAAAAATTTCAGGCAAAAAATGGTAAAATATTTAATGTATGGGAGTTGTAGTTTTGGAACAGCTGCAAGGCCAGATTGACAGGTGACCCTGCAGCTGTACGGGGATGTATTGGGCGTTTTTTTTGTGGGGCCAGGTGTACTTTTTAGTTATACCATTTTGGGAAATGTTTATTGCTTAGATCACCTTTTATTTAATTCAGAGGCAAAACAGAGAGAAAATCCTGGCGGTTTAGCACTTTTGATTTTGACGTTCACTGTACATAAAACTATTAGGAGACCGGGCATTTTCAGACACAGGGATACCTAATGTATATGTTTCACAGTAATGTTATACTTTTATATGTATTCTAGGGAAAGGAGGTGAACATTTTATTTTTTATTATATTTTTTTTTTTTTAAGTGTTTTTTTTTTTTTTACTATTTTATTATCCCCCGCCTAGGGGGCTTGAACCTGCAATCATTTGATTGCAAGTCCCATAGACGGTAATACAAGTGTATTGCCGTCTATGGGAGATTCTATACATTACTATCGCGGAGTGTCATAGACCAGCCGCGATAGTAATATATATCTATGACAGGCCTCGGAGCCTTCAGTAGGCTCCCGGCTGTCATCGGAACAGGTCGGCTCCTGCGGCCTCGCCGTGCAGGAGCCGGCCTGCATCGCTAAAGGTATGGGGCCGGTGGGGACCGGCCCCGGGGCTAACTAACTGCCGGGACCTGCGGAGGAGAAGCGGATTTACAGCATGGCCGCGCTACTGCCACCGCTGGTTTTCTTCAGCGGCAGGAGCATGGCAATCTGCAGGCCCCGGCAGCTAAGACCGTCCCCGGCATCTGCTGTAAT
Organism: Leptodactylus fuscus; assembly: GCF_031893055.1. Lineage (NCBI taxonomy): Eukaryota > Metazoa > Chordata > Amphibia > Anura > Leptodactylidae > Leptodactylus > Leptodactylus fuscus. The sequence goes on from NC_134265.1 coordinate 237,049,105, forward strand.
AGACCGGCGGATGCCGGGGAGTGTCTTAGCTGCCGGGGCCTGCAGATTGTCACGCTCCTGCCGCTGCAGAAAACCAGCGGTGGCAGTAGTGCGGCCATGCTGTAAATCCGCTCCTCCCCCCACATTCGGACTATAAGAAAACCAGCGGTGGCAGTAGCGCGGCCATGCTGTAAATCCGCTCCTCCCCCCACATTCGGACTATAAGACGCATCCTCATTTTCCTCCGAAATTTGGGGGGAAAAAAGTGTGTCTTATAGTCCGAAAAATATGGTATATACAGATATTTAGTGTGCTTCTGCTGTATACAATTTAGCCAAATGGCTCAGCAGGGGTAAACCATGCTACCAGAAGATCCAAAAACACTAGAGATGTATAGACCAGTGCTACTATTAATTTGTGTAAATCATTCTAACGAATGTATAATTATACTTTTTTTTTTAACTAGTTAGTGTTGTGTTGAATACGAGAATAGTACTATGGCATTTAATACCCATGATATTTTACTACTATGTTACTTAAAGGGGTACTCCCATGTACATAATCCTACTTCCTATCCTACTAATATTATAAATGTAAAGGTTTGTATGTTTGGATGGTTGAATGCCTGTTCCTCAATCTCGCAAAAACGGCTGAACGGATTTGAATGAAATTCAGCACACAGATAGATTATAACCTTGATTAAAATATAGTCTACCGTATATACTCGAGTATACGCTGAATATTTCAGCACAGTTTTTGTGCTGAAAAAGCCCCCCTCGACTCGAGGCAAGCAAAAAAAGAATAATAATAAAAAAAAAAAAATAATTTTTTTTTTTTTTTTTTTTTTTTTTTTTTTGGGGGGGGGGGGGGGGGTCTATGACCAGCCACAATAGTAATGTATAGAATCTCCCATAAAATAGTGAAAAAAAAAGTTTTATAAAAATATATTTAAAAAAATAAAATAAATAAAGGTTCTGAATCACTCCTTTCCCTAGAATACATACACATTAGGTATCCCTGTGTCTGACAGTGCCCGGTCTACTGAATATAGGGTATCTGCAGTGCTCCTGTTCCGTCAGGAATGGGTTAATAGGAGTACTGCAGATACCCTATATTCAGCCAGGCTGAATTCTAAGTGGGGGGAAAAAAAAAAAAACAGTCCTCAAGCAAAGGGAAGGGGCAGACAGACAACCAAAACACCTCCTCCCCTTCCCCAGCACCCAGCATCCACTGCACCCAAAAACTCCAACCATTTTAATTTTTGAAATTTTCCAGTAGCTGCTGCATTTTCCCCCTTGGCTTATACTCGAGTCAATAAGTTTTCCCAGTTCTTTGAGGTAAAATTAGGGGCCTCGGCTTATATTCGGGTCGGCTTATACTCAAGTACATACGGTACTTTTTATCCGGTAATGGGCCCTTCTTACTTACTGATCCTGGCAGGGGCCGGGATCAGTAACTGACACCGCGGGCCTCGCAAACATCATTATTATACTCAGGGGTCTTTTCAGACCCCCGAGTATAATGATCGGAGGCCCGGGAGAGGTAAGCAAACATAACAAACAGTGTTACTTACCTCTCCACGCTCCACGAAGGCTTCGGGGCCTACTTGTGTGACGTCTCAGACGTCATATGACCGGGGCCTGTCTCCTTATGCGTCGCGACGCAGGCCCCCGGTCACATGACGTCCCTGACGTCATTGAAGATAGCCGACAGCGGTGAGCGCAGGGATAGGTAAGTAACAGTGTTTATGTTTGTATCCCCCTCTCAGTCTCCTATTATTGTACTCTGGGGTCTGAAAAGACCCCAGAGTATAATAATTGTTAATGGGTGTCCACAATGGAGCATAATACTGGGTGATGGGGTGTAATGTACACTATGGGGTGTAATGCTGTGTGCAGGGGCAACTATGGGGCATAATAGTGCGCGCAGGGATGCGGGGGGGGGGGGGGGGGGTGAGTTGGTCGAGGTCTTTGGCGTCGGTCGGGGGGCCCCATGTCAAAGGTTCGCCACGGGGCCCCGCCATTCCTACTTACGCCACTGGAGCTGCTGAAACGCCGGAGCATGCGGATCATCAACGCCAAGAACACGCTCATTAATATGGTGTCCCAGCGAGCTGCTGAGATGCCGTAACAATCACAGGCATGGTGTGAGGACCAAGTTCAGCAGCAGGACAGCTTAACAGCTGCCAAAATGCCGGAGCAGGCAAACCATTGACTGCAGCAATTTGCTAAATATAGGCGGATCATAGACACCAACAACCCGCAGACGAAGTCGCGGGCAGAGGCTAGTTATTTATAAATTTGTAGATAATTAAAAGTTAATCATTTTTGAAAATATAAGTAACTAGCTGGTACCTGCGACTTCATCTGCGGTGATTGTAGAAGTGGGTAAATACAGGTGCGGGTAAGGTTTTAGTAGTGTGTATAAGGTATGGGATATGAAATGTAACTTTGTATCTTGTTTTTGCTGTAATTCTGAGAATACGTGAGACTTTTGTGTTGAATGTAATTTGTATTTCAGCTGCTATACGGTGTTGTGAAAAACTGTACATAGTGTCTTTGGTACAGAGGTATTTCAAGTTAATATACTTCGATATACGACATTGTTTGATTTGTTATTTTCCGCCAGTACATGTAAGTTTTGGGCACAGGATACTCTTGAGCAAGCCACATAAAGTTGTCCATGTGAGAAGCCTGGTGTGGCCAAATGTATTCCGGCTACTTTCAGCGTTTGACCTTGGGATTTATTAATGGTCCTTGTAAAAGCCAACTTAAGGGGAAATTGTAGTCGTGTGAATTGTAATGGGAAATTATTTGGTATAATTGGAATGTGTGGGATTAACACACTGTCACCTGTAGCTACTCCTGTAAGAATAGTGGCTTCAATGATATTTGTTCCTAGTTGTGTGACACGTAGCCTCGTGCCATTACACAATCGGGGTGCATCGAGATTACACATGAGTAGAACAGGAACGCCAATCTTGAGTTCTAGTTTATGTGGAGACATAAAGGGACACCGGGTAATTCTAAGGTGGGCAGTAATGCAAATTGGTAACATTATTATCGACCGTGTTCGTGGTGTGTTGAAACGTGTGAAGACGAAACAGCAGTGAGGTGAGAGTGCCGTCGGGGAGTGTGGTGGGCTGGAGAGAGTAGTTCGAGTGCTGCGGTCTACGGTGGAGGTGCAAAATGGTGGCGTGCTGGAAACAAGTTCTGTAGGTGGCTAAGATGCGCATGCTCCTGGCAACAGAGTGGAGTGGCTGGGTGGGCGGTGTCGCGGATCGTCAGAGTGGTGGGGGTCGGCAAACATGGCTGCCTTAAAGAGGTAGCCTCCTGGAGTATCGTTAAGGTGAGGGTGAAAGCGGTAAAGTATATGTAAATGTGATTGTGTGGGGTTAGGGGCTAGGCTGTAGAGCATGGGTAGGCAACCTTTTTTGTTCGGCGTGCTGATTTAAATTTAACAAATCAAAGATGAGGTACTCAAGTGCCGCACAATAATTTTTAGGCTGATGACACCTACACTAAAGTCATATAGAACAAACCGTAACATAGAGGTGCTGTCATAGGGCTTGTTAACATGGGCACAGAGGGGGCGGATTATGGTGCATAATCCACGTCATAATCCGCCCCCTCACACTGGTAGTCTATGGAGACCGACAGGGCGGGCTGCCCTTTCTTCAGGCGGCAGCAACCTCTGGAGTAGGCCCATTCATTTGAGCCTACTCTGGAAGAGGAAGCCCTGACTGTCGTGGCAGGCGGGTTTTGACCGGAGAGTGACGCGGCTCCCTGTGGCATTCTTAGTGCCAAAATCCACCATTACGCTCAACGTGTGAACTAAGCCATGCTGTGCTCCCAGTCACATGTGTTTATTGTTATTTGCCTTGATACACCTGTACTTTTCCATTAGAAGCGATGTAAGCACATATGTAACCCACAATTAGTGATAACATATGCGACTGGTAGTAGAGTGAGGTAACATCTGTACAGGGGTGACACGCTATGTATCTGGATGCTACATCCCCGGTCGCCAGTACCTGCACTTTTCTGAAAGTGAAATTTGGATTAATTTCAGCCACATTTAATTCCTGGTGGCGCGGTAACAGCTAAACCACATCCAGGAATTAATAGGTGTCACACTTACACCAAAATGAGGGCCCGTGCACACGGAGTTACTGTGAGTGTATTTTTGCATTTTACACGTGTATGGAATACACATGTAATAATAACACTCCCATTGACTTCAATGAAAGTTTTTGGTGCATTTTTTACACGTGTAAAAGATTTCATTGAAGTCAATGGGAGTGTTATTTTTACACGTGTATTCTAAACAAGTGTACAATGCTAAAATACACTCGCGTTAACTCCGTGTGCACGAGCCCTGACAGTGCTGGTGCCCAGGAACTGGATTTGGCATTAGGAGCACCTGGGTACACGATGTCACTACCCAAAAAGAAACACCCTAAGGCTAAGGCTCCACGTTGTGAAAACACATTTTTTTTTGTTGCAGATTTTGCTGCGTTTTTTTGAAACAAAGCCATGAATGGCTACAAAAGGAATAGGAAAATCCAAGAAGTTCTTATGCTTCTCTCTTCTACTCAATTCATTCCTGACTTTGGCTCATAAAACCGCAGCAAAATTTGCAACCAAAACGCTGTGTTAACGCAACGTGGTGCTTCAGCCTTAGGCCTCCTGCACACAAATGGCACAGATATGGTTTTCACTGACCTATAGATTAAAAATAAATTGACAGGGCTGCGAATACGGACAGGTGTAGGGAAGGTATAGGACATATATAGGACCTGCTCTATATTTTACAGCTTAATTTGTCCCAGACACACAGCCGCAAAAACAGGATCTATGGTCCTGTACATTTCAATGGGTCCATACACATAGTTTTATCCACAATTGTAGATAAAAGTCTGGCCCTGTGCATGGCAGTTTAGTAACTCCATGTGCCTCTTATTAATAGCAATTAACCCTGTTAATCATGTCCCTTACATTAACCCTTGTGTAAGAGTTACTGATATGTGAGAGACTTGGAGGTAATAATTAAGTAACTTCATTATTGAGGTCTTTTATTATTACCTCCATATGTCTCACATATTAGTAACCTTTATATGAGGCACACAGGGGTTAATATAAGGGACATGATGGGGTTTATTCCTATTAATGTGAGGCACATGGAGTTACTACCACTAAACTAATAACCCCAAATGCCTGACATTAATGAGAATAGGAACTAAAGGAAGGGACCTGTGTGCTTTTTTCTTTCACTTTGCTAGCAGCTTCCTCTCCTCCTCGGGGAACCTTTGCAGGGTGCAGACGGCAGGAGCTATCACTATAGCAGGCAGAGACCTGAGCGATTAAGCTCCACCCCCTGTGTTTCCTGCACCCCTTTCATTGGAGGGCAGTGAGAGAAGGGGAATGTCCTTATGCCTCAGCTCTAGCAGAGCACTGAAGGGACGCTGCGACTTCATTTAACTCTTGCGGGTCCTGTGCTGCTGGCGTGCCAGTGAAATATGGCAGGAGTGCCACTCTTGGTAATATGAATTTTGTGGCTTGCTATGGTCCAACGTGTGTGAGATTGTAGAGATAGTGATGTGAGTTTAGGTTTTGTGGGGGTCCTGGGAAAAACGTATGTGCGCTATTGTGACGAAAAGTAGACTATTGCGCAATCCTGTGTAGTAACTATGTTTGTGGAAAATTTCAGCCAAATCGGTGGACCATGTTTTGCGTGATTGAGGAACAAATATCCAAACACACGAATCCACAAACATCCAAACTCACAAACTTTCACCTTTATAATATTAATAGGATTAAACATTTTGCAGAGTTTTAAAGAGGACCTTTCATCAGATTGGGCACAGGCAGTTCTATATACTGCTGAATTCAGCACACTGTCGGCTTTCCTGATCTGTGCCCCGGGTAAAGCACTATCGGTCCCGGTACCGTAGCGCTTTACAATCAGAAGGGCGTTTTTTTTTTTTTTGTTTTTGTTTGTTTTTTTGTAGATTGTGAGCCCCACATAGAGCTCACAATGTACATTTTTTCCCCTATCAGTATGTCTTTTTGGAATATGGGATGAAATCCATGCAAACACGGGGAGAACATACAAACTCCTTGCAGATGGTTTTTTGCCCTTGGCGGGATTTGAACACCAGGACCCAGCACTGCAAGGTTGCAGTGCTAACCACTGAGCCACCGTGTGGCCCCAGAAGGGCATTTCTGACAGTTAGCCAGGGACGCCCTTCTGCCCAGCAGCGCCTATCGCGCTGTACAGTGTGAGCAGGGAGGAACGCCCCCCTCCCCTCCTGATAATACTCGTCTATGGACGAGCAGTGTGAGCAGAGGGAGGGGGGGCGTCGCCAGAAAAAAGAAGCGAGGTGCTCATTCTTCAGGCCGAGTTGCCTCACGATTCGGCCTGAAGACACTCCCTCCTCCAGACTAGGCCCATTCATTAGGCACTTTCCATTCACAGAGTATGAGGGCTTATTTTTTTGCAGGACAAATTGTACTTTGTAATGCTATTATTTAAATATTCTAGACATTGTACCTGCACCCTAGGCGCTTTAGGGTTCGCTGCACACCATTTAACCCCAGAGTGCACTCCCTGGCTTTAAGTTTATTGTTTCTGCTGATTTACATTGTTGTCTTTTCCCTCCTACAGTGCTGTTATTGCTACATTATCACTAAGGTTCCAATTTTGTCATGTTTGGTGGCTGCAGTCTATGAAATTGTTCAATGTGTCTACCCGGATCGAATACATACAGTATCAAGTGACATTCAGGACACGCAAGAAGCTGCCAGCTACTCTGAGAAATGTCTGTCTTAGAAAATAATATTGGTAATAGCTAAGTGACGCTTCCACTTTGGTTTCTGGTTCTAAGAACTTTATATAGATCTGTCCTCTTGTTCGCCAGGCTTGTGTTTCAGAGTATGAAGCATAGGGCACCTCTGTGATAAGCAGCTTTTGTAGGAGTATAATTGCTGACACAATCTGGATAGCACACAGTTCTGATAAAGAGAACATTCAGGACAATTGGAGGGGGCAGCTTCCTGTGTGCTCCGACATTTATCAGTACAGTAAAACCTGTGGACATTTGGATCTACAGCTACAGTAAAGGGGATTAGTTCTTTACATCTGAAATCAGAAGATTGTTACCAATTACTTGCTACATAATGGCTACTAGGTATTCTCACCACTCAGATTATCTTTTATACAATAGCATTAGTAAATATAGTATTTTAAAAAATGAATTTTACGTCAACAGGACAATTTTAACTTATTAAAATATATCTTCAAAGAAAATGAAAACCAACTGTAACAATTTTTATTGCAATAAGACATACAACTTCAATATCTGACAGTCAAACACTTGTTCGTCTTAGGATAGGCCATCAATATTAAAATCGACAGGGGTTCTTCTGTCACATACAGTACTTGCCGTATATACTCGAGTATAAGCCGACCCGAATATAAGCCGAGGCCCCTAATTTTACCACAAAAAAACTTATTGACTAAAGTATAAGCCACTGCAGATAAAAAGTCTGGTCATGTGCATTATAGCTTAGTAACTCCATGTGCCTCATAGTAATAGCAGTTAACCCCATCATGTCCCTCACATTAGCCCCCTGTGTGCCTCACATAAGGGTTATTGATATGTGGGACATATGTAGGTAATAATTAGGTATCTAACAGCGTAGCTCAGAACCTAAGCTGTTTCTGCACCTCTCATCAAAGTGAATGGCAGTTACAGAAGCCGTAAGCACAACAATAAGCTACATTGTTTCCGTAACTCCCATTCACTTTTATGGAAGTTAGGAAAGCATCGTAGCTCAGAGCTAGACGGTTTCTGTAAAAGTGGAAAGTAAGTTGCAGGTGATGGAGGATGTGGAAGTAGTAACATGCATATCAAGCTGACTTTAAATGTAAACTATGTCACTGTAAATGTAGTAGCAGAACAACGAACACAAGCCGGCAACTTCTCCAAAGGTATATGATAAAATTAAATCTTTATTTCAAGAGTACATACAAAGATAGACAAAAAACAAAAAAAAAAAACCCTAAAAAACGCCTACGCGTTTCGGAACTGGACGTTCCTTTTTCAAGGCATACACCCAAATGATCTCCAAATCTTATATACTCTCACATCTTTCCCCCTTGACCATCTAGTTCCGGTTTCCTGCATTCTAATGATTATGCACAGGTGATTTCTTGATACACATACACATACAGAGTTAATATTCAACTACACTTTTATATTCTGTTACTACATTCCATAGCCTTCATTAATATGTATTTGTACAAAAAATTATTCATCAATTTATGTTTCATTTTTTGCTTTTTATTTTCTGTCGTATTATTTTTCTATCTACGTTTAAAATATTTTTTATTCCTGTTAATAAAAATATCTTTTGTTTTTCTTCTTTTGACTTCTTACTTTTTGTTTATTTATTTAACACATTCCTTTAATTTATTGTATGCACTCAATGCAATTTATTACTACATTTATTATTTATCTTGAATATGTCATTGTTCACACCACATTGTTCACAAAAACATGCGTTTTTATTATTAAATAACTCCATATTATTCACAATTTAAACCCTGTCTAACATTAAGCCAGAAAAGGTTATATGTTCGTCCACTTTGTTCTCGGTATGTGTTATTATCTACTTTAAACATTGGAAGGTTTAAACTTCGATTCACACTGAATTAAATCGCATAGTTATGTGACATAGTCCCGTGGTTCATTTTAAATTTTTATACAAAAAAGAGAGAAAAAAGGGGCATACATCCTTATCTATGTCACAATATGTGTACCTTAAGGAAGAGAACAGCACGTTTAATATAGATGTTTACAACTAAACTAAAAAGATAATATATATTATTTCTCTTAGATTCGCTACCTTCCGTTATCATTCCATAATCTCCTCCTCTCTTTATAGGACATGTGATTATATCGAACCAATCCGTGATCAGAGCCATCTTATACATAGCTAGATTCTATTCTCGCCATCTAGGGGTGAGAAAAGAGTAATTCACGCCTGTTTTCTTTAGTCACATGACTCTATTTAGCCAATCATCGACTAGAGTCAACTGCTATGAATCTTAATGCCTATATACGATGTTTTAAGCGCGAGAAGATATCTTAGTGGACGAAGCATCATATGATGAGTATTAACGATATTAAATATCCACTATATCCACTATATTATTTCTTTTTTTAATATTTTATCCTATTCTAATTTTAATTTAATATCTACTATATTATTTCTTTTTTGATATTTTACCCAATTCTAATTTTAATAAACATTGTACCATCAGTATCTGAACACGGACCAAAAATTCTATACCACAAATAACATGAAATCTACTCCAAAATACATGTTATTGCTAGTTGTCTTATTCAAATCAATAAATATATGATAAATCAGTTTTAACATTTAATCCTTCTGGGAATCGACTGTTAAACTTTAATATCCAATATGCCTCTCTTTTCAAAACCATTTGTCTCCAGTCTCCTCCTCGGACTGGTTTTTCAATCTTCTCTAGTCCATAAAAACGCATGGAAGATAGGTCTGAACCATGAATTGTTGAAAAATGTCGGGAAACTCCCGACATATTTTCATTTGAGAATTTACCCGCATCAGTTATATGTTCTGATATCCGTTTCTTTAGAGGTCTAATAGTGCACCCAATATAATCTTTCTTACAACTGGTGCACTTTATATTGTATATAACATGATGGGAGTTACAATTTATGTAAGATTTAATGTTGGTTTGACAATTGGACCTATAACTCTCCCCTTTCGTTCTTCTTTCTGTGTACTTACATACTGCACAACGGGCCATTCCACATTTTACAAAGCCAATTACCCCAAAAAATTTTTTAGGGGTTTTTTTTTTTTGTTTTTTGTCTATCTTTGTATGTACTCTTGAAATAAAGATTTAATTTTATCATATACCTTTGGAGAAGTTGCCGGCTTGTGTTCGTTGTTCTGCTACTACATTTGAAGACGTCCACCAGTTCTGGATGTGCCGTGCACCCTAAGGAATAGTTCCACTGCAACCATCTGAATAGAATCGGGTGAGCTCTCAAAAAACTTTTTTCTTGTCTTTATGTCACTGTAAGGGGGCACTTTCTGACTAAAAGGGACACTTCAAGGTTATTAGGAGGTATTATCTCATTACTGGGGCGCTGCTTGGTGATTCAGGGGGTACGCTTTGGCTACTGGGACACTATCCAACTACTAGGGTAGCACTACTTGGCTTTGAAGGTGCAATGTCTGGTTATTAGGGGGCACAAAAGACACTTTCCTATTTGGGGCACTAAGGCTCAAATTTTTATATTGTGTGGAGGTATAAAGTTAGTTTTTAATATTGTATTTTGTAACCCCCTTTGAGCTCTCACACAATAAAAATGCCCACTTTCATTCATTTTGAAACGGCATGAGGGTGAGCATTTTTACTGTTTTTGTCACAAAAGGTGGCATTAGTGTCTACAGAAAGTGAACGTTATTATCACCTAGAAAGCACAATAGTGTTGCCCCACTTTTAATTTTGTCCAGGGTCACACTTTGTCTAATACTGGCCCTGATTGTAACAGCGCCATTAAAGGGGTTTCCTATTTCATAAAGCTTGACGCTTTTTGCACAGGACAACCCCGTTTTGGTTGGCAGGTTCCAAAGAAACTGAATAAGAGATTCTCACTAGTGGCTACTTTAGGAACATGCTGAGTGTAGCTGCTGGTTACAGATTAAGGGACCCCATTGCCCAAACACTTGCCAAATGGTATGATATCAGACCACCAATTTAGGAGCATAAAAGTTGCATAAGTTAAATGTGACTATTTCAACAGGTTTACCTCAATAGGAGGTCAGAGAGGAAGACGTATCCTTGGCATATTCTGAAGTCATCCAGCAGCGTCTGAGATACATCACTGGAGTCTTTTAGAAAGCAGGAAAGCCCTGCAAACATCTCGACAATTTCCAGCGGGGACAGATCATTTGACTGCTGCATGTTTTGGACACATGTGGATAGGCATTCTTTCTCTGTAGGAGAACAGGTGACGTAAATTCAGTAACAGGGTTTAAAATAGACATGAAGCACCTATTTTAAAAAGTGACACTTAATAATTGAAGCGTGTGCCATTTCTCTTCTTGCATTGCTGTACGCTCTGGGTAAGCTGACCATGTTTTCCTTAGAGGAATGACTCATTGCCTCCAGTGAGGAAGAGTCAAGACAAAGGAATTGGTAAAACTGGCTAATTTGCAGACAGCGGAAAAGTCTCAGTTTTATACTTCCCTTGTACATAAACAGCTTCAAAAAGGAATCTCATAGAAATCTTGCCGTTTTATGAAGACAGGGCTACATGAAGTATTTGCAGCGGGCATCTGGAATCAATTTTTATTTCCTACTAAGTTATAAGGATCAATATTTTCTTTAGATAACACTTTATTTTATTAGATCATCTGTATCAAAATTCTTCAAGATCTGAAAATGTACTTCCAATACACATTTTTGATCTCACTTTATTATGCCATTGTGATGTGACTTATGTACTGACAGTACACGCTTGCTTACATAGTTAAATGTTAAAACAAAAAAAAATATAGATTAAAAAAAGCAAAAAAAAACAACAACATTTTTTAGAAATATCACAGTACATGAACTTACCAATAAGGCAATATCAATTATCTATTTACCTATACAGCAATGTTTCATAGACATGTCCCTGCTTTCGGACCACAATTTTACATGGGAGTCTGACACCACAAGCATGACCCCTTTATAGCACTCAGTTCTAATGTCTTATCTAGGCAGCAAAACAGATATGTCTTTTTTTTTAATGTAGATTTTGAGTCCCATGTAGGGCTCACAGTGTACATTATTTTCCCCATCAGTATGTCTTTGGAGTAGGGGAGGAAATCCACGCAAACACGGGGAGAACATACAAACTCCTGGCAGATGTTTTGTCATTGGCAGGATTCGAACCCAGGACTCCAGCGCTGTTGGGCTGCAGTGCTAACCACTGAGCCACCGTGATGCCCCCTACAGATCTGTAATTTTATCACTAATTCTCTACCTATAAAGATAAACTAAGATAAAAGTGATAACTTTTTCTTCTGCATAAGGTACAATGAATGCTTGTAATATACTGCAATATTTCATAACTTTTTTTATGGGGAAAAAACACACTAAAAATAAAATGAAGTCACTCCTGAAGATGGTGCCAATTTAAATGTATTTAAAAGATTAGGTATGTCTTACCATGTATATATTTCACTACATTTAGGCTAAGTCCATGGCGAGAAATGGTCATCAAGACTTCACCAGCACTTTTTCTCCAAGGAAGGTTATAAGGGGGGCACCAAGATGTTATTGCACTGAAGAGGAGCTGCAGATCATCTTTCTGCGCTAGCTCCTCAGCTGGAGATACATAGCTACACAACTTTACTAAAATCTGAAAGAAAAAAAAAAAATTATTATTTTCAGTATAAAAGAATATATGATACATGAATGGATTTTTTAATAAACATGCACAAAATAAGTTTACAGTTTGAATGCAGTAAATTGGTTACAAACTTTATCCTAGTACCTTGTAGAGGTAAATCTACAGTTTCCAAATATACCTCTGTTATTCGGCTTTGATGCCCCATTTACATGTAAATTGTTGATTTATTCACATGTAAAAAAAGTTGAAGACCAAAGTCATGGTATTCCAGAAGAAGGGCCACAATAAAGCCTCCACCACCCCACAATTCGCACTGAACGGCTCCACACTGGAGAAAACCAACAGCTACACCTACCTGGGGCTGGAGCTCAGCCAATCAGGAAGCTTCAAAGCAGCAATAGAAACCCTGAAAGCAAAAGCCTGCAGAACCTTCTACGCCATCAGAAGACAACTGTACCACCTCAAACCACCGGTGAGGGTCTGGCTGAAGATATTTGATGCAGTCATCTCCCCGATCCTTCTCTATGGCAGTGAGGTTTGGGGCCCAGCCATCTACCCAGACCAGTCAAAGTGGGATTCCAGCCCAACAGAGAACTTCCACCTGGAGTTCTGCAAATACCTGCTCCATGTCCATCGCAACACCACCAACATAGCCTGCAGGGCAGAGCTAGGCAGACTCCCCCTATGGCTCACCATACAGAAGAGGGCGCTAGCTTTCCAGGCACACATCCAGGGGAGCAAGCCCAACTCCTACCACCACCAAGCATGGCTAAGCCACCTGAGCAAACCAGACACTCACCAACCAAACAACAGCCAACCACCAAACCAAAAACACCAACAGATGATAACCAAGGCCGAAATAAAGGCGACCACAGAGGCAAACAGAGAGCGGTACATTGAAGAATGGAGAAACGAAATAAATAACTCCAAGAAACTCTCCGTGTACCAATCCCTACAAAGGGACTACAACATGGCCACCTACCTGGAGAGAATACGCCACCCCAAACACAGACAGACCCTGAGCCGGTACAGACTGAGCGCCCACAACCTGGAGATAGAGACGGGGCGATACAGGCAGACGTACAAGCCACGGGAGAACAGACTGTGCCAGCACTGTGACCAGGGGGCCCTAGAAGACGAGACCCACTTCCGGCTACACTGCACCAAATACTCAGCTGTGAGGGCCGTCTACTACCAAAGACTCTCTGCCCACATCCCAGACTTCATATCTGCAGACGAGAAGAGGAAACTCTACATCCTACTGGGAGAAGAAGAGGCCACTGTGGAGATCGCTGCCCAATACGTGTCCAGCTGTCACCAAACCAGAGGAAGATGAGACTCCACGGACTGTTATATTTATCCCAATACACCCGCCCCACCCCACCCCCGCCTCCAACCCCACCCCCCCATATAGCGGTCACCAACGAAGAGGAAGATGAGACTCCATGGACTGTTATAACCCAAACCACCCCCCCATACCCACCACCCACCCACCCGAACCCAACTACCCCCCACTTTACTAGCTTTGGCAATGCCAAATACCTATTCGGACGTGCCAATAAAGCATTTTTGATTTGATTGATTTGATTTGTAAATGAGCGAAAAGTGTTTTAGGGCAAGTCTTAGCTTTTCTGGGCTTTGTTCTCAGTTGTACATTCCCATGCAAAGCACTTTACCCTTATTTGCAAAGAAAAAAAAGTCTATTTACATGAAAATGAGGGTCCAAAGCTAAATAAGGTATATTTGGAAACTGTAAAGTCCCCTCTAGAAGGTATTATGATTAGGTTTACAACCAATTTACTACTGACAGACTCCCTTTAGGACAAATCCTTAGGTTATGCCCAATTGTAGGAAGACTATGTGGAAAGTTGTACTGATATTGCAACTGAACAGAATAGATATACAATGTTTCCCCATTATACTATGGTAAAGCTAAATGCTTGAATATTCTGATCAATAGATGTCTGACTTCCATAACTCTCACTAGTCGTGAAAATTAAAGCAAAGAGGTTATCTGCCATCTATTTTTATAGTGACGCACCCAGCCATTCACTATGCAGAGAACTGGAACGCAACTCTTTTCAAATGAATGAAGCTTTTTTATAGTTCATTTCACAGCTGTTGGCCAGGAGAGTGGTTGCACAAGGCAGTTTAGAATATATCTTAAATAATACATAGGCTACACTACTGAAGGATATAATATGCCCTTTCGTATTTCTGTCCTGGGATACCTGTAATGGGGACCTTGTGTGGATCTCAATCCACATCCACATCTACACTAGTCAGAATGAATATATATGAGTATTATGTACATATTCAGAGGAGTAGTGATCAGTTGTGAACAGTGTTTTACGCTCCCACAGTATTTTTTTGCTTCTTTTTATTTGAAATATTCTTCCTGATGTCGCCATTGGCACAGTGCCATACAGCACATGCACATCATTGATATTCAGTACAGACGAAGTTGGCCTGTGCTGATGCCATCCATTAAGACTAGGCACCAGGAGAGCCTTGGCCTGTACCGGGCTTAAGACCAGACACTTGAAACCCCATTTTCATAGGTAATAAAACCTTATTTTTCAACAATTAGACCACTCTGCCCAGTCTTAAAGGGATATCTGCACATCGGTTTCAATCCTCTACCTAGCACTGTAATGGTTAATGGGCCAAATATATTCCCTTATAGATAAGTATCCAATCTGATGATTCAGAATTTCCCAATATATCAGACTGACAGGATTCTACCAGGAGCCAAAGGCATAGCCAATGACAAGACTAATTTTCTTCTATGTTAATGCAGAAGTTTTAAGCAACGAAAATGTTGCAAACTAAAGTTTGGTTTCTGAATTTATAATTTCCTTTAAATATTAGTAAGACAAAGACTTTCAATAATCCACCGCTACAGAATATAATGAAGATGAAGTTCTTAAAGTAGGACTGAAAATTCTCATTTAGACTGAGAATGATCATTGAGGCAGATGGCTTATCAAATATTCTATTAAGAAATTGCAGAGGGGATATTAAACAGATCGATAACTGCTGACGCCAGATGGAAATAACTATTGCAAAGGCAGCAGCACACATAATGATTTCTGATGCAGATTCAGTTAAAGGGTTTTACTCCAACTCAACCCAGACCTTAGTATTCCTGGTAGTGCTTCTTCCAAGTGCAATACGACAAAATCACTTTATTGGCAACATGCCACAGAGTCAACCTCTCTGCATTATAACACTCTGAGATGCAAAGTGAGTGCAAAAAGTACAAGCAAAATAATGCACCTCACATTCAGAAGAAATAAGCTAGATGATCAAGGGCTGCAAACTGCTGAGCATGTAAATAGAACTCACAAACAGAAACGTCTTGGCGATTCGAAAAAAAAAAATAAAGTAAAGAAGAAAACAGTAAGAAAGAAGCAAAACAGAACAACGCTATAGAGTTCTCCACTTGTATCTGACTATCTTCAATGAAGTGTGTGCATGAAATGCATGATATACGATTTATGATTACGTGAAACATGGTTTTCATCTGGCCACAATTCTTAAAACACTGCACAAATGCAATGATCTATTATTGGTCGTTTAAAGGGATCCTATCATTCAGATGGAATTTTTTGTCCCTAACACGTAGGAATAGCCTTAAGAAAGACTATTCGTCTCCTACCTTTAGATATCTTCTCCACGCCACCGTTCCGTAGAAATCCCGGTTTTCACCAGTATGCAAATGAGTTCTCTCGCAGCACTGGGGGCGTCCCCAATGCTGCCAGAGAACTCTCCAGCATCGCCTCCATCTTCTTCAGGAACGTCCTCTTCCTGTGTCTTCTTCCGCCACAGGCGGTGAAACTTGTAGGCCTCGGGCAGAGCCGACTGCACATGCCCACAAGCAACAAGAAAATGGCCGCTTATTTACTGTGTAACCAGGATTTCTACAGAACGGCGGCGCAGAGAAGACATCTAAAGGTAGGAGACGAATAGCCTTTCTTAAGGCTATTCCAACGTGTTAGGGACAAAAAAATTCCATCTGAATGATAGGATCCCTTTAAGTAGAAGTGATATATACAACACAAGGACTACTATAAAAGTTATAGGACATAGTATATACAAGTTTGAGTTATCAAACAACGTATGTCCACAAGGAGGCATGGTGGTGAGTGGGCATAGAAAGCACATACCTTAAAGAGGACCTTTCATGGATTTGGGCACAGGCAGTTCTATACTGCTGGAAAGCCGACAGTGCGCAGAATTCAGCGCACTGTCAGCTTTCCTGATCTGTTTCCCGGGTAAAGAGCTATCGATCCCGGTACCGTAGCTCTTTACGGTCAGAAGGGCATTCCTGACAGTCAGTCAGGAACGTACTTCTTCACAGCAGCGTCCATCGCGCTGTGCTGTGTGAGCGGGGTGGAACGCCTCTTCTCCTCCTGATAATACTCATGTATAGACGAGCACCGTGAGCAGAGGGAGGGGGGCGTCCACCCCGCTCACACTGTTCAGCGCGATAGGCGCTGCTGTGGAGAAGGATGTTCCTGACAGACTGTGAGGAACACCCTTCTGACTGTAAAGAGCTACGGGACCGGGACCGATAGCTCTTTACCCGGGAAACAGATCGGGAAAGCCGATAGTGCGCTGAATTCAGTGCACTGTCGGCTTTCCAGCAGTATATCGAACTGCATTTGCCCAAATCCATGAAAGATCCTCTTTAAGAACTTTTTTTTTTAAATGGTCATACAGAGAAAAAAAAAAACCTTGGATGAAGTGTTAAGCTGATGGGTAACCTAGGTAGTGGCTGGAAGAGACAGCTCAACCTTCCTTGGTGGAGCAACAATCAACAACCCCAGTGGTGCTAACCATGGAGGAGACCAACAACTCAGTAAAACCTAATATAAACAATGAAAAAAGTACTAGCTTCACCATCTGTCTGATGGAAGTCTACTATTAAATAACTCCTCCTACATGTTTCGTCCAGTAATACATCCAGCTTTATTTTAACTCTCTTAAAATTTTAATGGGCATGATGCATTCATGGCACAGTTGCATTCCAGGCCACTACATAGAGAGTGGAACTGGAACTGTGCCATTTCTGGCATTGCCATGGTTCTTCACTCAGCGGATCATAAGGGGGTGCCATGACTTGAACCCCCACTAATCTCATATTGATTACCTATCCTAAGGATAAATAATTTACATAAAAGTCCCGGAAAACCCATATAATATTTATTTGTTGGACAACCCTTTCAGCTTTACTAGAATAGAATTTTTTAATAAATATTTAATTAACAATAAATTTTGAGACGTGCCACAACAAAGTATGCTTGGCCTCAACTAGAAATTCATCAAGTAATCCATTCATGAAATTCAAAATGTTTGAAAACAAGAGTAATGTGACTCTTGTAGCATGAATATATATTAACCAAATCTGGTAGATCAGTAGTGGAAGAAATCCACATTATAGAATAGTTATACTATAACCATCAAGGTAAAAGGTTCTGATGGGCCAAGTGCTCCAACATCTACACCCAATACTGAGAAAGACACACAAATTCAGTCTTACAACCACAAAAAGTAAGTTTTCAAAGACAACATGAACATTTCTATAATTCAATGGAGAGATTATTCGATGAGTAGTCTAGTAGCTTCTGGTTATTTTTAGAAACACTTTCTAATATATTCAGACATTTCAGATTCCAAATATATTTCATGTCCTATAGAAATGGACGGAATACATGAACCATTGATAAATGAGTACAGTTAAAAGCCTCAGGAACATAAGCAAAAAAGAGCATATAATTTGATAATGCAAGGTCATTTGCTTTTGAACTACTATGATATAAATTATGCTTTATAGACTACTTCTAGTGAAAAAGAAAAACTATACAGTGCTTTGAGAACCTGAGGCCTGGTTCACATCTGCATTCGGTAATCCGTTCGGGGAGTCCACATGGGGATCCCCCGAACGGAATACTGAATGCATTGGCAAGGGGGGAGCACTGAAAGCACACGGACCCAATAGACTATAATGGGGTCCATGTGCTTTCTGCACGGTGTCCACACGAGTCATGTGGACAGGAAAGTAGTTCATGATCTACTTTCCTTTCTGCATGACTCGTGTGGACACCGCGTGGAAAGCAAACGGACCCCATTATAGTTTATGGGGTCCGTGTGCTCTCAGTGCTCGCTGCTTGCCAACGCGAATGCATTCAGTATTATGTTCGGGGAGGTCCCCACACGGACTCCCCGAACATATTACCGAATGCAGATGTGAACCGGGCCTTATGTGCTGCACTGTCATAGAAATACACTGAAGATACAGCCCTGTCATGGTCACATTTTCAGGTCTAACATCACACTTACCAGTTCTTTCCTACCCACTGTTAGTATACCAAGGAATTTATTAACTAAACAGTTTCCTCTATAGGCACACAAACAACTGGTCATTCCGTGAGGAAGATCATTAAGTTATTTTGATTCTCTCTTGCCCTCTGTATCTGCAACAGTGCCTAGCTTAAGCAGGGAGAGAGTAAAGAACTGCAGTAATTCAAGTCTCTACCTACTCAGCCCCATGTTAAATATAGTATGCTGCCTGCAAGTGACTGCAACTGAGAAGCATACAGTGCTTCATTTTTAAGTACTCTAGGAGGTTTTTAAGTAACGTATTTATTTCCAGCAGCTGCCATGGAAACAGTAGTCATAAAAAACCATGACTTTACCTGCACAAAGACTTTCTGAAGTAAGGCTCTGCGCTCTGCCAGGGGTAACTCATTCTCTGCTCCTCCGGGTACCTCAGGCACATGCGGGAGGTCAAAAAACAGGTACAGGCATTTAATCAGGGTGGAAGGAACGGACATTGTTGTCATGCAGTCCACAGTTTTCTAAGGAGAAAAAAAAAAAAAGTACTGAAGCAATATGAAACATTAGAAGAAGCAGCTGCAATGATTGGAAAAATAATTATACATTGATTTTCTATGTAGTGGATGGCTCGGCTATTTAGTGTGTCCATTTATTGCCTAGCTTATATAAACACACTGCAAACAGTCAAAGTACTGATGAATCAATTGGCTCCATAGCTACATCACAACTGTATTTGATTTTAGTTTTTTCAGTGGGTATTTTCACAAGATATCATATATTTCGCAGTCACATTTTGCAACAAAAAATATGTAGATCAAGAAACAAAATTCTGATGTGTAGTCCAGTTGACATTTATATTTTAGAAATGCCCTAGACTTTCTACTGATATTAAAATATGGTTCTACATCTAGTAAAATTTAGTATCACATGTAAGATAGTGCTAGATACTAATAATAGGTAACTAATGTCTTCCAAAAAAATGTAAAGGGGTTTTCCGGCAACAACAAAAAATTAAAGGGGAGATGGGATTAAATAAAGAATTTATTAATTAAATTCCTTGGCACCATCATTCCATTGGTCTTGGTTTACTCTGCTGCAGCAATGATGTGATGTCAACACAGTGCCTTCAGCGGCAGCGACTCGCCGCAGCATTTATAGGTGTAGATGTCCTAAAAACCAACAGAGTGCACTGGCACTGGAATGAAGGGGATTCTACAGGTAAGTAATGGTTCTTTAATTCCTCTATTATAAGTTACTACGCATTTCCATGCTTAATAACAACACAGCATCAATAGTATGTCAACTTTGTTGTTAACCAAATAAGAGGGCATTCACATTTGCGCCCGTGTCCACCCACCGGGTCTCTGTCCTATTCCCTGGGAAAAATGGATAGGGGACGGCTTCACGGTGGTCAGTTTTAAAACTCATTTATTTGAATGGGTTTGTAAAGCAAACCGGTGGTGTCCATATGCAGCCTCTCCTCGGGGAAACCGTTTTCTTTGCATAGACACAAAGTCAGACATGCAGACAGTCACATGCACCACACTGGCCATTGCAAGCTGAAAATGTAATGTGCTGTTCTGTTGGGGTGCGGATCTTGAATGGGAGGGCACATAGTTTAAAGTTACAGGCACAGTGCAGATACTTTATCTGTATGGTTTTTAAAGTTTAAAAAGAAAAAAAAAAAATGTATGTTGGGAAAACCCCTTTAAGTGTGAGGGTGCTCAAAAATATGGGCCTGCTGCATATACAGAAACCTTGTTGATGCACTGTAAACTTTATACTTTGAGTCTGTCCCAGATGTTAAAGCATCACAGTACAGCACAATAAACAGTAGTGCACAGTACTATACAGCAACTAGTATTGTTGGCACTTGGCGTCAGTTCACCATTTGCCTGAATCTAGAGTAAATCCTGAGAACTCTCCTCATATCATTCCTGTAATAAGAATGCATTTTGGGTGCAATTCTACGTGTAATGGTCAAGTGAAGCCATTAACAGTATCTGAGACTTTTCTTTAGCAGGTCATTGATCACCCCCGATGTAGTCCGGAGTCTGGGGTAAAGAAAAAAAACTTACCTGCCCGGATGAAGCCAAGAGATTAATCACTGTAAGCAGCATCCACCCTCTGCTGGTCTCCTCACTCTGGTTGACTTCTAGGAACTGGACTATGGCTCGACTTGCAGCCTCTGAAAAATGAGACGAATGGTCAGGAACATCATGAATTCCTTATCATTTGACATTCATCGTTTACTTCCAGTGTATCCATAGTCATGTGATATACAGTCCACGGTCATGTGATGAGCACACAGGTGCACAGCTCATTAGTCACAGCACAGTAATTAGACATGTGCACCTGTGTGCTGATCACATGACCATGGACTGATGTTTACCCACTGGGAGTAAACAATGATATAGAAGTGAAGAACTAATACACAAAGTATATTGAAAATTATACAAATTATAATATATATTTACTGAAACAGGACAACCCCTTGAAGTGTCCTAACAAGTCAAAACAACTATAAATAGCATTTCCATTATATTTCCATCAAATAATCCACCCACAAAAACCTAATGGAAAGATGAGAAAAAGAAAAATGCAACTAATAAAAGGGGGAGATAGTGAGTTTTTGGATACAAAGTTCTCAATAATTTAGTTCAGCATTTTCCCTGGCATGATTCCCCTACCCAATTAGAGAGACTGACACCTTTTCACGTATGTCTATCTGTCTATCACTCTGCATGGACAGGAAAGCATGATTCACAGGCTTCTTATAGTTCTACCAGCATTTGCAAATAAACTCTAAATAATATAAAAGAAAATGATACAGAACCCAGCTCAGGCTCTCTCCTCTATTATACAGGATAAGTCACTTCATAGGTCAAAGTTTTGACCTTGCATTATATTCACACCTGTGGTGTTCTATCGTTTCTTCTGGTCCATTGTAGGGCCCAAAGAACTGAAAGACAGTCTGTCAGATGACAAACAGCAACAAATCCCAGGGAGACTCGCTGACTATAATAGGGTCCACTGGGTGTCTGTTATTTTTTAACATAGGAAGCCGGTCTTGCAAGACTTTTTGTCCAAGATTTCTAAGCCAGAGAATTTTATATGTATATACTTCTTGCATATGTGAATGAAGCCTTAAAGGGGTTAGTTATCCCATAAATAACATAATGCTTATTTAAAAAAGTAAAATATAAAATTTGGGATAGGGCAGCCATGACATCATTATGTGTCACTAACAAGGGAAGCCAATATAAATATAAAACAAGTTATCCTTTGGTACCATTCCCCACATTACTTCATGGGGGTCGTACACCGCCAACAAATATTTAAGAAGAAACACCAGCAACTGGAAGATGGAAATCTACGCTCTCTGGTCCACAAATGACAAGATGGTGAATAAAAGTGATGATCTTTATTTTAACTGAAGTATATTACACAACACGTTTCGAGCTCCACAAGTTCTTCCTCAGGTACGTGACGCATCTGACCTCACCTGACATGAAATTGTGCACCTGAGGAAGAGCTTGGGGCGCTCGAAACACAGTGTACAATATACTTCGGTTCAAATAAAGATCATCAATTTTATTCACCACCTTGTCATTTGTGGACCAGAGAGTGGCGCAGATTTCCATCTTTCAGTTGCTGGTATTTCTTTCTGATCAACATCTGGTCCTCAGTGACAAGTTTGTGGAATCTGCTGCCCCCACTACCTCCGAGGCTCTATCGGTGTTGTGACCTCATCATAACTCCTGAGTCTGAGGGACCATCTGGTTCATTTGTTAGTTACATCTATTCTAAGCCATTTACTTTAAATATCTACACTATGGCCATGCTCGGTGATCTCTTGTATTTTTTTATCTCCAACAAATATTTAGAACCCCGTTTCACCTAGTTTGGAAATGTATTGGTTCTAGTGTCAGGTAAAAGCTATGCTTTCTCAGGTTTTGGATATTGTGCTCCCTTTAACTCTGAAGCCATACTTCCTTAATCTCCCACCTCTGAAGATGGGGTGGAACTCATTACAGCTTCTTCTCCATATGTCTGATTGCCAAACACTGGCGACAGCCATGCTCTTTCATGAAGCGCACTATAGCAGATCAGATCCCTGGAACTTGTCACAGGGCTTTCTAATAATATGAAGAATAAATTTGGAACTGTAGTAGACTTGGTATGCCCCCATAACACCCACCATATTTGCCATCCCCAACATATCTGTCTAGTCTAGTTACCCCTCCACTATTATCTGGGATTGCTTTCATGATGTCCCTTTGACATATATATGCAGTCGGTTCATGGATGCCCTGTTTGTAAGCATCTTAGAGCAGGGTCGCACCCACACCAGGATCTCCACGTGCTTAGTTATATCCTGTTATCTAACTTTGACTACTTCTATGGTAAACAGTTTTACATTTCTACATCTGCTCCTGTGATTCTGTGTGGATCACGGCATATGTATTTTTGCTCTCTGCTTTTAGATTTTCCCCTTATTTTGTTGATGACCCTTAATAAAATTAGAGTTTTACGGTCATTTACTTAAAGCAACAAGGTATTACAGCTGAAAGATTTCCTTCTCATCATTTTTGGATGGTAAATAAACTAGGGACTACATTGTCAGATATGGGGGGCAATTCAGCGAAGAGTCCACCACCAGCAGCTCAAATAGGCGGCAGCACCAAACTGTTAATAGGAGCTAAAAGAAAAAAATCAAATATATTCTAGCAATAAACCTGTGGACTTGTTGGATGCTCTTCTTCTTATTTCAGTGACCATCAGTCGTGAAACTTGTGTAGTAAATTGTAAAAGGTCTGAGAACTTTTCAGTCATTGTGCTAGGAGGTGCACTTCCAAACACCTAGAGAGAAAACAATAAAAAAAAAAAATATACATTTTATAAGCCAGTCCCTAGACCTTATTTGTCTAGATGAAGTAATGTCACTAATAATAAGCAGGATTAGTGGTGATTCACATCACATTTTGATCATCAGTTTAAAGGCTTATTCAGACCAATATTGAGTGACCAATGTTATTGTTTGTATAATGGAAAGTTATACAATATTCTAATATACTTTTTAGATCAATTCTTCACTTTTATATCAATTCTTGTACTCATTCTGTTTGAGTTAATAAAAGTCAGTCCATGGTCATATAATATACACACATAAACAAGCACAGCTTGTTATATTCACAGCACAGTAATCAGCTGTGCACCTGTGTGCTCATCACATGACCATGGACTGTATATCACATGACCATGGACTGTATATCACATGACCATGGACTGTATATCACATGACCATGGACTGTATATCACATGACCATGGACTTGTATATCACATGACCATGGACTGTATATCACATGACCATGGACTGACTTTTATCCACAGGGAGTAAGCAGAATGAATAGCAGTAAGCAAAGATCTAGCAAACCAGGAGGACCTAATACAGAAAGTATATTGGAAATTCATAGAAGTTTTTATTATATAAACAATAACATTGGTCTGAAACTGGACAAGCCCTTTAAGGGTCCATAGCAGACTCCGTCACAGTGTCATTATAGTCAATGGGGTCTGTCTAACTCCATGTGTTACCAATATATTAGCAA
This sequence comes from Leptodactylus fuscus, assembly GCF_031893055.1. Taxonomy (NCBI): domain Eukaryota; kingdom Metazoa; phylum Chordata; class Amphibia; order Anura; family Leptodactylidae; genus Leptodactylus; species Leptodactylus fuscus. The sequence goes on from NC_134265.1 coordinate 237,073,496, forward strand.
AGCCCCTCTATGTTGTTCCGGTCCTTCAATGGACCAGAACAATGGAGTGGTGACACTTGTGTGAACCTAATGTCACTGATCAGTTTCATGGACGCTTTTTTTTTTTTTTTAAACAAAACAAAAAAACGGATGCAAACAGATGACCATCTATTTACATAGAGTCAATGTGAAATAAAAACTGATCAGTTTTCAGTCCATTTTTTTGCAGGACACAAAAGAACGGCATGTCCTATGGATACTGATTTCGCTGGGTTCACACCTGCGTTTGGGGTCTCCGTTCTATGGTTTCCGTCTTCTGCATGCCAGAAGACGGAAACCATAGACCGGGTCCGGCCGTGCGCGGTGGTGAGCGTTTTAGGCTCTCCGCCGCGAAACCGGATTTTTTTTATCCGGACACAGAGTACTACATGTCCGACTCTGTGTCCGGATTATAAAACCCGGTTTCGTGGCGGAGAGCCTAAAACGCTCACCGCCGCTCACAGCCGGACATCTCTCTCACCCCTTCAAATGAATGGGTGAGAGAGACTCCTGCAGGTTTCCGTATCCTGCCTGTGTTTTAGGCAGGAAACGGAAACCTAAGTACGGAGTGCCGGGCCGCAGATGTGAACGAGCCCTTAGTTTCTGTTGGAACGGTTTCAGTTTATTTATTTTTATTTTTTTTTGCTATGGGCGGGTTCACACCAGTGCCCAATCTCCGTTTTGTAGGTTTCCGTTTCCTGCTCGAGAAACTGGACAGGAGACGGAAACCTGCAGTCACTTTTCAAACACATTCATTTGAATGGGTTTGGAAAGTGTCCGGCCCGTTGAGCGCCTGTGAGCGTTTTGTGCTCTCCTTGACAAAACCGTATTTTTTTTTAACAGGACACAAAGTCGGACATGCAGAATTTTGTATCCGATTAAAAACAACAAAAAAAACGATTTCGCCACAGAGAGCACAAAACGCTCACAGGCGCCCACGGGCTGGATACTGTCTGCCAGGAAACCTGAAAACGGAGATCGGGCGCTGGTGTGAACCCGCCCCAACTTGTATTGCGCCAGCATATTCTGAAGCACTTTACAAACTTATGTCAGTCACTATCCCATGTAGGGCTCACAATCTACATTCCCTATGAGTATGTTTTTGGCGAATGGGAGGAAATCCATGCAACTACAGGGAGAACATAAAACTGGAACAAATGGGCATCAGTTTCCATCAGTTTTTAGCATCTATCTATACTATTTATAGTTAAAACGTGAATAGCCCTTTAAACACATGCATTTATTATTAATAAGTATTCATCTTTCCCAATTCCTCATATACTGCACCACACCACCAAATTAGCATATGAGCAGTAATATAAAGGGGTGTTCCGCTTCTTTTTGTAAAATGCTGCAGAGGCTTCAAATTGCAAACCGTGAATACTTGCCTCTCCAGTCGGGGATCCAGTGGAGAGTCTCTGTTCAGGTCATCACATGCACAATGCAGTCATTTAGAGGATGAGAAGTGATGCGCCATTAGGGGGGGGGGGGGGGGGGGGACATTACCATTAAGTCACTCATTGACTGAAACTCTTGTTGAATCGCTGGTTCAGCAGAGAGGTAAATATGCAAAGTTTGTTATTTTAAGCCTCTGTAGTGGTTAAAAAAAGATGCAGAGCACTCCTTTAAAAGTCAGCTTACTGCTCTGTATATTTGTAGTGGAGAATCATACATTAAAGGGGTTGTCTGCTATTCGCCAAGCAGGAACCCTAAAGTAAGACATCATATTGCTTGCTTCTTTGGGACATGTGGGCTTTCAGGTGGGTATTCACTTTGGAAAGTCTGAAATACTGTGGGTTTATATGATTTGGAAGCTATGTGACTAAAGAAGTGGAAGAAAAAAAAAAAAAACAGAGAAGTGGTTGTATATCCTTTTAAATAGTATACACTCACCGGCCACTTTATTAGGTACACCATGCTAGTAACGGGTTGGACCCCCTTTTGCCTTCAGAACTGCCTCAATTCTTCGTGGCATAGATTCAACAAGGTGCTGGAAGCATTCCTCAGAGATTTTGGTCCATATTGACATGATGGCATCACACAGTTGCCGCAGATTTGTCGGCTGCACATCCATGATGCGAATCTCCCGTTCCACCACATCCCAAAGATGCTGTATTGGATTGAGATCTGGTGACTGTGGAGGCCATTGGAGTACAGTGAACTCATTGTCATGTTCAAGAAACCAGTCTGAGATGATTCCAGCTTTATGACATGGCGCATTATCCTGCTGAAAGTAGCCATCAGATGTTGGGTACATTGTGGTCATAAAGGGATGGACATGGTCAGCAACAATACTCAGGTAGGCTTTGGCGTTGCAACGATGCTCAATTGGTACCAAGGGGCCCAAAGAGTGCCAAGAAAATATTCCCCACACCATGACACCACCACCACCAGCCTGAACCGTTGATACAAGGCAGGATGGATCCATGCTTTCATGTTGTTGACGCCAAATTCTGACCCTACCATCCGAATGTCGCAGCAGAAATCGAGACTCATCAGACCAGGAAACGTTTTTCCAATCTTCAATTGTCCAATTTCGATGAGCTTGTGCAAATTGTAGCCTCAGTTTCCTGTTCTTAGCTGAAAGGAGTGGCACCCGGTGTGGTCTTCTGCTGCTGTAGCCCATCTGCCTCAAAGTTCGACGTACTGTGCGTTCAGAGATGCTCTTCTGGCTACCTTGGTTGTAACGGGTGGCTATTTGAGTCACTGTTGCCTTTCTATCAGCTCGAACCAGTCTGGCCATTCTCCTCTGACCTCTGGCATCAACAACGCATTTCCACCCACAGAACTGCCGCTCACTGGATGTTTTTTCTTTTTCGGACCATTCTCTGTAAACCCTAGAGATGGTTGTGCGTGAAAATCCCAGTAGATCAGCAGTTTCTGAAATACTCAGACCAGCCCTTCTGGCACCAACAACCATGCCACGTTCAAAGGCACTCAAATCGCCTTTCTTCCCCATACTGATGCTCGGTTTGAACTGCAGGAGATTGTCTTGACCATGTCTACATGCCTAAATGCACTGAGTTGCCGCCATGTGATTGGCTGATTAGAAATTAAGTGTTAACGAGCAGTTGGACAGGTGTACCTAATAAAGAGGCCGGTGAGTGTATTTGACAGGTGACAACAAAGTCTCTATATGGCCAACTATGGTTACGAGATTTAGTCACTAATCACAGTAGGAAGAGAAGCTCTGGAGCACAAACTACTGCCACACAAAACAGTTATTACTGGACAGATATTGGTTTGTTTTTTTAATAAAATAACTGCACAATTTTCCACTGGTTAGAATGAAGGCAATGTGACATAACCAAATTGTAACAAGGAAATCCACTTACCCTGTTAAAGACTGGCAGCATCATGTAAAGCTTTTCTTCCTGTTCCTTCTGAGTCATGTGCCTGGCTGGATGGCAAAGCTCTGTGAAGAGCCGCCTTAGATGCATTAGGCCAAGTGCATTGTCCTGGGGGCTGCACTCCTCTTGCCGAGGTCGGCCCATTATTCTCTTCACCATATTCATGGTTGCACTTTTATTAATGCAACCCTCTCACCTATAGAAAACAGAGGATTGGGTTTTGTAAACATGATCATAACATAAAAAAGAAATAAAAGCATAAGAGATACAAGTGTACAGTTGACTCTATACCCATTTCACTGCACTTGGAACCAAAAGTACCCCATTTATCTGAATGGTCTGATTTCAATTAGCTGGAAGGTCTCAGGAGGTAAAACAAAACTACTGTGTGTGAGAATATTCCTTGAAAATCTATCATGCCAGGAGTATTCATACTGTATATAGTATTTGGTTGCAGAGCTTCAGTGAGGATGGGACTTCTAGTATCATAGATCACTATAATGTAGGGAGTCTGGATCTCTAGACTGAGTTCAAGTTGTAGGGACTACATTTTCTGGCCAATATTCCTCTTTGTACATGTGATCTGAGTGCAACTTCCACCCAGGATTTCTTTATTACTTTTAAAGGGTTTTTTCGGGCAGAAAATCTTTTTTTTCTTTATAAAGGCCAGTTAGTGCTAGTGATGGGTTAATAAAAACACCCATATATCTTTAGCAGTTATTGGAGTGATTTCTGGGTGTCTCTGGTTGCTGCGGCATCCTCTGTGTTTGTTTACATGCTGTAGCTTCCTGCAGTGCAGCTTCCTCTCACTCAGCCCCCCCACTCCATTACAAACAGAAGAATGAATTAAACAAGTTGGATTTGTCTACTTACAAATAACAACATATCTGAAGAAGACCATTGACTATAATGGGGTCCATCTGGTATCCATTGTTTTTTCTGTGAGTTCACCAGATTAAAAAATCCTCAATGAGAGATGTGAATCTATCCTAAACATATTCTGCCCACAGATCATTTGACATTAGACTCATTTTCATCAGGATGTGCTGATAATATAATGTGTATGAGGGTGCAGTTGGAATTTTAGTGCAGTTGGAATTTTTTTCTCTATCCCCCAGTTAGTTTTGATGCTTGATGTGCTATATAAGCGCTATCTTGTCAGAAGGGCGGTGTCAAGTAGGGAGTGTGATTCAGAGCTCCAATCAGAGGCAGCCAGTGTCACACCCCTTGTCTGCTCCTGTCTGACCTCCTGGCAGTACAAAGACTAAATTGTATATCAAACATCGGAACCCCCCACTCCATTACAAAATTCTCTGTCTACTAAGTTTAGCTCCTCCCACTCACATTGACTGGCGATCCCACCCATTACTAGCCCCTCCTACCCTCCCCTGTCTCCCTAGCTAACCTATTCCGCCCACAGCTAGAAGACAGGAGGATGGGAAGGAGCCTTTCCCTGGACACAGGAAAACTTGGTAAGTATCAATGGGGATAGGGGAGGGGGAAGAGTAATGGTGACATTCCATTTCGGAAGCGGTGAAACGGAATGTCACCTTATCATCAGCAAGTTTCCCTAGAGCGGTCACATGAATTGCATGACTGGACTCCAATTTAGTGTTGCTTTACATTTGCACTATTTAATAAAACATGTACAGACAGGGACACTTTAAAACTAGATAAAATAAGAATTATATTTTGCATGTATAACAAAAACTGTTGTGGATTTCAGATTTGTGCAAATTATCATTTTAGTTGTAGACTTTAAAATTTGCAATATCAACCCTTGTAGTTTGTAAAGCAGGAAGTGTATTTGGGACATAATCTACATTTTCTCATCATGCCATTACCAAACCAAAAAGAGGAGATAATATCATAGCACGCTGAGTGCCCCTCAGCATGCCTGCAAAAACTAAATTATGTTGTCACATCCAATAAAGCTCAAAGATGAGCCCAGGCCATACTCTCAAAGAGAAACATTCTTTTGGCTTCTTTCTCATTAAACTTAAAATATATACATCCAATTGTTGTAGTGAAAGAGCAAATCGGCACATCATCTCCAAAAGATGAGCAATGATAGCGTGTATTTTCTGATTAAACTTGTAAACCAAAAGGAACAATCTACCACAAAAAAAAAAAAAAGGGATTTTCCAGGTCCTGACACGTTTTTATACCGATTGTCTAGACAACATGTATATATATATATATATATATATATATATATATATATATATTCTTTATAATGGTCAGTTAATGCTAGTGATGGGTTAATAAATACACCTATATACCTTTAGCAGTTATTGGAGTGATTTCTGTGTGTCTCCGGTTGCTGCTGCATCCGCTTAATTTGGGCCTAATCTGGAGCGGAAAGTATCCAGTCGCGGCTAGATGCGCAGAATGTTCACACGCGGAATGCAAACTCTGCCATATGAACCTGCTAGCAGAAAAAGGAACCCATCGAAGTCAATGGGAGGCTTTTTTTTCAGCGCTGAAATTCCACACCAAATTCCTCACCAATTTTCCTCTGTGTGAATGGACCATAAGTAAGCAAATAATAAGTAACACCCTTTTGCCTGCCAAATACAGGAAGATTAAGCACTCTGGAATTATGGTACATTGCTCTACTGTTCAGCAACACCTTCATAAATATGGCCTTTTTTTAGAAGGAAAACTCTTTCATGCCTTTACCACAAAGTTCAGCATCAGGAGTTTGCAAAAGAACATCTTCACAAGCCTGATGCATTTTGGAAACAAGTCCTGTAGACCGATGAAGTTACATTAGATCTCTTTGGTCGCAATGATAAAAGGTATGTTTGGAGAAAAAAAATGGCACAGAATTTAAGGATTCATTTAAGAATGAACGTCTCTCCAAACATGGGTGTGGATCAATCATACTTTGGGGTTGTGTGGCATGGGAATATTTCACAGGTATAGGGAAAAATGGATTCAGTGATTTTCCCACAAATTCTGGAAACAAACACAACACCATCTATAAAAAGGCTGAAGATGAAAACAGATAATGATGCTAAATACAATAGAATATCCCAAAAGGCACAAGCTGAAGGTTTTACTATTGCCCTCACAGTGCCAAATGAATGGGCTTGGTCCGGAAGGTGGTGTCGCAAGGTGGACGCCACGGCTGAATCAGTCTGAAGTAAGGGCAGCTTGCTTCTTTTTCCGCAAACAAACTGCTAGTGGAAAAAAGAATGCTAGCGGTCTACATATTGAGGCTGATTCCGCGTCAAAATCCGCCCCCCTCTTGCCCCGTGTGAACGAGCCCTAAGAGATCACTTCCTCTTCATAGTAACAGTTATAATCAGAAGTAGCCAAACTTTTACACGCTACTGTAGAGCCTCTCTTTATTGTACTATAGACCACTAGAAGTCAAATGCTTCAGATATAGGAATCCTCTTCATCCCTTTTCAGAACTCAATTTAATGTTCAATCACACAGAAGAGATAAGCTCTGAATACTCGAAAACCTTTCCAGATAAATCAAGTGGACAACCGTAAAATTCACGTTCAAGTGTGATCTTCTCAACTATGGACTGTTCATAACTTCAATATCATAATCAATTAGCAATAACTACTGAAAGCAATTTTTACTAGACTAGCTACACTCCAATGGATTATTATTATTATCATTATTATGATGATGATATCAAATATTGGAACGTAAAACCACCTTCCGGTTCAAACTACACATTTTCACAGTAAATGCAAAATACTTGATACAAACTGTGCAGCTAAACTGATTTGACTTGGGGATATTCCTGATGGCTGGAGTCTTTGGTTCAAACCCAGCCAAAGACAAGAATTACAAGGAGTTTTCCATTCTCTCAGTGTTTGGGTGGGTTTCCTCCGAGTACTCTAGTTTCCTACCACACAGCAAACACATACTGCTAGGGAGTTTAGAATGCAATCCCTACTTGTGACAGTGCCGGATGATAATATAATATATATATATATATATATATATATATATATATATATATATTATGCGTAAAGCACCGCAGAATATTTTGGCGTCATAAATAAGCAAATTAAATGTTGTGGTCAAACACCTTTGCAGGGATATTATGTTTCTGTTTAGATACCTCCCCAGTTGGAAGGAATTTTATATAACTGAAGGGCACACGTGACTGGCCAAGGACAGATTACAGGGTCCCTATGGGTTAATGTAAAAGATGGAGGCAGGACGTGGAAACTGTCATAAAATGCAGAGACAGAGTGGGTATAGCTTTGTCTGGAGGCAAGTGGAGGTCCACCAAAGTGACAATGGCGGTATCTTCTGGAGGCGAGTGGATGTCCACTAGCGCTACAAGTGCTTTCCCTTTTAACCATGCATCTATTGTAAATTTAATTTATTTTTAGGACCTTTAATCTCTCAATCCATATCAAAGGAAGTCAATTAACCTATAAGTATGTTTTTTGGAACGTTGGAAGAAACCCAGATGTTATTCTTGGTCAGATCAGAATCCAAGATTCCAGAGGTGAAAGGCAACACTGCAAAATGGTGAGCCATCTTACATGTGTAAATAACAAAGAAGGTTAGTAGCAGTTACTTGTAAAATCTGTGTATGATAGCTTGTTAGAAAATCTACGTTCAATGAATTGATGCTTCCTCTTTGTATGTGCCATTTATAGTCCATTTTAGCCACATGGCTTCGTTACCCCATTATCAGAGTAATCTACAAGTGGTTTGGATCTTTAAAGGTGAATTTGCCATGGAAAAGACAATAGGAAGAAGATCCTAAGGAATTAACATAAATACACAATTACAGTCATGTGGAGAGATAAGTGAATAATAGCATAGAATTAATTATAATGTTTAAACACGACATTTGAAGACAAGAGTGGGCGGCAGCAACTGGTCTGCATGTTATTTTTAGTCTGAGTAGTCTGGAAAAGCACTGTGCAGTGTGTCTGTTACAAGAAGGATTGTTATTTTATTAAGGTCTGGTACAATTACACAAAATCTGATAATAGATTTTCTGGAGTAAAACAATTAGTCTAACAATAAGATCTAACTGTGCTTATGCCTGTACGTCTCAATTTCACAATAAGTGTGTATATGCGCAGAGGCCTGCTCTAATGTACAACCTAAAATTCTTGCATAGTCTCACTAAAAGTGCCTACAAACAGTGGATTCATTTCAGTTTAACCCTTTAATTTCAGAAGAACCAATTGACCATCTGATAGTTATTGACTAGCCTCTCTGACCGCAACTTCATCTGTGTGTTGTTGGCGTCAATGATCCGCCATTAAAAAAATTGCTGCAGTCGATGGTTTGCCTGTTCCAGCAGCTCTTAAGCTGTCCCGCTGCTGAACTTGTTCCTCACGCCGTGCCTGTTATTGTTCCGGCATCTCAGTAGGTGTTGATAATCAACCTGCTCTGGCATTTCGACAGCTGTAAAGCTCACCTGCTGCTAAACTCGTTCCTCGCGATGTGCCTGTGATTATTCCGGCATCTCAGCAGCTGGCTGAGACGCCATATAATGAGCATGTTGTTGGCGTTCATGATCCCCCTCAGCTCCACTTGAGGAGAACTCTGTTGACTTCTGGCTACCTTCTTAGCTCTAGTTGTTTTAGAATTTTGTGACAAATTAGATTTTCTTTTTCCCAGCATGTTTAAAAGTAGCAAACTGCCAATTTGGATTAAAAGAGTTTTCCAATCCAGTGTGTCAGCATGTTGCCTGGAGCTGATCAGATAATATGCAAATGCATGTACAGAATGGACCAAGGGTTAGCTGAGTGTTTACATAGAGAGTTACTAGACCTGGCTTTATCAGAACCTGAAATAAGCTGATGCAAGAGCAGTGTAATATAGTATGTGAACATAAATTCATAACAGTCGTGAAGCCATGTCATTTACCGGGATAAAAAGTAACCTATGTTTTAACTGAGGTTACAAACTATGTGCCAAATTTAATTCAAATCCGTTCAGCAGTTTTTCCGTGATTAAGAAACAAAACACACAAACATCCAAACACACAAACTTTCACATTTATAATATTAGTAGGATAAACTAATTTCTTCCTCAATGGCAGATGGTAGAGGAAAGAAAACTAGGGCATATTAAAATTGAACATGTACAATCTTTTAGAACAAGCGTTATATGGCCACTTATTCAGTTTTCCCCCCACTTAGAACACGTGTACATCAGGTCTAGCAAGCAGGTGTATGAGGAGTTGAGACAACTGTCTAAGGGAGGGTTCACATTTTTGTGGTATCACCAGTTTTGCTGTAAAAACAGAAGAATGGATTAAACAAGTTGGATTTGCCTACTTACAAATAACAACGTATCCTGAAGAAGCCCATTGATTATAATGGGGTCCATCTGGTATCCATTGTTTTTTCTGTGAGTTCACCAGATAAAAAAAATCCTCAATCTATCCTAAACATAATTTGCCCATAGATCATATGACATTAGAATCATTTTCATCAGGATGTGCTGATAATATAAGGTGTATGAGGGTTTGCTGTATAAGACACATTTTGTAATCCAATCTAATCTTCCCTTACTATAGGAGACATAAAAGAGGGCCTTTCGCCACCTCCACCAATTGTAGCTCTTAGCATTTGTTAATAAGCGCTATCTTGTCAGAAGGACGGTATCAGGCAGGGGGTGTGATTCAGAGCTCCAATCAGAGGCAGCCAGTATCAGAGTTCAGAATCACACCCCTTGTCTGCTCCTGCCTGACCTCCTGGCAGTACAAAGACTAAATTGTATATCAAACATCGGAACTAACAGCATTGATTGCTTGGGAATGGTGGGGGCTAGAGAAAACATTCCAACTGTGCCAGAATCAGTGGAGCAAACCCTATTAATTGATGCAAAGAGATAGACTTGTTGAAGGTGGTGAGAGGTCCTCTAAGTAATTTACAGTGGCAAATTTAAAACAATGGGCTGTTCTTATAAAGCTGTATAGGTGCTCTTTCTAACTGCTTTTCTAGCCAACAGAAGATCCAGAAAGGGGAACCCTTCACTATTAACTAAAAATGGGGTATTTGAAATGGGCGTTCTAAAGTCCAAACCCAGATTTTAACCTTTTTGCCTCAGATGTAAGAATTTTACTGCCTGAATGCTGAATTACACCAAGCTCACATTAGCATCGGCTATCCATTGGTCTGGTCCATCAAAATACGGGTTACACACAAATGACTATAATGGGGTCTGCTAGGTGTCCTTTTTAAAACTGAAACAAGGATAAAAAAAGCTGTGCATGCAGGACTTTTTCCATCTGTCAATTTCAGGCGGACATTGTGACACTATACGTAGGTAGCCTAAATAAGTAGTAGTAAAATATAGCAATAAATTTATGCACTAGTATATCTTCTAGAATTCGTTTTGGTATTACTGGTCTCAAACCGCTATGCATATTTTCTACAATATTTACAAACGCCTGAAGACTCCTCATAGCACAAAGCAGATTTTTTAATGAACTCCATTATAAAAAGAACATTGGTAAAAAATAAACTAAGTAACATTGTTTTTACATATTTTTAAACTTTGCTCTCCTTGCCAGCCATTTAAAGGGCTCTATCATTGGGATATACATTTTAAACTAAAGACACATCGCATGCTCGGGGACCATTTATTCTATTCCTATACTAGCTAGGACAACCAGGACATCAGGGGGCGTGATGCAACAGCCCAGGAGGTGGCATTCACGTCATGACAAAGCTGTGCTCGGAGCACAGGGGGACTGCCTCCTGTTCTTTCTGAGCCTCATTTTCATAAATGGAAAAAGCAATTTATTTAAAAAACAGTGGCATTGAGGACTGAATCAAAGGTAGGAATAGAATAGCCTTTCTAAAGGCTATTCCGACATGTCCTTAGTAGAGATGAATGAGTAGTATTCGATCGAGTAGGTATTCAATCGAATACCATGGTATTCGAAATACTCGTACAAATACCACGCGATAAACGCAGTAAAAATTTGATTCCCCTCCCACCTTTCCTGGCGCTTTTTTTTTTACACCAATAACTATGCAGGGGAGTTGGGACAGGAACTAAGACAATGTAGGCATTGAAAAAAAACCGTATACAGTAGAGATGAGCGAGTAATGAAATAGTCGAAATTCGATTCGAGTAGACCTCAATATTCGACTATTCAATCGAATACCTAATCGATCGAATACTACTTGCTCATCTCTAGTCCTTAGCTTAAAATGCATATCTCCCAAAGATAAAGCCCCTTTAATGTCAGCAACAAAGTAGGGAAAAATTCCAAAGTCTATGTAGACAATATGCCAATGTGAAAGGATTTTTGGGTTGTTTTCTACTAGAATACATTGGCAAAACAAAATGTGAATTTAGGCTGAGGGTGGGTGACCACTTTCGTAATAAAGCCCACAGGAAAGACACCCCGGTGGCCAGGCATATTAATGAGGTACAAGGGGTGTAGTACATTTCATCAGTATTGAATGCATTTTTCCAAATATGAGAGGAAGTGATTAGGATTAAATTATCTTTCAGAAAGAAACTAAATAGATATTTGATCTTCAAACAGGTCACCCATTAGGCCTCATCAGACAATTTTAATTCGGGTGTTTTTTGTAAGTGAGCTTTGCTGATGTGGTAAATACTGTAAACCCGTACTATGACTCACTTTATAATTGACCTCCACCCACAACCTCAAGCACGAGACCAGACCCCCCCCACACACACACACACTCATCTTCTCAAAGTATACCACTTGGACTGCCCTACCCTCCCTCAGCAAGGAAGACTGACCAGTTAGTCTCTGCATTATACCCCCAAGAGTTGGAGTCGGGTATAGCTGTGATCTCCCAACAGATAAGAATCCTGGACCGGACAGCTTTACCACCTGTTACTATAAATCCCTTCAAACAGAGTCGTCCTCCTTCCTTCTCAAGGCCTTCAATGCCATCTCACCTGACACCTCAGGTGAGAGGGTAAAGACCCATTACTATGCCCTAGCTATGGACCTATTTCCTTAAATCGACATCAAACTGTTCACAAAATTAATCGCCAATAGACTGAGTGCTCACATGAACAGATTAATACACCTAGACCATCCAGCAGAGGATGAAACCTACCTGGACCACTTCTCAAACTTCGATTCTCCTTGATGTCTGCTGGCAGCCCACACCTGCACAATAAAGCCAGAGTATTCTAATGGTAAAGTAAATCCTATAAATTTCCGTTTCATACTAAATGTACTACTACTAAACAGGAAGAATCTAGGGATACTGTGCATATCATGTATCAGACATTTAGATGCATAAAAGATTGCAACTTGGAATGACTAAAAACATGATGAAACGAGAAAGAAACAAGTGTAGTGGCTGATGGAAATCCAGAAGCAGAGGAAGACACAATAGCAGGTAGTTTCCAGGAGGTAGCAGAGGTCCAATATAACAGAGTTATATAATCCAAGTCAATAACAGGAGATATCACAGTACCAATGGGTCAGGCGAGAGAGTAGTCAGCAAGACAAGTCAGTAACAGGAGGTCACGCAGTAGCAAAATCGGAGATCAAGGAGAGTAGGTCGTAGTCAGGAGGTCAATGCACAAGATGAACATCGGTGTCAGTAGCAGAGAGAGACTAGTTAGATTACAGGAAGAGCACAATAATCTCACAAAGCAGGAAGTGCAAGGCTGGGTTTATATAGGAAGTTCAATCAAGGAACAGGGTGGAACAAACCAGAGAGGCGGGAACTGAAACTAGAGACGCTGGGACCTAGGCTTTAGATCAGCACAGGAGCTGTCCAGGAGGCTGAATAGCTCAGTTGGCAGAGCTACAGCCTGGGACACTGAAGTCTCTGGGTTCAAGTCCTGAAACATGGTCTAATAGGCAGGAGTTCAGGGAACGATGCTAGCATTTTTAAACTACTAATCCACATGGTCCCTGATGTTGAATCCCCACAGAATCTTCAATTGATAACGTAAGGATACAATAAAATGTCCCCAAAAAATACTTTAACACTACATTAGCATTACAAAATGCAAGTAAGATTTAAAAAAAATAAATAAAAACTCTCAAATGTGCATTTGTCCCTAGCTCATGTAAGCACTCAAGAGCCCCCAACAGATGTATCCATAATATAAACGACCATAAAGCAGCAGGATCACAATATCAAACAACATCCTCAAATATACATCTCAAGCCCTACAGGAAAAACTGATATTAATGTAGTATCAATTAAGAAATAATCAGAACAGATAAAAACTACCACAAGACCACTGAGGGTAGATATCCTGTAGATGGGGTATAGAGCCTTGTGTATTATTCACGGAGTGACACTACAGCTTCTAACAGTTACTCTGTGGGAGTCTCTTGTGTTGAACCCCGGCTGATCTTCCTTTGTTCACATTTCTGGAAAGCTTCAGGCTTTGACTGACCAGTTTTTTTTTTAAGACTGTTCCACTAGGACGATACAAAGTGAAGCTTTTTTGACCGAAAGAAAACCATAGAACGAGGCGTATTTCTTTCCTGTAAATAAGCTGACTGATGGCGTGGAACAGAAAAAAAAACAGATCTTTTCTTTTGTAGGACAGAAAAGCATGGCAGAGATTAAAGTCGATGCTATTTTTTGGCTTTACGAACAGAACTATAATTGAAAAGGTTAGCTATTTATTTCTATTTACGACTTGACTAGACCTACAACTCACAAGGTTTACTTGAGAAGGGTTTATAGTCTGATAACAGAACATGTCCACTTATAGATACATGTGCAGGGTATGTGCTGAAGGGTTCACAAGGTACAATTTGAAGAAGTTGAAAATTTAAGCATCAGGAATTTTTCTGACCGGCCACTAGAATCTGCCACTGAATCTGCATTGGAATTAGCAAATTCACTTCATTGGGAGTTATCAGGTAGAATTTCTACTAGCTGGAAAAAAGTTAAAAAAAAATGAAGAAAAAAAAACCCCAAACATCAGTGTCTGCAGAGTTTGGAGTTGCATTTGAGGCAGAATCCACTTAAGACTGAGCTCCAAATCCAGCCGTGTGAACATACCCAAGAGTATAATTTACACATTACTCATCTGCCTTGTACTGCCATAGAATATGCTTGCTGCATGAAATGCAATATTCTAATAATATGATGGGTATCAGCAACAGCTGACTGTTACTTCCTCTAAAAACTCAGCTAGAGGATTCGGTATGAGGCAACTCCATTCCATCCGCCCAAACACATACTTGTGTCAGGTCAGAGCCCACACAGTGGCTTCCTTCATGCAGTTCTGTGCCAGCAATCTGATCTAACAGCTGAACAGATCTGCAGTACCATAGCAATGACTGCTGAATGCTGGCAGCCTCTGCCACACAAAAGCAGAACTTGAGAGCCTAGAAAAAGAAAACCTTAAAGCAGAAACTAAAATGTCCTTGTAGATTTCATTGATATTCACCCTACTTGGGTCACCTAGTTGTCCAAAACTTGTATTCCAAGCTAAATAATGAAAAGTTGTTCTCTTTCCCAAATCTCAAATTCAGTTGTTGCTTCTTAAAAAGGAAATTAGACCAACGTAAAATGAAAACCAAAAATTATATACTGTGTATATATATATATATATATATATATATATATATATATATATATATATATATATATATATTTTTTTTTTTTTTTTTTACAGGAAAAACCCCATCAATGCAAAGCGTCTAGATCTGCCCATAGAGAGATCTTCAGATATCCTATATGAAAAATGGCATCAGTCAGCATTTTACATAAAAGGGCATTATCACATATGCAACTAGATAAAATCATTCGGAGCTTGGAGACGAAAATAGTCAAATAAATCTTCTGTGTCATTGGGAAGACTTACTAATAATAAGAGGCCAGTACTCTACCTAATTTGAGGCCCAAACCTGATGAACCACATTTACTTATTGTTTTAGACGCTATTGGAAGCTCATATGACAAGGCGGTTTGTCTTTATGGAAAAGTAGTATAGTTTAAGATGAAACGCTGTGCAACAAAAATTTTGGTCCATTTTTGAGGGTGACCTAAGCTAATAGACAGTGTAAAATTAGACTAAACAGTCTAAATATGCACCAGATTTATCAGCCAGCATCATCCACTGTGATAAATCTGGAACATTTTTAGACTGTCTAGTCTAAGCTTACACTGTCTTTACTATTAGACAGCATAAGTAAACCTATATTTTGCTATAATAAGTCCCTGAAACCTGGAAGGACATTGATTACGTCTTCCCATACTCTTATCCAGGACAGGATTAACACATGGAGGCCTATGAACATATCCTATGTCTACGGATAAGACGCGTGTAACCAGAGTTGTTCACTGCTTCAATCGCCCCAATTAACATCAGTCTGGCTTGACTGTGCACCAAGCATTAAAAGCAGGCTAGAGTTATAGTGAAAGTGTACATTTAATATATTTTTACAATATTTACACGCTTTTGGTCCAACAAGGAGGTGTGCCTTACCTAAGAGGGGCACGGTCTCGCTAGGTAGACATGGCATAAAGAGAACCTGTTACTAGGTCTGAAAAGTCCCTTGGCATACATATCGGTCATTTTTGTCTAAAACAAAGCTCTCAATAAATGGTTTTCGGTTAAAGCCCCACGTAGCGACACGCAGCTAAAAACACTTCGGAAAAAAAACAAACGCTAAAACGCTGAAGCCCCACGTCGTGGAAACGCAACTTTTTTTGTTGTAGATTTTGCTACGTTTTTTTGAGCCAGCAGTGGATTAGATAGGAATGGAAAATATAAAGAAAGCTCTTAGACAATTCTTTTCTGTTAAAGCCACTCCTGAGTTTATCTCAAAAAACCGCAAGCAAAATCTGCAAAAAAAAATAAAAAATTGGGTTTCCACAGTGTGGGGTCTCAGCCTTTCTGTGTTTTTCTTCACAGTTTTCTTCCCCTATTAAATCTACGGGAAAAATGCTTGCAATTCCACAGCTAAAATTGACATGCTGCGTTTTAAAAAAGGAATGGGATATGAAAATGCAGCTTTTTTTTCCCCACAATATGTGGATTTGACTAAAAGGGTTTTCCAGGCATAAAAAAAGGTCTGTTAGTGCTATTAATGGGTTAAAAGTGCATCCATATACTTTTAGCAGTGTTTTTGAGTGAGTTCTAGGAGTCTGTGGCATCTTCTGCATTTGTTTACAAGGTGTTTGATTTATACTATGCAACTTCCTGTGTACTTCCCACACTACCTCCCTGTCACTGCTCCCCCCTCCTCTCTCACTGCGTTACACCCCCCTCCCTGTCTCCCTAGCTAAACTATGCTAAGCTATCCTGCCCATGCCGGACACAAGAATACATGTAAGTATTATCAGAATTTAAAACAAAACATGTAAGTATTGATGGGATTGAGGGGGAAAGGGGGAGTTCTGGAGATGTTCCGTTTTGGAAGTGGTGAAACGGAACGTCACTGGATTATCAAAAAGTGTCCCTGGGGTGGTCACATGTCCACCGAGGGATACAGGTAAATATACCATTTTTTAAATAAAAGTAAATTAGAAGTTAGGCGGCGGGGGGGGAGGGGGTTAAGTTTAGGAGAAGAATTTGAGTTTATTCCAGACACCCGCTTTAATGAAATCTTATTCACTTTGTTGGCACTATAAAATGTAGCTTCCCCCCCTCCCCCCACTGCATTTCTCCAGCAGCCCGATATGATGCAGTTCCGGAACATGGGCCAGTATTTATAAATCTATCCCACTGTGCACATTCTACATTTATTTTGTTATGCAAGCCCCTTAATTCGCAAAAAAAGTATTACCTTTTATTTCTTCTCATCAAAGCTATAGATGGCAGGGGTCCTACTTCTCACTATTAGAATTCCTGCTAAATGTGCTTTCCCGTCTACTTCCCATAGAACGCCACAGACATTAGAGAAGAGATTCCTGCAAAAAGAAATTGACAATAAAGCAAAATTAGACCTTAAACAAAAAGAACTGAAAAACAGCATGTTGACATACAATCCAATATAACTTCAACCTTCCAAAATATGAATAAAAGAAAAAGTCGTATGTAAATTGGACTCCTTGTGAAAACAATATATTCATTTGGCGTAGGAAGTGGGAATTGCCAAAGGAGAGGTACAATATATTTTTTCTTTTCCTTTTGCAGTGTAGGTGTGTGTGAATTTCTTCACATTCTGTTCAGATGAAGAATACAGTCTCATAATTAACTGGTAGCACTCAATGACTTGTCTGGTCCTGAACAGCAGACCGTCCTTTGTAGACGTACAGGGACTATACCGGAGACAGTGATTAATCACCAGAAATAACCCCCCACCCAGCAGGGGCAACACAGTAGTTCAGTGGTTAGCACTTGCAGCCTTGCAGCGTTGGAGTCCTGGGTTCGAATCCTGCCAGGAACAACATCTGCAAGGAGTTTGTAAGTTCTCCCCGTGTTTGCGTGGATTTCCTCCCATACTACAAAGACACATGGAAGAAATGTACATTGTGATCCCTATATACGGCTCACAATCTACATAATAAATAAATAAATAAATAAATCACCACCCAGCAGTCACAACTCGCCCATGTCAATGGCTTCACTATTCAGTTTACCTTATATTCAAACGTCTACCCAAAGTCAAATAATTTAAGGAAATGAAGCAACTTAAGATGAGGACATCAATATAAATGAAGCAGCAGGCAATGCTTCTGGGTAGACTAATATTATCGAATGATGGAAGCTAGATTAATTGTGGTGAATAGAGATATGGAAAGTATAAGCGTAAAGGATATGGAAATGGTTATCTAACATTAAATAGGTCTTGTCTGAGACAGAAAGTCAAAAGGATTTAATAACAACTCGCTATGAGGCAACTGTTGACTGTCCTATCTTAAATTAAAGGGATTCTATCATTAAAATCAAATTTTTTCTCGATTGCATGAAGTAATAGCTTT
The DNA here is from genome assembly GCF_031893055.1 of Leptodactylus fuscus. Classification (NCBI taxonomy): domain Eukaryota; kingdom Metazoa; phylum Chordata; class Amphibia; order Anura; family Leptodactylidae; genus Leptodactylus; species Leptodactylus fuscus. Next base: position 237,091,719 of record NC_134265.1, read on the forward strand.
AAGAAAGGCTATTCTTCTCCTACCTTTAGATATCTTCTCTGCGCTGCTGTTCGGTAGAAATCCTGATTTTCGGCTGTATGCAAATGAGTTCTCTCGCAGCACTGGGGGTGTCCCCAATGCTGCGAGAGAAATCTCCAGCGCCACCTCCAATGGCCGTGTAAGTGCAGTCGGCTCTGAAGAAGATGAAGGCGACGTGGAGATTTCTCTTGTAGCATTGGGGACCGCCCCCAGTGCTGCGAGAGAACTCATTTGCATACAGACGAAAACCAGGATTTCTACCGAACGACGGAGCGGAGAAAACATCTAAAGGTAGGAGAAGAATAGCCTTTCTTAAGGCTATTCCAACATGTCATCGAGAAAAATAAGTGATTTTAATGATTGAATCCCTTTAAAGGGGACCTTTCATGGTTTGGGGCACAGGCAGTTCTATATACTACTGGAAATCCGACAGTGCGCTGAATTCAGCGCATTGTCAGCTTTCCCTATCTGTGCCCCGGGTGAAGAGCTAGCAGTCCCGGTACCGTAGCTCTTCACAGTCAGAAGGGCATTTCTGACACTCTGTCAGGACCGTCCTTCTGTACAAGCAGTGCCAATAGCGCTGTGGTCTTAGACCGGGGAGGAACGCCCCCTCCCCTCCTGATAATACTCGTCTCTTCACCCGGGGCACAGATCGGGAAAGCCGATAGTAAGCTGAATTCAGCGCACTGTTGGCTTTCCAGCAGTATATAGAACTGCCTGTGCCCCAAACCATGAAAGGTCCTCTTTAAGAGTTGTCTGGACCACTATCCAGAAAGGTAGGCAGTTACAAAGAGTCTTTTCTTTTTCTTTTTTAATTTAGATTGTGACCCCATATAGGGCTCACAATCAGTGGTGTAACTACCGTGGTAGCAGCAGTAGCAGCTGCCACAGGGCCCGGGACATTGGGGGCCCGGTGGCAGCCGCTACCGCTGCTTTTTTTTTTTTTTTTTTAATAGGCCGTTACTCCAGCCGCTAACGGGCCCTATATACTTACCGATCCTGGCAGGGGCCGGGATCGGTAAGTGACACTGCGGGCCCCACAAGCACTATTATACTCGGGGGTCTTTTCGGACCCCGAGTATAATGATCGGAAGTGCAGGAGAGGTAACTGAACATAAAAAACTGTGTTACTTACCTCTCAAGGCTCCGCGCAGGCTTCGGCCTACTTGTGTGACGTCTCAGACGTCACATGATCGGGGCCTGCGTCCTTATGCGTCGCGACGCAGGCTCCCGGTCACATGACGTCCCTGACGTCATTGAAGATGGCCGCCAGCGGGGAGTCGGGAGACAGGTAAGTTACAGTGTTTTGTTGTTTTTTTTTTTATGTTGTTCTTCGCCTGGGTCTCCGATTATTATACTCTGGGGTCTGAAAAGACCCCAGAGTATAATAATTGTTAATGGGTGTCCACAACGGGGCATAATAGTGGGTGAAGGGGCCACAATGGGGGATAATACTGTGTGTAGGGGCCACAATGGGGCATAATAATGTGTGCAGGGGCCACTATGGGGTATAATAATGTGTGCAGGGGCCACTATAGGATATAATACTGTGTGCAGGGGCCACTATGGAGTATAATAATGTGTGCAGGGGCCACTATGGGGTGTAATACTGTGTGCAGGGGCCACTATGGGGTGTAATACTGTGTGCAGGGGCCACTATGGGGTGTAATACTGTGTGCAGGGGCCACTATGGAGCATAATAGTGTGCGTAGGAATGCGGGGGGTGGGGTCGTGCGGGGTTTTCGGCGTCAGCCGGGGGAAGGGGGGGGCCATGTCAAAGGTTCGCCACGGGGCCCCGCCATTCCTAGTTACGCCACTGCTCACAATCTACATTATTCCCTATCAGTACGTCTGGAGTATGGGAGGAAATCCATGCAAACATGGGGAGAACATACAAACTTGTTGCAGATGTTATCCTTGACAAGATTCGAACCCAGCACTACCAGCACTGCAGTGCTAACCACTGAGCCACTGTGTTGCCCTACAAAGAGTCCTTTTTTTGTTCACATAAGTTGCACAATTTCAAAGAAAGATATAATGCCTTGTGTGGGCACAAGAGTGAGACTGGGGATTATCCATAGATTGCAGCTCATAGTTGGGGTACAAGGCAGTGTAATATTAAATGGGTTTTACCCCAAACATATATACATATATATGGATATACTCGAGTATAAGCCGAATTTTTCAGCACACTTTTGTGCTGAAAAAGCCCCCCTCGGCTTATACTCGAGTCAAGCAAAAAAAAAATAAAATAAAAAAATAAAGTAAATATAACTTCTATATAGACACTGAAGAAATAGTACATCACAGCCCTGGTGTTTTGTGTGGTTCCACTGTGTAGAAAAAATATCTTCAATACACTAGCACTGATGCACGAAAAACCACAACCCTGCCGGTGCAGGTATTATTAGACAGTCCCAGAAAAAATAGTGATTCAGCATCCAGTCTAGTGTGAACTTAAAAACTTTTTTACTTTAATTAAACCATTTAAAATTCCACAATAACAAGAAACCAGTACAAAATAGAAAAAAGACACAGCACTTACATGAAGATGTTATTTGGGTTACATAGGACAATGGTTACACGAAAAAACTAACCGCCTACGCATTTCAGGGTCAAAGCCCCTTCCTCATGGCGAAGACATGAGTTTTTTCGTGTAACCATTGTCCTATGTAACCCAAATAACGTCTTCATGTAAGTGCTGTGTCTTTTTTCTATTTTTTACTGGTTTCTTGTTATTGTGGAATTTTAAATGGTTTAATTAAAGTAAAAAAGTTTTTAAGTTCACACTAGGCTGGATGCTGAATAACTTCTAAATCCCTCCTTTCCCTAGAATACATGTAAAAGTAGAAATGGACTGTGAGACACATACACATTAGGTATCCCTGTGTCTGAAAGTGCCCGGTCTCCTGTTCCATCGGGAAGGGGTTAAGAGGAACACTGCAGATCCCCTATATTCAGCCAGGCTAAATTCCAACTGGGGGAAAAAAAACAAAAAAAACTCAGTCCTCAAGCTCAGGGAAGGGGCAGACAGACAACCAAAATACCCCCTCCCCTTTTCCACACCCAGCAACTACTGCACCCAAAAACTCCGGCCATTTTACTTTTTGAAATTTTCCAGTAGCTGCTGCATTTCCCCCCTAGGCTTATACTCGAGTCAATAAGTTATATATACTCTCAGTTTTTCGTGGTAAAATTAGGGGCCTCGGTTTATAATCGGGTATATACGGTAATTAGATTTTAAACACAAGCAAAAGTAGAACATTTTTGCAAATATAAATATTTAAACATTTTGCTAAGTTTTAAGGATTTTCTTGAACCATCTTAATGGTGATTGTCTTGTGAAGGTGCCAATCATTATGACCATAAAAGCAGGAACTTTCTGTAGTCTAGGACTTGTCAGAAACCTGGCCACGATTTCTATATTGGGGACAGGGTATGCATGGAAAGATAACTTGGCAACAATAGGAAATACTTTACTTACCATGTAAAGTTCCTGCCTTTACTGTTGTAACCATCAGCAATGGATCAAGACAAAAAGACTGTGTCACCACTAACATAGTTTGATTAAATCTATAAAAGGCTGAAGCCCCACGTGGCGGAAACACTTTTTTTTTTTTCCTGAGATTAGCTTTAAAAAAATAAAAAAAATAAAATAAAATAGCAAAATCTGCAAGAAAAAAAACTGCGTTTCCACAACATGGAGCCTCAGCCAAACTCTGCAAAATGTTCACACTAACGTTGCTTAACTGTTGTTCTGGTCTGTCAGAGGCCAAAAACAATGGATCCCATCCCATAAGGTGTATTAGCACCCAAAGAACAGGAAATCACATCACATAAAAATAACCAGTGCTCATGCAATGAAACTCTCACAACTCCAATGTCACTTCTTTGGAGATCCCTGTGCTTGTCTTGCATCAATGACATTCATGTGACTGCTATAGCCAATCAGATGCCTCAGTGGTGACCCTTGGCCTGTGCCTGCTAAGGCATTTGATTGTTGTATGTGATGTGACTGCTGCCAGACAGGCAAGGACCACTGAAGTGGTGGGTGCTTTAAGAGATTTTTAAAAAATAAAGTTTTATCATTTCCTGCTCTTGGTCTTGTTCACATTCTCCTTGAAGTCAGTCTTTCAGGTCCCATATGCCTCTCAGCCTAATAACTGAGCCATGCAGAGGCCTGTAATAAGAGCAGAAACATACTTCTGTGGCCACAAAGGGATGAAGAAATACAAAAGGTATAAATTTGTATGGTTTATTTGATGGCGGCTCCTACATTACACTTTTATTGGTTAGGAAACATTTTGGACCTTTGGCTTTTGTTGCTATTTACATTAGAGGCCATACAGAGTACTGTTTGTCAAATGCAGCATTAGGCTATGTTCACACTAGCATTGTAAATGCCTGCTGTACATGCTGTACTTTTATATCAGCTTAAAAAAAATACGGAAAGCCAACGGAAGAGACCTTCCTTCTTTACTTTAAACATGGCTGTTTGTGGTGACAGATACAAATCGAAAGCATTCTGTTTATATCCATCACTATGACATATACAGCTGCCACTCCATACTGTGTCTTCAGCTAGCTCTACCTCCCCTCTAAATGATACATGCAAACTCAGATTATGTTCCGTTTATATTTTTAGGATTTCCAGAGCAGATAACATTCATTTCGGTGCTCTTTTGTCTGTAGGTGTATATAGATTATATTATATTACATTATATATGCAAATACACAAGTAGCAATGTTAGCCTGAACTGCTGCAGTGCAATATCTTACTAGATAACAAAAAAAAAAATTTCATTCAAAAAATATTTTTAAGTACCTTTTACTGTTTTTTGTTGTCTTCTGTGATAGATAACTTACCTGTAAGGATTGGAGTCAGGGTCAGGCAGTGCAAAGTGACACAGCTGGGAAAGCAACACTGTGCAACTAATGACAAAAGGGGTCGTAGGCCCTGCGGCTATGACTATGCTGTAGTATCTGAGATGAGGCAGACCAATGCACTTCCCAATTGAAGTGCGCCTACCACGACTCCTTACGCTTCTATCCCGGCGGCTAGGATAAGGGAAGAGGAGGCCCTGAAAGTCCTAGGGACTGGAGTCACGGGGGTCACACCTAAACAGAAAGCACAGTGTACTGCAATGCAAAACAAAAGACTAAACAGCATGGAACCAGGGAGGACCACAAGTCCCAGCAAGACACTGAAGAGAAGGCGAGGTCAGACGAGCAAGAGGTTGAGCCAGGAGATATAAAAAAGGTACCGAATCAAAAGACAAGGGAGAGTCAAAAATACAAGCCGGGTAAATAAACCAAGAAAACAGACTGAATACAAACAGACAGGGAATCAGACTGAGTAGGGGGACCAAGAAACACAAAGTGAATGGCTGGCAAGGATCCATGCCTGGGTGGGGATTAAATAGCAGCAGAGAACACACCTGATGGCTAACGGCATGGAGACTGAAAGCAAGGAAAAGATTAACCCTTAATGACCTAAGCACACCCAATAGAACTCCTAACACGTCTCCCAGGGAGACGCCGCGCAGCAAGGAGACCGCGGCGACTCCGTATCCTGACATTACCACACTACATCTGTATATATTATATAAAAATTGAGTTTCAATATGCAAAAATTTGTAATAAAAAAAAACAAAAAAAAACTGTCCTGTCTACAAGAGGTGCAAACGTCCAGCAGTGAATAGCAGTAAATGGGTTAATCTGCAGAATACTCCATCTGTCCTAGTTTTGTCACAGATTTTGCTTACTGAATTCCATGGGGGGGGGGGGGGTCACAATAGTAAAAGCCACATCTAGTACCACAATTCTAGTCCTCCAAAGAAGCATTTTCAAAAAAGTGCCATTGATCTTGGCCAAACTAGGGAGTTGTTGTTTTTTTTTTTTTTTCACTTTATGCAGTTTTACATGTGGGGACGTTGGTAGAAGCAGTGGTGCGGACCCAAACTATCAAGACAGGGACACAAAACGTGCAGCAAACTGGTTTATTTAGAAAAAAAACAACAGAAAATTAAATAAACCTTGACTTTAGGTACAACATAAATAAAACCAAATACAGCCTTAACTTCAGGCAAAAATAAAATAAATACCTGCTTGTCTGAGCTGCTAAACGGAAGAGATAACCTAACTATACATGTGGATTACTTTAGCTACATGAACAAAACTGGAGCAATATACTCTCACCGGACTCAGGGTTACAGGACAGAACCATACACCTTCTCTCACCTCATGGAACTGCCATGAACTGCAGGCTCTGCAGCCTCCTATGGGTCAGTAATGAGCCAAGGATATCTACACCTGTGCTGAGGCCTACTCCAGATCCGCCGTGGACCACACATATGTCAGAAACCTAGGGCTGATATATCTGGAGTCCAGCACTCTGCCTGTCACCTTCTCACATACATTATAGTAGTAGCATTGCTTCTTAGTGTACCATTTCTATAATATAAATCTACCCTTAAAGTTTTAAATCCAGAAGCTTCAAACAGGTGCATGCTTTACTACAGATGTAAAGTTCTCTCTTTTTAACAGGCCCATTAGCTATGTTAGCAGGAGGAGGTCAGACAGGTTTTTGGATTCTCAGTGTAATGTTGAAGATGATGATGAGGATGAGCTCAAACATTAGCACAAAGTAGAACAGTCATAGAAACTAATAAAACTAATAATATCCAAACTAATTTTAAAAGCAAAAAGAAAATCGGATGCGTTGCTATGGGCAAATGCATATCAGAAATTACCGTATATAATCGAGTATAAGCCGACTTTTTCAGCACATTTTTCATGCTGAAAAAGCCCTCTTCGGCATATACACGAGTCAGGGTCTACGGAGCACAGAAAACTGGAAGTACCTGGAAGGGGGAGGTCCTTTAGTGCTACTGCTCTGTGATTGGCTTGTCATAAGGTCACATGACTGTGAGGTCATCAAAGGTCCTGTAGCCACTGGTATGTAACATCTGCAGATAAGGTTGAGTCTAAATCCTAATAGCTCCGCCCACACCAGAGTCCGATCACATGGTCATGACGTCATCAGAGGTCCTTTAGCACACTAGGATTTAGCATCTACCCTGCAGATGAGTGGCCAGGATTCATTGTGTCTTATGGAAGATGTCTGTTGTATGGAGGAGAGGAAGCTACAGTAACGTGACACACAGGGACCTTCCTTTAGTTACTCTGCCTATTAATGTCAGGCATTTGGGGGTTATTAATTTTGTTTCAGTAACTCCATGTGCCTCACATTAATAACAGTTAACCCCATCATGTCCCTCATATTAACCCCTGTGTGCCCCATATAAGAGTTACTAATATGTCAGACACATGAGGGTACTAATGAAGGACCTTAATTATGAAGATACTTAATTATTACCTCCATACGTCCCACATATCAGTAACTCTTATGTGAGGCACACAGGGGGTTAATGTGAGGGACATGATGGGGTTAGCTGCTATTACTATGATCCCCATGGAGTTACTAAGCTGCAATGCACATGACCAGGCTTTTTATCTGCAATGGTGGATTTCCCCCCTCGGTTTATACTCCAGTCAACAAGTTTTCCCAGTTTTTTGTGGTAAAATTAGGGGTCTCGGCTTATATTCAGGTCGGCTTATACTCGAATATATACGGTAGATGAACTTTCCATTACACAAGGATTAACCCTTATTCACATAAAACTGTAAAACATCCTTATATACAGATAGAATACAGAAAGCACTTAAAACAATGTAAGGCTCATAGACCAACTAGGTCTGCCAAAAATAATATTTAAAATCCTGGTTTATCTGGCCTTTCTGTTTACCCAACATCCCATTCAGGTCAATAATATTAGAAAACTGCCAACAATGTCTTATGATGTAATACATGCAGATTCGGAATACTTTTATTCAGGTCGTTGTTACTTAGTAGATATTTCATTATATAAAAAGAGAGATTTTCTAGAAGATAGGAATGCTGCAGACTGAGAATTACACCGGCGCTCCACTGACTTCACGCACTCTAGTGAAGTAAAGTGTCCTCTACCAAACGCAAACAGTCTAGCAACTATTGATGTACTGCTTCAGTTCTTCCTTACCAGTTTTAAGGCCAATGCAGATGGTTTAGCTATAAATCTGCCTATTACGTAAAATTCACACACTATCAATAGGAATGAATGAAATCTTAATCCATTTAAAGTGAGCCGGCAGTATTAAACCAACAATTGAGGCTTTTCTTTACACGCTAACACCGTAAAGTACTGTCAAACCAAAACAGAAAAGTTTCAGCGCAATTCTTCTCTATTGAGCTGACAACGCTACTTATGTGCAAACAATAGCTAAACCGTTTTTTTTCCCCCATTGTTTGGCCTCCAATAAAAAATAAAAAAAAGTTACCAAAAAGTCGTACAATCCCCAAATTGTATAGAGAAAGTACCATTTGCTCCACAAAAAGTGATGCCTTAGACAGCGCCAAATATAGTGACTAAAGAAAATTCTTTTTATATATAACTATAAACTACGAATATGAAAAAAACTATGTAAATTTGTTATCCACATGTTTATACCAACCTACAGAACATAGCAGACACAATTTCTGCTGCATACTACATGCCATAAAAACAAAGCTCATAAGATCATGGAACAAATACAATTTTTCCTAATTCCAACCCATTCTGATCAGTACATGTGTAACTAAACAAGACAGTCTACTCATTAGACAGTGTGAGGCCCAAATCACATCCGAGTTCGGTAATCCGTTTGTGTAGTCCGCTTGGGTACCCTGCGAATGGAATGCCAAACGCATTAAAAAGTGGTGAGCAATGAAAGCACACAGACCCAATAGACTATAATGGGGTCGATGTGTTTTCCATGCGGAGAGAAAAGTACTTCAAGCACTACTTTTCTCTCTGCATGATTTATGCAGATACCATGCAGAATACACATAGACCCCATTATAGTCTATAGGGTCTGTGTGCTTTCATTGCTCACCACTTTTTAATGCGTTTGGTATTCCATTCGCAGGGTCCCCAAGCAAACTACACAAACGGATTACCGAACGCAGATGTGAACCAGGCCTAAATATCAACATGACGATATGCCAATTAAAAATATAAGTGATATAGTAAAGTGATATACCTAGTATCAGGAGATTTTTCCAGAAGATGCTGTTGAAGAAGGGTCAAGGATGCCGCCAGCCTAGACTCATTTTGTACAATTTTGCTAATTCGCAATATGGGGGTTATTCTACATATGGAGGCCATTATATTACATTACAATAGGAAGCACTGACTGGGCCATTATAAGGAGTATGAAGGAACTGGTGTGGACATTCTACCAAGTTTGGAGGTACGGAGGGGGCCATTACATAATTGTTAATGAAGTCTCCAAATGAAGACTACTTTTATTAACATTCATAAGTGATCGCTATTTTGGTGGTACTCGGCTGGGAAGTTTTCTCATTAGGGAGTACGTTGCATGACAAGGTTGAGAAACACTGCTATACAGCATGATACTGACTAGCTGGATAAGATTCCTTAGACACCACTTAGTGGGATATTAGTTCGCATTGGGACTCTTTAATGAGAAACACCCCCCCCCCAAGCGGCATTTAACATCCAACCAATATTTCACCCTTACTGACAAGGGGAAAGATCCTCAAAAAGTGGTCTACAGATGGGTCAATCTTACTTTTGGTGGAGTCTCTGCTTGGATATGGATCTGATACACAGTATAGTCTCCTGGCAGGAATGGTCTCATCAATTTCTATACGGATATTATATAATTTATCCATATTGAGTACCACTGATTTCACAAAAACCATCAATGAGCTGGTTAGTTAGTTTTATGGTAATCCATGGGGCTGTACTGCCTGTCAGTGGCATTAAAATCAATAGGGCTGTCCTGTTCCAATTGGCCCATAGGGACTAAGCCTTTGTGCTGGTATTAGTGTAGCATGTTTCCAAACATTTTTGCTCCAGCGTAGCATGTCTCCACATTCGAAAAACTCATAGTAAAGGGAACTGACAATCAATTTCAGCAATGATGTTGTGAAACGGAGTCTCTCGATGCTGCAGTCTCCACCAGTATTCAGCCAAATGTCCTGGCAACAAATTTGGCGAAGTACCACGCATCTTCTGCAGAATTTCCGTTTTGACATGACCCCAATTTGCCTCAATTCTCTGGGTGTTGACGCTGGTGAAAGGGTTTACAAAATTTTGTTGATTTACAGTACGATGAGTGCACTGAAAACCAGGCCAATTTGGAATATTTGCATAAGCTGCCCACTCGTCCGACCAAATTTCCGATCCAGGAGCGATGTGACGCTGAATAATGGCCAGAAGCGTCGGCTCATTTCGGCGTAGGACGTGAAACATACTCAATTCTTGCACTCCATCTGGTCGCTTCCAATCAATGCCAAAGATCCAAGGGCCAGCAATTTTATTTCCATAATTCTGACGCGCTGGTGGCACAAAATTACCATGTAACAAACGACCTCTATTGTACTTTCTACGACCACGCATCAAACTTTCATCAACTTGGATTATTTCTCCTGGGCAGGCTTGCTTGGGGGACACATAGTGGAATGGTACCCCAAAATGTGTGGTAAATTAATAAAACATACTTTTTCTTCTCAGGTTCACTCAGGGAAGTAAAGATAGTGTAAGGGCTCGTTCACATCAGCGTTCTCCTCTCCGTAGTTCAGGTTTCCGTTTCCTGCCTAAAACACAGGCAGGAGACGGAAACCTGCAGGAGTCTCTCTCACCCATTCATTTGAGTGGGTGAGAAAGCTGTCCGACCGTGAGCGGCAGTGAGCGTTTTATGCTCTCCGCCGCGAAACCGGGTTTTATAATCCGGACACAGAGTCGGACATGCAGTACTCTGTGTCCGGATAAAAAAATCCAGTTTCGTGGCGGAGAGCCTAAAACGCTCACCACCGCTCACGGCCGGACCCGGTCTGAGCTTTCCGACTTCTGGCATGCAGAAGACGGAAAGCTCAGAACAGAAATGGTGAACGCTAGTGTCAACCTAGCCTAAGCTGTGCACTGTAATTCAAATTTCCCGCCTTTTTTCACTTACCTCAGCTAATTTGTAGTTCAGAGTCAAAGGTCATCACTAGGCAGATTTCACTGGTTCTTCAGATATGGAGACATACTGCACTACGGAGCACATTATCTGGAGACGCTTCTAATCATTTTCGCGCGCTTTCGCGATGTGGAGAATGTGGAGACATGTCTAATGTGAAGACATGCTACACTAATACCCTTTGTGCTTTCTATTCACTCTCCTATGATTCTTTGTGTGTTTTACTTCTCACCATTATAACTAGACAGACTTACTGTTTGTTCAGCAAAAACTGAAAAATGTTCCCACCTGCCTTTGGTTCTTGGTGCATAGAATATGCATAGTCAAAAATAGTGATGGGCAAACCTTGTAAGACTTGTTTTCAAAATAATTGTGAAATTCACCATCGAGTTTCAAGCATCATGATGGTGGTAAGCTCAATGTATTTGGGCCTCACTTGTGAACTTTGGGCACGTGACATCAGAGAAGAGGCACGAAGAGCCTGTGGTGAAGACCCCAGGACATAATAATGATTTATAGGTGGTGAAATCCAAAAATTACCAGTCTAGCCAAGCTTAAAATTTGGAACATTCACAATGAGTCTGTCATGTTACTAACTGGTTCGCTCATTTCTAGACCAGTATGGTAGTAGGATGAGACTCCTTGAAAGTGATTGGTCGGAATTTGCACATCTTTAGTTAGCACTGTTGTGGGAATATCTTGCTGGGAGTTTGGGATTAATTTGGTTTCCGTAAAAGTAGGGGTGCGGTGGTGTTGATAAATATGGTGTTCGTAATGCACAGAGGGCACTATTGCAAAACCCTGTGCTGAAAGTAAAGATGATCGTGCTTTCTGGTATTTTGTCAGTAATTGACAGGAGTCTTTACACTATGGAGGGTTGGCAGACTGACCATTGCTGCCATGTACACCCATTATTAGGATTATTACAGATAGGAAAGATAAACCACACACAGCTCAATAATGCATAGTATTATACTTGTGACTATTATCACTACTACTTGTGCAACTAATGCAGAAATTAGTTTAAATTAAAAAGTAGTATCACGGCCTAGACTCAGGGACAGCAATTGCGGAAGTGTCTATTAATTTATATAGTTGAGATAATCTATCCCATACACATACATGCTTGGATTGAAGCATTTTATACAAATAGTTCTATTTATTCTTGTCCTTGTCCTTCTTTTAGGTTAAAATAACTGTTATTATGCAAGAACCAAGAGAGATTCATACACACACTGCAAGTATACATACAGAACTGCACATTACCACAAGACAGCCGAGGCAGCTTATGAGTTATAAAACTAACAGACAGCAAGGGATCAGCTAAGGCTAAGTAAACAATAGCAGTATTTATATCCATTATATGCCTGCAGAAGGCTACTCCAAAGTACACAATGACTATAACTGCCATGTCCACATATATCAGTTTCTACACATACCTCCCAGCAAGCTATTGTCAAGCCATGTTGACCAACCCATCCGTAGACTTCATAAAAATAAACTGAAGAATGTGTTAAAGTTATTGCAGGGAGTCTGTCAACAGGTTCACAGGGAGTAGAGTAAACACGGTGGACTGTAGGCCACATCCCTCTGTTTACAATGGTACTTTTTTGGTTAGCTAATGTTCCCACATTTAGAAATAAAGCTTTATCTAAATATGCAAATGAGCCCCAAGTGCTATGTGGGACATTTTTTCAGAACTAATTCTCCATCTCTTGGCCACCTATCTCATTCCGAGAGCCAACCTGCTAACCTCCAGCCCATTCTGAACAATTTTTTGGTGGCTGCTTATATGAGCATGCGCAATACGCTCCTGTAGTTCTATGAAGTACAGATTGTACTGCTCCTGCTCGCGTAAGTGGCCACAAAAAAATGCCCGCCCACATGTGAAGTCAGCTCTGCCCACGGCCTGCTGGTGGAGCTAACTTGCGCATGCGTTGAATTTTGTCCCCCCGCACGCCGGAAGAAGACACGTGAAGAGGACATTGCTTAAGAAGATGGAGGCGGGGTTGGAGAGAGTTCTCTCGCAGCATTGGGGACACCCTCAGTGCCGTTTGAGCACTGGGGCCTGCCCCCAGTGCTGCGAGAGAACTCATTTGCATACAGACAAAAACCGGGATTTCAAGTGAACAGCGGCGCGGAGAAGAGATCTAAAGGTAGGAGAAGAATAGCCTTTCTTAAGGCTATTCTGACGTGTTGGTGAGAAAAAAATGAGTTTGACTGATAGGATCCCTTTGAGGCAATACTTATGCCACATCTATGTGAACAGGGCCTTAGCAACATTGTGCACACAATGAAAAAGAACCTGGCATATGCTAAAAACAACATAGGACCTTGGGGGGGTTTCCGCTGTCTTGAAGGTGGCAAATCGGCAAAAACAATCAATCTATGAAGGACCTCTGAAGCCAAAGACAGTATTTGATACAGCTGCATGTTGGGAAAAGAAAAAAGTGGCCCAGAGGCTTCAGGTATTTTGATTAAACCAGGACCACATAGTTTTTCAGTGTACTTACACCAGATAATATTCCTTTAACACACTGTAAACTTTGCAGTGAGAGCAGAAAATGTGTCAGTAAAGAGTTAATTGCCTTAAAGGGGGTTGTCCAGGATAAAAACTAACACCTACACTAATTTAAACACACTCCCCCCTGCCTACTTTCTAAATAAATATAATATATTTACCCATGTGACCACCCCAGGGACATTTGCTGGTTATGCGGAGATGATCCATTTCCGGAACGACACTACCGCCTCCCCACCACCACCCGCTCCATCATACTGAAATGTCCTTATTTTTGAAAGAAAAGCACAGCTTTTATCAATGAAGATAACATTAAATGAATCAGAAATACACTCTATACATTGTTAATGTAGTAAATGACTATTCTCGTTGAAAACGTCTGGTTTTTAATACAATATCTACATAGGTGCAAAACGCCAGTGTCAACGTCTACAGTGAAGAGGCTGCAGAGAACAGAGTAGCGCTGGGATAATAGCGCGCCAGCAGTCAGAATAGAAGGATGGGCTGTCCCACAGGAGTAAGACTGGAAGGAAGAGAGATAAGTATATAATGGGTCGGTGGTTGGGCTGAGTAGGTAGGTAAGGGCTATTAGTAGGCAGGATAGCTACAGAGACAGGGAGGTGATGTATGGGAGGGAAGAAGAGATGAGGAAGGGAGAAAGGAAGGCGGGGGTAAATGAGGTGAGAGGGAGCAAACTCTGGAAGTTACATAGCAGGAAGCTGAACTAAGTAAACAAATGCAGAAGATACCAGGAGCTCCCAGAGACACCCAGAAATCACTGATAACATGGCTAAAGGTGTATGAGTGCATTTGTTAACCCATTAATAGCACAGACACACTTTTTTTTTTTTTTTTTTAAGAAAAAAAATGTTTTGCCCGGAAACCTCCTTGAAGTTGTTAAGCAGGTTGCTCAGTAAAGAGACTTAGTTTCAGGGAATTATATGGCTCTGCTGGAAATGTGGATTACAAGTATGACCACCACTATCCAGATAATGTCCATATGCATTATTCAGTTACACTTTACCAATATACTACTATACAAAAATAACTAAATAACTAAAAAAAAGTGTGTAAACTCATTTGTACAAGACTATAGGACTTTGGCACAATATAATCCTTATGGATGTGCAAGAACTGGCTGCACTGTAGCCATGGGTACTGAGTCACACCATAATTTATACTATAGCACAACAGGTGCCTCTATATTTATCAACCCTCCCCCCATTGACTTTGCACAATGGAGCCAGAGCTACTATACCCAACTTTACTGTTCATGGTGGGAGAAGGGGGAGCTGGTGTGCACACTTGAGAAAGCAGAAGATAAGCAAGGACGTCAGACACACTCAGAATGTCGGATCACAAGAATTGTGGGAAGTGTGTACCTAGTCAGGCTATCAGGTCACCCAGATGATATGGGCAGGCCATTTGCTTTTAGAATAAAGGTAACTTTTAGCATTTCCCCTTACCAGGATTTTATGCTAAACCAGGTGTATGCATCAGTAGAGCCTAGTGGTATTGGTTTTACACCAAAAGAACACCTGACAGGTTCTCTCCAACAATTTAACTTATGAAGGCAGAGTGAGAGTTGGCACATTTGTTCTCCACCCAAAAACTGACACCTTGCAACAATAAGGAAAACTCAGACAGCACATGTCATATGTATCCTCTATTGGGATACTACATATATCTGCACACTTTGTTATTTTTTCGGTTTTTTTAATGCATTAAATCGAGAAAAGTTATATCTCTCTATATTATAAAATGGATTTCTGTCTGATTGTCTGTCCTTTATGTGCAACCAAATGACTAGACCGACCTTCACCAAATTTGGCACACAGATACTTCAGGTGTCTGGGAAGGTTTAAGCCAAGGCCTCAACTCGCTCAGACGTACCGATGCTGAGATACAGAATTCCCAAAATAATGACCCCCCCCCCCATTAGCCAATACGAACCTGCAAGTCTTTCACTCATATTCCAACCGCCATACACACGGTCACTCCAGATGCACAATCCAATACTGATATCCAAACTGAGATACACGCATCAGAGGATTAGATACACAGGTCAGCACACAATATCACACGCCAGAGGATTACATTTGCGCGTCTGCACACAGTTACACATGCCGAAGGATTAGATGCGCGCGGCTGCACACAGTACCACATGCCAGAGGATTAGATACACGCATCTGCACACAGTTCCACACAGCAGAGGATTAGATACTTGCGTCTGCAGACAGTACCACATGCCCTAGGATTAGATATGCGCGTCTGCAGACAGTATGACACGCCGCAGGATTAGATATGCGCGTCTGCACACAATACCACACGCCAGACGATTAAATACGCACATCTGTACACAATGCCACACGCTGGAGGAATAGATACGCGCCTCAGCACACAGTACCACATGCAAGAGAATTAGACACGTGCCACTGCACACAATACCACACTGGTGAGGATTAGATAAGCACCTCTGCACACCATACCACACGCCGTAGGATTAGATACACGCGTCTATACACAGTACCATACGCAGAATTAGATACACGCGTCTACAGACAGTACCACACGCTGTAGGATTAGATACGCGCTTCAACAAACAGTACCACAAGTCGGAGGATTAGATACACTGCTCTGCACAGGAGTACCACACATTAGAGTTTTACTCCAGGTTTCCATAGCAACCCAGCCATTTTTCTTCACCATAGAAACCACGAAAAAAGTAGGATTCCAGCAGTCCTTCGATATATTAAAAATTCATGACGTTTATTGAAACAAAGAGTTAAAAAATATATAGGTTCAGTCAAAAAATTACATGCAGTATCTGATAGAATAACGCCAATGCGTCTAGCTGTGCTGTTAAAGACTGACGCGTTTCGAGAGCGGGTCCTCTCTTAGTCATAGTCCACATGCCAGAGAATTAGATACATAGCTCAGCCATTTTTCTTCACTGCTGTATGTCAGCTTTAAAGAAGCAGGGAACTGTGGATGACAAGGTCACATTTACACAGCTTTACTGCAGGTATCCATAACAACTGATCATAGGTTTTTCACTGATAGCCAAAATGAGATACACATGATCACATGCTTATGAACATACACTCAAACAACATACAAAATACACCGGTGCAAAACTGGACAATTCTTATGGGGCCACTACGCAAACAAAAAATGAAATATACCCGTGTGAAGCCGGATCCTTCTGCTAGTTAATATATATGTGTGTGTGTGTATGTATTGTAAGCTGATGGCTAGTCAGGTAATGGAGGGGTTGTACATCTCACCCAGACTACTAAGGTGGGTGAGATGAGAAAACTCCAGAAAGAACATTCCGCAGCTGATAACTATTGTCTGCGGAGGGTTATTTCAGAGTTCCGGTTACTGGGCTGGATTTTTAGGAATGGCAGGTAGGTGGGTAGTGGGACCTGTCAGTCCATCCCCCTCCAGTCCACACTTTGGGGATGCTCCGGAAGCGACTCAGCTGCAGAGAGTCTGCTCATCAAGGGAGGCTTAAGAAGCCAGCTCCAGCAGCAGACTGGGGGCAGAGCTTGGCTGGAGAGCAAACAGGGAGGTCATATTTTTGGAGCTGTGTCCTGAATGATTCTACTGTTTTTTTATTTCTATTATTCTAGGTGAGGTAACCTATTCTATGTTTAGTTAGAGCCTAGCTGGGCAGGTATTTATTTTTGTATTATTTCCTTTTGTTGCTGCATTTCCTTTTTGAGTAGAAATAATCTCTACCTTAGTTTTGCAGTATGGAACCTGGACTTGTGTGTCTATGCCACCCCACACCCCACCTAGCAACCCCAGACCCTGATATATTAAAACAAACCAAAAAAGTGATGAATGCTTAAAGGCATATGATAGAACCCTCTAGTGAGGTATAAGTTGGGAATTCTACACATACATATTTCTAACAGAGATAGGCTTGAGTGTAATATGAAGAGATCAATGGGCAAATCCATGAAATGATGAAATTCTCAGTTCTGTATTCCATTCAGTTTCCCATTCTGAGAATATTTTATGTATGTAGTCTTTCTCGTGTGCTCTCATCTTAAAGAAGCTTTTCTTTTTTTTCCTTTCTGGCCACCACAGTCATTCCAGAAGTGGATACAAAATAAATGTAAAATTCCATGCTTAAATCACATTACACATTTGGCTGGAAGACAGAAAGTTCATGCCCAAGAGTAATGCGATTACCTATCCATCCCATCCGATATGCCAATTATTGTTATCATGTTAACACACCATACATAATCTTCCAGCCTCCGATTGCTGGATGGAAATTAAGGAAAAGGCTAATGCTGATCCAAACAATGCACCTAGTAATCTTAAATGCAAGCAATATACATTTCACTAGAATTACTATAACATAAAAAAGGATAATTCCCAATAAATGTCACATTATTTAGAATAAGTTCCTCCTAAAACTTACGATTCCCTGACACAGAATTTTTCAAATCACACAATTTCAGATGAGCTTACAATTTATTTTTTAGTGGATTACATAAGGAAATGGTATAAATATCAATTCCCTAGCATAATATTATAACCATTCCCTATAACCAAGATGGCATTACTTACTGGGAAATAGAAAATTCCCCTGAATTTCTGATATCCATCCTTCAGGCTATATTATGTTAGTTTACCGCAGACAAAAGCTGTCCATTGACCAGTCTGCACAACCATTATGGGAAATCTGTGTGCTATTTCTAGACATCAAAAGCCAACGGGGAAAAATAAATAAATAAAACATGAATATATTAAAAGAAACTTTTACCTATGCAACCATCAGAAAATGGCTTTAAGGTAAAGCTTACGCTCGGTTTTCTTGCCATTTTCAAAATCTCTCTGTGAATGAAAGCAGTATTAACATACAGAGGTTGGAGGCCTAGTCCTGCTTGTTACAACATATCAGAAGTGCCTAGCTAGACCCTATGACAGACAAGATTTACTTAAAACCTTCAAAATGGCTGGTAGACCCTTAGGGTGCCACAGTGCACCAGAAGTTTATTCTAAATACAGTACACTAACTAATAGGTAGTATAAACTTACACTAAAGAGTCTAAAGATGCACAGACACTGAAAATCCGCCATATTCTTAGACTGTTTAGGGGCCTATTAAAAACAAGGCACTTTTTTAACAAGTCCTACATATCTGGAATATTCATAAGATTGCCGTACCCCAGCAACTAAAAATCTAAATGCCTGAAACAGTATTTTTGGTCACCTCACCCTGTGAAAAAATATAGTGATGAAAAGGTTATTGACCACCTAAAGAAACTACAGCTTGTCATGCAAAAAAGAGCCCTCAGGCCACGTTCACATCTGCATTGGTAATCCATTTGGGGGAGTCCACATGGGGACCCCCCCGAACAGACTACCGAACGCATTGGCAAGCGGTGTGCAGTGGAAGCACACAGGCCTCATAGACTACAATGGGGTCCGTGTGCCTTCTGCACAGTCTCCGAACGGAACATGCGGACAGAAAAGGACTTCACAATCTACTTTCTTGTCCGCATGACACGTGCAGACACCGTGCGGAAAGCACACAGACCCCACTATAGTCTATGGGGACCATGTGCTTTCACTGTACGCCGCTTGCCAATGCATTCGGTAGTCCTTCGGGGGGGGGGGGGGTCCCATGTGGACTCCCCCAAATGGATTACCAATGAAGATGTAGCAAGGCCTCACATTGATCCATGGAAAGAAATTTTAAAAACAATAAATAAAAAAAAATTAACGATGATCAGAATATGCTTATGAAAAATTATTTTTCTAAGCATAAAAAACATTAACTACTCGTAACATGGAATTTCTGTATATACACTAACTTACAGAATAAGAGGCAGCAAGTTAGTTTTTACTTAGAAGTAATAATAGAAATATTAGAAATGAAATGAAAATAGTAGAAATGAAAACACATAAAACCTAGGGAAGAATGCAGCTTTTTTTTTTCTTAGAAATTCACCCCTTGAAGAATATCCCCCTTTTCACAATAAAGTTAGAAACTTAAATGGTGTTATTACAAAAAAAAAAAATAACAAAAAATAAGAGTTATTGCTCTTGGAAGTGAAAAACGGTTAAGAAAAAAAGTTTAAGCTGATACTGATAATATCACGATGATCATGCTGCAAAAAGTTATCAAAGGACACAAGAAAAGCCCTAGAAAAGGTACTGAAAAGCAGTAGAATTTTTAATATATATTTAATATACATTTATTTTTATTATTTTTTTTAACTTGACACATACACCTAAATCACAAAAATACACATAAGCAAACTTGCACACGTACCCAGCAGACAGCGCTTGGCAGTTGGAATGGTTGCTCAACATCTCCCAGCTAGAAACCACTGGAGAGAAGGAGGCAGATTCATCGGTAGCGATAAACACACAGGGATCTCATTCTGAAACATTCCCCCAATATACACAGAAACATAATACTCATTGCATTATAATAACTAATAATATACAGTCTGTTTGTAAAACACAATAGGGAACTGCTAATGCAAAATGGAGTCAGCATGGTATTTGAGAATGGGGTAGGAGAAACTTGCCTATAATGAAGTATTGTAGAGAGCACAGATGCTTCCTTCTTGACAAAATTCAATTCTCTTCACTTTGCAGTATTGCTTAGAAGGGACGGCTAACACAATGTATTGCAAGGTGAAGTCAAGGACAGAAATCTTCTAAAGATTTATTGCTACTGCCTGATGTAAATACATTGGAAAACAGAAGCATAGGAGCTGCAGAATGGAAGCCATGCTTTAGCTTGAGTCCTTGAAGGTACGAGCCATGTAACTGTATCTCAGCAAAGAAATGCAATAGATGTAGATACGGACACAGCAAATAATGAATTATGAATTAGACTAAAACACAAAACTGACTGATAATGCGGTTATTGACCAATTACAGCATGCTAAAAGATAAGCTGTAGACAAGTGCGAGTAACAATTGGGCAATACTGCTGGACATCGTCATATGGGAGCAATTTAGATATATTTGATAAACCTAGTGGGATCCAACTAAATCCTATATAGAATGGTTTAATTCGACATAATGTAAAGCCTGGCATTCTTTCACCTTAACACAGGGATGGATTTGAGAAATCCATGGGACCTTTATAGACCATATATATATATATATATATATATATATATATATATATATATATATATATATATATATTTTATTTTTTTATTTTTATTTTTTTGTGTAGTGGCCCCATAAGAATTGCCCAGTTTTACACTGGTGTATTTAGTATGTCGTTTCTGTTTTTGGCCATAAGAGTCTTGTGATCATGTGTATCTCAGTTTGGATATTAGTGAAAAACCTGCGATCAGCTGTTATGGAGACCTGGAGTAAAGCTGTGTAAATGTGACCTTGTGTAACAGTGTCATCCACAGCGCCCTGCCCCTTTAAAGCGGACATACAGCAGTGAAGAAAAATGGCTGAGCTATGTATCTAATTCTCTGGCGTGTGGTACTATGTGCAGAGGTGCGTATCTAAACCTCCGGCGTGTAGTACTGTGCGCAGAGGCAAGTATTGAATCCTCTGGCATGTGGTACTATGCGCAGAGGTGCGTATCTAATCCTCCGGCGTGTGGTACTATGTGCAGAGGTGCGTATCTAATCCTCCGATATATGGTACTGTGTGCAGAGGAGTGTATCTAATCCTCCAGCGTGTGGTACAGTGTGCTGAGCCATGTATCTAATCCTGATGCGTGTATCTCAGTTTGGATATCAGTGTTGGATTGTGCACGTGGAGTGACCGTGGGTATTGCAGTTGCAATATGAGTGAAATACTTGTCTGACTGTTTTGACATCAAGCATAACAACTAGATGGAATAAAATGGCAATGAATACGGCACTGACCTTCAATATGATGACTGGAGTAAGACCGGATTCTACCCAGAACACGGGAGCCAGGACTGCCACATTGTCAGTTCATTTCTGGCCTGTGCCCCTATACAATGGAAAAGTGATGATTATCAGAAGAGAAGAACATCAAACAAATTCAGGTCAGTAAGAGATATTCTTCTATCAATGAAATGAACATCCAAAGGGGGCGTTCACACTACCGTCGGTGTCCGACATGTAGTGTCCGCTCAAAATCTGTCACGGACATTAGGAGCGGACACTAGCTGTGTCCGTGACACCTGTCATTCACTTGAATGGGCATCGGGTGCGTTCTTTTGCACTCCGTGCCCGTCCTTCCCTGTCCGCAAGAGAAGATGTCCGACTTCTCAAGCGGATAGAAGAACTCTACATGCAGGGTTCCTCTGTCCGCTTGAGAAGTCGGACATCTTCTCTTGCGGACAGGGAAGGATGGGCACGGAGTGCAAAAGAACGCACCCGATGCCCATTCAAGTGAATGACAGGTGTCACGGACACAGCTAGTGTCTGCTCCTAATGTCCGTGACAGATTATGAGCGGACACTAGGAGCGGACACTACATGTCGGACACCGACGGTAGTGTGAACGCTCCCAAAGCAAAAAAAAATTGATTATTGAAAATATTTTTTTAAAAATAGGGAAAAGTAAAATAAATCAAAACAATGAAGACCAAAGTCAGAGTAAATCTGAGAAAACTGCTAGTGAGCCCAGACATTTACTGCTAGCACCTAACATGTCTTTGGTTGTTTGACACTAAAAATATCACAATTAACTAGCATCATCTTGCTAATATTAAGCAAGTGTGTCAGAATTGGTAGTTTTGGCAGGACTGAGGGTTCTGATCCAGTCGTGATGGCAAATGTTAGAAAAAGAAGGGTTGGACATGTTAAAGTTCAACATGTCCAATCAATTTGTTCTCAGGAGAGGTAAGCTGCCATCACAGGTTTCTGTCAGCTTTCCCCCCCCCTCTCGATTAAGGACACATGAACACTTGCCCAAGCATGCATGTGTATGCTGAGGGAATCTGAAGGAATAGCTGTCAGCCTAACGTGCTTTTGCTTGACCGCTATCTAAGCTGTATGGCCACTGTGTTACGCACAACCCCACTTACACCCAAGACTAGGCAACACCATATGTTCAAAGCAGACCTATATCAGGGACATACAAAGCTCAAAGCTCAAACAAGCAATGGGACTGAAAGAAAAGTATTCCTGCTCTTTTTGAATTTTATTCTTCTAAATCCTTAGCGATATTCCATTTCTTTTCTTTTTTTTTTTTAATAGTGTCTGAAGTCTGTTAGAGATTGACAAGATAAACACAGAAGGATTTTGGAAAAGTGAGAGTCATTTTTTTTTAAAGAAGATACTTGGAAATATTAAAGAAACAGTCAGTATTTTTTTTTCCCTTGCAGTGTCATTCAGACTTGTGTGGTCTGGTGGGCTCTGCCTGCAAACCCATCACAACTAACACAACTGAAACCTCTCAGCATTTTTGAGTGTTGCATTGCTGTAATAGAGGCCAACTACGCCCCTACCATATGAAGCCTAACAGATACTACAGGTGGTGACACTACCCACTCCATTCTAGCAGCTACTCTCATCCCTATGCTGAAAACTAGAAATAAGACTCAAAGATATCAGATAGCAAATACATTTTAATGATAATGCCTACATGCATGCAGTGATGATTGCTAGAAGTGGTGAGGGGGCAGTGTGTACAATTGTAGCATGCAGGACTAATAATAATAATAATACATTTTATTTATATAACGGCTACATATTCCACTGCATTTTCCAATACTAGCTTGATGTAAACACCAACGCAACCAGCATGATCTGTCAATGTGTGGAAAGCTGCGTCCGACAACTAGTGTCCAATGCTAATGTCTGTGCAAGATTTTAGCATTGGACACTAGCTGTGTCCATTACAATTTGCATTATTTTAAATGGGACATCATGTAGTGTCCTTTAGTGTCCGTTTACAAAGATGTCCGATTTTTCAAGCAGACAGCTAAATCATACATGTAGGATTTAGCCGTCTGCTTTAAAAATCGGACATCTTTGTAAATGGACACTTAAGGACACGCACAGACAGTAAAGGACACTGCATAATATCCTATTTAAAATAATGCAAATTGTAACGGACATAGCTAGTGTCCAATGCTAAAATCTTGTGTGGATATTAGCATCGGACACTAGCTGTCGGACACTGAACGCCCCCTTACTCTGCACTGTGTGTTGTGAGGATACTTAGTTTGATAAAAAATAGCCTCATTAGAAAATGTATTTAAACAAGACCACCAAATCAAGTTCTTATCCGTTACTAGGCACTATTCCAATGATTCCAGCCCCCACCATTCCCGAGCAACAAGCGCAGTTAGTTTTGCTGCCCGATATGCTGCTTAAGCTCTGTGATGTCAGAAGGGCAGTGTCAGGCAGGGGGTGTGATTCTGATTCAGAGCTCCAATCAGCAGCAGCCAGTGTCAGAGCTCAGAGTCACACCCTGCTCCTGCCTGACACCGCCCTCCTGACAGTACTGAAACTAAATAGTACATCATGGACGAAAAGTAATTGTACTGATTGTTGAGGAATGGAGGGCTAGAGAACAAATTAGATTTGTTCCAAAATCAGTGGAACAGGACCTGTCAATTCATGTAAAGAGCTAGATTTGTTGGAGGTGGTGAAAATTCTTGACTGTATGGCATCATACAATGCAATGCTTAAACTTCTCAACAGCAGATTCAGTTACAGCCCATAAATTTCCAATTACATTGCAACAAGATGGCCATGAGAAAGAAGCAACGATGGTCCACAGTAAAGTAAATACATGAATCTAGTTGTTGCTATACGGCAATTCTAAGGAAAATGCAGGAAAGCTGGGTGCACTATTCTAAGCCTATCGTTTTGTTACATCAACTATACTAACATTTAATGTAGACCTGGCTAAATACTACATGTAAAGGTCCAGGTATAGAGTCTACCTCTACCCTTACATGCTTGTCCTTGTCATCCTGTCTTTACGTATGTGGTGCACTGGCGCAAGTAGAAACTAGACTGTGTTCAGCGTACTACAATTACAGAACTAAATATATTAATACACTGGTGCTCAGTCTTGACTACCAGCAGCAAACAATTGCTTCACAATCTGAAAACGTCTGTAACAACATGAAATCACTAGTTCTTGGCCGCTGGTGGGTACTACCTGAATACTCAGTCTGGCAGCAAGGAAAGCAATTCCATTCTAACAGATCTAGTATTGAATTTCTACTCCAGACCTGACAAGTAAGCAGGGCTTGACATTAAGGAACAAGGGTTAAATCGGGGGAAAAAACCAAAACACTAAGTTAACCAAAGTTAACTAATAAGCGGTGTAAAGTTAGACTTTACTTAGCTGACCATGTAATATATTGTCGTGGAGTCTGCCAAGAAGAGACTCCCAACTCCCCCTGAAATCCAGAGGATGAAAAGCTATTGTCCCAATAAAGCTCTTCTTTAGGATGAGGACACATGAAGCTTGCTGCACATGGTGCCAATGTTTTCTCTTACACGGTTTCAACAATTTCTGCTCACCACTTGTTACTTATTAACAGCCCCATGGTTTTATAGGTCAAGTATTGCGAGTTAAGACTATCCATTTTTATTTTATATCATAGCCGCTACAACCTCTTCAGTTCTAAAACTGGAAGCCTCACTCCTTGCTTCCTCCTCACTACTGAGTACTGCTCAGTTTTATATGACCCTCTATTGATTTGTTGGCTATTTGCTAACGTTGTACATTACGCCATGAGCGACAATGGTATGGCGGTTAATAATGTTTCAGCAATTAAGAATGCGCATAGAAATGGTTACTATTACACCTTGCTGTTCACTCCTTCAAAGCTCATCAATCATAAAGTAAAAGGTATTTTTATATGTCTACTAGGGAGAAGGAGCCAAACAGAGCATGAAAAGTACATGTTTCATTTGCAAGCACGCCAGGAGCTGTCAAACTGCATGATTTCAGGACGGCTTTTTTCTACGCACCGTGCATCCTGTTTAATGAAAAGCATCAAGATTCCGGAATAAAACTGCTGATGGGATCACAGCTGAAAAGGCCAAATGCCCAACCTTCCTCCATTGTGCTCCCATTACATTCTGTATACATAAAATGATAGTGTAAACGGTCAGGGCATAAACTAAAGATGACAAACTCACTGATAAGGTTTATGATGCAGAAAATAATATATATTGTGCGGTTATGGAGGCCCATAGTAAGCATTTACATTGCACTGCAGATCAGTAAAAAAAAAGATCCGGCACTGTATAACAGTATAGCTTTGTATGACATTCAGAATCTGTGTAAAGCTGGGTGACAACGCCGAATAGCTCTGCTATGAGTGGTTGTCATCCTAGAAAAAACAGAAACTGACAGACTAAAGACCAAATGGTTAATGGAGGTTCAAAAAGTTGCCCTAGATCATGCAATGCTATAAAATAAAAATTAACCATTGGTTACCTATTATATGCCCTGTGTTCCAGTTGTCCTCACGTGTCCTAAAGCAATGATGTCACATACATGATTTACGGGAGCTAAGCAGTCTGTCAGTGTCTTGCATAGCCACCAGGAGACCACTGAAGTCTATAATTGGTAAAGTGATCACATGGATGATGTACAAGCTGAAGCGGAAGAGGATTTACAACTAATGGTTATTCTGTTAGTTTACATCATTCCTTTGCTCCAAGGCAATTTTCAGAAAATGCAGGACATCTTATTTAAGGCTGAAGCCCCATGTTGCGGAAACAAAGCTTTTTTGTTGCAGATTTTGCTGCATTTTTTGTTTTTGAGCCAAAGCCAGGAGTGGATATTTCCTATTCCTTTTGTAGCCGTTCTTGGCTTTGGCGCAAAAATCGCTGCAACCAAAAAAAGCTGCGTTTCCACAATATGGGGCTTCAGCCTATATTTAAGAATCAACAAGAAAAACTCTAAGACTTATATCAACAGATAACATCATGACTGTGGAGAGAAAGCTCCTTAAAAGGAGTAGGTGAGCTTTGGTGTTGATATTAAGTGCCATGTAAGGTTTTTAAGCACAAGGGCCTTCATACCAATGTTGTGTAATACCAAAGACCACAATAAAAAAACCCGCTGAAATCATGGTCCAGTTCCAGACTGCAGACAGACAGATAAAAGCTACACCCATTCATTGAAACAAACCCTCTGCTCAATGTAAGTCACACACACAGTATTTTTTAGCCTTATAACCAATACCATCCAATGGGAAGTTACTACAAAATGTAATGTTTAGTGGCACTTCAGGTGTAAATAATGTCTTATATCAATTTACATACTAACACAGGTATGTAATAAAATACTAGGTTCTCACTAACTTTCGGGTTTCTGTTCTCCAGGCCTGCTTGGGGACCCGAAAAACAGAAACCCAATCAGCTTAAAACTGGCAGAATAGTGGATGGGAGTTTAAGAAATCTTATCTTCACACACTGGAAAAAAACTGCACAGTTTTAGGCTGCGTTCACACGGAGTTTCTTGGTCAGGAAAAATCCGCTACAGGAAAATTCATGAGGCGTTTATGGAGTCGTTTTTCAGGTGTTTCCGCCTGGAAAAAAAAAAAAAAAGGGAGGTGGAAAATCCACCTGGTGTTTTTGAGGAGGTTTTGCCCCCCAAAAAAATGCGCCAAAAAACGGCGGTTTCTTTGCAAAAAAAAAAAAAAAAAAAACGCTAGCAGTTTTTCCGCCTCCCATTCTGTTTTCCGCTAGCTAGGGAACCATTTTTCGCCATGTGAGCATAACCTAAATCTACAGTACGTCAGTTATAAACTGCAATGCAAATGGGGAAATCTTTAAAGCCCCCCATGCCCACCTCCAACTTTCATATATAACTTTTTTACCCATATTGTACAGTTTTTCAGTAATATATGTAGATTATGTGATATACATATGTTACATTTTTTACCTTTCCGATGATGTAACAGGTCATAGATAGAATCCATATCCTGATTCGTTACATTAGTGGAAAGGCCTGGCCCCCCAGCCCCATTATACTTACCATTTCCTCTGGATCCAGGCCCAACGCGTCACCCAGGGATGGCCACCTCCTTTTCTTCTGTGTGACAGCTCCCCACCTATGCGCAATAGTGACTGGTAAGCTGAAACACAATACTTACCTATCTTCTCTTGCTTCTGGTCCAGAGTGGAGCCGAGACATCACTTCCAGGAGTGACCCAGCTCCAGGCAGGGAAGCCTGCAGAGCTCCAGGACATGTCGAGAAGACGAGGGGGTGGGCTGAGTTAATTAGTTGGGATAGTTAGTTGGGAAGGGCTAATAGTGGGTGGGCTAGCTATAGAGACAGGGAGGAGTTGTAAGGGAGTGAGAGAGGTAGAGTAGTTGAGTATTGTAGTTGTAGAATAGATGCACTGGA
Organism: Leptodactylus fuscus; assembly: GCF_031893055.1. NCBI lineage: Eukaryota > Metazoa > Chordata > Amphibia > Anura > Leptodactylidae > Leptodactylus > Leptodactylus fuscus. The sequence continues at coordinate 237,119,637 of NC_134265.1, forward strand.
TGCTACACCTCGTAAACAAATGCAGAAGATGCCAGTGGCACATTAATAGCACTAAAAATATTTTTCCAGAAAACCCCTTTAAGGAAATGCTGTAGATTTGTCAAAGAGGACCTTTCCCCACCTCCTCCAACAGTTCATATCTTTTAATAGACACTGCTCCACTAATTCCAGTGCAGTTGGAATTTTGTTTCTCTCTTGGGGTCTGATAACACAAAGTTTTTTGCAGGCAGATTTTAACGCGGAATCCGCCTCAAAATCCGTGTGAAAAGACGCCTCCCATACATTTCAATGGGAGTCACTAACAGTTTTTAACCTCTAGTGTTTTTTGTTTTTTTCAAAACCCACTGAAGTCAATGGGAGGCGGAAAAAACGCAACGCTTTTTTGGTGCGGTTTTTGCAAAAAACGCTAGCTTTTTTAGAGACGCTTTCAGGTCCATACAACATGCTGGATCAAAAAAAAAAAAAAAAACAAACAAAAACAAAAAACAGAAAAAGTAAAAATGCCTCAAAAAAAAACAAACATCATGTCAAAAACTGTGTCAAAAAACCATTTCCTAATTTCTGAAGCAGATTTTTCAGCTTGCAAAAAACTCCATGTTAACATACCCTTACAAGTCCTGGGCAATTATTGCTATTAGGTTCATCACTAATATGCTAATCCAGGGACCGCCCATCTGACACTAGGGGGTATAATTCCTCTGAAATTAACAGAAAACACTGTTCAGGAACAGAGGGGCTACAGAAAGTAATTTAACCGCACCAGAATCAAAGGAGCAGCACCAGTTGTAGGATACAAAGAATTGGAATTGGTAGAGATGGTAAAAGGAACATCTTAATGAAATCCTCAAAATCTACTTCAGAAAATCTGCAGTGCTTCAGTCCTGTTAGAATACACTAATGTATAGTGTAGGAGAATGTCAGGGACTTCCAACATAATGTTTAGATATCGAATATCAGTATCTTTGATCAATACTGTGCTTTGTAAAACATTCCAACAGATACCCCTTAAATTCCAATCTATGTAGTATTTTAGGCAAAAAAAAGGGTTCAGAGGCACACAGCATATGACAGCTATATTATGCCTACACATCAATAGGGTTTCACCTGACATTTTCTCTCCCCATGATTCGTGCAGACACCACGCAGTAACCACACGGACCCCATTTCAGCCTATGGGATCCGAATGTTTTCATTGCTCCCCGCTTTTTAATGCATTCAGTATTCCGTTCGGGGGTTCCCAAGCGGACTCCCCGAACGGAATACCGAACACAGATATGAACCAGGCCTTACTTTTTAACCATCACCAAAAGGAACTATAAAAAATGAAAAATAAATCACTCCTTAGTGATGCTCATAATACACACTCCAAGTTTCCCCAGCTTGGCTAGATTCTATCAACGTACAGCAGTCTGTACGTTGATATGCTCCATGTGTAATGCATAAGTCACATATGAGAACTCATGATACAGGCATCAATATAGCAACATAAGGTTATGATGCAAAAAGTTCAGTTTATTCAACGCAAGTCCATAGAATATCCACTGTGCCTGCGAAAACAATGAAGTAGAGTCTTCACTTTCACTGTCAGTGACCGACTGCTTCACCCCAAGTGTAAGAAGGAGCGCTATCGGAGATCCTTCCTCCCAACTGCGGTCAGGCTGTATAATCAACATCAGGCTAAGCGAAGATCACTCCGCACAGAGAACTAAATGATCCTGAGTCTCTCTTTTTCTTTTTAGTTGCCATGACTCCTAGTATCTTCTCTATCTGCTATTCTGAGCTTGTAGGTGTTCTTTCTTGTAATATATTACTGTATTATCTATGCTACTGTAACACACTGAATTTCCCCATGGTGGGACTATTAAAGGATTATCCCATCTTATTTTAATGATCAAACGGGGTCCTGGGCTTTCCTGTGGCACCTATACACCTTCAATGGGTTGGTTAAGAGTACATGTGGTTTCTGTGGGATGTGGAGAGTAATCTCCTCTGGTGGTAGCTCATCTCCCTTGAGTACAAAGGGATCGAGTGTTGAGGTTCAACATACCCAGAGAAGGGGCAGTTGGGACACCACCAAACCCAGATGGTCAGCCGGTTCTATGGAAACCTGTGGATTTGGTGTGCAATATTCTAATGTGTATGGCAAGCTTCATTATAAATTCAGTACATAGTGGGAAAACTCACTAGGCATCATGCACCAACATTACATAAATAGACATACAAAGTAATACATCTTCAGTGGAAAAGAAAAATGACCTATTTATGAGACAGGAGCAGTACCTGTCACAGCGTCTCTATAGCTGACACACGTGTGTATATATAGCTCCAGTGCATCTTTAATAATGAACCATTGTTTACTACAGGGAATTCTTCAGCATGGCATTTCCTAAAGAGGGGGGTGCATCTGAGAACAAGCACCAAGCCGAGCAGGGCAGGCAGCCAAACATACTCTTACAAACTACTCTGCTTGTCTGGTGTTGGAGGGAGAGATAAAATGAAGAGAAGTACTGGGCTGCAGATGGAAGTACTCACATGTCCTGAAGACTTAGCCAGGGCATCAAACACTCACACTAATGAAAGGCAGCGCCATAAAGGTAGCAGTCTATTGTCAGAGTCATGTAGACAGTCCTGCCCATATTAAACACGCTTTTGTGAGCATCTCCAGAGCAAGCACAAGTAAAGCAGCTCCTTCCAGAAGTAATTACAATAAAATTAAAATAGTAATATTGTCTAGTTTACTGTCTCCAGTAAAAGGAAATAGCGCTTTTCTAGGCCTCCAATATGAAGGACCCTGTATTATTTTATCAAGAGACAAAGACCAAGGATATTAAACATACAGTATATGGGTGGCCAATGGCACTCTGACAGCAAAGGACAAACACCAATTAAACTGAATTTATTTCATCCAAAATCTGGAATTTTACAAGGCCAGTCATACTAGGTTTGTCCATCATAGAGAAGCCAACCTGCACAGATTCCTCAACCATTGTTAGGACCCTTTCAGATGCCGACAGAAACCACAGATGATGAAAATAAAGTGATGTATAGGCAAGAAGTTGGCTTAAATGTCCTTTTCTGACCTGGGAAAACTGAGCTAAATTGGGCATTCCTTAGCATTTTGCCCCAAAGGAACATCATATAAAAACAAAGTATATACGGCCCCACTGATTTTATTGGATATGGGTGCAGTCCGATAATTCAGAAGTCCAATGACGCTCATCTGAAAAGACCCTAACCTGTCCCTCCTGGTCATTTGTTAGCTGCTCAGAGCGACCGTCCTGTGGCTTCATGTGCTAATCCTAGATCATATACAACTAGACATTATATACAGGAATGTATGTTCTAATCAGGATATAACAATGGCCAAATTTCTTTTTTTTTTTTTTTAACATGCAGCAAGGTAAAACATGTTCTAGCCGCTGCATTAGGGGAATACAAAGTGCCACAGACTTTATCACAAAAGCCTTTGGAGTGTTTGTGGCATTGCAGTGTACTGAATATCCATACTCACACTTCATTTATAAAAGATGGTATTTATTGCTATCAATGCCTCGACTTCTCTCCAGAATTATTGACTAACATTAGAAGCTGATTCTTGAGACATACATAAAAAGGTCAGCTGATCCACCATCAGAAACATCAGGAAACTATAAAAAGGAAGTCTTGAAAGAAGGAGCCTGAGTCAGCTTTATCTGCTCTGCACACCAGATGCCAGACAGGAGCCGTGCTCTTCATGTAAACAGGGTGGCTAGAACACGCAAGTCTAACATGATATACATACAACAAAGAAAGCAAGATCGCCAATTATAAAAAAAATACATACATTTGTTCTAATAAAAACCTAACTGGAAGAAAGTTTATCCCACTGGCCTGCTGTAATGAAGCATTATGGGCGACTTCACAGAAGAGGCCTCACTGACAACTTTAGGCGAGGTTCATGTCTGTGTCAGAGGTCCCATTACAAGGCCAGATAACTGCCAGCATACAGATCTATTTTCTAATAACATACACCATCACAGACACCCAATGGACCAAACAGTTATGGAAATATGAAAATAAAAATGGATAAATCTAAATAGTGAAAAGGAAATGAATATACTAGTGCAGATGTGAACCCAGCCTTATCTATAGTTTTTACTGTACGGGGGCTACAAATACAGATAATGCATTACACCTGGACTGCAACACCATCATGTAAAAGAAACCTAAACTGTGACATCATTAACAGAGATCACTTTGGGCATTTCTGTGTCGCGTTTCTCATATACCATAACATCATAGCACCATGATATTACAGTGGTGCGGACCCAAACAGTCAAGACAGGGACACAATATATGCAGAAAACAGGTTTATTTAGAAAAAGGAAAGGAAAATAAATAAACCTTGACTTTAGTCACAAAATCAACAATACAAAATACAGCCTTAACTTCAGCAAAAATAAAATAAATACCTGCTCGTCCGAGCCACTAACAAAACTGATAAGGTAACTATACATGTGGCTTACTACCAGACACACAAACAAAACAGGAGCAATATTGTCTCACCGGTCTCAGGGTTACAGGACAGAACCGCACACCTCCTTTCACCTCATGGAACTGCACACAATGCAGGAGCTGGAGCCTTTTCTGGCCCAGTAATGAGCCCAGGATCTACATCTGGGCTGAGGCCTACTCCAGATCCACCCTGGACCACACATATGTCAGAAACCTAGGGCTGATATATCTGGACTCCAGCACTCTGCCTGTCACCTTCTCACAGACTGTACACATAATACCCACACCAGTGGCAAACAAACTTCACAGTACAACAAATACAGCCCCTAACACCACCTTAACTTTTCATGCACTGAGGTGGCTGCAAAAAAGAATTATGACAGAGCGGGGCCCTATTTCATGTTTACCTATGTGGCTCCCAAGTCCTATTCATATTGAATTGTTGTACAATGCGGAAGAGTATACAAATTATATGTATGAAATCATACTGAAGTGTATAAATTAAGGTTTAGCAGTTACACATAGCCTTTGGGGATAAGCAATTGTCTTTGACAACCAAAAATATATTTTCTTAATCTGTACGTTTACAAACGTTATACAGAAATATCACTATCGTCATCAGCGGTAGAAGCTCAGATATCAATAAATGTCAGATCATACCTTTATTACAATGCATTTCCAAAAGTAAATGCATACCCATATAGCCCAAATGTATTACATATATATATATCAAATGCAGTCACCTTGAGGTGTCCTTGGGCACACAACACTTGGAAAATCAATTGGCCATGTATCATAGAGCTGCAATCACAGAACACAAGTGTCGATCCCTAGTGGCCATAGCTCTACAATGAATGACAGATAATAGACCAAGGAGATCCTCGTTCCTTCTAGAACATAAGCATTCTAAGACTACTTGAAGACTTTTTACCTGGATCCATTAAATATCTAAATAAAAGATCCTAAAAATGTGATCAATGGCGTTTTCACAACCAAAGGTCTATATCATATTTTGTGCTATAAAATCAGCACTATTGCCTGCAACCATGTGTCTGAACATAGTGCTAAACTATGATATTTGCAGATGATCAGTATTCTTTACTAGACATGCAGTACAGTGGAAACATTTTAGACAGGTGTGGAAAAAAAAATGCTACAAACTAAGGCCCGGGTCATATCTGTGTTTGGGTCATTCCGTTTCCCTCTCCACATGTAAAATGCAGATAGAAAAGACCTGCAAGCAGCACGTTTCTCTCCATTTTTCGTGCAGAAAGCACATGGACCCCAATATAGTTTAAGTGGTTTTTGGGTTTCCTAAGGTAACCGCTTTTTTTTTATGAGGATTAGGTTTCTAATTGGGGTGGGGGTCCCCAAACAGAAATCCATGCGCAGATGTGAACTGGGCCTAAGAACGCTTTCAAAAATCTAAGGGCTAGTTTACACGGAGCAAAATGGTCAGGTTTTTGAGGCGGAATCCGCATCAAAATGCTGCTCAAAAAACTGCCTCCAATTGAAATCAATGGGAGCCAATCATTTCAAGAAGCAAGCTGCCCTTTCTTCAGCTGTCTGCCTCGCAACACCACCCTCCAGACTAGGCCTAATCTGGAGCGGAAAGCCGCGACTGTCGGAAGCTGCGACAGTTGCGGTTAGCCGCGGCAGGCACATTATGGTTCGGATTCTGACACGGCTTCCTGTGTCAAAATCTGAGCCATTTTACTCCGTGTGAACTACCCCTAAGTGTTCACAGTTTAATTTTGTCATGTCATGTAATTTAACAACTGATGTTAAATAATGCCATGTGGAATAAATATTTTTATAGTTTGCCTAATTTGCTAGTTTTTGTTTATTCTTACTTGTACTTGTAATCTAGTGGGGGAGGGTTGATTTGAATTTTTTTATTTTTTTTTTATATATATAATGTTTCTTTTTTATTATTATTAGTATTATTATTATTGTATTACTATTTTTTAAGTCCCATGAGTTTTAAACCTTCAATCAAATGACTTGTACCTGAGACTCCAAAACAACTGTCATACTGGCAAATAAATGTAAGAGGCAGGGGCACTGTCTGGTATGGGGAGGGGAGGAATTGGGGGCCTCACATGTTCTAAATGCCCACAATCAGAGAAGACTCTGTTCACAGGCATTAGCATCGGGTCACTGCAATTTCACATCGCATTTATGACACCCGCTCTGTTTCTGAACAGTGGAAAAATTGCTAAGTGTTCAGAAGACCAGAAAAGTCTCATGCATATTAATACAGATGACACTTTTTTTTTTTCCCAAGGCTTAATAATGACGCCTGTACAGGAAGTACTGTGACCTCTGGTCCAACGCCAGGCACACTCAGGAATCAGCTTATCCTACTATAATATTATAATATTATAAATGTGAAAGTTTGTCTGTTTGGATGTTTGTTCCTCAATCACGCAAAAACTGCTGAAAGGATTTGGATGAAATTTGGCACATACATAGATTGTAACCTTGAATAATGCATAGGCTACTTTATATCTCAGTAAATGACATGGCTTCACAAGCGCTAGGAACAAATTTATGTTCAGACTACACTAAAGGACCTTTGATGACGTCATCACAGGTCCTTGGACACAGCTCTAGCACAACCAAGTATGCTCTCCATATACCAAGATGTACACACAGCTGGGTATGCTACACATATGCAGAGATGTAGCAGAGCCGACACTCGGGAGCAGGCGGATCATCCACAACAGCAATTGGCTACATATAAGTGGATCACTGCTAACAACAACATGCGGAAGAAGTCACAGGCAGATGCTAGCATGTATATATTTATTTATTTTTTTTAAGCATCCTTAGTTTACAGCATTTTCCCCCACACCTGCCTAAAGCTTTTGCACATTACTATAATTGTAATAGCAGAAGTATATCCATATTTGCCACACTACAACCTACAAGCCAGTAAAAATACAAGTAGATTTTTTCCAGTCACTTATCTTTGCCACGTGAACATACCCTAAGGGAAAGAAAGCCTATTAGCACTCAAATAGGGTTTTCCTGAGTTCAACTCTGTAATATTAGGTTTTTATACAAATTCATTTAGGTGCGTAATCTCTAAATATTTGCATGAGTTTCCCCATAAACACAGTTATCTCAAGTGGTTCTGCGTGAAATTGTCCTTAACATGTATATAAGTGTTTGCTAGAGATTGGAGAATTAAATTGTAGAGGCTGGATGTGAATGAAAACATTCTCTGCATAATGTGCCATTTACTGAATGGATTGTCAATGAACAGCACAAATAGAGTTTTCTTTTTATAAATTAAAATATATATACTGAAAATTCAACAAATGTAGAATAATAATTCTATAAAATAAAATCCAGAAGTCCAATACCTTCGAGTTCAACAATCCAGCTGAACTGGCGTTATCCACTGCCATTGCTTAGTCTCCATTTCTACATGCCACAGAAAGTAATAAATCTATAGTATATACGGCAAACCAGTTTAGTTTCCCCTAAAGAGGAGTATTGATTGACACTGAAGATCCAAGGGGCCTTGGTGGGGGCAGACAGATGAATGGTGTGCAAAAGACAAGGAACATTGAACCAGAGCAATGCCACTACCAGGGGCCTAGACTCTGGGACCCCAGTATATAGACTACATAAACTGTGAGGGTTAAAATCTGATCAGAACATCTACATGGGGTTTCACATGCTTCATGTTTATACAGTTTATCATGACAACCCAAGCTTTTCGGGATTACTTTGTGCAAAGCCTGATGATGGAAATATGTACAGCTTGCCAGATTCTCTCTGAAGTTTCAACATCACAGGCTGCACCGCAGAAGTTCTCCTAAGAATCTCAAGCCAGGAGCCCCACCAATGAAGAGCTGGAGTAGGCACAGCTGTACAGCAGACCCTGCATCTGTTCTCTATAGTCAGGTGGATATTTTGCTCTTTACTATTTGCTAGGCAGGTTCCCTTCTTGACCGAGCTCTATGAGCTTGCCAAGGCCTTACCCTGAACTGATACTTTACCGTAATATAAGGGGACAGTGAACGTGAATGTTACTACACATCAATTCCCACTTAAGCTTTTCAACAATGAGAAAACTCTGCAGAGTCAACAGATCAACACAATAGGAATTCAGACTCTATGACCACGCTATAAAGATGCGACGAAGAATAAAATAAAAAGACCAGTGATGTACAAATTCATCAACAGGGCACCCGCTAGCATTGAAGTCTATGGGAATTTATTAGTGCACAGCTATCTTAATCTGGGATTGTGCTGCATTTCCCCTTCATAGCAATGTGGCTGCTGCACTTCTGCACAGGGAGAAGGGTCCGTGAAGGGTCCAACATCAGCGCTGCAGCTTCTACAGTCTCAGGATTGGTGGAGCTCCCATAGGTTGGATCACCAGTGATGGTAAAGTCATAATATATCCTAGTAACATGCTATCATTTTACAAGTTGAGAATGCCCCTGAAAACAGCCAAACGTATGGCATAAAACCTCCATTTAATAGAATTACATATTGTCTGTATATTATCAACAGACTACTAACATTCCTATAAGATAGTTTTAGAAACAATTAAAAAAAAAAAATTCAGTAGCACTTTGCTTGGATATAAAAATATAGCCCCATGTACCACCCAAAAACAAAGCAAAAATTATTTAAATATTATGAACAAAAAAAAAAAAAAGTAAAATGTTACAGCTCTTAAAAGCGCATGTACCAAATGGGAGGAAAGCTGGTATCAAGGCAAAAAAAAAAAAAAAAAAAAACACCATGGACCGCACATCTTCATCTTGCATAACGGATCTAACTATTAGAGTAAGTTCATACGGAGTTTTTTGGACCAGAACCTGAGGCAGACGCTCAGGTTCCAGTCCAAAAGCCGTGTAGCCGCGACTGAAAGCCGATGCACTGCACTGGCATCCAGCCGTACACTCTGCTCCGGATTAGGCCCAATGAATGGGCCTAGTCCGGAGGAGGGGAGTGTCGTCAGGCCAAATCGCAAGACGACTCGGCCTGAAGAATGAACATTTCGCTTTTTTTTTTACTCCGTTTACGCCGGGTGTGGTTCACGTCTCTCTTTTTTGTCCTCTTAACTAACAGGGATCTGGGAATGAGAGAGCTGATTGACACTTATTCTGTGGATAGAGGATAAATGTTTGTAATGGTACAATTCCTATAACAATAATCATGATGACTATGGTACTTCCCATGATCGGTTTTGTGGAATTTACGGGTAGAAAAATAAGAATACAGGGGGCCACACGGTGGCTCAGTGGTTAGCACTGCAGCCTTGCAGCGCTGGAGTCCTGGTGTTCAAATCCCGCCAAGGGCATAAAACCACCTGCATGGAGTTTGTATGTTCTCCCTGTGTTTGCATGGATTTCCATCCCATATTCCAAAGACATACCGATAGGGAAAAATGTACATTGTGAGCTCTATGTGGGGCTCACAATCTACATAAAAAAAAAAAAAAAAAGAATACATGATATTTGCCATGTAACTTTCTTTCAGTACCCCGTTCTACTAGTTACTGGGGGAACCAGCGGTCGGACCCCCAGCGATGTGACATTTAGTATGTCTGAATCGAAAGCACAAAGTGACTTAATGGGACAACCTCTACTAAAGACATTGACAACCCATTATATTCTATGGCCAACTGAGGCTAAAGAGAGACACTATTTTTCTAAAGCCATTCCTATTATGTTCTAGATGAGAGTGAATGTGGGGGTTAGATCAGTCAGACACAGATATTATATCCTACTAAATAGGAAAATTCCTTTAAAGAGGATTATATAATTCAGGTTGTTTACAGTGATCTTTATAGTCAGCTTAGGGGAATGTTCACATGACTCAAATTTGCCTTTGGCAAAACCAAAACCCAAAATGTATTTACAAAAGGATCTGCGGCAGAAATGAAATGTACCAAAAGGTCTGCACAAAGATTCAATGGGACTAATAGGTAGCTTTACAGTGAAGAATCCACAAAAAATACTGATTTATGCCCAAGATTTTAGGTAAAGAACCATGAAAACCTGAATTTGTGAATGAGCCTTAAAAAGTTGTTTCTACTGTTTCTACTTGTGGAATTGAAAATAGAGAAGATCTAGAATAAGAGGTGACACTTTAGCGCTAGTATATACCTTACAAGACCAAGTTTGACTCTAGAGGACACAACATTTAGTAATCCTTTATAGGACTCCCAGTTCTTCCAAGAACAAGCACGAAAGGAGCGATAGCTGTAAAATCTAGTGTGCACCATTACCCTAGAGGCAATGCGACCAGATACTCAAGCTTTCCTAGTAAAATATTTCATTCTGCAGGTCATTCCAGGGACTTGCTTGGTAACCTGACACCAATAAGATAAGATCTTGTACAAAACACATATACAGTAACCCAGGGATAGGGAACGTACAGCTCTCCAGCTGTTGCAAAACTACAACTCCCAGCATACATACTTGCTCTCCAATGGAAGTGAATGGAGCATGATGGGAGTTGTAGTTTCACAGCAGCTGGGGTTGACGTTGCTAAAATACGGCATTTTTTGTGAGTCACAGCACGTCAATTATACCTTTGAAAATGCTGGCGGTTTCCGTACAAGTATAACGGGAAAACACTGCAAAATTGAAAAAAAAAAAAAATGCTGCGCAAAAATAATGTGATGCATTTGTTTGCTGCGCTTTGCTACATGGGGCCTTAGCCTTAGAGTTTTCCTGGGATTGTGCTTGGGATAGGTTATCAATATCCAGTACGCCACAGATCAGAAGGAATTGGGGAAAGGGGAGTATTGGGATGTGGCCTCTAAACTGAATACAAAACATAGGGATATAAAGTATATTGTGTAGATGCATGTTTGGTATTCCAGTTAAGCCCTATTTACTTGAATGAGACAATTGCAAACAGGTTACGTGTCAAAGAAACATGACAGGAGGAGCACCCCTACCACTGTGGGGTCCTGGCTGTCAAATAGGTCACTAATATTTAACTCCTGGAAATCTTCTTTAACTAGGCTCCTGGGGTACTCTAAACTGACTTGTAATATCTTCAGCATTTTGTCCATGCTTTATGGGCAAGCAGGGAATTCAAAAGGATATGTTGAGGTCATATTTGGCATATCTCTCCAGTGGTAAATAAAGTAAATTTTTACAATAGCAGCTGCCCCCTACAGGATCCAAGCAACATGTCATCACAGAAGTTCTATAGATTAGTGGTTCCCAACCTTTTTTCCCACCAAGGACCAGTTTCAGCAAGACAATTTTTCAATGGCCCGGTGGGGGCGGGAAGGGGTGTGGATGGGGGGCAGGGAATGGGTGTGGTTGGGGCGGGGTTAAGCATGGGGGTGTAGATTAGAATCATGTACATATGAAAAAACACAAGAGAAAGTGCAAACTGACGGACACGGCAGGTTATGAAGATGGCTACTGATGACAGACACCATTATGAAGATGGCTACTGATGATGGATATCACTCCTAATGCTGCTATTAACTTCATTACAGCCTCACTACAGCTACAGTACACGTCACAGGGACAAGTTTCACAGGGACAAGTGACGTGTAATGTAGTTGCCCAAAATTTGGTAAGCGAGTGCGGGGTGGAGCCAAGACCCACTGCATGTCCTGCATAGTACTAGAATCCCAGACATACAGCGGGTTCCGGCTCAACCCCGCACTTTGCTCACCTTATCCCGACGAGCAGCAACCAAGCGTCAGTGTTGTGAAGCCGGCTAGCGGGTCCTGGCTCAACCCCGGGCACTCTTCGCCACCGGTACGCGGACCGGTGCAACATGCCCCGTGGTCCAGTACTGGTCTGCGGCACGGCGGTTGGGGACCCCTGCTATAGATGACACAAAGGAATACACTTATTAGAGCTCTGTTCACATCTGCATAAGTTTATTTAATTATTTTGACCAGTCATAAGAGCAAAACAATGATACTGGTGGTAGTTGTGGAACCTTTATATGATAGAAATGCACCTCCAACACAGAAGTGATCACCTCCTGACATCAGGTGCTAGAAGAAGTAAAGTCCTGGCAATTGAGTTACATGCTCCATCCTTTTGTTCTCGAGGAGGCTGGCAGCAGTTTTATCCTTGATCAATACACATGGACTGCTCAGCCAACCATGCAATTGTGTGTGAATATCAGGCAGGATAGTTGTCGGGCTCAGACAATATAGCAGCCCCCATAGTCACATACAGAAAATATAAGAAATAATGCTACAGTCAGAAAATAAAACATTAGAAAAAAGAAAATGTTTCAGAGTATCAGAACAATGTACAGGCAAAAATAGCCAACATACACAGAAAACAACATATATAGCACCATATGAAAAAGTTGTGCACGCCGGACTTCTTTGTCCATCCGATTTTAGTCAAACACTGCGGAAGAGTCTTTTAATGGATGTAGATGTGAACGTACCCTAGTAGCAGTCACAGTGAATTGTACAATGTCAATTGTACTAGTATTAAAGGGAAACTTCTACGCATGCGCAAGTCGCCTCTGCCGACAAGCCTCGGGTGTCCCCAATGTTGCGAGAGAAATCTCCAGCACCGCCTTCATATTTTTCAGAGCCGATTGCACTTGCGCGCGGCCATTTTTTTCTGGTCCCTTACCCCAGCTTACTGTGTAAGCGGCCACAAGAAAATGCCCGCTTACACCAAGCGGGCATGCACTGTCAGCTCTGCCCCGAGGCTCGATGGCAGAGCCATACTGCGCATGCGTAGAATTTTCACCCCAACGTTGGAAGAAGATGTGTGAAGAGGCCATTCCTGAAGAAGATAGAGGCAGCAATGGAGATTTATCTAGCAGCATGGGGACGTCCCCAGTGCTGTTTGAGCGCTGGGGACCGGGCCCCAGTGCTGCAAGAGAACTCACTTGAATACTGAAGAAAACCGGGATTTCTACCAAACGGCGGCACAGAGAAGACTTCTAAAGGTAGGAGAAGAATAGCCTTTCTTAAGGCTATTCCTACGTGTTAGTCACAAAAACATTGCATTTTAATGATAGGATCCCTTTACAGACCATGGTCCTGAAATATTACAGACATTTGGTAACCCTATCTTCCCACTGTTGAACAGACAGATTGTAGATGGCTTCTTTGGACAAGACATCTTTCAAAGGCACATGGACTTCACCATGTATATAAACAGTAGGCCCCTTTTCATAACTATTCCTATATAGGCAAGAGCTAACATAACTTTATGTCTGAGTCATTTAGGTTTCCAACCCACCCAGTTTGTACATGTAAAATTAGGTCACTAGAAGCTGTGCAATTTCTCCATTTATATGGCTGACTCTCTGGCAAGTTCCTTTCACAAATGTTTGCCATCATTGCTGTGTTGATAGAGAAGGTCTAATCTAAGCCGAGACCTTCCTGTCTGTGTGTCCCTTTCACCGCCTCCTCCAAGCTCTTTGTATCATTTAATAGACGTGGCTCCAGTGGCGCAAGTAACGTGTTTTTTTGTTTTTTTTTTTAAATGGGCTGTAATGCTACAGTCAGCCTATTGACTTACTCATGGCCACCTCAGCCGCCCCTTCTGTGTCCCATATCATGTCGCTGGGACCCTCTGAAGGGCAGAAGCGTCGCTGTTAGCAGGAGCAGGGGATCAGTAAGTGAGGCTGGGGTCCCGCAGCAATAGTATTTGTTGGACAAACCCCAACAAAAATTGCTATTATTGTACTCCAGGGCCTTTTCAGACCTTGAGTAAGTTGACCAGAGGCCCAAGGAAGGTGAGGGAACAGAAAAACTAGGGTTATTCACCTCTCCTGCATTCCGGAGTGTCTCGCTGCAGTCTTCCGGCCTCTTTGGTGATATTCCAGATGCTGGGTGGACCAAGTCAGCATCATCATGCGTCGACATGTCAACCTGGCCCACATGACATCTATTCTGACATTGAAGAGGGCTGGAAGCAGCAGGGATTACGCCAGAGCACAAGAGATGTGAATAACACTAGATTTTATGTTTGTCACCTCCCCGGGTCTTAGATCATTATACTCTGGGAGTACCCAGAGTATAATAATAAAGTGTAGAGGGGTCACTATGGGGAATTATACTGTGTGGAGGGGCTATTACGGGACATTATACTGTGTGTTAATGGGGCGATATGCTGTGTGGAGGCCAGGAAAGTTTGCTGGGGGGGGGGGCAGCCTTTGCTAGTTACGCTCAGCACTGCTGTACTGATTCTGTTATAGTGGGAGTTTTTTTCTCTAGCACCGATCGTTACCAAGAAATAAATGCTCTTAGTTTTGGTCCTTAATGTGTTATTCAGACTTTCAATTGTCAAGTGGGTGGTGTCTGGAAGGCCAGCTATGGGTGTAATTTTGATCCACTGACACTGTACACCTCAGGATCACCCCTCGGTCTGCTCCTTCCTGATACCATCCACTGCACAGAAGAGATCCTAAGGCTAGGTTCACACTTGCTCCAGGCTCTCTGTCATTTTCATTCATCTCCTAAAATAAATGTACAGCTAGGTAGCAATAAGTCAAAAATCTAAGGTATAACTTGTATCTGGACCCCAGAGCTAAATGTGGAACAGGACTCATACCTATCATGTGCCTATTATAATGTTGGTGTCTGGCACCAGGACCCAGGTGCATCTTCTAGCTCTACACCCAATGTTCAAGCTAATTCATAATTAAATGATTTTTCATATTTAACATTTTTTTCCACATTTATATCATCAATAATCATTATTACTATTCATAATCATATACATATTTTATTTGCCACAATGTCATGTTATCAGATTGGTAAGTGCATTAGCACTAGATAAATAGAAACTATTAATAAATTATTAAATTATCATTTGAAATAAGTGCTTTTAAAGGGGCTCTATCACTAGATTTTTGTGTTTTTAGCTAAAGATATGCCTGAAGGCTATTCAGGTGCTGCTAATCGTTTGTAGAAAGACCCCCCCCCCCGTTTTGTTAATTACCGTAGAAATCGATATGCAAATCGGCTCCATGGTGCGCATTCCGTGCACCCCTTGCGTCATACCTTCAGCATGCCCACCGCTGACTCCAAGTCCTCCTCCTACTTATTCACTGTCTCCATTGTCAGCAGTTTCTATTGAGGTCACGCGCGTGCGCAGTAGTGCTCCCTCCGGCGCGCTACTGCGCACACTCCAGTGCCATTTTCCCGTAGAGAACATCGCAAGATGGCACTGAAGCATGCACAGTAGCGCACTGGAGGGAGCGCTACTGCGCACGCGCGTGACTTCAATAGAAACCGCTGACGATGGAAATGGTGAATAAGCTGGTGGAGGAGGGCTTGGAGGAAGCGGTGGGCGTCCAGAAGGTATGACGCAAGGGGGGTGCACGGAGCGCACACCGTGCACCTGATTTGCATATCGATTTCCACAGTAATTAACAAAAACGGGGGGGTCTATTTACATACGATTAGCAGCTTTTCAGGCATATCTTCAGCTAAAAACACGAAAATCTAGTGATAGAGCCCCTTTAAATGATCAACGTCAATATTGCTGATACATGAAACAGTGTAAATGTATAGACTCCATTACATTACATAAAGGCAATAATTACATAAGTCTCCACTGGCAGAAGGTGACAACTAGGTGTAAACCACAACTAGCGGGTTTCCCTTTAGTCCTAGTTATTTATTCTAGCACACAAACATGTAAATCTGCTCAGCAATTTGTAAGGCAATACTAGTAAGTGAAGTCAATCTGAAGTAAAAATACAGTAGCTTATGGGACCATATAAGCAAAGGAAAGCTCCTGGCACATACTTCAAATGTATCCATGAGCCTCCCCATTTACCTGATGGAGGGGAACCTACAAGCAACAGATGCCACTCCAATGAATGCCTATACAGAGACATCCTTTAGAGGCAGCTTTTACATCCAACAGACACTAGAATCACAGCACCATTGGGCTGGGGTAGCGTTGGATATACAGTGGGTTAGCAGTCATGGACTGTCCAAGTTGGTACAATGTACCGTTGCCATATAGTGGATGAGATTTGACCAAAAGTCATCCACATGCTTGCATGCAATGTGACCCTGTGGTTTTCGACCTTTGCAATGCAGGAGAGTAGGAAAAAGTTCTGGCAATGTTTTTCAAGAAACAACACTAAGAAGGGGTCACACAGAGCGGGAATGCCACTCAATTTCTAACTAAAGGGCCTAATAGACGGTACAATTAACAGGCCAATGAGGGGAACCATTATTGTGCAATGGAGCCAACACTAAATGTTTTCCAACTCCATTTTAAAAATGCTACCTCAGAGGTAAAAAAAACTTCACCCTGAACTCTATGCTGGGAAAGAGACTCTTAGCATTATACCCTGTTTCCCCAAAAATAAGACACCCCCCCCCCCTTCACCTTCTGGATCACATACAACCGGCAGTCATGCCGGCACTCCGCTAATTGTTCCCCGCTTTGTTTGCCGATTGTTCCCCTCTCCAGCCGCTGCATAAAACATCCCCCGAAAATAAGAAAGGTCATAGATTTCGTTAGCTAATTAATTATAAGAACATGTCTTATTTTCGGGGAAACAGGGTAGTACTGTCCTGTAATCACTATGGGACAGTATGTCGCTGGTAGACAGGGTTTTCTAGCACGGTAGATAACTGCTAGGGGTCCCTATGCTAGCACAGTATTCAGGCCGTTAAATATCGTCCACACGTGGACCGAGTCTCACAGATGAAACTTGGTAGCTGATGCCACATGTTAATGCCAAATATAGGGTAGCAAATTAAAACTCAAAAACTCCTTACCAAGACACATAAGACTGACCCCCACAATCACAGGCTTCAAGAAGGCCCTGAAGACTCACCTATTCAGGAAGGCCTACAACCTCCAATAACACTACTGTCACCACACCACCATCTGAACAGTCTCTCCCCTCACCTTCTGTCTCTATCCCTCTTCCCTCATAGACTGTAAGGCCTTGCAGGCAGGGCGCTCTATCCCACTGTACCAGTCGGTCAATGTTAGCATTATATTTGTTCCTGTATACCGTATGTAACCCTCAGATGTACAATACCACTGAATTAATGGCGCTATATAAACAAACAATAATAATACTACAATAAAAAAAATGAACTTGTTTCTGATATGTCAGCAGACATCAGTGGACACAAGATATCATAAAACAGCCCAATCTACTAATAGATCTGCAAGACAGATGGGGAACAGTGGGTATCCTGGATTTCTCTGTCTTGGCTGCAGCAATTATATTGTGCAATTGTTATTTACACAAGTGCCAAGTACAACATGTGACTAGGTATGTACATGTGAACAATGCCCTACACCTTAGACTTGATAATGACTGCAGATATTTCTCAAGATATATAGGTATTATAAAGGCCTGAGATGGCATCATCTATCATGTACTTCTGTGATGGGCTGTAGTATAGATTTTACCAGAAAAGCAATTTTTTTTTCCCCAAACGGAAATCACAGGAACTAGCAGCATCACGTGACCGGTCCACTCTACACAATCAATACACCTCAGCAGATTTTACAGGAGGTCAAGCTCTGACGGGAATCTGGCCAATATGCAATGTAATGCCAGCTCTGAAACATCAAGTCGGGATTCTATAGCAAAGTGTTAACGATATGGCACTATTACTTATACATTATGTATATCATAGTACCAGCATGAGATAGAGTATTGCAGCTTGTACATTGTCTTACAGGTCCATGGTGGTCTCCTCCCATCTTATGACCTATAGTCTGCAGCCTCCTTTATAGAGACCATCCATCTATATTAATAATAGGTAGTAAATTCCTTTCTGTCTGCATAGATTTGACCCTTTCATGGCTACTTTACAAACCAATACAATTAATGAACCAGATATCAGAAGGATGGAGAAATGATATACATATATCACACACAAGAAAAGCCAAAGTTAGAAGAATTATGTGGCACAAGATCGCACAATCTCCTCACAACATAACATTCCTCCTTGCCTAGTGGGGGCAACATGCCATTGTAGGGGGAAAGTTCTGATGCCATCTGTCCATGTAATATGACTCTCAATGCCAGTCTACAGTAGAAAGAATATCTCAGATCACTTGCTAAAGGGCTAAACTGACGATACCAGCTAGCAATCCGTATAATTCCTTCTACTGGGTACTTATAGCATGGTTCATGCTGAGCCTCCTGGTTCACAAAGTACTGTAACAGTCAGTACAGACAAACTGTGCCATCAAGGGGTGTCATTTTTCCCCCCAATGTAGACAAATATGCTGTTGGGGGTCTGTAGAAACCTCAGTGATCACCCCAATGGAGGTTGTAATAAGAGGTATTGGTTGTTATTTCTGTAAATCCTGCCAGATTTTATGGGGAAATGCTGCGAACGAAAACCACTTCTGCTTATGAGAGGAGTCTGACAATGCTGCTTCATCATGAGAGTATTGGTCACTAGGGACAGGATGTAATACTCAGCACCATGACGGAGAGGGGTTCATGTAGCCTGCTTTGGTTAGGCTGTGCCCCCTATAGCGCACAGGTCTGGAGAGATATATATATATATATATATATATATATATATATATATATATATACACACACATATTGTTTACCAAGCCTAAGCCACCACTAGTGACAATGCAGAGCCTGCTCAGGGTTCATGGAGAAAGCACACCAGCCATGAGTGAGTGTTTGACTGCAGAGGCCACAACATCCAGTCATCACCACATCAATGCTCACAGCCAGCCCAGGCCTATGTCTCCAGGGATGATGGCAGCTCTCACCATGGCACATCCACTCACCTCAGAGCTGGCTGGCATAGGATGGAGCTGGGCTATTTTATTCCTCTTCCCTGCCCTCCTCCTTTAATGCAGTGCCCGGGCTGCTGCTCCTCCTGGCATGCTCATGCCCAGCGATCCCTTCCCCGGTACATCCACGGGTACAGTATACGGCTCGTAGGAGGATATAGTGCTAAGAAGAACACAATGCGACCATCCAAGTGTCAAGGTGAGGAGAGAAAGGAATGGGGGCTGAAGCTGCTGCCTAGGATCCAGTGTGTGCCCCTTCTCTTGCGCTGCGCCCACAGATCAATGCCAGCTCTCTGCCCTGGCTGCTCCACCTCCCTTCCATCAATGCTGACCGGCCCGGCCAGTGTCCCTATCCCGGAAAGTCAGGAGTTGTTGCTGTTGCCAGCAGCTGCTGGTGGCCATTTTTAATCTTTATTCCTCCTCCCTCTTCCTGACTCAGTCGGAGATCTTCCCTCTCCCTCCGCCCGTCCCTCCCTTCCCCCTCCGCCGTGTGATGACAGTGCCTGGCTCCTCTTTCCCTGTGTGGCTGTGGCTGCCCTGGCAGAGGAGGATGGATGGTCACTTCCCTCCCTGCTTTGTTGTATTGTCAGGGCAGGCAGTGCTGGCACAATGGACCCTGGAAGGCCACAGTCTGGCCCATGCTCCATGTTATAGGTTTAGAATGGAGCCTGCGCCTCAATCCAAACATCAGCCAGTCCTTCACATGTTAGACAATAAAGTTCTATCCCTTCCTGGGAAAGCTGGGTGACATCCAATATTATTGATCCCTGGGATACTGAGCAGAAAACCTACCTGTGCTCTTTAAACATCTGTGGCTTCCATTTATAACATAGTTCCACCATATATGTGATGCGACAGACCACAGTGGTGAACAACAATTGATATAGACACTGTTCACATTTGTTGTTATTTTCCATCATTCTGATCAATGTCGGCTCCATTGGACCCCGTTGTCTATAAGAGCATCTGTGGAGTTTCTGTCATATGTGCACAGAATAGCCACAACTGTCTGGGATTGTTGCCGGAATCTGTGATGGAGACATATTATGGAATACACGTTAATGTACAAAATACTATTGTAAATGATGTAGGCACAAAAAAGTACTGACTTCTGGTGTCTCCCTGTAAATGTTGTAGGAACAGAGACCATAAAACTGCCTTCCTAGCTTTCTCTGCGAATGTTATATACTCCCCCTCCTGCTCAGAAATCCCCACCCTCCAAAACATGGAGTCCAAAACTACTAGTCCATGCCCTCATCATCTCCCGCCTAGACTACTGCAACATTCTTCTCTATGCCGCTCAGTTAACCGGTTAAGGACCAGGCCCAAAAGTATGTTAAAGACCAGGCCTCTTTTTTCAAAACTGACATGTGTCACTTTAAATGGCAATAACTTTGAGATGCTTTAACTTACACAAATGAATTTGAGATTGTTTTCTTGTAACACATTATACTTCATGTTAGTGGTAAACACTAATCAATATTTTTGCATTTATTTATAAAAAAAACTAGGAAATTTGATGGAAATTTGAAAAAAATAGCAATTTTCAAAATGTGAAATTATCTGCTTTTCAGGCAGATAGTCATACCATCCAAATACATGAATAAATATTATCTCCCATATCTCTGCTTTATATTGGCATCATATTTTGATTGTCTTTTAATTTATTTTGGACGTCACAAGGCTTACAAGTGTAACAGCAATTTTCCAGATTTACAAGAAAATTCTCCAAACCAATTTTTTAGGGACCACTTCAGTTCTGAAAGTAATTATAAAGGCCTGTATAATAGAAACCCCCATAAATTACCCCATTTTCAAAACTGCACCCCTCAAATTATTCAAAACAGCATTCGGGATGTTTGTTAACCCTTTAAGCATTTCATAAGAATAAAAATAATATGGCAGTGAAATTTAGACATTTCATTTTTTTTCACTAATACATTCATTTAGACCCAAAATTAACACATTCACAAAGGGTTGAAGGAGAAAATGCATCTGACAGTTTATTGTGCAATTTCTCCCGTGCACAGAAATACCCCACATGTGGGTGTAAACTGATTTTTGGGCACACGGCAGTGCATGGAAGGGAAGGAGCGACACTGGGTGTTTGAACAGCAGATTTTGCTGGAATAATTTTCAGCGCCATGCCTTATTTGCAGAGACCCTAGAGTACCAAAACAATGGAAACCCCCCAAAAGTGACCCCATTTTAGAATCCACACCCCTCACAGAATTCATCAAGGGGTATAGTCAGCATTTAGACCCTACAGTTGTTTCACAGATTTTACTAACATTGGGATGTGTAAATGAAAAATTACTAAAATGTCACTTTATCTCCAAAGTTTTCATTTTCACAAGGGGTTAAAGGAGTAAAAGCCCCCCACAGTTTGTTAAACAATTTCTCCTGAACACGGCAATACCCCATATGTGGCTATAATCTGCTGTATGGGAACATGGCGGGGCTCAGAATGGAAGGAGTGCTATTTGGCTTTTGGATGGCAGATTTTGCTGGAATAATTTTAGGTGCCATGTCGCATTAGCAGAGCCCCTAGAGTACCAATACAGTGGAAACCCCCTAAAAGTGACCCCATTTGGGAAACTATACCCCCCACAGAACATAAGGGTAGAGTGAGCATTTTGACCCTACAGCTGTTTCACAGATTTTATTAACATTGGGCCATGAAAATGAAAAATTACTTTTTTTCCAACAAACTGTCAATTTAGCCCCAAATTTTTAATTTTCACAAGAGGATAAAGGAGAAAAAGCTCCATAAAGTTCGTTACACAAATTCTGCTGAACACAGAAATGCCCCATATGTGGTCATAATCTGCTGTATGGGAACATGGCGGGGCTCAGAATGGAAAGAGGGCTATTTGGCTTTTGGAGGGCAGATTTTGCTGGAATATTTTTCAGGTCCCATGTCGCATTTGCAGAGCCCCTAAAGTACCAATACAGTGGAAACCCCCTATAAGTGACCCCATTTTGGAAACTACACCCCTCATAGAATTTGTCTAGGGGTAGAGTGAGTATTTTGGCCTCACAGGTGTTTCACAGATTTTATTAACATTGGGACGTGAAAATGAAAAATTACTTTTTTTCCCAATAAATCGTCCATTTAGCGCCATAGTTTTAATTTTGCAAATAGTTTAAGAATTAAAAGCCCCCCACAGTTTGTTACACAATTTCTTCTGAACACGGCAATACCCCATATGTGGCCAAAATCTGCTGTATGGGTACATGCTGGGGCTCAGAATGGAAAGAGCGCTATTTGGATTTTGGAGGGCATATATTGCTGGAATAGTTTTGAGGTGCCATGTCGCATTTGCAGAGCCCCTAAAGTATCAATACAATGGAAACCCCTCAAAAGTGACCCCATTTTAGAAACTACACCTGTCAAGGAATGTATCAAGGGGTATTATCATTTTGAGCCTAAAATGCTTCCCAAAAATTAATGTACAAAATGAAAATTGAAATTTTTAAAAATATGCCATTTCGGTGCCCAATACGTTGCACCCACTTTGTGTTGTCAGAGACCTGCACTCCTGAAACTATTAAGGGGCCATCCCGGGGGTCAAAAAATTATATATGTGGGTGTAAACTGCTGCTTGGGCACACAGCAGGGCTCAGAAGGGAAGGACCACTGTGCGTTTTAGCTTTTGGGATACAGATTTAGAGGGACCCTCTGGGCGCCATGATGTTTTTGCAGAGCCCTGGAGGTTCCAGTAAACTGGAATTCACCAAGAAGTGACCCCATTTTGTAGGGGCAATTTTAGGGTCTCTGCAAATGTGACGTGGTGTCCAAAAACGAAGAATCTAAATCTGCACTCCAAAAGCACATATTGCTCCTTCACATCTGCACCCTGCTGGGTACCCAAATAGCAGTGTATGCCCACATGTATGACACTGGTGTACCCCGGATAACGTACTTAATGCCATATGTGGGTAGAATCGGCTGTTTGGGCACAACCGGGGACAGAAGGGAAGGAGCGCTATTTTGGTTTTTGGAGCACAGTTTGGTTTTTTTTGCCACTTTTGCAAAGCCCCTGAATTGCCAATAAAGTGGAATCCGCAGACATGTCACCCTATTTTGGACACTACCCCACTGATGGGATTTATCAAGTGGTGTAGCGAGAATTTTTAACCCTTGAGTGTTGCATTTATTTAGTTTCCAGAAATGAAATCGCAACTGATAGAGAAGTTAAAAATGAAAATTTTACAGATTTGCCATTTCAGTGTGCAACATGTTGTGCCCGACTTATGTCAGCAGAGACACTCCAAAAACTGTTAAACGGGTATCCCAGGCACAACAGCTTTTAGAGCGTTCATCTCTGATACAAGGTGGGCACAACATATTACGCACTGAAAGGACGTATTCCTGGAAAAATGGTCATTTTCACCTCTCACAATCCACTACAGTTATAGTTATATATATAAAGTTATAGCAACACTTGGGGGTTAAAAATGCTCTCTGTACCCCTGGATAAATCCTTCAGGGGTGTAGTTTCCAAAATAAGGTAATTTATCAGGGGATTCCAAATTACTGGCGTTTCAGCTCTACAAAAGTGTCATGGCATCCAAAAACCAAACCGTCTGTGCTCCAAAAACCAAATGACCCTTCTTCCCTTCTGTGTCCGGCTGTGCCCTAGTATCAGTTTATACCCACATATGACATTATGTCCGTTATCCGGGGTACACCAGTGTCATACATGTGTCATACATGTGTCATAAACTGCAGTTTGGACGTACAGCAGGGTGCAGAAGGGAAGGAGCGCTATGCGGCTTTTGGAGTACAGATTCAGATGTTTGGTATCTGGACGCCATGTCATGTTTGTAGAGCCTGTAAGGTACCGGAAAAGTGGATTCCATGGGGTACCAGGAGTGACCCCATTTTGAAAACTGCACCCCTCAAAGAATTTATCAGGGGGTGTAGTGAGTATTAGTATCCCGGACGTGACTGCACAGCGGATGGCGAAGAGGGAATGTATAAGCTGTGCGGAGGACATTGCAAACACCAAATTCCCTACTATGTCCCCGTAGCTCCTATGATTGGGGGAGTCACTCTGGGGGTCACTTTAGGGGTCACTTCTGGTGTCTGTTCCCTCATAAGCTGTAAATCTGGGGTGTCCCCTGATATCCGCTCACACAGCTTATATATTCCCTACATGACGCACCCAGTTGTGTTCTAATAATTTGGCGATTTTTGAGGGTTTTTGTCTTCACATTGTGAGATGCTATATTTTCTTTATGTTTCTGGTGACGCGGCCATATAAGGGCTTATTCTTTGCGGGATGAGATGCATTTCGTAATGACACCATTTTTGGGTGTCTACATCTTATTGAATACATTTTATTAACCCTTTTTTGCTGGATTTAAAAAAAAAAAATCAATCCTGGCATTGAGTTTTACTTTTTTAATTTTGCGCCATGCAGCGTACAGTATAAGTAACATGTTCCCTTTATTCTGCGGGTCGGTACGGTTACGGCGATACCTCATTTATAGTATTTTTTTATGTGTTACTAGTTCTGCAGAGGAAAAACACATTTGGGGACATAAATCAATGTTTTTTGCATCGCATCTTCTAAGAGGAGTAACATTTTTATTTTTCGGTTGACAGAGTTGGTTGAGGGCTTATTTTTTGCGGGACAACCTGCGCTTTTTATTGGTACTGTTGTCGGATGCATATGACTTTTTGATCACTTTTTATAGCATATTTTGTATGGTGAGATGGCGAAAAATCATTACTTCCGGCGAGTTTTTTCCGTTTTTTTTTTTCGGCGTTCGCCGTGTACATTAAATATTATTTCAGTTTTATTGTACAGATTGTTACGGACGCGACAATACCAAATATGCATTGTTTTTATTACTTTTGAGTTCTTTTTTTATATAATTCATTTTCTATTGAGAAAAAGGGATTTTTGGGCTTTATAACTTTATTAATTTTTTTCATACACTTCATTTTATTTTTTTTACATTTTTTTTTACTTTTTCATGTGTCCATTTAGGACACTTCAATCAGCAATACTTTGCTGATATAGAATGCCATGTGAGACACAGCCTGCAGGTGTCCCACATGGCATTCCGTAGCAGGATGTCAGGCTGTGTAGACGCACAGCCTGACATCAGAAGGTCCTGGCAGGATCACCAGGTATGTGGGGGCTCCGGGCAGTCTGGGGTCACTGGCCAGACCCCAGACTACCTTTTACTGCTATCGGCACCCTCCGATCTCGCCGCGGGGGGTGCCGATCAGCTTCAATTGTCGGCGGATGCCTTTCGATCGCGCCGTGATGTTTCACGGCGCGATCGAAAGGGTTAAAACTTCCAGTCGGACTCAGTTCTGACTGGACGTTATGGAGGAAGGGGTTAGGTGTTAGTAACACCTAACCCCTGTCCCCCCCGCACCCCTCCCCCCGCCAGAAAGGTACCTAAAGGCCGGACGTATTTCGGCAATAGTCCGGTCTTTAGGTACCAGCACATGAGGCCGTAAATTTACGTACGGCGGTCCTCATGTGGTTAAAGGACTGTTCCAGTTAATAATTTTGTTATGTAATACAATCATCTGCTCCGGGCCTCAACTTCCAGCACCACTAGTTCCGTTTGTCTCTACACTGATCACTTAGCTTTGTCCAGGGGACCGTTGCAACCAATCATAGTCCTCAGCAATCAACGCTTCACAGTCGGTACATCACAATAATCACGTGCCATTTGTGAAGAGGTCATCATTAAGGCCAGTGATTGGCTGCAGCGGACCCCTGGCGCAAACAGGGTGTCACTAGTAACGCCAGCTGTAGCTGTGTCTTGTATACAAACGGAGCTGCTGCCACCGGAAATGGAGACAGAGACCAGCGCCGCACCTCCCATGAGGCGACCTGAAGCGACCGCTTCAGGCGGCGCTATGTCAGGAGCCCAGGGAGGGCGGCATTTTTGCTTACCTAAGCCAGTCCAGGACAAGCTGTCCTGGACTGGCTTAGCACCGAGCGGTGGATTGGGCAGGCCGCTGAAGCAGCGCTGCTCCAGCAACCTCCCCTCAGGCAGAGAGCAGGTCCTCTCCCTGCCTGCTCTCTGCCTGCGAACACCGTTAAGCCACGCCCCTTTGCTTCACCCCGCCCCTCCTGGGGGGGGGGCGGCTTTCTGTCGTTCGCCTCGGGCGGCGAAAGGGGTAAGTTCACCCCTGACAGAGACCCTTTTTTTTTTTATGTACAGCCCCTCAGCAGCAGTATTAAAAAATAAATTAGGAGTTGGAATACCCCTGTAATTCACCTCTCCCTTCTGCCGACCAACAGCAAATAGAGTTTAAATTGAATCGCTGACATGCAAGGCCTTCCACAAGCAGTACCCTCCATATGTCTGTGACCTAATATTCTGCCTCCTCCTCAGATGTAATGTGCCATACATATACATGCACATTTCAGTTCAGATCTTCCATATTGAAATCTGTCTAGAAAATCTTCATGAACTCCTGATCATGTGCATGTACTTTAAGGCTATGTTCACACGGCAGAAAATGAAGAGAAAATTCCTCTTCATTTTTCACTCCCGTATTCGATGCAGATCATTGGCATTCCGTTGCGGCTTTCTTCTGCTGATTAGGCCCAGATGAATGGGCTTTATTAGCAGGTGCTCCCAAGACGTGGAATCCACGGCAGGAAAGGGCAGCTCGCTTCTTCTTTCCACGAGCAGGAAGAAACCGCTTGCGGAAAAAGGAAGTGAAAGGCTCCCATTGAAGTCAGTGGGAAGCTGTTTTTAGAGCAGGATTCTGAGGCAGATTCCGCATCAAAATCCAGTCCAAAAAAACCCAGTGTGAGCTTACCCTTAGTATCAGGGTATATGCAAGCTACCCTAGTAGTACTACACTAACCCTTTGAATCCTCTCATAGATTCCACATAGTGAGCTGCCGCCAAAATAAACACTGCGGCAAAGAGTACAGCAGAAACGTATCACGTATTTTTTCTGAAGCATTTTTAACAAAAAGTGAAACTTTCTGCATTTATTATATCTATATGGAAAATGCCAGTGTTTCCATAAGTATAATTGACATGCTGCGATTTGCAGCACAACAATCCTTCCCAACTAGGCCCATTCATTTGGGCCTAATCCAGAGTGGAATGCCGCGACAGTTGTGGCTATCCGCAGGAGGCGTTTTTTAGGGCGGACTTCCGCGTCAAAATCTGGTCCAAAAAACCTGTGTGAACTTACCCTAATGATCTGGAATCAGAAAAGCTGTAATAACAATTTTCTCTTTGACCTTTTGTTTATGTTATCTCACCACAACTAGGTAAGTGCTTTTAGCTTCCTTCTGTGGAGAACATAAGAAGCAAAATCCAAATTAAAAGGTATAAAAATGACCTATTTTTAAACCAATTTTTAACATGAAACATATTTTAATAATGTTTGATTATTTAATTTCCATGTCACTATCTGTATACAAAGGGTTAAAAATACTGTAATTTTCATTCTGATCACTAAGCCTAATAATGATATGGTATTTGCAAATTCTCTTTCTTTGTAGCAGTCACCTCAATTACATCACAGATAGGATTACCCTAGAGGATAAAACTTCTGTAGTTAACCACACACTACACCCATCCACTACTCACAAAGTCACAGCTATTACTCCCCTTCCCTGCTCAAAGAAATTCAAGAACATTCTCCCATTATGTAAAAAAAAAAAATCTACAATCAGAAATAAAAAAAAAAATTAAGAAACAGTGATATATTTCACTACCTAATTTCAATAAATAAAATTAATGGTAATACATTCCCTTTAAATGGAATAACCACACAAGTACAAAAAATATTGTGTAGGGCGAAGTCTAAGGCTGCCTTCACACAGAGTAATGCTCCTCTCATTCTGACACGTAAACACATGTCAGAGTGAGCGGAGTAAAACAGAATCCCATTGACTTCATTGGGTTCTGTCTTATGCGCGTATCACATTGAAAGCAATACATGAAAAAGCCTTCCATTGAACAATGTTTGACTACAAGTTGCAGGCGTGGGACACTAGGCGTCACAATGGAACTCCATTCACTAACATGAATCCGGTGATCTTTGATCGTACAAAGTCGATGTGTAGCCCTAAATTTCTGATTCCTGTAGTTTTCTTATCTGGCTTTAATCAGTAATGGTGAAATATATTCCCTTTGATAGAATAACCATGATAAATTCATCATGAAGCTATTACAAGGCTTCTCTACTAGTGAAAGTTTATCAATCATAGCTGTCACTCATATGCTATGCCAGCTCATATGGTGACATACAGCATACTGTGGTTGCACTTGACGTTAACCAGTCTATCATGCCAATCAGCAATGGTCATAGAATGGCTCAATACATGTCATTCTGAAGATGGCAGTAAGTACAAAAAGATGACAACTAAAATGAGAAGAAAATGTTCTCAAGGCTAATGCCCATGTAGTGGCCCGCAGCAGAAAAACGCTGCAGAAAAAACTGTGGTGGAAATGCATTGAGGTTTTTCTCACAGTGCTTGATGGTGACAGTTGACTATGCTTGGTGGATGTGTTAGACTCCCTTTAAACATTATGGTTAGGTTCACATCTGCATCAAAGTCTATGTAGGAGATTCCTCTGCAGAAACTGCAAAAAAATCGTCGGAGAGAAAAATCCTCCGTGCAGGACTTTTCTTTCTGCTGATTTTTAATGATAAATTAATAATAAAGGGTTAAAAAAGCAGATATTTAATGCTGCGCATTGTGGGGAATCGCTCAGGTAGATGCTTGTAGCAGTGCAGGAAACAGGGACACAGACACTGGATTGCACACAAGTTCAGGCTTTATTCACTTGTAGCGCATACACTGCTTTTGCAGAGGCACAGAATAAACAAAACAAAACCCTTCTAGTCTGAGAAACTAACTTAAACGTAAGGAAACTTTTCCCTGACTATACAGGAGACTGGCTACCAGTCTCCCAGCTTGGTAACAACAATGGGTGGCACAGTACCTGCTTTGGAGGTCCGGTCTGGACAGTTCAACTCTGTCAGTGTGGTGCCACACTGCTAGTCTTCACACTCAGACTGTTATTAGGGCCTGATTAGTCAGCTGACCTCCCTGGTGTGAATCTTTACCATACACCCTTTAGGTGCCTGGCTAGAATATACCTGTCTTCCCAGACCACACAATTCACTCTCTCACAGGATATAATCTTTCAAATGGAGAACACTTCCTCTTAAAGGGATTCAATCATTAAAACTGCATTTTTTCTCGCTAACACGTAGGAATAGCCTTAAGAAAGGCTATTCTCCTACTTTTAGATTTGTTCTCCTTGCTGTCATTCCGTAGATATCCCCTTTTACATCAGAATGCAAATGACTTTTCTCGCAGCACTGGGGGCGGTCCCCAGCGCTCAAACAGCACTGGGGGCGTCCCCAGTGCTGCGAAAAAAACTCTCCAGCGACGGCCTCTTCTTCCTCTGGAATGACTTCTCTGCGACATGTTCTTCAGATGGCTTCTTCTGGCTTTAAATGGGACGCATGCACAGTCAGCTCTGCCCAATGGCACAGCCGACTGTGCGTGCTGGCGCGCATTTTCTTTTGGCCACATACACGAGCGTACTGTGTAAGCAGCTACAAGAAAATGGCCGCAGGCATGGCAGTGCCGACTGCGCTGGACACTCCTACATGACAAGAACTGCCTTTCTTAAGGCTATTCCTACATGTTAGTGAGAAAAAATGCAGTTTTAGGCTGGGGCCCCACGGGACGTAAACGCCGCGATTTGCCCACAGCGGAGACACTGTGAGAAAAATCACGGCATTTTACAGTGCAGGCAAAGTGGATGGGATTCATGTGAGCCCATGTCATGCAAATCACAGCATGTCAACTATATCTACAGAAACGCAGGCTGCTTTCCTGTAGATATAATGTTAAGAAGAAAGTCTGCAGAGGAAAACTCTGTGTACTTTCTCTTAAAAGCACTGCGGAAATGCGTCCACGCAGCGGTTCTTTTTGCAGCGCTTTAGCGCTGCGATTACGGCTCGTGGGGCCTTAGCCTTAATGATTAAATCCCTTTAACAACAATATGCTTTCTATTTAGCCAGCTACTGACTAACACGCACTAAGCAACAGTGGCGTAACTACCACCATAGCAGCGGTAGCAGCTGCCACAGGGCCCGGGACATTAGGGGCCCGGTGACAGCTGCTACCGCTGCTATCATTATTCTCTGAGGTCTTTTCGGACCCCCGAGTATAATGATCGCGGCCCCCTGTTGGTGGAATACTTTCCACCAAAAGGGGGCCCCGAAGCTGCAGCAACGGCTGAGACACAGGAGCTGCAGCTCTGGCTCCTCTCAGCGCTTCAGGATGCTCCCCCTCTCTCCCCCCTCCCTTTCTCTGCTGTCCTCTGCCCACCAATGAGAGGAGGAGGCGGGGCTTATCCCTGCCGAGCTCCTGCCGTCCTGCACTGGAGGAAGAAAGGAAAATGAAACTAAAGCTACACAGGTACGTACTGGGGTTACTTATTAATGTCAGGCATATGGGGTGATTACTTGTGTTTTAATAACTCCATGTGCCTCATATTAATAGCAGTTAACCCCATCATCTCCCTCACATTAACCCCTGTGTGCCTCACCATAAGAGTTACTGATATGTGAGACATATGGGGGTAATAATAATGAAGATACTTTATTATTACCTCCATGTCTTTCACATATCAGTAACTCTTATGGTGAGGCACATAGGGGTTAATGTGAGGGAGATGATGGGGTTAACTGCTATTAATATGAGGCACATGGAGTTACTAAATTGTAATGCACATGACCAGACTAAGGGACATAATACTGTGTGCAGGGGCCACTATTGGGCATAATACTGTGTGCAGGGGCCACTATGGAACATAATAGAGCGCGCAGGAATGCGTAGGAGGGACTCGGTCGAGATCTTCGGTGTTGGGGGGGCCCCATGTCAAAAGTTCGCCACGGGGCCCCGCCATTCCTAGTTACGCCACTGCTAAGCAATGTATGTACGCTAACCTGTAAATGTTTGCCGGAGTGACTGCATTCTATAAGTCATTATTTCCTTTTTGCAGTTTTAAGTTTCGAAGACTCAGCAACTGTGAAGTTCATTTCTTAGCATTTGCATAGACAGTCTGCTGGTATCTGTGCAGTACTGACACCCTCCCCCTTCATTCCTCCTGTCCTTTCACTGTGCTGTCCTAGCTCAAACCACAATTTGAGGATTAACCCATTAGATACAAGTAACCAAGGTTACCAGATGCATTCAAAATAGAAGAGCGAAATCTTGCTGTGTGTGTGTTTAGGCCTTATTCACAGCGGTATCTTTAGTTTTTTTATTTTTTGGAATAAATTAAAGAATGGATAAAGTTAATAAAATTTTTATAGGTTTCAAATCAATGACAGCTTCATTTTTCTTTCAGGATTCCTTTTATTATTACTATTACTATTTTTGTTATTAACATTTTAGTCATTAGATATCTGGAAAACTTTATAAGTTCATTTGTTCTTCTTGCCTTTAATGGTTAAAAATTTATTAAGGGTCGAAAAATAGATTGAAATTGAGATGTTGCACACTTACCATTCACCTAGAAATATCCTACTATTATTATAAATATGAAAGTTTGTGTGTTTGGGTGTTTGTTCATTTGTTTCTCAATCAGGCAAAAACGGCTGAACGGATTTGAATGAAATTTGGCACATAGATAATTTGTAACCTCGATTAAACCATGGGCTACTTTTTATCCCGGTAAATGACATGACTTCACAACTGTTATGAATTTATATTCACATACTATATTACACTGCTCTTGCAGCAGTCTTATCTCAGGCTCTGATAAAGCCAGGTCTCTTATCTCTCTCTGTGTAAACACTCAGCTAACCCTCAGTGGATAGTGCACGTGCATTTGCATATTATCTGATCAGCTCCAGGCAACATGCTGACACACTGGATGGGAAAACACCTTTAATCCAAATTGGCTACTTTCCGTAGTTGGCTACTTTTAAACTACTTAAAAAGAAAATCTAATTTGTTGCAAAATTCTAAAACAACAACAGCTATGAAGATAGTCAGAAGTCACTGAATTTTCCTCAAGCCGAGCTGAGGAGGATCATCGGCGACAACAACACGCTCATCATATGGCTTCCCAGCGAGCTGCTGAGATGCTGGAACAATCACGTTCACAGTGCGAGAAATGAGTTCAGCGGCAGACCATCTTGACAGCTGCCGAAATGCCGGCGAAACAACGCCAACAACACTTTCATTATATGGAGTCCCAGCAAGCTGCTCAGATGCAGGACAGCTTAAGAGCTGCTGAAAACGCCGGAGCAGGCAAACCATTGACGGCTGCAATTTGCTGAATATATCATCGACGCCAACAACACGCAGACGAAGTCGCGGGCAGAGGCTAGTGGTAAAAACATTAGCAGTATTATAACTTTATTTTACAAACTCTTGTAATAATTTTAGTTTCTGTACCAAAGCAAATTAATACTGATCCAAATGTGAGATTAGAAAGTGCAAATTAGAATAGTTCCCACCTCACAGCAGCTTGAAATATCTAATTCTGTACTAGGAACATTGCTGTAACAGGATCCCAACCTAAGACTACAGAACTGATGTCAAGACAGATTATGTCAAATACCGTTTCACAGATGTTCACTGTGTGATGATCTGTATGATGATCTGTATGATCATGTCATTACCAAATTTATATAGGTTTTATTATATATTAACACTTTAATCCCCCCCCCCTTCATAGCGAACTGCAGCAAAATATGTTGTATATAACAGGGTGGAAACTCATCAGGTTTTTTTTCTGCAGCGTTTCTATTGCGTAGGTAACCTCTGTGAACTCTTTGCCCTTATTATACCTATAATATACCTGCCAGCATTTCCGTAGGTATAATTGACATGCTGCTATTTTCAAAAATGTGAGTGATTTAGAAAAAGCAGCTTTTTCACTATAGATTTTGTTCTGCAATGTGTAGATGAGATTAGCCAGAATCACATTCGCTTTGCAGGTACTGTAAAACGTAGCGATGGGCTTCAGCCTAAAAAAAAATGACATTTTTTTTCGAAACTAATTACCCCCATAACTTTTTTATATTTCTGACTACGAAGATGTGACTTTTTTTTTGCAAGATGAGCTTTAGTTTTTTTTATAGATACCAATATGAAGAACATATGACGTTTTTTTTTTGTTTTTTTTTTTTTTTATAGTGGACGTGACTGAAAAATAATTCAATTTCATTGTTTTTTCTCCTATGGTCAAAGGGAAAAATATTTTTATATTTTAATAGGCATTTTTAGACATGATAACACCTTAAATGTTTTTTCTTGTTTATTTATGGAATCTAAGAAAACCAGCGTATCTGGAATCCGATGCAAACACAACAGTGAAATATGGACAACATATGGGATTTTTAGAAATTTTATTTTTGTAAAACTTTTTTGTTTGTTTTTGGTAAACCACCCTTTTTGAACCCTAAAGGGTTTGACTGCTTATATATTATACTGCAATAGTTCTGCCTTAGCACTATAATACTTAACATGCAGAATATATTTGAGTGTCTGCTTTTCCCATTGACTGCTTGAACCATTACACTCCTAGGTAACCTCACTTGGTACTTAGTACACAAGTACTGTACTTCTATTACTTCTGGCAGGGTGTAATGGTCACCATATAATAATAAGCCCAATGACAAGTTTGGCAGCCTGCTTATGACATCCCAATACGGCAGTGCCCATGCAGTGCAATAGTTTAGATGCTGTGATAGAAATTGATCATGGTACTTGCTGTATAGTATGGCTGGCATCCACCATGTATGGATAGGACTCAACGTTTTGGTTCTACTTCACACTGCCCATCTGACATTATAACGTATAAGCATGTCAAATGTCAAGAAGGGGGTTAATGTGAAAACAAGAGTATTATTGCAAATACAAAGTCAAATGTAGAATAATTGGATTTATTTATTTCCTGACCACTGTTGTGTTTTTGTGTGGGATTCCTCCAGGTACGCTGGTTTCCTCCTACATGCCAAAATGAGCACCTGTATGGCAGCCACTAACTCCCCTTCTCTACACTCCCTACATTTTGACTTCCTGTGTGAAATGCGGGAAGTTTGTCATTTGTCATTGTCATCTGTTTTGATACTACAGGCTTACAGTAAACACAGCAGGCACAATTTATAAAGATAGTAATAAATAGTTATGTAGTGTTAAAACAAAGTTGAACATTTATAGAGCATCTGACCATGCTTTACCATTTAGAGCAGTCACACAGACCATACGAACCTGAAGACTGGAGATCTTTATTGACTTCTGTGGGAGAATGTTGTAGGCTTAGTCTGTTACTTGTGCAGGGCAAGGAGGCAAGCAGTGAGCTTGGCCTACTGTGAAAGGTGGATTCTGTGTTATCTGTATATAAGTGTTTTTAAACTAAATACACGTAGAATTCACCTTAAGAAAGGATATTCTTCTCTTACCTTTATTATTCTGATCCATGCCGCTGTTCCTTAGAAATAGCTTCTTTTTTCCTTATGTAAATTAATCTTCTCGCAGCACTGGGGGCATTCCCCAGTGCTCAAACAGCACTGAGGGCGTCCCCAGTGCTACTTGAAAACTCTCCACTGACAGCCTCTGTCTTCTTCACCGCCTCTGCCTTCTTGTAGCGCCTCTTCTCTTTGTTCCAAAGCGCCAATTGCGCATGTCCATCAGTCATTTTTCTGTGGCCGAACAGGAGAGGCCATAGGCAAATGTCTGATGGACTTGCACAATCAGCACAGTCGCCCATTTTCCTGTGGCCTCTCCTGTTCAGCCAAAGGAAAATGGCTGATGGACATGCGCAGTCGGCGCCTTGCAACGAAGAAAAGATGAGTGCGCGAGAAGAAGGCAGAGGCGGAGAAGAAGACAAAGGCTGTCGCTGGAGAGTTTTCAAGCAGCACTGGGAACGCCTCCAGTGCTGTCTGAGTGCAGTGGAACACCCAGAGTGCTGTGAAAAGGCTATATCTATGTGTATTTAGTTTAAAAAGGGATTCTAGTGATAGAATCCCTTTAAATGTGATTGTAATCTTGACTTTGAAGTGATCTCTACACAACAGGAGATGTCAGCTTATTATGAAGTTTACTGATCAGTGTCAAAACTGAAGGACTTCAGAAACTTTTTAATAAAGATTGTTAAATGGAAAATTCAAATCTCCCAATATTGTCAATAAAAATATGTTTAATGTTAAAGTGAATTATTGAATTAAATTGAATTAAACAATAAGTCAGTTTCTGACACATTCACTTTAGCAGGAGCTATTTGTTCTGCAGATATATTAAGCTAATGGAGCATTGCATAAACTGGGTACAACTGTATCCACCTTAGAGATGTTAGGATGACAACTATAGGTAAGTGTTCAGCCCATGAATGTAAACATATATTTTAATATACTGACAACTGCAGATATTGAAAATGTTAGTGATATGTCATCACACTTTGGCTACGGCTTCCCTCCTATACACTATCCTTTGCTGTCATAACATCCCATAGTTCTGACTTCCCACATAGCTAGCCATTACTTATACCTATGGAGATTAAAGATATTTTTTTTTACATTTTCCTATAAAAACAAACAGCTACTCACCTAACAACTTTGATGACCTCTTGCCAGTAACTGGGCTCAGCGGTGACATATGGAGTACCAGTGACATTATTATTAATATTCACAATATTTGGCCCAAAAATCGGCCTATATAAAAGGCCTTTTCTTGTGGTATCAGAAATCACTGTCCCTATCTGAGAAGCTCCGCTACTTAAAAGACACAAACAGCTCAGAGCTGCTCCCAGCAACAGCACAATATTTAGGCATAGATTATAAAAGTTTGTATGAAACAGAAAAAGCTAAAGCCATAAAATATAATCCGTGCTTCAGAGCAACCCATTTGGATATACACTTTCCACTTTTTTAGAGAGCACTTTTATTTTTTTTCTTTGCAATGGGTATAGGCTGCTGTAGATTTGTTTAAGATGAAGTTTGAAAACCATACTATATACAATAACATACTATGAAAATAACCACATTTATTTCTAAAACACTGCTCATAAAAACCTCTTCCATTTTCAGTAGTCATGAACCAGCATTGGTCATGTGGATCCTTAAAACCACTGACCGCAGTTGCCATCTGTAGTGTTGTAGTGAGGATACAGGTCTTCTGGAATAAGTCCACTATGCAATAGTTACTTTTATAGATCAGAACACTTTATTCCATGCTTCCTCCATGGCTCTCTGTGTAGTGACTCCTTCTCCTAGCTTAGTTCCTCCTTCATTACTACCTCACTGTTGCTAGGCAGACAAAGCAAAATAACTAAGCAGAAAAGAATATACAGAACATATTTATAACAACATCACACCATCCAGGACATTACTTTCCAGAATTATCCAGGACACTGATAATTAAGGTATAATTAAAATTTACATTTTCTGGCATCATTTGGTTTATCAATATAAACTGCTTAAAAATAAAGGGAACACTCAAATAACACCTCCTAGATCTGAATGAATGAAATATTCTCATTGAATACTTTGTTCTGTACTAAGTTGAATGTGATGACAACAAAATCACACAAAAATCATCAATGGAAATCAATGATGTCCCAGATGTGCTCAATCGGATTCAGGTCAGGGGAATGGGCGAGCCAGTCCATAGCTTCAATGCCTTCATCTTGCAGGAACTGCAGACACACTCCAGCCACATGAGGTCTGGCATTGTCCTGCATTAGGAGGAACCCAGGGCCAACTGCACCAGCATATGGTCCCACAAGGGGTGTGAGAATCTCATCTCGGTACCTAATGGCAGTCAGGCTACCTCTGGCGAACACATGGAGGGCTGTGCGGCCCTCCAAAGAAATGCCACCCCACACCATTACTGACCCATTGCCTAACCGGTCATGCTGAAGGATGTTGCAGGCAGCAGATCACTCTCCACGGTGGTTAAACAGAAAAACACAAAATAATTAACAAATGTTAGTCTGATGGAGTCTGCGGGGTACTGGAAACCTGTGGAGAGAAAAAAAATACAAACATACGAAACAAAGCATAAGGGTGTATGCACACTACGTAACGCCGGGCGTGTATGAGAGCCATACACGCCGGCGTTACAGCAGGGCTGCCGAACACTTCCCATTCACTTCAATGGGAGCGCTCGTAAACGCCGCTGTTACGAGCGCTCCCATTGAAGTGAATGGGAAGTGTTCGGCAGTCTGCTGTAATGCCGGCGTGTACGGCTCTCATACACGCCCGGCGTTACGTAGTGTGCATGCACCCTTACTGTAAGAATTTAAATCACTTTTCGTACTCATCCAATGATGTTTTTACTTGTTCCCTCTACATTCTGACACTCTGTTTGTGTCGGATGCCTGTGATACTTTCCCTGCTTGCACTCTTTGCTTTATAATTTTGTTGCAGTCGGTCTGTGAGTTTATCATTATACTTCTTCCATTCTGTACTCCACCTAGGGAGTGACGTAAAATTGCATTGTATAAAAATGTTACAAATAATTTCTGTTGTGGCATTTTTGCATTGGCGTCTTTACCTACCTACCTACCTACCCACATTTTAGTAATTTCTCACATGGGCTATTTGCTAGATGGGGTGGCATAGACACAAAAGTCCAGTTTCTTTAGTCCAAAACAAAGGTAGAGTTTATTTTCACTCAAAAAGGTAGTACAGCAACAAAAGGAAACAATACAAAAATAAATACCTGCCCGGCTAGGCTCTAACTAAACATAGAATAGGTTACCTCACCTAGAATAACAGAAATCCAAAAGCCAGTAGAATCATTCACGACACAGCTCCAAAAATATGACCTCTCTGTTGTGTCTCCAGCCAAGCTCTGCCCCCAGTCTGCTGCTGGAGATGACTTCTTAAGCCTCCTTGACGAGGAGACTCTCAACAGGTGAGTCGCTGCCGGAACATCCCCAAAGTGTGAACTGGAGGGGGTGGAATGACAGGTCCCACTGCCAACCTACCTGCCATTCTTAAAAAATCCAGCCCAGTAGCCGGAACTTTGAAATAACCCTCAGCAGACAATAGTTAACTACTGAGAAACATTCTTTCTGGAGTTTTCTCATCTCACTCACCTTAGTAGTCTGGGTGAGATGTACACCCTCTCCATTACCTGACCAGCCATTGGCTTACAAGATATATAGCAACAGTTTGTGTTAACAGGAGCTTTTAAAAAAATTTTTATACTGTATTGTCCAGAAGTTTTTCGCAAGTATAAAAATGTTTCTAACTAAGATCGCTTTAAAAACTAGAAATGTTAATAGACTGTTTTGTCAATGAATGAAATTAAATAAATGAACAAAAGAGAAATATAAATCACATCAATATCTGGTATCCCCAGCTTTTGCCTACAAAACAACATCAATTCTTCTAGGTACACTTGTATACAGTTTTTGAAGGAACTCAGGGAGATTGTTCCAAACTTCTTGGACAACTAACCAGAGACCTTCTGTGGATGTAGGCTTGCTAAAACCCTTAAGTATCTTCAAGTAATCCCAGACAGACTGGGTGATGTTGAGATCAGAGCTCTGTGTGGGCTATATTATCACTTCCAGGACTCCTCCTGTCACATCAAATATTGATTTGAATTAATTTCTGTTTTGTTAATTCGCTTAAGTTTCTTAATTGACAAAAATAAACTAATATCACTTCTATTTTTGAAGCCATTCTTACTTTGCTGCATTCTTTTCCACACCTCCTTACAACTTTTACATGTAGTGTTACATAATATGTCCTGCATGCAGTCAAAAAATACCCCTGGAGGACAGTCACACTTTCTTATTTTACTTATTTTCCAGTAACAAATGAAATCGGTTTCCATTAGTCACTGGCAGAGCTGATCGGTCTTCCAAGACCCGGCAGCCCTGCTACACTGGAAAGCATTTAGTGATTATTTGATCATTGGATCCAATCGGGGAAGCAATTCTGCCACTTCCTCTATTTAATACAAAATGTTTATTCGGCCTTATGTAGTGTGTAAATGAAAAAAAAAGAAATAGTTATAAACCACTTCTATCCTCTCCCCAAGGTTTCTGGCTGTCAGTGACAAATGGAGATCTGGCCTGCTCCTACAGGAGAGTTAACTGCAGCAATGCAGAAAGATGTTGTGGCAGAGTTAGGACTTGCACAGCCTGATGTCATAAGTCAGACAGTCACAGTCACTATGGGCATCTGTACCATAGCAAACACATAACACCACAACACTATTATAAGTCAGCAGAACAGGACAACTAAGGCCCGGTTCACATTTGCATTCGGGCCATTCTGTTTCCCTATCCACATGAAATATGCGGAGAGAAAAGTTCTGCAAGCGGCACTTTTCTGTCTGCAATTTTCATGCAGAAACTGATCAGAAACCATATGGACCCCCTTATAGTCTATGGGTTCCGCGGGTTTCCTAAGGATACTGCTTTTTATGCTGATTAGGTTTCCGTTCAAGGGATCCCCAAGCGGACTCTCCAAACGGAAACCCATGCACAACTGTGATCTGGGCCTAAGTGTATGTCCAGCTTCAGTTGTTTTAATCTGTTATCATTATCAGTTGTAGTAGATGTCAAATTTTAAGCTCAAAACTGAAGAGGTCGTGCTTACCTCCTATTTATTTACAGTGTACAGTTCCTACAATGGAGGTAGCCTAAGACACACCTACTATCTCATCAATGATTAAGACTGTTGCTCCCATTGCATGGGCTAATGTATATAAACACAGATCCATTCAATTCCATTATAGCAAAAAAATATTAGGTAAAAAATAGCTTAATAAATGATTGTCACATAATTGACACATGTATGTGTTATTTTAACTAGATATGTTTCCTGTTGTACCTGCCAGATTGATTAAAACGTTAAAATATACATAGCATAATAATAATTTTTATTTCTGTAGCGCCAACATATTCCGCAGCACTCTACAAAATGTGGCATACTTACATCTCTATTATATTATAATATAATTAATATTTATTTATATATTTATTTATATATTTAATAATAATAATTATTGTTGTTGAATAGACAGCATTTGGTAGAACAATATCATAATCTTTTATATGACAAATCCTTTAATCAGTCACCTTAATTTATTCCTATAATGAGGTAGACTACTTATTATGGCCAGATTTCTATGTGTGCATTGGTATTGTGTGTAAATTGAACGGCTTCTTTATAACACAGAAAAATTAGTATCGGGTATCATAACGTGATGGTTACGGAGGCAGGAGTGGCATCGCTCCCACATCTTCCTGTTAATTGCTGACTTAATTGCTTTTCCCACGGGACCTGGTGAAAGCAGTTACCATGGAGACTTTATCCTGCTACTGCTTCAAAGATCTCGATCTGTCTGACAATACAAACTCTCCTTGAGATGCACATAGAGAAAAAATATAGAAAATTCATCAGATCACTTTTTTTTCTTGAAATATCACAAAAACCTTTACCCCTTCATAAGGCGCTTAATTGACAATTGTAGCATTGGTATATCAGATGTTTTTGGTTATACATGAATCTTTAGAATACATTGACTTGTTTATAGTATTCTATATTCTAGATATTTTACATATAAGGGCCAATGTAAGCATTTATTTTGACTTGTAGTGGGGGAGGTGTCATAAGTCAAATGTAGCAATAATGTAACACTGACATATATTTAGTACAAATTTTAATTTGAGCTGAACACCCAAGCAGCAAAAAAAAAAAAAAAAAACTGTTTAAGCTCTTATGGGTTATTGTTTTTTTTTTTTTTTTTTTAAATGTTATTGCTACCTTAATGTACCTAATTGTGTAATTCACTTTATTTAAGTACATGTATGTGTGTTCGAGGGAAAAGTGGGTGATTTCAATTTTTATTACTTTTGTATTAATGTATTTATTTATTTATTTATTTTATATTTTGTAAATGTAATTATTGGACTTGAACCCAGAGGGTCTGATCACTAATGCTAATGCTTTGCAAAATACTGGCAATTCTAGAGTAAAGCATAGAGCAGCCTGTAATAGAAGTAATGCACAGACAATCTGTTATGTGAATGTATTGCTGCCCTCAGATCTTGTTCCAGGGGTCAGTGATCTACCCCAAAATGATAGTTCCCTTGCACCACTGGGGAAGTGGTGCCTTGGTCACTTTTGACAGAGGTGTTGGGAGGGGTGGGGGGTTAATGCCCGCGATCAGTGCTGCCCCTGATTGAAGGTATTGCTGATGGGT
Organism: Leptodactylus fuscus; assembly: GCF_031893055.1. NCBI lineage: Eukaryota > Metazoa > Chordata > Amphibia > Anura > Leptodactylidae > Leptodactylus > Leptodactylus fuscus. The sequence continues at coordinate 237,161,086 of NC_134265.1, forward strand.
CTCCACTGTATAACACGGGTCCCCTGAGTAGCTGCCATATTTAAATACCTGTCATCCATCATACTGTTACAGCGGATGTTGAAAAGAACTAATGTAGTCTATTCTTTATATTCATGTATCTTACAACACTGTTTATTAATAATAATAATAATAAATTTTATTTATATAGCGCCAACATATTCTGCAGCGCTGTACAATTTGTAGGGTTCAAATACAGACAGAAAGATGCATTACAAAGAAAGTCATTTCACACAATGGGACTGAGGACTGTTTAGAACCCCCCCCCCCCCCCCCCTATAAACTATAAAATAAACATAAAATAGAAACACTATGCTTGCTTGTCTTGTTAAAGGTCTCAGGCATATTTAAGCTAGATCATTGACAATCTGTATATACATGACTGTTTTCGATATGCCACATGGTATTCCTTAGAACTCCTACATGGACAGACACCTATTCCACTGTTGAATTGTGTTTTCTGATTTTTAGGTAGTGACATGGTGGAGTAATAAATAAAAGTAAGCAGTTGGGTAAAAAGGTAATCTTTATATAATAAGATGCAGGAATGCCATTCTGGCAGTACTGGCGTTACTGCCATTAGGGGTCCAAGTGGCCTACAATGGCCACCGCATTATACTTTGGGGTCTTTTCACAACCCAGAGTGATTGGGCCACCAGCGGTGACGTGGGCATGTCGTTTGCCAAGATGCGCAGTGTGCCCATGTCAATGCTGAGGCTTGACGTGGGGCCTCAGTTGTGACACTTTGCACATGACTTTACCATGAGAGCGCTGGACGCCGCGAGGAGGCCCAAAAGAGGTGAAGATGTGTATGATTTATTTTTCCATTTTTTTACACCTCCCCTGGGTCTCTACCTATTATACTTTGCGATGTGAAGAGAGCCCAGAATATAATCATTTCACTTTCACATAACTTCGGCTGGGTTTGCCTTAGAGAGCTAGATATTGGATAGCTAGGTTCCTAGGAGTCAATTTAAGGTTTGCTACATACCGAACTTGTTCGACCTGAAACAAATCTACAAATCTTGGATCTGAGCTATCCAAACCAGGAACGAGCCCTGAGAGGTTTGCCCATTTCTAGTTCTGACAGGCTTTGCAAACTTAGCCAGAGATGTTTGTCTGGTAGTCATGGAAACCTTAAGGTTTCAACTGCAAACAGGAGCTAGTATACTGAGATTCCTAATATAATGAAGAAGCTGGAAACTTCCAGAGTGTCTGGAAGTATTAGGGCTAGTTCACACGTGGGCAAAGGGGAGGTTTTTGACAGCGGAATTCGCTTCAAAAACCTCTCCTTTAACATGGTGGTCTATGTAGACCACTAGCTTTTTTTTTCCTCCTAGCGTTTTCCGCCTGAAGAAGCGACATGACCTTTCTTCAGGCGGAAAACGCCTGAAGAATTGCATAGAAGTGAATGGGAGGCGAAAACCGCGCGGTAAAAAACCGCGCGGTTTTTTGCACACAAAACCGCGCGGTTTTTTGCAAAAAACCGCGCGGTTTTCGCCTGCAGTTTCTATAGCACATATAGGAAAAAAAAACCCTAGCGAAAACCGCTAGCGAAAACCGCGTCAAAAACCTCGTCAAAAACCGCGTGGAATGCAAAAAACAGCGTCAAAAAAACTCCTCGAGGTTTTTTACCTCGCACAAATAAGCTAGGCGGTTTTCACGTGTGAACTGACCCTTATACTGTGGGGGGGGGGGGCCCACTGAAGACCATTATACTGTGTGTGGGCCTCTGGGGAGTATTATACTGTGTGAGTCCACTATGGGGGCATTATAGTGTGTGTGACCACTAGGGGGGTATTATAGTGTGTGTGACCACTAGGGGGGCATTATAGTGTGTGTGACCACTAGGGGGGCATTATACTGTGTGTGACCACTAGGGGGGCATTATAGTGTGTGTGACCACTAGGGGGGCATTATACTGTGTGTAACCACTAGGGGGGCATTATAGTGTGTGTGACCACTAGGGGAGCATTATAGTGTGTGTGACCACTAGGGGGGCATTATAGTGTGTGTGACCACTAGGGGGCATTATACTGTGTGTGACCACTAGGGGGGCATTATAGTGTGTGTGACCACTAGGGGGGCATTATACTGTGTGTGACCACTAGGGGGCATTATAGTGTGTGTGACCACTAGGGGAGCATTATAGTGTGTGTGACCACTATGAGGGCATTATACTGTGTGTGACCACTAGGGGGGCATTATAGTGTGTGTGACCACTAGGGGGGCATTATACTGTGTGTGACCACTAGGGGGGCATTATAGTGTGTGTGACCACTAGGGGGGCATTATACTGTGTGTGACCACTAGGGGGGCATTATAGTGTGTGTGACCACTAGGGGAGCATTATAGTGTGTGTGACCACTAGGGGGGCATTATAGTGTGTGTGACCACTAGGGGAGCATTATAGTGTGTGTGACCACTAGGGGGGTATTATAGTGTGTGTGACCACTAGGGGGCATTATACTGTGTGTGACCACTAGGGGGGCATTATAGTGTGTGTGACCACTAGGGGGGCATTATACTGTGTGTGACCACTAGGGGGCATTATAGTGTGTGTGACCACTAGGGGAGCATTATAGTGTGTGTGACCACTATGAGGGCATTATACTGTGTGTGACCACTAGGGGGGCATTATAGTGTGTGTGACCACTAGGGGGGCATTATACTGTGTGTGACCACTAGGGGGGGCATTATAGTGTGTGCCTTTCTAAAGGCTATTCTGTCGTCTTATCCACAAAAACAAAAGGGTTTTAATGGTAGAATCCCTTTAAACAGTTATATCTCAGCCATTCGAAAGATGATTATAAGTTACTTGAAAGTTTAGTTATACTTAAGCTTTGAGACTCCTAATTGAGTTAATTCCTTAAGGTACACTAAGCATGCGTTCAGACACTTTGAGAATCAAATAATCCAAATATTTCTGGTTTGTGTTACTATTTATAGCTGGTGTTAGAAAACCTGTATGAAGTATGCTTCTATGTAGTGGTTCACTGATACCAGACCATTATGCAGTTATATAGTATTTACACATAGGAATATATGGATCTTGTGATTTGTAATATATCTGAAGATCTGCAATCAGGTTTTTGTCCTGCTGCAAACTGTCCTGAATTAATCAGTAGCATAGTAGATAAGATTTTGACATATCTTATAAACCTGCAACTAAAAACACGTTGGTTTTACAAGCACAACATTTAAATTATAGTTGAGGGTCTCTCCTATGGTATTTAATCATTGCAATACTACAATACACCTCCAATGCAATGCAAAAGTTGAAACATATGAAAGACTTAGGCCTGGTTCACATCTGCGTTTGGTATTCCATTCGGGGAGTCCGCATGGGGACCCCCCCGAACAGAATACCAAACGCATTGGCAAGTGGTGAGCTTATGAAAGCACATGGACCCCATAGACTATAATGGGGTCCATATGCTTATTGCGTGGAGTCCGCATGAGTCATGCGGAGAGAAAAGTACTTCATTAACTACTTTCCTGTAGGAATGACTCATGCGGACTCCATGCGGAAACTCCACAGACCCCATTATAGTCTATGGGGTCCATATGCTTTCACTGCTCACTGCTTGTTAATGCATTCAGTATTCTGTTTGGATAGGTCCCCATGTGGATTGACTAAATGGAATACTGAATGCAGATGTGAACCAGGCCTTACAGTAATACCAGCAGGGAGTGTCACAGTAATTGCGGCAGCTTTTAGCCATTGCCGTTGCTCAAGTTGAGCCAAAGGGAGCATTGAGGCTGTTGCCCAAGGGTCCACACAAACATGGAACCCTGACTCCACATTAGACAAAAATGAGATTCATGAAAGAGTAAACAGCAAGAAACCACTACTATCAAAGAGCAACGTTAAAACCTTTTGACAAGTATAAAAAAATCATCTGTTCTGAATACTGAGCTATGTAGAATAATGTTCTAAGGATAGGCGAGTCAAAACTGGATTTAAAATACAGTACTTCACATTAAAATCAGTCTAAAGCAACCCATACGCATTAGATGCAAGTCAACGGAAGCCCTCTATTTGCAATGTGTAAGGGGTCCTCCCAACTTTCTCTCAATGGCATATGTTTGAGGGAGGATGTGCAGTTGGATTTTTCCTTCTCCCATAGAATCATAATAACAAATATTTACTTGAGATGAAGTTCATGTGTAATTGAATTTTGTAAGTCAGTGACCCAAAACTGAAAAAAAACAACTGAATTGGCCTGAATGTCTTGAATACAATAGGGGATCATTGTCAGGGCATGAAATGAACAGTTCATGCCTTGAACTGAAGAGGTTTTGCTAATAACAAAAATTTTCAACAGTAATGTGAAAGACTGACATTAAATTACATAAAATTTGATAACCCCATGAAGAAGCTGGGCAAACATACCTTCAGGCCTAAGATGGTGGTTTCACTTATCTCACTGCTATTCAGTTTACTTTTGCTGCTAGGTAGAGATGAGCGAATAGTATTCGATTGAATACTTCGCTCCCATAGGAATGCGTGTAAGCGGCCGAACACCAAGGGGTTAAGCGCAGTGAATATTCAATACTCAAATTTACTTGAGAAAGGAGCCTAGATGTTCCGAAACGTAATCTGTCATCATTATGAGTTAGGCATTAAAAAGGTGTCAACTACTGAAGACTATCAAGCTTTTTTGTTTTCTAGATATGGAGCAATATTTAAGATGAGAGACCATTATTTATACTCATATTGATACCCAGCTTCTGACTTTTTATCTGTCTTTTATATAAGAGATATTTATGCACCTTGGGGCTTTACTACTTATGGTACAATGATTGATACTACATATGTATGTTTTTTGACATATGTGACATGAGTTTATATTTTAGGACTGGTGTTGAAAAGATTTATAAATATAATTTATAGGTATTTATAGGTACGGTACCTATAAATAGCCAGTTGTTTATAGGTACGATACCTATAAATAGCCACATCCTTATAAAAAACAACCAGTCAGGAGTGTGCCGCAGATATAGTGCCATGCGTCTCCTCTATATGAACGATGGCCCCATGACTCCCATATCGGGTAACCCGGACTTTCCTGCTGCGTTGGGCTCTTCCTTCTTATCTTATCGCGTCGGTTCTCCCACCCTTCGCTTTAAGCAGGTCACTTCTACCTCTTCACTTCTCTCCCACTCTGAGATTTTGACTCAATCCTCTGGTTCAGATACACCTCTCTCCTCTTGGCAATACTCCCAGCTTTCACATTTCTACTCCTCTCTACGGCTCTCTCGGGACCTTCATAGATCCTTGTAGCTGTTCGAACGTCTCTGTATCTCTTCCTCCCCTCCCTCTCACACTGTCTCCCTTCTGTATGGTCTCTTGCTGGACGGGGCTGAGGATTCGCTTCCGTCATTTACTGGCGGGTGGGAGAGGGAATTGGGGGCCTCATTCCCTCCTGATGTGTGGTCTTCGGCATTTCGTGCGTGTCATACTTTCTCTATATCATGCAGGGCGCAGGAGACCAATTTCAAGATACTTTCCAGATGGTATCGAGTTCCAGCCCTCCTGCATGATATTTACCCCTCCACCTCCGATAGGTGTTGGAGATGTCTATCCGACCGCGGCACGATGGCCCACGTTTGGTGGGGGTGTCCTCTCTTATGCCCTTTTTGGACTGGAGTCAGACAGGTTATTCGGCAGGTGACGGGGATTGACTTAGAGGACGACCCGGCCCCGCTTCTTCTTTCCCTGTTCTCCCGGACGTTTTCTAAACCTACCCGTAGACTTCTTGGATTTTTGTTGGTGGCAGCTCGCTCTGTCATTCCCAGGTTATGGAAGTCCACAACCCCTCCCTCGCTCATTTGCTGGCTGAATGAGGTTCTAGCTCTTCGAACGAAGGAGACCCTAGTTGCTGAGCTCCGCCAAGATGATACTAAGCATCGACAGACTTGGCTCCTTTGGAACCATTTTTACTATTCTGCCGACTTCCGTTCCCTTTTCCCTTCTGTGTCCCCTGTGTAGTGTCCCCCTGTGTGTTTTGTTTGCTCAACTTGTCCCTATTTCCTCTGATACTTGACTTCCATTTGTTCTGAGGTTTTTGCATATGCTTTGTTTCTCAGCTCTGCTGCGCCAGAGCGTTTGCTCGTTTTGGTTTTTTTTTTTATTTTTCTTTTGTTCATTTTCCACCTTGTAACCCCCCCCCCTTTTTTTCCCCACCCCCCCTTCCTTCACCCACAAGTTTCGCCTTTATTTGATTCCTTTGTTCATTATTCCCCCCCCCCCTCCCCTGGTTTTTGTAAAAAATTTGTAAAACTTTCAATAAAACTTTTAATGTTGAAAAAACAACCAGTCATAGTGCAGTTTTCAAGGACAGAATACAAAATGAAAGTTGAACTGAGATTGGGTGCCATAGACAACTAAAAAAGTGTAATAAATCTTCTCCATTATCTCTGTACTTATAAGGAAAATGTTTGTTTTTGTACCGTGTTAGCCAGTGGGTATGAAATATAAAAAAACAAAAAACTTGCAAGTCTTCAGTAGGTGAAACCTTTTTTAATGGCTAACTCATAATGATGACAGAATATAACGTTTCAAAGCTTCCTGGCTTCTTCTTCAGATATATCTAAAAACACTTTCTGAAGGCTGCATATTTATGTACAACTGGACACATAGGGATAGGACACATAGGGATAGGATTTCAGGAGGGAGGGGGAAGAGGCTTATTACTATATACATATAAAAACAAATAAACAATTCACAGTTCCCAGGTTCTTTATCTTTATGGCTGTCTTAGTTCAGTGATTTGTATAGAATGACATTAACCCATGTGATGCATTCATTCCATTATCCAGAGTGTTAAATAGGGTCATGCACTTGTATTCATTAATCAGTCGCTGTTTCCTTGATTTAAAATTCCCTCTTAAAATTAAAATTTTCATGTCATTGGTGATATTATGATCTTCCTGGCAGAAATGTTTTGGCACGGGAAGGTCCAGTCTATGTAATTATCCAGATCAAAATTTCGTCCAGTTGGAGGTGTCCAATCAGATGTCTCCTTTTTTGTTAACCACTTCAGTACCGGGCCAATTTGTGGTCCAGGACCAGACACATTTTAGGTTTATTTTGTATGTGCGGTTTTGAGGTCTGTAAAATTTTTCTCGTATGTCTTAGTCAACTAATTTTTGCATCTTTTTTTTCGGGGACACATAGGGCTTTATTTTTACGTTATCTTTATTTTCAAATGTGTTTTAATTTTTTTTATATCCAGGAAAATATAAACAAAATAGGAGGGAAATTGTGTCTGGTTTTCAATTTATAATTTTTATTTAATTTAATAACACAAAGTGTCACTGAAAAACTTTATAAAATAGTTTTTCCTCTCCGTTATGGTAATTTTTATTTTGTATGGTGTCGTCGGGGGTGGGGCTATGACCTTTAATAACGGTGTTTTATTAGCGTATTTATTTATTTTTAATTTTATTTACATTTTTTTTAAACTTTTTTATTATATTTTTATTTTATTTTTTTTCCAGATTGTGTCCCCATAAGGTGATAAGAGACCTTTGGGGACATCTGATCACTTTTTTTTTGTTAGTGAGGCTGATTTCTCCTATAACTGGGGCTGGTACATTTAACCTCAGTTACAGGAGGAATACAGACTCCTGCACACTGTATACACAGTATGCAGAGCTGATCTGAGTCCTGTAGGACCCAGCAGCTCTGGCAGGACACTGCTCCCGGCGGATCACATGTCTGCCGGGTCAGAGGGCAGCTGATAATAATAATATAATAATAATACATTTTATTTATATAGCGCCAACATATTCCGCAGCACTGTACAATTTATAGGGTTCAGATACAGACATACATAACAAAGAACGTCATTTCACACAATGGGACTGAGGGCCCTGCTCAAAAGAGCTTACAATCTATGAGGTAGAGGGGGTGACACAAGAGGTAGCAGGGGCGGCATTGCTTATACAGTGTTCAGACAATTTTGTGCATTAGGAATTGTGATAGGCTAGTCTGAAAAGATGCCTCTTTAGTTTGCGTTTGAAACTGTAGAAGTTGGGAGTTAATCTTATTGTCCGGGGTAGAGCATTCCAGAGAAGTGGTGCAGCTCGGGAGAAGTCTTGTATACGAGCGTGGGAGGTTCTGATAATAGAGGATGTAAGTGTTAGATCATTGAGTGAGCGGAGAGCACGGGTTGGGCGGTAGACAGAGATGAGGGAAGAAAGGTAGGGAGGTGCGGCTTTATGGAGAGCCTTGTGGATGAGAGTAATAACTTTATATTTTATTCTATAATGAATAGGCAGCCAGTGTAGTGACTGGCACAGACCAGAGGCATCGCTGTAGCGTCTAGCCTGATAGATGAGCCTGGCCGCTGCATTCAGAATAGATGGTAGAGGGGAGAGTTTAGTGAGGGGAAGACCGATTAGTAAGGAGTTACAGTAGTCAAGGCGAGAATGAATCAGAGAGACAGTAAGTGTCTTTAGTGTATCTCTGGTAAGGAAAGGGCGTATTCTGGAGATGTTTTTGAGGTGGAGGTGACATGAACGTGCGAGTGATTCAATGTGAGGGGTGAAGGAAAGGTCTGCGTCAAATATGACCCCGAGGCAGCGGGCATGCTGCCTAGGAGTTATAGTAAGGCCTGAGACTGCAATGGATATATCAGGGACAGATCTGTTAGATGGTGGAAACAGTAGTAGTTCAGTCTTAGAGAGATTTAGTTTCAGATAGAGCGAGGACATGATATTAGAGACAGCAGAGAGACAGTCACTGGTGTTCTGTATGAGTGCAGGGGTGATGTCACGGGAAGATGTGTATAATTGGGTGTCATCAGCATAAAGATGGTACCTGAAGCCAAATCTGGCGATGATTTGTTCAATGGGGGCTGTGTAGAGAGAAAAGAGCAGGGGGCCGAGGACCGAGCCCTGAGGAACCCCAACAGCAAGGGAAAGAGGGGAGGAAACAGAGCCCGCGAATGATACACTGAAAGTGCGGTCTGAGAGTTAAGAGGAGAACCAGGAGAGCGCAGTGTCATTGAGGCCGACTGAGCGGAGCATAGTGAGGAGAAGTTGATGGTCAACAGTGTCAAAAGCTGCAGAGAGGTCCAGAAGAATGAGAAGAGAGAAGTCACCATTGGATTTAGCCTTTAGTAGATCATTAGAGACTTTTGTGAGAGCTGTTTCAGTAGAGTGCAGAGCGCGGAAACCAGATTGTAAGGGGTCAAGCAGAGAGTTAGCAGAGAGATAACGAATTAACCGAGAATAAACCAGGCGTTCCAAAAGTTTAGAGATGAAGGGGAGGTTAGAGACGGGTCGATAGTTAGCAGCACAGGATGGGTCCAGGGAGGGTTTTTTCAGTAGCGGGGTTATAACAGCATGCTTGAAGGAGGATGGGAAGATTCCAGAAGAGAGAGAGAGAGGTTAAATATTTTAGTAAGGTAAGTAGTGACAGCAGGGGACAGAGATTGGAGAAGGTGTGAGGGGTAGGGGTCACTACTGCAGGTTGTGGGGCGAGATGAAGAAAGTAGCTGGGAGACTTCCTCTTCTGTAACAGGTTCAAAAGATGAGAATGGACAGTCTGAAGTGCGGGTGGTGAGGGGATCAGTACTATCGTAGGTGTGGGAGTCAATGCCACCTGGGGCTTGAGCAGTAATTTCCTGATGGATCTTATCAATTTTATCATGGAAATACATGGCCAGGTCATCAGCACTAAGGTCTGTGAATGGCGTCTGTTCCTTGGGTGTGAGTAAGGAGTGAAAGGTTTCAAAAAGCCTTTTAGGGTTGCTGCAGAGAGAAGAGATAAGGGCGGTGAAATAGTCTTGTTTGGCGAGGTAAAGGGCAGAGCTATATGTTTTAAGCATAAACTTGAAGTGGAGGAAATCTGCAGGTGAGCGTGATTTTCGCCAGAGACGTTCGGCACACCTAGAGCATCGCTGGAGAAATCGTGTCTGTGGCGTGTGCCAGGGTTGCTGCCTCTTATGTGGGACTTTATGAGTGGAGGGGGGAGCAACCTCATCCAATGCATTTTTGAGGGTTTCATTATAGTGACTGGTGGCCAGATTGGGACAGGAGATTGAAGAGATGGGGGACAGGGAGGAATGTAGAGTATCTGAGAGGTGCTGGGTGTCAATAGCACGCAAGTTCCTATATGTGTGATGGGTAGGGGCGTCTTGTGAAGGGGAGAGAGCACTGATGGTGAGAGATAGAAGGTTGTGGTCAGAGAGCGGCAGAGAAGAGTTAGAAAATTTAGAGACTGTGAGGAGTCGATGGAAGACTAGATCAATCGTGTTACCATCTAGATGTGTGGCGGAAGAAGAACATTGTGAGAGACCAAGAGAAGTGGTTAATGAGAGAAACTGTGAGGCAGCCTAGGAGTGAGGGGGGGCAATAGGGATGTTAAAGTCACCCATGATGAGGGTAGGAATGTCACTGGATAAAAAGTGGGGAAGCCAAGAAGCAAAGTGGTCCAAAAATTGGTAGGGTGAGCCAGGTGGGCGGTAGATCACGGCTACACGTAAGGAGAGTGGGCGGAAAAGTCTGATAGCATGGACTTCAAATGAGGAGAATGTGAGTGAGGGGATCGAGGGAATGGACTGAAAAATGCACTGTGGTGACAGAAGTAATCCTACCCCACCACCCTGCCTATTATCAGGCCTAGAGGTGTGAGCGAATTGTAGGCCACCATGAGACAGAGCAGCAGGGGAGGCCGTATCTGACTGCTGGATCCAAGTCTCAGTAAGGGCGAGCAGGCCAAGGGATTTGCTAAGGAATAAGTCATTAATGTATTCTAGTTTGTTACACACTGAGCGGGCGTTCCAGAGAGAGCAGTTAAAAGAGACAGGGGAGAGATGAGGGGAAGGAACACGGTAAATATTGATGAGGTTTGTAGGCCTTCTATGTGTGCAGGAAGAAGAGTTAGTGAAGGAAGGAGGGCTGGGGTTAGGAGAGATGTCCCCAGCAGCTAGGAGGAGCAGAATGGACAGAGACAGAAGGTGGTTCAGGGATTTATGTGGGCGCTTATGTTTGGTGTCACTGCTAAAAGAAATAAAGGGATGATTACAGAGTGTGAAAAGTGTGTGAGAGCTGTACATGGGAGAGGGAAGAAGAGAGGGACTAATATGGATGGAGTGTACTGGTGGTAGAGGTGGAGGAGAGATCTGCAGGAAGCCAATGGCTAAGATAGTAAGAGACAGTGCAGCTACAGGATACCATGTGGTAAAACTTGTTGTTTTAGGTTGAAATTTACCTGGTGTTCTACCATGGTTAGCCTGTTTCGTGCCCTGTTTAAGTGCCATGTATAAGTGCACTTTGGTTAATCTGCACTTCGGTTAAGATGCAATTTGGTTAAGATGCATGCTGCAGATGAGATGCCCCCCGCATATGAGATGTACCCCATAAGCTATATCTACTTATATAGGAAAGCACAGCTTCAGACTAGCACTAATTTAAGTCGTTAACTAATTAATCTACAAACTGTGACACATGCGGAGACTGGCAGTGTGGATCCAAGTAAACACTTGGCCAGAAACAGCAATAAAATCATTGAGGATCAGAAGACTGACACTAGTGCAGATAAGAAGACATGGAAGTGCAAAAAATATACAGCCTGGATGAAATGCTAGGATATAGTTCAGTAATCATGCAGAGGTGAAATACAGGATTATATACCATTGAATATTACAGCAGATGATCGAAGGGAGAATTCAGACAGCAAGCAGAGGTGGGTTCAATAGCAGATTATATACCATTGAATATTACAGCAGATGATCGAAGGGAGAATTCAGACAGCAAGCAGAGGTGGGTTCAATAGCAGATTATATACCATTGAATATTAATATGCGTCCATAGCCATGTATACAGCGCTCATTGAGCGCTATATACACAGCGATGGAGAAGGCAGGGGAGGTAATAAATCTGCCCTGTCTTCTCTCTAGGAGCTCCGGCTGAAGTTACAGCCGGCTCCTATTGAAAGCAGCTACACGATGTCCGTGCAGCTGCTGTTTTCTGGTGGACGTACAGGTACGTCCTGGCAGAACTAGACAACCACTTCCCGGACGTATATAGTCTATGGGCGGTCCGGAAGTGGTTAAGATTTGAACCTCTGAAGGGCTAGGCTGAGTCTCCTCTGTGTCATCTGTGTCATGAAAATATTTCCTCAGGTGCAGTCTCCTGAAAAAATCCTCCATGTCACTGCACAGTTCAATTTTATCCATTGTTTTAGAAGGACATTCTATACAAATCACTGACCTAAGACAGTCATAAAGATAAAGAACCTGGGAACTGTGAATTGTTTATTTGTTTTTATATATACAGTCATGGCCAAAAGTTTTGAGAATGACACAAATATTATATTTTCACATGATCTGCTGGCCTCTGGTTTTTATGTGTGTTTGTCAGATGTTTTTATCACATACAGAAATATAACTGCAATCATATTATAACAAAAGCTTATGTTGACAGTTAGAATGAGTTAATGCAGCAAGTCAATATTTGCAGTGTTGACCCTTCTTCTTCAGGACCTCTGCAATTCTCCCTGGCATGCTCTCAATCAACTTCTGGACCAAATCCTGACTGATAGCAGTCCATTCTTGCACAATCAATGCTTGCATTTTGTCAGAATTTGTAGGTTTTTGTTTGTCCACCCGTCTCTTGATGATTGACCACAAGTTCTCAATGGGATTAAGATCTGGGGAGTTTCCAGGCCATGGACCCAAAATCTCTATGTTTTGTTCCCTGAGTCATTTAGTTATCACCTTTGCTTTATGGCAAGCTGCTCCATCATGCTGGAAAAGGCATTGTTGATCGCCAAACTGCTCTTGGACGGTTGGGAGAAGTTGATCTTGGAGGACATTCTGGTACCATTCTTTATTCATGGCTGTGTTTTTAGGCAAGACTGTGAGAGAGCCGATTCCCTTGGCTGAGAAGCAACCCCACACGTGAATGGTTTCAGGATGCTTTACAGTTGGCATGAGACAAGACTGGTGGTAGCGCTCATCTCGTCTTCTCCGAATAAGCTGTTTTCCAGATGTCCCAAACAATCGAAAAGGGGATTCATCAGAGAAAATGACTTTACCCCAGTCCTCAGCAGTCCACTCCCTGTACCTTTTGCAGAATATCAGTCTGTCCCTGATGTTTTTTCTGGAGAGAAGTGGCTTCTTTGCTTCCCTCCTTGAGACCAGGCCTTGCTCCAAGAGTCTCCGCCTCACAGTGCGTGCAGATGCACTCACACCTGCCTGCTGCCATTCCTCAGCAAGCTCTGCACTGCTGGTAGCCCAATCCCCGCAGCTGAAACACTTTTAAGAGACGGTCCTGGCGCTTGCTGGTCGTTCTTGGGCGCCCTGGAGCCTTTTTGCCAACAATGGAACCTCTCTCCTTGAAGTTCTTGATGATGCGATAGATTGTTGACTGAGGTGCAATCTTTCTAGCTGCGATACTCTTCCCTGTTAGGCCATTTTTGTGCAGTGCAATGATGACTGCATGTGTTTCTTTATAGATAACAATGGTTAACAGAAGAGAAACAATGATGCCAAGCACCAGCCTTCTTTTAAAGTGTTCAGTGGTGTCCTCATCAACACCCACACCTGTGTTAATGGAGCAATCACTGAAACGATGTTAGCTGGTCCTTTTAAGGCAGGGCTGCAATGATGTTGAAATGTGTTTTGGGGGATGAAGTTCATTTTCTAGGCAAATATTGACTTTGCAAGTAATTGCTGTTAAGCTGATCACTCTTTATAACATTCTGGAGTATATGCAAATTGCCATTAGAAAAACTGAAGCAGTAGACTTTGTAAAAATTAATATTTGTATCATTCTCAAAACTTTTGGTCATGACTGTATATAGTAATAAGCCTTTTCCCCCCTCCCTCCTGAAATCCTATCCCTATGTGTCCAGTTGTACATAAATATGCAGCCTTCAGAAAGTGTTTTTAGATATATCTGAAGAAGAAGCCTGGAAGCTTTGAAATGTTATATTCTGTCATCATTATGAGTTAGCCATTAAAAAAGGTATCACCTACTGAAGACTTGCCAGTTTTTTGTTTTTTTATATTTTGTACTTATTATAGACATACTAACAGACTGGGACAGAGTCACTAATACTATCTAAAGGTTACAAAGTGTAAACTGAGACAGAATTTTCAATGGTGTATAAAAAAAAAGCCTAAAAGGGCTTCAGTGTCTCAACTGACCTGGGTCATAGCCTTGCCTGCTTTCCTTAATCCATTCCAGACCACCCATTAGCTTTTTATGTCTGGAGAGTGGTTGTCTAGATCTTCAAGGACGTACAGATCGTGCAGCTGCTGAAACAGGGAGCCAGCTGTAACTTCAGCCAGAGAGAAGGCAGGGTAGGTTTATTAGCTTCCCTGTCTTCCCAATCACTGTGTATACAGCGCTATGGGAGCCACAATGATGCTGCTTCTCTCTGACCCTGCAGTCACGTGAACCACTGGTATCAGCATGTGTTAGAGCTGTTGGGTCCATCAGAACCCAGATTAGCTCTATAGTAACATGCAGGAGGCCGTATTCTTCCTGCAACTGGGGCTAGATTTACCAGCCCCAGTTACAGGGGAAATCAGCCCCCCCAACAAAATAAAAAAACAATGACTAAAGTCCTCAAAGGTCCATTATGACCTTATGGAGACACAATGTGAAAAAAAAAAAAATATTAGAAAAGTAAAAAATTATTTTTTTAAATAAAATAATTAAAAAAATAAATAAAATAGTATGTCAATAAAATGCCCTTATTATAGGTTCTAGCCCCACTCCTGATGACACCATACAAGATAAAAATTACCGTAACAGAGAGTAAAAACTATTTTGAAAAGTTTTTTAGTAGCACTTTGTGCTATTAAATTAAAAAAAGTGTAAAACAGACTCATTTTATTAGGTTGATTCCCAAGGAAAAGGTCATTGGTTCAAATGGAGAATGAGCCATGAAGAAGATTTCCCAAGAAAAGAGGACAAAAGAAATGGCATCATCCAGCTCATCGATAGCGGTCTCTCAACCAAGAAAATTGACAAACTGTCATGTGAGTGCCATGACAGTTGGGAGAATAAGAAATGAAGTCCATCCATTCAAAAGCCAAAAGGGGCCTAACAGATTGAGAAGGGAAAAGAACTGTTGTGGAAGTCTGATCTAGGGTTATTTCACTGCCAAATGTGTTGAGTACTTGCCCAGGAAAGGTGATGGTCTCAATTCTGAGCTATATTGAGTGTCCATAATAACCCAGCCATTTTTGTTCATTGCTGTAGGTCAGCTTTAAAGGGGCAGGGCACTGTAGATGACACTGTTACACAAGCTCACACACACCCAGCTTTACTCCAGGTTTCCATAACAACCGATTGCAGGTTTTTCACTGATATCTAAACTGGGATACAAATGATCGCATCATGCTTATGGACCAATGTAAACTTGCAGGTTCTTCAGTCTTGACATACACACAGCTTTACATCAAGTTTTTTTTTCCCCATAGTAACCAAGCTATCTATGACCTTTATTAGTCAATAGCAGTTCGCAGGTCCTTACATATTTAGTTGTATGACGTGTATCAACCAATATAAGTTCACATTTAATTTACTATGTTTCCTTAACAATACAGCCATAAATATACTGTACCTATATTGGACTGCCATACTGGATGTCAGCATTCTTATAAATTGAAACATATTGAAACTACTCATGCCTCCAAAAAGGAAAACTAAAATTGGATGCAAGACTCCTTCAGCAAAACGCTTAGCTGCTGCTCGAGCAAATGAAAACTCTCAGCAGACCCAAGCCCATCTCCAATATGACAAGTTATGCCTTAGACAACAGCGAGCAGCTGAAACTCCCCAGCAAATCCAAGCAGGTCTTAGTCAAGGAATGTCACAGACAACAGAGACAAAATAGACCAGTGCAAAACTGGCCAATTCTTATGGGGCCACTACACAAACAAAAAATGAAATATAACCATGCGAAGCCAGGTCCTCCTGCTAGTATGGTATAGTGAACACCCCACTCTTCCACCTGTGGCCTGGGAATAGTAAAGTGAAGACTTTCGTAACCCCAGCTCAATGGATTGATTGTTGTACCTTTTTTCAGCAAGTGCAGCTGGCAGGTCAACCTTATGGAGCCCTCTTTAAAAATTTTACATAGAACATATCTGCTCCCCTCTCGTTTACATGTTTTTACCCTATGGTTTCACCACCCCTATGTTTATGGGGCCGTAATGCTCTGGGTGATACTCTTCAGGTTTGACGGACATGCCCTATAGCTTGTTGCTTTTGGACTTTCATCCAAAGGATGGTACAAAGACTCCTAGGGCAGTCAATCCAATTCACTACTCCAGTCTCTCACTTCTCCATGAAAAAATCAATGCCAATATTTTTCTATACTTGCTCAGATTTTGACAAGATATGGTCTCCTTTGGTTGATAGGTCCAATATCCCAGGCCCAGTGGCGTAACTACCGGGGTAGCAGGGGTAACAGCTGCCACAGGGCTCTGGACATTAGGGGCCCCGCGACAGCTGCTAGCGCTGCATTTTTTATTCTTAATAGGCTGTTACCAGCTGGAGTTACTCCAGACAGTAATGGGCCCTATTTACTTGGCAAGGGCCGGGATCAGTAAGTGATGCCATGTGCCCCACAAACACTATTATTATACTCGGGGTCTTTTCAGACCCCTGAGTATAATGATCAGAGGCCCGGGAGAGGTAAGTGAACATAAAAAATTGTGTTACTTACCTTTCCATGCTGCTGGCAGGCTTCAGGCCTACTACTGTGAGGTCCCTGACGTCACATGACCGGGGCCTGCATCCCGGGTCATGTGATGTCCGAACGTCAAGAAAGATGGCCGACACTACTGAGGACTGCAGCAGAACCGGGGATAGGTAAGTGACAGTGGTTTTTCAAGTTTGTATCCCCCCCCTTGGGTCTTCTATTATTATACTCTGGGGTCTGAAAAGACCCCAGAGTATAATAGTTGTTAATGGGTGTCCACAGTGGGCATAATACTGTGTGCAGGGGCCACTATGGGGCATAATACTGTGTACTGGGGTCATTATGGGACATAATACTGTGTGCAGGGGCCACTATGGGACATAATAGAGCGCACAGGAATGTGTGTGTGTGTGTGTGGGGGGGGTCGGTCATTGGGGTCTTCGGTGTTGGTCGGGGGGAGGGGGGCATGTTAAAAATTCACCACAAGGCCCCTCCATTACTAGTTATGCCACTGCCCAGGCCTGTCATATTGTCTCCAGCCTTGACATGTAATGTGCGAGTGTTATGTTTTTCCTTTAGATAAGGTCTTTCCTATCCGTCCCTTACTGACCTATACTCCATGGTACTGTTAGCTATTCCCTTATGTTCCTTGCTGGCTATATACCTTTTTACCTGTTTTTCTTTTTAAGCTCTAATGTTTGGCTTTGTATTATCCTGTATTTTATTATTAGCCTTTTATACTATATACATTTTACACTACTGACTGTTCACACTTATGTCACTTTTCTACCTGTACACTGTACTTTTTTCTGTTACACAATAAATACTGAAACTAAAAATAACATCAGATGATTTAGGATAACGGTATTCGGTTATATATCATGAAATAAAATTTGCATAGATGTTTCAGCAAACTGATACTTAAGTTGAAGTATGGAATTGGTCATATACCTGCACAGAAAGAGATGGAAAATAGATCCATGCCAAGGTAAGAAACATTAGTTTATTGTGAGGTAATACAGGAAAGTGTTATCAGGTCACGTGATAAACCAGTGCAGCAACAGGCACAAGATGGATGCAACTGAGTTGCAGATCGACAGAAAGTCAGCCATTATGATCTCCTAGTATAATAATAGAGGTGCATTCAGTTTTCCACATCCCATTCTAATATCCATAGTTATCACTAATAGAGATGAGCGAACACTGTTCGGATCAGCCGATCCGAACAGCACGCTCCAGCAGAAATGAATGGAAGCACCTGGAACGCAGACTTTGCCGGCGGCCGGCCGCTTAACCCCCCGCATACCGTCCACTTCCATTCATTTCTATGTGAGCGTGCTGTTCGGAACAGCTGTTCCGAACAGTGTTCGCTCATCTCTAATCACTAATTGTACCCTTGGTCTCAGTGGCCATGGGCCACCTTAGTTCTCGGGTCACATAGAAGCTGCCAATACTGAGAAAGTAGAAAAACAGACAGTGTGGAGTCTGCTACCCTGATATTTGTTCACATACATTCCGAAGAGCTAGGGCTGTTTTAAAGCCATGTTTTTTTTTGTTTTATTCTAATTTCAGACATTCATTTAAAGGGATTCTATCATTAGAATCCCTTTTTCAGTACTATTATGTTGGAATAGCCTTAAGAAAGGTTATTCTTCCCCTACCTTTAGAATTCTTCTCCGTGCTGGCGTTCCGCTGATATTCCCGGTTTTCTCCATCAGCAAATGAGTCTCCAGACAACACAGGGGCAGTTCCCCTGTGGTCAAACAACACTAGGGGCATCGTCTGTGCTGACTGAAGACTCTGCCGTGACGCCCTTCTTCTTCTACAGCCGCGTGTGTCCTTCTGTGTCTTCTTCCGGCGACACTGCGTTTCTGACTTTGTGTCCGGCCGAAAAAAGCGGTTTCTCCATGGAGAAGCCGCAGGTAGACACTGATGGTCACCTTTAAAAACCCGTTCAAGTGAATGGGTTTTAAAGCTGACCACCAGGTAGCTGTCACCTGTCCAGTTTCTCAGGGCTGAGGACAGAAACCCGGCAGAATAGCACAGGGTGGACACTAAGATCAAGTGTGAACGCCCCCTAAGCCAGGTTTGTGACCCATTCCTTAATACTAAAATATGCTGCAAGTTGCAATTCTTTTTCTAAAAGAAATCTATGAAGCAGTTCTTGTAACTCAACAACTCTGGCCAGTGTTCTACCTTTAGAAAGCCATCTGACTTCTGTGTGTAAGGAAAGACGTTTGTGCTCCGCATCCATCTCCTTACAGAGCTACTCGAACAGACGTGAGTTAAGGGCATGTGCTTTGATGAGATTAATAACTATAATCACATCTTGCAAAACGCTGTTAAGTTCAGGTGACATTTTTCAGCTTGCCAGCATTTCTCTATGGATGACACAGTGCGTAGACTCGCATTTAGATGCAACCTCTTGTACCCGAGTAGTTTATCCAGAAAGCCATCCAGTCATGGCAGCTGCTGCGTCCGTGCACAAAATGACCAGTTTAATTTTCCTGATGTGTAATCATCCAAAGACTTGAATAGTTCTGCACCTGTGGTGTTGGCTGGCAACAATAATGCACATAACATATCCTCACACATCCTCCTGAAAAATATATCGCACATAAATAAGCATCATTGCCTTGTTGTCAATGTCAGTAGACTCCTCAACCTGGATTGCGTACCATGGTGACGCATCAATCCTCTCTAACAATTGTACCTTGATGTCTTCTGCTATTTCATTAATTCGTCTAGTAACAGTGCTCGCTGAAAGAGGAACCTGTGCCACCTTTTTAACTGCAGCCTCTCCTACAAGTTCATGGCAAATGTCCTTAGCGGCAGGCAAGATCAACTCTTCGCCAATAATGAAGGGCTTCTTAGGCTTGGTAATGCGGTTAGCCACTAAGAATTGTACAGACACATTTGTTGATGTGGTGGTCTTCAATAATTGCTTCGTTTCTTCGTGTTCACGTTTTTTTCTTTCAAAAACACTCCAAAGGCTTGTCTTGTGAAGCAGGGTGCTTGGTCTGTAACTAATAAACCAGTTTTGAAGGCTTTATGGCCACGTTGGATAGTCGGTATCAGAGTGGGCTTGAGGCCTGTGAATCGCCTGTTGCGATGAATCTGTAATTTAAGCAGGATTCGTATTATCTCTTAAATGCAGCTTTCCTTGTTCTTAGCAGTCATGGAGTCTTCACCTGTCTCATCATTGGTTCTTCTTCTTCAGAAGAAGCCCTTCAGCAATGTTTGTTTTTTGATCATTTTGCAAGGGTTTGAGGTGGAGGCGCAGTGGGTCCCTAACACTGAAAGATGGCTACTGCTACTGACGATGGCACTACTGAAGATGATGACTGCTTCTGCTGCTACTGGACATGGTCACTGCAGCTATTAAGGATGGCTGCTATGATTTTAACTGTTATTTGTGTGTTTTTTTTCACTTCTTTAACCAGCAAATCTGTTGCTGGGACGCACCACATCGCAACACAATATGCCGTGCACTCACTGCTTCATAATCCTCAAATGCTATGATCATAGCTTTGTTTTAGAACATTCCCCAGCCTTGCTCTACAAGGGAGTGTCAGAATTGCACCAGCTAATAGTTGTTGGTAAACTACTACTAAAATCCATCAGGTACTTGGCAGTGCAGAGGCGTCCAGACCAGAGATTGTGTGCCCCCAGTGTAATAGGGCTGTCCAAGGGGCGGGGCAGTGGATGGACACTGGATACTTCACGCTAGGCTACTTTGTTATGGTAACATGTAAACTATCAGGATGCCATGCTACCCAATAGTTTACATACCCATTACCATAGCAACCACTAGGCCTTAGGCCTCGCTGCTACACTAGGATGCTACACTACATGTTGCATATAGCAGCCTGCAATAGAAATTAATGAGAGACAGGAAGCCATATTTAAGTACCTGACATCCGCCATACTATTACGGTGGATGTCAGCAAAGGGTTAATCACAATGTACAAATACATGGAAGGGGATTATAAAGTACTTTTAATCTTCTCACTCCTAGGCTGGTGACAGTGACAAGAGAACATCCTCTCTGCCTATAGGAAAGAACATTTCACCAGCAACATAGACAAAGATTCTTTACTGTAAGAGCAATAAGGATATGGAACTCATTGCCATAGGGTGTGATTTCATTGTCTATGTTCAAAAAGGGTTTGGGTTCCTTTCAATATTATCAGCTACAGGTTTTAAATTTTGGTAAACAAAGGTTGATTCAGGGTTTTATACAGATTGCTGGATTTAGACTCTAGAAGGAATTTTTTCCCCTCCCATGCGACATTTGGCATCAGCCTCAGGCTAAGGCCCCACAGCCATATCCGCAGTACTAAAGCGCTGCGGGAAGAACCGCAGCGTGAACGCATTGCGGTTCTTTCCATAGTGCTTTTAAGAGAACGTTCACAGACTTTTCCTCTGCGGACTTTCTCTTAACATTACATCTACGGGAAAGTCGCCAGCGTTTCCGTAGATATAATTGACATGCTGCGATTTGCAAAGCCGCAACAGCTTTGCAAATCGCAGCGTGTGCGCGCTGCAGTCTTTTCCGCAAAGTGGAGATGGGATTCACATGAATCCCATCCACTTTGCCTGCACTGTACAGCGCCGTGATTTTTCCCGCAGCGTCTTTGTACTGGGAAGCTGGAAAAAAATTCAGAATGGGGGGATTTGAAGAAAAATTGCATTTCTGCGATTTTCTTATGGGATTCGTTTTTACGGCATTCACTGTGCAGCCAAAATTACATGTCACCTGTATTCTATGTTTCGCTATCATTCTGGGGATACCAAATTGAAATGATTTTATTTAAATTCTAACCCCTTAACAAAAATCCAAAACTGTGCCAATTTTTTTTTTTTTTTTCTAAAAGTCGCCATATTCTGACAGCTTCTTTTTAGTTATACCATTTTGGAGAATTGCTATTGCTTTGATCATTTTTTATTCAAATTTTTACCAGAGGCAAAACAGTGAAAAATGGTGGTTTGGCACTTTTGACTTTTTTTTCCCGCTACGGCGTTTACTGTACAGGAAAAATATTTTTATAGATTTGTAGAACGGGTGTTATCGAACACAGGGATACCTAATGTGTATGTGTTTCACACAGGGGTGAACCAAGGGTTTCTGCTGCCTGAGGCGGACGTTAGAAAGCCGCCCCCCCCGGAGGAGGAGGCGGAGCGGAGGGGGCAGGGCTGCACAGAAGGAGAGGGGCCTCGTGGAGGGGGCGGGGCCAAACTGAGCGAGCGTCTTTAGCAGGCAGAGAGCAGGCACGGAGGGGACCTGCTCTCTGCCTGAGTGTGAGGGGCGGCCGCTGGAGCAGCGCTGCTCCAGCGGCCTCCCCAATCCACCACACAGTGATGGTGACCCTAAGCCAGTCTAGGACAGCTTGTCCTGGACTGGCTTAGGTCAGCAAAAATGCCGCCCTCCCCGGGGCCCAGGCATAGTGCCGCCTGAAGCGGTCGCTTGAGGTTGCCTCATGGGAGGTGCGGCGCTGGTTTCACAGTATGTAACTACTTTTATATGTGTTCTAGGGAAAGGAAGGTGATTTGAATTTTTAATACTTTTAATTTTTTTTTTATATTGTTTACTTTTTTTTTTTTTTTTTTGCATTTATTAGACCCTAGGGGTCTTGAACTCCAGGGGGTCTGATCACTGATGCAATGCATTACAATGCATTGCAATACATTGCAAAAAAATCATCATTTCTTTTGCAGGTTGCATTGATCAGCCTGCAAAAGAAAATCACTGCACACAGTCCAGGGAGCCTTTACAAGGTGCCTGGCTGTCATGCCAATGTGAAATGGCGGCGCCCATTCGCCGCTGGAGGGGTTAATGCCTCTGATCGGTGTGGGCACCGACCGGAGGTATTAGCGCTGGTTGTCTACTGTGTAAAACAGTAGACAGAGGCGGGCATGGCGGCCGCCCGGGAGCCAGGCGGCGGCCATAGTTAAACACCTGGCATGCGCTATTCTAGTACGGCGGATGTCAGGAAGGGGTTAAATTAAGACAACATTTTTCTTTGTCACTTTCATTGATAGGATATGATGAAATTATCCGCTAGACAAATGTACAACTGTCAAAAATGCAATCTCTCCACAAAATGTTCACATTGCTTATAAATACTGAGAAATTGGAGCAGCTAATTATATTTTTCACTTGCAATATTTCAGGTAAATGTAAAAGTTTCTCACTACAGTATGTGCTAAAAACTAGGACAGTTGATAACCAAAGGGCCAATTCAACAAAGCTCTGTATTCACGGCTGGTGTTAATATACCTGGTAATATTAACTTTGAAAATGTCCACAAACCTGTTTCCAGAGAGAAAAGCTTTTTAGTGTTTTGTCTTTTTTAAAAATTTTTTTTTACCTTATTGCTGTATCAAAAAATCATATGTTAAATTGACAAGGCTCCTATAAAGGATAGCTTTATTTGTAAGTCACCATTTTTGGGGGGGGGGGGCATTTAAAGAACAGTTTACTAGTTTATAGAACCAATAAGAGAGTATTAGATGATATACATTAATGTCTTAAGTTATGCTTGCTAATTTATAATTTTATTATTCTCCTTTTTATTATTTTAAAGGTAGTCTGCTACAGAATAGCGCTAAACTATAACAGCACTATACGCTCAGTGTAAGGTGATACTACAGTGTGCTGAACTTGTTAAATGTGCCTAAGATTTTGGGTGAGGACAGTTTCAGTTGGTTGTATTATATTTTTATTTGGGGGTTTCTATTGTGCAACACCAAGGTGCTATAGTTCTATTAAAGAGGACTTTTCACCATTTGGGGCACATGCGGTTTTATGTACCGCTAGAAAGCCGACAGTGCACAGAATTCAGTGCACTATCGACTTTCATGTTTTGTGCCCCGGGTGAAGAACTATCGGTGCCGGTACTGTAGCTCTTCACCATCAGAATGGCATTTCTGACAGTCAATCAGGAACGCCCTTCCTCACAGCAGCGTCTATAGCGCTGTCCTGTTAGAGTGGTGAGGAATGCCTCCCTCCCCTCCTGATAGTGCTCATCCATAGAGCACTCCAAAAAATATGGAGAGAAAAGTTCTGCAAACATTTTTTGGGCGGAAACCTGTGGACCCCATTATAGTCTATGGGGTCCACAGCTTTCTGCAGGTAATACATTTTTAAGTGGGTTAGCTTTCCGTTTTTCAGATCCCTAAGGTGACCCAAAGAACGGAAAGCTGAATTAAAGTGTGAACCTAGCGTAATTCTCTCTCTCTCTCTTTTTTTTCTTCTTTTAACATAATTTGGTAACAAATGAAAAGCTATAACATGAAAAGACAATGTCTGCTTGTGTCAAAAATACATATCCTTTAACATTTCTGATATGAGCTGTCCAGGCTGTTGCTCCTTTCATACCTTTGTCTCTCCCATTCCCTATGCCGCAGCTTGGCTTTGCTCACATTTATTGCTGGCTATAAATGCAAGCGGACTGTTTTGCCACAACAGGAAACCATTGCACAAGGAGAGATTTTCATATAGGGACAACAGAATAATCACAAATACAATTATCGCCAGCATAGCTCACAGCCTGACATATATGCAGGCAAAAATGGGACAGCTACTGATAAAATACCATCCATATGTTGCCTCAAGAAATTACAGAGACAAATATGAATATGGTAACCTAGGCAGTATTTGCTATGAAAAGCATGAATAAATTGTACTCAATATATTATAACTTCTAACTATTGTCTCAGATCACGGAGAAAACCACATGGGAAAAAAACAAGTGTGTCTCTTAAAAATTCATTGAATTATTAACAGGCGCTGTGACCATATTTCACCTCTCAGAAAATGTAGCTTTTGGCTGTTTACACTGCAGTTCTACCATGGCCTAATTGTTATCATGCAAACAAATATTTTAATTAATCTCTCATCTCATTAAATTATTATGATCTAGTATGACTTAGCTGTCATTTAAAGGAGTTATGCAATGAAAATAAGTTATCCAGAAGACAAGAGATAAATTGCTGATTAGAAGGGGTCCAATTGCTGAGACCTTCACTGATCCTAAGTTTTCAGTGAAGGTTAATGATAATGCTTCAGCATACAAAGACATTTTATGTATTTATATGCTTGTAAGCTTGTGGTGAGGACATAGGAAAGGTCCTTTAGTATTCCAGTATGACTGTCCTCTTAAAGTGAAGTCTATAAAGACATGTGACAGGTTTGATGTAAAGGAACTGCACAAAGTCGTGACCGCAACCCCATTTCACAATTCTGGGATTAACCATAAACCTGATTGTGAGCCAGACCTTCTCCAACATGATTGCCTGACTTCAGAAATACTCCTTTAACTGAGTAAAATAAAATAGTATAGTAATATTTCATACTTTTGTGTCAAAAGGGACAAAAGTGTTGTTGGCATGATAACTTTCTTGGAAAACCAGAAAAATTACATTTGCAAGCTTTCAAAGCCCAGACGCTCCTTCTTCAGGCATTTCCAAATACCTGAAGAAGGCACCCCTGAGCTTTAAAAGCTTGCTAATTTAATTTTTCTGGTTAGCCAATAAAGTAATCATACCAATAACACAGTTGTCTTTTTGACACAAAATTATCAAATACCGAATAGTTGTTTCCAAGGGCACACTCTAAAATCTTCTGATAAGTGTTCCAAGTGTTTAGAGACTGTTATACCTACAAAAGTAAGGGTAACGCAATATCATGTCAACAGTTTTTTAATGGGATGTCCAACAGGCACATATATTTGGCTTTTACGTTGTTCAAAATGTGTTTCTTGGGCTCAGCCTTGTCAATATCCAGAACAACATTTCTGTTGTTCAATTACTGTCACCTTAGGGCAGGAAACTAAGGCACCAGTGGACTCTCAAAAGGACAAATATGGAGAAGACTCTGGAGCTACCTTCAGTGTCTGAGATAACTACAATTACAGACATCTCAGATATTGCAGTCAGTTGCCCTCATGGTACCTGAAACATCAGTCAGCTAGAGGGGGTTACCTTCAACCCACAATCTGACCCCCAATAAGATCACAGGGTTCTGATTGGTTGTCACAGCAGTAAGGAGCACTGATGGCTCTCATGCCTGTGATAGTAAGATTACAATAAAGTGTTGCTTCTAGCAGGGCTTAATAGGAACACATCAGAATTGCAATACATTGCAATCATGTTAAAGTCTCTTAGTAAGACTAAAATTAAAAATAAGAAAAGTAAAATAAATGTTTTAAAAATCTAAAAAAAAAAAATTAACCCCCTTCCTGTTTTACATATAAAATTAAACAGAAAGAAAGCATAACTGGTATCAATAAATGCACAAATGCCCAAACTATTAAAATATAAAGGTCTTTATACCTTATAATGAATGCCATAATATAAAAAAAATCACAATGATCCTGGCAGTATTTTAACAGTAAGCCAATTTTAAGAAATAATAAACAATACCTTCACTTAAGGGGCAAATTAAAAAAAAAAACTACAGGGACAACCCTTTAAAGATTTCTAATTCTCTGTCTAATACCTTTTACAGAATTCTAAGTTAACAATGGGATCCCACACTCATTTCTGCTCATTATCATGTATTAGCCAGAGTGGTGAATGGCTCCAATGAGCATAGCCCCCTTTGGAGGACCTGGAATGTGCTGGCAGTGTCCCACAAAGCCATTGCTATTATTGAGATAGGTCTGTGTTTAATGTTTGCATTGCTGTATAACAT
The DNA here is from genome assembly GCF_031893055.1 of Leptodactylus fuscus. Lineage (NCBI taxonomy): Eukaryota > Metazoa > Chordata > Amphibia > Anura > Leptodactylidae > Leptodactylus > Leptodactylus fuscus. Next base: position 237,187,479 of record NC_134265.1, read on the forward strand.
GTTTTATACTGTTATATAATGGTTTCACCCTTTTTCTGCTGGTTCCTAAATGGTTAATCAGCCATTCATATGCTGCTGTTTAATTGGGGATAGCTCCTGCTCTGTGTTTCTAGAAGCTGTTACTGACTTTTATAGCCAGTGTTTGGACCTATTGCAGTGATTTAGCTAGTTAGCTGTAGGATAATGTAGACAGTTATGAGAGAATACCTTCAGGTCTCCATTTTTAGTTAGTGGAAGTTAAACCAAAATAGGCAGTCCCATGCTTCTGGATCCAATAGCTCACAGCAGGGCCGCCATCAGGAATTTTGGGGCCCCATACAGCCTAAGTGTCTGGGCCCCCCTCGCCATTTTAAAACTACCTTATTTTGCGACATACCAATTCTGTATTACATTTCCCTTTATTTAGCAGCATTACAAGGCTTAATCAGATTCTATTTGCAGGTAAAATCTGCTATGTGTGACAGCGCCTATAGAGAGCCAACACCATCTATAAGAGCCCTCCTAATAAATCCTCGGGGCTTTTTCACATTGCGTTTTTTGGCCTCCCTTGCCGGGATACGTTGGTAACCAGTCAGAATCAGCTGTCAACTTAACCCTGCACGAAGAACTGGCCATTAAAAAAAAAGGGGGGCCTGCAGTTCTCCGTGCAGGGATAAGTGGGGAGCTGATTGTGACTGGTTACCAACGTATCCCAGCAAGGGAGGCCAAAAACACAATGTGAACACTCCTTTAAAGTGAAAGTCCCACCCCCAAACAGGCTGCTATGCTAGTAGTATAGCAGCCTACATCATTATTATTCTCCAGCTAAAAACTTATATATTATTGCCCCAGTTCCCTCTCCGCAGTGCCGCACACCCGATGCCCCAACAATCCCCCCCCCTTCTAACATCTTTCCATTGCCCCCTGTACCCATACCTCCCAACTTTTGAAGAACCAAAAGAGGGACAAATTGTGCGGCAAATTTAGCCCCACCCACTTTTATGTTGACTCCTATCATTCTCATTAATTATTTGTGTGCCCGCACACAGTATAATCCTCCTACAGTCACCCGTACATTATATGTACCCCCTCTATCTCTCCCCCAGCTTCATATACACCCTTCATCTGCCCCCAGTTTCATGTCTCCCCCTCCATCTCTGCCCCCAGATTCATGTCCACCCATCCATTTCTGCCCCCACTTTCATGTCCCCCCCTCCATCTCTGCCCCCAGATTCATATCCCCTCCATCTCTGCCCCCAGATTCATGTCCCCTCCATCTCTGCCCCCAGATTCATGTCCCCTCCATCTCTGCCCCCATATTCATGTCCCCTCCATCTCTGCCACCATATTCATGTCCCCTCCATCTCTGCCCCCATATTCATGTCCCCTCCATCTCTGCCTCCATATGCATGTCCCCTCCATCTCTGCCCCCATATTCATGTCCCCTCCATCTCTGCCCCATATTCATGTCCCCTCCATCTCTGCCCCCAGTTTCATGTCCCTCCATCTCTGCCCCCAGTGTCATGTCCCTCCATCTCTGCCCCCAGATTCATGTCCCCTCCATCTCTGCCCCCAGATTCATGTCCCCTCCATCTCTGCCCCCAGTGTCATGTCCCTCCATCTCTGCCCCCAGATTCATGTCCCCTCCATCTCTGCCCCCAGATTCATGTCCCCTCCATCTCTGCCCCCAGATTCATGTCCCTCCATCTCTGCCCCAGTGTCATGTCCCTCCATCTCTGCCCCCAGATTCATGTCCCCTCCATCTCTGCCCCCAGATTCATGTCCCCTCCACCTCTGCCCCCAGTGTCATGCCGTCCTCTCCATCTCTGCCCCCAGATTCATGTCCCCCCATCTCTGCCCCCAGTGTCATGCTGTCCTTTCATCTGCCCCCAGTTTAACGTTCCACCTCAGCGTACACAACATTACACTTACCTTCTCCTTCGTTCCCTCGCAGCTCTCTGCGCGCCTCTCTCACTGGCGCACAGTTGTAGACGCGATGTGACGTCATCACATCGCGTCTACAAGCCAGTAGCAGCAGCGGCGAAGCGAGATGCTGACACAGGTCAGCTCCTCGCTGCAGCCGCATATGTGTCAGCGAGAGAGGCACGCAGCGGCGAAGCGAGGAGCTGACCTGTGTCAGCTCCTCGCTTCGCTGCCGCCGCTGCTACTGGCTTGTAGACGCGATGGCTGAAGCGAGGAGCTGACCTGTGTCAGCTCCTCGCTTCGCCGGCTACTGGCTTGTAGACGCGATGTGATCACATCGCGTCTACAAGCCAGTAGCGGCGGCGGCGAAGCGAGGAGCTGACACAAGTCAGCTCCTCGCTTCAGCCACATATGTGTCAGCGAGAGAGGCGCACAGCGGCGAAGCGAGGAGCTGACCTGTGTCAGCTCCTTGCTTCAGCCGCGCATGTCTTCAACTCAGATCTGCGTCCTCTGGATGCAGATCTGAGTTGAAATAGGACATACAATGACTGCTACGGGCGCCAGGGGGCCGGCCAAAATCGCCCCCCCCCCCCAATTTTTCAATTTGGCCGGGCCCCTGACGCCAGTAGCGGTAGTACTGGCCTATCGGCGGCCCTGGCTCACAGAAGAAACCATCTCTACTGCCATATCAATAAGGAGACTAGGTATCTAGAGACAAAACGTGGCCAGCATTTCTCCAACAGTGGAAGAACCTATTAAGTAAACTGTGCTGTGAACATCTACCATGATGAGTACCACTCAACACCGACAGGCAAGAGACCCACAGCAGGGAAGATCCCTATCAAACATGTCCCACTTAACACTGTGCCGCTGTCACGAACTGAATTCACTGGGTCTTGAACCCATGACTTCCTGGCTATGTTCTGCGGCCTTAACCACTGCACTATTTGGAAACCTGTTTTGTTCTGTGCTTTACCTTGTCTGGTCTCTTCTGTTGGAGTAATTGGTTTATTTAGATCACCTGTTCTGTGGCCAATCACAGTTTAGCCCGTTCTATATAAACTAACAGCTCACTCCATCCTGTGCCTGATTATTCTGGCTGTCTGCTTCCTGTTGCCCTGAACCTCACCACTACCTTGCTGCTCTTGTGTACCGAACCTTGCTAACGCCTGACTACGATTGATCTGCTCCTCCTGTGTACCGAACTTTGCTAACGCCTGACTACGATTGATCTACTCCTCCTGTGTACCGAACCTTGCTAACGCCTGACTACGATTGATCTGCTCCTCCTGTGTACCGAACCTTGCTAACGCCTGACTATGATTGATCTGCTCCTCCTGTGTACCGAACCTTGCTAACGTCTGACCACGGTTTCTTCTACTTCTGAGGTACTTATCCTTCATTTATTACTATTTAAGTACTGTACCATTTGCCCCATCATTTGGACTCCAAATCTGATAACCAGAATCGTTACATAATAATCAGGCCCAACATGGAGGCCGGAGGGGCGGAGTCTGCTTTGTCACAGCATGCCTTCCAGATCTCGGAATTGCATAACCTTGTGTATGGCCTTCAAGGACAATTAAATGAAATGAAAAGTCAAGTCACTGAATTACAACAACAAGTAAATGAATTGCGTGCAAATTCTGCTGCTGTCAGTGCCACTTCTCAAGTTTACCGGATTCCACTACCAGAAAAATTTGGTGGAAAGAGACACTTGTACCCAGGATTCCTTAATCATTGCTGGATGATTTTTTTCTACGCATTCCTCACAGTTCCCTACTGATAGGTCCAAAGTTGTGTTCATCATTGCCCTGCTAATAGACGATGCACAAGCATGGGCATCACCTTATTTAGAACAGGATGATGAGATTTTGGACAATCTGAAGGACTTTCTTGCAGCAATGGACTTAGTATTTGATGACCCCAATCGTTGCGCCACTGCTGAGGGGGCTCTGCGGGATCTTCGCCAGGGAAGACGCTCTGTTGCGGAATATGCTGCAGAGTTTCGGCGCTGGGCTTCTGATGTTTCCTGGAACACCTCCGCACTAAAATGGCGGTTCTATGGAGGACTTTCTGAATCTGTTAAGGATGAACTTGTTAAGGTAGAACTTCCAGCTGACTTTGAGGAGTATATACGGTTATGCGTCCGTATTGATCAAAGACTCCTGGAAAGGAAGCGAGAAAGACGAGGTTATTATGATACAGGCACCTTCTCTCATTTACCTGAGGGACGGTTTCTCCCAAAGATGCAGACACCTTCTCAAACAGGTTCTGCCCCAGAACCTATGCAAGTAGATGCCATCCGGGGACCAATTTCAACTGCTGAAAAACATCGCCGCCTTGCTGAAAGATTATGCCTTTATTGCGGACAACCTGGACATTATGTTCTTGACTGCCCTAAGAAACCTCAACAGGCAGTTGCGGCAACTGAGATTCGACCAAATTTGGAATCTTGTCCCCACTGTGCTTCTCTTAGTCTGGTGACACAGCCTCTGTTTTCCACCACATCTTGTCCTGACAATATGACATCTAACCGACCTCATTTCACCTTACCAGTTCAGCTTTCATATGGTTCCTACAAGTTGTCCACTACAGCAATGTTGGATTCCGGTGCAGCTGGAAATTTTATGGACATTAAGTTTGCACTTGATAATCATATTGAGCACAATGCAAGATCTTCACCAGTTGAATTAGTAACTGTTGATGGGTCACCTTTAAATTCTGGTCCGGTTACTCATGAAACTACTGAACTGGAAGTATTGATTGATCCCGGTCATCAGGAGAGGATTAGTTTCCAGTTAATCTCTTCACCAAAATTTCCAGTAATTTTGGGCATACCATGGCTTAGCATCCACAATCCTTCAGTAGACTGGAAGTCAGGAAATGTAACTTTCACTTCTGAATATTGTCAACAAAATTGTCAACTGAAGCAGCCTCTTCTTTCACAGGTGGGAGCTACTGAAAGATCCAGCACTATCGCTGTCAAATTACCTGAACCTTATAAGGAATTTAAAGATGTTTGTGACAAAAGGAATTGTGACCAGCTACCCCCTCACCGCACGTATGATTGTCCTATTGAACTTTTACCCGGTGCATCCATACCTTATGGACACATCTATCCACTTGCAGAGATGGAGCTGAAGGTCCTGGATGAGTACATCAAAGAAAATCTGGCCAAAGGATTTATACGGCATTCCACTTCTCCGGCAGGTGCACCTATATTCTTTGTACCAAAGAAAGATGGCACATTACATCCTTGTATTGACTACAGAGAACTAAATCAAATAACCGTTAAAAATCGTTATCCTCTTCCGCTTATTCCAGAGTTACTCGAAAGATTACGGTCAGCAAAGATCTTTACCAAGTTGGATCTACGAGGGCATACAATCTTGTCCGTATACGACCTGGGGACGAGTGGAAGACAGCATTCCGAACACGCTATGGCCATTTTGAATCCCTTGTTATGCCTTTTGGACTTTGCAATGCCCCAGCAACTTTTCAACATTTTATTAAAGATGTCTTCCGAGATCTGCTGGATCAATTTGTGGTGGCGTATTTGGATGACATATTAATATACTCTGAGAACCTTGAAGAACATCGTAAACAGGTTACCATGGTTTTGAGCCGTCTAAGAGAGAACCAACTATATATTAAACTGGAAAAATGTGAATTTGAAAAGACAGAAATTCAGTTTTTGGGGTACATCATTTCTACAGAAGGATTGCGCATGGACCCTAGTAAGATCCAAGCTATTTTAGACTGGCCTTCTCCCAAGAATGTCAAGGAGATCCAAAGATTTGTCGGCTTTGCAAACTTCTACCGCAAATTTATTAGGAATTTCTCAAAAGTTATTAGCCCGATAACAAAATTAACCCAGAAAGGGATTCCTTTTAAATGGTCTTCAAGTGCCGACGAAGCATTTAACCAATTAAAGACACTTTTTACTTCTGCTCCTATCTTAGTTCATCCTAATCCAGACCTCCCATTTATAGTTGAAGTGGATGCTTCAGATTCAGCAGTAGGAGCAGTGTTGTCCCAAAGAGTTGGAGATAAACAGTTGCTTCATCCTTGTGCTTTTTTTTCTTGCCTGATGTCTCCTCCAGAAAGAAACTATGACATTGGGAATAAAGAATTACTTGCAATTAAGAAAGCATTCACAGAATGGAGGCATCTTCTTGAAGGAGCATCTCATGTGGTTCAGGTTCTTACAGATCACCGAAATCTAGAATTTATTAGATCAGCCAAGAGACTTTCTGGTAGACAGGCTAGATGGTCTTTATTTTTTTCAAGATTTAATTTCATTATTTCCTACAGACCGGGATCCCGCAATGGAAAAGCAGACGCCTTATCCCAGATGTGTTCTGAAATAACACAAGATGACACATCCGAAACCACCATCTTACCTGCTAAGAATTTTGTAGGGGCAATCATCTCCAAGGATATACTTCAGAAGATCAAAGAAGGTTATAATGGAGATCCCTTCCTTAATCATCCCCCCACAGATATTGATTTGGTGTTTAGAGATGGGGTTTGGACTCTTGATCAGTGTGTATATGTTCCTGAGACTACTCGATTGGAAATTCTGCGCCTTGTTCACGACTCTAAACCCGCAGGTCACATGGGAGTCGAAAAGACCAAAGAACTTTTGTCTCGTTCATTTTGGTGGCCCAAATATCAAGTGGATGTAAAGAAGTATGTTTCTTCCTGTCAAACTTGTGCTAGGAATAAGACCCCTCGATCCTCACCAGTGGGATTACTTCAACCCCTTCCTATTCCATCTCGTCCTTGGGGTTCTGTTTCCATGGATTTTATTGTTGAACTACCATCTTCAAGAGATATGCGTACAATTCTGGTAGTGGTAGACCGTCTGACCAAAATGGCTCATTTTATACCAACAAAGGGGGTACCCTCTGCTGAAGAGACTGCAGAATTAGTCATCCGAGAAGTTTTCTGCCTACATGGCATACCCGACAATGTAGTTTCTGACCGTGGGGTACAATTTACCTCAAAGTTCTGGAAGAGTTTTTGTGCCACTCTAGGAATTGAAGTAAACTTATCTTCTGCCTTTCATCCACAATCTAATGGGCAAACTGAGCGCACTAACCAAACCCTTGAACAGTATTTGCGGTGTTACACAAGTTATCTCCAGGATGACTGGGTTAATTTCCTTCCTACAGCGGAATTTGCTTATAACAACTCCCAGCATTCTTCTACATCTCAGAGTCCATTTTTTGCCAATATGGGTTTCCATCCTACATTCATTCCCAACCTTCCAATTTCTTCTTCAGTTCTTGCTGTCTCCGACAGACTGTCTACTTTGAAGCAAGTTCAAGAAAAATTGACAAACGCTTTGCATGAAGCCCAAGATCGCTATAAAAAGACTGCTGATAGACATCGCAAGTCTTTTCCTTCCTTTGGTATAGGAGATAAGGTATGGCTCTCTACAAGGAATTTGAAGCTCAAGGTACCTTCAGCCAAGCTAGGTCAGAAATTTATTGGACCATTTGAGATTGTGGCTCAAATTAATCCTGTAGCATTTCGTTTAAAACTCCCAGAATCTATGCGGATTCACCCTGTTTTTCATTCCTCTCTTCTCAAGCCTTTTGTGGAAAATCCATTCCCGGGACGTAACTTGCCTCCACCTGACCCAGTTATTGTTGAGGGAGAAGAGGAATATCTAGTAGAGGCTATTTTGGATTCTTGTATTCATCGAAATCAGTTACAGTACTTGATAAAGTGGCAAGGGTATGGTCCTGAAGACAATTCATGGGAACCCGTAAACAACATCCATGCTCCACAACTGGTAAGAGAATTTCATCAGCGCTATCCAGAAAAGCCAAGCCAAGTACTGTCCAGAGGACGCTCCTGGAGAAGGGGGAGTAATGTCACGAACTGAATTCGCTGGGTCTTGAACCCATGACTTCCTGGCTATGTTCTGCGGCCTTAACCATTGCACTATTTGGAAACCTGTTTTGTTCTGTGCTTTACCTTGTCTGGTCTCTTCTGTTGGAGTAATTGGTTTATTTAGATCACCTGTTCTGTGGCCAATCACAGTTTAGCCCGTTCTATATAAACCCACAGCTCACTCCATCCTGTGCCTGATTATTCTGGCTGTCTGCTTCCTGTTGCCCTGAACCTCACCACTACCTTGCTGCTCTTGTGTACCGAACCTTGCTAACGCCTGACTACGATTGATCTGCTCCTCCTGTGTACCGAACCTTGCTAACGCCTGACTACGATTGATCTGCTCCTCCTGTGTACCGAACCTTGCTAACGCCTGACTACGATTGATCTGCTCCTCCTGTGTACCGAACCTTGCTAACGCCTGACTATGATTGATCTGTTCCTCCTGTGTACCGAACCTTGCTAACGTCTGACCACGGTTTCTTCTACTTCTGAGGTACTTATCCTTCATTTATTACTATTTAAGTACTGTACCATTTACCCCATCATTTTGACTCCAAATCTGATAACCAGAATCGTTACAGCCGCCCCAAGGCCTGTAAACAAATCCACCATGGACCCCAAAGACCTCATCTTGGGCATGCTTCTCTGCATCATCGCCATACTGCAAGCCCTGGAATTTTACATCCTTACATTGCACACGCAGACTGTTGATTCAAGACTCCTGGCTTACTAGGGGTCTCAATAGTGGAGTACAGTGTGAGTTAAATCCTGGTGATAATTGATAGGGTTTATCTCACTTGACATATCCTTAAACTGTTGTGATGAGTAACTACTGGTCTAGTTAACATGTTATTGCCCATGTTATGTCAGAACTGTGAAGATACAGCCACTGTTATATTGGTTGTACTACCCAATACTATGCATATTATGCTGGTATAATGTCCATACATCATGTTCCCTTGTCCATATGTCAGTGGAAGAAGCAAAGAACAGCTGGACCTGACAATATATAATAGTGTGCAAATGTACTCCCCAAGAATAAAGTTGAGCAGAACAATAGGTGCACTGCCAAAGTCAACTATGAGGTATGATGCTGAATTTAAGTCACCCAGGACTAGTGAATCCTGAGACATGAAAGAGTTTTGGAATCTGCCAGAAAGATGCATATGAATCTGGACTGCTACAAAGAGTGTTTGGTGCACTCTATGACCTTGTGCAGGCCTGAGACTACTATTAATAGCTACTCCCAAATCTCTTGAGACTGGTGAGAAACCAAGTCCTGTGAAAATGAGTGATAGGGTGCAAGAGAGGAGAAACACCTGATATAACCAGTGGGTGAGAACAAGAATGAGAGAATGCACTGAGACCAAGCCGTGTACTAAGCTGGGGCCATATTGTGCAATGTATTGCTTTGAGGCTGGAACTGGTATAAGACTGCTAGTAGAAGACTCCATCCAAGATGTAAATTTACCCCAAAGGTTTTTGGAACAAGTGTCCTTTTTCCAGAGAACATTCTCTAAGACATTCCCTGAAGTTTAGGTCAGTGGGAGCCATGAAAATTAATTTGTCTAGGGTGACTGGAAGATCTCTGCCAGATAGCTCATCTTTAGTTTAGTTAGCCATGAAGACCACTAGCAGATCCTCACAATTCCTGGACAGCTAAGAGAATGTTCAATGAAATTAGATGGCATACTATCTGACAGTCATATTGCCCTGGTGTATTTACAGCAGAGGGACGCTGCAGAAGCAGTCTAGCTAGGTTCCTCAAAAACCCTACAGAAATTTGTCAGGGGCTACTGCATGAGAAGTTCAGTCCATTAACACTAGGTTGTGAATCGGACTGCAGTTGCAGAGATGGAGCTGTGACTTTGGGAGGTGCAGGTGGTGGAGGTGAAGAGTACAGGAACAGTTAGGATGTCGTTCGTGCAGAAACAAAGTTAATAAACTAAAGCAATTGATTCTGACAACTTCATTGGCCAGTAAAGTCATTCTACAAATCTTGCATCACAAGCTTGAAGCGTCCCACAGGGTCCATGGCCTGAACAAACTGTAATGGGTATGGACTCACTGTACCACAAAAGTGATTTGGCATGGGGCTACTCCCAGGGGCGTAACTACCGTAGAGGCAGCAGAGGCGGCTGCCACAGGGGGCCCGGTGACAGCCGCTACCGCTGCGTTTTTTTTTAAATAGGCTGTTACGGGCCCTATTCACTTGCTGATCCTGGCTGGGCCGGGATCGGCAAGTGACACCGCGGGCCCCACAAGGGCTATCATTATACTCGGGGGTCTTTGCAGACCCCCAAGCATAATGACCGGCGGATCGGGAGAGGTAATAAACATAAAAAACTGTTACTTACCTCTCCACGATCCTGCCAGGCCTCTGTCCTACTTTGTCTGACGTCTCTGACGTCACATGAACCCAGCCTGCTTCCCGGGTCATGTGACATCCGACGTCATTAATGAAGGACGCGAGCGGCGGTCAGCACAGGAGGACAGCACAGCACAGGAGCCGGGGAACAGGTAAGAAGCAACAGTGTTTTTTTTTTTAATGTTTTTATTCCCCGGGTCTCCGATTATTATACTCTGAGGTCTGAAAAGACCCCAGAGTATAATAGTTGTTTATGGGTGTCCACAGAGGGACATAATATTGTGTGCAGGGGCCACTATTGGGGTTAATACTGTGTGCAAGGGCCACTATTGGGGTTAATACTGTGTGCAGGGGCCACTATTGGGGTTAATACTGTGTGCAGGGGACACTATTGGGATTAATACTGTGTGCAGGGGCCACTTTTGGGGTTAATACTATGTGCAGGGGACACTATTGGGGTTAATACTGTGTGCAGGGGACACTATTGGGGTTAATACTGTGTGCAGGAGACATTATTGGGGTTAATACTGTGTGCAGGGGACATTATTGGGTTTAATACTGTGTGCAGGGGACACTATTGGGGTTAATACTGTGTGCAGGGGCCAGTAAGGGACATAATACTGTGTGCAGGGCTTACTAAGGGACTTAATAGAGTGTGGAGGAGGAGCTCGGTCTAGGTCTTCGGCGTCAGTTGGGATTGGGGGGGGGGGGCATGTCAAAAGTTCGCCACGGGGCCCCGCCATTCCTAGTTACGCCACTGACTACTCCTAAGGGCACTGTTTAATTGGTCCTCCGGTTCATTACAGTAAAACAGGCCAAAGGCCATGGCAGCCAACACGGAGTCAATATGGTAAACAGGCTATTGTCAGGGCATGCAAAATGGTTCAGAATTGAGCAAACAGGTAGAGCTTAAAACATGGGCCATCAAAGTAACTGTAGCAGAATACAGCTTCACGGGAACTCTGTTCTTATTGCTCAGGCACCTTCCAGTAGGAGAAGGTGCCTTATATAATTCACAGGTGCAGGAGATCAACTAGGAAAAAATTACAGAATTTAACAGTGTCTTAAAGGATCAGCCCATACACCCTATGGGCAGGGACTTGAGCTCAGGATATATAGGGTGGGAGAGCAATGCGGCAGACAAAAAGAGGATGCTGGTGGCTACTGTCAGACAGTGCTGCAAATTTGGAGTTGTTTCTGGCGTATAATGAAAAATGAGATTCTCAGCTTTCAAATTACACTAAGAACACAGTTTTTCAGACAATCAAAATTCCAGAACTCTGCAGTTTTAAAAACATGACTTTATTTCCAACATCAAAATATGATGTACATAATTTTCCTTGCGTTTTTAAAATCACAGCCTTTCCACTGCAAATTTTTTTCTGCACTGTGTGAATGGGATTAGCCAGATGCCCATCCACTTTGCAGGTCATGTGGGGCCCTGGTCTAAAGGTAACTGAGATGATTTTACATAGAGACTGAGCTGTTGATACAAAGCTATGCTGCTGTGATAGAGACTGTTAAAGGAGTTGTTAAAGAAGCAGATGCCAGGACTGTGTTGCAAGTACCAGTAGAGTGTTGCAAGTATCAACAAAATGTTAAAAGTTCAAGCCAACTATTGGCTCTTGTAAGACTGTTCTAAAACCACCATGCTATTTGCCTCATTTCTGAACCCTCTAACCGCCAAGCTTGATGCCTTCTTGCGAGTAAAGGTCACCAGTTACATCTGGCTAAATTGTTTCCCCATTGGGGATTGGGGAATCACTCTGAACCATGAAAAAATGTATTTAAAAGGAGAAAGTATAACTAATTTAATACTAGCATCACTTTCTTGTAGTGGTACACATTGTTTCTATTTTATTTATTGACTATATAACAAGGATATACCATTCTTAAATGACAATGTTTTTTTCGTTTCCTGCCGTTGTCCCTGTAGCATACCAGAATAAAAAAATAACAGAATCCAGCTTCCCTTTGTAGATAAGAGTGTGTTTTCTTTTTCTCTTCAATTGCTGATATGCAATTTACTCATTACAGGGATAAGAACTCAGTAGCATGCCTGGTGTTTACCCTGCAGGAGCCCTGAGATTATAGTCAGGATGAGATACAATGTATCCTTTATGTTAATGAAACAGATACATCCTGACTGAAAATATTACACAAATTGTGACAAAGGGATATTTTTAAGAACTTGCCAAGTAAATTTTGTATGAATGAATTGTATATATTCCTCCCTTCCAAATCTTGTATATACTCCTTGAAGACCCCGATAGCACACAAATAGTATGGTATATTCAGGGCCTATTTGATAAATAGACCTTTATATTTAATACTTAAGGATTCAGTAATGACTGGGTTTGTTCCACAGGATTGGCGAATAGCAAGTGTAGTGCCAATTTTCAAAAAGGGGTGTAAAAGGGAACCTGGGAACTATAGGCCAGTATGTTTGACTTCTGTGGTGGGAAAGATATTTGAGAGCTTTCTAAGAGATGCTATCCTGGAGTATCTCAATGTAAATAATCTTAGAACACCAGCATGGGTTTATGAGGAATCGGTCCTGTCAGACTAATCTGGTCGTCTATGAGGAGGTCAGTTCAAGACAGGACATAGGTAATGTGCTAGATGTGATGTATCTGGACTTTTCAAAGGCGTTTGATACTGTACCACATGAAAGGTTGGTATGCAAAATGAGAATGTTGGAACTGGGGGAAAACATATGCATTTGGGTTAGCAACTGGCTCACTGATAGGAAACAGAGGGTACTTGTTTATTAGGGCAATGGATGGATTGGAGTACAATGATAGATTAACAAACTTGGGGTTATTCAGTTTAGAGAAAAGACATCTAAGGGGAGATCTAATAACAATGTACAAATACATGAAGGGACAATACAAAGAACTTTCTAATAATCTTTTTACTCCTTGGCCAGTGACAGTGACAAGAGGACATCCTCTACGTCTGGAGGAGAGAAGGTTTTACCAGAAACATAGAAGGGGATTCTTTACAGTAAGAACAGCGAGGTTGTGGAATGCTCTGCCCAGAGAAGTGGTGTTGGTGGATTCATTGAGCAAGTTCAAAGAGGGTCTGGATGCCTTTCTCAAACAGAACAATATTACAGGTTAAAGTGGTTGTCCACTTTCAGACAAATATTTTGAGACTAATGTTATGGTTTGTATAATATAAAGTTGTACAATTCCCCAATATACTTTCTGTATCAATTCCTCACGGTTTTCTAGATCTCTGCTTGCTGTCATTCATTCTGTTACTTCTAGTGGATAACACTCTGACCATGGTCATGTGATTTATGGTCCATGGTCATGTGATGAGCACACAGGTGCCGCTCGTTATAGTCAGAGCACAATAATCAGATATCTGCCTGGTAATCAGCTGTGCACCTGTGTACTCATCACATGACCATGGACCATAAATCACATGACCATGGTGAGACGTTTTTCCTCTAGAAGTAACAGAAGGAAGGACAGTAAGCAGAGATCTAGAAAACTGTGACAGATTGATACAGAAAGTATATTGCAAAATTGTACAACTTTTACTATACAAACCATAACATTTGTTTCTCAATATTGCTCTGAAAGTGGCCAACCCCTTTAAGGTTTCTAGATTTTAAGAGACGTTGATCCAAGGTCTTTATACTCACTGCCAGATTGGAGTCGGGAAGGATTTTTTTCCCCTGAAATGGGGCAAATGGCATGAGCCTCATGAGATTTTTTGCCTTCCTCTGGATCAACACTGTAGGGATCTGTAAGGTTATAGGTTGGACTTGATGGACTGATGTCTTCATCCAACCTCATCTACTATGTAACTTCTGTTCTATTCAACCGCTGATTCTGACGCATTTGGAATTTTTTCTTTAGCCTCCATCATTCTCAAGCAAATTCTGCAGTTGGTTTTGGTTGATTTGGTTTTAAAGAGAAGACAAGCAAAGTACAAAATTGAGGTGTAACTGTTGTCAAGGAAAGTAGAGGACAGCAAATGCAGGTAGTAGAGCACCAAAAGAGATGGTGAAGCATAACCAAAGTTGCATTGGTTTTCCAGCTTTTAGAATAAATGGATCAGTGTTAGGAAATGTTATAACAAAAACGATGCTTACAGTTTTCTACCTTTTGATTCGAGCTTCAACATGAATCCCATCTACTTAGTTACTGTAAAACGCCACAATTTTACCCAAGGCGTTTACGCCGCGGGCAAGTTGCGGGGTTTCCAGCCCGTGGGGCCCCGGCCTTAAGACAAGCAAGTGAGTATGATTTTTTTATGTTTCACCTTCCGCAGGCTCCTGCCTTAGTACTGAAATTCCTGGACAACCTATATAAGTACTGCCTTGACAATGAAGAATATTAAACTTGATATACAGGATAAAACATGGATGCACAATCTCTGTGATTTTATATTGATTTTTCAAAATTTTTATTCAATATAGCTTGTCATCCAACAGTGTGTCAATTTTTTTCTACTATCCCAAAGGCAAAGCCTAACAGCGGGCTGACTGAGTTATGATGTGGAAACACGATTTGATACTGAGCATAGCACAGTTTAGCTGAAGACTTTACTCAACACCGACTTAGGAGTGTTGTATCAAGAAAACAAAAGAAACAGAAGAGGAACACAAAAAGTCCACCAAAAGTTTACGTAGTTTGTAGAATTAGTTTGGCCTTCTTGTTTCTATGTCAGCAACAGGAAATGTGTTTGATATGTCTAAGGCTAAGGTCCAACACTGCCAAAACACAGCTTTTTTTGTGTTGTTGAGATTTTACAGTGTTTGTTTGTTTTTTTCTTTTAATGTAGATTGTGAGCCCCATATAGAGAGCACAATGTACATTTTTTTTTCCATTTAAGTATGTCTTTGTAGAATGGGAGGAAATCCACGCAAACATGGGGAGAACATACAAACTCCTTGCAGATGTTGTTCCTGGTGGGATTCAAACCCAGGACTCCAGCGCTGCAAGGCTAACCACTGAGCCACCGTGTTGACCCTTGTGTTTGTTTTTTTAACCAAAGTCAAAAGTGGTGTAAGGTCAGGTAATGGAGGGGGTGTACAGCTCACCCAGACTACTAAGGTGGGTGAGATGAGAAAACTCCAGAAAGAACGTTTCTCAGCAGATGACTGTTGTCTGCTGAGGGTTATTTCAAAGTTACGGTTACTGGGATTGATTTTTTTTTTAGGAATGGCAGGTAGGTTGGCAGTGGGACCTGTCTTTCCACCCCCCTCCAGCTGCAGAGAGTCTGCTCATCAAGGAGGCTTAATAAGTCAGCTCCAGCAGCAGCCTTTGGGGCAGAGCTTGGCTGGAGAGCAAACAGAGAGGTCATATTTTTGGAGCTGTGCCCTGAATGATTCTACTGGCTTTTTGATTTCTGTTATTCTAGGTGAGGTAACCTATTCTATGTTGAGTTAGAGCCTAGCCGGGCAGGTATTTATTTTTGTATTGTTTCCTTTTGTTGCTGCACTATATTTTGAGTGAAAATAAAACTCTACCTTTGTTTTGGACTAAAGAAACTGGACTTGTGTGTCTATGCCACCCCACCTGGCAACCCCAGACCCTGACAGTGGCTACAAAAAGAATAGGAAATATATAGGAAATTCTTATACGTTTACTTTCTACTCATCCACTCTTTGCTTTGGTTCAAAATCTGCAACAAAAAGTTGCGTTTCATCAATGTGGGACCTCAGTCTAATGGGGCAAATTTACTGTATAATGGCACATGCACTTTACATGGTACCAAGCAATTTGCACCATTGGCTTTTCCCTGTAAATCTGTGCAATTTATTGATAAATTACCTTCAATCTGCTTTACAGTGGAACTGTGGACACTGAAGCCAATCATTTTGTAAGTTTTTGGCCTCATTCTCATGGCAATAGTGTATGTCCCCATAAAAATTCTTGTTTTTTGAAGCATAGTATACAGAGGCATATCCAGTAGAGATGAGCGAACACTAAAATGTTCGAGGTTCGAAATTCGATTCTAACAGCCGCTCACTGTTCGTGTGTTCGAACGGGTTTCGAACCCCATTATAGTCTATGGGGTACATATACTCGTTAAGGGGGAAACCCAAATCCGTGTCTGGAGGGTCACCAAGTCCACTATGACACCCCAGGAAATGATGCCAACACCTCTGGAATGACACTGGGACAGCAGGGGAAGCATGTCTGGGGGCATCTAACACACCAAAGACCCTCTATTACCCCAACATCACAGCCTAACAACTACACACTTTCCACATTCCAAAAAACCTCTATCAAAGTGGGAAAATACCTGGAAACCTTCTTTACTCCCCAAATGGATGAACACAAACCCCAATTTAAGCTCAATAAACAGTAACAACCACCCCTTTAAATCACGTTCCCCATGACAACCACGGATGGAATAGACAATGGGAAATCCAAAAGCCCTCACCCTTAACTGTCATTTTGAGTGTGTGTGTGTGTGTGTGTGTGTGTGTGTGTGATGTGGTAAGACCTTCCAAAATTCACTTTTCTAGCCCTTAACATGAGCCCTTCCAAACAAAGTTACAGGACCTTAAGCTGAGCTACCAGCAGAGATTGAGGCCCTTGGCATGAGTAGAGCCTTGCACCACCAGTGTTTTTGGCACTTAGGGTGAGTTGAGCCTTGTACCAGCGTGTGTCCCTTAACATTAGGCGAGCCCTAAGTTCTGCACTTTGCACAAAAGTTCAACATTAACCTTAGTAGCCTTAGTAGGCCCGAGAACCAGGAACAGGTCTTGCAATGGCTGTCGGATAACGCTTAAAGCACATTGTCCACCAGCCAGTCAGCCTCTACCTCCTCTTACCCAACAGTCTTGTCCTCCTTCCACCCAAAAATTCCCAATCTTCCCAGAACAATAACTCCAACTGTCCCTGCTCCCCAGAGCTGTTCTCCCTTCCTTTGACTGTACCGCAACCTGCCCCTCCATTTTGCGATTCCACGGACCTAACAGACGAGTATCTGTGTCCAGATGCTCAAACACTAGAGTCTCCTCCATCTCCGGTCGATTTGGTGGCGGATGACCAGCAACCCACCCTCATCGATGACGATGAGATGCAGTTGCTGTCAGGGCAGCCAGTTGACATGCGCACTGTGCAGGAGGAGGAGGCGAGACAGGAGTTGGAAGAGGAGGTGGTGGACGACGAGGACACCGACCCCACCTGGACAAGGCGGATGTCAAGCTGGGAAAGTAGTGTGGATGTTGAGGCAGGTGCAGCACCAAAAAGGGTAGCTAGAGGCAGAGGTCAACAGCTTCGCCGAAGCCAGGCCAGACCCGGAATGTCCGAAGATGTTCCCTTTTGTACCCAGCCCAGAAAAACTCCCCCATCGAGGGCACGTTTCTCGAAGGTGTAGAGTTTTTTCAAGGAATGCGCCGAGGACAGATATAGTGTCGTCTACACAATTTGCCTCTCGAAATCGAGTAGGGGCCCTGAGAAGAGCAACCTGTCCACCACTTTAATGCACCGTCATTTGGAATCCAAGCACTGGAATCAGTGGCAGGCAGCAACGGCAGGACAAACGTCGCCCGCCGTTCATGCCACTGCCTCTGCTCACAGTGCTGGCGATGCACTCCAGAGGACGAGCCAGGACATCACTTCATCTGCCTCCGCCACTTTGTTGACTTCTCCCTCATCCTCCCCTGTTTCTGTCTTATCTCCTTCTCCTGCACCATCAAAGGCACCATCAGGCGCTTCTTTACAACAACCCACCATCTCTCAGACATTGGAGCGCCGGCAGAAATACACCGCTAACCACCCACCCACGCAAGCCTAGAACGCCAACATCGCTAAACTGCTGGCCCAGGAGATGTTGGCGTTCCGGCTTGTTGAAACTCCCGCCTTCCCGGACCTGATGGCAACTGTGGCACCTCACTATGCCGTCCCTAGCCGTCACAACTTCTCCCGGTGTGGCGTCCCCGCCTTGCACCAGCATGTGTCACTCAACATCAGGTGGGCCCTTAGTTCCGCGCTTTGCTGCAAGGTCCACTTGACCACCGACACTTGGACAAGCGC
The DNA here is from genome assembly GCF_031893055.1 of Leptodactylus fuscus. NCBI lineage: Eukaryota > Metazoa > Chordata > Amphibia > Anura > Leptodactylidae > Leptodactylus > Leptodactylus fuscus. The sequence goes on from NC_134265.1 coordinate 237,205,668, forward strand.
ATGTGGTCAGGGATGCTGCTTATCTTTAAGGACAGGCAGGGTGAATGTGGTGGAGTCTGGTCCCGGGGTGCAAACTGAGGTACCCTATCTCCTCTCCCAGGCCAAAATTCATGGCAGGAGTAGACTGAAACCCTACGACGCTGCAACCTCCACCCCAGCTACTAGCGGCAAACGCTAAAACACTGGTGTGGGGAGACGTCAGCAGGCCGTGCTGAAGCTCATCAGCTTGGGGGACAGACAGCACAGTGCCTCCGAGGTCAGGGATGCCATCCTGGCTGAGATGGCATTTTTTTTTTCCCTGCTACACCTGGGGCCTGGCATTTTTACGCCTGTGATAATGGCTGGAACCTGGTAGCGGCTCTGGAGCTTGCCAGCCTCCAACACGTTCCATGTTTGGCCCACGTCTAACCTAGTGGTGCAACGTTTTTTGAAAACATACCCAAATGTACCGAAGCTACTGTTGAAAATGCGGCGCTTGTGCGCCCACTTTTGCAAGTGTACAGGAGTCGCTGCTAGCCTAAAAACACTCTAGCAAGGCCTACATCTGTCCAAACACAGGCTGTTGTCCGTCATTCACACATGATGAAACCCTACAATACCATATCTTGAGCAGGGTGTGTGAGCTGCACAGACCTTTGATGGAGTTCCATCTACAAAACCTAAGGGTTCCTCAAAGTCAGCTCCCAAAGTTTCTGCACCATGAGTTTCCAGGGGTGGCAGAGTTATGGCTAGGGGCAGAGGCATGGATAGGGATGATGTCTAGGGGCAAAAGCAGTGTGGATGTGGAGGCAAACTAAGCAGCAAAAACTGGGGGTACAAGCTAAGGCATGGACTGGGGTGATGTCTAGGGGCAAAGGCAGTGTGGATGTGGAGGCAAGCTAAGCAGGGAAAAAGGTGGCTAGAGGCAAAGGGATGTCCAGAGGCAGAAGACAGCTGCATGACAGAAGCTAGACCTGAGCCAGCAAGGCCCAAGATGCCCTCTTTTCTAGCTTCCTTAGAAAAATTCCCCCAGCGAGGCCACGTTCCTCGCTGGGGGAGATAATTTCTAAATGTATAGGTCGAGGACAAACTGAGTGTGGTTTACACACTTTGCAATGCGACTCCCCATCTCCCAGGCCTTTCATTCCAGGCTAAAGTACAGCACAACCCACCCACATGCCCAAGGCTTCAACGGCCTCATCTCAAAAATTCTGGCCCAGGAGATGTTGGGGTCCCGGCTTGTGGACACTCTGCCCTTTTTGGGCCTGCTGGCTACTGGTTGAATGTACTTGAGGCATGGACCGGGTCGCAAAATGTGGTAGACTGACTTGTCTCCCCACACAACATTCCTGGGAGGAGGGCTGAAACACCACCCTCCTCCTCCGCTGTTAGATTGACCCCAGCTACGAGCTGGAAACGCTGCAACACTGGTGTGGGGAGACGTCAGCAGGCCGGGCTGAAGCTCATCAGCTTGGGGGACGGACAGCACACTGCCTCTGAGGTCAGGGATGCCATCCTGGATGAGATGGCAATTTGTTTATCCCCGCTGCCCCTGGGGCCAGGCTTTTTTGTATTGTTGGAGGGCTCTGGAGCTTGCCAGCCTCCAACACGTTCCATGCCTGGCCCACGTGTTCAATCTAGTGGTGCAACGATTTTTAAAAACATACCCCAAATTAGCAGAGATAAGGGTGAAAGTGGGGCACTTGGACACCCACTTTCCCAAGTCTACAGTACCTGGAGCTAGCCGCAATACACTCCAGCAAGGCCTACATCTGCCTGAAGCACCTACTGTTGTGCGAGGTCACCACACACTCAAACCCTAGATACCGTATGTTGAGCAGGGTGTTTGAGCAGCAGAGACCTTTGATAGAGTACCAGCTACAAAACCCAAGGGTTCCTCAGAGTCAGCTCCCTCACTTTCTGCACCATGAGTTTCCATGGGTGGCAGAGTTATGGCTAGAGGCACAGGCATGGATAGGGGTAATGTGTAGGGGCAAAAGCAGTGTGGATGTGGAGGCAAGCTAAGCATAAAAAACTGGGGGTAAAAGCAGAGGCATAAACTGGGGTGATGTTTAGGGACTAAAGCAGTGTAGATGTGTAGGGAAGCTAATTCAACAAAAACAGTGGGTAGAAGCAAAGGCATGCAAAACTCTACCCTGTTGGAAGACTTATTCCTAGGTCTGGAACACGTTAATGGCCCCCCCTGGACAAATTACTGCCACTCAGGGGCCTAGTGTCACCAGGAGGGACAAGTATAGGCGCATGTTGTGGGAATACCTGGCCGACACCAGCTCTGTCCTCTCCAATCCCTCTGTGCTCTACTGCCTACACTTATTTTCTCATCTTTTTTTCTGCACTGCACATCTCTTGCCTACTTCCTTTGGGATCTTAGAAGTGGTGGTCCACTTCCAAAGGTGGTAATTTCAGTGCTGGAGTTGTCAATAGACAGTGTAATGGGAGTAGCTGAGGTATCACTGTCTTAACCACTTTTTGGCACAAAATTAACTTCCAAAGCCAAGTATGGTGCAAGTATATGATGCAAGGACACCTACACACCTATCTCTGACACATTGGGGAGTTCACCCTCATGCGCCCTTTTGGCCTGCACCATCATGCGCCTCTTCCCAGCCACTCCACATCTCCCAAGCTTTTCATTGCAGGCAGAAGTACAACACAACCCACCCCCATGCCCAAGCCTTTAACAGCCTCATCGATAAACTGCTGGCCCTGGAGATGTTGGTGTTTGTTTATGCTTCTGGATACCCAGGCCTTCCGTCAGCAGATGGCAGCTGGGGCACCTCCCTATGCTGGGCCTAGCCGTTACTACTTCTCTTGGTGTGCTGTCCCTGCCTTGCGCCTGCATGTGTCCCATAACATCAGTCAGGCCCAGAGCTCTGCGCTTTGCTGCAAGGTCCACTTGACCACCGACACATGGACAAGCGCCTGTGGTCAGGGATGCTGCAGTGCTTATCTTTAATGACAGGCAGGGTGAATGTGGTGGAGTCTGGTCCCCGGGTGCAAACTGGGGTGGCCTATCTCCTCTCCCAGGCCAAAATTCATGGCAGGAGTAGACTGAAACCCTACGATGCTGCAACCTCCACCCCAGCTACTAGCGTCAAACGCTGTAACACTGGTGTGGGGAGATGTCAGCAGGCCGTGCTGAAACTGATCAGCTTGGGGGACAGACAGCACAGTGCCTCCGAGGTCAGGGATGCCATCCTGGCTGAGATGGCATTTTTTTTTCCCTGCTACACCTGGGGCCTGGCATTTTTGCGCCTGTGATAATGGCTGGAACCTGGTAGCAGATCCGGAGCTTGCCAGACTCAAACACGGTCCACGCATGGCCCACGTTTTTCAACTTGTTGGTGCCATGTTTCTTTGAAACCTACACCATTGTGCATGATATACAGGTCAAAGTGGGGCCATTTTCGTAAGTGAGAACTAGCCTCTGCTAGGCAGAAAACATTCAGAGCACACTCCTCTCATCTTCGCACCGTTGGCTGGCGGAGGAAGACGAGGGGGTTGGAGTGGCATCTGATGTCCCTGTCCCACACGAGGCTAGAGGGTGCACTTCAGTGCATCCCATTGCTTCACCACAAATGGTGTGAAGGGGAGTGGAAAATGGAGGAAATGGAGAGTGACCCTTACAGTTGGGGCCAGCAAAGGCATGCGAAGTAACACACTGGCACACATGGCTGACTTCATCTTGGGTTGCTTTTCAACACATATTTCACATCATGAAGAACAAATAATACTGGATTTTTACAAGCCTCGAACCCCGGTCTAGGTCTAATGTCTGTTCCTTTCTTATATTAGGGGAGAGGGAAAAAAAATTACTTCAGTGATACGTTTAGCGTACATAGACTGACTATTAATGTGTATCCCACTTAGTGTTGTTAGGGTTACACACCGTCACAACCTGGCTAAAGCTTCTATAGCTGTTAATAAAGTCAACATAAATTTACGGTATCCAAAAAGACAGCTGGTACCGACAGAGAGCAAGACAAATGTCAACCAAAGCTGTGAGCTCTGAACACCCACAGTGACTTTGGCGTCATCATCATTATAAGGGAGCGGGTGGTAATAAATAACCTGGCAGTGCCTAAAACCCAAAAAGCTTATACAACTATATTTACATTAAGATACACAAATGACACTTTTTAGTAGCATGTCATGAGACAAGCTGATAAGATCTTCCTTTGTGCAGTGCTATTTGAAAGTTAAACGCTGCCTTTATTTTAATTCTGGAGAAGGTGCAGACATTAGATTTAGAACATGTTGTCTTCATTGTCCAAATCCTCTATATAGGTAATGTGTTTTTCGGGCCGAGCTTTCTGGGAACGAGCTGGTGCAGCACTGACAACCTGGGTGAATATGGCAAGAGCCTGAGATGTAGGGTGAATGAATCCCCAAATTATTTGGGGAATTTCCACTCAGAAACTGGCACTATATACAAGTAGCAAAAATTGTGGGTGCACGTAACCCCAATATATTCTTTGAATTCCCAGTCAGACAATGGCACTATATGGCAGTAGCAAGAAATGAGGGTATTTGTAACCCCAATATATTCTTTGAATTCCCAGTCAGACAATGGCACTATATGGCAGTAGCAAGAAATGAGGGTATTTGTAACCCCAATATATTCTTTGAATTCCCACTCAGACAATGGCACTATATGGCAGTAGCAAGAAATGAGGGTATTTGTAACCCCAATATATTCTTTAAATTCCCAGTCAGACAATGGCACTATATGGCAGTAGCAAGAAATGAGGGTATTTGTAAACCCAATATATTCTTGGAATTCCCAGTCAGACAATGGCACTATATGGCAGTAGCAAGAAATGAGGGTATTTGTAACCCCAATATATTCTTTGAATTCCCAGTCAGACAATGGCACTATATGGCAGTAGCAAAAATAGTGGGTGTATATAGCCCCAATTCTATTGCTAGGGGACTTGCAGGGTATTTCTGAGGTGAAGGTGGGGGGGGGGCACACCGTTGGAACGGGGATTTGGGGTGTATATATGGGGTATACGGGAATACACTGTCAGTGTATTCCATTCAGGATCCTGGGAAAGCTGGGTTGCGGCGATTGAGCCCGTCAGTGCCACGTTACACTGACTAGCTTCTCCCTGGAATTTAGCTCTTACAAGAGCTGTTGGTTGTCTTCTCCTTCCTATCCTAGCCTGTCCTTGCCTACCCAGAATCTAAGCCCTAGCTAACTGGACGGAAACCTCCGTCCCCGGTGAATTGCAAGCTCAGAATGACGCGAACCTGGGCGTCGCTGTTCTTTTAAATTAGAGGTCACATGTTTTCAGCAGCCAATGGGTTTTTCCTAATTTTTTCAATGTCACTGGTGTCGTAGTTCCTGTCCCACCTACCCTGCGCTGTTATTGGAGCAAAAAAGGCGCCAGGGAAGGTGGGAGGGGAATCGAGTAATGGCGCACTTTACCACGCGGTGTTCGATTCGAACATGCCGAACAGCCTAATATCCGATCGAACATGAGTTCGATAGAACACTGTTCACTCATCTCTAATAGCCAGGCTTTTCATCAAGTGGTGCAAAAATAGCATTTGATATTTTGGGAATATCCACATAGAATATGATGGAAAGCCCACAGTGTATTTTCCAGAAATCTGCAGTGACAAAAAAAACCTTAATGCAAATTGTGGTTTTTTTTTTTTGTTGTAGAATTGAAACAAATGACCTCCTCATTTCATCCTATGTATTTACAAAAGGAAAAATCGTCTAATCGTCTAATACCCTTATACTTTTCAATATGTGTTTTAAAAACCTCATAGTGAACTGGCAGTGAAGAGAACCGACTCACAGTTCTCATTCAGGTTAATGAGACCATGCGGCATAGCTTTAGTGCATAGCTAATGGTGGAGAGATAGCTTTGACGGATTGATGAGGGTCCCTGCAGTGGGACTTCCATGGTTTAGAAAATCAGACACTAATGGCCTCAACTAACTAATGCCATTACTTTTTGTGGCAGGAAACCCCCTTTTAGACTGACGCCACACATTGGAGAAAAGCTGCAGTTTTTGTTGAGACAAAACCAAGAGTGTCTTCTGTAATAAACTCAAGTCTAATAGGGATCTATGAAAATGGGCCCCTAATGGATGAAAAATGTTTGGGAGAAATGCACCATTTCACATTTTGTAGATATAGATAGTGTGGGGGAGGTAGGCTCAGCGGTAGCAGCAGCAGACCCAGACAGTCAGAGACAGACACCAAAATCAGTTTGAACAGGGTTTTAGCCCTGTGTGTTTATTTTGCAAAAAGGTTTAAAGGTGTTGGCAAACAAAATAAACAGGCCTTTACTTTAGGCAAAAACAGCAACACAAATACCTGCCCGGCTAGGCGACTAACTACACAGAAGCAATCTGTCTATACATGTGGCTTGCTTCAACCACACGGACAAAACAAAGCAACAAAAAATACAAGCTGTGCAGCACCCACTGGTCTCACCAGTTTTCAGTTAGGACAGACAGGACCTGGCTCCACCACTCTCCCCCAGGAACTGCCCAGGACAGAAGTCTGGAGAGGCTTTATAGGCCTGTGATTAGGCCTAACTGTTCCCACCTGTACACACAAGCTCCTTCCTGCAGTGGGATGAGAAGGGGTTAGTACTGACATATGCCTTACTACAGCTATTGAAGCCCTCACTCACCACACATATGAGAGGACTCTGGGGGAGATATAGCGTCCTTCCAGGACTTTTCCTGTCACTTTCTTACAATAGGTATAGATATATTTATATACAGAGCTGGTTCCAGGTGTGCGTGGACCCTTGGACTGGGTTTCCCTCTAAGGGCCTCTTCACACGGAGTTTACGCTCTGTGTATTCTGTATACGCTCTGCTCATTTTGTTCATTTTACACGTGTAAAAATACACATGTAAAATGTAGTTAGCCATGGAGTTCAATAGCATGTTCATATAACGTGCGTCTTCTTGCGCACGTCTTTTTGCAAAAACTCGCATGCAAAAAGACGTGCGTTATATGAACATGCCATTGAATTCAATGGTTAACTACATTTTACACATGTATTTTTACACGTGTAAAATGTACAGAATACACGGAGCGTAAACTCCGTGTGAAGGGGCCCTAAAACTTGACAAAGCAAAAACAGTGGAAAATGGGTATTTTATTCTGTGATAACCTACTGAAATGCTGTAGGTCTTCTCTAACTTTCGACCTTTGCAATGCAAAAGATCAAAAATCATGGGGGGAAATCTGAAGTTATAATTGATGTGCCCCAACACATAAAGGTCACTCATATATCATGTATACAGCACACATAACTCATATATTACATATATAGTATAGCAGTGTTTGTGTATCACGTTAATTGTGTAAGCATCCTGTATGTGGGATCACAAGTGTCTTCAAGTTGCAATCGGCCTTCCTATACAGGTATATAGGGTGGAAAGTAGTCACTGTGCAGTTTGGTAACCTGGTGTGTGCCACATTTAACATGGACCAAAGAAAACCAAGGAGAGAGTTGTTGGAAATTAGAAAGAAATTTATAGACAAATATATTAAAGATAAAGGCTACGAGATCATCTCCAAAAAGCTTAATGTTCCTGTTAATACAGTTGCATATATTATTCAGAAGTTTAAGTGCTACATGCCTATATCTATTCTTCCTGGATGTGGCTGCAATAGGAAAATTGATGACAAATTGAAGAGATGGATAATACGAATGGTAACCAAGAGCCAAGAACATCTTCTAAAGAGATTAGAGGTGAACTCCAAGGTCCAGGTACATCAGTGTCAGATCGCACCATGCGTTCTGGTCTTTGCCAAAGTGGACTTAATGGAGAGAGATTGAGGAGGAAACCAGTGAAAAGGAAATCATAAAAAACCAAAAAGCTTCTGGGAGGATGTCCAGTGGACCCATGGAGTCACATCAGCTCTATTTTCATCGATGTGAAAATGAAGCATACAAGGAATGCAGATTAGAGATGAGAGAACGGTGTTCGATTGAATTGATATTCGTTCGAATATCAGGCTGTTCGAGGTGTTCGATTCCAATCGAACACCAGGTGGAAAACTCACTAAAAATTCGATTCCCCTCCCACCTTCCATGGCGCGTTTTTGCACCAATAACTGTGCAGGGGAGGTGGGACAGGAAATACGACGACGTAGGCAGTGAAAAAAAATCTGAGAAAGGAATTGGTAGCCGGAAACAGATAACCTCCAATTTAGACGAATGGTGGATTTACCATTCGACTAATTTGGGACTGTGAGTTGCTTTGAGTTGCTTTCCAGGGTGTTGGCATCATTTCCTGGGGTGTGATAGTGGACTTGGTGACCCTCCTGCGTCGAATGGTAGGATCCCCTGTAGCAAAGCATTTTCTCCCATAGACTATAATGGGGTTCGATATTCGATCAAATAGTCGAATATTGAGGGGCTATTCGAAACGAATATCGAATCTCGAACATTTTACTGTTCGCTCATCTCTAATGCAGAGATTGCCTCAAAGGAATGTGCAACAAAATATTAAGTTAAAGGGATCCTATCATTCAATCACAATTTTTTCTCATTAACACGTCAGAATAGCCTTAAGAAAGGCTATTCTTCTCCTACCTTTCATTGTCTTCTCCGTGCTACCGTTCGCTTGAAAATCCATTTTTTGTCAGTATGTAAATGAGCTCTCTTGCAGCACTGGGGGTGGTCCTCAGCTCTCAAACAGCAATGGAGGCATCCCCAATGCTGCCAGAGAACTCTCCAGAAGAGTTTTCTGGCAGCATTAGGGGCGGCCCCAGTGTTGTTTGAGTGCTGAGGACCGCCCCAGTGTTGTGAGAGAGCTCATTTACATACCGACAAAAAATGGGATATCAAGCGAACGGCGGCGTGGAGAAAACAACGAAAGGTAGGAGAAGAATAGCCTTTCTTAATGCTTGTGATTGAATGATAGGATCCCTTTAAGGGCATTATTGTTTTGACTATTGTCGCCACATGTTTGTGTGTGTAGCCATGTAGCCATACAGTTCTGCAAAAGGTAGAAAACAGATTTGTGTACTCAAAATGGTGATAGAACATAGCCGGATTAGGGACAATAAAACAATGTACTGTACAGTATATAAACCATCATAAAGAAACAACAACAATTATAATAGATTGGATTTTACCATGACTTTAGCAAAGTATAATAGTGCCATCTAGTGTTTGATTAAAGAATTTACATGTACATGTATGTATGAAAAACCTGTAGTATGGAATGAGCGAGGTCTATGTATCTATAAATAAATGGTTACTGTTCATCTTATGCTTACTTGTATAGTGCCATCATATTCCACAGCACGTTACAGACATTGTCAGTGTAAGGGCTCACAATCTACATTCCCTATCACTATGTCTTTGGAGTGTGGGAGGAAACTCAGGCAAACACGGGGAGAATATAAAAACTCCATGTAGATGGGCAGGATTTGACCCCAGGACTCCAGCGTTGCAAGGCTGCAGGGCTAGCCATCGAGCCATCATGCTGCCTTCCTGCAGTGTACAGATAATGCTTTAAAAAAAGTGAAAAAAAACCAAGGTTATGACTGCTGTTACCTATATTTTCTCCATGTGTGCAGCAATAGATTTGGAATCCCTGAAGGATAAAGCCTACAAGTACCTTACGGACCAGGCCTCATTTCTTACGGACCAGGCCTCATTTTTCTTATTTGTCATGTCACTTTATGTGGTAATAACTTTAAAATGCTTTAAGTTAACAAAGTGATTCTCAGACTCTTTTTCATAGCACATTGTACTTCGTGTTACAGCGTACAGCCCAGTAGAGGAGAACGGAGAGAGAGAGAAATAGTGACACTGGCTATGCCACCTGCTAGGCTGGGCATCGCTCCTCTCTCACTCCAGTCCCTCTCCTACACGCAGTCAAGGGGGGGTCCTGCAGCACTACCTGATGGAGTTGATAGTAGACTTGTTTCCCCCAGGGCACTTCTAGTTGGGAGAGGGGACCTCTCCTAGCTAAGCCGGTGTGATGGTGTTCAGAAGGGCCCTTGATGTTGAATACAGGCACGACTCAGGAGTCCAGTATTGCAGGGTAAACCAAAGAACTCTTTTATGGAACAGCTTTAACAGATTCACCAGCAGCTTGCAGATGGGTACAGATACAGTTTGTGTTCCCCAAAGCCTTGGTCTTAGGAGGTTTTGCCAGGGATCACACAGACTCTGCAGTAATATACTTCACCTACTCCTCCACTCGTACCACTCCCAACATCAGTAGATAGGGGCTAAGCAGGGCAATGAGTCATGACAGAGATCTGAGTACCTGAAAACTAGGCTCGGCTGAATTACTTCTGTCAGGCACCTCTGTTGCTCCTAATGGCATGAAAAAGCAGATGTCTCTCAAAGACGCACCAAACCTTTTCCCTATCTCAGAGGCTGTCTCCGGATGAAACTGGGATACTCAGAGACACACCAAACTTTCTCCCTATCTCAGAGGATGTCTCTGGAATGAACCTGGAAAAAGAAGACTCCCTCCTAGAGGCTGGACTGGTGTCTGCTGGATTCCTAGCTGAGTTCTCCCTCTGCTCTGCACAGCAGGACACATGTATAGATGGGCTGCAAACAGTACTCTGCACTAAACTGGACGAACCTGTGACTCCCAACAGGGGACTATAAACCCTTTCTTCAACCCCACCCAGTGGTATGTGATTGGCCATGAGCAGTAGTGAACCTAGCCTCTCTGCTGCCTGAGGCGGACGATCAAAAGACGCAGTGGCGTAACTACCACGGAGGCAACAGAGGCAGCTGCCACAGGGCCCGGGACATCAGGGGCCCGGTGACAGCTGCTACCGCTGCTATCATTATTCTCGGAGGTCTTTTCGGACCCCCGAATATAATGATCGGGGCCCCCTGTTGGTGGAATACTTTCCACCAACAGGGGGCCCCGAAGCTGCAGCAACGGCTGACGCACAGGAGCTGCAGCTCTGGCTCCTCTCAGCGCTTCAGGATGCTCCCCCTCTCTCCCCCCTCCCTTTCTCTGCCTGTACTCTTCCCACCAATGAGAAGGCTGAGGAGAGCCCAGGAGGAGGGGCTTATCCCTGCCGAGCTCCTGCCATCCTGCACTGAAGATGAAGAAAGGAAGAAGGAAAATGAAACTACAGATACACAGGTACATACTGGAGTTACTATACTTATTAATATCAGGCATTTGGGGTGATTACTTTTGTTTTAGTAACTCCATGTGCCTCATATTAATAGCAGTTAACCCTATCATGCCCCTCACATTAACCCCTGTGTGCCTCACCATAAGAGTTACTGATATGTGAGACATATGGGGGTAATAATAATGAAGATACTTTATTATTACCTCCATGTCTCTCACATATCAGTAACTCTTATGTGAGGTACACAAGGGTTAATGTGAGGGACATGATGGGGTTAACTGCTATTAATATGAGGCACATGGAGTTACTAAATTGTAATGCACATGATCAGATCTTTTATCCACAATTGTCCTGGTACAGCGGTCAGCGGGTGACGTGACAGTATTTAGTCCTGCAGGGGCCACTAAGGGACATAATACTGTGTGCAGTGGCCACTATAGGGTATAATACTGTGTGCAGGGGCCTCTAAGGGACATAATACTGTGTGCAGGGGGCACTATGGGGTATAATACTATGTGCAGGGGACACTATGGGACATAATACTGTGTGCAGGGGCCTCTAAGGGACATAATACTGTGTGCAGGGGCCACTATGGGGTATAATACTGTGTTCAGGGGCCAATATGGGACATAATACTGTGTGCAGAGGCCACTATGGGGCATAATACTGTGTGCAGGGGACACTATGGGACATAATACTGTGTGCAGGGGACACTATGGGACATAATACTGTGTGCAGGGGCCACTATGGGACATAATACTGTGTGCAGGGGACACTATGGGACATAATACTGTGTGCAGGGGCCACTATGGGACATAATACTGTGTGCAGGGGCCACTATGGGGCATAATACTGTGTGCAGGGGACACTATGGGACATAATACTGTGTGCAGGGGCCACTATGGGGCATAATACTGTGTGCAGGGGACACTATGGGACATAATACTGTGTGCAGGGCCCACTATGGGACATAATACTGTGTGCAGGGACCACTATTGGTCATAATAGAGCGCGCAGGAATGCGTAGGAGGGACTCGGTCGAGATCTTCGGTGTCGGGGGGCCCCATGTCAAAAGTTCGCCACGGGGCCCCACTATTCCTAGTTACGCCACTGAAAAGACGCCCCCCCCCCCATATTGAGTCTGGGGGAAGGGGGGGAATTGTTGTTCATCTTTTGATCAGCGGGCTGATTGGGGATGCTAGTGGTAACATTACAATAAATACAATGCAGTAATATTTTGTACAGTAATACTCACAGGAGACGTCTCCCCACATTTCCTGTCTCTTCCCTTTAGACTGCCATGACCACTTCTTCCAGCCATGACTTGACTCTGTAAAGTTTGAAACACAGACATCTTCGACTTCTCACTTCTCCTATATATATGTATGTATATATACACTCACCGGCCACTTTATTAGGTATACCTGTCCAACTGCTTGTTAACACTTAATTTCTAATCAGCCAATCACATGGCGGCAAGTCAGTGCATTTAGGCATGTAGACATGGTCAAGACAATCTCCTGCAGTTCAAACCGAGCATCAGTATGGGGAAGAAAGGTGATTTGAGTGCCTTTGAACGTGGCATGGTTGTTGGTGCCAGAAGGGCTGGTCTGAGTATTTCAGAAACTGCTGATCTACTGGGATTTTCACGCACAACCATCTCTAGGGTTTACAGAGAATGGTCCGAAAAAGAAAAAACATCCAGTGAGCGGCAGTTCTGTGGGCGGAAATGCGTTGTTGATGCCAGAGGTCAGAGGGGAATGGCCAGACTGGTTCGAACTGATAGAAAGGCAACAGTGACTCAAATAGCCACCCGTTACAACCAAGGTAGCCAGAAGAGCATCTCTGAACGCACAGTACGTCGAACTTTGAGGCAGATGGGCTACAGCAGCAGAAGACCACACCGGGTGCCACTCCTTTCAGCTAAGAACAGGAAACTGAGGCTACAATTTGCACAAGCTCATCGAAATTGGACAATTGAAGATTGGAAAAACGTTGCCTGGTCTGATGAGTCTCGATTTCTGCTGCGACATTCGGATGGTAGGGTCAGAATTTGGTGTCAACAACATGAAAGCATGGATCCATCCTGCCTTGTATCAACGGTTCAGGCTGGTGGTGGTGGTGTCATGGTGTGGGGAATATTTTCTTGGCACTCTTTGGGCCCCTTGGTACCAATTGAGCATCGTTGCAATGCCAAAGCCTACCTGAGTATTGTTGCTGACCATGTCCATCCCTTTATGACCACAATGTACCCAACATCTGATGGCTACTTTCAGCAGGATAATGCGCCATGTCATAAAGCTGGAATCATCTCAGACTGGTTTCTTGAACATGACAATGAGTTCACTGTACTCCAATGGCCTCCACAGTCACCAGATCTCAATCCAATAGAGCATCTTTGGGATGTGGTGGAACGGGAGATTCGCATCATGGATGTGCAGCCGACAAATCTGCGGCAACTGTGTGATGCCATCATGTCAATATGGACCAAAATCTCTGAGGAATGCTTCCAGCACTTTGTTGAATCTATGCCACGAAGAATTGAGGCAGTTCTGAAGGCAAAAGGGGGTCCAACCCTTTACTAGCATGGTTTACCTAATAAAGTGGCCGGTGAGTATATATATATATATATATATATATATATATATATATATATACCTCCCAACTTTTGAGGAACAGAAAGAGGGACAAAATGTGCGGCGTGCGTAGTGCGCCGTGGCAAATTTAGCTCCGCTCACTTTTATGTTGACTCCGCCCATTCTCATTCATTTTCATGTACCCCCACCCAGTATAATCCTCCTACAGTCACCCGTATATTATATGTCCCCACATTATAATGTTCCCTTCCAACTGCCCCAAAGTATTAAGTCCTTCTCCTGGTGCCTCAGTTTAACCTGGAGTAAACTAGAGGGGACATGATACTGGGGCAGCTGGAGGTGGACATTAAACAGTGGGGGTAGTTGAAGGGGGGCAATAAATTAATGGCAGCTGAAGTTGAACATTAAACTAGGGGCAACTAGAGAGGGAGATTAAACTCGGGCAGCTAGAAGCAGACATTAAACCGTAGGGGTACCTGGAGGGTGACATTAAAATGGGGGCAACTAGAGGCAGACAGGTCCCCCTACAGCTACTCCCACGATTTAATGCCCCCCTCCAGTTGTTCCCAGTTTAATTTCCCCCTAGTGTAAGTGCCCCATTCATCTACCCCCAATTTCATGTCCCTCCTCCATTTCTCCCCCAGTTTCATGTCTCCCTTCATCTGTCCCCAGTTTCCTCTACCCTCCATCTCTCCCCCAGCTTCATATTCCCCTTTATCTGCCCCCCGTTTCATGCCCCCCCTCCTTCTGTCCCCAGTTTCATGTCCTCCTCATCTCTGTCCTTAATATAACGTTCCCCTTCCATCTCTGTCCCTAGGTTACTGTTGACACACACACACACACACACACACACACACACACACACACACCTTATACTGCTAGTCACATCCACAGCAGCATATACATGTCTTACCCTAGTCTCATCCAGAGCTGGATTCACATGTCATACACTAGTTGCATACAAAGCAGCATATACATGTCTTACACTAGTCACTTCCAGAGCAGCATTTACATATCTTACACTAGTCACATTTAGAGCTGCAGTCAGATATATTACACTAATCATATGTAGAGCAGCATTAATTTATCTTATACTAATCATATCCAGAGTTGTATTAACACACACACACACACACACACTCTCCACCCTGCATCTCAACTCCCCCTCCCCTCTCAGTACACTAAACAACACATCAGTCCTTCTCTTCCAGCATTGCACGGAATACTAAGATACGATTACCTGGTCACATGACGTTTGGCCATGAAGCCATGAGATAATACAGCATCATTCAAATTGTAGAAAGTGCAAACACTCAGAAAATAGCACATTTTTCACATTTTACATAGAACATAGAAGACAGGACAAACAACACAACCCGCGGGTACAAATGACAAACATAAAACATAGCAGCTCACTCTGGGATTCTGCAGTGTCAGACATGTAGCAGAGCTGAGTGTGTGCTGAGCTCTGCTACATCCAGAGATGAGTTTTGGCGTTGTTCTGGCCCAATTAAACCACTGTGTGTGTATATATATATATATATATATATATATATATATATACAAAGAGAGAGAGAGACTTCTATCTATCTATCTATCTAAAGCAACTGTTAAAAAAAAGGTGGGGAAGGAGTACGAAAAAAAAAAAAATTACCCATAAAAGGGATGTTGGTGTGGGGTAAAAAAACAGCAGCTAGCAAGGTGGGGGGGGGGGGGGGGGGTTGAGACTTTGCATAGCGGAGGATGGAGGGTGGCAAAGGAGGATGAAGGGTGACAGAGAAGAATGAAGGGTGGAGGAGCAGGATGAAAGTAAAAGGGCATAAATCACAGCAGTAATGCACTCTATAGGTCGCACAGGACAGCAGTGACTGATCTCACAATCCCAGAGAGAAATAATGCAAATCTGTTTTCTAAGATGTAAATAGAAAAACAGTGCCTCTGCTTGCTGTCCTCTAGGGGCAGACCCCTTAAACATCATGCACGACTTTTTGAACAAGCCTTAATGCTATGATACGCATGATGTTTAAGGGGGCTGCCCTTAGAGGGCAGCAAGCAGAGGCACTGTTTTTCTATTTTCATCTTGGAAAACAGATATGCATATTTTCCCCATAATCCCCCAGTGGAGCGAAAAAGGCTTGTAGGTCTCCATACACCTGTAAAGGTGCACACTCCCTAAGGAGTGTTATTATCTCCTAATCCCAGAGAGAGTGATGCGAGCAGAGCAGTGACTGTCAGTTTGCAATTCCCTGCACGGCTGTGATTGATCGATCTATGCAGACTGACCTATTGCAGTGATTGAGGGTTAGGGGGCATGTGGCACCCGCCCCCCCCCCCCATCCACCTACCCAGTAGACAGTCACCTGCTGTGTAAGTTGCAATTGGCTACTATTCCTTCAAATTGTGTTACGTACCAATAGTACGTAATAATAGTATTGTTAAGGTGTTAATGACTTACAGCCAGGATTGGTTTTAGATAAGTTTTATCCCTTAGCAAAATTAAAAGTGGGGCCTAAATTGCTGAAATACTTTACTATCAGTGTGCAGAGTACCAGAATGCTATTCCCCATGATATATGGGGAATACAGGCAAACAACATGGCTAGTACATGAAGAAAACAAAAGGAGCAAAGGGAGACAACATTAGAAACACAGGCAGACAATTTTGGAAACACAGGCAGACAATATGGGGAACACAGAGACAACATAGGGAACACAGGCAGAAAAAATGGGGAGCACAGAGAGACAACTTGGGGAATATAGGGAGAAAATATGGGGAACACAATGAGACAACATGGGGAGCAAAGTGAGACAACACGAGTTGCACAGGCAGACAGCATAGGGAACATAGGACGACAACAAGAGGAGAACAAGAAGACAACATTAACAATTCGGAAGCAGCATCAGTGTGCAATGCTGCCACCTATAGGCAACCATTCTTATGTCCAAATATATGGGTAAAAAATATGCAAATCTATTCTCTTGGATGGAATTAGGAGAACAGAGTGCACTCTGTACACCACCCTATATTTGCTAAATCAGTATTTCTGTCCCAAAAGGAACAGATTCCCAGCTATGGACAGCGCTGTTTCGGCCTATTGGGCCATCCTCAGCATAGCGTAGGGATACTGATTTAGCAGAGTGAGAGACTATAGATCAGGGTATGGGGGCACTCGTCCACATTAGGGAGAGTGTTTGCCTACATAGGCAGTACGGAGACTTACAAGTCGTGATGGCCCAATAGGGGACCGATCGGAGGCATTAGAGCCGGTTGTCTACTGCTTAAAGCAGTAGACACCCGGCGGCTATGGCGGTCGCCATAGTTACAGACCCGACATGCGCCGTACTATTACGGCGCATGTCGGGAAGGGGTTAAATACCCAACATCCACTGTACTATTACGGGTCGTGTTGAGAAGGGGTTAACTGTGAATAATAAATGTAAACTTTCCCATTGACAAAGGCACTAAACATATTCATTCATTATAACACTTTACAGACATTAAATACTGTAGCGATGTCGTTTTTGGTATCTTTTCTTATCATGTGCTTCATTAGTGGCGTTGCCATAGCAGATGCAAAGGTAAAAAGATGTGATCATTTCTAATGTCTAATACATTTCAAATATTTCCTAGTACATTGTCAATTATTCCTTTGTGATATACAGACATAGACATAGTTGCATACCGATAAACCATTCATTAATTCGTGTAATTTTTAAATGGCTATTTATTCTTTATTTAGGAATTCATTTCATGCCAGCAGCTTAGGGTTGAATTAATTATAATTCTCCGAAATATATGAATGGACATCTTATATATATGAATGCCTCAAAAAAACAAGCAAAATCTGCAACAAAAAAGCAGCTTTACCGCAATGTGGGACCTTAGCCTACCTGTACACCTCTATCAGTAGCCGCAATGGCACCAGTAAAGGCATTATTTTGTTTTAAACCAGGCAAACTGCACAGAAAATAAGGACAGTGGCAGATTTTGGTCCACTTTTACATACCTCCCAACCGTCCTGGATTCAGTCGAACGGTCCCTGTTTCTAGGTCTTGTCCCGCTGTCCTGGTCGGCACGTAGTATGTCCTGGTTTTAATTGATCTGCGTCCTCTCCAGACACAGATGAGTTGAATATGAGCTACTATGAGTGGTCTACGAGCCATGTCCCCATGAGTTGGTCTGAAGAGGTGACCTGGCCATTGGTACCTTCCTCACTCCCTGTTGGTGTGGCGCTAGGCCAGTAACCTAGGAGAGGAGGGTTTTCCACTGAGCCTATTGCATATGGTCCCTATTGTATGCAGACATTCAATTGGGAATTGTGGCCACAACAATGATTGTAGGGAGTGAGTTAAATTATCTTGTAGGGGAAGTTAGCCTGCAATATGCAGCTCCCTCTTTTTTCTTCTCACTATAATGAGATTTTACATCTTATGGTGTGAAACATCTTGTTTTTACACTTTGGATGTTTAATACGCTTCCATTGTTTTCAATGGGAGCCGGTACCGTACACGCGGCGCTATTTTGCAGCCGTGATTTTGCAGCGGCCGCAAAATAGCGCCGCGTGTACGGTACCGGCTCCCATTGAAAACAATGGAAGCGTATATGGCCCGCAAATCCTCCCGCGGCGTCTACGTATCAAATGACGAGCCAGAATACTCCGTGTGAACCCAGCCGTATATTGTTACATGCCATGTCAATTCACCCTTCCTGATTAGCGGGATGTGGGGGTAGGTGTCGGTTAACCAAACCTGATTACCTGCTGGAAGTAGCTTCTCGCAAATCCTCTCGCGGCGTCTACGTACCAAATGACGAGCCAGAATACTCCGTGTGAACCCGGCCTACAAGAGACAGGTACTGAAAATCCATAACTGCTGGGCCGTTCATCACACCCTCAATAAGCCCTTATATTCTCTATACCACCTTATATAAATGATCTTCCTTTACAGACATGATGCCCCCGACGTACCCTTTCTGCCACATATAATAAGAACTGGTCAAAAAAAAAAAAAAAAACGTATGCTCACCTACCTGCAATCCCTTGCTGCATCGGGGCTGCTGCCAAGTCTCTTCTCTGCTTGTTGACAAGGTGTTGTGAGCATAGACAGTACGTCTGCATCTCACCTCAGGAGGCGCAAGGCTATGACGTCATTGCACCGTTCTAGGCACAGACATCTTGTTGGTGGGCACAGTGCCCTATAAGCTAGCAAGTCTAAATTGACTTGTGGCTTACAGAATGGCACGCTTCCTACTCTACCATGCTTTTCAACTATATCTGTGCCCTTCAGACACTGATATAATAGAAAAAATGAATGTATTTATGGCTTTCCTCCCCGCCACTAGGCACACCACTGGTTATAGGAAAAAAGAAATCCTGAAGTCAATGACATTATGGACAATTGTTTTTAGGTTGGTATTTCTCTAGAAAGGCTGCAGTGTATTTATAGGTGTAAAAAAATCATTGATTTCACTGAATCTAGAATTACTCTAAAATATTACGTATATATTGTTCAAGATTCAGCTTAAATAAATAGAATAACGCTCAATTACTTTCTGAAGACGCAAATGGAGAAAACTGGTTCTCAGATGTATTATCTGTCTGAGCAAATTTTAATTTTTAAAGACAAATAAAGTAATAATTTTTGTATTTCAGATGACAATTAAATCCTTAATTGCTTATCAGCGAAAAAGCTGTTAGCTAAACGTTAATTAACATAATCATAGTGTAAAAGGTTCTAATTAGAAATATTATTACCAAAATAAACATTTGAAAATGATTTTTAACTTTTACACATTTAATCTGAATTAATTCATTTTGGGACACATTTTTTAAGTGCACACCTAATATGAATACCTGGAGTGTATCAAGTATTAAGTCTAAACCTAGTGAAAGAATAGAGCGGTCTCAATTATCAATTTACATTACACTGAGCATACATGGACCTAATAAATTAAAAAATTGAGGAGACATGTAAAAACAACACATGGGGAAAATGTTGGGTTTTGGGGGTTCAAAATGTCCTCCCTTATGGATAAAGTATTTCAATATAGAGCTAGGGCAGTACATTAAAACTTTGACCAATGTCAAGCTTTGGTACTTGATAGTTATTTTTACTAGGTGACACTGAAAAAAATTGAGAACAAGTGATTTCTTGCCAAATGTACAAATTTCAAGGTTTCCTTGGTTTTGAACACTTGCTGAAAAAGTACTATAATTGTTAAAAACATTCTTCTGAGAGTTTTAGTGTACCCTTCACATTGTGGTAAATTCTTGCTTGTGTGGGGTTTATATTTAATAAAATTGAAGGCCTTTTTTACATGACAGTGAAAAACAGCCATGTGACATCCAATTGTAATAGGCCATTACACAGACATTTTAAAAACCATGAAAGTCTATGGGTGTATGCTTTTTTAAGAGACCAAACAGTCTTTCATTGAAACTGACATGTGCATTTTGATGGCCACACAGACTTAATAGGTTCATTCTGTATGGCATTCACTCAAATGACAATCCATTTTGATGACAAGTAATAATGGAACAATATTAGAGATGAGCGAACAGTGTTCTATCGAACACATGTTCGATCGGATATCAGGGTGTTCGCCATGTTCGAATCGAATCGAACACCGCGTGGTAAAGTGCGCCAAAATTCGATTCCCCTCCCACCTTCCCTGGCGCCTTTTTTGCACCAATAACAGCGCAGGGGAGGTGGGACAGGAACTACGACACTGGGGGCATTGAAAAAAATTGGAAAAAGTCATTGGCTGCCGAAATCAGGTGACCTCCATTTTAGACGAATAGTGGATTTCAAATCCGGGTCATATGAGAATGTGAACTTTGTGACTATGAGACAGGGATAGCTGTACAGGCAGGGATAGCTAGGGATAACCTTTATTTAGGGGGGAATGTTATTAAAAATAACTTTTTGGGGCTCTATCGGGTGTGTAATTGTGATTTTTGTGAGATAAACTTTTTCCCATAGGGATGCATTGGCCAGCGCTGATTGGCCGAATTCCGTACTCTGGCCAATCAGTGCTGGCCAATGCATTCTATTAGCTTGATGAAGCAGAGTGTGCACAAGGGTTCAAGCGCACCCTCGGCTCTGATGTAGCAGAGCTGAGGCTGCACAAGGGTTCAAGCGCACCCTCGGCTCTGATGTAGGAGAGCCGAGGGTGCACTTGAACCCTTGTGCACCCTCGGCTCTGCTACATCAGAGCCGAGGGTGCGCTTGAACCCTTGTGCACACTCTGCTTCATCAAGCTAATAGAATGCATTGGCCAGCGCTGATTGGCCAATGCATTCTATTAGCCCGATGAAGTAGAGCTGAATGTGTGTGCTAAGCACACACATTCAGCTCTACTTCATCGGGCTAATAGAATGCATTGGCCAGCGCTGATTGGCCAGAGTACGGAATTCGGCCAATCAGCGCTGGCTCTGCTGGAGGAGGCGGAGTCTAAGATCGCTCCACACCAGTCTCCATTCAGGTCCGACCTTAGACTCCGCCTCCTCCAGCAGAGCCAGCGCTGATTGGCCGAATTCCGTACTCTGGCCAATCAGCACTGGATAATGCATTGTATTGGCGTGATGAAGCAGTGCTGAATGTGTCTGCTTAGCACACACATTCAGCTCTACTTCATCGGGCTAATAGAATGCATTGGCCAGCGCTGATTGGCCAGAGTACGGAATTCGGCCAATCAGCGCTGGCTCTGCTGGAGGAGGCGGAGTCTAAGATCGCTCCACACCAGTCTCCATTCAGGTCCGACCTTAGACTCCGCCTCCTCCAGCAGAGCCAGCGCTGATTGGCCGAATTCCGTACTCTGGCCAATCAGCACTGGCTAATGCATTGTATTGGCGTGATGAAGCAGTGCTGAATGTGTGTGCTTAGCACACACATTCAGCTCTACTTCATCGGGCTAATAGAATGCATTGGCCAGCGCTGATTGGCCAGAGTACGGAATTCGGCCAATCAGCGCTGGCTCTGCTGGAGGAGGCGGAGTCTAAGATCGCTCCACACCAGTCTCCATTCAGGTCCGACCTTAGACTCCGCCTCCTCCAGCAGAGCCAGGCTGATTGGCCGAATTCCGTACTCTGGCCAATCAGCACTGGCTAATGCATTGTATTGGCGTGATGAAGCAGTGCTGAATGTGTGTGCTTAACACACACATTCAGCTCTACTTCATCGGGCTAATAGAATGCATTGGCCAATCAGCGCTGGCCAATGCATTCTATTAGCGTGAACTGAGTTTGCACAGGGGTTCTAGTGCACCCTCGGCTCTGCTACATCAGATTGCTACATCTGATGTAGCAGTGCCGAGTGTGCATCAGATGTGTAGTTGAGCAAAACTGACTCAGCACTGCTAAGTCTCTGCATTCGCATAGGAATGCATTGGCCAGCCTTCGGCCAATCAGCGCTGGCTCTGCCGGAGGAGGCGGAGTCTAAGGTCGGACCTGAATGGAGACTGGTGTGGAGCGATCTTAGACTCCACCTCCTCCAGCAGAGCCAGCGCTGATTGGTCGAGTTCCGTACTCTGGCCAATCAGCACTGGCCAATGCATTTCTATGGGGAAAAGTTAGCTTGCGAAAATCGCAAACTGACAGGGATTTCCATGAAATAAAGTGACTTTTATGCCCCCAGACATGCTTCCCCTGCTGTCCCAGTGTCATTCCAGGGTGTTGGTATCATTTCCTGGGGTGTCATAGTGGACTTGGTGACCCTCCAGACACGAATTTGGGTTTCCCCCTTAACGAGTTTATGTTCCCCATAGACTATAATGGGGTTCGAAACCCATTCGAACACTCGAACAGTGAGCGGCTGTTCGAATCGAATTTCGAACCTCGAACATTTTAGTGTTCGCTCATCTCTAAACAATATGTCTGTTTTTCAAGGATGTTTGGTATGTGAAAAAAGCATAACAGCCGTGTGAATAAGGCCCTAATCTTAGTTAGCACACTTTTTTTTATTGTTGTAAGGTTTTCTATTTTATGTACTCACTTTCGTAGTTGGTACTATCATTTTCAACCTGGCAGTTTAGATTTGAAATAATTTCCTGTTTGTGTTTCCATCTGTAATGTAATGACTTTTAGGCCTGGTTAACATCTGCGTTTGGTATTGTGTTCCGGGAGTCCACTTGCAGACCCCCTGAACGGAATACCAAACCCATTGACAAGCGGTGAGCTTATGAAAGCACATGGACCCCATAGACTGTAATGGGGTCTGTGTGTTTTCCACGCAGTGTCCACATGGAACATGCAGAGAGAAAATACCTCATGAGCTACTATTGCTACATGTGTCTCCTAAAGATAGTATACTTAAATGTTCTTCTAGACTTGTGTCTAAGATTGGATTTTCACTGTATGGCAACTGTACACAGCTGGATCCCAGTTCATCTTGGCACATGTATATGAAGGGAAACTGACTTATTATTCACAGTTCACAGTTCACACAGCCATTGGTCCCACATGTGGCCGGAGTATTCATCCAACTTCAGTTGATGCACCATGGAAACCCACAGCCATGGGTTGTGCCACAGTAACAGTGACATTGGGAAAAGAGATGGTAAGCAGACGATACCAACTGCTAGTTTAACCATACGAGAACTGAGCTGCCACTCGCTTTTAATATATTTGAACATTTTAAATGCTCCAAAAATTTGCCTCTTTTGGGGCTTTTGGGCTTGTATAGTTTTTGTATACAGACATGGTTTTATTGGAAAAAGAAATGGTTTTATACGGTATATTGGTTTGTATTGTATATTGTAAATGCAATTAGTTTGTTATTTTGGAATTATTTTATTTTGGAAATTTGTGGCAACAAATTATACTTTTTTTTGCAGCCAGTTCATTTAGCCTGATGATGTGTTGTGTGAATCAAATAAATTCCTGCACCAAGCTCAGCAGCGCTCAATCACCCCAATTGTCTTTTCTTTATTCTTATTCCAGTTACCATAGACCTGTCCAGTCTATGATCCCAGAGGAGAGCAGCAGCTTGCAAGGTACTTTACTACTTTCTACTTACTACCAGATGAGCAGTTGTCTATCTACCTCAAATTTTCCATTCTCACATTGTACTTACTGCACCATGAGGCACCGTTTCTTTCGTTTACATATTTGTACCATCAGTGTGGAATAGGACCAGGCTGTATGACTTGCTACCTAATAAAGCTATATTAACCATGCAATATAACTCTATAGCTTTTGCATTAACAAAGCTTTCTGAGTTTTTATTGTCACCATTTTGGGATATTTGTGTAATTTATTCATTATGTTTTATTACTTTTGGGTCAAGGTCGGTGGTGTACACTACGTGGTAGTTTCATAGTTAGGGCCCCTTCACACAGAGTTTACGCTCCGCTCATTCAGACATGTATACACGAGTGCTTCAAAACACATCCCATTCATTTCAATGGGAGCGCGTGTAAAGCCGGCCGTGTGAAGGGGCCCTAAAACTAACCATCCTGACTGAGAGAGTAGGGGGCATTAGGAGTGGTGAATATTGAGACTCAAAGTCCTGTCAACTTTATCTCATATCTATGAGTGTCTGGTTTTCTGCCCGTCTATCTGTCTCTCTGTTCTTTATGCACGACCAAACAACTGGACCGATCCTCACCAAATTTGGCACACAGGTACATCAGGTGTCCAGGAAAGTTTTAGGCTGGGTCTCAACTCTCTAGGATGTACCTTTCCTGAGATACAATATTCCCAAAAAATGACCTGCATTAGTCAATACAAGCCTGCAAGTCTTTAACTCATATTCCAACTGCCAAACACATGGTCACATGTTCCTTATCAGCTAATAGAAGCTCACAGCCGCTTAGTCTCCACATGCACACAGCTGTATTTCAAGTTTCCATAAAAACCAGCCATTTTTCTTCATTGCTGTAGGTCAGTTTTAAAGGGGCAGGGTGTTGTGGATGACACAGTTACACGAGGTCACATACACACAGCTTTACTCCTGGTTTCCATTCGCAGTTTTTCACTGATATCTAAACTGAGATACACATGATCACATGACACTTATAGACTAATGGAAACTGTCAGGTTCTTCAGTCTTCATATACACACGTCTTTACACCAGTTTTCCATAGCAACCAATCTATTCTTATGGGGCCACTACACAAACAAAAAATGAAATATACCCATGTGAAGCTGGGTCCTTCTGCTAGTACTATATATACCTGAAGAGATAGACATGATAACTTGTTATTTCTAGAGAAAAAGGAAGGGGTTAAACATTTGGACATTGACTTGCAATGCTGCCATGTACAGGAAACACACAAGACATTTCTCTTCCTTTTAGGGGACAGCTATTTTGCAAACAGACCATTTAGTTACTTTTTTAAACTTTATTTGACATCTATGAATGGAAGGAGGACAAGTGAATGACAAGAGTCTGTTAAATGGCCAAGACAAAGTTTAATACTTCAATTACTGCAGTCGATTTTGGTTTTAATTTAACCTCATGTGAAAATAAAGCCTTCATAATAACCTTGCATGTCATATGTTAAAAATGAATAATAAATAGATGAATGAAACATCTTTGTCTAATTAATTGTCTTTAATTAAGGTCATTATGTCTTTACTCTTTGGCATCCAGAAGGAAATCATTTTTAAGAATTATTTGTTAATTTCAAACTTTAAATATGCTGCCAAATATTTAATTACACATCAATTTAACAGTTTACTGGAGATGGTGAATGACCTAGATTTCCTGATCACAATCACCGAAAAACTAACAGCAATAACAGTCTTGTTTTTCAGACTGGCTAGCACAATATAATAGGTACACGGATTTACTGTCATGTGGGAGAACACTGAAAACAAGACATAATATCTGTTGCAATTATGATATCTCAGACGGTGATTAGTTCTATCACATTTATCTTAACATTACAGTGTGAAAACCAATATAAGACGCTCAACCCAACATGTGGGAGAATACTGAACAACTGAAAAACCTGACAACAATAACGTTACCTATTAAAATTGTTTTACGTCCTCTAAAGTAGACCAGTAAAAGGTTGCTAAAAAGATACAGAATGCAGAATTTTGATTCTAAATTCAATCTTTGTAATAATTTCTTGTTAATTGTCATAATATATAAAATAAAAAATAAGTAATTTTGCTGTAGGTCTTGATTAAAATGTCCCTATTGTCTTGTGTCTTGAGCTTCTATACATCTCCATGCTAAGAGATAACAGATGAACCCGATGTGGTCTGATCTTAAACATACTTTTCAAAAATTTTTTCCCTAGGTTTTGTCAATCTGGCAAATAGATAAGTTAAAATAATCCTTTAATAGTCCCTCCATGGGGAAATTCAGTGTGTTACAGTAGCATAGATAATACAGTAATATATTACAAGAAAGAACACCTACAAGCTCAGAATAGCAGATAGAAAAGATACTAGGAGTCATGGCAACTAAGAAGAGAAAGAAAGACTCAAGATCATTTAGTTCTCTGTGCGGAGTGATCTATGTTTATCACTGATTGGAAAGACCTTGTATTGATCCTCCCAAAAGAGTATCCAATTGGATATAAAATATAACCTTTATTGATTCATTAAAAAAAGTTAAATATAAAAAGTTGCCCGAGGCATATATAGTGACTAAGCACCGCTGAGTAACGGTCAGTATGTGTCTATCGGGATACACATAGAACTCTGTCCCTTACAAGTCCTATCTCCCTCAACCAGAATGATCGGGGTGTTGCTGTTGTTCGGCTGATAAAAATACTTGTAAAGACTAGGAACAACAAGGCAGCTCCTACTCCTGGGTCCCTTGAGGATACTGACCTATCGTCGCACCAACAAAGGAACACCAGAAATGGAGTCTACAACCAGCCCTATGATATCAGCCTATGTGCGAGCCACAGCAACCACCCCCCTTACTTAGAAAGCCCTACGCGTTTGAAACACTTCTCTGCTTACTAAAGTCCACCACCATCTCCTTGGTCTTCCCAGCATTATTCCTGAGGTGGTTCCACTGGCACCATTCCACAAAATTCCAATTTAAGTCTCTGCACTCCCTGTCATCTCCATTTGTGATGAGGCCTACTTTTGCAGAGTCACCAGAGTACTTTTGCAAGTAACAGCTAGATTAGTTGCGCCTAAAGTCAGCAGTATACAGAGTGAAAAGGAAAGGAGCATTGAGGTGCCTCCATACTACAGATCACAGTGTCTGACACACAGTCCCAGGCTCTCACATACTGAGGTCGGTTTGTGAGGTAGTCTAGGATCCTCTTGGACATGTGATGGTTATCCTGGCTGTATGGTGTTAAAAGTATTGGAGAAATCAAAGAACATTATTCTCACAGTGTTCCCTGGTTTCTCCAGGTGAGAAAGAGCTCTGTGAAGGAGGTGGATGATGGCATCATCCACCCAATGTAAAACAATATGCAAGATGGGAGAGACTATGATTGCAGGGATAACGTAATGTTGCACATCATCTGGGAGATGAAACAAATCAATTGGCTAGTCCTGGATATCTGAAGCAGAGGGGTGGTGGAGCAGTGAGTATTTAGTCTTGGGATCTTCAATTCAATGTATACAGCTGTTAGTGCGACACACATTAATCTTTGTCTAAATGCTGAATCTAGAAGCACAGCATCTGGGACCTCCAAAGAACTGATGTCAGAGCAATTTTTGAATAAGGCATTGCCATTGGTGCTAGACTAGCTGGGGTCAATATTTTAATGACAAAAATAGTGGGATTTAGGAAAGGATCTAGCAAAAGGAGATTCTCTGGAACGGCAATAAACAATTCATCAACAAACCAGTTCAAAAGAGGATGACATTTTATTGGCAAGAAAGAATTACATTTCTTAAAAGTTTTAAAGGGTTTCCCCTTCTTAGCAACTTATCCCCTATCCAAGGAATTAAGGATAAGTTGTAGATCGCAAGGGGTTCAACTGTTGTTGCTTACACCATTCATGATAATGGAGGTGTTCTGCTCCTTCTTCTGTAGCTGAACACTTTACTTCACTATCTCTAATGGTCCCATAGAAATGAATGGAGCAGGGGTGTTCTTGTTCAATTGCTCCATTCAGAACGGGGAGCAAAACACCCCCCATTTACATTATGAACGGAGGCCCCAGTGGTCAGACTTCCAATGATCTGCAAATTGTCTCCTATCTTGTGGGTAGGGAATAGGTTGATAATAGAGATGAGCGAACAGTAAAATGTTCGAGATTTGATATTCGTTTCGAGTAGCCCCTCAATATTCGACTACTCGAATCGAATATCGATTCCTATTATACTCTATGGGGGAAAATGCTCGTTTCAGGGGTAGGCAATGTTCGATCAAATTACACTTACCAAGTCCACGAGTGAGGGTCGGGCTGGATCCTCCGAGAAGTCTTTTCCGTGCAGCATCCCCGCGGCGTCTTCCGGCTCTGAATTCACTCTGCCAGGCATCGGGCCTAGGCAGAGCCGACTGCGCATGCCCGCACTACAAGAAAATGTAGACAAGAAAACGCCGCGGGGAAGCTGCACGGAGAAGACTTCTAAAGGTAGGAGAAGAACCAGCGTTGATTGGCCGACTGTATAGCATTCGGCCAATCAATGCTGGTTCTGCATCGAACTTTTACATTTGAATAGCGAGTGGTACTCGATCGAGTACGAGTATTTTGAATACCGTAGTATTCGATCGAATACCTACTCGATCAAATACTACTCGCTCATCTCTAGTTGATAACTGGGCAAAACCTTTGTCTACACATTGCTGTTATTTCAAGGGTTTTTTCCAGTTGACCTACAAAGTTCAGTAAAAGTCACAATGAAGTTCACATAGTTATAAAGAACATAAAGCACCCTGAATTCATTTACAAAACAGTAAATATAAAATAAAATAGTAAATCACTTACTTGACTAGTAATACCTTGCACGCAATATATGATATATTCATCAAGAAAAGTTTGGTTTAAGAATGTTCTATCCTCTTTGGTATTGGAGAGAAAGAAAGTGTTCGTGTCTGAAGGAACAATGTTCAAACATCATTCGATACATGAGTCATCTTAATGTGACAGGTTGTAGATCTCTCATTTATTCCTATTTCTTTCATTAACAAAAGAGGCAATTCGTTTGCACTTTACAAGTGCACTCCACGTGAGCCTTTGTGTGTGTTTAATTCACTCCCAAACACATTATTATTAGAGATGAGCGAACAGTGTTCTATCGAACACATGTTCGATCGGATATCAGGCTGTTCGATGTGTTCGATTCGAATCGAACATCACGTGGCAAACTCAAAAAAAATTTGATTCCCCTCCCACCTTCCCTGGCGCTTTTTTTGCACCAATAACAGCGCAGGGGAGGTGGGACAGGAACTACGACACCGGAGGCATCGAAAAAAATCGGAAAAAGTCATTGGCTGCCGAAATCAGGTGACCTCCATTTTAGACGAATAGTGGATTTCAAATCCGGGTCATATGGGAATGTGAACTTTGTGACTAAGAGACAGGGATAGCTGTACAGGCAAAGATAGCTAGGGATAACCTTTATTTAGGTAGGAATGTTATTAAAAATAACTTTTTGGGGCTCTATCGGGTGTGTAATTGTGATTTTTGTGACATAAACTTTTTCCCATAGGAATGCATTGGACAGCGCTGATTGGCCAGAGTACGGAATTCGACCAATCAGCGCTGGCTCTGCTGGAGGAGGCGGAGTCTAAGATCGCTCCACACCAGTCTCCATTCAGGTCCGACCTTAGACTCCGCCTCCTCCGGCAGAGCCAGCGCTTCAGATGTGCACACTCGGCTCTGCTACATCTGATGTGCCGGTCAGCCCATCTGATATAGCAGAGCCGAGTGTGCTATATAAGTTCGGTATGAACTGCATATTAAAGGGGCTCTATCAGCAAAATCATGCTGATAGAGCCCCACATATGTGTGAATAGCTTTTAAAAAGGCTATTCAGGCACTGTAAATGTTATATTAAACTACCCCCCCGTTTTAAAATAAAACCCTAAAAAAGAATGTGCTCTACTTACCGAACGTGCACTGTGGGTGGGCATTCAGGGTGCGCTGTCTTCTTCTTCCACGCCTCTTCTTCCTCCGACATCCTCCGGTCCCGTCCTCTTCTGGCGCTCGCGAGCAGACACTGATATATAAAAAATGGCCTGGGCGTCTGCGCAGTAGCCGTAGTAGAAGCCGCATGCTACTGCGCATGTGCCCAGGCCATTTTTTTTATATCAGTGTCCGCTCGCATGCGCTGGAGGAGGATGGGACCGGAGGACATCGGAGGAAGAAGAGGCGGGGATGAAGATGAACATTCTTTTTTAGGAGAACATTCTTCTCTGCAAGGAGAAGACTTCTCGGAGGATCCAACCCGACCCTCACTTATGGACTTGGTAAGTATAATTTGATCGAACATTGCCTACCCCTGAAACGAGCATTTTTCCCCCATAGACTATAATAGGATTCGATATTTGATTCGAGTAGTCGAATATTGAGGGGCTACTCGAAACGAATATCGAACCTCAAACATTTTACTGTTCGCTCATCTCTACTCCTAATATCTATGATTCTATCAATAATCAGCATTTCATTTTTC
The DNA here is from genome assembly GCF_031893055.1 of Leptodactylus fuscus. Lineage (NCBI taxonomy): Eukaryota > Metazoa > Chordata > Amphibia > Anura > Leptodactylidae > Leptodactylus > Leptodactylus fuscus. Next base: position 237,235,917 of record NC_134265.1, read on the forward strand.
AAATTTGACTAAACTGTCTTATTTCTATCATTTTGTAACTCTATTACTTGCGATTGTAAGATTTTTTAGAACTGAGTGCTCTGTGTGATGCACTGAGATGAATCATAGATGCTTCTCTATCTTTAACATTACTCCAAATATCTGTGATCATTCATATAACACCATCCTCAAACATGTGATCATTCAGACATCACTAAACATGCCCATCCTGCATTCAGCTCATCCACCTGGGCAGTGTGAGTTGATCCTACAAAAACCCATTTGGGGACATATATCAATTGTTTTTGCATACTCATCATCTGAAAAGCATAACCAGTGGTGATGGAGGGCTTATTTTTTGAGGGGCAAGCTATGCTTTTATTGGAGTATATATGACTTTTTGATAACTTTTTATACCATATTACTATATTTATACCACATATACTGAAAATACATATCAAACTCACTGCGAGTGGGCCAATGAGGCTCAGTAAAATGCTGAAACCCCATTAGATGCCACAGTCATGTTTAGCCGAGGGATCTTAAGGGGTTAAAATCCCCAACCAGGGCTGCTAGAGCAAGATGTAAGTTGTATGTTACAGCTAAAACCCACTCCCGAGGGCGCCTGCTCAGTATCTCAGCAGACACAACGCTTCTGCCATATTAGAACAGCAGAAATGCATTAGATCACTGATGACAGCGCTGTATTATTTTTACAATTGTGGTCAACAGGTTAAGACACAAATATCATTGTATATTATGTATGTGTGTATATATATATATATATATATATATATATATATATAGATATATATATATATATATATGCATATTGTATACTGTGCTGTGACTGCATGTGTGCAGTTTCACTTTCAGCAACTGAGTCCATTGCCGTTCTGTGCAACAGCAGATCATCAAACAGAAGTTACTCTTGTGCCGCTGGCCATTAGGATTCCAAGATGGTGAGCAATCTTCTATTAAGCCTACTGCTGCCTTTCTTCATTTATTTTATTGTTCCTCTGTATTTATGGGTATTGGATTGGTGTACTACTTGTATGGGTTACTGTTGTATTCATTTGTGAGGCATACAGAAGTATTTTACATCTTATGCTGCTACATCTGAGATATAGCAGAGCTCTGTCAACTCTGCTACATCTGAGATCGGACCACAATGGAGACTGCTGTAGACCCATCTTAAACTCTGCCTCCTCCGACACAACCAGCGTTGATTGGCCGAATGCTGTACAATGTACGGCATTCGGCCAATCAACGCTGGCCAATGCTTTCCTATGGGGAAAAGTCAGCTCCTGCATTATTAGTGGCGTAATACAGGGACTTTGGCATGTTAGATGCCCCCAGGTATGCTTCTCCTGCTGTCCCAGTTGCATTCCTGAGGTGTTGTCATCATTTGCTGTGGTGTCATATTGGACTTGGTGACCCTCCTGAGTCGAATATTGGTTTCCCCCTAAACGAGTATTTTTTCCCCATAGACTATAATGGAGTTCGATATTCGTTCAAACAGTCGACTTTTGAGGGGCTACTCGAATCAAATATCGAACTTCGAACATTTCACTGTTCGCTCATCTCTAGTAATAACATGTTGGGAGCCATTCTGCTCACCCACTATACCATGTGCACTACCTAAACCTACTGCTACACCTTATATGGCAAGTGAACAGAATGGCACCTAGAAATGTTACCATTACCTGCAGCTGCTCTGTCCTGGAAAAGCTGATCTGCAGAGGTCCTGGCTGTTGTATCATCACAGATGTAATATTGAAAGCCTATCCTAAGAACAGACCATCAATATTAGAAACATGGATAAATCCTTTAAAGTGGTTGTCCATGAATTGGAGCAACTCATGTGCTGGGAGGGAGGTGTAAAATAAAAACAAATAAATAAAAAAGAATACTCATCTGTCCCCAGCGCTCCATTGTGCCCTGCCAGTGTCCATTCAGGTTTCGTGCTGGCACCTTCTTGCTGGGAGTCCTGCACCTCATGTGACCACTGAAACAAATTAGGTACAGGATTTCCAGAAATGAAGCCATGAGACTGAACAGACATATGCGGGGGAAACCGGGGTGCTGGGGACAGGTGAGTATATATATATTTTTTTTACGCCTCCCTGGCGGCCACCACAGTGACTACTCTAGTTTATAGACAACCTGTTTTAAGGGGTTGTCTGGGCCAAATTTTGTATGGCCACTTCACTGGTCCCCCCATAGAGTGGCCTCTTCACTGGTCCCCCATAATGTATGGGGAACAGTGACGGGGCCATTATATTGTGTGGGAGCAGTGATGGGGTAACATCCTGTGCAGAAGGGGGACGTTAAACTGTGTGGGGCATATTAAAGGGGTTGTCCAGGGTTATTTTTTTTTTTTTTATGGCCTATGCCCATCTTTGACTACTACAGAAAAAAAAAAAGTGTTTTACAGAACCAGCAAAGTGAATGAAATTTAATCAATTTGTGGGACAGCCACAAACTCTAAAATGCGAGCAGTTCTAAAAACATGACCTGGTTCTATTGGGAGGTTTTTTTGGGAGGCTGATTTTGAGGCAGATTCCTGACCAAATAACTCCATGTGAACTCAGCCTTAGGCTAAAGACCCATGTAGCAAGCAGTAGCAAAAAGCACTGCAGGAAAAACCCTGGCGGCAACACATCAGTTTTTCCTGCAGCACTTATTGAAGAATCTCCACAGAGATTTCCTCTGAGGACTTTCTGTTTCCTTTAGGGTAGGTTCACATGGGTTTTTTTGGTCAGGATTTTGAGGCGGAAATCAATGGGAGTCGGAAAAAGAAGCGAGATACTCATTCTTCAGGTCGTTTTGCCTCGCAATTCGGCCTGAATACACTCCTTCCTCCCGACTAGGTCCATTCATTGGGCCTAATTTGGAGCAGAGTGCGCGACTGGATGGTGGTGCACTGCACCGGAAGTCGCGGCTACCCAATTTTTGGTCCGGAACCTGAGGAGGCCTCCGCCTCAGGTTCCGGACCAAAAAACCCCGTGTGAACTTAGCATTATACCTATAGGGAAACTGCAGGTGTTTCTGAAGGTAAAAGTGACATGCTGCGATTTCTAAAAAAAAAAAAAAAAAAACAGTTTTGGAAATTGCAGTGTGTCTGCCGTGTGTGTTTCTGCAATGTGTGGATGGGATTGCATTCACTATATACCTACACACTCAGGCCTGGTTCACATCTGCGTTCAGTAATCCAATCGGGTAGTCCACATGGGAACCCCCCCAATAGAATACCGAATGCATTAGCAAGCGGTATGCAGTGAAAGCACATGGACCCCATAGAAACATTGCAGCAGAAGGCTGCTGTCTTCCCCACACACTACGATGTGAGAGACGACTCACTGTGATGAGGAGGGGGAGGGAGGAAGTCCAGGCAGCAGGGACGAGACTTTATAGGAAAGCAGCATAGCAGCTGTAGGTAAGTGAAGGAAGAGGCCATTAGCTGATGCTGAAGATGCACATGCTGTCCTCCGATATGTACAGCTTCAGCATCAGCTAATCGGGGCCCCTGTGTGTTCAGGCAAATGCATTGGTCAGGCCCCGACCAATGCATCTGCATTGGTAAAATGAAAACTTTCAGTAAGAGCTTGGGGCCCACCGGGGGATTCACCGTTTCCCCGGTGGGCCAGTCCGACCCTGAGCATGTATAATTGAGGATTTTCAAACACTTCTTGCTGATGCCCTCGAATAGTGATGTCACAGGTGCAGGGGCGAACCTGCCCCTTTCGCCGCCCGAGGCGAACTACAGAAAGCCGCCCCCCGCCGGAGGAGGGGGCGGAGCGGAGGGGGCGTGGCAGAGCGGAGGGGCGGGGCTTAGCACCGTTCGCCGGCAGAGAGCAGGCACGGAGACGACCTGCTCTCTGCCTAAGCGTGAGAGGAGGCTGCTGGAGCAGCGCTGCTCCTGTGGCCTCCCCAAACCACTGCTCGGTGCTAAGCCAGTCCAGGACAGCTTGTCCTGGACTGGCTTAGGTAACCAAAAATGCCGCCCTCCCTGAGGCCCTGGCATAGCGCCGCCTGAAGCGGTCGCTTCAGGTCGCCTCATGGGAGGTGCAGCGCTGGGTCCCATACAATATAATGCCCCTCATAATTTCCTATTCCAGGTTGCAGGTTACCACATTTTCATGTCCACCTCCAGGTTACCCCCCAGATTCATGTTCCCCCACCCCCCTAGTTGCACCTGCAGTGTCATGTGCCCCACCAAGTTGCCCCCACACTATCATGTCCACGTCCATTTGCTCCCACTGTATAATGCCCCCCATTTCCCAGGTTGCCCCCACAGTATAATGTCCCCCCAGCCCTCAGTTTGCCCTCACAGTACAATGTCCCCCTACACTGTCATGTCCCCCCCAGGTTGCCCCCACAGTGTCATGACTCCCCAGGTTTCCCCCACAATTTTAAGTCCCCATCAAATTTCTCCCTCAGTGTCATGTCTGGGTCTGTCCTGACACTGTGAGACTGGCCTTGTGCTATTTTTGGTTGATTCATGTGGCTGGTAGCAAGCCTCATGCACAGTTAGAATGTATTATTTAGTTAGCGTTCAGACAAGCAGGATTTTGTTTCACACGGTATTTGCCTGAAGTTAAGGCTGTAATTCATTTTACTCATTTTTGTGCCTTATGTGAAGGTCCATTTATTTATTTATTTTTTTTTAAATAAACCAGTTGGCTACAGATTTGTGTTTGTTTTTCACCATATTTTTTTCAGGGGCCAATTATATAAATGAATGCGTTTCCCCTTAGACGTATCTCCCCATTGCCCACACTTCTTCTGGGGAGAGGTCCATCTTACCTTTTTGTTACTTTTTGTATCGATTCTATATTCATCCTCTATAATATATCTACATGGAACATTTTTCATATTTTCACTATTTACAAATGGATTTTCAAGTTTATCTTGCTTATTCTTTCCATTGGCTGATTTTCTATTTATTCAACAGGGTCGATTTTAAGGCAACCTGTGCCAAATAATAGAGGCAGTAGGAAACCTAATTAGAAACATTCTAGACCTTTCTTTTGCAGTGGACCACTATAGCTAATTCACGTCTGTCAGTTCACAGGTGGACAAAGGTTGCATTTAGCTTCTCAGTAGAGGTATGTAAAATGTGAAAAGTAATGTGCCTACATCCACCGAGCGGTTGTGGAGAACCCTATAATAGAACTTGATTGGAGCGCTGCTCCTGATCCTAAAAGCAACAGAAAAAAGCTCCTATTTCATTGTAATTGCTGCATTTGTAAGTGGTGCTGATAAAATTAGAAGCAGCAGAACATGTTGATAACAAATGGCTGCATGACCACTGTGCGGCTGATCTGTAGGTCCTTTGTTTTTACTGTAAAGGCTAGAAATATTTCTCATGCTAGCCTGAACATACTATAAATGACTGCAGTTCTCTACTTATTAACAGTTATAGAAATCTTAATCATTGTTATCTTACATAATAGTTACACAATTACACTTTGCTCCAGGAACCTTATAATTGCGTTTGTTACAATATAAGGAACTTTTCTAATTCTATCATTTCATTTAACCCCTTGGCTATATTTAATATTTATAGCTATGTACTAGTTGGTATTGTGCTTACCTGCAATATATTAGTGATCATATGTAAAATATAAGGCATATAGATAGAACATATAATACTCAAATATTTTTTTACCGACTACCATTATAGTGACTTCTAGGTCACTGTTACATCATGTGATATACTCCAGTCACATCCAGAGCTGCAGTCACTATTCTGCTGTTACATTATGTCTTATACTCCAGTCACTTCTAGAGCTGCAGTCACTATTCTGCTGTTACATCATGTCTTATACTTCAGTCACATCTAGAGCTGTAGTCACTATTCTGCTGTTACATCAGGTCTTATACTCCAGTCACATCTAGAGCTGCAGTCACTATTCTGCTGTAACATTATGTCTTATACTCCAGTCACATCTAGAGCTGCAGTCACTATTCTGCTGTTACATCATGTCTTATACTCCAGTCACAGCCAGTTCTGCTACATCTCATATGTAGCAGGGTTCAGCACACACTGAGCTCTGCTGCATCTGAGGGTATAGCAGAACTCAGCGTGCGCTCAACGCTGTTACATCTTAGATCGGACCAGAATGGAGACTTCTGTGGACCAATCTTGGCTCCGCCTCCTCCGGCAGAACCAGCATTGATTGGCCGAATGCTGTAGTCTTTATGGCATTCGACCAATCAACGCTGGTCAATTCATTCCTATGGGAAAAAGTCAGCCCCTGCATATCGCAAGCTGACAGGGATCCCGACCAGATAGAGCCCCAAAGAGCTGTGTGAGTGACATTCCAACCTAAATAAAGGTAATCCCTAGCTAACCCTGCCTGTAGATCTGTCCCTGTCTCACAATCACATAGTTCACTGTCTCATATGAACTGGATATTAAATCCACTGTTCGTATAAATTGGAGGTCACCAGATTTAGCCAGCCAATTACTTCTTTTGATTTTTTTTTTGCCTCCATTGTTGTAGTTCCTATCCCACCTCCCCTGTGCAGTTATTGGTTCAAAAAAGCGCCAGGGAGGGGATACAAATTTTTAGTGAGTTTGCCACGTGGTGTTCGACTGGAATCGAACATCTCGAACAGCCTGATATCCGATCGAACATGTACTCGATCAAACGCTGTTCACTCATCTCTAGTGATGAATAAACAAATACATTTATTGTGAAGGTAACATAAGTTGATGCGCCATGGAAAAAACGGTATTTAGGTATACATGAAAAATTGATCCAATGTTAAGCAGGGACGTTTCGGTCCAATGACCTTCATCATGCCAGATGGAGGTTCCTTGTACTTCACACATTGATCTGGCATTATGAAGGTCATTGGACCAAAACGTCCCTGCTTAACATTGGATCAATTTTTCATGTATACCTAAATACCATTTTTTCCATGGCGCATCAACCTATGTTACGTTCACAATAAATGTATTTGTTTATTCATCACTGAATCAAGAGTGTGCAGCAGATCATTTCTTTTTTGCATAATGAACCGGAGACCCACCAGGACTCAGGAAAGTGCAATAATCATTTCTGCCAGAAGGTGATAACTGCACGTTGTGATACTACCTCATGCTGATTCTGAAATCCAGTTTAGGAGACTGGAGCCTAGGCAATGTCTGATGTCTGTTTTTAGACTCAGGCCCCATGTAGCGGTTTGCAGCAAAAAATCCCTGCGGGAAAAACCAAGACAACAATGCATTGCGGTTTTTCCCACAGTGTTTTTCATTTCAACGCACTTTCATTATATCTATAAGGAAACCGCCAGTGTTTACGTAGGTATAATTGACATGCTGCAATTTCCGTTGCGGTTTTGGAAACCATAATGTTTCCATTGGGCGTATTTTTCTGCAATGTGTGGATAGGATTCACTTTGCAGTGACTGTAAAATGGTCTGGGTTTTACCACACTGTTTCCTTTGCAGACAAACTGCGGCATTATTATAAATATGAATAATTAAAACTGACAAAGTTTTAAAGATTTTCTGTAATTATCTTAGGGGTGACAATCCTTTATCTTGATTGGTTGCGACTGGATACAACCATTACTGTAGAAACATTCTATGGGCTGGCACTCGTTGGAAACCAAGCTAAGATTTCACGAATGTGACCTGGTTATCTTTTTTCAGACAGGTTTCTGACAAATGTCAGATCATAGAATGTTCCTTTATTCATGGACATATCCACTGGCAACCTGTTAATGCTTGCGATTCATTCAATACAAACTTATGTTATGATTTTTGGGGTTCCAAAGATATTTTTCTCTACTTTCTCTTACATTGGATGATTAGTTGTTTACTTAAAGGGATTCTACCATTAAAAAACTTTTTTCTGTGGCTAACACATCGGAATAACCTTTAGAAAGGCTATTCGTCTCCTACCTTTAGATGGGATCTCCGCCGCGCCATTCCTTAGTAAAACCGTTATTTACCAGTATGTAAATTAGTTCTCTGGCAGCGATGGGGGCGGGCTCCAGCGCTGAAAATGCGATGAGGGTGTCCCCACCAATGCCCGAGAACAGGATCCTGCGCCGCCTCTGTCTTCTGCTGGATCCTCCCCTTCTTTCTTCAGCAGCGTCCCTCTGTCGGCTCTTACACTAGTAGAGCTGACTGTTTTTTAATGGTAGAATCCCTTTAAGGTTAAGGCCCCACACTGTGGAAACACAGCAGTAAAAACGCAATGGGTTTTCACTGGGCTTTTTTTTTTTCTTTAGTTGTGGTCATTAAGTGAGGCCTTAGCCTTAGGCTGAGTGCACATGGAGCTTTTTGGTCCGGAAACTGAGGTGGAGGCCGCCTCAGTTTCTGTACCAAAAAATGTGTAGCTGCGACTGGATGCCGGATTAGGCCCAATGAATGGGCCTAGTCGGGAGGAGGGAGATTCCTCAGGTGGATTTGCAAGGCGGATCGGCCTGAAGAATGAGTATGTCTGTTCTTTTTTCCGGGAGCCATTTGTTTGTTGATTTAAATGGGAGCTGTCTTTTTGGTCAAGATTTTGGGGTGAATTTGGCCTCAAAATCCTGACCAAAAAACTCTGTGAACTTAGCCTAAGGGTTGGTTCACACTAGTGCTTGTCTTCCGTCTGCAAGGAGTCTGCATGAAGACCCCTCCGAACGTAATACCAACGCTAATGCAAGCACTGTGCAGTTAAGCACACGGAGCCCATAGACTATAATGGGCTCCGTGTGCTTGCCGCGCACTGCCCACACAATTCATTCTATAGTCTATAGTCTATGCAATTGTGATTGCATTCCGTCTGGGCGGGTCTCTATGTGGACTCCTTGCGGACGGAATACAAACGCTAGTGTGAACCAACCCTTAGTGTGGTGTCTGAAAAACTGCAGGGCAGCCTCATGTACTGACAATCTGAAAAAAACAAAGAGGCAGCACCAAGCGGCACATAGCTTATTCCTATATGGGAAAAAGAAGTTTATAATCCAAGGAGTAAACACAATAGTTTGAGAGATATCTATGAATGGCCTCCACCCTTGTGTTGTTGGGATAAGTCACAACAACAATAAAGTGTTAACCTGTTGTGTATCAGGTTGGAGCTGCAGGATCCTTATCATCATGGGTAGAAGTCCTTGCAATCAAAAGTCAACTTGTTTATCCCCGATCTGTGGATCAACTGTGTTTGTGAACACCAATAAAGTTAATCTCTTGTGAAGATTTGGGTAAGCACCGATTTCTTTTTCTTCTTCTGCTAGTTGATATGGCATAACATATTGTCAGGGTCTGGGGTTGCTAGGTGGGGTGGCATAGACACACAAGTCCAGTTTCTTTTAGTCCAAAACAAAGGTAGAGTTTATTTTCACTCAAAAAAGTAGTGCAGTAACAAAAGAAAACAATACAAAAATAAATACCTGCCCGGCTAGGCTCTAACTAAACATAGAATAGGTTACCTCACCTAGGATAACAGAAATCAAAAGCCAGTAGAATCATTCAGGACACAGCTCCAAAAATATGACCTCTCTCTTTGACTCTCCAGTCAAACTCTGCCCACAATCTGCTGCTGGAGCTGGCTTCTTAAGCCTCCTTGACAAGGAGACTCTCTGCAGCTGAGTCGCTGCCGGATCATCCTCAAAGTGTGAACTGGAGGGGGTGGAATGACAGGTCTCACTACCAACCTACCTGCCATTCCTAAAAATCCAGCCCAGTACTGAGCATTTACCAAAATACTCAGCAGACGAAAGTTGTCTGCTGAGAACAAAAATTCCTGGAGTTTTCTCATCTCACCCACCTGAGTAGTCTGGGTGAGATGTACACCCCCTCCATTACCTGACCAGCCATCGGCTTACAATATATACTGGCAATATCAAACTCAGCTCATGGATAAGAGTGGTGCTGTTTCTGGAAAAAGCTGATTTATCTGCTTTTCTCCAGTGATGGATGACCCATTTAATGATGTTATGTTCTACAAATTGGTTCAAGAGAAAAAAGGTGAAAGACATAATTTGCTATGTACAGTACATTACTTATACCAGTCGCTGTCCCTAGCAGAACTCACAGTCTAATTTTCCTATCTAAACTACACACATACACGGGGTGTAACTTGATGTTGTAAAGAGGGTGCAATCTGGGCCCAAGACCCTTAAGGGGCCCACATGCACTGGCATAACCTAACCAGTCCATAGGTCACCCTTACCACACTAAGGCTGATTAAACTTCTTTGGCCTCCTTTCTGATACCCTTTAATAGTTTACAGTCTGTCCACCACAAATTTATTACCGCTAGCCTCTGGTGAGCTGGAGAGAGAAGATTTATGACACTTAGCCTTCCACTGTCAAAAAGGAGAAGATTAACCTTTTCATGCCAAAAGGAGCAACTGGTCAGAATATAGTCAAGAACAGATTCTGTGGGGGAGGTTGTAGCACAATAGGGTTGTGTGGGGGCACTGTAACAGGATGGGAATAATTGGAAGCTCTTGTACACAGACATGTTGGGAACTAGTCTTCATTATGGTCTAGGCCCTGATAGAGAAGAAAGGGTAAATGCAATTACTGTTAATGTGTACAGATGGGACATGGTGGACAGTTCTGAGGAGATGTAGTGTCAGGGGGCCCCAAGCTGAGCTTTTGCACCCAGGCCCTTGAGCCTTTAGTTTTACCCTTACATATACACACACTAGGTGGATTTGTTGGAAGTCAATTAGTCAATTAATTTTTACTGTGTAATAGAACTGAGTTAGGACTCATGGACACTGCAGAGCCCAGTTCAGAGTGCCTATAAGACAGTGCATGGAGACTGTACAGTTCCTGAGCACAAAAACGTCTATTCTGTCTCCTTTGGATGTCACATTAAAAACAAGGAGACCATCACTATAACTGGAATCTGATGGACCATGCCACAAAAAACTTCTTCATGCTTATTTATGAAATCAAAGTCATGCAGAAGTTCAGTAGAGACCCGAGTCCTTAAGGACCTGATGTTACTTGGCAATTACAGCTCTGCTAGGTTTTTATTTCTCAGCATTCAGTCGGATTCATTTCATGCAATTTTGTTTTTAGGTTAGACTGAGGCAGGCATATGTGACATGATAAACTCCCGAATCTACTCTTAATGGTAATGGTAATTAGAGCGTTGCAGGTTGCTTTAATTGTCCCTGTGAAAGCCATTGAAATGCAAATAAAAACTGGTATTAACACACTGTGACATGGTCAAGATTATGAATATTGTGCCGCTCAAGGGGCAGAGCAGTTCTTGTTCTGTGTTTCAAACTGTTACCTAGTGAATTGCTTGAATAGGTAAATTACGTGTTGCAAACATATGGGGGTTCTGGTTGGTTGCTTTTGAAATATCAGAATGTCTTTATCCAATGTGAGCCGGAGGAAAGGAGAGCAGCAGATTCATTTCATTAGAAAGAAGCAGTTAACAGATCGCTCTTACTGAAGTGTCTTTTCTCCCTAGTGTGTGACTATTCTGCAGCAGCAACACTTTCTAGACAGACATTCTCTCCTTTACTACGATTATTATTTCTACTTGGTGTGGTAAATGCATGAAATATGATGACTCTTCCATCCGCGTTAAGAGAAACTCTGCTCCCGGGGCTGGTGGCGACAGCGTTCAGCCAGACACACACAGGAATCAGTAAGTACATTGTTACGAGGATACCTTGCTCATTGCTGGATTTCTTATTGCAAGTCCACCGATTCCACTGCCTTGCATTTTATTATGTTGCTAAAATACAAGATAAACTTCTTGTCACTTCTCTCTACTGTATGACCCTTTAACACTTGAAATGCTAGCCAAACAGTGTATTGCAGTTGCCTTGACAGCAGGTAGTGGAATGAAGGCCTATGAAGAACAATTCAATTAGAATATTTCTCCATTTTATAATGACGATTTTTTTTCATATCGATGTGGTAAACATTCGGATATTTGCATGACAATACGGTGCACTGTGGCTACAAACAGGGTTCATTTAATGATGTCTAAAAATGTTCTTTCCTTATGACAAGAGATCATTAATGAAGAGTTAAATATTGTTTATAGTGGTAAAGATAACTATGGATATATATATATATATATATATATATATATATATATACGCACACATACATGTATCTATGACGATAGATTCTGTAGCTATATATAGACAATATAGATAATGTAGTTAGATATACTGCATTGAGTGTACAATGCCATAGTAATGCAATCATGAATTTTATTATACTTTTGCAATCTAGCGTATAATATTAGGTATTGATGGAAAGTTGTCATCATGTTGAAGGCAAATGATTCCTTTTCTTGCTGTTTCCTACTGAAGCTCTTCATGATTGGATCTACCGACTTGCCTTGTCCAATTTTGACTGTTTGCGTTGTAAATTCTTCAAGATTGATGCAGATTTAGCCAGTTGTGTATATTGTTGTTTGTTACCTTTTTGCAGATGTGTTTTAATGGTCAATACAACTAAATGCAGTTTTCTGCCGTTACCTCATGGTCTGATATCACATCCAGCAAATGCATTTCCATGGTAACTGTTTAAAGAAGTTAAGCAGCGTGCGCTCGGCTTGTCTTTGACATTAAAATAAAATATAACTATGTTGTTCTTATAAAATCTTCATGGAGAAAGGTTTCATTCGATGTAGTGTTAGGATTTGTGTTTTGAATGATGGTTTATAATTTTCAACTTGTGGAGGACACTTGCTGTGGTGCGCTATGAAGATTCAACAGGTCTTAGGTAATAATGTGCAGTAATGAATGGATAATATATAGAAGATATTTATGTATACAGGCTCAGACTGGCCTCCAGGAGGCAGCCACCGCGACACAGAGCAGCCATGATACACATAGCATCTCAACCAGCCCATTTGTCATGTAATAAACTGGGTAAGTTTTTTTTTTTGTTTATTAAACTTTAATTAAACTACCAACTTTATTATTTTATTAATTGCAGATTACTGAGATTACTTCAAGTGCAGAGACAGAATGACTCACATCCTCCTTGCCAATCATCTTGTAGCATCATTCTCAGACATGTCAACTCCTGGGAGTATCTTGGATTTACAGGGCTCCTCACTTGGTCACTCGATAAATAGATTCTTTCACCCGGTTGTCGTAGTATTCGCTGTCACTGTTACCTCACTTCAGTGCAGTGAACATTAAGGAAGAGGTTGCTGTTGAACCTTTTTAAAATTTATAGTTATTAATTTTTTTTTATTAGGCATCTAAGGGGATTTGAACCCATGAACCAGAGCATATAAGACTGTTTCTGACTGAGCCACAAGCTCTATTAGTTTTGAAGGGAAGTTTTATACCAAGCTGCAGTAATATTGTACTATCCTTACTTAACGTACTGGTATGTAGAGAGATCTCTCTATACCAGTACATTTTATAATTAAAAAAAAAATATTTCCTAAGCATACAATATTTATTTATACATCTTACTTATGAAGGAAAAGAAAAAGCTTCTTATGAGAAAAAATATACCTAATGAAAAAAAATAAGGCTTCAGCAATTTTTTTATTGTTAAATTATAAATAAATGTATATATCTATATCTATCTATAGATAAAGATATAGATATAGACATGCATAGATATTCAGTATTGCCCAGATTTTTTTTTTTTTAAGGGATCACTAAATGATATAAATAAATGTAAAAATAGTTCAGGATAAGTAATACCAAGAAACCTATGTGTCACCGTAGGGGTTGGGAAATACTTATATGTAGCTGTACAGTGGGCCTAAGTAACCTAGTCTGATACTATGTGTATGGCTTCAAAAGTATGCTGTGTTTATACTAAAAGATACACTTGTTCCCTATAATTGACCTGATAATCTCTCTGTGTAATGGGCTCTTAGAGGAATGGTAAGGCTAAGGCTCTACGGGACGATAAACAGCGCTAAAGCGCTGCGGGAAAAACCGTGTCGGGAACGTTTCACGGTTCTTTCTGCAGCGTTTTGAACAGAAGCTTCACAGAGTTTTCCCCCGCAGGACTTTCAGTTACCATTATATCTACAGGAAAGCTGCCAGCATTTCGGTAGAAATAATTGACATGCTGCGATTTCCAAAAACCACGCTGCATGAATCCCATCCACTTTGCGGTTATTCTATAACGCTACGATTTTTCACCAATTTTTCCCAGATCGCAGATCAAGCACATATTGAAAACAAAACAGTTTTAATATCTAGTTTTTAGCTATTCATAGCCAAATAATTCCAACAATACAAACAGATCACTTTTTTTAGCAGACTGTATTCTGCCATTAGTCATGGTAAAAATTGTATTTATATAATTTTTCTTTAACAATGATCCAATTTGGCCATTTTAGACAAATTCTGTCTTTATTTTTTATCTTAAAACTCTGTTTAACTAACTAACTAACTAACTAACTAACCAGCAGGCAGCTGAGGAGACTTGACTGGAGTTCAGTTGCTTAAAGGGAATGTAAAAATATATGTATTTTTTATTTTAAATGTCACAAGTATTACAGTATTCCTTCCTCCATTGTAATATCCTGCAACATGGTTTTCATATATTGCGAGTCACTGCCTGAAATGGCCTAAAATAAAGTGACCTAAAATAAGAAAAAAAATCTGCTCACCTGTCCTGTAGCAATCCAGCATTGTCACAGTCTCTTCTTCAGTCCTCTAGGTGTCCATTTACTTGCATTGGACATGTGATTGCTGAGGTCAGTGGCTGTCCTATTACTTTCATATAGCCCTATTAGGACTATATGAAGGAGCTAGAATGTAATGATGTCAGTAATATAGCACTTGACAGATGCAGCCACTGTTTTGTTGCAGCTATCACATGTCTTTTGCAAGTAAATGGACATCAGTAGGACTGTAGAAGAGGCCATGGATTCCAGGTGAGTAATATTTATTGTTATGTCATGCCATATTACGTGGATTTTCCACATTGCAGTCGTGTTGTTCCCCTAACACCAGCGCCGCACCTCCCATGAGGCGACCTGAAGCGACCGCTTCAGGCGGCGCTATGCCAGGGCCCCAGGGAGGGCAGCAATTTTGCTTATCTTATCTGGCTTAGCACCGCTGCTCCAGCGGCCTCCCCTCACACTCAGGCAGAGAGCAGGTCCTCTCCCTGCCTGCTCTCTGCCTGTGAACACCGCTAAGCCCCGCCCCCTTCGCTTTCTATTCACCCCTGCCTAACACCCCACACGGATTCAGTAAGGCGGATTCAGTGTCAAAATCAGCACCAAAAAAAAAGGAAGTAACCAAAAAGGCACAAGCATCAAACCCTAGCTAATACATCCAAATGAATTCAAACTGGAACCAAAAAATCCCCTTCCTGCTATTTCCCTATACAATGTATTAACTAACTGCATTGTACAGTGTCGCTGATTCCAAATCTGCTTTTTATACATGACCGCACTTGGCTCCTCTAACTTCATTCTAAGTTTTCTGTAAATTATATTAAACCCTTAACCACACACATGGCTTTACTAAACCCACTACAAAAGCAAGAGTTCACTTCTCTGTGTAAACTCCCTCCCATGTCTTACTGTCTACACTTGTCCTATGGCTGCAGTCTCTTTCTTGGTGGTTAGGGAGATCACACAATTAATGTAAGGAACTGTCCATTTTCAACAAATAAATGATATTGTTTATATAATAAAAAGTTGTATAATTTTTCAATATATGTTCTGTATCAATGCCTAATGTTCTGTATCTCATTCATTGTTTGCTTCCAATGGCTAAAAATTAGTCAATGTTCATAGTCACTGGAAGTAAACAATCAATGACAACAAGTACAGATAGAAAACACCATCAGGCTAAGGCCCCACGGGAAATCGCAGCACGTCCTTGCTGCGGTTGTTACCACAAAGTGGGCATGGGATTTGCAAGAATCCCATCCACTTTGCAATTACTGTAAAAAGCCATGATTTTTCCCACGGCATTTCCGCCGCAGGCAAATCGTGGCGTTTCCGACCTATGGGGCCCCGCTTTAGACAGAAAGTTTTCAGTTTTCCTCCATGCACTTTCGGTTACAATTATACCAATGGAGAAACCGCCTGCATTTTTGTAGGTATAATTGGCATGCTGCGCTTTCCAAAACTGCGCTGGTTTTGGAAATTGTAGCATGTCTGTATTGCGGTTTTTACCACAAAGTGGGCATGGGATTCGCTAGAATGCCACCCACTTTGCCATTAATGTAAAATGCTACGATTTTTCTTGCGGTGTTTCCACCACGGGCCAATCGTGGCATTTCTGTCCCGTGGGGCCCCGGCCTAAGAAAGTATATTGAAAAATTGTTTAACTTTTTAGTATACAAGGATCCAAAAGAATTAGTCTCTATACAATTCCCTGCAATAATGGATGAAAGAGATGATTGCATACACAAACACAGAGTGTATAGACTAGATCTGAGCAATGTACAGCCCGCGGGCCACATTCGGCCCTCTGACTGGTTCAGTCCGGCCTGCATAGCTTGTGGGATAAAAGTAGATGCTGAATGGGAAGTCCACTAAAAGACCTGTGAAGACGTCATCACGGGTCCTTTAGCCAAACTAAGATAGGCTAAGACTCGTTAGTGGGCGGAGCCACACAGGACAGTATGGTTGCTGTTACACAGAAAGAGCAAGGTGCCGGGAATGGAGACTGAAAGAAGATAAGGAAAGAAGAGACAGTATGTGTGAGTAAGAGGAGGGAACTGGGGGTAGTTAAACTGAAGGCAAATGGAGGGTGACATTAAACTGGGGGGCAGATGGAGGGTCACATTAAACTGGGGGGAGATGGAGGGGGATATTAAACTGGGGAAGTGGAGTAATATTAAACCATGGGTGGGTAGCTGGAGGGGGACATGTCTACCTCTATTTGCCCCCAGTTTAATGTCCCCCTCCAACTAGCCTACTGTTTAATGTCACCCTTCAGCTACCCCAGTTTAATGTTCCCCTCTAGTTTCCCACCAGGAGAGGGACTTAATACTGTGGGACAATTGGAGGGGAACGTTATAATGTGGGGGTTTATAATGTTAGGGTGACTGTAGGAGGATTATACTTTGTGGGGACACATGGAACAATGATTGAGAATGGGCAAAGTCAACGTAGAAGTGGGTGGAGCTAAATTTGATGCGGTGTGTATAGCTCTCTAGAACAGTTTATGTTTATGTCTCATGCGGCCCCATGGGAAAATTAATTGCCCATCCCTGGTATAGACCATCCCTTCTATTATTTAAGTAATGAACGGCGAGGATCCCAATTGAAAAGTGTAACTGACTGAGTGATCGGGAGAGAAGGCTTCAAAATAGGGAAACCCCCTTAAAAACTGTGTTTGTTGACATTTCTGGATTCTGTGTTTTCTGGTTTTCTACCTAGGTTGATATTGATATGACTACTGAAAAGTGTCAGTACAAGGCTACAGTCACGAAAGAGGAACAAAACAACTGTAAAAACATCCTTTTTTCCTGGCCATCCTGGCCTTTAATACATACTTTCATTTTTAAGAAATTCCTATTAAAGTAACTTACCGACTCCAATAAAAAAAAATGTCTAGATTATATGGAAAGAGAAGCAGACCATGGGGAGACGCTTTTACCAGGATGGGAATTTGCCAAAATTTTCAGTAGTCAAGTTGAATTATTGTTTTTATATAGCAATGAATTTATATGTGCATCAGCTCCTATATAAAGTAATATTCATAAAAAAATAGATGTATTTATCCTTTCATATTCTGTTAAACAAGGTGGTAAGATAAAAGGAGATGCAGATCCAGAATCTCAATTGGTGGTAAACCAAAAATAGATGTTGCTGTATATTTTTTCTTAGCTTTTTTATATCCTTATAATTCACCTTAAATATTTAAGTGACTCTTTCAACTTTAAAAGGAAAATTAATGTGGAACAAAAAAGAAACTTAACCCTATAAGGATGCAGAGCAGTATGTTGAAGTATTTGTTAATACTTGAACACTCTTTTCAGATTTTTGTTCCCCACCTTCCAAAATTAAAACTTTTTTTTCTGTTGGCATAGCTAAGTGAAGGCTTATTATTATTATCATGGCATGCTTTACTTTCATTTGGCATCATTTTGGCGTACCTGCACTCTTTTCATTAGCTTTTAGTAACGTTTTTAGGGGTCTGTGTGAAAACTCCACAATTTTATAATTATTTTTTGCATTTAGTTCCTACGGCATTCTCTCCGCATTAAAAATGACATGGTAACTTTGTCTGGTGGGTCATTATGATTATGGCAATAACATACTTTATTGATTTTATTATGTTAGTATTAATGTACCGTCACTCGGTCTAGGTGTCTGGTGCCAGGAAAAGGCTTCTCACAGCCATTATACACAATGAGATCTCATCTGACCTGGACACCCTACTCCAACCTTTTGGCTTCCACTTCCTATACACCAATTAACCGACAAACTGAAGAAGGTCTATACCAGACCGAAACGTCATTTTTGTCAGATGTAAATAAAAATTCACAATTTGGAAGCATTAAATTGAGTGCAGGAAATTTATTCTATTGATTTTATTATGTCTTACCAAATTTACTAATTAAATATAACTTATTGAAAATTTTTTCGGGGGGTGATCATATTCTAATGCCTATAAATTTTTTACCGTTTTGTTGACGGAGATATGTCAGGGCTCTTTATTTGTGGAACACATTGTAGTTTTTATAAGTAGCAATTTTCGGTATGTATGACTTTTTGATTACTTTTTATTCCTACAGTCCTATGAAAAAGTTTGGGCACCCCTATTAATCTTAATCATTTTTAGTTCTAAATATTATGGTATTTGCAACAGCCATTTCAGTTTGATATATCTAATAACTGATGGACACAGTAATATTTCAGGATTGAAATG
This sequence comes from Leptodactylus fuscus, assembly GCF_031893055.1. Classification (NCBI taxonomy): domain Eukaryota; kingdom Metazoa; phylum Chordata; class Amphibia; order Anura; family Leptodactylidae; genus Leptodactylus; species Leptodactylus fuscus. The sequence continues at coordinate 237,254,707 of NC_134265.1, forward strand.
AGGTTTATTGTACTAACAGAAAATGCGCAATATGCATTAAACCAAAATTTGACCGGTGCAAAAGTATGGGCACCTCAACAGAAAAGTGACATTAATATTTAGTACATCCTCCTTTTGCAAAGATAACAGCCTCTAGTCACTTCCTGTAGCTTTTAATCAGTTCCTGGATCCTGGATAAAGGTATTTTGGACAAACAATTCAAGTTCAGTTAAGTTAGATGGTCGCCGAGCATGGACAGCCCGCTTCCAATCATCCCACAGATGTTCAATGATATTCAGGTCTGGGGACTGGGATGGCCATTCCAGAACATTGTAATTGTTCCTCTGCATGAATGCCTGAGGATTTGGAGCGGTGTTTTGGATCATTGTCTTGCTGAAATATCCATCCCCGGCGTAACTTCAACTTCGTCACTGATTCTTGAACATTATTCTCAAGAATCTGCTGATACTGAGTGGAATCCATGCGACCCTCAACTTTAACAAGATTCCCGATGCCGGCATTGGCCACACAGCCCCAAAGCATGATGGAACCTCCACCAAATTTTACAGTGGGTAGCATGTGTTTTTCTTGGAATGCTGTTTCTTTTTGGACGCCATGCATAACGCCTTTTTTTATAACCAAACAACTCAATTTTTGTTTCCAAAATGAAGCTGCCTTGTCCAAATGTGCTTTTTCATACCTCAGGCAACTCTATTTGTGGCGTACGTGCAGAAACGGCTTCTTTCTCATCACTCTCCCATACAGCTTCTATTTGTGCAAAGTGCGCTGTATAGTTGACCGATGCACAGTGACACCATCTGCAGCAAGATGATGCTGCAGCTCTTTGGAGGTGGTCTGTGGATTGTCCTTGACTGTTCTCACCATTCTTCTTCTCTGCCTTTCTGATATTTTTCTTGGCCTGCCACTTCTGGGCTTAACAAGAACTGTCCCTGTGGTCTTCCATTTCCTTACTATGTTCCTCACAGTGGAAACTGACAGGTTAAATCTCTGAGACAGCTTTTTGTATCCTTCCGCTGAACAACTATGTTGAACAATCTTTGTTTTCAGATCATTTGAGAGTTGTTTTGAGTAGCCCATGATGCCACTCTTCAGAGGAGATTCAAATAGTAGAACAACTTGCAATTGGCCACCTTAAATACCTTTTCTCATGATTGGATACACCTGGCTATGAAGTTCAAAGCTCACTGAGGTTACAAAACCAATTTTGTGCTTCAGTAAGTCAGTAAAAAGTAGTTAGGAGTATTCAAATCAATAAAATGATAAGGGTGCCCATACTTTTGCACCAGTCAAATTTTGGTTTAATGCATATTGCGCATTTTCTGTTAGTACAATAAACCTCATTTCAATCCTGAAATATTACTGTGTCCATCAGTTATTAGATATATCAAACTGAAATGGCTGTTGCAAACACCAAAATATTTAGAACTAAAAATGATTAAGATTAATAGGGGTGCCCAAACTTTTTCATAGGACTGTATATCTGGAGGAAGTGAAGTGATAGATACACTAATTTGCAGATTAAAAAAGAAATATATATATATATATTCTCATTGCTGACTGTAACTTTTTATTACTTACCGTATATACTCGAGTATAAGCTGACCCGAATATAAGCCGAGGCCCCTAATTTTACCACAAAAAACTGGGAAAACTTATTGACTCGAGTATAAGCCGAGGGGGGAAATGCAGCAGCTGCTGGAAAATTTCAAAAATGAAAATGGTCGGAGTTTTTGGGTGCAGTAGTTGCTGGGTGCTGGGAAAGGGGAGGGGGTGTTTTGGTTGTCTGTCTGTCCCTTCCCTGAGCTTGAGGACTGTTTTTTCTCCCCCCACTTGGAATTCAGCCTGGCTGAATATAGGGTATCTGCAGTGCGCCTATTAACCCCTTCCTGATGGAACAGGAGCACTACAGATAACCTATATTCAGTAGACCGGGCACTTTCAGACACAGGGATATCTAATGTGTATGTGTTTCACAGTCATTTTCTACTTTTGTATGTATTCTAGGGAAAGGAGTAATTTAGAACTTTTATTTACTTTATTTTTGCATTATATTTTTTTTAAAGCTTTTTTTTTCACTATTTTATGGGAGATTCTATAAATTACTATTGCGGCTGGTCATAGACCCCCCCTCCCCCCCAAAAAAAAAAAAAATTTTTTTTTTGCTTGACTCGAGTATAAGCCGAGGGGGGCTTTTTCAGCACAAAAACTGTGCTGAAAAATTAGGCTTATACTCCAGTATATTTTATTAAATATAATATATTATACTTCATTTTTAACTTTTTACATTTTTTTTCATGTCTCACAGGGGATTTAAACATGGGATCTGCTGATAACTAGTGCAATGTACTGCAGTACATAGGTTCCCTATATGCATAGGAAATAGCAGCCCCGTGGACCTCACAATCTTATTGTGGGGGAGCGACCTTGCTACCATTTTTTCAGTTTCACCGTAAACAAATTTAATTATACCTTGTTCTACCAAGTCATAGAAGTGATGATATTTTGCATCATTGTTCTTGCATTCACTTTTTCACTTTTTTGCATCCTTGGTTGTCTTTACTCTTCACAAACTATTGTTGGTTGACTTAATGGTTCAGCAAGATCTTTCAAACATTGCTTCAACCATGTTACTTCTTGACTGGCATAGGCTGCAAATATATATTGTGCTTCTGTAAATGACAAAGCAACAACAACCTGTTTTCTACTAGACCAGGAAAAACCTGAGGCCGCCTCAGGTTCCAGACCAAAAACCTGGTAGCCGTGTCTGAAAGCCGATGCACTGCACTGCAATGAATGGGCCTAGTCTGGAGGAAGGAGTGTCTTCAGGTTGAATCGTGAGGCGAAATGGCCTGAAGAATGAGCATCTCACTTCTTTTTCAGGGAGCTGAAACAAACCGGCTCCCGGAAAAAAGACCTGAGCGGCTCCCATTGATTTCCCTGGGAGTCGTCTTTTTGGTCAGGATTTTGAGGCAGAAACGTCTGAACTTACCCTAACAGTTCCAGTCTCTTTTATCATTCTTTCTTTATTTTCATTTTTATTTTACATTTGTACAAGCAACAAATTTGTTAGAAAAACAGTTCCAGTGTCTTTGATATGATTTGCTTACGTATCTGCAGAGAATTCGAACGGTTGCTGTTATATCCGGGTGAGTTATATCTGCTACATACAAAAGCATACCTGCCACTTTACTGTAGCTTTCACTGTCATGTAACACATCATCTTCTCTTTCTATCAAATAGGATGGATCCATTGGAGTTGATACAATTTTAGTTTTTGACATTCCCAACTGATTCCAAATTGTTGTGTAGTAGTAACTTAATGTAATGGTACCACTATATATTTTGTACGATCAGTGCTGAAGCTAGCCTAGCCATATTGAGTCCGGGGGGAATGTGGGGGTGTTGTTCATCTTTTGATTGTCCGCCTCAGACAGCAGGGGGCGGGGGAGGGGGGGGGACTGTTGGAGTGCTAGCGGTAACATTACAATAAATAAAATGCAGTAATATTTTGTGCAGTAATACTCACAGGAGACATCTTCCCATATTTCCCGTCTCTTCCCTTTTGGACAGCCATGACCACTTCTTCCAGCTGTGACTGGGGTTTTTCAGACCCCCGAGTATAATTATCGGAGCCCCAGGGAACATAATAAACACTGTTTCTCACATCTCTGGGATCCGACATTAGTCCTAACAGGCTTCGGGCCTATATGTTATTGTGTCAGACGTCACGTGGTCTGGGATATTACCATATAGGCCCAAAGCCTGTGCTAGCAGTACCATATACGCCCAAAGCCTGTGCTAGCAGTAACAGCCTGTTGCCATACAGGCCCAAAGCCTGTGCTAGCAGTAACAGGGTAATACTGCTAGCACAGGCTTTGGGCCTATATGGTACTGCTATCACAGGCTTTGGGCCTATATGGTAATATCCCAGACCACGTGACATGTAAGTCCGGGCCAGCAGGTAACGAGGATCCGCGACTAGGAGACAGACGCACACTGGCAGGTATATAACACAATTTACTTATGGAAAATGGGAAGGAATCAACAAGAGAAACTAAGTTACATATAACAGTATGAGGATAACGCCCTCTATAAACTGTCCCTAGCTGTCCCTGAGATACTTGTACGGTACCGGGTTTATACAGTCTCTCTCAGCTCTCTGTGGTGCTCCCTCGATGCAGGCCTGTCCAGGAACTCAGCAGACTCTGGCTTGCTTCTGTCTTGGGTGAAGGTCTGAACACAGTCCAAGGCACAGGCTGGCTTTAGTCCTCAGAACAATCTCCACAACACTGCCGCTTTCTCCAGTCAGTCTCTGCAGTGTTTTCAGGCCTTCTACTATGGCCTACAGCAGCAATGGCCTCTCACAGGTCCTCACAGCACACACTCTGGACCCACACCACGTTGCTCTGTGCTTCCTGCTCACGTCACTTCCTCTGGACCGCACCATTTACCAAACAGAACAGGGTGATTATTGTCTCTCACAGTAGTGCAGTCCAAGGCTATATTTCTTCATACCAGTAGATGGCAGCAAAACAACACTATTAAGACAATAGGGGCTATTACTGACTGCTACATACCCCCCCAGTCGAATGTTGGCAGTCTCTGACAACAATAGCCCCATCAATACATTTCTGTAATTGCAATGTTGTGATGTAACGATGGACCGCTGGCCAAACAAACTCATTCTGGGCATAACGCACTGGTGGTACACCCGCTGTGGAGCGACTAGTCCGCCGCAAGCTTGTCATATCATCAGCAAGTGTAGAGGTCGGTCTCTCATTGGGACGGTCAGGTATGGCAGTCGGGGGTGTCACTACTGTTGCAGGCCCAGTTACTGTCGGGGTGGTCACAGCTTCCACAACACCCCCGTTATCATCATCGTCATCCCACAACCAGGGCTCACTTGTGGAGGGGTGTGTCATAGTCACTTCCTCTCTGTCGTCCTGAACTGGTCCCTGAGACTGACATGGGCGTAACATGTCACGGTGTAGCGTCCGCGTCTGCTTGGTCAGGGTATTTTGGACTTGGTAAACGGGACTATCAACATGAGGGTGGGCCACAATGCAGTAAGGGTCAGGTTCCCACCTACTGTCCAATTTCCCTAGTGGCTTCTTTACTCGTACCAAGACTAAGTCGCCCACTTTAAGAGGGGTGTCCTGCACCGGCCGATGATTAGGGTGAACTTGTTCTTGTAGTCTCTCGCGTACTATCCGATGGACAGTCTCTAATCTCTGACGGTGAGCCTGAATCCAAGTGGGCAGACCTCGATAAGGAAATCCATCGGTGTCTTCGAGGTTGAGGTCTCCCACACCTTTTCCGGATCGCCCAAAGAAGAGAACATATGGGGCGTACCCTGTGACAGAGTGGACTTGATTATTATAGGCCCACAACAATTCAGGCAGGTACTGCGGCCATTGTCGCTTCTTGTCGGCTTCCAAGGTGCGGATCATCTGAAGTAATGTGCGGTTAAATCGTTCACATGCCCCGTTCCCCTGTGGGTGGTATGGGGTGGTGCGTGACTTTTTCATTCCATAAATACGTTGCACCTCTTGCATGACTCGCCCCTCGAAGCAGGCGCCTTGGTCAGAGTGAATGCGTTGCGGGCAGCCGTACACTCGTATGAAGTGGTGACACAGGGCCTCAGCAGCCGACTCAGCAGTCTGGTCCTTTGTGGCAACGGCTACAGCAAATTTGGTAAAGTGATCTACCATAACTAAGCAATACTGATGCCCACTTGCAGAATATCCCACGGCGAGATAGTCAATCATCAATACTTCAAGTGGCTCTTTCGTCACTATGGTCTGTGTTGGAGCCCTCTGTTCAACTGCTTTGTTGATTTCGCATGCTCTGCAATCACGACATACTTCTTCAACAATGAAGCGGAGACTCGGACAGAAGATCAATCGTTGGAGCCACCTAAAGGTCTTCTCAGCTCCAAAGTGGCCATTCCTACGATGTACCTCGGCGGCTAGTGGACGGGCCAGGTCAGTAGTCACTACAATTTGATAACAGGCGTCAATCTCAGTTGGCAAGTATACACGCCGTCGTAAGATCCCGTCTCTCATCTCCAATCGGTTCCACTGCCCCTGTACCGCTAATACTTCGGGTGACAGCTGGTCTCTTTCGTCAATAGTAGGCTTGCACCCCTTTTTAACACAACGGCATAGCAGTGCCAGGCTTGGATCACGTTGCTGGAGCCCAATCCATTCTTGGTGGGTTGGGCCCAGGAAGGGAGCTACTTGAGTTCCCAGTATTTCGCTCTGTCGAGCAGTCACCACCTTCTGGGAAAACTGGGTGAAATCAGGTACCTCTGTTGATTCTAATTCTTGATCTATATCCCCGACCGGTGGTTGGGTAGTGACTCGGGACAATGCATCGGCATTCTGATTCTCATTTTTGGAGCGATATTTCACACTGTAGCGGTACTTAGAAAGTCGGGCCATCCACCGTTGCTCCAGGGCACCTAGCTTCGCATTATCCAAATGTGCCAGTGGATTGTTGTCCGTCAACACTTGTACTTCTGCCCCGGTGAGGTACCCCGCAAACTTCTCAGTCATTGCCCACACAAGGGCTAATAACTCCAAGCGGAAGGAGCTGTAATTAGCAGGGTTTCTTTCAGAGTCTCGTAATGACCGGCTGCTATATGCGATCACTCTTTCTTCTCCATTCTGGATTTGGGAGAGTACTGCCCCAAGACCATATTGGCTGGCGTCTGTATAAAGCTGAAAGGGTAGATGGTAATCAGCATATGCCAGAATTGGAGGGTTGGTCAAAGCATCTTTCAGAGTTTGAAATGCTCTCTCTTGTTCGATACCCCAAGGCACGCATTGAGCCTTCGGACCCCTAGTGGTATTCCTCAATAGCGCATTCAGTGGTTCAGCTTTGTGTGCAAAGTCTTTCACAAATCGCCTGTAATATCCAGCAAGCCCTAAGAAGGCACGGACCTCTCGTAGGGTGGTAGGAGTGGGCCAGTCTCGCACAGCCGCAATCTTCTCACTGGATGGCTGCACTCCACGTCCTGATATTCGATGTCCCAAATATTCAATTTCTTCCTGTAACAGGCGACACTTACTGGGCTTCAACTTCAAACCGTGCTCTCTCAGTCTTCTAAAAACCTGCCCCAGCTTCTGAAGATGATCTTCGAATGTAGCGGAGTAGACAATGATGTCATCGAGGTAAATCAGAGTGAATTCGAAATTGAAATCGCCCAGACATTTCTCCATGAGCCGTTGGAATGTACCCGGGGCATTGGTCAGACCAAAAGGCATACGGTTGAACTCATATAGACCCATGGGGAGGATGAAAGCCGTCTTCCCTTTGTCCTTTTCACTCATGGGGACCTGCCAATAGCCGCTTGCTAAATCCAGGGACGAGAAGTAACGGGCCTTGCCTAAGGCCGTAAGCGATTCTTCAATACGGGGGAGCGGGTAAGAGTCACGTACCGTGCAGGAGTTCAGTCTACGATAATCCACGCAGAACCTTAAAGATCCGTCCTTCTTTTTGACCAACACTACTGGTGCAGCCCAAGGGCTTTGACTCTCTCTAACAACTCCATTCTCCAGCATTGAATTCAGCAGATCTTTCACTTCTTGGTACTGTTGGGGTGGTATCTGCCGATATCTTTCCCTGATGGGAGCCGCATCTCCAGTGGGTATTTCATGATAGATTCCCTGTGCACAGCCAAAGTCATTCTCATGTCGTGCAAATGAGGCCACGTGTTCTGCTAGCAACTGGTCTACCTTTCTGACTTGATCAGTGGTATATCGAGAAAGGTTTAACTTCATCCGTTCTCGCAGCAACCGCCCTTCTTCATGGGAGACAATGAGCCCTTCTGCTTCTGTGGACACGGTCACTGACCATTCCCCCTTCCCGGATGGCGTCAGTTCTAAAGGTGTCGCCTTTCGTATTTCAGCTGGGACAGCATAGACCTTGGCAAGGAGGTTACCTGGAGTCAGATCTAAACTCTGGTTATGGGTATTGACACATCGCACCAACACTCTCCCCTGGGTTACCACAGACAAGGAGCGAGCCACCAGCACATTAGTGCACCCGTTCTGGTTAGATAATGGGTCAATCATGACAGAGAGGCCTTCTAATTTCCGAGTGGTGCCCAGTGGTAGCGATATAATAGTCTCTCTTTCAGCTGGTAGTGTTACCTTGGTGTGATGAGGAACAGTAATACAGCCCACGGGCTGTTCTCCACCGGTGGCTCTCTGCAGTCCACACATCCTTATTAATCGCTGTAAGGCAGCCCGAGTGGGTTGGTGAGCAGTAGCTTCTCTCCAATAATTGTGCCCATCTCTAGCAAACAGCAGGTGGTCCATGTCCTTCAGAATATTCATCCCTAAAATTACGGGGATCTGTTTATCATAGCCCTCCTGGACTACGATAATACCTCTTCTGCCTAAGTCTCGGCCGCATATGTTCACGTCCATCCAGACCACTCTGCATACCGGGACAGGTAGGTTATTGGCTGCCACCACACTCACAAACATCTCAGGGTCATACTGGGCAGACTGTTGGAAGTACCATTCATAACATTCTCTTCCCATAGTGGTAACCTGTGATCCCGTATCTATCATTCCAGTAACAAGGACATCATTCATCTTGACCTGCAACACCGGGCTTGCTGCAATCAGTGTATCATCAGGGCTCTTAACTTCCTTCACTCTTTTGTTCCCTTCCAACGCATGCCCCGCTGCGCTGGAACCTTCTAGTTTAAAGGCGGCTGTCTTGGGAACTTGTCTGGGCATTTTGCAGCGACATGTCCCAGTCTTCCACACACCCAGCACTGGATCTCTCGCCGAGGTGGTCGTCTCTCTGGGCCCCCTCGGTAGACCCAACGTTCTCGGTCTTGTTCTGGGCCCCCTCGGTAGGCCCCTGACACTCCACTCTCAGGTACTTTATTCACTCTTCCTCCTTCATAGCCTCTCTTGGCCTGCTGTGCATAATCTTCGCAGCGCTTTGTTAGGTATTCTACTTGTACCTGTAGTTTCTGAATAATGGACTCCAGGTCTCCAGCTTTTCCTATAGCTGCTGCTTCGACCCCTTGACTTAGTGTGACACTCTGTCTCACCTGTGGCTCTGTCACTTTACTATTCGCACGGTAAATTGCCTCCACCCGTATGTCACCGAAGGTAGATTGTGGCCGTCTCGTTATCTCATCTTGCATTGCCTCTGCTATGATCTTGTCACGTATTCCTATGACAAACTGGTCTCGGAGAGTACGGTCATAGTCGGCTACAGCGTTGCTTCCCCCTTTTTCCCTAACTTCATTGAGTAGTTCTTGTAGGGCATTGGCATACTGAGGGAGAGTTTCAGTTTCTGACTGGGTTCGCTGAAAGAACCTGACCTTTAGGGAACCTAATGATGCTGTCTCTCCATAAATGGTCTCTAACAAAGTCATTACTTCATCAAATGTCTTTTTCTCATTAGCTGGTTGTAGCCTGACAGTTGTCTTGGCGTCCCCTGTCAGCGTCAGTGTGGCTAACTGTACTATCACATATGGTGCAATGTCATATATCTGCTGTAAGCCTCGTATCTGATCTGCCCATTCAGCTACCGTCATATTACATCCATCAAATTTTGTCACTTGGCTCATCACTGAGCCCGGCGGCACCATTCTCCTTCCTGGTAAAACAGCTGCATTGGGACTATCAGCTGGGGCGCCTGAGCTTGACCCGGCAGAGGTTCCCTCTTCCCTGTCCGACATGTCTCCTGAGCTACGGATCCTGCCGACTACGCCAAAATGTAAGTCCGGGCCAGCAGGTAACGAGGATCCGCGACTAGGAGACAGACGCACACTGGCAGGTATATAACACAATTTACTTATGGAAAATGGGAAGGAATCAACAAGAGAAACTAAGTTACATATAACAGTATGAGGATAACGCCCTCTATAAACTGTCCCTAGCTGTCCCTGAGATACTTGTACGGTACCGGGTTTATACAGTCTCTCTCAGCTCTCTGTGGTGCTCCCTCGATGCAGGCCTGTCCAGGAACTCAGCAGACTCTGGCTTGCTTCTGTCTTGGGTGAAGGTCTGAACACAGTCCAAGGCACAGGCTGGCTTTAGTCCTCAGAACAATCTCCACAACACTGCCGCTTTCTCCAGTCAGTCTCTGCAGTGTTTTCAGGCCTTCTACTATGGCCTACAGCAGCAATGGCCTCTCACAGGTCCTCACAGCACACACTCTGGACCCACACCACATTGCTCTGTGCTTCCTGCTCACGTCACTTCCTCTGGACCGCACCATTTACCAAACAGAACAGGGTGATTATTGTCTCTCACAGTAGTGCAGTCCAAGGCTATATTTCTTCATACCAGTAGATGGCAGCAAAACAACACTATTAAGACAATAGGGGCTATTACTGACTGCTACAGACGTCTGACACATTACCATAGAGGCCCGAAGCCTGCTAGGATTAACATCGGATCCCATAGAGGTAAGTAACATTGTTTATTATGTTCCCTCACCTCCCCTGGGGTGAAAAGACCCCCAAGTATAATAATAGCGGCAGTGGGATCGTGGCCTGGCCCCGGGCCTATTCACTACCGCCCTCCATGGCCTATAGTACAAGGGGAAGTGGGGGCGGCAGTGAGAAGGTCCGGGGAGGTTGGTAAATAGGCTGCTACCTGCTGGAGATACTCCAGCAGGTAGCGGCCTATTATAAAACAAACAAACAAAACGTTCTTATACTTACCAATATGAGCGCTGCTCCTGCTGCCACCGCATCTTCTTCTCCTGGCAATATGCTGCGTCTCTGCGTGATGACGCCCCCTACACTGATATGTAGACGTCTGATTCAGAGATGCTGGTTCAGAGAAAATAAAGTAAAAAAACCCTTCAAAAAACGCCTGGGCTGCCGCCCCCCTCCGATCCGCCGCCCGATGCAGGCACCTCACCTCACCTCATTAGAGGTGTGGTGCTGTGTATGATGTACTGGGAAGCTGGAAAAAAAATCAGACTAGGGAATTGGAGAAAAACTACATTTGTGCGATTTTGTTACAGGTTTTGTATTTACATTTTTCCACTCTGCAGACAAAATGACATGTAATGGTACGACGGATGTCGGGAAGGGGTTTGTTGCTAAGTGTTTAAGGCTATGAGAGAGAATGTTGCAACTTACAAATAAGATTCTCCTTACCCTTTGTAATATAATGTTCAAGTTGCGTCATATACAATTATTCTTCAATATCACTAGTAAAAAAGGCGGTTTTATGCCGAAATGTCGGACCATTTTGTATATAGCAGCTTTAGCCATTAAAGTCTTGAATGTGGTCTGCTTGGCAACTGGAGAAAACAAGGCATCATAATCTTCATCATTTTTTTTTGTAAATATCCCTTCGTGACCAATCTCACTTTAAATATGTTTGATTAACCTTCAGAATGATACTTGGTCTTAAAAACCCCTTTTCATTTTATTGCTTTCTTGGTTAGCTCAGTAAGTTTCCAATTTGGAGTTGGTGAAGGGATTCAGATTCTCAATCAGCTATTGTACTTAATTTCTGTTTTTCATGTATGAGTAACCAATGCATCTCTTCCTATGACTGTGGTTCTGACACTGGAAGCGTGTTGGCCATGTAAGCTAGGCGTTGATCTGGGCTTTGTTTGATCTTGTTGATCTGGTTCTTCTGTTGATGCTTCGATAACTGGACTCTACCCAGATTTCTGTATCTTTTGGTTATCTTTAGGCTGAACTATTGATGTGATGTCATGAATCTTAAATGATACTTGACTTTTGTGAATCACTACATCTCTACTTATTGTCATCATGTTGGTCTCTGGATGTAAAATCCTTTAACTCTTTTGAAATGCATTGTAGCTGTAACGTCTCTGCCTGTTTGGGTCTCTGTGGCACCCTCCGCTCGCACTCTGCGGTGCAGGAGGCAAGCTCATTTTGATTCTTTGCTTAGAGTTTTTCATTGCACTGTGTGAATACTATTCTATTTCCTCTCTTCTGTAATTGAATTTCCACCACACCCGTCTCCTGCACCTTGTTTTTCTCTGTTCCTCAAATGGTTAATTCTAGCCTTGCCTTTGTGATTGATAGCCTGTCTTCTAATCAAGTCTAGGACTGGTTCTGGGCTTTCTATATTCATACCATCTGACCTCACAGGCTTACTGGCTATTCAGATTCTGTCCTGTGACTTTATCCCTGCTGAGCTCCTCTTCTGCTTCTATTATTGCTTACCTCTGACCTCTGGTTTACCCTTGTGACTATTCTTTTGTATTTTGGTTCTGTACTGCGTTGTTCAACTGTTACCGAACCTTGGATAGCTGACCTCCCTTTGTTGTTGTTTGTCTTGTCTTCATTCTGTGTTGTCACTTATATAGGAAGGGCCCGTCCACCAGTTGCCACCTATTGCTTAGGATAGGACCGGCAAGCAGGAAGGGACAGTGGCAGGAATTCAACTTAGGGCTCACTGTCTCTTGTGCCCTCCCCCCAGGGTTCACCAGCAGCTACTGGGATTTTACTGCTCTAACAATTCCCTTACAGTAGCCTTCCAGGATACCTTTCTTGGCATGGAATTTCCATTTGGTACACTTTTCTTTGGGGATAGGTACAAATGCCTTACTTCCAAATATTTGTATGTGCTGTAGTTTAAGCTTCTTGTTGTTCCATTGCTTATAGGGAGTTTTCTCAGCAGCTTTCTTGCAGCCTATTTTGAATATAGCAAGCCATCATGATTGCTTCACCCCAATGTGTAGATCTGCGTCAAACAGTGTATTTCTCCCACTTTCAGCAACACTGTTTTTGTTGGGGTTTTATGGTACAGTAGTCTGGAATAAAATCCCATTCCCTTTTAAGGCCCAATTATACCTAAAGAAATGCCGACTGTTTCCATATAGGTGCATGGATTTCCCTGGTAACAGATTAGCTAGAGAGTTGAAAACTTTAGAGTCTACTTCCAATAAAAGGAAGTTACATAGGTTAATTATAAAAATTTAAACCAAACAAACCTCAACACAATAGCAATATATATATATATATATATATATATATATATATATACTGTATATACCGCAGCAAAATCTGCATTTCTGTGTTATTGAGACCTCAGCCTAAAGACTTTCTGCTCAGTGGTGATAATCACCATGTCCATGCGGACTCTAACCGGATGGAATACATACGTTAATGTGAACCAGGGGTAAGGCTTAGGCTCGGTTCACATCTACATTCAGGGATTCTGTTCCGCTCTCCACATGAAAAGTGCAGAGGTAAAAGAGCTGCAAGCAGCCTTTTTTTTCCAATCCCAATCGCTCAACCCTATTCATCAGTCCAATCATATAGATGGTCTGTATCCTATGGGGGCAGCTGAGGAGGAATTTTTAGTTGTGTCTGGCAAACCGAGGAAGATAGATAAAGCAATGTATTGGGTAAATCACTTAAGTTATTTTAAGCTACAAGACTGATCATAATTCTTGAGATAGAAATAACTCTTTAAAGTCAGCTATAGACAAGAGATGGCTGTTAGATGTACACTCATTCTGGCAGTTATCTCACCACACTCACCTATAGACATGCACACTTGGCATGGTGTTGGCATGGTGGGTACTGAAAAGGAAAAAGGGGAAGGCAACTGGCAGCTAATTTCCCCATAAAAAAAATGTTGATAGTGCAGTTCAATTCTAGACTGCCTGATTCTTACTTCCCCCAAAATCTTCTTTCCAGGTTAAAGGGGAAGAGGTGTTTGGGGTTGACAGTATCCCGTACTCGTTAGATGGGTCATCTGAACCCACTGAAATGGTCAGGTTTGGACAACATAGCTCTTTCATGTATAGACTGCTTTACACTTGTTATGCCTTTATAATCCAGTGTACGCTCATACAGACACATATATACATCACATCTGGTGTACCGTTTAGATTTTATGGCATTAAATACATTAAGCTTACCCTTTTCTAAATATCTTCCGACCCGGTCAAGGTTGGTGTTAAAATAACTAAAATACATAACAAATTTGCCCTATCATGTACATTATTTGACACTATTCAGGAAAGTTAAATTATGATGCATTTTGCATTAAATTGTTAATACTTGTGTTGTTCTATAGAGCAGATAAGAATGTAAGAAGACACTGGTTGTGTCTACAATGCCATATATATTAAAAGGCAATTATAATAGCCATTATGCTCATTACTAATCACGGCTCCTGCCCTGTTCCTAATTTTGCTGGCTACTTTGCCTTCCTGCTTACAATGCTTTGCTTCCTGATTACAATGAGCAATTTCTTAGGTTTTTGTAAGACAAAAAAAATTGCTTTTGTACTGTGACTGGATGTACTTTCTTTCAGTACATTTGCTGAATTGTAACCTACAAAAGGAATAACAAAAAGAAACCCAGTTGTTCCTTAAATACCCCTTCTACATCAGGCAACATGTCTGTGAAAGAATGACACAGCTTAGCTGACAGCCATTAGTTCGCTTTATCTTGGTAAATGTCTATGCTTTCTATTCATTCCTTGGATGTGCGCAAGTTGTGTACAGCTAGTGGCATAACTGGACCCTTGTGGTTTTGATGCCTTTGAATTTCTCATTTTATGTTTGGCCATTTTAAAATAGTAAAATTCCTAGGTTATATAAGGTTAAAATGGCTAAAACAAACCTCTGTGTATACTTTATAATGTCGCAAAGACTTCTTCAGTAAAACCTGAAGTAGGAACTATTATAAATGTTATTAATAATAATATCATAGCTCTTTTTCTATTTTCAGACATTAATTAACTGCAACTTTTATGAGATGAGAGCAAATCTCTGAATATGATAAAATAAAAATGAGAACTGAAATTAAACAATTGTTACAAAACCAGATACTATATAAAGTGCAGTCTAGCATTGGCTGTGGCACAAATAATAAGACAAGTACGACCCCCCATCCAGCCTATAAAATAGATATTTGAAAACAAATTCAATGGCTTAGCATTCAAAGGACAATAATAAAATAACTAATGTGAAAAATGTTTATTGTAATTCCATTATTTATACTAATGATAAGTAATAGAGATGAGCGAACAGTGTTCTATCGAACTCATGTTCGATCGAATATTAGGCTGTTCGGCATGTTCGAATCGAATCGAACACCGCGTGGTAAAGTGCGCCATTACTCGATTCCCCTCCCACCTTCCCTGGTGCTTTTTTTGCTCCAATAACAGCGCAGGGTAGTTGGGACAGGAACTACGACACCGGTGACGTTGAAAAAAGTAGGCAAAACCCATTGGCTGCCGAAAACATGTGACCTCTAATTTAAAAGAACAGCGACGCCCAGCTTCGCGTCATTCTGAGCTTGCAATTCACCGGGGACGGAGGTTTCCGTCCAGTTAGCTAGGTCTTAGATTCTGGGTAGGCAGGGACAGGCTAGGATAGGAAGGAGAAGACAACCAACAGCTCTTATAAGAGCTAAATTCCAGGGAGAAGCTTGTCAGTGTAACGTGGCACTGACAGGCTCAATCGCCGCAACCCAGCTTTCCCAGGATCCTGAATGGAATACACTGACAGTGTATTCCCGTATACCCCATATATACACCCCAAATCCCCGTTCCAACGGTGTGCCCCCCCACCTTCACCCCAGAAATACCCTGCAAGTCCCCTAGCAATAGAATTGGGGCTATATACACCCACTATTTTTGCTACTGCCATATAGTGCCATTGTCTGACTGGGAATTCAAAGAATATATTGGGGTTACAAATACCCTCATTTC
Organism: Leptodactylus fuscus; assembly: GCF_031893055.1. NCBI lineage: Eukaryota > Metazoa > Chordata > Amphibia > Anura > Leptodactylidae > Leptodactylus > Leptodactylus fuscus. The sequence continues at coordinate 237,270,408 of NC_134265.1, forward strand.
TTGCTACTGGTATATAGTGCCATTGTCTGACTGGTAATTCAAAGAATATATTGGGGTTACGTGCACCCACAATTTTTGCTACTGGTATATAGTGCCATTGTCTGACTGGGAATTCAAAGAATATATTGGGGTTACAAATACCCTCATTTCTTGCTACTGCCATATAGTGCCAGTTTCTGACTGGTAATTCAAAGAATATATTGGGGTTATAAATACCCTCATTTCTTGCTACTGCCATATAGTGCCAGTTTCTGACTGGGAATTCAAAGAATATATTGGGGTTACGTGCACCCAAAATTTTTGCTACTGGTATATAGTGCCATTGTCTGACTGGGAATTCAAAGAATATATTGGGGTTACAAATACCCTCATTTCTTGCTACTGCCATATAGTGCCAGTTTCTGACTGGTAATTCAAAGAATATATTGGGGTTACGTGCACCCACAATTTTTGCTACTGGCATATAGTGCCATTGTCTGACTGGGAATTCAAAGAATATATTGGGGTTACAAATACCCTCATTTCTTGCTACTGCCATATAGTGCCAGTTTCTGACTGGTAATTCAAAGAATATATTGGGGTTATAAATACCCTCATTTCTTGCTACTGCCATATAGTGCCAGTTTCTGACTGGGAATTCAAAGAATATATTGGGGTTACAAATACCCTCATTTCTTGCTACTGCCATATAGTGCCAGTTTCTGACTGGTAATTCAAAGAATATATTGGGGTTACGTGCACCCACAATTTTTGCTACTGGCATATAGTGCCATTGTCTGACTGGGAATTCAAAGAATATATTGGGGTTACAAATACCCTCATTTCTTGCTACTGCCATATAGTGCCAGTTTCTGACTGGTAATTCAAAGAATATATTGGGGTTATAAATACCCTCATTTCTTGCTACTGCCATATAGTGCCAGTTTCTGACTGGGAATTCAAAGAATATATTGGGGTTATAAATACCCTCATTTCTTGCTACTGGTATATAGTGCCATTGTCTGACTGGGAATTCAAAGAATATATTGGGGTTACAAATACCCTCATTTCTTTCTACTGGTATATAGTGCCATTGTCTGACTGGGAATTCAAAGAATATATTGAGGTTACAAATACCCTCATTTCTTGCTACTGCCATATAGTGCCAGTTTCTGACTGGTAATTCAAAGAATATATTGGGGTTACGTGCACCCACAATTTTTGCTACTGGTATATAGTGCCATTGTCTGACTGGGAATTCAAAGAATATATTGGGGTTACAAATACCCTCATTTCTTGCTACTGCCATATAGTGCCAGTTTCTGACTGGTAATTCAAAGAATATATTGGGGTTATAAATACCCTCATTTCTTGCTACTGCCATATAGTGCCAGTTTCTGACTGGGAATTCAAAGAATATATTGGGGTTACAAATACCCTCATTTCTTGCTACTGGTATATAGTGCCATTGTCTGACTGGGAATTCAAAGAATATATTGGGGTTACAAATACCCTCATTTCTTGCTACTGGTATATAGTGCCATTGTCTGACTGGGAATTCAAAGAATATATTGGGGTTACAAATACCCTCATTTCTTGCTACTGCCATATAGTGCCAGTTTCTGACTGGTAATTCAAAGAATATATTGGGGTTACGTGCACCCACAATTTTTGCTACTGGTATATAGTGCCATTGTCTGACTGGGAATTCAAAAAATATATTGGGGTTACAAATACCCTCATTTCTTGCTACTTCCATATAGTGCCAGTTTCTGACTGGTAATTCAAAGAATATATTGGGGTTACGTGCACCCACAATTTTTGCTACTGGTATATAGTGCCATTGTCTGACTGGGAATTCAAAGAATATATTGGGGTTACAAATACCCTCATTTCTTGCTACTGCCATATAGTGCCAGTTTCTGACTGGTAATTCAAAGAATATATTGGGGTTACGTGCACCCACAATTTTTGCTACTGGTATATAGTGCCATTGTCTGACTGGGAATTCAAAGAATATATTGGGGTTACAAATACCCTCATTTCTTGCTACTGCCATATAGTGCCAGTTTCTGACTGGTAATTCAAAGAATATATTGGGGTTACGTGCACCCACAATTTTTGCTACTGGTATATAGTGCCAGTTTCTAACTGGGAATTCAAAATGCGCAAGGCTCCGGGAAAGGGACGTGGATGAGGCCGTGGGCGAGGTCGGGGGAATGGTTCTGGGGAGCAAGGTAGCAGTGAAGCCACAGGGCGTCCCGTGCCTACTCCTGTGGGGCAGCAAGCATTGCGCCACTCCACAGTGCCAGGGTTGCTTGCCACATTAACTAAACTGCAGGGTACAAACCTTAGTAGGCCCGAGAACCAGGAACAGGCCTTGCAATGGCTGTCAGAGAACGCTTACAGCACATTGTCCAGCAGCCAGTCAGACTCTGCCTCCTCTCCTCCTATTACCCAACAGTCTTGTCCTCCTTCCTCCCAAAATTCCCAAGCTTCACAGAACAATAACCCCAACTGTCCCTGCTCCCCAGAGCTGTTCTCCGCTCCTTTCATTGTCCCTCAACCTGCCTCTCCACGTCACGATTCCACGAACCTAACAGAGGAGCATCTGTGTCCAGATGCTCAAACACTAGAGTCTCCTCCATCTCCGTTCGATTTGGTGGTGGATGACCAGCAACCCACCCTCATCGACGATGATGTGACGCAGTTGCCGTCAGGGCATCCAGTTGACCGGCGCATTGTGCGGGAGGAGGAGATGAGACAGGAGTTGGAAGAGGAAGTGGTGGATGATGAGGACACTGACCCGACCTGGACAGGGGGGATGTCAAGCGGGGAAAGTAGTGTGGATGTTGAGGCAGGTGCAGCACCAAAAAGGGTAGCTAGAGGCAGAGGCAGAGGTCAGCAGCTTAGGCGAAGCCAGGCCACACCCGGAATCTCCCAAGATGTTCCAGTTCGTACCCAGCCCCGAAAAACTCCCACCTCGAGGGCACGTTTCTCGAAGGTGTGGAGTTTTTTCAAGGAATGCGCCGAGGACAGATATAGTGTTGTCTGCACAATTTGCCTCTCGAAATTGATTAGGGGCTCTGAGAAGAGCAACCTGTCCACCACTTCAATGCGCCGTCATTTGGAATCCAAGCACTGGAATCAGTGGCAGGCAGCAACGGCAGGACAAAGGCCGCCTGCCGTTCACGCCACTGCCACTGCCTCTGCCACTGCCTCTGCCACTTCCACTGCTGACTGTGCTGGCGATGCACTCCAGAGGATGAGCCAGGACACCACTTCATCTGCCTCCGCCACTTTGTTGACTTCTCCCTCATCCTCCCCTGTTCCTGTCTTATCTCCTTCTCCTGCACCATCAAAGGCACCATCAGGCGCTTCTTTACAACAACCCACCATCTCTCAGACATTGGAGCGGCGGCAGAAATACACTGCTAACCACCCACACGCGCAAGCCTTGAACGCCAACATCGCTAAACTGCTGGCCCAGGAGATGTTGGCGTTCCGGCTTGTTGAAACTCCCGCCTTCCTGGACCTGATGGCAACTGCGGCACCTCGCTATGCCGTCCCTAGCCGTCACTACTTCTCCCGGTGTGCCGTCCCCGCCTTGCACCAGCACGTGTCACTCAACATCAGGCGGGCCCTTAGTTCCGCGCTTTGCACAAAGGTCCACTTGACCACCGATGCGTGGACAAGTGCATGCGGACAGGGACGCTACATTTCACTGACGGCACACTGGGTGAATGTAGTTGAGGCTGGGACTGCTTCCCAAACTGGCCCGGTGTACCTCGTCTCCCCGCCTAACATTCCTGGCAGGGACACGAGAAGAACACCCCCCTCCTCCTCCACCGCCTCCTCCTCCGCCTCCTCCTCCGCTGTTAGATTGACCCCAGCTACGAGTTGGAAACGTTGCAGCACTGGCGTTGGTAGACGTCAGCAGGCTGTGCTGAAGCTGATCAGCTTGGGGGACAGACAGCACACTGCCTCCGAGGTGAGGGATGCCCTCCTCGATGAGACGGCAATATGGTTTGAGCCGCTGCACCTTGGCCCAGGCATGGTCGTTTGTGATAATGGCCGGAACCTGGTAGCAGCTCTGGAGCTTGCCGGACTCCAACATGTTCCATGCCTGGCCCACGTCTTCAACCTAGTGGTGCAACGTTTCCTAAAGAGCTACCCCAATGTTCCAGAGCTACTGGTGAAAGTGCGGCGCATGTGCGCCCACTTTCGCAAGTCGACAGTAGCCGCTGCTAGCTTAAAATCTCTCCAGCAACGCCTGCATGTGCCACAACACCGGCTTTTGTGCGACGTCCCCACACGCTGGAACTCAACGTTTCAGATGTTGAATAGAGTGGTTGAGCAGCAGAGACCTTTGATGGAATACCAGCTACAAAACCCTAGGGTACCACAAAGTCAGCTGCCTCAGTTTCACATCCATGAGTGGCCATGGATGAGAGACCTTTGTGACATCCTACGGGTCTTTGAGGAGTCCACAAGGAGGGTGAGCTCTGAGGATGCGATGGTGAGCCTTACAATCCCGCTCTTGTGTGTTCTGAGAGAATCCCTGATTGACATCAGGGATAACTCAGATCACACAGAGGAGTTAGGGATAGCATCCGATCCGTCACAGCTGGAGAGTAGGTCCACACATCTGTCCGCTTCATCGCGTTTAATGGAGGAGGAGGAGGAGGAGGAGGAGGAGGAAGAAGAGTTGTCCGATGATGTGATGGTGATACAGGAGGCTTCCGGGCAACTTCGAATCGTCCCATTGTTGCAGCGCGGATGGGTAGACATGGAGGATGAGGAGGAAATGGAGATTGAACTTTCCGGTGGGGCCAGAGGAGTCATGCCAACTAACACTGTGGCAGACATGGCTGAGTTCATGTTGGGGTGCTTTACAACCGACAAGCGTATTGTCAAAATCATGGAGGACAACCAGTACTGGATCTTTGCTATCCTTGACCCCCGGTATAAAAACAACATCTCGTCTTTTATTCCGGTAGAGGGGAGGGCCAATCGCATCAATGCTTGCCACAGGCAATTGGTGCAGAATATGATGGAGATGTTTCCAGCATGTGACGTTGGCGGCAGGGAGGGCAGTTCCTCCAGTAGGCAACCAAGTTCTCACCGGTCCACACAAACGAGGGGCACACTGTCTAAGGTCTGGGACACCTTGATGGCACCCCCTCACCAAAGTGCCGCCACGGAGGGTCCTAGTGTCACCAGGCGTGAGAAGTATAGGCGCATGTTGCGGGAATACCTTTCCGACCACAGCCCTGTCCTCTCTGACCCCTCTGCGCCCTACACGTATTGGGTGTCGAATTTGGACCTGTGGCTTGAACTTGCCCTATATGCCTTGGAGGTGCTGTCCTGTCCTGCCGCCAGCGTCCTATCTGAGAGGGTGTTCAGTGCAGCCGGTGGCATCATCACTGACAAGCGCACCCGTCTGTCAGCTGAGAGTGCCGACCGGCTCACTTTGATAAAAATGAACCACCACTGGATAGAGCCTTCATTTTTGTGCCCACCTGTGTAAAGCACCCCAACATGAAACTCCATGTCTGTACTCAACCTCTCCAATTCCTCCGCATCCTCATACTCATTCACCATAAGCGTTGCTCAATTCTGCTAATACTAGGCTCCCTCCACCCTGATTTCCCCCAACTCTGCTGGTTAGAGGCTCCCTCCACCCTGATTTCCACCAACTCTGCTGGTTAGAGGCTCCCTCCACCCTGCTTTCCCACAACTCTGCTGGTTAGAGGCTCCCTCCACCCTGCTTTCCCACAACTCTGCTGGTTAGAGGCTCCCTCCACCCTGCTTTCCCACAACTCTGCTGGTTAGAGGCTCCCTCCACCCTGATTTCCACCAACTCTGCTGGTTAGAGGCTCCCTCCACCCTGATTTCCACCAACTCTGCTTGTTAGAGGCTCCCTCCACCCTGCTTTCCCACAACTCTGCTGGTTAGAGGCTCCCTCCACCCTGTTTTCCCTAAACTCTGCTGGTTAGAGGCTCCCTCCACCATGAATTGGTCCAAACTGGGCTGTTTAGAGGCTCCCTCCACCATGAATTGGTCCAAACTGGGGTTTTTAGAGGCTCCCTCCACCATGAATTTGCCCAAACTGGGCTGTTTAGAGGCTCCCTCCATCATGAATTGGTCCAAACTGGGGTTTTAGAGGCTCCCTCCACCATGAATTGGTCCAAACTGGGGTTTTTAGAGGCTCCCTCCACCATGAATTTGCCCAAACTGGGGTGTTTAGAGGCTCAATCCACCCTGATTTTCAAAACAAATGTTGGTGCCAACCTCAACTTACTACAAGGGCCAAATTCACTGCTGGTGACAAGCTCTCCTCACTGCAAGTGCCAAATACACATGTTTCAAGGTGTTTTCCTACTGTCAGAGAGGTGGTATTGAGTGTGTAAAGTGTGTATTTGTTAGGCTGTGATGTTGGGGTAATAGAGGGTCTTTGGTGTGTTAGATGCCCCCAGACATGCTTCCCCTGCTGTCCCAGTGTCATTCCAGAGGTGTTGGCATCATTTCCTGGGGTGTCATAGTGGACTTGGTGACCCTCCAGACACGGATTTGGGTTTCCCCCTTAACGAGTATCTGTTCCCCATAGACTATAATGGGGTTCGAAACCCGTTCGAACACACGAACATTGAGCGGCTGTTCGAATCGAATTTCGAACCTCGAACATTTTAGTGTTCGCTCATCTCTAATAAGTAATGCTTTCTATTTATTTGTACATATTATTTTTCATAATATATCTTTATAGGGGTACAAAGCTCTCCACTTTATGTCATAGAGTTGAATGCTAAATTTCTGAATGTTTATAGCCATTACTAACTGTCACAAGTGGGTTTAGAAGTATGTTGGACTGGTGTTCCTCTTTAAATATATTGGATCATATGACCCATTGGTGTTGGAGTGGGGAATTTGTGAAATACTTTGGTGAATGCTAGAGATGAACGAACAGTGAAATGTTCGAAGTTCGATTCAAATAGCCGCTCGATACTCGACTGTTCGATCAAGCATCGAACCCCATTATAGTCTATGGGGAATAAATACTCGTTTAGGGGGAAACCACTGTTTGACTCAGGAGGGTCACCAAGTCCACTATGACACCTCAGGAAATGATGCCAACACCCTGGAATGCAACTGGGACAGCAGGGGAAGCATGCCTGGGGGCATCTAGCATGCCCAAGTCACTGTATTACGTCGGAATCCCTGTCAGCTTTCGATATGCAAGCTGACTTTTTCCCATAGGAATGCATTGACCAGCGTTGATTGGCCGAATGCCGTGTGAGGAGGCGGAGTGTAAGATCAGACCAGAATGGAGACTGCTGTGGACCTATTGTAAGGATTGGAGTCAGGGTCAGGCAGTGCAAAGTGACACAGCTGGGAAAGCAACACTGTGCAACTAATGACAAAAGGGGTCACAGGCCCTGCAGCTATAACTATGCTGTAATATCTGAGATGAGGCAGACCAATGCACTTCCTAATTGAAGTGCGCCTACCACGGCTCCTAACCTTCTATCCGGCGGCTAGGATAAGGGGAGAGGAGGCCCTGAAAGTCCTAGGGACTGGAGTCACGGGGTCACACCTAAACAGAAAGCACAGTGTAAATGCAATGCAAAACAAAAGACTAAACAGCATGGAACCAGGGAGGACCACAAGTCCCAGCAAGACACAGAAGAGAAGGCGAGGTCAGACGAGCAAGAGGTCAAGCCAGGAGATATAATAAAAGGTACCAAATCAAAAGACAAGGGATAGTCAAAAATACAAGCCGGGTCTAAAAACCAAGAAAGATATGGAATACAAACAGACAGGGAATCAGACTGAGCAGGGGGACCAGGAAACACAAAGTGAATGGCTGGCAAGGATGCATGCCTGGGTGGGGATTAAATAGCAGCAGAGAAACACACCTGATGGCTAACGGCATGGAGACTGAAGGCAAGGAAAAGATTAACCCTTAATGACCTAAGCACACCCAATAGAACTCCTAACACGTCTCCCAGGGAGATGCCGCGCAGCAAGGAGACCGCGGCGACTCCGTATCCTGACACCTATCTTAGACTACACCGGAGATGCTGCCGAGCTGAGCACATCGGAGATGTGAACCCTGCTGCACACTCAGCTCTGCTGCATCAGAGATGTAGCAGAGCTGAGTGTGTGCTGAACCCTGCTGCACACTCAATTCTGCTGCATCAGAGATGCGCTGAACCCTGCTGCACACTCAGCTCTGCTGCATCAGAGATGTAGCAGAGCTGAATGTGCGCTGAACCCTGCTGCACACTCAGCTCTGCTGCATCTCAACAGAGCTGAGTGTGCAGCAGGGTTCAGCGCACACTCAGCTCTGCTTCATCTCTGGTGTAGCAGTACTGAGCGCACGGCCAGCACTGCTACATCTCGGCATTGACCAGCATTGATTGGCCAAATGTAAGACAGAGAACAGCATTCGGCCAATCAACGCTGGTTCTGATGGAGGAGGCGGAGTCTAAGACCGGACCACAGCAGTCTCCATTCTGGTCCGATCTTAGACTCCGTCTCCTCACAGATGAGCCTCCGGCAGAACCAGCGTTGATTGGCCGAATGCTGCACTCTTTATGGCATTCGGCAAATGCGTATTGGATATACCAATAAGGAAAGTAAAACGCGCTCACTCGGACTAAATAGATAAGTAAAAACATGAAAGTGTTTATTTTGAAGATTATGCGTTTCGGGGTTTTTTGGAGTCACACAGGATCCAACCCCTTCATCAGATCTAAAAAACAATTACAAAAAATTTATGTATATATATATACTCATGTATTTTATACTAAAAATTTTTACACACAAAAGATATTTCTATGTTTCAAACGTTGTTGTATTCAATGTTTTCAATATATTTCTTAATTAACTTTGTTCTATAGTATATTTAGCATAAATAATGTAAATAACCAATTTGCAACAATAATATGCATACATATACATATCCACATATATATTGAAAACATTGAATACAACAACGTTTGAAACATAGAAATATCTTTTATTGTGTGTAAAAATTTTTAGTATAAAATACATGAGTATATATATACATAAATTTTTTTTTTTTTTTTTTGTAATTGTTTTTTAGATCTGATGAAGGGGTTGGATCCTGTGTGACTCCAAAAAACCCCGAAACGCGTAATCTTCAAAATAAACACTTTCATGTTTTTACTTATCTATTTAGTCCGAGTGAGCGCGTTTTACTTTCCTTATTGGTATATCCAATACGCATTTGCTATATTCACACCGACTCAGTATCGGTAGAGTATAACGCTGCCAACTATACTCGGTTAACTCCCTTTCCACCATCCCTTTTTTTTTGAGGAAAATATATTTTCTCATTAAAGCGAAATATCTCTACTAACTACTAAGATCCCAAGAAGGCGCGGTTATTCTTGACCCATATCTTCTACTTTCTCATTGTTCTGCTGGTGTACAATCTGTCCACCTGTTTAAGTGATAAAAGGAAATCCTTCACATCACTGCAAGAAAAGACCTACGCAGCATCTTGGGATCAAATAAAGCACATCCATACATGGAATTTTGCAAAGAAAGGTTTACTAAGAGGGAATCTATTCTCAATGAATACCTTCAAAAAGAAAGAACAAAAGTATCTATTCCTGCTCAAGATTGTCTAAGTGATCAAACAGATACCATCTCGACAAGTGATTTGGGGGACCAATTCTTCAAATTGGAAATACTCCTAAAAGAAGAAACCCAACATCATTTAGACTCTATCTTTCTAGACATTTATTTGGAAGAACATCTTATTCCAAGAGGCTTAAGAATTAAATTGACCCCTACATTCAAAAATGATGAACTATTTGTAAAAAATTGGGAAGATATCCTCAAAGACTGTTCAAGAAGGTTATTATGCCTTTTAAAAAACAAAAGATCTAGTCTAGTGGATAGTATTAGTAATCAAGTTGATGAAATGTATGGTATGCTACATAAACATCAATCACACACATCATTTTCTAGATTTGATAGACTGCTTAATTCACGTATTCAGTATTTAGAGAAAGAATTATGTAACAAAAAAACTAATAAATTAAAAAGGGACAGAACAGATTTCGCTATGAAGAATATATTTCAATGGGAAACTAAAAATACTAACCATGAAGCGAATCCTAATAGGCTACGCTTAAAATCCAAGACCAAACAGAATAGAGACAGATTACCCTCTAAGTCAGGTCCTGGGATACATAAATCCAATTTCAAAGGAGAGGGTTACAATACAAGACTTCCTGCTAAAATTCAATCAAAACCCACTCCTAAACCTCGGACCATATTTCATAACACTAATAGAATAAAACCTTCCGGATCTATTTCCACAAGTACAGATAATACTACAAATAATTCAAAATATTCATCTAAAGCACATAACATTAGTACAGCTAGTAAGTCTTTCCTTCCCCACAAAAACACCCGAAATTCTGTTAACCTAGGTACTACTACTCCTGTTCAGATGATTAATACCGTCTCTATCGCATCCGATCAGAGCCAAGTGATGGATATTACATGTTCAAATCCAGTAGTCACTAGCATCCTAAAATCAATAGGAGACCTTAACATCCAACCACTGTCATTACCTCCTACATCTTTTGGATCCAATCTTGCCCCTGCTGCCACTCCATCTCCAACAGAGGAACTCTTGCAATTAAGCATACATGACACATCATCCATGTTAGAAGATTCTCTAGCTATGGATTTTAAAACACTGTTGGAAACTAATCCACCAACAGATTTTACGGTTCATAATCAAACCCTAGAGGTTAACAATACTGTCATCCCTACTTTTTTTCCTCTACCGGAGAAATTGGTACCAAACTTAACATTACATGTGGAAGAGATTCCACAGAAATTAATACCAACAGAAACTATATATCATCCCCCAATAATGAGACCGATCTCCAAGAAAATTACACAATTCTTTCTCCCGGTCGGCAGAAACCCGAAAAAATCTTTAAAAAGAAAACCACAAGAGGGTGTAGAGGAGGAAGAAAAAGAAATACAAAATGTAGACAATCAGAGACAGAGCCCGAAACCCAAGAAAAACAAAAATTAAGCACAATTAAAATCTTTAATTTGTCTTCATACATGCTATCTGAAACAGAAATCAATCTGCTGTCCAAAGGTCTCTCATATTGTCCTACAGAGAAAATTGACGAATTTAATTTATTTTTAGATCTTAACCAATTCATTAGAAAATTGACTCTAAAAAGACATTTTGAGATTGAAAAAAATAAAAAAACAACTACTAATGATTTAGGACGATCCTCCCCTTCTGATGTTATAGTTCCCAATCAGGAACAACCCACATCACCTCCGGTTAAACATACGGATTTAAAACCCAAGTCTACATTCTATCCTGCCCACCATAAAGGGAATTATATTGATACTTTTTTTACAGTAGTGGCAGATTCCCTTAGAAACATTAATACTTACAGTGGGGATACAATAAAGAGAAACAATTTGTCGGGATTGGAACGAAAGGCTCTTAATGGGCTGGCTACCAACACGGATATTGTTATCCGTGCAGCAGACAAGGGGGGTGGTATAGTCATTCAGGACAGAAAAGACTATCTATTAGAGGCTGAAAAAATTCTATCAGATGTTGAGTACTATAATAAACTAGATACTGATCCTACCCCTTTATACCAGAAAGAATATAACGATTTAATTATACAGGCTGAGAAACAAGGTTTTTTAAATAAAAAAGAAAGAGAATTTCTGTATGTATCTACACCACGCACAGCATTGTATTATCACTTACCTAAAGTACACAAAAACAAACAAAACCCTCCAGGACGCCCTATTATATCAGGCATAAATTCACTTACATCAAAACTTTCAGAATATGTGGATCATATACTGCAACCGTATGTGCAAAAACTTCCCTCATATCTAAAAGATTCTTCAACCTTAATAAATAGAATTAACGAAATAGAATGGAATGATAACTACATTTGGGTCACTCTTGACGTTAGTTCACTATACTCCAACATCCCCCACAAAAAAGGTCTTTGGGCAATATCAGAGCATTTGAAGAGAGATTCCACTCTTTCAAATGCCCAAAGATCATTTATATTGGATAGTATATTATTTATTTTAGAACATAATGTGTTTGCTTTTGGAAAGGACATATACAAACAATATAAGGGTACTGCGATGGGGACCAAGTTCGCTCCTAGTTTCGCGAACCTGTACATGGGTGAGTTTGAAAGTGAATATATTTACTCGCAACATTGTTGGTCGCAAGATATTATCTTTTATGTACGGTATATAGATGACCTTCTTTTTATATGGAATAACACACCTGAAGCCCTACATAGTTTCATCAACTATTTGAATAATAACATATGGGGACTTAAATTTACGAGTAATTTTTCAAAACAACACATTGAATATCTCGATTTGGTCCTTAGTTCCATTGATAATAGAATTATTACAAAAACATTCTTTAAAAAAGTAGATGGAAACAATCTATTAGATTTCCATAGTGACCACTATCACAAGTGGAAAGAAAATGTACCGTTTTCACAATTTAAAAGATTAAGGAGAAACTGTTCTCTAATGAAAGATTATGAAAAACAAGGTGAAATAATGAAAAAACGGTTCACGGAAAAAAGATATCCCCAGAGTTTGATAGAAGGGGCAGAATTAAGAGCAAAAAAATTAACGCAAGCTGAATGTTTAGTATCAAACTCTGTCAAAAAGATAGATACTGAGGGTAATAAAGAAAAATGGCAAATGAACTACTTAACCACATATAACAGAGCACATAAAACAATTAGGGAGGTCCTAGGTAAACACTGGTGTATTTTAAAAAACGATCCGGTGTTGGGGAAGCTTTTACCTAATGAACCAAATATCACATTTCGTAGGGCTAGAACAATTAAAAATATTATAGCACCGAGCAAATTGCGATCTCCTAAAAAAATGAATCTTTCACCAATTACAGATACTATTTTGGATTTAAGTAAGGGGGTTTTTAGATGCGGGAAAGCCCGCTGTAAATGCTGTAAATCTATTAAACATAATACAACTAATTTTATAAGTTATAGCACAAAAGAAAGTTTTTTAATTAAACAGCATCTTACATGTGAGTCAAATTTTGTTATATATTTAATCTCCTGTAAATGCGGCCTACAATATGTAGGTCGCACTACCCTATCGTTAAGAGTAAGGATTAACGGTCATAGACACAATGTACAAAAAGGCTATCAGAAGCATAGTCTGTCTAGACATGCGTATGATAACCATAAATGTAACTTTGAACAGTTCCAGGTAACAATAATTGAGCAAATACCTATCTCTGAATCAAATCGCTTCGAAAAACTTAAACGTAAAGAAATGTTTTGGATTTATAAATTAAACACCCTTAATCCAAAGGGCTTAAACGAAGCAAGGGAATTGGTTACCAATTAGATTTAATAAAAATATATATATGTTACATCCGTTAATCCTGAAAACATAATATATTGTTGGGTACAAAACCTAATATATACAATATGGTTTACAAATAGATTTAAGTTTATTATTCATTAAAATTAGTTATTTTAATTCAGATCTTGTTTAAGAGTTTTTAGATTTTTATACAAATATGATTAATATATATGCAGCCCACGTCTTAATAATGTTAGTTTACTATATGATTATACATCTGGATATTGGCTTCTAATCTTATATTTATCTGATACTTTTGTAACTATTTCATTTAATATTCGTGTCCTTAATACGATCACATCTCTGGAAGGTGTGGCGCATGCGTGCTTGATTCATTCACGGAGATCTTGCCATTATTAAACTTCGGGGATCTCCGGAGTTTTCTCCGTGCGCACTTCGGATTGTATCCCCGGTGCGCATGCGCACTAGAGAGAAAATCGCACACACGCGACTGTCCAAGGCCCGCTGAGTATCTCATTCATTCGGGCTAAGTGAATATGGGGCGCATGCGTGTAATGCCGGCCTCGCGATGGGAGCGAGGCTTGGTTAGAAAATTCTCGCGGCCTTTTTGGGTTTAAAAGGACGCTGAGCAGCGTGTAATCTAAATTGCATGCTCTTCAAGCTGACAATCTAAAGGTATTTATTATTATGTTAATATTTCACTGTTGGTATTTTTTGAAATCACTTTGCCATTGACATCCAGTGAGTGGCTTGTATACTATGTTATTGTGCATACAATTATGCCAATTACCATCTGCACAAATAACCGCATAGATGTCTCTGTGCGATGTGTAAGTTTATGCATATAGGTGCGTGTATTTACGTGTATATGGGCATATTATTGGCTCAAATGGATCATGTGTGTGTATATATATGTGGATATTTATATGTATGCATATTATTGTTGCAAATTGGTTATTTACATTATTTATGCTAAATATACTATAGAACAAAGTTAATTAAGAAATATATTGAAAACATTGAATACAACAACGTTTGAAACATAGAAATATCTTTTATTGTGTGTAAATTTTTTTAGTATAAAATACATGAGTATATATATATACATAAATTTTTTATTTTTTTTTGTAATTGTTTTTTAGATCTGATGAAGGGGTTGGATCCTGTGTGACTCCAAAAAACCCCAAAACGCGTAATCTTCAAAATAAACACTTTCATGTTTTTACTTATCTATTTAGTCCGAGTGAGCGCGTTTTACTTTCCTTATTGGTATATCCAATACGCATTTGCTATATTCACACCGACTCAGTATCGGTAGAGTATAACGCTGCCAACTATACTCGGTTAACTCCCTTTCCACCATCCCTTTTTTTTTGAGGAAAATATATTTTCTCATTAAAGCGAAATATCTCTACTAACTACTAAGATCCCAAGAAGGCGCGGTTATTCTTGACCCATATCTTCTACTTTCTCATTATGGCATTCGGCCAATCAATGCTGGTCAATGCATTCCTATGGGAAAAAGTCAGCTCACGCATATCGCAAGCTGACAGGGATCCCGACGAGAGGGAGCCCCAAAGAGCTGGGTGAGTAACATTCCCACCTTAATAAAGGTAATCCCTAGCTAACCCTGCCAGTACATCTATCCCTGTCTCACAGTCACATAGTTCACAGTCTCATATGAACCAGATATTAAATCCACTGTTCATATATATTGGAGGTCACCTGAATTAGCCAGCCAATTACTTTTTCAGATTTTTTTTCAATGCCTCCGTTGTCGTAGTTCCTGTCCCACCTCCCCAGCGCAGTTATTGGTGCAAAAAGAGCACCAGGGAAGGTGGGAGGGGAATCGAATTTTTAGTGAGTTTGCCACCTGGTGTTCGACTCATCTCTAGTGGATACTAAAGAAACACTTTAAAATGTGAAAAATAAAGAGCAAAAGAAAGCACAAAATACAGCTCTAAACATGTTCACATTCTTTATTATGTAAAGAAATAATAAGTAATACATGTTTATTATATACGTGTCCATAAAAACTTATACTATGAATTAATGCATTAATATAGAAAGTATAGCTCATCTGGAAAAAAAAGCCCCCTTGCAGCTCCATTGATGGAAAAATACAAACATTATGGCCATCAGAATATAGATACACAAAACAATTTACAAGTGTTCATATTGTGTACAATGAACAACACCAAAACAAAACTATATAAATTTGGTCTTGTCATAATCATACTGGCCCATAGAATAAGAATAAAATCTATACTGCACAGTGAAATACAGAAGATGCTTTAGGCTAAGGGCCCATGTTACCTGGAAATGTATCATTTTTTATTTTTTTTTTATTGCAGACTGCTTGATTTGATTTTTTTTGAGCCAAAGCCAGGAGTGGATTTCCCAGTAGGTAAAAGTACAGTGTTGGCTAAAAGTATTGGCACCCCTGCAATTCTGTCAGATAATTCTCAGTTTCTTCCAGAAAATGATTGCAAGCACAAGCTCTTTGGTATTAATATCTTCATTTATTTTGCTTGCAATGAAAAAACACTAAAGAGAATGGAAAAAAAAAGTCAAATCATTGATCATATTACACAAAACTCCAAAAATGGGCCGGACAAAAGTATTGGCCCCCTCAGCCTAATACTTGGTAGCACAACCTTTAGACAAAATAACTGCAAACAACCGCTTCCGGTAACCATCAATGAGTTTCTTACAATGCTCTGCTGGAATTTTAGACCATTCTTCTTTGGCAAACTGCTCCAGGTCCCTGAGATGTGAAGGGTGCCTTCTCCAAACTGCCATCAAGAGATCTCTCCGCAGGTGTTCTATGGGATTCAGGTCTGGACTCATTGCTGGCCACTTTAGAAGTCTCCAGTGCTTTCTCTCAAACCATTTTCTAGTGCTTTTTGAAGTGTGTTTTGGGTCATTGTCCTGCTGGAAGACCCATGACCTCTGAGGGAGACCCAGCTTTCTCACACTGGGCCCTACATTATGCTGCAAAATTTGTTGGTAGTCTTCAGACTTCATAATGCCATGCACACGGTCAAGCAGTCCAGTACCAGAGGCAGCAAAGCAACCCCAAAACATCAGGGAACCTCCGCCATGTTTGACTGTAGGGACCATGTTCTTTTCTTTGAAGGCCTCTTTTTTTTCCTGTAAACTCTATGTTGATGCCTTTTCCCAAAAAGCTCTACTTTTGTCTCATCTGACCAGAGAACATTCTTCCAAAACGTTTTTGGCTTTCTCAGGTAAGTTTTGGCAAACTCCAGCCTGGCTTTTTTTATGTCTCTGGGTAAGAAGTGGGGTCTTCCTGGGTATCCTACCATACAGTCCCTTTTCATTCAGACGCTGATGGATAGTACGGGTTGACACTGTTGTATCCTTGGACTGCAGGGCAGCTTGAACTTGTTTGGATGTTAGTCGAGGTTCTTTATCCACCATCCGCACAATCTTGTGTTGAAATCTCTCGTCAATTTTTCTTTTCCGTCCACATCTAGGGAGGTTAGCCACAGTGCCATGGGCTTTAAACTTCTTGATGACACTGCACACGGTAGACACAGGAACATTCAGGTCTTTGGAGATGGATTTGTAGCCTTGAGATTGCTCATGCTTCCTCACAATTTTGCTTCTCAAGTCCTCAGACAGTTCTTTGGTCTTCTTTCTTTTCTCCATGCTCAATGAGGTACACACAAGGACAGAGGTTGAGTCAACTTTAATCCATTTCAACTGGCTGCAAGTGTGATTTAGTTATTGCCACCACCTGTTAGGTGCCTCAGGTAAGTAACAGGTGCTGTTAATTACACAAATTAGAGAAGCATCACATGATTTTTCAAACAGTGCCAATACTTTTTTCCACCCCCTTTTTTTATGTTTGGTGTGGAATTATATCCAATTTGGCATTTTGACAATCCTTTTTGTGGTTTTCCATTGAAGACAAATTCAATGAAGATAATACCAAAGAATTTGTGATTGCAATCATTTCGTGGAAGAAAATGAGTATTATCTGACAGAATTGCAGAGGTGCCAATACATTTGGCCAACACTGTATAAGAGCTTCCTATATATTTGGCATTCATTTGTATAGCCATTATTAGCTTTGGCTGAAAAATTGCACCAAAATCTGTACCAAAAAAGCTGTTTCCACAACACTAACCTTAAGGCTGGGTCCCACCTTGTGGAAATGCAGCTTTTTCTGTTGCAGATTTTGTTGAGGTTTTTTGAGCCAAAATCAAGAGTGGCTACAAAATTAATGGGACATATATAGGAAGTCCTTGTACTTCTACCTTCTGCTCAATCCACTCCTGACTTTGGCTCAAAAAACTGCAGCAAATTTTGCAACAAATAAAAGCTGCATTTCTGCAGCCTAAGGCCGGAGCCCCACGGGCCGGAAATGCCCGTGGGGCAAATCCTATGCCCACTTTGCGGAAAATGTTGCAGCGCAAACGCGCTGTCCAAAACTGTTGCATTTTTGCAAATCGCAGCATGTCAATTATATCTACGGAAACGCTGGTGGCTTTCCCATAGATATAATTGTAACAGAAAGTCTGCGGAGGAAAACTCTGTGAACTTTCTTTTTTGCTGATTTTGTTGTGTTTTTTTTGGAGCCAAGGCCGGAAGTGGATTGAGCAGAAGGGAGAAGTATAAGAACTTCCTCTTATTTCCCATTCCTTTCGTAGCCATTCTTGGATTTGGTTTAAAAAAAAAAACACAACAAAATCTGCAACAAAAAAAGCTGCGTTTCCGCAACGTGGGGCTTTAGCCTAAGGCTAAGGCCCCATGTTGCGGAAATTCAGCTTTTTTTGTTGCAGTTGTGGTTTTTTGAGCCAAAACCAGGAGTCAAATGAGCAGAAGGTAGAAGTAAAAGAACTTCCTATATATTTCCCATTCCTTTTCTAGCCATTCTTGGCTTTGGCTCCAAAAACCGCAACAAAATATGCAATAAAAAAAGCTGTGTTTCCTCAATGTGGGGCCTCAACCTTAAGCTTCATTCACACAACCTTCTTCAAGAATATCTTGTTTCGTGTCCAAGGGGCATCTGTTTTCATGGATCCCTTATGAATTTGAGTGTATTACAAAATATAGTTCCAATGCAATGCAATAAGTTTTCAGTAAATCAATAAATATCAGATCCAGTGTAAGAAATAAAGAAATCACAAGTTTGGTTAAATCAATTTCTTTATGTTGGTAAAGAGACATACATACAGTCCTATGAAAAAGTTTGGGCACCCCTATTAATCTTAATCATTTTTAGTTCTAAATATTTTGGTGTTTGCAACAGCCATTTCAGTTTGATATATCTAATAACTGATGGACACAGTAATATTTCAGGATTGAAATGAGGTTTATTGTACTAACAGAAAATGCGCAATATGCATTAAACCAAAATTTGACCGGTGCAAAAGTATGGGCACCCTTATCATTTTATTGATTTGAATTCCCCTAACTACTTTTTACTGACTTACTGAAGCACAAAATTGGTTTTGTAACCTCAGTGAGCTTTGAACTTCATAGCCAGATGTATCCAATCATAAGAAAAGGTATTTAAGGTGGCCAATTGCAAGTTGATCTCCTATTTGAATCTCCTTTGAAGAGTGGCATCATGGGCTACTCAAAACAACTCTCAAATGATCTTAAAACAAAGATTGTTCAACATAGTTGTTCAGGGGAAGGATACAAAAAGTTGTCTCAGAGATTTAACCTGTCAGTTTCCACTGTGAGGAACATAGTAAGGAAATGGAAGACCACAGGGACAGTTCTTGTTAAGCCCAGAAGTGGCAGGCCAATAAAAATATCAGAAAGGCAGAGAAGAAGAATGGTGAGAACAGTCAAGGACAATCCACAGACCGCCTCCAAAGAGCTGCAGCATCATCTTGCTGCAGATGGTGTCACTGTGCATCGGTCAACTATACAGCGCACTTTGCACAAATAGAAGCTGTATGGGAGAGTGATGAGAAAGAAGCCGTTTCTGCACGTACGCCACAAATAGAGTTGCCTGAGGTATGAAAAAGCACATTTGGACAAGGCAGCTTCATTTTGGAAACAAAAATTGAGTTGTTTGGTTATAAAAAAAAGGCGTTATGCATGGCGTCCAAAAAGAAACAGCATTCCAAGAAAAACACATGCTACCCACTGTAAAATTTGGTGGAGGTTCCATCATGCTTTGGGGCTGTGTGGCCAATGCCGGCATCGGGAATCTTGTTAAAGTTGAGGGTCGCATGGATTCCACTCAGTATCAGCAGATTCTTGAGAATAATGTTCAAGAATCAGTGACGAAGTTGAAGTTACGCCGGGGATGGATATTTCAGCAAGACAATGATCCAAAACACCGCTCCAAATCCTCAGGCATTCATGCAGAGGAACAATTACAATGTTCTGGAATGGCCATCCCAGTCCCCAGACCTGAATATCATTGAACATCTGTGGGATGATTTGAAGCGGGCTGTCCATGCTCGGCGACCATCTAACTTAACTGAACTTGAATTGTTTGTCCAAAATACCTTTATCCAGGATCCAGGAACTGATTAAAAGCTACAGGAAGCGACTAGAGGCTGTTATCTTTGCAAAAGGAGGATGTACTAAATATTAATGTCACTTTTCTGTTGAGGTGCCCATACTTTTGCACCGGTCAAATGTTGGTTTAATGCATATTGCGCATTTTCTGTTAGTACAATAAACCTCATTTCAATCCTGAAATATTACTGTGTCCATCAGTTATTAGATATATCAAACTGAAATGGCTGTTGCAAATACCAAAATATTTAGAACTAAAAATGATTAAGATTAATAGGGGTGCCCAAACTTTTTCATAGGACTGTATATGCAAACAAAAACAACCCAAAACCCAAAAATCCCATGGTTTTACAGTATGTGTTTTGTATGCAGATGATGTGTCTCTCTGCTTATGCTCAGCATCATTAAAGAATATGAGATTGCAATAGTTATTGTAGGATCTTGCTGCTGTGCCTAAACACAGCACTGTATATAGTATTTATAGTATAGTATAAAAGTACTGTATTGATATCATTGCTAGTTATCATATGATCTTGTGACTATCCTAAAAGCTGTGCTAAATATAGTATTTATATAACATTACAATGTACTATATTGTTGCTGTATAAATATTATATATTATACAGATTTGCTTTAAGGCATGAACTTGAGATACTTATTGATATCTTATGATTTTAGACCATATGCCACCTGGCATGATGGGAACTGCACTTTTGGAAGTTTGCACCCTACTCCTGGGGAAGTCGGGTCATTTGCACATGTAGGATGTGGGATAAGACTTCAGGGTTCTATTTTTCTTGCATTTTTTTGTACTGTAATTATATTTTGGGAAATTCTTTTTGAGAGCTATTCATTTTTGTAACATAATGCATAAACACTCCCTGGGATAGGTCGTCTTTAATTGTATATAGCAAGACTTAGTATGTGGGCAGAGACACAGAAATAGCAGCATAGCAACACATTTCGCCTCCACAAATTCATCCATAAGAGATGATTTCTTAATGTTTGAAGTCTTAGGCCTTATTCACATATCCACGTTTCACATACGTATTGTGTCTGCAGTTTTCGTTGACACTTTATGTGCTCATTCATTTAAATGTGTTTATTGAGACTTAAGGTTTTTTTTTGCAGACCGTAGGTGTAACATCCTTGGCCATTTGGACTTCTGCGCCATCCTCCAGCCCCATGCTACGCCGCTCCTGGACCTCCTGTTGTTTTTGCACAACCGAGTATTCATTGCAGTGTACCAGTCTAGCTAGGGCTCTAAGTTCCTCTGGTTTCTAAAGAGGTAACTCTGCTGAGTCCTGCTCAGCAATGGCGTAACCATAGGAGTGGCAGTGGTCACAATTTGCCATCAGGACCCAGGGGGTACTACAGGTTACCCTCAACACACTAGAGCTAGATAAATTTCTAGTTCTTCTTTATAGTCTGTCAGTCTGTGCTTTGTAATTCATGAGCCCTGCTATCTAGTAACCAAGAGAACTGCCTTCCACTGTCAGAAAGGACAAAATTAACCTTGCAATTTCAAAAAAATAGAAGTTGGTCAGCAGCATCTATTCAAGGAGAGATTCTGCTGGGGAGGCTGTGGAACAAATGGGGGTATGATTCCTATATGGCACTGATAGGGGATAGGATGATAATAAACTTTTGTGCACAACATGTTGTGAACAAGTCTTCAAAACAGTTTGGGTCCAGATAGAGAAGGAAAGGCAAATGTAAATACTGCTAAAATGTATGGCCAGAGCAGGGAAGATGTCTGCAATTAGTATTTGTGCAAGGGGGCTGCTCCACTGATTCCAGCACTGTTTGCTTTTTTTTTCTCTATCCCCCACCATTCCTGAGTAACAAACGTAGATAGTTTTGATGTCTGAAGTGCTTTTTAAGGTCTCTAAAGTTAGAATGGCAGTGTTAGGCAGTGTGGTGTGAGTTAGAGCTGCAAACAGAGGCAGCCAGACCAAGAGCTTGGATTCACACCTTTTGTCTGCTCTTGTCCGGCACTACCTTTCTCACAATACAGATCCTAAAACTAACCTCGCAGACACCAAAACTAACAGCACTGGTTGCTCAGGAATGGTGGGGCTATACATAAAATTTCAATAGGAGCTCCTGCTGCTGCCGGCCATGCCAACAGCAGGAGCTTCCAGCAACTGGAGGCAGCTAGGACAGCTGTTCAGTGCAGTCTGGTTGTTGAACTCCCACTGATCCCACTGATCAGATACTGATGACCTATATAGTATAAAGACATCATTGTGGTTGAAAAACCCATATTCCACTGCAAGTCATCTAGTAGGAAGTAGTTAGCTATTTTACAGGTGACAATGATAAGGTTGGCCCTCTTATCTCCTGATCCTCTCTGCAGCTGTATTGTATGTCCACTCCTACTTCCAACAGTCTTGTAGATATGAACACTTATTTTTTACCTTTAGCTAGTATACCATAGCAAGCATATAGTAATAAAAGCCTCCAAGTATACTGAGAAGTCACATAATAGCTTACATAACTGTTCTTTGAGGTTTATGTAACTAAAATCTTTTACACTAAATGACTTATCTGTATGCTAGATAAGTACATGAATACATTTGTTTTCATTACTCTTGTTACAGACTCTTCACAACAATTAATTACATGTATTTATGCAAAGAAAATTAGATAAAGCAAAATTTGTTAAGAAATAATTTTCATTGCAAAAACTTAATAGAAATGAAAATGAAAGAGCACAATTTAAAGAGGACCCCCTCACCAAGTACAATGTATTATTATTATTATTATTATTATTATTATTATTATTATATGTACAGTTGTACACCCATTCCACAGAAATGGCTTAACAGATGCCTGAATTCAATGGCTTGGCTAGCGTAGCATGTTTTTAGCATTTTGCAGAGTTCCAGCAAGCCCCAGAATCTGCATATATACATGCGTGATGGTTTGGAATTTGACATGACACTTTTTGCCTCAGACAACACCAAGACATTCTAAGACCGGGTTCACATGGGATTTTTTGGTCAGGAACCTGAGGCGGAGGTCGCCTCAGGTTTCGGACCAAAAAACGAGTAGCCACGACTGAATGCCGGTGCACTGCTCCAGTTGCGCACCACCGCTCCAGATTAGGCCCAATGAATGGGCCTAGTCGGGAGTAGGGAGTGTCTTCAGGCCGATTCGCCTTGCTTCTTTTTTCCGGGAGCCGTTTGTTCCCCATGTGAACTTACCCTAAGAGTCAGAATTGAAGTATAAGAATCATCAAGATGTAATTTTTACCCTTTACAATACATTCCACCCCTGGTTCTACCACGTCAACGTGCTCTAACCCATAACAAATCTAATACCATGTTAACAATGATCACATATTACTATCCCATAATGCACAAAGCAATTCAATATAAAATGAAGTCCCCCATCCACTTTATTGAACATTGGAACCGTTTTCAATCTACTTCTTACTATTAGAAGTTGAGGTATATAAAAATAAAAAAGAAATGTTTGTATGTTGGACAAAAAAATTATTATTATTCTGTAGAAACCTTACTTCTCATTTTTCCATATGAAGACCACAAAATCTCTGGTATAGGAAATAGTATGATGCAAATTCAGCCCCCATTACTTACCGATAGTTACTTTTACCCCCCTTTTTATCTCTGAGTGAGGGGAATACAAGTGTGTCCATGACTGTATGTGCAGGTATAGAGTCTCTTTTCTGTAATATCTCTGGCTGTTCATAACTGCTGTCTATGACTTATAACAATTCATAACTGCTTTTGCCATATGACCTTCAGCACATGTTCTAGTAGTGCACCAACCATGGCTGTTATTGTTTTATTGCTGGAAATCTTGTTAGGGTGCATTCACACTAGGGATACGCTGACTCATTCTGAACGTTAAAATACGTTCAGAATTAGCGCGTATAAAGCAGATCCCATTCATTTTAATGGGAAGTGGCATACGAGCGCTCCCCATCGAAATGAATGAGCTGCTTTTTTCTCTACGAGCGCTGCCATTGAAGTGAATGGGAAGCGCTTGCGTATACGTGCCAGATTGCGCTCCACTTTCCTCCGTGTGAACTCACCCTTAGAGAACCTCCACCCCTAGAACCTTTGTAGTAAGGCAGACATACTTTACAAACTCACTATAGAACCTTGTCTAAACCTTAGATGGGGATATTGACCAATGCAGGACTCCTTCCTGGGAAGTGGATACACCTGACTCTCTTAAAACCTGGTATGGCAGGTCATCACCTCTACTGGTCACGGTGGGAATTACTGAACTCTGAAGCTATGCTCTGCAACCCATGGCTTGTGACATGAGATTGTGAAGGTAGACCATGTCTATTCTTATTTTTATACATGCGTTATACTGCTTAAGAAATTATATTTTTCTTTGTGCAACGTTTATACATTAAGATGGCGCCTGTATCCAGTACCGCACCCAGATGCTGACGCACATGATCGTCATGTGGTTTACAAGAAAGACAGTATCATTTTCTGGGAACTCGAAAGCTAAAAGATGTTGAAGTTTAAGAGCCAATGACTGATCGCCAGTGTATTCGGATACAAGACGTATATGCTTACAGCCTGCCTTTTTCTTATCTTTCTTGCATTCCTGTATAAAAACTGTAACTTCCTCAATAAACCTCAGTTCTGTGTGAACAGGCATCACGCTTGTTGCATGGACTGGGATTAACCCTGACATATGTGTCAGAATTCATTCTAGTCAGCACGCACATGCATGATTGATTTGGAGCAGGTGACTGACCACTGTAAGTGACCCGTACTCTGGCGGGGGTTCTCCCTCAACAAGATCATAATATGGCAAATTGGTGTTCTACTTCCGCCACGGAAGCATGCAACTCTTGGGATGGGAAACCTCCTCCTCAGTGCAGCACACACATTCTGATATACAGAGATGTCTTTTGTCAGTGAGGCTTTTTTATTTTTCTGTGCACTGAACTGTATGACAGCTTAACGTTTCTGTACTTCATAGTGGTAGCACTTAGTATTTAGTATGATATACTGGGATGCTAGAAAATTTTTTTTGAATGGGGTGGAATTGGCAAAACTGCGTTTTTATGACTTTCTTATGAGATTAATTTTTATAGCATTTACTGTGCTCCCAAAATCACATGTCACCTGTATTCTACGGTCCAGTATGACTCCAGGGATATATACGTTTGTCCCCTTTAAAAAATTCCAAAACTTCTTGCAAAAATTTTTTGGAGTCACCATATTCTGACCTAAGGCATCTATTTTTGCGGAGCCAGGATGTACTTTTTAGGTGTACCATTTTGGGGAATGTGTACTGCTTTGATTTATTTTTATCCAAATGTTTATGGGTGGAAGAACAACAAATAAATGGTGGTTTAGCTCTTTTGATTTTTTCCCCACTGCGGCATTCATCATATGGGAAAAATATTTTCATAAGTTTGTAAATCATGCATTTTTGGAAACAGGGATACATAATGTGTATGTGTTTTGCTTTAAGTATTTTTATATAGGAGGTGTAACACATGACTGTCACTAGTTAAGACTGATGTACGATATTTGTCACTGGCATACTGGAGTGGGAGGAATCTTAATTACTTATTCATATTGTGGTGACACATCTAGAAGGGAGTATACTGAGGTTTTCTGAAAAAAAATGCCACAAACAGGAAATTTAGTTTAAAGGGATCCTATCATTAAAATGGATTTTTTGTCTCCCTAACATGTAGGAATAGCCTTAAGAAAGGCTATTCTTTTCCTACCGTTAGATGTCTTCTCTGCGGCGCCGTTCTGTAGATGTCCCAGTTATCTTTGGTATGCTAATGAGTTTTCTTGCAGCACTGGAGGCGTCCCCAGTGCTGCGAGAAAACTCTCCAGCGCCAGCCTCTGTCTTCTTCTGGCACACCCTCTCTGCGACGTGTTCTTCCGATGGCTTCTTCTGGCTTTAAATGGCTCAGAGCCGACTGCGCATGTCTGCGACCATTTTCTTGTGGCCACTTACATAAGAGTACTGTGAAAGCGACCACAAGAAAATGGCCACAGACATGCGCTTGCGCATGCGTGAATTTTAAAGCCAGAAGAAGCCAACGGAAGAAGACATCGCAGGGAGGTGTGTCAGAAGAAGACATAGGCCGTTGCTGGAGATTTCTCTCGCAGCACTGGGTATGCCCCCAGTGCTGTTTGAGCGCTGGGGACCTCCCCCAGTGCTACGAGAAAACTCATTAGCATATCTACGGAATGGCGGTGCGAAGAAGACTTCAAAAGGTAGGAGAAGAACAGTCTTTCTTAAGGTTATTCCTACGTGTTAGGGAGAAAACAAGAAAACATTGCATTTTAGTGATTGAATACCTTTAACACTCACTATATTATATTCACTCTTTGCATACCCTGTTGGGCTTCCCTTGTACCGCAGTTATGAAGTCAAATAGATAATTTACAAAAAGCTCTGTGGGGAAAACAGCAGCGGAAATGCATAATTGTTTTTCTGCAGGGCTTTTCCCAGAAAGTCTGCAGTTTCCCTCTGAAGACTTTCTGTTTCCATTATACCTATATAGAAACCATCAGCATTTCTGTAGGTATAATTGACATGCAATGTGTGAATGTTATTAGCCAGAATACCATCCACTTTGCAGGGATTGTTTACACTACGTGGGGCCCCGGCCTAAAGGGGTTTTCCCATGAATGCCAACAATCCCCTATCCATATCCACTTTCATCCCCCATTCTGAATAGGGCTGTGGTTGGGTAGTGCATGCACTACTCCATTCATTTCAATGGGAGAAGTTTACTTGGTTCTAAGGCTGTTGCTGGACACTTCCTGCTAGCTTGCTGGGACAAGCATACTCCCCTATACCTGATATTTGATATCTATCATATGACCTTGTATTATGACCATTACCACATTTCCATCTATCTGGTTACCCATTGGCCTGAAGAAGACACCCGCCCGGTGTCGAAACGCGTAGCCGTTTTAAGCTGTTGTTCATGTCCTTGGAGCAATAAAACAGAACCAATTCATCTTAATCTTGCATATCGTCATTTTTATTTTTCAAGTCTATTACGGATTTTGCTGCCTTTAGCGCTCTGCCAGTTCCCGGTTTTTCTATATATCCTTTCCATTTCAATGGGAGTGTCAGAGATAACCAAGTGCTGTACTCCAGCTATCTCCAATGTGCCCACTGAAATTGATAGAATACTAAAAGCTGCTAGGCCAAAGCTCCATCCAGGCAGGGCGGTGAGAGTCCTCCATTCTCTATTGACCCCTCAGTGGGGGTCTAGGCGATCACTTTCTCTTTGACTATAAGCTCTTCTCCTGCTTTTTACAGGTATTGTTTTCATATATGTCATATATCATTTAGATGAGAAAAGCCTATATGAAACAAAGCATATGAAATCTGAGGTATCTTACAGAACAAGTCATGGTGGCTTGGTGGAAAAACTCAACATAGAAATCAAAGATGCTGCAGGCTTTTTTTTTAGCCATTTGAAATGCAATGTAATACAGTCCTATGAAAAAGTTTGGGCACCCCTATTAATCTTAATCATTTTTAGTTCTAAATATTTTGGTGTTTGCAACAGCCATTTCAGTTTGATATATCTAATAACTGATGGGCACAGTAATATTTCAGGATTGAAATGAGGTTTATTGTACTAACAGAAAATGCGCAATATGCATTAAACCAAAATTTGACCGGTGCAAAAATATGGGCACCTCAACAGAAAAGTGACATTAATATTTAGTAGATCCTCCTTTTGCAAAGATAACAGCCTCTAGTCGCTTCCTGTAGCTTTTAATCAGTTCCTGGATCCTGGATGAAGGTATTTTGGACCATTTCTTTCTACAAAACAATTCAAGTTCAGTTAAGTTTGATGGTCGCCGAACATGGACAGCCCGCTCTCAAATGATCTGAAAACAAAGATTGTTCAACATAGTTGTTCAGGGGAAGGATACAAAACGTTGTCTCAGAGATTTAACCTGTCAGTTTCCACTGTGAGGAACATAGTAAGGAAATGGAAGACCACAGGGACAGTTCTTGTTAAGCCCAGAAGTGGCAGGCCAATAAAAATATCAGAAAGGCAGAGAAGAAGAATGGTGAGAACAGTCAAGGACAATCCACAGACCACCTCCAAAGAGCTGCAGCATCATCTTGCTGCAGATGGTGTCACTGTGCCACGGTCAACAATACAGCGCACTTTGCACAAATAGAAGCTGTATGGGAGAGTGATGAGAAAGAAGCCGTTTCTGCACGTACGCCACAAATAGAGTTGCCTGAGGTATGAAAAAGCACATTTGGACAAGGCAGCTTCATTTTGGAAACAAAAATTGAGTTGTTTGGTTATAAAAAAAAAAAGGCGTTATGCATGGCGTCCAAAAAGAAACAGCATTCCAAGAAAAACACATGCTACCCACTGTAAAATTTGGTGGAGGTTCCATCATGCTTTGGGGCTGTGTGGCCAATGCCGGCATCGGGAATCTTGTTAAAGTTGAGGGTTGCATGGATTCCACTCAGTATCAGCAGATTCTTGAGAATAATGTTCAAGAATCAGTGACGAAGTTGAAGTTACGCCGGGGATGGATATTTCAGCAAGACAATGATCCAAAACACCGCTCCAAATCCTCAGGCATTCATGCAGAGGAACAATTACAATGTTCTGGAATGGCCGTCCCAGTCCCCAGACCTGAATATCATTGAACATCTGTGGGATGATTTGAAGCGGGCTGTCCATGCTTGGCGACCATCTAACTTAACTGAACTTGAATTGTTTGTCCAAAATACCTTTATCCAGGATCCAGGAACTGATTAAAAGCTACAGGAAGCGACTAGAGGCTGTTATCTTTGCAAAAGGAGGATGTACTAAATATTAATGTCACTTTTCTGTTGAGGTGCCCATACTTTTGCACCGGTCAAATTTTGGTTTAATGCATATTGCGCATTTTCTGTTAGTACAATAAACCTCATTTCAATCCTGAAATATTACTGTGTCCATCTGTTATTAGATATATCAAACTGAAATGGCTGTTGCAAATACCAAAATATTTAGAACTAAAAATGATTAAGATTAATAGGGGTGCCCAAACTTTTTCATAGGACTGTATCTTGGAGAGTTTATCAATATTAGGTGACAGGGATCTGACATTTGTCACTGCTGCCGGTCAGCTGTTTGAAGAGGCTACTGTATTTGCACAAGCAATATGGCATCTTCCCTGTGCTCAGGGCATACACTGTACATACCTCCCAACTTTTGAAGAACCGAAAGAGGGACAAAATGTGCGGCGCGCATAGCGCGGCGTGGCAAATTAGCCCCGCCCACTTTTGTGTTGACTCCGCCCATTCTCATTTATTTTTCATGTGCCCGCACACAGTATAATCCTCCTACAGTCACCCGTAAATTATATGTCCCCCCTCTATCTCTCCCCAGTTTCATGTCCCCCCTCCATCTCTGCCCCCAGTTTCCTGTCCCCTCCATCTCTGCCCCCAGATTCATGTCCCCCATCTCTGCCCAGTTTCATGTCCCTCCATCTCTGTCCCCAGATTCATATCCCTCCATCTCTGCCCCCAGATTCATGTCCCCCCATCTCTGCCCCCAGATTCATGTCACCTCCATCTCTGCCCCCAGTTTCATGTCCCTCCATCTCTGCCCCAGATTCATGTCCCCCATTTCTGCCCCCAGATTCATGTCCCCATCTCTGCCCACAGATTCATATCCCCCTCCATCTCTGCACCCAAATTCATGTCCCTCCATCTCTGCCCCCAGATTCATGTCTTCTCCATCTCTTCCCCCAGATTCATGTCCCCACATCTCTGCCCCCAGATTCATGTCCCCTCCATCTCTGCCCCCAGATTCATGTCCTCGCCATCTCTTCCCCCAGATTCATGTCCCCTCCATCTCTGCCCCCAGATTCATGTCCCCTCCATCTCTGCCCCCAGATTCATGTCCCCACATCTCTGCCTCCAGATTCATGTCCCTCCATTTCTGCCCCCAGATTCATGTCCCCCCTCCATCTCTGCCCCCAGATTCATGTCCCCCCATCTCTGCCCCCAGATTCATGTCCCCTCCATCTCTGCCCCAGATTCATGTCCTCTCCATCTCTGCCCCCAGATTCATGTCCCCACATCTCTGCCCCCAGATTCATGTCCCTCCAACTATGCCCCCAGATTCATGTCCCTCCATCTCTGCCCCCAGATTCATGTCCCTCCATCTCTGCCCCCAGATTCATGTCCCCTCCATCTCTGCCCCCAGATTCATGTCCTCTCCATCTCTGCCCCCAGATTCATGTCCCTCCATCTCTGCCCCCAATGTCATGCCGTCCTCTCCTTCATCTGCCCCCAGTTTCACGTTCCACCTCAGTGTATACATTACACTTACCTTCTCCTCGCTCCCCCGCCGCACTCTCCGCACCTCTCTCTCTCGCACACAGTTGTAGACGCGATGTGACGTCATCACATCACGTCTACACAGCCAGTAGCCTGTGTGCAGCGGCGAAGCAAGGAGCTGAGCTGTGACAGCTACTTGCTTTAGCCGCGTATGTGTTCAACTCATATCTGCATCCTCTGGACGCAGATCTGAGTTGAAATTGGGACATACCTCCCTCCAACCAGGACCGCAGGACACGTCACCGGAATCGTGAATGTCCCGCGGAAATCGGGACGGTTGGGAGGTATGACTGTATAGTGGTGCTCGGTATTGCAGGTGTTGCAAGAACAGGTCAATAATATCATTGCACTACAAAACCCCTTTAAGATTGTTAGAATAGAAATATATAGATAGACAGATAGATAAATATATGTCAGGAAGACAGAATATATAACAAGATAGACAGAAATAACAGATAACTGATGTCCTGAAATCACTTTTTCATTTTCACTGCTCATTTTCTACTCTAAGGATATATTCACATGCATATGAAAATATACAACCTATCCAGAGGTATGTTTCTTTTTGTGGAGCTTTTTCAGAAATTTTCCTCAATCAAACCTTTTAAATTATTTTATTATGTATTAACACATTTTGTATATACAGTAGATTCATATTTTCAACAGAGACGCAAGAAACATTGCATACAGTATGCACCTACAGCTTCATAGAAATTGTTTTTCAGTTTAGAGTGTCCTTATTGTGTTTTGGAAGTGCTTTTTTTTGCAGATAACACAAATATACATATACAGTCCTATGAAAAAGTTTTGGCACCCCTATTAATCTTAATCATTTTTAGTTCTAAATATTTTGGTGTTTGCAACAGCCATTTCAGTTTGATATATCTAATAACTGATGGACACAGTAATATTTCAGGATTGAAATGAGGTTTATTGTACTAACAGAAAACGTGCAATATACATTAAACCAAAATTTGACCAGTGCAAAAGTATGGGCACCTCAACAGAAAAGTGACATTAATATTTAGTAGATCCTCCTTTTGCAAAGATAACAGCCTCTAGTCGCTTCCTGTAGCTTTTAATCAGTTCCTGGATCCTGGATAAAGGTATTTTGGACCATTTCTTTCTACAAAACAATTCAAGTTCAGTTAAGTTTGATGGTCGCCGAACATGGGCAGCCCGCTCTCAAATGATCTGAAAACAAAGATTGTTCAACATAGTTGTTCAGGGGAAGGATACAAAACGTTGTCTCAGAGATTTAACCTGTCAGTTTCTACTGTGAGGAACATAGTAAGGAAATGGAAGACCACAGGGACATGGACAGCCCGCTTCAAATCATCCCACAGATGTTCAATGATATTCAGGTCTGGGGACTGGGATGGCCATTCCAGAACATTGTAATTGTTCCTCTGCATGAATGCCTGAGTCGATTTGGAGCGGTGTTTTGGATCATTGTCTTGCTGAAATATCCATCCCCGGCGTAACTTCAATTTCATCACTGATTCTTGAACATTATTCTCAAGAATCTGCTGATACCGAGTGGAATCCATACGATCCTCAACTTTAACAAGATTCCCGATGCCGGCATTGGTCACACAGCCCCAAAGCATGATGGAACCTCCACCAAATTTTACAATGGGTAGCAAGTGTTTTTCTTGGAATGCTGTTTTTTTTTGGACGCCATGCATAACGCCTTTTTATATGACCAAACAAATCAATCTTTGTTTCATCAGTCCACAGGACCTTCTTCCAAAATGAAGCTGGCTTGTCCAAATGTGCTTTTGTATACCTCAGGCGACTCTTTTTTTGGCGTGCTTGCAGAAACGGCTTCTTTCTCGTCACTCTCTGATACAGCTTCTCCTTGTGCAAAGTGCGCTGTATAGTTGACCGATGCACAGTGACACCATCTGCAGCAAGATGATGCTGCAGCTCTTTGGAGGTGGTCTGTGGATTGTCCTTGACTGTTCTCACCATTCTTCTTCTCTGCCTTTCTGATATTTTTCTTGGCCTGCCACTTCTGGGCTTAACAAGAACTGTCCCTGTGGTCTTCCATTTCCTTACTATGTTCCTCACAGTGGAAACTGACAGGTTAAATCTCTGAGACAACTTTTTGTATCCTTCCCCTGAACAACTATGTTGAACAATCTTTGTTTTCAGATCATTTGAGAGCGGGCTGTCCATGCTCGGCGAACATCAAACTTAACTGAACTTGAATTGTTTTGTAAAGAGGAATGGTCCAAAATACCTTTATCCAGGATCCAGGAACTGATTAAAAGCTACAGGAAGCAACTAGAGGCTGTTATCTGTGCAAAAGGAGGATCTACTAAATATTAATGTCACTTTTCTGTTGAGGTGCCCATACTTTTGCACCGGTCAAATTTTGGTTTAATGCATATTGCACATTTTCTGTTAGTACAATAAACCTCATTTCAATCCTGAAATATTACTGTGTCCATCAGTTATTAGATATATCAAACTGAAATGGCTGCTGCAAACACCAAAATATTTAGAACTAAAAATGATTAAGATTAATAGGGGTTCCATAAACTTTTTCATAGGACTGTATATATATCTATATATCTATATCTATCTATCTATCTATCTATCTATCTATCTATATATATATATATATATATATATATATATATATATAATCAGTCTGGTTACATTAATGTGACCACCTGTCAAAATCCAGAATAACCACCTTTCGCAGAGCGGACCGATGTGAGATGTGCAGGAAGAGAGGGGATGTTGTGATCATATTCACTGGGATGTAGAGCCATGCCGACTCCAGTGCCATGTCCAGCTGCGCTAGGTTACGCAGTTGAGCATCCATGGCGTGAACAACCTGATCGAGGTGGTCCCACAGATTCTTGATTGAGTTCAAGTCCCGGGAATTTTCTGGCCAAGGGAGTACGGTAAACTCATCCTGGTGCTCCTCGAACCACGCACGTACACTGCAAACTTTATGACACGTCGCATTGTCCTGCTGGTAGATGCCATCATCCCGAGGAAAAACAATTTTCATATAAGGGTGAACATGGTCTGCAAGGATAGAAGCATACTTGTGTTGATCCATCGTGCCTTCCACAATGATGAGTGCACCCAGATAGCTTATGACACGTGCCTTCTGCGATTAGTTATTTAACATTGACGTCAAAAGTAGGCAGTGGTCACATTAATATGACTGGACTGTATATTTATATATCTGTCTATCTATCTATCTATCTATCTATCTATCTATCTGTCTGTCCATATAAAGTTTATAACCACATTCTTACTTTGTCCTCCTAAAAATAAGGAAACACATTGTACCATACCTATGATGAACATGATTTGTGGCTAATACAGAACATTTTCTCATGAGCACTCAAGTTGAGACAGTTGTTCCCTAACTATATGTCTGCACAATTGCTTGAAAGCTCAGGCTAGAAGTGTAATTCTAGAATCTGACAATGAATTAAGGGTTGACATTGAAATAATAATATAAAAAGGGGGTTTAAATGGAGTGTAAATGTATGCAGTCTGAAGATTAACTGAGCAACATAAAGACTTCAATTGTCTTCTTTTTTGATTTACAGTGATATGTGTCAAAGTCATCTTTTTATGAAGAAACTGACAGTTTAGAAGATCCTTCAATACTCTATATTACTAATGTAAAACTTACTTCATATGGTAGAGTATTATGGACAAACATGTCAAATCGGGTGAACAAATTGGGGGGTGCCCTGCCAAAAAGATCCTTGGACTCCTAAGCACTTTGTCATATTACACACAGTTCACAGTTGAAATGAATACATTTTTGTAGATTTCAGTCCAACAGCCTCGAACAAGGACAGATTGGGAAATGTTTGGTGGCTCTGATCTTAAAGACCATTCAATAGGTTGTCTAGAAAGTGGACATTACTTTCAAAAATGATAAATTCTATCTAAGTATAACATACCATTCATACTTACTGTGGTGAATTGTCTCTAAGAATAGAGTAATTAAAATAGTCTATTAGGAACAACTAAATCACCTACAGAACAAATGTGGTTCAAGAATTAAGTTGTAAGTAAGAAAAAATTGTCATTATTGTGTAGAAATCTCCAGACATACCATATCTTGAGCATTGGCTCCAAGTTATTAATACATGTTTTGCTCTTCCAGTTGTTATACCTGAGTAGGAAATGACTCTAAGGCTAAGGCCCCACGGGACGACCCGCAGCTATAAAGCGCTGCGGGAAAAAACGCGGCGGCAACTCATCGTGGTTCTTCCCTGAAAGTTTGTGGAGTTTTCCGCACCATTTTTGGAAATTGTGGAATGTCTGCACCATGGTTTTTACTCTAAAGTGGGCATGGGATTTGCAAGAATCCTATCTACCTTGCAGTTACTCTATAATACTGCAATATTTCCCACGGTGTTTCTACAGCTAGAAAATCACAGTGTTTCTGACCCGTGGGACCCCAGCCGAAAAGTTTGATAAAGTTTGGTCAAGATGGCTGCAGATACTTCTTAATTGGATGTACCTGTGGGCGGGGGACAGGTAGGGATTCAGGTTGGGATAGTATTAATAGCGTGTGACTGGATGTTTGTATTATTCTCGTTATTATTTTTGTTGATACATTGTATCTTCCTACTTTTTGTTTTCTGGAACTGTGAGCATTGTCTCCAGCTACATGCACGTGACCAAGAAGCAATACGGCTGTGAAAAGTGTTCATTTTTCATGGCCATTTTGCACCCAAGGGATCCCCATTTTTTTGTATCCCGCCATACATTTCAGTGTATGGAGGGGGTACGTGAAAATGGGCAAAAACAGTACATGACTTACGGTATATTTTCAGGTCTGTTACACCAGTCCATTGAAATAAAGGTCATGTGAAAAGCTGCCATTCACTTGAAGTGAATCTAATGCTGCCGTCTGACGTCCATTAAAAAACGGATGTCATTAATCACTGTTGTGTGAATATAACTTCACACCTTGTGATGACCATACTGTTCTGTATATTGTCAGTAAACCAGAGAAAAGAGAATGTCCACTATATAAGGTTCACTATATAAGTATTATAGTCATCTCTCCACTCCTGGCTCCACCAAATTCAGGCAATGGTCTTTCCTGACAGCCTTAGACTTGCAGGCTAGAGACGCACAGCAGTATTCTGTTCCCACAGGGGGATGGAGCATACTTGGATAAACAAAGCAACAAACGCGACATCAGATGATGCATGTCATTGGGATTTTCAGACCAAGTAAGGGGGCGTTCACACTACTGTCGGTGTCCGACAGGTAGTGTCCGCTCCTAGTGTCCGCTCAAAATCTGTCACGGACATTAGGAGCGGACACTAGCTGTGTCCGTGACACCTGTCATTTATTTCAATGGGTATAGGGTGCATTCTTTTGCACTCCGTGCCCGTCCTTTCCTGTCCGCAAGTGAAGATGTCCGACTTCTGCATGCAGGGTTTTTCTGTCCGCTTGAGAAGTCGGACATCTTCACTTGTGGACAGGGAAGGACGGACACGGAGTGCAAAAGAACGCACCCGATGCCCATTGAAATAAATGACAGGTGTCACGGACACAGCTAGTGTCCGCTCCTAATGTCCGTGCCAGATTTTGAGCGGACACTAGGAGCGAACACTACCTGTCGGCCACCGATGGTAGTGTGAACGCTCCCTTAGACAGGTTATTCATTGCAGAGTACTACAAAGTACTACATAGACATACAACATACAGTACCTACTACGATCAAATGTCTCGCAGACCATGGTGCAGTGTACATGGTGTTACAATATTCATGCTCAGACAAAGTGTCTTGGCATGAGAGTGAGAAACAGCAAAAATGGTTGACTGTCGAGTTCCTGTTTCCTTGCATTGCATGTTATCTAACAGGAGTCTGTCTGCAGTGTGTTTAGGGTTATACCAAATTTATTTCTGACTCCCTTTAAATAGTGCAACATATTATGGTGACAGAAGAACGGTCAACTGTCAGGTGCTTCCATCAAAATTGTGTAATACTTAGTTGTTCATAGTAGATATTCTGGTCCAGTTAACTTCTTCCATTTTTCTTCCCCATTTTTGAATGAAATGTTACAAAATCCTTTTTTACACTACTTGACAGTTGTACACAATTATTAGAGCATGCTGCGTGTACAATCACTGAAATTCTTGTGGCCTGTTTACTAGGGACAGTGTAATGGAATAAGATCTACCAGGAAAAAAATACATTTAAAAATATCCTGTGTAATGAATTTTCTTAGGCAACATTCACATGACCATGGAACGGCATGGGTGGCACATGGATGTCATCTGCGTGCCGTCCATGCATCAGCCTCACTTCTGCGGTCACATTCTTTGGGGCCAGTGAGAATAGTCTGCAAAATGGACTGGAATAAGGCTTGTCCTGAGTTTTGCATACATTGTTGTGTGTATGGGGCCATAGCAATTAATGAGTTTGTGTGCTAGCTGCGAAAAACACAGCTAGCACACTGAATGTGCACACAGTTGTGTGCAAGAGGCCTTAGGCTGGGTTCACACTACTATTGTTAATGTCCATTGCTGTCTTCCGTCATGTTTGTTTACTTTTCTAATCTAAGAAAAAGTTATGCATTTAGAACCTTTTCTCCCATTAAAAAGTACACAAACATGATGGAAAATAGTGTTATGATGTTTACATTAGTTTCAATGGGAACAGAGATAGACTCAGTCAAGTTCTCTGCCACTGTTATCCTATAACGGAAGACAA
The DNA here is from genome assembly GCF_031893055.1 of Leptodactylus fuscus. Taxonomy (NCBI): domain Eukaryota; kingdom Metazoa; phylum Chordata; class Amphibia; order Anura; family Leptodactylidae; genus Leptodactylus; species Leptodactylus fuscus. The sequence goes on from NC_134265.1 coordinate 237,307,399, forward strand.
CAACAGACATTAACAATGGCAGTCTGAACCCAGTCTAAGTCTTTTATTGTAAAGTTTGCAGCAAAATTTCCTGTACTAACATATGGTCTTGACTTTTGACAGGCTGCCATTCATTTGGTGGTATGTAGGTCCAAATCTGTGCTCCACCGCTAATATCAGGACAGGACCATAAATTAAAATTGTAGAGGAAATCGCTATTATGTGTAAAGTAGAAGAATATTTGCAGACATGCAATGCATTAATGAAGACTATGCCAGTAAATCTGCATGTAAAGACAAAGCATAGTATAGTTATGTCTCCCGGGCATGCAGCATGAGCGACACCTTTCAATCACAGGAGAACACAGACAACTAACAATTTTACTAATGATTATTATTAAGTCATCGGAATGGTGAAATCGTGTCATTACAGCACATTGTATTCTTTAATAGGAACAAGTTCTTTTTAATTATACACATTGTGATTAGATGCAAAGACAAGAACAGAAACATATTTACACTCTGTTCAAACGGTACAGCAAACACACAAAAACACACACACAGAAACAAAAAATAAAAACAGAAATTTTTTATTCATCACAATTCTGCCATTGAGACATGTTAATGGTACATAAATGTGTCTGAATGTTCACCAAATGATGCCACATAACTCAGAAGTAGTTATTTTTCATTCTCATCATCATTTCATCATCATGTTTCATTATCATCATCTTGTGCAGCGCAGCTTGTATGTAGCCAGGTCTTGGTATCGGTGGTATTACTACTGTAAAGGACTAGAGTTCCAATGATTCCATTCCTCTTTTAGATATTGCCTCTCCTTTCAGCAGCACAACTGAATAGTAGTGTCATAAGGCTCTTTTAGAATGAACAATTTTACAGACAATTATGGGAACAAATGCTCATCCGATTGCTCATTCCTGATAATCAGCCTGTCTAATGGTGCTGCCTGTCACCTGATGAGTAAGTGTTTGCTGGGTATATGTAAAATATAAGAATAATACCTCTACAAGCAATAGTGAAGAGCAGTGGTGTAAAGTTTTGTAGGCCTGGGTGCAAACTTTTGCCCAGGGCCCCCTACTCACTTCCTAGAGTGAATTCTTCATAGTGACAGTTATGGTTGCTGCAGCGATATCTCATATACTTGAAAGGGATACAGCTTTAGTACCCACAACTGCAGTTATCAAGAATACAGCATATAAACAATACTGGGGCCGTATTATATGCTCCACAGTGAAACCCACACAGTATTACATGCTCCATAGTGACCCTCAAACAGTATTATATGCTCACCAGTGGCCCCCACACAGTATTATGTGCTCACCAGTGGTCCCCACACAGTATTATATGCTAACAGTGCCCATCCCCCACCAGAGCCTGAACCCCCCATTCCCCGCTCTTATTCACACACAGCCTGCACCCCAATTCCCCCCTCTTGCTCACACACAGCCTGCACCTCCATTCCATCCTCTTGCTCACACACAGCCTGCACCCCATTCCCTCCTCTTGCTCACACATGTTCTCTTCTCTCCTCCTTACCTTCCATCAGTCTCGTTCCCAGCAGCTTTTACACTGTCCTGTACATTCCAGAATAGCTCACACCACACAAGAGTGTGATCATATTCTAGTGGGTTAAAGGACCTTTGACGTGAAAGTGATGAAATGGAAAGTCACCGGATTATCAGAAAGTGTGACTGGAGCGGGATATGGGTAATTATAGATTTTTCTTCAATTAAAGTAAATTAGAATAGTTAAGTGGGGGAGGGGGTTTAGTTTAGGGGTTAATTTTCAGTTTATCCTGGACAACCCCTTTAACGTTGCATTGTTTTTACTTTTGAATAAAATATATTTAACATAAAGAAATAAAAAAATGACAGGAGTGCTCCAAATGCATGCAACATTTAAAGTCAGGACGTATTATGTACGTCTTTGGCAGTAAAAAGGTTAAAGGGGTTGTCCCATGAAAAGCATCCTATCTATACTGCTAGTTTATGTTTATTTAAGACTTTTCCTAAATACATTGCTTTATCAAAACTGCTTTGTTTGGCCACTATCTTAATTTATTCCTTTCATTGTTGACACTGCATTTCTATGGCCACTGGGCTTACCTGCTCATTTCCCAAGTGATGTAGCTGCCTGCTCTCAGGGGGGAGGGAGGGGCTGATAAGCAACGGAACTCCTCAGATAGGGGAGGGGGGGAGGTGAGAGCTCCGGGATTACTGTGCTGTCTATCTTCAGTTTTTCCACTTATCAGCCGGTTTAATTGAATTTGGCTGATAAGGGCTGGGATAAGGAGTCTGTTACCTTTGTAAGTAATGCAAGCTGACTCAAATTCAGCTCTGCTACATCAGTTTCCACATCAGCTTCATACTGTGGTAATGCATAACAGATAGCAGAGCAAGTGAAACCCCGCCCACCAATGTGCTGAGAAATCCAGTAAGTGAAGAGAGCACAGAGCCTGGAGACTGCAGAACAAGAGTTATGGGAATACCCCTTTAAACCTTCCACTTTGATTGTTACATTATTACTGCATCCCCCCCCCCCCCCCCACACACACACACACAGTAATCTCATTTCTCATTTTATTTTATTTTCAAATAAATCTAGTTTGGGAGCTCAATAGTGCTTGACCTCTACTGAAGAATTCCAGGCAGCTATCTGAAAAGTGACATCTTCACCCAGGGTTTCCCTTTTCTGGACTCTATTGTGCAGAGCGATATAACATTTGCCATTGTGAATACTGGTCATAAGGTTAATGCTGTTTGTGCTTATGTATGAGATATAGTGTGAAAACATTCTTGGCATATTCTTAAAGTGAATTTGAAATCAGACTCATCACTTATATATGTCTAATAGGCATTATTTTATAGCATTCAATGCTTAATAACCTTAGAGAAAATAAGCGCATACACACTGCCTAAATAACCTCTTTAATATTGTGAAAGGATAAATAGTATTATTTGCAGCTATTCTTCACACTAAAGTACGAAGGTGTATCTATAATTTCATATTTTTTTGTGAATATGTCCATTATTTTGGCCACTTTTACAAAACATCTTTAATTTATGGTTAGAGTTTTTTTTTGTTTTTTTTTTACCATTACAGAGCTCTAAATTCTCTGCTTTCCTGCTTTCAGCCACCACTAGAGGGAGAAAATACATTTGGATTTTTACAGTTTCCATTGAACTCAATATTAGCTGTATAGACAAGCGTCCCCTAAATGTAACTTTTTATTGCCTCCCATAGAGAGTTATAGTTATAGATTTTAGACTGTATGTGCTAAAAAATTCTAAACTGTACCTCAACATTAATGGGAGAATAGACTGGTTAAATAGGAATGGATACAAATAGGTTGTATCTATCCTATCCTATCCTACTAATATTATAATCCTACTTCCTACTAATAATATTATAAATGTGAAAGTTTGTGTGTTTGGATGTTTGTTCCTCAATCAAGGCCACACGGCCAAATGGATTTGCCTGCAATTTGAAACACACATACACTGTGAGCCGGATTGAAACATAGGCTACTTACTTTTCTCCTACACTCCCGGGCTATGCGACCATGACCGGAAAATTGCCGTTTCGGCGAAATTGAAGGACCTGAAATGACGTCATCCCAGGTCACTGCACCGCCGACCGATTGGCTGCTGCTGCTCTGTGGGCGGAGCCATCGGCCCTGCTTCGGGATGAAGAACATGGCGGCGCTCGCATGCTTGCGAGAGGACCGACATGCAGCCTTACTTTTTACACCAATGGACAGGCAGCTAGACTAGACCATTACGTGGAAGCCCGGACCCACGGACACTGGTTGCGGGGGACAGGCCGGGGTGCCGGGGGGAGGATGCTGGGGTCAGGTGGACGAGAGGAGACCAGGGGCGTGCGGGGCCACAAGGCCTGCAGAGAAGGGGGAGGGATGGGGGGCCGCAGGAGGGGGTTCCGTAGGGGGCCGCGGTAGAGGGTCCAGGGGGAGCTGCGGGAGTAGGGGGTGGGAGCCGTTGTTGCCATGAGAGAGGGGGCCGTGGAAAAGTGAGGTGGGGCCACCGCGGGAAAGAGGGGTGCCACGGGAGTGGGGGACGCGGGGGGTGCCGCCGGCCCGCACATGGCAGATCACAACCAACAGCAATTGCATAGATGTATGCGGCTCAATGCCAACACCAACCCGCAGACGAAGATGCAGATGCTAGTAGTATCTATGTGTATGAGAACACAAATACAAAATTTGGCAAATCTGAGGCAATTGCCACATGACTGAGAACCAAGGAGAATGAGATGCACACAATTTACGATGAATTACGATAACCTCGCACAGAATTGGGGGCAGATAGGGCTAGCTCTGAGATTTGATCACATGAATGAAGAAGGTCACGTGTGGACAGTGTCAACTTAACCTCTAATAAACATTAAAACTATATATTACTCACTGGCAGCTTCCTATGAAACCCTTCTTATATGTCAAAAATTACAAGTTTGATCAAATATTTTTAAGGATATGATTTTATGCATTAGAGGAATATGTAATTTCCCAGCTGGAAAGCCTGACGTGTTGAAAAGAATTTGTAGAAGTCTTACTATTGTACCATATACAGTCATTCCTCTGATCTCAGCCTACCAAGTAATTAGCTGCAGCAGTACATGGACTCATGTGCTTAAATAAACCATGGCCCTATAGAAAAGTCTATACCCTATGAGCGGTTAAGGATGTTGGTAGTTTAATGACCCCCAAACAAGAGATTATTTCCCTGATACTCTCACCTTCCTTAATCTCTTTGTTTTCAGCTATAAAATAGTAAAATGGCAAACAAAAATGAGAGAAGATTCCTGGCGCCCTATGATGGAATCCATCACAGTCAGTGAATACTAGACCTATTTTGATTGTTCATTGCCGGCTAACAATATATCACTATTGACTGCATGTTCTTTCCCTACTTCTTTCTTAACCGTCTAAATATGATGAAGCGCTAACATCTCTGAATTTCACTATGTTTGTGTTAAATCATTTTTAGAGCTTTGTGCATTTGGCACTTATAACTCATATGGTCAAAGCTAGAGATGGCTCACGGGATGAATTTCAGCATTAGCAGTAATAGGATTTTCTTTGTCCAACAGCAATTAGGTGACGGGTCTAGAAGATATGTAGTTTAACAAAGACGACCAGAATCATATACAGAACTGTTGCCTTTTAATCCATTTCTGTAGCTACCTATTGATCTTAAATTGCTCATTGAAATTACTACCTCAGGGGTATAGGTATAGGTGGTACAGAGGTATGTTGAAATTGCACTTCAGGTCCCTCTGGTAGTATTATGAAAGGTACATGGTAGACGGAGAGCTACATTAGCTTTACTGTCCTGTACTGTAATAGGTATGGGATAGTATGTCGCTGGGACATTGGGACTCCTAACATTAGGAAGCTAGAAGTTTTGCTCCCAGCATGAGGACACACGGACAGAGTTTCACCCCCATGGGATGTAGTAAAGACCAGATCTCCCATGAACCTTGCCAAGTGTAGTGATATAGGAGGTGACACCACATACACACGCACACACGCACACACACACGCACACACACACACACACACACACAATACAACGTGAGATCTCATGTTTGGTTGCTATGGACAATATTTGTTACACATGTAGATATGAGATAGGACTTCTGGCCCCACTTATGGCAAAAATGATCCAATCTACTTCATGTTCAGTTTTCCGACTCTGGACTCAACTGGAGAGCTTTATGAATCTGCGGAAAAGAAAAGCTGTTTTGTTGTTTAGTAACCAGAGCACAGCTTTTGTTTAATATTGTCCAACGGAAAAATGAAAGCTGTGCCATGATTGGTTGCTATGGGAAGCAAATGGGAAAACTGATGCAGAAATATCTGTATATATTATATATGAGTAACATGTGCTGGCCTATATACCCTATCTTCCATCTACCACTGTATTCTATGCAACACTTGAAACATAAAGGAAGGACGGATGAAACAGTAACAATGGACCTTGTGTCTCCTTCATCCTTCCTTCAGCTCCCTCCCTTCCAATATCCACAAGAAGTGCATATACACAGATGAGATCTTATCTTTGCTGTGATGTATCTACATTCTCCTCAAGTAGATAGAGCAAAAAAGAACTGACTCAAGTCACCCTGCAGACTCTGGAGAATGGCAGACATTTACATTATGGCAGTGACTGCTTCATAGAAAAAAATGTAAAGTATTTAGGACACAATTTATTCTGATGGGTTTTTTTCAGTACTGATTTTTTACTGCTTTCATGACTTCATCACAGTGCGCTGAACTCAGTTTTGGTAAGGAATACCCCCTTTGACAGTACAAGGCTATGTTAGAGTACTGTCATGGGGGGAGGGGGTTGGTTAATGATAGCCGATGAAGCTAGGCTGCAAGGCCTGCCCTTCTGACAGTGGGGAGATATCAGTGCCAAAACTAACTAATCTCTAGCACCGGGGCACGCTGAATTGAATGCACTGTTGGATTTCTAGCGGTACATAATACTGCACATTGATGAGATGAAAAGTCGTCTTTAAAGGGATCCTATAATTAAAAGTCACTTTTTTCAGGGTACCACGTAGGAATAGCCTTAAGAAAGGCTATTCGTCTCCTACCTTTCGTCGTCTTCTCTGCGCCCCGGCATGTAAAGTCGACTCTGCTCGTGCCGCGCGGGCAGAGCCGACTTGCGCATGCGTTTCACTTTGAACCATCCAGAAGAAGACGGTGAAGACGACGTTCCTGACGAAGATGGAGGCGGCGCTGGAGCGAGTTTTCTCGCAGCATTGGGGCCCCCAATGTTGTCTGAGCGCAGAGGACCTCCCCCGATGCTGCGAGAGAACTCATTTGCATACCGACAAGAACCGGGATTGTAGGCGAACGGGGGCACGGAGAAGACGACGAAAGGTAGGAGACGAATAGCCTTTCTTAAGGCTATTCCTACGTGGTACCCAGAAAAAAATGACTTTAATGATAGGATCCCTTTAAATAGAACCTCTCAGCTGGTTTGGGACCACTAAACTGTCAGCATGCTGCTTGTTGTGCTTCAGGGACCCAAACCTGTGTAACTAACTTCTGCCCATTGCCAGAGAAAATTTCTAGGAATATGCTTCACACCTCTGGCTCAGGAACATTGCACTTGGTGAAATATAGATCTAAGGACCTTACTTCAAAGTGCATGCATCATAAAGTAAAGCCATTGGAGGTAACTGGAAGATGGGAGTAGTGATTATTCTCAATAGTGCCAATAAGCACTCAACTGACTCCTGCAGCCCAAATCCTGAGTTGGTGCAGTGCTGTGGGGGTCTGCAGGGTAATTGATAGTGGTGGTAATTCCCCTGGGCACCTCCTCATTGTGCCAAGTGATGGTGCTCAGAAGGGCCCTTGATGATAACTGGAGGAATGACTCAGGAGACATGCTGCTTACAGATAAGTGCATTAGCACAAAAGAAATTTCATTCTGGGATGTGGAATGAGCCAGGTGATGATTACTTAGCAAGGGTTACCCAGTATCAGGAGTGCACAAGTGCAGTGCCAAATATCTCTTCCAACTTCTATATAACTAGTATAGTTAATAGAAGTTAATAGTAATCATCTATTCCACTATTCTCCTCCTTGTAGGCTGTCAGCATCAAATTTCCCTTCCACAGGGCAATAGTTGTACTAGAGATGGACCTGCAAACACATCCACACTTTCTGGTGGATGCGACGGACTGCTTTGAGATAACTCAAAATTTTCTCCCTTTATCCTAGTCAATGGTGGGTTGCGCTGAACCATAGTTCTCTCAAAAGGAGGGCTGTATTTCCATCCTCAGTGGAATATCCATAACATAGGGGAAAATACATCTGGAAGCATGCAAACTATACGCATTGCAGGGACATATCCAGAAAACAGGCAATATATAATGTAGTGTCAGTCAGGAGTGGATTCAGTAGGAAGGAGAAGTATAAGAGCTTCCGATATATTTTCTATTACTTTCTGTAACCACTCCTGAGTTTGGCTCAAAAAAACACACAGCAAAATCTGCAACAAAAAGCAGCTTTTCCATAATGTGGGTCCTTAGTCGTACAGGAGGTCATGCCGGAAAGAAATATAATACTAAACAATATCATACAGACCTTTACAGGAGGTCAGGGCACACATAAAAATATGTAACTACATCCTACTAATATTGTTTGTGTGTTTGTGGTTTTGGATGTTTGGATATTTGTTCCCTAATCACGCCTAAACTACCGAACGGATATGCGTGAAATTTTGCATATACTTACCTTGAGTCCCGGAATGAAACATAGGCTAATTTGTAGATCCCTATGCAGATCTTCACGCCAAATTACACCGATGTTTGCCCTGGTATCTGCTTAAGAATCTGAGATGATGTCATCCCAGGCCCTTGTGAAGTAACCGCGCTTGCGCTGTAGTGTGGGCGGAGCTATCGGCCGGGCAGCAATCTAAGGAAGATGGCGACACTCACTTGTGTGAGGAGAGGGCCGCGCATACAGCCTCAGTTTCCAGCCATGCGCCCAGTGTATCAGCTATGTCTTTCCACTCAGTATGCCGGGACATTGCCGTGTTCACCTGCGCTTGGGCCAGGAGGTTCCTCAGGAGGTGGGTGCCAAGGAAGGAGGGGTAGGGAGGGGGCTGTGGAAACTGTGTGAGGGGGGGGCCGAGAGAGGAAGCATGGGGAACCGTGGGAGGGGATGCCGTGGTAGGAGGAGTGGGGAGGGGGTGGAAAGGGGAAAATGGGGGACAAGAAAGAGAGGGCCAGGGGGCGTTGGGGTACAGGAGGCCGGGGGAGTAGGGGTAGAAAGGGGGGGGGGGCACGTGAGCGGGAGGGTTGGGAAGGGAGGGCCGATGCGGGGGTTGGGGGGGTAGTAGTACATAATTACACATGTCAGGGCACACATTGAAATAATTACACGTCAGGGCACGCATAAAAATATGTAACTACATAGTACATAGATACATAGTCAGTATGGTCAAGTTCAACCAGGAGATGGGATATGACATTCTATACATTTCCATAACCATCATTGCTATTTTGTTATAAAAGGGCATTTAATCTTTTTTTGAAGCTGTCGGCTGTGACTACTGTGACCAGTTCCTGGAGTAAGTTATTCCACAGATTCAGTCCTTATAGTGAAGAAAAATCTTTTTTTCTCTCCCAGGCAGAGGCAGTGTCCACTTGTCTTTTGAGGGGATTTTGCATCTGCTTTTCCCCATATTTATTATATGGGCCATTTATATATTTATATAGTTTTATTATATCTTCTCTTAAATACCTCTTCTCCAGACTAAACAGATTTAATCCTATGCCCCACAGTTTTGTGGCTCTCTGTTGAACCTTTTCCAACCCTAGGACATTCTTTATATGAATTAATGCCCAGAATTGTACCACATGGGGCTGCATCAATGATTTATAAAGTGGTAATATTACATCCCTGTCCTGTGAGTCCATAAACCTTTTAATACAGGACAATATCCTGCTGGCCACTTCTGACATACATACACCCCTTCTTTGCGAAAGAGTGTAAAATCCAGAATGTTAACATCCCAGTTGTGAGAGGAATCTAGCCACGTCTCATGTTGTATGGTAGTGTGGTATAGCAGTCCAAATCTGTTTTCAGGGAGCGAAGAAGTAGGGTCCGAACCCAACAATCATATATTAATAGAGATTTCGTACTCCAAAAGAAAAAGGCATCAAAATGTCTTATTTATTTATTTATCACTGATCCGGTGTCAATAGTAAACAAATTTCTTCAGAAGTGTTTGAACAACATGGAGTATAGAGTGAATGTTTCGGTCCTTGTGTGACCTTCATCAGACTTTAAGAACGCCACAAAGTAATAGACAGAAGACTGGTGTCATAACAGTAGGGGTTAAGTGTCTGGTAAAGCGACAGGTTGCATCATTAAATAGCACTATTGCCCCCACACTTTCATGTCCCTTGAGTTGCCTCCGAAGTCTCATGTCTCCCTTAAGTTACCCGGTCAGTGTCATGTCCCCCACCCAGGTTGCCCCCACAGTTTCACAGTATATAAAAGAAACAAAAAACAAACCTTAATACTCACCTTTCCCCATTCCCCCATTTACTCCCCTCTCTGGTCTCGGAGTCTTCAACGAGCAACAGGTACAATGTAAGTGACAACTCCCTACTTCATCACTGTCAATGAGTTGGATGCCGATGAGATTTGGCAGCCCGGAACCACTATCCCGATTAGCAGGACAGCAAAAGTAGCACTGTCCTGCTCTCAAAAGAGTGCCCTGCTGAGACCAAAACCCAGGCAAGCTAAGGCCCCAAAGCACTTGTTCATTCATTTGCATTTGAATAAAACAATGATCTACATGACAATAAGGTTGCAAAGCTGAATAACAGAGGCATATTTGGAAACTGTACAATCACCTCTACAATGTACTGGGATTAGGTTTATAACCAGTTTACAGCTCACAGACTCCATTTAAGTCCAGTACAAGTATAGAATGTTGGATATATGTAATAAGATGCAATAAGACATGTTATGTAACTAAGAGACTCAATTTTCACATAATTCTTGTGTTTGTGTAACTCCCACTTGCTATTGTGTCGGGGGGTGTTTGATCATTTTTGTAATATACTTTATTACCCTATTTAAATTCCTTTTTTATTATGAAACAAGCAGTAATATTTTCCCTCTAACTGAGCTGTTACTAAAGAAAGTCTGTACCCAGTTACACTGTAAATATGCAGAATTGAAGCATTTACCAACGGAGGGATGTTCAGTTTTATAACACCTAGAAAATAGTTCTGGAATCATAAGAAAGATGAGATATGATGCCAAGATTTAAGAACTAGCTATCACAGAATCTTCATTTCTATATACTACATTGAGTACGTGTACAGACAGTCTCCTGGTAATGCTTAGATCATTGCTAATAGGAACTTTACAGCCTGTTTTCTATTAACAGGAAGTTTGATAGATTAATGAAGTATATTATGAAAATGTTCACCACTCCATTGACACTATAGTAAAAAAAAAAAAGTCAACGCTTTAAGCCAATTTCTAAACTGTCATGTCATGTCTGTTTATCTTATGTCAGGAGTTTTTTGGAAATATCTATAATCAACACATCAGTTTTTCAATCCATTCAGTTTCATAAAGAACTTCAAAGATATTAGTCAGATGTTTTACCAGGTGCTACATGTGTCATAATTGCTATTTTGCGGCTTTGTGTGGTGCTTTGTGGGTGTGCATATATTAACTAATGGTGTTAGATGTGGTCTATTTAGATGTACATTTGAGCTTTTCATGCTCAGATCACAGGAAAACAAGTTTTTTTTCTTTATAATTCATTCACAAGTTAAAAGTGTATTGCAGGCTAGGGAGGAGAGGACATCCCTGTATGCTGATGACCTCTTATTATTTATGTCTGACCCTGCTGCACACACTCCCCAGAGCCATGGCTATAATTGATGGTTTTGGCGTATATTCTGGTCTGCGGACAAATTGGTCCAAGTCATTGTAAATGCCTCTCTCTGCGCAGCCACCAGTTGGTGAAGGGGGTACCTTTGTGGTCTTAAGATTGTAGACACATGTAAATATTTGCGGATTCATATTTCTACCGATCATACACGATTTCTGAGCTGTCAGGGTCTGGGGTTGCTGGGTGGGGTGGCATAGACACACAAGTCCAGTTTCTTTAGTCCAAAACAAAGGTAGAGTTTATTTTCACTCAAAAATATAGTGCAGCAACAACAGGAAACAATACAAAAAAATAAATACCTGCCCGGCTAGGCTCTAACTAAACATAGAATAGGTTACCTCACCTAGAATAACAGAAATCCAAAAGCCAGTATGATTCAGAATCATTCAATCATTCGTGTTTACGTGTCAGAATGAGCGTTGTGTTACTTCGTGGGAGCAGTCCCTAAGAGTGGCCTAAGAGTGGTCGGAAGGGCCCTGATGGTAAGCATGATAATGACAGCAGTGCAGTTGAACTAATGACATAACCTTACAAATAAATAACCAATGCATCTTTAAAGATGGGGTAGTAGTGTGAGGTCCACTGCGGGTCAGGGTACTGGACTTGGTAATGGTACTTTTTCAACAAGAGTATTACAATAAATAGATGTTAATTTCAGTGCCTTTTATCTCCACTTCAATATGGCTATAATCTGCATATTACGATATCTGTATGGGGGCTGTATATGAATACATCCCTCTGTTACCACTGTCCACCTGTTTATTTTAGGGTCAGGGCAGTTAAGTTCTGGGAAATCTGTACTTCTCCTCCAAACTAGGCACTTCTATTATGTTAGGGGGCTTGACAGCAATTATTCCCTGTCTCAGGACTGTAGCAATGTGCCTGCGGCATGATTTCCTGGTCTTGGCTGTATTAATACATAGCCAGGACCCGGGACTAGCTCTCAGAATTGAACAATACTCCAACTCTACCAATTTAATCCCACAAATGTCATGCTGAAAAGCGGTCACATCATCTGGGTGGTTAGTGGCAAGATCATTTTCCCCTTTAGCCCATCGGATCTCTTGCAATGATCATGGGGTCTGAGGGATTTCCATGGCAGGAAACAGGCCAATCAATGGCCACTTGGCAGCCCTTCACTATTGCACATAGGGAACCTATGTGCAATATACTGTAATACAGAAGTTTTGCAGTAGATTGAACTGGGATCAAGAAGGTTCCAGCCCCCTTGTCAGGCGGGAAAAACATTAAAAGCTGTAATCCAGAATAAGAAAGACATCTTTGGAAGATGTAGATGCAATCCAGCAAGGTACTGTCTGATACCGATTTTCCTGATGACAGACTCCCTTTAAGGTGCAACACTATCAAATCAGGATATTCTGGCCTTTCTACAGGCAGGATTTTGATAAGGTCCTCAAATCTAATTCTTTGTTCAAAATCCTGCTACTTCAGCCTGGATGGAAGACCAATACTTCCTAAGACATATATTGAAAAGGTTTATGAAGGTATTGATAGATCTTTAGCTCATACTGTCATATTTTTCTGATGTACGTCCAGGAGCCCCAGCAAAAAAAAAATCAGATGTTTATGCTAATTACATATGTTTATTTTCTTTGGCACCATATGCCAGTCTTTACGACACAAATGGGGCACAACAGAGAAAGGCCTAAATAAAATGAGTTCATTAACTATCATATTACCTTGCTGACATGTTTTTACACTCCAAAAATAAAATTATAAAGAATATAGATTGTAAACCCTACTGCTGATAGTGTTCCAAATTGTGGAACCCAGCAAAAACAAAACAAAACACATGACATGTTTTTTATTGCGTTTTTCAGAGTTTTCCTCTGTGGACTTTCTGCCCTTATGATACCCAGACGGAAAATACCAGCATTTCTGCAGGTATAATTATCTTGCTGCAATCTTTGAAAACGCAGCTTTTCCGCTACGATGAGCTCCATGATGAACAACTCGCATCCCATGTATGAGACTGTGACAGCACTGGGCAGTACTGGCAGTGACCGACTGCTTCACCCTAAGTGTGAGAAGGAGCGCTATCGGAGATCCTTCCTCCCAACCACGGTCAGGCTGTATAATTAACATCAGGCTAAGTGGAGATCACTCCGCACAGAGAACTAAATGATCCTGAGTCTTTCTCTTTTCTTTTTAGTTGCCATGACTCTTAGTATTTTTTCTATCTGCTATTCTGAGCTTGTATGTGTTCTTTCTTGTAATATATTACTGTATTATCCATGCTGCTGTAACACACTGAATTTCCCCATGGTGGGACTATTAAAGGATTATCTTATCTTATTTTTCTGCAGTGGCTGGATAGGATTATCCAGAATCCCATTCACCTGTCAGGTACTTTAAAATGTAGCATTTTTTGCGTCGCCAATTCTGCAACGACAAAAACATAACATTTTCGCAACATGGGGCTTCAGTCTAAAACTAAAAAAAAAAAAAAAGGTGGACCATTTTGATGCTATATATGTCAGAGAAATAAATAAGTAGCATAAGTATCTAATATAAGCATACCTCCCAACTGTTGAAGAACCGAAAGAGGGACAAAATGTGCGGCGCGCATAGCGCGCCGCTGCAAATTTAACCCCGCCCACTTTTGTGTTGACTCCGCCCACTCATTAATTTTTCATGTGCCCGCACACAGTATAATCCTCCCACAGTCACCCGTAAATTATATGTCCCCCCTCTATCTCTCCCCCAGTTTCATATACACCCTTCATCTGCCCCCAGTTTCATGTTCCTCTTCCATCTCTGCCCCCAGATTCATGTCCCTCCATCTCTGCCCCCAGATTCATGTCCTCTCCATCTCTGCCTCCAGATTCATGTCCCCACATCTCTTCCCCCAGATTCATGTCCCCCATCTCTGCCCTCAGATTCATGTCCCTCCATCTCTGCCCCCAGATTCATGTCCCCCATCTCTGCCCCCAGATTCATGTCCCCCATCTCTGCCCTCAGATTCATGTCCTCTCCATCTCTGCCCCCAGATTCATGTCCCCCATCTCTGCCCCCAGTTTCATGTCCACTCCATCTCTGTCCCCAGTGTCATGCCGTCCTCTCCTTCATCTGCCCCCATTTTCACGTTCCACCTCCACATTAAACTTACCTTCTCCTCCGCTCCCTCGCCGCTCTCTGCCCGCCTCTCTCCCTGACATATGCGGCTGAAGCTGCTCGCGTGCTCGCTTCGCCGCTGCGTCTCTCTCTCGCTGACACATGCGGCTGAAGCGAGGAGCTGACCTGTGTCAACTCCTCGCTTCGCCGCTGCCGCCGGCTCCTGGCTTGTACATCGCGTCTACAAGCCAGGAGCCGGCGGCAGCAGAAGCGAGGAGCTAACACAGGTCAGCTCCTCGCTTCAGCCGCATGTGTCAGCGAGAGAGAGACGCAGCGGCGAAGCGAGCAGCTTCAGCCGCATGTGTCAGGGAGAGAGGCGGGCAGCGGTGAAGCAAGGAGCTGACCTGTGTCAGCTCCTTGCTTCAGCCGCATATGTGATCAACTCAGATCTGCGTCCTCTGGACGCAGATCTGAGTTGAAATCGGGACATACCTCCCTCCAACCGGGACCGCGGGACATGTCACCCAAATCGTGACTGTCCCGCGGAAATCGGGACGGTTGGGAGGTATGTATAAGTAGTTAATTGCATTCTTTCTTGGAGCTACTTCTGCTGGCTTGATCTCAAAATTAACATGCAAGGGCCCTTTACACGGAGTAAGCGCTCGGCTCATTCTGAGCCGTACACGCGAGCGCTTCTAAACACTTCTAAACCGGCTTTACGCGCACTCCCATTGAAGTGAATGGGAAGTGATTAGAAGCGCTCGCGTGTATGGCTCGGAATGAGCCGAACGCATACGCCATGTGAAGGGGCCCTAAGTCAGTAGCTACAAGGGATGGTTACCTGCAATTTGTTTTCTTCTTTTTCCTTGGCTGCTTTTTAGCACAGCTTATTAGGACTGCACTGAAATGTATGAATACTAGAGATGAGCGATGATACCGTTCGATCGAGTAGATATTCGATCGAATATTAAGGTATTCGAGATATTCTATTCCAATCGAATACAATGCGGTAAACGCAAATTCCCTCCCACCTTACCTAGTGCTTTTTTTTGCACCAATAACTGTGCAGGGAAGGTTGGACAGGAAGCAGGAAAACAAAGGCATCGAAAAAAAAAAGGGAAGAAGTAATTGGTTGTCAAAATCAAGTGACCTCTGATTTATAAGAATATGTCAGTCATATTCGTGTCAGATGCGTTTTGGTGCGATAGGGAGAGATTGTACTGAGGGTGAGAAAGAGCTTGTAGCTTCTGCTAGGCAGGAAAACATTCGTAAACAACAGCTCTTTTCAGAGCTAGACTGCAGGAACAGTTTACACATCCACTGAACCTGCCAAAGATGCGTCAGGGTAGCATCAAGGGACGGGGGCGGGCACGTGAATGTGGAAATCCAGCTGTTGGTCCAGTCCACAGTCCAGGTACTGGAGAGGGGCTGCCAGCAGTGCCCCTCGTCAGTAGCACAAGAAGGCGAGGACGGGGACGTGGATGAGGAAATCCAGCTGGGGATCCAGGCCACAGTAGCTCGACTGTGGATCCAATTATATACTGGAGAGGGGCAGCCAGCAGTGCCACAACATCAAGCAGGGTGCAAGGCACCCCGCTGACAAGGCTTGAGCACCAGGAACCTATGCTAGGGTGGATAGCAGATATTGTGGACCCGCAAGCAGCATGTCACGTCCACAGTACTGACAAAACAGTTTCATGTGTCTGTGCCAGCACATAAGTTCCTCGTCCTCCTCCTCCTCCAACACCACCACCTTCACCGTTAACAAATGGTTAAAAAAAATCCCCCAAGGACCTGAAAATTAATGTTTTAGGGCTCACCCCCAAGGGCCTGAAATCTAATTTTTTAGGGCTTACCCCAAGGGCCAAAAACTAAAACTCTGCTGGTTAAAGTCTCAATTCACCAATGGGACATAAACACTGCTGGTGCAAGGCTTTACTCACCCCAAGGGCTAAAAAATAAAACAGTGCTGCTGCATGGCTCTACTCACCCCAAGGGCCAAAAGTAAAACAATACTGCTGCATGGCTCTACTCACCCCAAGGACCAACAAGTAAAACACTGCTGCTGCAAGGCTCTACTCACCCCAAGGGCCAAAAAGTAAAACACTGCTGCTGCAAGGCTCTACTCACCCCAAGGACCAAAAAATAAAACACTGCTGCTGCTAGGCTCTACTCACCCCAAGGGCCACAAACTAAGCTGATTAGAGGCTCAATCCACCCAAAGGGCCAAAAACTATGCTGGTTAGAGGCTCAATCCACCCAATTGGCCAAAAACTAAAACTCTGCTGCTACAAGGCTCAGTTCACCCAAAGGGCCAAAAACTAAGCTGGTTAGAGGTTCAATCCACCCAAAGGGCCAAAAACTAAAACTCTGCTGCCACAAGGCTCAGTTCACCCAAAGGGCCAAAAACTAAGCTGGTTAGAGGTTCAATCCACCCAAAGGGCCAAAAACTATGCTGGTTAGAGGCTCAAGCCTCCCAAAGGGCCAAAAACTAAGCTGGTTAGAGGCTCAATCCACCCAAAGAGCCAAAAACTATGCTGGTTAGAGGCTCAATCTACCCAAAGAGCCAAAAACTATGCTGGTTAGAGGCTCAATCTACCAAAAGGGCCAAAAACTAAAACTCTGCTGCTACAAGGCTCAGTTCACCCAAAGGGCCAAAAACTAAGCTGGTTAGAGGCTCAATCCACCCAAAAGGCCAAAAACTATGCTGGTTAGAGGCTCAATCCACCCAAAAGACCAAACACTATGCGAGTTAGAGGCTCAATCCACCCAAAGGGCCAAAAACTAAGCTGGTTAGAGGTTCAATCCACCCAAAGGGCCAAAAACTAAAACTCTGCTGCCACAAGGCTCAGTTCACCCAAAGGGCCAAAAACTAAGCTGGTTAGAGGTTCAATCCACCCAAAGGGCCAAAAACTATGCTGGTTAGAGGCTCAAGCCTCCCAAAGGGCCAAAAACTATGCTGGTTAGAGGCTCAATCCACCCAAAGAGCCAAAACTATGCTGGTTAGAGGCTCAATCTACCCAAAGAGCCAAAAACTATGCTGGTTAGAGGCTCAATCTACCAAAAGGGCCAAAAACTAAAACTCTGCTGCTACAAGGCTCAGTTCACCCAAAGGGCCAAAAACTAAGCTGGTTAGAGGCTCAATCCACCCAAAAGGCCAAAAACTATGCTGGTTAGAGGCTCAATCCACCCAAAAAAACAAAAACTATGCGGGTTAGAGGCTCAATCCACCCAAAGGGCAAAAAACTAAGCTGGTTAGAGGCTCAATCCACCCAAAAGGCCAAAAACTAAGCTGGTTAGAGGCTCAATCTACCCAAAAGGCCAAAAATTTGGTGTTGGAAGGGAAAGTGGTTTCTAATCTACATCTAAAGTAGTGGAGCATGTTGTTTGGACTATTAACACCTGATCAGAACCCTGTAGAGGTAATGTAGAGTCCGATATTAGAGGACCATTACCGCTAGTAGTGGTTTCAGCCAATTCTCCTCCTTTGCGGTCCTCTAAATAAAAGTTAACCCCAGGACTTGATGCCAAAATGTTATCAATTTCCCAATCACAATCAAGGTCAATGTCTGGGTCCTCAGTCCAATCCACTGCATCAATCCAACACAATGAGAGTGATGGTTCTGGAACCACCGTTTTAGGGGCTAGCAATTTTAAAGGGGCTAACACTCTGCTGCTGCAAGGCTCAACTCACCCAAAGGGCAAAAAACTCTGCTGGTGCAAGGCTGAACTAACTTAAAGGTACGTGGTAAGAACAGATTTACCACTCAAGAGAAGCTGTATACTGTGTTCATGCATCACCATGTATATCACTGTCAAGCAGGCTATCATAGCGCTTGTGCTGAAATCTATAACTGGTGGAAGCATTCTAGTTACCCACAGTACTAACATCCGTTGCTGGACTGCAAATCTGCTCTAAATTTGGATATCAAGCAAGAAGGAGCAGAAATGACTCATATATTATTCAAGGGAAGCAGCCTAGGAGAGATTCAATGACAAGTGCAGAATACATACAGCAGGGATATACAGTATGTCATCCAGTTTTATTGATAATCTAACTCTTTAACCCTAGTTTCCCTTAAATATTTAATATGTATTATTAAACACATATTTTCAAAGTAAAGATTATCACTTTAAAAAAAGTCTTCTATATAGCCAACATAAGCGGCATGCTGCAAGTAAGATTAATATATTAAATGTAATATATGTTAGCAGCCCTGGAACAAAGAGTGAAACATGAGAACTAGAATGCAAAGCACTATAGCAGGAATATTTTTGATAGACTGACATTTATGCTTTTATCTTATTTTTTTTTTTTACTTTTTGTAGTAGAGTAACATAGGTAACATGTTTCCAGGCAACAAAAAAGGCCGTTAGGTAGTGCGACATCTCTCCGAGAGTGGGATGGGTTAAGCTAATAATCACATAACACCATATGGGAATTGTCGTTGTCTAGTCTGTGACAGTCTTAATGATGGAATTAAAATAAAAGTTCATGTATATTAAAAAAGAAGAACCAAAGACATTGATTTCTGCTTTAATAAGCATTCTAATATGCATTCAGCCATCAGGGCTTCATGTGGAGGGTGGACTGGCACATAGTACAATATCATAAAGTACAGCAATAACAATGACTACTTTAGTGAGAATTAAATGTATGCTCTCATCATAAATTGTAAGTGGTGATAGACAACCTGTGGCTGTATGCGGTGCACTATAATCACTCTCGCCTGGAGACAAATGGCTGAGCATAAACTACTCTGATAAAGTGGTTTATGAGCAGCTGTTAACTCCACTGAAACTTTTGTGAAATGGAAGACCCTTCAATGTGTCATTACTCTAAGATTTAAGACATAAATGAAGCTGTCTTTTTATCACGATGGTCCCAACCTAATGAAGATTTATGTAGTAATTTATGTATTTTTCTTTTTGTTGCATTCTCTAGCTACAGTACTTCTAAACCTCTGTATTAGATATTTCTATATTTGAGATGAGAAAGTGTATTTTATAACAGGGAATAAAATAAACAATAGTTCTTTTAAGATGTTATTATTCTGAATATCCCTCCCATTTATGGTGGAAATTCTATATTATTAGCCTCTGTTACAGGACAACCTGTGCCTGCTACTACTTCTGCAGCAAAGTGTATGATAGGAAGAGTTAATTCCAATTCCTAACTGTAAGCGATCAGCTGTAATCTGTATGAGAATCTAGTACCAAGTGTTCAATTTACCTGCAGCTCCTCTACAAGGGAAATAAAGTATTACATGCTTACTATTAAAATATGGTATCCATGGGTTAGCTGTGTAATGCACAGATAGGACTGGATGTAGCTATAGGAGGTGCAGAGTTTGAAGATGTACCTTGAATTACAAAGGGGTATTCACATTACCACTGCTGTCTGCTCAGGGGTTTCTGTCCTAAACCCTGGGGAAACTAGACAGGGGATGGCTTGCTGACGGTCAAATTTAAAACCCATTCATTTGAATGGGATTTTAAAGGTAACCGCCAGTGTCCGTTTGCAGCCTTCTTCACCTGGAAACCATTTTTTTTTTTTTTTTTTTTGCACTGGCACAAAATCATACATGCAGGACTTTGTGTCCGTGCAAAAAAAACTATTTTCAGGTGGAGAGGCTGCATACGGTCATTGGTGGTTACCTTTGAAATCCCATTCAAATGAATGGGTTTTAAAGCTGACCGCCGGCAAGCTGTCCCTTGTAAAGTTTTCCTGGGGTTTAGGACGGAAACCCCTGGGCGGACAGCAGCAGTAGTGTGAACGCCCCCTAAAAAATTATACATCCCTCTCTCATATGGGCTGGATCTTCATCTTCTTGTTACTTACAGTGATTTAGTAATACCGATTGCTTCCACTCTGATTAGCTAGTAATACTTGTCACATAAGCCCATTGTATTATAACTGCTTTAAGGCCGTACAGACTACACTATAATGATTTGTTATTATGAACAAAAAAGATGACTGAAAAATGAAGATTAAAATGACATTACATAATGTATTTGCTGATTGTTCCCAACTTGTGGACAGTCTAATCTAGAAGTTGTTTTTCTTTACAGCTTCCCTGTCGCTCCAGGAGACAGCTTCTCATAAAAATGATTTTTAATATAGTACATAGTAAAAAAACGTAATAATTATCTTTTGTGCTCTTGACACCACATTAACCTAGTCTGCAATGTGCAGTTTAATTGCAGAAAATGATCTGTGGATGGGTCCGATGAGACAGGAGGCTGTGATATTCTGGAGTTGCTTTTGTTTCCATAGAACATTAGCAATAAAGTGTCTTCCTTAGTATCTTCCTTCTCTTGAAATTCTGTAAATTGTCACTCTGCCAATAAAATGCTGATGTGGCATCCTCCAGTTCCTTCACCCTGGTTAAGATTCCATCTACACCAGGGCAAGCCATTGTAGTAGATGACATGCAAGCCAATGTAGTAGATGCTTGCATGTCATTTTGAGCAGAAAATCACAGATACAAGTTAGGTAGTAGGCACGCTGATAGTATGCCCTAAATTTTTCATGGAATTCGGAAAATTGCATTTCCACTGACATAATGTCAAAGTGGCACGTACTCTAGTAAAGGGATATTTGGCAGGATAATCTAGGTTCATTTATGCCTCCCAAGTGTTGTTCTGATTCTATAGTCATAGAATTCATTCCATTTCATAGAATATTCTAGCTTTTTGAGCTGGCAGGGCAAGCAATGCGTTACAAATGTGTATTAAAGCAGCAAATAAAGGGGGTGCTGCACAGCACTCGACTAACATAGCTCCATTGGGTATTAAAAGTAGTCACATCAAAAAGAGACAGTGCGATTCAATCATCCATTACTCCTACAACGTTTCGGCAATAAGTTTCTTTGTTCGATTAGGATAATAAATAGCACAAGGCATGGGGAGGGAGGAGAAAAAGCAAAGGGGGTTATAGAAAAAACCCCAAAAAACCACTATTTAGGACCAAAGCAATTAATCATAGAAAGACAGGCAAAGACAGAAAGTGCACATAACATAACCAAGGAGATACCACATAATGAAAAATGGTCATATGTAATAGTTGGAGACGAAGTATTACTGCCCTATAGCCTAAATGATTTAACATAGTAATTGAGAGGACTTCAAATGTCCAAAGCAGATAGCATAAATAGGGCTGAATCAGGGGCGTAACTACTGGGGGTAGCAGTGTTAGAGGCTGGGATATTAGGGGGCCCGGCGGCAGCTACTACCACTGCAGATTTTTTGTTTGTTAGTTTCTTAATACACTGTTACCTGCTGGAGTAACTGGCCCTATTTACTTACCAATCCTAGCTCCTGCTCACAGCCGCTGGCGCCTTCCCTTCTGCAGAGGCGGCTGTGATCAGGAGAGGGGATCGGTGAGTAAGGCTGTGGGCCCACAAACCCCACAAAGACCGCTATCCTTATACCTGGGGGTCTTGTCCATGTCAAATTGTCGTTTGGGGCCCAGCAATTTCTAGTTAGGCCACTGGGCTGAACCTTGGTTCATACAAGATATATATATATATATATATATATATATATATATATATATATATATATTTACATATATGGGATATAGAACATTTAGATCTAAATGGTATAATGCATAGAATATTTCTGTAGATCATAACATATATAAGTGTGTTTGAGTGGAACATATAGGCAAAACACATCATAGCAGAGATATGACAGAGAATACACATAGGCCGTATCCGCCTCAAAATCCTGAACAAAAAGACAGCTCCCACTGAAATAAATGGGAGCCGCTCAGGTCTTTTTTCCAGGAGCCAACTTGTTCCGGATCCCAGAAAAAGAAGCGAGATGCTCATTCTTCAGGCCGATTCACCTCGCGATTCGGCCTGAAGACAATCCCTCCTCCTGACTATGCCCATTCATTGGGCATAATCCGGAGCGGAGTGCACAACTGGATGTCGGTGCAGTGCACCAGCATTCAGTCATGGCTACCCGTATTTTGGACCAGAACCTGAGGCGGCCTCCACCTCAGCTTCCGGTCTAGAAAACCCCATGTGAAATTGTCCTAAAAGTTAATCTTAGCTTTACCTGTGTAATTGACTGCATATCTTCCTATCAGGTCTGGGGTGGGTTTTTCCTTCCTATTTCTTGTTTGTTTGCTTACATTCACCTTGGCGCTTGCTATTGCCTTTTGTACATGCTGTCTTTCTCTGTTGTCTTTTTCTGATGTCTTAACATATTTCTGAACTCTGGCTATTCCTGTGACTATTCTGTACTGTGCTGCTCGACTGGTACCGACCCCTTGGCTAGCTGACCTCCCTTTTGTTGTTGTTTGTCTTGTCTGTGTTCTGTGTCATCACTTCTATCTTAGGAAGGGACTGCCACCCAGTTGTCCACTTTCACCTGGGGCAGAGAGGCAAGTAGGCAGGGACAGGGGAAGGTTCAGCTTAGGGCTCTCTGGCTTCTTGTGCCCTTCCTCCCAGGGTTCACCAGCAGCTACTGGGGAATTGCTCTTCTAGCAATTCCCTTATAGGGTCATGCTAACTAAAGAGTTTTAATGGGAGTGTACCACCATTTTCTATTTATTAAAATCAACATTAATTCACTTTGATTCAAATCTGTTTTTGTTATCTGATTGTGTTTTTAGTCTATTTTCTACACATGATTATGGGCACTGCCATCTTGCCTGAGCTTCTTCTCTGTTCTCTTAACAGCATTTAGTGAAATGCTTTACAGGATAGACATGGCCTTAAGCAGCAATGGACTGGAGCTGACTCGTTGGCAAACTGAGTTCGTAAATGAAGTTACTGTTGCAAAGACAACCCATAGAGGATTGGCAAGTGTCATGATATGATTGCAATCCAAAAGATAAAGGAATGTTAAGAGCTCACCTCCCAGGTGCACAATAAATCACACTCATTGCTGCACAGACAATCTACTGTCCATCATGGTGATACATATGCCTCCATTTTTTTGGGAATTGGAGAGAGTTTATAAGGATATTAGAGGTGGAGACCATAGAAAAGTTTTATTGTACAGGGAAGGCTTTTGGAGTTCCATCTAGATCTCCTAAAAAGGTTCCCCAGTTTCAGTATTTCGGGCAGATCATTACCACTATAGCCTTCACTTGCGGTTTACCTTGAGTGAATCTATTTGGCCATAAAGGATATTTATTTTATGGAGAGCGGAGTGCTGACTTACACTTGTGAACTTGGATTATTGCATGATTAGGCTTAATGCCCAGGGTGAACATTGCACAATTTAGTGCTTAAAAAAATTGATATGGAATATTTTCAAAAATCATCACAAATTCTGCAAAAAAAAAAGTTTAACATAAAAACTTGATATTGTAAGCCGATGGCCGGCAAAATAATGGAGGGAGTGTACATCTCGCCCAGACTACTCAGGTGGGCAAGATGAGATAAAGTCCAGGAATGACTTGTTCTCAGCAGCCAGATTTTGTCTGCTGAGCATTTTGTTACATGCTCAGTATTGAGCCGGATTTTTTAGGAATGGCAGGTAGGATTGGCAGTGGGACATGTCATTCCACACCCCCTCCAGTACACACTTTGTTGATGTTTCTGCAGTGTGTCAGCTGCTGTGGATTGTCCTCATCAGTGAGGTTTAAAAGGTCAGCTCCAGCAGCAAGACTTTGGACAAAGCTGGACTGCAGGGCCAGCTGGAAGGTCACACTGTGGGAGCTGTGTCTTGTACCCTTCAATTTTGCTATTGAAGCTGAGGTAACCTATTGATGCGTGTAGTTAGAGTCAAGCCGGGTATTGATTCCTTTTGTTGCTGCACTACCATTTTGTTTTGAGTGAAAATAAAACTCTACTTTGGTTTTGGATAAAGAAACTGGACTTGTGTGTCTATGCCACCCCATCTAGCAACCCCAGACAGTGACAATATAAATAAGTCATTTTTTGGTGACATTCAGTTAAGAATCAAGGCTAAAGACATACAATACAGCCAGTGCCAAATCCACTGATATATCCAAAGCCCCAGAGCCATATCCAATGGTTGAATGTTGATTTGGGTAAAGCCTCAGTTTGGCAACAACGTTTGGTCATATGGCTACTGCGTGACTCCCCTGCCTGCCCTTCACTGGACAGAGTCTACTGGATCAGGAAGCTTAAGGTACTTACTGCAGATACATTTCTCACACCAGTGAAATGGAAGTCTTGGTATAGCATTCACACTTTTCTGAAACTCAAACTTGCACTCATATTTCACTTGCTTTACATTCGATCACCATCTGCTATTAGATTCATTTATCTTTTCTATGCACAGACTTCTTTCTTTCAATAGCTGCTTCAGCAGAATGCACTCGATTTCTCCTGAAGCTTTTATTCAAACATTGCATGGCATTGCAGAAGGCAGTGTGCCATTGTAAATCCAAGTCATACATTACATATAGCTCTTTATTAATTTCCATTTGCTTAGCTCTGAAAACTTAAAATATTAGCCATAAACCATTTGAGTGACCAAGTCTTTATTTCTAGTTTGTTTGTTTTTTAAGTTCTAACTTGTGCTTGTCTCAAAGAGATGTCTGAGATAGGATAAAATTTTGGCAGAGGCAGGTATGGGTACAAATCAAGTGTTACTTACCATATGAGCTTCCTCTGCTCTAGCTCCCATTACTCCAGTCTTTGTTCACTGGGTTGTGCTGCAATGATGACATGTCAACACCAGTGACATGAACTCTACAGACAAAGACTGGTTTCAATGGTATGCTTTGAACAACCCCTATAAATGAGACATCTACTGAAACTTTTAAGAAATGGAAGCTCTACTTTTAAACAATTATATTAGCTAACTACTAAGAAAGCGTCCACTTTGCAATCTTTATAACATTTCTGTTTTTACTTTTATTTCTGTTTATCAGATATACTGTATAAAATAAAATGTGACAGATTTTGCTTTGTGTTTTATATGTCTCATCACCTTAATTGCATATGTACTGTATGTATAGTTCTTAGGTTGTGTCATGAAAATCTTATGTTGTGGTAACCCATTGCTTGGGATCTCTATACATATTGTCCTAGCAGACTCAAGCTATCCTTGTATTACAAGGGTAACCATTTATCTGTACAAGCCCCATGTAACTGTATGTTTCCCTTGCTGCCTAGCTGGCTAATGGTGTTTTCTGAAAAAAGAAATTGTTATTGGCTGAAGATGCCAATAGTAGGACTGAAGGATTGAACATCCTAGGACTCACATTTTGAAAGAAGATGTTACTGATGCATTCCTATATGTTTCAGTTTCTTTTTATTATAAACTTAAAGTCAATATATAACCAGAAAATGCTGGGACATCATATAATGAGCATGTTGTTGGTGTTGATGATCTGCCTGCTCTGGCATTTTGGCAGCTGTCAAGCTGGCCTGCCACTGAACTCATTCCTCGCGCTGTGCCCATGATTGCTCTGGCATCTCAGCAGCCAACTGGGAAGCCATATAATGAGTGTGTTGTTGGCGTTGATAATCCATCTACTCCAGTGTTTCAGCTGCTGTCAAGCTAGCCTGATGCTAAACTCACTCCTTGCACTGTGCCCGTGATTGCTCCGGCATCTCAGCAGCTCATTGGGACACCATATAATGAGTGTATTGTTGGCGTTGATGATCTCTCTCAGCTCCACTTGAGGTGAACTCTGTGACTTCTGGCTACCTTCATAGCTCTCGTTGTTTTAGAATTCTGCAACATATAAGATTTTATTTTTTCCGACATGTTTAAAAGTAGCAAATTGCTAATTTGGATTAAAGGTGTTTTCCCATCCATTGTGTCAGCATGTTGCCTGGAGCAGATCAGATAATATGCAAATGTTGGTACACAAACCACTGAGGGTTAGTTGAGTGTTTACATAGAGAGATAACAGACCTGGCTATATCAGAACCTGAGATAAGCTGCAGCCAAGAGCAGTATTATAGTATGTGAACATAAATTCATAACAGTCATGAAGCCATGTCATTTACTGGGATAAAAAGTAGCCTATGTTTTAATCGAGGTTACAAATTATCTATGTGCCAAATCCGTTCAGCTGTTTTTGCTTGATTGAGGAACACACAAACATCCAAACACACAAACATCCAAACACACAAACATCGAAACACACAAGCATCGAAACGCACAAACTTTCACATTTATAATATTAGTAGGATAGTTTCGTTGCTCCTATAGGAGATGCTGAAATTGTTCCAATGAGTATTTTTTTATTGACCACAAGATGGCAGTCTTGTAGCATTTGAAACTCACGTGCAGCACAGTCAGGGGTTTTATCAGTTTGATATCTAGTTTTGGAATCAACATAAACACTCCATAACTAATCAAATGATGAACAAATAACTTAAAGTATTAATATGTCACAAATAATATAGCAATACCTGACCTACCTTCTGTATGTCTATAGAGCTAGAGCAATAATCTTTGCTACTCTTCCATTATCGTATCCCTTTCATGCAGCTCAAATTCATTAATTGAACTGTAAGTCAAGCATTTTATGTGTATACTGTAATTTAGAAAGCTGTTTTGTTAGTCTTTGCATATCTTAGTGCTGTTTACATGGTCAAGCAGGGGCTCAGAGGCTACGGAAGTGTTAAACCAAGATGGCTGGCATCCGTTATTGTCATTGCTGGCAGTCTAATTTATCAGTACTTTTATTGTTTAGAATTATCTACTTTGACATTTGCGGTAGTCTGGAAAGGTAGAGATGGATGCATTTATAGATATATAATATAATTATGCAAATATTGACACTGTTAATAATTAACTTGGAATATATCTTTACAGTAGTATAGTTATATCCTGACTCTGCTTCTGCATTTCAGTTTGTTGTCTTGCTCTAAGACATACCTTTATCTGAGCTTTGTTTCCTGGTTATGTTCCGCTCCTGGCAGAAGACCTGGCATTGTGACACCTTGTCAAAACTGCTACCTACAGCCACCACCATGAGGAGCTCAATGCACAGAGATTTATATACAGTAGCTGCTATTGAGTTCAATCCCAGCTATATACAGGTTCAGTTTTAAATAGTGTAACCTGGGCAAGCTTGGGGCCCAAAATGTTGAACTATAGTATCTATAACACCATCACATTCATACAATATAGATTAAGGTGTGCAGAACTTCTAAGACCCTAGTATTCCAAAGATTCTTAAAGGGGTTCTCCATGAATGACAATTAATGGCCTATCCTTAGGAAACATCATTAATTGGAAATCAGTGGTAGTCTGAAACTGTCAACTGACTAGCAGAGTGTATGGAGGCTGAAGCAGGGGTCAGGGATTGCAGGGGTCACATGACCATGTTGAAATGTCATTATTGGTGGCTAGTATAGAATTACAGACAGAATCAAATCAAATCAAAGAAGCTTTATTGGCATGTCCGAATAGATATTTGGGGTGGAGAGTTGGGGTTGGGGGGGGGGGAGCAATTTGGGGTATAACAGTCTTTGGGGTCTCATCTTCCTCTTAGTTGGTGGCAGGTGGACACCTATTTTGCAACGATGTCCACAGTCGACTCTTCTTCTCCTAATAGGATGTAGAATTTCCTCTTGTCATCATCAAATCAGATTGAAATAAGTCAGCAGAGCTTTATTGGTGGGATGGGGGGGGGGGGGGGTTGGGACGTGTGTGGACCTTAGATACAGAGCATTTGGCGCTGCAGGAAACCGAAAGGGGAGTATAATTTTCTATTGAAAAGCTACTTGCAAGCAATTTTTAAGGACTGAATAGCAGTGTATTGTGTATTGTCCTGATATGTCAGGGAATCAGAACAACAGACATTAAAGCTTGCGTCCATTCTCATTCACTTCAATGTTAAAAATGTCTTTCTTTCTGCGTGCAATGTTGTTTTTCCATTTATAAAAATAAATATACAACCCGGAACCTTCCGTTTTATAAATGGAAAGTATTCCATTTGTATCCATCAGTCACAGAAACTTTAGGTTATGTTCATACAACTGTCCTGGACAGGAAACACAGTCTGTACATGGGACATATTTCCTGGACTGATCATGGCTGTGTGAAATTAAGATCCCTATTGGCAGTTGCCAGTAGTGATGTGGCCATTCTAAAGCTCCGTGCATCATAACTTACTGTCATGCTGTGAGTCCAGTTTCACCCAGCCTTGTTCAGACCAGGCTAATTGACCTGCACATGGACCACGTGTCCTGCTCTCAGCATGGTTGTGAAAACATGGACTTCAAGTTTGTTTTGTCCGATCTTCTTATGGAACAGGACACTGGAAAGTCATTAGTAATGTGAACGTATAATAAAAACACTTACATACAGTACAGACCAAAAGTTTGGACACACCTTGTGATTCAAAGAGTTTTCTGTATTTTCATGACTATGACAATTATAGATTCACACTGAAGGCATCAAAACTATGAATTAACATATGTGGAATTATATACTTAACAAAAAAGTGTGAAGCAACTGAAAATATGTCTTATATTCTAGGTTCTTCAAAGTTGCCACCTTTTGTTGGATTCCTGCTTTGCACACTCTTTGCATTCTCTTGATGAGCTTCAAGAGGTAGTCACTGGAAATGGTTTTCACTTCACAGGTGTGCCCTGTCAGGTTTAATAAGTGGGATTTCTTGCTTTATAAATGGGGTTGGGACCATCAGTTGTGTTGTGCAGAAGTTAGGTGGATACACAGCTGATAGTCCTACTGAATAGACTGTTAGAATTTGTATTATGGCAAGAAAAAAGCAGCTAAGTAAAGAAAAACGAGTGGCCATCATTACTTTAAGTAATGAAGGTCAGTCAGTCTGAAAAAATTGGGAAAACTTTGAAAGTGTCCCCAAGTGCAGTTGCAAAAACCATCAAGCGCTACAAAGAAACGGGCTCACATGAGGACTGCTCCAGGAAAGGAAGACCAAGAGTCACCTCTGCTGCAGAGGATAAGTTCATCCGAGTCACCAGCCTCAGAAATCGCAGGTTAACAGCACCTCAGATTAGAGACCAGGTCAATGTCACACAGAGTTCTAGCAGCAGACACATCTCTACAACAACTGTTAAGAGGAGACTTTGTGCAGCAGGCCTTCATGGTAAAATGGCTGCCAGAAAACCACTGCTAAGGACAGGCAACAAGCAGAGGAGACTTGTTTGGGCTAAAGAACACAAGGAATGGACATTAGACCAGCGGAAATCTGTGCTTTGGTCTGATGAGTCCAAATTTGAGATCTTTGGTTCCAACCACAGTGTCTTTGTGCGACGCAGAAAAGGTGAATGGATGGACCTTACATGCCTGGTTCCCACTGTGAAGCATGGAGAAGGAGGTGTGATGGTGTGGGGGTGCTTTGGTGGTGACACTGTTTGGGATTTATTCAAAATTGAAGGCATACTGAACCAGCATGGCTACCACAGCATCTTGCAGCGGCATACTATTCCATCTGGTTTGCGTTTAGTTGGACCATCATTTATTTTTCAACAGGACAATGACCCTGTACACACCTCCAGGCTGTGTAGGGGCTATTTGACCAAGAAGGAGAGTGATGGGGTGCTACGCCAGATGACCTGGCCTCCAAAGTCACCAGACCTGAACCCAATTGAGATGGTTTGAGGTGAGCTGGACCGCAGAGTGAAGGCAAAAGGACCAACAAGTGCTAAGAATCTCTGGGAACTCCTTCAAGACTGTTGGAAGACCATTTCAGGTGACTACCTCTTGAAGCTCATCAAGAGAATGCCAAAAGTATGCAAAGCAGTAATCAAAGCAAAAGGTGGCTACTTTGAAGAACCGAGAATATAAGACATATTTTCAGTTGTTTCACACTTTTTTGTTAAGTATATAATTCCACAAGTGTTAAGTCATAGTTTTAATGCCTTCAGTGTGAATCTACAATTTTCATAGTCATGAAAATACAGAAAACTCTTTGAATGAGAAGGTGTCCAAACTTTTGGTCTGTACTGTATACATATTCCCATATAAACCAAATCAGACCATATATAAACACAGTATACACATATTAAACAGGTACATTTTACTGAAAAGCACATTTCCAACAGGAATTAAAACAAAATGGTGACATTTTGAAGACACAGTTTTTCCATTGCAAATTTTTCACTACAGTGTATGAATGGGATTAGCCAGAATCCCATTCACTTTCCAGGTGCTATAAAACGCAGCGTTTTTTGCCACAGCATTTCCGCAACAGCTAAAAGTTGCATTTTCACAACAAGGGGCTTAAGCCTTAAAAGGAGGTTAAACCAAAAAAATGCTTCCTACAATTTGTTGTGGAATTACTCCATAGTACAGAGCCCCCATGCAGATGTAAATTGCTGTTTAAGCATACAGCACAGGACAGAAGTGAAGGAGTGATATTATGGAGAGCATATTTTGCTGGAATAGTTTTCATTTGTCGCATTTGCGAAGCCGTGCCAGAACCCTGGAAACCCCCATAAGTGATCCCATTTTAGAAACAGCACCATCAGAACAGTCAGTAGGCTTTTGGAGATAGACTACTATACTTTTAATATCCAAGTTCAAAAGTTCATTCCAATCATCTTACAGATGCATTTGGGGTAACGTAAGATAATAGGGGTATAAGTAGAAAACATATTAGGAATATTGTAGATAGATATCTGCATCACCATCACAGCATGCAGTGACCTTTGATCATTGTATTTTTATAAAATTTCAAGATTTAGATTACTGTGCTGAAGTTGAAATTACAGGAAATGTTTCTTTCCTGAGATCTGCCGTATGACATATAACAATCTGTCAGATGCTCTTTATCAACAGATTGAAAACTTCCGCTTTTTCAGTACATAGTAACAAAGTGGCAGCTCGCAGTCTGTTGCTACGATAGAATTCTAAATGCTAAGCAGCAAATTTCAACAAGAGGAAAGCTTTCCTTTACATGACAAGAAAAATGTTCCTAATTTTTCTTGCTCAGTATGCAGTACCAAGTAAGACTATAAGCTTCAAGTGTATCCTTTTTTTGTTTGCAGACCAACATACTGATGAAAACTAGAGATGAGCGAACAGTGTTCTATCGAACACATGTTCGATCGGATATCAGGGTGTTCGCTATGTTCGAATCGAATCGAACACCGCGTGGTAAAGTGCGCCAAAATTCGATTCCCCTCCCACCTTCCCTGGCGCCTTTTTTGCACCAATAACAGCGCAGGGGAGGTGGGACAGGAACTACGACACCGGGGGCATTGAAAAAAATTGGAAAAAGTCATTGGCTGCCGAAATCAGGTGACCTCCATTTTAGACGAATAGTGGATTTCAAATCCGGGTCATATGAGAATGTGAACTTTGTGACTATGAGACAGGGATAGCTGTACAGGCAGGGATAGCTAGGGATAACCTTTATTTAGGGGGGAATGTTATTAAAAATAACTTTTTGGGGCTCTATCGGGTGTGTAATTGTGATTTTTGTGAGATAAACTTTTTCCCATAGGGATGCATTGGCCAGCGCTGATTGGCCGAATTCCGTACTCTGGCCAATCAGTGCTGGCCAATGCATTCTATTAGCTTGATGAAACAGAGTGTGCACAAGGGTTCAAGCGCACCCTCGGCTCTGATGTAGCAGAGCCGAGGCTGCACAAGGGTTCAAGCGCACCCTCGGCTCTGATGTAGGAGAGCCGAGGGTGCACTTGAACCCTTGTGCACCCTCAGCTCTGCTACATCAGAGCCGAGGGTGCGCTTGAACCCTTGTGCACACTCTGCTTCATCAAGCTAATAGAATGCATTGGCCAGCGCTGATTGGCCAATGTATTCTATTAGCCTGATGAAGTAGAGCTGAATGTGTGTGCTAAGCACACACATTCAGCTCTACTTCATCGGGCTAATAGAATGCATTGGCCAGTGCTGATTGGCCAGAGTACGGAACTCGACCAATCAGCGCTGGCTCTGCTGGAGGAGGCGGAGTCTAAGATCGCTCCACACCAGTCTCCATTCAGGTCCGACCTTAGACTCCGCCTCCTCCGGCAGAGCCAGCGCTGATTGGCCGAAGGCTGGCCAATGCATTCCTATGCGAATGCAGAGACTTAGCAGTGCTGAGTCAGTTTTGCTCAACTACACATCTGATGCACACTCGGCACAGCTACATCAGATGTAGCAATCTGATGTAGCAGAGCCGAGGGTGCACTAGAACCCCTGTGCAAACTCAGTTCACGCTAATAGAATGCATTGGCCAGCGCTGATTGGCCAATGCATTCTATTAGCCCGATGAAGTAGAGCTGAATGTGTGTGCTAAGCACACTCATTCAGCACTGCTTCATCACGCCAATACAATGCATTAGCCAGTGCTGATTGGCCAGAGTACGGAATTCGGCCAATCAGCGCTGGCCAATGCATTCTATTAGCCCGATGAAGTAGAGGTGAATGTGTGTGCTAAGCACACACATTCAGCACTGCTTCATCACGCCAATACAATGCATTAGCCAGTGCTGATTGGCCAGAGTACGGAATTCGGCCAATCAGCGCTGGCCAATGCATTCTATTAGCCCGATGAAGTAGAGCTGAATGTGTGTGCTAAGCACACACATTCAGCACTGCTTCATCACGCCAATACAATGCATTAGCCAGTGCTGATTGGCCAGAGTACGGAATTCGGCCAATCAGCGCTGGCCAATGCATTCTATTAGCCCAATGAAGTAGAGCTGAATGTGTGTGCTAAGCACACACATTCAGCACTGCTTCATCACGCCAATACAATGCATTAGCCAGTGCTGATTGGCCGAATTCCGTACTCTGGCCAATCAGCGCTGGCTCTGCTGGAGGAGGCGGAGTCTAAGGTCGGACCTGAATGGAGACTGGTGTGGAGCGATCTTAGACTCCACCTCCTCCAGCAGAGCCAGCGCTGATTGGCCGAATTCCGTACTCTGGCCAATCAGCGCTGGCCAATGCATTCTATTAGCCCGATGAAGTAGAGCTGAATGTGTGTGCTAAGCACACACATTCAGCACTGCTTCATCACGCCAATACAATGCATTAGCCAGTGCTGATTGGCCAGAGTACGGAATTCGGCCAATCAGCGCTGGCTCTGCTGGAGGAGGCGGAGTCTAAGGTCGGACCTGAATGGAGACTGGTGTGGAGCGATCTTAGACTCCGCCTCCTCCAGCAGAGCCAGCGCTGATTGGCCGAATTCCGTACTCTGGCCAATCAGCACTGGCTAATGCATTGTATTGGCGTGATGAAGCAGTGCTGAATGTGTGTGCTTAGCACACACATTCAGCTCTACTTCATCGGGCTAATAGAATGCATTGGCCAGCGCTGATTGGCCGAATTCCGTACTCTGGCCAATCAGCACTGGCTAATGCATTGTATTGGCGTGATGAAGCAGTGCTGAATGTGTGTGCTTAGCACACACATTCAGCTCTACTTCATCGGGCTAATAGAATGCATTGGCCAGCGCTGATTGGCCGAATTCCGTACTCTGGCCAATCAGCACTGGCTAATGCATTGTATTGGCGTGATGAAGCAGTGCTGAATGAGTGTGCTTAGCACACACATTCAGCTCTACTTCATCGGGCTAATAGAATGCATTGGCCAATCAGCGCTGGCCAATGCATTCTATTAGCGTGAACTGAGTTTGCACAGGGGTTCTAGTGCACCCTCGGCTCTGCTACATCAGATTGCTACATCTGATGTAGCAGTGCCGAGTGTGCATCAGATGTGTAGTTGAGCAAAACTGACTCAGCACTGCTAAGTCTCTGCATTCGCATAGGAATGCATTGGCCAGCCTTCGGCCAATCAGCGCTGGCTCTGCCGGAGGAGGCGGAGTCTAAGGTCGGACCTGAATGGAGACTGGTGTGGAGCGATCTTAGACTCCGCCTCCTCCAGCAGAGCCAGCGC
This sequence comes from Leptodactylus fuscus, assembly GCF_031893055.1. Lineage (NCBI taxonomy): Eukaryota > Metazoa > Chordata > Amphibia > Anura > Leptodactylidae > Leptodactylus > Leptodactylus fuscus. The sequence continues at coordinate 237,341,720 of NC_134265.1, forward strand.
TGATTGGTCGAGTTCCGTACTCTGGCCAATCAGCACTGGCCAATGCATTTCTATGGGGAAAAGTTAGCTTGCGAAAATCGCAAACTGACAGGGATTTCCATGAAATAAAGTGACTTTTATGCCCCCAGACATGCTTCCCCTGCTGTCCCAGTGTCATTCCAGGGTGTTGGTATCATTTCCTGGGGTGTCATAGTGGACTTGGTGACCCTCCAGACACGAATTTGGGTTTCCCCCTTAACGAGTTTATGTTCCCCATAGACTATAATGGGGTTCGAAACCCATTCGAACACTCGAACAGTGAGCGGCTGTTCGAATCGAATTTCGAACCTCGAACATTTTAGTGTTCGCTCATCTCTAATGAAAACGTAAAGGTAACTGATACATTGTTAAAGAAATCCTGTATAAGTTCTGTGCATCATATCTACAGTCATGGCTGTAAGTGTTGGCACAAAATTTATCCAGAAAATGAAGTATTTCTTCTTGAAAATTCTTGCAATTACACATGTTTTGTTATACATATGTTCATTTCATTTGTGTGTATTGGAACAACACAAAAGAACTGAGAAAAAAAGGCAAATTGGACATAATTTCACACAAACATCCAAATATGGGCCAGACAAAATTGTTGGCACCTTTGCAAATTTTGGTGTTTAAACTCACCTGTAGCAAGTAACAGGTGTGGGCAATATAAAAATCATGCCTGAAACCATATAAAATGGAGATAAGTTGACTCAATCTTTGCGTTGTGTGTCTGTGTGTGCCCCCCTAAGCATGGAGAACAGAAAGAGGAGAAGAGAACTGGCTGAGGACTTGAGTACCAAAATTGCAGAAAAATATCAACAACTCAAGCTCACAAGTCCATCTACAGAGATCTTAATGTTCCTTTGTCCATGGTGCAGAACATAATCAAGAATTTTTTAATTGAATATCTTTTTTTTTTCCAAATATTTCTCCAATAATTGGAGCAGCTATGACAACAGCAGAATTCATAGTCAGGGCTGTACTGGTTGTAGTTGCTGAACACCATGATAACCATTTCTATTGTATGTAGCTCCTAGTCTATAGCACCAGCTCTGAATGAAGCACCAGCTCTAGATGTAAGTCTCTTAATAGTTGCTGAGAAAAACTTGGTACACAGTCAAAGGGTTAGAAGTAGAGATGAGCGAACAGTAAAATGTTCGAGGTTCGCTATTCGTTTCGAGTAGCCCCTCAATATTCGACTATTCAAATCGAATATCGAACCCTATTATAGTCTATGGGGGGAAAATACTCGTTTCAGGGGTAGGCAACGTTCGATCAAATTATACTCACCAAGTCCACGAGTGAGGGTCGGGCTGGATCCTCCATGCAGTCTTCTCCTTGCAGCGTCCCCGCGGCGTCTTCCGGCTCTTCATTCACTCTGCCAGGCATCGGGCCTGGGCAGAGTCGACTGTGCATGCCCGCACTACAAGCGGACATGTGCAGTCGGCTCTGCCCAGGCCCGATGCCTGGCAGAGTGAATGAAGAGCCGAAAGAGCCGGAAGACGCTGGAAGAGCCGGAAGTCTTCTCCTTGCAGTGTCCCCGCGGCATCTTCCAGCTCTGAATTCACTCTGCCAGGCATCGGGCACTACAAGTGGACATGCGCAGTCGGCTCTGCCCAGACCCAATGCCTGGCAGAGTGAATTCAGAGCCGGAAGACGCCGCGGGGAAGCTGCATGGAGAAAACTTCTAAAGGTAGGAGAAGAACCAGCATTGATTGGCCGACTGTATAGCATTCGGCCAATCAATGCTGGTTCTGCATCGAACTTTTACATTCGAACAGCGAGTGGTACTCGATCGAGTACAAGTATTTCGAATACCGTAGTATTCGATCGAATACCTACTCGATCGAGTACTACTCGCTCATCTCTAGTTAGAAGTCCAGCCCAATTTTGACAATTTTAGATTCTCTGACAATAGTAGAGTAGGTTGAAGGGGTATTGCCATCTCTAGGATCAAGTTCAGATTTGTAGCTTTAGCTAACAGGTGTTTTACCCACTTACATTGCTTTATCTTATCTAGCTCCATTTGCCAGATACAGATAAATGTGTTTCCTCATTGTTTACAGCTCGTTGTCTAGGTTGCAGACCATCTTTCTGGTCAGGGTGAAGACTCAGTTTCTAGACAAACTCTGCAAACTCTCCTCAGCTTTTGATAAGGACTACAACAGTGCTTGATCATTGCCCATGTTATCTCAGTATGTAAATCCGGAGAACTGTGATTTTTACAACTTACACCTGTACGTTGCTAGCCAGAGCTGAAAAGCAGTGGAGGGAGAGGAGACAGGAGATCAGGTGAAACCTTGAGGTGGGAGAACTTCTTTAACACTATATTTTCTTAACAGGAAAAAAGGTTCATTGCACAAAGAAGAGGGTTACATTCCCTAAAGATATTTTGTCCTGCTGAGCTCCAATCCTCCTTTTCATCTAAAACCGCACACTGAGGAGTGGAATTTTCTGACAATGATGAACAAAGGGTCTTGCTGTAATGTCTGCGTATTTGTTTGTCTTTCTTGTATTTTTGCTCTGAGCAGAGATGTAGTTTGAATTTCTTAGGCTCAATGCAAAATCTGTAAAGTGTATAATACTGGACAGTGATGCCATGCCACAGAGATGATACCACACAAAGATGATGTGCACACTGACTATGGTCATAGTGAAACACTATAAAGGAATAATGATGTTACTTCACACAGTAATAAAACAGTCAGAAAATTAAGAAATAAGATTTACAATGGTATCAGTATTATTCATTAGAAGTTTAAATTCTTCAGAGCCCAGAACCACTCCAACCTTTGTAAACCCTACAGTGTTTACTTTATTTTCAAATTTTGATTTTTATTGAGAAAAAAGGAGGTTTTCTAATATACTTAGAAAGAAAAAAAGGAACCAACAAAACACCACATAAAGGTGAGGAGCGTAAGAGCATTACTTCATACATCAATGCAAATAACAAAGTTTGTCCACAGAAAAGGAAGAAAAAACAATATTAATAAATAGAGATGAGCCAGTAGTACTCGATCGAGTAGGTATTCGATCGAATACTACGGTATTCAAAATACTCGTACTCGATCGAGTAGCACTCGCTGTTCGAATGTAAAAGTTTGATGCAGAACCAGCATCAATACCTGTCAGGAATAGATCAACTTCCACTTTGGTCAGTTTGACAACAGCTGCTGCTGGTAAATGCTTAGAAGCTGCTAGACCTTGGGCAAGCTCAGGTGATAGTGGTGGTGGCAGAAATGTTTTAAGTTCTGCTGGTGGTGGCTTATCCCCAAAAAGGATAATTTATGAAACACTTGTTTAAAAACCGTATAAACACTGACATCCATCTGCCCCTGAAAAAAGGGGGATCATTTTTAGACTTCTTGCTAGACTTCTTGCTAGACGTCTTGCTAGACTGGCAGACATCTGCTTCCAAAAAGGTATAAGTTTTGGACTGCTTCTTAAAAAGACATTGCTTCTTCCAATGCTACCTTGTGTATAAACACTGACATCCACTGCCCCTTTTAAAGGAATAATTTTTGGACTGCTTGCTAAGAGCTACTGCTTCCTCCAATAACATCATGTGTCTAAAAGCACTGGAAGGCATCTGCCCCTCAAAAGGGAACATTTTTGGACCGCTTGTTAAAAAGCTATTGCTTCTCCCAACACCATTGTTTATGTATATACACTGTCAGGCATATGTCGCAAAAAGGGATCGTTTTTCAACTCTTTTAAACAGTAACTGTTGCTTCAATTTTTCTTTGTAAATGAATAGCTCAGGTGAATATGAATTAAAAAAAACTTTGTAATATAGCTTATCATAAAGAAATGCACCTATCTCCAGATATCTGTTTAACTCCTACCTGCTAAACTGCTCACTTGACTGAGAGATCCATCTACACAGAACACTTCCAGATCAGCTTATATAAATATCTATGGTGAGAGGAGAAGGAGCATAGAGATAGCACATTAAGTTTTTAGCAGATTTCCATCAATTTTCTAGCAGTTTTTCAGCAGACTTTCGAAGGCCTGAACAGTATGGATGTGAATAAAGCTCTGATGAGATAGAAATCTTGCTGTGTCTGCTCCAGTAGGTCTGTGCCTATATATTGTTGCTTCTCATCTAATCACTCCTCTCCCATTACGTCTCCATAGACTTTTGTAACCTTCTAGACATCTATAACTTTCAGTCTTTAGTAAAGACATGACTGAGCAATGAATTGAGAAGTTTAGGAGGCAGGAGAGGAATTGATAACAGGAGATAGGACCACATTTCTCTAATAATATATATTGCAAAGTTTCTCTTCACCATTTCACCAGAAGCAATAGCCATATATGTTTCTGTAACTTTGACATTACTAATTCTATCTTGGCATTAAGCAGCTTGAAAGGAGTTGGAAATAGTCCCTGGAGACCTCAGGGTGTCATATATAGCCTTTCTGGGGAATCAGGGTACTTACAATTTGTACCAAATCAAATCAAATGGCAATTCAATTGAAAAACAAATTTCAGGAAATTAATTCATCTCTATTGCTAACTCCAAATAAAACTTATACATGTATAAAACCTATAGTTGACTAGCACCTTGTGTGAGTTCTATCTCTGTGCATTCTAAATCCTGGCATCCATCGACTTCATGGATTGTAGGTATGTGAATGGGTGCCATATTAGCATTTTGTGCTTCAGTTTTTTACATCACATACCGTAGGGGTCTGTCTGTATCCTGTAGCCATTTTTCGCTTGGTATTGGGTAAGTGTGGCCTTTTGCTGTGATATGTTTATGCATAAAACTATCTAGTGTAAGTTTGTACTGTCTAAAATTTGGGCAGTTTTATGAAATCTTCCCCAGTGAGTTTTGTAGTCAGACTGGTCTTGCAGTAAAGAATCCCCAGCAATGATGATGGTGAAACCTTTGTTGCTCTAGATCTAGATGAAGTCCCTTTCTCATGGTTACAGACCTAGTTATAAGAAGATCATTAGGAAAATCTCTATATGGTCCAGTCACATATTTGTACATTTTAATTAGGATACTAAGCGCTCTTTTTTCTAATGTGACTAACCCCAAATCTGTGACGGTAGGTTCACACCTGCGTTCATCTGTCCGTTCTGTGCTTTCCGTCTTCTACATGCAAGAAGACGGAAACCAGAGACCGGGTCCGGCCGTGAGCGGCGGTGAGTGTTTTATGATCTCTGCCGCAAAACCGTTTTTTTAAATCCGGACACAGAGTACTGCATGTCCGACTCTGTGTCCGGATTAAAAAACCCGGTTTCGTGGCGGAGAGCGTAAAATGCTCACCGCCACTCACGGCCGGACAGCTTTCTCACCCATTCAAATGAATGGGTGAAAAAGAGTCCTGCAGGTTTCCGTATCCTGCCCTGTTTTATGCAGGAAACGGAAACCTGCATAACGGACACCTGGGCGCAGATGTGAACGAGCCCTTAATCTGTCTTTGTACTATAATCCAGCTTTTTCCTTAATTTCCATGGTCTCTCTCCTTTATACTTTCTCTAATTTAGCTACAATATGTTCTATGTACCCTAAATTATGTTTTTGTCACAAGCATCTATGTGATTTTTGATGCACCACATGACAGTATTCCTTGGTCCAAAAGCATAGCATTTATTCACATTTGCCTTTCGCCTCTCAAGACTGCAGGTTCGCCAATTCGCTTTGCAATATTATATTGTTTTCTTAGAGTTTACACAGCTTAGCGTCATCTGCAAATGTCAAAATTCTACATGGTCATTAATAAACATAAAAAGAAGAGAGCCCAATACTGTGGCACCTCACTGTTAACTGTGACGTAGCTATGAATTCTCAATACATCTTGTTAAGAACATAGTCAAGGATGTAGATAATAACTAAGTTATAACAATAGAGTTAAAGAAATGTAAATTTTTCATGGATTGACTATTTTGGCTACTTTTCAGGCCCAATGATCTGCAAAATAAAATGATTTATAAAATAAAAAATTATAGTATTTTCTAACATGATAAAAGGGGTTGTCCAGCATTAGAAAGATTCTAATATTCTCCATAGAAACATCACCGCTTTCATACAAACCCTATTATTTTTGGCTTGTTTGTTATTTATTGGTTGTCTATGTGACTTTGATATAAATTGGAACGTTTCCAAGCTTTGAGGATGCAAATTCCTTTAGACTATTTTTGTGGATGACAAAGCAACAAAATATCTGGACAAATTGAGTACCAAGTAATGGAATTTTACTGTAGACGGGTAGGAAGTGAAAGGATTATAAAATTTCTTTAGGATTCTCTATTTTCTTCTACACTTTAATACTATAAAACATATTCTAAAAGCATTGAAAGAAACTACAGTACTTGAATTTATGTACTAGTCACTGAACATATTTAACATTTTGCAAACAACCCCCCAAATAAAAAAAAACAGTGGTAAAAAAGTGATATCACAAGTTTTATGTCAGTTTCTGAAAAATGTCTATTACAAAGTTTATTCTTACAGCGTTGAAATCTTGAGATTTTTTTACATCATTATATTTGGAGCAGCTTTGTAGTCTTGGAGAAAAAAATCCTGCTGTGAATAGAATAGCAATGAGGACAGCAGTTGCTCCTTAGAAAAAGTTTACAGTTGGTGACAGATAATAAAGCTAATGAAATGGAAGGCACTTCACTGTGTCTTATGGTTAGAACAGATGAAATAGGTTTACTCTTTGTATCAAATTATTTCTGCCACTTGAGAGGATTAAGAATATTGTAAAAAAAAAAAAAAAAAAAAAAAAAAAAAGGAAAGATTAAAGTAGCCCTCACACAAAAAAGATGCTGTTACCTGTTGGAGGAACCTGATGTAAAGTACAATGTAGATACACTTCTTTCTAATGGCTATATCTGTTATCCATTCCCTTCCGGTCATGCGACAAGAAATCAGACTCTAGAAGTGATACAGTGACCATTCATAGACAGGAAGTCACCTTCTCATTCATTCCTATGAGACTCTCATCAAGATATTAATAAGAATCAATATTGAAGCTAAATTTCTGTTCATATATAAGATATTGGGGCAGATAAATTAATGCTGTCCTAGTTTTTGACAGAGGAAACTTTGACTAAACAGTCATAAAGGGGCTTTTCTGTCCCCAGATGGTGTTTTATATTGATGATCTATTGACAAGATAGGTCATCATTATTTCAATGGCGGGGGTTGGATACCCAATCCCACATTGACTAGATGTTTCGGAACATTATCTGTGCAAGTCTGGGTTAGAAGTAGTTCTTTTCCTGTTCAAGTAATAGTTGCAGAGCTGTAGTAACCACAGCGCCATTGCTATCAAGGATGGAGCTCATCAGCTATTGCTTGAACAGTAGCAGACATTCTTCCATCCCATTCTGTGCAACAGTTTCCGGTACCAAGACACTCCCGGAACAGCTTGTCAGTCCCATTGTGTGAATAGACTATTACCCTGTCATGTCTTTTTGTCTGTATTTGAACCCTACAATTTGTAAAGTGATGCAGAATATGTTGGCGCCATATAAATAAAATGTATTATTATTGATATTATCAGTATGGGGTCCAGGTGTCAGAACCCCCCTGATCAGATACTAGTGGCCAATCCTGTGCCTAGGTAATCAATATTAAAACCACCTAAGGGCCTGAAAACTTTAAGCTCAGGCCCCACATTGCAGACCGCAGCCAAAAAGCGCTGCGGAAAAGACTGTGTGACGGTTTTTGAAATTGCAGCATTTCATCTGCAGATTTTATTTCTGCACTGTTTGGATGAGATTATCTACTTTACAGGTACTGCCAAATTGTGGCATTGCAAAATTGCGGTAAGGCTTGGACTCCATGTGCCGGAAAGACCGTGGCAAAAACCATGGCATTTTATAATCTCTGCAAAGTGGATGGGATTCTAGAAAATTCTATCCATTCTAGAAAAATATGAGTAGAAGAAATGCTGCAATTTCTAAAACCGTCACATTTTTGGAAATACAACATGTCAGTTATACCTACGGACATGCTGGTGGATTCCCTATTGGTGTAATGCTTTCAGAAAGTCCACAGAGGAAATCCTTGAAGATTTTCTGTGAAAAGATCTGCGTGAAAAACCGCAATGTGTTTTCGCCACAGTTTAAACCGCAGTGCTTTTTCTCTGCAGCCCGCTACATGGGGTCATAGCCTAACTTTACACTAATTAATTGTCATAGTTTTGGACAAAAAATTTCCTAAGATATTGGTGCATTTTTGGCACATGGTGTTGCCTATTAAGCCCTGTTGCATTTTATACCAGGAAAGGTAAATACAGGATGCCAAATGTAAAAAAAATAGTAACCATCTTTGTAAAAATTCACATAATACAAAACACCAAATAACATATACATATTATCCCTACACATTATCCCTGTAATTATATATTCTTTCCAATATGTTAATATAACCCACAGATTAGTAGACTAAGCAAAAATCTCTGTATAGTACATGATTACACAAATATACCATAAATGTATACATTTTAATCCAGAAGCACATAAATATGGCAACTCTTATTTGTAGACTTATCATCTGATGTCTGATGCATATTTCATGTCATGTACATGTGTTTGATTTATTCATTCTCTGACATTATTGTCTCCCCTAATTTTCTTGCATTAACAAGTCTGATCTTACTTTAACATGTCTGACAGGCACATTAACAGCATCTGGCCATTAGCTCTTGTTCTTGCTTCAGTAGCAATATATGATGGTTTTGCCTAGCTTGTTGCTGTAATGTTTTAGAATAAATTCTGTTAGCATAAAATTGATATTTCTTTGTCAATCAATCATGGAGGCTTTCTCTGTACAAAAAGAAGTGTTTTTCTAAATACCATAAAATCAGATTCTAGATTGTTGGTTATAAAAAAAATAGAATCAACTCATAATAAAGTCTCTCTATGTATGCTAGTCATAGGAATCCCCTAATTGGTTATCTGTAGTCAATGTGGTTTTGTATGGAAAACAAATGGTGGATTGTCAAGGTTTTTAACACACGGACAGAGTTTCAGTCTAAGTTTAAATTTAGACTAGACAGTCTAATGCACTTATTTATCACAGTGGCTGATGTTGGTTGATACATCTTCTGCATATTTAGACTGTCTAGTTTAAGTTTTTTGTTGCATTATTCACACTGTAATCCAATATCTCTTCCCAAAAAGCACCATATGTTGTTGTGCAAGCCACAGAAACTGTCAGAAAATAGCTAAGGCTGGGGCCACACGGTGGCTCAGTGGTTAGCACTGCAGCCTTGCAGCGCTGGAGTCCTGGTGCTCAAATTCTGCTAAGGGCATAAAAAAAACATCTGCAAGGAGTTTGTATGTTCTCCCAGTGTTTGCATGGATTTCCATCCCATATTCCAAAAAGTAATACTGATAGGGAAAAATGTACATTGTGAGCTCTATGTGGGGCTTACAATCTACATTAAAAAAAAGAAAATGGCTAAGGCTTGGGCTCCATGTTGTGCAAATGCAGTGTTTTACAGTACCTGCAAAGTGGATGGGAGTCTGGCTAATCCCATACACACATTGCAGAAAAAAAGATGTGTGTTCAAAAATGCGTTTTTCCACAGTGTTTTTTGCTGCATTTTGCTACATGGAGCCTTAGCCTAAAACAGTTAATAAATGTGGTATAAGGAATGTACACCAGATTCTGGTAACCTACATCATAATTCAAACACATTTCCAATGGTAAAATGTTTAAAGTTGGACATTTACTTGTGGGTACCTCTACTACCACTCCTTCTTTCAGACAGAGATAACACCAAGCAGCCAATGGCACACAATTTTGATGGTAATACCTAAGAAATCATGCACCCTAAGTATGAGGACAGACTGTAAATGAGTACTGCAACTGCCATTTGGAATTACTGATTTCTTGATGACAAGAGTGTTAAATATTGTGAGTGGTCCCTGGCAGGTGACTTCTCTCTCCTGACCATCTACATGCCTGTAACATGGGGAATAAAGGTGATGCTGAAATCATTAGTTCAAAACCAGCGGCGATTGTGAGGATGGATGTATTGCTCATGATACTGTATTAGATCATACACCTTGCTATAGGCATTTTTTGATTTTTGTTTTTGACTTTCAAACTGCATAACTTTTTTATTTTTTTCAAGAGTCATATGAGGGCTTATTGTTTGTGGGACAAATTGTACTTCATAATGGTACCATTTATTAGTCTGTACAGTGTACTGGGAAGCTGAAGAATATTCAGAATGGGGTGGAATTGGATAAAAACTGTGTTTGTGTGAATTTCTTAAAAGCAATGTTTTTGCAATGTTCACTGTGCAGCCAAAATGACATGTCACCCCAGGCTATAATCCTAAAAAGAGCAAGTTGGCTAATCACCTATTGTCGGCAGCAAAATTGACCATCCCGTTATTTTGGATGCAGAAGATCACCCCGCCTATTTCTGTTTGGGAAGATAAAGTATCACAAATTGCTAGGTTCGAGGAACTTTTGGCCTGCTCACAACGTTCTCATGATACTTATAGAAGTACATGGTTACCATGGTTACTTCGGAATGTAAGCATGACACCTTGATTCGTGACCGCCTTGGCAGCTCATGAAGTCTGCGGATCTCCATTCTGTTTGTTCTTTCTTTCTGCTCCCTCTCTTACACTATACTCTGTTTCTTATTCCTGCGCTCTACCTTCCCTTCCTGTCTCTTATTTATGTTTTTTTCTGTTCTATTTCTCTCACTCTTGTCTTTCTTAAATGTTAAGTTCCCTCAACTCCCAATCCCTGATTTCCCTTCCCTGCCCGTTGCCCCTCTGTCTTTCCCTAGCCTCCCTTCCCTTCCCTCCCTCATTTTTATTTTTAGTCAGTCATGTAAGGCTTAACTTTGTAACTTTCTTATAGTTCATACTGAATTATGTGATATACAACATTGCTTTTCGTTTTGCTGTATGTACTTGTTTGAGCTCTCTCTTTTCAATTGTAGCTCACGCTCACGTATTTGTTTATTTTGTGTTATTTCTGCTCAATAAACTTTTGAATAATAAAAAAAAAATGACATGTCACCGGTATTTTATGGGTAGGTACGATTCAGGTGATACCAAATTTCTATAGTTTTATTCAAATTTTGACAAAAAAAAAAATTATCGAGTCACCATAGTTTGGCACCCATAACTTTTTCATATTTCCGTGTACAATGATACATACATTGTTGTTTATTTCTGGGGTCAGATGTACATTGCTGTGATAACTATTTATTCAAATTTTTATGAAGAGCGAAACAGCGAAAAAATGGTGGTTTGGCTCTTGATTTTTTTTCTTCCCTCTATGGCATTCACCGTATGTGAAAACTATTTATATAAGTTTGTAGACTGGACATTTTCTGACACAGGGATACCTAATGTTTTTTACAGTCTCTTTTTATATATATGCGTATTCCAGGGAAAGGGGGAGATTTAATTTTTAATTCTCTGTCATTTTTTAATTTATTTACTTATTTATTTTTTTACTCAAAAACTCAACACTAATGCAATCCATTACAATGGTAAATTTGCACTTGTATTACAGGATGCATAGAGCCTAGACAAGCCTAGAAGCCTTCTATAGGCTCCCGTCTGTCATTCCAAGTGATCGCTGGCACCGAATCTCATTCTGTGATTTATAATAAAATGTTGGCACCCATGCACCTCCACAAAAATAGAGTGTTTAGTAAGCTTTGACTGCGGCGTCGGAGGCCGTAATGCCTATGATCAGTGCGGCACTAATTGTAAGCATTAGCGCCAGGTCTTTGCTGAATAATGCAGCAAAGACCTGGCGGCTGTGGTGACTGCTCAGCTCCTGAGTGGCCGCCATATTTAAAACGGTTGACGGGAAGGTATTAATGCTTGTCATAACAATCATCAGTTCTAATATGTGTTTGCGTTTTTATGAGTTTCCTCCGGGTACTCCAGGTTACTCCCACATGACAAAAATATACTGACAGGTTAGTTAGCTTCCCATACCTCCACTACCTCCCAACACTCACTGCACTTTGAGTCCCTTGTGTGAGAACAGTGCATTATGAATATTAGATATTGCCATATAATAAATGAATATCCAGTCTATTCCTGTTTCACTGCATACACCAGTGTGAGTCTCCCTGGGTTGCATACAGAACATTTCCATATACCGTTATTGTAATTTTCCTGAACATTTTGTAACGAGCTCCCAGGCCTCAATGTCTCTTTAACACAGCTATTCTCTCAGTATTATTTTCAGTGGCCTACAAAGATTTCATTTGCTGTACTCGTATTATGCATGGAATCTGGTAAGGCTTCTGCAATTCCAATGTTTTTCATTAAAGTTTTCATTAAAAAGACTGACATGTACCTTCCAGTTCTTTGCTCATCTATTGAAACATCTGAATTTCTTCAGTCTGTCTCTATGGGAATATCAAACAATGAGTAATGTGAGATGCCAATTTCTTTGTTCTTTTGGTGTCTAAGGATGATTATTAATGTTACTGAAAAGAAAGTAATGGATATGATGACTTTGTAACTAAAATGTGTCATACAATGGTTTGTATTGTCACGGTTCTGTGTTTAACGTGCTCCTAAAATCTGTATGTTTCATAAATGGATGAATTTTTTGACCTCTTGTCTATAGATACCTAAGTGCAGCCCAAGAGCTCATTGCTGAAAACGAGTGCAAACTGATACGTTGCTTAGAGCAACCAGATTCCAGCTGTCATTTTGATTCATACAGTACAAAAAACCGTGTGAGATGAGATGTGGTTGGTTGCTATGTACAAAACCTCCTTGTTTGCACAGCTTTTCAAAAATGAGGCCGATGTCTTAGAGTCAGAGCAGTATATGGTTAAACTCCAAGTCTGTACCCACTGCTTACCCTCCGTTTTTCCATAGACATACACGTCACCTTTACTTTGACATTACTTTGGTTATGTTTCATACAATATGTTTTAAGCCAATTCAAGTTCTGGTTCAACTTATTCAGCCCAAAACAAATCTTTGGACCGAACCACACAAAATTAAACAAATCTTCAGAGGTTCAGCCATCTCTGATTAAAATCAGTTATCATTTGAGACAGTGCAGGAGTCAGGAGATATCTTGCTGAATATGTCTAGATGTCTTAAATACAAATAACAAGTACAATTCTTTGTGTATGAATTGAATTGAAACTGTACTGTAAAGGGTTTCCATTGAGCTAGTGCAGGATTAACTGTAATGTGAAGTCTCAGGAATCTCCCCACTCTTCACTTTACGACACCCTCAAGTCTGTATGTTCAGGTTTCAATGGCGCGCAAGTGTAGTCAATAATGTACCGGGTGCACTGTAGTGATATCTGGAGCAGGTCTAGGAGGAGAATCAGAATGAAGCCAGATCTCAACACCAATAGAAAGGACAATGATGTAACAAGCCAGAGGAGACTTAGGCCTTATTCACATGACCTTGAAAAATAGCCATGTGATGACTTTTTGCAACATCCATCAAACTGGACAGCCATTTTGATAATACATTACGGTCAATGTGTTTCACGTGGTCTTTTTTTTAAGGCCCCTTTTTTTCATGATTGTCAATAAAAGATAACATTCACTGTCTTTGTCTGTCAATACAGATGTAGCTCGTGTCATGTGAATAGACCCACTGACATACACGAGTTCTATAATGGTCATGTGATGACCATTTCAAAAATGACCTTTGTATGGCTATTATTCACTGCCATGTGACTAAATGCTGTCCACGGACTTGAACAGATAGACATGGCCATTTTTCATGGAAAACGGCAAAGCTGTGTGTATAAGGGCTAAGACATGAGCAGAAGAAAAATTTTAAGTTATTAACCAGAGGGTCAAACTGCAACTATCACAACACAAACCAGACTGGGAAAAACAAAGGTTTCATTCCACAGGGAATACTTCTCCATCCATAAAGACAGAAGACATTTCACATGAGGTCATACTAGGAAACCCAATACAGCCAGCAGCCATAATCAGCAGTCCAACAGAAAGCTGTCACAGAATTTAGTGAAACATGAAAATGAAAAATTACTTTTTTTTTTGCATTAAAGCATCATTTTAGTGTCAAATTTTTGAATTTCACTGGGGAGATAAAAGAGAAAAAACACCCAACAATCCATTACACAATTTCCCCTAAACATGGCAATAGCAAATGGCAAATAGCATGGCAAAATTTTTGAAGAAATATGCCACTTCAGTGTCCTATATTTTGTGCCTACTTTGACTCATCAGAGACATAAACTATAAAATTTTAAGTAGGTTATCCTTTGTACAAAAAAAAGCTGTATACGTGTGCATAAATTGGTGCTTGTATGTACAGCAGGGCTTAAAAAGGAAGGGAAGCTGAACTTGGAATTTGGAGAGTAGATTGAGGTTAAGGCCTCAAATAGTGAGCCACTGCCAAAAACCTCTATGGAAAGGACCTCAGCAGAAACACTTCATGTTTTTCTCTGTAATGTTTTTCACAGAAAGTTGCAGTTTTCCTTTGCAGACTTTATGCTCCTATCATACCTATACAAAGAACGCCTGCAGAAGATATAATTGACATGCGCCAATTTACAAAAATCACAACATTTCCAGAATCCAATCCACTTTGCATGAAATGTAAAAAATCAATTACTTTTGTATCAAAATTTGAGAGATGTAATATTTTTCTTTATTTGACACAGCTGGTTGAGGGATTAAGTTTTTTGGGACAAGCTGTGACTTTTATTAGTACCTTTTTGAGCTACATATGACTTTCAGCATTTATTGTTCCATATTTTAAGAGGTGAGAAGGTGAAAAATCATTTCTTCTGGCACTTTCCATATTTTTTACAATATTCACAATGCTGGTGAAATAATTTTTTCAATTTACAAAGAAAGAAATTTATTTGGGAAAGAGGCATATTTTGGGGAGGGTTTATTTGCAAATTTATTTTACACATACTTTTGAACTTTTTTGAAGTTTTTTTTACATTTTTTTTTTTGCTCCACAAGGAACCTGAAACTGCCATTTTATGATCACTTGTTCAGTAATATACACTGCAATACTCATGTATTGTGGTGTATACCAGGCATGTGAAACTCAGGGTACCCCGAGGGCCACATGAGTAACAAGAGGTTGTTGCGAGGGCCGCACACAGCAGCTAATGGCTAGGGCCTAGGGGACTGATCACTAATACCATGCATCGCAAAAATTCGGCATTTCTATCGCAGGCTACATAGAGTAGCCTACAATAGAAAGTATTGAATAACAGGCTGGAGCCTCACAAGGCTTCCGGCTGCCATAAAAATGCACGCAGGCCCCGAATCTTGCTCCGGGTGCCTGCGATTGCCAGTAAAATGGCACCTCAGTTAAAGCTGGCAGACACCATTATTGTGATGGAGTGCTGGGGAAGGATTGGAGCACTGGGGAGGAGGGGGGGTGCTGGGGAAGGCGGGGCCGGTGGGAGGGAGGCCTCTGGATGTCTAGCCCTTCCTTGGGCCTGAGGACTGTTTTTTCCCACCCACTTGCAATTCTTGTACTTGGGGGTTAATAGGAGCACTACAGACTGTAATGCTCCAATTAACCCCCAAGTGAAAGAATTACAAGGTGGGTGGGAAAAAAAACAGTCCTCAAGCCCAAGGAAGGGCCAGACAGACATAAAAAATCCCCCCTCCCCCAGCACCCCAACCCTTCCCCAGCACTCCAAACCCCCCCCCCATCATCATAAATGTAGTATTTATGACCTATCTGTAGGATCAGGGTTAAATACTTGAAAAATCATAATTTCTTCTGCAGAAGCTTACCTGCTTCTGCTCTTCAGCCTGTGCAGCGGTCTTGTGAGACCGCGTAGGATGCAGGCACACGTCGGGTGCGGGCCTGATTACGTGGCCACGTCACCCGGTGTGTGGGGAGGAGGGGATGGAGCGGAGCAGGCAGGGAGACCGCTGAGGGCAGTGCTGCATCCAGCAGGGCCGCCCCAATCCACCGCTCACTTTCCTTGTACATCTGCGGCCCGCACAAAAGTCTCAAACTTTGTCTCTAAAGTTTAGAGACAAAGTTTGAGACTTTTGTGCGGGCCGCAGATATGCCTGTAAAGGGCTGCATGCAGCCCGTGGGCAGCATGTTTGACATGCCTGGTGTATACAGTCTATTAGCCTATGCAGATGCAATTGCCAATATCAGGATCACAATGGCTGGGCAAAATGGTAGGCTCAGTGTCACTAATTTGACCCTGGGCTGTCATGGAAATGCATCAATATCTGTGTCAGAATCCATGTGAAAAAGACACCTCTCCATAGAGTTCTATGGGTTCCACTAGCTTTTTTTTTCTGCTAGTGGGAAAAAAAAGCTTCCTTCAGGTGGATTCTGCCTGCAATAACGAATGTAGTCAATGGGAGGCGGAAAATCCATGTGGAATTGGCAAAAACCACATGGAAAATCCGCTAGCGGTTTTTTCAAATCTATACACTGTGCTGGAGGAAAAAAACCTTTCCTAATTCCTGAAGTGGATTGTTTCCTCACCAAAATCCTTGCCAAAAAACTCAGTGTGAATGGACCCTTAAGCTCTTCAGTGGGTGCCATTACTATGAAGTAATAATACAGGGAAGGGATTAATGGACACCCAACTAAATTTTTTTCAGTGCACATCCTATATTATGCCTATTTGTTATATAGTCAATCATTTAATTTGATTACCTAATGGTATCCCCTGAATTCTGGTAGAAAAGAACTCAGTGTAACTGTTATATTATTCACAGATTTGACAAATAATATAAATTATATGGCATTTTGCAGTATAAAACTAATCTGAATTGGCTGGAACAATGCAGACATAATTTAGTCACACAGAAAATTAATTGAAACTTGCTAGAATGCTGTTATGGTTGAATGAAATCCTTTAAAAATGCTAACAACCTTAACTGCAACCCCAAAGCAAAGATCTATGTGCAATATGATTTTAGTACTCCCTTAAGATCCCATGCTTCACTAAAGAAATGTTTACAAGTCTGCAGAAAAGCCTTGCACATACAGTACTTGGCACAATACGTATCTTGATATAAAAAACAAAATCTTTGCTTTGAGATTGCAGAAGGACACTTACATTTCAATATGGGATTTCATTATCTATTGGATATTCCTTCTTTTACTTCTTAAGTACATATTAATATTAGCATGCTCCTACTTTTATGGAGAAGACACAGAAACCAATGTGTTTAATGTATAGTCACAATACTCTAAGGCAGAGCATTCATGGAGACAATACAATCTGTGTCTTCTGTCACTGAAACAAAGATGCCGATCAAGTTTTTAACTAAAAATACATAAATAGACCAAGACAGTTGATTTCCCATTTGGATGAGTGTCCAGTTGTTTGCAAAGATTGTGATTCAGCAAATAATCCCTCACCATCTGCCACACGAGAAGTTCAAAGACTTCTGCAGCAGCTTTTCAAGAACCCCAATGGGAAGGACTGATGGTGATGACTACTCTAGGCTTGTCCCTAGTATATCATAAGAAGTCTCACAGAAAGGTATATATGGCACATTTTCCTTTCACTGTAGAAGAGAAAGAAGAAATGTTCATTTCATTTCATTGATGTGTTTAGGGTGTTGTATGATGGTCTATATCCGCCTTGTGACTACTACTTGTATAACACTAGATATTTTAAACTCTATTAATCTGTGCACCCTTATAAAATTAGAAGTACAAATTTGATGAAAAAACGGCATACAGAGGCTTTTTATCTGTGCATGAGGCTTTGTTTCCGTGCCATGAGAGTATGTCCTTGGTTTTTGCTCAGAATAGGAATAAGTATGTTCTTCCAGCTACAATAGATAATAGATAGTTGTGATAGAAACTGTTGTGATAGATAATAAATAATAATAATACACTGCTTTCATATGTTTCCAACAACTTATGTTAAACACAATAGCATACTGTAACACAGTTATTCAAGGTAGACAATAACGTACATATGGTTGCAAGACTTCTACTATATGTCATTCGATCCATCAAGAAGATGGGAAGGAATACTGCTTCTTATGTATTCCAATATTTGCATATTCCTTAAGTGGATGGATTTCTCACAATCTTACTGTAAAGCATGAAGGATATAGGAAATGATTCCATATTGATTTAGTCAGTGGCATATGTTCCATGTGCGATGGTTACTAAACCTTGCTTTCTACCAAACCTCACCATGTCTCACCAGAGTTTCTAGAGGAAGAGTAACTACAATTAAATTAATCCATCAGGGTAGGGTATGGTTCAGCACTCAATCTCAGAACTTTAAAGCTGAGTTCACAGTGAGTTTTTTGGACCGGATTTTGACGTAGAATCCGCCTCAGAATCCGGCTCCAGAGATGCTGCTTTGTTTGCCTGGTATGTGAATTTATTCCTCCCATTGTTTACACTCTATTGCTATAACCCCAGATCTACAGGACAAGTGGCATCATTTAATTAGTGCCTGAAGGGCAATCCGTTCAGATAATTGCACTTTGCTAATAAAGCCGAGTTTGTTAGATCTCTATGTAAACACACAGATAACACGGAGTCTGTTCTGTACAAGAATCTGCAGATTATCTGACCTACAGAAGTGTTGTTTGCCCTTTTCAGCAGGAGGGAGGGAGAGAAAATCAGGAAGTGAGACACAGACACTGCATATAGCCTGGCTGAAAGGATGAGATGGGAGAATCCCTCTAATTCAGCTAGAAGACAAGGTGTGATTTTAGTAACTAACAAGCTGTATCTCCAGTAAATCTTTTTTTTTTCTCTAAATATGAAGGAGAAAATCGTGTTTAATTCAAGGCAGATTCCAACTAATTTGAGTTAATGAGAATCTCTAAAGGTCATGTAATACATTTTCTTAAACAGTAAATTAAATTATCGTGAATCCGGATACTGTAAATGCTGTCACTGCATGCTGATAATTTCTTTCAGTGCAGGTGTAGCATGTCATAAAGGATATCTCTAGGAGAGCAACAAAGTATTCATTGATCGAGTCTATTGGATTGTTGCATTTTAATGGTTTGTGGACAAATCTATTCATTTATCTATAGAGGCTTAATTTAGCGCCAAATATTTGTGAAAGGCCGTGTAATTAGACATCGGAATGATACCCAGTCATCCTTAAAGATGTTAAAGGGAGTCTATCACCTTCCTCAAGTATGTGCAATTGCTACTGCTGAATTACAGAGCACATTATAGTGATAGAGAGCTTGTCACTTATGTATGTCACTTTTGTTGATTTGGAGAAGAATAGCTTTATCCCCTTCCTGCTCTCCAATGCACTATTATGTCACACTGAGCATATGGCTAATGCTCAATGCCATATTAGTACGGCGGCGCTTCAATGCTGCAAGCACAGAAGTTGTAACTGCAGTATTACTTCCTACTGTCTGCTGTGTAATATGAGAACTGGGGCCAGCCGCTGGAGCCAGAAGATACTCCAACCAGCAAGATTAACCCTCTGAATGCTGTGATCAATAGCTATCACGGCATCCAGGGGGCCGAATTTTGCCTAGTCACCCCTTGGATTCCCCACAATAAAATCATGGTTCCGAGCGGTTGCCATGGCAGCCAGGAGGTCGAGCCACGGCATAGTTCCCATAGGAACTATTGTGCGATGTTCTGCAATTCAATGTATTGTAGGACATTGCACTGGGGATCTGAGATCCCAGCTTCAAGTACCATTGTGGGACATGTGAAAAGTAAAAAAACAAAAACACACATAGTTTACAACACAGACTACACTCAAATTTATATTTAAAAAATATTAAATGTAAACAAAAATAAACACACAAACATGATCGGCATCCCCACATGCATATAAGCACCCACTATCCAAAAATGCGTTTTTTTTTTAATCCCATATGATGAACAGTGTAATTTTTTTTTACTGCAATGCGCAAATTAGCATATTTTGGTCACTTTGCTTTGCCAAAATTGTAATAATAAAAAGTGATCAAAAAGTAATATATACCAAACATTGGTACCAATAAAAAGTACAACTTTTTAAAGATCCTTTATATATCACCTAAAAATTATAGGTGTCAGAATACGGTGACCCAAGGAAAATAGTTTATTTTCAAAAAGTGTCCTTTTATTTGTAATAGTGGTAAAACTTACTAAAAACCTATCCTATATAAATATGGTATTGTCATAATCATAATGATCCACCAGACAAAGCTGTCATGTCATTTCTACTGCAGAGCGAACACCGTAAAAACAAAAAGCAAAAAATTATGATAGACTTGTGTGCTATTTCACACGGACCACCAAAAAACATGAATAAAAGCTAATCAAAACATTATATGTACCCCAAAATGGTGACATATTAAAGTACAACTCGTCAAAGTTCTCACATAACTATGTTGATAGAGAAATAAAAAAGTTATACATTTTGCGCTCGTGAGCGCATGCACCCGCGCGGGAAGCAACAGCTTCCCCCATCCACTGCCACCAATGATATAAATAACTTTGCCTTCCGCCGGGCTGACAAGTAATCAGCCCAGTGATACAGGTAAGAAACAACATTTATACCGCTCGGTCCTGAGATTTCCTTGTTAGGAACGTTATTTGTGGGCTAAATAGAACACTAAACAGCAATAGAACCTGTCCTGAGAGGGAGGTCAGATATTCATAATGTAGCCACTTATATCATTTGGCATCGTTTGGGTTTATGTACACATGCCTGCAGTTGCCACAATGTTTAGATACTATGTGCTAATGACATTCAGGGATCAAACGAACCATAGAATTAGGGATATTTTATCCACCAGTATATACAACTGATATGTATGTGTCAAGATGGAAATGGTTCATACAGCAATTCTCAAAGTAAAAACCTTTTTTGGGACTGTCCTGCAATCTTAGGATCTGCTGATCTTTGGGATCTAGGTCATTCTGTTTACCATTGGTTTTATGAAATATTGTTATAATTTTAAACGGTCATATTTGTAGCTCATTTTGTGTGTGTAAGTACACGGAAGGTTTATAGATGCTGGTTACATATATTTCTGGTTTTACTGCTAATATAAAACACATTTGATACATGGGTTTTTATATTATATATCATATTTTATTTGTCTATAGAAACCATTAAGAAGAGTGCAGTTCCTTAGTACCAGATTTATCACCGAATCTGAGTTGCTGGTCCTTCTACTATACATTTTGGTGAGGCGAGTTGAGGCAGCGGCTTCAGGCAGCACTCTGGAGGGGGTGGCAGCCATGGCAATCAGATTTTTTTTTTTTTTTACTTTTCTTTTCTAAACTAGTGAAGGAAATGGACTGCTCTGAAAACAACCCGAGCGGGCCTCTCCTTTGCTGGTTTAGACATCGGATCCCGGAGAGGTGAGTAAAACTGTTTATTATGTTCCCTCACCTCCCCTGGGTCTCTAATTATTATACTCGGGGGTCTGAAAAGATCCCTGAGTATAATAATAGTTAATGGGTGTGCCACTGTGGGGCACAATAGTTGGGTGGGCAACTGTAGGGCATAATAGAGGTTGCAGTGTCCACTGTGGCCCCTGTAACCTCCATTATGCCCCACAGTCTATTGTGCCACTGTGGGGCATAATATAGGCTGCAGGGGCCGATGTGGAGAAGTGAGGAGTGGAGAAGTGAGGAGTCAAAGATGTCTGTGTTGTAAACTTTACAGAGTTAAGTCACAGCTGGAAGAAGTGGTCATGGCGGTTCAAAGGGAAGAGACAGGAAATGTGGGAAGACATCCTCCTGTAAGTATTACTGCACAAAATATTACTGCATTGTATTCACTGTAATTAGAGATGAGCGAGTAGTATTCGATCAAGTAGGTATTCGATCGAATACTAAGGTATTCAAAATACTCGTACTCGATCGAGTACCACTCTCTATTCGAATGGAAAAGTTCGATGCAGAACCATCATTGATTGGCCGAATGCTATACAGTCGGCCAATCAACGCTGGTTCTTCTCCTACCTTTAGAAGTCTTCTCCGTGCAGCTTCCTCGCGGCGTCTTCCGGCTCTGAATTCACTCTGCCAGGCATCGGGCGCTTGTAGTGCAGACATGTGCAGTTGGCTCTGCCCAGGCCCGATGCCTGGAAGAGTGAATTCAGAGCCGGAAGACGCCGCGGGAACGCTGCACAGAGAAGACTTCTCGGAGGTCCCAGCCCAACCCTCACTCGTGGACTTGGTAAGTATAATTTGATCGAATGTTGCCTACCCCTGAAACGAGCATAGACTATCATGGGGTTTGATATTCGATTCGAGTAGTTGAATATTGAGGGGCTACTCGAAACGAATATCGAATCTCAAACATTTTACTGTTCGCTCATCTCTAACTGTAATGTTACTAGCGCTCCCCCTTCTCCCCCACTGCCTGAGACAGATGATCAAAAGATGAACAGGGGTTAAAATGATATGAAAATTAGGGACTTGGTGCTCTGGGGGAGGACTTAGGGCTTGGAGCACTGCTATTGCTGCTCTAGGACATTGAGTGATCTCACAGCAGTGAGAGGAACGCCCACCGCAATGAGGTGGTACAGCCAGATGATGGTTGGGGTCTGAGCAGCATGAGCATTGCTCCAGAAGATCTTAAGGCCTGCCCCCAGTGCACCAAATGCCTTATTTGTGAAACATTTTAAAGCTGTTTTTCTAAAAATCTACAAAAATGGTATATAAGGTATGTTTATAAATGAAATATGCTCTGTAACACAGTGGTGATAGTTAAATATGCTTGGGAGAGGTGGTAAGCCTCAAGGGGTTACGTCTCTTATTTGACATATACAGTGAGTCATAGCCACATCTGCTTTGGCAAGTGCCACATCCTTGGGGTAGTCTGTGTTTCCCATTTTAGTTTGAGGCCCCCCGTTGTGGTAACACAGCTTTTTGTGTTGCAGATTTAGTTGCTTTTTTTGAGGTAAAAATGGCTACAAAAGGAATGAGGAATATACAGGAAGTTCTGATACTTCTCACTTCTGATCAATCCACTCCTTGCTTTGGCTCAAAAAAACATAGCAAAATCTGCAACAAAAAAGGTGCGTTTCCGCAACGTGGTGCCTATCCTGTCCTCTTGCATCTTCTATTTTTTCCTAGTGGTATCATAAAATAGGGAGTCAAGGTTCCTGGAGGAAAGTAGAATATGAGCAAGAGGCTGCGTGCCAGAGGAGGCCCCGCCCACCCCGTCACTGCTCTGTAAGCACAATATAACTGTACAGTACAACAGGATATTGAATGGTATGTGTGGGAAGGGGTCTGTTATCTATGGGAGAGTACTATTACCTTACCATTACATAAATAGTGCCCCTTCCAGGTACCAGCATTACTTATGTTATTAACTGTGGGGCCACTATTATTGTAATAGTACCACCCATAAGTAACAGCAAGAGGAGACCCCGCCCACCCCATCACTGCTCTGTAAGTATAATAACTGTACATTTCAGAGAACAGGGGGTGGTCGCCTGAGGGAACTTGGGGCCCAGTGATAGGTAATCCACTGCCTGGGTCTCGGCCCATGGCCTGGTGTTTGCTGGACCTCTGTACTAGCATATACAGTCCTGTGATCACAGCAGCCACTGTACATGTATACTAAGGTGTGTAATGCAGTAGTGGTCAGATCACAAAAGTGGAGACAATGACCAGACGCTAAGTTTTATTGTATCTGGCAAATAATGGCGACAGCTTCATATTGGCTGAGCTCTAAGTAAAGTGTGCTATAAAGCTTTTATTTTGCACTGTAGGTACAATACACATTGCAAGTAACTGTCATATGCGTGCTGATACTGCCTTGCAAATCCTTTCTGAGTAAATTCAGCAAAGAGACTGAAAGATACGATGAGGCCAAGGATAAAATCTGGGGTCCAGCAGTTTTGTCGGTAAACCATTTTCATTTTTACTGGAGACCAAAAAAGATTGTTAAGAATAATATGGACTATAGACATGTCATCTTCTGCAACAGCTGAATAAACAACTGGCATGTGCCAAACTTCATTTCAGAATGCACAGTTTATCTCTCCTTGGCATAGTTGAAGTGCGACAACAGATGACCAGGCTGATGCATTTTGTCCAACAAAAACAAGGAGAGATTCCACTGGGCACTTACGTGTCAAAATTGCATAATTGAGAGTGCCTTGTCTGTTTAATTCTTGCTTTGCAGTTATTTTACATATAAAAATCTGATTTTTTTTTGCAAACTGAATTAAATCACTGATCCACATATCTATTCTGTAGATTTCACTTTCAAAGTAATAAATCTGTGTGCAAGTGATTCATGAACATGGCTATTCACATGGCTCTATGTATCAGCCACAAATTTATTGCCAAGTATTGGTTCAGATCCTGTCTTTTTAATCCTAAGGGTAAGTTCACACAGAGATTTTTGGTCAGGATTTTGAGGCCGTATCCGTATTATTATTTTTTTTTTTTTTTAATTGCAAAAATCTCAATTTATACCCAAGTGGTTAAAGGAGAAAAAGCACCCCAAAGTTTGTTACACAATTTCTTACAAACATGGCAATACCCCATATGTGATTGTAAAGTACTGTATACTACTACATGGTAGACCTCGGAATGGAAACAATGCTATTTGGAGTGCAGATATTGTTGGAATAGTTTTCAGGTGCCATGTCACATTTTATAGAACCCCTAAAGTACCAATACCCCAAAAAGGGATTTAATTTTGGAAACTACACCCCTCACAGAATTTATTGAGGAGTATAGTTAGTATTTTGACCCCACAGTTGTTTCACAGATTTTATTAAAGGGCAAAAATGGATAACGCTGGGTTCACACCAGCGCTCGGGTCTCCGTTATTAGGTTTCCGTCTTCTGCCGGCAGGAACCTGTCAGACAGTGTCCAGCCGTGAGCGCTGGTGAGCGTTCTGTGCTCTCCGCGGCAAAACCGTTTTTTAAACCGGACACAAAATCCTGCATGTCCAACTTTGTGTCCGGTTAAAAAAAAAACAAAAAAAAAAACGGTTTCACCGCGGAGAGCAGAAAACGCTCACGGCTGGACACTTTTCAAACCCATTCAAGTGAATGGGTTTGAAACATGACTGCACGTTTCCGTCTCCTGCTCAGTTTCGTGCAGGAAACAGAAACCTGCAGAACGGAAACCCCGGGCGCAGATGTGAACGAGCTTTAAATCGAGTTTTAAATCGAACAGGGGCAGTGAAAAATAATAATAAAAATTCATGCCTACCTTTCCACGGTGCTCCAGTGCCTCCCAGTGTGGTCCAGGCTTCTCGGCCTGTGGTGGAAGTCTCAGCCACACGTGACAGCTAAGGCCAATCAGCGGCCTCAGCCAAGGGCCTGCGATGTCACTGCCTGTGGCATAATAAGTCTCTTCCTGAGGCCTGCTGTGTGAAGAAGAGACCCATGAGAAGCTGTCGGAGCAGAAGGAACAGAACGTGACGGGAGGACACCAGAGCATCAGAGTCAGGTGAGTATTATAAAAAAAATGGCTAGACAACCTCTTTAACATTGAGACGTGAAAATGAAAAATAGCTTTTTATCCAATAAACTGTGTATCCCAAAATTTTTAATTCTCACAAGGTTTAAAGGAAACGCCGCAGTTCATAGTTTTTCTACAAATCAACAACAGTAACATACATAACAAAAGTATGTTGTTTATAACTGTTTTGTGTTCTGGCAGTTGAATATGCTTGGGCGAGCTCATAGACCATGAGGAACAAGGAGTCCTGGATGTGATGATCTGGTCTCCACAAGGCCCTGATCTCAATATAATTGATTCTGTCTGAGATTACATTAAGAGACAGAAGGATTTGAGGAAGTCTATATCCACATAAGTTATGTGGTTAGATTTCCAAGATGTTCTGAAGAACCTCCCTGCCAAGTTCCTTCAAAAACTATGTGTAAATGCACAGTATCTAGAAGAGTTCATGTTCTTATGAAGGTAAAGGATGATCACGCCAAATTTTGATTTCTCCTTTATTAATTCACCTTGTATTTTGTTAATGGAAAAAAAATCAAAATTGCGTCTGTTTTTTAAAGAATTCATACTTTTCAGCATTGTTTCCACACCTGCCTAAAACTTTTTCATGGTACTCTCTATATATACTTTTCTAGATATACGGTGTATAATCGTTAATGCCTTCATGCATTAATTTAGTCCCCTAATTTGCCTCTTAATTATCTCAAAGTATCATCTGTTTTTCTGTATTGCTGTGAAATCCTTGTTTATGAGAAATATGTTACAATTAGAGCCTGCAAACATTACACGTGGCCATCTGTCTTTGCTTGCTGGCTTTAGTCTGTAACAGTTTATGGATTGAGACAGGATTAGAGACATGGTAGGAATGCAAGAAAATGCTGCTGACTCAATGCTGGTTATGACGGGAATTTACTAAAGGACCTATCCCAGAAAACTGGTGTAGGAGGTTGGGACGGGGACGACTCAGTCTATGAAGTTTACGGACTTTCTGCTTCGATTATACCTATGGGGAAACCACCAGCATTTCTGTGGGTATAATTGACATGCTGCGATTTCCAAAATTGTATCTGTTTTGGAAATTTCAACATCTCTGCTCCACATATTTTCCCGCAATTGGGGATGGGATTCGCTAACTGTACAATGGCGTGTTCTTTCCTGCGTCAGACTGTGGGGCCCCGGCCTTACAGTGAAAAGTTGGAAGAATTGGTCTATCCTTGATTTTACAATGAGACCTGTATGTAACTTGTAACCTTTAAGTTTTGCCTCTGGAAGGATTCCTCTGATGAAAAATGGAAAGGCCTTATACACGAAACGTTATTTGTCTGACAATAGAATGTGGGGTGATAATTATCAATTAATGATATTTCAATGGATTTTCTCTTTCTATTCAGGTGTCTAAGATTTGGAAGCATGTCTGAGCATACTGTGTTATTCAATCCACTCAGGCCACTCCTCAGCTCTGTTCCATTATAAGTCTTCAAACCATTATTTAGTTATGCAAAACTTTATTGGTTTAACATTTGTCAAATATATTAAAATATATGCACATTAGTTTTACAAGACATTTAGGGTATGTTCATACGGAGTTTTTTGGCAGCGGATTTTGAGGCGTCGTTCCCTTCTTTTTTTCGCTATCTAGTAGAAGAAAAAAGAAGCAAGATGACCTATCTTGCCGCGGCACAAGACTATCTCCCAATTAGGCCCATTCATTCGGTTCTAATCCGGAGCAGAATGCCGCAATGGGATGCTGGTGCACTACATCAGCATTCCGCCGCAGCTAGCCACACAGTATGTTTACACGCGGAATCCATTTTTGCCGTATGAAGATACCCTTAATCTGCTTCCTATATGTTGCTAGTGCAGCAAGCGGCTTGCTACATCATATATCCTTAAAAGTATTACAGCCCTCTACATCAAAACTTCATCAGTGTGTATATTTGTGTCATCTATCTATGACTCTGCCACAATATAGCTTTGTCAAACACAGTAAGAACCATTTAACAAAATACGATTATTACTACACATAATCTGGTTATTATTAGCAAAATATCACCATTCTTGTTTCACAACAGAAAATTGGTTTTCACAGTGAGAAGAAATATTCTGTGTAGTTGCGGTAATTGTTACATTTATTCTCTTGGGGAGAATGGAACTTATAATTTATAACAAAAGAAGACAGAAGACGCGGGACTCCGGGCATAGGAACTAGTAAATGGAGCCGCTGATTATAACAGCCAATCAGATAACTTATAGAGATGAGCGAACACTAAAATGTTCGATGTTTGAAATTCGATTCGAACAGCCGCTCACTGTTCGAGTGTTCGAATGGGTTTCGAACCCCATTATAGTCTATGGGGAACATAAACTCGTTAAGGGGGAAACCCAAATCCGTGTCTGGAGGGTCACCAAGTCCACTATCACACCCCAGGAAATGATACCAACACCCTGGAATGACACTGGGACAGCAGGGGAAGCATGTCTGGGGGCATAAAAGTCACTTTATTTCATGGAAATCCCTGTCAGTTTGCGATTTTCGCAAGCTAACTTTTCCCCATAGAAATGCATTGGCCAGTGCTGATTGGCCAGAGTACGGAATTCGACCAATCAGCGCTGGCTCTGCTGGAGGAGGCGGAGTCTAAGATCGCTCCACACCAGTCTCCATTCAGGTCCGACCTTAGACTCCGCCTCCTCCGGCAGAGCCAGCGCTGATTCGCCGAAGGCCGGCCAATGCATTCCTATGCGAATGCAGAGACTTAGCAGTGCTGAGCCAGTTCTGCTCAACTACACATCTGATGCACACTCAGCTCTGCTACATCAGATGATGTACATCTGATGTAGCAGAGCCGAGGGTGCACTAGAACCCCTGTGCAAACTCAGCTCACGCTAATAGAATGCATTGGCCAGCGCTGATTGGCCAATGCATTCTATTAGCCCGATGAAGTAGAGCTGAATGTGTGTGCTTAGCACACACATTCAGCTACTGGTGTGGAGCGATCTTAGACTCCGCCTCCTCCAGCAGAGCCAGCGCTGATTGGTCGAGTTCCGTACTCTGGCCAATCAGCACTGGCCAATGCATTTCTATGGGGAAAAGTTAGCTTGCGAAAATCGCAAACTGACAGGGATTTCCATGAAATAAAGTGACTTTTATGCCCCCAGACATGCTTCCCCTGCTGTCCCAGTGTCATTCCAGGGTGTTGGTATCATTTCCTGGGGTGTCATAGTGGACTTGGTGACCCTCCAGACACGGATTTGGGTTTCCCCCTTAACAAGTATATGTTCCCCATAGACTATAATGGGGTTCGAAACCCATTCGAACACTCGAACAGTGAGCAGCTGTTCGAATCGAATTTCGAACCTCGAACATTTTAGTGTTCGCTCATCTCTAATCAGGATGTCTAAAGACATTACCGAACTCAATAGTCTCCTGACTACGTGTTAGTACGGACGGATGATTAGACAGGCCCAAAATATGTGATGGAGCATGCCGTAGACTTGTTGCACCTCCCGCACAAGGATGGGACTGTAGGATTCGACTGTAGGATATGGTTTGATTTGGGTGCAGCTTGAGGTCTTTAACATTTTACTCCATATTTGGGACCATACCATCAGACTGATTTCACTACCCACCCACATCTCACACTTGGTCATGTAGACATGTCTGGGAAAGGGGTCTGAAGAAAGCATGGTCAGAGTCAAATCAAATCAAATCAAATCAAATCAAATCAAATCAAAAAAGCTTTATTGGCACGTCCGAATAGGTATTTGGCATTGTCAAAGCTAGTAAAGTGGGGGGGGGGAGTTGGATTCGGGTGGGTGAGTGGTGGGTATGGGGGGGTGGGGGTGGTGGTTTGGGTTATAACAGTCCATGGAGTTTCATCATCCTCTTCGTTGGTGACCGCTATATGGGGAGGTGGGGTGGATAAATATAACAGTCCATGGAGTCTCATCTTCCTCTTAGTTGGTGACCGCTATATGGGGAGGTGGGGGTGGGGTGGGGTGGGGCGGGTGTATTGGGATAAATATAATAGTCCGTGGAGTCTCATCTTCCTCTTATTTGGTGACAGCTGGACACGTATTGGGCAGCGATCTCCACAGTGGCCTCTTCTTCTCCCAGTAGGATGTAGAGTTTCCTCTTCTCGTCTGCAGATATGAAGTCTGGGATGTGGGCAGAGAGTCTTTGGTAGTAGACGGCCCTCACAGCTGAGTATTTGGTGCAGTGTAGCAGGAAGTGGGTCTCGTCTTCTAGGGCCCCCTGGTCACAGTGCTGGCACAGTCTGTTCTCCCGTGGCTTGTACGTCTGCCTATATCGCCCCGTCTCTATCTCTAGGTTGTGGGCGCTCAGTCTGTACCGGCTCAGGGTCTGTCTGTGCTTGGGGTGGCGTATTCTCTCCAGGTAGGTGGCCATGGTGTAGTCCCTTTGTAGGGATTGGTACACGGTGAGTTTCTTGGAGTTATTCATTTCGTTTCTCCATTCTTCAATGTACCGCTCTCTCTTTGCCTCTGTGGTCGCCTTTATTTCGGCCTTGGTTATCATCTGTTGGTGTTTTTGGTTTGGTGGTTGGCTGTTGTTCGGTTGGTGGGTGTCTGGATTGCTCAGGTGGCTTAGCCAGGCTTGGTGGTGGCAGGAGTCAGGCTTGCTCCCCTGGATGTGTGCCTGGAAAGCTAGCGCCCTCTTCTGTATGGTGAGCCATAGGGGGAGTCTGCCTAGCTCTGCCCTGCAGGCCATGTTGGTGGTGTTGCGATGGACATGGAGCAGGTATTTGCAGAACTCCAGGTGGAAGTTCTCTGTTGGGCTGGAATCCCACTTTGACTGGTTTGGGTAGGTGGCTGGGCCCCAAACCTCACTGCCATAGAGAAGGATCGGGGAGATGACTGCGTCAAATATCTTCAGCCAGACCCTCACCGGTGGTTTGAGGTGGTACAGTTGTCTTCTGATGGCGTAGAAGGTTCTGCAGGCTTTTGCTTTCAGGGTTTCTATTGCTGCTTTGAAGCTTCCTGATTGGCTGAGCTCCAGCCCCAGGTAGGTGTAGCTGTTGGTTTTCTCCAGTGTGGAGCAGTTCAGTGTGAATTGTGGGGTGGTGGAGGCTTTATTGTGGCCCTTCTTCTGAAATACCATGACTTTGGTCTTCTTCTGGTTGATGGGTAGGGCCCATGTGGTGCTGAATTTTTCCAGCACTGACAGGCTTTCTTGGAGGTCTTTCTTGGTGGGGGCCAGGAGTAGGAGGTCATCGGCGTATAGCAGGAACTTCACCTCCCAGTCGTTCAGGGTGAGGTCTGGGGTTGGTGAGGCCTCCAGGGCTGTAGCCAGTTCATTGATGTAGATGTTGAAGAGCGTTGGGCTCAGGCTACAGCCTTGTCTGACCCCTCGGGCCTGTTGGAAGTATGCTGTCCTTTTCCCATTCACCTTCACACTGCACTGGTTTCCAGTGTAGGAGCTCTTGATGACGTCGTACGTTCTTCATTCCTATTCCACTCTCTAGGAGTTTTAGAAGTAGGCCTGGGTGCCATACTGAGTCGAACGCCTTCTAAAAGTCTACGAAGCAGGCGAATATCTTTCCTCTTCTGGTGTTGTGGACGTGCGTCTTGATGAGGCTGTGCAGGGTGTAGATATGGTCTGTGGTGCGGTGGTTTGACATGAACCCTGCGGCTCTTGCTGAGGACCCCGTGTTGTGTGAGGAAGGTGAAGATTCTGTTATTGATGATGCTGTTGAACAGTTTCCCCAGCGTGCTGCTGACGCAGATCCCTCTGTAGTTGTTGGGGTTATATTGGTCCCCATTCTTGTAGATGGGGGTTATGAGCCCTTTGTTCCAGTCTTCGGGGAAGTGTCCAGCATTGAGCACGAGGGTGAATAGCTTTGCCAGTGCTGCGTGTATTGCTGGAGGGCTGTATTTGATCATCTCTGGTAGGATACCGTCAGGGCCACTGGCCTTTTTGCCTTTCAGCAGGGCAATTCTTTCCTGTATATCTTTTATGGTGATTGGTGAGTCCAGAGGGTTCTGGAAGTCTTTGATGACTTTCTCCATGTCCCTCAGTTTGGTGATTATCTGTTGCTGTTCTGGGGTTAGGTCTTCTTCTGGGATGTTTTTGTAGAGACCTCTGAAGTAGTTGAGCCAGATATTGCCATTTTGGATGTGGAGAGAGTTTTTCTTGGGCTTTGTGCCCATGTGGTGCCAGTCTCCCAGAATGAGCTGTCCTGGAGGGAGTCCTCTAGTTGCTCTATTTTGTGGGAGAGGTACCTCTGTTTCTTCTCTCTGAGGGTGCCCTTGTATTGCTTGCATAGATTGTTGTAGGCTTCCCTCACCTCCTTGTTGTTGGGGTCCCTGTGTTTTTGGTTGGAGGCTGTTCTTAGGGTATGGCGTAGTGCTCTGCAGTCACTGTCGAACCATTTGTGGGACTGTTTGTTGGTTTGTCTTATTGGTTTGGTTCGTTTCAGGCCTGCTAGTTCTGCTGTGGTCTGTAGGATGTACTTGAGATCCTTCACAGCTCTGGTGACTCCCTGTTGGTCTGGCTGATAGGTGTTTGTATGGAAGTTTGTGAGCAGTGTCTTGATTTTGGGTCGGTTGATTGCGTTGGTATAGTCTATGGCCTGGTGGTTGGCCCATTTGAAATGTCTTGGTAGGTTGTAGAGTCCGGACTGTTGGGGCTCATGTGTGGGTGTTTTGTTCATGGTTCTCATGTATAGTAGGATCTGGTTGTGGTCTGATAGATGGAAGTCAGGTGCGATTGTGAAGTCTTCAGTGTCTGACAGGTCTGCGTCTGTAATGGCATAGTCCACCACACTGTTGCCCACTTGAGAGTTTAGTGTGAAGCTTCCTCTGCAGTCGCCTGTGACACGTCCGTTTATTATGTACAGTCCTAGGCTTCGGCACATGTTCAGCAGTTGTCTCCCACTCTTGTTGACAGTTCTGTCTTGGCTGTTTCTTCTTGTCTGTGTGGGTTCTGGGTGGTGGATCTCACTACCGTGCGTATGTGGGTTGTCATCAGGGGGCAGGTAGTCTATCTCTGTGCCTGTCCTTGCATTCAGGTCTCCGCATATTAGTACTCTGCCTTTGGGTTGAAAATGGGCGGCTTCCCTTTGTAGGACCTCGTAAGTGTCGGGGTCGTGGTAGGGGGACCCTGGTGGGGGCATATACTGTATATTGCACAGAGATAGATGTCCTGCTGGCCGCTGAGGATGGAGCTGCTTATTCTTATCCATATGTGATTAGTTCCACGTTTGGTAGCTTTTACGTGTTCTTTGAGCTCCTCCTTAAACCATATTAGTATGCCTCCTGAGTGGCGGCCATGTTTGGTGGTCTTATTTTTCTGGGCGGGCACTGAGAATTCCTTGTAGCCCATGGGCGTTAGGGACTTGTCATCTGCCCGGGTCCATGTCTCTAGGAGGATTTGGATGTCTATGTTTTTTAGTCTGTCTATGAAGTCTGGATCTTTTGGTTTAGATCCAAAGGCTGAGGCATTCAGCCCTTGAGTCTGATGAAAAGAAGAGACCAGTGTCGCCATCGTAGTATATATGCAATATACATTTTCCAAAGAAAGTCAGACTCCCTTTAAAGTGTAATTTCCTGGATGAAGCCATATTGGTGAAACTCAAGCCATGTGGAGAACTGACCAAATTTGATATGCCTGTACTGAATATATTTTTGTGAGTATAATATAACATATTTTCATGAAACTTTTTGAAAATTAGTGGTGATTTGCAATACATCCATGTATATATTTCTGAACAGCTATGGAACCTTGGGGAGTGTTGTCTGAAGGCGGGTTCATCACTCTTGAATTTGGTGCAAATTGACAAGAAAGTAGAAGATCATGATTTTTCGGAGAATGGACTATCAAATACATCAGTGGAGTGCGGCAATACTAACACTTATCGTGCAGCACTGGTGGTTCTCTGGTATCATTTCAGTCTTTCCAATGGAGCCTGTCATCATCCAAATTGCTATATGTTTTAGATGTGCATAACTGTGCTTTCTCTTAATGAGTTTCTCTCAAAATCTATAGAAAAGTCATTGTTAGGATGTCTATTGCATTGCAGCACATTAGCTTTTTACATTCACAAGCAGGGGAAACCATATTAGCATTTGTCTAATGTTTCTATGCCCAGAGGATACAATATCACTATCTCATTGTATGCAATGTAAATAGAATTTATAGTAAACAAAGTAATGGAAATTGTAAAATGTTCTGATGCCCCCAAACTGTATTGTGCATCTTCAACCAAACTACAAATGTGAGCTGTGACTCACAGCTCCAGATTGCTCTGAAGCATACCAATATGTACAATATCTATGTTGTACACACACACACACACACACACACATTTTAGATAGGAGAAGCATTGGGATGAGTGTGGCGGCAGATCAGTGGCACTTAGTCCTAGTTCACACAGTCCTGATTTTGACGTGGGAAGCAGCGTCAGAATAGGACCAAAATACGCCTGCCGCGACTGTCGGCTTTCCGTCCAGAATAAGCCAAAAATGAATGGCCCTAGTCCAGAGTGTGCTGCAGCGAGGCAGATGCTGCGGCTGAGAATCCGCCTGAAGAAAGTACAGCTTTTTCAACATGCCGTTCACGGAAAAAAGTAAGCTAGTGGTCTACATAGACTGCTAGTGTGAGAGGGTGGATTATGACGTGGATTCAGCGCCAAAATCCGCCCCCTCTTGCCCCGTGTGAACGGGGCCTTAGGCTAAGGCCCCATTTAGTGAGCCATACCCAAAGCACACTGCGGAAAAAAGTCGTACCGGAAACGCACCACATTTTTTCTGCAGAGTTTTTCACAAAATGTGTGCAGATTAAAACTTCCTGTCCCTATTATACCTACAGTATATATGGAAATTGTCAGCATTTCCGTAGATATAATTGACATGCTGCGATTTACAAAAACACTTTTTTTGAAAGAAAAAAAAAACATTAAATTGCAGCTTTTTCACTGTGGATATTGGTCTGAGATGTGTAGATGGGATTAGCTAGAATCCCATCCACTTTGTAGGTACTCTAAAACACAGGGTTTTTTTTGCTGGGGGACCCCAGCCTTAATATTATTCCTATACCATTTTAAGTCTTTCTTTTTTGTTTCTTAAGCAATCTGCTGGCAAACCTCTAGTGGTTCTTACAAACATCTAGAATTTTATTATTCAACCTTTGTCTTTGCATAAACATAAGACGCCTCACTGCTGTAAATATATCATACATTTTTTGCATCCATTTAGAGTTTTAAAAAATCTATGAACTGTGAACACTCACCTAACTTGCCAAATTGTTCTATTTAATGCTGATGTTAGAGAAATGAATTGGGGTAGGGAATATTTGGCACTACAGCTGTTACTGAAATAGAACTCCCAGCATGCATGTTTGCCCTGATCCCATAGAAATGAAAAGAGCTTGCTGGGAGTTGTAGTTGCACAGGAGCCGGAGTGCTGTACATTGCTGATTCCTTATGTAGATTGTGAGCCCTACTTGGAACAGCAATAATAATAGCTATAAGTAAGCAAAAAACAAGAAAAACGTGACATACGGTTATAGAACCCTTGGGTACAAGTAGTATTCACTACTAAAAATATTGCAACTGTCTTCCAAATTATATAGCAAAAAGCAAGATATGATTTGGCACAAAAGTAAAATAAGAGTTAAAATACCTCCCAATGTATTCCTATACATACAATTCAATTCCCACTGGTGTTGCAAAGTGTCATGTACTCTCTTTGACAAATAACAATCCCAAATATTTGTAATGCATTTTTCTCACACAATGAGCTCAAAGCACAGGGAAATATGATTTGTTGATAAGTCAGAGGCTTCCATAAAGGAATTCATGAGTGGAAACTCATGCAAACACATAACATAGATATATATATATTGTGGGGAAGGTAGCTCAGTAGAAGTAGATTGCGGACCCAGTCAAGACAGGGAAACCAACTATGCAGCAAACTGGTTTATTTATAAAAACAGGATAATAAATAAACCTTCAATTCAGTCATAAATGAGCAAAACAAAATACAACCTTAAATTACAGGCAAAAATAAAACAAATACCTGCTCGTCCAAGCGACTAATTAAACAGAAGTTATAACCAAACTATTCATGTGGCTTACTACCAGCCACACGAATAGTGAAAATTGGTCTCACCGGACTCGCCGGACACGACAGACCCAGCCACTTCCTCTCCTCCCAGGATCTGTCCTGAAGTGCAGGCTCTGCAGCCTTTTATGGCCCAGTAACGAGCCCAGGACCCACGCCTGGGCAGTAGCTTATTCAAAACCACTGGACCAAACATAAGTCAGGAATCTGGGGGAGATATACCGTGACTCCAGCACTCTGCCTGTCACCTTTCACTCCTTATTAATATTCCAATCCAAGACCTAGATGCTGCAGAGAATGTGTTTTTACTGAGCCTATTGGTTGCCCACAATACATTTTATTACTTACAGTAATTCACCAAAATTGTATCTATTGCTTAATAGTCATGTATTTTTTTATATATTTTGACAGAATTTACTTTATAATGTCATGTCTAAGACAATGCAGTTCTTAAATAGCAGCTAAAAGCTAAAACAACTGTGGTATCACTTTGTTACAATTGTACTAGAGCTTAAGCTTGACAGATGGGATGTAGAACAATACCCATCAGTGTGAGCCTCATGACTCCAGTTCCCGTCTTCAAATATCAGCCTTTGTTTTGCCAAGGCTGCAAGCCTGATAAAATCTCTAAAGTAAAACTAAAAACACCCTGAACTTCACCCTCTTCACACTTTACTTATAAGACACCAGGTCACACACTATACCAAGAATATGCAAACTATAATCAGCATGGCGTCTTTGGAAGACATTGTAATGTCACAATAGTGTTTGTGTTTGTTCTTTTCGACCATATTTTAAGATATCACAATAGTGTATGTGTGTTTTATTGTGCTCTTGCCACAATAATGTGTCTGTGTACACTTTTTTTTATCATGATGCAACTGTGTATAAAATTGTTTTGATTTATTTATTGCCAGCACTGTATTCTGATGACATGATGTCACAATATTCTGAGGGTTTACGGGATTCAGTTTTTGCAACAATGTGACAATAATATAGGTGTATAGCTGTAGGCTCGACTGAGTTTATGTCATAATAAGCTATGCCACAATTTTTTTTAAATATATTTGATATGTCCTGCTATATAGTCATGATAAGATAGTATTTTTGTGTATTTATGTAGTGCATTCTATTGTAAAGATAGTTAGGTCTAGAAATATTTGGGCAGAGACAGAATTTTGGTTTTCGATTCTGACTCCTCGCCCGCCTATAAGGGGGCTTAATGTTTGTGGGACTAATTGTACTTTGTAATTTAGTATTTCGTACAATGCATTGGGAAGCTGCAAAAAAAATTATAATGGAGTGGAATTGAAAAAAAACTGAATTTCTTAGGGTCCATTCACACAGAGATTTTTGGCACAGATTTTTACGCTGAATCCACCTCAAAATCAGCCTTCAAAAAAAGCCTCCCCATATGAGGAGGCTTTTTTTGGAGGCTGATTTTGAGGCGGATTCACCATCAAAATCAGCACCAAAAAACTCTGTGCGCACTGACCCTTATTCTTGCAGGCTTTGTTTTTACAGTGTTCGCTGTGAAGCCAAAATGACAAGTCACATGTATTCTACAGGTCAGTGCGATTCTGGCGATACCAAATTTACATTGTTTTTTTTTTTTACGTTTTGACCCCTTAAAAATCTAACACTTTTCAAAAAAGAAAAAAAGGTCTTGGAGTCAACAGATGCATAAGGTGTCCTTTTTTGTGGGACCAGGTGTACTTGTTAGTTATACCATTTTCAAGAATTGTTTAACAATTGCAATCATTTTACCATAAAGCCTCCTCATTTCAGGGGCTCAAAAGTAATTGTACAAATTAACGTTACCAGTAATAAAATGTTTATTTTGAATACTTTTAGACAGGGCCACCGATAGGCCAGTACTACTGCTACTGGCGTCAGGGGCCCGGCCAAATTGAAAAATGGGGGGGGCCCGGTCTTGGCCCGCCACCGTGTGTCGGCCCCATGGCGCCCGCAGCAGTCATTGTATGTCCTATTTCAACTCAGATCTGCGTCCAGAGGATGCAGATCTGAGTTGAAGACATACGCGGCTGAAGCAAGGAGCTGACACAGCTCAGCTCTTTGCTTCACCGCCGCCGCCGCTGCTAGTGGCTTGTAGACGCGATGTGATGACGTCACATCGCGTCTACAACTGTGCACCAGTGAGAGAGAGGCGCGCAGAGAGCTGCGAGGGAGCGGAGGAGAAGTTAAGTGTAATGTGTACTGAGGTGGAACGTGAAACTGGGGGCAGATGAAGGAGAGGACGGCATGACACTGGGGGCAGAGATGGAGAGGACGGCATGACACTGGGGGCAGAGATGGAGAGGACGGCATGACACTGGGGGCAGAGATGGAGAGGACGGCATGACACTGGGGGCAGAGATAGAGAGGACGGCATGACACTGGGGGCAGAGACGTGGGGACATGAATCTGGGGGCAGAGATGTGGAGACATGAATCTGGGGGCAGAGATGGAGAGGACGGCATGACACTGGGGGCAGAGATGGAGGGGACATGAATCTGGGGGCAGAGATGGAGGGACATGAATCTGGGGGCAGAGATGGAGAGGACATGAATCTGGGGGCAGAGATGGAGAGGACATGAATCTGGGGGCAGAGATGGAGGGGACATGAATCTGGATGCAGAGATGGAGGGGGGACATGAATCTGGGGGCAGAGATGGAGGGACATGAATCTGGGGGCAGAGATGGAGGGACATGAATCTGGGGGCAGAGATGGAGGGGACATGAATATGGGGGCAGAGATGGAGGGACATGAATCTGGGGGCAGAGATGGGGGGCATGAATCTGGGGGTAGAGATGGAGGGCATGAATCTGGGGGTAGAGATGGGGGACATGAAACTGGGGACAGAGATGGAGAGGACATGAAACTGGGGGCAGAGATGGAGGGGGGGACATGAAACTGGGGGCAGAGATGGAGGGGCGGACATGAATCTGGGGGCAGAGATGGAGGGGGAGACATGAAACTGGGGGCAGATGAAGGGTGTATATGAAGCTGGGGGAGAGATAGAGGGGGGACATATAATGTACGGGTGACTGTAGGAGGATTATACTGTGTGCGGGCACATGAAAAATTAATGAGAATGGGCGGAGTCAACATAACAGTGGGTGGGGCTAAATTTGCAGCGGTGCGCAAAGCGCGCCACACATTTTGTCCCTCTTTTGGTTCTTCAAAAGTTAGGAGGTATGGGTACAGGGGGCAATGGAAAGATGTTAGAAGGTGGACGGGGGGGATTGTTGGGGCATCGGGTGTGCGGCACTGCGGAGAGGGAACTGGGGCAATAATATATAATATATAAGTTTTTAGCTGGAGAACTACAAAGCACACAATACCTCCAAAGGTATGTGTGCTTTGTATTAATAATGATGTAGGCCGCTATACTACTAGCATCGCAGCCTGTTTGGGGGTGGGACTTTCACTTTAAAGGATTGTTCACATTGTGTTTTTGGCCTCCCTTGCCGGGATACGTTGGT
Organism: Leptodactylus fuscus; assembly: GCF_031893055.1. Lineage (NCBI taxonomy): Eukaryota > Metazoa > Chordata > Amphibia > Anura > Leptodactylidae > Leptodactylus > Leptodactylus fuscus. The sequence continues at coordinate 237,380,663 of NC_134265.1, forward strand.
AACCAGTCACAATCAGCTACCCACTTAAACCTGCACAGAGAACTGCAGGCCCCTGTATTTTTTATGGCCAGTTCTTCGTGCAGGGATAAGTTGACAGCTGATTCTGACTGGTTACCAACGTATCCCAGCAAGGGAGGCCAAAAACGCAATGTGAATAAGCCCTGAGGATTTATTAGGAGGGCTCTTATAAATGGTGTTGGCTCTCTATAGGCGCTGTCACACGTAGCAGATTATACCTGCAAATAGAATCTGATTAAGCCTTGTAATGCTGCTAAATAAAGGGAAATGTAATACAGAATTGGTATGTCGCAAAATAAGGTAGTTTTAAAATGGCGGGGGGGGGGGGGGGGGGGCAGGCACTTAGGCTGTATGGGGCCCCAAAATTCCTGATGGCGGCTCTGCTTTTAGAGAATCCTGTGCAGAAAATGTCTGTCTGAAGCCTGGAACTCTGGATATCACCAAACACTGAGTTTTCTCCCTAAAATACGTTCAGAATCAGCGTGTATAAAGCAGATCCCATTCATTTCAGTGGGAGCCGGCATACAAGCACTCCCCATTGAAATGAATGTGCTGCTCTTTTGCTCCACGAGCACTCTCATTGAAGTGAATGGGAAGCGCTCGCGTGTACGGCTCACTCGGCTCATTCCGAGCCGTACACGCGAGAGCTTCCCATTCACTTCAATGGGAGCACTCGTAGAGAAAAAAGCAGCCCATTCATTTCAATGGGGAGCGCCCGTATGCCGGCTCCCATTGAATTGAATGGGATCTGCTTTATACGCGCTGATTCTGAACGTGTTTTAACGTTCAGAATCAGTCAGCGTATCCGTAGTGTGAAGGGGCCCTTATGATGCTTTCCTAGTCCTTTATTTCAGCTGTCTTCAGTTGTTGCTTGTTTCTGGATCTTGGTGCCTTAATTTTTGTCTTAGGGCCCCTTCACACAGCGCAAGCTCATTTAGACACTTATACACGTGTCCGAGCGCGGCGCTTCAAAACAGAGCCCATTGATTTCAATGGGAAGCGCGCGTATATACGATATATGCTCACTTCCCATTAAAATCAATGGGCTCTGTTTTGATACACCATGCTCGGACACGTGTATACGTGTCTAAATGAGTGGCGCGCTTACGTCGTGTGAAGGGGTCCTTAAGCAAGTAGATTTGACCATTGCGGAACATTTCACTTCTCTGCCTTTGCACTATGTTTTAGGTCATTATCTATCTGTACCATGAAGCGCCGACCCATCAACCTTGATGGACTTTGTTTAATACAAGCAGAAAGTATATTCCTGTACACTTCAGAATTCATTTGGCTGCTTCTGTCATATCATCAATGTACAGTAATGACCCAGTGCCATTGAAGCCATGAATGCACGTGTCATAGCATTGTTTGTTTTATGAGGATTTGTTGTTTTTTGGATTATGATCCGTTTCTCCATACTTTCTCATCTTTCTGGTACAGGTTGATCTTAGTTTCATCTGTCCAGAGAATATTGTTCCAGAACTGAGTTGACCTCTTTAGATGTGTTTTTGGCAAAGTCTAATCAGGCCTTTTTATTTTTGAGGTTGATTTACCTTCACTTGACTCAGACATTTTCCATTTTTGTGTTTTCATTTTTTATACTCTTGCATTCCATAATTCATTATTGCATTTACGTTTTCCATTTAATATTTTTGCGTGAGAAGTTGTACTTCAAAATGGTACCTTTTATTATTATTATCTACAATTGGAAGTGGGAAAAAAAATTCAAAATGAGGTGGAGTTGAAAAAAAAATGCTGTACCACCATTTATAGGTTTTGTTTTTATGGTTTCCACTGTGCGGTAAATATGCTATAGTAACTTTATTGGGTTGGTACAAATTTAACACCTTTCTGTCCGTGTCATTTTTCAATTTCTGACTTTCGTTTGTGACTTTCTGCATCGCAAACCACATTAATTTTTCATTTTTCCTTTCACAGGACAATATGTCATTTTTATTGATTTCATGTTGGGGAATGTATGATGTTTTAACCACTTTTTATTCCTTTTGTTTAGGGAGGCAAATTGGCGAAAAAAACACCAATTCAGCCGTTTTTATATTTAAATAGTTTGGCCATTTTTGAACTTAGGGATGTGTCTAATGTGTTTTTACTTTTATTTATATTTATATGTGACCTAGGGAAAGGGGGTTGATTTAATTATTTTTTTAAACTTTTTCTTATCGCCCCCTTCCCCCATGGGGCTTGAACATGGAATCTTCAGATCCCTTGTGCCATAGACTATAATGATATCATAATGCAATATTTGCTATGTGACTGTTTGCTGCAGTAGTTACTGTTCTATGGAAGAGGAACCTTCAGAAGGCTCCTAGTTGCCATAGTAATGGGATGGCTCCTGCGATTCCGCCTTGGAGAACTGTCCAGTTACCAGTTCTCATAGGGAAAGTGAAAGTAACCACTCAGATGCCATGGTCACATTTATAATATAAGTGGTTAAATGACTGTGATCAGAGTCATCTCTGATCATGGGCAATGCTGCCAGGTCCTTGCTGTGTAAAGCATATTTAGTCACGTGCATGTACTACTTTGTAGTGAACCCTTTGTATTTGCTCTTTTGAAGTATTTGCTCTATGGTAGACTTACAAATTGACACACCTACTTCTTGGAGGGTGTTCTTCACTTGATTAGATATTATGAAGGCTTTTCTTCACCATGGAAAGGGTGCTATCAACCACCACTGTTGTCTTCTGTAGATGTCCAAGCATTTTCAGTTACCGAGCTCACCAGTGTGTTCTTTATTTTACAAGAATGTACCACTGTTGATTTCACCACTCCCAACATTTCTATATCTTTCTGATGGATTTCTTTTTTTTTTTTTCAGCGTAATGATGGTCTATTTCACTTCCATTGAGAGCTCCTTTGACCACATGTTGTGGGTTCACAGCAGCCCATTAAATAGCTTTTGAGATGCTTGTCTATTTTCCTTCAGAAATGGTTTTTAAATGTACTTTTTTTTTAAAAAAAAATTACCTTTGGTCCTTTTAAAATAGAGGCAGCTATATATTACAGGGACTTGGGTATATACAAGTATCAGTGCAGCCATTTTTCAATACAGGATTCATACCTACATTATCTGCCGGCAGCGCATTATTAGTTCCTGGTTTTTTTTACCTATCTTCTGTGTATTACAGTGTTGTAATTCCTAAACCCTTCCTCCAATTAGGATGTAAATACCCTCAAATAAAGCCATGAGTCTGCACTTAAAGCCCATATCAATTATATAACTGTATCCTGCATAAGTTTTGGAAAACTGCCAAAACTTGTCACTATCCAAATATTTCTGGACCTAACTGCACAATAGTATGTGTGTTTAAGGTCAGTGCTGTACTATAGTGTGGTCACAATATGTGTGTACAATATAGTCCAACCAGTAGCCAGTATGTTATAGAGCAGGGGGATCTGAGCTGATTCATATATAGTTTTCTGGAAAGTGATTTAGGGTAATAGTTTATTTAGCTATTGAAATCTCTAGTCTTTCTATGTTGAAAAGTCAAGAAGGTGGATAAATGGCAGGTTATACTGAATCTTTACCCAGGAAACTATGTATCAATCTGCTGAACGAACCTGTTTTATAACATGCTGTATATGTATTTCTAAGTTGTATTTTTTTTTATCTATCTATCTATCTATCTATCTATCTATCTATCTATCTATCTCTCTATCTCATATCTATCTATCTATATTATATGACTGAGTCTGGTTTATATCATATACTTTGAAACATGTGCTGGATAACATCTTTAAGCCAGTTATGTGGAGGGGAGATTCTGAGTCTCTGCAGGACAAAAATCTGGAGACCACATGTTTACATATTCTGCCATATGCTAATATTCCATTGCTATTTATGACAGTCCTTTCCTGTTATTCATCTCATATTGAGAAAAGTGACATTTATGGTTCATAACTAGTGTTAGATAATGCAAAAAGTTTGACATGCTAAGTGAAAAATCATTAAAATACTTTCAAAGTTATCAAACAAAAGTTGACTGGACGGAAATGAGATGTATGTGGGAATCTTGGTATTATACATATTTATATAACGTTTATATGTTATATAGGTGTAACTAAAAACATAAACTCCAAAGACTGCATTTTAAACAGAGAAAGATCTTTAATATAATCCGTCCGGTGTCACACAGATCAATAATTCTTATTTCTGCTCACATCTGTCTGCTCTGCATCAGATCTCCAACATTTTGTCGTCATAGCATAGCATATGCATAGCACTCTGTGTATATGATACTCTCTGAGCATTGGTTGATATGCAGTCTATGAAACTAGTAATCTTGACATCCGTCCTGTATATATCAGCATAGACTTCTACACTTTCTTTGAGCTATATTTACTGTGAAAAGTTATCCACTACCATTGCTGCAGCTGCTAAATAAAGACCAATGTCCATCACACAATTCTAGTATACATATGTGCCCACCTTTACCATCATTTATGTCATTACAGGAAAAAAACCCTAACTGCCTTTAATTAACATAAAAACACTAATTGGGGCATATTTATTAAGACTGGTGTTACTTACACCAGCCTTCATAGCCCTGGAACTGACAGATGGCACCTGATATACTACAAGGTGCACCCTCTTTTGGGCTATACACCTTGGGGGAAATATATGCCAACTCATAGCTCCTTGCACACTTTTGCCAGGCTCAGGAAAGAGGCAAAGGTGGCACAGATTTTCAAAAGTAAGGAAACTGACACAAAAGACATAATAAATCTACCACATTTTGTCTAGGGGGTTAATCATTGTGGTAAATTAAAGTGACAGATATCTGGCTATACTGTGTAAACCATCCAAGAATGTTGGTGACATGCAGTAGGACAGGTTGCAGGAGGAAACGAGAAGAAGTGACATAATGGCTACTCTATGTCCAGCAGAAACATAAGTTTGTACATCCTCCAAATAGAGTAAGGAAATATAACTGTAAAAGTTACACAGAGGTTTGCAAGTGAATGTGGGCTGCGGAAGCTACTCTTCAATCTATGTAGGATTGGAGATGTCAGGGCCAAGCAAAGCACCCCAGGTTATTACAAAGTCCTGTGCATTTAAGGAAATTAGGCAAGGATAGACCTGTTTGTAACATGAGAAATTCAAGGATCATTCTGTTGTCTGAATAAAGTCTTTAATAGAGATGAGCGAACAGTGTTCGATCAAATTGATATTCGATTGAATATCAGGCCGTTCGAGGTATTCGATTACAATCAAATACCAGAAGGCAAACGCACTAAAAATTTTATCTCCTCCCACCTTCCCTGGCACTTTTTTTGCACCAATAACTGTGCAGGGGAGGTGGGACAGGAACTACGACAACGGAGGCATCGAAAAAAAAAAATCGGAAAGAGTAATTCTGCATGCAGAAGACGGAAACCTGAAAAAGGAGTCCGGGCGCTAGTGTGAACCCAGCGTCAGATGTACTGGCAGGGTTAGCAGAACTGAGTACTGGCTCCCACCACCAGGGGAACGGGAAATGCGGTTATAAACGCAGGATTACATCTACCTTTGAGATGTCTATTATAACATCCTCTCCTGATGAGATAATCTTATTGAAACGTGTTGAGAGAGTTTTGTGCTTCACTAGCTTTCACTGATGCATGGAACTGAAACAGTGAAGGGTTAATCTGACCAGATGTCATGTTACTAGCTATAGCTAATAGACCATAAGATACCTAGCTGTAGGGGGGTAGGATAGTGGACTCTGAGGAGGCTAAGACAGGGAGGGGGCTGACAAATATCTAATACCTCCATGTAGCTGACTTCTCAAACCAAATCTATCCAACCCTACATCTGAAGTGAGAGAGTTTGTGCTTCACTATCTGTCACTGGTGCATGGAACTGAAACAGTGAAGGGTTAATCTGACCAGGTGTCATGTCACTAGTTATAGTTAATAGACCCTAAGATACCTAGCTGTAGCGGGGTGGGGTAGTGGACTGTGGGGAGGCTAAGACAGGGAGGGGGCTGACAAATATCTAATACCTCCATGTAGCTGACTTCTCAACTAAATCTACCCAACCCTACAAGTGAAGTGGGTTCCTAATTAATGGGGATATCCAGCATTGTTTGTTAGTAAAGAGATGGGGACCATTTGGTTAGAACAAATTGATGACCTGGCCTACCCTCTCTTTCATATACTGGTGGTTTTAATTCACTAGTTTTTGACATGGGTCACATTATCATTTTTTTTTTGGTTTTTAGCTGACTTAAATAAAGGTTATATTTTATTATTTATGTGCTAATGAAGTTTGTTAGTTAAATTGTAGCACCTAGTACCCAAAAAGTAGTAAACAGGACAAGTATAATGGCAGGATACAACTGTGGCCTGAGGTTTATCATGAGACAAGAGGGGGAGTTCAGGCTACCTTATACTAACAATGCACAATCCAGATGAACAACAGTCTCTTATGCAAGCTACTGAAGCCCAATGTAACTAACAAGTAGACAGAATCAAATAAAAGAACAAATAGCAGGTAAGCATTAAACATAGGTAGTGATTTATGTATAAGCTTGAGACTAGATTTTGACATTGCCTTAATTTTGCATCTGAATAAGACAATTGAGGTATTTGGTGAATGACCACCGCATGCGCAACAGATCAATTAATATGTGCATAAGTCTGATGGCTGACATATATGGCAGCAATGTTATTATATCTACAATAAGACATTACATATTTCATTACTACAGAATATTCTGTTCATATTCTATTCTTCTTATCTGCTACTTTATTTCCTTCAATATGATTTTAATATTTAACAAGTTTTACATAAATGATGCTTAGAAAAAGCTAACACTATGGGGAATGTCGTTCCATATCTCTAGATGATGAGTTATCTGAAAGCATATATATTAATGTTTTGTTATAATGATGTATCTAGCGTAAGATGCTTTAATTGAACATCTATGGTAATGAGGGATTATTCCCATTCTACAGGTTCCGCTGTATTGTATCTTTCAATTAAACTTCCATAGGGTATAACAGTGTATACCAGCCTGTCCGATTGTATCTGTATATAGCGTTCTTTATCTTATGTATAAACTGTACTGCTGACCAATTGCGGGTAAAGAGTTATATTATTTGATACCACGGAATAAATGTAATTGCAAGTATTGCAGATTGAGATGTAAAAGAGGTAACCCAGCGGATTAGATATTTTGACCAAGAGTCCTCAAAGCAAAAAAGATTAAATTGGAGCCACATGGTGGCTCAGTCTTTAGCACTATAGCCTTGCAGCGCTGGAGTCCTGGATTCAAATCCTGCTAAGGACAACATCTGCAAGGAGTTTGTATGTCTTCTCTATATTTGCATGGGTTTTCTACCATAGTCCAAATACATACTGATAGGGAATGTAGATTGTGAGCCTGTTGCTATGGAATATGTCGGCGCAAAATAAATTATTAATCCTTGTCACAGTGAAGTGAAGATAGCAATTATCGAATACCTCCCCGCCATAGGTTTCCATGTAAGCGGCCAAACACCAAGGGGTTAAGTGCATCGAATATTCGATGCACTTAACCCCTTAGTGTTCGGCTGCTTACACGGGAACCTATGGCAGGGAGGTAGTCGATCGAATACTACTCGCTCATCTCTAGTAGCAAGGTAAAAACACAAACCGAAAATAAACATGTTTATAATCCCAGAAACCAAGTGTAGAAGCTATACCTGACTGTGCACGCTCCCACGCTAGTGTATTATAATGACAGAAGTACCCTTAATAAGAAAACACAGCTGTTAGAAATAAAAGAAATAATACAGATGCTTGTTTCTTTTCTGGCATTTTCAGAAACATAACTGAATACTTTATATTGGCCGTAATATAAATACCTAGGCAATGAGTCTTTCCATTTTCACTTCTCACATCCGTTCCATGTAACATGGATAATCCTTGCTGACTTGCACATTATTAGCAATCTCAAGGAGATGAGTACTTTGGAATCATCCCACTTCTAAGACTTGTTTCCTATGTGAAGACTGCATGCTTCCAAACATTATTTAATTAGGTCTCGAGCACATTCTGTACATGGGAAAATGACGCTTGTAATTACAACGTGAGATGAAGAAGAAGAGTGGAATTTCACAGTTGGAAGAAGTCACTGGCAACAGCACAGTTATCCACCATTACATAACTGTTACCTAATAACACTTTTATTTCCATTGTTCCTTACAGCCCTGAAGGTACACTTGTCTACTGCAGAGAGTTAAGAAAGCCAGGACACAATTGCATTGTAATTTGTTTCTTAGGAAACTGTTCATTATTCATTGGCTCTCATCAGTGTATGGGCAAATGCCATATGGACACAATTGATGTTTTGAATGCTGGCATTAAATATGGGCACCTCTACTGTGTAGGCTTTTGTTTCTTTTGGCATTATGCATTGTAAGTTATCTTTATAAATTATAACTCCAAATCTGTCAATGTATGATTCCAGCAATTCCACTTGTATTTTTCCTCCTGGCAAGTTATCTGAGGCTTGTCCACAATTTGGTACATTAAAGGGAGTCTATCAGCAGAAAACTCATTTTTAAGCTAATGACACAGTAAAGTAACGTTTATAAAGGCTAGTCCAGGCATACCTTTTATAAGAAGATTGTAAGAAGGTAGTTTTGTAAAAAAAAAAAATCACCTTTTTAGCATTATGCTAATTAGCTCCATGGAGCACACGGGTCAATATCGTTCAGCTCCAAGCACAACCACATCATCCGTATCCAACGCTTCTTTCCCTTTTGGTGCCTTTCCCCTGGCCTCTTCATAGCGGCGTCACTTGCCGCTTCTGACGTCTGGCTCACATGAAACTTCACGAATGCGTAATACGCCATCTTATTTGGAACCGCAAACAAGCCATATTGAGCCATATCAAATTGAGTTTTTGCTGATAGACTCCTTTTAAAAGTTTAGTAGTGATGCTGTTCTCTCAAGGGCCAATAGGAGCAGCCCCTTCCCACATTGTGACGGATACTATTTTATGCCCAGTCTTATGTCTGCTGCTTCTACTTTCTCTCTGGAGTTGTCTCAATCTCTCCCTACTCTTCTCATTTCTTCTAATTTTGTATTGAATTTTGTACCCTGCTTTTGATATCTAAGCTGGTGATAGAAAACGTTTAATGTTGTGGTATGGGAGCTATGAAATTAAAATCTATTGTGAAATTATAGCCCTGCTCATAATTGCCTCATTGACCAATCAATGTCAATACAAACCACAATGAAAGAAGAACAAAACAATGGTGTTTTTTTAACATTTATATTAAATGATTGAATACTAACTAAAAGAATAGAGACATATATAGCCCATATAACAATAATATGATATAAACTAGGTAAATCATACCTAACCTTTAATACTTAACCCCTTCCCGCCGATAGTATATTTAAATTTTCGTTTTTCATTTTTGACTCCCCTCCTTCCAAACCCCATAATTTTTTTTATTTTTCCTCTCTCAAAACCTTATGAGGTCTTAATTAGAGATGAGCGAACACTAAAATGTTCGAGGTTCGAAATTCGATTCGAACAGCCGCTCACTGTTCGAGTGTTCGAACGGGTTTCGAACCCCATTATAGTTTATGGGGAACATATACTCGTTAAGGGGGAAACCCAAATCCGTGTCTGGAAGGTCACCAAGTCCACTATGACACCCCAGGAAATGATACCAACACCCTGGAATGACACTGGGACAGCAGGGGAAGCATGTCTGGGGGCATAAAAGTCACTTTATTTCATGGAAATCCCTGTCAGCTTGCGATAACTTTTCCCCATAGGAATGCATTGGCCAGCGCTGATTGGCCAGAGTACGGAATTCGACCAATCAGCGCTGGCTCTGATGGAGGAGGCGGAGTCTAAAATCGCTCCACACCAGTCTCCATTCAGGTCCGACCTTAGACTCTGCCTCCTCCGGCAGAGCCAGCGCTGATTGGCCGAAGGCTGGCCAATGCATTCCTATGGGAATGCAGAGACTTAGCAGTGCTGAGCCAGTTCTGCTCAACTACACCGTGTGTCGAGTGTGCGCACTCGGCTCTGCTACATCAGATGTAGCAGAGTCGAGTGTGCACACTCGGCTCTGCTACATCTGATGTAGAAGAGCCTGCTACTGCAGAGACTTAGCAGTGCACACTCGGCTCTGCTATATCAGATGGGCTGACCGGCACACGGTGTAGTTGAGCAGAACTGGCTCAGCACTGCTAAGTCTCTGCAGTAGCAGGCTCTGCTACATCAGATGTAGCAGAGCCGAGTGTGCACAAGGGTTCTAGTGCACCCTCGGCTCTGCTACATCTGATGGGCTGACCGGCACATGGTGTAATTGAGCAGAACTGGCTCAACACTGCTGAGTCTCTGCATACCCATAGGAATGCATTGGCCAGCCTTTGGCCAATCAGCGCTGGCTCTGCCGGAGGAGGCGGAGTCTAAGGTCGGACCTGAATGGAGACTGGTGTGGAGCGATCTTAGACTCCGCGTCCTCCAGCAGAGCCAGCGCTGATTGGTCGAATTCCATACTCTGGCCAATCAGCGCTGTCCAATGCATTCCTATGGGAAAAAGTTTATGTCACAAAAATCACAATTACACACCCGATAGAGCCCCAAAAAGTTATTTTTAATAACATTCCTACCTAAATAAAGGTTATCCCTAGCTATCCCTGCCTGTACAGCTATCCCTGTCTCTTAGTCACAAAGTTCACATTCTCATATGACCCGGATTTGAAATCCACTATTCGTCTAAAATGGAGGTCACCTGATTTCGGCAGCCAATGACTTTTTCCGATTTTTTTCGATGCCTCCGGTGTCGTAGTTCCTGTCCCACCTCCCCTGCGCTGTTATTGGTGCAAAAAAGGCGCCAGGGAAGGTGGGAGGGGAATCGAATTTTTTTGGAGTTTGCCACGTGATGTTCGATTCGAATCGAACACATCGAACAGCCTGATATCCGATCAAACATGTGTTCGATAGAACACTGTTCGCTCATCTCTAGTCTTAATCTTTGAGGGACAAATTGTTCTTCATGATGCCACCATTAATTACTCTGTATAATGTACTGAGAAGCTGGAAAAAAATTCAGAATGGTGTGGATGTGAAGAAAAAATGCATTTCTGCAACTTCGCTACGGGCTTCGGTTTTACGGCGTTCACTGTGCAGCCAAAATGACATCTGTATTCTGTGTTTCGGTACAATTCCGGGGATACCAAATTTATATGGTTTTATTTACATTTTAACCCCTTAAAAAATCCAAAACTGTGTTAAAAATTTTTTTTTCTAAAAGTCGCCATATTCTGACAGACGCAACTTTTTTTATACATCTGTGTACGGTGATGCATAGGGTGTCTTTTTTTGTGGGGCCGAGTATACTTTTCAGTTCTACCATTTTGGGGAAATGCTATTGCTTTGATCACTTTTTGTTAAAATTTTTATCAGAAGCAAAACTGTGACTCTTTTTCCTGCTACGGCATTTACTGTACAGGAAAAATATTTTTATAGATTTGTAGAGCAGGCGTTTTCTGACACAGGGATACCAAAGATGTATGTGTTTCACAGTATTTAACTACTTTTATATGTGTACTAGGGAAAGGGGTTTGAATTTTTAATACTTTTTAATTATTATTTTTTTTTTTGCATTTATTAGACCTTCTAGGGTCTTGAACCCCAGGGGGGTCTGATCACTAATGCAATGCATTACAATGCTAATGCATAGAGCAGACTTCAAAAGAATATCACTGCAGACAAGCCTGGGAGCCTTTACAAGGCTCCCGGCTGTCATGCCAACGTGACATCGGCCCTGGAGCAGGCGCCGGCGATCACCGGCAAAATGGCAGCTGTGGGAAAAATGGTGCCTCGGTCAGCTTTGACCAAGGCACCGGAGGGGTTAATGCCTCCGATCGGTGCAGGCATCAGTGCTGGGTGTCTACTGTGTAAAACAATAGACACCCGGCAATACACTCCTGGGTGGCCGCCATAATTAAACACCCGGCGTCCGCTGTAGTATTACAGCGGATGTCGGGAAGGGGTTAATGAAAGTGACAATAAATATATTTTAGGCTAAGACCCCACATGGTGGGCCCCAGGAAAAAAGCACTGAAGAAAAGACTGTGGCGGCATCGCATAACAGTTTTTTCCTGCAGCACTTTTCATATAAAGTCTGCAGAGGTTCCCTCTGAGGACTTTCTGCTTCCATTATACAGTCCTATGAAAAAGTTTGGGCACCCCTATTAATCTTAATCATTTTTAGTTCTAAATATTTTGGTGTTTGCAGCAGCCATTTCAGTTTGATATATCTAATAACTGATGGACACAGTAATATTTCAGGATTGAAATGAGGTTTATTGTACTAACAGAAAATGCGCAATATGCATTAAACCAAAATTTGACCGGTGCAAAAATATGGGCACCTCAACAGAAAAGTGACATTAATATTTAGTACATCCTCCTTTTGCAAAGATAACAGCCTCTAGTCGCTTCCTGTAGCTTTTAATCAGTTCCTGGATCCTGGATGAAGGTATTTTGGACCATTTCTTTCTACAAAACAATTCAAGTTCAGTTAAGTTAGATGGTCGCCGAACATGGACAGCCCGCTCTCAAATGATCTGAAAACAAAGATTGTTCAACATAGTTGTTCAGGGGAAGGATACAAAAAGTTGTCTCAGAGATTTAACCTGTCAGTTTCCACTGTGAGGAACATAGTAAGGAAATGGAAGACCAAAGGGACAGTTCTTGTTAAGCCCAGAAGTGGCAGGCCAAGAAAAATATCAGAAAGGCAGAGAAGAAGAATGGTGAGAACAGTCAAGGACAATCCACAGACCACCTCCAAAGAGCTGCAGCATCATCTTGCTGCAGATGGTGTCACTGTGCATCGGTCAACTATACAGCGCACTTTGCACAAATAGAAGCTGTATGGGAGAGTGATGAGAAAGAAGCCGTTTCTGCACGTACGCCACAAATAGAGTTGCCTGAGGTATGAAAAAGCACATTTGGACAAGGCAGCTTCATTTTGGAAACAAAAATTGAGTTGTTTGGTTATAAAAAAAGGCGTTATGCATGGCGTCCAAAAAGAAACAGCATTCCAAGAAAAACACATGCTACCCACTGTAAAATTTGGTGGAGGTTCCATCATGCTTTGGGGCTGTGTGGCCAATGCCGGCATCGGGAATTTTGTTAAAGTTGATTGTCGCATGGATTCCACTCAGTATCAGCAGATTCTTGAGAATAATGTTCAAGAATCAGTGACGAAGTTGAAGTTACGCCGGGGATGGATATTTCAGCAAGACAATGATCCAAAACACCGCTCCAAATCCTCAGGCATTCATGCAGAGAAACAATTACAATGTTCTGGAATGGCCATCCCAGTCCCCAGACCTGAATATCATTGAACATCTGTGGGATGATTTGAAGCGGGCTGTCCATGCTCGGCGACCATCTAACTTAACTGAACTTGAATTGTTTGTCCAAAATACCTTTATCCAGGATCCAGGAACTGATTAAAAGCTACAGGAAGCGACTAGAGGCTGTTATCTTTGCAAAAGGAGGATGTACTAAATATTAATGTCACTTTTCTGTTGAGGTGCCCATACTTTTGCACCGGTCAAATTTTGGTTTAATGCATATTGCGCATTTTCTGTTAGTACAATAAACCTCATTTCAATCCTGAAATATTACTGTGTCCATCAGTTATTAGATATATCAAACTGAAATGGCTGTTGCAAATACCAAAATATTTAGAACTAAAAATGATTAAGATTAATAGGGGTGCCCAAACTTTTTCATAGGACTGTACTTATAGAGAAACTGCTAGTGTTTCTGTAGGTATAATTGACATGCTGCAATTTCTAAAACTGCAACAGTTTTGGAAATCGTAACAGGAGACTGTAACAGGGGCGTAACTACCGTAGAGGCAGCGGAGGCGGCTGCCACAGGGCCCGGGCCATTAGGGGGCCCGGTGACAGCCGCTACCGCTGCGGTTTTTTTAAATAGGCTGTCATGGGCCCTATTCACTTGCCGATCCTGGCTGGGCCGGGATCGGTAAGTGACACCGCGGGTCCCACAAGGGCTATCATTATACTCGGGGGTCTTTGCAGACCCACGAGTATAATGACCGGCGGATCGGGAGAGGTAATAAACATAAAAAACTGTTACTTACCTCTCCGCGATCCTGCCAGGCCTCCGTCCTACTTTGTCTGACGTCTCTGACGTCACATGAACCCAGCCTGCTTCCCGGGTCATGTGACGTCCGACATCATTAACGAAGGACGCGAGTGGCGGTCAGCACAGGAGGACAGCACAGCACAGGAGCCGGGGAACAGGTAAGAAGCAACAGTGTTTTTTTTTTTTTTTATGTTTTTATTCCCCGGGTCTCCGATTATTATACTCTGGGGTCTATAGGTCTATTATACTCTGGGCTTTCTGACGTCGCTTCAGGCGGCAGAAAGCCCAGGTTCACCCCTGTCTCCCATGATTTGTTTGTGACATTCTACGTACATTGCAGTTGTGTAAAATGTCAGCAGAGAATAGTTTCACCTTCCAAATACGAAAACTTTAAAGTTTTGTTCTAACATAAAGTTAGGAAATATCGTAAAAGTCTTCAGAATTTAATAGAATTCAGCTATAGATCTCAAGTAGGATGGCAATCAATATTTTACTAGAGTAAGGTCAGATACAGACAAATATAGAGTTGTGCCGTCAATACTTAGATGATTGTAAAGGCCAAAACTATTTATAAAGCTGTTCAGCAATATTCAGAGGAAGATCCAACAACACACTGCATGGAAAGAACAAGTAATCCCAGTGTAGCAACACAGGTTACTAGTGCAAGTCACCTGCCCTTACCCAGTGGATATCTATAAATTAATATCAGACGTTAAAAGTGGATACATTATGATAGATTTCAAAAGTGACTGGCTGTGTTTTTTTCTAGTCCAAGTCCATAAGGTCATTCCATAAATACGTATACATTTCAAATTTTATAAAAATGTTAACACCTTATACTCAAGCTGAGACCGACCCTCTAGAGAATGATTGATTCCCCTGCTGGGTCCACAAGTCAATATTAAGGCCTCTTGTACACAACAGTTATGTTTTTGATCTATTGTCCATTATAAACTAACATTTAGGCCGAGGCCCCAGATTATGGAAATGCTGCTTTTTTTGTTGCAGATATTGCAGCATATTCAAAAACAACAGCAAAGTATGCAACAAAAAAGTAGCATTTTCCATTCATATCATGTGCAGAGCCTGAGAGACAGTATAATACCAAACTGATTCTTATTCCCAGAGGTCGGAATTACTTTTCGGGTCTGTTCTTGGGTCTTATTTTAATTCAGGGGTATTGTCTGGGGTCTGAACTTAGGGGTCAGGTTTGTAGTCTGAATCACTTTTGGCATCTGAATTGGGATCTGTATTATTAAAGGTATGTTCACATGGAGGAAAAAGTCGCAGAAACATTGGCATTTCGTAATGAACCTTCCCTGTCTTCTCTCTGGGAAATCCGGCTGAAGTTACAGCCGGCTCCCATTTTCAGCAGCTGCACGATCTCGTGCAGCTGCTGTGTTCTGCTTGGACGTAGTGGTACGTTCTGTCAGAACAAGGCAACCACCTTCCGGACGTATATAGTCTATGGGCGGTCCGGAAGTGGTTAAGCATAAAGGGATAGTTATAACCTTGTCATTGACATTAATTAACCTCAAGTCAGCACTATGTGATGCATGTTTTTGTCTGATTTTTCTTATGAACAACTTGTATACAGCTTTCTATATATTTGATATATAGTTGCAATTCTGTATTGGCTTGTTGCTATTTCTCTGAGTCATATTTATCTAGCCTTGGAATTATTAGTTTTTATTTTCACTTTCACTTTCGATATGATTTTAAATGATTGTCTTCATGTGTTTTTTTGTCAGTTTAAGCACTTGAGAAAGGGCATTTTCGGTTGTGTTCTGTGTTGTCCCAATAAAGTTTCAACCATTTATCACGTGTTCATTCTTCTTGACCTGAAAGCAGCACCTCCCCTATTCCTTGATGTAGCTGTCTGTTCCCGATCTCCCTTGTGATCAGTGTATGTTGGGTGTGCTGCCACCTCCACCTGTTATTATACATTGTGACAATTTCACAACCGCAACAGGTGAGAGGTCCTTTGTTTGCACTTTTGGGATATCCAATATGATTCTCCAGCATTGCTACACTATAAGGTTGCTCGGTGTCTGTCCCTCTCTTTTAATATTTTGGAGAATGTTTGTCACTTTTTATTTCATTTTTTATGGGAGACCAAAAGTAAAAAAATATTTTTATAAGTTTGTAGACCAACTAGTGATTCATAATTTGTTTGTTAATTTTTACTTATTTTTATCGCTGGGTGGTAAGCAACGCCCCCTCTCACAGTACAGAAACGCCCTTCTGACAGTGAAGAGCTACAGTATTGGCACCGATAGCTCTTCACTGGGGCACAAAATGTGAAAGCCGATAGTGTGCTAAATTCAGTACACTGTCGGCTTTCTAGTGGTGTATTACACCGCATGTGCCCCAGGAGGGGAAAGGTCCTCTTTAAGACAGGTCTGGGAGCCTGTGTATTTTACCAAGCATTGTTGTTCATTTGATGTTGGACAACATTTAACTAATTTTAGGATTTTCTCAGGACCAAATTTATTTTATTATGTTAGGTAATCTTTTCATAAAGCTTTAGGTTGGGACTCTAGACTCAATCCCACGTGTGAGTCCTAAGCAACCCAGGCTGGTACTGCTTGTACTACTTTCATCTACTGAAATGAAATGAGAGTTTGAAGAGCTTGAAGTTGATCTACAATAATATCATTTCTAATAGAGATGAGAGGAAAAAGACACCGAGCGCTCTAAGCGTAGTAGATCTGTTAAAATGGTGGTAGACAATATTCATTAATATTAATTCAGACCAGTTGGCCTCTCACCTGAAGGGTTGTGGGATATCACAACCCCAATGTGGATTTAAGTTAGTAAACAATCCAGGTGAGAGTGGCAGCAGAATCCACGATGTACCGGAATCCCGGAGAGAAGACAGTGGAAGGCAAGAACCAGAGGTTCAAGATGAAGTGGAAAAACTGCGCTCCCTGGTTGTTGATAGATAGTGACACAAAGACCAATTGTCCACGTATGGATTTATTGAGAAACAAAAGCACGACGCGTTTCGGACCTTCAAGGGTCCTTCTTCAAGTGCAAGAACAATCTTGACACGTCAGGCTAGATGCATAGCACAGTTGGCTCTGCCCAGGCCCGATACCTGGCAGATTGAATTCAGAGCCGGAAGACGCCGTGGGGACGCTGCACGGAGAAGACTTCTCGGAGAATCCAGCCCAACCCTCACTCGTGGACTTGGTAAGTTCAATTTGATCGAATGTTGCCTACCCCTGAAACGAGCATTTTTCCCCCATAGTATAATAGGGTTCGATATTCGATTCGAGTAGTCGAATATTGAGGGGCTACTCGAAACGAATATCGAATAGCAAATATTTCACTGTTCGCTCATCTCTAATTTCTAATTAAAACATTCTTCTGATGGGGGTCTTAAAAATATTATACAAGTCAATGTTTAAACAGCTTAGCCATATGTCATAGTAGAAGATTTAGATAATCATAAATCTGCTTCCTGGCTTATTATGCTCTTAAGTGGCCTTGGCACCGAACACCCCTTTTCCAGCTGTACCCATATACTGTATATAATGTATCACTGAAAGATTGATGAAGAAATAAAGATTTGGGTTCATTTTAAAAGTTTGTGGCAATTAATATAACATTTTCACCATTATTATGGGTGTCTAGGAGTTAGACAGTAATGCGGTTGGCAACGTTAACATCGTTGCGTCGATGATAAAAAGGGGTTGTGAAATGAATGAACATTCAGGCTAGACAGATGTCACAGCGACTAAAAGCTGCTCTGAGATTGTTTAACCCTAGTCACAATCAGAAGCGGAACATCTATTTGATCCTCTGTTGGAAATACAAGAACAAAACAAAAAAACAAACAAAAAGAAACAAAGGAAGAGTGATATGGGAATGGAGACGTTGTCATTGTACCACAATAAATATTTGATTACATTTCAATCTGATACATAGTATTGAGAAAGAAAACCTGCATTCCAGGGAATGAAAGAGACTGGGAAGCCCTCTCTACATAATGCCTCCTCTAAGGGTGCTGTTTACAGGTCTCTGGGACAATAGAATAGAACCAGAGCCTCCAGTATCCTTGGTGAGGTTTCTATCTAATCCCATCAGAGCTTTATTTTGCGCAAGTGTCTCTAGAACTGCAAATCTGACAGATATTTCTTGATTTCTGGTAGAAGTATTTTTTTCATGTTTCTTTTTCAATAAAATAATACATTTACACATTTCTAAGAACATTACATTTACACATTTTTAATGATCTGTGTTGTCTACACCTTCTTTATACCTGGATGTTTTTGTGACTGAGAAAGCTGAGATCTTAAAATTGTGTGAAGGTCCACATTTGCTGTTGTGGTTATGACTAGACACTGGCACATCTTTGGCACAATGTAGTGCATCTTACCACATCTAGTTTGGCCTACAAATTCTGGCTTAAATTAAGCCAAATAAAAGATGGCATGGACCCAGGGCCACTTTAACCATAGGGCCAACACTGCACTTGCACCGAGCCCTACTGTATAGGGGTCCCCATTGGGACATCCTGCATATGCTGTTCTGCTAGGCTGCCCCGGTTGAATAGAATGATGAAGCAGGAAGCTTCCCCTGGCACTGCAGGCGCAGTGTGATGATGTCACATAGCGCCTGCAGCTCTTTCAAGACTCGGGACTGAGACAGCAGAGGAGCAAGGGGAGTATTGGTGGGTTTTTTAAATTATTTTTTTTGTTGTAGGAGAGGCACATTAAACTATGAGGACACTTCAGGGGGACTTTAACCCTTTCTGGAGTGCACTTTAGTTGCAGAGGATGTATGTAATATGTCCTTACTACTAATGACAATTTCTGAGGATTGGTTATGGCTATGAAAATGATCTTGGACTCATTTTAAAGATGAGAATGTCATCATGATAGCCCTTACAGATCCAAACCAAGCGAATCACTGATGGTGTTTTTAACACCATATTACTAAGAATCTGTAAGGGCTATCAGGATGATCTTCATAACCATAGGTCATCATCATAGCTCTAATAGATACAGTGTTGTGACTAGGAATGGCGCTGTGGCGAACTTTTGACATGGGACCACCCGACCGACGCCACAGACCTCGACCAACTGACTCCCCCCCATTTCTGCGCATACTATTATGCCCAATAGTGGCCCCTGCGCACAGTATTATGAAAATAGTGGCCCCTGCACACAGTATTATGTCCCATAGTGGCCCCTGCACACAATATTGTGCCCCATAGTGGCCCCTGCACACAGTATTATGCCAAATAGTGGCCCCTGCACACAGTATTATGCTCCATTGTGTACACTCATGAACAATTATTATACTCTGGGTTGTTTTTAGACCCCAGAGTATAATAATCGGAGACCAAGGGGGGATAAAAACATAAAAAAACACTGTTACTTACCTATCCACAGCTCCACTTCACTCTCCGCCGCCGTCCACCATCTTCAATGACGTCTGGGACGTCATGTGACTGGGGGGCTTGCATCGCGACGCATATGGATGCAGGTCCTGGTGATGCAACGCCAGGGACGTCACACAAGTAGGCCCGAAGCCTTCCCGGAGAGGTAAGTAACACTGTTTTTTATGTTCCGTTACCTCTCCTGGGCCTCCGATCATTATCCAAAAAGACCCCGAGTATAATAGTGCTTGTGGGGCCCCTGGCGTCACTACTGATCCTGGCATATTTGATTCTGTGATTCTAGCATATTTTTTTCCCTTCTTTTACACTGTTCAACATGCAGGCAACGTAACTTTACAATTCTGTTGTTTGGGTCATTACAGAAGCAAACATACTCAATATGTGGATTATGTTTTTCACTTTTATTTTTGTTATTTACAAACATTTTGGGGGGATTAATGGTTTAATAGACTATAACATGCAGGTTTTTCATTTGCAAAACTTCAGTTTTTCACAGTATTTTTTTGTACCTCTAGGGAATTTTCTGATCTCTTATACAGTATAATTCATTGCACTACCTATATAGTGCAATGTATTATATAGTCTATCTCTCTATATTATAAAAATGAATTATTTCCTATCTGTCTGTCTGTTCCCTATGCCCGACCAAACTACTGGACCGATCTTCACCAAATTTGGTACAGAGATACTTCAGGTATCCGGGAAGGTTTAAGACAAGACTGCAACTTGCTCTGATGTACCGTTGCTGAGATACAGCATTCCCAACACAATCCCCCCCCCCCAGCCAATACAAACCTGCAAGTCTTTCACTCATATTACAACTGCAATACATATGGTCACTCCACATGCACAATCCAACACTGATATCCAAGCTGAGAGACATGCATCAGAGGATTAGATACACAGATCAACACACAGTCCCACACACCAGAGGATTAAATACGCGCTTCTGCACACAGTTCCACACACTGAAAGATTAGATACGTGCGTCTGCACGCAGTTCCACATCCCGAAGGATTAGATACACGCATCTGCACACAGTACCACACGCCGGGGGATTGGATACACGCGTCTGCACACAGTACCACATGCCAGAGGATTGGATACGCGCATCGGCACACAGTTGTACACGCCATAGGATTAGATATACGCGTCTGCACACAGTACCACATGCCGTAGGATTAGATACGCACGTCTGCACACAGTTCCACACGCCAGAGGATTAGATACGTGCATCTGCACAAAGTTGTACACACCATAGGATTAAATACATGCATCTGCACACAGTACCACATGCCCTAGGATTAGATATGCACATCTACACACAGTTCCACACGCTGTAGGATTAGATACACACCTCTTCACACAATAACACACAGGGGAGGATTATATACGTCCATCTGCACACAGTACCACACTTTGGAGGATTAGATACATGCCTCTGCACACAGTACTACACGCCAGAGAATTAGCTACACGTCTCAGCACACAGTACCACACGGGGGAGGATTAGATATGCGCATCTGCATACAGTACCACATGCTAGATTATTAGATATGCATGTCTGCACACAGTTCTACACGCCAGAGGATTAGATACAGTCTATGCATCTGCACACAGTACCACATGCAATAGGATTAGATATGCGTGTCTACACACAGTTCTACACACCGTAGGATTAGATATGCGCTTCTGCACACAATACTACACAGGGGAGGATTAGATAGGTGCGTCTGCAAAAAGTGTTGGACTATGTCATCACAGGCGCAGACCCAGCAGACATAGATGCTCTCATAGTCACCCCTGAGACACACCTGTCAGACCACAACCAGATCCTGTTGTACATGAGATCCACTGACAAGCCACTCACACAGCAGCCCCACCAGATTGGTCTCTACAACCTGCCACCATCCTTTAAATGGGCCAGTCACCGGGCCACCGAATACACCAATGCGGCTAACCAACCCGAAATCAAGGAACTGCTCACAAACTTCTATATGAGTTCCTACCAGCCAGACCAACAAGGGGTCACCCGAGCAGTGAAGGACTTCAATAACATCCTGTACACAACAGCAGAACTAGCAGGTCTGAAACAGACAAAGTCCAAGAGACCGACTAACAAACAGTCTCACAAATGGTTTGACATTGACTGCAAGGCTCTACGCCGTTCTCTAAGGGCAGTCTCCAACCAGAAGCACAGAGACCCCAACAACAGAGAGGCGAGGGAAGCCTACAACAATCTATGCAAGCAATACAAAGGCACCCTCAGAGAGAAGAAACAGAGGTACCTCTCCCACAAAATAGAGCAACTAGAGGACTCCCTTCAGGACAGCTAATTCTGGGAGATCTGGCACCACATGGGCAGAAAGCCCAAGAAAAACTCCCTCCACATCCAAAATGGCAATATCTGACTCAACTACTTCAGAGGTCTCTACAAAAACATCCCAGAAGAAGACCTAACCCCAGAACAGCAACAGATAACCACCAAACTGAGGGACATGGAGAAAGTCATCAAAGACTTCCAGAACCCTCTGGACTTACCAATCACCATAAAAGATATACAGGAAAGAATTGCCCTGCTGAAAGGCGAAAAGGTCAGCGGCCCTGACGGTATCCTACCAGAGATTATCAAATACAGCCCTCTAGCAATACACGCGGCACCGGCAAAGCTATTCACCCTCATGCTCAATGCAGGACACTTCCCCGAAGACTGCAACAAAGGCCTCATAACCCCCATCTACAGGAATGGGGACCAATATGACCCCAACAACTACAGAGGGATCTGCATCAGCAGCACGCTGGGGAAACTGTTCAACAGCATCATCAAAAACAGAATCCTCACCTTCCTCACACAACACGGGGTCCTCAGCAAGAGCCAAGCAGGGTTCATGCCAAACCACCGCACCACAGACCATATCTACACCCTGCACAGCCTCATCAAGACGCACGTCCACAACACCAGAAGAGGCAAGATATTCGCCTGCTTCGTGGACTTTAAGAAGGCGTTTGATTCAGTATGGCACCCAGGCCTGCTCCTAGAACTCCTAGAGAGTGGAACAGGAGGAAGAACGTACAACGTCATCAAGAGCTCCTACACCAGAAACCAGTGCAGTGTGAAGGTGAATGGGAAAAGGACAGCATGCTTCCAACAGGCCCGAGGGGTCAGACAAGGATGTAGCCTGAGCCCAACGCTCTTCAACATCTACATCAATTAACTGGCTACAGTCCTAGAGGCCTCACCAACCTCAGGCCTCACCCTGAACAATCGGGAGGTGAAGTTCCTGCTATACGCCGATGACCTCCTACTCCTGGCCCCCACTGAGAAAGACCTGTCAGTGCTGGAAAAATTCAGCACCACATGGGCCCTACCCATCAACCAGAAGAAGACCAAAGTCATGGTATTTCAGAAGAAGGGTCACAACAAAGCCCCCACCCCACAATTCACACTGAACGGCTCCACACTGGAGAAAACCAACAGCTACACCTACCTGGGGCTGGAGCTCATCCAATCAGGAAGCTTCAAAACAGCAATAGAAACCCTGAAAGCAAAAGCCTGCAGAACCTTCTACGCCATCAGAAGACAACTGTACCACCTCAAACCACTGGTGAGGGTCTGGCTGAAGATATTTGACGCAGTCATCGCTCTGATCCTTCTCTATGGCAGTGAGGTTTGGGGCCCAGCTACCTATCCAGACTAGTCAAAGTGGGATTGCAGCCCAACAGAAAACTTCCACCTGGAGTTCTGCAAGTACCTGCTCCATGTCCATCGCAACACCTCCAACATGGCCTGCAGGGCAGAGCTAGGCAGACTCCCCCTATGGCTCACCATGCAGAAGAGGGCGCTATCATTCTGGACTCACATACAGGGCAGCAGTCCTGGCTCTTACCACCAAGCCTGGCTGAGCCACAGAGCCCCGAGAAAAAATGATACCACCCCAACCAAGCATCAGCCATCTGCCAAGCCAAAACCCCCAACATGCCCTGAACAAGGCTCAAATAAAAGGAGTCATTGAGAGAGACAAAGAGCGGTACATCGAGGAATGGAGAAGCGCAATAAATAACTCCAAGAAACTCACTGTGTACCAGTCATTGCAAAGGGACTACACCATGGCCACCTACCTGGAGAGAATATGCCACCCCAAACACAGACAGACCCTGAGCCGGTACAGACTGAGCGCCTACAACCTGGAGATGGAGACGGGGCAACACAGGCAGACGTACAAGCCATGGGAGAACAGACTGTGCCAGCAGTGTGACCAGGGGGCCCTAGAAGACGAGCACCATTTCCTGCTACACTGCACCAAATACTCAGCTGTGAGGGCCGTCTACTACCAAACACTCTCTGCCCACATCCCAGACTTCATATCTGCAGAAGAGAAGAGGAAACTCTACATCCTACTGGGAGAAGAAGAGGCCACTGTGGAGTTCGCTGCCCAATACGTGTCCAGCTGTCACCAAACAAGAGGAAGATGAGACTCCACGGACTGTTATACCCCAAACCACCCCACCTCCCCATATAGCGGTCACCAACTAAGAGGAAGATGAGACTCCACAGACTGTGAGCAGCAAATGTGTGAGCAGCCTGTATGTGGGTGTGTCTTATAAGTATACGTCATGCTTCTAATGTGCCAATATAATGAATGCATCATGTATCCAATATGAAATATATTATATATTTCATTGACTGTTGTTGGGGACAGGCAAACTTTTTGCACAGGGGCCCTTTTCTGTCAGTATCCTGGAAAGGAACGTGGTAAAAATGCATAGTAAAATGTTGCTCCAAATAAACAAGGCCAATTTTCCCTCAAAAACAGGAAAAAAAAAAGGTGAACTCTGTGTTAAAAACAATTAAAGAAAAACAACATCAAATGAATATAATTTAATTGTTGTCTTGTCTCAAGCCTAAGATACATTTAATGAGAATAAACTAGAACTAACACATCTGTGGAATCAATGTAAATTTGTTTTGCGAGTCTTGGGAATTGTGCTGGGCAAAGTACCAGGTGAACAATTGATGTGAAGTATTTTGTCTTTATTTATTCAATTAAATGTGGTACAAAACAAATGTAGCGTTTGTCTGACTAATAGGGCTCATTCACTAAAGACTGGAAAAAATAAGTGGAATACTGAAGCTTTAGTCATGTGCCTCTATTGTTGAGGTTATATTCTGATTGTGATTCTCTCTCAATAGCAACATGTGTAAGGTATGTGTAAGGTATATAATATGTATATATATATATATATATATATATATATATATATATATATATTTATTTAAAGGGGTTGTCCAGTTTCAGAAAATAAATGTTATTGTGTGTATAATGAAAATTATCCAATGTTCTTTCTACATCAATTCCTCACACTTTACTAGATCTCTGCTTATTGTCGTTACTTGTTTGTTTGCAGTGGATAAAAACCAGTCCATGGTCATCTGATATACCGTCCATGGTCATGTGATACTCAGTCCATGTGATATACCATCCCTGGCCATATGTTATACGGTCCATGTGATTATCAGGTAGATGTCTCAGTTGTGCGCCTGTGTGTCCATCACATGACCATGGACTGATTTTTATCCATTGGACTTAAGCAGAATGACAGCAAGTAGAGATCTAGAAAACCATTGGGAATTGATACAAAAAGCATATTGGAACATTGAATATATATACAAATGAGCGATCCATTTTTAACTGTGCAAGGATGTACCCATAAGTCTTTGCAGTCGAAAGCAGCTGCAGAACTGGTGAGCCGGCCATAACTACAGCCAGAGCTTCTCTAGAGAAAGCAGAGATTGATTACCATTGCTGTGGATTGTAGGTCACTACCAGAGATACACAATTCTTTTATGTTTTTTTTTCCTCTGCATTGGAGAAGTTGATTTCTTGGTATACTCATTGCGCTAATGATTTGTGATCTGGTACACTGAAGATACATATTTTTTCCAAAAAAGAAATACCACCCACTGTAGAATGTGGGAGTTAAAGAGGACCTTTCATGGGTTTGGGCACAGGCAGTTTTATATACTGCTGGAAAGCCGACGGTACCGTAGCTCTTTACAGTCAGAAGGGCGTTCCTGACAGTCTGTCAGGAACGTCCTTCTCCACAGCAGCGCCTATCGTGCTGCACAGTGTGAGCGGGGAGGGACGCCCCACTCCCCTCCTGATGATACTCATCTATGGATGAGCACTATTAGGAGGGGAGGGAGGCGTTCCTCACCATTCACACAGTACAGCGCTATAGGCGCTCCTGTGAAGAAGGACATTCCTGACAGATTGTCAGGAACGCCCTTCTGACTGTAAAGAGCTATGGTACCGGGACCGATAGCTCTTCACTCGGGCACAGATTGGGAAAATCGACAGTGCACTGAATTCAGCGCACTGTCGGCTTTCCAGCAGTGTATAAAACTGCCTGTGCCCAAACCCATGAAATGTCCTCTTTAATTTACAATATAATATTCAGTCATGTGGATGTAGCCTGCCTACATAGATGATCATGGGAGGAAGGAATAAGTGCTCAAATGTTGGCACTAGCAATTCCATTTTAGACAAATGAGCTGATGACGCCATTTCCTGTGAGTATGGAGAACCCCTATACTATCTCTACCATTACTACAACTATTTATTTGTTGTTTTTTTATGTAGAGTGTGAGCCCCATATAGGGGAGAGAACATACAAAACTCCTTGCAGATGTTGTCAAACTCAGGACTCCAGCACTACAAGGCTTCATGCTAACCACTGAGCCACCGTGTTGCCCCTATTACTACAACTAGTTTTTGGTGATACTACCAGCATCTTATACACAGCATACTACATCAGTACTGTAATTTATCCACCCACCGTCTATTGGCTGAGAAGCTGTCAGCTGATATCAGGTGGCGCTAGAATGTTACACAGTGACTCATACACAAGTGTCTCTGCTGGATTTCCTGCTCTAACATCTGATGGTGACTGACCCTAGAGTATGATAGGTAAAGGCTTAGGGAAGGTATTTGACTGCTGGATGCCTAATCACAGTCCTCAGCGGTGACCTGGGGTGCATGATGTCACCAGGAAAGTACTGGATGCCCCAGGAATCCCCAAAAGAGGTAAGTGAAGGTGAGTATGAATATCTTTTGATTTTTTTCAACCTCCCTGGGCCTCAACCTAGTATACTCTGGGATCTGAAGAGACCCCAAAATATAATGCGGAGGTCATTTTAGTTCGCCATAGACGAATCTAACTAAACAATTTGGAATATTCGGGTCAAACCTGGCTCAGTACGATTCGGTTTGTGCATCTCTATTTATGAGTTATATTTCTTCAAACATATTTGTATATAATAAAGTAGTAGCTGCACTAAGGAAGGATCATACCAGTTTCTGTTTCCTCTGTTTGGCTTTCTCTACCCTCCAGAAGAAGCTGAACAGCGCTTACATATTCTAGTGACAGACATCATTGCGATATACAAATAAAATCCCTTTAATATTGTCAATCTGAGAAAAAATTACTTTAAATTCTGGTGTAAATGTTGATAAATCTACCAGTGCTGATGCCCTCGGCCCCTGTCTGCACTTGCTATGTCGGAAGTGGTGAGGGGGACACAAATAAAAAAGTTGTTTTTTTTTTGTTTTTTTACACTAGTCAGTTTGCATAAAAAAATTGGCACTTTTTATGCCTTGTCCACCAGAAAACTGACAAACAAGGTATAATAAATATGCCGCATTATGTTTTTACCTTCGGATTTGTTAACTTTCTTTATGATGCCTTTTAAATTTCCCTAGACTCATTACTCTTACAGTACTAGACATTCAACAAGATTAACCACTTGCCTGGAATATGGATGAGGATAAAATATATACTCATAGGAAATGTCTCATAAATAGAAATAATTATACCCTATTTCATTATGCCACTTATTTCATTTTAATACAAATTTTCTTTGCAGAGAAATGATTTAAAATAAATATGTAGGATATAATTTGAGAATAACTTAACACTTTATGACACAGAAAAATTCTGAAATAATAGTTTGTTATAATCATATAAAAAGAGTGTAGATATTGTACAAATGATCCCACCCAGTGCTTCAGGGGACTGTTTAGCTTACAAATTTATTTTAAGATTAATAAACTGTAATCAAACAATTATACAACAATAATTTCCCCCATCTGCATAGAATACTTCTTTGTGTGGGACCTGGGATATCTGTTCATTACATAGAGAATACATATAAGGAATTTGTATTGGAAATATATGGAAAATTGTCATTATACAAAGAACACCATTTACAGATATAGACAAGTTTAACCATTACATAGTACTACATAAACAGTCAGTTATTGGCTTGACTTATAATTTCTTTCAATGGCTTTTGTTGGGAGTTATCATGGTGCAGTGAGTCATCCGATTCAAGTTGAAGGTGGCTACATTTTCATTTGTTGAAGTTGAAATACCCCTTTAAATCTACAGATGTTTGGTCATGAAACTAAACGACCCCTAACCACACATGCATATGTGACCCTGGATGTAACTGTAAAAAGAACACACTTCAACATTCACAAAGTACAGTACTTACAGTTATAAATGATAATAGATACAATAAAAAGACATACACATAAGCAAATCTCTGTTGCATATGCAGGTATCTGACCATGCTATATTGTATATAACTATTTTGTAAAGAAATGCTATGCAAACCATTGATGCAGAATGTTTTATTCAAAGCCAGACATACAAAACATAAGATAAGATAATCCTTTAATAGTCTCACAATGGGGAAATTTCACTGATACAGTTTCATGGATGGTACAGTAGTATATAACAAGAGAGAAACACATACAAGCTCATGGCAGATAGAGAAATCCTAGGAATCATAGCAACTAAAAAAGAAAGAAACAAAGATACACTGCAGGATCATTTAGTTCTCTGTGTGACGTGATGTTAATAATACCTGAAGATGAAGATGAAATCAAAATTTTAAAGCATATGTAAACTGGGATGGTTCTGAAGGTTATTGTGATTTTTACTTAGACCTGGAGAAGCATTTGTGTTCTTTGACCATATTACTATATGACATAGGTGACCTTTATATGTTTTTTTCTTTGTTCCATATAGAACTTTCCCATAGCAGGTTTTCAGACTTCAACCATCACACAGTTGCAATGTCTAGCCGGAAAGCCCACACAAAGGCTTTGGGGTTCTTTGTATATCTGTAAATGATTATGTAACTGCACTGATTGTTTGTTAATGATGGGGGCTACAGAAAAAAATCCAACTGTGTCGGAATCAGTGGAGCTGCACCTATTAAAGGATGCAAAGAACTAGAATAAATAGAGGTGATGAAAGATCCTCTTTAATGTTTGGAGAGAATCTGATGACCATATAAAAGGTAACAGATATAGCGTTAATAGGAATAATGTATTAACATTGATGTAATGAATTTACAGTACAATGGAAACAATCCTCTGTAGTGACTGGAATACAAAGGTCATGTTCATAGTTAATATTGTTCATTATGAATTGTGCATATCATCTCATGGAAGGAAATATGATCTGTAATAGGGTGGGAAGATTAGATTTTACATGCACAATAATTACCATAATTTGCAAGATATGACCACTTTGTATTTGGATAGGTAAGATCTTTAGAGAAAGCTGTGGTGTTTGTGGGATATGAATGTCTTTGTCTCTGGCTATTTTGTTTAAGGTTTTTAAAAGAACAGCATTATTGTTGCCAATTTATGATCATTTATGTATAGAAAGATTGGTATGCATTTAATGAGTCTTGCAAATGAATGGTGCTTTATACAACGCTTGCTGTTCTGAATCAGCTGAGATCTGAACACGCAAGATTTTACATTCTAATAAGGAAGACCATGTAAATATGCATATTATATGCCAATCATAAAGACTTATTAGTCAGAGGGAAAGCACAGACTGCTGGTTTAGTCACATTTAGTTTATGCTTCATATGGGCTCGGTTGAATGGGTATCTGCAAAACAAAGTTACTCTGGCAACACGCTTAAACTTATTAACTCCTTTACTATGCCACCTTTACAAAGCTTTCTATTTAGCAGAAATGCACAAAGATCTGTTATCACTTAGATCTCTATATAAGACTACATAATTCTTTGCAGCTTATTTAGTTATACTGGAGCCTAGAAGGTCAGAGAGCCCTAGCACAGATGTCCACCATCACATATACCTTTGTTATATATGTCATTTTTGTAGACTGTGAGAAAGGCAACTTTGAAGCCATACAAATGAGACAGTTGATGCACTGAGGGCAGGCCAGAGCTCCCTGGAGCACTGCTCTTACCCAATATGAACCCTACCATCTCCTGCCTGCATTCATCTTCCCACTTCTATGACATTACCTATCATACTTGAGCAGCAAGAACAATTCTCCCTGGAGGTCCACTACCCCAGTGCACCAACTGCCTAATTTGCATAACACTTAAAGTTGTTTTTCTCCAAATCTACAAAAATGACATAAATAACAAAACTATGCTGTTTATTACTGTAATGTGCTATCTAGAGATGAGCGAACACTAAAATGTTCGGGGTTCGAAATATGATTGGAACAGCCGCACACTGTTCGACTGTTCAAACGGGTTTCGAACCCCATTATAGTCTATGGGGGGAAATGCTCGTTTCAGGGGTAGGCAACGTTCAAACAAATTATACTTACCAAGTCCACAAGTGAAGGTCGGGCTGGATCCTCCATGCAATGTAGATAAATGCTGCTGCACACCAATAACGTGAAAAGGTGAATAATTTATTAATGCATAAGCGCCATGAACAAGTATGTAAAGCATAAAAGAATATAGTAGTCACTAGATCATTGTAATAAGCATGACGTTTCGGTCACAGACCTTCATCAGATAAGATCTAGAGTACTGCAGAGTGCGCATTGGAGTCATGGCGTGGATCCTCCATGCAGTCTTCTCCTTGCAGCGTCTCCGCGGCGTCTTTCGGCTGTTCATTCACTCTGCCAGGCATCGGGCCTGGGCAGAGCCGACTGCGCATGCCCACACTAGAAGTGGACATGCGCAGTCGGCTCTGCCCAGGCCTGATGCCTGGCAGTGTGAATGAACAGCCGGAAGACACCGCGGGGAAGCTGCACGGAGAAGACTTCTAAAGGTAAGAAAAGAACCAGCATTGATTGGCCAACTGTATAGCATTCTGCCAATCAACGCTGGTTCTGCATCGAACTTTTACATTCGAACAGCGAGTGGTACTCGATCGAGTACGAGTATTTTCGAATACCGTGGTATTCGATCGAATACCTACTCGATCAAGTACTACTCGCTCATCTCTAGTCTATCTAATGTGGTAGTGATAGATGAATATGCTTTGGGAGGTGATAGACTGCCTTTAAATTGTAGATAATACCTAAGCTAATACCCTTTATTACTGGTGGATTGTTAGAGAGGTACTCTGTGCTAAGATATTGAAAACTAGGGGTTCTTAAATGGGTTGTCCCATCTCAAGGACCCTACCTATACTGGTAGCTTATGTAAATTGAAGACTTTTCCTAAATATATTGCTTTAGAAATTCTGCTTTGTTTGCCTACTATGTGACCTTATCCTCTCATTGTTTATACAGCATTGCCATAACCACGGATCAGTGAGCTAGGACAGGTGGCATCACTTACTCAGTGTTGGCAGGACCGTTAGCTCAGCTAATTGCAGTTTACTGATAAAGCCTGATCTGTTATCTCTCTATGTAAACACAGATAACACTGTACAAGCATGTTCATATTATTGGATATGCATTAGTATTGTGATACTTCATAGTCTCCTGTTCAGTGAGGAAGGGGGGGTAGTGAAATTTAGGAAGTGAGAAGAAGAGACTGCATCAGATTGCTGAAACACTGAGATAGGAAAACCTCTTTAACTCTATTGCATGTCACCAGGTCCTTTCCAGCCACCATAGAAGCCACTGTATCGTCCTCATCATTCATACGTGGCGAAGTACTTCTGACAGTGAAGGCACACCCTGCTTCGGAATGGACAGAGACAACAGACACTGGAACATTGGGGACAATTATATTTTTTTTTATGTTAAACCATCCTGGGCCTTCTCTGTGAATTTTACAATTCCTGGGCTAAAAGTAGCTCCTGGGGCAGCAGACTCCATATAAAATAATATTTTAACATAACATTAGCAGCTAGTTGCTGATAGTGGAGAATTAAAGGATATCATACACATTAGCTGAAATTGGTGGGTCCAGCCAATATACTACTAATATGTATGGCCAGCTTCTCATACTCACTTCCAGATACATCAAGTGAGACAAACAATTGGCCTGGTATAGCCCGAATCTGAAGAATATAACTTCTAAGCTTTTTGGCATGCAATTTTTAAGGGCTGAACAACCCATATAATAGATAGCTATAAAACTAAGCTTTACAGTTTTTCATGAAATAAATTAAATTCTATATTAACATTTAGACTCTTTTTCTATATATCAATCTCAATTTTTGAAATAAAGGTTGGTACATTTTGAAGAGACAGTAAAAACCATCTCGGTACTGACTTTGTAGTGTAAACAATGCCTGCATCCCAATTACGAGACAGAAAGTGAGCAATGTTTTCAAGTGGATTAGGTTCCATTAATGAAAACAGTCTAATGTCAATGCATTGTGAAGAGAAAATTGGTTGAGTCAGTGAAGATTAGCAAGTAAAATATTCCTGTAAACACAACACCTTGTTTTCCTCCAAAGACATTTGCTATCAGTAATTGCAAATGTACACAGAGAAGTAATAGGGTGATTAATCATAGGGTACAGCACCATGCTTCAGTAAGGATTATTTCACGGCTTTGCTATAGATTTTGCTGTATAAATAACCTTAGGAGCAATTCTTAAAACAAGATAATTGTTTGTCTCTCTTTCAAAATGCCAACGTGTCATAAATGTTTAATTTTACCTCTATTTTCTTCATTTACCAGCTACATAGTAAACACAAGTGTAGCATGCTTCATATTGTGGCTTTACCACTTTTAGTTCTATTGGATTTTTGCATAATATAGAGATGCTATATTTGTGATACATAAAAATATTAATAAATAGAAATATATATTTTGACAATTAGGACAAATTTTGTTCGGCAAGTCTTTTTTATTTTTAATGGCATCGTTATAGGATACAAATAATGTATTTTTGTTGGGAATGAAAAAAACAACAATTCAGAAATATTTTTATTTTTGCTCTTTGCGTTTCGTTATAACGCTATTCACTGTACAGTAAGTTACTTTTTTTATTGGTATTTTACGATGATACCAAATTTGTATTTTTTTATGTTTTACTAGTTTTATTAAATAGAAAAACGAAATAGAAAGATTTATTATTATTATTATTATTATTATTATTATTATTTATTTATATAGCACCATTAATTCCATGGTGCTTTACATTTGGGGGTTACATACAATACACAGAATGTACAGGTAGATATACACTCACCGGCCACTTTATTAGGTACACCATGCTAGTAACGGGTTGGACCCCCTTTTGCCTTCAGAACTGCCTCAATTCTTCGTGGCATAGATTCAACAAGGAGCTGGAAGCATTCCTCAGAGATTTTGGTCCATATTGACATGATGGCATCACACAGTTGCCGCAGATTTGTCGGCTGCACATCCATGATGCAAATCTCCCGTTCCACCACATCCCAAAGATGCTCTATTGGATTGAGATCTGGTGACTGTGGAGGCCATTGGAGTACAGTGAACTCATTGTCATGTTCAAGAAACCAGTCTGAGATGATTCCAGCTTTATGACATGGCGCATTATCCTGCTGAAAGTAGCCATCAGATGTTGGGTACATTGTGGTCATAAAGGGATGGACATGGTCAGCAACAATACTCAGGTAGGCTTTGGCGTTGCAACGATGCTTAATTGGTACCAAGGGGCCCAAAGAGTGCCAAGAAAATATTCCCCACACCATGACACCACCACCACCAGCCTGAACCGTTGATACAAGGCAGGATGGATCCATGCTTTCATGTTGTTGACGCCAAATTCTGACCCTACCATCCGAATGTCACAGAAGAAATCGAGACTCATCAGACCAGGCAACGTTTTTCCAATCTTCAATTGTCCAATTTCGATGAGCTTGTGCAAATTGTAGCCTCAGTTTCCTGTTCTTAGCTGAAAGGAGTGGCACCCGGTGTGGTCTTCTGCTGCTGTAGCCCATCTGCCTCAAAGTTCGACGTACTGTGCGTTCAGAGATGCTCTTCTGGCTACCTTGGTTGTAACGGGTGGCTATTTGAGTCAATGTTGCCTTTCTATCAGCTCGAACCAGTCTGGCCATTCTCCTCTGACCTCTGGCATCAACAACGCATTTCCGCCCACAGAACTGCCGCTCACTGGATGTTTTTTCTTTTTCGGACCATTCTCTGTAAACCCTAGAGATGGTTGTGCGTGAAAATCCCAGTAGATCAGCAGTTTCTGAAATACTCAGACCAGCCCTTCTGGCACCAACAACCATGCCACGTTCAAAGGCACTCAAATCACCTTTCTTCCCCATACTGATGCTCAGTTTGAACTGCAGGAGATTGTCTTGACCATGTCTACATGCCTAAATGCACTGAGTTGCCGCCATGTGATTGGCTGATTAGAAATGAAGTGTTAACGAGCAGTTGGACAGGTGTACCTAATAAAGTGGCCGGTGAATGTAATGCTAACAATGACCGACTGGCACAGTGGGGTAGAGGGCCCTGCCCGCGAGGGCTTACAATCTATGAGGGAAGGGGGGTAGAGACAGAAGGAGAGGGGGAGACTGTACAGATGATTTTGTGTTGTGGTTTCTGGGTGCTTGTTTTTTGGATGAGGATGAGCAAAAAGCAGAAACTCTGGAATTGCTTAAAAGAGGACTTTTCATGGTTTGGGGCACAGGCAGTTCTATATACTGCTGGAAAGCAGACACTGCACTGAATTCAGCGCACTGTCGGCTTTCCCGATCTGTGCCCCGGGTAAAGAGCTTTCGGTCCTGGTATCGTAGCTCTTTACAGTCAGAAGGGCGTTTCTGACAGTCAGTCAGGCAAGTCCTTCTCCACAGCATTGCCAATCGCGCTGTACAGTGTGAGCGGGGAGGAACGCCCCCTCCCCTCATGATAATACTCGTCTATGGACGAGCACCGTGAGCAGAGGAGGGGAGGCGTTCCTCTCCGCTCACACTGTACAGCGTGATAGGCGCTGCTTTGAAGAAGGACGTACCTGACTGACTGTCAGGAATGCCCTTCTGACTGTAAAGAGCTATGGTACCGGGAACAAAAGCTCTTTACCTGGGGCACAGATTGGGAAAGCCGACAGTGCACTGAATTCAGCGCACTGTCAGCTTTACAGCAGTATGTAGAACTGCCTATGCCCAAACCATGAAAGGTCCTCTTTAACTTTACACCCCACAATCGTAAAAAGTTGTAAAATATATGTAGGATCTGAAGGTCTGTCTTGGCCAATATTCACTTGTATTTTGCTGGACAATTATGACTGAAATAAAAATTAATGAATCATATGATCTGAAGAAGGAGTTGCATTCTTTATAAACACTACACACTCCAAAACATGTTATCAATAAAGCAATTGTGTTTTTACCATTGTCTTGAAGTTTTGGCTGTGAGATGTGCACCACCTGATGTATCAATACAGTGGAATATACTTCTACTTTTTGGCGTATCTACTATGCGATTCAGTCATTTTTGACGGTTATAAAACCCAGGGATTGGAGACCCTGGTCTAAGACTTTTGAACTCTGTACCTTTGGAATTCCCTGATGTAGGAAGAGTGGTACCCAAGACGTTTGAGGAACCTATCGCAATTCACTATTAATTTTGCGCGAGTGGTTTCACTATCGGGAAGAGCATCTCCTGCAGTTTATCCTCAGTGCACAGGTTGGGTAACATGTTAGCTGTGGGGACTGGCTGTGTTATAGCTAAATCAGCTTTTGATCAACATGTGTATGGCCAGCTGTAGAGTGGAAATGTGTCCTCCTTTTTGCACTTCAGAAGGTGTGAGAGTCTTTATCACAGATTCCCAGTTGGTATTGCATGCTGCGCTATTTTTGCCTTTCATTCGACAGATGGAAAGATAAAAACTTGAAAAACTCCATTATATTTAATTGGGGTCCATTGGGCACTGTTGGCATGGCAGATCACGCACAAAATTTTGCTGTTATGCATTACACTTTTTGAAATTGCCTATGTTTATGTAAAATATAATAAGAATATGTCTTGCATATTCTTGTTCTTCCTATAATTCTCCTGTTATTTCACTATGTTACATCTCATTTACTGCAATTATTTCTCTACAGGTGTTTTGCAAAAATGGGATGAAAACTCTAATTAAATCTTCTTGATTAGTAATCTACAAAGAACTTTATAGACGATTTAATATACTCTTCCGGTGATCATAAACTATGCTTGATTTCCATTCTTTGTAGGTAGAAATTGTAATTAATATGCTCCTTAAGTATCACTGAGAGTTCTGCATAACATTCATCTGTTTATTGCATTTACAATAGGTTTTTTTAAGGTAGAGTTTACACTACCATTGTATTCCATTCAGAAGGTGTCCGTTTACAAAAAAAAAACCGGACCACCTATCATAATGGACAGTAACTGATGGCTATCAGTTACTGTCCATTAGAAGTCCATTGCCCATAGACTTCAATGTTAAAAAAAATAATGGAGACTTGCTGTCTGTTTTTTTCTAGCGGACAGAAAAGTCTTGCATGTAGGATTATTTTGTCTGCTGGGAAAAACAGACTTTAGTGTAAACAGACACAAACAGACACAAGATAAAATCCCATTGAAATGAATGGAAATTTCAGAGGGACCAGCTAGTGTCCGTTGCTAAAATCTTGTACGGACTATAACCACGGACACTGCTGACGGTCACCAACGGTAGTGTGAATGCCCCCTTAACAAATAACATAAGTAATATTCTAAAAATATTCAAAGATATATTTAGAGAGCTAAATATTTTGTTGTCATTTCCCAGCGTCCATTTTTGTAATTTATTGCATTTGCAGGAACATTGTGCTATAAAGTCCATGGAGGAAATTTATCATGTAGGGGATTTTTAAAATTTGCAGCAAATTTATCAAAATGCTAGCCCATCTCTAAATCTGCTTCTTCAGTCCTGATATGATATTCCACTTTTTACACCACCACCTTTCAAAACAAATGTAAATCTATTTTTCATCAAGATCTTGAAAAACTGTAGCCTGCACTATTCTGATTGCAGAATAGTCCATGCCAATGTATAGTCCATACATAAAGCTGGTATGGGGCCTCTGGAGAAAGAGTGTCTATTCTAGACTGGTTTTGTCCTCATTTTCTCTAGAAGTACTACAGTGTTAGCAAATAAATGTGGAATTGTGAATACATTAAAGACAGTGGCGTAACTAGGAATGGCAGGGCCCCATGGCAAACTTTTGACAAGAGCTCCCCCCCCCCCGAACGACTCCCCCCTGAAGACGCCAACCCCCCCGACCCAGACACAGTGGCACCTACACCCAGTATTTTGCCCAATAGTGGCCCTTGCACACAGTATTATGCCCTATTGTGGACCACCCATGAGCAATTATTATATTCAGATACCAAATTATAATAATCGGAGACGGGGGGGGGGGGATACAAACATAAAAAACACTGTTACTTACCTCTTCTGGGCTTCGGCACACTCCCTGCTGTTGTCGACCATCGGGTTTGCGGGCCCACGGCCTTGCTTACTGATCCCGGCCTCCTGCACACAGCCGCCTCCACAGAAGGGGAAGAGCTGGTGGTCGGGAGCAGGAGCCAGGATCGGTAAGTAAATAGGGCCTGTTACTTACTGGAGTTACTCCAGAAGGTAACGGCCTATAAAAAAAATATCTGCAGCAGTAGTGGCTGCTCCGGGCCCCCTGGTGTCCTGGTCCCTGTGCCAGCCTCTACCACTGCTACCCCAGTAGTTACGCCCCTGGCTAAGGAGATGAGCCCATGCCATTGATACCAGCTGTATATTTCAACTGACAATTGCTTCAACAACCATGATCACTGATAACTCCATCAAAAGTGCAATGCAATATTTTTTAAAATTACAAAAAAACACACAAAAAATCACTAGTTCTTGCTATTGTATAAAAAGCAAAAATTACATGCATACAACTGGTATTGCTATGCCTGTAACCACCAAACTATAAATGTATTCTGTTACTTAACCCACAAGGTGAACACAATACATTAAGCATGTACATACCCCAAGTAGAATAGTGCCATTAATAAAATGCAACAATCCATCATACAACTATGTAGAGGGAAAAACAAAAAAGTAAGGGGACTCAGAAGGCAGGGATAAAAATCGGACAGGTTCACTTTAAGTTGAGTAGCCCATCAGCCCTAGCTTTTTACATAGTAATTTGTATATGCGCAGTCAACTATGGGTCAGATGGTTTACTATGTTTCTATAGGGAGACAGCCTTTGCAGGTCACCATATGTTATGTAGAATCTATGCTCTATTAGGAATCCTGGTGATCTATATGGAGCGATCTTCCAAAAGGTGGTGCTAGAGTGAGTTTTCTTTTTCCATCATGGAAGACTTACTTAAATATACCTTCACCATTCATGGGCATTTGCAAATTTTATGTGGATGCTTCATCTGTAACACCATCTGACCATTTCCTTTTATAATATTGATGTTATATAATACCTGGATGTATTATTATACAGCATTATTTGGCTTGTTCCACTTCGGTTACAATTTTTTTGTTTCATTGGTAGGAAATAAATGAAGAGATTAATTTTATCCCCTTGTGGAACTTGAAATATATACTGAAGAAAGCGAGCTGGGTGATTTACAGGCAGGGTTTGCTCCCGAGGCATAGAGAATACATATGTCTTTAAATGTGTACTATATTTATGTCACTTTTAATCTTCACTACTTTCAAGGGGATATTATTTGACAGCTGAATGTGTGCCCTCTGGTAAGCATAGTCCCAAAATTCTACACAATACCTGAAAATTCTGAAATTTAAGCTTTCATTTTATGACTTCATCATTTCAGATTCCATTTTGTAAGGTAATAGAGATGAGCGAACACTAAAATGTTCGAGGTTCGAAATTCGATTCGAACAGCCGCTCACTGTTCGAGTGTTCGAATGGGTTTCGAACCCCATTATAGTCTATGGGGAACATAAACTCGTTAAGGGGGAAACCCAAATTCGTGTCTGGAGGGTCACCAAGTCCACTATGACACCCCAGGAAATGATACCAACACCCTGGAATGACACTGGGACAGCAGGGGAAGCATGTCTGGGGGCATAAAAGTCACTTTATTTCATGGAAATCCCTGTCAGTTTGCGATTTTCGCAAGCTAACTTTTCCCCATAGAAATGCATTGGCCAGTGCTGATTGGCCAGAGTACGGAACTCGACCAATCAGCGCTGGCTCTGCTGGAGGAGGCGGAGTCTAAGATAGCTCCACACCAGTCTCCATTCAGGTCCGACCTTAGACTCCGCCTCCTCCGGCAGAGCCAGCGCTGATTGGCCGAAGGCTGGCCAATGCATTCCTATGCGAATGCAGACTTAGCAGTGCTGAGTCAGTTTTGCTCAACTACACATCTGATGCACACTCGGCACTGCTACATCAGATGTAGCAATCTGATGTAGCAGAGCCGAGGGTGCACTAGAACCCCTGTGCAAACTCAGTTCACGCTAATAGAATGCATTGGCCAGCGCTGATTGGCCAATGCATTCTATTAGCCCGATGAAGTAGAGCTGAATGTGTGTGCTAAGCACACACATTCAGCACTGCTTCATCAAGCCAATACAATGCATTAGCCAGTGCTGATTGGCCAGAGTACGGAATTCGGCCAATCAGCGCTGGCCAATGCATTCTATTAGCCCGATGAAGTAGAGCTGAATGTGTGTGCTAAGCACACACATTCAGCACTGCTTCATCAAGCCAATACAATGCATTAGCCAGTGCTGATTGGCCAGAGTACGGAATTCGGCCAATCAGCGCTGGCTCTGCTGGAGGAGGCGGAGTCTAAGGTCGCTCCACACCAGTCTCCATTCAGGTCCGACCTTAGACTCCGCCTCCTCCGGCAGAGCCAGCGCTGATTGGCCGAAGGCTGGCCAATGCATTCCTATGCGAATGCAGACTTAGCAGTGCTGAGTCAGTTTTGCTCAACTACACATCTGATGCACACTCGGCACTGCTACATCAGATGTAGCAATCTGATGTAGCAGAGCCGAGGGTGCACTAGAACCCCTGTGCAAACTCAGTTCACGCTAATAGAATGCATTGGCCAGCGCTGATTGGCCAATGCATTCTATTAGCCCGATGAAGTAGAGCTGAATGTGTGTGCTAAGCACACACATTCAGCACTGCTTCATCAAGCCAATACAATGCATTAGCCAGTGCTGATTGGCCAGAGTACGGAATTCGGCCAATCAGCGCTGGCCAATGCATTCTATTAGCCCGATGAAGTAGAGCTGAATGTGTGTGCTAAGCACACACATTCAGCTCTACTTCATCGGGCTAATAGAATGCATTGGCCAGCGCTGATTGGCCAGAGTACGGAACTCGACCAATCAGCGCTGGCTCTGCTGGAGGAGGCGGAGTCTAAGGTCGGACCTGAATGGAGACTGGTGTGGAGCGATCTTAGACTCCGCCTCCTCCAGCAGAGCCAGCGCTGATTGGCCGAATTCCGTACTCTGGCCAATCAGCACTGGCTAATGCATTGTATTGGCGTGATGAAGCAGTGCTGAATGTGTGTGCTTAGCACACACATTCAGCTCTACTTCATCGGGCTAATAGAATGCATTGGCCAGCGCTGATTGGCCGAATTCCGTACTCTGGCCAATCAGTGCTGGCCAATGCATTCTATTAGCTTGATGAAGCAGAGTGTGCACAAGGGTTCAAGCGCACCCTCGGCTCTGATGTAGGAGAGCCGAGGGTGCACTTGAACCCTTGTGCACCCTCAGCTCTGCTACATCAGAGCCGAGGGTGCGCTTGAACCCTTGTGCACACTCTGCTTCATCAAGCTAATAGAATGCATTGGCCAGCGCTGATTGGCCAATGTATTCTATTAGCCTGATGAAGTAGAGCTGAATGTGTGTGCTAAGCACACACATTCAGCTCTACTTCATCGGGCTAATAGAATGCATTGGCCAGCGCTGATTGGCCAGAGTACGGAACTCGACCAATCAGCGCTGGCTCTGCTGGAGGAGGCGGAGTCTAAGATCGCTCCACACCAGTCTCCATTCAGGTCCGACCTTAGACTCCGCCTCCTCCAGCAGAGCCAGCGCTGATTGGCCGAATTCCGTACTCTGGCCAATCAGCACTGGCTAATGCATTGTATTGGCTTGATGAAGCAGTGCTGAATGTGTGTGCTTAGCACACACATTCAGCTCTACTTCATCGGGCTAATAGAATGCATTGGCCAATCAGCGCTGGCCAATGCATTCTATTAGCGTGAACTGAGTTTGCACAGGGGTTCTAGTGCACCCTCGGCTCTGCTACATCAGATTGCTACATCTGATGTAGCAGTGCCGAGTGTGCATCAGATGTGTAGTTGAGCAAAACTGACTCAGCACTGCTAAGTATGCATTCGCATAGGAATGCATTGGCCAGCCTTCGGCCAATCAGCGCTGGCTCTGCCGGAGGAGGCGGAGTCTAAGGTCGGACCTGAATGGAGACTGGTGTGGAGCGACCTTAGACTCCGCCTCCTCCAGCAGAGCCAGCGCTGATTGGCCGAATTCCGTACTCTGGCCAATCAGCACTGGCTAATGCATTGTATTGGCTTGATGAAGCAGTGCTGAATGTGTGTGCTTAGCACACACATTCAGCTCTACTTCATCGGGCTAATAGAATGCATTGGCCAATCAGCGCTGGCCAATGCATTCTATTAGCGTGAACTGAGTTTGCACAGGGGTTCTAGTGCACCCTCGGCTCTGCTACATCAGATTGCTACATCTGATGTAGCAGTGCCGAGTGTGCATCAGATGTGTAGTTGAGCAAAACTGACTCAGCACTGCTAAGTCTCTGCATTCGCATAGGAATGCATTGGCCAGCCTTCGGCCAATCAGCGCTGGCTCTGCCGGAGGAGGCGGAGTCTAAGGTCGGACCTGAATGGAGACTGGTGTGGAGCGATCTTAGACTCCGCCTCCTCCAGCAGAGCCAGCGCTGATTGGTCGAGTTCCGTACTCTGGCCAATCAGCGCTGGCCAATGCATTCTATTAGCCCGATGAAGTAGAGCTGAATGTGTGTGCTTAGCACACACATTCAGCTCTACTTCATCAGGCTAATAGAATACATTGGCCAATCAGCGCTGGCCAATGCATTCTATTAGCTTGATGAAGCAGAGTGTGCACAAGGGTTCAAGCGCACCCTCGGCTCTGATGTAGCAGAGCTGAGGGTGCACAAGGGTTCAAGTGCACCCTCGGCTCTCCTACATCAGAGCCGAGGGTGCGCTTGAACCCTTGTGCAGCCTCGGCTCTGCTACATCAGAGCCGAGGGTGCGCTTGAACCCTTGTGCACACTCTGCTTCATCAAGCTAATAGAATGCATTGGCCAGCACTGATTGGCCAGAGTACGGAATTCGGCCAATCAGCGCTGGCCAATGCATCCCTATGGGAAAAAGTTTATCTCACAAAAATCACAATTACACACCCGATAGAGCCCCAAAAAGTTATTTTTAATAACATTCCCCCCTAAATAAAGGTTATCCCTAGCTATCCCTGCCTGTACAGCTATCCCTGTCTCATAGTCACAAAGTTCACATTCTCATATGACCCGGATTTGAAATCCACTATTCGTCTAAAATGGAGGTCACCTGATTTCGGCAGCCAATGACTTTTTCCAATTTTTTTCAATGCCCCCAGTGTCGTAGTTCCTGTCCCACCTCCCCTGCGCTGTTATTGGTGCAAAAAAGGCGCCAGGGAAGGTGGGAGGGGAATCGAATTTTGGCGCACTTTACCACGTGGTGTTCGATTCGATTCGAACATGGCGAACACCCTGATATCCGATCGAACATGTGTTCGATAGAACACTGTTCGCTCATCTCTATAAGGTAATAAATATCAACAACATTATATTAAGAGAGAGGTACGTGAACATATCCCCTCTAGGTTAGTCCTAAATCTTCAGTTTGCCATGACCTATTGCTTCATTTCCTGCTGCTTAATGATTCATGTAGGTCACATAAAAAATGCTCATGTAGGGATATATATTTCTATATACTCCTATATACACTTTTTTTTTCCAAATAGAGTAAGCTTGTAAATAAATAGAGGCGACTCTTTCATATTTTGACAAAATGGAAAGTATTACTTTACTTTACAAGCAATAGATTTGTGCAGCTGAAAAAAATCTGCAGAGAATCCATGGTTATGGACCATACCGTATCTTGTCAGCCTTCAGGATCATAAGTAACTAGGTGAATGGGGCATTTTAGCAATGTTAAATGAAACAGTGCCATAATAGCGAATTTGGGGAAAGAATGGTTCATAGTCATGATGAGTAGCACAGCCTCAAAATCTGGTTGATGAACCCTAGGACCAGTTTACCTTACCACAGGACCAGCCTTATATTACATACTACACTAGGGAAGTATTGGACTGGATCTATCTAATGCTGCACCTTTGTGACCCATTATTATGTGCTGGAGCCTGGACTCCCCAGTGGATCTTGGGCTACTCTGATGAACCAGTCTAATCCTGCACTAAGACCAGAATAATTTTTGGTCTTACGCTCTAACTTTTTCACCCTTTATATAT
Organism: Leptodactylus fuscus; assembly: GCF_031893055.1. NCBI lineage: Eukaryota > Metazoa > Chordata > Amphibia > Anura > Leptodactylidae > Leptodactylus > Leptodactylus fuscus. The sequence continues at coordinate 237,423,983 of NC_134265.1, forward strand.
TGAATAGAAAACTCAGCACTCCATAGAGATGAGGTTGCAGTGAGGTTGTACTTATTTCAAAAGGTAACAATACAATACATAGCCACGTTTCGGTCATATAGTGGAAGGTCTCTTGAGTGCCGAGTTTTCTATTCAATATATAATGGGATTGGACCTATAACATGGTTGAAGTGCTGTGCAACTCTATTTTTTTGCTTTTTAGGCCGAGGCAACATATAATATTATTACAAAGGGGTAATTCATCTTTGGCTAACCTTATCCTACCACAATCTGATGTATCAGCAATGTGAATAAAGTTTTAACCCATAGCATTTCAACTAATGCTGCAGCTTTTAACCGCAGAGAATCCAAACGTTGAGCACCAGAAAAACTAATTTCAGGTGTGAAATTTTTTTCACTGTTAATCCTGTATGCCCTTTTCTCAGGGTGAAATATATAAATGCCCATAGCGGTTTTTGCTTTTCAATGTTGTTCATTCAAAACTAAAAGCTAAAACTGAATATTAAAGTTCCTTAGTAATCAGAAAGGTATGTGAATCGTGGATGCTTTAACCGTTTCAGGTGAAGGCCCCACGTTGCGGAAACACTGCTTTTTTTCCTTGCAGATTTTGCTGGGGTTTTTGTAGCCAAACTTAGTGGCTACAGAAGGAATGGGAAATATCTAGAAATAACTTATACTTCTTCCTTCTGCTTAATCCATTCCTAGCTTTTCTTGAAAATGCAACTTTTCTGCAACAAGAGGCCTTTGCCTTACCATTTTACAATTTGATATCGGTATGGTTAGAAACATAACATAATTTAATTGTGAGCTTAAAATTAGTTTAATTCATTTTATTATAGTATAGTGAGTGAGCATATCGACTACCACATAGCTATCAAAGAATTACATTGCAAGATAGCCACAAGGATTAAATTGATCTACTAGCACAGTGGTTCTCCAACTGTGGGTCGTGAACGCCTTTGAGGGTCGTGTGAAGAATGCCAGGGGGTTGTATGCAATCAGTGGTAATTATGCTGTGCAGTCCTGATATGGTTGCTGATAAAGATCAGTAGCTGTAGCACAGCACTGCACATGATTCAGTGGTGGGTCTAGAGGAGGTGAGTAAAAAACAAACAGTTATACTTACCACTGCTGGGCATCCAGTGATGTCACGGTGTTCTTTTTTTTTTTTTTTTTTTTTAATGTAGATTGTGAGCCCCACATAGAGCTCACAATGTACATTTTTCCCTATCAGTATGTCTTTTTTTTTGGAATATGGGATGGAAATCCATGCAAACACGGGGAGAACATACAAACTCCTTGCAGATGTTTTTTTTTGCCCATGGCGGGATTTGAACACCAGGACTCCAGCGCTGCAAGGCTGCAGTGCTAACCACTGAGCCACCGTGTGGCCCCTTTACGTCACGGTGTTCTTGTCAGACCTGGCACCAATGTGATTTGGTCTCATTAGTCACATGGGGTGCATTGATGTCATAATGTTGGGTCATTGTGTCATGACGTCAATGCATGACATCACAAGATGCCTGACGAGGACAGGGAGTGACTACAGGACATCTCTGGATGTTGAGAAGGTCCCCTGGAGAGGTAAGGTGAGACCCTCCCCCCTGGGCCTTCATTTGTTATACTCTGGAGTCTGAGTAGCATTATACAGTGGGGCTACTGTGGAGCATTATACTGTGAGGGGACATGGATGATTATACTGTGTGACGTGACATCTCCCCTCCCAGTACCCGCCCACACTCTCCTAACCCGCCCACACTCTCCTAACCTGGCAGGGAGGGGGCAGCGAAGGGAGAAGAAGACTGCAGCTGGAGCGGCAGCGAGGCGAAGAACAGCGGAGCAGCCATCTCTGGAGGTAAGTGGACACCAGGGGGGACTAAGTAGCCAGAGGATTAAAAAAAAATCCTCTGGCTACTTAGTGATTTACTACACAGCGTGGATTCTAACAATTCTTAGATTCCATGCTGTATAGTGAATAGGATTGCTTTTAAAATCCGATCTCCGATTAATAAAAAAATCCCATTGACTTGCATTGGGATCAGAATTGGGATCGAGATCGGGTTCGAATGAAAAATGATCGGAAATCGGATTTTAAAATCGATCCTGAAAAGTCAGGATCGGCTCAACCCTAGTCCTGATTTCTGCCTGTCCTCAGCATGGATACTAAGCCCATCTATGTGAGCTTTAGGTTCCTGGTTTCTTTCCTTTTTATGAATCTGTTTTACATTATATTACTGTATCATTTTTTACCCTTTTTTTGATTAAGCATTGTGACTCTTTTCATCATAACTTACTGTATTAAACTCCCTTTAATAAGTTTTGCCTAGTATCCGTGAATGAATGTACATGCTAAGCTTGGATCACATAATACTACCTATTCAGATAATAGTTTGGGAAACATAGTAGTGGATATATAACATAACTGGGGTTCATGTGGAGAATAGGAGATGTGAGAGAGTGAGGGGTGTGGTCTGGGAAGACAGGTATATTCCAGCCAGGTACCTAAAGGGTGTATGGTAAAGATTCACACCAGGGAGGTCAGCTGACTAATCAGGCCCTAATAACAGTCTGTGTGTGAAGACTAGGAGTGTGGTACCACACTGACAGAGTTGAACTGTCCAGACTGGACCTCCAAAGCAGGTACTGTGCCACCCTTTGTTGTTGCCAAGGTGGGAGACTGGTAGCCAGTCTCCTGTATAGTCAGGGAAAAATTTCCTTATGTTTAAGTTAGTTTTCTGAGCTGAGAAGGGTTTTGTTTTGTTTATCCTGTGGCTTTACAAAAGCAGTGTATGCGTTACATGTGAATAAAGCCTGAACTTGTGTGCAATCCAGTGTCTGTGTCCCTGTTTCCTGCACTGCTACAAGCATCTACCTGAGTGATTCCCCACAGAGGGAATAACTGAAGGCTTTCTTGCCAAACAAATCTTAGTGGTAGATGTTCTATCCAGCTTATTGACAGTGAGTGGGTTGGAGAAGAGGGGGAACATTAATGACTTATATAGATCAGTTGGATTGGTACTGATCGTCCAGCCACAGCCACACCTCATGTGACATCCACTGAAGATGTTTGAGAGAAATTGTTGCAGCTAAGTAAGATTTTTTGATTGAAGTGTTTCAAAAACCATCAGAATGCTAAAAAACAAAGACTGAACATTCCTACAAAGCTCACCAAAATCTAAGGAGAAACAAGCCAGGAATTCACCACAACCTGCTGTCTCCAAGCCGCTTGAGAACATTCCTTTGGGGGACTCCCAGCTTACAGGAATTTTCATAGGTGTTTTGCTTGTTATAAAGTGGGCCATGTAAGGTCTATTTACCCAGAGAGATGGAAGGTGGTCACATCTATCAAACCAGTGATTTTTGTCTCTGGTAAAGACATAATGTGCAACACCATATGCAAACTGTGAGGGTGGGTGATAATGTTACCTGGGGATTGAAATACTTGGGGCAACTAGTTTTCTAGTCTGTCCAGAAATGAAAAACTCTGTGGACATTGTTTCTGTAAAGACTTTGGTTGTGAAAGGGGTAGTTGAATGCCATCTGGGGGGTACCTGTCGCCAAGGTTCATCTGGATTGTGGTGATGGTAGCCATCTGAGAGAAGTGGGAGTGCCCAATGAATTACCTGTTGGTGTACTGTTGGAAAATGATTCAGGGAAACTGATTTCTGTGTATATGCCTAATATAAAACTATCATCATCACAACTGTATGTGATACATGAGGAAAAAGAGGTGACCCACAATGATCGCATGAAAGATGGTCCACCATCAAAGGTAGTTACAAGGTAGTTTACCCCATGATATGCAGGGGCATCGGCGTCCTGTCACTGGTAACCCAAGGTTGAATATGGCGGTGGACAATAAAGAGGAACTCCTCTTCATTTTCCACCTTGTGAATGTACCTTAAAGGTTGTAATCATATATAGGAATTGGGTTTTAGGTACTGATCCAAGGCTTTGTCATTAATAATGATAATGATGCAGCTTTTGCAGATATTTAAAATTAGTGTATGCCAGTCATGATTTATGCAAACCAAAAGATTGTGGTGTGGTGATATAAATAGTGTTTAGGAGAAAAGTGCATTTAACAAAAAAAAAATACACACGAGAACAAGGGAGCACAATTTGAAATTAGTTGGTGGGGGATAGATCAGAAGCAATGTCTAAAAATATTGTGATACTGAAAGAGTAGTAGATGCTTGGAACGAATAACCAGCAGATGATGTAAAATATACAGTAAATGAATCCTGTTTGGGATAAACACATGTCTATCCTAAGATATAAAGGCTATAATAAGAAGGTAGAATAGATGAACCATGCAGTCTTCTTCTGTTACTGATTAGTTATTAATGTTTATATGAAATGCTAATTTGTCCACCAGTCAATTCTAACATAACGTAATAGGCCTTTACTGGTATCCTATGTGTTAGCAATTCCTGACCCGTGAATTGAAAGTGTGGCTTATGAAAATCCCCTCATTTGTCGATAATGCTTTTAAACTAATTTGGGCGACTTTAAAGCGGCTTACACGCTGGTCAATACGAGGCATTACAGAACAGCATTAGTCAGGAATTAATAGCATATTAGAGAGGAGATTTATAACTCTATTCAGTTTAGCAGCAGGTAGAAAATTGTCACAATTTATTTATGAAGTAGCAATGGGAGAGATTTTTATGTACCTGGATTTTGGACAGCACATATGCCATAAAAGACATTGATTTTGTGTTTTTGTACGGCTGCATAGATAAAATACTTTTTCTTCAACTGTGTTTTTATTAATTCAACCAAAGAAAATGCTCAGTATAATAAAATTGACCATACTAGGATCCATATAAAACGATGTAACAGAAAATCATGAGCCGGGATGGTGGCAAGATATGCATCCAGCCTATCCTGAACGGTGTCGGAGATGTGTTCCATGGTTCTAACATTCTAGTATGGAGATTGAGCTGGAAGGGGGTGGAAGTCTATCAAAAAATGCAGTATTCTGGCTAATCCGATCCACACTTTGTAGGAAAATATTTGCAGTGGAAATTCTGCAATTTGAAAAATCGTTGTGTTTTTAAAAATCACAGCATGTCATTTATACCTATGGAAAGCTGGTGTTTTCTGCATAGGTATAATAGGGGCAGAAAGTCAGCAGAGGAAAACTCTGCCTACTTTCTGTGAAAAATTATGCCGAAAGAAGCGTTTTTGACTGCAGCTTGCTATGTGAGGCCTTAGAAAACCAAAAGGATGGAAAGGACTGCTCAACATGACACTAATTTCTAAAAAATTACAACTTTTATTAATAAATATCAATGAATACAATTATAGATAAAGGGCAAATACCATCAGACAAAGATAAGGTCTGAACCAAAGGCAAAAATGACTCCATGATAAGGCATGTTTAAGAGAGGTAAATTACACAATCTACAAAAATGTGATGTGCTATGTAATATCCAGGTAAATATGTCAGAAGATAACCAAGTATGTCTGGGGATCTAATGGTAGACCGTAGGCATGTTCAGAATATGTGAAACAGTGAGACCTCTGCGGATCTCTTTAATAATTGGTCTGGAGGATGCTAGGGCAGTGGAGGCTGCCTTTCTAAGCATAGCATAAAGAAGATATTGCTGCTCTGCAGAAAATAATCCTCCAGGAGTCGTCTGAGATGGTTTTGCCAAGGTAGTCTTCCCAATGGGCCATATACTAATATTTAGGAAGCCTATTGATTGGGGGGTCTATTAAGGATGGTATAAATAGTGCAGCTAAGGCTGCAAGTAGAATGTTTAATAAACACTCAAATGAGTGGGGGTGGATACTAAGAGACTGGAAAACAACACCCAGGTATAATGGTGGATTGAATGCAGTGGCGTAACTAGGAATGGCGGGGCCCCGTGGCGAACTTTTGACATGGGGCCCCCCCGACACCGAAGATCTCAACCGAGTCCCTCCTACGCATTCCTGCGCACTCTATTATGTTCCATAGTGGCCCCTGCACACAGTATTATACCCAATAGTGGCCCCTGCACACAGTATTATCCCCAATAGTGGCCCCTGCACACAGTATTAGGCCCCTGCACACAGTATTATGTCCCTTAGTGGCCCCTACAGGACTAACTACTGTCACGTCACCGCTGACCGCTATACCAGGACAAATTGTGGATAAAAAATCTGGTCATGTGCATTACAATTTAGTAACTCCATGTCCCTCATATTAATAGCAGTTAATCCCATCATGTCCCGGACAGTAACCCCTGTGTGCCTCACCATAAGGGTTACTGATATGTGAGAGACATGGAGGTAATAATAAAGTATCTTCATTATTATTACCCCCATATGTCTCACATATCAGTAACCCTTATGGTGAGGCACACAGGGGTTAATGTGAGGGAGATGATGGGGTTAACTGCTATTAATATGAGGCACATGGAGTTACTAAAACACAAGTAATCACCCCATATGCCTGACATTAATAAGTAACCCCAGTATGTACCTGTGTAGCTTTAGTTTCACTTTCCTTCTTCCTTTCTTCCTCCAGTGCAGGACGGCAGGGATGAGCCCCGCCTCCTCCTCTCATTGGTGGGCAGAGGACAGCAGAGAAAGGGAGGGGGGAGAGAGGGGGAGCGTCCTGAAGCGCTGAGAGGAGCCAGACCTGCATGCAGCTCCTGTGTCTCAGCCGTTGCTGCAGCTTCGGCGCCCCCTGTTGGTGGAAAGTATTCCACCAACAGGGGGCCCTGATCATTATACTCGGGGGTCCGAAAAGACCTCCGAGTATAATGATAGCAGCGATAGCAGCTGTCACCGGGCCCCTAATGTCCCGGGCCCTGTGGAAGCTGCTACCGCTGCTATGGTGGTAGTTACGCCACTGATTGAATGTAATAAATGTAATGCAGTGTAATAGTGATAGGAGAGAGAAATTCTCTTGGAGCAATTCAGGGTATAACTTGGTACACAGTCTTCACACTCTATATGCCAAGCCTTAGAAATTAGATTACATTTTTTCACAATTGCATAGCTTTGTTTAGCTAAAGGATTAATTTCTGTAAAGTAAAGTTAAATATTTCAGAGTCCATAATATTAAACTTAACAATTAATATACAATGTAACTGCAAATGGTTATGGCAATAATGAGTTATGCTCACAGCTGAGTTTTTTTGCATGGGGGTCGTGTGACTCCCTTGTATGGAGACACATGGCCTCTGCATACTGCCATATGTATGGAGAATACCTTAATATCCTGTATATGGAATCTGATTTCATAGAGCAGCATGCAGAGGTGGTACAGTGAGGGTCCATAAACTTGGATGGATGCCATATCGTGGCTCTCTACAACGTGAAGTAGTACTCAGTTGTAATAGGCCATTTACATAAACCTCAACAGTATGTACATAATGTATATAATTGTGGTGATATCTGATTAATCTCTTTACTAGTGGCTCTCTCAAAGAAATGATCACCATTACATGCTAAAAGTAACCAAGTAAGATAGAAAAGGGCTACAAGAGAAAGACCAGCAATACCTTTGAATAAACACATTAGGCCAATGATGTCCCTTTGACTTTGTTTAGAAATCCATAGACAATTTTATATAGAATTCACAATGTAAAAGAATGTAAAATGCAACCTCAAAATATGCACAAGATTGCAAAGAAAAAAGTGAACTAACAATAAACTGAAATGCTTAGTCTGATTTCTACCAAAAATGCAGCTACTTGTAAGTCTCCCAGATGCACCTGAATTCACAGATAACCTAAAGAGGATTTAGTCAGTATTGCTTCTTTGGGTTTGAAAACCTGCCATCAATAAAAGAAAGCGTGAGGAAATAGGTTTTACCATACTTGGAAACAAGATTGTGCCCATGCCCAAAGGAGTAAAGAGAGAACAGTAAATGCATTCATCACACTGACAGGTGTACCATACCTAAGCAGCTTTACATGATGATAGTGCCAAGCAACCCCTTTCATACAGGCTTATAGATGGTGTCAAGGTTTAATCTACAATTCACTGAAGAGTAAAATATGTAATTATTCTTCTACTTTGTTAGTTTTTGCTTAGTTTACCCATGAAATATTTCATTATATAGATGTGTGTTTACCTACCTTTCCTCTCATCGCAAGATGAGATGAGTGGTGTAAGATAACCAGTTTAAGGCAAGGCCCATGTAGTAGCCGTGGGAAAAACCGTGGAGGCAACACATTGCGGATTTTCCAGCAGTGCTTTTCACGGAAAGTCCGTCGAGGTTTCCTCTGTAACAGTTTTGAAAATTGCAGCATGTCCACTGCATGTATTTTTCTGCAATGTGTGGATTTGCTAGATGATCAGCTAGAATCCTATCCACTTTGTAGAGACTGTGAAATGCCGCAATATGCAGCATTTCCGCCGTGGCCACAGTGTTTATGCCACATGAGGTTCTGGCCTTAACAGAGAATTTTTTTGTGCTACTCACAATAACCGACATTGTAATAAGCCGGGGTCCCACGTGTCGTAAAAAAACCATGACATTTTAGAGTCACAGCAAAGTGGATGGAATTCTACTGAAAAATATGCCCAAGAGACACACTGCGATTCCCAAAACCATGGCAGGTTTTGAAAACTGTAGCATGTGGTTTCCCCATATCTATAATTGAAGCAGGATTTCTACAGAGGAAACTTCAGCGAACTTTCTGTGAGAAACGCTGTGGGACGCCACATGGGGCCTTAGCCATACAGACTTTTTTTCTTTTTTACAGGGCTAGTTACCTTGTGCGACTTATCTCTACATATTTTGAGCTGAGAGAACTTGAAAGGCAGCTCACCAGGACTGTAGCAACAAATATTCATATCATGGACTGTGACCTCTACAGAAGGACTACTTTTCTTATGTACTTTTCTCTTGCTTGACACCCCTTCAGTGTCTCTTATACTGTTATGTGCCACAAATTAAAAGAATTGGTAGTGTGATATTTGTTCCATTTCTACCGTAAATAAATTATATGTCCTTAACCGACCCCACTGCTTCCTACTGTATAACGCTCCTTTACTAGTCCTCTCACAGTATAATGACTACTTAATGGCCACCATGCAATATAATGACCATCAAACAGGAAAATGCCCCTGCAGTGATTCAGTGAGGGAAGCATTATGTAGCGCTTGTCATACGTAATTGATACGATGATATTCATGATATGCAGGCTTCTCTATCCATTATATACTGATTGACAGGTTTCTCCCTATACAACCTGTCATTCAGTGACTGGAGGGTAGAGAAAACCTTCATATCACTGGATTCTGTGCTGCAGTCCTGGCTTCACAGGTGAATACGAGCTAGGCCGCAACCAGTCCCGGGCTGCTGGTGCTTCCACATCTCAGTAAGTAATGTCAGCTGGAGTTAATTAGCAGCTGCCTGGATTTGCCGCTGTGTTACAGCAATTAGTACATGGCGGATATACCGACGGCGCACCATCTAAGGGCACTCTGACTATAAATAACTGCGTCTGTATTAGAGTAGGTTCACACTACTCCTATTAACATCAGTTGCATCTAATACATATGGAGCATCCCTCTGTCTGGTGTCTGTCTGCATTCATTCTGATGTCAATTAAAACATGACCGTCATATTTGCTTCTTTTCTGCTAGAATAAAGTTGTATATTCCCTTAGAAAAGTAAACAGACAGGAAAGAAGAAAGGTTTCATCGCGTTTTCACAGTCAGTGGTGACTTCCTTATTATGGATCCCACAGAGGTTAAATAATTTCATTAAGATAAATTCTGATCTCTTAATTTCCATAGATTTATAGAATAATAACATTGAAGCCAAGATCTGCGATATAATGTATAGTATATTTGTAAGCAAAGACTACAACCTGTGTAATACTGCATTACGCTCCTAATGTAGTCCTGCATATTTCTGTCTGCAGCATGTCAGCTCTTCTGGTCTTGAAGGAAAAGTACAATGATTTATTGACTAAAGGAGAAGTACAATAATGCTGAACTGAAGAACAAACCCAGAAAGTTGTCCTGCGTGTAATTGGTATTCAATGTTCGCTGCACACTCTGGTAATAACAACTGGCATATAAAGGGCTATCAATCTAAATTGATTAGAAAGCACTTTATTGTTATTGCAGATTTTCTGCGTCTGCAGTCTTTGGGTTCTGTCTTGTCAACAGGCATCTAAGGTTGGGATTTACATAAAAAAATTATGCAAATATTCTGTGCTAAAATGAGTTAGGAGATGTATAAAATACACAAGACCTTATGATAACCAATTTGTTTCTTAGTAATTAAACATATAGGCATATGTACATCAGGAAAGGTTGGTGGATTTGCAAGTAGGATGGCGGTGTACAGGTTATTATTGGAGCAATAGGTTTAGTTCCAAGCATGGTATCATTTGCACTGGGTTTGCATGTTCTCTTTGGTTTTGAGGTTCTTTTTATTTAGAATATTATTAAAGGGTTTATGAGAATACAATACTCTTGTCTTAGGCAACAAACCTAGTGCTGCTCATAGGCCTAGTTTACATCTGCGTTCGGTATCTATTTGGGGAGTCCGCTTTTGGACCTCCCCCCCCCACCGAACAGAAACCTATATGCATCAAAAGCAGCTAGCTAAGCCATAGACCATAGACAATAATGGGGTCGGTGTATTTTCAGCGCGGTGTCTGCACGAATCATGTGGAGAGAAAAGTACTGCAAGCACCACTTTTCTCTCCACATGATTTGTGTGGACACCGTGTGGAAAACACATGGACCCCATTATAGTCTATGGGGTCTGCGTGGTTGCTTAGCTAACCACTTGTTAATGCGTATGGGTTTCCATTCAAGGGATTCCCAAGCTGACTCCTTGAACAGAATATCGAATGCAGGTGTGAACCAGGCCTTAGATGAGAAATACAGCACATAAAATTGTTTTCAGTCTAGACAATGCACTAAGAACAGCACCAATATGTTTGCTAGTTTTCCTATATTGTATCAGTTTGGAGTCTAGGCTGTTAGTTTAGGTTACATTCACATATGCATCAGAGATTACATCAGGAGATTCTGCCAAAAATGCTAGCCCAAAAAGTCCTGCAAACTCCTTCTCTCGCCAATGAAGTAGTATAATAGACACCAAAGCGGAAACTCAAAGGAGCCCCATTATAATCAAAGAAATCTGTATTGCTGTCCATTACATGATGGATCTTCTTCAGGATCAATTCTGTTTTTCTGTTGCTAATATCGAACTGAAAAACAGAATGGACAATGCAGATGTGAACCTAGCCTTACAGAGTATTACCTAGATGGGGTCCAGTGGTGTAAGGCTCATGCACATGGGCATGTACTATAATCTGTACAGTATTGTGCAGAGACTGTACAGCTCTTTAGTATGAAGCCATGATATCTTTGTAAACTGGCGTACAAGCTTATTCAGAGTAGGCTTCTACATAAGCATACATACCATTATACATGCTGAATAAGATGAATTTGTGTCCCCTGGATTCTAAGGGTAAGTTCACGCTGGGGTTTTTGGTCAGGATTTTGAGGTCGTATCTGCCTCAAAACCCTGACTAAAAAGACGGCTCCTATTGAAATCAATGGGAGGCGGTCAGGTCTTTTTTCTGGGAGCCGGAAGAAAAAGGAAGCGAGGTGCTCATTCTTTAGGCCTCGCGATTTGGCCTCAAGACACTCCCTCCTCCGGACTAGGCCCATTCATTGGGCCTAATCCAGAGAAGAGTGCACGGCTGGATACCGGTGCAGTGCACCAGCCTTCAGTCGAGGCTACCCGGTGAACTTACCCTGTGTGAACGTACCCTTACAGAACCTGACAGAGAAAACACCTCTATGTCTCCATACGATGCCAGAAATATATGAAGGTCAAGGGCTCACTAACTATAATATAGCCATATGTATAAGTCTTAACTAAGAGGGTTCTCATTCACTGAAGTAAATGTCTTGTACAAAGCATATTGGAAAAGTGGATAATACTAAAAGGAAATGGAGCTCAAATATTTTCTACGCGTTTTGCTTTAGATAATTTTGTTTACATTTTCATATTTCATACTTTGTAATAATTCTAAGAGTCTTCCCATATCATGCAGTAAATCAGTCCAAATCTCATGTAGGTAAAAGCATTTTTCTACACAATTTAATCCATATCTAGGCGCGGCAATGTATTCCAAAATATATCAACCTGGCTGCCTTGTGGAGATAACATTACATACATCTTTCTGTAATGTGAATTGGGACAATGATACAAAGACTAGTATTTTTCATGATAATTTACTGTGACTGAACATTGAATGAAGACACCATTATATGCGCTCGTACTTAGTGTGGGTGGAAGAGGGAAGAGGTGAGCAAAAATTGAAAAGATAAATCACTTTTTCAGTATTCCAAGCAACTCTGAGGTGTTTGAACCTTTCTGTGGCTCACGATTCTTCTTTCTAAAGGTGTTTTGTATTACTAAGCCCCATTTTTTAAGTAAACAGTTGTCTGATATAAGAAAGTGTTTGTTTTACTCGCCAGAACATTCTTTATAATTCTAGAAACAGTTTTCACTATGTTTGAATTGAAAACCCAATGACAGTGCGATGTAATTTAACAGTGACAAGAAACAAGGTTTCTGTATTTTATAATGTGAGTTGCGTATTGATGCCATTGTTTGCTTACATGGCCGTGCAATGTAAGCAGCGAAGAGATCATGTTGTGCAAACAAGCTCCCTGTCCCTTTTAGGCTAATGCCCCACGTTGCGGAAACACAGCTTTTTTTGTTGCAGATTTTGTTGTGTTTTTTGAGCCACATCCAGGAGAAGAATGAGCAAAAGGTAGAAGTATGAGAACTTTTTATAGATTTCCCATTCCCTCTGTAGCCATTCTTGTCCTTGGCTCAAAAAACTGCAACAATATCTCCAACAAAAAAATCTGCGTTTCCGCAATGTGGGGCCTCAGTCTTAAATAGTTGATCAGCAGAATCCCAGGTGTCTAAATCCTACTGATATTTTCTTTATGAATGGGGGAAAGGTCATACTTATCATCACAGTCATTTTAAACTCCTCACCTTCTAAAAGCCATAACGTTTTAGTTTCCCATTCACAAAGCTGTATGAGGACATATTTTTGCAGCGACTGTTGACTGTATTTCATAATGGTACCATTTATTATTCTAGTAGGTATACTAGGAAGATGGAGAAAAATTCGGAATGGGGTTAAATTTGGAAAAAAATCTGCCTTTTTGCTACTTTCTTATAGATTTTGCTTTTAAAGTGTTCACTGTGTGGTAAAAATGACATGTTCCTTATATTGTTCTAGTCGTCATGATCATAACATAATTCTTGTTATAATGTTATACATTTACATACAATAATTAATTTGGTGACCATATTCTGACACCTGTAAGTTCATGTTTTTGTGTATGGAGCTGTGTAAGGTGTCATTTTTTTACTGCACTAGATGTTGATTTTATTTATAATATTTTCAGGAGTTTCTGATATTTTGATCACTTTGGAGAAATAATGGGATAAATATTTGTATATTTTTATAGTTCGATCAGTTTTCGGTGTAGGAATGGCTAGTATGTTTATGTTTAGTTTTGATTGTATATGTATTCTAAGGAAAGAGGGCAAATTGACATTTTATATGTTTTATTTATTTATTGTTTTGATATTTTTGAAATCTTAAAAATAATGTTTAGAACTATTTTAAGCCCTTTAGGGGGCTTTAACCTGCAATCATTAGATCACTTGTACCATAGACTGCAATATTACTGTATTGCAGTCTATGGGAAAATCCCTATATAACTATTGAAGCCTGCTACATGCAAGCCTCCTGAGTAGGGTTGAGCCGATCCTGACTTTCAGGATCAATTTTGAAATCCAATTTTAAAAGCAATCCTATTCACTATACAGCATGGAATCTAAGAATTGCTAGAATTCACGCTGTGTAGTGAATCACTAAGTAGCCAGAGGATTTTCTCCCAGTACCCGCACACACTCTCCTAACCCGCCCACACTCTCCTAACCTGGCAGGGAGGGGGCCGCGAGGCGAAGAAGACTGCAGCTGGACCAGCAGCGAGGCGAAGAGCAGCAGATCAGCCATCTCTGGAGGTAAGTAGCTACGAGACATGTTAGTTTAGCCTCCCATTAGAATGAATGGAGGCAGCCGGCACGCAGGGGCTTAAGGCTGTGTGTCGGCTGCTTTCATTCATTCCTATGGAACCGCAGCGGAGCCTTCACACTGAGTATACACTATATACTCAGTGTGAAGGCATTGTGGGAAATACTACCGATCCCGATCCCACCTAAAAAGATCGTGTTCGGAATTCCGATCGCGATCATGAAATTTTCTCCATCGCCGATCGGAATCCAATTTTTTCCGAACACGATCGCTCAAACCTACTCCTGAGTTATATTACTATGACAGATCTAGAAGCCTTCAGAAGTCTCGCAGCAGTCATAGTAAGTGGAAGACTCCTTTGATCAACCTGTATGGGGAAGAGATGAGGAATTGGTAGCCATAGAGATACTTAATAGAGATGAGCGAACACTAAAATGTTCGAGGTTCGAAATTCGATTCGAACAGCCGCTCACTGTTCGAGTGTTCGAATGGGTTTCGAACCCCATTATAGTCTATGGGGAACATAAACTCGTTAAGGGGGAAACCCAAATTCGTGTCTGGAGGGTCACCAAGTCCACTATGACACCCCAGGAAATGATACCAACACCCTGGAATGACACTGGGACAGCAGGGGAAGCATGTCTGGGGGCATAAAAGTCACTTTATTTCATGGAAATCCCTGTCAGTTTGCGATTTTCGCAAGCTAACTTTTCCCCATAGAAATGCATTGGCCAGTGCTGATTGGCCAGAGTACGGAACTCGACCAATCAGCGCTGGCTCTGCTGGAGGAGGCGGAGTCTAAGATAGCTCCACACCAGTCTCCATTCAGGTCCGACCTTAGACTCCGCCTCCTCCGGCAGAGCCAGCGCTGATTGGCCGAAGGCTGGCCAATGCATTCCTATGCGAATGCAGACTTAGCAGTGCTGAGTCAGTTTTGCTCAACTACACATCTGATGCACACTCGGCACTGCTACATCAGATGTAGCAATCTGATGTAGCAGAGCCGAGGGTGCACTAGAACCCCTGTGCAAACTCAGTTCACGCTAATAGAATGCATTGGCCAGCGCTGATTGGCCAATGCATTCTATTAGCCCGATGAAGTAGAGCTGAATGTGTGTGCTAAGCACACACATTCAGCACTGCTTCATCACGCCAATACAATGCATTAGCCAGTGCTGATTGGCCAGAGTACGGAATTCGGCCAATCAGCGCTGGCCAATGCATTCTATTAGCCCGATGAAGTAGAGCTGAATGTGTGTGCTAAGCACACACATTCAGCACTGCTTCATCACGCCAATACAATGCATTAGCCAGTGCTGATTGGCCAGAGTACGGAATTCGGCCAATCAGCGCTGGCTCTGCTGGAGGAGGCGGAGTCTAAGATCGCTCCACACCAGTCTCCATTCAGGTCCGACCTTAGACTCCGCCTCCTCCGGCAGAGCCAGCGCTGATTGGCCGAAGGCTGGCCAATGCATTCCTATGCGAATGCAGACTTAGCAGTGCTGAGTCAGTTTTGCTCAACTACACATCTGATGCACACTCGGCACTGCTACATCAGATGTAGCAATCTGATGTAGCAGAGCCGAGGGTGCACTAGAACCCCTGTACAAACTCAGTTCACGCTAATAGAATGCATTGGCCAGCGCTGATTGGCCAATGCATTCTATTAGCCCGATGAAGTAGAGCTGAATGTGTGTGCTAAGCTGGCCAATCAGCACTGGCTAATGCATTGTATTGGCGTGATGAAGCAGTGCTGAATGTGTGTGCTTAGCACACACATTCAGCTCTACTTCATCGGGCTAATAGAATGCATTGGCCAATCAGCGCTGGCCAATGCATTCTATTAGCGTGAACTGAGTTTGCACAGGGGTTCTAGTGCACCCTCGGCTCTGCTACATCAGATTGCTACATCTGATGTAGCAGTGCCGAGTGTGCATCAGATGTGTAGTTGAGCAAAACTGACTCAGCACTGCTAAGTCTGCATTCGCATAGGAATGCATTGGCCAGCCTTCGGCCAATCAGCGCTGGCTCTGCCGGAGGAGGCGGAGTCTAAGGTCGGACCTGAATGGAGACTGGTGTGGAGCGATCTTAGACTCCGCCTCCTCCAGCAGAGCCAGCGCTGATTGGTCGAGTTCCGTACTCTGGCCAATCAGCGCTGGCCAATGCATTCTATTAGCCCGATGAAGTAGAGCTGAATGTGTGTGCTTAGCACACACATTCAGCTCTACTTCATCAGGCTAATAGAATACATTGGCCAATCAGCGCTGGCCAATGCATTCTATTAGCTTGATGAAGCAGAGTGTGCACAAGGGTTCAAGCGCACCCTCGGCTCTGATGTAGCAGAGCTGAGGGTGCACAAGGGTTCAAGTGCACCCTCGGCTCTCCTACATCAGAGCCGAGGGTGCGCTTGAACCCTTGTGCAGCCTCGGCTCTGCTACATCAGAGCCGAGGGTGCGCTTGAACCCTTGTGCACACTCTGCTTCATCAAGCTAATAGAATGCATTGGCCAGCACTGATTGGCCAGAGTACGGAATTCGGCCAATCAGCGCTGGCCAATGCATCCCTATGGGAAAAAGTTTATCTCACAAAAATCACAATTACACACCCGATAGAGCCCCAAAAAGTTATTTTTAATAACATTCCCCCCTAAATAAAGGTTATCCCTAGCTATCCCTGCCTGTACAGCTATCCCTGTCTCATAGTCACAAAGTTCACATTCTCATATGACCCGGATTTGAAATCCACTATTCGTCTAAAATGGAGGTCACCTGATTTCGGCAGCCAATGACTTTTTCCAATTTTTTTCAATGCCCCCGGTGTCGTAGTTCCTGTCCCACCTCCCCTGCGCTGTTATTGGTGCAAAACAGGCGCCAGGGAAGGTGGGAGGGGAATCGAATTTTGGCGCACTTTACCACGTGGTGTTCGATTCGATTCGAACATGGCGAACACCCTGATATCCGATCGAACATGTGTTCGATAGAACACTGTTCGCTCATCTCTAATACTTAACACCCGAGATTAGAAAGAATTTTGCAGGCATTACCCAGATTTCCACTGAGCAGTCTCCAAATTACACCCACCGAACTATTATGGAGGATGTAGGGAAAGGTGAAGGATCAAGGAAATGTTTTCATTTTGCTTACCCAAATTCCTTCAGCCATAAAATTTTATTTTTATGAGCACATCTTAGTCTAACAGTAGATCTTTGTTGTATTACTTTGGACTACATAAATGATAATTATGATAAAATGCTGTTTTACTGTATTGGAGTACAGCAAGGTACAGTGTTGCCTATATTTTTATCCTCCATTTACACTGTAAATTATAAGTATAGTAGAAAACTTACTATAGGTAAGATTAAGGGGGGTATCGTCACTCCTTGGGGAGAGACCACCATATAGGTGTGTGGAGACTTATTAAGCCTTTAGCACTCCACTTTGCAAGGGACTGTGGGAAGAATATGCAAATCTGTTTTCCATAATATATAATAATAATACATTTTATTTATATAGCGCCAACATATTCAGCAGCACTGTACAATTTGTAGGGTTAAAATACAGACAGAGAGATACATTACAAAGAAAGTCATTTCACACAATGAGACTGAGAGCCCTGCTTGTAAGAGCTTACAATCTATGAGGTACATGGGGTGACACAAGAGGTAGCAGGGGCGGTATTGCTTAGGCAGAGGTCAGACACTTTTGTAATAGAGGTGACTGTCATTACATAAACATAAGACTTTATGAGCCGTCGACAGTCGTGTCCTTTAACATGTGGATGGAGCTTGGACCTATGGAGTTAGCATGAGATGACATCATATCATGTGGGGAAATGTGGGAGTGGGGACAGAGGAGGGTTAAGGGTTTACGTTAGAAATTGTGATAGGCTTGTCTGAAAAGATGCGTCTTTAGTTTACGTTTGAAACTGAAGAAATTGGGAGTTAATCTGATTGTCCGGGGTAGAGCATTCCAGAGAAGTGGTGCAGCTCGGGAGAAGTCTTGTATACGAGCGTGGGAAATTCTGATAATAGAGGATGTAAGTGTTAGGTCATTGAGTGAACGGAGAACACGGGTTGGGCGGTAGACAGAGATGAGGGAGGAAATGTATGGAGGTGCAGCATTATGGAGAGC
This sequence comes from Leptodactylus fuscus, assembly GCF_031893055.1. Taxonomy (NCBI): domain Eukaryota; kingdom Metazoa; phylum Chordata; class Amphibia; order Anura; family Leptodactylidae; genus Leptodactylus; species Leptodactylus fuscus. Next base: position 237,442,164 of record NC_134265.1, read on the forward strand.
CTTGTGGATGAGAGTGATAACGTTATATTTTATTCTATAATGAATGAATAGGCAGCCAATGTAACGACTGGCACAGACCAGAGGTATCGCTGTAGCGTCTAGCCTGATAGATGAGCCTGGCCGCTGCATTCAGAATAGATTGTAGAGGGGAGAGTTTAGTGAGGGGAAGACCGATTATTAATGAGTTACAGTAGTCAAGGCGAGAATGAATCTGAGAGACAATAAGTGTCTTTAGTGTATCTCTGGTAAGGAAAGGGCGTATTCTGGAGATGTTTTTTAGGTGGAGGTGACATGAACGTGCGAGTGATTCAACATGAGGGGTGAAGGAAAGGTCTGCGTCAAACATGACCCCGAGGCAGCGGGCCTGCTGCCTAGGAGTTATAGTAAGGCCTGAGACTACAATGGATATATCAGGGACAAATCTGTTAGATGGTGAAAACAGTAGTAGTTCAGTCTTGGAGAGATTTAGTTTTCCATGATGTAATTAGGAAGTCAGGTGCCTCAGTGTTGCAAACCAATAGAGGGCGCTCACTGGAATGTAAGATTGTGGAAGGTAAGATTGTGGATGATTCAGTAAGAGTTGGGTTTGTTAAATGAGATTATGAATGTGAGAACAATGACGTTGAGGGTGACTCTGTGATGTGGTGTAGGGCAAATGATCTTGTTCTTAATGTGGCCAAAACTAAAGAAATAATAGTGGATTTTGGATGTAATTTGGAGCATTTTGAGGGATAGACTTTTGAAGTGGTTAATAATTACAGTAAAATTATTTGGGTGTAAGTGTGGACAGCAAGAAACTAGAGAGTGTACACTGAGAAGGTATACAGTACAAGAAGGGAATGAGTAGGTTGAACAGATAATTAAGAAAGCTTACTGTCTTCTAGGCGGGATTGAGGAAGTCCTAATGAAAGTAATTTTGAGTAAATTTATGGTTTACATCCACCCATACATCAATTTAATTTAGCGTTGGTTGCTGAACTCAACAAATCAAATATATCAAATGCATAGTAACGGTCGGTAAAGGAGATCCTTCTTGCACTCATCTATTGTACATTATAATGTGTCATTGCGCTTCAAAAAGGGCTGATTTATAGGCGAGAACTGGATTGTAGGGGAACTGGTAGATTATGGCTAAAGTATATTTAATATTTTACAATTGTTTATACACACAGTTATTATCATTAGAGATGAGCGAACAGTGTTCTATCGAACTCATGTTCGATCGGATATTAGGCTGTTCGGCATGTTCGAATCGAATCGAACACCGCGTGGTAAAGTGCGCCATTACTCGATTCCCCTCCCACCTTCCCTGGCGCCTTTTTTGCTCCAATAACAGCGCAGGGTAGGTGGGACAGGAACTACGACACCGGTGACGTTGAAAAAAGTAGGCAAAACCCATTGGCTGCCGAAAACATGTGACCTCTAATTTAAAAGAACAGCGCCGCCCAGGTTCGCGTCATTCTGAGCTTGCAATTCACCGAGGACGGAGGTTTCCGTCCAGTTAGCTAGGGCTTAGATTCTGGGTAGGCAGGGACAGGCTAGGATAGGAAGGAGAAGACAACCACAACAGCTCTTGTAAGAGCTAAATTCCAGGGAGAAGCTTGTCAGTGTAACGTGGCACTGACGGGCTCAATCGCCGCAACCCAGCTTTCCCAGGATCCTGAATGGAATACACTGTCAGTGTGTTCCCGTATACCCGATATATACCCCCGATACCCGTTCCAACGGTGTGCCCCCCCACCTTCACCCCAGAAATACCCTGCAAGTCCCCTAGCAATAGAATTGGGGCTATATACACCCACTATTTTTGCTACTGCCATATAGTGCCATTGTCTCACTGGGAATTCAAAGAATATATTGGGCTTACATATAACTTCAATTCCAGGGAGAAGCTTGTCAGTGTAACGTGGCACTGACGGGCTCAATCGCCGCAACCCAGCTTTCCCAGGATCCTGAATGGAACACACTGACAGTGTATTCCCGTATACCCCATATATACACCCCAAATCACCGTTCCAACGGTGTGCCCCCCCACCTTCACCTCAGAAATACCCTGCAAGTCCCCTAGCAATAGAATTGGGGCTATATACACCCACAATTTTTGCTACTGGTATATAGTGCCATTGTCTGACTGGGAATTCAAAGAATATATTGGGGTTACGTGCACCCACAATTTTTACTACTGGTATATAGTGCCATTGTCTCACTGGGAATTCAAAGAATATATTGGGGTTATAAATACCCTCATTTCTTGCTACTGGTATATAGTGCCATTGTCTGACTGGGAATTCAAAGAATATATTGGGGTTACGTGCACCCACAATTTTTACTACTGGTATACAGTGCCAGTTTCTGACTGGGAATTCAAAGAATATATTGGGGTTACAAATACCCTCATTTCTTGCTACTGCCATATAGTGCCAGTTTCTGACTGGTAATTCAAAGAATATATTGGGGTTACGTGCACCCACAATTTTTACTACTGGTATACAGTGCCATTGTCTGACTGGGAATTCAAAGAATATATTGGGGTTATAAATACCCTCATTTCTTGCTACTGCCATATAGTGCCAGTTTCTGACTGGGAATTCAAAGAATATATTGGGGTTACGTGCACCCACAATTTTTACTACTGGTATATAGTGCCATTGTCTGACTGGGAATTCAAAGAATATATTGGGGTTACGTGCACCCACAATTTTTACTACTGGTATACAGTGCCAGTTTCTGACTGGGAATTCAAAGAATATATTGGGGTTACGTGCACCCACAATTTTTACTACTGGTATATAGTGCCATTGTCTGACTGGGAATTCAAAGAATATATTGGGGTTACGTGCACCCACAATTTTTACTACTGGTATATAGTGCCATTGTCTGACTGGGAATTCAAAGAAAAAATATTGGGGTTATAAATACCCTCATTTCTTGCTACTGCCATATAGTGCCAGTTTCTGACTGGTAATTCAAAGAATATATTGGGGTTACGTGCACCCACAATTTTTACTACTGGTATACAGTGCCATTGTCTGACTGGGAATTCAAAGAATATATTGGGGTTATAAATACCCTCATTTCTTGCTACTGGTATATAGTGCCATTGTCTGACTGGGAATTCAAAGAATATATTGGGGTTACGTGCACCCACAATTTTTACTACTGGTATATAGTGCCATTGTCTGACTGGGAATTCAAAGAATATATTGGGGTTACGTGCACCCACAATTTTTACTACTGGTATACAGTGCCAGTTTCTGACTGGGAATTCAAAGAATATATTGGGGTTACGTGCACCCACAATTTTTACTACTGGTATATAGTGCCATTGTCTGACTGGGAATTCAAAGAATATATTGGGGTTACGTGCACCCACAATTTTTACTACTGGTATACAGTGCCATTGTCTGACTGGGAATTCAAAGAAAAAATATTGGGGTTATAAATACCCTCATTTCTTGCTACTGCCATATAGTGCCAGTTTCTGACTGGTAATTCAAAGAATATATTGGGGTTACGTGCACCCACAATTTTTACTACTGGTATACAGTGCCATTGTCTGACTGGGAATTCAAAGAATATATTGGGGTTATAAATACCCTCATTTCTTGCTACTGGTATATAGTGCCATTGTCTGACTGGGAATTCAAAGAATATATTGGGGTTACGTGCACCCACAATTTTTACTACTGGTATACAGCGCCATTGTCTGACTGGGAATTCAAAGAATATATTGGGGTTATAAATACCCTCATTTCTTGCTACTGGTATATAGTGCCATTGTCTGACTGGGAATTCAAAGAATATATTGGGGTTACGTGCACCCACAATTTTTACTACTGGTATACAGTGCCAGTTTCTGACTGGGAATTCAAAGAATATATTGGGGTTACGTGCACCCACAATTTATACTACTGGTATATAGTGCCATTGTCTGACTGGGAATTCAAAGAATATATTGGGGTTACGTGCACCCACAATTTTTACTACTGGTATACATTGCCAGTTTCTGACTGGGAATTCAAAGAATATATTGGGGTTACGTGCACCCACAATTTTTACTACTGGTATATAGTGCCATTGTCTGACTGGGAATTCAAAGAATATATTGGGGTTACGTGCACCCACAATTTTTACTACTGGTATACAGTGCCATTGTCTGACTGGGAATTCAAAGAATATATTGGGGTTATAAATACCCTCATTTCTTGCTACTGGTATATAGTGCCATTGTCTGACTGGGAATTCAAAGAATATATTGGGGTTACGTGCACCCACAATTTTTACTACTGGTATACAGTGCCATTGTCTGACTGGGAATTCAAAGAATATATTGGGGTTATAAATACCTTCATTTCTTGCTACTGGTATATAGTGCCATTGTCTGACTGGGAATTCAAAGAATATATTGGGGTTACGTGCACCCACAATTTTTACTACTGGTATACAGTGCCAGTTTCTGACTGGGAATTCAAAGAATATATTGGGGTTACGTGCACCCACAATTTTTACTACTGGTATATAGTGCCATTGTCTGACTGGGAATTCAAAGAATATATTGGGGTTACGTGCACCCACAATTTTTACTACTGGTATATAGTGCCATTGTCTGACTGGGAATTCAAAGAAAAAATATTGGGGTTATAAATACCCTCATTTCTTGCTACTGCCATATAGTGCCAGTTTCTGACTGGTAATTCAAAGAATATATTGGGGTTACGTGCACCCACAATTTTTACTACTGGTATACAGTGCCATTGTCTGACTGGGAATTCAAAGAATATATTGGGGTTATAAATACCCTCATTTCTTGCTACTGGTATATAGTGCCATTGTCTGACTGGGAATTCAAAGAATATATTGGGGTTACGTGCACCCACAATTTTTACTACTGGTATACAGTGCCAGTTTCTGACTGGGAATTCAAAGAATATATTGGGGTTACGTGCACCCACAATTTTTACTACTGGTATATAGTGCCATTGTCTGACTGGGAATTCAAAGAATATATTGGGGTTACGTGCACCCACAATTTTTACTACTGGTATACAGTGCCAGTTTCTGACTGGGAATTCAAAGAATATATTGGGGTTACGTGCACCCACAATTTTTACTACTGGTATATAGTGCCATTGTCTGACTGGGAATTCAAAGAATATATTGGGGTTACGTGCACCCACAATTTTTACTACTGGTATACAGTGCCATTGTCTGACTGGGAATTCAAAGAAAAAATATTGGGGTTATAAATACCCTCATTTCTTGCTACTGCCATATAGTGCCAGTTTCTGACTGGTAATTCAAAGAATATATTGGGGTTACGTGCACCCACAATTTTTACTACTGGTATACAGTGCCATTGTCTGACTGGGAATTCAAAGAATATATTGGGGTTATAAATACCCTCATTTCTTGCTACTGCCATATAGTGCCAGTTTCTGACTGGTAATTCAAAGAATATATTGGGGTTACGTGCACCCACAATTTTTACTACTGGTATACAGTGCCATTGTCTGACTGGGAATTCAAAGAATATATTGGGGTTATAAATACCCTCATTTCTTGCTACTGCCATATAGTGCCAGTTTCTGACTGGTAATTCAAAGAATATATTGGGGTTACGTGCACCCACAATTTTTACTACTGGTATACAGTGCCATTGTCTGACTGGGAATTCAAAGAATATATTGGGGTTATAAATACCCTCATTTCTTGCTACTGGTATATAGTGCCATTGTCTGACTGGGAATTCAAAGAATATATTGGGGTTACGTGCACCCACAATTTTTGCTACTGGTATATAGTGCCAATTTCTAACTGGGAATTCAAAATGCGCAAGGCTCCCGGAAAGGGACGTGGACGAGGCCGTGGGCGAGGTCGGGGGAATGGTTCTGGGGAGCAAGGTAGCAGTGAAGCCACAGGGCGTCCCGTGCCTACTCCTGTGGGGCAGCAAGCATTGCGCCACTCCACAGTGCCAGGGTTGCTTGCCACATTAACTAAACTGCAGGGTACAAACCTTAGTAGGCCCGAGAACCAGGAACAGGTCTTGCAATGGCTGTCAGAGAACGCTTACAGCACATTGTCCAGCAGCCAGTCAGACTCTGCCTCCTCTCCTCCTATTACCCAACAGTCTTGTCCTCCTTCCTCCCAAAATTCCCAAGCTTCACAGAACAATAACCCCAACTGTCCCTGCTCCCCAGAGCTGTTCTCCGCTCCTTTCATTGTCCCTCAACCTGCCTCTCCACGTCACGATTCCACGAACCTAACAGAGGAGCATCTGTGTCCAGATGCTCAAACACTAGAGTCTCCTCCATCTCCGTTCGATTTGGTGGTGGATGACCAGCAACCCACCCTCATCGACGATGATGTGACGCAGTTGCCGTCAGGGCATCCAGTTGACCGGCTCATTGTGCGGGAGGAGGAGATGAGACAGGAGTTGGAAGAGGAAGTGGTGGATGATGAGGACACTGACCCGACCTGGACAGGGGGGATGTCAAGCGGGGAAAGTAGTGTGGATGTTGAGGCAAGTGCAGCACCAAAAAGGGTAGCTAGAGGCAGAGGCAGAGGTCAGCAGCTTAGGCGAAGCCAGGCCACACCCGGAATCTCCCAAGATGTTCCAGTTCGTACCCAGCCCCGAAAAACTCCCACCTCGAGGGCACGTTTCTCGAAGGTGTGGAGTTTTTTCAAGGAATGCGCCGAGGACAGATATAGTGTTGTCTGCACAATTTGCCTCTCGAAATTGATTAGGGGCTCTGAGAAGAGCAACCTGTCCACCACTTCAATGCACCGTCATTTGGAATCCAAGCACTGGAATCAGTGGCAGGCAGCAACAGCAGGACAAAGGCCGCCTGCCGTTCACGCCACTGCCACTGCCTCTGCCACTGCCTCTGCCTCTGCCACTGCTGACTGTGCTGGCGATGCACTCCAGAGGACGAGCCAGGACACCACTTCATCTGCCTCCGCCACTTTGTTGACTTCTCCCTCATCCTCCCCTGTTCCTGTCTTATCTCCTTCTCCTGCACCATCAAAGGCACCATCAGGCGCTTCTTTACAACAACCCACCATCTCTCAGACATTGGAGCGGCGGCAGAAATACACTGCTAACCACCCACACGCGCAAGCCTTGAATGCCAACATCGCTAAACTGCTGGCCCAGGAGATGTTGGCGTTCCGGCTTGTTGAAACTCCCGCCTTCCTGGACCTGATGGCAACTGCGGCACCTCGCTATGCCGTCCCTAGCCGTCACTACTTCTCCCGGTGTGCCGTCCCCGCCTTGCACCAGCACGTGTCACTCAACATCAGGCGGGCCCTTAGTTCCGCGCTTTGCACAAAGGTCCACTTGACCACCGACGCGTGGACAAGTGCATGCGGACAGGGACGCTACATTTCACTGACGGCACACTGGGTGAATGTAGTTGAGGCTGGGACTGCTTCCCAAACTGGCCCGGTGTACCTCGTCTCCCCGCCTAACATTCCTGGCAGGGACACGAGAAGAACACCCCCCTCCTCCTCCTCCTCTACCGCCTCCTCCTCCGCCACCGCCTCCTCCTCCGCCACCGCCTCCTCCTCCGCTGTTAGATTGACCCCAGCTACGATTTGGAAACGTTGCAGCACTGGCGTTGGTAGACGTCAGCAGGCTGTGCTGAAGCTGATCAGCTTGGGGGACAGACAGCACACTGCCTCCGAGGTGAGGGATGCCCTCCTCGATGAGACGGCAATATGGTTTGAGCCGCTGCACCTGGGCCCAGGCATGGTCGTTTGTGATAACGGCCGGAACCTGGTAGCAGCTCTGGAGCTTGCCGGACTCCAACATGTTCCATGCCTGGCCCACGTCTTCAACCTAGTGGTGCAACGTTTCCTAAAGAGCTACCCCAATGTTCCAGAGCTACTGGTGAAAGTGCGGCGCATGTGCGCCCACTTTCGCAAGTCGACAGTAGCCGCTGCTAGCTTAAAATCTCTCCAGCAACGCCTGCATGTGCCACAACACCGGCTTTTGTGCGACGTCCCCACACGCTGGAACTCAACGTTTCAGATGTTGAATAGAGTGGTTGAGCAGCAGAGACCTTTGATGGAATACCAGCTACAAAACCCTAGGGTGCCACTAAGTCAGCTGCCTCAGTTTCACATCCATGAGTGGCCATGGATGAGAGACCTTTGTGACATCCTACGGGTCTTTGAGGAGTCCACAAGGAGGGTGAGCTCTGAGGATGCGATGGTGAGCCTTACAATCCCGCTCTTGTGTGTTCTGAGAGAATCCCTGATTGACATCAGGGATAACTCAGATCACACAGAGGAGTTAGGGATAGCATCCGATCCGTCACAGCTGGAGAGTAGGTCCACACATCTGTCCGCTTCACTGCGTTTAATGGAGGAGGAGGAGGAGGAGGAGGAAGAAGAGTTGTCCGATGATGTGATGGTGATACAGGAGGCTTCCGGGCAACTTCGAATCGTCCCATTGTTGCAGCGCGGATGGGTAGACATGGAGGATGAGGAGGAAATGGAGATTGAACTTTCCGATGGGGCCAGAGGAGTCATGCCAACTAACACTGTGGCAGACATGGCTGAGTTCATGTTGGGGTGCTTTACAACCGACAAGCGTATTGTCAAAATCATGGAGGACAACCAGTACTGGATCTTTGCTATCCTTGACCCCCGGTATAAAAACAACATCTCATCTTTTATTCCGGTAGAGGGGAGGGCCAATCGCATCAATGCTTGCCACAGGCAATTGGTGCAGAATATGATGGAGATGTTTCCAGCATGTGACGGCGGCAGGGAGGGCAGTTCCTCCAGTAGGCAACCAAGTTCTCACCGGTCCACACAAACGAGGGGCACACTGTCTAAGGTCTGGGACACCTTGATGGCACCCCCTCGCCAAAGTGCCGCCACGGAGGGTCCTAGTGTCACCAGGCGTGAGAAGTATAGGCGCATGTTGCGGGAATACCTTTCCGACCACAGCCCTGTCCTCTCCGACCCCTCTGCGCCCTACACGTATTGGGTGTCGAAGTTGGACCTGTGGCTTGAACTTGCCCTATATGCCTTGGAGGTGCTGTCCTGTCCTGCCGCCAGCGTCCTATCTGAGAGGGTGTTCAGTGCAGCCGGTGGCATCATCACTGACAAGCGCACCCGTCTGTCAGCTGAGAGTGCCGACCGGCTCACTTTGATAAAAATGAACCACCACTGGATAGAGCCTTCATTTTTGGGCCCACCTGTGTAAAGCACCCCAACATGAAACTCCATGTCTGTACTCAACCTCTCCAATTCCTCCGCATCCTCATACTCATCCACCATAAGCGTTGCACAATTCTGCTAATACTAGGCTCCCTTCACCCTGATTTCCCCCAACTCTGCTGGTTAGAGGCTCCCTCCACCCTGATTTCCACCAACTCTGCTGGTTAGAGGCTCCCTCCACCATGAATTGGTCCAAACTGGGCTGTTTAGCGGCTCCCTCCACCATGAATTGGTCCAAACTGGGGTTTTTAGAGGCTCCCTCCACCATGAATTGGTCCAAACTGGGCTGTTTAGAGGCTCCCTCCACCATGAATTGGTCCAAACTGGGGTTTTTAGAGGCTCCCTCCACCATGAATTGGTCCAAACTGGGCTGGTTAGAGGCTCCCTCCACCATGAATTTGCCCAAACTGGCCTGTTTAGAGGCTCCCTCCACCATGAATTTGCCCAAACTGGCCTGTTTAGAGGCTCCCTCCACCATGAATTGGTCCAAACTGGGGTTTTTAGAGGCTCCCTCCACCATGAATTTGCCCAAACTGAGCTGTTTAGAGGCTCCCTCCACCATGAATTGGTCCAAACTGGGGTTTTTAGAGGCTCCCTCCACCATGAATTGGTCCAAACTGGGGTTTTTTAGAGGCTCCCTCCACCATGAATTTGCCCAAACTGGGCTGTTTAGAGGCTCCCTCCACCATGAATTGGTCCAAACTGGGGTTTTTAGAGGCTCCCTCCACCATGAATTGGTCCAAACTGGGGGTTTTTAGAGGCTCCCTCCACCATGAATTTGCCCAAACTGGGCTGTTTAGAGGCTCCCTCCATCATGAATTGGTCCAAACTGGGGTTTTTAGAGGCTCCCTCCACCATGAATTGGTCCAAACTGGGGTTTTTAGAGGCTCCCTCCACCATGAATTGGTCCAAACTGGGCTGTTTAGAGGCTCCCTCCACCATGAATTGGTCCAAACTGGGGTTTTTAGAGGCTCCCTCCACCATGAATTGGTCCAAACTGGGCTGTTTAGAGGCTCCCTCCACCATGAATTGGTCCAAACTGGGGTTTTTAGAGGCTCCCTCCACCATGAATTGGTCCAAACTGGGGTTTTTAGAGGCTCCCTCCACCATGAATTGGTCCAAACTGGGGTTTTTAGAGGCTCCCTCCACCATGAATTTGCCCAAACTCTGCTGGTTAGAGGCTCAATCCACCCTGATTTTCAAAACAAATGTTGGTGCCAACCTCAACTTACTACAAGGGCCAAATTCACTGCTGGTGACAAGCTCTCCTCACTGCAAGTGCCAAATACACATGTTTCAAGGTGTTTTCCTACTGTCAGAGAGGTGGTATTGAGTGTGTAAAGTGTGTAGTTGTTAGGCTGTGATGTTGGGGTAATAGAGGGTCTTTGGTGTGTTAGATGCCCCCAGACATGCTTCCCCTGCTGTCCCAGTGTCATTCCAGAGGTGTTGGCATCATTTCCTGTGGTGTCATAGTGGACTTGGTGACCCTCCAGACACGGATTTGGGTTTCCCCCTTAACGAGTATCTGTTCCCCATAGACTATAATGGGGTTCGAAACCCGTTCGAACACACGAACATTGAGCGGCTGTTCGAATCGAATTTCGAACCTCGAACATTTTAGTGTTCGCTCATCTCTAATTATCATCACAGTTGTATTTTATATGTTGTACGCTTTAATTGTATGTGTTAAATGGATTTTATGTTGCTCAGCGCTGCACCTCCCATGAGGCAACCTGAAGCGACCGCTTCAGGCAGCGCTATGCCAGGGCCCGGGGGGCGGGGGGGGGGGGGGCTGGGGGCATTTTTGCTTACCTAATCCAGTCCAGGACAAGCTGTCCTGGACTGGCTTAGCGTCACCGTCTCGGCAGCCCGACACGAGAACTGAGCGGTGGATTGGGGAGGCCCTGTGGACGAGGCGCTGCTCCAGCGGCCTTCCCTCACGCTCAGGCAGAGAGCAGGTATTCTCCCTGCCTGCTAACGCTGCTCTGCCACGCCCCCCTTTGCTCTGCCCCGCCCCCTTCACCCTTCCCCCTCCGCCCTGCCTCCTCCGCTCCGCCCCCTCCTCCCGGGGGAGGGGGGTTGGGGGGGCGGCTTTCTGTCGTCCGCCTCGGGCGGCAAAAAAGGTAGGTTCACCCCTGATGTTGCTAATAAAACACAATTTTTTTGTGTAATTGTGTTTACATCTGTGTGGTTGGATTATTTTTTGTTGAGGACTAAAATTTCACAGTTTTGCATTTGACAAAGTTATATGTCATTTTATTTTAATGTAGATTGTGAGCCCCAGATAGAGTTCACAATGTACATTTTTCCCTATCAGTATGTCTTTTTTGGAATATGGGATGGAAATCCATGCAACCACGGGGAGAACATACAAGCTCCTTGCAGATGGTTTTATGCCCTTGGTGGGATTTGAACACCGGGACTCCAGCGCTGCAAGGCTGCAGTGCTAACCACTGAGCCACCGTGTGGTCCCCCATTTTATTTTATTTTATTTTGTCTTAACTCGATTACGCTGGGTTCACACCAGCGTTCGGTCTCTGTACTTACCGTATTTTTCGGATTATAAGACGCACCTAGGTTTTAGAGGAGGAAAATAGGGAAAAAAAATTTTGAAGCAAAAAATGGTAAAATATTTAATATATGGGAGTTGTAGTTTTGCAACAGCTGCAAGGCCACATTGACAGGTGACCCTGCAGCTGTACGGGGACGCATAGAGTGTTTTTTTTTGCGGGGCCAGAAGTACTTTTTAGTTATACCATTTTGGGGAATATCTATTGCTTAGATCACCTTGTATTGAAAAAAAACCTGGTGGTTTATGACATATGATTTTCTACTTTTATATATATATTCTAGGGACAGGAGGTGATTTAGAACTTTTATTTATTTCATATTTTTATTATATATTTTTAAAGCTTTTTTTTTTTTTTTTTACTATTTTATTCCCCCCCCCCGGGGGCTTGAGCCTGCGGTTGCTTGATTGCAAGTCCCATAGACGGCAATACAACTGTATTGCCGTCTATGGGACATTCTGTCTATTAGTATTACGGCTGGTCATAGACCCAGCCGCAATACTAATATAGCCGTGACAGGCCTGGGAGCCTCATTAGGCTCCCAGCTGTCACTCGAACAGGTCGGCTCCTGCGATATCGCCGCGCAGGAGCCGGCCTGCAACTTCACAGGTACGGGGCCGGTGGGGACCGGCCCCGGGGGAGAAGGGGCCACCGATACTGACCCGGCATCCGCTGTACTAGAGAGGCGGATGCCGGTGAGGGATAGACGCCGGCACAGGTGCCGGGGCCTGAGACATCGCTGCCCTGCATGAAGCCAGCGGCGGGGGGACGGAGGAGCGGAATAGCATCGCCCCTGCCGCTGCTGGCTTCATGCAGGGCAGAGGAGCGCAGCGATGTCTCAGGCCCCGGCGTCTATCCCTTGCCGGCATTCGCCTCTCTATTACGGCGGGTGCCAGGCGCCACATTCAGACTATAAGACGCACCCTTGTGCGTCTTATAGTCCGAAAAATACGGTAGGTTTCCGTCTTCTGCTGACAGAAGACGGAAACATGTCAGACCGGGTCCAGACCGTTTTGGGCTCTCAAATGAATGAGTTTGAAAAATGCCTGCAGGTTTCCGTTTCCTACCCAGTTTCGCGCAGGAAACAGAAACCTGTATAAACGGAGACCGGGCGCAGATATGAACGAGCCCTCACAACGAAAAACCTATTACTTACATTGTTTACATTAACACCCAATAATAACTTTATTGAATGGATTGTTATTAGGAAAGGATGGTACATATCTATGTTTTTTGCTTTTTAAAGATTTTTTTTTTTAAACATAATTTAATAAATATATTAGCACTGTTTAATAGCTATATATATTTTTTACCTTCTTAATACTAGTTTCACACTTTAAGGGGGTCCGGCGGGTTTCTGCCTGGTTTCTGTCCGGAAATTACAGAGAGGACTTTTCACTCTGCATTTTTAAAGTGGAATGGGGAATGGAATCCCCAAATGTAGCGTAAGCATGTGAACTTAGGCTAACCCCTTCCTGCCGATGGCATTTTTTGATTTTCGTTTTTCGTTTTTGACTCCCCTCCTTCTAAACCCTATAACTTTTTATTTCTCCACTCCCAGAGCCATATGAGGTCTTAGTCTTTGCGGGACAATTTTTTCTTCATGATGACGCCATTAATTATTCTATATAATGTACTGGGAAGCTGGAAAAAAATTCAGAATGGGGTGGATTTGAAGAAAAATGCATTTCTGTGACTTTCTTACGGGCTTCGGTTTTACGGCGTTCACTGTGCAACCAAAATGACATGTCCCCTGTATTCTGTGTTACGGTATGATTCCGGGGATACTTATTTACTTACAATTTATATGGTTTTATTTACATTTTAACCCCTTAAAAAATCCAAAACTGTTAAAAATTATTTTCTAAAAGTCTCCATATTCTGACAGCCGTAACTTTTTTTACGTCCATAGGGCGTATTTTTTTGCGGGGCCGGGTGTACTTATTAGTTATGAAATGCTATTGTTTTGATTACTTTTTAATTGAATTTTTACCAGAATCAAAACAGTGAAAAAGCGGCGGTTTGGCACTTTTGACTATTTTTCCCACTACGACATTTACCGTACAGGAAAAATATTTTTAAAGATTTGTAGAGTGGGCAATTTCAGACACAGGGATACCTAATATGTAGGTGTTTCACAGTATTTAACTACTTTTATATGTGCTGTAGGGAAGGGGGGGTGATTTGAATTTTTAATCCTTAAAAAAAAAAAATATATTTATTTATTTATTTAATCACCATTTCTTTTGCAGGCTGCATAGAGTAGCATAAAGTAGCCTGCAAAGGCTCCTGGCTGTCATGGAAACGTGGCATCTGCCCTGAAGCTTGCTCCAGGTGCCGGTGATCACCGGCAAAATGGCGGCGCCCATGCACCGCCAGGAAAACGGCGCCTCCAGCGCCTTTGATGAGGCACCAGAGGGGTTAATGCCTCCAATCGGTCCCCGGACCATGTAACACAGTAGACACCCAGCGGCTATGGCAGCCGCCCGACTTCCGGGTGGCCGCCATAGTTAAACACCCGACATGCGCCGTACTAGTATGGCGGATGTCGAGAAAGGGCTAACATCAGAAGTTGGCAGTGTCAGAACTCAGAATCACACCCCTTGTCTGCTCCTGCCTGACACTACCCTATTGACAGTATAGAGCTTAGGTAGCATATCAGGAACCAAAAGTGACAGCATTGGTTGCTCAGGAATAGTGTGGACTAGAGAAAAAATTCCAACTGTGCCGGAATTGGTGGAGCAGCACCTATTAGATGATGCAGGGAGTTGTACCTGTTTGAGGTGGTGAATGCTCCTCTTTAGAGCTGAAGTTTTGGTAAGTAGTTTATTTGTTTTGGCACTCTAATGTTATACATGAACATAATATGTTGCAACTATATGGAAACCTATGCATCCCCTTGTGTTGAAAACAGCTTTGATTTTTATGATCCAGCAAGAAAGAAATCAATATAAATAATGGTTTACTGCTTTGAAATTTCACCACATGTATACTCTGAAGTTTCTGTACTTTTGCTGCTATGTCAAATGTACTAAAGCCATAAAAGGATAATGATTTTCATTGACATTTTTATATTTACAATGTTTTATACTTTCTCTTTTATATTGCATTGGATCTTAAAGAGGTTTTCCCAGGACTTGCATATTTTGGTGACCATCCTTTAGATGTGACTAATGCAGATCCAACACCTAGAACCGCTGCCAATCAGATGGTTGAAAAGGCTCACAAGCTGTGGTTTATTCCTTGGGCTGATTATGTTATGTTCATTGGTTACATGGTACAGCAGTAGTTCAGTCCCATTCAAGCGAAATGGGGCTGAGAAAACTATACCAAGAATAGCTCCTTTGCAATGTATGATGCTGTGCTTGATATTCAGTGAAGACGTTCACCTGAACGCTGCAGACTCTTCAACTGGCAGATCTGTGTGGGTCTAGAGTGTTAGACCCCTGTTGATCTGATCATACATTGATAGAATAGGTCATCAGGCTATAACTCCTGTTAAACCCCTTCTAAATATATCTGTTCAGTGGGAAGTAAGCAAATCACAAAAGTCCGAGTTGTGACCTTGCATATATTAGTGTATCTTTTAGAGCAGTCAAAATAGTCACCTTTTGACCCCTCATCCAGGTGTACCATGCAATAAAGACAGCCAATGTAGTTTCTGCAGAGGAAGGGAAGATCTAGACAAGGCTGCTTCCATCTACTTTACTATTGTATAGTCAGAAGCTGTAAAGAACTCCTTTATCTATTGGTACTACAATGACAGAAAATTCAGAGGGGAATCAGCGCTATTGTCATAGAAAGGGGATAAAAAGGGCAAACAAGAACTAATCCAAGAGTACTCAACTACTTTTAGTCATTCCACTGATTAAGAACTGCCATCAGGGGAAAGCCCAAGAAGAACAGGAGCTGAATGTATCCAGTGGTCACATGTATTAAGACATGCCTTTAACTCTGCCCATTCCTACTCATGTCCCCTTTTGTGTCCACATATAGTATAATAACTCCTTCCTAACACCCACACAGAATAACACTCACACTGTATATTGTCCCCAATACAGTATAATGCCCCTGCCATGGTCTCCACAAGGTATAATATCCTAGTGCCCCCCATCTATTCTTCAATAGATTCGACTCCAAGCAAATGCTCCCCCCACCAGCATGTCAGCTAACCGCCCTCCCCTCACACACCAAGACCCAACCCCCACCGACCTGCGGTCAACTGCAATCTGACTATCTGATCCTGCAGGAGTCTCAGGTGTGTAAGGAAATGAAGAATATTAGAGCGAACAAAGCGGGGGGACCTGATGGTATAAGCGCAAGAGTTTTTAAAATGTGCAGTGACCAGCTGTGTGGTATTATAACGCACATGTACAATATGAGCCTGAAGCTGGGGGTGGTACCTCAACTGTGGAAAACATCTTGCGTGGTACCAGTCCCAAAGAAACCCAACCCGATGGGCTACAATGACTACCGACCTGTAGCACTGACATCACACCTAATGAAGGTCCTAGAGAGACTGGTCCTGACACACCTACGCCCCCTAGTGAGCTCCGCTCTGGACCCCCTCCAGTTTGCCTACCGGCCAGGCATTGGGGTAGATGACGCCATCATCCACCTTCTTCACAGAGCGCTCTCTCACCTGGAGAAACCCGGGAACACTGTGAGAATAATGTTCTTTGATTTCTCCAGTGCGTTCAACACCATTCAGCCAGGGCTACTGAGGGAGAAGCTGAACCTTGGTGGTGTGGACCATCACCTGTCCAACTGGATCCTAGACTACCTGACAAACCGCCCTCAGTATGTGAGAGCCCAGGACTGTGTGTCTGACACTGTGATCTGTAGTACGGGGGCACCTCAAGGTACAGTTCTTGCCCCATTCCTCTTCACATTGTACACTGCTGACTTCAGGCACAACTCATCCAGCTGTTACTTACAGAAGTACTCCGATGACTCTGCTATAGTCGGCCTTATCACTGATGGCGATGATAGGGAATACAGAGACTTAAACCGGGATTTTGTTGAATGGTGCCAGCAGAACCAGCTCAGGATTAATGCTGGGAAGACCAAGGAGATGGTGGTGGACTTTAGTAAACGGAGAGGTGCTCCGACCCCGGTGGAGATCCAAGGAACATGTATTGAGATAGTCAGGACCTATAAGTACCTGGGCGTGCTCCTCAATAATAAACTAGACTGGGCTGATCACCTGGAGGCGCTGCACAGAAAGGGCCACAGCAGACTCTACCTGCTCAGGAGGCTGAGGGCCTTCGGAGTCCAGGGGACACTTCTTAGGGCCTTCTTCAACTCTGTGGTTGCCTCAGCCATCTTTTTCGGTGTGGCCTGCTGGGGAAGCAGTATATCAACCAGGGACAGAAATAGACTTGACAGGCTGATCAGGAGGGCCAGCTCTGTCCTGGGGAGCCCCTTGGACCCAGTACAGGTGGTGGGTGACAGAAGGATACTGTCTGTGGTGACCTCCATGCGGGGGAACAAATCCCACCCCATGTATGGGACCCTGATGGGACTTGGCAGCACTGTAAGCGACCGTCTGCTTCACCCCAAGTGTGAGAAGGAGCGCTATCGCAGGTCCTTCCTTCCAACCGCGACCAGGCTGTATAATCTACATCAGACCAAACGAAGAGCTCTCCGCACAGAGAACTAATGATTATGAGGATGACCATGAGGTCTTCCTCTTTCTCTTCTGTTTTTCCTTAGCTGCCATGGACTCCTAGTATATCTTCTCTTCTCAGCTTATCTGTGTCTACGTCTGTAACATATTACTCTGTATTATCCTGTATCTGTATTACTATGCTGCTGTAACACGCTGAAATTTCCCCAAGGTGGGACTATTAAAGGATTATCTTATCTTATCTTATACAGTAGAGTGCACTCTCTGTGCCCCCACTTCGTATGATGTCTCATGGGGAATGGGGGCCTTAGGTGTGAAATAGATTTATCCTGGACAACTCCGTTAAGGGATCAGTTTACTTAATGTTAAAAAAAATTCTCTGTGCCCAAATAACCCTGTTCTTTCTTTGTTCTGAACGTTACAAGATATTTTAGGGAATCTCAGTATAACATGTATTCTGTCAGTTGAGTACGTCAAATATCTGTAAAGAGTGTCTAGAGGATGGACATTGGACAGATGCCCCTGTAGAATCATCACTACTGTTTCCTTGGACATGTACCAGTTGTGGTACAATTATCCTAAAATCATAAGGTGGCTTCTAATATTTTTAAGCCAAATAATATTAGTTCTTATAATTCTGTATGGGTATAATTTATCAGAAATCTTGGAATTTAGCATTTAACATAAATACAAAACTGTGAAAAACACAACTGTAAGCAGATTTACATTAGTCTTGAAAATAGAGGGCAAGCTCTTTTTGCATTTTTAAATTTGTGTTACTGATCATTGTCTCATGTAAATATACCTGCCATCTGCCAACATACAAGTTCTATTACCAGCTAAGTCAATCACTTATGTGGGCATAAAAACCATTAGTTGTTGGCAGCACATCACCCCATGTAAGAAGGAACACTGACAATAATGAAACTATATGTGCTTGAACAATTACACTAAGGGGGTATTCGCAATTGCGCCGCTGTCTGCCCGCCGTGATTCTGCTGAAATTCCAGGAAAAACAGCTTTGGGACAGCTTGCATACGGACAGTTTAAAAACCCATTTATTTCAATGGGTTTTTAAAGGGAGCTGACTTTTTATCAGCGCAACTACAAGCGCTGTGCAGTTAAAGCGCACGGTCCTCATAGACTATAATGGGGTCCGTGCGCTTTAACTGCACAGCGCTCCTCTTAAACACTCTCCTCCTGCTATTCGTGGAATTGGTGACTCTCCTTTAGTCAAATAGTGGTTTCCCCTGAAACAAGCATTTTTTCCCATAGACTATAATGGGATTTGATATTTGATCGAGTAGTCGAATATTGAGGCTCTACTCAAAATGAATATCGAATCTCGAATATTTCACTGTTCACTCATCTCTAATAATGGTAACTTTCACATATAGATCACCAGGCTGTAAAGCTGTAGAGACCCAATATCACAGATAAAAAGTGGAAACAATAATATCCAGGTTAGGCAATGATGTACAGGCTAAATCCATCAGCATCTTCTGTCCTGAGGGGTTGCTACAAGGTATCAGTAATGTATATGCCTGATGTGTAGACTTGTACAGCATGGAGTGTAGACTATAGGATGGTATATATCCTATAGGAAACATCATTTGTAACCTCCTTCACTCTGGTAAACATACATCAGTTTACTATATACAGGGAGGTGTTATGTATTGTACAGGAAATAGATACAAATCATCTGCAGATGACACAGTCACAACTTTCCATTCTTCCTCTTCCCATACTGTCATTCCTTGCAGCCAGTGACAGTAATGTATTCTGGATCCTCTCCACAGTAGTATTGCACTGGCTGCCAGTTGCCTGTGTAATGTGAGAGCAGAGAGGGCTGTCCTGCTTCCTTATCCAGCCTCTTACACTGTGCAGTGTAGTGACATATTCACACACAATCGGTCCTTACAACTTCAGGGACAGTGCCCTGCTACACTACATAAAGCCTAGGTGACTGACTGGCACTAATCCTTGGCATCATAATTCAGGAGTTTATAAGGATCTCTCTGCATGGCCAGACTGCATTTACTGGAGCTGTATGTGAGCAAGTTCATCTCACTGCCAAGACATATTTATCTGATCGCACCTTTGCCTTGTGGATTGCTATAACACTTCATTGGATTTACTTGCCATAGAGGTCACTTGCAGCTTTTGGATCTGATCAGTTGTTGGAAAGGGTAAGTGCCTATTCTTCTTGTCTGCATCTTTCATTCTTGACACTGAAAGTTCCTCGGCTATCCTAGGAAGGAGCAGCTGTCTTGTGGAATGTGTCTGGGTGACTGGGGACTCTGTTCTCCCATAGGGTTAGTGAAAGATCTGCAAGGGTCTGCTGTCATTTCTACTGTCATAGGGTGCACATCATGTCCACTGCCTCAGTCCTGACTTCACAAGTCTTCCTAAAGGTTTTTGACTGACCTATAGGATTAGGACCAAAGATTTATTTTTTCTAAAGAGACTGCTTGTCCTGTAAAGGATATCCTAAGCTACTTTGCAGCTGCCACTATATGAGTGCTTGTATCTATAAAGAATCTGAGTAGACGGCAACCTACATGATGTTCTTATATTTCACAAACTATGTCAGGGGAACATGTGTTTCTGCATTTATTTCTATAATAGTTAATGTTCCTCCAACCCTTTTGTAGTGGAAAGTATCTGTGACAAGACAAGCTGACAATTGTGCCTCCTTGTATTGCATTTAGAAATTGTAGACAATTATTCCTGTAACAGCCATAGGCTTTAAATCAACAGTCATAGACTTTAACACAAATTTCCAGGTAACAGTCACAATAAAATAACAGGGTTCAGAAATTGGGGCTTGATATATAATGATCATGGCTATGCTAGTACATGTGCATGACTGTAATGTATGATACTATGACCTCAGACTACCAGGTAACTCCATTGTCTATAGGATTCAGTGGTAGTCTGGGACATTCCCTTGGACTTTGCAGGCACCTAACAGAAGATATCACCAGAGACTTGTGTGTGGAGTCCTACATGCTTCTGAATATAGGCACGAGATCAAAGAGTCCTAGTTTTTCACAAAGTTGTTTTTTTCTCAATATATTATGCGAATCAAAGTGGATTTCCAGTCTCTTACGCTCAAGGACTTTGTTGTCGGAAAGTTCCACAGAAATGGATTTTTATGGCAAATCCCCTTACCATTCTTTTGGAATCATGAGCCTAGTTGAATTTTGTTTGAGTCTAGATTGTTTTGAATGTGTTTAAAGGGATTCTCCGTATCTTATTTCTTATTAGGTCATACTGTAGGACTCTGTAAGAAAAACTAACAAAAAACAACATCATAACTTCTGTAACCAGTAATGTTCATGCGACTGAGGAATAAAGGATGGACTTTCAATGCTGTCAGTGCCTATCAAGCACTGACATAGAGATGATGATGAGCTTGATAGGTGTGCTCCCATGCTTCCGTCGTCTTCCGCATTGGGAAATACAGCTGTCCAGTTTTGCACCATCATTTTATGTTCCTAACTACGCGGGTGTTTGTAGTTGTACAGGTAGCTATGCATATTATGCACTGTATATAAATTTTGTATCGCCATAAAAATCTTCTGCTGGTCACACTATAATATCAACTTTCTACACTGTAGACAACCAAGCAAACAAGTGATCTGGAGACCACCCTGGTGATCAGTAATGAACTGCACTTATTTCTTAATGGCGCAATGGCGTGGTTGTTTTTTTGTCCCATTCACTTCTCACCTCCTCATGCTGTTGTAGGTTACAACTATTCCAATCTTAGGCATGAAAGAGTGAGTTGGGAATACCCCTTTAAATATTCATAGTGATCATGAATTCTAGTTAGTTCTGTTAATTATAAGTAATGTATATTTTTATATGCAATGCTTATTTTGGTCCTAGATAGAAAATGACGTCTTGAAATAAATAGTTATTCAATAGGATAGGCAATCAATTTTAGATCCGTGGGGGCCCAATACCCAAGACCCCCACCAATCAGCTGTTAGAAGTTTAAGGGGGTTTAAAAATCTTAAAAACATGTTTGCTTGCTGCGCCAAAGTGGGGGTGGAGAATGCCCTTATCCATCTTCTGCACAGCATGTACTTACACTCGAAGGCTCCGAGGTCTACTGTTAGGGTTACCTGCTTCGATTTTAGCTATGCATTTAATACCACTCAGTCAACGTTGCTGGTGCAGAATTTCCAGTGGAAGTCTCATACTGAATTTTTGGTGAACTGAATTAGCAACTGTCTCATGGATAGACCACCACAGATAGATTTATGCTTTTTGAATAGGGGTGCAAGTGCTTTTGGGTAGAGATGGGCGAATCAATTTGTACAGAGCCAGGTCCGACCCAAATATTCCAAATTGTTTACTTTTTTTTTTACATCTAGGGCATACTAAAATGTCAGCCTTATTATACTCTCCCTTCCCAAAAGTATGCTATTCAGAATGTTTTAGTACTTTTACTACTATTACTCCTACGATATGTATGTGACCTAGCCATGGCTTATGGCATCTATCTATCTATCTATCTATCTATCTATCTATCTATCTGTCTGTCTGTCTGTCTGTCTGTCTGTCTGTCTGTCTGTCTATCATTTTATTTTATCTATCTAACCTAATACAATAAGATAAGATCAATAATACAAGTTCAAGTTCAATAATACAAGATCTGAGGGGGTCTGACATCCAGCACCTACATTTATTCGATGTTCTCAGCAGATGATACACAGGTAATGGAGCAGGAAGAAGGCAGCTCTGTTCTCTGTGTTGTTGCTCACATGTAAGTCTTGCTCCTACATTGCCTCCTGCTCTGTAGTTACCGGGGGTGCTGGTTGTCTGACTAGTGCGCAGGAGACGTACTCTTCTGATCAGATGAATATTACTTGTATTATCAACATACATTATTGTCAATGCTCACATTAAAGGGCTGGAGTGCTGGGCTCAAAGATGCCCATGTAATATTCCTTTAAGGCAGTGCTAATCAGTCTGCCAAATGGCCAGTGTATGCCACAAAACTACATGTGTGAATGAGCCTTGTGATGCTGTATACTGTAACACTGCATTAACATTGTATAAGGTAAAATATATCTTTGTACCGTGTTAGCCAGTGGATATGAAATATAAATATTGAGAGTCTTCAGTAGTTGATAACTTGTTTAATGGCTAACCAAAATGATGACAGATTTCAAGCTTTCGAGGCTACTTAGGCCCCTTCGTCAGGCATAGTTTAAGTCTGATGAAGAGGCCTAAGCAGCCTCGAAAGCTTGCAATCTGTCATCATTTTGATTAGCCATTGAAAAAGTTATCAACTACTGAAGACTCTCAATTTTTATATTGCATTAACATTCTGCTACATGAAGTAGTGTCAGATCATGCATAGTCTGGAACAATGAAAAAATATCTTTGCAAATGTCTTACATAAAATATTGATTTGTTTATGCAATTTTATTATCACCAAGATTGCTGAATCTTTTCCTTTTTCTTAGGGCATCCATATACATTAGACTATCCTTTAACAAATGAATTTAGTGGCAAAAAGCATGGGCATGTTGAATTTCAGTACCTGATCCTTTTATTCTCAGGGAGGGGGTAAACTGAGAGGGGGTCTTGCAGCAGTTTATTCCCCTCTTTCCATTTAGAACACATGCATGCTTGGATAAGTATTAGGGGAGGAACAAGACCGGAAGGAATAGCTGGTAGGCAAAAGTGCATTTGACAAGCAGCTATTCAAGTTGCATGGTTGCCATTGGGACTTAATCCTACTAATATTATAAGTGTGAAAGTTTGTGTGTTTGGATGTTTGTGAGTTTGGATGTTTGTTCCTCAAGCACGCTAAAACGCCTGGACGGATTTGCGTGCAATTTTCCACAAACATAGTCTTCCCTTAGGATTGAGTCACAGGCTACGTTTGGTGCCACTAAACAACATGGCTTCCTAGCAGGAGACTCACAAAAGCAGGACTCCTAGCCCCAGCTATAGACTCACACACACTGCCTGGCATTTCCTGCCTCAACCTGCCTGCACACTCCTTACTGTCACCTCAGGAGTAGCCCTCACTCTACTCACTCACATTTACATATAGCTTTCCACTATACATACACAATACAACACATCACATTGTCTGACACAATACAACACATCACATTGTCTGTATCACGACATACACAATACAACACATCACATTGTCTGACACAATACAACACATCACATTGTCTAACACAATACAACACATCACATTGTCTGTATCACGACATACACAATACAACACATCACATTGTCTGTATCACGACATACACAATACAACACATCACATGGTCTGTATCACGACATACACAATACAACACATCACATTGTCTGTATCACGACATACACAATACAACACATCACATTGTATCACGACATACACAATACAACACATCACATTATCTGTATCACGACATACACAATATAACACATCACATCACATTTGCTAGCCCACCAAACTTTTTAAAACACTTTTACAGTTTCACACGTCTCTGTCCGCCCAATTCTCAAATCACCGCAGACGAAGTCGCGGGTAAAAGCTAGTTGACCATAATTGTGATAACTACTTGAATAGTTGTTCTGCATGTCCAGCTTTTGCTGAGGTTTAGCTTACAAAACTTTCCTAATATACTATTGTTTTGATGTCCAGCTTCATCTGCTTAGGCTGCTGAGGCTACTGATTGGCCTCAGCGGTAACTTGTGGCAGGGACTTACACTAAAACAAGCCCCTAGAGCAGCAAGTCTGGTCGCAGTGGGAGACACTGGAGTGCTGAGGACAGGTGAGTATGTTTTTTTTTTTTTACCTTCTCTGGCCTTCTTGCAGAAAACAGATATCCTGGACAACTCCTTTAAGTTAGGTCCTTAGCAGCCACTGTTCCAGATTGGTCAGACGGTGTGTCTGGGCCACATGGGTGATGCTATACTTAGTCCTATTTTGTTCACCTTTGGATGCATTACCAGAACTGTTATGGTCCATACACTTTTTTGTTTTAGATACGATACAGAGAACTATAAACTAAAATATGACATCCCTGCATGCGACCTTTTGTCCTGGTTGCCCTAGTTCATAATTAAATGCAGGCAGTCAAAGAGGGCTATAAAATAAAAATGCATTTAAACTTACCTGTATACACCCCTCCTTTCCTGCATTGGATCAGTCGTTCTCACCTCCACTCTGTGTGTTTAGGCCTGGGTCACTTCTGCGTTCAGTAATTCGTTCAGGGAGTCCTGAATGGACTACTGAATGCATTGACAAGCGGTGAGCAGTGAACGCACTGACTCCATAGACTATAATGGGGTCCGGGTGCTTTCACTGCACATTGCTTGCCAATGCCTTCAAGTAGTCCATTCAGGGGGGTCTCCATGCGGACTCCCCGAACGGAATACCGAATGCAGATGTGAACCAGGCCTAACAGAGCAACTGTAGCAGGGTTGTCACATTGACTGACCTGCTGAGATCAGTTAATGGATACAGAGATCCTGTCATTGTGACCCCAGTACTTCAGCTTCTCTGTATACAAACACTCCAACAGCAGTGACAACTGGCTCAGCACAGGAATGGAGGGAAGGAAGCCAGAAAGTGTGACTGCATTTTATTTTCTAGCCCTTCCAACTGCATTTAATCTCATGATCTCAGACAACCTCTAAGAAGCACATAGGGAATTTTTTCACTCTTCACCCCTTTAATAATTCCTATTGTGTAAATAGAGTTGTTGTTAAAGGGAGTCTATCAGCAGCCCCAAACCTATTCAGCTATCACCACTGTGTTACAGAGCACACAACAGCAATACATAGCATACCTCTATTATGTAAGTCACTTTTATGATGAAAAAGATGGAAAAAAAAACCAACTTTGAAGTTTTAGGTCCCAAGAGCACAGTTCTTGATTCTTGAGTAGGATGAGTGATGTCATACCAGTTGGAGGTTGAAGTCTCACTACAGGGACTGGTAGAGGCCATGTATTCCGTAACACAGTGGTGACAGATGGATATGCGTGGGGGAGGTGATAGACTCCCTTTAAATTTAAGACCTATTCCAATATACAGACACTGTGTAATTAAATGCCCATTCACTTCTAGTTATTGATTTTTTTTGTTATTATTAATAATAATAATAATAATAATAATAATAATAATATTATTTTATTAATAAGTAAGAATGGATACAAATGATCTTCCATTTGCATTAAAAAATAGATCATGTTTTTATACAACTGTTGAGTGAATAAAGGAAGGGGGGGGGAGGTATCTGACCAATAGGACTAGGAGACATTCACGTTTTTCAAAATGTATTTGTCAGATAGATGTGAATGTACCCTAAGATAGTCAGAGTGCCTGCACAGGACATGCAATATCAGAGTGCTAAAGCTGTTAAAATACGGGGTCAGAAAACTAATGACGAAACTTCACAAAATGTGAACTACAAAATGGATCAAATATAAAGAAAATCCTGGAATGCTTCTTTTAGCATCCTAAGAGGAAATAGCTGATACTGAAGTTTTAAAGTGGCTTCAAGATTTGCTTCACCTTCGAAGGTGACTGAACAACAGCTCATGTTTTATCAACTCTTAGATTGTATCTGGGCCATTGGACCACTCAGACATTGAAAGGCCTCATAAATCACTGAATATTATTGTTTGCTTTTTACTGCGCCTTGTACACCTTGTAATATTCCTTTCAGGAGCAAATCCCTTGGTAGCCTCCAGACAGTTGTCTTCATGCAGCTGCTGTGTTATTGTGCACTCATATAGTAAGAGAAAGGCACGGAGATCAATGCTACATCAGCAGTAAAGTGCACACTAATACTACGGCTCTATAGGCCATAGTCCTCGGCCATTTCATACATCCTCTTTATACAGTTCACGTCTATAATATTTTTATGCCAGTGCATTTACAGTGTACTTTCTGCTGGCCACTGGAGCATTGGCGGATAGATACATTTCTGTCTAGTCAATGTCAGCCTCATGTACTTGGTCATAATATGGCTTTGTTTTGTGCAGAGCGAATAGGTCACCCATGGAAGTGCATGCGGCCTTTACTGTAACTTTGTATGAATCAGATTTGTTACTAATTTTGTTTGTGCATGAGGCCTGCAATACAAAATTCCTGATCACATGTACATAACCTATATATAAGTACTGTATATAGGTTATTTGCAGGATCGTGGGAAATTGAAGAGCATTTTTGCTTTTAAAGACTGATGTAAGCCAAGCCATAGAAGTCTATTAACTGGCAGCAAGTATATTAGAAAACAGAAGGTAAGCAGTTTCAATGTACTTGTCATGAAAGCTGTGATTTGCAGTCTAGAGCCAGCTTTGTTTCACTGGTTTTTGCCTACAAGCAGAAATGTGCAAATACAATGTAGATGTCAAACTGCATGAACTTTAAACGCTGCTAGGATCATATTTCCGTCTCTGGCAGGACTCTGAACAGCCGCTTATAATATCATGTGAATATATAGCTGGATTCTAACTTATTTTTCACTGTGTATTAACAACCTACAAGGTGATCCCAGTACCACATGCCATTGGCATTATTAGTTAGGGGTGGACACAATAAATGGCTTTAAGTATAATTGGATGATGCATCGCTTGTCACAGGATCTTGGCAGGAAAGAAGGATAAACATTTAGAGCAGGTTATCTGGTTATTATACGTATATTGTTGCAGGTCAGAATATTAATGCAGATTACAATCCCATATCATCATGATATTATTGAGGACAAGGTTGTGATGACCTCTCATGTTTATGAATAGAGTTTTTACCATGAAATTGTAGTATTATGATGTGTGGGTTTAAAGCAGTAATAAATTATTGAGACATTTCTGTATTCTAGGTGAACATTCTTATTAAAGGGGCAGTCCAATTTAATAAAAAACTGCTTAAAATTCTATATACTATTAAAAGAAGTCATATTCAACCTACCAATCCCCTACCACTCATATTACAATTCTCCCCAGTTCCTTGTCGACCTCTTCACTTCCAGCTTTGATTATGATATCTCAACACTTTAATATGACCTCTGTAGCCAATAACTGACCACATCCATTCTCAGAGGTGTTGTCAGGTCACCATTAAAGGGAGGAGTGTGCTTTATGTGTTGTATCTAGATGGCAGGACGTCATCATTGGAGCAGAAAGTACAGGGATGGGAGAAGTGGGGGATCAGGCGTAGTCATCTGTGGTTGGAACAGGAGTGGAATTGGGTTAATAGTTTGAAACAGTAAATGGTTGGACAACACCTTTCATTTCTTTACTAAGGTCATTTGTTGCTTTTGATAGTTTCAAAATAATAACACTTAAAAACATGTGCCCCCTATACTAATGTGAAGAGGAATCGATCAAGTTCACAAGGATGAATTGAGCTGACTTTCAGCTGTTATTTTGTTATTGTTATAACAAGGTGAAGATTATGATCTCAATTCATACTAATAATGTATATTTTATTATGTTATGTCATTGTGAGGTGTGGAGAGACCCCTCCTAAGTATGTTAAAATACTCTGTTATGAAGGGGTGTTGTGCCCCTTTAAGGAGACTGCCTTTTCTTGTGTCTTACAGACCATACATGCTCTGCTGGGAATTCTTGGAACAAATATGCAAAACATTCTTCTCTACCACCTCCTTTTGGATGGTATCTCCTTATCGATCTATACCTGGAAAAGGTGACCTGCAAAGGCAGTCTCCTTAAGACATAGTTCCCCATCTGACTCATGTCTATGGACTCAAACCTAGTCAACTATTGCTCTGTTTTGTGCCGATGAGGGACAATATCCTTGACTTAGCTGTCTGTATTTAGGCCTTTCTTCCTTTTGGAAGATTGTGCCACAAGACTTCTTGGAAGCCCAACATACACATATAGGGACCAGTTTTCCTTTTTCTAACAAGCACATTGCATACCTTGTTACAGTATGATTATTGCAGTGTCTTAGGGGTGAGATTTATAGCATAACACAGAGAACATACATGTGTCATGCACTGTCCTGTCAGACAATATACCAGGCATAACACTCATGACACAGCACATGCCTTATGACCTGTACTGATCGTATTGTCACTTAGCTCCATATATTAAGAAGTTTCAGAAGTTTTTTATTTTTGTATATGTCTATAAAGTTTGAGCTCAGTTGACAGCTGAATCTGTGTCACCAGGGCACATGTGCGTCTCATTCAGGCTATGCAGCCGCTACGTCCAACCACCTATATCTACAGACATAAAATTATTTGGTATATATATATATATATATATATATATATATATATATATATATTCTGCATCACAAAGATAATAACACCCTTCTCTACCACATATGTTGTAAGCTCTTACGAGCAGGGCCCTCAGTCCCATTGTGTGAAGTGACTATTTCTTGTAATGTATCTTTTTGTCTGTACTTGAACCCTACAAATTGTACAGCGCTGCAGAATATGTTGGCGCTATATAAATAAAATGTATTATTATTATAACACGTTTTATGATAAATAAATAATAATAATAATACATGAACATGTGCTTTGCTGAAAGTGAACGATATTAGCTCTATACTTTAGCTGTAGATGGACTGTTGGTATATAGCGGTTTTAGCAAGGAGGCCTGAATTATAATAAGTCCTATTAATGATATGGGATGAGTGAAAAGCAGAACACTTGATTCTGATGAACATCATAAAACAGTTCTAGTCATGTAGCAGCCTGAGTTGAGAACATCATTTCTTTCCATCAGCTGTACATGCAGTCCAAGGTGACTTGTCCGAGCCACTGGGCTTGAACCTGAAGGTCTACGCCTTCCCTGCCTGTTCACAGCAAAAAAGAGCTTCTCTAGTTTCTATGGCCAGGAGTGAGAAAAATGATAACGATTTATTAATGAGAGCAGATAGAAAGCAAAATCTGCTTCACTGCACCTGTCTGAATTGTTTTCAGCTCCAGGCTCTGGATGCTGTGAATAGCATTTCCATTCAAAAGCAAAAGGGAGAGTTTTACACAGCAAAGAAAGGTGTATCTGCCCTGTGGGACGAAACCTTTGCAAACATTTCATTCCAGCATTAGATATCTCCAAGTCTGTACTCGGTAATAGTAAACTGTTCAGATTACTATATACTACTATATATACTACTATATACTACTATACTACTATATATACTACTATATACTACTATACTACTACTATACACTACTATACTACTAGCTAAAACATACTGTACTATATGACACTGTTTATGAGATGACATGTCATACTTTGTCATGGAACTGTGTCATATAATTAAAATAATGTTACATTAAAATATGTAAAAGCTCTGATTTTATATTGGCGTGAAAAGATTCCAAATGAAAAATGAAAAAATCCATAGACTTAAGAAAGGTGAAGCAATATAAAAGATGTCATGGTTAGAGATTCTGTAAAAATACCTGTCAAGCACTTATTGGGTTTTCCAGAACTCTGCAGTATATTTCTACCTTGCATTGTTGTATTTTACCTCTAGGATATAGCATTGTATTAAATTACTGTTACAGTAATTTATAGCGGTAACATATCTCACAGCGCTGTCCAGAGATTGTCTTCACTTATATTCGTCTCTATCACAATCTGAATCTCTTGTCTCAAATGCACATTAAGGGAGCCTTTACAGGGAGTTTACACTCGGCTCATTCTGAACGTAAGCTCGTTCAGAGTGAGCGGCGTAAAAAACAGATCCCATTGACTTCAATGCGTGCCGGCATACGAGCGCTACCCATTGAAATCAATGGTAGGCTTTTTTACCATTGCTTTCAATGTGATACGCGTGTATGCCGGCACCAATTGAAGTCAATGGGATCTGTTTTTTACTTCCGCTCACTCTGATCGAGCTTACGTTCAGGATGAGCGAGCGTAAACTCCCTGTAAAGGCTCCCTAAGGAACATTTTTATAGGATGCCAGTTAACCCACAATAAGGTAAAGACATCAGGACAGCTATCCAGCAAACAGATCTTCATGTGTTGTTTTATTAGAACATGTTGTCTTTTAGACCCAAAACACACTGCTTTTGAGTTAGAATATGTGATACACAACGTTCTGATTTTAAACCCTTCTTCAGTTCTGATCATGGTGTATAAGACACAAAGGGGGAATTTATCAAAGCATCTATTGCAGTTCTCTGGCATAGATGTGTGCCAAAGTTTTTAGACTGAATAGACCCTTAGGGATTTCTGGAAAGTTGGTGAATTATTTGCTTTCAAAGCAAAGATATTTGTTCCTAACTTACAGTATGTATCTAATGATCCTCTTTATTATGTTATAGATCTTACAGCCTTTACGTTGTTTGGCGAGGCCCTTTCTTCTGCCAAAGATGTACCACATTCCCTGTATCGCCCTCAGTTGCAACTTTCCGTGAATGTGGTCAGAGTGGCACAGAGAGCGAGTCCGAAATATTTATGTTTTCTGGCATGAGTTATACAGGAATTTTGTGCCAGTTCCTGACTGGCATAGACTTCCATTTTGGCACATGGCCTTGCGCCTGATTTATTAAGAGACCAGAGCCTCTTGATAATATAGGTGCACTTTGCCTCACGTGAGGCCTTTATTAAGATTGGTGTATGAATGTCCAGTCTTAATAAATATGCCCCATTGAGTCCTATTAGACCCTCTAGACTGATGAAGTGTTACACATGAAATATTGCATATCACAAAAAAATCAAAAGCAGTTCTTTTGGTTCTAATAAAATTACACAAAAACAGATCTGTTTTTATTAAAGTGTTGTTCTGATTCCTTATACTTTTGCTGTTAACAGGGCAGCATGGTAGGTCCCTGCTCCATATTAACTGGAACCCCCAGTAACCATGGAGTTACCTTGCTATCATAATATTAGAACTGTTGGGGTTCTTGCCTCTGGTATTCCCAACAGAGGTCCCTTTGCTTTGGTACTGCACCATTCAGCTGATGCAAGCAAGCACCACAGCTCATTCATTCATTCATTCAGGTAAACTGACTGGTGAAGGTGGTGAGAATTGAACCTCATCCCAAACCATCAATTTTACAGTCACAGAAAACAGATTTTACCTAAGGATCTTAAAATAGAGATGGGGCACTCCAGCTCTAAGTCTTCTAATTCTAGGTGGTTCTGGGTGTTCTAGTTTTTAGACAGAATAGTCCCTAAGGGATTTCTGGAAAGTTGACAAATTATTTGCATATTGCTTTCAAATCTAAAATATTTGTACCTAACATACAGTACATATCTAATACTCCTCTTTATTGTGTTATTGCAGCCTTTACATTCCCCCCCCCCTTAATACTATATATTAGCACTACTCTATATGTACTTTTAATATACTTTTGATATTTGCCTGTCATAAATCACTTAAGGTGTGAGACGTTATGGATGTGTCCACACTCACCTGATCTCTAGTTTGGTATTAAAGATTCCAATGTGTCTTGAAACCGATTCCACTCAATATCACAACATGCTGACCAA
This sequence comes from Leptodactylus fuscus, assembly GCF_031893055.1. Lineage (NCBI taxonomy): Eukaryota > Metazoa > Chordata > Amphibia > Anura > Leptodactylidae > Leptodactylus > Leptodactylus fuscus. The sequence continues at coordinate 237,474,052 of NC_134265.1, forward strand.
ATCCTTGAAGGGAGACAATTTCCCCTTCCTGACTGTGTGGTCACCCATAGGAATATATAGGAGAGTTAGTTGAGATGTCAGTTTGTGATACCTGGTTACTTAACTTGTGATACACATATCAGGTTGTACCCAGCCAAGTGGAGAGGTAAAGGAGGACACATATATATGTACTAACCAATCTTCTAAATTTTCTCAAGAAGTTGTCAAAATGCTATAGCATTGTGTGAGGGGGATAATCATACACATTAGGGAGAGTGTGTGCCTACATAGGCAGTACGGAGACTTACAAGTCATTCCTGCTCTGCTAGGGATTCTGGGTAAAAAATATGCAAATCTATTCTCCAGGATGTAATTAGGAGAACAGTGCACTCTGTATGCAGCCCTATAGAGGGCAGCATCCTTAACATCATGCATGACTCAGTTATAAAGTCTTTTTAATCATGATTTGGATTTAATTGCCAAATTAGTATTTCTATCCCAAAACTGCCTATGTAGGCAAACACTCTCCCTGATGTATACGATTATCCCCGACCCTGGTCTATAGTCTCTCACTCTGCCAAATCAGTATCCCTATGCTATGCTGAGGATGGCCCAATAGGCCGAAACAGTGCTGTCCATAGCTGGGAATCTGTTCCTTTTGGGATAGAAATACTACTTTGGCAATTAAATCCACATCATGATTAAAAAGACTTTTTAACTGAGTCATGCATGATGTTAAGGATGCTGCCCTCTAGAGGGCAGCGTACAGAGTGCACTGTTCTCCTAATTACATCCTGGAGATTTGCATATTTTTTACATAGCATTGTGTGATGAGCTCTTAGTTCTATGTTCAGACTCCAAGTGTAACTCTCATGTTATTATTTTTTGCTATTCTGTCGGGGTGTTTAGTGAACATTTTTCAATATTCTTAATTTATCTAACTTCCGTTTAATAGAAAACAGGCTCTATGATTATTTATTTTAGTAATATTTATTATGCTTACTTATATAGCACCATCATATTCCGCAGCGCTTTACAGATATTGACAGTCCCTGTCCCATATAGGGCTCACAATCTACAATCCCTATCAGTATGTCTTTGGCGTGTGAGAGTAAACCGGAGTACCCGGTGGAAACCCACACAAACACGGGGAGAACATTCAAACTCATTGCAGATGTTGTCCTTGGCAGGATTCGAACCAAGGACTCCAGCGCTGCAAGGCTGCAATGCTAATCAAATTCTCACTAGTATTTCTCTAACTAAGCTGCTACCAGGAAATATCTGTATACAAATGTATTGCATGTATATAGAGCTGTAGCATTTGCCAAAGAGGGGAAAGTCATCTCAAATGGCTGTATCTCTGGTTGTATACAACCTAGTAAAATAGTTTGATATAATGTGAAAGCTAAGATTCTCATATGTGTTCATATGCCGTCAAAATTACAGTAGTAGCTATAAAAATAACCTGAGATATCACTACTTAAAAATACATTTGGATACTTGAGCTTCATATGCAGCAGATCATGTTACATATAAAAATCACAATCCTGACGGTGTTTTTAACTAGTGATATCTCCGTTTTTCTTATATCTAAAGTTGCATTTGAAAACTGAGAGTACAGGTATACAGGGGAGACTCTCCCTGGCTATGCTTAGTTACAGCATCACAAGTGGGACCTATACTGCCTGTTTTTTTATTAAAAGAAAGTTAGAGAAAGTATATTACAAAAAATGTTGACCCCTGATTCAATAGCAAAACAAAAAAAGATGACAGTTACACCTTTACAACTCTGAAATTCCACATAATGGCTGTAGGACATCACCATATCCCTTTCTTCTCTTCCTGTATTTAACATTGACTTTATCAGTGTTATTGACTGGTTCTTTTTGTTGAAAGTCAATGCAGACATTTACAAACTAGTGAATATTGTCATGTATTCAATATGAATTATATAAATATGAATTATGTATGCAATATGAACCTGTTAACTCTAATAAACCGTGTTTTATGATAATAATAAAAGTAATAGTGCCTGTTTATTATAGAAAATTCCTGCCACCTCTCTTCACACGGAAACATACACAGAATAATGGTTATCTTATTAGATGTGGTTCCCTATGGTTTTGTTCTGTAGCACATTGTGACATATATTATGCCAGGCCATACTTTGGGTCCTGATTAGTTCCCTGTTGTCTGCCAGTTATTAGGGGACTGCTGTTATGAGCCAGATGGTCTTACAGTGAAGAAACACTTCAGTGCTGAGATGCTAGACCTTCTGCTGTCTGCGACGCTCCTGCCAGGATCCTTGTGCC